>NC_072444.2:38092500-40881250 GCF_028878055.3 Symphalangus syndactylus
TTCACAGAATGCTTCTGTGTAGTTTTTATTTGGAGATATACCTTTTTCCACTATAGGCCCCTTAGCGATCAGAATGTCCACTTGCAGTTTCTACAGAAAGAGTGTTTCAGAACTCCTCAATCTAAAGTATGCTTAAACTCTCTTAGTTGAATGCACAGAACAGAAAGAAGTTTCACAGAATGTTTCTGTGTAGTTTTGATTTGATGATATTCCTTTTTCCACTGTAGGCTCCTTAGCTCTCCGAATGTCCACTTGCAGTTTCTACCGAAAGAGTGTTTCAGAACTGCTCAATCAAATGTACGCTTCAACTCTGCTAATTGAATGCACAGAACAGATGGAAGTTTCACAGAATGCTTCTGTGTGGTTTTGATTGGAAGATATTCCTTTTTCCACTATAGGCCCCATAGCGGTCAGAATGTCCACTTGCAGTTTCTACATAAAGTGTGTTTCAGAAGTGTTCAATCAAAAGTAAGCTTCAACTCTCTTAGGTGAAAGCACAGAACAGAAAGAAGTTTCACAGAATGCTTCTGTGAAGTTTTTATTTGAAGATATTGCTTTTTCCTCTATAGGCCCCTTAGCTCTCCGAATGTCCACTTGCAGTTTCTACAGAAAGAGTGTTTTAGAACTGCTCAATCAAAAGTAAGCTTAAACTCTCTTAGTTGAATGCACAGAACAGAAAGAAGTTTCAGAGAATACTTCTGTGTAGTTTTGATTTGAAGATATTCGTTTTTCCACTGTAGGCCAAAAAGCGTTCCGAATGTCCACTTGCAGTTTCTAAAGAAAGAGTGTTTCAGAATTGCTCAATCAAATGTACACTTCAACTCTGCGAGTTGAATGCACAGAACAGATAGAAGTTTCACAGAATGCTTCTGTGTAGTTTTGATTTGGAGCTATTGCTTTTTCCACTATAGGCCCCTTAGCGGTCCGAATGTCCTCTTGCAGTTTCTTCAGAAACAGTGTTTCAGAAATGCTCAGTCAAAAGCAAGCTTTAAGTCTGTTAGTTGAGTGCTCAGAACAGAAGGAAGTTTCACAGAATGCTTCTGTGTAGTTTAAATTTGGAGATATCCCATTTTCCACTATAGGCCCCTTAGCGATCAGAATGTCCACTTGCAGTTTCTACAGAAAGAGTGTTTCAGAACTGCTCAATCTAAAGTAAGCTTAAACTCTCTTAGTTGAATGCACAGAACAGAAAGAAGTTTCACAGAATGCTTCTGTGTAGTATTGATTTGAAGATATACCGTTTTCCACTGTAGGCTCCTTAGCTCTCCGAATGTCCACTTGCAGTTTCTACAGAAAGAGTGTTTCAGAACTGCTGAATCAAAAGTAATCATCAATTCTGTTAGTTCAATGTACAGAAGAGAAAGATGTTTCACAGAATGCTTCTGTGTAGTTTTTATTTGGAGATATTCCTTTTTCCACTCTAGGCCCCTTACCGGTCGGAATGTCCACTTGCAGTTTCTACAGAAATGATGTTTCAGAACTGCTCAATCAAATGTATGCTTTAACTCTGTTAGTTGAATGCACAGAACAGAAAGAAGTTTCACATAACGCTTCTGTGTAGTTTTGATTTGAAGATATTCCTTTTTCCTCTATAGGCCACATAGCGTTCAGAATGTCCACTTGCAATTTCTACAGAAAGTGGGTTTCAGAACTGCTCAATCAAAAGTATGCTTCAACTCTGTTAGGTAAAAGCACAGAACAGAAAGTAGTTTCACAGAATGCTTCTGTGTAGTTTTTATTTGGAGATATACCTTTTTCCACTATAGGCCCCTTAGCGATCAGAATGTCCACTTGCAGTTTCTACAGAAAGAGTGTTTCAGAACTCCTCAATCTAAAGTATGCTTAAACTCTCTTAGTTGAATGCACAGAACAGAAAGAAGTTTCACAGAATGTTTCTGTGTAGTTTTGATTTGATGATATTCCTTTTTCCACTGTAGGCTCCTTAGCTCTCCGAATGTCCACTTGCAGTTTCTACCGAAAGAGTGTTTCAGAACTGCTCAATCAAATGTACGCTTCAACTCTGCTAATTGAATGCACAGAACAGATGGAAGTTTCACAGAATGCTTCTGTGTGGTTTTGATTGGAAGATATTCCTTTTTCCACTATAGGCCCCTTAGCGGTCAGAATGTCCACTTGCAGTTTCTACATAAAGTGTGTTTCAGAAGTGTTCAATCAAAAGTAAGCTTCAACTCTCTTAGGTGAAAGCACAGAACAGAAAGAAGTTTCACAGAATGCTTCTGTGAAGTTTTTATTTGAAGATATTGCTTTTTCCTCTATAGGCCCCTTAGCTCTCCGAATGTCCACTTGCAGTTTCTACAGAAAGAGTGTTTTAGAACTGCTCAATCAAAAGTAAGCTTAAACTCTCTTAGTTGAATGCACAGAACAGAAAGAAGTTTCAGAGAATACTTCTGTGTAGTTTTGATTTGAAGATATTCGTTTTTCCACTGTAGGCCCAAAAGCGTTCCGAATGTCCACTTGCAGTTTCTAAAGAAAGAGTGTTTCAGAATTGCTCAATCAAATGTACACTTCAACTCTGCGAGTTGAATGCACAGAACAGATAGAAGTTTCACAGAATGCTTCTGTGTAGTTTTGATTTGGAGCTATTCCTTTTTCCACTATAGGCCCCTTAGCGGTCCGAATGTCCTCTTGCAGTTTCTTCAGAAACAGTGTTTCAGAAATGCTCAGTCAAAAGCAAGCTTTAAGTCTGTTAGTTGAGTGCTCAGAACAGAAGGAAGTTTCACAGAATGCTTCTGTGTAGTTTAAATTTGGAGATATCCCATTTTCCACTATAGGCCCCTTAGCGATCAGAATGTCCACTTGCAGTTTCTACAGAAAGAGTGTTTCAGAACTGCTCAATCTAAAGTAATCTTAAACTCTCTTAGTTGAATGCACAGAACAGAAAGAAGTTTCACAGAATGCTTCTGTGTAGTATTGATTTGAAGATATACCGTTTTCCACTGTAGGCTCCTTAGCTCTCCGAATGTCCACTTGCAGTTTCTACAGAAAGAGTGTTTCAGAACTGCTGAATCAAAAGTAATCATCAATTCTGTTAGTTCAATGTACAGAAGAGAAAGATGTTTCACAGAATGCTTCTGTGTAGTTTTTATTTGGAGATATTCCTTTTTCCACTCTAGGCCCCTTACCGGTCGGAATGTCCACTTGCAGTTTCTACAGAAATGATGTTTCAGAACTGCTCAATCAAATGTATGCTTTAACTCTGTTAGTTGAATGCACAGAACAGAAAGAAGTTTCACATAACGCTTCTGTGTAGTTTTGATTTGAAGATATTCCTTTTTCCTCTATAGGCCACATAGCGTTCAGAATGTCCACTTGCAATTTCTACAGAAAGTGGGTTTCAGAACTGCTCAATCAAAAGTATGCTTCAACTCTGTTAGGTAAAAGCACAGAACAGAAAGTAGTTTCACAGAATGCTTCTGTGTAGTTTTTATTTGGAGATATACCTTTTTCCACTATAGGCCCCTTAGCGATCAGAATGTCCACTTGCAGTTTCTACAGAAAGAGTGTTTCAGAACTCCTCAATCTAAAGTATGCTTAAACTCTCTTAGTTGAATGCACAGAACAGAAAGAAGTTTCACAGAATGTTTCTGTGTAGTTTTGATTTGATGATATTCCTTTTTCCACTGTAGGCTCCTTAGCTCTCCGAATGTCCACTTGCAGTTTCTACCGAAAGAGTGTTTCAGAACTGCTCAATCAAATGTACGCTTCAACTCTGCTAATTGAATGCACAGAACAGATGGAAGTTTCACAGAATGCTTCTGTGTAGTTTTGATTGGAAGATATTCCTTTTTCCACTATAGGCCCCTTAGCGGTCAGAATGTCCACTTGCAGTTTCTACATAAAGTGTGTTTCAGAAGTGTTCAATCAAAAGTAAGCTTCAACTCTCTTAGGTGAAAGCACAGAACAGAAACAAGTTTCACAGAATGCTTCTGTGAAGTTTTTATTTGAAGATATTGCTTTTTCCTCTATAGGCCCCTTAGCTCTCCGAATGTCCACTTGCAGTTTCTACAGAAAGAGTGTTTTAGAACTGCTCAATCAAAAGTAAGCTTAAACTCTCTTAGTTGAATGCACAGAACAGAAAGAAGTTTCAGAGAATACTTCTGTGTAGTTTTGATTTGAAGATATTCGTTTTTCCACTGTAGGCCCAAAAGCGTTCCGAATGTCCACTTGCAGTTTCTAAAGAAAGAGTGTTTCAGAATTGCTCAATCAAATGTACACTTCAACTCTGCTAGTTGAATGCACAGAACAGATGGAAGTTTCACAGAATGCTTCTGTGTAGTTTTGATTTGGAGATATTCCTTTTTCCACTATAGGCCCCTTAGCGGTCCGAATGTCCTCTTGCAGTTTCTTCAGAAACAGTGTTTCAGAAATGCTCAGTCAAAAGCAAGCTTTAAGTCTGTTAGTTGAGTGCTCAGAACAGAAGGAAGTTTCACAGAATGCTTCTGCGTAGTTTATATTTGGAGATATCCCATTTTCCACTATAGGCCCCTTAGCGATCAGAATGTCCACTTGCAGTTTCTACAGAAAGAGTGTTTCAGAACTGCTCAATCTAAAGTAAGCTTAAACTCTCTTAGTTGAATGCACAGAACAGAAAGAAGTTTCACAGAATGCTTCTGTGTAGTATTGATTTGAAGATATTCCTTTTTCCACTGTAGGCTCCTTAGCTCTCCGAATGACCACTTGCAGTTTCTACAGAAAGAGTGTTTCAGAACTGCTGAATCAAAAGTAATCATCAATTCTGTTAGTTCAATGTACAGAAGAGAAAGATGTTTCACAGAATGCTTCTGTGTAGTTTTTATTTGGAGATATTCCTTTTTCTACTCTAGGCCCCTTACCGGTCGGAATGTCCACTTGCAGTTTCTACAGAAATGATGTTTCAGAACTGCTCAATCAAATGTATGCTTTAACTCTGTTAGTTGAATGCACAGAACAGAAAGAAGTTTCACATAACGCTTCTGTGTAGTTTTGATTTGAAGATATTCCTTTTTCCTCTATAGGCCACATAGCGTTCAGAATGTCCACTTGCAATTTCTACAGAAAGTGGGTTTCAGAACTGCTCAATCAAAAGTATGCTTCAACTCTGTTAGGTAAAAGCACAGAACAGAAAGTAGTTTCACAGAATGCTTCTGTGTAGTTTTTATTTGGAGATATACCTTTTTCCACTATAGGCCCCTTAGCGATCAGAATGTCCACTTGCAGTTTCTACAGAAAGAGTGTTTCAGAACTCCTCAATCTAAAGTATGCTTAAACTCTCTTAGTTGAATGCACAGAACAGAAAGAAGTTTCACAGAATGTTTCTGTGTAGTTTTGATTTGATGATATTCCTTTTTCCACTGTAGGCTCCTTAGCTCTCCGAATGTCCACTTGCAGTTTCTACCGAAAGAGTGTTTCAGAACTGCTCAATCAAATGTACGCTTCAACTCTGCTAATTGAATGCACAGAACAGATGGAAGTTTCACAGAATGCTTCTGTGTGGTTTTGATTGGAAGATATTCCTTTTTCCACTATAGGCCCCTTAGCGGTCAGAATGTCCACTTGCAGTTTCTACATAAAGTGTGTTTCAGAAGTGTTCAATCAAAAGTAAGCTTCAACTCTCTTAGGTGAAAGCACAGAACAGAAAGAAGTTTCACAGAATGCTTCTGTGAAGTTTTTATTTGAAGATATTGCTTTTTCCTCTATAGGCCCCTTAGCTCCCCGAATGTCCACTTGCAGTTTCTACAGAAAGAGTGTTTTAGAACTGCTCAATCAAAAGTAAGCTTAAACTCTCTTAGTTGAATGCACAGAACAGAAAGAAGTTTCAGAGAATACTTCTGTGTAGTTTTGATTTGAAGATATTCGTTTTTCCACTGTAGGCCCAAAAGCGTTCCGAATGTCCACTTGCAGTTTCTAAAGAAAGAGTGTTTCAGAATTGCTCAATCAAATGTACACTTCAACTCTGCTAGTTGAATGCACAGAACAGATGGAAGTTTCACAGAATGCTTCTGTGTAGTTTTGATTTGGAGATATTCCTTTTTCCACTATAGGCCCCTTAGCGGTCCGAATGTCCTCTTGCAGTTTCTTCAGAAACAGTGTTTCAGAAATGCTCAGTCAAAAGCAAGCTTTAAGTCTGTTAGTTGAGTGCTCAGAACAGAAGGAAGTTTCACAGAATGCTTCTGCGTAGTTTATATTTGGAGATATCCCATTTTCCACTATAGGCCCCTTAGCGATCAGAATGTCCACTTGCAGTTTCTACAGAAAGAGTGTTTCAGAACTGCTCAATCTAAAGTAAGCTTAAACTCTCTTAGTTGAATGCACAGAACAGAAAGAAGTTTCACAGAATGCTTCTGTGTAGTATTGATTTGAAGATATTCCTTTTTCCACTGTAGGCTCCTTAGCTCTCCGAATGACCACTTGCAGTTTCTACAGAAAGAGTGTTTCAGAACTGCTGAATCAAAAGTAATCATCAATTCTGTTAGTTCAATGTACAGAAGAGAAAGATGTTTCACAGAATGCTTCTGTGTAGTTTTTATTTGGAGATATTCCTTTTTCTACTCTAGGCCCCTTACCGGTCGGAATGTCCACTTGCAGTTTCTACAGAAATGATGTTTCAGAACTGCTCAATCAAATGTATGCTTTAACTCTGTTAGTTGAATGCACAGAACAGAAAGAAGTTTCACATAACGCTTCTGTGTAGTTTTGATTTGAAGATATTCCTTTTTCCTCTATAGGCCACATAGCGTTCAGAATGTCCACTTGCAATTTCTACAGAAAGTGGGTTTCAGAACTGCTCAATCAAAAGTATGCTTCAACTCTGTTAGGTAAAAGCACAGAACAGAAAGTAGTTTCACAGAATGCTTCTGTGTAGTTTTTATTTGGAGATATACGTTTTTCCACTATAGGCCCCTTAGCGATCAGAATGTCCACTTGCAGTTTCTACAGAAAGAGTGTTTCAGAACTCCTCAATCTAAAGTATGCTTAAACTCTCTTAGTTGAATGCACAGAACAGAAAGAAGTTTCACAGAATGTTTCTGTGTAGTTTTGATTTGATGATATTCCTTTTTCCACTGTAGGCTCCTTAGCTCTCCGAATGTCCACTTGCAGTTTCTACCGAAAGAGTGTTTCAGAACTGCTCAATCAAATGTACGCTTCAACTCTGCTAATTGAATGCACAGAACACATGGAAGTTTCACAGAATGCTTCTGTGTGGTTTTGATTGGAAGATATTCCTTTTTCCACTATAGGCCCCTTAGCGGTCAGAATGTCCACTTGCAGTTTCTACATAAAGTGTGTTTCAGAAGTGTTCAATCAAAAGTAAGCTTCAACTCTCTTAGGTGAAAGCACAGAACAGAAACAAGTTTCACAGAATGCTTCTGTGAAGATTTTATTTGAAGATATTGCTTTTTCCTCTATAGGCCCCTTAGCTCTCCGAATGTCCACTTGCAGTTTCTACAGAAAGAGTGTTTTAGAACTGCTCAATCAAAAGTAAGCTTAAACTCTCTTAGTTGAATGCACAGAACAGAAAGAAGTTTCAGAGAATACGTCTGTGTAGTTTTGATTTGAAGATATTCGTTTTTCCACTGTAGGCCCAAAAGCGTTCCGAATGTCCACTTGCAGTTTCTAAAGAAAGAGTGTTTCAGAATTGCTCAATCAAATGTACACTTCAACTCTGCTAGTTGAATGCACAGAACAGATGGAAGTTTCACAGAATGCTTCTGTGTAGTTTTGATTTGGAGATATTCCTTTTTCCACTATAGGCCCCTTAGCGGTCCGAATGTCCTCTTGCAGTTTCTTCAGAAACAGTGTTTCAGAAATGCTCAGTCAAAAGCAAGCTTTAAGTCTGTTAGTTGAGTGCTCAGAACAGAAGGAAGTTTCACAGAATGCTTCTGCGTAGTTTATATTTGGAGATATCCCATTTTCCACTATAGGCCCCTTAGCGATCAGAATGTCCACTTGCAGTTTCTACAGAAAGAGTGTTTCAGAACTGCTCAATCTAAAGTAAGCTTAAACTCTCTTAGTTGAATGCACAGAACAGAAAGAAGTTTCACAGAATGCTTCTGTGTAGTATTGATTTGAAGATATTCCTTTTTCCACTGTAGGCTCCTTAGCTCTCCGAATGACCACTTGCAGTTTCTACAGAAAGAGTGTTTCAGAACTGCTGAATCAAAAGTAATCATCAATTCTGTTAGTTCAATGTACAGAAGAGAAAGATGTTTCACAGAATGCTTCTGTGTAGTTTTTATTTGGAGATATTCCTTTTTCTACTCTAGGCCCCTTACCGGTCGGAATGTCCACTTGCAGTTTCTACAGAAATGATGTTTCAGAACTGCTCAATCAAATGTATGCTTTAACTCTGTTAGTTGAATGCACAGAACAGAAAGAAGTTTCACATAACGCTTCTGTGTAGTTTTGATTTGAAGATATTCCTTTTTCCTCTATAGGCCACATAGCGTTCAGAATGTCCACTTGCAATTTCTACAGAAAGTGGGTTTCAGAACTGCTCAATCAAAAGTATGCTTCAACTCTGTTAGGTAAAAGCACAGAACAGAAAGTAGTTTCACAGAATGCTTCTGTGTAGTTTTTATTTGGAGATATACGTTTTTCCACTATAGGCCCCTTAGCGATCAGAATGTCCACTTGCAGTTTCTACAGAAAGAGTGTTTCAGAACTCCTCAATCTAAAGTATGCTTAAACTCTCTTAGTTGAATGCACAGAACAGAAAGAAGTTTCACAGAATGTTTCTGTGTAGTTTTGATTTGATGATATTCCTTTTTCCACTGTAGGCTCCTTAGCTCTCCGAATGTCCACTTGCAGTTTCTACCGAAAGAGTGTTTCAGAACTGCTCAATCAAATGTACGCTTCAACTCTGCTAATTGAATGCACAGAACACATGGAAGTTTCACAGAATGCTTCTGTGTGGTTTTGATTGGAAGATATTCCTTTTTCCACTATAGGCCCCTTAGCGGTCAGAATGTCCACTTGCAGTTTCTACATAAAGTGTGTTTCAGAAGTGTTCAATCAAAAGTAAGCTTCAACTCTCTTAGGTGAAAGCACAGAACAGAAACAAGTTTCACAGAATGCTTCTGTGAAGATTTTATTTGAAGATATTGCTTTTTCCTCTATAGGCCCCTTAGCTCTCCGAATGTCCACTTGCAGTTTCTACAGAAAGAGTGTTTTAGAACTGCTCAATCAAAAGTAAGCTTAAACTCTCTTAGTTGAATGCACAGAACAGAAAGAAGTTTCAGAGAATACGTCTGTGTAGTTTTGATTTGAAGATATTCGTTTTTCCACTGTAGGCCCAAAAGCGTTCCGAATGTCCACTTGCAGTTTCTAAAGAAAGAGTGTTTCAGAATTGCTCAATCAAATGTACACTTCAACTCTGCTAGTTGAATGCACAGAACAGATGGAAGTTTCACAGAATGCTTCTGTGTAGTTTTGATTTGGAGATATTCCTTTTTCCACTATAGGCCCCTTAGCGGTCCGAATGTCCTCTTGCAGTTTCTTCAGAAACAGTGTTTCAGAAATGCTCAGTCAAAAGCAAGCTTTAAGTCTGTTAGTTGAGTGCTCAGAACAGAAGGAAGTTTCACAGAATGCTTCTGCGTAGTTTATATTTGGAGATATCCCATTTTCCACTATAGGCCCCTTAGCGATCAGAATGTCCACTTGCAGTTTCTACAGAAAGAGTGTTTCAGAACTGCTCAATCTAAAGTAAGCTTAAACTCTCTTAGTTGAATGCACAGAACAGAAAGAAGTTTCACAGAATGCTTCTGTGTAGTATTGATTTGAAGATATTCCTTTTTCCACTGTAGGCTCCTTAGCTCTCCGAATGACCACTTGCAGTTTCTACAGAAAGAGTGTTTCAGAACTGCTGAATCAAAAGTAATCATCAATTTTGTTAGTTCAATGTACAGAAGAGAAAGATGTTTCACAGAATGCTTCTGTGTAGTTTTTATTTTGAGATATTCCTTTTTCTACTCTAGGCCCCTTACCGGTCGGAATGTCCACTTGCAGTTTCTACAGAAATGATGTTTCAGAACTGCTCAATCAAATGTATGCTTTAACTCTGTTAGTTGAATGCACAGAACAGAAAGAAGTTTCACATAACGCTTCTGTGTAGTTTTGATTTGAAGATATTCCTTTTTCCTCTATAGGCCACATAGCGTTCAGAATGTCCACTTGCAATTTCTACAGAAAGTGGGTTTCAGAACTGCTCAATCAAAAGTATGCTTCAACTCTGTTAGGTAAAAGCACAGAACAGAAAGTAGTTTCACAGAATGCTTCTGTGTAGTTTTTATTTGGAGATATACCTTTTTCCACTATAGGCCCCTTAGCGATCAGAATGTCCACTTGCAGTTTCTACAGAAAGAGTGTTTCAGAACTCCTCAATCTAAAGTATGCTTAAACTCTCTTAGTTGAATGCACAGAACAGAAAGAAGTTTCACAGAATGTTTCTGTGTAGTTTTGATTTGATGATATTCCTTTTTCCACTGTAGGCTCCTTAGCTCTCCGAATGTCCACTTGCAGTTTCTACCGAAAGAGTGTTTCAGAACTGCTCAATCAAATGTACGCTTCAACTCTGCTAATTGAATGCACAGAACAGATGGAAGTTTCACAGAATGCTTCTGTGTAGTTTTGATTGGAAGATATTCCTTTTTCCACTATAGGCCCCTTAGCGGTCAGAATGTCCACTTGCAGTTTCTACATAAAGTGTGTTTCAGAAGTGTTCAATTAAAAGTAAGCTTCAACTCTCTTAGGTGAAAGCACAGAACAGAAAGAAGTTTCACAGAATGCTTCTGTGAAGTTTTTATTTGAAGATATTGCTTTTTCCTCTATAGGCCCCTTAGCTCTCCGAATGTCCACTTGCAGTTTCTACAGAAAGAGTGTTTTAGAACTGCTCAATCAAAAGTAAGCTTAAACTCTCTTAGTTGAATGCACAGAACAGAAAGAAGTTTCAGAGAATACTTCTGTGTAGTTTTGATTTGAAGATATTCGTTTTTCCACTGTAGGCCCAAAAGCGTTCCGAATGTCCACTTGCAGTTTCTAAAGAAAGAGTGTTTCAGAATTGCTCAATCAAGTGTACACTTCAACTCTGCGAGTTGAATGCACAGAACAGATGGAAGTTTCACAGAATGCTTCTGTGTAGTTTTGATTTGGAGCTATTCCTTTTTCCACTATAGGCCCCTTAGCGGTCCGAATGTCCTCTTGCAGTTTCTTCAGAAACAGTGTTTCAGAAATGCTCAGTCAAAAGCAAGCTTTAAGTCTGTTAGTTGAGTGCTCAGAACAGAAGGAAGTTTCACAGAATGCTTCTGTGTAGTTTAAATTTGGAGATATCCCATTTTCCACTATAGGCCCCTTAGCGATCAGAATGTCCACTTGCAGTTTCTACAGAAAGAGTGTTTCAGAACTGCTCAATCTAAAGTAAGCTTAAACTCTTTTAGTTGAATGCACAGAACAGAAAGAAGTTTCACAGAATGCTTCTGTGTAGTATTGATTTGAAGATATTCCTTTTTCCACTGTAGGCTCCTTAGCTCTCCGAATGTCCACTTGCAGTTTCTACAGAAAGAGTGTTTCAGAACTGCTGAATCAAAAGTAATCATCAATTCTGTTAGTTCAATGTACAGAAGAGAAAGATGTTTCACAGAATGCTTCTGTGTAGTTTTTATTTGGAGATATTCCTTTTTCCACTCTAGGCCCCTTACCGGTCGGAATGTCCACTTGCAGTTTCTACAGAAATGATGTTTCAGAACTGCTCAATCAAATGTATGCTTTAACTCTGTTAGTTGAATGCACAGAACAGAAAGAAGTTTCACATAACGCTTCTGTGTAGTTTTGATTTGAAGATATTCCTTTTTCCTCTATAGGCCACATAGCGTTCAGAATGTCCACTTGCAATTTCTACAGAAAGTGGGTTTCAGAACTGCTCAATCAAAAGTATGCTTCAACTCTGTTAGGTAAAAGCACAGAACAGAAAGTAGTTTCACAGAATGCTTCTGTGTAGTTTTTATTTGGAGATATACCTTTTTCCACTATAGGCCCCTTAGCGATCAGAATGTCCACTTGCAGTTTCTACAGAAAGAGTGTTTCAGAACTCCTCAATCTAAAGTATGCTTAAACTCTCTTAGTTGAATGCACAGAACAGAAAGAAGTTTCACAGAATGTTTCTGTGTAGTTTTGATTTGATGATATTCCTTTTTCCACTGTAGGCTCCTTTGCTCTCCGAATGTCCACTTGCAGTTTCTACCGAAAGAGTGTTTCAGAACTGCTCAATCAAATGTACGCTTCAACTCTGCTAATTGAATGCACAGAACAGATGGAAGTTTCACAGAATGCTTCTGTGTGGTTTTGATTGGAAGATATTCCTTTTTCCACTATAGGCCCCTTAGCGGTCAGAATGTCCACTTGCAGTTTCTACATAAAGTGTGTTTCAGAAGTGTTCAATCAAAAGTAAGCTTCAACTCTCTTAGGTGAAAGCACAGAACAGAAAGAAGTTTCACAGAATGCTTCTGTGAAGTTTTTATTTGAAGATATTTCTTTTTCCTCTATAGGCCCCTTAGCTCTCCGAATGTCCACTTGCAGTTTCTACAGAAAGAGTGTTTTAGAACTGCTCAATCAAAAGTAAGCTTAAACTCTCTTAGTTGAATGCACAGAACAGAAAGAAGTTTCAGAGAATACTTCTGTGTAGTTTTGATTTGAAGATATTCGTTTTTCCACTGTAGGCCCAAAAGCGTTCCGAATGTCCACTTGCAGTTTCTAAAGAAAGAGTGTTTCAGAATTGCTCATCAAATGTACACTTCAACTCTGCTAGTTGAATGCACAGAACAGATGGAAGTTTCACAGAATGCTTCTGTGTAGTTTTGATTTGGAGCTATTCCTTTTTCCACTATAGGCCCCTTAGCGGTCCGAATGTCCTCTTGCAGTTTCTTCAGAAACAGTGTTTCACAAATGCTCAGTCAAAAGCAAGCTTTAAGTCTGTTAGTTGAGTGCTCAGAACAGAAGGAAGTTTCACAGAATGCTTCTGCGTAGTTTATATTTGGAGATATCCCATTTTCCACTATAGGCCCCTTAGCGATCAGAATGTCCACTTGCAGTTTCTACAGAAAGAGTGTTTCAGAACTGCTCAATCTAAAGTAAGCCTAAACTCTGTTAGTTGAATGCACAGAACAGAAAGAAGTTTCACAGAATGCTTCTGTGTAGTATTGATTTGAAGATATTCCTTTTTCCACTGTAGGCTCCTTAGCTCTCTGAATGTCCACTTGCAGTTTCTACAGAAAGAGTGTTTCAGAACTGCTGAATCAAAAGTAATCATCAATTCTGTTAGTTCAATGTACAGAAGAGAAAGATGTTTCACAGAATGCTTCTGTGTAGTTTTTATTTGGAGATATTCCTTTTTCTACTCTAGGCCCCTTACCGGTCGGAATGTCCACTTGCAGTTTCTACAGAAATGATGTTTCAGAACTGCTCAATCAAATGTATGCTTTAACTCTGTTAGTTGAATGCACAGAACAGAAACAAGTTTCACCTAAAGCTTCTGTGTAGTTTTGATTTGAAGATATTCCTTTTTCCTCTATAGGCCACATAGCGTTCAGAATGTCCACTTGCAATTTCTACAGAAAGTGGGTTTCAGAACTGCTCAATCAAAAGTATGCTTCAACTCTGTTAGGTAAAAGCACAGAACAGAAAGTAGTTTCACAGAATGCTTCTGTGTAGTTTTTATTTGGAGATATAACTTTTTCCACTATAGGCCCCTTAGCGATCAGAATGTCCACTTGCAGTTTCTACAGAAAGAGTGTTTCAGAACTCCTCAATCTAAAGTATGCTTAAACTCTCTTAGTTGAATGCACAGAACAGAAAGAAGTTTCACAGAATGTTTCTGTGTAGTTTTGATTTGATGATATTCCTTTTTCCACTGTAGGCTCCTTAGCTCTCCGAATGTCCACTTGCAGTTTCTACCGAAAGAGTGTTTCAGAACTGCTCAATCAAATGTACGCTTCAACTCTGCTAATTGAATGCACAGAACAGATGGAAGTTTCACAGAATGCTTCTGTGTAGTTTTGATTGGAAGATATTCCTTTTTCCACTATAGGCCCCTTAGCGGTCAGAATGTCCACTTGCAGTTTCTACATAAAGTGTGTTTCAGAAGTGTTCAATCAAAAGTAAGCTTCAACTCTCTTAGGTGAAAGCACAGAACAGAAAGAAGTTTCACAGAATGATTCTGTGAAGTTTTTATTTGAAGATATTGCTTTTTCCTCTATAGGCCCCTTAGCTCTCCGAATGTCCACTTTCAGTTTCTACAGAAAGAGTGTTTTAGAACTGCTCAATCAAAAGTAAGCTTAAACTCTCTTAGTTGAATGCACAGAACAGAAAGAAGTTTCAGAGAATACTTCTGTGTAGTTTTGATTTGAAGATATTCGTTTTTCCACTGTAGGCCCAAAAGCGTTCCGAATGTCCACTTGCAGTTTCTAAAGAAAGAGTGTTTCAGAATTGCTCAATCAAATGTACACTTCAACTCTGCGAGTTGAATGCACAGAACAGATGGAAGTTTCACAGAATGCTTCTGTGTAGTTTTGATTTGGAGCTATTCCTTTTTCCACTATAGGCCCCTTAGCGGTCCGAATGTCCTCTTGCAGTTTCTTCAGAAACAGTGTTTCACAAATGCTCAGTCAAAAGCAAGCTTTAAGTCTGTTAGTTGAGTGCTCAGAACAGAAGGAAGTTTCACAGAATGCTTCTGCGTAGTTTATATTTGGAGATATCCCATTTTCCACTATAGGCCCCTTAGCGATCAGAATGTCCACTTGCAGTTTCTACAGAAAGAGTGTTTCAGAACTCCTCAATCTAAAGTATGCTTAAACTCTCTTAGTTGAATGCACAGAACAGAAAGAAGTTTCACAGAATATTTCTGTGTAGTTTTGATTTGATGATATTCCTTTTTCCACTGTAGGCTCCTTAGCTCTCCGAATGTCCACTTGCAGTTTCTACCGAAAGAGTGTTTCAGAACTGCTCAATCAAATGTACGCTTCAACTCTGCTAATTGAATGCACAGAACAGATGGAAGTTTCACAGAATGCTTCTGTGTGGTTTTGATTGGAAGATATTCCTTTTTCCACTATAGGCCCCTTAGCGGTCAGAATGTCCACTTGCAGTTTCTACATAAAGTGTGTTTCAGAAGTGTTCAATCAAAAGTAAGCTTCAACTCTCTTAGGTGAAAGCACAGAACAGAAAGAAGTTTCACAGAATGCTTCTGTGAAGTTTTTATTTGAAGATATTCCTTTTTCCTCTATAGGCCCCTTAGCTCTCCGAATGTCCACTTGCAGTTTCTACAGAAAGAGTGTTTTAGAACTGCTCAATCAAAAGTAAGCTTAAACTCTCTTAGTTGAATGCACAGAACAGAAAGAAGTTTCAGAGAATACTTCTGTGTAGTTTTGATTTGAAGATATTCGTTTTTCCACTGTAGGCCCAAAAGCGTTCCGAATGTCCACTTGCAGTTTCTAAAGAAAGAGTGTTTCAGAATTGCTCAATCAAATGTACACTTCAACTCTGCTAGTTGAATGCACAGAACAGATGGAAGTTTCACAGAATGCTTCTGTGTAGTTTTGATTTGGAGCTATTCCTTCTTCCACTTTACGCCCCTTAGCGGTCCGAATGTCCTCTTGCAGTTTCTTCAGAAACAGTGTTTCAGAAATGCTCAGTCAAAAGCAAGCTTTAAGTCTGTTAGTTGAGTGCTCAGAACAGAAGGAAGTTTCACAGAATGCTTCTGTGTAGTTTATATTTGGAGATATCCCATTTTCCACTATAGGCCCCTTAGCGATCAGAATGTCCACTTGCAGTTTCTATGGAAAGAGTGTTTCAGAACTGCTCAATCTAAAGTAAGCTTAAACTCTCTTAGTTGAATGCACAGAACAGAAAGAAGTTTCACAGAATGCTTCTGTGTAGTATTGATTTGAAGATATTCCTTTTTCCACTGTAGGCTCCTTAGCTCTCCGAATGTCCACTTGCAGTTTCTACAGAAAGAGTGTTTCAGAACTGCTGAATCAAAAGTAATCATCAATTCTGTTAGTTCAATGTACAGAAGAGAAAGATGTTTCACAGAATGCTTCTGTGTAGTTTTTATTTGGAGATATTCCTTTTTCCACTCTAGGCCCCTTACCGGTCGGAATGTCCACATGCAGTTTCTACAGAAATGATGTTTCAGAACTGCTCAATCAAATGTATGCTTTAACTCTGTTAGTTGAATGCACAGAACAGAAAGAAGTTTCACATAACGCTTCTGTGTAGTTTTGATTTGAAGATATTCCTGTTTCCTCTATAGGCCACATAGCGTTCAGAATGTCCACTTGCAATTTCTACAGAAAGTGGGTTTCAGAACTGCTCAATCAAAAGTATGCTTCAACTCTGTTAGGTAAAAGCACAGAACAGAAAGTAGTTTCACAGAATGCTTCTGTGTAGTTTTTATTTGGAGATATACCTTTTTCCACTATAGGCCCCTTAGCGATCAGAATGTCCACTTGCAGTTTCTACAGAAAGAGTGTTTCAGAACTCCTCAATCTAAAGTATGCTTAAACTCTCTTAGTTGAATGCACAGAACAGAAAGAAGTTTCACAGAATGTTTCTGTGTAGTTTTGATTTGATGATATTCCTTTTTCCACTGTAGGCTCCTTAGCTCTCCGAATGTCCACTTGCAGTTTCTACCGAAAGAGTGTTTCAGAACTGCTCAATCAAATGTACGCTTCAACTCTGCTAATTGAATGCACAGAACAGATGGAAGTTTCACAGAATGCTTCTGTGTAGTTTTGATTGGAAGATATTCCTTTTTCCACTATAGGCCCCTTAGCGGTCAGAATGTCCACTTGCAGTTTCTACATAAAGTGTGTTTCAGAAGTGTTCAATCAAAAGTAAGCTTCAACTCTCTTAGGTGAAAGCACAGAACAGAAACAAGTTTCACAGAATGCTTCTGTGAAGTTTTTATTTGAAGATATTGCTTTTTCCTCTATAGGCCCCTTAGCTCTCCGAATGTCCACTTGCAGTTTCTACAGAAAGAGTGTTTTAGAACTGCTCAATCAAAAGTAAGCTTAAACTCTCTTAGTTGAATGCACAGAACAGAAAGAAGTTTCAGAGAATACTTCTGTGTAGTTTTGATTTGAAGATATTCGTTTTTCCACTGTAGGCCCAAAAGCGTTCCGAATGTCCACTTGCAGTTTCTAAAGAAAGAGTGTTTCAGAATTGCTCAATCAAATGTACACTTCAACTCTGCTAGTTGAATGCACAGAACAGATGGAAGTTTCACAGAATGCTTCTGTGTAGTTTTGATTTGGAGATATTCCTTTTTCCACTATAGGCCCCTTAGCGGTCCGAATGTCCTCTTGCAGTTTCTTCAGAAACAGTGTTTCAGAAATGCTCAGTCAAAAGCAAGCTTTAAGTCTGTTAGTTGAGTGCTCAGAACAGAAGGAAGTTTCACAGAATGCTTCTGCGTAGTTTATATTTGGAGATATCCCATTTTCCACTATAGGCCCCTTAGCGATCAGAATGTCCACTTGCAGTTTCTACAGAAAGAGTGTTTCAGAACTGCTCAATCTAAAGTAAGCTTAAACTCTCTTAGTTGAATGCACAGAACAGAAAGAAGTTTCACAGAATGCTTCTGTGTAGTATTGATTTGAAGATATTCCTTTTTCCACTGTAGGCTCCTTAGCTCTCCGAATGACCACTTGCAGTTTCTACAGAAAGAGTGTTTCAGAACTGCTGAATCAAAAGTAATCATCAATTCTGTTAGTTCAATGTACAGAAGAGAAAGATGTTTCACAGAATGCTTCTGTGTAGTTTTTATTTGGAGATATTCCTTTTTCTACTCTAGGCCCCTTACCGGTCGGAATGTCCACTTGCAGTTTCTACAGAAATGATGTTTCAGAACTGCTCAATCAAATGTATGCTTTAACTCTGTTAGTTGAATGCACAGAACAGAAAGAAGTTTCACATAACGCTTCTGTGTAGTTTTGATTTGAAGATATTCCTTTTTCCTCTATAGGCCACATAGCGTTCAGAATGTCCACTTGCAATTTCTACAGAAAGTGGGTTTCAGAACTGCTCAATCAAAAGTATGCTTCAACTCTGTTAGGTAAAAGCACAGAACAGAAAGTAGTTTCACAGAATGCTTCTGTGTAGTTTTTATTTGGAGATATACCTTTTTCCACTATAGGCCCCTTAGCGATCAGAATGTCCACTTGCAGTTTCTACAGAAAGAGTGTTTCAGAACTCCTCAATCTAAAGTATGCTTAAACTCTCTTAGTTGAATGCACAGAACAGAAAGAAGTTTCACAGAATGTTTCTGTGTAGTTTTGATTTGATGATATTCCTTTTTCCACTGTAGGCTCCTTAGCTCTCCGAATGTCCACTTGCAGTTTCTACCGAAAGAGTGTTTCAGAACTGCTCAATCAAATGTACGCTTCAACTCTGCTAATTGAATGCACAGAACAGATGGAAGTTTCACAGAATGCTTCTGTGTGGTTTTGATTGGAAGATATTCCTTTTTCCACTATAGGCCCCTTAGCGGTCAGAATGTCCACTTGCAGTTTCTACATAAAGTGTGTTTCAGAAGTGTTCAATCAAAAGTAAGCTTCAACTCTCTTAGGTGAAAGCACAGAACAGAAAGAAGTTTCACAGAATGCTTCTGTGAAGTTTTTATTTGAAGATATTGCTTTTTCCTCTATAGGCCCCTTAGCTCTCCGAATGTCCACTTGCAGTTTCTACAGAAAGAGTGTTTTAGAACTGCTCAATCAAAAGTAAGCTTAAACTCTCTTTGTTGAATGCACAGAACAGAAAGAAGTTTCAGAGAATACTTCTGTGTAGTTTTGATTTGAAGATATTCGTTTTTCCACTGTAGGCCCAAAAGCGTTCCGAATGTCCACTTGCAGTTTCTAAAGAAAGAGTGTTTCAGAATTGCTCAATCAAATGTACACTTCAACTCTGCTAGTTGAATGCACAGAACAGATGGAAGTTTCACAGAATGCTTCTGTGTAGTTTTGATTTGGAGATATTCCTTTTTCCACTATAGGCCCCTTAGCGGTCCGAATGTCCTCTTGCAGTTTCTTCAGAAACAGTGTTTCAGAAATGCTCAGTCAAAAGCAAGCTTTAAGTCTGTTAGTTGAGTGCTCAGAACAGAAGGAAGTTTCACAGAATGCTTCTGCGTAGTTTATATTTGGAGATATCCCATTTTCCACTATAGGCCCCTTAGCGATCAGAATGTCCACTTGCAGTTTCTACAGAAAGAGTGTTTCAGAACTGCTCAATCTAAAGTAAGCTTAAACTCTCTTAGTTGAATGCACAGAACAGAAAGAAGTTTCACAGAATGCTTCTGTGTAGTATTGATTTGAAGATATTCCTTTTTCCACTGTAGGCTCCTTAGCTCTCCGAATGACCACTTGCAGTTTCTACAGAAAGAGTGTTTCAGAACTGCTGAATCAAAAGTAATCATCAATTCTGTTAGTTCAATGTACAGAAGAGAAAGATGTTTCACAGAATGCTTCTGTGTAGTTTTTATTTGGAGATATTCCTTTTTCTACTCTAGGCCCCTTACCGGTCGGAATGTCCACTTGCAGTTTCTACAGAAATGATGTTTCAGAACTGCTCAATCAAATGTATGCTTTAACTCTGTTAGTTGAATGCACAGAACAGAAAGAAGTTTCACATAACGCTTCTGTGTAGTTTTGATTTGAAGATATTCCTTTTTCCTCTATAGGCCACATAGCGTTCAGAATGTCCACTTGCAATTTCTACAGAAAGTGGGTTTCAGAACTGCTCAATCAAAAGTATGCTTCAACTCTGTTAGGTAAAAGCACAGAACAGAAAGTAGTTTCACAGAATGCTTCTGTGTAGTTTTTATTTGGAGATATACCTTTTTCCACTATAGGCCCCTTAGCGATCAGAATGTCCACTTGCAGTTTCTACAGAAAGAGTGTTTCAGAACTCCTCAATCTAAAGTATGCTTAAACTCTCTTAGTTGAATGCACAGAACAGAAAGAAGTTTCACAGAATGTTTCTGTGTAGTTTTGATTTGATGATATTCCTTTTTCCACTGTAGGCTCCTTAGCTCTCCGAATGTCCACTTGCAGTTTCTACCGAAAGAGTGTTTCAGAACTGCTCAATCAAATGTACGCTTCAACTCTGCTAATTGAATGCACAGAACAGATGGAAGTTTCACAGAATGCTTCTGTGTGGTTTTGATTGGAAGATATTCCTTTTTCCACTATAGGCCCCTTAGCGGTCAGAATGTCCACTTGCAGTTTCTACATAAAGTGTGTTTCAGAAGTGTTCAATCAAAAGTAAGCTTCAACTCTCTTAGGTGAAAGCACAGAACAGAAAGAAGTTTCACAGAATGCTTCTGTGAAGTTTTTATTTGAAGATATTGCTTTTTCCTCTATAGGCCCCTTAGCTCTCCGAATGTCCACTTGCAGTTTCTACAGAAAGAGTGTTTTAGAACTGCTCAATCAAAAGTAAGCTTAAACTCTCTTAGTTGAATGCACAGAACAGAAAGAAGTTTCAGAGAATACGTCTGTGTAGTTTTGATTTGAAGATATTCGGTTTTCCACTGTAGGCCCAAAAGCGTTCCGAATGTCCACTTGCAGTTTCTAAAGAAAGAGTGTTTCAGAATTGCTCAATCAAATGTACACTTCAACTCTGCTAGTTGAATGCACAGAACAGATGGAAGTTTCACAGAATGCTTCTGTGTAGTTTTGATTTGGAGCTATTCCTTTTTCCACTATAGGCCCCTTAGCGGTCCGAATGTCCTCTTGCAGTTTCTTCAGAAACAGTGTTTCACAAATGCTCAGTCAAAAGCAAGCTTTAAGTCTGTTAGTTGAGTGCTCAGAACAGAAGGAAGTTTCACAGAATGCTTCTGCGTAGTTTATATTTGGAGATATCCCATTTTCCACTATAGGCCCCTTAGCGATCAGAATGTCCACTTGCAGTTTCTACAGAAAGAGTGTTTCAGAACTGCTCAATCTAAAGTAAGCTTAAACTCTCTTAGTTGAATGCACAGAACAGAAAGAAGTTTCACAGAATGCTTCTGTGTAGTATTGATTTGAAGATATTCCTTTTTCCACTGTAGGCTCCTTAGCTCTCCGAATGACCACTTGCAGTTTCTACAGAAAGAGTGTTTCAGAACTGCTGAATCAAAAGTAATCATCAATTCTGTTAGTTCAATGTACAGAAGAGAAAGATGTTTCACAGAATGCTTCTGTGTAGTTTTTATTTGGAGATATTCCTTTTTCTACTCTAGGCCCCTTACCGGTCGGAATGTCCACTTGCAGTTTCTACAGAAATGATGTTTCAGAACTGCTCAATCAAATGTATGCTTTAACTCTGTTAGTTGAATGCACAGAACAGAAAGAAGTTTCACATAACGCTTCTGTGTAGTTTTGATTTGAAGATATTCCTTTTTCCTCTATAGGCCACATAGCGTTCAGAATGTCCACTTGCAATTTCTACAGAAAGTGGGTTTCAGAACTGCTCAATCAAAAGTATGCTTCAACTCTGTTAGGTAAAAGCACAGAACAGAAAGTAGTTTCACAGAATGCTTCTGTGTAGTTTTTATTTGGAGATATACCTTTTTCCACTATAGGCCCCTTAGCGATCAGAATGTCCACTTGCAGTTTCTACAGAAAGAGTGTTTCAGAACTCCTCAATCTAAAGTATGCTTAAACTCTCTTAGTTGAATGCACAGAACAGAAAGAAGTTTCACAGAATGTTTCTGTGTAGTTTTGATTTGATGATATTCCTTTTTCCACTGTAGGCTCCTTAGCTCTCCGAATGTCCACTTGCAGTTTCTACCGAAAGAGTGTTTCAGAACTGCTCAATCAAATGTACGCTTCAACTCTGCTAATTGAATGCACAGAACAGATGGAAGTTTCACAGAATGCTTCTGTGTGGTTTTGATTGGAAGATATTCCTTTTTCCACTATAGGCCCCTTAGCGGTCAGAATGTCCACTTGCAGTTTCTACATAAAGTGTGTTTCAGAAGTGTTCAATCAAAAGTAAGCTTCAACTCTCTTAGGTGAAAGCACAGAACAGAAAGAAGTTTCACAGAATGCTTCTGTGAAGTTTTTATTTGAAGATATTGCTTTTTCCTCTATAGGCCCCTTAGCTCTCCGAATGTCCACTTGCAGTTTCTACAGAAAGAGTGTTTTAGAACTGCTCAATCAAAAGTAAGCTTAAACTCTCTTAGTTGAATGCACAGAACAGAAAGAAGTTTCAGAGAATACGTCTGTGTAGTTTTGATTTGAAGATATTCGTTTTTCCACTGTAGGCCCAAAAGCGTTCCGAATGTCCACTTGCAGTTTCTAAAGAAAGAGTGTTTCAGAATTGCTCAATCAAATGTACACTTCAACTCTGCTAGTTGAATGCACAGAACAGATGGAAGTTTCACAGAATGCTTCTGTGTAGTTTTGATTTGGAGATATTCCTTTTTCCACTATAGGCCCCTTAGCGGTCCGAATGTCCTCTTGCAGTTTCTTCAGAAACAGTGTTTCAGAAATGCTCAGTCAAAAGCAAGCTTTAAGTCTGTTAGTTGAGTGCTCAGAACAGAAGGAAGTTTCACAGAATGCTTCTGCGTAGTTTATATTTGGAGATATCCCATTTTCCACTATAGGCCCCTTAGCGATCAGAATGTCCACTTGCAGTTTCTACAGAAAGAGTGTTTCAGAACTGCTCAATCTAAAGTAAGCTTAAACTCTCTTAGTTGAATGCACAGAACAGAAAGAAGTTTCACAGAATGCTTCTGTGTAGTATTGATTTGAAGATATTCCTTTTTCCACTGTAGGCTCCTTAGCTCTCCGAATGACCACTTGCAGTTTCTACAGAAAGAGTGTTTCAGAACTGCTGAATCAAAAGTAATCATCAATTTTGTTAGTTCAATGTACAGAAGAGAAAGATGTTTCACAGAATGCTTCTGTGTAGTTTTTATTTGGAGATATTCCTTTTTCTACTCTAGGCCCCTTACCGGTCGGAATGTCCACTTGCAGTTTCTACAGAAATGATGTTTCAGAACTGCTCAATCAAATGTATGCTTTAACTCTGTTAGTTGAATGCACAGAACAGAAAGAAGTTTCACATAACGCTTCTGTGTAGTTTTGATTTGAAGATATTCCTTTTTCCTCTATAGGCCACATAGCGTTCAGAATGTCCACTTGCAATTTCTACAGAAAGTGGGTTTCAGAACTGCTCAATCAAAAGTATGCTTCAACTCTGTTAGGTAAAAGCACAGAACAGAAAGTAGTTTCACAGAATGCTTCTGTGTAGTTTTTATTTGGAGATATACCTTTTTCCACTATAGGCCCCTTAGCGATCAGAATGTCCACTTGCAGTTTCTACAGAAAGAGTGTTTCAGAACTCCTCAATCTAAAGTATGCTTAAACTCTCTTAGTTGAATGCACAGAACAGAAAGAAGTTTCACAGAATGTTTCTGTGTAGTTTTGATTTGATGATATTCCTTTTTCCACTGTAGGCTCCTTAGCTCTCCGAATGTCCACTTGCAGTTTCTACCGAAAGAGTGTTTCAGAACTGCTCAATCAAATGTACGCTTCAACTCTGCTAATTGAATGCACAGAACAGATGGAAGTTTCACAGAATGCTTCTGTGTAGTTTTGATTGGAAGATATTCTTTTTTCCACTATAGGCCCCTTAGCGGTCAGAATGTCCACTTGCAGTTTCTACATAAAGTGTGTTTCAGAAGTGTTCAATCAAAAGTAAGCTTCAACTCTCTTAGGTGAAAGCACAGAACAGAAAGAAGTTTCACAGAATGCTTCTGTGAAGTTTTTATTTGAAGATATTGCTTTTTCCTCTATAGGCCCCTTAGCTCTCCGAATGTCCACTTGCAGTTTCTACAGAAAGAGTGTTTTAGAACTGCTCAATCAAAAGTAAGCTTAAACTCTCTTAGTTGAATGCACAGAACACAAAGAAGTTTCAGAGAATACTTCTGTGTAGTTTTGATTTGAAGATATTCGTTTTTCCACTGTAGGCCAAAAAGCGTTCCGAATGTCCACTTGCAGTTTCTAAAGAAAGAGTGTTTCAGAATTGCTCAATCAAATGTACACTTCAACTCTGCTAGTTGAATGCACAGAACAGATGGAAGTTTCACAGAATGCTTCTGTGTAGTTTTGATTTGGAGCTATGCCTTTTTCCACTATAGGCCCCTTAGCGGTCCGAATGTCCTCTTGCAGTTTCTTCAGAAACAGTGTTTCACAAATGCTCAGTCAAAAGCAAGCTTTAAGTCTGTTAGTTGAGTGCTCAGAACAGAAGGAAGTTTCACAGAATGCTTCTGTGTAGTTTATATTTGGAGATATCCCATTTTCCACTATAGGCCCCTTAGCGATCAGAATGTCCACTTGCAGTTTCTACAGAAAGAGTGTTTCAGAACTGCTCAATCTAAAGTAAGCTTAAACTCTCTTAGTTGAATGCACAGAACAGAAAGAAGTTTCACAGAATGCTTCTGTGTAGTATTGATTTGAAGATATTCCTTTTTCCACTGTAGGCTCCTTAGCTCTCCGAATGTCCACTTGCAGTTTCTACAGAAAGAGTGTTTCAGAACTGCTGAATCAAAAGTAATCATCAATTCTGTTAGTTCAATGTACAGAAGAGAAAGATGTTTCACAGAATGCTTCTGTGTAGTTTTTATTTGGAGATATTCCTTTTTCTACTCTAGGCCCCTTACCGGTCGGAATGTCCACTTGCAGTTTCTACAGAAATGATGTTTCAGAACTGCTCAATCAAATGTATGCTTTAACTCTGTTAGTTGAATGCACAGAACAGAAAGAAGTTTCACATAACGCTTCTGTGTAGTTTTGATTTGAAGATATTCCTTTTTCCTCTATAGGCCACATAGCGTTCAGAATGTCCACTTGCAATTTCTACAGAAAGTGGGTTTCAGAACTGCTCAATCAAAAGTATGCTTCAACTCTGTTAGGTAAAAGCACAGAACAGAAAGTAGTTTCACAGAATGCTTCTGTGTAGTTTTTATTTGGAGATATACCTTTTTCCACTATAGGCCCCTTAGCGATCAGAATGTCCACTTGCAGTTTCTACAGAAAGAGTGTTTCAGAACTCCTCAATCTAAAGTATGCTTAAACTCTCTTAGTTGAATGCACAGAACAGAAAGAAGTTTCACAGAATGTTTCTGTGTAGTTTTGATTTGATGATATTCCTTTTTCCACTGTAGGCTCCTTAGCTCTCCGAATGTCCACTTGCAGTTTCTACCGAAAGAGTGTTTCAGAACTGCTCAATCAAATGTACGCTTCAACTCTGCTAATTGAATGCACAGAACAGATGGAAGTTTCACAGAATGCTTCTGTGTAGTTTTGATTGGAAGATATTCCTTTTTCCACTATAGGCCCCTTAGCGGTCAGAATGTCCACTTGCAGTTTCTACATAAAGTGTGTTTCAGAAGTGTTCAATCAAAAGTAAGCTTCAACTCTCTTAGGTGAAAGCACAGAACAGAAAGAAGTTTCACAGAATGCTTCTGTGAAGTTTTTATTTGAAGATATTGCTTTTTCCTCTATAGGCCCCTTAGCTCTCTGAATGTCCACTTGCAGTTTCTACAGAAAGAGTGTTTTAGAACTGCTCAATCCAAAGTAAGCTTAAACTCTCTTAGTTGAATGCACAGAACAGAAAGAAGTTTCAGAGAATACTTCTGTGTAGTTTTGATTTGAAGATATTCGTTTTTGCACTGTAGGCCCAAAAGCGTTCCGAATGTCCACTTGCAGTTTCTAAAGAAAGAGTGTTTCAGAATTGCTCAATCAAATGTACACTTCAACTCTGCGAGTTGAATGCACAGAACAGATGGAAGTTTCACAGAATGCTTCTGTGTAGTTTTGATTTGGAGCTATTCCTTTTTCCACTATAGGCCCCTTAGCGGTCCGAATGTCCTCTTGCAGTTTCTTCAGAAACAGTGTTTCACAAATGCTCAGTCAAAAGCAAGCTTTAAGTCTGTTAGTTGAGTGCTCAGAACAGAAGGAAGTTTCACAGAATGCTTCTGCGTAGTTTATATTTGGAGATATCCCATTTTCCACTATAGGCCCCTTAGCGATCAGAATGTCCACTTGCAGTTTCTACAGAAAGAGTGTTTCAGATCTGCTCAATCTAAAGTAAGCTTAAACTCTCTTAGTTGAATGCACAGAACAGAAAGAAGTTTCACAGAATGCTTCTGTGTAGTATTGATTTGAAGATATTCCTTTTTCCACTGTAGGCTCCTTAGCTCTCCGAATGTCCACTTGCAGTTTCTACAGAAAGAGTGTTTCAGAACTGCTGAATCAAAAGTAATCATCAATTCTGTTAGTTCAATGTACAGAAGAGAAAGATGTTTCACAGAATGCTTCTGTGTAGTTTTTATTTGGAGATATTCCTTTTTCTACTCTAGGCCCCTTACCGGTCGGAATGTCCACTTGCAGTTTCTACAGAAATGATGTTTCAGAACTGCTCCATCAAATGTATGCTTTAACTCTGTTAGTTGAATGCACAGAACAGAAAGAAGTTTCACATAACGCTTCTGTGTAGTTTTGATTTGAAGATATTCCTTTTTCCTCTATAGGCCATATAGCGTTCAGAATGTCCACTTGCAATTTCTACAGAAAGTGGGTTTCAGAACTGCTCAATCAAAAGTATGCTTCAACTCTGTTAGGTAAAAGCACAGAACAGAAAGTAGTTTCACAGAATGCTTCTGTGTAGTTTTTATTTGGAGATATACCTTTTTCCACTATAGGCCCCTTAGCGATCAGAATGTCCACTTGCAGTTTCTACAGAAAGAGTGTTTCAGAACTCCTCAATCTAAAGTATGCTTAAACTCTCTTAGTTGAATGCACAGAACAGAAAGAAGTTTCACAGAATGTTTCTGTGTAGTTTTGATTTGATGATATTCCTTTTTCCACTGTAGGCTCCTTAGCTCTCCGAATGTCCACTTGCAGTTTCTACCGAAAGAGTGTTTCAGAACTGCTCAATCAAATGTACGCTTCAACTCTGCTAATTGAATGCACAGAACAGATGGAAGTTTCACAGAATGCTTCTGTGTGGTTTTGATTGGAAGATATTCCTTTTTCCACTATAGGCCCCTTAGCGGTCAGAATGTCCACTTGCAGTTTCTACATAAAGTGTGTTTCAGAAGTGTTCAATCAAAAGTAAGCTTGAACTCTCTTAGGTGAAAGCACAGAACAGAAAGAAGTTTCACAGAATGCTTCTGTGAAGTTTTTATTTGAAGATATTGCTTTTTCCTCTATAGGCCCCTTAGCTCTCCGAATGTCCACTTGCAGTTTCTACAGAAAGAGTGTTTTAGAACTGCTCAATCAAAAGTAAGCTTAAACTCTCTTAGTTGAATGCACAGAACAGAAAGAAGTTTCAGAGAATACTTCTGTGTAGTTTTGATTTGAAGATATTCGTTTTTCCACTGTAGGCCCAAAAGCGTTCCGAATGTCCACTTGCAGTTTCTAAAGAAAGAGTGTTTCAGAATTGCTCAATCAAATGTACACTTCAACTCTGCTAGTTGAATGCACAGAACAGATGGAAGTTTCACAGAATGCTTCTGTGTAGTTTTGATTTGGAGCTATTCCTTTTTCCACTATAGGCCCCTTAGCGGTCGGAATGTCCTCTTGCAGTTTCTTCAGAAACAGTGTTTCAGAAATGCTCAGTCAAAAGCAAGCTTTAAGTCTGTTAGTTGAGTGCTCAGAACAGAAGGAAGTTTCACAGAATGCTTCTGCGTATTTTATATTTGGAGATATCCCATTTTCCACTATAGGCCCCTTAGCGATCAGAATGTCCACTTGCAGTTTCTACAGAAAGAGTGTTTCAGAACTGCTCAATCTAAAGTAAGCTTAAACTCTCTTAGTTGAATGCACAGAACAGAAAGAAGTTTCACAGAATGCTTCTGTGTAGTATTGATTTGAAGATATTCCTTTTTCCACTGTAGGCTCCTTAGCTCTCCGAATGACCACTTGCAGTTTCTACAGAAAGAGTGTTTCAGAACTGCTGAATCAAAAGTAATCATCAATTCTGTTAGTTCAATGTACAGAAGAGAAAGATGTTTCACAGAATGCTTCTGTGTAGTTTTTATTTGGAGATATTCCTTTTTCCACTCTAGGCCCCTTACCGGTCGGAATGTCCACTTGCAGTTTCTACAGAAATGATGTTTCAGAACTGCTCAATCAAATGTATGCTTTAACTCTGTTAGTTGAATGCACAGAACAGAAAGAAGTTTCACATAACGCTTCTGTGTAGTTTTGATTTGAAGATATTCCTTTTTCCTCTATAGGCCACATAGCGTTCAGAATGTCCACTTGCAATTTCTACAGAAAGTGGGTTTCAGAACTGCTCAATCAAAAGTATGCTTCAACTCTGTTAGGTAAAAGCACAGAACAGAAAGTAGTTTCACAGAATGCTTCTGTGTAGTTTTTATTTGGAGATATACCTTTTTCCACTATAGGCCCCTTAGCGATCAGAATGTCCACTTGCAGTTTCTACAGAAAGAGTGTTTCAGAACTCCTCAATCTAAAGTATGCTTAAACTCTCTTAGTTGAATGCACAGAACAGAAAGAAGTTTCACAGAATGTTTCTGTGTAGTTTTGATTTGATGATATTCCTTTTTCCACTGTAGGCTCCTTAGCTCTCCGAATGTCCACTTGCAGTTTCTACCGAAAGAGTGTTTCAGAACTGCTCAATCAAATGTACGCTTCAACTCTGCTAATTGAATGCACAGAACAGATGGAAGTTTCACAGAATGCTTCTGTGTAGTTTTGATAGGAAGATAGTCCTTTTTCCACTATAGGCCCCTTAGCGGTCAGAATGTCCACTTGCAGTTTCTACATAAAGTGTGTTTCAGAAGTGTTCAATCAAAAGTAAGCTTCAACTCTCTTAGGTGAAAGCACAGAACAGAAAGAAGTTTCACAGAATGCTTCTGTGAAGTTTTTATTTGAAGATATTGCTTTTTCCTCTATAGGCCCCTTAGCTCTCCGAATGTCCACTTGCAGTTTCTACAGAAAGAGTGTTTTAGAACTGCTCAATCAAAAGTAAGCTTAAACTCTCTTAGTTGAATGCACAGAACACAAAGAAGTTTCAGAGAATACTTCTGTGTAGTTTTGATTTGAAGATATTCGTTTTTCCACTGTAGGCCCAAAAGCGTTCCGAATGTCCACTTGCAGTTTCTAAAGAAAGAGTGTTTCAGAATTGCTCAATCAAATGTACAATTCAACTCTGCTAGTTGAATGCACAGAACAGATGGAAGTTTCACAGAATGCTTCTGTGTAGTTTTGATTTGGAGCTATTCCTTTTTCCACTATAGGCCCCTTAGCGGTCCGAATGTCCTCTTGCAGTTTCTTCAGAAACAGTGTTTCAGAAATGCTCAGTCAAAAGCAAGCTTTAAGTCTGTTAGTTGAGTGCTCAGAAGAGAAGGAAGTTTCACAGAATGCTTCTGTGTAGTTTATATTTGGAGATATCCCATTTTCCACTATAGGCCCCTTAGCGATCAGAATGTCCACTTGCAGTTTCTACAGAAAGAGTGTTTCAGAACTGCTCAATCTAAAGTAAGCTTAAACTCTCTTAGTTGAATGCACAGAACAGAAAGAAGTTTCACAGAATGCTTCTGTGTAGTATTGATTTGAAGATATTCCTTTTTCCACTGTAGGCTCCTTAGCTCTCCGAATGTCCACTTGCAGTTTCTACAGAAAGAGTGTTTCAGAACTGCTGAATCAAAAGTAATCATCAATTCTGTTAGTTCAATGTACAGAAGAGAAAGATGTTTCACAGAATGCTTCTGTGTAGTTTTTATTTGGAGATATTCCTTTTTCTACTCTAGGCCCCTTACCGGTCGGAATGTCCACTTGCAGTTTCTACAGAAATGATGTTTCAGAACTGCTCAATCAAACGTATGCTTTAACTCTGTTAGTTGAATGCACAGAACAGAAAGAAGTTTCACATAACGCTTCTGTGTAGTTTTGATTTGAAGATATTCCTTTTTCCTCTATAGGCCACATAGCGTTCAGAATGTCCACTTGCAATTTCTACAGAAAGTGGGTTTCAGAACTGCTCAATCAAAAGTATGCTTCAACTCTGTTAGGTAAAAGCACAGAACAGAAAGTAGTTTCACAGAATGCTTCTGTGTAGTTTTTATTTGGAGATATACCTTTTTCCACTATAGGCCCCTTAGCGATCAGAATGTCCACTTGCAGTTTCTACAGAAAGAGTGTTTCAGAACTCCTCAATCTAAAGTATGCTTAAACTCTCTTAGTTGAATGCACAGAACAGAAAGAAGTTTCACAGAATGTTTCTGTGTAGTTTTGATTTGATGATATTCCTTTTTCCACTGTAGGCTCCTTAGCTCTCCGAATGTCCACTTGCAGTTTCTACCGAAAGAGTATTTCAGAACTGCTCAATCAAATGTACGCTTCCACTCTGCTAATTGAATGCACAGAACAGATGGAAGTTTCACAGAATGCTTCTGTGTGGTTTTGATTGGAAGATATTCCTTTTTCCACTATAGGCCCCTTAGCGGTCAGAATGTCCACTTGCAGTTTCTACATAAAGTGTGTTTCAGAAGTGTTCAATTAAAAGTAAGCTTCAACTCTCTTAGGTGAAAGCACAGAACAGAAAGAAGTTTCACAGAATGCTTCTGTGAAGTTTTTATTTGAAGATATTGCTTTTTCCTCTATAGGCCCCTTAGCTCTCCGAATGTCCACTTGCAGTTTCTACAGAAAGAGTGTTTTAGAACTGCTCAATCAAAAGTAAGCTTAAACTCTCTTAGTTGAATGCACAGAACAGAAAGAAGTTTCAGAGAATACTTCTGTGTAGTTTTGATTTGAAGATATTCGTTTTTCCACTGTAGGCCCAAAAGCGTTCCGAATGTCCACTTGCAGTTTCTAAAGAAAGAGTGTTTCAGAATTGCTCAATCAAATGTACACTTCAACTCTGCTAGTTGAATGCACAGAACAGATGGAAGTTTCACAGAATGCTTCTGTGTAGTTTTGATTTGGAGCTATTCCTTTTTCCACTATCGGCCCCTTAGCGGTCCGAATGTCCTCTTGCAGTTTCTTCAGAAACAGTGTTTCAGAAATGCTCAGTCAAAAGCAAGCTTTAAGTCTGTTAGTTGAGTGCTCAGAACAGAAGGAAGTTTCACAGAATGCTTCTGTGTAGTTTATATTTGGAGATATCCCATTTTCCACTATAGGCCCCTTAGCGATCAGAATGTCCACTTGCAGTTTCTACAGAAAGAGTGTTTCAGAACTGCTCAATCTAAAGTAAGCTTAAACTCTCTTAGTTGAATGCACAGAACAGAAAGAAGTTTCACAGACTGCTTCTGTGTAGTATTGATTTGAAGATATTCCTTTTTCCACTGTAGGCTCCTTAGCTCTCCGAATGTCCACTTGCAGTTTCTACAGAAAGAGTGTTTCAGAACTGCTGAATCAAAAGTAATCATCAATTCTGTTAGTTCAATGTACAGAAGAGAAAGATGTTTCACAGAATGCTTCTGTGTAGTTTTTATTTGGAGATATTCCTTTTTCTACTCTAGGCCCCTTACCGGTCGGAATGTCCACTTGCAGTTTCTACAGAAATGATGTTTCAGAACTGCTCAATCAAATGTATGCTTTAACTCTGTTAGTTGAATGCACAGAACAGAAAGAAGTTTCACATAACGCTTCTGTGTAGTTTTGATTTGAAGATATTCCTTTTTCCTCTATAGGCCACATAGCGTTCAGAATGTCCACTTGCAATTTCTACAGAAAGTGGGTTTCAGAACTGCTCAATCAAAACTATGTTTCAACTCTGTTAGGTAAAAGCACAGAACAGAAAGTAGTTTCACAGAATGCTTCTGTGTAGTTTTTATTTGGAGATATACCTTTTTCCACTATAGGCCCCTTAGCGATCAGAATGTCCACTTGCAGTTTCTACAGAAAGAGTGTTTCAGAACTCCTCAATCTAAAGTATGCTTAAACTCTCTTAGTTGAATGCACAGAACAGAAAGAAGTTTCACAGAATGTTTCTGTGTAGTTTTGATTTGATGATATTCCTTTTTCCACTGTAGGCTCCTTAGCTCTCCGAATGTCCACTTGCAGTTTCTACCGAAAGAGTATTTCAGAACTGCTCAATCAAATGTACGCTTCAACTCTGCTAATTGAATGCACAGAACAGATGGAAGTTTCACAGAATGCTTCTGTGTGGTTTTGATTGGAAGATATTCCTTTTTCCACTATAGGCCCCTTAGCGGTCAGAATGTCCACTTGCAGTTTCTACATAAAGTGTGTTTCAGAAGTGTTCAATCAAAAGTAAGCTTCAACTCTCTTAGGTGAAAGCACAGAACAGAAAGAAGTTTCACAGAATGCTTCTGTGAAGTTTTTATTTGAAGATATTGCTTTTTCCTCTATAGGCCCCTTAGCTCTCCGAATGTCCACTTGCAGTTTCTACAGAAAGAGTGTTTTAGAACTGCTCAATCAAAAGTAAGCTTAAACTCTCTTAGTTGAATGCACAGAACAGAAAGAAGTTTCAGAGAATACTTCTGTGTAGTTTTGATTTGAAGATATTCGTTTTTCCACTGTAGGCCCAAAAGCGTTCCGAATGTCCACTTGCAGTTTCTAAAGAAAGAGTGTTTCAGAATTGCTCAATCAAATGTACACTTCAACTCTGCTAGTTGAATGCACAGAACAGATGGAAGTTTCACAGAATGCTTCTGTGTAGTTTTGATTTGGAGCTATTCCTTTTTCCACTATAGGCCCCTTAGCGGTCCGAATGTCCTCTTGCAGTTTCTTCAGAAACAGTGTTTCAGAAATGCTCAGTCAAAAGCAAGCTTTAAGTCTGTTAGTTGAGTGCTCAGAACAGAAGGAAGTTTCACAGAATGCTTCTTTGTAGTTTATATTTGGAGATATCCCATTTTCCACTATAGGCCCCTTAGCGATCAGAATGTCCACTTGCAGTTTCTACAGAAAGAGTGTTTCAGAACTGCTCAATCTAAAGTAAGCTTAAACTCTCTTAGTTGAATGCACAGAACAGAAAGAAGTTTCACAGAATGCTTCTGTGTAGTATTGATTTGAAGATATTCCTTTTTCCACTGTAGGCTCCTTAGCTCTCCGAATGTCCACTTGCAGTTTCTACAGAAAGAGTGTTTCAGAACTGCTGAATCAAAAGTAATCATCAATTCTGTTAGTTCAATGTACAGAAGAGAAAGATGTTTCACAGAATGCTTCTGTGTAGTTTTTATTTGGAGATATTCCTTTTTCTACTCTAGGCCCCTTACCGGTCGGAATGTCCACTTGCAGTTTCTACAGAAATGATGTTTCAGAACTGCTCAAACAAATGTATGCTTTAACTCTGTTAGTTGAATGCACAGAACAGAAAGAAGTTTCACATAACGCTTCTGTGTAGTTTTGATTTGAGGATATTCCTTTTTCCTCTATAGGCCACATAGCGTTCAGAATGTCCACTTGCAATTTCTACAGAAAGTGGGTTTCAGAACTGCTCAATCAAAACTATGCTTCAACTCTGTTAGGTAAAAGCACAGAACAGAAAGTAGTTTCACAGAATGCTTCTGTGTAGTTTTTATTTGGAGATATACCTTTTTCCACTATAGGCCCCTTAGCGATCAGAATGTCCACTTGCAGTTTCTACAGAAAGAGTGTTTCAGAACTCCTCAACCTAAAGTATGCTTATACTCTCTTAGTTGAATGCACAGAACAGAAAGAAGTTTCACAGAATGTTTCTGTGTAGTTTTGATTTGATGATATTCCTTTTTCCACTGTAGGCTCCTTAGCTCTCCGAATGTCCACTTGCAGTTTCTACCGAAAGAGTGTTTCAGAACTGCTCAATCAAATGTACGCTTCAACTCTGCTAATTGAATGCACAGAACAGATGGAAGTTTCACAGAATGCTTCTGTGTAGTTTTGATTGGAAGATATTCCTTTTTCCACTATAGGCCCCTTAGCGGTCAGAATGTCCACTTGCAGTTTCTACATAAAGTGTGTTTCAGAAGTGTTCAATCAAAAGTAAGCTTCAACTCTCTTAGGTGAAAGCACAGAACAGAAAGAAGTTTCACAGAATGCTTCTGTGAAGTTTTTATTTGAAGATATTGCTTTTTCCTCTATAGGCCCCTTAGCTCTCCGAATGTCCACTTGCAGTTTCTACAGAAAGAGTGTTTTAGAACTGCTCAATCAAAAGTAAGCTTAAACTCTCTTAGTTGAATGCACAGAACAGAAAGAAGTTTCAGAGAATACTTCTGTGTAGTTTTGATTTGAAGATATTCGTTTTTCCACTGTAGGCCCAAAAGCGTTCCGAATGTCCACTTGCAGTTTCTAAAGAAAGAGTGTTTCAGAATTGCTCAATCAAATGTACACTTCAAATCTGCTAGTTGAATGCACAGAACAGATGGAAGTTTCACAGAATGCTTCTGTGTAGTTTTGATTTGGAGCTATTCCTTTTTCCACTATAGGCCCCTTAGCGGTCCGAATGTCCTTATGCAGTTTCTTCAGAAACAGTGTTTCAGAAATGCTCAGTCAAAAGCAAGCTTTAAGTCTGTTAGTTGAGTGCTCAGAACAGAAGGAAGTTTCACAGAATGCTTCTGCGTAGTTTATATTTGGAGATATCCCATTTTCCACTATAGGCCCCTTAGCGATCAGAATGTCCACTTGCAGTTTCTACAGAAAGAGTGTTTCAGAACTGCTCAATCTAAAGTAAGCTTAAACTCTCTTAGTTGAATGCACAGAACAGAAAGAAATTTCACAGAATTCTTCTGTGTAGTATTGATTTGAAGATATTCCTTTTTCCACTGTAGGCTCCTTAGCTCTCCGAATGTCCCCTTGCAGTTTCTACAGAAAGAGTGTTTCAGAACTGCTGAATCAAAAGTAATCATCAATTCTGTTAGTTCAATGTACAGAAGAGAAAGATGTTTCACAGAATGCTTCTGTGTAGTTTTATTTGGAGATATTCCTTTTTCTACTCTAGGCCCCTCACCGGTCGGAATGTCCACTTGCAGTTTCTACAGAAATGATGTTTCACAACTGCTCAATCAAATGTATGCTTTAACTCTGTTAGTTGAAGGCACAGAACAGAAAGAAGTTTCACATAACGCTTCTGTGTAGTTTTGATTTGAAGATATTCCTTTTTCCTCTATAGGTCACATAGAGTTCAGAATGTCCACTTGCAATTTCTACAGAAAGTGGGTTTCAGAACTGCTCAATCAAAAGTATGCTTCAACTCTGTTAGGTAAAAGCACAGAACAGAAAGTAGTTTCACAGAATGCTTCTGTGTAGTTTTTATTTGGAGATATACCTTTTTCCACTATAGGCCCCTTAGCGATCAGAATGTCCACTTGCAGTTTCTACAGAAAGAGTGTTTCAGAACTCCTCAATCTAAAGTATGCTTAAACTCTCTTAGTTGAATGCACAGAACAGAAAGAAGTTTCACAGAATGTTTCTGTGTAGTTTTGATTTGATGATATTCCTTTTTCCACTGTAGGCTCCTTAGCTCTCCGAATGTCCACTTGCAGTTTCTACCGAAAGAGTGTTTCAGAACTGCTCAATCAAATGTACGCTTCAACTCTGCTAATTGAATGCACAGAACAGATGGAAGTTTCACAGAATGCTTCTGTGTGGTTTTGATTGGAAGATATTCCTTTTTCCACTATAGGCCCCTTAGCGGTCAGAATGTCCACTTGCAGTTTCTACATAAAGTGTGTTTCAGAAGTGTTCAATCAAAAGTAAGCTTCAACTCTCTTAGGTGAAAGCACAGAACAGAAAGAAGTTTCACAGAATGCTTCTGTGAAGTTTTTATTTGAAGATATTGCTTTTTCCTCTATAGGCCCCTTAGCTCTCCGAATGTCCACTTGCAGTTTCTACAGAAAGAGTGTTTTAGAACTGCTCAATCAAAAGTAAGCTTAAACTCTCTTAGTTGAATGCACAGAACAGAAAGAAGTTTCAGAGAATACTTCTGTGTAGTTTTGATTTGAAGATATTCGTTTTTCCACTGTAGGCCCAAAAGCGTTCCGAATGTCCACTTGCAGTTTCTAAAGAAAGAGTGTTTCAGAATTGCTCAATCAAATGTACACTTCAACTCTGCTAGTTGAATGCACAGAACAGATGGAAGTTTCACAGAATGCTTCTGTGTAGTTTTGATTTGGAGCTATTCCTTTTTCCACTATAGGCCCCTTAGCGGTCCGAATGTCCTCTTGCAGTTTCTTCAGAAACAGTGTTTCAGAAATGCTCAGTCAAAAGCAAGCTTTAAGTCTGTTAGTTGAGTGCTCAGAAGAGAAGGAAGTTTCACAGAATGCTTCTGTGTAGTTTATATTTGGAGATATCCCATTTTCCACTATAGGCCCCTTAGCGATCAGAATGTCCACTTGCAGTTTCTACAGAAAGAGTGTTTCAGAACTGCTCAATCTAAAGTAAGCTTAAACTCTCTTAGTTGAATGCACAGAACAGAAAGAAGTTTCACAGAATGCTTCTGTGTAGTATTGATTTGAAGATATTCCTTTTTCCACTGTAGGCTCCTTAGCTCTCCGAATGTCCACTTGCAGTTTCTACAGAAAGAGTGTTTCAGAACTGCTGAATCAAAAGTAATCATCAATTCTGTTAGTTCAATGTACAGAAGAGAAAGATGTTTCACAGAATGCTTCTGTGTAGTTTTTATTTGGAGATATTCCTTTTTCTACTCTAGGCCCCTTACCGGTCGGAATGTCCACTTGCAGTTTCTACAGAAATGATGTTTCAGAACTGCTCAATCAAATGTATGCTTTAACTCTGTTAGTTGAATGCACAGAACAGAAAGAAGTTTCACATAACGCTTCTGTGTAGTTTTGATTTGAAGATATTCCTTTTTCCTCTTTAGGCCACATAGCGTTCAGAATGTCCACTTGCAATTTCTACAGAAAGTGGGTTTCAGAACTGCTCAATCAAAAGTATGCTTCAACTCTGTTAGGTAAAAGCACAGAACAGAAAGTAGTTTCACAGAATGCTTCTGTGTAGTTTTTATTTGGAGATATACCTTTTTCCACTATAGGCCCCTTAGCGATCAGAATGTCCACTTGCAGTTTCTACAGAAAGAGTGTTTCAGAACTCCTCAATCTAAAGTATGCTTAAACTCTCTTAGTTGAATGCACAGAACAGAAAGAAGTTTCACAGAATGTTTCTGTGTAGTTTTGATTTGATGATATTCCTTTTTCCACTGTAGGCTCCTTAGCTCTCCGAATGTCCACTTGCAGTTTCTACCGAAAGAGTATTTCAGAACTGCTCAATCAAATGTACGCTTCAACTCTGCTAATTGAATGCACAGAACAGATGGAAGTTTCACAGAATGCTTCTGTGTGGTTTTGATTGGAAGATATTCCTTTTTCCACTATAGGCCCCTTAGCGGTCAGAATGTCCACTTGCAGTTTCTACATAAAGTGTGTTTCAGAAGTGTTCAATTAAAAGTAAGCTTCAACTCTCTTAGGTGAAAGCACAGAACAGAAAGAAGTTTCACAGAATGCTTCTGTGAAGTTTTTATTTGAAGATATTGCTTTTTCCTCTATAGGCCCCTTAGCTCTCCGAATGTCCACTTGCAGTTTCTACAGAAAGAGTGTTTTAGAACTGCTCAATCAAAAGTAAGCTTAAACTCTCTTAGTTGAATGCACAGAACAGAAAGAAGTTTCAGAGAATACTTCTGTGTAGTTTTGATTTGAAGATATTCGTTTTTCCACTGTAGGCCCAAAAGCGTTCCGAATGTCCACTTGCAGTTTCTAAAGAAAGAGTGTTTCAGAATTGCTCAATCAAATGTACACTTCAACTCTGCTAGTTGAATGCACAGAACAGATGAAAGTTTCACAGAATGCTTCTGTGTAGTTTTGATTTGGAGCTATTCCTTTTTCCACTATCGGCCCCTTAGCGGTCCGAATGTCCTCTTGCAGTTTCTTCAGAAACAGTGTTTCAGAAATGCTCAGTCAAAAGCAAGCTTTAAGTCTGTTAGTTGAGTGCTCAGAACAGAAGGAAGTTTCACAGAATGCTTCTTTGTAGTTTATATTTGGAGATATCCCATTTTCCACTATAGGCCCCTTAGCGATCAGAATGTCCACTTGCAGTTTCTACAGAAAGAGTGTTTCAGAACTGCTCAATCTAAAGTAAGCTTAAACTCTCTTAGTTGAATGCACAGAACAGAAAGAAGTTTCACAGAATGCTTCTGTGTAGTATTGATTTGAAGATATTCCTTTTTCCACTGTAGGCTCCTTAGCTCTCCGAATGTCCACTTGCAGTTTCTACAGAAAGAGTGTTTCAGAACTGCTGAATCAAAAGTAATCATCAATTCTGTTAGTTCAATGTACAGAAGAGAAAGATGTTTCACAGAATGCTTCTGTGTAGTTTTTATTTGGAGATATTCCTTTTTCTACTCTAGGCCCCTTACCGGTCGGAATGTCCACTTGCAGTTTCTACAGAAATGATGTTTCAGAACTGCTCAAACAAATGTATGCTTTAACTCTGTTAGTTGAATGCACAGAACAGAAAGAAGTTTCACATAACGCTTCTGTGTAGTTTTGATTTGAAGATATTCCTTTTTCCTCTATAGGCCACATAGCGTTCAGAATGTCCACTTGCAATTTCTACAGAAAGTGGGTTTCAGAACTGCTCAATCAAAACTATGCTTCAACTCTGTTAGGTAAAAGCACAGAACAGAAAGTAGTTTCACAGAATGCTTCTGTGTAGTTTTTATTTGGAGATATACCTTTTTCCACTATAGGCCCCTTAGCGATCAGAATGTCCACTTGCAGTTTCTACAGAAAGAGTGTTTCAGAACTCCTCAACCTAAAGTATGCTTATACTCTCTTAGTTGAATGCACAGAACAGAAAGAAGTTTCACAGAATGTTTCTGTGTAGTTTTGATTTGATGATATTCCTTTTTCCACTGTAGGCTCCTTAGCTCTCCGAATGTCCACTTGCAGTTTCTACCGAAAGAGTGTTTCAGAACTGCTCAATCAAATGTACGCTTCAACTCTGCTAATTGAATGCACAGAACAGATGGAAGTTTCACAGAATGCTTCTGTGTAGTTTTGATTGGAAGATATTCCTTTTTCCACTATAGGCCCCTTAGCGGTCAGAATGTCCACTTGCAGTTTCTACATAAAGTGTGTTTCAGAAGTGTTCAATCAAAAGTAAGCTTCAACTCTCTTAGGTGAAAGCACAGAACAGAAAGAAGTTTCACAGAATGCTTCTGTGAAGTTTTTATTTGAAGATATTGCTTTTTCCTCTATAGGCCCCTTAGCTCTCCGAATGTCCACTTGCAGTTTCTACAGAAAGAGTGTTTTAGAACTGCTCAATCAAAAGTAAGCTTAAACTCTCTTAGTTGAATGCACAGAACAGAAAGAAGTTTCAGAGAATACTTCTGTGTAGTTTTGATTTGAAGATATTCGTTTTTCCACTGTAGGCCCAAAAGCGTTCCGAATGTCCACTTGCAGTTTCTAAAGAAAGAGTGTTTCAGAATTGCTCAATCAAATGTACACTTCAAATCTGCTAGTTGAATGCACAGAACAGATGGAAGTTTCACAGAATGCTTCTGTGTAGTTTTGATTTGGAGCTATTCCTTTTTCCACTATAGGCCCCTTAGCGGTCCGAATGTCCTTATGCAGTTTCTTCAGAAACAGTGTTTCAGAAATGCTCAGTCAAAAGCAAGCTTTAAGTCTGTTAGTTGAGTGCTCAGAACAGAAGGAAGTTTCACAGAATGCTTCTGCGTAGTTTATATTTGGAGATATCCCATTTTCCACTATAGGCCCCTTAGCGATCAGAATGTCCACTTGCAGTTTCTACAGAAAGAGTGTTTCAGAACTGCTCAATCTAAAGTAAGCTTAAACTCTCTTAGTTGAATGCACAGAACAGAAAGAAATTTCACAGAATTCTTCTGTGTAGTATTGATTTGAAGATATTCCTTTTTCCACTGTAGGCTCCTTAGCTCTCCGAATGTCCCCTTGCAGTTTCTACAGAAAGAGTGTTTCAGAACTGCTGAATCAAAAGTAATCATCAATTCTGTTAGTTCAATGTACAGAAGAGAAAGATGTTTCACAGAATGCTTCTGTGTAGTTTTATTTGGAGATATTCCTTTTTCTACTCTAGGCCCCTCACCGGTCGGAATGTCCACTTGCAGTTTCTACAGAAATGATGTTTCACAACTGCTCAATCAAATGTATGCTTTAACTCTGTTAGTTGAAGGCACAGAACAGAAAGAAGTTTCACATAACGCTTCTGTGTAGTTTTGATTTGAAGATATTCCTTTTTCCTCTATAGGTCACATAGAGTTCAGAATGTCCACTTGCAATTTCTACAGAAAGTGGGTTTCAGAACTGCTCAATCAAAAGTATGCTTCAACTCTGTTAGGTAAAAGCACAGAACAGAAAGTAGTTTCACAGAATGCTTCTGTGTAGTTTTTATTTGGAGATATACCTTTTTCCACTATAGGCCCCTTAGCGATCAGAATGTCCACTTGCAGTTTCTACAGAAAGAGTGTTTCAGAACTCCTCAATCTAAAGTATGCTTAAACTCTCTTAGTTGAATGCACAGAACAGAAAGAAGTTTCACAGAATGTTTCTGTGTAGTTTTGATTTGATGATATTCCTTTTTCCACTGTAGGCTCCTTAGCTCTCCGAATGTCCACTTGCAGTTTCTACATAAAGTGTGTTTCAGAAGTGTTCAATCAAAAGTAAGCTTCCACTCTCTTAGGTGAAAGCACAGAACAGAAAGAAGTTTCACAGAATGCTTCTGTGAAGTTTTTATTTGAAGATATTGCTTTTTCCTCTATAGGCCCCTTAGCTCTCCGAATGTCCACTTGCAGTTTCTACAGAAAGAGTGTTTTAGAACTGCTCAATCAAAAGTAAGCTTAAACTCTCTTAGTTGAATGCACAGAACAGAAAGAAGTTTCAGAGAATACTTCTGTGTAGTTTTGATTTGAAGATATTCGTTTTTCCACTGTAGGCCCAAAAGCGTTCCGAATGTCCACTTGCAGTTTCTAAAGAAAGAGTGTTTCAGAATTGCTCAATCAAATGTACATTTCAACTCTGCTAGTTGAATGCACAGAACAGATGGAAGTTTCACAGAATGCTTCTGTGTAGTTTTGATTTGGAGCTATTCCTTTTTCCACTACAGGCCCCTTAGCGGTCCGAATGTCCTCTTGCAGTTTCTTCAGAAACAGTGTTTCAGAAATGCTCAGTCAAAAGCAAGCTTTAAGTCTGTTAGTTGAGTGCTCAGAACAGAAGGAAGTTTCACAGAATGCTTCTGCGTAGTTTATATTTGGAGATATCCCATTTTCCACTATAGGCCCCTTAGCGATCAGAATGTCCACTTGCAGTTTCTACAGAAAGAGTGTTTCAGAACTGCTCAATCTAAAGTAAGCTTAAACTCTCTTAGTTGAATGCACAGAAGAGAAAGAAGTTTCACAGAATGCTTCTGTGTAGTATTGATTTGAAGATATTCCTTTTTCCACTGTAGGCTCCTTAGCTCTCCGAATGTCCACTTGCAGTTTCTACAGAAAGAGTGTTTCAGAACTGCTGAATCAAAAGTAATCATCAATTCTGTTAGTTCAATGTACAGAAGAGAAAGATGTTTCACAGAATGCTTCTGTGTAGTTTTATTTGGAGATATTCCTTTTTCTACTCTAGGCCCCTTACCGGTCGGAATGTCCACTTGCAGTTTCTACAGAAATGATGTTTCAAAACTGCTCAATCAAATGTATGCTTTAACTCTGTTAGTTGAATGCACAGAACAGAAAGAAGTTTCACATAACGCTTCTGTGTAGTTTTGATTTGAAGATATTCCTTTTTCCTCTATAGGCCACATAGCGTTCAGAATGTCCACTTGCAATTTCTACAGAAAGTGGGTTTCAGAACTGCTCAATCAAAAGTATGCTTCAACTCTGTTAGGTAAAAGCACAGAACAGAAAGTAGTTTCACAGAATGCTTCTGTGTAGTTTTTATTTGGAGATATACCTTTTTCCACTATAGGCCCCTTAGCGATCAGAATGTCCACTTGCAGTTTCTACAGAAAGAGTGTTTCAGAACTCCTCAATCTAAAGTATGCTTAAACTCTCTTAGTTGAATGCACAGAACAGAAAGAAGTTTCACAGAATGTTTCTGTGTAGTTTTGATTTGATGATATTCCTTTTTCCACTGTAGGCTCCTTAGCTCTCCGAATGTCCACTTGCAGTTTCTACCGAAAGAGTGTTTCAGAACTGCTCAATCAAATGTACGCTTCAACTCTGCTAATTGAATGCACAGAACAGATGGAAGTTTCACAGAATGCTTCTGTGTGGTTTTGATTGGAAGATATTCCTTTTTCCACTATAGGCCCCTTAGCGGTCAGAATGTCCACTTGCAGTTTCTACATAAAGTGTGTTTCAGAAGTGTTCAATCAAAAGTAAGCTTCAACTCTCTTAGGTGAAAGCACAGAACAGAAAGAAGTTTCACAGAATGCTTCTGTGAAGTTTTTATTTGAAGATATTGCTTTTTCCTCTATAGGCCCCTTAGCTCTCCGAATGTCCACTTGCAGTTTCTACAGAAAGAGTGTTTTAGAACTGCTCAATCAAAAGTAAGCTTAAACTCTCTTAGTTGAATGCACAGAACAGAAAGAAGTTTCAGAGAATACTTCTGTGTAGTTTTGATTTGAAGATATTCGTTTTTCCACTGTAGGCCCAAAAGCGTTCCGAATGTCCACTTGCAGTTTCTAAAGAAAGAGTGTTTCAGAATTGCTCAATCAAATGTACACTTCAAATCTGCTAGTTGAATGCACAGAACAGATGGAAGTTTCACAGAATGCTTCTGTGTAGTTTTGATTTGGAGCTATTCCTTTTTCCACTATAGGCCCCTTAGCGGTCCGAATGTCCTCTTGCAGTTTCTTCAGAAACAGTGTTTCAGAAATGCTCAGTCAAAAGCAAGCTTTAAGTCTGTTAGTTGAGTGCTCAGAACAGAAGGAAGTTTCACAGAATGCTTCTGCGTAGTTTATATTTGGAGATATCCCATTTTCCACTATAGGCCCCTTAGCGATCAGAATGTCCACTTGCAGTTTCTACAGAAAGAGTGTTTCAGAACTGCTCAATCTAAAGTAAGCTTAAACTCTCTTAGTTGAATGCACAGAACAGAAAGAAATTTCACAGAATTCTTCTGTGTAGTATTGATTTGAAGATATTCCTTTTTCCACTGTAGGCTCCTTAGCTCTCCGAATGTCCCCTTGCAGTTTCTACAGAAAGAGTGTTTCAGAACTGCTGAATCAAAAGTAATCATCAATTCTGTTAGTTCAATGTACAGAAGAGAAAGATGTTTCACAGAATTCTTCTGTGTAGTTTTATTTGGAGATATTCCTTTTTCTACTCTAGGCCCCTCACCGGTCGGAATGTCCACTTGCAGTTTCTACAGAAATGATGTTTCACAACTGCTCAATCAAATGTATGCTTTAACTCTGTTAGTTGAAGGCACAGAACAGAAAGAAGTTTCACATAACGCTTCTGTGTAGTTTTGATTTGAAGATATTCCTTTTTCCTCTATAGGTCACATAGAGTTCAGAATGTCCACTTGCAATTTCTACAGAAAGTGGGTTTCAGAACTGCTCAATCAAAAGTATGCTTCAACTCTGTTAGGTAAAAGCACAGAACAGAAAGTAGTTTCACAGAATGCTTCTGTGTAGTTTTTATTTGGAGATATACCTTTTTCCACTATAGGCCCCTTAGCGATCAGAATGTCCACTTGCAGTTTCTACAGAAAGAGTGTTTCAGAACTCCTCAATCTAAAGTATGCTTAAACTCTCTTAGTTGAATGCACAGAACAGAAAGAAGTTTCACAGAATGTTTCTGTGTAGTTTTGATTTGATGATATTCCTTTTTCCACTGTAGGCTCCTTAGCTCTCCGAATGTCCACTTGCAGTTTCTACCGAAAGAGTGTTTCAGAACTGCTCAATCAAATGTACGCTTCAACTCTGCTAATTGAATGCACAGAACAGATGGAAGTTTCACAGAATGCTTCTGTGTAGTTTTGATTGGAAGATATTCCTTTTTCCACTATAGGCCCCTTAGCGGTCAGAATGTCCACTTGCAGTTTCTACATAAAGTGTGTTTCAGAAGTGTTCAATCAAAAGTAAGCTTCCACTCTCTTAGGTGAAAGCACAGAACAGAAAGAAGTTTCACAGAATGCTTCTGTGAAGTTTTTATTTGAAGATATTGCTTTTTCCTCTATAGGCCCCTTAGCTCTCCGAATGTCCACTTGCAGTTTCTACAGAAAGAGTGTTTTAGAACTGCTCAATCAAAAGTAAGCTTAAACTCTCTTAGTTGAATGCACAGAACAGAAAGAAGTTTCAGAGAATACTTCTGTGTAGTTTTGATTTGAAGATATTCGTTTTTCCACTGTAGGCCCAAAAGCGTTCCGAATGTCCACTTGCAGTTTCTAAAGAAAGAGTGTTTCAGAATTGCTCAATCAAATGTACATTTCAACTCTGCTAGTTGAATGCACAGAACAGATGGAAGTTTCACAGAATGCTTCTGTGTAGTTTTGATTTGGAGCTATTCCTTTTTCCACTATAGGCCCCTTAGCGGTCCGAATGTCCTCTGGCAGTTTCTTCAGAAACAGTGTTTCAGAAATGCTCAGTCAAAAGCAAGCTTTAAGTCTGTTAGTTGAGTGCTCAGAACAGAAGGAAGTTTCACAGAATGCTTCTGCGTAGTTTATATTTGGAGATATCCCATTTTCCACTATAGGCCCCTTAGCGATCAGAATGTCCACTTGCAGTTTCTACAGAAAGAGTGTTTCAGAACTGCTCAATCTAAAGTAAGCTTAAACTCTCTTAGTTGAATGCACAGAAGAGAAAGAAGTTTCACAGAATGCTTCTGTGTAGTATTGATTTGAAGATATTCCTTTTTCCACTGTAGGCTCCTTAGCTCTCCGAATGTCCACTTGCAGTTTCTACAGAAAGAGTGTTTCAGAACTGCTGAATCAAAAGTAATCATCAATTCTGTTAGTTCAATGTACAGAAGAGAAAGATGTTTCACAGAATGCTTCTGTGTAGTTTTATTTGGAGATATTCCTTTTTCTACTCTAGGCCCCTTACCGGTCGGAATGTCCACTTGCAGTTTCTACAGAAATGATGTTTCAAAACTGCTCAATCAAATGTATGCTTTAACTCTGTTAGTTGAATGCACAGAACAGAAAGAAGTTTCACATAACGCTTCTGTGTAGTTTTGATTTGAAGATATTCCTTTTTCCTCTATAGGCCACATAGCGTTCAGAATGTCCACTTGCAATTTCTACAGAAAGTGGGTTTCAGAACTGCTCAATCAAAAGTATGCTTCAACTCTGTTAGGTAAAAGCACAGAACAGAAAGTAGTTTCACAGAATGCTTCTGTGTAGTTTTTATTTGGAGATATACCTTTTTCCACTATAGGCCCCTTAGCGATCAGAATGTCCACTTGCAGTTTCTACAGAAAGAGTGTTTCAGAACTCCTCAATCTAAAGTATGCTTAAACTCTCTTAGTTGAATGCACAGAACAGAAAGAAGTTTCACAGAATGTTTCTGTGTAGTTTTGATTTGACGATATTCCTTTTTCCACTGTAGGCTCCTTAGCTCTCCGAATGTCCACTTGCAGTTTCTACCGAAAGAGTGTTTCAGAACTGCTCAATCAAATGTACGCTTCAACTCTGCTAATTGAATGCACAGAACAGATGGAAGTTTCACAGAATGCTTCTGTGTAGTTTTGATTGGAAGATATTCCTTTTTCCACTATAGGCCCCTTAGCGGTCAGAATGTCCACTTGCAGTTTCTACATAAAGTGTGTTTCAGAAGTGTTCAATCAAAAGTAAGCTTCAACTCTCTTTGGTGAAAGCACAGAACAGAAAGAGGTTTCACAGAATGCTTCTGTGAAGTTTTTATTTGAAGATATTCCTTTTTCCTCTATAGGCCCCTTAGCTCTCCGAATGTCCACTTGCAGTTTCTACAGAAAGAGTGTTTTAGAACTGCTCAATCAAAAGTAAGCTTAAACTCTCTTAGTTGAATGCACAGAACAGAAAGAAGTTTCAGAGAATACTTCTGTGTAGTTTTGATTTGAAGATATTCGTTTTTCCACTGTAGGCCCAAAAGCGTTCCGAATGTCCACTTGCAGTTTCTAAAGAAAGAGTGTTTCAGAATTGCTCAATCAAATGTACACTTCAACTCTGCTAGTTGAATGCACAGAACAGATGGAAGTTTCACAGAATGCTTCTGTGTAGTTTTGATTTGGAGCTATTCCTTTTTCCACTATAGGCCCCTTAGCGGTCCGAATGTCCTCTTGCAGTTTCTTCAGAAACAGTGTTTCAGAAATGCTCAGTCAAAAGCAAGCTTTAAGTCTGTTAGTTGAGTGCTCAGAACAGAAGGAAGTTTCACAGAATGCTTCTGTGTAGTTTATATTTGGAGATATCCCATTTTCCACTATAGGCCCCTTAGCGATCAGAATGTCCACTTGCAGTTTCTACAGAAAGAGTGTTTCAGAACTGCTCAATCTAAAGTAAGCTTAAACTCTCTTAGTTGAATGCACAGAACAGAAAGAAGTTTCACAGAATGCTTCTCTGTAGTATTTATTTGAAGATATTCCTTTTTCCACTGTAGGCTCCTTAGCTCTCCGAATGTCCACTTGCAGTTTCTACAGAAAGAGTGTTTCAGAACTGCTGAATCAAAAGTAATCATCAATTCTGTTAGTTCAATGTACAGAAGAGAAAGATGTTTCACAGAATGCTTCTGTGTAGTTTTTATTTGGAGATATTCCTTTTTCTACTCTAGGCCCCTTACCGGTCGGAATGTCCACTTGCAGTTTCTACAGAAATGATGTTTCAGAACTGCTCAAACAAATGTATGCTTTAACTCTGTTAGTTGAATGCACAGAACAGAAAGAAGTTTCACATAACGCTTCTGTGTAGTTTTGATTTGAAGATATTCCTTTTTCCTCTATAGGCCACATAGCGTTCAGAATGTCCACTTGCAATTTCTACAGAAAGTGGGTTTCAGAACTGCTCAATCAAAACTATGCTTCAACTCTGTTAGGTAAAAGCACAGAACAGAAAGTAGTTTCACAGAATGCTTCTGTGTAGTTTTTATTTGGAGATATACCTTTTTCCACTATAGGCCCCTTAGCGATCAGAATGTCCACTTGCAGTTTCTACAGAAAGAGTGTTTCAGAACTCCTCAACCTAAAGTATGCTTATACTCTCTTAGGTGAAAGCACAGAACAGAAAGAAGTTTCACAGAATGCTTCTGTGAAGTTTTTATTTGAAGATATTGCTTTTTCCTCTATAGGCCCCTTAGCTCTCCGAATGTCCACTTGCAGTTTCTACAGAAAGAGTGTTTTAGAACTGCTCAATCAAAAGTAAGCTTAAACTCTCTTAGTTGAATGCACAGAACAGAAAGAAGTTTCAGAGAATACTTCTGTGTAGTTTTGATTTGAAGATATTCGTTTTTCCACTGTAGGCCCAAAAGCGTTCCGAATGTCCACTTGCAGTTTCTAAAGAAAGAGTGTTTCAGAATTGCTCAATCAAATGTACATTTCAACTCTGCTAGTTGAATGCACAGAACAGATGGAAGTTTCACAGAATGCTTCTGTGTAGTTTTGATTTGGAGCTATTCCTTTTTCCACTACAGGCCCCTTAGCGGTCCGAATGTCCTCTTGCAGTTTCTTCAGAAACAGTGTTTCAGAAATGCTCAGTCAAAAGCAAGCTTTAAGTCTGTTAGTTGAGTGCTCAGAACAGAAGGAAGTTTCACAGAATGCTTCTGCGTAGTTTATATTTGGAGATATCCCATTTTCCACTATAGGCCCCTTAGCGATCAGAATGTCCACTTGCAGTTTCTACAGAAAGAGTGTTTCAGAACTGCTCAATCTAAAGTAAGCTTAAACTCTCTTAGTTGAATGCACAGAAGAGAAAGAAGTTTCACAGAATGCTTCTGTGTAGTATTGATTTGAAGATATTCCTTTTTCCACTGTAGGCTCCTTAGCTCTCCGAATGTCCACTTGCAGTTTCTACAGAAAGAGTGTTTCAGAACTGCTGAATCAAAAGTAATCATCAATTCTGTTAGTTCAATGTACAGAAGAGAAAGATGTTTCACAGAATGCTTCTGTGTAGTTTTATTTGGAGATATTCCTTTTTCTACTCTAGGCCCCTTACCGGTCGGAATGTCCACTTGCAGTTTCTACAGAAATGATGTTTCAAAACTGCTCAATCAAATGTATGCTTTAACTCTGTTAGTTGAATGCACAGAACAGAAAGAAGTTTCACATAACGCTTCTGTGTAGTTTTGATTTGAAGATATTCCTTTTTCCTCTATAGGCCACATAGCGTTCAGAATGTCCACTTGCAATTTCTACAGAAAGTGGGTTTCAGAACTGCTCAATCAAAAGTATGCTTCAACTCTGTTAGGTAAAAGCACAGAACAGAAAGTAGTTTCACAGAATGCTTCTGTGTAGTTTTTATTTGGAGATATACCTTTTTCCACTATAGGCCCCTTAGCGATCAGAATGTCCACTTGCAGTTTCTACAGAAAGAGTGTTTCAGAACTCCTCAATCTAAAGTATGCTTAAACTCTCTTAGTTGAATGCACAGAACAGAAAGAAGTTTCACAGAATGTTTCTGTGTAGTTTTGATTTGATGATATTCCTTTTTCCACTGTAGGCTCCTTAGCTCTCCGAATGTCCACTTGCAGTTTCTACCGAAAGAGTGTTTCAGAACTGCTCAATCAAATGTACGCTTCAACTCTGCTAATTGAATGCACAGAACAGATGGAAGTTTCACAGAATGCTTCTGTGTGGTTTTGATTGGAAGATATTCCTTTTTCCACTATAGGCCCCTTAGCGGTCAGAATGTCCACTTGCAGTTTCTACATAAAGTGTGTTTCAGAAGTGTTCAATCAAAAGTAAGCTTCAACTCTCTTAGGTGAAAGCACAGAACAGAAAGAAGTTTCACAGAATGCTTCTGTGAAGTTTTTATTTGAAGATATTGCTTTTTCCTCTATAGGCCCCTTAGCTCTCCGAATGTCCACTTGCAGTTTCTACAGAAAGAGTGTTTTAGAACTGCTCAATCAAAAGTAAGCTTAAACTCTCTTAGTTGAATGCACAGAACAGAAAGAAGTTTCAGAGAATACTTCTGTGTAGTTTTGATTTGAAGATATTCGTTTTTCCACTGTAGGCCCAAAAGCGTTCCGAATGTCCACTTGCAGTTTCTAAAGAAAGAGTGTTTCAGAATTGCTCAATCAAATGTACACTTCAAATCTGCTAGTTGAATGCACAGAACAGATGGAAGTTTCACAGAATGCTTCTGTGTAGTTTTGATTTGGAGCTATTCCTTTTTCCACTATAGGCCCCTTAGCGGTCCGAATGTCCTCTTGCAGTTTCTTCAGAAACAGTGTTTCAGAAATGCTCAGTCAAAAGCAAGCTTTAAGTCTGTTAGTTGAGTGCTCAGAACAGAAGGAAGTTTCACAGAATGCTTCTGCGTAGTTTATATTTGGAGATATCCCATTTTCCACTATAGGCCCCTTAGCGATCAGAATGTCCACTTGCAGTTTCTACAGAAAGAGTGTTTCAGAACTGCTCAATCTAAAGTAAGCTTAAACTCTCTTAGTTGAATGCACAGAACAGAAAGAAATTTCACAGAATTCTTCTGTGTAGTATTGATTTGAAGATATTCCTTTTTCCACTGTAGGCTCCTTAGCTCTCCGAATGTCCCCTTGCAGTTTCTACAGAAAGAGTGTTTCAGAACTGCTGAATCAAAAGTAATCATCAATTCTGTTAGTTCAATGTACAGAAGAGAAAGATGTTTCACAGAATTCTTCTGTGTAGTTTTATTTGGAGATATTCCTTTTTCTACTCTAGGCCCCTCACCGGTCGGAATGTCCACTTGCAGTTTCTACAGAAATGATGTTTCACAACTGCTCAATCAAATGTATGCTTTAACTCTGTTAGTTGAAGGCACAGAACAGAAAGAAGTTTCACATAACGCTTCTGTGTAGTTTTGATTTGAAGATATTCCTTTTTCCTCTATAGGTCACATAGAGTTCAGAATGTCCACTTGCAATTTCTACAGAAAGTGGGTTTCAGAACTGCTCAATCAAAAGTATGCTTCAACTCTGTTAGGTAAAAGCACAGAACAGAAAGTAGTTTCACAGAATGCTTCTGTGTAGTTTTTATTTGGAGATATACCTTTTTCCACTATAGGCCCCTTAGCGATCAGAATGTCCACTTGCAGTTTCTACAGAAAGAGTGTTTCAGAACTCCTCAATCTAAAGTATGCTTAAACTCTCTTAGTTGAATGCACAGAACAGAAAGAAGTTTCACAGAATGTTTCTGTGTAGTTTTGATTTGATGATATTCCTTTTTCCACTGTAGGCTCCTTAGCTCTCCGAATGTCCACTTGCAGTTTCTACCGAAAGAGTGTTTCAGAACTGCTCAATCAAATGTACGCTTCAACTCTGCTAATTGAATGCACAGAACAGATGGAAGTTTCACAGAATGCTTCTGTGTAGTTTTGATTGGAAGATATTCCTTTTTCCACTATAGGCCCCTTAGCGGTCAGAATGTCCACTTGCAGTTTCTACATAAAGTGTGTTTCAGAAGTGTTCAATCAAAAGTAAGCTTCCACTCTCTTAGGTGAAAGCACAGAACAGAAAGAAGTTTCACAGAATGCTTCTGTGAAGTTTTTATTTGAAGATATTGCTTTTTCCTCTATAGGCCCCTTAGCTCTCCGAATGTCCACTTGCAGTTTCTACAGAAAGAGTGTTTTAGAACTGCTCAATCAAAAGTAAGCTTAAACTCTCTTAGTTGAATGCACAGAACAGAAAGAAGTTTCAGAGAATACTTCTGTGTAGTTTTGATTTGAAGATATTCGTTTTTCCACTGTAGGCCCAAAAGCGTTCCGAATGTCCACTTGCAGTTTCTAAAGAAAGAGTGTTTCAGAATTGCTCAATCAAATGTACATTTCAACTCTGCTAGTTGAATGCACAGAACAGATGGAAGTTTCACAGAATGCTTCTGTGTAGTTTTGATTTGGAGCTATTCCTTTTTCCACTATAGGCCCCTTAGCGGTCCGAATGTCCTCTGGCAGTTTCTTCAGAAACAGTGTTTCAGAAATGCTCAGTCAAAAGCAAGCTTTAAGTCTGTTAGTTGAGTGCTCAGAACAGAAGGAAGTTTCACAGAATGCTTCTGCGTAGTTTATATTTGGAGATATCCCATTTTCCACTATAGGCCCCTTAGCGATCAGAATGTCCACTTGCAGTTTCTACAGAAAGAGTGTTTCAGAACTGCTCAATCTAAAGTAAGCTTAAACTCTCTTAGTTGAATGCACAGAAGAGAAAGAAGTTTCACAGAATGCTTCTGTGTAGTATTGATTTGAAGATATTCCTTTTTCCACTGTAGGCTCCTTAGCTCTCCGAATGTCCACTTGCAGTTTCTACAGAAAGAGTGTTTCAGAACTGCTGAATCAAAAGTAATCATCAATTCTGTTAGTTCAATGTACAGAAGAGAAAGATGTTTCACAGAATGCTTCTGTGTAGTTTTATTTGGAGATATTCCTTTTTCTACTCTAGGCCCCTTACCGGTCGGAATGTCCACTTGCAGTTTCTACAGAAATGATGTTTCAAAACTGCTCAATCAAATGTATGCTTTAACTCTGTTAGTTGAATGCACAGAACAGAAAGAAGTTTCACATAACGCTTCTGTGTAGTTTTGATTTGAAGATATTCCTTTTTCCTCTATAGGCCACATAGCGTTCAGAATGTCCACTTGCAATTTCTACAGAAAGTGGGTTTCAGAACTGCTCAATCAAAAGTATGCTTCAACTCTGTTAGGTAAAAGCACAGAACAGAAAGTAGTTTCACAGAATGCTTCTGTGTAGTTTTTATTTGGAGATATACCTTTTTCCACTATAGGCCCCTTAGCGATCAGAATGTCCACTTGCAGTTTCTACAGAAAGAGTGTTTCAGAACTCCTCAATCTAAAGTATGCTTAAACTCTCTTAGTTGAATGCACAGAACAGAAAGAAGTTTCACAGAATGTTTCTGTGTAGTTTTGATTTGACGATATTCCTTTTTCCACTGTAGGCTCCTTAGCTCTCCGAATGTCCACTTGCAGTTTCTACCGAAAGAGTGTTTCAGAACTGCTCAATCAAATGTACGCTTCAACTCTGCTAATTGAATGCACAGAACAGATGGAAGTTTCACAGAATGCTTCTGTGTAGTTTTGATTGGAAGATATTCCTTTTTCCACTATAGGCCCCTTAGCGGTCAGAATGTCCACTTGCAGTTTCTACATAAAGTGTGTTTCAGAAGTGTTCAATCAAAAGTAAGCTTCAACTCTCTTTGGTGAAAGCACAGAACAGAAAGAGGTTTCACAGAATGCTTCTGTGAAGTTTTTATTTGAAGATATTCCTTTTTCCTCTATAGGCCCCTTAGCTCTCCGAATGTCCACTTGCAGTTTCTACAGAAAGAGTGTTTTAGAACTGCTCAATCAAAAGTAAGCTTAAACTCTCTTAGTTGAATGCACAGAACAGAAAGAAGTTTCAGAGAATACTTCTGTGTAGTTTTGATTTGAAGATATTCGTTTTTCCACTGTAGGCCCAAAAGCGTTCCGAATGTCCACTTGCAGTTTCTAAAGAAAGAGTGTTTCAGAATTGCTCAATCAAATGTACACTTCAACTCTGCTAGTTGAATGCACAGAACAGATGGAAGTTTCACAGAATGCTTCTGTGTAGTTTTGATTTGGAGCTATTCCTTTTTCCACTATAGGCCCCTTAGCGGTCCGAATGTCCTCTTGCAGTTTCTTCAGAAACAGTGTTTCAGAAATGCTCAGTCAAAAGCAAGCTTTAAGTCTGTTAGTTGAGTGCTCAGAACAGAAGGAAGTTTCACAGAATGCTTCTGTGTAGTTTATATTTGGAGATATCCCATTTTCCACTATAGGCCCCTTAGCGATCAGAATGTCCACTTGCAGTTTCTACAGAAAGAGTGTTTCAGAACTGCTCAATCTAAAGTAAGCTTAAACTCTCTTAGTTGAATGCACAGAACAGAAAGAAGTTTCACAGAATGCTTCTCTGTAGTATTTATTTGAAGATATTCCTTTTTCCACTGTAGGCTCCTTAGCTCTCCGAATGTCCACTTGCAGTTTCTACAGAAAGAGTGTTTCAGAACTGCTGAATCAAAAGTAATCATCAATTCTGTTAGTTCAATGTACAGAAGAGAAAGATGTTTCACAGAATGCTTCTGTGTAGTTTTTATTTGGAGATATTCCTTTTTCTACTCTAGGCCCCTTACCGGTCGGAATGTCCACTTGCAGTTTCTACAGAAATGATGTTTCAGAACTGCTCAAACAAATGTATGCTTTAACTCTGTTAGTTGAATGCACAGAACAGAAAGAAGTTTCACATAACGCTTCTGTGTAGTTTTGATTTGAAGATATTCCTTTTTCCTCTATAGGCCACATAGCGTTCAGAATGTCCACTTGCAATTTCTACAGAAAGTGGGTTTCAGAACTGCTCAATCAAAAGTATGCTTCAACTCTGTTAGGTAAAAGCACAGAACAGAAAGTAGTTTCACAGAATGCTTCTGTGTAGTTTTTATTTGGAGATATACCTTTTTCCACTATAGGCCCCTTAGCGATCAGAATGTCCACTTGCAGTTTCTACAGAAAGAGTGTTTCAGAACTCCTCAACCTAAAGTATGCTTATACTCTCTTAGTTGAATGCACAGAACAGAAAGAAGTTTCACAGAATGTTTCTGTGTAGTTTTGATTTGATGATATTCCTTTTTCCACTGTAGGCTCCTTAGCTCTCCGAATGTCCACTTGCAGTTTCTACCGAAAGAGTGTTTCAGAACTGCTCAATCAAATGTACGCTTCAACTCTGCTAATTGAATGCACAGAACAGATGGAAGTTTCACAGAATGCTTCTGTGTAGTTTTGATTGGAAGATATTCCTTTTTCCACTATAGGCCCCTTAGCGGTCAGAATGTCCACTTGCAGTTTCTACATAAAGTGTGTTTCAGAAGTGTTCAATCAAAAGTAAGCTTCAACTCTCTTAGGTGAAAGCACAGAACAGAAAGAAGTTTCACAGAATGCTTCTGTGAAGTTTTTATTTGAAGATATTGCTTTTTCCTCTATAGGCCCCTTAGCTCTCCGAATGTCCACTTGCAGTTTCTACAGAAAGAGTGTTTTAGAACTGCTCAATCAAAAGTAAGCTTAAACTCTCTTAGTTGAATGCACAGAACAGAAAGAAGTTTCAGAGAATACTTCTGTGTAGTTTTGATTTGAAGATATTCGTTTTTCCACTGTAGGCCCAAAAGCGTTCCGAATGTCCACTTGCAGTTTCTAAAGAAAGAGTGTTTCAGAATTGCTCAATCAAATGTACACTTCAACTCTGCTAGTTGAATGCACAGAACAGATGGAAGTTTCACAGAATGCTTCTGTGTAGTTTTGATTTGGAGCTATTCCTTTTTCCACTATAGGCCCCTTAGCGGTCCGAATGTCCTCTTGCAGTTTCTTCAGAAACAGTGTTTCAGAAATGCTCAGTCAAAAGCAAGCTTTAAGTCTGTTAGTTGAGTGCTCAGAACAGAAGGAAGTTTCACAGAATGCTTCTGTGTAGTTTATATTTGGAGATATCCCTTTTTCCACTATAGGCCCCTTAGCGATCAGAATGTCCATTGCAGTTTCTACAGAAAGAGTGTTTCAGAACTGCTCAATCTAAAGTAAGCTTAAACTCTCTTAGTTGAATGCACAGAACAGAAAGAAGTTTCACAGAATGCTTCTGTGTAGTATTGATTTGAAGATATTCCTTTTTCCACTGTAGGCTCCTTAGCTCTCCGAATGTCCACTTGCAGTTTCTACAGAAAGAGTGTTTCAGAACTGCTGAATCAAAAGTAATCATCAATTCTGTTAGTTCAATGTACAGAAGAGAAAGATGTTTCACAGAATGCTTCTGTGTAGTTTTTATTTGGAGATATTCCTTTTTCTACTCTAGGCCCCTTACCGGTCGGAATGTCCACTTGCAGTTTCTACAGAAATGATGTTTCAGAACTGCTCAATCAAACGTATGCTTTAACTCTGTTAGTTGAATGCACAGAACAGAAAGAAGTTTCACATAACGCTTCTGTGTAGTTTTGATTTGAAGATATTCCTTTTTCCTCTATAGGCCACATAGCGTTCAGAATGTCCACTTGCAATTTCTACAGAAAGTGGGTTTCAGAACTGCTCAATCAATAGTATGCTTCAACTCTGTTAGGTAAAAACACAGAACAGATGGAAGTTTCACAGAATGCTTCTGTGTAGTTTTTATTTGGAGACATACCTTTTTCCACTATAGGCCCCTTAGCGATCAGAATGTCCACTTGCAGTTTCTACAGAAAGAGTGTTTCAGAACTCCTCAATCTAAAGTATGCTTAAACTCTCTTAGTTGAATGCACAGAACAGAAAGAAGTTTCACAGAATGTTTCTGTGTAGTTTTGATTTGATGATATTCCTTTTTCCACTGTAGGCTCCTTAGCTCTCCGAATGTCCACTTGCAGTTTCTACCGAAAGAGTGTTTCAGAACTGCTCAATCAAATGTACGCTTCAACTCTGCTAATTGAATGCACAGAACAGATGGAAGTTTCACAGAATGCTTCTGTGTAGTTTTGATTGGAAGATATTCTTTTTTCCACTATAGGCCCCTTAGCGGTCAGAATGTCCACTTGCAGTTTCTACATAAAGTGTGTTTCAGAAGTGTTCAATCAAAAGTAAGCTTCAACTCTCTTTGGTGAAAGCACAGAACAGAAAGAAGTTTCACAGAATGCTTCTGTGAAGTTTTTATTTGAAGATATTGCTTTTTCCTCTATAGGCCCCTTAGCTCTCCGAATGTCCACTTGCAGTTTCTACAGAAAGAGTGTTTTAGAACTGCTCAATCAAAAGTAAGCTTAAACTCTCTTAGTTGAATGCACAGAACAGAAAGAAGTTTCAGAGAATACTTCTGTGTAGTTTTGATTTGAAGATATTCGTTTTTCCACTGTAGGCCCAAAAGCGTTCCGAATGTCCACTTGCAGTTTCTAAAGAAAGAGTGTTTCAGAATTGCTCAATCAAATGTACACTTCAACTCTGCTAGTTGAATGCACAGAACAGATGGAAGTTTCACAGAATGCTTCTGTGTAGTTTTGATTTGGAGCTATTCCTTTTTCCACTATAGGCCCCTTAGCGGTCCGAATGTCCTCTTGCAGTTTCTTCAGAAACAGTGTTTCAGAAATGCTCAGTCAAAAGCAAGCTTTAAGTCTGTTAGTTGAGTGCTCAGAACAGAAGGAAGTTTCACAGAATGCTTCTGTGTAGTTTATATTTGGAGATATCCCATTTTCCACTATAGGCCCCTTAGCGATCAGAATGTCCACTTGCAGTTTCTACAGAAAGAGTGTTTCAGAACTGCTCAATTTAAGTAAGTTTAAACTCTCTTAGTTGAATGCACAGAACAGAAAGAAGTTTCACAGAATGCTTCTGTGTAGTATTGATTTGAAAATATTCCTTTTTCCACTGTAGGCTCCTTAGCTCTCCGAATGTCCACTTGCAGTTTCTACAGAAAGAGTGTTCCAGAACTGCTGAATCAAAAGTAATCATCAATTCTGTTAGTTCAATGTACAGAAGAGAAAGATGTTTCACAGAATGCTTCTGTGTAGTTTTTATTTGGAGATATTCCTTTTTCTACTCTAGGCCCCTTACCGGTCGGAATGTCCACTTGCAGTTTCTACAGAAATGATGTTTCAGAACTGCTCAATCAAATGTATGCTTTAACTCTGTTAGTTGAATGCACAGAACAGAAAGAAGTTTCACATAACGCTTCTGTGTAGTTTTGATTTGAAGATATTCCTTTTTCCTCTATAGGCCACATAGCGTTCAGAATGTCCACTTGCAATTTCTACAGAAAGTGGGTTTCAGAACTGCTCAATCAAAAGTATGCTTCAACTCTGTTAGGTAAAAGCACAGAACAGAAAGTAGTTTCACAGAATGCTTCTGTGTAGTTTTTATTTGGAGATATACCTTTTTCCACTATAGGCCCCTTAGCGATCAGAATGTCCACTTGCAGTTTCTACAGAAAGAGTGTTTCAGAACTCCTCAATCTAAAGTATGCTTAAACTCTCTTAGTTGAATGCACAGAACAGAAAGAAGTTTCACAGAATGTTTCTGTGTAGTTTTGATTTGACGATATTACTTTTTCCACTGTAGGCTCCTTAGCTCTCCGAATGTCCACTTGCAGTTTCTACCGAAAGAGTGTTTCAGAACTGCTCAATCAAATGTACGCTTCAACTCTGCTAATTGAATGCACAGAACAGATGGAAGTTTCACAGAATGCTTCTGTGTAGTTTTGATTGGAAGATATTCCTTTTTCCACTATAGGCCCCTTAGCGGTCAGAATGTCCACTTGCAGTTTCTACATAAAGTGTGTTTCAGAAGTGTTCAATCAAAAGTAAGCTTCAACTCTCTTAGGTGAAAGCACAGAACAGAAAGAGGTTTCACAGAATGCTTCTGTGAAGTTTTTATTTGAAGATATTCCTTTTTCCTCTATAGGCCCCTTAGCTCTCCGAATGTCCACTTGCAGTTTCTACAGAAAGAGTGTTTTAGAACTGCTCAATCAAAAGTAAGCTTAAACTCTCTTAGTTGAATGCACAGAACAGAAAGAAGTTTCAGAGAATACTTCTGTGTAGTTTTGATTTGAAGATATTCGTTTTTCCACTGTAGGCCCAAAAGCGTTCCGAATGTCCACTTGCAGTTTCTAAAGAAAGAGTGTTTCAGAATTGCTCAATCAAATGTACACTTCAACTCTGCTAGTTGAATGCACAGAACAGATGGAAGTTTCACAGAATGCTTCTGTGTAGTTTTGATTTGGAGCTATTCCTTTTTCCACTATAGGCCCCTTAGCGGTCCGAATGTCCTCTTGCAGTTTCTTCAGAAACAGTGTTTCAGAAATGCTCAGTCAAAAGCAAGCTTTAAGTCTGTTAGTTGAGTGCTCAGAACAGAAGGAAGTTTCACAGAATGCTTCTGTGTAGTTTATATTTGGAGATATCCCATTTTCCACTATAGGCCCCTTAGCGATCAGAATGTCCACTTGCAGTTTCTACAGAAAGAGTGTTTCAGAACTGCTCAATCTAAAGTAAGCTTAAACTCTCTTAGTTGAATGCACAGAACAGAAAGAAGTTTCACAGAATGCTTCTGTGTAGTATTGATTTGAAGATATTCCTTTTTCCACTGTAGGCTCCTTAGCTCTCCGAATGTCCACTTGCAGTTTCTACAGAAAGAGTGTTTCAGAACTGCTGAATCAAAAGTAATCATCAATTCTGTTAGTTCAATGTACAGAAGAGAAAGATGTTTCACAGAATGCTTCTGTGTAGTTTTTATTTGGAGATATTCCTTTTTCTACTCTAGGCCCCTTACCGGTCGGAATGTCCACTTGCAGTTTCTACAGAAATGATGTTTCAGAACTGCTCAATCAAATGTATGCTTTAACTCTGTTAGTTGAATGCACAGAACAGAAAGAAGTTTCACATAACGCTTCTGTGTAGTTTTGATTTGAAGATATTCCTTTTTCCTCTATAGGCCACATAGCGTTCAGAATGTCCACTTGCAATTTCTACAGAAAGTGGGTTTCAGAACTGCTCAATCAAAAGTATGCTTCAACTCTGTTAGGTAAAAGCACAGAACAGAAAGTAGTTTCACAGAATGCTTCTGTGTAGTTTTTATTTGGAGATATACCTTTTTCCACTATAGGCCCCTTAGCGATCAGAATGTCCACTTGCAGTTTCTACAGAAAGAGTGTTTCAGAACTCCTCAATCTAAAGTATGCTTAAACTCTCTTAGTTGAATGCACAGAACAGAAAGAAGTTTCACAGAATGTTTCTGTGTAGTTTTGATTTGACGATATTACTTTTTCCACTGTAGGCTCCTTAGCTCTCCGAATGTCCACTTGCAGTTTCTACCGAAAGAGTGTTTCAGAACTGCTCAATCAAATGTACGCTTCAACTCTGCTAATTGAATGCACAGAACAGATGGAAGTTTCACAGAATGCTTCTGTGTAGTTTTGATTGGAAGATATTCCTTTTTCCACTATAGGCCCCTTAGCGGTCAGAATGTCCACTTGCAGTTTCTACATAAAGTGTGTTTCAGAAGTGTTCAATCAAAAGTAAGCTTCAACTCTGTTAGGTGAAAGCACAGAACAGAAAGAGGTTTCACAGAATGCTTCTGTGAAGTTTTTATTTGAAGATATTCCTTTTTCCTCTATAGGCCCCTTAGCTCTCCGAATGTCCACTTGCAGTTTCTACAGAAAGAGTGTTTTAGAACTGCTCAATCAAAAGTAAGCTTAAACTCTCTTAGTTGAATGCACAGAACAGAAAGAAGTTTCAGAGAATACTTCTGTGTAGTTTTGATTTGAAGATATTCGTTTTTCCACTGTAGGCCCAAAAGCGTTCCGAATGTCCACTTGCAGTTTCTAAAGAAAGAGTGTTTCAGAATTGCTCAATCAAATGTACACTTCAACTCTGCTAGTTGAATGCACAGAACAGATGGAAGTTTCACAGAATGCTTCTGTGTAGTTTTGATTTGGAGCTATTCCTTTTTCCACTATAGGCCCCTTAGCGGTCCGAATGTCCTCTTGCAGTTTCTTCAGAAACAGTGTTTCAGAAATGCTCAGTCAAAAGCAAGCTTTAAGTCTGTTAGTTGAGTGCTCAGAACAGAAGGAAGTTTCACAGAATGCTTCTGTGTAGTTTATATTTGGAGATATCCCATTTTCCACTATAGGCCCCTTAGCGATCAGAATGTCCACTTGCAGTTTCTACAGAAAGAGTGTTTCAGAACTGCTCAATCTAAAGTAAGCTTAAACTCTCTTAGTTGAATGCACAGAACAGAAAGAAGTTTCACAGAATGCTTCTGTGTAGTATTGATTTGAAGATATTCCTTTTTCCACTGTAGGCTCCTTAGCTCTCCGAATGTCCACTTGCAGTTTCTACAGAAAGAGTGTTTCAGAACTGCTGAATCAAAAGTAATCATCAATTCTGTTAGTTCAATGTACAGAAGAGAAAGATGTTTCACAGAATGCTTCTGTGTAGTTTTTATTTGGAGATATTCCTTTTTCTACTCTAGGCCCCTTACCGGTCGGAATGTCCACTTGCAGTTTCTACAGAAATGATGTTTCAGAACTGCTCAATCAAATGTATGCTTTAACTCTGTTAGTTGAATGCACAGAACAGAAAGAAGTTTCACATAACGCTTCTGTGTAGTTTTGATTTGAAGATATTCCTTTTTCCTCTATAGGCCACATAGCGTTCAGAATGTCCACTTGCAATTTCTACAGAAAGTGGGTTTCAGAACTGCTCAATCAAAAGTATGCTTCAACTCTGTTAGGTAAATGCACAGAACAGATGGAAGTTTCACAGAATGCTTCTGTGTAGTTTTTATTTGGAGACATACCTTTTTCCACTATAGGCCCCTTAGCGATCAGAATGTCCACTTGCAGTTTCTACAGAAAGAGTGTTTCAGAACTCCTCAATCTAAAGTATGCTTAAACTCTCTTAGTTGAATGCACAGAACAGAAAGAAGATTCACAGAATGTTTCTGTGTAGTTTTGATTTGATGATATTCCTTTTTCCACTGTAGGCTCCTTAGCTCTCCGAATGTCCACTTGCAGTTTCTACCGAAAGAGTGTTTCAGAACTGCTCAATCAAATGTACGCTTCAACTCTGCTAATTGAATGCACAGAACAGATGGAAGTTTCACAGAATGCTTCTGTGTAGTTTTGATTGGAAGATATTCCTTTTTCCACTATAGGCCCCTTAGCGGTCAGAATGTCCACTTGCAGTTTCTACATAAAGTGTGTTTCAGAAGTGTTCAATCAAAAGTAAGCTTCAACTCTCTTAGGTGAAAGCACAGAACAGAAAGAGGTTTCACAGAATGCTTCTGTGAAGTTTTTATTTGAAGATATTCCTTTTTCCTCTATAGGCCCCTTAGCTCTCCGAATGTCCACTTGCAGTTTCTACAGAAAGAGTGTTTTAGAACTGCTCAATCAAAAGTAAGCTTAAACTCTCTTAGTTGAATGCACAGAACAGAAAGAAGTTTCAGAGAATACTTCTGTGTAGTTTTGATTTGAAGATATTCGTTTTTCCACTGTAGGCCCAAAAGCGTTCCGAATGTCCACTTGCAGTTTCTAAAGAAAGAGTGTTTCAGAATTGCTCAATCAAATGTACACTTCAAATCTGCTAGTTGAATGCACAGAACAGATGGAAGTTTCACAGAATGCTTCTGTGTAGTTTTGATTTGGAGCTATTCCTTTTTCCACTATAGGCCCCTTAGCGGTCCGAATGTCCTCTTGCAGTTTCTTCAGAAACAGTGTTTCAGAAATGCTCAGTCAAAAGCAAGCTTTAAGTCTGTTAGTTGAGTGCTCAGAACAGAAGGAAGTTTCACAGAATGCTTCTGCGTAGTTTATATTTGGAGATATCCCATTTTCCACTATAGGCCCCTTAGCGATCAGAATGTCCACTTGCAGTTTCTACAGAAAGAGTGTTTCAGAACTGCTCAATCTAAAGTAAGCTTAAACTCTCTTAGTTGAATGCACAGAACAGAAAGAAATTTCACAGAATTCTTCTGTGTAGTATTGATTTGAAGATATTCCTTTTTCCACTGTAGGCTCCTTAGCTCTCCGAATGTCCCCTTGCAGTTTCTACAGAAAGAGTGTTTCAGAACTGCTGAATCAAAAGTAATCATCAATTCTGTTAGTTCAATGTACAGAAGAGAAAGATGTTTCACAGAATTCTTCTGTGTAGTTTTATTTGGAGATATTCCTTTTTCTACTCTAGGCCCCTCACCGGTCGGAATGTCCACTTGCAGTTTCTACAGAAATGATGTTTCACAACTGCTCAATCAAATGTATGCTTTAACTCTGTTAGTTGAAGGCACAGAACAGAAAGAAGTTTCACATAACGCTTCTGTGTAGTTTTGATTTGAAGATATTCCTTTTTCCTCTATAGGTCACATAGAGTTCAGAATGTCCACTTGCAATTTCTACAGAAAGTGGGTTTCAGAACTGCTCAATCAAAAGTATGCTTCAACTCTGTTAGGTAAAAGCACAGAACAGAAAGTAGTTTCACAGAATGCTTCTGTGTAGTTTTTATTTGGAGATATACCTTTTTCCACTATAGGCCCCTTAGCGATCAGAATGTCCACTTGCAGTTTCTACAGAAAGAGTGTTTCAGAACTCCTCAATCTAAAGTATGCTTAAACTCTCTTAGTTGAATGCACAGAACAGAAAGAAGTTTCACAGAATGTTTCTGTGTAGTTTTGATTTGATGATATTCCTTTTTCCACTGTAGGCTCCTTAGCTCTCCGAATGTCCACTTGCAGTTTCTACCGAAAGAGTGTTTCAGAACTGCTCAATCAAATGTACGCTTCAACTCTGCTAATTGAATGCACAGAACAGATGGAAGTTTCACAGAATGCTTCTGTGTAGTTTTGATTGGAAGATATTCCTTTTTCCACTATAGGCCCCTTAGCGGTCAGAATGTCCACTTGCAGTTTCTACATAAAGTGTGTTTCAGAAGTGTTCAATCAAAAGTAAGCTTCCACTCTCTTAGGTGAAAGCACAGAACAGAAAGAAGTTTCACAGAATGCTTCTGTGAAGTTTTTATTTGAAGATATTGCTTTTTCCTCTATAGGCCCCTTAGCTCTCCGAATGTCCACTTGCAGTTTCTACAGAAAGAGTGTTTTAGAACTGCTCAATCAAAAGTAAGCTTAAACTCTCTTAGTTGAATGCACAGAACAGAAAGAAGTTTCAGAGAATACTTCTGTGTAGTTTTGATTTGAAGATATTCGTTTTTCCACTGTAGGCCCAAAAGCGTTCCGAATGTCCACTTGCAGTTTCTAAAGAAAGAGTGTTTCAGAATTGCTCAATCAAATGTACATTTCAACTCTGCTAGTTGAATGCACAGAACAGATGGAAGTTTCACAGAATGCTTCTGTGTAGTTTTGATTTGGAGCTATTCCTTTTTCCACTATAGGCCCCTTAGCGGTCCGAATGTCCTCTGGCAGTTTCTTCAGAAACAGTGTTTCAGAAATGCTCAGTCAAAAGCAAGCTTTAAGTCTGTTAGTTGAGTGCTCAGAACAGAAGGAAGTTTCACAGAATGCTTCTGCGTAGTTTATATTTGGAGATATCCCATTTTCCACTATAGGCCCCTTAGCGATCAGAATGTCCACTTGCAGTTTCTACAGAAAGAGTGTTTCAGAACTGCTCAATCTAAAGTAAGCTTAAACTCTCTTAGTTGAATGCACAGAAGAGAAAGAAGTTTCACAGAATGCTTCTGTGTAGTATTGATTTGAAGATATTCCTTTTTCCACTGTAGGCTCCTTAGCTCTCCGAATGTCCACTTGCAGTTTCTACAGAAAGAGTGTTTCAGAACTGCTGAATCAAAAGTAATCATCAATTCTGTTAGTTCAATGTACAGAAGAGAAAGATGTTTCACAGAATGCTTCTGTGTAGTTTTATTTGGAGATATTCCTTTTTCTACTCTAGGCCCCTTACCGGTCGGAATGTCCACTTGCAGTTTCTACAGAAATGATGTTTCAAAACTGCTCAATCAAATGTATGCTTTAACTCTGTTAGTTGAATGCACAGAACAGAAAGAAGTTTCACATAACGCTTCTGTGTAGTTTTGATTTGAAGATATTCCTTTTTCCTCTATAGGCCACATAGCGTTCAGAATGTCCACTTGCAATTTCTACAGAAAGTGGGTTTCAGAACTGCTCAATCAAAAGTATGCTTCAACTCTGTTAGGTAAAAGCACAGAACAGAAAGTAGTTTCACAGAATGCTTCTGTGTAGTTTTTATTTGGAGATATACCTTTTTCCACTATAGGCCCCTTAGCGATCAGAATGTCCACTTGCAGTTTCTACAGAAAGAGTGTTTCAGAACTCCTCAATCTAAAGTATGCTTAAACTCTCTTAGTTGAATGCACAGAACAGAAAGAAGTTTCACAGAATGTTTCTGTGTAGTTTTGATTTGACGATATTCCTTTTTCCACTGTAGGCTCCTTAGCTCTCCGAATGTCCACTTGCAGTTTCTACCGAAAGAGTGTTTCAGAACTGCTCAATCAAATGTACGCTTCAACTCTGCTAATTGAATGCACAGAACAGATGGAAGTTTCACAGAATGCTTCTGTGTAGTTTTGATTGGAAGATATTCCTTTTTCCACTATAGGCCCCTTAGCGGTCAGAATGTCCACTTGCAGTTTCTACATAAAGTGTGTTTCAGAAGTGTTCAATCAAAAGTAAGCTTCAACTCTCTTTGGTGAAAGCACAGAACAGAAAGAGGTTTCACAGAATGCTTCTGTGAAGTTTTTATTTGAAGATATTCCTTTTTCCTCTATAGGCCCCTTAGCTCTCCGAATGTCCACTTGCAGTTTCTACAGAAAGAGTGTTTTAGAACTGCTCAATCAAAAGTAAGCTTAAACTCTCTTAGTTGAATGCACAGAACAGAAAGAAGTTTCAGAGAATACTTCTGTGTAGTTTTGATTTGAAGATATTCGTTTTTCCACTGTAGGCCCAAAAGCGTTCCGAATGTCCACTTGCAGTTTCTAAAGAAAGAGTGTTTCAGAATTGCTCAATCAAATGTACACTTCAACTCTGCTAGTTGAATGCACAGAACAGATGGAAGTTTCACAGAATGCTTCTGTGTAGTTTTGATTTGGAGCTATTCCTTTTTCCACTATAGGCCCCTTAGCGGTCCGAATGTCCTCTTGCAGTTTCTTCAGAAACAGTGTTTCAGAAATGCTCAGTCAAAAGCAAGCTTTAAGTCTGTTAGTTGAGTGCTCAGAACAGAAGGAAGTTTCACAGAATGCTTCTGTGTAGTTTATATTTGGAGATATCCCATTTTCCACTATAGGCCCCTTAGCGATCAGAATGTCCACTTGCAGTTTCTACAGAAAGAGTGTTTCAGAACTGCTCAATCTAAAGTAAGCTTAAACTCTCTTAGTTGAATGCACAGAACAGAAAGAAGTTTCACAGAATGCTTCTCTGTAGTATTTATTTGAAGATATTCCTTTTTCCACTGTAGGCTCCTTAGCTCTCCGAATGTCCACTTGCAGTTTCTACAGAAAGAGTGTTTCAGAACTGCTGAATCAAAAGTAATCATCAATTCTGTTAGTTCAATGTACAGAAGAGAAAGATGTTTCACAGAATGCTTCTGTGTAGTTTTTATTTGGAGATATTCCTTTTTCTACTCTAGGCCCCTTACCGGTCGGAATGTCCACTTGCAGTTTCTACAGAAATGATGTTTCAGAACTGCTCAAACAAATGTATGCTTTAACTCTGTTAGTTGAATGCACAGAACAGAAAGAAGTTTCACATAACGCTTCTGTGTAGTTTTGATTTGAAGATATTCCTTTTTCCTCTATAGGCCACATAGCGTTCAGAATGTCCACTTGCAATTTCTACAGAAAGTGGGTTTCAGAACTGCTCAATCAAAAGTATGCTTCAACTCTGTTAGGTAAAAGCACAGAACAGAAAGTAGTTTCACAGAATGCTTCTGTGTAGTTTTTATTTGGAGATATACCTTTTTCCACTATAGGCCCCTTAGCGATCAGAATGTCCACTTGCAGTTTCTACAGAAAGAGTGTTTCAGAACTCCTCAACCTAAAGTATGCTTATACTCTCTTAGTTGAATGCACAGAACAGAAAGAAGTTTCACAGAATGTTTCTGTGTAGTTTTGATTTGATGATATTCCTTTTTCCACTGTAGGCTCCTTAGCTCTCCGAATGTCCACTTGCAGTTTCTACCGAAAGAGTGTTTCAGAACTGCTCAATCAAATGTACGCTTCAACTCTGCTAATTGAATGCACAGAACAGATGGAAGTTTCACAGAATGCTTCTGTGTAGTTTTGATTGGAAGATATTCCTTTTTCCACTATAGGCCCCTTAGCGGTCAGAATGTCCACTTGCAGTTTCTACATAAAGTGTGTTTCAGAAGTGTTCAATCAAAAGTAAGCTTCAACTCTCTTAGGTGAAAGCACAGAACAGAAAGAAGTTTCACAGAATGCTTCTGTGAAGTTTTTATTTGAAGATATTGCTTTTTCCTCTATAGGCCCCTTAGCTCTCCGAATGTCCACTTGCAGTTTCTACAGAAAGAGTGTTTTAGAACTGCTCAATCAAAAGTAAGCTTAAACTCTCTTAGTTGAATGCACAGAACAGAAAGAAGTTTCAGAGAATACTTCTGTGTAGTTTTGATTTGAAGATATTCGTTTTTCCACTGTAGGCCCAAAAGCGTTCCGAATGTCCACTTGCAGTTTCTAAAGAAAGAGTGTTTCAGAATTGCTCAATCAAATGTACACTTCAACTCTGCTAGTTGAATGCACAGAACAGATGGAAGTTTCACAGAATGCTTCTGTGTAGTTTTGATTTGGAGCTATTCCTTTTTCCACTATAGGCCCCTTAGCGGTCCGAATGTCCTCTTGCAGTTTCTTCAGAAACAGTGTTTCAGAAATGCTCAGTCAAAAGCAAGCTTTAAGTCTGTTAGTTGAGTGCTCAGAACAGAAGGAAGTTTCACAGAATGCTTCTGTGTAGTTTATATTTGGAGATATCCCTTTTTCCACTATAGGCCCCTTAGCGATCAGAATGTCCATTGCAGTTTCTACAGAAAGAGTGTTTCAGAACTGCTCAATCTAAAGTAAGCTTAAACTCTCTTAGTTGAATGCACAGAACAGAAAGAAGTTTCACAGAATGCTTCTGTGTAGTATTGATTTGAAGATATTCCTTTTTCCACTGTAGGCTCCTTAGCTCTCCGAATGTCCACTTGCAGTTTCTACAGAAAGAGTGTTTCAGAACTGCTGAATCAAAAGTAATCATCAATTCTGTTAGTTCAATGTACAGAAGAGAAAGATGTTTCACAGAATGCTTCTGTGTAGTTTTTATTTGGAGATATTCCTTTTTCTACTCTAGGCCCCTTACCGGTCGGAATGTCCACTTGCAGTTTCTACAGAAATGATGTTTCAGAACTGCTCAATCAAACGTATGCTTTAACTCTGTTAGTTGAATGCACAGAACAGAAAGAAGTTTCACATAACGCTTCTGTGTAGTTTTGATTTGAAGATATTCCTTTTTCCTCTATAGGCCACATAGCGTTCAGAATGTCCACTTGCAATTTCTACAGAAAGTGGGTTTCAGAACTGCTCAATCAATAGTATGCTTCAACTCTGTTAGGTAAAAACACAGAACAGATGGAAGTTTCACAGAATGCTTCTGTGTAGTTTTTATTTGGAGACATACCTTTTTCCACTATAGGCCCCTTAGCGATCAGAATGTCCACTTGCAGTTTCTACAGAAAGAGTGTTTCAGAACTCCTCAATCTAAAGTATGCTTAAACTCTCTTAGTTGAATGCACAGAACAGAAAGAAGTTTCACAGAATGTTTCTGTGTAGTTTTGATTTGATGATATTCCTTTTTCCACTGTAGGCTCCTTAGCTCTCCGAATGTCCACTTGCAGTTTCTACCGAAAGAGTGTTTCAGAACTGCTCAATCAAATGTACGCTTCAACTCTGCTAATTGAATGCACAGAACAGATGGAAGTTTCACAGAATGCTTCTGTGTAGTTTTGATTGGAAGATATTCTTTTTTCCACTATAGGCCCCTTAGCGGTCAGAATGTCCACTTGCAGTTTCTACATAAAGTGTGTTTCAGAAGTGTTCAATCAAAAGTAAGCTTCAACTCTCTTTGGTGAAAGCACAGAACAGAAAGAAGTTTCACAGAATGCTTCTGTGAAGTTTTTATTTGAAGATATTGCTTTTTCCTCTATAGGCCCCTTAGCTCTCCGAATGTCCACTTGCAGTTTCTACAGAAAGAGTGTTTTAGAACTGCTCAATCAAAAGTAAGCTTAAACTCTCTTAGTTGAATGCACAGAACAGAAAGAAGTTTCAGAGAATACTTCTGTGTAGTTTTGATTTGAAGATATTCGTTTTTCCACTGTAGGCCCAAAAGCGTTCCGAATGTCCACTTGCAGTTTCTAAAGAAAGAGTGTTTCAGAATTGCTCAATCAAATGTACACTTCAACTCTGCTAGTTGAATGCACAGAACAGATGGAAGTTTCACAGAATGCTTCTGTGTAGTTTTGATTTGGAGCTATTCCTTTTTCCACTATAGGCCCCTTAGCGGTCCGAATGTCCTCTTGCAGTTTCTTCAGAAACAGTGTTTCAGAAATGCTCAGTCAAAAGCAAGCTTTAAGTCTGTTAGTTGAGTGCTCAGAACAGAAGGAAGTTTCACAGAATGCTTCTGTGTAGTTTATATTTGGAGATATCCCATTTTCCACTATAGGCCCCTTAGCGATCAGAATGTCCACTTGCAGTTTCTACAGAAAGAGTGTTTCAGAACTGCTCAATTTAAGTAAGTTTAAACTCTCTTAGTTGAATGCACAGAACAGAAAGAAGTTTCACAGAATGCTTCTGTGTAGTATTGATTTGAAAATATTCCTTTTTCCACTGTAGGCTCCTTAGCTCTCCGAATGTCCACTTGCAGTTTCTACAGAAAGAGTGTTCCAGAACTGCTGAATCAAAAGTAATCATCAATTCTGTTAGTTCAATGTACAGAAGAGAAAGATGTTTCACAGAATGCTTCTGTGTAGTTTTTATTTGGAGATATTCCTTTTTCTACTCTAGGCCCCTTACCGGTCGGAATGTCCACTTGCAGTTTCTACAGAAATGATGTTTCAGAACTGCTCAATCAAATGTATGCTTTAACTCTGTTAGTTGAATGCACAGAACAGAAAGAAGTTTCACATAACGCTTCTGTGTAGTTTTGATTTGAAGATATTCCTTTTTCCTCTATAGGCCACATAGCGTTCAGAATGTCCACTTGCAATTTCTACAGAAAGTGGGTTTCAGAACTGCTCAATCAAAAGTATGCTTCAACTCTGTTAGGTAAAAGCACAGAACAGAAAGTAGTTTCACAGAATGCTTCTGTGTAGTTTTTATTTGGAGATATACCTTTTTCCACTATAGGCCCCTTAGCGATCAGAATGTCCACTTGCAGTTTCTACAGAAAGAGTGTTTCAGAACTCCTCAATCTAAAGTATGCTTAAACTCTCTTAGTTGAATGCACAGAACAGAAAGAAGTTTCACAGAATGTTTCTGTGTAGTTTTGATTTGACGATATTACTTTTTCCACTGTAGGCTCCTTAGCTCTCCGAATGTCCACTTGCAGTTTCTACCGAAAGAGTGTTTCAGAACTGCTCAATCAAATGTACGCTTCAACTCTGCTAATTGAATGCACAGAACAGATGGAAGTTTCACAGAATGCTTCTGTGTAGTTTTGATTGGAAGATATTCCTTTTTCCACTATAGGCCCCTTAGCGGTCAGAATGTCCACTTGCAGTTTCTACATAAAGTGTGTTTCAGAAGTGTTCAATCAAAAGTAAGCTTCAACTCTCTTAGGTGAAAGCACAGAACAGAAAGAGGTTTCACAGAATGCTTCTGTGAAGTTTTTATTTGAAGATATTCCTTTTTCCTCTATAGGCCCCTTAGCTCTCCGAATGTCCACTTGCAGTTTCTACAGAAAGAGTGTTTTAGAACTGCTCAATCAAAAGTAAGCTTAAACTCTCTTAGTTGAATGCACAGAACAGAAAGAAGTTTCAGAGAATACTTCTGTGTAGTTTTGATTTGAAGATATTCGTTTTTCCACTGTAGGCCCAAAAGCGTTCCGAATGTCCACTTGCAGTTTCTAAAGAAAGAGTGTTTCAGAATTGCTCAATCAAATGTACACTTCAACTCTGCTAGTTGAATGCACAGAACAGATGGAAGTTTCACAGAATGCTTCTGTGTAGTTTTGATTTGGAGCTATTCCTTTTTCCACTATAGGCCCCTTAGCGGTCCGAATGTCCTCTTGCAGTTTCTTCAGAAACAGTGTTTCAGAAATGCTCAGTCAAAAGCAAGCTTTAAGTCTGTTAGTTGAGTGCTCAGAACAGAAGGAAGTTTCACAGAATGCTTCTGTGTAGTTTATATTTGGAGATATCCCATTTTCCACTATAGGCCCCTTAGCGATCAGAATGTCCACTTGCAGTTTCTACAGAAAGAGTGTTTCAGAACTGCTCAATCTAAAGTAAGCTTAAACTCTCTTAGTTGAATGCACAGAACAGAAAGAAGTTTCACAGAATGCTTCTGTGTAGTATTGATTTGAAGATATTCCTTTTTCCACTGTAGGCTCCTTAGCTCTCCGAATGTCCACTTGCAGTTTCTACAGAAAGAGTGTTTCAGAACTGCTGAATCAAAAGTAATCATCAATTCTGTTAGTTCAATGTACAGAAGAGAAAGATGTTTCACAGAATGCTTCTGTGTAGTTTTTATTTGGAGATATTCCTTTTTCTACTCTAGGCCCCTTACCGGTCGGAATGTCCACTTGCAGTTTCTACAGAAATGATGTTTCAGAACTGCTCAATCAAATGTATGCTTTAACTCTGTTAGTTGAATGCACAGAACAGAAAGAAGTTTCACATAACGCTTCTGTGTAGTTTTGATTTGAAGATATTCCTTTTTCCTCTATAGGCCACATAGCGTTCAGAATGTCCACTTGCAATTTCTACAGAAAGTGGGTTTCAGAACTGCTCAATCAAAAGTATGCTTCAACTCTGTTAGGTAAAAGCACAGAACAGAAAGTAGTTTCACAGAATGCTTCTGTGTAGTTTTTATTTGGAGATATACCTTTTTCCACTATAGGCCCCTTAGCGATCAGAATGTCCACTTGCAGTTTCTACAGAAAGAGTGTTTCAGAACTCCTCAATCTAAAGTATGCTTAAACTCTCTTAGTTGAATGCACAGAACAGAAAGAAGTTTCACAGAATGTTTCTGTGTAGTTTTGATTTGACGATATTACTTTTTCCACTGTAGGCTCCTTAGCTCTCCGAATGTCCACTTGCAGTTTCTACCGAAAGAGTGTTTCAGAACTGCTCAATCAAATGTACGCTTCAACTCTGCTAATTGAATGCACAGAACAGATGGAAGTTTCACAGAATGCTTCTGTGTAGTTTTGATTGGAAGATATTCCTTTTTCCACTATAGGCCCCTTAGCGGTCAGAATGTCCACTTGCAGTTTCTACATAAAGTGTGTTTCAGAAGTGTTCAATCAAAAGTAAGCTTCAACTCTGTTAGGTGAAAGCACAGAACAGAAAGAGGTTTCACAGAATGCTTCTGTGAAGTTTTTATTTGAAGATATTCCTTTTTCCTCTATAGGCCCCTTAGCTCTCCGAATGTCCACTTGCAGTTTCTACAGAAAGAGTGTTTTAGAACTGCTCAATCAAAAGTAAGCTTAAACTCTCTTAGTTGAATGCACAGAACAGAAAGAAGTTTCAGAGAATACTTCTGTGTAGTTTTGATTTGAAGATATTCGTTTTTCCACTGTAGGCCCAAAAGCGTTCCGAATGTCCACTTGCAGTTTCTAAAGAAAGAGTGTTTCAGAATTGCTCAATCAAATGTACACTTCAACTCTGCTAGTTGAATGCACAGAACAGATGGAAGTTTCACAGAATGCTTCTGTGTAGTTTTGATTTGGAGCTATTCCTTTTTCCACTATAGGCCCCTTAGCGGTCCGAATGTCCTCTTGCAGTTTCTTCAGAAACAGTGTTTCAGAAATGCTCAGTCAAAAGCAAGCTTTAAGTCTGTTAGTTGAGTGCTCAGAACAGAAGGAAGTTTCACAGAATGCTTCTGTGTAGTTTATATTTGGAGATATCCCATTTTCCACTATAGGCCCCTTAGCGATCAGAATGTCCACTTGCAGTTTCTACAGAAAGAGTGTTTCAGAACTGCTCAATCTAAAGTAAGCTTAAACTCTCTTAGTTGAATGCACAGAACAGAAAGAAGTTTCACAGAATGCTTCTGTGTAGTATTGATTTGAAGATATTCCTTTTTCCACTGTAGGCTCCTTAGCTCTCCGAATGTCCACTTGCAGTTTCTACAGAAAGAGTGTTTCAGAACTGCTGAATCAAAAGTAATCATCAATTCTGTTAGTTCAATGTACAGAAGAGAAAGATGTTTCACAGAATGCTTCTGTGTAGTTTTTATTTGGAGATATTCCTTTTTCTACTCTAGGCCCCTTACCGGTCGGAATGTCCACTTGCAGTTTCTACAGAAATGATGTTTCAGAACTGCTCAATCAAATGTATGCTTTAACTCTGTTAGTTGAATGCACAGAACAGAAAGAAGTTTCACATAACGCTTCTGTGTAGTTTTGATTTGAAGATATTCCTTTTTCCTCTATAGGCCACATAGCGTTCAGAATGTCCACTTGCAATTTCTACAGAAAGTGGGTTTCAGAACTGCTCAATCAAAAGTATGCTTCAACTCTGTTAGGTAAATGCACAGAACAGATGGAAGTTTCACAGAATGCTTCTGTGTAGTTTTTATTTGGAGACATACCTTTTTCCACTATAGGCCCCTTAGCGATCAGAATGTCCACTTGCAGTTTCTACAGAAAGAGTGTTTCAGAACTCCTCAATCTAAAGTATGCTTAAACTCTCTTAGTTGAATGCACAGAACAGAAAGAAGATTCACAGAATGTTTCTGTGTAGTTTTGATTTGATGATATTCCTTTTTCCACTGTAGGCTCCTTAGCTCTCCGAATGTCCACTTGCAGTTTCTACCGAAAGAGTGTTTCAGAACTGCTCAATCAAATGTACGCTTCAACTCTGCTAATTGAATGCACAGAACAGATGGAAGTTTCACAGAATGCTTCTGTGTAGTTTTGATTGGAAGATATTCCTTTTTCCACTATAGGCCCCTTAGCGGTCAGAATGTCCACTTGCAGTTTCTACATAAAGTGTGTTTCAGAAGTGTTCAATCAAAAGTAAGCTTCAACTCTCTTAGGTGAAAGCACAGAACAGAAAGAGGTTTCACAGAATGCTTCTGTGAAGTTTTTATTTGAAGATATTCCTTTTTCCTCTATAGGCCCCTTAGCTCTCCGAATGTCCACTTGCAGTTTCTACAGAAAGAGTGTTTTAGAACTGCTCAATCAAAAGTAAGCTTAAACTCTCTTAGTTGAATGCACAGAACAGAAAGAAGTTTCAGAGAATACTTCTGTGTAGTTTTGATTTGAAGATATTCGTTTTTCCACTGTAGGCCCAAAAGCGTTCCGAATGTCCACTTGCAGTTTCTAAAGAAAGAGTGTTTCAGAATTGCTCAATCAAATGTACACTTCAACTCTGCTAGTTGAATGCACAGAACAGATGGAAGTTTCACAGAATGCTTCTGTGTAGTTTTGATTTGGAGCTATTCCTTTTTCCACTATAGGCCCCTTAGCGGTCCGAATGTCCTCTTGCAGTTTCTTCAGAAACAGTGTTTCAGAAATGCTCAGTCAAAAGCAAGCTTTAAGTCTGTTAGTTGAGTGCTCAGAACAGAAGGAAGTTTCACAGAATGCTTCTGTGTAGTTTATATTTGGAGATATCCCATTTTCCACTATAGGCCCCTTAGCGATCAGAATGTCCACTTGCAGTTTCTACAGAAAGAGTGTTTCAGAACTGCTCAATCTAAAGTAAGCTTAAACTCTCTTAGTTGAATGCACAGAACAGAAAGAAGTTTCACAGAATGCTTCTGTGTAGTATTGATTTGAAGATATTCCTTTTTCCACTGTAGGCTCCTTAGCTCTCCGAATGTCCACTTGCAGTTTCTACAGAAAGAGTGTTTCAGAACTGCTGAATCAAAAGTAATCATCAATTCTGTTAGTTCAATGTACAGAAGAGAAAGATGTTTCACAGAATGCTTCTGTGTAGTTTTTATTTGGAGATATTCCTTTTTCTACTCTAGGCCCCTTACCGGTCGGAATGTCCACTTGCAGTTTCTACAGAAATGATGTTTCAGAACTGCTCAATCAAATGTATGCTTTAACTCTGTTAGTTGAATGCACAGAACAGAAAGAAGTTTCACATAACGCTTCTGTGTAGTTTTGATTTGAAGATATTCCTTTTTCCTCTATAGGCCACATAGCGTTCAGAATGTCCACTTGCAATTTCTACAGAAAGTGGGTTTCAGAACTGCTCAATCAAAAGTATGCTTCAACTCTGTTAGGTAAAAGCACAGAACAGAAAGTAGTTTCACAGAATGCTTCTGTGTAGTTTTTATTTGGAGATATACCTTTTTCCACTATAGGCCCCTTAGCGATCAGAATGTCCACTTGCAGTTTCTACAGAAAGAGTGTTTCAGAACTCCTCAATCTAAAGTATGCTTAAACTCTCTTAGTTGAATGCACAGAACAGAAAGAAGTTTCACAGAATGTTTCTGTGTAGTTTTGATTTGACGATATTACTTTTTCCACTGTAGGCTCCTTAGCTCTCCGAATGTCCACTTGCAGTTTCTACCGAAAGAGTGTTTCAGAACTGCTCAATCAAATGTACGCTTCAACTCTGCTAATTGAATGCACAGAACAGATGGAAGTTTCACAGAATGCTTCTGTGTAGTTTTGATTGGAAGATATTCCTTTTTCCACTATAGGCCCCTTAGCGGTCAGAATGTCCACTTGCAGTTTCTACATAAAGTGTGTTTCAGAAGTGTTCAATCAAAAGTAAGCTTCAACTCTGTTAGGTGAAAGCACAGAACAGAAAGAGGTTTCACAGAATGCTTCTGTGAAGTTTTTATTTGAAGATATTCCTTTTTCCTCTATAGGCCCCTTAGCTCTCCGAATGTCCACTTGCAGTTTCTACAGAAAGAGTGTTTTAGAACTGCTCAATCAAAAGTAAGCTTAAACTCTCTTAGTTGAATGCACAGAACAGAAAGAAGTTTCAGAGAATACTTCTGTGTAGTTTTGATTTGAAGATATTCGTTTTTCCACTGTAGGCGCAAAAGCGTTCCGAATGTCCACTTGCAGTTTCTAAAGAAAGAGTGTTTCAGAATTGCTCAATCAAATGTACACTTCAACTCTGCTAGTTGAATGCACAGAACAGATGGAAGTTTCACAGAATGCTTCTGTGTAGTTTTGATTTGGAGCTATTCCTTTTTCCACTATAGGCCCCTTAGCGGTCCGAATGTCCTCTTGCAGTTTCTTCAGAAACAGTGTTTCAGAAATGCTCAGTCAAAAGCAAGCTTTAAGTCTGTTAGTTGAGTGCTCAGAACAGAAGGAAGTTTCACAGAATGCTTCTGTGTAGTTTATATTTGGAGATATCCCATTTTCCACTATAGGCCCCTTAGCGATCAGAATGTCCACTTGCAGTTTCTACAGAAAGAGTGTTTCAGAACTGCTCAATCTAAAGTAAGCTTAAACTCTCTTAGTTGAATGCACAGAACAGAAAGAAGTTTCACAGAATGCTTCTGTGTAGTATTGATTTGAAGATATTCCTTTTTCCACTGTAGGCTCCTTAGCTCTCCGAATGTCCACTTGCAGTTTCTACAGAAAGAGTGTTTCAGAACTGCTGAATCAAAAGTAATCATCAATTCTGTTAGTTCAATGTACAGAAGAGAAAGATGTTTCACAGAATGCTTCTGTGTAGTTTTTATTTGGAGATATTCCTTTTTCTACTCTAGGCCCCTTACCGGTCGGAATGTCCACTTGCAGTTTCTACAGAAATGATGTTTCAGAACTGCTCAATCAAATGTATGCTTTAACTCTGTTAGTTGAATGCACAGAACAGAAAGAAGTTTCACATAACGCTTCTGTGTAGTTTTGATTTGAAGATATTCCTTTTTCCTCTATAGGCCACATAGCGTTCAGAATGTCCACTTGCAATTTCTACAGAAAGTGGGTTTCAGAACTGCTCAATCAAAAGTATGCTTCAACTCTGTTAGGTAAATGCACAGAACAGATGGAAGTTTCACAGAATGCTTCTGTGTAGTTTTTATTTGGAGACATACCTTTTTCCACTATAGGCCCCTTAGCGATCAGAATGTCCACTTGCAGTTTCTACAGAAAGAGTGTTTCAGAACTCCTCAATCTAAAGTATGCTTAAACTCTCTTAGTTGAATGCACAGAACAGAAAGAAGATTCACAGAATGTTTCTGTGTAGTTTTGATTTGATGATATTCCTTTTTCCACTGTAGGCTCCTTAGCTCTCCGAATATCCACTTGCAGTTTCTACCGAAAGAGTGTTTCAGAACTGCTCAATCAAATGTACGCTTCAACTCTGCTAATTGAATGCACAGAACAGATGGAAGTTTCACAGAATGCTTCTGTGTAGTTTTGATTGGAAGATATTCTTTTTTCCACTATAGGCCCCTTAGCGGTCAGAATGTCCACTTGCAGTTTCTACATAAAGTGTGTTTCAGAAGTGTTCAATCAAAAGTAAGCTTCAACTCTCTTAGGTGAAAGCACAGAACAGAAAGAAGTTTCACAGAATGCTTCTGTGAAGTTTTTATTTGAAGATATTGCTTTTTCCTCTATAGGCCCCTTAGCTCTCCGAATGTCCACTTGCAGTTTCTACAGAAAGAGTGTTTTAGAACTGCTCAATCAAAAGTAAGCTTAAACTCTCTTAGTTGAATGCACAGAACAGAAAGAAGTTTCAGAGAATACTTCTGTGTAGTTTTGATTTGAAGATATTCGTTTTTCCACTGTAGGCCCAAAAGCGTTCCGAATGTCCACTTGCAGTTTCTAAAGAAAGAGTGTTTCAGAATTGCTCAATCAAATGTACACTTCAACTCTGCTAGTTGAATGCACAGAACAGATGGAAGTTTCACAGAATGCTTCTGTGTAGTTTTGATTTGGAGCTATTCCTTTTTCCACTATAGGCCCCTTAGCGGTCCGAATGTCCTCTTGCAGTTTCTTCAGAAACAGTGTTTCAGAAATGCTCAGTCAAAAGCAAGCTTTAAGTCTGTTAGTTGAGTGCTCAGAACAGAAGGAAGTTTCACAGAATGCTTCTGTGTAGTTTATATTTGGAGATATCCCATTTTCCACTATAGGCCCCTTAGCGATCAGAATGTCCACTTGCAGTTTCTACAGAAAGAGTGTTTCAGAACTGCTCAATTTAAGTAAGCTTAAACTCTCTTAGTTGAATGCACAGAACAGAAAGAAGTTTCACAGAATGCTTCTGTGTAGTATTGATTTGAAGATATTCCTTTTTCCACTGTAGGCTCCTTAGCTCTCCGAATGTCCACTTGCAGTTTCTACAGAAAGAGTGTTCCAGAACTGCTGAATCAAAAGTAATCATCAATTCTGTTAGTTCAATGTACAGAAGAGAAAGATGTTTCACAGAATGCTTCTGTGTAGTTTTTATTTGGAGATATTCCTTTTTCTACTCTAGGCCCCTTACCGGTCGGAATGTCCACTTGCAGTTTCTACAGAAATGATGTTTCAGAACTGCTCAATCAAATGTATGCTTTAACTCTGTTAGTTGAATGCACAGAACAGAAAGAAGTTTCACATAACGCTTCTGTGTAGTTTTGATTTGAAGATATTCCTTTTTCCTCTATAGGCCACATAGCGTTCAGAATGTCCACTTGCAATTTCTACAGAAAGTGGGTTTCAGAACTGCTCAATCAAAAGTATGCTTCAACTCTGTTAGGTAAATGCACAGAACAGATGGAAGTTTCACAGAATGCTTCTGTGTAGTTTTTATTTGGAGACATACCTTTTTCCACTATAGGCCCCTTAGCGATCAGAATGTCCACTTGCAGTTTCTACAGAAAGAGTGTTTCAGAACTCCTCAATCTAAAGTATGCTTAAACTCTCTTAGTTGAATGCACAGAACAGAAAGAAGTTTCACAGAATGTTTCTGTGTAGTTTTGATTTGATGATATTCCTTTTTCCACTGTAGGCTCCTTAGCTCTCCGAATGTCCACTTGCAGTTTCTACCGAAAGAGTATTTCAGAACTGCTCAATCAAATGTACGCTTCCACTCTGCTAATTGAATGCACAGAACAGATGGAAGTTTCACAGAATGCTTCTGTGTGGTTTTGATTGGAAGATATTCCTTTTTCCACTATAGGCCCCTTAGCGGTCAGAATGTCCACTTGCAGTTTCTACATAAAGTGTGTTTCAGAAGTGTTCAATTAAAAGTAAGCTTCAACTCTCTTAGGTGAAAGCACAGAACAGAAAGAAGTTTCACAGAATGCTTCTGTGAAGTTTTTATTTGAAGATATTGCTTTTTCCTCTATAGGCCCCTTAGCTCTCCGAATGTCCACTTGCAGTTTCTACAGAAAGAGTGTTTTAGAACTGCTCAATCAAAAGTAAGCTTAAACTCTCTTAGTTGAATGCACAGAACAGAAAGAAGTTTCAGAGAATACTTCTGTGTAGTTTTGATTTGAAGATATTCGTTTTTCCACTGTAGGCCCAAAAGCGTTCCGAATGTCCACTTGCAGTTTCTAAAGAAAGAGTGTTTCAGAATTGCTCAATCAAATGTACACTTCAACTCTGCTAGTTGAATGCACAGAACAGATGGAAGTTTCACAGAATGCTTCTGTGTAGTTTTGATTTGGAGCTATTCCTTTTTCCACTATCGGCCCCTTAGCGGTCCGAATGTCCTCTTGCAGTTTCTTCAGAAACAGTGTTTCAGAAATGCTCAGTCAAAAGCAAGCTTTAAGTCTGTTAGTTGAGTGCTCAGAACAGAAGGAAGTTTCACAGAATGCTTCTGTGTAGTTTATATTTGGAGATATCCCATTTTCCACTATAGGCCCCTTAGCGATCAGAATGTCCACTTGCAGTTTCTACAGAAAGAGTGTTTCAGAACTGCTCAATCTAAAGTAAGCTTAAACTCTCTTAGTTGAATGCACAGAACAGAAAGAAGTTTCACAGACTGCTTCTGTGTAGTATTGATTTGAAGATATTCCTTTTTCCACTGTAGGCTCCTTAGCTCTCCGAATGTCCACTTGCAGTTTCTACAGAAAGAGTGTTTCAGAACTGCTGAATCAAAAGTAATCATCAATTCTGTTAGTTCAATGTACAGAAGAGAAAGATGTTTCACAGAATGCTTCTGTGTAGTTTTTATTTGGAGATATTCCTTTTTCTACTCTAGGCCCCTTACCGGTCGGAATGTCCACTTGCAGTTTCTACAGAAATGATGTTTCAGAACTGCTCAATCAAATGTATGCTTTAACTCTGTTAGTTGAATGCACAGAACAGAAAGAAGTTTCACATAACGCTTCTGTGTAGTTTTGATTTGAAGATATTCCTTTTTCCTCTATAGGCCACATAGCGTTCAGAATGTCCACTTGCAATTTCTACAGAAAGTGGGTTTCAGAACTGCTCAATCAAAACTATGTTTCAACTCTGTTAGGTAAAAGCACAGAACAGAAAGTAGTTTCACAGAATGCTTCTGTGTAGTTTTTATTTGGAGATATACCTTTTTCCACTATAGGCCCCTTAGCGATCAGAATGTCCACTTGCAGTTTCTACAGAAAGAGTGTTTCAGAACTCCTCAATCTAAAGTATGCTTAAACTCTCTTAGTTGAATGCACAGAACAGAAAGAAGTTTCACAGAATGTTTCTGTGTAGTTTTGATTTGATGATATTCCTTTTTCCACTGTAGGCTCCTTAGCTCTCCGAATGTCCACTTGCAGTTTCTACCGAAAGAGTATTTCAGAACTGCTCAATCAAATGTACGCTTCAACTCTGCTAATTGAATGCACAGAACAGATGGAAGTTTCACAGAATGCTTCTGTGTGGTTTTGATTGGAAGATATTCCTTTTTCCACTATAGGCCCCTTAGCGGTCAGAATGTCCACTTGCAGTTTCTACATAAAGTGTGTTTCAGAAGTGTTCAATCAAAAGTAAGCTTCAACTCTCTTAGGTGAAAGCACAGAACAGAAAGAAGTTTCACAGAATGCTTCTGTGAAGTTTTTATTTGAAGATATTGCTTTTTCCTCTATAGGCCCCTTAGCTCTCCGAATGTCCACTTGCAGTTTCTACAGAAAGAGTGTTTTAGAACTGCTCAATCAAAAGTAAGCTTAAACTCTCTTAGTTGAATGCACAGAACAGAAAGAAGTTTCAGAGAATACTTCTGTGTAGTTTTGATTTGAAGATATTCGTTTTTCCACTGTAGGCCCAAAAGCGTTCCGAATGTCCACTTGCAGTTTCTAAAGAAAGAGTGTTTCAGAATTGCTCAATCAAATGTACACTTCAACTCTGCTAGTTGAATGCACAGAACAGATGGAAGTTTCACAGAATGCTTCTGTGTAGTTTTGATTTGGAGCTATTCCTTTTTCCACTATAGGCCCCTTAGCGGTCCGAATGTCCTCTTGCAGTTTCTTCAGAAACAGTGTTTCAGAAATGCTCAGTCAAAAGCAAGCTTTAAGTCTGTTAGTTGAGTGCTCAGAACAGAAGGAAGTTTCACAGAATGCTTCTTTGTAGTTTATATTTGGAGATATCCCATTTTCCACTATAGGCCCCTTAGCGATCAGAATGTCCACTTGCAGTTTCTACAGAAAGAGTGTTTCAGAACTGCTCAATCTAAAGTAAGCTTAAACTCTCTTAGTTGAATGCACAGAACAGAAAGAAGTTTCACAGAATGCTTCTGTGTAGTATTGATTTGAAGATATTCCTTTTTCCACTGTAGGCTCCTTAGCTCTCCGAATGTCCACTTGCAGTTTCTACAGAAAGAGTGTTTCAGAACTGCTGAATCAAAAGTAATCATCAATTCTGTTAGTTCAATGTACAGAAGAGAAAGATGTTTCACAGAATGCTTCTGTGTAGTTTTTATTTGGAGATATTCCTTTTTCTACTCTAGGCCCCTTACCGGTCGGAATGTCCACTTGCAGTTTCTACAGAAATGATGTTTCAGAACTGCTCAAACAAATGTATGCTTTAACTCTGTTAGTTGAATGCACAGAACAGAAAGAAGTTTCACATAACGCTTCTGTGTAGTTTTGATTTGAGGATATTCCTTTTTCCTCTATAGGCCACATAGCGTTCAGAATGTCCACTTGCAATTTCTACAGAAAGTGGGTTTCAGAACTGCTCAATCAAAACTATGCTTCAACTCTGTTAGGTAAAAGCACAGAACAGAAAGTAGTTTCACAGAATGCTTCTGTGTAGTTTTTATTTGGAGATATACCTTTTTCCACTATAGGCCCCTTAGCGATCAGAATGTCCACTTGCAGTTTCTACAGAAAGAGTGTTTCAGAACTCCTCAACCTAAAGTATGCTTATACTCTCTTAGTTGAATGCACAGAACAGAAAGAAGTTTCACAGAATGTTTCTGTGTAGTTTTGATTTGATGATATTCCTTTTTCCACTGTAGGCTCCTTAGCTCTCCGAATGTCCACTTGCAGTTTCTACCGAAAGAGTGTTTCAGAACTGCTCAATCAAATGTACGCTTCAACTCTGCTAATTGAATGCACAGAACAGATGGAAGTTTCACAGAATGCTTCTGTGTAGTTTTGATTGGAAGATATTCCTTTTTCCACTATAGGCCCCTTAGCGGTCAGAATGTCCACTTGCAGTTTCTACATAAAGTGTGTTTCAGAAGTGTTCAATCAAAAGTAAGCTTCAACTCTCTTAGGTGAAAGCACAGAACAGAAAGAAGTTTCACAGAATGCTTCTGTGAAGTTTTTATTTGAAGATATTGCTTTTTCCTCTATAGGCCCCTTAGCTCTCCGAATGTCCACTTGCAGTTTCTACAGAAAGAGTGTTTTAGAACTGCTCAATCAAAAGTAAGCTTAAACTCTCTTAGTTGAATGCACAGAACAGAAAGAAGTTTCAGAGAATACTTCTGTGTAGTTTTGATTTGAAGATATTCGTTTTTCCACTGTAGGCCCAAAAGCGTTCCGAATGTCCACTTGCAGTTTCTAAAGAAAGAGTGTTTCAGAATTGCTCAATCAAATGTACACTTCAAATCTGCTAGTTGAATGCACAGAACAGATGGAAGTTTCACAGAATGCTTCTGTGTAGTTTTGATTTGGAGCTATTCCTTTTTCCACTATAGGCCCCTTAGCGGTCCGAATGTCCTTATGCAGTTTCTTCAGAAACAGTGTTTCAGAAATGCTCAGTCAAAAGCAAGCTTTAAGTCTGTTAGTTGAGTGCTCAGAACAGAAGGAAGTTTCACAGAATGCTTCTGCGTAGTTTATATTTGGAGATATCCCATTTTCCACTATAGGCCCCTTAGCGATCAGAATGTCCACTTGCAGTTTCTACAGAAAGAGTGTTTCAGAACTGCTCAATCTAAAGTAAGCTTAAACTCTCTTAGTTGAATGCACAGAACAGAAAGAAATTTCACAGAATTCTTCTGTGTAGTATTGATTTGAAGATATTCCTTTTTCCACTGTAGGCTCCTTAGCTCTCCGAATGTCCCCTTGCAGTTTCTACAGAAAGAGTGTTTCAGAACTGCTGAATCAAAAGTAATCATCAATTCTGTTAGTTCAATGTACAGAAGAGAAAGATGTTTCACAGAATGCTTCTGTGTAGTTTTATTTGGAGATATTCCTTTTTCTACTCTAGGCCCCTCACCGGTCGGAATGTCCACTTGCAGTTTCTACAGAAATGATGTTTCACAACTGCTCAATCAAATGTATGCTTTAACTCTGTTAGTTGAAGGCACAGAACAGAAAGAAGTTTCACATAACGCTTCTGTGTAGTTTTGATTTGAAGATATTCCTTTTTCCTCTATAGGTCACATAGAGTTCAGAATGTCCACTTGCAATTTCTACAGAAAGTGGGTTTCAGAACTGCTCAATCAAAAGTATGCTTCAACTCTGTTAGGTAAAAGCACAGAACAGAAAGTAGTTTCACAGAATGCTTCTGTGTAGTTTTTATTTGGAGATATACCTTTTTCCACTATAGGCCCCTTAGCGATCAGAATGTCCACTTGCAGTTTCTACAGAAAGAGTGTTTCAGAACTCCTCAATCTAAAGTATGCTTAAACTCTCTTAGTTGAATGCACAGAACAGAAAGAAGTTTCACAGAATGTTTCTGTGTAGTTTTGATTTGATGATATTCCTTTTTCCACTGTAGGCTCCTTAGCTCTCCGAATGTCCACTTGCAGTTTCTACCGAAAGAGTGTTTCAGAACTGCTCAATCAAATGTACGCTTCAACTCTGCTAATTGAATGCACAGAACAGATGGAAGTTTCACAGAATGCTTCTGTGTGGTTTTGATTGGAAGATATTCCTTTTTCCACTATAGGCCCCTTAGCGGTCAGAATGTCCACTTGCAGTTTCTACATAAAGTGTGTTTCAGAAGTGTTCAATCAAAAGTAAGCTTCAACTCTCTTAGGTGAAAGCACAGAACAGAAAGAAGTTTCACAGAATGCTTCTGTGAAGTTTTTATTTGAAGATATTGCTTTTTCCTCTATAGGCCCCTTAGCTCTCCGAATGTCCACTTGCAGTTTCTACAGAAAGAGTGTTTTAGAACTGCTCAATCAAAAGTAAGCTTAAACTCTCTTAGTTGAATGCACAGAACAGAAAGAAGTTTCAGAGAATACTTCTGTGTAGTTTTGATTTGAAGATATTCGTTTTTCCACTGTAGGCCCAAAAGCGTTCCGAATGTCCACTTGCAGTTTCTAAAGAAAGAGTGTTTCAGAATTGCTCAATCAAATGTACACTTCAACTCTGCTAGTTGAATGCACAGAACAGATGGAAGTTTCACAGAATGCTTCTGTGTAGTTTTGATTTGGAGCTATTCCTTTTTCCACTATAGGCCCCTTAGCGGTCCGAATGTCCTCTTGCAGTTTCTTCAGAAACAGTGTTTCAGAAATGCTCAGTCAAAAGCAAGCTTTAAGTCTGTTAGTTGAGTGCTCAGAAGAGAAGGAAGTTTCACAGAATGCTTCTGTGTAGTTTATATTTGGAGATATCCCATTTTCCACTATAGGCCCCTTAGCGATCAGAATGTCCACTTGCAGTTTCTACAGAAAGAGTGTTTCAGAACTGCTCAATCTAAAGTAAGCTTAAACTCTCTTAGTTGAATGCACAGAACAGAAAGAAGTTTCACAGAATGCTTCTGTGTAGTATTGATTTGAAGATATTCCTTTTTCCACTGTAGGCTCCTTAGCTCTCCGAATGTCCACTTGCAGTTTCTACAGAAAGAGTGTTTCAGAACTGCTGAATCAAAAGTAATCATCAATTCTGTTAGTTCAATGTACAGAAGAGAAAGATGTTTCACAGAATGCTTCTGTGTAGTTTTTATTTGGAGATATTCCTTTTTCTACTCTAGGCCCCTTACCGGTCGGAATGTCCACTTGCAGTTTCTACAGAAATGATGTTTCAGAACTGCTCAATCAAATGTATGCTTTAACTCTGTTAGTTGAATGCACAGAACAGAAAGAAGTTTCACATAACGCTTCTGTGTAGTTTTGATTTGAAGATATTCCTTTTTCCTCTTTAGGCCACATAGCGTTCAGAATGTCCACTTGCAATTTCTACAGAAAGTGGGTTTCAGAACTGCTCAATCAAAAGTATGCTTCAACTCTGTTAGGTAAAAGCACAGAACAGAAAGTAGTTTCACAGAATGCTTCTGTGTAGTTTTTATTTGGAGATATACCTTTTTCCACTATAGGCCCCTTAGCGATCAGAATGTCCACTTGCAGTTTCTACAGAAAGAGTGTTTCAGAACTCCTCAATCTAAAGTATGCTTAAACTCTCTTAGTTGAATGCACAGAACAGAAAGAAGTTTCACAGAATGTTTCTGTGTAGTTTTGATTTGATGATATTCCTTTTTCCACTGTAGGCTCCTTAGCTCTCCGAATGTCCACTTGCAGTTTCTACCGAAAGAGTATTTCAGAACTGCTCAATCAAATGTACGCTTCAACTCTGCTAATTGAATGCACAGAACAGATGGAAGTTTCACAGAATGCTTCTGTGTGGTTTTGATTGGAAGATATTCCTTTTTCCACTATAGGCCCCTTAGCGGTCAGAATGTCCACTTGCAGTTTCTACATAAAGTGTGTTTCAGAAGTGTTCAATTAAAAGTAAGCTTCAACTCTCTTAGGTGAAAGCACAGAACAGAAAGAAGTTTCACAGAATGCTTCTGTGAAGTTTTTATTTGAAGATATTGCTTTTTCCTCTATAGGCCCCTTAGCTCTCCGAATGTCCACTTGCAGTTTCTACAGAAAGAGTGTTTTAGAACTGCTCAATCAAAAGTAAGCTTAAACTCTCTTAGTTGAATGCACAGAACAGAAAGAAGTTTCAGAGAATACTTCTGTGTAGTTTTGATTTGAAGATATTCGTTTTTCCACTGTAGGCCCAAAAGCGTTCCGAATGTCCACTTGCAGTTTCTAAAGAAAGAGTGTTTCAGAATTGCTCAATCAAATGTACACTTCAACTCTGCTAGTTGAATGCACAGAACAGATGAAAGTTTCACAGAATGCTTCTGTGTAGTTTTGATTTGGAGCTATTCCTTTTTCCACTATCGGCCCCTTAGCGGTCCGAATGTCCTCTTGCAGTTTCTTCAGAAACAGTGTTTCAGAAATGCTCAGTCAAAAGCAAGCTTTAAGTCTGTTAGTTGAGTGCTCAGAACAGAAGGAAGTTTCACAGAATGCTTCTTTGTAGTTTATATTTGGAGATATCCCATTTTCCACTATAGGCCCCTTAGCGATCAGAATGTCCACTTGCAGTTTCTACAGAAAGAGTGTTTCAGAACTGCTCAATCTAAAGTAAGCTTAAACTCTCTTAGTTGAATGCACAGAACAGAAAGAAGTTTCACAGAATGCTTCTGTGTAGTATTGATTTGAAGATATTCCTTTTTCCACTGTAGGCTCCTTAGCTCTCCGAATGTCCACTTGCAGTTTCTACAGAAAGAGTGTTTCAGAACTGCTGAATCAAAAGTAATCATCAATTCTGTTAGTTCAATGTACAGAAGAGAAAGATGTTTCACAGAATGCTTCTGTGTAGTTTTTATTTGGAGATATTCCTTTTTCTACTCTAGGCCCCTTACCGGTCGGAATGTCCACTTGCAGTTTCTACAGAAATGATGTTTCAGAACTGCTCAAACAAATGTATGCTTTAACTCTGTTAGTTGAATGCACAGAACAGAAAGAAGTTTCACATAACGCTTCTGTGTAGTTTTGATTTGAAGATATTCCTTTTTCCTCTATAGGCCACATAGCGTTCAGAATGTCCACTTGCAATTTCTACAGAAAGTGGGTTTCAGAACTGCTCAATCAAAACTATGCTTCAACTCTGTTAGGTAAAAGCACAGAACAGAAAGTAGTTTCACAGAATGCTTCTGTGTAGTTTTTATTTGGAGATATACCTTTTTCCACTATAGGCCCCTTAGCGATCAGAATGTCCACTTGCAGTTTCTACAGAAAGAGTGTTTCAGAACTCCTCAACCTAAAGTATGCTTATACTCTCTTAGTTGAATGCACAGAACAGAAAGAAGTTTCACAGAATGTTTCTGTGTAGTTTTGATTTGATGATATTCCTTTTTCCACTGTAGGCTCCTTAGCTCTCCGAATGTCCACTTGCAGTTTCTACCGAAAGAGTGTTTCAGAACTGCTCAATCAAATGTACGCTTCAACTCTGCTAATTGAATGCACAGAACAGATGGAAGTTTCACAGAATGCTTCTGTGTAGTTTTGATTGGAAGATATTCCTTTTTCCACTATAGGCCCCTTAGCGGTCAGAATGTCCACTTGCAGTTTCTACATAAAGTGTGTTTCAGAAGTGTTCAATCAAAAGTAAGCTTCAACTCTCTTAGGTGAAAGCACAGAACAGAAAGAAGTTTCACAGAATGCTTCTGTGAAGTTTTTATTTGAAGATATTGCTTTTTCCTCTATAGGCCCCTTAGCTCTCCGAATGTCCACTTGCAGTTTCTACAGAAAGAGTGTTTTAGAACTGCTCAATCAAAAGTAAGCTTAAACTCTCTTAGTTGAATGCACAGAACAGAAAGAAGTTTCAGAGAATACTTCTGTGTAGTTTTGATTTGAAGATATTCGTTTTTCCACTGTAGGCCCAAAAGCGTTCCGAATGTCCACTTGCAGTTTCTAAAGAAAGAGTGTTTCAGAATTGCTCAATCAAATGTACACTTCAAATCTGCTAGTTGAATGCACAGAACAGATGGAAGTTTCACAGAATGCTTCTGTGTAGTTTTGATTTGGAGCTATTCCTTTTTCCACTATAGGCCCCTTAGCGGTCCGAATGTCCTTATGCAGTTTCTTCAGAAACAGTGTTTCAGAAATGCTCAGTCAAAAGCAAGCTTTAAGTCTGTTAGTTGAGTGCTCAGAACAGAAGGAAGTTTCACAGAATGCTTCTGCGTAGTTTATATTTGGAGATATCCCATTTTCCACTATAGGCCCCTTAGCGATCAGAATGTCCACTTGCAGTTTCTACAGAAAGAGTGTTTCAGAACTGCTCAATCTAAAGTAAGCTTAAACTCTCTTAGTTGAATGCACAGAACAGAAAGAAATTTCACAGAATTCTTCTGTGTAGTATTGATTTGAAGATATTCCTTTTTCCACTGTAGGCTCCTTAGCTCTCCGAATGTCCCCTTGCAGTTTCTACAGAAAGAGTGTTTCAGAACTGCTGAATCAAAAGTAATCATCAATTCTGTTAGTTCAATGTACAGAAGAGAAAGATGTTTCACAGAATGCTTCTGTGTAGTTTTATTTGGAGATATTCCTTTTTCTACTCTAGGCCCCTCACCGGTCGGAATGTCCACTTGCAGTTTCTACAGAAATGATGTTTCACAACTGCTCAATCAAATGTATGCTTTAACTCTGTTAGTTGAAGGCACAGAACAGAAAGAAGTTTCACATAACGCTTCTGTGTAGTTTTGATTTGAAGATATTCCTTTTTCCTCTATAGGTCACATAGAGTTCAGAATGTCCACTTGCAATTTCTACAGAAAGTGGGTTTCAGAACTGCTCAATCAAAAGTATGCTTCAACTCTGTTAGGTAAAAGCACAGAACAGAAAGTAGTTTCACAGAATGCTTCTGTGTAGTTTTTATTTGGAGATATACCTTTTTCCACTATAGGCCCCTTAGCGATCAGAATGTCCACTTGCAGTTTCTACAGAAAGAGTGTTTCAGAACTCCTCAATCTAAAGTATGCTTAAACTCTCTTAGTTGAATGCACAGAACAGAAAGAAGTTTCACAGAATGTTTCTGTGTAGTTTTGATTTGATGATATTCCTTTTTCCACTGTAGGCTCCTTAGCTCTCCGAATGTCCACTTGCAGTTTCTACATAAAGTGTGTTTCAGAAGTGTTCAATCAAAAGTAAGCTTCCACTCTCTTAGGTGAAAGCACAGAACAGAAAGAAGTTTCACAGAATGCTTCTGTGAAGTTTTTATTTGAAGATATTGCTTTTTCCTCTATAGGCCCCTTAGCTCTCCGAATGTCCACTTGCAGTTTCTACAGAAAGAGTGTTTTAGAACTGCTCAATCAAAAGTAAGCTTAAACTCTCTTAGTTGAATGCACAGAACAGAAAGAAGTTTCAGAGAATACTTCTGTGTAGTTTTGATTTGAAGATATTCGTTTTTCCACTGTAGGCCCAAAAGCGTTCCGAATGTCCACTTGCAGTTTCTAAAGAAAGAGTGTTTCAGAATTGCTCAATCAAATGTACATTTCAACTCTGCTAGTTGAATGCACAGAACAGATGGAAGTTTCACAGAATGCTTCTGTGTAGTTTTGATTTGGAGCTATTCCTTTTTCCACTACAGGCCCCTTAGCGGTCCGAATGTCCTCTTGCAGTTTCTTCAGAAACAGTGTTTCAGAAATGCTCAGTCAAAAGCAAGCTTTAAGTCTGTTAGTTGAGTGCTCAGAACAGAAGGAAGTTTCACAGAATGCTTCTGCGTAGTTTATATTTGGAGATATCCCATTTTCCACTATAGGCCCCTTAGCGATCAGAATGTCCACTTGCAGTTTCTACAGAAAGAGTGTTTCAGAACTGCTCAATCTAAAGTAAGCTTAAACTCTCTTAGTTGAATGCACAGAAGAGAAAGAAGTTTCACAGAATGCTTCTGTGTAGTATTGATTTGAAGATATTCCTTTTTCCACTGTAGGCTCCTTAGCTCTCCGAATGTCCACTTGCAGTTTCTACAGAAAGAGTGTTTCAGAACTGCTGAATCAAAAGTAATCATCAATTCTGTTAGTTCAATGTACAGAAGAGAAAGATGTTTCACAGAATGCTTCTGTGTAGTTTTATTTGGAGATATTCCTTTTTCTACTCTAGGCCCCTTACCGGTCGGAATGTCCACTTGCAGTTTCTACAGAAATGATGTTTCAAAACTGCTCAATCAAATGTATGCTTTAACTCTGTTAGTTGAATGCACAGAACAGAAAGAAGTTTCACATAACGCTTCTGTGTAGTTTTGATTTGAAGATATTCCTTTTTCCTCTATAGGCCACATAGCGTTCAGAATGTCCACTTGCAATTTCTACAGAAAGTGGGTTTCAGAACTGCTCAATCAAAAGTATGCTTCAACTCTGTTAGGTAAAAGCACAGAACAGAAAGTAGTTTCACAGAATGCTTCTGTGTAGTTTTTATTTGGAGATATACCTTTTTCCACTATAGGCCCCTTAGCGATCAGAATGTCCACTTGCAGTTTCTACAGAAAGAGTGTTTCAGAACTCCTCAATCTAAAGTATGCTTAAACTCTCTTAGTTGAATGCACAGAACAGAAAGAAGTTTCACAGAATGTTTCTGTGTAGTTTTGATTTGATGATATTCCTTTTTCCACTGTAGGCTCCTTAGCTCTCCGAATGTCCACTTGCAGTTTCTACCGAAAGAGTGTTTCAGAACTGCTCAATCAAATGTACGCTTCAACTCTGCTAATTGAATGCACAGAACAGATGGAAGTTTCACAGAATGCTTCTGTGTGGTTTTGATTGGAAGATATTCCTTTTTCCACTATAGGCCCCTTAGCGGTCAGAATGTCCACTTGCAGTTTCTACATAAAGTGTGTTTCAGAAGTGTTCAATCAAAAGTAAGCTTCAACTCTCTTAGGTGAAAGCACAGAACAGAAAGAAGTTTCACAGAATGCTTCTGTGAAGTTTTTATTTGAAGATATTGCTTTTTCCTCTATAGGCCCCTTAGCTCTCCGAATGTCCACTTGCAGTTTCTACAGAAAGAGTGTTTTAGAACTGCTCAATCAAAAGTAAGCTTAAACTCTCTTAGTTGAATGCACAGAACAGAAAGAAGTTTCAGAGAATACTTCTGTGTAGTTTTGATTTGAAGATATTCGTTTTTCCACTGTAGGCCCAAAAGCGTTCCGAATGTCCACTTGCAGTTTCTAAAGAAAGAGTGTTTCAGAATTGCTCAATCAAATGTACACTTCAAATCTGCTAGTTGAATGCACAGAACAGATGGAAGTTTCACAGAATGCTTCTGTGTAGTTTTGATTTGGAGCTATTCCTTTTTCCACTATAGGCCCCTTAGCGGTCCGAATGTCCTCTTGCAGTTTCTTCAGAAACAGTGTTTCAGAAATGCTCAGTCAAAAGCAAGCTTTAAGTCTGTTAGTTGAGTGCTCAGAACAGAAGGAAGTTTCACAGAATGCTTCTGCGTAGTTTATATTTGGAGATATCCCATTTTCCACTATAGGCCCCTTAGCGATCAGAATGTCCACTTGCAGTTTCTACAGAAAGAGTGTTTCAGAACTGCTCAATCTAAAGTAAGCTTAAACTCTCTTAGTTGAATGCACAGAACAGAAAGAAATTTCACAGAATTCTTCTGTGTAGTATTGATTTGAAGATATTCCTTTTTCCACTGTAGGCTCCTTAGCTCTCCGAATGTCCCCTTGCAGTTTCTACAGAAAGAGTGTTTCAGAACTGCTGAATCAAAAGTAATCATCAATTCTGTTAGTTCAATGTACAGAAGAGAAAGATGTTTCACAGAATTCTTCTGTGTAGTTTTATTTGGAGATATTCCTTTTTCTACTCTAGGCCCCTCACCGGTCGGAATGTCCACTTGCAGTTTCTACAGAAATGATGTTTCACAACTGCTCAATCAAATGTATGCTTTAACTCTGTTAGTTGAAGGCACAGAACAGAAAGAAGTTTCACATAACGCTTCTGTGTAGTTTTGATTTGAAGATATTCCTTTTTCCTCTATAGGTCACATAGAGTTCAGAATGTCCACTTGCAATTTCTACAGAAAGTGGGTTTCAGAACTGCTCAATCAAAAGTATGCTTCAACTCTGTTAGGTAAAAGCACAGAACAGAAAGTAGTTTCACAGAATGCTTCTGTGTAGTTTTTATTTGGAGATATACCTTTTTCCACTATAGGCCCCTTAGCGATCAGAATGTCCACTTGCAGTTTCTACAGAAAGAGTGTTTCAGAACTCCTCAATCTAAAGTATGCTTAAACTCTCTTAGTTGAATGCACAGAACAGAAAGAAGTTTCACAGAATGTTTCTGTGTAGTTTTGATTTGATGATATTCCTTTTTCCACTGTAGGCTCCTTAGCTCTCCGAATGTCCACTTGCAGTTTCTACCGAAAGAGTGTTTCAGAACTGCTCAATCAAATGTACGCTTCAACTCTGCTAATTGAATGCACAGAACAGATGGAAGTTTCACAGAATGCTTCTGTGTAGTTTTGATTGGAAGATATTCCTTTTTCCACTATAGGCCCCTTAGCGGTCAGAATGTCCACTTGCAGTTTCTACATAAAGTGTGTTTCAGAAGTGTTCAATCAAAAGTAAGCTTCCACTCTCTTAGGTGAAAGCACAGAACAGAAAGAAGTTTCACAGAATGCTTCTGTGAAGTTTTTATTTGAAGATATTGCTTTTTCCTCTATAGGCCCCTTAGCTCTCCGAATGTCCACTTGCAGTTTCTACAGAAAGAGTGTTTTAGAACTGCTCAATCAAAAGTAAGCTTAAACTCTCTTAGTTGAATGCACAGAACAGAAAGAAGTTTCAGAGAATACTTCTGTGTAGTTTTGATTTGAAGATATTCGTTTTTCCACTGTAGGCCCAAAAGCGTTCCGAATGTCCACTTGCAGTTTCTAAAGAAAGAGTGTTTCAGAATTGCTCAATCAAATGTACATTTCAACTCTGCTAGTTGAATGCACAGAACAGATGGAAGTTTCACAGAATGCTTCTGTGTAGTTTTGATTTGGAGCTATTCCTTTTTCCACTATAGGCCCCTTAGCGGTCCGAATGTCCTCTGGCAGTTTCTTCAGAAACAGTGTTTCAGAAATGCTCAGTCAAAAGCAAGCTTTAAGTCTGTTAGTTGAGTGCTCAGAACAGAAGGAAGTTTCACAGAATGCTTCTGCGTAGTTTATATTTGGAGATATCCCATTTTCCACTATAGGCCCCTTAGCGATCAGAATGTCCACTTGCAGTTTCTACAGAAAGAGTGTTTCAGAACTGCTCAATCTAAAGTAAGCTTAAACTCTCTTAGTTGAATGCACAGAAGAGAAAGAAGTTTCACAGAATGCTTCTGTGTAGTATTGATTTGAAGATATTCCTTTTTCCACTGTAGGCTCCTTAGCTCTCCGAATGTCCACTTGCAGTTTCTACAGAAAGAGTGTTTCAGAACTGCTGAATCAAAAGTAATCATCAATTCTGTTAGTTCAATGTACAGAAGAGAAAGATGTTTCACAGAATGCTTCTGTGTAGTTTTATTTGGAGATATTCCTTTTTCTACTCTAGGCCCCTTACCGGTCGGAATGTCCACTTGCAGTTTCTACAGAAATGATGTTTCAAAACTGCTCAATCAAATGTATGCTTTAACTCTGTTAGTTGAATGCACAGAACAGAAAGAAGTTTCACATAACGCTTCTGTGTAGTTTTGATTTGAAGATATTCCTTTTTCCTCTATAGGCCACATAGCGTTCAGAATGTCCACTTGCAATTTCTACAGAAAGTGGGTTTCAGAACTGCTCAATCAAAAGTATGCTTCAACTCTGTTAGGTAAAAGCACAGAACAGAAAGTAGTTTCACAGAATGCTTCTGTGTAGTTTTTATTTGGAGATATACCTTTTTCCACTATAGGCCCCTTAGCGATCAGAATGTCCACTTGCAGTTTCTACAGAAAGAGTGTTTCAGAACTCCTCAATCTAAAGTATGCTTAAACTCTCTTAGTTGAATGCACAGAACAGAAAGAAGTTTCACAGAATGTTTCTGTGTAGTTTTGATTTGACGATATTCCTTTTTCCACTGTAGGCTCCTTAGCTCTCCGAATGTCCACTTGCAGTTTCTACCGAAAGAGTGTTTCAGAACTGCTCAATCAAATGTACGCTTCAACTCTGCTAATTGAATGCACAGAACAGATGGAAGTTTCACAGAATGCTTCTGTGTAGTTTTGATTGGAAGATATTCCTTTTTCCACTATAGGCCCCTTAGCGGTCAGAATGTCCACTTGCAGTTTCTACATAAAGTGTGTTTCAGAAGTGTTCAATCAAAAGTAAGCTTCAACTCTCTTTGGTGAAAGCACAGAACAGAAAGAGGTTTCACAGAATGCTTCTGTGAAGTTTTTATTTGAAGATATTCCTTTTTCCTCTATAGGCCCCTTAGCTCTCCGAATGTCCACTTGCAGTTTCTACAGAAAGAGTGTTTTAGAACTGCTCAATCAAAAGTAAGCTTAAACTCTCTTAGTTGAATGCACAGAACAGAAAGAAGTTTCAGAGAATACTTCTGTGTAGTTTTGATTTGAAGATATTCGTTTTTCCACTGTAGGCCCAAAAGCGTTCCGAATGTCCACTTGCAGTTTCTAAAGAAAGAGTGTTTCAGAATTGCTCAATCAAATGTACACTTCAACTCTGCTAGTTGAATGCACAGAACAGATGGAAGTTTCACAGAATGCTTCTGTGTAGTTTTGATTTGGAGCTATTCCTTTTTCCACTATAGGCCCCTTAGCGGTCCGAATGTCCTCTTGCAGTTTCTTCAGAAACAGTGTTTCAGAAATGCTCAGTCAAAAGCAAGCTTTAAGTCTGTTAGTTGAGTGCTCAGAACAGAAGGAAGTTTCACAGAATGCTTCTGTGTAGTTTATATTTGGAGATATCCCATTTTCCACTATAGGCCCCTTAGCGATCAGAATGTCCACTTGCAGTTTCTACAGAAAGAGTGTTTCAGAACTGCTCAATCTAAAGTAAGCTTAAACTCTCTTAGTTGAATGCACAGAACAGAAAGAAGTTTCACAGAATGCTTCTCTGTAGTATTTATTTGAAGATATTCCTTTTTCCACTGTAGGCTCCTTAGCTCTCCGAATGTCCACTTGCAGTTTCTACAGAAAGAGTGTTTCAGAACTGCTGAATCAAAAGTAATCATCAATTCTGTTAGTTCAATGTACAGAAGAGAAAGATGTTTCACAGAATGCTTCTGTGTAGTTTTTATTTGGAGATATTCCTTTTTCTACTCTAGGCCCCTTACCGGTCGGAATGTCCACTTGCAGTTTCTACAGAAATGATGTTTCAGAACTGCTCAAACAAATGTATGCTTTAACTCTGTTAGTTGAATGCACAGAACAGAAAGAAGTTTCACATAACGCTTCTGTGTAGTTTTGATTTGAAGATATTCCTTTTTCCTCTATAGGCCACATAGCGTTCAGAATGTCCACTTGCAATTTCTACAGAAAGTGGGTTTCAGAACTGCTCAATCAAAACTATGCTTCAACTCTGTTAGGTAAAAGCACAGAACAGAAAGTAGTTTCACAGAATGCTTCTGTGTAGTTTTTATTTGGAGATATACCTTTTTCCACTATAGGCCCCTTAGCGATCAGAATGTCCACTTGCAGTTTCTACAGAAAGAGTGTTTCAGAACTCCTCAACCTAAAGTATGCTTATACTCTCTTAGGTGAAAGCACAGAACAGAAAGAAGTTTCACAGAATGCTTCTGTGAAGTTTTTATTTGAAGATATTGCTTTTTCCTCTATAGGCCCCTTAGCTCTCCGAATGTCCACTTGCAGTTTCTACAGAAAGAGTGTTTTAGAACTGCTCAATCAAAAGTAAGCTTAAACTCTCTTAGTTGAATGCACAGAACAGAAAGAAGTTTCAGAGAATACTTCTGTGTAGTTTTGATTTGAAGATATTCGTTTTTCCACTGTAGGCCCAAAAGCGTTCCGAATGTCCACTTGCAGTTTCTAAAGAAAGAGTGTTTCAGAATTGCTCAATCAAATGTACATTTCAACTCTGCTAGTTGAATGCACAGAACAGATGGAAGTTTCACAGAATGCTTCTGTGTAGTTTTGATTTGGAGCTATTCCTTTTTCCACTACAGGCCCCTTAGCGGTCCGAATGTCCTCTTGCAGTTTCTTCAGAAACAGTGTTTCAGAAATGCTCAGTCAAAAGCAAGCTTTAAGTCTGTTAGTTGAGTGCTCAGAACAGAAGGAAGTTTCACAGAATGCTTCTGCGTAGTTTATATTTGGAGATATCCCATTTTCCACTATAGGCCCCTTAGCGATCAGAATGTCCACTTGCAGTTTCTACAGAAAGAGTGTTTCAGAACTGCTCAATCTAAAGTAAGCTTAAACTCTCTTAGTTGAATGCACAGAAGAGAAAGAAGTTTCACAGAATGCTTCTGTGTAGTATTGATTTGAAGATATTCCTTTTTCCACTGTAGGCTCCTTAGCTCTCCGAATGTCCACTTGCAGTTTCTACAGAAAGAGTGTTTCAGAACTGCTGAATCAAAAGTAATCATCAATTCTGTTAGTTCAATGTACAGAAGAGAAAGATGTTTCACAGAATGCTTCTGTGTAGTTTTATTTGGAGATATTCCTTTTTCTACTCTAGGCCCCTTACCGGTCGGAATGTCCACTTGCAGTTTCTACAGAAATGATGTTTCAAAACTGCTCAATCAAATGTATGCTTTAACTCTGTTAGTTGAATGCACAGAACAGAAAGAAGTTTCACATAACGCTTCTGTGTAGTTTTGATTTGAAGATATTCCTTTTTCCTCTATAGGCCACATAGCGTTCAGAATGTCCACTTGCAATTTCTACAGAAAGTGGGTTTCAGAACTGCTCAATCAAAAGTATGCTTCAACTCTGTTAGGTAAAAGCACAGAACAGAAAGTAGTTTCACAGAATGCTTCTGTGTAGTTTTTATTTGGAGATATACCTTTTTCCACTATAGGCCCCTTAGCGATCAGAATGTCCACTTGCAGTTTCTACAGAAAGAGTGTTTCAGAACTCCTCAATCTAAAGTATGCTTAAACTCTCTTAGTTGAATGCACAGAACAGAAAGAAGTTTCACAGAATGTTTCTGTGTAGTTTTGATTTGATGATATTCCTTTTTCCACTGTAGGCTCCTTAGCTCTCCGAATGTCCACTTGCAGTTTCTACCGAAAGAGTGTTTCAGAACTGCTCAATCAAATGTACGCTTCAACTCTGCTAATTGAATGCACAGAACAGATGGAAGTTTCACAGAATGCTTCTGTGTGGTTTTGATTGGAAGATATTCCTTTTTCCACTATAGGCCCCTTAGCGGTCAGAATGTCCACTTGCAGTTTCTACATAAAGTGTGTTTCAGAAGTGTTCAATCAAAAGTAAGCTTCAACTCTCTTAGGTGAAAGCACAGAACAGAAAGAAGTTTCACAGAATGCTTCTGTGAAGTTTTTATTTGAAGATATTGCTTTTTCCTCTATAGGCCCCTTAGCTCTCCGAATGTCCACTTGCAGTTTCTACAGAAAGAGTGTTTTAGAACTGCTCAATCAAAAGTAAGCTTAAACTCTCTTAGTTGAATGCACAGAACAGAAAGAAGTTTCAGAGAATACTTCTGTGTAGTTTTGATTTGAAGATATTCGTTTTTCCACTGTAGGCCCAAAAGCGTTCCGAATGTCCACTTGCAGTTTCTAAAGAAAGAGTGTTTCAGAATTGCTCAATCAAATGTACACTTCAAATCTGCTAGTTGAATGCACAGAACAGATGGAAGTTTCACAGAATGCTTCTGTGTAGTTTTGATTTGGAGCTATTCCTTTTTCCACTATAGGCCCCTTAGCGGTCCGAATGTCCTCTTGCAGTTTCTTCAGAAACAGTGTTTCAGAAATGCTCAGTCAAAAGCAAGCTTTAAGTCTGTTAGTTGAGTGCTCAGAACAGAAGGAAGTTTCACAGAATGCTTCTGCGTAGTTTATATTTGGAGATATCCCATTTTCCACTATAGGCCCCTTAGCGATCAGAATGTCCACTTGCAGTTTCTACAGAAAGAGTGTTTCAGAACTGCTCAATCTAAAGTAAGCTTAAACTCTCTTAGTTGAATGCACAGAACAGAAAGAAATTTCACAGAATTCTTCTGTGTAGTATTGATTTGAAGATATTCCTTTTTCCACTGTAGGCTCCTTAGCTCTCCGAATGTCCCCTTGCAGTTTCTACAGAAAGAGTGTTTCAGAACTGCTGAATCAAAAGTAATCATCAATTCTGTTAGTTCAATGTACAGAAGAGAAAGATGTTTCACAGAATTCTTCTGTGTAGTTTTATTTGGAGATATTCCTTTTTCTACTCTAGGCCCCTCACCGGTCGGAATGTCCACTTGCAGTTTCTACAGAAATGATGTTTCACAACTGCTCAATCAAATGTATGCTTTAACTCTGTTAGTTGAAGGCACAGAACAGAAAGAAGTTTCACATAACGCTTCTGTGTAGTTTTGATTTGAAGATATTCCTTTTTCCTCTATAGGTCACATAGAGTTCAGAATGTCCACTTGCAATTTCTACAGAAAGTGGGTTTCAGAACTGCTCAATCAAAAGTATGCTTCAACTCTGTTAGGTAAAAGCACAGAACAGAAAGTAGTTTCACAGAATGCTTCTGTGTAGTTTTTATTTGGAGATATACCTTTTTCCACTATAGGCCCCTTAGCGATCAGAATGTCCACTTGCAGTTTCTACAGAAAGAGTGTTTCAGAACTCCTCAATCTAAAGTATGCTTAAACTCTCTTAGTTGAATGCACAGAACAGAAAGAAGTTTCACAGAATGTTTCTGTGTAGTTTTGATTTGATGATATTCCTTTTTCCACTGTAGGCTCCTTAGCTCTCCGAATGTCCACTTGCAGTTTCTACCGAAAGAGTGTTTCAGAACTGCTCAATCAAATGTACGCTTCAACTCTGCTAATTGAATGCACAGAACAGATGGAAGTTTCACAGAATGCTTCTGTGTAGTTTTGATTGGAAGATATTCCTTTTTCCACTATAGGCCCCTTAGCGGTCAGAATGTCCACTTGCAGTTTCTACATAAAGTGTGTTTCAGAAGTGTTCAATCAAAAGTAAGCTTCCACTCTCTTAGGTGAAAGCACAGAACAGAAAGAAGTTTCACAGAATGCTTCTGTGAAGTTTTTATTTGAAGATATTGCTTTTTCCTCTATAGGCCCCTTAGCTCTCCGAATGTCCACTTGCAGTTTCTACAGAAAGAGTGTTTTAGAACTGCTCAATCAAAAGTAAGCTTAAACTCTCTTAGTTGAATGCACAGAACAGAAAGAAGTTTCAGAGAATACTTCTGTGTAGTTTTGATTTGAAGATATTCGTTTTTCCACTGTAGGCCCAAAAGCGTTCCGAATGTCCACTTGCAGTTTCTAAAGAAAGAGTGTTTCAGAATTGCTCAATCAAATGTACATTTCAACTCTGCTAGTTGAATGCACAGAACAGATGGAAGTTTCACAGAATGCTTCTGTGTAGTTTTGATTTGGAGCTATTCCTTTTTCCACTATAGGCCCCTTAGCGGTCCGAATGTCCTCTGGCAGTTTCTTCAGAAACAGTGTTTCAGAAATGCTCAGTCAAAAGCAAGCTTTAAGTCTGTTAGTTGAGTGCTCAGAACAGAAGGAAGTTTCACAGAATGCTTCTGCGTAGTTTATATTTGGAGATATCCCATTTTCCACTATAGGCCCCTTAGCGATCAGAATGTCCACTTGCAGTTTCTACAGAAAGAGTGTTTCAGAACTGCTCAATCTAAAGTAAGCTTAAACTCTCTTAGTTGAATGCACAGAAGAGAAAGAAGTTTCACAGAATGCTTCTGTGTAGTATTGATTTGAAGATATTCCTTTTTCCACTGTAGGCTCCTTAGCTCTCCGAATGTCCACTTGCAGTTTCTACAGAAAGAGTGTTTCAGAACTGCTGAATCAAAAGTAATCATCAATTCTGTTAGTTCAATGTACAGAAGAGAAAGATGTTTCACAGAATGCTTCTGTGTAGTTTTATTTGGAGATATTCCTTTTTCTACTCTAGGCCCCTTACCGGTCGGAATGTCCACTTGCAGTTTCTACAGAAATGATGTTTCAAAACTGCTCAATCAAATGTATGCTTTAACTCTGTTAGTTGAATGCACAGAACAGAAAGAAGTTTCACATAACGCTTCTGTGTAGTTTTGATTTGAAGATATTCCTTTTTCCTCTATAGGCCACATAGCGTTCAGAATGTCCACTTGCAATTTCTACAGAAAGTGGGTTTCAGAACTGCTCAATCAAAAGTATGCTTCAACTCTGTTAGGTAAAAGCACAGAACAGAAAGTAGTTTCACAGAATGCTTCTGTGTAGTTTTTATTTGGAGATATACCTTTTTCCACTATAGGCCCCTTAGCGATCAGAATGTCCACTTGCAGTTTCTACAGAAAGAGTGTTTCAGAACTCCTCAATCTAAAGTATGCTTAAACTCTCTTAGTTGAATGCACAGAACAGAAAGAAGTTTCACAGAATGTTTCTGTGTAGTTTTGATTTGACGATATTCCTTTTTCCACTGTAGGCTCCTTAGCTCTCCGAATGTCCACTTGCAGTTTCTACCGAAAGAGTGTTTCAGAACTGCTCAATCAAATGTACGCTTCAACTCTGCTAATTGAATGCACAGAACAGATGGAAGTTTCACAGAATGCTTCTGTGTAGTTTTGATTGGAAGATATTCCTTTTTCCACTATAGGCCCCTTAGCGGTCAGAATGTCCACTTGCAGTTTCTACATAAAGTGTGTTTCAGAAGTGTTCAATCAAAAGTAAGCTTCAACTCTCTTTGGTGAAAGCACAGAACAGAAAGAGGTTTCACAGAATGCTTCTGTGAAGTTTTTATTTGAAGATATTCCTTTTTCCTCTATAGGCCCCTTAGCTCTCCGAATGTCCACTTGCAGTTTCTACAGAAAGAGTGTTTTAGAACTGCTCAATCAAAAGTAAGCTTAAACTCTCTTAGTTGAATGCACAGAACAGAAAGAAGTTTCAGAGAATACTTCTGTGTAGTTTTGATTTGAAGATATTCGTTTTTCCACTGTAGGCCCAAAAGCGTTCCGAATGTCCACTTGCAGTTTCTAAAGAAAGAGTGTTTCAGAATTGCTCAATCAAATGTACACTTCAACTCTGCTAGTTGAATGCACAGAACAGATGGAAGTTTCACAGAATGCTTCTGTGTAGTTTTGATTTGGAGCTATTCCTTTTTCCACTATAGGCCCCTTAGCGGTCCGAATGTCCTCTTGCAGTTTCTTCAGAAACAGTGTTTCAGAAATGCTCAGTCAAAAGCAAGCTTTAAGTCTGTTAGTTGAGTGCTCAGAACAGAAGGAAGTTTCACAGAATGCTTCTGTGTAGTTTATATTTGGAGATATCCCATTTTCCACTATAGGCCCCTTAGCGATCAGAATGTCCACTTGCAGTTTCTACAGAAAGAGTGTTTCAGAACTGCTCAATCTAAAGTAAGCTTAAACTCTCTTAGTTGAATGCACAGAACAGAAAGAAGTTTCACAGAATGCTTCTCTGTAGTATTTATTTGAAGATATTCCTTTTTCCACTGTAGGCTCCTTAGCTCTCCGAATGTCCACTTGCAGTTTCTACAGAAAGAGTGTTTCAGAACTGCTGAATCAAAAGTAATCATCAATTCTGTTAGTTCAATGTACAGAAGAGAAAGATGTTTCACAGAATGCTTCTGTGTAGTTTTTATTTGGAGATATTCCTTTTTCTACTCTAGGCCCCTTACCGGTCGGAATGTCCACTTGCAGTTTCTACAGAAATGATGTTTCAGAACTGCTCAAACAAATGTATGCTTTAACTCTGTTAGTTGAATGCACAGAACAGAAAGAAGTTTCACATAACGCTTCTGTGTAGTTTTGATTTGAAGATATTCCTTTTTCCTCTATAGGCCACATAGCGTTCAGAATGTCCACTTGCAATTTCTACAGAAAGTGGGTTTCAGAACTGCTCAATCAAAACTATGCTTCAACTCTGTTAGGTAAAAGCACAGAACAGAAAGTAGTTTCACAGAATGCTTCTGTGTAGTTTTTATTTGGAGATATACCTTTTTCCACTATAGGCCCCTTAGCGATCAGAATGTCCACTTGCAGTTTCTACAGAAAGAGTGTTTCAGAACTCCTCAACCTAAAGTATGCTTATACTCTCTTAGTTGAATGCACAGAACAGAAAGAAGTTTCACAGAATGTTTCTGTGTAGTTTTGATTTGATGATATTCCTTTTTCCACTGTAGGCTCCTTAGCTCTCCGAATGTCCACTTGCAGTTTCTACCGAAAGAGTGTTTCAGAACTGCTCAATCAAATGTACGCTTCAACTCTGCTAATTGAATGCACAGAACAGATGGAAGTTTCACAGAATGCTTCTGTGTAGTTTTGATTGGAAGATATTCCTTTTTCCACTATAGGCCCCTTAGCGGTCAGAATGTCCACTTGCAGTTTCTACATAAAGTGTGTTTCAGAAGTGTTCAATCAAAAGTAAGCTTCAACTCTCTTAGGTGAAAGCACAGAACAGAAAGAAGTTTCACAGAATGCTTCTGTGAAGTTTTTATTTGAAGATATTGCTTTTTCCTCTATAGGCCCCTTAGCTCTCCGAATGTCCACTTGCAGTTTCTACAGAAAGAGTGTTTTAGAACTGCTCAATCAAAAGTAAGCTTAAACTCTCTTAGTTGAATGCACAGAACAGAAAGAAGTTTCAGAGAATACTTCTGTGTAGTTTTGATTTGAAGATATTCGTTTTTCCACTGTAGGCCCAAAAGCGTTCCGAATGTCCACTTGCAGTTTCTAAAGAAAGAGTGTTTCAGAATTGCTCAATCAAATGTACACTTCAACTCTGCTAGTTGAATGCACAGAACAGATGGAAGTTTCACAGAATGCTTCTGTGTAGTTTTGATTTGGAGCTATTCCTTTTTCCACTATAGGCCCCTTAGCGGTCCGAATGTCCTCTTGCAGTTTCTTCAGAAACAGTGTTTCAGAAATGCTCAGTCAAAAGCAAGCTTTAAGTCTGTTAGTTGAGTGCTCAGAACAGAAGGAAGTTTCACAGAATGCTTCTGTGTAGTTTATATTTGGAGATATCCCTTTTTCCACTATAGGCCCCTTAGCGATCAGAATGTCCATTGCAGTTTCTACAGAAAGAGTGTTTCAGAACTGCTCAATCTAAAGTAAGCTTAAACTCTCTTAGTTGAATGCACAGAACAGAAAGAAGTTTCACAGAATGCTTCTGTGTAGTATTGATTTGAAGATATTCCTTTTTCCACTGTAGGCTCCTTAGCTCTCCGAATGTCCACTTGCAGTTTCTACAGAAAGAGTGTTTCAGAACTGCTGAATCAAAAGTAATCATCAATTCTGTTAGTTCAATGTACAGAAGAGAAAGATGTTTCACAGAATGCTTCTGTGTAGTTTTTATTTGGAGATATTCCTTTTTCTACTCTAGGCCCCTTACCGGTCGGAATGTCCACTTGCAGTTTCTACAGAAATGATGTTTCAGAACTGCTCAATCAAACGTATGCTTTAACTCTGTTAGTTGAATGCACAGAACAGAAAGAAGTTTCACATAACGCTTCTGTGTAGTTTTGATTTGAAGATATTCCTTTTTCCTCTATAGGCCACATAGCGTTCAGAATGTCCACTTGCAATTTCTACAGAAAGTGGGTTTCAGAACTGCTCAATCAATAGTATGCTTCAACTCTGTTAGGTAAAAACACAGAACAGATGGAAGTTTCACAGAATGCTTCTGTGTAGTTTTTATTTGGAGACATACCTTTTTCCACTATAGGCCCCTTAGCGATCAGAATGTCCACTTGCAGTTTCTACAGAAAGAGTGTTTCAGAACTCCTCAATCTAAAGTATGCTTAAACTCTCTTAGTTGAATGCACAGAACAGAAAGAAGTTTCACAGAATGTTTCTGTGTAGTTTTGATTTGATGATATTCCTTTTTCCACTGTAGGCTCCTTAGCTCTCCGAATGTCCACTTGCAGTTTCTACCGAAAGAGTGTTTCAGAACTGCTCAATCAAATGTACGCTTCAACTCTGCTAATTGAATGCACAGAACAGATGGAAGTTTCACAGAATGCTTCTGTGTAGTTTTGATTGGAAGATATTCTTTTTTCCACTATAGGCCCCTTAGCGGTCAGAATGTCCACTTGCAGTTTCTACATAAAGTGTGTTTCAGAAGTGTTCAATCAAAAGTAAGCTTCAACTCTCTTTGGTGAAAGCACAGAACAGAAAGAAGTTTCACAGAATGCTTCTGTGAAGTTTTTATTTGAAGATATTGCTTTTTCCTCTATAGGCCCCTTAGCTCTCCGAATGTCCACTTGCAGTTTCTACAGAAAGAGTGTTTTAGAACTGCTCAATCAAAAGTAAGCTTAAACTCTCTTAGTTGAATGCACAGAACAGAAAGAAGTTTCAGAGAATACTTCTGTGTAGTTTTGATTTGAAGATATTCGTTTTTCCACTGTAGGCCCAAAAGCGTTCCGAATGTCCACTTGCAGTTTCTAAAGAAAGAGTGTTTCAGAATTGCTCAATCAAATGTACACTTCAACTCTGCTAGTTGAATGCACAGAACAGATGGAAGTTTCACAGAATGCTTCTGTGTAGTTTTGATTTGGAGCTATTCCTTTTTCCACTATAGGCCCCTTAGCGGTCCGAATGTCCTCTTGCAGTTTCTTCAGAAACAGTGTTTCAGAAATGCTCAGTCAAAAGCAAGCTTTAAGTCTGTTAGTTGAGTGCTCAGAACAGAAGGAAGTTTCACAGAATGCTTCTGTGTAGTTTATATTTGGAGATATCCCATTTTCCACTATAGGCCCCTTAGCGATCAGAATGTCCACTTGCAGTTTCTACAGAAAGAGTGTTTCAGAACTGCTCAATTTAAGTAAGTTTAAACTCTCTTAGTTGAATGCACAGAACAGAAAGAAGTTTCACAGAATGCTTCTGTGTAGTATTGATTTGAAAATATTCCTTTTTCCACTGTAGGCTCCTTAGCTCTCCGAATGTCCACTTGCAGTTTCTACAGAAAGAGTGTTCCAGAACTGCTGAATCAAAAGTAATCATCAATTCTGTTAGTTCAATGTACAGAAGAGAAAGATGTTTCACAGAATGCTTCTGTGTAGTTTTTATTTGGAGATATTCCTTTTTCTACTCTAGGCCCCTTACCGGTCGGAATGTCCACTTGCAGTTTCTACAGAAATGATGTTTCAGAACTGCTCAATCAAATGTATGCTTTAACTCTGTTAGTTGAATGCACAGAACAGAAAGAAGTTTCACATAACGCTTCTGTGTAGTTTTGATTTGAAGATATTCCTTTTTCCTCTATAGGCCACATAGCGTTCAGAATGTCCACTTGCAATTTCTACAGAAAGTGGGTTTCAGAACTGCTCAATCAAAAGTATGCTTCAACTCTGTTAGGTAAAAGCACAGAACAGAAAGTAGTTTCACAGAATGCTTCTGTGTAGTTTTTATTTGGAGATATACCTTTTTCCACTATAGGCCCCTTAGCGATCAGAATGTCCACTTGCAGTTTCTACAGAAAGAGTGTTTCAGAACTCCTCAATCTAAAGTATGCTTAAACTCTCTTAGTTGAATGCACAGAACAGAAAGAAGTTTCACAGAATGTTTCTGTGTAGTTTTGATTTGACGATATTACTTTTTCCACTGTAGGCTCCTTAGCTCTCCGAATGTCCACTTGCAGTTTCTACCGAAAGAGTGTTTCAGAACTGCTCAATCAAATGTACGCTTCAACTCTGCTAATTGAATGCACAGAACAGATGGAAGTTTCACAGAATGCTTCTGTGTAGTTTTGATTGGAAGATATTCCTTTTTCCACTATAGGCCCCTTAGCGGTCAGAATGTCCACTTGCAGTTTCTACATAAAGTGTGTTTCAGAAGTGTTCAATCAAAAGTAAGCTTCAACTCTCTTAGGTGAAAGCACAGAACAGAAAGAGGTTTCACAGAATGCTTCTGTGAAGTTTTTATTTGAAGATATTCCTTTTTCCTCTATAGGCCCCTTAGCTCTCCGAATGTCCACTTGCAGTTTCTACAGAAAGAGTGTTTTAGAACTGCTCAATCAAAAGTAAGCTTAAACTCTCTTAGTTGAATGCACAGAACAGAAAGAAGTTTCAGAGAATACTTCTGTGTAGTTTTGATTTGAAGATATTCGTTTTTCCACTGTAGGCCCAAAAGCGTTCCGAATGTCCACTTGCAGTTTCTAAAGAAAGAGTGTTTCAGAATTGCTCAATCAAATGTACACTTCAACTCTGCTAGTTGAATGCACAGAACAGATGGAAGTTTCACAGAATGCTTCTGTGTAGTTTTGATTTGGAGCTATTCCTTTTTCCACTATAGGCCCCTTAGCGGTCCGAATGTCCTCTTGCAGTTTCTTCAGAAACAGTGTTTCAGAAATGCTCAGTCAAAAGCAAGCTTTAAGTCTGTTAGTTGAGTGCTCAGAACAGAAGGAAGTTTCACAGAATGCTTCTGTGTAGTTTATATTTGGAGATATCCCATTTTCCACTATAGGCCCCTTAGCGATCAGAATGTCCACTTGCAGTTTCTACAGAAAGAGTGTTTCAGAACTGCTCAATCTAAAGTAAGCTTAAACTCTCTTAGTTGAATGCACAGAACAGAAAGAAGTTTCACAGAATGCTTCTGTGTAGTATTGATTTGAAGATATTCCTTTTTCCACTGTAGGCTCCTTAGCTCTCCGAATGTCCACTTGCAGTTTCTACAGAAAGAGTGTTTCAGAACTGCTGAATCAAAAGTAATCATCAATTCTGTTAGTTCAATGTACAGAAGAGAAAGATGTTTCACAGAATGCTTCTGTGTAGTTTTTATTTGGAGATATTCCTTTTTCTACTCTAGGCCCCTTACCGGTCGGAATGTCCACTTGCAGTTTCTACAGAAATGATGTTTCAGAACTGCTCAATCAAATGTATGCTTTAACTCTGTTAGTTGAATGCACAGAACAGAAAGAAGTTTCACATAACGCTTCTGTGTAGTTTTGATTTGAAGATATTCCTTTTTCCTCTATAGGCCACATAGCGTTCAGAATGTCCACTTGCAATTTCTACAGAAAGTGGGTTTCAGAACTGCTCAATCAAAAGTATGCTTCAACTCTGTTAGGTAAAAGCACAGAACAGAAAGTAGTTTCACAGAATGCTTCTGTGTAGTTTTTATTTGGAGATATACCTTTTTCCACTATAGGCCCCTTAGCGATCAGAATGTCCACTTGCAGTTTCTACAGAAAGAGTGTTTCAGAACTCCTCAATCTAAAGTATGCTTAAACTCTCTTAGTTGAATGCACAGAACAGAAAGAAGTTTCACAGAATGTTTCTGTGTAGTTTTGATTTGACGATATTACTTTTTCCACTGTAGGCTCCTTAGCTCTCCGAATGTCCACTTGCAGTTTCTACCGAAAGAGTGTTTCAGAACTGCTCAATCAAATGTACGCTTCAACTCTGCTAATTGAATGCACAGAACAGATGGAAGTTTCACAGAATGCTTCTGTGTAGTTTTGATTGGAAGATATTCCTTTTTCCACTATAGGCCCCTTAGCGGTCAGAATGTCCACTTGCAGTTTCTACATAAAGTGTGTTTCAGAAGTGTTCAATCAAAAGTAAGCTTCAACTCTGTTAGGTGAAAGCACAGAACAGAAAGAGGTTTCACAGAATGCTTCTGTGAAGTTTTTATTTGAAGATATTCCTTTTTCCTCTATAGGCCCCTTAGCTCTCCGAATGTCCACTTGCAGTTTCTACAGAAAGAGTGTTTTAGAACTGCTCAATCAAAAGTAAGCTTAAACTCTCTTAGTTGAATGCACAGAACAGAAAGAAGTTTCAGAGAATACTTCTGTGTAGTTTTGATTTGAAGATATTCGTTTTTCCACTGTAGGCCCAAAAGCGTTCCGAATGTCCACTTGCAGTTTCTAAAGAAAGAGTGTTTCAGAATTGCTCAATCAAATGTACACTTCAACTCTGCTAGTTGAATGCACAGAACAGATGGAAGTTTCACAGAATGCTTCTGTGTAGTTTTGATTTGGAGCTATTCCTTTTTCCACTATAGGCCCCTTAGCGGTCCGAATGTCCTCTTGCAGTTTCTTCAGAAACAGTGTTTCAGAAATGCTCAGTCAAAAGCAAGCTTTAAGTCTGTTAGTTGAGTGCTCAGAACAGAAGGAAGTTTCACAGAATGCTTCTGTGTAGTTTATATTTGGAGATATCCCATTTTCCACTATAGGCCCCTTAGCGATCAGAATGTCCACTTGCAGTTTCTACAGAAAGAGTGTTTCAGAACTGCTCAATCTAAAGTAAGCTTAAACTCTCTTAGTTGAATGCACAGAACAGAAAGAAGTTTCACAGAATGCTTCTGTGTAGTATTGATTTGAAGATATTCCTTTTTCCACTGTAGGCTCCTTAGCTCTCCGAATGTCCACTTGCAGTTTCTACAGAAAGAGTGTTTCAGAACTGCTGAATCAAAAGTAATCATCAATTCTGTTAGTTCAATGTACAGAAGAGAAAGATGTTTCACAGAATGCTTCTGTGTAGTTTTTATTTGGAGATATTCCTTTTTCTACTCTAGGCCCCTTACCGGTCGGAATGTCCACTTGCAGTTTCTACAGAAATGATGTTTCAGAACTGCTCAATCAAATGTATGCTTTAACTCTGTTAGTTGAATGCACAGAACAGAAAGAAGTTTCACATAACGCTTCTGTGTAGTTTTGATTTGAAGATATTCCTTTTTCCTCTATAGGCCACATAGCGTTCAGAATGTCCACTTGCAATTTCTACAGAAAGTGGGTTTCAGAACTGCTCAATCAAAAGTATGCTTCAACTCTGTTAGGTAAATGCACAGAACAGATGGAAGTTTCACAGAATGCTTCTGTGTAGTTTTTATTTGGAGACATACCTTTTTCCACTATAGGCCCCTTAGCGATCAGAATGTCCACTTGCAGTTTCTACAGAAAGAGTGTTTCAGAACTCCTCAATCTAAAGTATGCTTAAACTCTCTTAGTTGAATGCACAGAACAGAAAGAAGATTCACAGAATGTTTCTGTGTAGTTTTGATTTGATGATATTCCTTTTTCCACTGTAGGCTCCTTAGCTCTCCGAATGTCCACTTGCAGTTTCTACCGAAAGAGTGTTTCAGAACTGCTCAATCAAATGTACGCTTCAACTCTGCTAATTGAATGCACAGAACAGATGGAAGTTTCACAGAATGCTTCTGTGTAGTTTTGATTGGAAGATATTCCTTTTTCCACTATAGGCCCCTTAGCGGTCAGAATGTCCACTTGCAGTTTCTACATAAAGTGTGTTTCAGAAGTGTTCAATCAAAAGTAAGCTTCAACTCTCTTAGGTGAAAGCACAGAACAGAAAGAGGTTTCACAGAATGCTTCTGTGAAGTTTTTATTTGAAGATATTCCTTTTTCCTCTATAGGCCCCTTAGCTCTCCGAATGTCCACTTGCAGTTTCTACAGAAAGAGTGTTTTAGAACTGCTCAATCAAAAGTAAGCTTAAACTCTCTTAGTTGAATGCACAGAACAGAAAGAAGTTTCAGAGAATACTTCTGTGTAGTTTTGATTTGAAGATATTCGTTTTTCCACTGTAGGCCCAAAAGCGTTCCGAATGTCCACTTGCAGTTTCTAAAGAAAGAGTGTTTCAGAATTGCTCAATCAAATGTACACTTCAACTCTGCTAGTTGAATGCACAGAACAGATGGAAGTTTCACAGAATGCTTCTGTGTAGTTTTGATTTGGAGCTATTCCTTTTTCCACTATAGGCCCCTTAGCGGTCCGAATGTCCTCTTGCAGTTTCTTCAGAAACAGTGTTTCAGAAATGCTCAGTCAAAAGCAAGCTTTAAGTCTGTTAGTTGAGTGCTCAGAACAGAAGGAAGTTTCACAGAATGCTTCTGTGTAGTTTATATTTGGAGATATCCCATTTTCCACTATAGGCCCCTTAGCGATCAGAATGTCCACTTGCAGTTTCTACAGAAAGAGTGTTTCAGAACTGCTCAATCTAAAGTAAGCTTAAACTCTCTTAGTTGAATGCACAGAACAGAAAGAAGTTTCACAGAATGCTTCTGTGTAGTATTGATTTGAAGATATTCCTTTTTCCACTGTAGGCTCCTTAGCTCTCCGAATGTCCACTTGCAGTTTCTACAGAAAGAGTGTTTCAGAACTGCTGAATCAAAAGTAATCATCAATTCTGTTAGTTCAATGTACAGAAGAGAAAGATGTTTCACAGAATGCTTCTGTGTAGTTTTTATTTGGAGATATTCCTTTTTCTACTCTAGGCCCCTTACCGGTCGGAATGTCCACTTGCAGTTTCTACAGAAATGATGTTTCAGAACTGCTCAATCAAATGTATGCTTTAACTCTGTTAGTTGAATGCACAGAACAGAAAGAAGTTTCACATAACGCTTCTGTGTAGTTTTGATTTGAAGATATTCCTTTTTCCTCTATAGGCCACATAGCGTTCAGAATGTCCACTTGCAATTTCTACAGAAAGTGGGTTTCAGAACTGCTCAATCAAAAGTATGCTTCAACTCTGTTAGGTAAAAGCACAGAACAGAAAGTAGTTTCACAGAATGCTTCTGTGTAGTTTTTATTTGGAGATATACCTTTTTCCACTATAGGCCCCTTAGCGATCAGAATGTCCACTTGCAGTTTCTACAGAAAGAGTGTTTCAGAACTCCTCAATCTAAAGTATGCTTAAACTCTCTTAGTTGAATGCACAGAACAGAAAGAAGTTTCACAGAATGTTTCTGTGTAGTTTTGATTTGACGATATTACTTTTTCCACTGTAGGCTCCTTAGCTCTCCGAATGTCCACTTGCAGTTTCTACCGAAAGAGTGTTTCAGAACTGCTCAATCAAATGTACGCTTCAACTCTGCTAATTGAATGCACAGAACAGATGGAAGTTTCACAGAATGCTTCTGTGTAGTTTTGATTGGAAGATATTCCTTTTTCCACTATAGGCCCCTTAGCGGTCAGAATGTCCACTTGCAGTTTCTACATAAAGTGTGTTTCAGAAGTGTTCAATCAAAAGTAAGCTTCAACTCTGTTAGGTGAAAGCACAGAACAGAAAGAGGTTTCACAGAATGCTTCTGTGAAGTTTTTATTTGAAGATATTCCTTTTTCCTCTATAGGCCCCTTAGCTCTCCGAATGTCCACTTGCAGTTTCTACAGAAAGAGTGTTTTAGAACTGCTCAATCAAAAGTAAGCTTAAACTCTCTTAGTTGAATGCACAGAACAGAAAGAAGTTTCAGAGAATACTTCTGTGTAGTTTTGATTTGAAGATATTCGTTTTTCCACTGTAGGCGCAAAAGCGTTCCGAATGTCCACTTGCAGTTTCTAAAGAAAGAGTGTTTCAGAATTGCTCAATCAAATGTACACTTCAACTCTGCTAGTTGAATGCACAGAACAGATGGAAGTTTCACAGAATGCTTCTGTGTAGTTTTGATTTGGAGCTATTCCTTTTTCCACTATAGGCCCCTTAGCGGTCCGAATGTCCTCTTGCAGTTTCTTCAGAAACAGTGTTTCAGAAATGCTCAGTCAAAAGCAAGCTTTAAGTCTGTTAGTTGAGTGCTCAGAACAGAAGGAAGTTTCACAGAATGCTTCTGTGTAGTTTATATTTGGAGATATCCCATTTTCCACTATAGGCCCCTTAGCGATCAGAATGTCCACTTGCAGTTTCTACAGAAAGAGTGTTTCAGAACTGCTCAATCTAAAGTAAGCTTAAACTCTCTTAGTTGAATGCACAGAACAGAAAGAAGTTTCACAGAATGCTTCTGTGTAGTATTGATTTGAAGATATTCCTTTTTCCACTGTAGGCTCCTTAGCTCTCCGAATGTCCACTTGCAGTTTCTACAGAAAGAGTGTTTCAGAACTGCTGAATCAAAAGTAATCATCAATTCTGTTAGTTCAATGTACAGAAGAGAAAGATGTTTCACAGAATGCTTCTGTGTAGTTTTTATTTGGAGATATTCCTTTTTCTACTCTAGGCCCCTTACCGGTCGGAATGTCCACTTGCAGTTTCTACAGAAATGATGTTTCAGAACTGCTCAATCAAATGTATGCTTTAACTCTGTTAGTTGAATGCACAGAACAGAAAGAAGTTTCACATAACGCTTCTGTGTAGTTTTGATTTGAAGATATTCCTTTTTCCTCTATAGGCCACATAGCGTTCAGAATGTCCACTTGCAATTTCTACAGAAAGTGGGTTTCAGAACTGCTCAATCAAAAGTATGCTTCAACTCTGTTAGGTAAATGCACAGAACAGATGGAAGTTTCACAGAATGCTTCTGTGTAGTTTTTATTTGGAGACATACCTTTTTCCACTATAGGCCCCTTAGCGATCAGAATGTCCACTTGCAGTTTCTACAGAAAGAGTGTTTCAGAACTCCTCAATCTAAAGTATGCTTAAACTCTCTTAGTTGAATGCACAGAACAGAAAGAAGATTCACAGAATGTTTCTGTGTAGTTTTGATTTGATGATATTCCTTTTTCCACTGTAGGCTCCTTAGCTCTCCGAATATCCACTTGCAGTTTCTACCGAAAGAGTGTTTCAGAACTGCTCAATCAAATGTACGCTTCAACTCTGCTAATTGAATGCACAGAACAGATGGAAGTTTCACAGAATGCTTCTGTGTAGTTTTGATTGGAAGATATTCTTTTTTCCACTATAGGCCCCTTAGCGGTCAGAATGTCCACTTGCAGTTTCTACATAAAGTGTGTTTCAGAAGTGTTCAATCAAAAGTAAGCTTCAACTCTCTTAGGTGAAAGCACAGAACAGAAAGAAGTTTCACAGAATGCTTCTGTGAAGTTTTTATTTGAAGATATTGCTTTTTCCTCTATAGGCCCCTTAGCTCTCCGAATGTCCACTTGCAGTTTCTACAGAAAGAGTGTTTTAGAACTGCTCAATCAAAAGTAAGCTTAAACTCTCTTAGTTGAATGCACAGAACAGAAAGAAGTTTCAGAGAATACTTCTGTGTAGTTTTGATTTGAAGATATTCGTTTTTCCACTGTAGGCCCAAAAGCGTTCCGAATGTCCACTTGCAGTTTCTAAAGAAAGAGTGTTTCAGAATTGCTCAATCAAATGTACACTTCAACTCTGCTAGTTGAATGCACAGAACAGATGGAAGTTTCACAGAATGCTTCTGTGTAGTTTTGATTTGGAGCTATTCCTTTTTCCACTATAGGCCCCTTAGCGGTCCGAATGTCCTCTTGCAGTTTCTTCAGAAACAGTGTTTCAGAAATGCTCAGTCAAAAGCAAGCTTTAAGTCTGTTAGTTGAGTGCTCAGAACAGAAGGAAGTTTCACAGAATGCTTCTGTGTAGTTTATATTTGGAGATATCCCATTTTCCACTATAGGCCCCTTAGCGATCAGAATGTCCACTTGCAGTTTCTACAGAAAGAGTGTTTCAGAACTGCTCAATTTAAGTAAGCTTAAACTCTCTTAGTTGAATGCACAGAACAGAAAGAAGTTTCACAGAATGCTTCTGTGTAGTATTGATTTGAAGATATTCCTTTTTCCACTGTAGGCTCCTTAGCTCTCCGAATGTCCACTTGCAGTTTCTACAGAAAGAGTGTTCCAGAACTGCTGAATCAAAAGTAATCATCAATTCTGTTAGTTCAATGTACAGAAGAGAAAGATGTTTCACAGAATGCTTCTGTGTAGTTTTTATTTGGAGATATTCCTTTTTCTACTCTAGGCCCCTTACCGGTCGGAATGTCCACTTGCAGTTTCTACAGAAATGATGTTTCAGAACTGCTCAATCAAATGTATGCTTTAACTCTGTTAGTTGAATGCACAGAACAGAAAGAAGTTTCACATAACGCTTCTGTGTAGTTTTGATTTGAAGATATTCCTTTTTCCTCTATAGGCCACATAGCGTTCAGAATGTCCACTTGCCATTTCTACAGAAAGTGGGTTTCAGAACTGCTCAATCAAAAGTATGCTTCAACTCTGTTAGGTAAAAGCACAGAACAGAAAGTAGTTTCACAGAATGCTTCTGTGTAGTTTTTATTTGGAGATATACCTTTTTCCACTATAGGCCCCTTAGCGATCAGAATGTCCACTTGCAGTTTCTACAGAAAGAGTGTTTCAGAACTCCTCAATCTAAAGTATGCTTAAACTCTCTTAGTTGAATGCACAGAACAGAAAGAAGTTTCACAGAATGTTTCTGTGTAGTTTTGATTTGACGATATTCCTTTTTCCACTGTAGGCTCCTTAGCTCTCCGAATGTCCACTTGCAGTTTCTACCGAAAGAGTGTTTCAGAACTGCTCAATCAAATGTACGCTTCAACTCTGCTAATTGAATGCACAGAACAGATGGAAGTTTCACAGAATGCTTCTGTGTAGTTTTGATTGGAAGATATTCCTTTTTCCACTATAGGCCCCTTAGCGGTCAGAATGTCCACTTGCAGTTTCTACATAAAGTGTGTTTCAGAAGTGTTCAATCAAAAGTAAGCTTCAACTCTCTTAGGTGAAAGCACAGAACAGAAAGAGGTTTCACAGAATGCTTCTGTGAAGTTTTTATTTGAAGATATTCCTTTTTCCTCTATAGGCCCCTTAGCTCTCCGAATGTCCACTTGCAGTTTCTACAGAAAGAGTGTTTTAGAACTGCTCAATCAAAAGTAAGCTTAAACTCTCTTAGTTGAATGCACAGAACAGAAAGAAGTTTCAGAGAATACTTCTGTGTAGTTTTGATTTGAAGATATTCGTTTTTCCACTGTAGGCCCAAAAGCGTTCCGAATGTCCACTTGCAGTTTCTAAAGAAAGAGTGTTTCAGAATTGCTCAATCAAATGTACACTTCAACTCTGCTAGTTGAATGCACAGAACAGATGGAAGTTTCACAGAATGCTTCTGTGTAGTTTTGATTTGGAGCTATTCCTTTTTCCACTATAGGCCCCTTAGCGGTCCGAATGTCCTCTTGCAGTTTCTTCAGAAACAGTGTTTCAGAAATGCTCAGTCAAAAGCAAGCTTTAAGTCTGTTAGTTGAGTGCTCAGAACAGAAGGAAGTTTCACAGAATGCTTCTGTGTAGTTTATATTTGGAGATATCCCATTTTCCACTATAGGCCCCTTAGCGATCAGAATGTCCACTTGCAGTTTCTACAGAAAGAGTGTTTCAGAACTGCTCAATCTAAAGTAAGCTTAAACTCTCTTAGTTGAATGCACAGAACAGAAAGAAGTTTCACAGAATGCTTCTGTGTAGTATTGATTTGAAGATATTCCTTTTTCCACTGTAGGCTCCTTAGCTCTCCGAATGTCCACTTGCAGTTTCTACAGAAAGAGTGTTCCAGAACTGCTGAATCAAAAGTAATCATCAATTCTGTTAGTTCAATGTACAGAAGAGAAAGATGTTTCACAGAATGCTTCTGTGTAGTTTTTATTTGGAGATATTCCTTTTTCTACTCTAGGCCCCTTACCGGTCGGAATGTCCACTTGCAGTTTCTACAGAAATGATGTTTCAGAACTGCTCAATCAAATGTATGCTTTAACTCTGTTAGTTGAATGCACAGAACAGAAAGAAGTTTCACATAACGCTTCTGTGTAGTTTTGATTTGAAGATATTCCTTTTTCCTCTATAGGCCACATAGCGTTCAGAATGTCCACTTGCAATTTCTACAGAAAGTGGGTTTCAGAACTGCTCAATCAAAAGTATGCTTCAACTCTGTTAGGTAAAAGCACAGAACAGAAAGTAGTTTCACAGAATGCTTCTGTGTAGTTTTTATTTGGAGATATACCTTTTTCCACTATAGGCCCCTTAGCGATCAGAATGTCCACTTGCAGTTTCTACAGAAAGAGTGTTTCAGAACTCCTCAATCTAAAGTATGCTTAAACTCTCTTAGTTGAATGCACAGAACAGAAAGAAGTTTCACAGAATGTTTCTGTGTAGTTTTGATTTGATGATATTCCTTTTTCCACTGTAGGCTCCTTAGCTCTCCGAATGTCCACTTGCAGTTTCTACCGAAAGAGTATTTCAGAACTGCTCAATCAAATGTACGCTTCAACTCTGCTAATTGAATGCACAGAACAGATGGAAGTTTCACAGAATGCTTCTGTGTGGTTTTGATTGGAAGATATTCCTTTTTCCACTATAGGCCCCTTAGCGGTCAGAATGTCCACTTGCAGTTTCTACATAAAGTGTGTTTCAGAAGTGTTCAATCAAAAGTAAGCTTCAACTCTCTTAGGTGAAAGCACAGAACAGAAAGAAGTTTCACAGAATGCTTCTGTGAAGTTTTTATTTGAAGATATTGCTTTTTCCTCTATAGGCCCCTTAGCTCTCCGAATGTCCACTTGCAGTTTCTACAGAAAGGGTGTTTTAGAACTGCTCAATCAAAAGTAAGCTTAAACTCTCTTAGTTGAATGCACAGAACAGAAAGAAGTTTCAGAGAATGCTTCTGTGTAGTTTTGATTTGAAGATATTCGTTTTTCCACTGTAGGCCCAAAAGCGTTCCGAATGTCCACTTGCAGTTTCTAAAGAAAGAGTGTTTCAGAATTGCTCAATCAAATGTACACTTCAACTCTGCTAGTTGAATGCACAGAACAGATGGAAGTTTCACAGAATGCTTCTGTGTAGTTTTGATTTGGAGCTATTCCTTTTTCCACTATAGGCCCCTTAGCGGTCCGAATGTCCTCTTGCAGTTTCTTCAGAAACAGTGTTTCAGAAATGCTCAGTCAAAAGCAAGCTTTAACTCTGTTAGTTGAGTGCTCAGAACAGAAGGAAGTTTCACAGAATGCTTCTGTGTAGTTTATATTTGGAGATATCCCATTTTCCACTATAGGCCGCTTAGCGATCAGAATGTCCACTTGCAGTTTCTACAGAAAGAGTGTTTCAGAACTGCTCAATCTAAAGTAAGCTTAAACTCTCTTAGTTGAATGCACAGAACAGAAAGAAGTTTCACAGACTGCTTCTGTGTAGTATTGATTTGAAGATATTCCTTTTTCCACTGTAGGCTCCTTAGCTCTCCGAATGTCCACTTGCAGTTTCTACAGAAAGAGTGTTTCAGAACTGCTGAATCAAAAGTAATCATCAATTCTGTTAGTTCAATGTACAGAAGAGAAAGATGTTTCACAGAATTCTTCTGTGTAGTTTTTATTTGGAGATATTCCTTTTTCTACTCTAGGCCCCTTACCGGTCGGAATGTCCACTTGCAGTTTCTACAGAAATGATGTTTCAGAACTGCTCAATCAAATGTATGCTTTAACTCTGTTAGTTGAATGCACAGAACAGAAAGAAGTTTCACATAACGCTTCTGTGTAGTTTTGATTTGAAGATATTCCTTTTTCCTCTATAGGCCACATAGCGTTCAGAATGTCCACTTGCAATTTCTACAGAAAGTGGGTTTCAGAACTGCTCAATCAAAAGTATGCTTCAACTCTGTTAGGTAAAAGCACAGAACAGAAAGTAGTTTCACAGAATGCTTCTGTGTAGTTTTTATTTGGAGATATACCTTTTTCCACTATAGGCCCCTTAGCGATCAGAATGTCCACTTGCAGTTTCTACAGAAAGAGTGTTTCAGAACTCCTCAATCTAAAGTATGCTTAAACTCTCTTAGTTGAATGCACAGAACAGAAAGAAGTTTCACAGAATGTTTCTGTGTAGTTTTGATTTGATGATATTCCTTTTTCCACTGTAGGCTCCTTAGCTCTCCGAATGTCCACTTGCAGTTTCTACCGAAAGAGTGTTTCAGAACTGCTCAATCAAATGTACGCTTCAACTCTGCTAATTGAATGCACAGAACAGATGGAAGTTTCACAGAATGCTTCTGTGTGGTTTTGATTGGAAGATATTCCTTTTTCCACTATAGGCCCCTTAGCGGTCAGAATGTCCACTTGCAGTTTCTACATAAAGTGTGTTTCAGAAGTGTTCAATCAAAAGTAAGCTTCAACTCTCTTAGGTGAAAGCACAGAACAGAAAGAAGTTTCACAGAATGCTTCTGTGAAGTTTTTATTTGAAGATATTGCTTTTTCCTCTATAGGCCCCTTAGCTCTCCGAATGTCCACTTGCAGTTTCCACAGAAAGAGTGTTTTAGAACTGCTCAATCAAAAGTAAGCTTAAACTCTCTTAGTTGAATGCACAGAACAGAAAGAAGTTTCAGAGAATACTTCTGTGTAGTTTTGATTTGAAGATATTCGTTTTTCCACTGTAGGCCCAAAAGCGTTCCGAATGTCCACTTGCAGTTTCTAAAGAAAGAGTGTTTCAGAATTGCTCAATCAAATGTACACTTCAACTCTGCGAGTTGAATGCACAGAACAGATGGAAGTTTCACAGAATGCTTCTGTGTAGTTTTGATTTGGAGCTATTCCTTTTTCCACTATAGGCCCCTTAGCGGTCCGAATGTCCTCTTGCAGTTTCTTCAGAAACAGTGTTTCACAAATGCTCAGTCAAAAGCAAGCTTTAAGTCTGTTAGTTGAGTGCTCAGAACAGATGGAAGTTTCACAGAATGCTTCTGTGTAGTATATATTTGGAGATATCCCATTTTCCACTATAGGCCCCTTAGCGATCAGAATGTCCACTTGCAGTTTCTACAGAAAGAGTGTTTCAGAACTGCTCAATCTAAAGTAAGCTTAAACTCTCTTAGTTGAATGCACAGAACAGAAAGAAGTTTCACAGAATGCTTCTGTGTAGTATTGATTTGAAGATATTCCTTTTTCCACTGTAGGCTCCTTAGCTCTCCGAATGTCCACTTGCAGTTTCTACAGAAAGAGTGTTCCAGAACTGCTGAATCAAAAGTAATCATCAATTCTGTTAGTTCAATGTACAGAAGAGAAAGATGTTTCACAGAATGCTTCTGTGTAGTTTTTATTTGGAGATATTCCTTTTTCTACTCTAGGCCCCTTACCGGTCGGAATGTCCACTTGCAGTTTCTACAGAAATGATGTTTCAGAACTGCTCAATCAAATGTATGCTTTAACTCTGTTAGTTGAATGCACAGAACAGAAAGAAGTTTCAGAGAATACTTCTGTGTAGTTTTGATTTGAAGATATTCGTTTTTCCACTGTAGGCCCAAAAGCGTTCCGAATGTCCACTTGCAGTTTCTAAAGAAAGAGTGTTTCAGAATTGCTCAATCAAATGTACACTTCAACTCTGCTAGTTGAATGCACAGAACAGATGGAAGTTTCACAGAATGCTTCTGTGTAGTTTTGATTTGGAGCTATTCCTTTTTCCACTATAGGCCCCTTAGCGGTCCGAATGTCCTCTTGCAGTTTCTTCAGAAACAGTGTTTCAGAAATGCTCAGTCAAAAGCAAGCTTTAAGTCTGTTAGTTGAGTGCTCAGAACAGAAGGAAGTTTCACAGAATGCTTCTGTGTAGTTTATATTTGGAGATATCCCATTTTCCACAATAGGCCCCTTAGCGATCAGAATGTCCACTTGCAGTTTCTACAGAAAGAGTGTTTCAGAACTGCTCAATCTAAAGTAAGCTTAAACTCTCTTAGTTGAATGCACAGAACAGAAAGAAGTTTCACAGAATGCTTCTGTGTAGTATTGATTTGAAGATATTCCTTTTTCCACTGTAGGCTCCTTAGCTCTCCGAATGTCCACTTGCAGTTTCTACAGAAAGAGTGTTCCAGAACTGCTGAATCAAAAGTAATCATCAATTCTGTTAGTTCAATGTACAGAAGAGAAAGATGTTTCACAGAATGCTTCTGTGTAGTTTTTATTTGGAGATATTCCTTTTTCTACTCTAGGCCCCTTACCGGTCGGAATGTCCACTTGCAGTTTCTACAGAAATGATGTTTCAGAACTGCTCAATCAAATGTATGCTTTAACTCTGTTAGTTGAATGCACAGAACAGAAAGAAGTTTCACATAACGCTTCTGTGTAGTTTTGATTTGAAGATATTCCTTTTTCCTCTATAGGCCACATAGCGTTCAGAATGTCCACTTGCAATTTCTACAGAAAGTGGGTTTCAGAACTGCTCAATCAAAAGTATGCTTCAACTCTGTTAGGTAAAAGCACAGAACAGAAAGTAGTTTCACAGAATGCTTCTGTGTAGTTTTTATTTGGAGATATACCTTTTTCCACTATAGGCCCCTTAGCGATCAGAATGTCCACTTGCAGTTTCTACAGAAAGAGTGTTTCAGAACTCCTCAATCTAAAGTATGCTTAAACTCTCTTAGTTGAATGCACAGAACAGAAAGAAGTTTCACAGAATGTTTCTGTGTAGTTTTGATTTGATGATATTCCTTTTTCCACTGTAGGCTCCTTAGCTCTCCGAATGTCCACTTGCAGTTTCTACCGAAAGAGTGTTTCAGAACTGCTCAATCAAATGTACGCTTCAACTCTGCTAATTGAATGCACAGAACAGATGGAAGTTTCACAGAATGCTTCTGTGTAGTTTTGATTGGAAGATATTCCTTTTTCCACTATAGGCCCCTTAGCGGTCAGAATGTCCACTTGCAGTTTCTACATAAAGTGTGTTTCAGAAGTGTTCAATCAAAAGTAAGCTTCAACTCTCTTAGGTGAAAGCACAGAACAGAAAGAAGTTTCACAGAATGCTTCTGTGAAGTTTTTATTTGAAGATATTGCTTTTTCCTCTATAGGCCCCTTAGCTCTCCGAATGTCCACTTGCAGTTTCCACAGAAAGAGTGTTTTAGAACTGCTCAATCAAAAGTAAGCTTAAACTCTCTTAGTTGAATGCACAGAACAGAAAGAAGTTTCAGAGAATACTTCTGTGTAGTTTTGATTTGAAGATATTCGTTTTTCCACTGTAGGCCCAAAAGCGTTCCGAATGTCCACTTGCAGTTTCTAAAGAAAGAGTGTTTCAGAATTGCTCAATCAAATGTACACTTCAACTCTGCGAGTTGAATGCACAGAACAGATGGAAGTTTCACAGAATGCTTCTGTGTAGTTTTGATTTGGAGCTATTCCTTTTTCCACTATAGGCCCCTTAGCGGTCCGAATGTCCTCTTGCAGTTTCTTCAGAAACAGTGTTTCACAAATGCTCAGTCAAAAGCAAGCTTTAAGTCTGTTAGTTGAGTGCTCAGAACAGAAGGAAGTTTCACAGAATGCTTCTGCGTAGTTTATATTTGGAGATATCCCAGTTTCCACTATAGGCCCCTTAGCGATCAGAATGTCCACTTGCAGTTTCTACAGAAAGAGTGTTTCAGAACTCCTCAATCTAAAGTATGCTTAAACTCTCTTAGTTGAATGCACAGAACAGAAAGAAGTTTCACAGAATGTTTCTGTGTAGTTTTGATTTGATGATATTCCTTTTTCCACTGTAGGCTCCTTAGCTCTCCGAATGTCCACTTGCAGTTTCTACCGAAAGAGTGTTTCAGAACTGCTCAATCAAATGTACGCTTCAACTCTGCTAATTGAATGCACAGAACAGATGGAAGTTTCACAGAATGCTTCTGTGTGGTTTTGATTGGAAGATATTCCTTTTTCCACTATAGGCCCCTTAGCGGTCAGAATGTCCACTTGCAGTTTCTACATAAAGTGTGTTTCAGAAGTGTTCAATCAAAAGTAAGCTTCAACTCTCTTAGGTGAAAGCACAGAACAGAAAGAAGTTTCACAGAATGCTTCTGTGAAGTTTTTATTTGAAGATATTGCTTTTTCCTCTATAGGCCCCTTAGCTCTCCGAATGTCCACTTGCAGTTTCTACAGAAAGAGTGTTTTAGAACTGCTCAATCAAAAGTAAGCTTAAACTCTCTTAGTTGAATGCACAGAACAGAAAGAAGTTTCAGAGAATACTTCTGTGTAGTTTTGATTTGAAGATATTCGTTTTTCCACTGTAGGCCCAAAAGCGTTCCGAATGTCCACTTGCAGTTTCTAAAGAAAGAGTGTTTCAGAATTGCTCAATCAAATGTACACTTCAACTCTGCTAGTTGAATGCACAGAACAGATGGAAGTTTCACAGAATGCTTCTGTGTAGTTTTGATTTGGAGCTATTCCTTTTTCCACTATAGGCCCCTTAGCGGTCCGAATGTCCTCTTGCAGTTTCTTCAGAAACAGTGTTTCAGAAATGCTCAGTCAAAAGCAAGCTTTAAGTCTGTTAGTTGAGTGCTCAGAACAGAAGGAAGTTTCACAGAATGCTTCTGTGTAGTTTATATTTGGAGATATCCCTTTTTCCACTATAGGCCCCTTAGCGATCAGAATGTCCACTTGCAGTTTCTACAGAAAGAGTGTTTCAGAACTGCTCAATCTAAAGTAAGCTTAAACTCTCTTAGTTGAATGCACAGAACAGAAAGAAGTTTCACAGAATGCTTCTGTGTAGTATTGATTTGAAGATATTCCTTTTTCCACTGTAGGCTCCTTAGCTCTCCGAATGTCCACTTGCAGTTTCTACAGAAAGAGTGTTTCAGAACTGCTGAATCAAAAGTAATCATCAATTCTGTTAGTTCAATGTACAGAAGAGAAAGATGTTTCACAGAATGCTTCTGTGTAGTTTTTATTTGGAGATATTCCTTTTTCTACTCTAGGCCCCTTACCGGTCGGAATGTCCACTTGCAGTTTCTACAGAAATGATGTTTCAGAACTGCTCAATCAAATGTATGCTTTAACTCTGTTAGTTGAATGCACAGAACAGAAAGAAGTTTCACATAACGCTTCTGTGTAGTTTTGATTTGAAGATATTCCTTTTTCCTCTATAGGCCACATAGCGTTCAGAATGTCCACTTGCAATTTCTACAGAAAGTGGGTTTCAGAACTGCTCAATCAAAAGTATGCTTCAACTCTGTTAGGTAAAAGCACAGAACAGAAAGTAGTTTCACAGAATGCTTCTGTGTAGTTTTTATTTGGAGATATACCTTTTTCCACTATAGGCCCCTTAGCGATCAGAATGTCCACTTGCAGTTTCTACAGAAAGAGTGTTTCAGAACTCCTCAATCTAAAGTATGCTTAAACTCTCTTAGTTGAATGCACAGAACAGAAAGAAGTTTCACAGAATGTTTCTGTGTAGTTTTGATTTGATGATATTCCTTTTTCCACTGTAGGCTCCTTAGCTCTCCGAATGTCCACTTGCAGTTTCTACCGAAAGAGTGTTTCAGAACTGCTCAATCAAATGTACGCTTCAACTCTGCTAATTGAATGCACAGAACAGATGGAAGTTTCACAGAATGCTTCTGTGTAGTTTTGATTGGAAGATATTCCTTTTTCCACTATAGGCCCCTTAGCGGTCAGAATGTCCACTTGCAGTTTCTACATAAAGTGTGTTTCAGAAGTGTTCAATCAAAAGTAAGCTTCAACTCTCTTAGGTGAAAGCACAGAACAGAAAGAAGTTTCACAGAATGCTTCTGTGAAGTTTTTATTTGAAGATATTGCTTTTTCCTCTATAGGCCCCTTAGCTCTCCGAATGTCCACTTGCAGTTTCTACAGAAAGAGTGTTTTAGAACTGCTCAATCAAAAGTAAGCTTAAACTCTCTTAGTTGAATGCACAGAACAGAAAGAAGTTTCAGAGAATACTTCTGTGTAGTTTTGATTTGAAGATATTCGTTTTTCCACTGTAGGCCAAAAAGCGTTCCGAATGTCCACTTGCAGTTTCTAAAGAAAGAGTGTTTCAGAATTGCTCAATCAAATGTACACTTCAACTCTGCGAGTTGAATGCACAGAACAGATAGAAGTTTCACAGAATGCTTCTGTGTAGTTTTGATTTGGAGCTATTCCTTTTTCCACTATAGGCCCCTTAGCGGTCCGAATGTCCTCTTGCAGTTTCTTCAGAAACACTGTTTCAGAAATGCTCAGTCAAAAGCAAGCTTTAAGTCTGTTAGTTGAGTGCTCAGAACAGAAGGAAGTTTCACAGAATGCTTCTGTGTAGTTTAAATTTGGAGATATCCCATTTTCCTCTATAGGCCCCTTAGCGATCAGAATGTCCACTTGCAGTTTCTACAGAAAGAGTGTTTCAGAACTGCTCAATCTAAAGTAAGCTTAAACTCTCTTAGTTGAATGCACAGAACAGAAAGAAGTTTCACAGAATGCTTCTGTGTAGTGTTGATTTGAAGATATACCTTTTTCCACTGTAGGCTCCTTAGCTCTCCGAATGTCCACTTGCAGTTTCTACAGAAAGAGTGTTTCAGAACTGCTGAATCAAAAGTAATCATCAATTCTGTTAGTTCAATGTACAGAAGAGAAAGATGTTTCACAGAATGCTTCTGTGTAGTTTTTATTTGGAGATATTCCTTTTTCCACTCTAGGCCCCTTACCGGTCGGAATGTCCACTTGCAGTTTCTACAGAAATGATGTTTCAGAACTGCTCAATCAAATGTATGCTTTAACTCTGTTAGTTGAATGCACAGAACAGAAAGAAGTTTCAGAGAATACTTCTGTGTAGTTTTGATTTGAAGATATTCGTTTTTCCACTGTAGGCCCAAAAGCGTTCCGAATGTCCACTTGCAGTTTCTAAAGAAAGAGTGTTTCAGAATTGCTCAATCAAATGTACACTTCAACTCTGCTAGTTGAATGCACAGAACAGATGGAAGTTTCACAGAATGCTTCTGTGTAGTTTTGATTTGGAGCTATTCCTTTTTCCACTATAGGCCCCTTAGCGGTCCGAATGTCCTCTTGCAGTTTCTTCAGAAACAGTGTTTCAGAAATGCTCAGTCAAAAGCAAGCTTTAAGTCTGTTAGTTGAGTGCTCAGAACAGAAGGAAGTTTCACAGAATGCTTCTGTGTAGTTTATATTTGGAGATATCCCATTTTCCACAATAGGCCCCTTAGCGATCAGAATGTCCACTTGCAGTTTCTACAGAAAGAGTGTTTCAGAACTGCTCAATCTAAAGTAAGCTTAAACTCTCTTAGTTGAATGCACAGAACAGAAAGAAGTTTCACAGAATGCTTCTGTGTAGTATTGATTTGAAGATATTCCTTTTTCCACTGTAGGCTCCTTAGCTCTCCGAATGTCCACTTGCAGTTTCTACAGAAAGAGTGTTCCAGAACTGCTGAATCAAAAGTAATCATCAATTCTGTTAGTTCAATGTACAGAAGAGAAAGATGTTTCACAGAATGCTTCTGTGTAGTTTTTATTTGGAGATATTCCTTTTTCTACTCTAGGCCCCTTACCGGTCGGAATGTCCACTTGCAGTTTCTACAGAAATGATGTTTCAGAACTGCTCAATCAAATGTATGCTTTAACTCTGTTAGTTGAATGCACAGAACAGAAAGAAGTTTCACATAACGCTTCTGTGTAGTTTTGATTTGAAGATATTCCTTTTTCCTCTATAGGCCACATAGCGTTCAGAATGTCCACTTGCAATTTCTACAGAAAGTGGGTTTCAGAACTGCTCAATCAAAAGTATGCTTCAACTCTGTTAGGTAAAAGCACAGAACAGAAAGTAGTTTCACAGAATGCTTCTGTGTAGTTTTTATTTGGAGATATACCTTTTTCCACTATAGGCCCCTTAGCGATCAGAATGTCCACTTGCAGTTTCTACAGAAAGAGTGTTTCAGAACTCCTCAATCTAAAGTATGCTTAAACTCTCTTAGTTGAATGCACAGAACAGAAAGAAGTTTCACAGAATGTTTCTGTGTAGTTTTGATTTGATGATATTCCTTTTTCCACTGTAGGCTCCTTAGCTCTCCGAATGTCCACTTGCAGTTTCTACCGAAAGAGTGTTTCAGAACTGCTCAATCAAATGTACGCTTCAACTCTGCTAATTGAATGCACAGAACAGATGGAAGTTTCACAGAATGCTTCTGTGTAGTTTTGATTGGAAGATATTCCTTTTTCCACTATAGGCCCCTTAGCGGTCAGAATGTCCACTTGCAGTTTCTACATAAAGTGTGTTTCAGAAGTGTTCAATCAAAAGTAAGCTTCAACTCTCTTAGGTGAAAGCACAGAACAGAAAGAAGTTTCACAGAATGCTTCTGTGAAGTTTTTATTTGAAGATATTGCTTTTTCCTCTATAGGCCCCTTAGCTCTCCGAATGTCCACTTGCAGTTTCCACAGAAAGAGTGTTTTAGAACTGCTCAATCAAAAGTAAACTTAAACTCTCTTAGTTGAATGCACAGAACAGAAAGAAGTTTCAGAGAATACTTCTGTGTAGTTTTGATTTGAAGATATTCGTTTTTCCACTGTAGGCCCAAAAGCGTTCCGAATGTCCACTTGCAGTTTCTAAAGAAAGAGTGTTTCAGAATTGCTCAATCAAATGTACACTTCAACTCTGCGAGTTGAATGCACAGAACAGATGGAAGTTTCACAGAATGCTTCTGTGTAGTTTTGATTTGGAGCTATTCCTTTTTCCACTATAGGCCCCTTAGCGGTCCGAATGTCCTCTTGCAGTTTCTTCAGAAACAGTGTTTCACAAATGCTCAGTCAAAAGCAAGCTTTAAGTCTGTTAGTTGAGTGCTCAGAACAGAAGGAAGTTTCACAGAATGCTTCTGCGTAGTTTATATTTGGAGATATCCCAGTTTCCACTATAGGCCCCTTAGCGATCAGAATGTCCACTTGCAGTTTCTACAGAAAGAGTGTTTCAGAACTCCTCAATCTAAAGTATGCTTAAACTCTCTTAGTTGAATGCACAGAACAGAAAGAAGTTTCACAGAATGTTTCTGTGTAGTTTTGATTTGATGATATTCCTTTTTCCACTGTAGGCTCCTTAGCTCTCCGAATGTCCACTTGCAGTTTCTACCGAAAGAGTGTTTCAGAACTGCTCAATCAAATGTACGCTTCAACTCTGCTAATTGAATGCACAGAACAGATGGAAGTTTCACAGAATGCTTCTGTGTGGTTTTGATTGGAAGATATTCCTTTTTCCACTATAGGCCCCTTAGCGGTCAGAATGTCCACTTGCAGTTTCTACATAAAGTGTGTTTCAGAAGTGTTCAATCAAAAGTAAGCTTCAACTCTCTTAGGTGAAAGCACAGAACAGAAAGAAGTTTCACAGAATGCTTCTGTGAAGTTTTTATTTGAAGATATTGCTTTTTCCTCTATAGGCCCCTTAGCTCTCCGAATGTCCACTTGCAGTTTCTACAGAAAGAGTGTTTTAGAACTGCTCAATCAAAAGTAAGCTTAAACTCTCTTAGTTGAATGCACAGAACAGAAAGAAGTTTCAGAGAATACTTCTGTGTAGTTTTGATTTGAAGATATTCGTTTTTCCACTGTAGGCCCAAAAGCGTTCCGAATGTCCACTTGCAGTTTCTAAAGAAAGAGTGTTTCAGAATTGCTCAATCAAATGTACACTTCAACTCTGCTAGTTGAATGCACAGAACAGATGGAAGTTTCACAGAATGCTTCTGTGTAGTTTTGATTTGGAGCTATTCCTTTTTCCACTATAGGCCCCTTAGCGGTCCGAATGTCCTCTTGCAGTTTCTTCAGAAACAGTGTTTCAGAAATGCTCAGTCAAAAGCAAGCTTTAAGTCTGTTAGTTGAGTGCTCAGAACAGAAGGAAGTTTCACAGAATGCTTCTGTGTAGTTTATATTTGGAGATATCCCTTTTTCCACTATAGGCCCCTTAGCGATCAGAATGTCCACTTGCAGTTTCTACAGAAAGAGTGTTTCAGAACTGCTCAATCTAAAGTAAGCTTAAACTCTCTTAGTTGAATGCACAGAACAGAAAGAAGTTTCACAGAATGCTTCTGTGTAGTATTGATTTGAAGATATTCCTTTTTCCACTGTAGGCTCCTTAGCTCTCCGAATGTCCACTTGCAGTTTCTACAGAAAGAGTGTTTCAGAACTGCTGAATCAAAAGTAATCATCAATTCTGTTAGTTCAATGTACAGAAGAGAAAGATGTTTCACAGAATGCTTCTGTGTAGTTTTTATTTGGAGATATTCCTTTTTCTACTCTAGGCCCCTTACCGGTCGGAATGTCCACTTGCAGTTTCTACAGAAATGATGTTTCAGAACTGCTCAATCAAATGTATGCTTTAACTCTGTTAGTTGAATGCACAGAACAGAAAGAAGTTTCACATAACGCTTCTGTGTAGTTTTGATTTGAAGATATTCCTTTTTCCTCTATAGGCCACATAGCGTTCAGAATGTCCACTTGCAATTTCTACAGAAAGTGGGTTTCAGAACTGCTCAATCAAAAGTATGCTTCAACTCTGTTAGGTAAAAGCACAGAACAGAAAGTAGTTTCACAGAATGCTTCTGTGTAGTTTTTATTTGGAGATATACCTTTTTCCACTATAGGCCCCTTAGCGATCAGAATGTCCACTTGCAGTTTCTACAGAAAGAGTGTTTCAGAACTCCTCAATCTAAAGTATGCTTAAACTCTCTTAGTTGAATGCACAGAACAGAAAGAAGTTTCACAGAATGTTTCTGTGTAGTTTTGATTTGATGATATTCCTTTTTCCACTGTAGGCTCCTTAGCTCTCCGAATGTCCACTTGCAGTTTCTACCGAAAGAGTGTTTCAGAACTGCTCAATCAAATGTACGCTTCAACTCTGCTAATTGAATGCACAGAACAGATGGAAGTTTCACAGAATGCTTCTGTGTAGTTTTGATTGGAAGATATTCCTTTTTCCACTATAGGCCCCTTAGCGGTCAGAATGTCCACTTGCAGTTTCTACATAAAGTGTGTTTCAGAAGTGTTCAATCAAAAGTAAGCTTCAACTCTCTTAGGTGAAAGCACAGAACAGAAAGAAGTTTCACAGAATGCTTCTGTGAAGTTTTTATTTGAAGATATTGCTTTTTCCTCTATAGGCCCCTTAGCTCTCCGAATGTCCACTTGCAGTTTCTACAGAAAGAGTGTTTTAGAACTGCTCAATCAAAAGTAAGCTTAAACTCTCTTAGTTGAATGCACAGAACAGAAAGAAGTTTCAGAGAATACTTCTGTGTAGTTTTGATTTGAAGATATTCGTTTTTCCACTGTAGGCCAAAAAGCGTTCCGAATGTCCACTTGCAGTTTCTAAAGAAAGAGTGTTTCAGAATTGCTCAATCAAATGTACACTTCAACTCTGCGAGTTGAATGCACAGAACAGATAGAAGTTTCACAGAATGCTTCTGTGTAGTTTTGATTTGGAGCTATTCCTTTTTCCACTATAGGCCCCTTAGCGGTCCGAATGTCCTCTTGCAGTTTCTTCAGAAACACTGTTTCAGAAATGCTCAGTCAAAAGCAAGCTTTAAGTCTGTTAGTTGAGTGCTCAGAACAGAAGGAAGTTTCACAGAATGCTTCTGTGTAGTTTAAATTTGGAGATATCCCATTTTCCTCTATAGGCCCCTTAGCGATCAGAATGTCCACTTGCAGTTTCTACAGAAAGAGTGTTTCAGAACTGCTCAATCTAAAGTAAGCTTAAACTCTCTTAGTTGAATGCACAGAACAGAAAGAAGTTTCACAGAATGCTTCTGTGTAGTGTTGATTTGAAGATATACCTTTTTCCACTGTAGGCTCCTTAGCTCTCCGAATGTCCACTTGCAGTTTCTACAGAAAGAGTGTTTCAGAACTGCTGAATCAAAAGTAATCATCAATTCTGTTAGTTCAATGTACAGAAGAGAAAGATGTTTCACAGAATGCTTCTGTGTAGTTTTTATTTGGAGATATTCCTTTTTCCACTCTAGGCCCCTTACCGGTCGGAATGTCCACTTGCAGTTTCTACAGAAATGATGTTTCAGAACTGCTCAATCAAATGTATGCTTTAACTCTGTTAGTTGAATGAACAGAACAGAAAGAAGTTTCACATAACGCTTCTGTGTAGTTTTGATTTGAAGATATTCCTTTTTCCACTATAGGCCCCTTAGCGGTCAGAATGTCCACTTGCAGTTTCTACATAAAGTGTGTTTCAGAAGTGTTCAATCAAAAGTAAGCTTCAACTCTCTTAGGTGAAAGCACAGAACAGAAAGAAGTTTCACAGAATGCTTCTGTGAAGTTTTTATTTGAAGATATTGCTTTTTCCTCTATAGGCCCCTTAGCTCTCCGAATGTCCACTTGCAGTTTCTACAGAAAGAGTGTTTTAGAACTGCTCAATCAAAAGTAAGCTTAAACTCTCTTAGTTGAATGCACAGAACAGAAAGAAGTTTCAGAGAATACTTCTGTGTAGTTTTGATTTGAAGATATTCGTTTTTCCACTGTAGGCCCAAAAGCGTTCCGAATGTCCACTTGCAGTTTCTAAAGAAAGAGTGTTTCAGAATTGCTCAATCAAATGTACACTTCAACTCTGCTAGTTGAATGCACAGAACAGATGGAAGTTTCACAGAATGCTTCTGTGTAGTTTTGATTTGGAGATATTCCTTTTTCCACTATAGGCCCCTTAGCGGTCCGAATGTCCTCTTGCAGTTTCTTCAGAAACAGTGTTTCAGAAATGCTCAGTCAAAAGCAAGCTTTAAGTCTGTTAGTTGAGTGCTCAGAACAGAAGGAAGTTTCACAGAATGCTTCTGCGTAGTTTATATTTGGAGATATCCCATTTTCCACTATAGGCCCCTTAGCGATCAGAATGTCCACTTGCAGTTTCTACAGAAAGAGTGTTTCAGAACTGCTCAATCTAAAGTAAGCTTAAACTCTCTTAGTTGAATGCACAGAACAGAAAGAAGTTTCACAGAATGCTTCTGTGTAGTATTGATTTGAAGATATTCCTTTTTCCACTGTAGGCTCCTTAGCTCTCCGAATGACCACTTGCAGTTTCTACAGAAAGAGTGTTTCAGAACTGCTGAATCAAAAGTAATCATCAATTCTGTTAGTTCAATGTACAGAAGAGAAAGATGTTTCACAGAATGCTTCTGTGTAGTTTTTATTTGGAGATATTCCTTTTTCTACTCTAGGCCCCTTACCGGTCGGAATGTCCACTTGCAGTTTCTACAGAAATGATGTTTCAGAACTGCTCAATCAAATGTATGCTTTAACTCTGTTAGTTGAATGCACAGAACAGAAAGAAGTTTCACATAACGCTTCTGTGTAGTTTTGATTTGAAGATATTCCTTTTTCCTCTATAGGCCACATAGCGTTCAGAATGTCCACTTGCAATTTCTACAGAAAGTGGGTTTCAGAACTGCTCAATCAAAAGTATGCTTCAACTCTGTTAGGTAAAAGCACAGAACAGAAAGTAGTTTCACAGAATGCTTCTGTGTAGTTTTTATTTGGAGATATACCTTTTTCCACTATAGGCCCCTTAGCGATCAGAATGTCCACTTGCAGTTTCTACAGAAAGAGTGTTTCAGAACTCCTCAATCTAAAGTATGCTTAAACTCTCTTAGTTGAATGCACAGAAGAGAAAGAAGTTTCACAGAATGTTTCTGTGTAGTTTTGATTTGATGATATTCCTTTTTCCACTGTAGGCTCCTTAGCTCTCCGAATGTCCACTTGCAGTTTCTACCGAAAGAGTGTTTCAGAACTGCTCAATCAAATGTACGCTTCAACTCTGCTAATTGAAGGCACAGAACAGATGGAAGTTTCACAGAATGCTTCTGTGTGGTTTTGATTGGAAGATATTCCTTTTTCCACTATAGGCCCCTTAGCGGTCAGAATGTCCACTTGCAGTTTCTACATAAAGTGTGTTTCAGAAGTGTTCAATCAAAAGTAAGCTTCAACTCTCTTAGGTGAAAGCACAGAACAGAAAGAAGTTTCACAGAATGCTTCTGTGAAGTTTTTATTTGAAGATATTGCTTTTTCCTCTATAGGCCCCTTAGCTCTCCGAATGTCCACTTGCAGTTTCTACCGAAAGAGTGTTTTAGAACTGCTCAATCAAAAGTAAGCTTAAACTCTCTTAGTTGAATGCACAGAACAGAAAGAAGTTTCAGAGAATACTTCTGTGTAGTTTTGATTTGAAGATATTCGTTTTTCCACTGTAGGCCCAAAAGCGTTCCGAATGTCCACTTGCAGTTTCTAAAGAAAGAGTGTTTCAGAATTGCTCAATCAAATGTACATTTCAACTCTGCTAGTTGAATGCACAGAACAGATGGAAGTTTCACAGAATGCTTCTGTGTAGTTTTGATTTGGAGATACTCCTTTTTCCACTATAGGCCCCTTAGCGGTCCGAATGTCCTCTTGCAGTTTCTTCAGAAACAGTGTTTCAGAAATGCTCAGTCAAAAGCAAGCTTTAAGTCTGTTAGTTGAGTGCTCAGAACAGAAGGAAGTTTCACAGAATGCTTCTGCGTAGTTTATATTTGGAGACATCCCATTTTCCACTATAGGCCCCTTAGCGATCAGAATGTCCACTTGCAGTTTCTACAGAAAGAGTGTTTCAGAACTGCTCAATCTAAAGTAAGCTTAAACTCTCTTAGTTGAATGCACAGAACAGAAAGAAGTTTCACAGAATGCTTCTGTGTAGTATTGATTTGAAGATATTCCTTTTTCCACTGTAGGCTCCTTAGCTCTCCGAATGACCACTTGCAGTTTCTACCGAAAGAGTGTTTCAGAACTGCTGAATCAAAAGTAATCATCAATTCTGTTAGTTCAATGTACAGAAGAGAAAGATGTTTCACAGAATGCTTCTGTGTAGTTTTTATTTGGAGATATTCCTTTTTCTACTCTAGGCCCCTTACCGGTCGGAATGTCCACTTGCAGTTTCTACAGAAATGATGTTTCAGAACTGCTCAATCAAATGTATGCTTTAACTCTGTTAGTTGAATGCACAGAACAGAAAGAAGTTTCACATAACGCTTCTGTGTAGTTTTGATTTGAAGATATTCCTTTTTCCTCTATAGGCCACATAGCGTTCAGAATGTCCACTTGCAATTTCTACAGAAAGTGGGTTTCAGAACTGCTCAATCAAAAGTATGCTTCAACTCTGTTAGGTAAAAGCACAGAACAGAAAGTAGTTTCACAGAATGCTTCTGTGTAGTTTTTATTTGGAGATATACCTTTTTCCACTATAGGCCCCTTAGCGATCAGAATGTCCACTTGCAGTTTCTACAGAAAGAGTGTTTCAGAACTCCTCAATCTAAAGTATGCTTAAACTCTCTTAGTTGAATGCACAGAACAGAAAGAAGTTTCACAGAATGTTTCTGTGTAGTTTTGATTTGATGATATTCCTTTTTCCACTGTAGGCTCCTTAGCTCTCCGAATGTCCACTTGCACTTTCTACCGAAAGAGTGTTTCAGAACTGCTCAATCAAATGTACGCTTCAACTCTGCTAATTGAATGCACAGAACAGATGGAAGTTTCACAGAATGCTTCTGTGTGGTTTTGATTGGAAGATATTCCTTTTTCCACTATAGGCCCCTTAGCGGTCAGAATGTCCACTTGCAGTTTCTACATAAAGTGTGTTTCAGAAGTGTTCAATCAAAAGTAAGCTTCAACTCTCTTAGGTGAAAGCACAGAACAGAAAGAAGTTTCACAGAATGCTTCTGTGAAGTTTTTATTTGAAGATATTGCTTTTTCCTCTATAGGCCCCTTAGCTCTCCGAATGTCCACTTGCAGTTTCTACAGAAAGAGTGTTTTAGAACTGCTCAATCAAAAGTAAGCTTAAACTCTCTTAGTTGAATGCACAGAACAGAAAGAAGTTTCAGAGAATACTTCTGTGTAGTTTTGATTTGAAGATATTCGTTTTTCCACTGTAGGCCCAAAAGCGTTCCGAATGTCCACTTGCAGTTTCTAAAGAAAGAGTGTTTCAGAATTGCTCAATCAAATGTACACTTCAACTCTGCTAGTTGAATGCACAGAACAGATGGAAGTTTCACAGAATGCTTCTGTGTAGTTTTGATTTGGAGCTATTCCTTTTTCCACTATAGGCCCCTTAGCGGTCCGAATGTCCTCTTGCAGTTTCTTCAGAAACAGTGTTTCAGAAATGCTCAGTCAAAAGCAAGCTTTAAGTCTGTTAGTTGAGTGCTCAGAACAGAAGGAAGTTTCACAGAATGCTTCTGCGTAGTTTATATTTGGAGATATCCCATTTTCCACTATAGGCCCCTTAGCGATCAGAATGTCCACTTGCAGTTTCTACAGAAAGAGTGTTTCAGAACTGCTCAATCTAAAGTAAGCTTAAACTCTCTTAGTTGAATGCACAGAACAGAAAGAAGTTTCACAGAATGCTTCTGTGTAGTATTGATTTGAAGATATTCCTTTTTCCACTGTAGGCTCCTTAGCTCTCCGAATGACCACTTGCAGTTTCTACAGAAAGAGTGTTTCAGAACTGCTGAATCAAAAGTAATCATCAATTCTGTTAGTTCAATGTACAGAAGAGAAAGATGTTTCACAGAATGCTTCTGTGTAGTTTTTATTTGGAGATATTCCTTTTTCCACTCTAGGCCCCTTACCGGTCGGAATGTCCACTTGCAGTTTCTACAGAAATGATGTTTCAGAACTGCTCAATCAAATGTATGCTTTAACTCTGTTAGTTGAATGCACAGAACAGAAAGAAGTTTCACATAACGCTTCTGTGTAGTTTTGATTTGAAGATATTCCTTTTTCCTCTATAGGCCACATAGCGTTCAGAATGTCCACTTGCAATTTCTACAGAAAGTGGGTTTCAGAACTGCTCAATCAAAAGTATGCTTCAACTCTGTTAGGTAAAAGCACAGAACAGAAAGTAGTTTCACAGAATGCTTCTGTGTAGTTTTTATTTGGAGATATACCTTTTTCCACTATAGGCCCCTTAGCGATCAGAATGTCCACTTGCAGTTTCTACAGAAAGAGTGTTTCAGAACTCCTCAATCTAAAGTATGCTTAAACTCTCTTAGTTGAATGCACAGAACAGAAAGAAGTTTCACAGAATGTTTCTGTGTAGTTTTGATTTGATGATATTCCTTTTTCCACTGTAGGCTCCTTAGCTCTCCGAATGTCCACTTGCAGTTTCTACCGAAAGAGTGTTTCAGAACTGCTCAATCAAATGTACGCTTCAACTCTGCTAATTGAATGCACAGAACAGATGGAAGTTTCACAGAATGCTTCTGTGTGGTTTTGATTGGAAGATATTCCTTTTTCCACTATAGGCCCCTTAGCGGTCAGAATGTCCACTTGCAGTTTCTACATAAAGTGTGTTTCAGAAGTGTTCAATCAAAAGTAAGCTTCAACTCTCTTAGGTGAAAGCACAGAACAGAAAGAAGTTTCACAGAATGCTTCTGTGAAGTTTTTATTTGAAGATATTGCTTTTTCCTCTATAGGCCCCTTAGCTCTCCGAATGTCCACTTGCAGTTTCTACAGAAAGAGTGTTTTAGAACTGCTCAATCAAAAGTAAGCTTAAACTCTCTTAGTTGAATGCACAGAACAGAAAGAAGTTTCAGAGAATACTTCTGTGTAGTTTTGATTTGAAGATATTCGTTTTTCCACTGTAGGCCCAAAAGCGTTCCGAATGTCCACTTGCAGTTTCTAAAGAAAGAGTGTTTCAGAATTGCTCAATCAAATGTACACTTCAACTCTGCTAGTTGAATGCACAGAACAGATGGAAGTTTCACAGAATGCTTCTGTGTAGTTTTGATTTGGAGCTATTCCTTTTTCCACTATAGGCCCCTTAGCGGTCCGAATGTCCTCTTGCAGTTTCTTCAGAAACAGTGTTTCAGAAATGCTCAGTCAAAAGCAAGCTTTAAGTCTGTTAGTTGAGTGCTCAGAACAGAAGGAAGTTTCACAGAATGCTTCTGCGTAGTTTATATTTGGAGATATCCCATTTTCCACTATAGGCCCCTTAGCGATCAGAATGTCCACTTGCAGTTTCTACAGAAAGAGTGTTTCAGAACTGCTCAATCTAAAGTAAGCTTAAACTCTCTTAGTTGAATGCACAGAACAGAAAGAAGTTTCACAGAATGCTTCTGTGTAGTATTGATTTGAAGATATTCCTTTTTCCACTGTAGGCTCCTTAGCTCTCCGAATGTCCACTTGCAGTTTCTACAGAAAGAGTGTTCCAGAACTGCTGAATCAAAAGTAATCATCAATTCTGTTAGTTCAATGTACAGAAGAGAAAGATGTTTCACAGAATGCTTCTGTGTAGTTTTTATTTGGAGATATTCCTTTTTCTACTCTAGGCCCCTTACCGGTCGGAATGTCCACTTGCAGTTTCTACAGAAATGATGTTTCAGAACTGCTCAATCAAATGTATGCTTTAACTCTGTTAGTTGAATGCACAGAACAGAAAGAAGTTTCACATAACGCTTCTGTGTAGTTTTGATTTGAAGATATTCCTTTTTCCTCTATAGGCCACATAGCGTTCAGAATGTCCACTTGCAATTTCTACAGAAAGTGGGTTTCAGAACTGCTCAATCAAAAGTATGCTTCAACTCTGTTAGGTAAAAGCACAGAACAGAAAGTAGTTTCACAGAATGCTTCTGTGTAGTTTTTATTTGGAGATATACCTTTTTCCACTATAGGCCCCTTAGCGATCAGAATGTCCACTTGCAGTTTCTACAGAAAGAGTGTTTCAGAACTCCTCAATCTAAAGTATGCTTAAACTCTCTTAGTTGAATGCACAGAACAGAAAGAAGTTTCACAGAATGTTTCTGTGTAGTTTTGATTTGACGATATTACTTTTTCCACTGTAGGCTCCTTAGCTCTCCGAATGTCCACTTGCAGTTTCTACCGAAAGAGTGTTTCAGAACTGCTCAATCAAATGTACGCTTCAACTCTGCTAATTGAATGCACAGAACAGATGGAAGTTTCACAGAATGCTTCTGTGTAGTTTTGATTGGAAGATATTATTTTTTCCACTATAGGCCCCTTAGCGGTCAGAATGTCCACTTGCAGTTTCTACATAAAGTGTGTTTCAGAAGTGTTCAATCAAAAGTAAGCTTCAACTCTCTTAGGTGAAAGCACAGAACAGAAAGAGGTTTCACAGAATGCTTCTGTGAAGTTTTTATTTGAAGATATTCCTTTTTCCTCTATAGGCCCCTTAGCTCTCCGAATGTCCACTTGCAGTTTCTACAGAAAGAGTGTTTTAGAACTGCTCAATCAAAAGTAAGCTTAAACTCTCTTAGTTGAATGCACAGAACAGAAAGAAGTTTCAGAGAATACTTCTGTGTAGTTTTGATTTGAAGATATTCGTTTTTCCACTGTAGGCCCAAAAGCGTTCCGAATGTCCACTTGCAGTTTCTAAAGAAAGAGTGTTTCAGAATTGCTCAATCAAATGTACACTTCAACTCTGCTAGTTGAATGCACAGAACAGATGGAAGTTTCACAGAATGCTTCTGTGTAGTTTTGATTTGGAGCTATTCCTTTTTCCACTATAGGCCCCTTAGCGGTCCGAATGTCCTCTTGCAGTTTCTTCAGAAACAGTGTTTCAGAAATGCTCAGTCAAAAGCAAGCTTTAAGTCTGTTAGTTGAGTGCTCAGAACAGAAGGAAGTTTCACAGAATGCTTCTGTGTAGTTTATATTTGGAGATATCCCATTTTCCACTATAGGCCCCTTAGCGATCAGAATGTCCACTTGCAGTTTCTACAGAAAGAGTGTTTCAGAACTGCTCAATTTAAGTAAGCTTAAACTCTCTTAGTTGAATGCACAGAACAGAAAGAAGTTTCACAGAATGCTTCTGTGTAGTATTGATTTGAAGATATTCCTTTTTCCACTGTAGGCTCCTTAGCTCTCTGAATGTCCACTTGCAGTTTCTACAGAAAGAGTGTTCCAGAACTGCTGAATCAAAAGTAATCATCAATTCTGTTAGTTCAATGTACAGAAGAGAAAGATGTTTCACAGAATGCTTCTGTGTAGTTTTTATTTGGAGATATTCCTTTTTCTACTCTAGGCCCCTTACCGGTCGGAATGTCCACTTGCAGTTTCTACAGAAATGATGTTTCAGAACTGCTCAATCAAATGTATGCTTTAACTCTGTTAGTTGAATGCACAGAACAGAAAGAAGTTTCACATAACGCTTCTGTGTAGTTTTGATTTGAAGATATTCCTTTTTCCTCTATAGGCCACATAGCGTTCAGAATGTCCACTTGCAATTTCTACAGAAAGTGGGTTTCAGAACTGCTCAATCAAAAGGATGCTTCAACTCTGTTAGGTAAAAGCACAGAACAGAAAGTAGTTTCACAGAATGCTTCTGTGTAGTTTTTATTTGGAGATATACCTTTTTCCACTATAGGCCCCTTAGCGATCAGAATGTCCACTTGCAGTTTCTACAGAAAGAGTGTTTCAGAACTCCTCAATCTAAAGTATGCTTAAACTCTCTTAGTTGAATGCACAGAACAGAAAGAAGTTTCACAGAATGTTTCTGTGTAGTTTTGATTTGACGATATTACTTTTTCCACTGTAGGCTCCTTAGCTCTCCGAATGTCCACTTGCAGTTTCTACCGAAAGAGTGTTTCAGAACTGCTCAATCAAATGTACGCTTCAACTCTGCTAATTGAATGCACAGAACAGATGGAAGTTTCACAGAATGCTTCTGTGTAGTTTTGATTGGAAGATATTCCTTTTTCCACTATAGGCCCCTTAGCGGTCAGAATGTCCACTTGCAGTTTCTACATAAAGTGTGTTTCAGAAGTGTTCAATCAAAAGTAAGCTTCAACTCTCTTAGGTGAAAGCACAGAACAGAAAGAGGTTTCACAGAATGCTTCTGTGAAGTTTTTATTTGAAGATATTCCTTTTTCCTCTATAGGCCCCTTAGCTCTCCGAATGTCCACTTGCAGTTTCTACAGAAAGAGTGTTTTAGAACTGCTCAATCAAAAGTAAGCTTAAACTCTCTTAGTTGAATGCACAGAACAGAAAGAAGTTTCAGAGAATACTTCTGTGTAGTTTTGATTTGAAGATATTCGTTTTTCCACTGTAGGCCCAAAAGCGTTCCGAATGTCCACTTGCAGTTTCTAAAGAAAGAGTGTTTCAGAATTGCTCAATCAAATGTACACTTCAACTCTGCTAGTTGAATGCACAGAACAGATGGAAGTTTCACAGAATGCTTCTGTGTAGTTTTGATTTGGAGCTATTCCTTTTTCCACTATAGGCCCCTTAGCGGTCCGAATGTCCTCTTGCAGTTTCTTCAGAAACAGTGTTTCAGAAATGCTCAGTCAAAAGCAAGCTTTAAGTCTGTTAGTTGAGTGCTCAGAACAGAAGGAAGTTTCACAGAATGCTTCTGTGTAGTTTATATTTGGAGATATCCCATTTTCCACTATAGGCCCCTTAGCGATCAGAATGTCCACTTGCAGTTTCTACAGAAAGAGTGTTTCAGAACTGCTCAATCTAAAGTAAGCTTAAACTCTCTTAGTTGAATGCACAGAACAGAAAGAAGTTTCACAGAATGCTTCTGTGTAGTATTGATTTGAAGATATTCCTTTTTCCACTGTAGGCTCCTTAGCTCTCCGAATGTCCACTTGCAGTTTCTACAGAAAGAGTGTTTCAGAACTGCTGAATCAAAAGTAATCATCAATTCTGTTAGTTCAATGTACAGAAGAGAAAGATGTTTCACAGAATGCTTCTGTGTAGTTTTTATTTGGAGATATTCCTTTTTCCACTCTAGGCCCCTTACCGGTCGGAATGTCCACTTGCAGTTTCTACAGAAATGATGTTTCAGAACTGCTCAATCAAATGTATGCTTTAACTCTGTTAGTTGAATGCACAGAACAGAAAGAAGTTTCACATAACGCTTCTGTGTAGTTTTGATTTGAAGATATTCCTTTTTCCTCTATAGGCCACATAGCGTTCAGAATGTCCACTTGCAATTTCTACAGAAAGTGGGTTTCAGAACTGCTCAATCAAAAGTATGCTTCAACTCTGTTAGGTAAAAGCACAGAACAGAAAGTAGTTTCACAGAATGCTTCTGTGTAGTTTTTATTTGGAGATATACCTTTTTCCACTATAGGCCCCTTAGCGATCAGAATGTCCACTTGCAGTTTCTACAGAAAGAGTGTTTCAGAACTCCTCAACCTAAAGTATGCTTATACTCTCTTAGTTGAATGCACAGAACAGAAAGAAGTTTCACAGAATGTTTCTGTGTAGTTTTGATTTGATGATATTCCTTTTTCCACTGTAGGCTCCTTAGCTCTCCGAATGTCCACTTGCAGTTTCTACCGAAAGAGTGTTTCAGAACTGCTCAATCAAATGTACCCTTCAACTCTGCTAATTGAATGCACAGAACAGATGGAAGTTTCACAGAATGCTTCTGTGTAGTTTTGATTGGAAGATATTCCTTTTTCCACTATAGGCCCCTTAGCGGTCAGAATGTCCACTTGCAGTTTCTACATAAAGTGTGTTTCAGAAGTGTTCAATCAAAAGTAAGCTTCAACTCTCTTAGGTGAAAGCACAGAACAGAAAGAAGTTTCACAGAATGCTTCTGTGAAGTTTTTATTTGAAGATATTGCTTTTTCCTCTATAGGCCGCTTAGCTCTCCGAATGTCCACTTGCAGTTTCTACAGAAAGAGTGTTTTAGAACTGCTCAATCAAAAGTAAGCTTAAACTCTCTTAGTTGAATGCACAGAACAGAAAGAAGTTTCAGAGAATACTTCTGTGTAGTTTTGATTTGAAGATATTCGTTTTTCCACTGTAGGCCCAAAAGCGTTCCGAATGTCCACTTGCAGTTTCTAAAGAAAGAGTGTTTCAGAATTGCTCAATCAAATGTACACTTCAACTCTGCTAGTTGAATGCACAGAGCAGATGGAAGTTTCACAGAATGCTTCTGTGTAGTTTTGATTTGGAGCTATTCCTTTTTCCACTATAGGCCCCTTAGCGGTCCGAATGTCCTCTTGCAGTTTCTTCAGAAACAGTGTTTCAGAAATGCTCAGTCAAAATCAAGCTTTAAGTCTGTTAGTTGAGTGCTCAGAACAGAAGGAAGTTTCACAGAATGCTTCTGTGTAGTTTATATTTGGAGATATCCCATTTTCCACTATAGGCCCCTTAGCAATCAGAATGTCCACTTACAGCTTCTACAGAAAGAGTGTTTCAGAACTGCTCAATCTAAAGTAAGCTTAAACTCTCTTAGTTGAATGCACAGAACAGAAAGAAGTTTCACAGACTGCTTCTGTGTAGTATTGATTTGAAGATATTCCTTTTTCCACTGTAGGCTCCTTAGCTCTCCGAATGTCCACTTGCAGTTTCTACAGAAAGAGTGTTCCAGAACTGCTGAATCAAAAGTAATCATCAATTCTGTTAGTTCAATGTACAGAAGAGAAAGATGTTTCACAGAATGCTTCTGTGTAGTTTTTATTTGGAGATATTCCTTTTTCTACTCTAGGCCCCTTACCGGTCGGAATGTCCACTTGCAGTTTCTACAGAAATGATGTTTCAGAACCGCTCAATCAAATGTATGCTTTAACTCTGTTAGTTGAATGCACAGAACAGAAAGAAGTTTCACATAACGCTTCTGTGTAGTTTTGATTTGAAGATATTCCTTTTTCCTCTATAGGCCACATAGCGTTCAGAATGTCCACTTGCAATTTCTACAGAAAGTGGGTTTCAGAACTGCTCAATCAAAAGTATGCTTCAACTCTGTTAGGTAAAAGCACAGAACAGAAAGTAGTTTCACAGAATGCTTCTGTGTAGTTTTTATTTGGAGATATACCTTTTTCCACTATAGGCCCCTTAGCGATCAGAATGTCCACTTGCAGTTTCTACAGAAAGAGTGTTTCAGAACTCCTCAATCTAAAGTATGCTTAAACTCTCTTAGTTGAATGCACAGAACAGAAAGAAGTTTCACAGAATGTTTCTGTGTAGTTTTGATTTGATGATATTCCTTTTTCCACTGTAGGCTCCTTAGCTCTCCGAATGTCCACTTGCAGTTTCTACCGAAAGAGTGTTTCAGAACTGCTCAATCAAATGTACGCTTCAACTCTGCTAATTGAATGCACAGAACAGATGGAAGTTTCACAGAATGCTTCTGTGTGGTTTTGATTGGAAGATATTCCTTTTTCCACTATAGGCCCCTTAGCGGTCAGAATGTCCACTTGCAGTTTCTACATAAAGTGTGTTTCAGAAGTGTTCAATCAAAAGTAAGCTTCAACTCTCTTAGGTGAAAGCACAGAACAGAAAGAAGTTTCACAGAATGCTTCTGTGAAGTTTTTATTTGAAGATATTGCTTTTTCCTCTATAGGCCCCTTAGCTCTCCGAATGTCCACTTGCAGTTTCTACAGAAAGAGTGTTTTAGAACTGCTCAATCAAAAGTAAGCTTAAACTCTCTTAGTTGAATGCACAGAACAGAAAGAAGTTTCAGAGAATACTTCTGTGTAGTTTTGATTTGAAGATATTCGTTTTTCCACTGTAGGCCCAAAAGCGTTCCGAATGTCCACTTGCAGTTTCTAAAGAAAGAGTGTTTCAGAATTGCTCAATCAAATGTACACTTCAACTCTGCTAGTTGAATGCACAGAACAGATGGAAGTTTCACAGAATGCTTCTGTGTAGTTTTGATTTGGAGCTATTCCTTTTTCCACTATAGGCCCCTTAGCGGTCCGAATGTCCTCTTGCAGTTTCTTCAGAAACAGTGTTTCAGAAATGCTCAGTCAAAAGCAAGCTTTAAGTCTGTTAGTTGAGTGCTCAGAACAGAAGGAAGTTTCACAGAATGCTTCTGTGTAGTTTATATTTGGAGATATCCCATTTTCCACTATAGGCCCCTTAGCGATCAGAATGTCCACTTGCAGTTTCTACAGAAAGAGTGTTTCAGAACTGCTCAATCTAAAGTAAGCTTAAACTCTCTTAGTTGAATGCACAGAACAGAAAGAAGTTTCACAGAATGCTTCTGTGTAGTATTGATTTGAAGATATTCCTTTTTCCACTGTAGGCTCCTTAGCTCTCCGAATGTCCACTTGCAGTTTCTACAGAAAGAGTGTTTCAGAACTGCTGAATCAAAAGTAATCATCAATTCTGTTAGTTCAATGTACAGAAGAGAAAGATGTTTCACAGAATGCTTCTGTGTAGTTTTTATTTGGAGATATTCCTTTTTCTACTCTAGGCCCCTTACCGGTCAGAATGTCCACTTGCAGTTTCTACAGAAATGATGTTTCAGAACTGCTCAATCAAATGTATGCTTTAACTCTGTTAGTTGAATGCACAGAACAGAAAGAAGTTTCAAATAACGCTTCTGTGTAGTTTTGATTTGAAGATATTCCTTTTTCCTCTATAGGCCACATAGCGTTCAGAATGTCCACTTGCAATTTCTACAGAAAGTGGGTTTCAGAACTGCTCAATCAAAAGTATGCTTCAACTCTGTTAGGTAAAAGCACAGAACAGAAAGTAGTTTCACAGAATGCTTCTGTGTAGTTTTTATTTGGAGATATACCTTTTTCCACTATAGGCCCCTTAGCGATCAGAATGTCCACTTGCAGTTTCTACAGAAAGAGTGTTTCAGAACTCCTCAATCTAAAGTATGCTTAAACTCTCTTAGTTGAATGCACAGAACAGAAAGAAGTTTCACAGAATGTTTCTGTGTAGTTTTGATTTGATGATATTCCTTTTTCCACTGTAGGCTCCTTAGCTCTCCGAATGTCCACTTGCAGTTTCTACCGAAAGAGTGTTTCAGAACTGCTCAATCAAATGTTCGCTTCAACTCTGCTAATTGAATGCACAGAAGAGATGGAAGTTTCACAGAATGCTTCTGTGTAGTTTTGATTGGAAGATATTCCTTTTTCCACTATAGGCCCCTTAGCGGTCAGAATGTCCACTTGCAGTTTCTACATAAAGTGTGTTTCAGAAGTGTTCAGTCAAAAGTAAGCTTCAACTCTCTTAGGTGAAAGCACAGAACAGAAAGAAGTTTCACAGAATGCTTCTGTGAAGTTTTTATTTGAAGATATTGCTTTTTCCTCTATAGGCCCCTTAGCTCTCCGAATGTCCACTTGCAGTTTCTACAGAAAGAGTGTTTTAGAACTGCTCAATCAAAAGTAAGCTTTAACTCTCTTAGTTGAATGCACAGAACAGAAAGAAGTTTCAGAGAACACTTCTGTGTAGTTTTGATTTGAAGATATTCGTTTTTCCACTGTAGGCCCAAAAGCGTTCCGAATGTCCACTTGCAGTTTCTAAAGAAAGAGTGTTTCAGAATTGCTCAATCAAATGTACACTTCAACTCTGCTAGTTGAATGCACAGAACAGATGGACATTTCACAGAATGCTTCTGTGTAGTTTTGATTTGGAGATATTCCTTTTTCCACTATAGGCCCCTTAGCGGTCCGAATGTCCTCTTGCAGTTTCTTCAGAAACAGTGTTTCATAAATGCTGAGTCAAAAGCAGCTTTAAGTCTGTTAGTTGAGTGCTCAGAACAGAAGGAAGTTTCACAGAATGCTTCTGTGTAGTTTATATTTGGAGATATCCCATTTTCCACTATAGGCCCCTTAGCGATCAGAATGTCCACTTGCAGTTTCTACAGAAAGAGTGTTTCAGAACTGCTCAATCTAAAGTAAGCTTGTACTCTCTTAGTTGAATGCACAGAACAGAAAGAAGTTTCACAGAATGCTTCTGTGTAGTATTGATTTGAAGATATTCCTTTTTCCACTGTAGGCTCCTTCGCTCTCCGAATGTCCACTTGCAGTTTCTACAGAAAGAGTGTTCCAGAACTGCTGAATCAAAAGTAATCATCAATTCTGTTAGTTCAATGTACAGAAGAGAAAGATGTTTCACAGAATGCTTCTGTGTAGTTTTTATTTGGAGATATTCCTTTTTCTACTCTAGGCCCCTTACCGGTCGGAATGTCCACTTGCAGTTTCTACAGAAATGATGTTTCAGAACCGCTCAATCAAATGTATGCTTTAACTCTGTTAGTTGAATGCACAGAACAGAAAGAAGTTTCACATAACGCTTCTGTGTAGTTTTGATTTGAAGATATTCCTTTTTCCTCTATAGGCCACATAGCGTTCAGAATGTCCACTTGCAATTTCTACAGAAAGTGGGTTTCAGAACTGCTCAATCAAAAGTATGCTTCAACTCTGTTAGGTAAAAGCACAGAACAGAAAGTAGTTTCACAGAATGCTTCTGTGTAGTTTTTATTTGGAGATATACCTTTTTCCACTATAGGCCCCTTAGCGATCAGAATGTCCACTTGCAGTTTCTACAGAAAGAGTGTTTCAGAACTCCTCAATCTAAAGTATGCTTAAACTCTCTTAGTTGAATGCACAGAACAGAAAGAAGTTTCACAGAATGTTTCTGTGTAGTTTTGATTTGATGATATTCCTTTTTCCACTGTAGGCTCCTTAGCTCTCCGAATGTCCACTTGCAGTTTCTACCGAAAGAGTGTTTCAGAACTGCTCAATCAAATGTACGCTTCAACTCTGCTAATTGAATGCACAGAACAGATGGAAGTTTCACAGAATGCTTCTGTGTGGTTTTGATTGGAAGATATTCCTTTTTCCACTATAGGCCCCTTAGCGGTCAGAATGTCCACTTGCAGTTTCTACATAAAGTGTGTTTCAGAAGTGTTCAATCAAAAGTAAGCTTCAACTCTCTTAGGTGAAAGCACAGAACAGAAAGAAGTTTCACAGAATGCTTCTGTGAAGTTTTTATTTGAAGATATTGCTTTTTCCTCTATAGGCCCCTTAGCTCTCCGAATGTCCACTTGCAGTTTCTACAGAAAGAGTGTTTTAGAACTGCTCAATCAAAAGTAAGCTTAAACTCTCTTAGTTGAATGCACAGAACAGAAAGAAGTTTCAGAGAATACTTCTGTGTAGTTTTGATTTGAAGATATTCGTTTTTCCACTGTAGGCCCAAAAGCGTTCCGAATGTCCACTTGCAGTTTCTAAAGAAAGAGTGTTTCAGAATTGCTCAATCAAATGTACACTTCAACTCTGCTAGTTGAATGCACAGAACAGATGGAAGTTTCACAGAATGCTTCTGTGTAGTTTTGATTTGGAGCTATTCCTTTTTCCACTATAGGCCCCTTAGCGGTCCGAATGTCCTCTTGCAGTTTCTTCAGAAACAGTGTTTCAGAAATGCTCAGTCAAAAGCAAGCTTTAAGTCTGTTAGTTGAGTGCTCAGAACAGAAGGAAGTTTCACAGAATGCTTCTGTGTAGTTTATATTTGGAGATATCCCATTTTCCACTATAGGCCGCTTAGCGATCAGAATGTCCACTTGCAGTTTCTACAGAAAGAGTGTTTCAGAACTGCTCAATCTAAAGTAAGCTTAAACTCTCTTAGTTGAATGCACAGAACAGAAAGAAGTTTCACAGACTGCTTCTGTGTAGTATTGATTTGAAGATATTCCTTTTTCCACTGTAGGCTCCTTAGCTCTCCGAATGTCCACTTGCAGTTTCTACAGAAAGAGTGTTTCAGAACTGCTGAATCAAAAGTAATCATCAATTCTGTTAGTTCAATGTACAGAAGAGAAAGATGTTTCACAGAATGCTTCTGTGTAGTTTTTATTTGGAGATATTCCTTTTTCTACTCTAGGCCCCTTACCGGTCGGAATGTCCACTTGCAGTTTCTACAGAAATGATGTTTCAGAACTGCTCAATCAAATGTATGCTTTAACTCTGTTAGTTGAATGCACAGAACAGAAAGAAGTTTCACATAACGCTTCTGTGTAGTTTTGATTTGAAGATATTCCTTTTTCCTCTATAGGCCACATAGCGTTCAGAATGTCCACTTGCAATTTCTACAGAAAGTGGGTTTCAGAACTGCTCAATCAAAAGTATGCTTCAACTCTGTTAGGTAAAAGCACAGAACAGAAAGTAGTTTCACAGAATGCTTCTGTGTAGTTTTTATTTGGAGATATACCTTTTTCCACTATAGGCCCCTTAGCGATCAGAATGTCCACTTGCAGTTTCTACAGAAAGAGTGTTTCAGAACTCCTCAATCTAAAGTATGCTTAAACTCTCTTAGTTGAATGCACAGAACAGAAAGAAGTTTCACAGAATGTTTCTGTGTAGTTTTGATTTGATGATATTCCTTTTTCCACTGTAGGCTCCTTAGCTCTCCGAATGTCCACTTGCAGTTTCTACCGAAAGAGTGTTTCAGAACTGCTCAATCAAATGTACGCTTCAACTCTGCTAATTGAATGCACAGAACAGATGGAAGTTTCACAGAATGCTTCTGTGTGGTTTTGATTGGAAGATATTCCTTTTTCCACTATAGGCCCCTTAGCGGTCAGAATGTCCACTTGCAGTTTCTACATAAAGTGTGTTTCAGAAGTGTTCAATCAAAAGTAAGCTTCAACTCTCTTAGGTGAAAGCACAGAACAGAAAGAAGTTTCACAGAATGCTTCTGTGAAGTTTTTATTTGAAGATATTGCTTTTTCCTCTATAGGCCCCTTAGCTCTCCGAATGTCCACTTGCAGTTTCTACAGAAAGAGTGTTTTAGAACTGCTCAATCAAAAGTAAGCTTAAACTCTCTTAGTTGAATGCACAGAACAGAAAGAAGTTTCAGAGAATACTTCTGTGTAGTTTTGATTTGAAGATATTCGTTTTTCCACTGTAGGCCCAAAAGCGTTCCGAATGTCCACTTGCAGTTTCTAAAGAAAGAGTGTTTCAGAATTGCTCAATCAAATGTACACTTCAACTCTGCTAGTTGAATGCACAGAACAGATGGAAGTTTCACAGAATGCTTCTGTGTAGTTTTGATTTGGAGCTATTCCTTTTTCCACTATAGGCCCCTTAGCGGTCCGAATGTCCTCTTGCAGTTTCTTCAGAAACAGTGTTTCAGAAATGCTCAGTCAAAAGCAAGCTTTAAGTCTGTTAGTTGAGTGCTCAGAACAGAAGGAAGTTTCACAGAATGCTTCTGTGTAGTTTATATTTGGAGATATCCCATTTTCCACTATAGGCCCCTTAGCGATCAGAATGTCCACTTGCAGTTTCTACAGAAAGAGTGTTTCAGAACTGCTCAATCTAAAGTAAGCTTAAACTCTCTTAGTTGAATGCACAGAACAGAAAGAAGTTTCACAGAATGCTTCTGTGTAGTATTGATTTGAAGATATTCCTTTTTCCACTGTAGGCTCCTTAGCTCTCCGAATGTCCACTTGCAGTTTCTACAGAAAGAGTGTTTCAGAACTGCTGAATCAAAAGTAATCATCAATTCTGTTAGTTCAATGTACAGAAGAGAAAGATGTTTCACAGAATGCTTCTGTGTAGTTTTTATTTGGAGATATTCCTTTTTCTACTCTAGGCCCCTTACCGGTCGGAATGTCCACTTGCAGTTTCTACAGAAATGATGTTTCAGAACTGCTCAATCAAATGTATGCTTTAACTCTGTTAGTTGAATGCACAGAACAGAAAGAAGTTTCACATAACGCTTCTGTGTAGTTTTGATTTGAAGATATTCCTTTTTCCTCTATAGGCCACATAGCGTTCAGAATGTCCACTTGCAATTTCTACAGAAAGTGGGTTTCAGAACTGCTCAATCAAAAGTATGCTTCAACTCTGTTAGGTAAAAGCACAGAACAGAAAGTAGTTTCACAGAATGCTTCTGTGTAGTTTTTATTTGGAGATATACCTTTTTCCACTATAGGCCCCTTAGCGATCAGAATGTCCACTTGCAGTTTCTACAGAAAGAGTGTTTCAGAACTCCTCAATCTAAAGTATGCTTAAACTCTCTTAGTTGAATGCACAGAACAGAAAGAAGTTTCACAGAATGTTTCTGTGTAGTTTTGATTTGATGATATTCCTTTTTCCACTGTAGGCTCCTTAGCTCTCCGAATGTCCACTTGCAGTTTCTACCGAAAGAGTGTTTCAGAACTGCTCAATCAAATGTACGCTTCAACTCTGCTAATTGAATGCACAGAACAGATGGAAGTTTCACAGAATGCTTCTGTGTGGTTTTGATTGGAAGATATTCCTTTTTCCACTATAGGCCCCTTAGCGGTCAGAATGTCCACTTGCAGTTTCTACATAAAGTGTGTTTCAGAAGTGTTCAATCAAAAGTAAGCTTCAACTCTCTTAGGTGAAAGCACAGAACAGAAAGAAGTTTCACAGAATGCTTCTGTGAAGTTTTTATTTGAAGATATTGCTTTTTCCTCTATAGGCCCCTTAGCTCTCCGAATGTCCACTTGCAGTTTCTACAGAAAGAGTGTTTTAGAACTGCTCAATCAAAAGTAAGCTTAAACTCTCTTAGTTGAATGCACAGAACAGAAAGAAGTTTCAGAGAATACGTCTGTGTAGTTTTGATTTGAAGATATTCGTTTTTCCACTGTAGGCCCAAAAGCGTTCCGAATGTCCACTTGCAGTTTCTAAAGAAAGAGTGTTTCAGAATTGCTCAATCAAATGTACACTTCAACTCTGCTAGTTGAATGCACAGAACAGATGGAAGTTTCACAGAATGCTTCTGTGTAGTTTTGATTTGGAGCTATTCCTTTTTCCACTATAGGCCCCTTAGCGGTCCGAATGTCCTCTTGCAGTTTCTTCAGAAACAGTGTTTCAGAAATGCTCAGTCAAAAGCAAGCTTTAAGTCTGTTAGTTGAGTGCTCAGAACAGAAGGAAGTTTCACAGAATGCTTCTGTGTAGTTTATATTTGGAGATATCCCATTTTCCACTATAGGCCCCTTAGCGATCAGAATGTCCACTTGCAGTTTCTACAGAAAGAGTGTTTCAGAACTGCTCAATCTAAAGTAAGCTTAAACTCTCTTAGTTGAATGCACAGAACAGAAAGAAGTTTCACAGAATGCTTCTGTGTAGTATTGATTTGAAGATATTCCTTTTTCCACTGTAGGCTCCTTAGCTCTCCGAATGTCCACTTGCAGTTTCTACAGAAAGAGTGTTTCAGAACTGCTGAATCAAAAGTAATCATCAATTCTGTTAGTTCAATGTACAGAAGAGAAAGATGTTTCACAGAATGCTTCTGTGTAGTTTTTATTTGGAGATATTCCTTTTTCTACTCTAGGCCCCTTACCGGTCAGAATGTCCACTTGCAGTTTCTACAGAAATAATGTTTCAGAACTGCTCAATCAAATGTATGCTTTAACTCTGTTAGTTGAATGCACAGAACAGAAAGAAGTTTCAAATAACGCTTCTGTGTAGTTTTGATTTGAAGATATTCCTTTTTCCTCTATAGGCCACATAGCGTTCAGAATGTCCACTTGCAATTTCTACAGAAAGTGGGTTTCAGAACTGCTCAATCAAAAGTATGCTTCAACTCTGTTAGGTAAAAGCACAGAACAGAAAGTAGTTTCACAGAATGCTTCTGTGTAGCTTTTATTTGGAGATATACCTTTTTCCACTATAGGCCCCTTAGCGATCAGAATGTCCACTTGCAGTTTCTACAGAAAGAGTGTTTCAGAACTCCTCAATCTAAAGTATGCTTAAACTCTCTTAGTTGAATGCACAGAACAGAAAGAAGTTTCACAGAATGTTTCTGTGTAGTTTTGATTTGATGATATTCCTTTTTCCACTGTAGGCTCCTTAGCTCTCCGAATGTCCACTTGCAGTTTCTACCGAAAGAGTGTTTCAGAACTGCTCAATCAAATGTTCGCTTCAACTCTGCTAATTGAATGCACAGAACAGATGGAAGTTTCACAGAATGCTTCTGTGTAGTTTTGATTGGAAGATATTCCTTTTTCCACTATATGCCCCTTAGCGGTCAGAATGTCCACTTGCAGTTTCTACATAAAGTGTGTTTCAGAAGTGTTCAGTCAAAAGTAAGCTTCAACTCTCTTAGGTGAAAGCACAGAACAGAAAGAAGTTTCACAGAATGCTTCTGTGAAGTTTTTATTTGAAGATATTGCTTTTTCCTCTATAGGCCCCTTAGCTCTCCGAATGTCCACTTGCAGTTTCTACAGAAAGAGTGTTTTAGAACTGCTCAATCAAAAGTAAGCTTAAACTCTCTTAGTTGAATGCACAGAACAGAAAGAAGTTTCAGAGAACACTTCTGTGTAGTTTTGATTTGAAGATATTCGTTTTTCCACTGTAGGCCCAAAAGCGTTCCGAATGTCCACTTGCAGTTTCTAAAGAAAGAGTGTTTCAGAATTGCTCAATCAAATGTACACTTCAACTCTGCTAGTTGAATGCACAGAACAGATGGACATTTCACAGAATGCTTCTGTGTAGTTTTGATTTGGAGATATTCCTTTTTCCACTATAGGCCCCTTAGCGGTCCGAATGTCCTCTTGCAGTTTCTTCAGAAACAGTGTTTCATAAATGCTGAGTCAAAAGCAGCTTTAAGTCTGTTAGTTGAGTGCTCAGAACAGAAGGAAGTTTCACAGAATGCTTCTGTGTAGTTTATATTTGGAGATACCCATTTTCCACTATAGGCCCCTTAGCGATCAGAATGTCCACTTGCAGTTTCTACAGAAAGAGTGTTTCAGAACTGCTCAATCTAAAGTAAGCTTGTACTCTCTTAGTTGAATGCACAGAATAGAAAGAAGTTTCACAGAATGCTTCTGTGTAGTATTGATTTGAAGATATTCCTTTTTCCACTGTAGGCTCCTTAGCTCTCCGAATGTCCACTTGCAGTTTCTACCGAAAGAGTGTTTCAGAACTGCTCAATCAAATGTACGCTTCAACTCTGCTAATTGAATGCACAGAACAGATGGAAGTTTCACAGAATGCTTCTGTGTAGTTTTGATTGGAAGATATTCCTTTTTCCACTATAGGCCCCTTAGCGGTCAGAATGTCCACTTGCAGTTTCTACATAAAGTGTGTTTCAGAAGTGTTCAATCAAAAGTAAGCTTCAACTCTCTTAGGTGAAAGCACAGAACAGAAAGAAGTTTCACAGAATGCTTCTGTGAAGTTTTTATTTGAAGATATTGCTTTTTCCTCTATAGGCCCCTTAGCTCTCCGAATGTCCACTTGCAGTTTCTACAGAAAGAGTGTTTTAGAACTGCTCAATCAAAAGTAAGCTTAAACTCTCTTAGTTGAATGCACAGAACAGAAAGAAGTTTCAGAGAATACTTCTGTGTAGTTTTGATTTGAAGATATTCGTTTTTCCACTGTAGGCCCAAAAGCGTTCCGAATGTCCACTTGCAGTTTCTAAAGAAAGAGTGTTTCAGAATTGCTCAATCAAATGTACACTTCAACTCTGCTAGTTGAATGCACAGAACAGATGGACGTTTCACAGAATGCTTCTGTGTAGTTTTGATTTGGAGATATTCCTTTTTCCACTATAGGCCTCTTAGCGGTCCGAATGTCCTCTTGCAGTTACTTCAGAAACAGTGTTTCAGAAATGCTAAGTCAAAAGCAAGCTTTAAGTCTGTTAGTTGAGTGCTCAGAACAGAAGGAAGTTTCACAGAATGCTTCTGTGTAGTTTATATTTGGAGATATCCCATTTTCCACTATAGGCCCCTTAGCGATCAGAATGTCCACTTGCAGTTTCTACAGAAAGAGTGTTTCAGAACTGCTCAATCAAATGTACGCTTCAACTCTGCTAATTGAATGCACAGAACAGATGGAAGTTTCACAGAATGCTTCTGTGTAGTTTTGATTGGAAGATATTCCTTTTTCCACTATAGGCCCCTTAGCGGTCAGAATGTCCACTTGCAGTTTCTACAGAAATGATGTTTCAGAAGTGTTCAATCAAAAGTAAGCTTCAACTCTCTTAGGTGAAAGCACAGAACAGAAAGAAGTTTCACAGAATGCTTCTGTGTAGTTTTTATTTGAAGATACTGCTTTTTCCCCTATAGGCCCATTAGCGGTCCGAATGTCCTCTTGCAGTTTCTTCAGAAACAGTGTTTCAGAAATGCTCAGTCAAAAGCAAGCTTTAAGTCTGTTAGTTGAGTGCTCAGAACAGAAGGAAGTTTCACAGAATGCTTCTGTGTAGTTTATATTTGGAGATATCCCATTTTCCACTATAGGCCCCTTAGCGATCAGAATGTCCACTTGCAGTTTCTACAGAAAGAGTGTTTCAGAACTGCTCAATCTAAAGTAAGCTTAAACTCTCTTAGTTGAATGCACAGAACAGAAAGAAGTTTCACAGAATGCTTCTGTGTAGTATTGATTTGAAGATATTCCTTTTTCCACTGTAGGCTCCTTAGCTCTCCGAATGACCACTTGCAGTTTCTACAGAAAGAGTGTTTCAGAACTGCTGAATCAAAAGTAATCATCAATTCTGTTAGTTCAATGTACAGAAGAGAAAGATGTTTCACAGAATGCTTCTGTGTAGTTTTTATTTGGAGATATTCCTTTTTCTACTCTAGGCCCCTTACCGGTCGGAATGTCCACTTGCAGTTTCTACAGAAATGATGTTTCAGAACTGCTCAATCAAATGTATGCTTTAACTCTGTTAGTTGAATGCACAGAACAGAAAGAAGTTTCACATAACGCTTCTGTGTAGTTTTGATTTGAAGATATTCCTTTTTCCTCTATAGGCCACATAGCGTTCAGAATGTCCACTTGCAATTTCTACAGAAAGTGGGTTTCAGAACTGCTCAATCAAAAGGATGCTTCAACTCTGTTAGGTAAAAGCACAGAACAGAAAGTAGTTTCACAGAATGCTTCTGTGTAGTTTTTATTTGGAGATATACCTTTTTCCACTATAGGCCCCTTAGCGATCAGAATGTCCACTTGCAGTTTCTACAGAAAGAGTGTTTCAGAACTCCTCAATCTAAAGTATGCTTAAACTCTCTTAGTTGAATGCACAGAACAGAAAGAAGTTTCACAGAATGTTTCTGTGTAGTTTTGATTTGATGATATTCCTTTTTCCACTGTAGGCTCCTTAGCTCTCCGAATGTCCACTTGCAGTTTCTACCGAAAGAGTGTTTCAGAACTGCTCAATCAAATGTACGCTTCAACTCTGCTAATTGAATGCACAGAACAGATGGAAGTTTCACAGAATGCTTCTGTGTGGTTTTGATTGGAAGATATTCCTTTTTCCACTATAGGCCCCTTAGCGGTCAGAATGTCCACTTGCAGTTTCTACATAAAGTGTGTTTCAGAAGTGTTCAATCAAAAGTAAGCTTCAACTCTCTTAGGTGAAAGCACAGAACAGAAAGAAGTTTCACAGAATGCTTCTGTGAAGTTTTTATTTGAAGATATTGCTTTTTCCTCTATAGGCCCCTTAGCTCTCCGAATGTCCACTTGCAGTTTCTACAGAAAGAGTGTTTTAGAACTGCTCAATCAAAAGTAAGCTTAAACTCTCTTAGTTGAATGCACAGAACAGAAAGAAGTTTCAGAGAATACTTCTGTGTAGTTTTGATTTGAAGATATTCGTTTTTCCACTGTAGGCCCAAAAGCGTTCCGAATGTCCACTTGCAGTTTCTAAAGAAAGAGTGTTTCAGAATTGCTCAATCAAATGTACACTTCAACTCTGCTAGTTGAATGCACAGAACAGATGGAAGTTTCACAGAATGCTTCTGTGTAGTTTTGATTTGGAGCTATTCCTTTTTCCACTATAGGCCCCTTAGCGGTCCGAATGTCCTCTTGCAGTTTCTTCAGAAACAGTGTTTCAGAAATGCTCAGTCAAAAGCAAGCTTTAAGTCTGTTAGTTGAGTGCTCAGAACAGAAGGAAGTTTCACAGAATGCTTCTGTGTAGTTTATATTTGGAGATATCCCATTTTCCACTATAGGCCCCTTAGCGATCAGAATGTCCACTTGCAGTTTCTACAGAAAGAGTGTTTCAGAACTGCTCAATCTAAAGTAAGCTTAAACTCTCTTAGTTGAATGCACAGAACAGAAAGAAGTTTCACAGAATGCTTCTGTGTAGTATTGATTTGAAGATATTCCTTTTTCCACTGTAGGCTCCTTAGCTCTCCGAATGTCCACTTGCAGTTTCTACAGAAAGAGTGTTTCAGAACTGCTGAATCAAAAGTAATCATCAATTCTGTTAGTTCAATGTACAGAAGAGAAAGATGTTTCACAGAATGCTTCTGTGTAGTTTTTATTTGGAGATATTCCTTTTTCTACTCTAGGCCCCTTACCGGTCAGAATGTCCACTTGCAGTTTCTACAGAAATGATGTTTCAGAACTGCTCAATCAAATGTATGCTTTAACTCTGTTAGTTGAATGCACAGAACAGAAAGAAGTTTCAAATAACGCTTCTGTGTAGTTTTGATTTGAAGATATTCCTTTTTCCTCTATAGGCCACATAGCGTTCAGAATGTCCACTTGCAATTTCTACAGAAAGTGAGTTTCAGAACTGCTCAATCAAAAGTATGCTTCAACTCTGTTAGGTAAAAGCACAGAACAGAAAGTAGTTTCACAGAATGCTTCTGTGTAGTTTTTATTTGGAGATATACCTTTTTCCACTATAGGCCCCTTAGCGATCAGAATGTCCACTTGCAGTTTCTACAGAAAGAGTGTTTCAGAACTCCTCAATCTAAAGTATGCTTAAACTCTCTTAGTTGAATGCACAGAACAGAAAGAAGTTTCACAGAATGTTTCTGTGTAGTTTTGATTTGATGATATTCCTTTTTCCACTGTAGGCTCCTTAGCTCTCCGAATGTCCACTTGCAGTTTCTACCGAAAGAGTGTTTCAGAACTGCTCAATCAAATGTTCGCTTCAACTCTGCTAATTGAATGCACAGAACAGATGGAAGTTTCACAGAATGCTTCTGTGTAGTTTTGATTGGAAGATATTCCTTTTTCCACTATAGGCCCCTTAGCGGTCAGAATGTCCACTTGCAGTTTCTACATAAAGTGTGTTTCAGAAGTGTTCAGTCAAAAGTAAGCTTCAACTCTCTTAGGTGAAAGCACAGAACAGAAAGAAGTTTCACAGAATGCTTCTGTGAAGTTTTTATTTGAAGATATTGCTTTTTCCTCTATAGGCCCCTTAGCTCTCCGAATGTCCACTTGCAGTTTCTACAGAAAGAGTGTTTTAGAACTGCTCAATCAAAAGTAAGCTTAAACTCTCTTAGTTGAATGCACAGAACAGAAAGAAGTTTCAGAGAACACTTCTGTGTAGTTTTGATTTGAAGATATTCGTTTTTCCACTGTAGGCCCAAAAGCGTTCCGAATGTCCACTTGCAGTTTCTAAAGAAAGAGTGTTTCAGAATTGCTCAATCAAATGTACACTTCAACTCTGCTAGTTGAATGCACAGAACAGATGGACATTTCACAGAATGCTTCTGTGTAGTTTTGATTTGGAGATATTCCTTTTTCCACTATAGGCCCCTTAGCGGTCCGAATGTCCTCTTGCAGTTTCTTCAGAAACAGTGTTTCATAAATGCTGAGTCAAAAGCAGCTTTAAGTCTGTTAGTTGAGTGCTCAGAACAGAAGGAAGTTTCACAGAATGCTTCTGTGTAGTTTATATTTGGAGATATCCCATTTTCCACTATAGGCCCCTTAGCGATCAGAATGTCCACTTGCAGTTTCTACAGAAAGAGTGTTTCAGAACTGCTCAATCTAAAGTAAGCTTGTACTCTCTTAGTTGAATGCACAGAACAGAAAGAAGTTTCACAGAATGCTTCTGTGTAGTATTGATTTGAAGATATTCCTTTTTCCACTGTAGGCTCCTTAGCTCTCCGAATGTCCACTTGCAGTTTCTACCGAAAGAGTGTTTCAGAACTGCTCAATCAAATGTACGCTTCAACTCTGCTAATTGAATGCACAGAACAGATGGAAGTTTCACAGAATGCTTCTGTGTAGTTTTGATTGGAAGATATTCCTTTTTCCACTATAGGCCCCTTAGCGGTCAGAATGTCCACTTGCAGTTTCTACATAAAGTGTGTTTCAGAAGTGTTCAATCAAAAGTAAGCTTCAACTCTCTTAGGTGAAAGCACAGAACAGAAAGAAGTTTCACAGAATGCTTCTGTGAAGTTTTTATTTGAAGATATTGCTTTTTCCTCTATAGGCCCCTTAGCTCTCCGAATGTCCACTTGCAGTTTCTACAGAAAGAGTGTTTTAGAACTGCTCAATCAAAAGTAAGCTTAAACTCTCTTAGTTGAATGCACAGAACAGAAAGAAGTTTCAGAGAATACTTCTGTGTAGTTTTGATTTGAAGATATTCGTTTTTCCACTGTAGGCCCAAAAGCGTTCCGAATGTCCACTTGCAGTTTCTAAAGAAAGAGTGTTTCAGAATTGCTCAATCAAATGTACACTTCAACTCTGCTAGTTGAATGCACAGAACAGATGGACGTTTCACAGAATGCTTCTGTGTAGTTTTGATTTGGAGATATTCCTTTTTCCACTATAGGCCTCTTAGCGGTCCGAATGTCCTCTTGCAGTTACTTCAGAAACAGTGTTTCAGAAATGCTAAGTCAAAAGCAAGCTTTAAGTCTGTTAGTTGAGTGCTCAGAACAGAAGGAAGTTTCACAGAATGCTTCTGTGTAGTTTATATTTGGAGATATCCCATTTTCCACTATAGGCCCCTTAGCGATCAGAATGTCCACTTGCAGTTTCTACAGAAAGAGTGTTTCAGAACTGCTCAATCTAAAGTAAGCTTAAACTCTCTTAGTTGAATGCACAGAACAGAAAGAAGTTTCACAGAATGCTTCTGTGTAGTATTGATTTGAAGATATTCCTTTTTCCACTGTAGGCTCCTTAGCTCTCCGTATGTCCACTTGCAGTTTCTACAGAAAGAGTGTTTCAGAACTGCTGAATCAAAAGTAATCATCAATTCTGTTAGTTCAATGTACAGAAGAGAAAGACGTTTCACAGAATGCTTCTGTGTAGTTTTTATTTGGAGATATTCCTTTTTCTACTCTAGGCCCCTTACCGGTCGGAATGTCCACTTGCAGTTTCTACAGAAATGATGTTTCAGAAATGCTCAATCAAATATATGCTTTAACTCTGTTAGTTGAATGCACAGAACAGTAAGAAGTTTCACATAACGCTTCTGTGTAGTTTTGATTTGAAGATATTCCTTTTTCCTCTATAGGCCACATAGCGTTCAGAATGTCCACTTGCAATTTCTACAGAAAGTGGGTTTCAGAACTGCTCAATCAAAAGTATGCTTCAACTCTGTTAGGTAAAAGCACAGAACAGAAAGTAGTTTCACAGAATGCTTCTGTGTAGTTTTTATTTGGAGATATACCTTTTTCCACTATAGGACCCTTAGCGATCAGAATGTCCACTTGCAGTTTCTACAGAAAGAATGTTTCAGAACTCCTCAATCTAAAGTATGCTTAAACTCTCTTAGTTGAATGCACAGAACAGAAAGAAGTTTCACACAATGTTTCTGTGTAGTTTTGATTTGATGATATTCCTTTTTCCACTGTAGGCTCCTTAGCTCTCCGAATGTCCACTTGCAGTTTCTAACGAAAGAGTGTTTCAGAACTGCTCAATCAAATGTACGCTTCAACTCTGCTAATTGAATGCACAGAACAGATGGAAGTTTCACAGAATGCTTCTGTGTAGTTTTGATTGGAAGATATTCCTTTTTCCACTATAGGCCCCTTAGCGGTCAGAATGTCCACTTGCAGTTTCTACAGAAATGATGTTTCAGAAGTGTTCAATCAAAAGTAAGCTTCAACTCTCTTAGGTGAAAGCACAGAACAGAAAGAAGTTTCACAGAATGCTTCTGTGTAGTTTTTATTTGAAGATACTGCTTTTTCCCCTATAGGCCCATTAGCGGTCCGAATGTCCTCTTGCAGTTTCTTCAGAAACAGTGTTTCAGAAATGCTCAGTCAAAAGCAAGCTTTAAGTCTGTTAGTTGAGTGCTCAGAACAGAAGGAAGTTTCACAGAATGCTTCTGTGTAGTTTATATTTGGAGATATCCCATTTTCCACTATAGGCCCCTTAGCGATCAGAATGTCCACTTGCAGTTTCTACAGAAAGAGTGTTTCAGAACTGCTCAGTATAAAGTAAGCTTAAACTCTCTTAGTTGAATGCACAGAACAGAAAGAAGTTTCACAGAATGCTTCTGTGTAGTATTGATTTGAAGATATTCCTTTTTCCACTGTAGGCTCCTTAGCTCTTCGTATGTCCACTTGCAGTTTCTACAGAAAGAGTGTTTCAGAACTGCTGAATCAAAAGTAATCATCAATTCTGTTAGTTCAATGTAGAGAAGAGGAAGATGTTTAACAGAATGCTTCTGTGTAGTTTTTATTTGGAGATATTCCTTTTTCTACTCTAGGCCCCTTACCGGTCGGAATGTCCACTTGCAGTTTCTACAGAAATGATGTTTCAGAACTGCTCAATCAAATGTATGCTTTAACTCTGTTAGTTGAATGCACAGAACAGAAAGAAGTTTCACATAACGCTTCTGTGTAGTTTTGATTTGAAGATATTCCTTTTTCCTCTATAGGCCACATAGCGTTCAGAATGTCCACTTGCAATTTCTACAGAAAGTGGGTTTCAGAACTGCTCAATCAAAAGTATGCTTCAACTCTGTTAGGTAAAAGCACAGAATAGAAAGTAGTTTCACAGAATGCTTCTGTGTAGTTTTTATTTGGAGATATACCTTTTTCCACTATAGGACCCTTAGCGATCAGAATGTCCACTTGCAGTTTCTACCGAAAGAGTGTTTCAGAACTGCTCAATCAAATGTACTCTTCAACTCTGCTAATTGAATGCACAGAACAGATGGAAGTTTCACAGAATGCTTCTGTGTAGTTTTGATTGGAAGATATTCCTTTTTCCACTATAGGCCCCTTAGCGGTCAGAATGTCCACTTGCAGTTTCTACATAAAGTGTGTTTCAGAAGTGTTCAATCAAAAGTAAGCTTCAACTCTCTTAGGTGAAAGCACAGAACAGAAAGAAGTTTCACAGAATGCTTCTGTGAAGTTTTTATTTGAAGATATTTCTTTTTCCCCTATAGGCCCCTTAGCTCTCCTAATGTCCACTTGCAGTTTCTACAGAAAGAGTGTTTTAGAACTGCTCAATCAAAAGTAAGCTTAAACTCTCTTAGTTGAATGCACAGAACAGAAAGAAGTTTCAGAGAATACTTCTGTGTAGTTTTGATTTGAAGATATTCGTTTTTCCACTGTAGGCCCAAAAGCGTTCCGAATGTCCACTTGCAGTTTCTAAAGAAAGAGTGTTTCAGAATTGCTCAATCAAATGTACACTTCAACTCTGCTAGTTGAATGCACAGAAGAGATGGAAGTTTCACAGAGTGCTTCTGTGTAGTTTTGATTTGGAGATATTCCTTTTTCCACTATAGGCCCCTTAGCGGTCCGAATGTCCTCTTGCAGTTTCTTCAGAAACAGTGTTTCAGAAATGCTCAGTCAAAAGCAAGCTTTAAGTCTGTTAGTTGAGTGCTCAGAACAGAAGGAAGTTTCACAGAATGCTTCTGTGTAGTTTATATTTGGAGATATCCCATTTTCCACTATAGGCTCCTTAGCGATCAGAATGTCCACTTGCAGTTTCTACAGAAAGAGTGTTTCAGAACTGCTCAATCTAAAGTAAGATTAAACTCTCTTAGTTGAGTGCACAGAACAGAAAGAAGTTTCACAGAATGCTTCTGTGTAGTATTGATTTGAAGATATTCCTTTTTCCACTGTAGGCTCCTTAGCTCTCCGAATGTCCACTTGCAGTTTCTACAGAAAGAGTGTTTCAGAACTGCTGAATCAAAAGTAATCATCAATTCTGTTAGTTCAATGTACAGAAGAGAAAGATGTTTCACAGATTGCTTCTGTGTAGTTTTTATTTGGAGATATTCCTTTTTCTACTCTAGGCCCCTTACCGGTCGGTATGTCCACTTGCAGTTTCTACAGAAATGATGTTTCAGAACTGCTCAATCAAATGTATGCTTTAACTCTGTTAGTTGAATGCACAGAACAGAAAAAAGTTTCACATAACGCTTCTGTGTAGTTTTGATTTGAAGATATTCCTTTTTCCTCTATTGGCCACATAGCGTTCAGAATGTCCACTTGCAATTTCTACAGAAAGTGGGTTTCAGAACTGCTCAATCAAAAGTATGCTTCAACTCTGTTAGGTAAAAGCACAGAACAGAAAGTAGTTTCACAGAATGCTTTTGTGTAGTTTTTATTTGGAGATATACCTTTTTCCACTATAGGCCCCTTAGCGATCAGAATGTCCACTTGCAGTTTCTACAGAAAGAGTGTTTCAGAACTCCTCAATCTAAAGTATGCTTAAACTCTCTTAGTTGAATGCACAGAACAGAAAGAAGTTTCACAGAATGTTTCTGTGTAGTTTTGATTTGATGATATTCCTTTTTCCACTGTAGGCTCCTTAGCTCTCCGAATATCCACTTGCAGTTTCTACCTAAGGAGTGTTTCAGAACTGCTCAATCAAATGTACCCTTCAACTCTGCTAATTGAATGCACAGAACAGATGGAAGTTTCACAGAATGCTTCTGTGTAGTTTTGATTGGAAGATATTCCTTTTTCCACTATAGGCCCCTTAGCGGTCAGAATGTCCACCTGCAGTTTCTACATAAAGTGTGTTTCAGAAGTGTTCAATCAAAAGTAAGCTTCAACTCTCTTAGGTGAAAGCACAGAACAGAAAGAAGTTGCACAGAATGCTTCTGTGAAGTTTTTATTTGAGGATATTGCTTTTTCCTCTATAGGCCCCTTAGCTCTACGAATGTCCACTTGCAGTTTCTACAGAAAGAGTGTTTTAGAACTGCTCAATCAAAAGTAAGCTTAAACTCTCTTAGTTGAATGCACAGAACAGAAAGAAGTTTCAGAGAATACTTCTGTGTAGTTTTGATTTGAAGATATTCGTTTTTCCACTGTAGGCCCAAAAGCGTTCCGAATGTCCACTTGCAGTTTCTAAAGAAAGAGTGTTTCAGAATTGCTCAATCAAATGTACACTTCAACTCTGCTAGTTGAATGCACAGAACAGATGGAAGTTTCACAGAATGCTTCTGTGTAGTTTTGATTTGGAGATATTCCTTTTTCCACTATAGGCCCTTTAGCGGTCCGAATGTCCTCTTGCAGTTTCTTCAGAAACAGTGTTTCAGAAATGCTCAGTCAAAAGCAAGCTTTAAGTCTGTTAGTTGAGTGCTCAGAACAGAAGGAAGTTTCACAGAATGCTTCTGTGTAGTTTATATTTGGAGATATCCCATTTTCCACTATAGGCCCCTTAGCGATCAGAATGTCCACTTGCAGTTTCTACAGAAAGAGTGTTTCAGAACTGCTCAATATAAAGTAAGCTTAAACTCTCTTAGTTGAATGCACAGAACAGAAAGAAGTTTCACAGAACGCTTCTGTGTAGTATTGATTTGAAGATATTCCTTTTTCCACTGTAGGCTCCTTAGCTCTTCGTATGTCCACTTGCAGTTTCTACAGAAAGAGTGTTTCAGAACTGCTGAATCAAAAGTAATCATCAATTCTGTTAGTTCAATGTACAGAAGAGAAAGATGTTTCACAGATTGCTTCTGTGTAGTTTTTATTTGGAGATATTCCTTTTTCTACTCTAGGCCCCTTACCGGTCGGTATGTCCACTTGCAGTTTCTACAGAAATGATGTTTCAGAACTGCTCAATCAAATGTATGCTTTAACTCTGTTAGTTGAATGCACAGAACAGAAAGAAGTTTCACATAACGCTTCTGTGTAGTTTTGATTTGAAGATATTCCTTTTTCCTCTATTGGCCACATAGCGTTGAGAATGTCCACTTGCAATTTCTACAGAAAGTGGGTTTCAGAACTGCTCAATCAAAAGTATGCTTCAACTCTGTTAGGTAAAAGCACAGAACAGAAAGTAGTTTCACAGAATGCTTTTGTGTAGTTTTTATTTGGAGATATACCTTTTTCCACTATAGGCCCCTTAGCGATCAGAATGTCCACTTGCAGTTTCTACAGAAAGAGTGTTTCAGAACTCCTCAATCTAAAGTATGCTTAAACTCTCTTAGTTGAATGCACAGAACAGAAAGAAGTTTCACAGAATGTTTCTGTGTAGTTTTGATTTGATGATATTCCTTTTTCCACTGTAGGCTCCTTAGCTCTCCGAATATCCACTTGCAGTTTCTACCTAAGGAGTGTTTCAGAACTGCTCAATCAAATGTACCCTTCAACTCTGCTAATTGAATGCACAGAACAGATGGAAGTTTCACAGAATGCTTCTGTGTAGTTTTGATTGGAAGATATTCCTTTTTCCACTATAGGCCCCTTAGCGGTCAGAATGTCCACCTGCAGTTTCTACATAAAGTGTGTTTCAGAAGTGTTCAATCAAAAGTAAGCTTCAACTCTCTTAGGTGAAAGCACAGAACAGAAAGAAGTTGCACAGAATGCTTCTGTGAAGTTTTTATTTGAGGATATTGCTTTTTCCTCTATAGGCCCCTTAGCTCTCCGAATGTCCACTTGCAGTTTCTACAGAAAGAGTGTTTTAGAACTGCTGAATCAAAAGTAAGCTTAAACTCTCTTAGTTGAATGCACAGAACAGAAAGAAGTTTCAGAGAATACTTCTGTGTAGTTTTGATTTGAAGATATTCGTTTTTCCACTGTAGGCCCAAAAGCGTTCCGAATGTCCACTTGCAGTTTCTAAAGAAAGAGTGTTTCAGAATTGCTCAATCAAATGTACACTTCAACTCTGCTAGTTGAATGCACAGAACAGATGGAAGTTTCACAGAATGCTTCTGTGTAGTTTTGATTTGGAGATATTCCTTTTTCCACTATAGGCCCCTTAGCGGTCCGAATGTCCTCTTGCAGTTTCTTCAGAAACAGTGTTTCAGAAATGCTCAGTCAAAAGCAAGCTTTAAGTCTGTTAGTTGAGTGCTCAGAACAGAAGGAAGTTTCACAGAATGCTTCTGTGTAGTTTATATTTGGAGATATCCCATTTTCCACTATAGGCCCCTTAGCGATCAGAATGTCCACTTGCAGTTTCTACAGAAAGTGTTTCAGAACTGCTCAATCTAAAGTAAGCTTAAACTCTCTTAGTTGAATGCACAGAACAGAAAGAAGTTTCACAGAATGCTTCTGTGTAGTATTGATTTGAAGATATTCCTTTTTCCACTGTAGGCTCCTTAGCTCTCCGAATGTCCACTTGCAGTTTCTACAGAAAGAGTGTTTCAGAACTGCTGAATCAAAAGGAATCATCAATTCTGTTAGCTCAATGTACAGAAGAGAAAGATGTTTCACAGAATGCTTCTGTGTAGTTTTTATTTGGAGATATTCCTTTTTCTACTCTAGGCCCCTTACCGGTCGGAATGTCCACTTGCAGTTTCTACAGAAATGATGTTTCAGAACTGCTCAATCAAATGTATGCTTTAACTCTGTTAGTTGAATGCACAGAACAGAAAGAAGTTTCACATAACGCTTCTGTGTAGTTTTGATGTGAAGATATTCCTTTTTCCTCTATAGGCCACATAGCGTTCAGAATGTCCACTTGCAATTTCTACAGAAAGTGGGTTTCAGAACTGCTCAATCAAAAGTATGCTTCAACTCTGTTAGGTAAAAGCACAGAACAGAAAGTAGTTTCATAGAATGCTTCTGTGTAGTTTTTATTTGGAGATATACCTTTTTCCACTATAGGCCCCTTAGCGATCAGAATGTCCACTTGCAGTTTCTACAGAAAGAGTGTTTCAGAACTCCTCAATCTAAAGTATGCTTAAACTCTCTTAGTTGAATGCACAGAACAGAAAGAAGTTTCACAGAATGTTTCTGTGTAGTTTTGATTTGATGATATTCCTTTTTCCACTGTAGGCTCCTTAGCTCTCGGAATGTCCACTTGCAGTTTCTACCGAAAGAGTGTTTCAGAACTGCTCAATCAATTGTACGCTTCAACTCTGCTAATTGAATGCACAGAACAGATGGAAGTTTCACAGAATGCTTCTGTGTAGTTTTGATTGGAAGATATTCCTTTTTCCACTATAGGCCCCTTAGCGGTCAGAATGTCAACTTGCAGTTTCTACATAAAGTGTGTTTCAGAAGTGTTCAATCAAAAGTAAGCTTCAACTCTCTTAGGTGAAAGCACAGAACAGAAAGAAGTTTCACAGAATGCTTCTGTGAAGTTTTTATTTGAAGATATTGCTTTTTCCTCTATAGGCCCTTTAGCTCTCCGAATTTCCACTTGCAGTTTCTACAGAAAGAGTGTTTTAGAACTGCTCAATCAAAAGTAAGCTTAAACTCTCTTAGTTGAATGCACAGAACAGAAAGAAGTTTCAGAGAATACTTCTGTGTAGTTTTGATTTGAAGATATTCGTTTTTCCACTGTAGGCCCAAAAGCTTTCCGAATGTCCACTTGCAGTTCCTAAAGAAAGAGTGTTTCAGAATTGCTCAATCAAATGTACACTTCAACTCTGCTAGTTGAATGCACAGAAGAGATGGAAGTTTCACAGAATGCTTCTGTGTAGTTTTGATTTGGAGATATTCCTTTTTCCACTATAGGCCCTTTAGCGGTCCGAATGTCCTCTTGCAGTTTCTTCAGAAACAGTGTTTCAGAAATGCTCAGTCAAAAGCAAGCTTTAAGTCTGTTAGTTGAGTGCTCAGAACAGAAGGAAGTTTCACAGAATGCTTCTGTGTAGTTTATATTGGGAGATATCCCATTTTCCACTATAGGCCCCTTAGCGATCAGAATGTCCACTTGCAATTTCTACAGAAAGAGTGTTTCAGAACTGCTCAATATAAAGTAAGCTTAAACTCTCTTAGTTGAATGCACAGAACAGAAAGAAGTTTCACAGAATGCTTCTGTGTAGTATTGATTTGAAGATATTCCTTTTTCCTCTGTAGGCTCCTTAGCTCTTCGTATGTCCACTTGCAGTTTCTACAGAAAGAGTGTTTCAGAACTGCTGAATCAAAAGTAATCATCAATTCTGTTAGTTCAATGTAGAGAAGAGGAAGATGTTTAACAGAATGCTTCTGTGTAGTTTTTATTTGGAGATATTCCTTTTTCTACTCTAGGCCCCTTACCGGTCGGAATGTCCACTTGCAGCTTCTACAGAAATGATGTTTCAGAACTGCTCAATCAAATGTATGCTTTAACTCGGTTAGTTGAATGCACAGAACAGAAAGAAGTTTCACATAACGCTTCTGTGTAGTTTTGATTTGAAGATATTCCTTTTTCCTCTATAGGCCACATAGCGTTCAGAATGTCCACTTGCAATTTCTACAGAAAGTGGGTTTCAGAACTGCTCAATCAAAAGTATGCTTCAACTCTGTTAGGTAAAAGCACAGAATAGAAAGTAGTTTCACAGAATGCTTCTGTGTAGTTTTTATTTGGAGATATACCTTTTTCCACTATAGGACCCTTAGCGATCAGAATGTCCACTTGCAGTTTCTACAGAAAGAGTGTTTCAGAACTCCTCAATCTAAAGTATGCTTAAACTCTCTTAGTTGAATGCACAGAACAGAAAGAAGTTTCACAGAATGTTTCTGTGTAGTTTTGATTTGATGATATTCCTTTTTCCACTGTAGGCTCCTTAGCTCTCCGAATGTCCACTTGCAGTTTCTACCGAAAGAGTGTTTCAAAACTGCTCAATCAAATGTACTCTTCAACTCTGCTAATTGAATGCACAGAACAGATGGAAGTTTCACAGAATGCTTCTGTGTAGTTTTGATTGGAAGATATTCCTTTTTCCACTATAGGCCCCTTAGCGGTCAGAATGTCCACTTGCAGTTTCTACATAAAGTGTGTTTCAGAAGTGTTCAATCAAAAGTAAGCTTCAACTCTCTTAGGTGAAAGCACAGAACAGAAAGAAGTTTCACAGAATGCTTCTGTGAAGTTTTTATTTGAAGATATTGCTTTTTCCCCTATAGGCCCCTTAGCTCTCCTAATGTCCACTTGCAGTTTCTACAGAAAGAGTGTTTTAGAACTGCTCAATCAAAAGTAAGCTTAAACTCTCTTAGTTGAATGCACAGAACAGAAAGAAGTTTCAGAGAATACTTCTGTGTAGTTTTGATTTGAAGATATTCGTTTTTCCACTGTAGGCCCAAAAGCGTTCCGAATGTCCACTTGCAGTTTCTAAAGAAAGAGTGTTTCAGAATTGCTCAATCAAATGTACACTTCAACTCTGCTAGTTGAATGCACAGAAGAGATGGAAGTTTCACAGAGTGCTTCTGTGTAGTTTTGATTTGGAGATATTCCTTTTTCCACTATAGGCCCCTTAGCGGTCCGAATGTCCTCTTGCAGTTTCTTCAGAAACAGTGTTTCAGAAATGCTCAGTCAAAAGCAAGCTTTAAGTCTGTTAGTTGAGTGCTCAGAACAGAAGGAAGTTTCACAGAATGCTTCTGTGTAGTTTATATTTGGAGATATCCCATTTTCCACTATAGGCTCCTTAGCGATCAGAATGTCCACTTGCAGTTTCTACAGAAAGAGTGTTTCAGAACTGCTCAATCTAAAGTAAGATTAAACTCTCTTAGTTGAGTGCACAGAACAGAAAGAAGTTTCACAGAATGCTTCTGTGTAGTATTGATTTGAAGATATTCCTTTTTCCACTGTAGGCTCCTTAGCTCTCCGAATGTCCACTTGCAGTTTCTACAGAAAGAGTGTTTCAGAACTGCTGAATCAAAAGTAATCATCAATTCTGTTAGTTCAATGTACAGAAGAGAAAGATGTTTCACAGATTGCTTCTGTGTAGTTTTTATTTGGAGATATTCCTTTTTCTACTCTAGGCCCCTTACCGGTCGGTATGTCCACTTGCAGTTTCTACAGAAATGATGTTTCAGAACTGCTCAATCAAATGTATGTTTTAACTCTGTTAGTTGAATGCACAGAACAGAAAGAAGTTTCACATAACGCTTCTGTGTAGTTTTGATTTGAAGATATTCCTTTTTCCTCTATTGGCCACATAGCGTTCAGAATGTCCACTTGCAATTTCTACAGAAAGTGGGTTTCAGAACTGCTCAATCAAAAGTATGCTTCAACTCTGTTAGGTAAAAGCACAGAACAGAAAGTAGTTTCACAGAATGCTTTTGTGTAGTTTTTATTTGGAGATATACCTTTTTCCACTATAGGCCCCTTAGCGATCAGAATGTCCACTTGCAGTTTCTACAGAAAGAGTGTTTCAGAACTCCTCAATCTAAAGTATGCTTAAACTCTCTTAGTTGAATGCACAGAACAGAAAGAAGTTTCACAGAATGTTTCTGTGTAGTTTTGATTTGATGATATTCCTTTTTCCACTGTAGGCTCCTTAGCTCTCCGAATGTCCACTTGCAGTTTCTACCTAAGGAGTGTTTCAGAACTGCTCAATCAAATGTACCCTTCAACTCTGCTAATTGAATGCACAGAACAGATGGAAGTTTCACAGAATGCTTCTGTGTAGTTTTGATTGGAAGATATTCCTTTTTCCACTATAGGCCCCTTAGCGGTCAGAATGTCCACCTGCAGTTTCTACATAAAGTGTGTTTCAGAAGTGTTCAATCAAAAGTAAGCTTCAACTCTCTTAGGTGAAAGCACAGAACAGAAAGAAGTTGCACAGAATGCTTCTGTGAAGTTTTTATTTGAGGATATTGCTTTTTCCTCTATAGGCCCCTTAGCTCTCCGAATGTCCACTTGCAGTTTCTACAGAAAGAGTGTTTTAGAACTGCTGAATCAAAAGTAAGCTTAAACTCTCTTAGTTGAATGCACAGAACAGAAAGAAGTTTCAGAGAATACTTCTGTGTAGTTTTGATTTGAAGATATTCGTTTTTCCACTGTAGGCCCAAAAGCGTTCCGAATGTCCACTTGCAGTTTCTAAAGAAAGAGTGTTTCAGAATTGCTCAATCAAATGTACACTTCAACTCTGCTAGTTGAATGCACAGAACAGATGGAAGTTTCACAGAATGCTTCTGTGTAGTTTTGATTTGGAGATATTCCTTTTTCCACTATAGGCCCCTTAGCGGTCCGAATGTCCTCTTGCAGTTTCTTCAGAAACAGTGTTTCAGAAATGCTCAGTCAAAAGCAAGCTTTAAGTCTGTTAGTTGAGTGCTCAGAACAGAAGGAAGTTTCACAGAATGCTTCTGTGTAGTTTATATTTGGAGATATCCCATTTTCCACTATAGGCCCCTTAGCGATCAGAATGTCCACTTGCAGTTTCTACAGAAAGAGTGTTTCAGAACTGCTCAATCTAAAGTAAGCTTAAACTCTCTTAGTTGAATGCACAGAACAGAAAGAAGTTTCACAGAATGCTTCTGTGTAGTATTGATTTGAAGATATTCCTTTTTCCACTGTAGGCTCCTTAGCTCTCCGAATGTCCACTTGCAGTTTCTACAGAAAGAGTGTTTCAGAACTGCTGAATCAAAAGGAATCATCAATTCTGTTAGCTCAATGTACAGAAGAGAAAGATGTTTCACAGAATGCTTCTGTGTAGTTTTTATTTGGAGATATTCCTTTTTCTACTCTAGGCCCCTTACCGGTCGGAATGTCCACTTGCAGTTTCTACAGAAATGATGTTTCAGAACTGCTCAATCAAATGTATGCTTTAACTCTGTTAGTTGAATGCACAGAACAGAAAGAAGTTTCACATAACGCTTCTGTGTAGTTTTGATGTGAAGATATTCCTTTTTCCTCTATAGGCCACATAGCGTTCAGAATGTCCACTTGCAATTTCTACAGAAAGTGGGTTTCAGAACTGCTCAATCAAAAGTATGCTTCAACTCTGTTAGGTAAAAGCACAGAACAGAAAGTAGTTTCATAGAATGCTTCTGTGTAGTTTTTATTTGGAGATATACCTTTTTCCACTATAGGCCCCTTAGCGATCAGAATGTCCACTTGCAGTTTCTACAGAAAGAGTGTTTCAGAACTCCTCAATCTAAAGTATGCTTAAACTCTCTTAGTTGAATGCACAGAACAGAAAGAAGTTTCACAGAATGTTTCTGTGTAGTTTTGATTTGATGATATTCCTTTTTCCACTGTAGGCTCCTTAGCTCTCCGAATGTCCACTTGCAGTTTCTACCGAAAGAGTGTTTCAGAACTGCTCAATCAAATGTACGCTTCAACTCTGCTAATTGAATGCACAGAACAGATGGAAGTTTCACAGAATGCTTCTGTGTAGTTTTGATTGGAAGATATTCCTTTTTCCACTATAGGCCCCTTAGCGGTCAGAATGTCCACTTGCAGTTTCTACATAAAGTGTGTTTCAGAAGTGTTCAATCAAAAGTAAGCTTCAACTCTCTTAGGTGAAAGCACAGAACAGAAAGAAGTTTCACAGAATGCTTCTGTGAAGTTTTTATTTGAAGATATTGCTTTTTCCTCTATAGGCCCTTTAGCTCTCCGAATTTCCACTTGCAGTTTCTACAGAAAGAGTGTTTTAGAACTGCTCAATCAAAAGTAAGCTTAAACTCTCTTAGTTGAATGCACAGAACAGAAAGAAGTTTCAGAGAATACTTCTGTGTAGTTTTGATTTGAAGATATTCGTTTTTCCACTGTAGGCCCAAAAGCTTTCTGAATGTCCACTTGCAGTTTCTAAAGAAAGAGTGTTTCAGAATTGCTCAATCAAATGTACACTTCAACTCTGCTAGTTGAATGCACAGAAGAGATGGAAGTTTCACAGAATGCTTCTGTGTAGTTTTGATTTGGAGATATTCCTTTTTCCACTATAGGCCCTTTAGCGGTCCGAATGTCCTCTTGCAGTTTCTTCAGAAACAGTGTTTCAGAAATGCTCAGTCAAAAGCAAGCTTTAAGTCTGTTAGTTGAGTGCTCAGAACAGAAGGAAGTTTCACAGAATGCTTCTGTGTAGTTTATATTTGGAGATATCCCATTTTCCACTATAGGCCCCTTAGCGATCAGAATGTCCACTTGCAGTTTCTACAGAAAGAGTGTTTCAGAACTGCTCAATATAAAGTAAGCTTAAACTCTCTTAGTTGAATGCACAGAACAGAAAGAAGTTTCACAGAATGCTTCTGTGTAGTATTGATTTGAAGATATTCCTTTTTCCACTGTAGGCTCCTTAGCTCTTCGTATGTCCACTTGCAGTTTCTACAGAAAGAGTGTTTCAGAACTGCTGAATCAAAAGTAATCATCAATTCTGTTAGTTCAATGTAGAGAAGAGGAAGATGTTTAACAGAATTCTTCTGTGTAGTTTTTATTTGGAGATATTCCTTTTTCTACTCTAGGCCCCTTACCGGTCGGAATGTCCCCTTGCAGTTTCTACAGAAACGATGTTTCAGAACTGCTCAATCAAATGTATGCTTTAACTCTGTTAGTTGAATGCACAGAACAGAAAGAAGTTTCACATAACGCTTCTGTGTAGTTTTGATTTGAAGATATTCCTTTTTCCTCTATAGGCCACATAGCGTTCAGAATGTCCACTTGCAATTTCTACAGAAAGTGGGTTTCAGAACTGCTCAATCAAAAGTATGCTTCAACTCTGTTAGGTAAAAGCACAGAATAGAAAGTAGTTTCACAGAATGCTTCTGTGTAGTTTTTATTTGGAGATATACCTTTTTCCACTATAGGACCCTTAGCGATCAGAATGTCCACTTGCAGTTTCTACAGAAAGAGTGTTTCAGAACTCCTCAATCTAAAGTATGCTTAAACTCTCTTAGTTGAATGCACAGAACAGAAAGAAGTTTCACAGAATGTTTCTGTGTAGTTTTGATTTGATGATATTCCTTTTTCCACTGTAGGCTCCTTAGCTCTCCGAATGTCCACTTGCAGTTTCTACCGAAAGAGTGTTTCAGAACTGCTCAATCAAATGTACTCTTCAACTCTGCTAATTGAATGCACAGAACAGATGGAAGTTTCACAGAATGCTTCTGTGTAGTTTTGATTGGAAGATATTCCTTTTTCCACTATAGGCCCCTTAGCGGTCAGAATGTCCACTTGCAGTTTCTACATAAAGTGTGTTTCAGAAGTGTTCAATCAAAAGTAAGCTTCAACTCTCTTAGGTGAAAGCACAGAACAGAAAGAAGTTTCACAGAATGCTTCTGTGAAGTTTTTATTTGAAGATATTGCTTTTTCCCCTATAGGCCCCTTAGCTCTCCTAATGTCCACTTGCAGTTTCTACAGAAAGAGTGTTTTAGAACTGCTCAATCAAAAGTAAGCTTAAACTCTCTTAGTTGAATGCACAGAACAGAAAGAAGTTTCAGAGAATACTTCTGTGTAGTTTTGATTTGAAGATATTCGTTTTTCCACTGTAGGCCCAAAAGCGTTCCGAATGTCCACTTGCAGTTTCTAAAGAAAGAGTGTTTCAGAATTGCTCAATCAAATGTACACTTCAACTCTGCTAGTTGAATGCACAGAAGAGATGGAAGTTTCACAGAGTGCTTCTGTGTAGTTTTGATTTGGAGATATTCCTTTTTCCACTATAGGCCCCTTAGCGGTCCGAATGTCCTCTTGCAGTTTCTTCAGAAACAGTGTTTCAGAAATGCTCAGTCAAAAGCAAGCTTTAAGTCTGTTAGTTGAGTGCTCAGAACAGAAGGAAGTTTCACAGAATGCTTCTGTGTAGTTTATATTTGGAGATATCCCATTTTCCAGTATAGGCTCCTTAGCGATCAGAATGTCCACTTGCAGTTTCTACAGAAAGAGTGTTTCAGAACTGCTCAATCTAAAGTAAGATTAAACTCTCTTAGTTGAGTGCACAGAACAGAAAGAAGTTTCACAGAATGCTTCTGTGTAGTATTGATTTGAAGATAATCCTTTTCCACTGTAGGCTCCTTAGCTCTCCGAATGTCCACTTGCAGTTTCTACAGAAAGAGTGTTTCAGAACTGCTGAATCAAAAGTAATCATCAATTCTGTTAGTTCAATGTACAGAAGAGAAAGATGTTTCACAGATTGCTTCTGTGTAGTTTTTATTTGGAGATATTCCTTTTTCTACTCTAGGCCCCTTACCGGTCGGTATGTCCACTTGCAGTTTCTACAGAAATGATGTTTCAGAACTGCTCAATCAAATGTATGCTTTAACTCTGTTAGTTGAATGCACAGAACAGAAAGAAGTTTCACATAACGCTTCTGTGTAGTTTTGATTTGAAGATATTCCTTTTTCCTCTATTGGCCACATAGCGTTCAGAATGTCCACTTGCAATTTCTACAGAAAGTGGGTTTCAGAACTGCTCAATCAAAAGTATGCTTCAACTCTGTTAGGTAAAAGCACAGAACAGAAAGTAGTTTCACAGAATGCTTTTGTGTAGTTTTTATTTGGAGATATACCTTTTTCCACTATAGGCCCCTTAGCGATCAGAATGTCCACTTGCAGTTTCTACAGAAAGAGTGTTTCAGAACTCCTCAATCTAAAGTATGCTTAAAATCTCTTAGTTGAATGCACAGAACAGAAAGAAGTTTCACAGAATGTTTCTGTGTAGTTTTGATTTGATGATATTCCTTTTTCCACTGTAGGCTCCTTAGCTCTCCGAATGTCCACTTGCAGTTTCTACCTAAGGAGTGTTTCAGAACTGCTCAATCAAATGTACCCTTCAACTCTGCTAATTGAATGCACAGAACAGATGGAAGTTTCACAGAATGCTTCTGTGTAGTTTTGATTGGAAGATATTCCTTTTTCCACTATAGGCCCCTTAGCGGTCAGAATGTCCACCTGCAGTTTCTACATAAAGTGTGTTTCAGAAGTGTTCAATCAAAAGTAAGCTTCAACTCTCTTAGGTGAAAGCACAGAACAGAAAGAAGTTGCACAGAATGCTTCTGTGAAGTTTTTATTTGAGGATATTGCTTTTTCCTCTATAGGCCCCTTAGCTCTCCGAATGTCCACTTGCAGTTTCTACAGAAAGAGTGTTTTAGAACTGCTGAATCAAAAGTAAGCTTAAACTCTCTTAGTTGAATGCACAGAACAGAAAGAAGTTTCAGAGAATACTTCTGTGTAGTTTTGATTTGAAGATATTCGTTTTTCCACTGTAGGCCCAAAAGCGTTCCGAATGTCCACTTGCAGTTTCTAAAGAAAGAGTGTTTCAGAATTGCTCAATCAAATGTACACTTCAACTCTGCTAGTTGAATGCACAGAACAGATGGAAGTTTCACAGAATGCTTCTGTGTAGTTTTGATTTGGAGATATTCCTTTTTCCACTATAGGCCCCTTAGCGGTCCGAATGTCCTCTTGCAGTTTCTTCAGAAACAGTGTTTCAGAAATGCTCAGTCAAAAGCAAGCTTTAAGTCTGTTAGTTGAGTGCTCAGAACAGAAGGAAGTTTCACAGAATGCTTCTGTGTAGTTTATATTTGGAGATATCCCATTTTCCACTATAGGCCCCTTAGCGATCAGAATGTCCACTTGCAGTTTCTACAGAAAGAGTGTTTCAGAACTGCTCAATCTAAAGTAAGCTTAAACTCTCTTAGTTGAATGCACAGAACAGAAAGAAGTTTCACAGAATGCTTCTGTGTAGTATTGATTTGAAGATATTCCTTTTTCCACTGTAGGCTCCTTAGCTCTCCGAATGTCCACTTGCAGTTTCTACAGAAAGAGTGTTTCAGAACTGCTGAATCAAAAGGAATCATCAATTCTGTTAGCTCAATGTACAGAAGAGAAAGATGTTTCACAGAATGCTTCTGTGTAGTTTTTATTTGGAGATATTCCTTTTTCTACTCTAGGCCCCTTACCGGTCGGAATGTCCACTTGCAGTTTCTACAGAAATGATGTTTCAGAACTGCTCAATCAAATGTATGCTTTAACTCTGTTAGTTGAATGCACAGAACAGAAAGAAGTTTCACATAACGCTTCTGTGTAGTTTTGATGTGAAGATATCCCTTTTTCCTCTATAGGCCACATAGCGTTCAGAATGTCCACTTGCAATTTCTACAGAAAGTGGGTTTCAGAACTGCTCAATCAAAAGTATGCTTCAACTCTGTTAGGTAAAAGCACAGAACAGAAAGTAGTTTCATAGAATGCTTCTGTGTAGTTTTTATTTGGAGATATACCTTTTTCCACTATAGGCCCCTTAGCGATCAGAATGTCCACTTGCAGTTTCTACAGAAAGAGTGTTTCAGAACTCCTCAATCTAAAGTATGCTTAAACTCTCTTAGTTGAATGCACAGAACAGAAAGAAGTTTCACAGAATGTTTCTGTGTAGTTTTGATTTGATGATATTCCTTTTTCCACTGTAGGCTCCTTAGCTCTCCGAATGTCCACTTGCAGTTTCTACCGAAAGAGTGTTTCAGAACTGCTCAATCAAATGTACGCTTCAACTCTGCTAATTGAATGCACAGAACAGATGGAAGTTTCACAGAATGCTTCTGTGTAGTTTTGATTGGAAGATATTCCTTTTTCCACTATAGGCCCCTTAGCGGTCAGAATGTCCACTTGCAGTTTCTACATAAAGTGTGTTTCAGAAGTGTTCAATCAAAAGTAAGCTTCAACTCTCTTAGGTGAAAGCACAGAACAGAAAGAAGTTTCACAGAATGCTTCTGTGAAGTTTTTATTTGAAGATATTGCTTTTTCCTCTATAGGCCCTTTAGCTCTCCGAATTTCCACTTGCAGTTTCTACAGAAAGAGTGTTTTAGAACTGCTCAATCAAAAGTAAGCTTAAACTCTCTTAGTTGAATGCACAGAACAGAAAGAAGTTTCAGAGAATACTTCTGTGTAGTTTTGATTTGAAGATATTCGTTTTTCCACTGTAGGCCCAAAAGCTTTCTGAATGTCCACTTGCAGTTTCTAAAGAAAGAGTGTTTCAGAATTGCTCAATCAAATGTACACTTCAACTCTGCTAGTTGAATGCACAGAAGAGATGGAAGTTTCACAGAATGCTTCTGTGTAGTTTTGATTTGGAGATATTCCTTTTTCCACTATAGGCCCTTTAGCGGTCCGAATGTCCTCTTGCAGTTTCTTCAGAAACAGTGTTTCAGAAATGCTCAGTCAAAAGCAAGCTTTAAGTCTGTTAGTTGAGTGCTCAGAACAGAAGGAAGTTTCACAGAATGCTTCTGTGTAGTTTATATTTGGAGATATCCCATTTTCCACTATAGGCCCCTTAGCGATCAGAATGTCCACTTGCAGTTTCTACAGAAAGAGTGTTTCAGAACTGCTCAATATAAAGTAAGCTTAAACTCTCTTAGTTGAATGCACAGAACAGAAAGAAGTTTCACAGAATGCTTCTGTGTAGTATTGATTTGAAGATATTCCTTTTTCCACTGTAGGCTCCTTAGCTCTTCGTATGTCCACTTGCAGTTTCTACAGAAAGAGTGTTTCAGAACTGCTGAATCAAAAGTAATCATCAATTCTGTTAGTTCAATGTAGAGAAGAGGAAGATGTTTAACAGAATGCTTCTGTGTAGTTTTTATTTGGAGATATTCCTTTTTCTACTCTAGGCCCCTTACCGGTCGGAATGTCCCCTTGCAGTTTCTACAGAAACGATGTTTCAGAACTGCTCAATCAAATGTATGCTTTAACTCTGTTAGTTGAATGCACAGAACAGAAAGAAGTTTCACATAACGCTTCTGTGTAGTTTTGATTTGAAGATATTCCTTTTTCCTCTATTGGCCACATAGCGTTGAGAATGTCCACTTGCAATTTCTACAGAAAGTGGGTTTCAGAACTGCTCAATCAAAAGTATGCTTCAACTCTGTTAGGTAAAAGCACAGAACAGAAAGTAGTTTCACAGAATGCTTTTGTGTAGTTTTTATTTGGAGATATACCTTTTTCCACTATAGGCCCCTTAGCGATCAGAATGTCCACTTGCAGTTTCTACAGAAAGAGTGTTTCAGAACTCCTCAATCTAAAGTATGCTTAAACTCTCTTAGTTGAATGCACAGAACAGAAAGAAGTTTCACAGAATGTTTCTGTGTAGTTTTGATTTGATGATATTCCTTTTTCCACTGTAGGCTGCTTAGCTCTCCGAATGTCCACTTGCAGTTTCTACCTAAGGAGTGTATCAGAACTGCTCAATCAAATGTACCCTTCAACTCTGCTAATTGAATGCACAGAACAGATGGAAGTTTCACAGAATGCTTCTGTGTAGTTTTGATTGGAAGATATTCCTTTTTCCACTATAGGCCCCTTAGCGGTCAGAATGTCCACCTGCAGTTTCTACATAAAGTGTGTTTCAGAAGTGTTCAATCAAAAGTAAGCTTCAACTCTCTTAGGTGAAAGCACAGAACAGAAAGAAGTTGCACAGAATGCTTCTGTGAAGTTTTTATTTGAGGATATTGCTTTTTCCTCTATAGGCCCCTTAGCTCTCCGAATGTCCACTTGCAGTTTCTACAGAAAGAGTGTTTTAGAACTGCTCAATCAAAAGTAAGCTTAAACTCTCTTAGTTGAATGCACAGAACAGAAAGAAGTTTCAGAGAATACTTCTGTGTAGTTTTGATTTGAAGATATTCGTTTTTCCACTGTAGGCCCAAAAGCGTTCCGAATGTCCACTTGCAGTTTCTAAAGAAAGAGTGTTTCAGAATTGCTCAATCAAATGTACACTTCAACTCTGCTAGTTGAATGCACAGAACAGATGGAAGTTTCACAGAATGCTTCTGTGTAGTTTTGATTTGGAGATATTCCTTTTTCCACTATAGGCCCCTTAGCGGTCCGAATGTCCTCTTGCAGTTTCTTCAGAAACAGTGTTTCAGAAATGCTCAGTCAAAAGCAAGCTTTAAGTCTGTTAGTTGAGTGCTCAGAACAGAAGGAAGTTTCACAGAATGCTTCTGTGTAGTTTATATTTGGAGATATCCCATTTTCCACTATAGGCCCCTTAGCGATCAGAATGTCCACTTGCAGTTTCTACAGAAAGAGTGTTTCAGAACTGCTCAATCTAAAGTAAGCTTAAACTCTCTTAGTTGAATGCACAGAACAGAAAGAAGTTTCACAGAATGCTTCTGTGTAGTATTGATTTGAAGATATTCCTTTTTCCACTGTAGGCTCCTTAGCTCTCCGAATGTCCACTTGCAGTTTCTACAGAAAGAGTGTTTCAGAACTGCTGAATCAAAAGGAATCATCAATTCTGTTAGCTCAATGTACAGAAGAGAAAGATGTTTCACAGAATGCTTCTGTGTAGTTTTTATTTGGAGATATTCCTTTTTCTACTCTAGGCCCCTTACCGGTCGGAATGTCCACTTGCAGTTTCTACAGAAATGATGTTTCAGAACTGCTCAATCAAATGTATGCTTTAACTCTGTTAGTTGAATGCACAGAACAGAAAGAAGTTTCACATAACGCTTCTGTGTAGTTTTGATGTGAAGATATTCCTTTTTCCTCTATAGGCCACATAGCGTTCAGAATGTCCACTTGCAATTTCTACAGAAAGTGGGTTTCAGAACTGCTCAATCAAAAGTATGCTTCAACTCTGTTAGGTAAAAGCACAGAACAGAAAGTAGTTTCATAGAATGCTTCTGTGTAGTTTTTATTTGGAGATATACCTTTTTCCACTATAGGCCCCTTAGCGATCAGAATGTCCACTTGCAGTTTCTACAGAAAGAGTGTTTCAGAACTCCTCAATCTAAAGTATGCTTAAACTCTCTTAGTTGAATGCACAGAACAGAAAGAAGTTTCACAGAATGTTTCTGTGTAGTTTTGATTTGATGATATTCCTTTTTCCACTGTAGGCTCCTTAGCTCTCCGAATGTCCACTTGCAGTTTCTACCGAAAGAGTGTTTCAGAACTGCTCAATCAAATGTACGCTTCAACTCTGCTAATTGAATGCACAGAACAGATGGAAGTTTCACAGAATGCTTCTGTGTAGTTTTGATTGGAAGATATTCCTTTTTCCACTATAGGCCCCTTAGCGGTCAGAATGTCCACTTGCAGTTTCTACATAAAGTGTGTTTCAGAAGTGTTCAATCAAAAGTAAGCTTCAACTCTCTTAGGTGAAAGCACAGAACAGAAAGAAGTTTCACAGAATGCTTCTGTGAAGTTTTTATTTGAAGATATTGCTTTTTCCTCTATAGGCCCTTTAGCTCTCCGAATTTCCACTTGCAGTTTCTACAGAAAGAGTGTTTTAGAACTGCTCAATCAAAAGTAAGCTTAAACTCTCTTAGTTGAATGCACAGAACAGAAAGAAGTTTCAGAGAATACTTCTGTGTAGTTTTGATTTGAAGATATTCGTTTTTCCACTGTAGGCCCAAAAGCTTTCCGAATGTCCACTTGCAGTTTCTAAAGAAAGAGTGTTTCAGAATTGCTCAATCAAATGTACACTTCAACTCTGCTAGTTGAATGCACAGAAGAGATGGAAGTTTCACAGAATGCTTCTGTGTAGTTTTGATTTGGAGATATTCCTTTTTCCACTATAGGCCCTTTAGCGGTCCGAATGTCCTCTTGCAGTTTCTTCAGAAACAGTGTTTCAGAAATGCTCAGTCAAAAGCAAGCTTTAAGTCTGTTAGTTGAGTGCTCAGAACAGAAGGAAGTTTCACAGAATGCTTCTGTGTAGTTTATATTTGGAGATATCCCATTTTCCACTATAGGCCCCTTAGCGATCAGAATGTCCACTTGCAATTTCTACAGAAAGAGTGTTTCAGAACTGCTCAATCTAAAGTAAGATTAAACTCTCTTAGTTGAATGCACAGAACAGAAAGAAGTTTCACAGAATGCTTCTGTGTAGTATTGATTTGAAGATATTCCTTTTTCCACTGTAGGCTCCTTAGCTCTCCGAATGTCCTCTTGCAGTTTCTTCAGAAACAGTGTTTCAGAAATGCTCAGTCAAAAGCAAGCTTTAAGTCTGTTAGTTGAGTGCTCAGAACAGAAGGAAGTTTCACAGAATGCTTCTGTGTAGTTTTTATTTGGAGATATTCCTTTTTCTACTCTAGGCCCCTTACCGGTCGGAATGTCCACTTGCAGTTTCTACAGAAATGATGTTTCAGAACTGCTCAATCAAATGTATGCTTTAACTCTGTTAGTTAAATGCACAGAACAGAAAGAAGTTTCACATAACGCTTCTCTGTAGTTTTGATTTGAAGATATTACTTTTTCCTCAATAGGCCACATAGCGTTCAGAATGTCCACTTGCAATTTCTACAGAAAGTGGGTTTCAGAACTGTTGAATCAAAAGTATGCTTCAACTCTGTTAGGTAAAAGCACAGAACAGAAAGTAGTTTCACAGAATGCTTCTGTGTAGTTTTTATTTGGAGATATACCTTTTTCCACTATAGGCCCCTTAGCGATCAGAATGTCCACTTGCAGTTTCTACAGAAAGAGTGTTTCAGAACTCCTCAATCTAAAGTATGCTTAAACTCTCTTAGTTGAATGCACAGAACAGAAAGAATTTTCACAGAATGTTTCTGTGTAGTTTTGATTTGATGATATTCCTTTTTCCTCTGTAGGCTCCTTAGCTCTCCGAATGTCCACTTTCAGTTTCTACCGAAAGAGTGTTTCAGAACTGCTCAATCAAATGTACGCTTCAACTCTGCTAATTGATTGCACAGAACAGATGGAAGTTTCACTGAATGCTTCTGTGTAGTTTTGATTGGAAGTTATTCCTTTTTCCACTATAGGCCCCTGAGCAGTCAGAATGTCCACTTGCAGTTTCTACATAAAGTGTGTTTCAGAAGTGTTCAATCAAAAGTAAGCTTCAACTCTCTTAGGTGAAAGCACAGAAGAGAAAGTAGTTTCACGGAATGCTTCTGTGTAGTTTTGATTTGGAGATATTCCTTTTTCCACTATAGGCCCCATAGCGGTCCGAATGTCCTCTTGCAGTTTCTTCAGAAACAGTGTTTCAGAAATGCTCAGTCAAAAGCAAGCTTTAAGTCTGTTAGTTGAGTGCTCAGAACAGAAGGAAGTTTCACAGAATGCTTCTGTGTAGTTTATATTTGGAGATATCCCATTTTCCACTATAGGCCCCTTAGCGATCAGAATGTCCACTTGCAGTTTCTACAGAAAGAGTGTTTCAGAACTGCTCAATATAAAGAAAGCTTAAACTCTCTTAGTTGAATGCACAGAACAGAAAGAAGTTTCACAGAATGCTTCTGTGTAGTATTGATTTGAAGATATTCCTTTTTCCACTGTAGGCTCCTTAGCTCTCCGAATGTCCACTTGCAGTTTCTACAGAAAGAGTGTTTCAGAACTGCTGAATCAAAAGTAATCATCAATTCTGTTAGTTCAATGTACAGAAGAGAAAGATGTTTCACAGAATGCTTCTGTGTAGTTTTTATTTGGAGATATTCCTTTTTCTACTCTAGGCCCCTTACCGGTCGGAATGTCCACTTGCAGTTTCTACAGAAATGATGTTTCAGAACTGCTCAATCAAATGTATGCTTTAACTCTGTTAGTTGAATGCACAGAACAGAAAGAAGTTTCACATAACGCTTCTGTGTAGTTTTGATTTGAAGATATTCCTTTTTCCTCTATAGGCCACATAGCGTTCAGAATGTCCACTTGCAATTTCTACAGAAAGTGGGTTTCAGAACTGCTCAATCAAAAGTATGCTTCAACTCTGTTAGGTAAAAGCACAGAAGAGAAAGTAGTTTCACAGAATGCTTCTGTGTAGTTTTTATTTGGAGATATACCTTTTTCCACTATAGGCCCCTTAGCGATCAGAATGTCCACTTGCAGTTTCTACAGAAAGAGTGTTTCAGAACTCCTCAATCTAAAGTATGCTTAAACTCTCTTAGTTGAATGCACAGAACAGAAAGAAGTTTCACAGAATGTTTCTGTGTAGTTTTGATTTGATGATATTCCTTTTTCCACTGTAGGCTCCTTAGCTCTCCGAATGTCCACTTGCAGTTTCTACCGAAAGAGTGTTTCAGAACTGCTCAATCAAATGTACGCTTCAACTCTGCTAATTGAATGCACAGAACAGATGGAAGTTTCACAGAATGCTTCTGTGTAGTTTTGATTGGAAGATATTCCTTTTTCCACTATAGGCCCCTTAGCGGTCAGAATGTCCACTTGCAGTTTCTACATAAAGTGTGTTTCAGAAGTGTTCAGTCAAAAGTAAGCTTCAACTCTCTTAGGTGAAAGCACAGAACAGAAAGAAGTTGCACAGAATGCTTCTGTGAAGTTTTTATTTGAAGATATTGCTTTTTCCTCTATAGGCCCCTTATCTCTCCGAATGTCCACTTGCAGTTTCTACAGAAAGAGTGTTTTAGAACTGCTCAATCAAAAGTAAGCTTAAACTCTCTTAGTTGAATGCACAGAACAGAAAGAAGTTTCAGAGAATACTTCTGTGTAGTTTTGATTTGAAGATATTCGTTTTTCCACTGTAGGCCCAAAAGCGTTCCGAATGTCCACTTGCAGTTTCTAAAGAAAGAGTGTTTCAGAATTGCTCAATCAAATGTACACTTCAACTCTGCTAGTTGAATGCACAGAACAGATGGAAGTTTCACAGAATGCTTCTGTGTAGTTTTGATTTGGAGATATTCCTTTTTCCACTATAGGCCCCTTAGCGGTCCGAATGTCCTCTTGCAGTTTCTTCAGAAACAGTGTTTCAGAAATGCTCAGTCAAAAGCAAGCTTTAAGTCTGTTAGTTGAGTGCTCAGAACAGAAGGAAGTTTCACAGAATGCTTCTGTGTAGTTTATATTTGGAGATATCCCATTTTCCACTATAGGCCCCTTAGCGATCAGAATGTCCACTTGCAGTTTCTACAGAAAGAGTGTTTCAGAACTGCTCAATCTAAAGTAAGCTTAAACTCTCTTAGTTGAATGCACAGAACAGAAAGAAGTTTCACAGAATGCTTCTGTGTAGTATTGATTTGAAGATATTCCTTTTTCCACTGTAGGCTCCTTAGCTCTCCGAATGTCCACTTGCAGTTTCTACAGAAAGAGTGTTTCAGAACTGCTGAATCAAAAGGAATCATCAATTCTGTTAGCTCAATGTACAGAAGAGAAAGATGTTTCACAGAATGCTTCTGTGTAGTTTTTATTTGGAGATATTCCTTTTTCTACTCTAGGCCCCTTACCGGTCGGAATGTCCACTTGCAGTTTCTACAGAAATGATGTTTCAGAACTGCTCAATCAAATGTATGCTTTAACTCTGTTAGTTGAATGCACAGAACAGAAAGAAGTTTCACATAACGCTTCTGTGTAGTTTTGATGTGAAGATATTCCTTTTTCCTCTATAGGCCACATAGCGTTCAGAATGTCCACTTGCAATTTCTACAGAAAGTGGGTTTCAGAACTGCTCAATCAAAAGTATGCTTCAACTCTGTTAGGTAAAAGCACAGAACAGAAAGTAGTTTCATAGAATGCTTCTGTGTAGTTTTTATTTGGAGATATACCTTTTTCCACTATAGGCCCCTTAGCGATCAGAATGTCCACTTGCAGTTTCTACAGAAAGAGTGTTTCAGAACTCCTCAATCTAAAGTATGCTTAAACTCTCTTAGTTGAATGCACAGAACAGAAAGAAGTTTCACAGAATGTTTCTGTGTAGTTTTGATTTGATGATATTCCTTTTTCCACTGTAGGCTCCTTAGCTCTCCGAATGTCCACTTGCAGTTTCTACCGAAAGAGTGTTTCAGAACTGCTCAATCAAATGTACGCTTCAACTCTGCTAATTGAATGCACAGAACAGATGGAAGTTTCACAGAATGCTTCTGTGTAGTTTTGATTGGAAGATATTCCTTTTTCCACTATAGGCCCCTTAGCGGTCAGAATGTCCACTTGCAGTTTCTACATAAAGTGTGTTTCAGAAGTGTTCAATCAAAAGTAAGCTTCAACTCTCTTAGGTGAAAGCACAGAACAGAAAGAAGTTTCACAGAATGCTTCTGTGAAGTTTTTATTTGAAGATATTGCTTTTTCCTCTATAGGCCCTTTAGCTCTCCGAATTTCCACTTGCAGTTTCTACAGAAAGAGTGTTTTAGAACTGCTCAATCAAAAGTAAGCTTAAACTCTCTTAGTTGAATGCACAGAACAGAAAGAAGTTTCAGAGAATACTTCTGTGTAGTTTTGATTTGAAGATATTCGTTTTTCCACTGTAGGCCCAAAAGCTTTCCGAATGTCCACTTGCAGTTTCTAAAGAAAGAGTGTTTCAGAATTGCTCAATCAAATGTACACTTCAACTCTGCTAGTTGAATGCACAGAAGAGATGGAAGTTTCACAGAATGCTTCTGTGTAGTTTTGATTTGGAGATATTCCTTTTTCCACTATAGGCCCTTTAGCGGTCCGAATGTCCTCTTGCAGTTTCTTCAGAAACAGTGTTTCAGAAATGCTCAGTCAAAAGCAAGCTTTAAGTCTGTTAGTTGAGTGCTCAGAACAGAAGGAAGTTTCACAGAATGCTTCTGTGTAGTTTATATTTGGAGATATCCCATTTTCCACTATAGGCCCCTTAGCGATCAGAATGTCCACTTGCAGTTTCTACAGAAAGAGTGTTTCAGAACTGCTCAATCTAAAGTAAGATTAAACTCTCTTAGTTGAATGCACAGAACAGAAAGAAGTTTCACAGAATGCTTCTGTGTAGTATTGATTTGAAGATATTCCTTTTTCCACTGTAGGCTCCTTAGCTCTCCGAATGTCCTCTTGCAGTTTCTTCAGAAACAGTGTTTCAGAAATCCTCAGTCAAAAGCAAGCTTTAAGTCTGTTAGTTGAGTGCTCAGAACAGAAGGAAGTTTCACAGAATGCTTCTGTGTAGTTTATATTTGGAGATATCCCATTTTCCACTATAGGCCCCTTAGCGATCAGAATGTCCACTTGCAGTTTCTACAGAAAGAGTGTTTCAGAACTGCTCAATCTAAAGTAAGATTAAACTCTCTTAGTTGAATGCACAGAACAGAAAGAAGTTTCACAGAATGCTTCTGTGTAGTATTGATTTGAAGATATTCCTTTTTCCACTGTAGGCTCCTTAGCTCTCCGAATGTCCACTTGCAGTTTCTACAGAAAGAGTGTTTCAGAACTGCTGAATCAAAAGTAATCATCAATTCTGTTAGTTCAATGTACAGAAGAGAAAGATGTTTCACAGAATGCTTCTGTGTAGTTTTTATTTGGAGATATTCCTTTTTCTACTCTAGGCCCCTTACCGGTCGGAATGTCCACTTGCAGTTTCTACAGAAATGATGTTTCAGAACTGCTCAATCAAATGTATGCTTTAACTCTGTTAGTTGAATGCACAGAACAGAAAGAAGTTTCACATAACGCTTCTGTGTAGTTTTGATTTGAAGATATTCCTTTTTCCTCTATAGGCCACATAGCGTTCAGAATGTCCACTTGCAATTTCTACAGAAAGTGGGTTTCAGAACTGCTCAATCAAAAGTATGCTTCAACTCTGTTAGGTAAAAGCACAGAACAGAAAGTAGTTTCACAGAATGCTTCTGTGTAGTTTTTATTTGGAGATATACCTTTTTCCACTATAGGCCCCTTAGCGATCAGAATGTCCACTTGCAGTTTCTACAGAAAGAGTGTTTCAGAACTCCTCAATCTAAAGTATGCTTAAACTCTCTTAGTTGAATGCACAGAACAGAAAGAAGTTTCACAGAATGTTTCTGTGTAGTTTTGATTTGATGATATTCCTTTTTCCACTGTAGGCTCCTTAGCTCTCCGAATGTCCACTTGCAGTTTCTACCGAAAGAGTGTTTCAGAACTGCTCAATCAAATGTACGCTTCAACTCTGCTAATTGAATGCACAGAACAGATGGAAGTTTCACAGAATGCTTCTGTGTAGTTTTGATTGGAAGATATTCCTTTTTCCACTATAGGCCCCTTAGCGGTCAGAATGTCCACTTGCAGTTTCTACATAAAGTGTGTTTCAGAAGTGTTCAGTCAAAAGTAAGCTTCAACTCTCTTAGGTGAAAGCACAGAACAGAAAGAAGTTTCACAGAATGCTTCTGTGAAGTTTTTATTTGAAGATATTGCTTTTTCCTCTATAGGCCCCTTAGCTCTCCGAATGTCCACTTGCAGTTTCTACAGAAAGAGTGTTTTAGAACTGCTCAATCAAAAGTAAGCTTAAACTCTCTTAGTTGAATGCACAGAACAGAAAGAAGTTTCAGAGAACACTTCTGTGTAGTTTTGATTTGAAGATATTCGTTTTTCCACTGTAGGCCCAAAAGCGTTCCGAATGTCCACTTGCAGTTTCTAAAGAAAGAGTGTTTCAGAATTGCTCAATCAAATGTACACTTCAACTCTGCTAGTTGAATGCACAGAACAGATGGACGTTTCACAGAATGCTTCTGTGTAGTTTTGATTTGGAGATATTCCTTTTTCCACTGTAGGCCCCTTAGCGGTCCGAATGTCCTCTTGCAGTTTCTTCAGAAACAGTGTTTCATAAATGCTCAGTCAAAAGCAAGCTTTAAGTCTGTTAGTTGAGTGCTCAGAACAGAAGGAAGTTTCACAGAATGCTTCTGTGTAGTTTATATTTGAAGATATCCCATTTTCCACTATAGGCCCCTTAGCGATCAGAATGTCCACTTGCAGTTTCTACAGAAAGAGTGTTTCAGAACTGCTCAATCTAAAGTAAGCTTAAACTCTCTTAGTTGAATGCACAGAACAGAAAGGAGTTTCACAGAATGCTTCTGTGTAGTATTGATTGGAAGATATTCCTTTTTCCACTGTAGGCTCCTTAGCTCTCCGAATGTCCACTTGCAGTTTCTACCGAAAGAGTGTTTCAGAACTGCTCAATCAAATGTACGCTTCAACTCTGCTAATTGAATGCACAGAACAGATGGAAGTTTCACAGAATGCTTCTGTGTAGTTTTGATTGGAAGATATTCCTTTTTCCACTATAGGCCCCTTAGCGGTCAGAATGTCCACTTGCAGTTTCTACATAAAGTGTGTTTCAGAAGTGTTCAGTCAAAAGTAAGCTTCAACTCTCTTAGGTGAAAGCACAGAACAGAAAGAAGTTTCACAGAATGCTTCTGTGAAGTTTTTATTTGAAGATATTGCTTTTTCCTCTATAGGCCCCTTAGCTCTCCGAATGTCCACTTGCAGTTTCTACAGAAAGAGTGTTTTAGAACTGCTCAATCAAAAGTAAGCTTAAACTCTCTTAGTTGAATGCACAGAACAGAAAGAAGTTTCAGAGAACACTTCTGTGTAGTTTTGATTTGAAGATATTCGTTTTTCCACTGTGGGCCCAAAGCGTTCCGAATGTCCACTTGCAGTTTCTAAAGAAAGAGTGTTTCAGAATTGCTCAATCAAATGTACACTTCAACTCCGCTAGTTGAATGCACAGAACAGATGGAAGTTTCACAGAATGCTTCTGTGTAGTTTTGATTTGGAGATATTCCTTTTTCCACTATAGGCCCCTTAGCGGTCCGAATGTCCTCTTGCAGTTTCTTCAGAAAGAGTGTTTCAGAAATGCTCAGTCAAAAGCAAGCTTTAAGTCTGTTAGTTGAGTGCTCAGAACAGAAGGAAGTTTCACAGAATGCTTCTGTGTAGTTTATATTTGGAGATATCCCATTTTCCACTATAGGCCCCTTAGCGATCAGAATGTCCACTTGCAGTTTCTACAGAAAGAGTGTTTCAGAACTGCTCAATCTAAAGTAAGCTTAAACTCTCTTAGTTGAATGCACAGAACAGAAAGAAGTTTCACAGAATGCTTCTGTGTAGTATTGATTTGAAGATATTCCTTTTTCCACTGTAGGCTCCTTAGCTCTCCGAATGTCCACTTGCAGTTTCTACCGAAAGAGTGTTTCAGAACTGCTGAATCAAAAGTAATCATCAATTCTGTTAGTTCAATGTACAGAAGAGAAAGATGTTTCACAGAATGCTTCTGTGTAGTTTTTATTTGGAGATATTCCTTTTTCTACTCTAGGCCCCTTACCGGTCGGAATGTCCACTTGCAGTTTCTACAGAAATGATGTTTCAGAACTGCTCAATCAAATGTATGCTTTAACTCTGTTAGTTGAATGCACAGAACAGAAAGAAGTTTCACATAACGCTTCTGTGTAGTTTTGATGTGAAGATATTCCTTTTTCCTCTATAGGCCACATAGCGTTCAGAATGTCCACTTGCAATTTCTACAGAAAGTGGGTTTCAGAACTGCTCAATCAAAAGTATGCTTCAACTCTGTTAGGTAAAAGCACAGAACAGAAAGTAGTTTCATAGAATGCTTCTGTGTAGTTTTTATTTGGAGATATACCTTTTTCCACTATAGGCCCCTTAGCGATCAGAATGTCCACTTGCAGTTTCTACAGAAAGAGTGTTTCAGAACTCCTCAATCTAAAGTATGCTTAAACTCTCTTAGTTGAATGCACAGAACAGAAAGAAGTTTCACAGAATGTTTCTGTGTAGTTTTGATTTGATGATATTCCTTTTTCCACTGTAGGCTCCTTAGCTCTCCGAATGTCCACTTGCAGTTTCTACCGAAAGAGTGTTTCAGAACTGCTCAATCAAATGTACGCTTCAACTCTGCTAATTGAATGCACAGAACAGATGGAAGTTTCACAGAATGCTTCTGTGTAGTTTTGATTGGAAGATATTCCTTTTTCCACTATAGGCCCCTTAGCGGTCAGAATGTCCACTTGCAGTTTCTACATAAAGTGTGTTTCAGAAGTGTTCAATCAAAAGTAAGCTTCAACTCTCTTAGGTGAAAGCACAGAACAGAAAGAAGTTTCACAGAATGCTTCTGTGAAGTTTTTATTTGAAGATATTGCTTTTTCCTCTATAGGCCCTTTAGCTCTCCGAATTTCCACTTGCAGTTTCTACAGAAAGAGTGTTTTAGAACTGCTCAATCAAAAGCAAGCTTAAACTCTCTTAGTTGAATGCACAGAACAGAAAGAAGTTTCAGAGAACACTTCTGTGTAGTTTTGATTTGAAGATATTCGTTTTTCCACTGTGGGCCCAAAAGCGTTCCGAATGTCCACTTGCAGTTTCTAAAGAAAGAGTGTTTCAGAATTGCTCAATCAAATGTACACTTCAACTCTGCTAGTTGAATGCACAGAACAGATGGAAGTTTCACAGAATGCTTCTGTGTAGTTTTTATTTGGAGATATTCCTTTTTCCACTATAGGCCCCTTAGCGGTCCGAATGTCCTCTTGCAGTTTCTTCAGAAACAGTGTTTCAGAAATGCTCAGTCAAAAGCAAGCTTTAAGTCTGTTAGTTGAGTGCTCAGAACAGAAGGAAGTTTCACAGAATGCTTCTGTGTAGTTTATATTTGGAGATATCCCATTTTCCACTATAGGCCCCTTAGCGATCAGAATGTCCACTTGCAGTTTCTACAGAAAGAGTGTTTCAGAACTGCTCAATCTAAAGTAAGCTTAAACTCTCTTAGTTGAATGCACAGAACAGAAAGTAGTTTCACAGAATGCTTCTGTGTAGTATTGATTTGAAGATATTCCTTTTTCCACTGTAGGCTCCTTAGCTCTCCGAATGTCCACTTGCAGTTTCTACAGAAAGAGTGTTTCAGAACTGCTGAATCAAAAGTAATCATCAATTCTGTTAGTTCAATGTACAGAAGAGAAAGATGTTTCACAGAATGCTTCTGTGTAGTTTTTATTTGGAGATATTCCTTTTTCTACTCTAGGCCCCTTACCGGTCAGAATGTCCACTTGCAGTTTCTACAGAAATGATGTTTCAGAACTGCTCAATCAAATGTATGCTTTAACTCTGTTAGTTGAATGCACAGAACAGAAAGAAGTTTCAAATAACGCTTCTGTGTAGTTTTGATTTGAAGATATTCCTTTTTCCTCTATAGGCCACATAGCGTTCAGAATGTCCACTTGCAATTTCTACAGAAAGTGGGTTTCAGAACTGCTCAATCAAAAGTATGCTTCAACTCTGTTAGGTAAAAGCACAGAACAGAAAGTAGTTTCACAGAATGCTTCTCTGTAGTTTTTATTTGGAGATATACCTTTTTCCACTATAGGCCCCTTAGCGATCAGAATGTCCACTTGCAGTTTCTACAGAAAGAGTGTTTCAGAACTCCTCAATCTAAAGTATGCTTAAACTCTCTTAGTTGAATGCACAGAACAGAAAGAAGTTTCACAGAATGTTTCTGTGTAGTTTTGATTTGATGATATTCCTTTTTCCACTGTAGGCTCCTTAGCTCTCCGAATGTCCACTTGCAGTTTCTACCGAAAGAGTGTTTCAGAACTGCTCAATCAAATGTTCGCTTCAACTCTGCTAATTGAATGCACAGAACAGATGGAAGTTTCACAGAATGCTTCTGTGTAGTTTTGATTGGAAGATATTCCTTTTTCCACTATAGGCCCCTTAGCGGTCAGAATGTCCACTTGCAGTTTCTACATAAAGTGTGTTTCAGAAGTGTTCAGTCAAAAGTAAGCTTCAACTCTCTTAGGTGAAAGCACAGAACAGAAAGAAGTTTCACAGAATGCTTCTGTGAAGTTTTTATTTGAAGATATTGCTTTTTCCTCTATAGGCCCCTTAGCTCTCCGAATGTCCACTTGCAGTTTCTACAGAAAGAGTGTTTTAGAACTGCTCAATCAAAAGTAAGCTTAAACTCTCTTAGTTGAATGCACAGAACAGAAAGAAGTTTCAGAGAACACTTCTGTGTAGTTTTGATTTGAAGATATTCGTTTTTCCACTGTGGGCCCAAAGCGTTCCGAATGTCCACTTGCAGTTTCTAAAGAAAGAGTGTTTCAGAATTGCTCAATCAAATGTACACTTCAACTCCGCTAGTTGAATGCACAGAACAGATGGAAGTTTCACAGAATGCTTCTGTGTAGTTTTGATTTGGAGATATTCCTTTTTCCACTATAGGCCCCTTAGCGGTCCGAATGTCCTCTTGCAGTTTCTTCAGAAACAGTGTTTCAGAAATGCTCAGTCAAAAGCAAGCTTTAAGTCTGTTAGTTGAGTGCTCAGAACAGAAGGAAGTTTCACAGAATGCTTCTGTGTAGTTTATATTTGGAGATATCCCATTTTCCACTATAGGCCCCTTAGCGATCAGAATGTCCACTTGCAGTTTCTACAGAAAGAGTGTTTCAGAACTGCTCAATCTAAAGTAAGCTTAAACTCTCTTAGTTGAATGCACAGAACAGAAAGAAGTTTCACAGAATGCTTCTGTGTAGTATTGATTTGAAGATATTCCTTTTTCCACTGTAGGCTCCTTAGCTCTCCGAATGTCCACTTGCAGTTTCTACAGAAAGAGTGTTTCAGAACTGCTGAATCAAAAGTAATCATCAATTCTGTTAGTTCAATGTACAGAAGAGAAAGATGTTTCACAGAATGCTTCTGTGTAGTTTTTATTTGGAGATATTCCTTTTTCTACTCTAGGCCCCTTACCGGTCGGAATGTCCACTTGCAGTTTCTACAGAAATGATGTTTCAGAACTGCTCAATCAAATGTATGTTTTAACTCTGTTAGTTGAATGCACAGAACAGAAAGAAGTTTCACATAAAGCTTCTGTGTAGTTTTGATTTGAAGATATTCCTTTTTCCTCTATAGGCCACATAGCGTTCAGAATGTCCACTTGCAATTTCTACAGAAAGTGGGTTTCAGAACTGCTCAATCAAAAGTATGCTTCAACTCTGTTAGGTAAAAGCACAGAACAGGAGGAAGTTTCACAGAATGCTTCTGTGTAGTTTATATTTGGAGATATCCCATTTTCCACTATAGGCCCCTTAGCGATCAGAATGTCCACTTGCAGTTTCTACAGAAAGAGTGTTTCAGAACTGCTCAATCTAAAGTAAGCTTAAACTCTCTTAGCTGAATGCACAGAACAGAAAGGAGTTTCACAGAATGCTTCTGTGTAGTATTGATTTGAAGATATTCCTTTTTCCACTGTAGGCTCCTTAGCTCTCCGAATGTCCACTTGCAGTTTCTACCGAAAGAGTGTTTCAGAACTGCTCAATCAAATGTACGCTTCAACTCTGCTAATTGAATGCACAGAACAGATGGAAGTTTCACAGAATGCTTCTGTGTAGTTTTGATTGGAAGATATTAGTTTTTCCACTATAGGCCCCTTAGCGGTCAGAATGTCCACTTGCAGTTTCTACATAAAGTGTGTTTCAGAAGTGTTCAATCAAAAGTAAGCTTCAACTCTCTTAGGTGAAAGCACAGAACAGAAAGAAGTTCCACAGAATGCTTTTGTGAAGTTTTTATTTGAAGATATTGCTTTTTCCTCTATAGGCCCCTTAGCTCTCCGAATGTCCACTTGCAGTTTCTACAGAAAGAGTGTTTTAGAACTGCTCAATCAAAAGTAAGCTTAAACTCTCTTAGTTGAATGCACAGAACAGAAAGAAGTTTCAGAGAATACTTCTGTGTAGTTTTGATTTGAAGATATTCGTTTTTCCACTGTAGGCCCAAAAGCGTTCCGAATGTCCACATGCAGTTTCTAAAGAAAGAGTGTTTCAGAATTGCTCAATCAAATGTACACTTCAACTCTGCTAGTTGAATGCACAGAACAGATGGACGTTTCACAGAATGCTTCTGTGTAGTTTTGATTTGGAGATATTCCTTTTTCCACTATAGGCCCCTTAGCGGTCCGAATATCCTCTTGCAGTTACTTCAGAAACAGTGTTTCAGAAACGCTAAGTCAAAAGCAAGCTTTAAGTCTGTTAGTTGAGTGCTCAGAACAGAAGGAAGTTTCACAGAATGCTTCTGTGTAGTTTATATTTGGAGATATCCCATTTTCCACTATAGGCCCCTTAGCGATCAGAATGTCCACTTGCAGTTTCTACAGAAAGAGTGTTTCAGAACTGCTCAATCTAAAGTAAGCTTAAACTCTCTTAGTTGAATGCACAGAACAGAAAGAAGTTTCACAGAATGCTTCTGTGTAGTATTGATTTGAAGATATTCCTTTTTCCACTGTAGGCTCCTTAGCTCTCCGTATGTCCACTTGCAGTTTCTACAGAAAGAGTGTTTCAGAACTGCTGAATCAAAAGTAATCATCAATTCTGTTTGTTCAATGTACAGAAGAGAAAGATGTTTCACAGAATAATTCTGTGTAGTTTTTATTTGGAGATATTCCTTTTTCTACTCTAGGCCCCTTACCGGTCGGAATGTCCACTTGCAGTTTCTACAGAAATGATGTTTCAGAACTGCTCAATCAAATATATGCTTTAACTCTGTTAGTTGAATGCACAGAACAGAAAGAAGTTTCACATAAAGCTTCTGTGTAGTTTTGATTTGAAGATATTCCTTTTTCCTGTATAGGCCACATAGCGTTCAGAATGTCCACTTGCAATTTCTACAGAATGTGGGTTTCAGAACTGCTCAATCAAAAGTATGCTTCAACTCTGTTAGGTAAAAGCACAGAACAGAAAGTAGTTTCACAGAATGCTTCTGTGTAGTTTTTATTTGGAGATATACCTTTTTCCACTATAGGCCCCTTAGCGATCAGAATGTCCACTTGCAGTTTCTACAGAAAGAGTGTTTCAGAACTCCTCAATCTAAAGTATGCTTAAACTCTCTTAGTTGAATGCACAGAACAGAAAGAAGTTTCACAGAATGTTTCTGTGTAGTTTTGATTTGATGATATTCCTTTTTCCACTGTAGGCTCCTTAGCTCTCCGAATGTCCACTTGCAGTTTCTACCGAAAGAGTGTTTCAGAACTGCTCAATCAAATGTACGCTTCAACTCTGCTAATTGAATGCACAGAACAGATGGAAGTTTCACAGAATGCTTCTGTGTAGTTTTGATTGGAAGATATTCCTTTTTCCAGTATAGGCCCCTTAGCGGTCAGAATGTCCACTTGCAGTTTCTACATAAAGTGTGTTTCAGAAGTGTTCAATCAAAAGTAAGCTTCAACTCTCTTAGGTGAAAGCCAGAACAGAAAGAAGTTTCACAGAATGCTTCTGTGAAGTTTTTATTTGAAGATATTTCTTTTTCCTCTATAGGCCCCTTAGCTCTCCGAATGTCCACTAGCAGTTTCTACAGAAAGAGTGTTTAAGAACTGCTCAATCAAAAGTAAGCTTAAACTCTCTTAGTTGAATGCACAGAACAGAAAGAAGTTTCAGAGAACACTTCTGTGTAGTTTTGATTTGAAGATATTCGTTTTTCCACTGTGGGCCCAAAAGCGTTCCGAATGTCCACTTGCAGTTTCTAAAGAAAGAGTGTTTCAGAATTGCTCAATCAAATGTACACTTCAACTCTGCTAGTTGAATGCACAGAACAGATGGAAGTTTCACAGAATGCTTCTGTGTAGTTTTTAATTGGAGATATTCCTTTTTCCACTATAGGCCCCTTAGCGGTCCGAATGTCCTCTTGCAGTTTCTTCTGAAACAGTGTTTCAGAAATGCTCAGTCAAAAGCAAGCTTTAAGTCTGTTAGTTGAGTGCTCAGAACAGAAGGAAGTTTCACAGAATGCTTCTGTGTAGTTTATATTTGGAGATATCCCATTTTCCACTATAGGCCCCTTAGCGATCAGAATGTCCACTTGCAGTTTCTACAGAAAGAGTGTTTCAGAACTGCTCAATCTAAAGTAAGCTTAAACTCTCTTAGTTGAATGCACAGAACAGAAAGAAGTTTCACAGAATGCTTCTGTGTAGTATTGATTTGAAGATATTCCTTTTTCCACTGTAGGCTCCTTAGCTCTCCGAATGTCCACTTGCAGTTTCTACAGAAAGAGTGTTTCAGAACTGCTGAATCAAAAGTAATCATCAATTCTGTTAGTTCAATGTACAGAAGAGAAAGATGTTTCACAGAATGCTTCTGTGTAGTTTTCATTTGGAGATATTCCTTTTTCTACTCTAGGCCCCTTACCGGTCGGAATGTCCACTTGCAGTTTCTACAGAAATGATGTTTCAGAACTGCTCAATCAAATGTATGCTTTAACTCTGTTAGTTGAATGCACAGAACAGAAAGAAGTTTCACATAACGCTTCTGTGTAGTTTTGATTTGAAGATATTCCTTTTTCCTCTATCGGCCACATAGCGTTCAGAATGTCCACTTGCAATTTCTACAGAAAGTGGGTTTCAGAACTGCTCAATCAAAAGTATGCTTCAACTCTGTTAGGTAAAAGCACAGAACAGAAAGTAGTTTCACAGAATGCTTCTGTGTAGTTTTTATTTGGAGATATACCTTTTTCCACTATAGGCCCCTTAGCGATCAGAATGTCCACTTGCAGTTTCTACAGAAAGAGTGTTTCAGAACTCCTCAATCTAAAGTATGCTTAAACTCTCTTAGTTGAATGCACAGAACAGAAAGAAGTTTCACAGAATGTTTCTGTGTAGTTTTGATTGGATGATATTCCTTTTTCCACTGTAGGCTCCTTAGCTCTCCGAATGTCCACTTGCAGTTTCTACCGAAAGAGTGTTTCAGAACTGCTCAATCAAATGTTCGCTTCAACTCTGCTAATTGAATGCACAGAACAGATGGAAGTTTCACAGAATGCTTCTGTGTAGTTTTGATTGGAAGATATTCCTTTTTCCACTATAGGCCCCTTAGCGGTCAGAATGTCCAGTTGCAGTTTCTACATAAAGTGTGTTACAGAAGTGTTCAGTCAAAAGTTAGCTTCAACTCTCTTAGGTGAAAGCACAGAACAGAAAGAAGTTTCACAGAATGCTTCTGTGAAGTTTTTATTTGAAGATATTGCTTTTTCCTCTATAGGCCCCTTAGCTCTCGGAATGTCCACTTGCAGTTTCTACAGAAAGAGTGTTTTAGAACTGCTCAATCAAAAGTAAGCTTAAACTCTCTTAGTTGAATGCACAGAACAGAAAGAAGTTTCAGAGAACACTTCTGTGTAGTTTTGATTTGAAGATATTCGTTTTTCCACTGTGGGCCCAAAAGCGTTCCGAATGTCCACTTGCAGTTTCTAAAGAAAGAGTGTTTCAGAATTGCTCAATCAAATGAACACTTCAACTCTGCTAGTTGAATGCACAGAACAGATGGAAGTTTCACAGAATGCTTCTGTGTAGTTTTGATTTGGAGATATTCCTTTTTCCACTATAGGCCCCTTAGCGGTCCGAATGTCCTCTTGCAGTTTCTTCAGAAACAGTGTTTCAGAAATGCTCAGTCAAAAGCAAGCTTTAAGTCTGTTAGTTGAGTGCTCAGAACAGAAGGAAGTTTCACAGAATGCTTCTGTGTAGTTTATATTTGGAGATATCCCATTTTCCACTATAGGCCCCTTAGCGATCAGAATGTCCACTTGCAGTTTCTACAGAAAGAGTGTTTCAGAACTGCACAATCTAAAGTAAGCTTAAACTCTCTTAGTTGAATGCACAGAACAGAAAGAAGTTTCACAGAATGCTTCTGTGTAGTATTGATTTGAAGATATTCCTTTTTCCACTGTAGGCTCCTTAGCTCTCCGAATGTCCACTTGCAGTTTCTACAGAAAGAGTGTTTCAGAACTGCTGAATCAAAAGTAATCATCAATTCTGTTTGTTCAATGTACAGAAGAGAAAGATGTTTCACAGAATAATTCTGTGTAGTTTTTATTTGGAGATATTCCTTTTTCTACTCTAGGCCCCTTACCGGTCGGAATGTCCACTTGCAGTTTCTACAGAAATGATGTTTCAGAACTGCTCAATCAAATATATGCTTTAACTCTGTTAGTTGAATGCACAGAACAGAAAGAAGTTTCACATAAAGCTTCTGTGTAGTTTTGATTTGAAGATATTCCTTTTTCCTGTATAGGCCACATAGCGTTCAGAATGTCCACTTGCAATTTCTACCGAAAGAGTGTTTCAGAACTGCTCAATCAAAAGTATGCTTCAACTCTGTTAGGTAAAAGCACAGAACAGAAAGTAGTTTCACAGAATGCTTCTGTGTAGTTTTTATTTGGAGATATACCTTTTTCCACTATAGGCCCCTTAGCGATCAGAATGTCCACTTGCAGTTTCTACAGAAAGAGTGTTTCAGAACTCCTCAATCTAAAGTATGCTTAAACTCTCTTAGTTGAATGCACAGAACAGAAAGAAGTTTCACAGAATGTTTCTGTGTAGTTTTGATTTGATGATATTCCTTTTTCCACTGTAGGCTCCTTAGCTCTCCGAATGTCCACTTGCAGTTTCTACCGAAAGAGTGTTTCAGAACTGCTCAATCAAATGTACGCTTCAACTCTGCTAATTGAATGCACAGAACAGATGGAAGTTTCACAGAATGCTTCTGTGTAGTTTTGATTGGAAGATATTCCTTTTTCCACTATAGGCCCCTTAGCGGTCAGAATGTCCACTTGCAGTTTCTACATAAAGTGTGTTTCAGAAGTGTTCAATCAAAAGTAAGCTTCAACTCTCTTAGGTGAAAGCCAGAACAGAAAGAAGTTTCACAGAATGCTTCTGTGAAGTTTTTATTTGAAGATATTTCTTTTTCCTCTATAGGCCCCTTAGCTCTCCGAATGTCCACTAGCAGTTTCTACAGAAAGAGTGTTTAAGAACTGCTCAATCAAAAGTAAGCTTAAACTCTCTTAGTTGAATGCACAGAACAGAAAGAAGTTTCAGAGAACACTTCTGTGTAGTTTTGATTTGAAGATATTCGTTTTTCCACTGTGGGCCCAAAAGCGTTCTGAATGTCCACTTGCAGTTTCTAAAGAAAGAGTGTTTCAGAATTGCTCAATCAAATGTACACTTCAACTCTGCTAGTTGAATGCACAGAACAGATGGAAGTTTCACAGAATGCTTCTGTGTAGTTTTTAATTGGAGATATTCCTTTTTCCACTATAGGCCCCTTAGCGGTCCGAATGTCCTCTTGCAGTTTCTTCAGAAACAGTGTTTCAGAAATGCTCAGTCAAAAGCAAGCTTTAAGTCTGTTAGTTGAGTGCTCAGAACAGAAGGAAGTTTCACAGAATGCTTCTGTGTAGTTTATATTTGGAGATATCCCATTTTCCACTATAGGCCCCTTAGCGATCAGAATGTCCACTTGCAGTTTCTACAGAAAGAGTGTTTCAGAACTGCTCAATCTAAAGTAAGCTTAAACTCTCTTAGTTGAATGCACAGAACAGAAAGAAGTTTCACAGAATGCTTCTGTGTAGTATTGATTTGAAGATATTCCTTTTTCCACTGTAGGCTCCTTAGCTCTCCGAATGTCCACTTGCAGTTTCTACAGAAAGAGTGTTTCAGAACTGCTGAATCAAAAGTAATCATCAATTCTGTTAGTTCAATGTACAGAAGAGAAAGATGTTTCACAGAATGCTTCTGTGTAGTTTTTATTTGGAGATATTCCTTTTTCTACTCTAGGCCCCTTACCGGTCGGAATGTCCACTTGCAGTTTCTACAGAAATGATGTTTCAGAACTGCTCAATCAAATGTATGCTTTAACTCTGTTAGTTGAATGCACAGAACAGAAAGAAGTTTCAAATAACGCTTCTGTGTAGTTTTGATTTGAAGATATTCCTTTTTCCTCTATAGGCCACATAGCGTTCAGAATGTCCACTTGCAATTTCTACAGAAAGTGGGTTTCAGAACTGCTCAATCAAAAGTATGCTTCAACTCTGTTAGGTAAAAGCACAGAACAGAAAGTAGTTTCACAGAATGCTTCTCTGTAGTTTTTATTTGGAGATATACCTTTTTCCACTATAGGCCCCTTAGCGATCAGAATGTCCACTTGCAGTTTCTACAGAAAGAGTGTTTCAGAACTCCTCAATCTAAAGTATGCTTAAACTCTCTTAGTTGAATGCACAGAACAGAAAGAAGTTTCACAGAATGTTTCTGTGTAGTTTTGATTGGATGATATTCCTTTTTCCACTGTAGGCTCCTTAGCTCTCCGAATGTCCACTTGCAGTTTCTACCGAAAGAGTGTTTCAGAACTGCTCAATCAAATGTTCGCTTCAACTCTGCTAATTGAATGCACAGAACAGATGGAAGTTTCACAGAATGCTTCTGTGTAGTTTTGATTGGAAGATATTCCTTTTTCCACTATAGGCCCCTTAGCGGTCAGAATGTCCACTTGCAGTTTCTACATAAAGTGTGTTTCAGAAGTGTTCAGTCAAAAGTAAGCTTCAACTCTCTTAGGTGAAAGCACAGAACAGAAAGAAGTTTCACAGAATGCTTCTGTGAAGTTTTTATTTGAAGATATTGCTTTTTCCTCTATAGGCCCCTTAGCTCTCCGAATGTCCACTTGCAGTTTCTACAGAAAGAGTGTTTTAGAACTGCTCAATCAAAAGTAAGCTTAAACTCTCTTAGTTGAATGCACAGAACAGAAAGAAGTTTCAGAGAACACTTCTGTGTAGTTTTGATTTGAAGATATTCGTTTTTCCACTGTGGGCCCAAAGCGTTCCGAATGTCCACTTGCAGTTTCTAAAGAAAGAGTGTTTCAGAATTGCTCAATCAAATGTACACTTCAACTCCGCTAGTTGAATGCACAGAACAGATGGAAGTTTCACAGAATGCTTCTGTGTAGTTTTGATTTGGAGATATTCCTTTTTCCACTATAGGCCCCTTAGCGGTCCGAATGTCCTCTTGCAGTTTCTTCAGAAACAGTGTTTCAGAAATGCTCAGTCAAAAGCAAGCTTTAAGTCTGTTAGTTGAGTGCTCAGAACAGAAGGAAGTTTCACAGAATGCTTCTGTGTAGTTTATATTTGGAGATATCCCATTTTCCACTATAGGCCCCTTAGCGATCAGAATGTCCACTTGCAGTTTCTACAGAAAGAGTGTTTCAGAACTGCTCAATCTAAAGTAAGCTTAAACTCTCTTAGTTGAATGCACAGAACAGAAAGAAGTTTCACAGAATGCTTCTGTGTAGTATTGATTTGAAGATATTCCTTTTTCCACTGTAGGCTCCTTAGCTCTCCGAATGTCCACTTGCAGTTTCTACAGAAAGAGTGTTTCAGAACTGCTGAATCAAAAGTAATCATCAATTCTGTTAGTTCAATGTACAGAAGAGAAAGATGTTTCACAGAATGCTTCTGTGTAGTTTTTATTTGGAGATATTCCTTTTTCTACTCTAGGCCCCTTACCGGTCGGAATGTCCACTTGCAGTTTCTACAGAAATGATGTTTCAGAACTGCTCAATCAAATGTATGTTTTAACTCTGTTAGTTGAATGCACAGAACAGAAAGAAGTTTCACATAAAGCTTCTGTGTAGTTTTGATTTGAAGATATTCCTTTTTCCTCTATAGGCCACATAGCGTTCAGAATGTCCACTTGCAATTTCTACAGAAAGTGGGTTTCAGAACTGCTCAATCAAAAGTATGCTTCAACTCTGTTAGGTAAAAGCACAGAACAGAAGGAAGTTTCACAGAATGCTTCTGTGTAGTTTATATTTGGAGATATCCCATTTTCCACTATAGGCCCCTTAGCGATCAGAATGTCCACTTGCAGTTTCTACAGAAAGAGTGTTTCAGAACTGCTCAATCTAAAGTAAGCTTAAACTCTCTTAGTTGAATGCACAGAACAGAAAGGAGTTTCACAGAATGCTTCTGTGTAGTATTGATTTGAAGATATTCCTTTTTCCACTGTAGGCTCCTTAGCTCTCCGAATGTCCACTTGCAGTTTCTACCGAAAGAGTGTTTCAGAACTGCTCAATCAAATGTACGCTTCAACTCTGCTAATTGAATGCACAGAACAGATGGAAGTTTCACAGAATGCTTCTGTGTAGTTTTGATTGGAAGATATTCCTTTTTCCACTATAGGCCCCTTAGCGGTCAGAATGTCCACTTGCAGTTTCTACATAAAGTGTGTTTCAGAAGTGTTCAATCAAAAGTAAGCTTCAACTCTCTTAGGTGAAAGCACAGAACAGAAAGAAGTTCCACAGAATGCTTTTGTGAAGTTTTTATTTGAAGATATTGCTTTTTCCTCTATAGGCCCCTTAGCTCTCCGAATGTCCACTTGCAGTTTCTACAGAAAGAGTGTTTTAGAACTGCTCAATCAAAAGTAAGCTTAAACTCTCTTAGTTGAATGCACAGAACAGAAAGAAGTTTCAGAGAATACTTCTGTGTAGTTTTGATTTGAAGATATTCGTTTTTCCACTGTAGGCCCAAAAGCGTTCCGAATGTCCACATGCAGTTTCTAAAGAAAGAGTGTTTCAGAATTGCTCAATCAAATGTACACTTCAACTCTGCTAGTTGAATGCACAGAACAGATGGACGTTTCACAGAATGCTTCTGTGTAGTTTTGATTTGGAGATATTCCTTTTTCCACTATAGGCCCCTTAGCGGTCCGAATATCCTCTTGCAGTTACTTCAGAAACAGTGTTTCAGAAACGCTAAGTCAAAAGCAAGCTTTAAGTCTGTTAGTTGAGTGCTCAGAACAGAAGGAAGTTTCACAGAATGCTTCTGTGTAGTTTATATTTGGAGATATCCCATTTTCCACTATAGGCCCCTTAGCGATCAGAATGTCCACTTGCAGTTTCTACAGAAAGAGTGTTTCAGAACTGCTCAATCTAAAGTAAGCTTAAACTCTCTTAGTTGAATGCACAGAACAGAAAGAAGTTTCACAGAATGCTTCTGTGTAGTATTGATTTGAAGATATTCCTTTTTCCACTGTAGGCTCCTTAGCTCTCCGTATGTCCACTTGCAGTTTCTACAGAAAGAGTGTTTCAGAACTGCTGAATCAAAAGTAATCATCAATTCTGTTTGTTCAATGTACAGAAGAGAAAGGTGTTTCACAGAATAATTCTGTGTAGTTTTTATTTGGAGATATTCCTTTTTCTACTCTAGGCCCCTTACCGGTCGGAATGTCCACTTGCAGTTTCTACAGAAATGATGTTTCAGAACTGCTCAATCAAATATATGCTTTAACTCTGTTAGTTGAATGCACAGAACAGAAAGAAGTTTCACATAAAGCTTCTGTGTAGTTTTGATTTGAAGATATTCCTTTTTCCTGTATAGGCCACATAGCGTTCAGAATGTCCACTTGCAATTTCTACAGAATGTGGGTTTCAGAACTGCTCAATCAAAAGTATGCTTCAACTCTGTTAGGTAAAAGCACAGAACAGAAAGTAGTTTCACAGAATGCTTCTGTGTAGTTTTTATTTGGAGATATACCTTTTTCCACTATAGGCCCCTTAGCGATCAGAATGTCCACTTGCAGTTTCTACAGAAAGAGTGTTTCAGAACTCCTCAATCTAAAGTATGCTTAAACTCTCTTAGTTGAATGCACAGAACAGAAAGAAGTTTCACAGAATGTTTCTGTGTAGTTTTGATTTGATGATATTCCTTTTTCCACTGTAGGCTCCTTAGCTCTCCGAATGTCCACTTGCAGTTTCTACCGAAAGAGTGTTTCAGAACTGCTCAATCAAATGTACGCTTCAACTCTGCTAATTGAATGCACAGAACAGATGGAAGTTTCACAGAATGCTTCTGTGTAGTTTTGATTGGAAGATATTCCTTTTTCCAGTATAGGCCCCTTAGCGGTCAGAATGTCCACTTGCAGTTTCTACATAAAGTGTGTTTCAGAAGTGTTCAATCAAAAGTAAGCTTCAACTCTCTTAGGTGAAAGCCAGAACAGAAAGAAGTTTCACAGAATGCTTCTGTGAAGTTTTTATTTGAAGATATTTCTTTTTCCTCTATAGGCCCCTTAGCTCTCCGAATGTCCACTAGCAGTTTCTACAGAAAGAGTGTTTAAGAACTGCTCAATCAAAAGTAAGCTTAAACTCTCTTAGTTGAATGCACAGAACAGAAAGAAGTTTCAGAGAACACTTCTGTGTAGTTTTGATTTGAAGATATTCGTTTTTCCACTGTGGGCCCAAAAGCGTTCCGAATGTCCACTTGCAGTTTCTAAAGAAAGAGTGTTTCAGAATTGCTCAATCAAATGTACACTTCAACTCTGCTAGTTGAATGCACAGAACAGATGGAAGTTTCACAGAATGCTTCTGTGTAGTTTTTAATTGGAGATATTCCTTTTTCCACTATAGGCCCCTTAGCGGTCCGAATGTCCTCTTGCAGTTTCTTCAGAAACAGTGTTTCAGAAATGCTCAGTCAAAAGCAAGCTTTAAGTCTGTTAGTTGAGTGCTCAGAACAGAAGGAAGTTTCACAGAATGCTTCTGTGTAGTTTATATTTGGAGATATCCCATTTTCCACTATAGGCCCCTTAGCGATCAGAATGTCCACTTGCAGTTTCTACAGAAAGAGTGTTTCAGAACTGCTCAATCTAAAGTAAGCTTAAACTCTCTTAGTTGAATGCACAGAACAGAAAGAAGTTTCACAGAATGCTTCTGTGTAGTATTGATTTGAAGATATTCCTTTTTCCACTGTAGGCTCCTTAGCTCTCCGAATGTCCACTTGCAGTTTCTACAGAAAGAGTGTTTCAGAACTGCTGAATCAAAAGTAATCATCAATTCTGTTAGTTCAATGTACAGAAGAGAAAGATGTTTCACAGAATGCTTCTGTGTAGTTTTCATTTGGAGATATTCCTTTTTCTACTCTAGGCCCCTTACCGGTCGGAATGTCCACTTGCAGTTTCTACAGAAATGATGTTTCAGAACTGCTCAATCAAATGTATGCTTTAACTCTGTTAGTTGAACGCACAGAACAGAAAGAAGTTTCACATAACGCTTCTGTGTAGTTTTGATTTGAAGATATTCCTTTTTCCTCTATCGGCCACATAGCGTTCAGAATGTCCACTTGCAATTTCTACAGAAAGTGGGTTTCAGAACTGCTCAATCAAAAGTATGCTTCAACTCTGTTAGGTAAAAGCACAGAACAGAAAGTAGTTTCACAGAATGCTTCTGTGTAGTTTTTATTTGGAGATATACCTTTTTCCACTATAGGCCCCTTAGCGATCAGAATGTCCACTTGCAGTTTCTACAGAAAGAGTGTTTCAGAACTCCTCAATCTAAAGTATGCTTAAACTCTCTTAGTTGAATGCACAGAACAGAAAGAAGTTTCACAGAATGTTTCTGTGTAGTTTTGATTGGATGATATTCCTTTTTCCACTGTAGGCTCCTTAGCTCTCCGAATGTCCACTTGCAGTTTCTACCGAAAGAGTGTTTCAGAACTGCTCAATCAAATGTTCGCTTCAACTCTGCTAATTGAATGCACAGAACAGATGGAAGTTTCACAGAATGCTTCTGTGTAGTTTTGATTGGAAGATATTCCTTTTTCCACTATAGGCCCCTTAGCGGTCAGAATGTCCACTTGCAGTTTCTACATAAAGTGTGTTTCAGAAGTGTTCAGTCAAAAGTTAGCTTCAACTCTCTTAGGTGAAAGCACAGAACAGAAAGAAGTTTCACAGAATGCTTCTGTGAAGTTTTTATTTGAAGATATTGCTTTTTCCTCTATAGGCCCCTTAGCTCTCGGAATGTCCACTTGCAGTTTCTACAGAAAGAGTGTTTTAGAACTGCTCAATCAAAAGTAAGCTTAAACTCTCTTAGTTGAATGCACAGAACAGAAAGAAGTTTCAGAGAACACTTCTGTGTAGTTTTGATTTGAAGATATTCGTTTTTCCACTGTGGGCCCAAAAGCGTTCGGAATGTCCACTTGCAGTTTCTAAAGAAAGAGTGTTTCAGAATTGCTCAATCAAATGAACACTTCAACTCTGCTAGTTGAATGCACAGAACAGATGGAAGTTTCACAGAATGCTTCTGTGTAGTTTTGATTTGGAGATATTCCTTTTTCCACTATAGGCCCCTTAGCGGTCCGAATGTCCTCTTGCAGTTTCTTCAGAAACAGTGTTTCAGAAATGCTCAGTCAAAAGCAAGCTTTAAGTCTGTTAGTTGAGTGCTCAGAACAGAAGGAAGTTTCACAGAATGCTTCTGTGTAGTTTATATTTGGAGATATCCCATTTTCCACTATAGGCCCCTTAGCGATCAGAATGTCCACTTGCAGTTTCTACAGAAAGAGTGTTTCAGAACTGCTCAATCTAAAGTAAGCTTAAACTCTCTTAGTTGAATGCACAGAACAGAAAGAAGTTTCACAGAATGCTTCTGTGTAGTATTGATTTGAAGATATTCCTTTTTCCACTGTAGGCTCCTTAGCTCTCCGAATGTCCACTTGCAGTTTCTACAGAAAGAGTGTTTCAGAACTGCTGAATCAAAAGTAATCATCAATTCTGTTAGTTCAATGTACAGAAGAGAAAGATGTTTCACAGAATGCTTCTGTGTAGTTTTTATTTGGAGATATTCCTTTTTCTACTCTAGGCCCCTTACCGGTCGGAATGTCCACTTGCAGTTTCTACAGAAATGATGTTTCAGAACTGCTCAATCAAATGTATGCTTTAACTCTGTTAGTTGAATGCACAGAACAGAAAGAAGTTTCACATAACGCTTCTGTGTAGTTTTGATTTGAAGATATTCCTTTTTCCTCTATAGGCCACATAGCGTTCAGAATGTCCACTTGCAATTTCTACAGAAAGTGGGTTTCAGAACTGCTCAATCAAAAGTATGCTTCAACTCTGTTAGGTAAAAGCACAGAACAGAAAGTAGTTTCACAGAATGCTTCTGTGTAGTTTTTATTTGGAGATATACCTTTTTCCACTATAGGCCCCTTAGCGATCAGAATGTCCACTTGCAGTTTCTACAGAAAGAGTGTTTCAGAACTCCTCAATCTAAAGTATGCTTAAACTCTCTTAGTTGAATGCACAGAACAGAAAGAAGTTTCACAGAATGTTTCTGTGTAGTTTTGATTTGATGGTATTCCTTTTTCCACTGTAGGCTCCTTAGCCCTCGGAAAGTCCACTTGCAGTTTCTACCGAAAGAGTGTTTCAGAATTGCTCAATCAAATGTACGCTTCAACTCTGCTAATCGAATGCACAGAACAGATGGAAGTTTCACAGAATGCTTCTGTGTAGTTTTGATTGGAAGATATTCCTTTTTCCAGTATAGGCCCCTTAGCGGTCAGAATGTCCACTTGCAGTTTCTACAGAAATGATGTTTCAGAAGTGTTCAGTCAAAAGTAAGCTTCAATTCTCTTAGGTGAAAGCACAGAACAGAAAGAAGTTTCACAGAATGCTTCTGTGAAGTTTTTATTTGAAGATATTGCTTTTTCCTCTATAGGCCCCTTAGCTCTCCGAATGTCCACTTGCAGTTTCTACCGAAAGAGTGTTTTAGAACTGCTCAATCAAAAGTAAGCTTAAACTCTCTTAGGTGAATGCACAGAACAGAAAGAAGTTTCAGAGAACACTTCTGTGTAGTTTTGATTTGAAGATATTCGTTTTTCCACTGTAGGCCCAAAAGCGTTCCGAATGTCCACTTGCAGTTTCTAAAGAAAGAGTGTTTCAGAATTGCTCAATCAAATGTACACTTCAACTCTGCTAGTTGAATGCACAGAACAGATGGAAGTTTCACAGAATGCTTCTGTGTAGTTTTGATTTGGAGATATTCCTTTTTCCACTATAGGCCCCTTAGCGGTCCGAATGTCCTCTTGCAGTTTCTTCAGAAACAGTGTTTCAGAAATGCTCAGTCAAAAGCAAGCTTTAAGTCTGTTAGTTGAGTGCTCAGAACAGAAGGAAGTTTCACAGAATGCTTCTGTGTAGTTTATATTTGGAGATATCCCATTTTCCACTATAGGCCCCTTAGCGATCAGAATGTCCACTTGCAGTTTCTACAGAAAGAGTGTTTCAGAACTGCTCAATCTAAAGTAAGCTTAAACTCTCTTAGTTGAATGCACAGAACAGAAAGAAGTTTCACAGAATGCTTCTGTGTAGTATTGATTTGAAGATATTCCTTTTTCCACTGTAGGCTCCTTAGCTCTCCGAATGTCCACTTGCAGTTTCTACAGAAAGAGTGTTTCAGAACTGCTGAATCAAAAGTAATCATCAATTCTGTTAGTTCAATGTACAGAAGAGAAAGATGTTTCACAGAATGCTTCTGTGTAGTTTTTATTTGGAGATATTCCCTTTTCTACTCTAGGCCCCTTACCGGTCGGAATGTCCACTTGCAGTTTCTACAGAAATGATGTTTCAGAACTGCTCAATCAAATATATGCTTTAACTCTGTTAGTTGAATGCACAGAACAGAAAGAAGTTTCACATAAAGCTTCTGTGTAGTTTTGATTTGAAGATATTCCTTTTTCCTCTATAGGCCACATAGCTTTCAGAATGTCCACTTGCAATTTCTACAGAAAGTGGGTTTCAGAACTGCTCAATCAAAAGTATGCTTCAACTCTGTTAGGTAAAAGCACAGAACAGAAAGTAGTTTCACAGAATGCTTCTGTGTAGTTTTTATTTGGAGATATACCTTTTTCCACTATAGGCCCCTTAGCGATCAGAATGTCCACTTGCAGTTTCTACAGAAAGAGTGTTTCAGAACTCCTCAATCTAAAGTATGCTTAAACTCTCTTAGTTGAATGCACAGAACAGAAAGAAGTTTCACAGAATGTTTCTGTGTAGTTTTGATTGGATGATATTCCTTTTTCCACTGTAGGCTCCTTAGCTCTCCGAATGTCCACTTGCAGTTTCTACCGAAAGAGTGTTTCAGAACTGCTCAATCAAATGTTCGCTTCAACTCTGCTAATTGAATGCACAGAACAGATGGAAGTTTCACAGAATGCTTCTGTGTAGTTTTGATTGGAAGATATTCCTTTTTCCACTATAGGCCCCTTAGCGGTCAGAATGTCCACTTGCAGTTTCTACATAAAGTGTGTTTCAGAAGTGTTCAGTCAAAAGTTAGCTTCAACTCTCTTAGGTGAAAGCACAGAACAGAAAGAAGTTTCACAGAATGCTTCTGTGAAGTTTTTATTTGAAGATATTGCTTTTTCCTCTATAGGCCCCTTAGCTCTCGGAATGTCCACTTGCAGTTTCTACAGAAAGAGTGTTTTAGAACTGCTCAATCAAAAGTAAGCTTAAACTCTCTTAGTTGAATGCACAGAACAGAAAGAAGTTTCAGAGAACACTTCTGTGTAGTTTTGATTTGAAGATATTCGTTTTTCCACTGTGGGCCCAAAAGCGTTCCGAATGTCCACTTGCAGTTTCTAAAGAAAGAGTGTTTCAGAATTGCTCAATCAAATGAACACTTCAACTCTGCTAGTTGAATGCACAGAACAGATGGAAGTTTCACAGAATGCTTCTGTGTAGTTTTGATTTGGAGATATTCCTTTTTCCACTATAGGCCCCTTAGCGGTCCGAATGTCCTCTTGCAGTTTCTTCAGAAACAGTGTTTCAGAAATGCTCAGTCAAAAGCAAGCTTTAAGTCTGTTAGTTGAGTGCTCAGAACAGAAGGAAGTTTCACAGAATGCTTCTGTGTAGTTTGTATTTGGAGATATCCCATTTTCCACTATAGGCCCCTTAGCGATCAGAATGTCCACTTGCAGTTTCTACAGAAAGAGTGTTTCAGAACTGCTCAATCTAAAGTAAGCTTAAACTCTCTTAGTTGAATGCACAGAACAGAAAGAAGTTTCACAGAATGCTTCTGTGTAGTATTGATTTGAAGATATTCCTTTTTCCACTGTAGGCTCCTTAGCTCTCCGAATGTCCACTTGCAGTTTCTACAGAAAGAGTGTTTCAGAACTGCTGAATCAAAAGTAATCATCAATTCTGTTAGTTCAATGTACAGAAGAGAAAGATGTTTCACAGAATGCTTCTGTGTAGTTTTTATTTGGAGATATTCCTTTTTCTACTCTAGGCCCCTTACCGGTCGGAATGTCCACTTGCAGTTTCTACAGAAATGATGTTTCAGAACTGCTCAATCAAATGTATGCTTTAACTCTGTTAGTTGAATGCACAGAACAGAAAGAAGTTTCACATAACGCTTCTGTGTAGTTTTGATTTGAAGATATTCCTTTTTCCTCTATAGGCCACATAGCGTTCAGAATGTCCACTTGCAATTTCTACAGAAAGTGGGTTTCAGAACTGCTCAATCAAAAGTATGCTTCAACTCTGTTAGGTAAAAGCACAGAACAGAAAGTAGTTTCACAGAATGCTTCTGTGTAGTTTTTATTTGGAGATATACCTTTTTCCACTATAGGCCCCTTAGCGATCAGAATGTCCACTTGCAGTTTCTACAGAAAGAGTGTTTCAGAACTCCTCAATCTAAAGTATGCTTAAACTCTCTTAGTTGAATGCACAGAACAGAAAGAAGTTTCACAGAATGTTTCTGTGTAGTTTTGATTTGATGGTATTCCTTTTTCCACTGTAGGCTCCTTAGCCCTCGGAAAGTCCACTTGCAGTTTCTACCGAAAGAGTGTTTCAGAATTGCTCAATCAAATGTACGCTTCAACTCTGCTAATCGAATGCACAGAACAGATGGAAGTTTCACAGAATGCTTCTGTGTAGTTTTGATTGGAAGATATTCCTTTTTCCAGTATAGGCCCCTTAGCGGTCAGAATGTCCACTTGCAGTTTCTACAGAAATGATGTTTCAGAAGTGTTCAGTCAAAAGTAAGCTTCAATTCTCTTAGGTGAAAGCACAGAACAGAAAGAAGTTTCACAGAATGCTTCTGTGAAGTTTTTATTTGAAGATATTGCTTTTTCCTCTATAGGCCCCTTAGCTCTCCGAATGTCCACTTGCAGTTTCTACCGAAAGAGTGTTTTAGAACTGCTCAATCAAAAGTAAGCTTAAACTCTCTTAGGTGAATGCACAGAACAGAAAGAAGTTTCAGAGAACACTTCTGTGTAGTTTTGATTTGAAGATATTCGTTTTTCCACTGTAGGCCCAAAAGCGTTCCGAATGTCCACTTGCAGTTTCTAAAGAAAGAGTGTTTCAGAATTGCTCAATCAAATGTACACTTCAACTCTGCTAGTTGAATGCACAGAACAGATGGAAGTTTCACAGAATGCTTCTGTGTAGTTTTGATTTGGAGATATTCCTTTTTCCACTATAGGCCCCTTAGCGGTCCGAATGTCCTCTTGCAGTTTCTTCAGAAACAGTGTTTCAGAAATGCTCAGTCAAAAGCAAGCTTTAAGTCTGTTAGTTGAGTGCTCAGAACAGAAGGAAGTTTCACAGAATGCTTCTGTGTAGTTTATATTTGGAGATATCCCATTTTCCACTATAGGCCCCTTAGCGATCAGAATGTCCACTTGCAGTTTCTACAGAAAGAGTGTTTCAGAACTGCTCAATCTAAAGTAAGCTTAAACTCTCTTAGTTGAATGCACAGAACAGAAAGAAGTTTCACAGAATGCTTCTGTGTAGTATTGATTTGAAGATATTCCTTTTTCCACTGTAGGCTCCTTAGCTCTCCGAATGTCCACTTGCAGTTTCTACAGAAAGAGTGTTTCAGAACTGCTGAATCAAAAGTAATCATCAATTCTGTTAGTTCAATGTACAGAAGAGAAAGATGTTTCACAGAATGCTTCTGTGTAGTTTTTATTTGGAGATATTCCCTTTTCTACTCTAGGCCCCTTACCGGTCGGAATGTCCACTTGCAGTTTCTACAGAAATGATGTTTCAGAACTGCTCAATCAAATATATGCTTTAACTCTGTTAGTTGAATGCACAGAACAGAAAGAAGTTTCACATAAAGCTTCTGTGTAGTTTTGATTTGAAGATATTCCTTTTTCCTCTATAGGCCACATAGCTTTCAGAATGTCCACTTGCAATTTCTACAGAAAGTGGGTTTCAGAACTGCTCAATCAAAAGTATGCTTCAACTCTGTTAGGTAAAAGCACAGAACAGAAAGTAGTTTCACAGAATGCTTCTGTGTAGTTTTTATTTGGAGATATACCTTTTTCCACTATAGGCCCCTTAGCGATCAGAATGTCCACTTGCAGTTTCTACAGAAAGAGTGTTTCAGAACTCCTCAATCTAAAGTATGCTTAAACTCTCTTAGTTGAATGCACAGAACAGAAAGAAGTTTCACAGAATGTTTCTGTGTAGTTTTGATTTGATGGTATTCCTTTTTCCACTGTAGGCTCCTTAGCCCTCGGAAAGTCCACTTGCAGTTTCTACCGAAAGAGTGTTTCAGAATTGCTCAATCAAATGTACGCTTCAACTCTGCTAATCGAATGCACAGAACAGATGGAAGTTTCACAGAATGCTTCTGTGTAGTTTTGATTGGAAGATATTCCTTTTTCCAGTATAGGCCCCTTAGCGGTCAGAATGTCCACTTGCAGTTTCTACATAAAGTGTGTTTCAGAAGTGTTCAATCAAAAGTAAGCTTCAACTCTCTTAGGTGAAAGCCAGAACAGAAAGAAGTTTCACAGAATGCTTCTGTGAAGTTTTTATTTGAAGATATTGCTTTTTCCTCTATAGGCCCCTTAGCTCTCCGAATGTCCACTTGCAGTTTCTACAGAAAGAGTGTTTTAGAACTGCTCAATCAACAGTAAGCTTAAACTCTCTTAGTTGAATGCACAGAACAGAAAGAAGTTTCAGAGAACACTTCCGTGTAGTTTTGATTTGAAGATATTCGTTTTTCCACTGTAGGCCCAAAAGCGTTCCGAATGTCCACTTGCAGTTTCTAAAGAAAGAGTGTTTCAGAATTGCTCAATCAAATGTACACTTCAACTCTGCTAGTTGAATGCACAGAACAGATGGAAGTTTCACAGAATGCTTCTGTGTAGTTTTGATTTGGAGCTATTCCTTTTTCCACTATAGGCCCCTTAGCGGTCCGAATGTCCTCTTGCAGGTTCTTCAGAAACAGTGTTTCAGAAATGCTCAGTCAAAAGCAAGCTTTAAGCCTGTTAGTTGAGTGCTCAGAACAGAAGGAAGTTTCACAGAATGCTTCTGTGTAGTTTATATTTGGAGATATCCCATTTTCCACTATAGGCCCCTTAGCGATCAGAATGTCCACTTGCAGTTTCTACAGAAAGAGTGTTTCAGAACTGCTCAATCTAAAGTAAGCTTAAACTCTCTTAGTTGAATGCACAGAACAGAAAGAAGTTTCACAGAATGCTTCTGTGTAGTATTGATTTGAAGATATTCCTTTTTCCACTGTAGGCTCCTTAGCTCTCCGAATGTCCACTTGCAGTTTCTACAGAAAGAGTGTTTCAGAACTGCTGAATCAAAAGTAATCATCAATTCTGTTAGTTCAATGTACAGAAGAGAAAGATGTTTCACAGAATGCTTCTGTGTAGTTTTTATTTGGAGATATTCCTTTTTCTACTCTAGGCCCCTTACCGGTCGGAATGTCTACTTGCAGTTTCTACAGAAATGATGTTTCAGAACTGCTCAATCAAATGTATGCTTTAACTCTGTTAGTTGAATGCACAGAACAGAAAGAAGTTTCACATAACGCTTCTGTGTAGTTTTGATTTGAAGATATTCCTTTTTCCTCTATAGGCCACATAGCGTTCAGAATGTCCACTTGCAATTTCTACAGAAAGTGGGTTTCAGAACTGCTCAATCAAAAGTATGCTTCAACTCTGTTAGGTAAAAGCACAGAACAGAAAGTAGTTTCACAGAATGCTTCTGTGTAGTTTTTATTTGGAGATATACCTTTTTCCACTATAGGCCCCTTAGCGATCAGAATGTCCACTTGCAGTTTCTACAGAAAGAGTGTTTCAGAACTCCTCAATCTAAAGTATGCTTAAACTCTCTTAGTTGAATGCACAGAACAGAAAGAAGTTTCACAGAATGTTTCTGTGTAGTTTTGATTTGATGATATTCCTTTTTCCACTGTAGGCTCCTTAGCACTCCGAATGTCCACTTGCAGTTTCTACCGAAAGAGTGTTTCAGAACTGCTCAATCAAATGTACGCTTCAACTCTGCTAATTGAATGCACAGAAGAGATGGAAGTTTCACAGAATGCTTCTGTGTAGTTTTGATTGGAAGATATTCCTTTTTCCACTATAGGCCCCTTAGCGGTCAGAATGTCCACTTGCAGTTTCTACATAAAGTGTGTTTCAGAAGTGTTCAATCAAAAGTAAGCTTCAATTCTCTTAGGTGAAAGCACAGAACAGAAAGAAGTTTCACAGAATGCTTCTGTGAAGTTTTTATTTGAAGATATTGCTTTTTCCTCTATAGGCCCCTTAGCTCTCCGAATGTCCACTTGCAGTTTCTACAGAAAGAGTGTTTTAGAACTGCTCAATCAACAGTAAGCTTAAACTCTCTTAGGTGAATGCACAGAACAGAAAGAAGTTTCAGAGAACACTTCTGTGTAGTTTTGATTTGAAGATATTCGTTTTTCCACTGTAGGCCCAAAAGCGTTCCGAATGTCCACTTGCAGTTTCTAAAGAAAGAGTGTTTCAGAATTGCTCAATCAAATGTACACTTCAACTCTGCTAGTTGAATGCACAGAACAGATGGAAGTTTCACAGAATGCTTCTGTGTAGTTTTGATTTGGAGATATTCCTTTTTCCACTATAGGCCCCTTAGCGGTCCGAATGTCCTCTTGCAGGTTCTTCAGAAACAGTGTTTCAGAAATGCTCAGTCAAAAGCAAGCTTTAAGCCTGTTAGTTGAGTGCTCAGAACAGAAGGAAGTTTCACAGAATGCTTCTGTGTAGTTTATATTTGGAGATATCCCATTTTCCACTATAGGCCCCTTAGCGATCAGAATGTCCACTTGCAGTTTCTACAGAAAGAGTGTTTCAGAACTGCTCAATCTAAAGTAAGCTTAAACTCTCTTAGTTGAATGCACAGAACAGAAAGAAGTTTCACAGAATGCTTCTGTGTAGTATTGATTTGAAGATATTCCTTTTTCCACTGTAGGCTCCTTAGCTCTCCGAATGTCCACTTGCAGTTTCTACAGAAAGAGTGTTTCAGAACTGCGGAATCAAAAGTAATCATCAATTCTGTTAGTTCAATGTACAGAAGAGAAAGATGTTTCACAGAATGCTTCTGTGTAGTTTTTATTTGGAGATATTCCCTTTTCTACTCTAGGCCCCTTACCGGTCGGAATGTCCACTTGCAGTTTCTACAGAAATGATGTTTCAGAACTGCTCAATCAAATATATGCTTTAACTCTGTTAGCTGAATGCACAGAACAGAAAGAAGTTTCACATAAAGCTTCTGTGTAGTCTTGATTTGAAGATATTCCTTTTTCCTCTATAGGCCACATAGCTTTCAGAATGTCCACTTGCAATTTCTACAGAAAGTGGGTTTCAGAACTGCTCAATCAAAAGTATGCTTCAACTCTGTTAGGTAAAAGCACAGAACAGAAAGTAGTTTCACAGAATGCTTCTGTGTAGTTTTTATTTGGAGATATACCTTTTTCCACTATAGGCCCCTTAGCGATCAGAATGTCCACTTGCAGTTTCTACAGAAAGAGTGTTTCAGAACTCCTCAATCTAAAGTATGCTTAAACTCTCTTAGTTGAATGCACAGAACAGAAAGAAGTTTCACAGAATGTTTCTGTGTAGTTTTGATTTGATGATATTCCTTTTTCCACTGTAGGCTCCTTAGCACTCCGAATGTCCACTTGCAGTTTCTACCGAAAGAGTGTTTCAGAACTGCTCAATCAAATGTACGCTTCAACTCTGCTAATTGAATGCACAGAAGAGATGGAAGTTTCACAGAATGCTTCTGTGTAGTTTTGATTGGAAGATATTCCTTTTTCCACTATAGGCCCCTTAGCGGTCAGAATGTCCACTTGCAGTTTCTACATAAAGTGTGTTTCAGAAGTGTTCAATCAAAAGTAAGCTTCAATTCTCTTAGGTGAAAGCACAGAACAGAAAGAAGTTTCACAGAATGCTTCTGTGAAGTTTTTATTTGAAGATATTGCTTTTTCCTCTATAGGCCCCTTAGCTCTCCGAATGTCCACTTGCAGTTTCTACAGAAAGAGTGTTTTAGAACTGCTCAATCAACAGTAAGCTTAAACTCTCTTAGGTGAATGCACAGAACAGAAAGAAGTTTCAGAGAACACTTCTGTGTAGTTTTGATTTGAAGATATTCGTTTTTCCACTGTAGGCCCAAAAGCGTTCCGAATGTCCACTTGCAGTTTCTAAAGAAAGAGTGTTTCAGAATTGCTCAATCAAATGTACACTTCAACTCTGCTAGTTGAATGCACAGAACAGATGGAAGTTTCACAGAATGCTTCTGTGTAGTTTTGATTTGGAGATATTCCTTTTTCCACTATAGGCCCCTTAGCGGTCCGAATGTCCTCTTGCAGGTTCTTCAGAAACAGTGTTTCAGAAATGCTCAGTCAAAAGCAAGCTTTAAGCCTGTTAGTTGAGTGCTCAGAACAGAAGGAAGTTTCACAGAATGCTTCTGTGTAGTTTATATTTGGAGATATCCCATTTTCCACTATAGGCCCCTTAGCGATCAGAATGTCCACTTGCAGTTTCTACAGAAAGAGTGTTTCAGAACTGCTCAATCTAAAGTAAGCTTAAACTCTCTTAGTTGAATGCACAGAACAGAAAGAAGTTTCACAGAATGCTTCTGTGTAGTATTGATTTGAAGATATTCCTTTTTCCACTGTAGGCTCCTTAGCTCTCCGAATGTCCACTTGCAGTTTCTACAGAAAGAGTGTTTCAGAACTGCTGAATCAAAAGTAATCATCAATTCTGTTAGTTCAATGTACAGAAGAGAAAGATGTTTCACAGAATGCTTCTGTGTAGTTTTTATTTGGAGATATTCCCTTTTCTACTCTAGGCCCCTTACCGGTCGGAATGTCCACTTGCAGTTTCTACAGAAATGATGTTTCAGAACTGCTCAATCAAATATATGCTTTAACTCTGTTAGTTGAATGCACAGAACAGAAAGAAGTTTCACATAAAGCTTCTGTGTAGTTTTGATTTGAAGATATTCCTTTTTCCTCTATAGGCCACATAGCTTTCAGAATGTCCACTTGCAATTTCTACAGAAAGTGGGTTTCAGAACTGCTCAATCAAAAGTATGCTTCAACTCTGTTAGGTAAAAGCACAGAACAGAAAGTAGTTTCACAGAATGCTTCTGTGTAGTTTTTATTTGGAGATATACCTTTTTCCACTATAGGCCCCTTAGCGATCAGAATGTCCACTTGCAGTTTCTACAGAAAGAGTGTTTCAGAACTCCTCAATCTAAAGTATGCTTAAACTCTCTTAGTTGAATGCACAGAACAGAAAGAAGTTTCACAGAATGTTTCTGTGTAGTTTTGATTTGATGGTATTCCTTTTTCCACTGTAGGCTCCTTAGCCCTCCGAAAGTCCACTTGCAGTTTCTACCGAAAGAGTGTTTCAGAATTGCTCAATCAAATGTACGCTTCAACTCTGCTAATCGAATGCACAGAACAGATGGAAGTTTCACAGAATGCTTCTGTGTAGTTTTGATTGGAAGATATTCCTTTTTCCAGTATAGGCCCCTTAGCGGTCAGAATGTGCACTTGCAGTTTCTACATAAAGTGTGTTTCAGAAGTGTTCAATCAAAAGTAAGCTTCAACTCTCTTAGGTGAAAGCCAGAACAGAAAGAAGTTTCACAGAATGCTTCTGTGAAGTTTTTATTTGAAGATATTGCTTTTTCCTCTATAGGCCCCTTAGCTCTCCGAATGTCCACTTGCAGTTTCTACAGAAAGAGTGTTTTAGAACTGCTCAATCAACAGTAAGCTTAAACTCTCTTAGTTGAATGCACAGAACAGAAAGAAGTTTCAGAGAACACTTCTGTGTAGTTTTGATTTGAAGATATTCGTTTTTCCACTGTAGGCCCAAAAGCGTTCCGAATGTCCACTTGCAGTTTCTAAAGAAAGAGTGTTTCAGAATTGCTCAATCAAATGTACACTTCAACTCTGCTAGTTGAATGCACAGAACAGATGGAAGTTTCACAGAATGCTTCTGTGTAGTTTTGATTTGGAGATATTCCTTTTTCCACTATAGGCCCCTTAGCGGTCCGAATGTCCTCTTGCAGGTTCTTCAGAAACAGTGTTTCAGAAATGCTCAGTCAAAAGCAAGCTTTAAGCCTGTTAGTTGAGTGCTCAGAACAGAAGGAAGTTTCACAGAATGCTTCTGTGTAGTTTATATTTGGAGATATCCCATTTTCCACTATAGGCCCCTTAGCGATCAGAATGTCCACTTGCAGTTTCTACAGAAAGAGTGTTTCAGAACTGCTCAATCTAAAGTAAGCTTAAACTCTCTTAGTTGAATGCACAGAACAGAAAGAAGTTTCACAGAATGCTTCTGTGTAGTATTGATTTGAAGATATTCCTTTTTCCACTGTAGGCTCCTTAGCTCTCCGAATGTCCACTTGCAGTTTCTACAGAAAGAGTGTTTCAGAACTGCTGAATCAAAAGTAATCATGAATTCTGTTAGTTCAATGTACAGAATAGAAAGATGTTTCACAGAATGCTTCTGTGTAGTTTTTATTTGGAGATATTCCTTTTTCTACTCTAGGCCCCTTACCGGTCGGAATGTCTACTTGCAGTTTCTACAGAAATGATGTTTCAGAACTGCTCAATCAAATGTATGCTTTAACTCTGTTAGTTGAATGCACAGAACAGAAAGAAGTTTCACATAACGCTTCTGTGTAGTTTTGATTTGAAGATATTCCTTTTTCCTCTATAGGCCACATAGCGTTCAGAATGTCCACTTGCAATTTCTACAGAAAGTGGGTTTCAGAACTGCTCAATCAAAAGTATGCTTCAACTCTGTTAGGTAAAAGCACAGAACAGAAAGTAGTTTCACAGAATGCTTCTGTGTAGTTTTTATTTGGAGATATACCTTTTTCCACTATAGGCCCCTTACCGATCAGAATGTCCACTTGCAGTTTCTACAGAAAGAGTGTTTCAGAACTCCTCAATCTAAAGTATGCTTAAACTCTCTTAGTTGAATGCACAGAACAGAAAGAAGTTTCACAGAATGTTTCTGTGTAGTTTTGATTTGATGATATTCCTTTTTCCACTGTAGGCTCCTTAGCTCTCCGAATGTCCACTTGCAGTTTCTACCGAAAGAGTGTTTCAGAACTGCTCAATCAAATGTACGCTTCAACTCTGCTAATTGAATGCACAGAAGAGATGGAAGTTTCACAGAATGCTTCTGTGTAGTTTTGATTGGAAGATATTCCTTTTTCCACTATAGGCCCCTTAGCGGTCAGAATGTCCACTTGCAGTTTCTACATAAAGTGTGTTTCAGAAGTGTTCATTCAAAAGTAAGCTTCAATTCTCTTAGGTGAAAGCACAGAACAGAAAGAAGTTTCACAGAATGCTTCTGTGAAGTTTTTATTTGAAGATATTGCTTTTTCCTCTATAGGCCCCTTAGCTCTCCGAATGTCCACTTGCAGTTTCTACAGAAAGAGTGTTTTAGAACTGCTCAATCAACAGTAAGCTTAAACTCTCTTAGGTGAATGCACAGAACAGAAAGAAGTTTCAGAGAACACTTCTGTGTAGTTTTGATTTGAAGATATTCGTTTTTCCACTGTAGGCCCAAAAGCGTTCCGAATGTCCACTTGCAGTTTCTAAAGAAAGAGTGTTTCAGAATTGCTCAATCAAATGTACACTTCAACTCTGCTAGTTGAATGCACAGAACAGATGGAAGTTTCACAGAATGCTTCTGTGTAGTTTTGATTTGGAGATATTCCTTTTTCCACTATAGGCCCCTTAGCGGTCCGAATGTCCTCTTGCAGGTTCTTCAGAAACAGTGTTTCAGAAATGCTCAGTCAAAAGCAAGCTTTAAGCCTGTTAGTTGAGTGCTCAGAACAGAAGGAAGTTTCACAGAATGCTTCTGTGTAGTTTATATTTGGAGATATCCCATTTTCCACTATAGGCCCCTTAGCGATCAGAATGTCCACTTGCAGTTTCTACAGAAAGAGTGTTTCAGAACTGCTCAATCTAAAGTAAGCTTAAACTCTCTTAGTTGAATGCACAGAACAGAAAGAAGTTTCACAGAATGCTTCTGTGTAGTATTGATTTGAAGATATTCCTTTTTCCACTGTAGGCTCCTTAGCTCTCCGAATGTCCACTTGCAGTTTCTACAGAAAGAGTGTTTCAGAACTGCTGAATCAAAAGTAATCATCAATTCTGTTAGTTCAATGTACAGAAGAGAAAGATGTTTCACAGAATGCTTCTGTGTAGTTTTTATTTGGAGATATTCCTTTTTCTACTCTAGGCCCCTTACCGGTCGGAATGTCCACTTGCAGTTTCTACAGAAATGATGTTTCAGAACTGCTCAATCAAATGTATGCTTTAACTCTGTTAGTTGAATGCACAGAACAGAAAGAAGTTTCACATAACGCTTCTGTGTAGTTTTGATTTGAAGATATTCCTTTTTCCTCTATAGGCCACATAGCGTTCAGAATGTCCACTTGCAATTTCTACAGAAAGTGGGTTTCAGAACTGCTCAATCAAAAGTATGCTTCAACTCTGTTAGGTAAAAGCACAGAACAGAAAGTAGTTTCACAGAATGCTTCTGTGTAGTTTTTATTTGGAGATATACCTTTTTCCACTATAGGCCCCTTAGCGATCAGAATGTCCACTTGCAGTTTCTACAGAAAGAGTGTTTCAGAACTCCTCAATCTAAAGTATGCTTAAACTCTCTTAGTTGAATGCACAGAACAGAAAGAAGTTTCACAGAATGTTTCTGTGTAGTTTTGATTTGATGATATTCCTTTTTCCACTGTAGGCTCCTTAGCTCTCCGAATGTCCACTTGCAGTTTCTACCGAAAGAGTGTTTCAGAACTGCTCAATCAAATGTACGCTTCAACTCTGCTAATTGAATGCACAGAACAGATGGAAGTTTCACAGAATGCTTCTGTGTAGTTTTGATTGGAAGATATTCCTTTTTCCACTATAGGCCCCTTAGCGGTCAGAATGTCCACTTGCAGTTTCTACATAAAGTGTGTTTCAGAAGTGTTCAGTCAAAAGTAAGCTTCAATTCTCTTAGGTGAAAGCACAGAACAGAAAGAAGTTTCACAGAATGCTTCTGTGAAGTTTTTATTTGAAGATATTGCTTTTTCCTCTATAGGCCCCTTAGCTCTCCGAATGTCCACTTGCAGTTTCTACCGAAAGAGTGTTTTAGAACTGCTCAATCAAAAGTAAGCTTAAACTCTCTTAGGTGAATGCACAGAACAGAAAGAAGTTTCAGAGAACACTTCTGTGTAGTTTTGATTTGAAGATATTCGTTTTTCCACTGTAGGCCCAAAAGCGTTCCGAATGTCCACTTGCAGTTTCTAAAGAAAGAGTGTTTCAGAATTGCTCAATCAAATGTACACTTCAACTCTGCTAGTTGAATGCACAGAACAGATGGACGTTTCACAGAATGCTTCTGTGTAGTTTTGATTTGGAGATATTCCTTTTTCCACTATAGGCCCCTTAGCGGTCCGAATGTCCTCTTGCAGTTTCTTCAGAAACAGTGTTTCAGAAATGCTCAGTCAAAAGCAAGCTTTAAGTCTGTTAGTTGAGTGCTCAGAACAGAAGGAAGTTTCACAGAATGCTTCTGTGTAGTTTATATTTGGAGATATCCCATTTTCCACTATAGGCCCCTTAGCGATCAGAATGTCCACTTGCAGTTTCTACAGAAAGAGTGTTTCAGAACTGCTCAATCTAAAGTAAGCTTAAACTCTCTTAGTTGAATGCACAGAACAGAAAGAAGTTTCACAGAATGCTTCTGTGTAGTATTGATTTGAAGATATTCCTTTTTCCACTGTAGGCTCCTTAGCTCTCTGATTGTCCACTTGCAGTTTCTACCGAAAGAGTGTTTCAGAACTGCTCAATTAAATGTACGCTTCAACTCTGCTAATTGAATGCACAGAACAGATGGAAGTTTCACAGAATGCTTCTGTGTAGTTTTGATTGGAAGATATTCCTTTTTCCACTATAGGCCCCTTAGCGGTCAGAATGTCCACTTGCAGTTTCTACATAAAGTGTGTTTCAGAAGTGTTCAATCAAAGGTAAGCTTCAACTCTCTTAGGTATATGCACAGAACAGAAAGAAGTTTCACAGAATGCTTCTGTGAAGTTTTTATTTGAAGATATTGCTTTTTCCTCTATAGGCCCCTTAGCTCTCCGAATGTCCAATTGCAGTTTCTAGAGAAAGAGTGTTTTAGAACTGCTCAATCAAAAGTAAGCTTAAACTCTCTTAGTTGAATGCACAGAAGAGAAAGTAGTTTCAGAGAATACTTCTGTGTAGTTTTGATTTGAAGATATTCGTTTTTCCACTGTAGGCCCAAAAGCGTTCCGAATGTCCACTTGCAGTTTCTAAAGAAAGAGTGTTTCAGAATTGCTCAATCAAATGTACACTTCAACTCTGCTAGTTGAATGCACAGAACAGATGGACGTTTCACAGAATGCTTCTGTGTAGTTTTGATTTGGAGATATTCCTTTTTCCACTATAGGCCCCTTAGCGGTCCGAATGTCCTCTTGCAGTTCCTTCAGAAACAGTGTTTCAGAAATGCTAAGTCAAAAGCAAGCTTTAAGTCTGTTAGTTGAGTGCTCAGAACAGAAGGAAGTTTCACAGAATGCTTCTGTGTAGTTTATATTTGGAGATATCCCATTTTCCACTATAGGCCCCTTAGCGAGCAGAATGTCCACTTGCAGTTTCTACAGAGTGTTTCAGAACTGCTCAAACTAAAGTAAGCTTAAACTCTCTTAGTTGAATGCACAGAACAGAAAGAAGTTTCACAGAATGCTTCTGTGTAGTATTGATTTGAAGATATTCCTTTTTCCACTGTAGGCTCCTTAGCTCTCCGAATGTCCACTTGCAGTTTCTACAGAAAGAGTGTTTCAGAACTGCTGAATCAAAAGTAATCATCAATTCTGTTAGTTCAATGTACAGAAGAGAAAGTTGTTTCACAGAATGCTTCTGTGTAGTTTTTATTTGGAGATATTCCTTTTTCTACTCTAGGCCCCTTACCGGTCGGAATGTCCACTTGCAGTTTCTACAGAAATGATGTTTCAGAACTGCTCAATCAAATGTATGCTTTAACTCTGTTAGTTGAATGCACAGAACAGAAAGAAGTTTCACATAACGCTTCTGTGTAGTTTTGATTTGAAGATATTCCTTTTTCCTCTATAGGCCACATAGCGTTCAGAATGTCCACTTGCAATTTCTACAGAAAGTGGGTTTCAGAACTGCTCAATCAAAAGTATGCTTCAACTCTGTTAGGTAAAAGCACAGAACAGAAAGTAGTTTCACAGAATGCTTCTGTGTAGTTTTTATTTGGAGATATACCTTTTTCCACTATAGGCCCCTTAGCGATCAGAATGTCCACTTGCAGTTTCTACAGAAAGAGTGTTTCAGAACTCCTCAATCTAAAGTATGCTTAAACTCTCTTAGTTGAATGCACAGAACAGAAAGAAGTTTCACAGAATGTTTCTGTGTAGTTTTGATTTGATGATATTCCTTTTTCCACTGTAGGCTCCTTAGCTCTCCGAATGTCCACTTGCAGTTTCTACCGAAAGAGTGTTTCAGAACTGCTCAATCAAATGTACGCTTCAACTCTGCTAATTGAATGCACAGAACAGATGGAAGTTTCACAGAATGCTTCTGTGTAGTTTTGATTGGAAGATATTCCTTTTTCCACTATAGGCCCCTTAGCGGTCAGAATGTCCACTTGCAGTTTCTACATAAAGTGTGTTTCAGAAGTGTTCATTCAAAAGTAAGCTTCAACTCTCTTAGGTGAAAGCACAGAACAGAAAGAAGTTTCACAGAATGCTTCTGTGAAGTTTTTATTTGAAGATATTGCTTTTTCCTCTATAGGCCCCTTAGCTCTCCGAATGTCCACTTGCAGTTTCTACAGAAAGAGTGTTTTAGAACTGCTCAATCAAAAGTAAGCTTAAACTCTCTTAGGTGAATGCACAGAACAGAAAGAAGTTTCAGAGAACACTTCTGTGTAGTTTTGATTTGAAGATATTCGTTTTTCCACTGTAGGCCCAAAAGCGTTCCGAATGTCCACTTGCAGTTTCTAAAGAAAGAATGTTTCAGAATTGCTCAATCAAATGTACACTTCAACTCTGCTAGTTGAATGCACAGAACAGATGGAAGTTTCACAGAATGCTTCTGTGTAGTTTTGATTTGGAGATATTCCTTTTTCCACTATAGGCCCCTTAGCGGTCCGAATGTCCTCTTGCAGGTTCTTCAGAAACAGTGTTTCAGAAATGCTCAGTCAAAAGCAAGCTTTAAGCCTGTTAGTTGAGTGCTCAGAACAGAAGGAAGTTTCACAGAATGCTTCTGTGTAGTTTATATTTGGAGATATCCCATTTTCCACTATAGGCCCCTTTGCGATCAGAATGTCCACTTGCAGTTTCTACAGAAAGAGTGTTTCAGAACTGCTCAATCTAAAGTAAGCTTAAACTCTCTTAGTTGAATGCACAGAACAGAAAGAAGTTTCACAGAATGCTTCTGTGTAGTATTGATTTGAAGATATTCCTTTTTCCACTGTAGGCTCCTTAGCTCTCCGAATGTCCACTTGCAGTTTCTACAGAAAGAGTGTTTCAGAACTGCTGAATCAAAAGTAATCATCAATTCTGTTAGTTCAATGTACAGAAGAGAAAGATGTTTCACAGAATGCTTCTGTGTAGTTTTTATTTGGAGATATTCCTTTTTCTACTCTAGGCCCCTTACCGGTCGGAATGTCCACTTGCAGTTTCTACAGAAATGATGTTTCAGAACTGCTCAATCAAATGTATGCTTTAACTCTGTTAGTTGAATGCACAGAACAGAAAGAAGTTTCACATAACGCTTCTGTGTAGTTTTGATTTGAAGATATTCCTTTTTCCTCTATAGGCCACATAGCGTTCAGAATGTCCACTTGCAATTTCTACAGAAAGTGGGTTTCAGAACTGCTCAATCAAAAGTATGCTTCAACTCTGTTAGGTAAAAGCACAGAACAGAAAGTAGTTTCACAGAATGCTTCTGTGTAGTTTTTATTTGGAGATATACCTTTTTCCACTATAGGCCCCTTAGCGATCAGAATGTCCACTTGCAGTTTCTACAGAAAGAGTGTTTCAGAACTCCTCAATCTAAAGTCTGCTTAAACTCTCTTAGTTGAATGCACAGAACAGAAAGAAGTTTCACAGAATGTTTCTGTGTAGTTTTGATTTGATGATATTCCTTTTTCCACTGTAGGCTCCTTAGCTCTCCGAATGTCCACTTGCAGTTTCTACCGAAAGAGTGTTTCAGAACTGCTCAATCAAATGTACGCTTCAACTCTGCTAATTGAATGCACAGAACAGATGGAAGTTTCACAGAATGCTTCTGTGTAGTTTTGATTGGAAGATATTCCTTTTTCCACTATAGGCCCCTTAGCGGTCAGAATGTCCACTTGCAGTTTCTACATAAAGTGTGTTTCAGAAGTGTTCAATCAAAAGTAAGCTTCAATTCTCTTAGGTGAAAGCACAGAACAGAAAGAAGTTTCACAGAATGCTTCTGTGAAGTTTTTATTTGAAGATATTGCTTTTTCCTCTATAGGCCCCTTAGCTCTCCGAATGTCCACTTGCAGTTTCTACAGAAAGAGTGTTTTAGAACTGCTCAATCAACAGTAAGCTTAAACTCTCTTAGGTGAATGCACAGAACAGAAAGAAGTTTCAGAGAACACTTCTGTGTAGTTTTGATTTGAAGATATTCGTTTTTCCACTGTAGGCCCAAAAGCGTTCCGAATGTCCACTTGCACTTTCTAAAGAAAGAATGTTTCAGAATTGCTCAATCAAATGTACACTTCAACTCTGCTAGTTGAATGCACAGAACAGATGGAAGTTTCACAGAATGCTTCTGTGTAGTTTTGATTTGGAGATATTCCTTTTTCCACTATAGGCCCCTTAGCGGTCCGAATGTCCTCTTGCAGGTTCTTCAGAAACAGTGTTTCAGAAATGCTCAGTCAAAAGCAAGCTTTAAGCCTGTTAGTTGAGTGCTCAGAACAGAAGGAAGTTTCACAGAATGCTTCTGTGTAGTTTATATTTGGAGATATCCCATTTTCCACTATAGGCCCCTTAGCGATCAGAATGTCCACTTGCAGTTTCTACAGAAAGAGTGTTTCAGAACTGCTCAATCTAAAGTAAGCTTAAACTATCTTAGTTGAATGCACAGAACAGAAAGAAGTTTCACAGAATGCTTCTGTGTAGTATTGATTTGAAGATATTCCTTTTTCCACTGTAGGCTCCTTAGCTCTCCGAATGTCCACTTGCAGTTTCTACAGAAAGAGTGTTTCAGAACTGCTGAATCAAAAGTAATCATCAATTCTGTTAGTTCAATGTACAGAAGAGAAAGATGTTTCACAGAATGCTTCTGTGTAGTTTTTATTTGGAGATATTCCTTTTTCTACTCTAGGCCCCTTACCGGTCGGAATGTCCACTTGCAGTTTCTACAGAAATGATGTTTCAGAACTGCTCAATCAAATGTATGCTTTAACTCTGTTAGTTGAATGCACAGAACAGAAAGAAGTTTCACATAACGCTTCTGTGTAGTTTTGATTTGAAGATATTCCTTTTTCCTCTATAGGCCACATAGCGTTCAGAATGTCCACTTGCAATTTCTACAGAAAGTGGGTTTCAGAACTGCTCAATCAAAAGTATGCTTCAACTCTGTTAGGTAAAAGCACAGAACAGAAAGTAGTTTCACAGAATGCTTCTGTGTAGTTTTTATTTGGAGATATACCTTTTTCCACTATAGGCCCCTTAGCGATCAGAATGTCCACTTGCAGTTTCTACAGAAAGAGTGTTTCAGAACTCCTCAATCTAAAGTATGCTTAAACTCTCTTAGTTGAATGCACAGAACAGAAAGAAGTTTCACAGAATGTTTCTGTGTAGTTTTGATTTGATGATATTCCTTTTTCCACTGTAGGCTCCTTAGCTCTCCGAATGTCCACTTGCAGTTTCTACCGAAAGAGTGTTTCAGAACTGCTCAATCAAATGTACGCTTCAACTCTGCTAATTGAATGCACAGAACAGATGGAAGTTTCACAGAATGCTTCTGTGTAGTTTTGATTGGAAGATATTCCTTTTTCCACTATAGGCCCCTTAGCGGTCAGAATGTCCACTTGCAGTTTCTACATAAAGTGTGTTTCAGAAGTGTTCAGTCAAAAGTAAGCTTCAACTCTCTTAGGTGAAAGCACAGAACAGAAAGAAGTTTCACAGAATGCTTCTGTGAAGTTTTTATTTGAAGATATTGCTTTTTCCTCTATAGGCCCCTTAGCTCTCCGAATGTCCACTTGCAGTTTCTACAGAAAGAGTGTTTTAGAACTGCTCAATCAAAAGTAAGCTTAAACTCTCTTAGGTGAATGCACAGAACAGAAAGAAGTTTCAGAGAACACTTCTGTGTAGTTTTGATTTGAAGATATTCGTTTTTCCACTGTAGGCCCAAAAGCGTTCCGAATGTCCACTTGCAGTTTCTAAAGAAAGAGTGTTTCAGAATTGCTCAATCAAATGTACACTTCAACTCTGCTAGTTGAATGCACAGAACAGATGGACGTTTCACAGAATGCTTCTGTGTAGTTTTGATTTGGAGATATTCCTTTTTCCACTATAGGCCCCTTAGCGGTCCGAATGTCCTCTTGCAGTTTCTTCAGAAACAGTGTTTCAGAAATGCTCAGTCAAAAGCAAGCTTTAAGTCTGTTAGTTGAGTGCTCAGAACAGAAGGAAGTTTCACAGAATGCTTCTGTGTAGTTTATATTTGGAGATATCCCATTTTCCACTATAGGCCCCTTAGCGATCAGAATGTCCACTTGCAGTTTCTACAGAAAGAGTGTTTCAGAACTGCTCAATCTAAAGTAAGCTTAAACTCTCTTAGTTGAATGCGCAGAACAGAAAGAAGTTTCACAGAATGCTTCTGTGTAGTATTGATTTGAAGATATTCCTTTTTCCACTGTAGGCTCCTTAGCTCTCCGTATGTCCACTTGCAGTTTCTACCGAAAGAGTGTTTCAGAACTGCTCAATCAAATGTACGCTTCAACTCTGCTAATTGAATGCACAGAACAGATGGAAGTTTCACAGAATGCTTCTGTGTAGTTTTGATTGGAAGATATTCCTTTTTCCACTATAGGCCCCTTAGCGGTCAGAATGTCCACTTGCAGTTTCTACATAAAGTGTGTTTCAGAAGTGTTCAATCAAAGGTAAGCTTCAACTCTCTTAGGTATATGCACAGAACAGAAAGAAGTTTCACAGAATGCTTCTGTGAAGTTTTTATTTGAAGATATTGCTTTTTCCTCTATAGGCCCCTTAGCTCTCCGAATGTCCACTTGCAGTTTCTACAGAAAGAGTGTTTTAGAACTGCTCAATCAACAGTAAGCTTAAACTCTCTTAGTTGAATGCACAGAACAGAAAGAAGTTTCAGAGAACACTTCTGTGTAGTTTTGATTTGAAGATATTCGTTTTTCCACTGTAGGCCCAAAAGCGTTCCGAATGTCCACTTGCAGTTTCTAAAGAAAGAGTGTTTCAGAATTGCTCAATCAAATGTACACTTCAACTCTGCTAGTTGAATGCACAGAACAGATGGAAGTTTCACAGAATGCTTCTGTGTAGTTTTGATTTGGAGATATTCCTTTTTCCACTATAGGCCCCTTAGCGGTCCGAATGTCCTCTTGCAGGTTCTTCAGAAACAGTGTTTCAGAAATGCTCAGTCAAAAGCAAGCTTTAAGTCTGTTAGTTGAGTCCTCAGAACAGAAGGAAGTTTCACAGAATGCTTCTTTGTAGTTTATATTTGGAGATATCCCATTTTCCACTATAGGCCCCTTAGCGATCAGAATGTCCACTTGCAGTTTCTACAGAAAGAGTGTTTCAGAACTGCTCAATCTAAAGTAAGCTTAAACTCTCTTAGTTGAATGCACAGAACAGAAAGAATTTTCACAGAATGCTTCTGTGTAGTATTGATTTGAAGATATTCCTTTTTCCACTGTAGGCTCCTTAGCTCTCCGAATGTCCACTTGCAGTTTCTACAGAAAGAGTGTTTCAGAACTGCTGAATCAAAAGTAATCATCAATTCTGTTAGTTCAATGTACAGAAGAGAAAGATGTTTCACAGAATGCTTCTGTGTAGTTTTTATTTGGAGATATTCCTTTTTCTACTCTAGGCCCCTTACCGGTCGGAATGTCCACTTGCAGTTTCTACAGAAATGATGTTTCAGAACTGCTCAATCAAATGTATGCTTTAACTCTGTTAGTTGAATGCACTGAACAGAAAGAAGTTTCACATAACGCTTCTGTGTAGTTTTGATTTGAAGATATTCCTTTTTCCTCTATAGGCCACATAGCGTTCAGAATGTCCACTTGCAATTTCTACAGAAAGTGGGTTTCAGAACTGCTCAATCAAAAGTATGCTTCAACTCCGTTAGGTAAAAGCACAGAACAGAAAGTAGTTTCACAGAATGCTTCTGTGTAGTTTTTATTTGGAGATATACCTTTTTCCACTATAGGCCCCTTAGCGATCAGAATGTCCTCTTGCAGTTTCTACAGAAAGAGTGTTTCAGAACTCCTCAATCTAAAGTATGCTTAAACTCTCTTAGTTGAATGCACAGAACAGAAAGAAGTTTCACAGAATGTTTCTGTGTAGTTTTGATTTGATGATATTCCTTTTTCCACTGTAGGCTCCTTAGCTCTCCGAATGTCCACTTGCAGTTTCTACCGAAAGAGTGTTTCAGAACTGCTCAATCAAATGTACGCTTCAACTCTGCTAATTGAATGCACAGAACAGATGGAAGTTTCACAGAATGCTTCTGTGTAGTTTTGATTGGAAGATATTCCTTTTTCCACTATAGGCCCCTTAGCGGTCAGAATGTCCACTTGCAGTTTCTACATAAAGTGTGTTTCAGAAGTGTTCAGTCAAAAGTAAGCTTCAACTCTCTTAGGTGAAAGCACAGAACAGAAAGAAGTTTCACAGAATGCTTCTGTGAAGTTTTTATTTGAAGATATTGCTTTTTCCTCTATAGGCCCCTTAGCTCTCCGAATGTCCACTTGCAGTTTCTACAGAAAGAGTGTTTTAGAACTGCTCAATCAAAAGTAAGCTTAAACTCTCTTAGGTGAATGCACAGAACAGAAAGAAGTTTCAGAGAACACTTCTGTGTAGTTTTGATTTGAAGATATTCGTTTTTCCACTGTAGGCCCAAAAGCGTTCCGAATGTCCACTTGCAGTTTCTAAAGAAAGAGTGTTTCAGAATTGCTCAATCAAATGTACACTTCAACTCTGCTAGTTGAATGCACAGAACAGATGGACGTTTCACAGAATGCTTCTGTGTAGTTTTGATTTGGAGATATTCCTTTTTCCACTATAGGCCCCTTAGCGGTCCGAATGTCCTCTTGCAGTTTCTTCAGAAACAGTGTTTCAGAAATGCTCAGTCAAAAGCAAGCTTTAAGTCTGTTAGTTGAGTGCTCAGAACAGAAGGAAGTTTCACAGAATGCTTCTGTGTAGTTTATATTTGGAGATATCCCATTTTCCACTATAGGCCCCTTAGCGATCAGAATGTCCACTTGCAGTTTCTACAGAAAGAGTGTTTCAGAACTGCTCAATCTAAAGTAAGCTTAAACTCTCTTAGTTGAATGTGCAGAACAGAAAGAAGTTTCACAGAATGCTTCTGTGTAGTATTGATTTGAAGATATTCCTTTTTCCACTGTAGGCTCCTTAGCTCTCCGTATGTCCACTTGTAGTTTCTACCGAAAGAGTGTTTCAGAACTGCTCAATCAAATGTACGCTTCAACTCTGCTAATTGAATGCACAGAACAGATGGAAGTTTCACAGAATGCTTCTGTGTAGTTTTGATTGGAAGATATTCCTTTTTCCACTATAGGCCCCTTAGCGGTCAGAATGTCCACTTGCAGTTTCTACATAAAGTGTGTTTCAGAAGTGTTCAATCAAAGGTAAGCTTCAACTCTCTTAGGTATATGCACAGAACAGAAAGAAGTTTCACAGAATGCTTCTGTGAAGTTTTTATTTGAAGATATTGCTTTTTCCTCTATAGGCCCCTTAGCTCTCCGAATGTCCACTTGCAGTTTCTACAGAAAGAGTGTTTTAGAACTGCTCAATCAACAGTAAGCTTAAACTCTCTTAGTTGAATGCACAGAACAGAAAGAAGTTTCAGAGAACACTTCTGTGTAGTTTTGATTTGAAGATATTCGTTTTTCCACTGTAGGCCCAAAAGCGTTCCGAATGTCCACTTGCAGTTTCTAAAGAAAGAGTGTTTCAGAATTGCTCAATCAAATGTACACTTCAACTCTGCTAGTTGAATGCACAGAACAGATGGAAGTTTCACAGAATGCTTCTGTGTAGTTTTGATTTGGAGATATTCCTTTTTCCACTATAGGCCCCTTAGCGGTCCGAATGTCCTCTTGCAGGTTCTTCAGAAACAGTGTTTCAGAAATGCTCAGTCAAAAGCAAGCTTTAAGTCTGTTAGTTGAGTCCTCAGAACAGAAGGATGTTTCACAGAATGCTTCTGTGTAGTTTATATTTGGAGATATCCCATTTTCCACTATAGGCCCCTTAGCGATCAGAATGTCCACTTGCAGTTTCTACAGAAAGAGTGTTTCAGAACTGCTCAATCTAAAGTAAGCTTAAACTCTCTTAGTTGAATGCACAGAACAGAAAGAAGTTTCACAGAATGCTTCTGTGTAGTATTGATTTGAAGATATTCCTTTTTCCACTGTAGGCTCCTTAGCTCTCCGAATGTCCACTTGCAGTTTCTACAGAAAGAGTGTTTCAGAACTGCTGAATCAAAAGTAATCATCAATTCTGTTAGTTCAATGTACAGAAGAGAAAGATGTTTCACAGAATGCTTCTGTGTAGTTTTTATTTGGAGATATTCCTTTTTCTACTCTAGGCCCCTTACCGGTCGGAATGTCCACTTGCAGTTTCTACAGAAATGATGTTTCAGAACTGCTCAATCAAATGTATGCTTTAACTCTGTTAGTTGAATGCACAGAACAGAAAGAAGTTTCACATAACGCTTCTGTGTAGTTTTGATTTGAAGATATTCCTTTTTCCTCTATAGGCCACATAGCGTTCAGAATGTCCACTTGCAATTTCTACAGAAAGTGGGTTTCAGAACTGCTCAACCAAAAGTATGCTTCAACTCTGTTAGGTAAAAGCACAGAACAGAAAGTAGTTTCACAGAATGCTTCTGTGTAGTTTTTATTTGGAGATATACCTTTTTCCACTATAGGCCCCTTAGCGATCAGAATGTCCACTTGCAGTTTCTACAGAAAGAGTGTTTCAGAACTCCTCAATCTAAAGTCTGCTTAAACTCTCTTAGTTGAATGCACAGAACAGAAAGAAGTTTCACAGAATGTTTCTGTGTAGTTTTGATTTGATGATATTCCTTTTTCCACTGTAGGCTCCTTAGCTCTCCGAATGTCCACTTGCAGTTTCTACCGAAAGAGTGTTTCAGAACTGCTCAATCAAATGTACGCTTCAACTCTGCTAATTGAATGCACAGAACAGATGGAAGTTTCACAGAATGCTTCTGTGTAGTTTTGATTGGAAGATATTCCTTTTTCCAGTATAGGCCCCTTAGCGGTCAGAATGTCCACTTGCAGTTTCTACATAAAGTGTGTTTCAGAAGTGTTCAATCAAAAGTAAGCTTCAACTCTCTTAGGTGAAAGCCAGAACAGAAAGAAGTTTCACAGAATGCTTCTGTGAAGTTTTTATTTGAAGATATTGCTTTTTCCTCTATAGGCCCCTTAGCTCTCCGAATGTCCACTTGCAGTTTCTACAGAAAGAGTGTTTTAGAACTGCTCAATCAACAGTAAGCTTAAACTCTCTTAGTTGAATGCACAGAACAGAAAGAAGTTTCAGAGAACACTTCTGTGTAGTTTTGATTTGAAGATATTCGTTTTTCCACTGTAGGCCCAAAAGCGTTCCGAATGTCCACTTGCAGTTTCTAAAGAAAGAGTGTTTCAGAATTGCTCAATCAAATGTACACTTCAACTCTGCTAGTTGAATGCACAGAACAGATGGAAGTTTCACAGAATGCTTCTGTGTAGTTTTGATTTGGAGATATTCCTTTTTCCACTATAGGCCCCTTAGCGGTCCGAATGTCCTCTTGCAGGTTCTTCAGAAACAGTGTTTCAGAAATGCTCAGTCAAAAGCAAGCTTTAAGCCTGTTAGTTGAGTGCTCAGAACAGAAGGAAGTTTCACAGAATGCTTCTGTGTAGTTTATATTTGGAGATATCCCATTTTCCACTATAGGCCCCTTAGCGATCAGAATGTCCACTTGCAGTTTCTACAGAAAGACTGTTTCAGAACTGCTCAATCTAAAGTAAGCTTAAACTCTCTTAGTTGAATGCACAGAACAGAAAGAAGTTTCACTGAATGCTTCTGTGTAGTATTGATTTGAAGATATTCCTTTTTCCACTGTAGGCTCCTTAGCTCTCCGAATGTCCACTTGCAGTTTCTACAGAAAGAGTGTTTCAGAACTGCTGAATCAAAAGTAATCATCAATTCTGTTAGTTCAATGTACAGAAGAGAAAGATGTTTCACAGAATGCTTCTGTGTAGTTTTTATTTGGAGATATTCCTTTTTCTACTCTAGGCCCCTTACCGGTCGGAATGTCCACTTGCAGTTTCTACAGAAATGATGTTTCAGAACTGCTCAATCAAATGTATGCTTTAACTCTGTTAGTTGAATGCACAGAACAGAAAGAAGTTTCACATAACGCTTCTGTGTAGTTTTGATTTGAAGATATTCCTTTTTCCTCTATAGGCCACATAGCGTTCAGAATGTCCACTTGCAATTTCTACAGAAAGTGGTTTTCAGAACTGCTCAATCAAAAGTATGCTTCAACTCTGTTAGGTAAAAGCACAGAACAGAAAGTAGTTTCACAGAATGCTTCTGTGTAGTTTTTATTTGGAGATATACCTTTTTCCACTATAGGCCCCTTAGCGATCAGAATGTCCACTTGCAGTTTCTACAGAAAGAGTGTTTCAGAACTCCTCAATCTAAAGTATGCTTAAACTCTCTTAGTTGAATGCACAGAACAGAAAGAAGTTTCACAGAATGTTTCTGTGTAGTTTTGATTTGATGATATTCCTTTTTCCACTGTAGGCTCCTTAGCTCTCCGAATGTCCACTTGCAGTTTCTAACGAAAGAGTGTTTCAGAACTGCTCAATCAAATGTACGCTTCAACTCTGCTAATTGAATGCACAGAACAGATGGAAGTTTCACAGAATGCTTCTGTGTAGTTTTGATTGGAAGATATTCCTTTTTCCACTATAGGCCCCTTAGCGGTCAGAATGTCCACTTGCAGTTTCTACATAAAGTGTGTTTCAGAAGTGTTCAATCAAAAGTAAGCTTCAATTCTCTTAGGTGAAAGCACAGAACAGAGAGAAGTTTCACAGAATGCTTCTGTGAAGTTTTTATTTGAAGATATTGCTTTTTCCTCTATAGGCCCCTTAGCTCTCCGAATGTCCACTTGCAGTTTCTACAGAAAGAGTGTTTTAGAACTGCTCAATCAACAGTAAGCTTAAACTCTCTTAGGTGAATGCACAGAACAGAAAGAAGTTTCAGAGAACACTTCTGTGTAGTTTTGATTTGAAGATATTCGTTTTTCCACTGTAGGCCCAAAAGCGTTCCGAATGTCCACTTGCAGTTTCTAAAGAAAGAGTGTTTCAGAATTGCTCAATCAAATGTACACTTCAACTCTGCTAGTTGAATGCACAGAACAGATGGAAGTTTCACAGAATGCTTCTGTGTAGTTTTGATTTGGAGATATTCCTTTTTCCACTATAGGCCCCTTAGCGGTCCGAATGTCCTCTTGCAGGTTCTTCAGAAACAGTGTTTCAGAAATGCTCAGTCAAAAGCAAGCTTTAAGCCTGTTAGTTGAGTGCTCAGAACAGAAGGAAGTTTCACAGAATGCTTCTGTGTAGTTTATATTTGGAGATATCCCATTTTCCACTATAGGCCCCTTAGCGATCAGAATGTCCACTTGCAGTTTCTACAGAAAGAGTGTTTCAGAACTGCTGAATCAAAAGTAATCATCAATTCTGTTAGTTCAATGTACAGAAGAGAAAGATGTTTCACAGAATGCTTCTGTGTAGTTTTTATTTGGAGATATTCCTTTTTCTACTCTAGGCCCCTTACCGGTCGGAATGTCCACTTGCAGTTTCTACAGAAATGATGTTTCAGAACTGCTCAATCAAATGTATGCTTTAACTCTGTTAGTTGAATGCACAGAACAGAAAGAAGTTTCACATAACGCTTCTGTGTAGTTTTGATTTGAAGATATTCCTTTTTCCTCTATAGGCCACATAGCGTTCAGAATGTCCACTTGCAATTTCTACAGAAAGTGGGTTTCAGAACTGCTCAATCAAAAGTATGCTTCAACTCTGTTAGGTAAAAGCACAGAACAGAAAGTAGTTTCACAGAATGCTTCTGTGTAGTTTTTATTTGGAGATATACCTTTTTCCACTATAGGCCCCTTAGCGATCAGAATGTCCACTTGCAGTTTCTACAGAAAGAGTGTTTCAGAACTCCTCAATCTAAAGTCTGCTTAAACTCTCTTAGTTGAATGCACAGAACAGAAAGAAGTTTCACAGAATGTTTCTGTGTAGTTTTGATTTGATGATATTCCTTTTTCCACTGTAGGCTCCTTAGCTCTCCGAATGTCCACTTGCAGTTTCTACCGAAAGAGTGTTTCAGAACTGCTCAATCAAATGTACGCTTCAACTCTGCTAATTGAATGCACAGAACAGATGGAAGTTTCACAGAATGCTTCTGTGTAGTTTTGATTGGAAGATATTCCTTTTTCCACTATAGGCCCCTTAGCGGTCAGAATGTCCACTTGCAGTTTCTACAGAAATGATGTTTCAGAAGTGTTCAGTCAAAAGTAAGCTTCAATTCTCTTAGGTGAAAGCACAGAACAGAAAGAAGTTTCACAGAATGCTTCTGTGAAGTTTTTATTTGAAGATATTGCTTTTTCCTCTATAGGCCCCTTAGCTCTCCGAATGTCCACTTGCAGTTTCTACCGAAAGAGTGTTTTAGAACTGCTCAATCAAAAGTAAGCTTAAACTCTCTTAGGTGAATGCACAGAACAGAAAGAAGTTTCAGAGAACACTTCTGTGTAGTTTTGATTTGAAGATATTCGTTTTTCCACTGTAGGCCCAAAAGCGTTCCGAATGTCCACTTGCAGTTTCTAAAGAAAGAGTGTTTCAGAATTGCTCAATCAAATGTACACTTCAACTCTGCTAGTTGAATGCACAGAACAGATGGAAGTTTCACAGAATGCTTCTGTGTAGTTTTGATTTGGAGATATTCCTTTTTCCACTATAGGCCCCTTAGCGGTCCGAATGTCCTCTTGCAGTTTCTTCAGAAACAGTGTTTCAGAAATGCTCAGTCAAAAGCAAGCATTAAGTCTGTTAGTTGAGTGCTCAGAACAGAAGGAAGTTTCACAGAATGCTTCTGTGTAGTTTATATTTGGAGATATCCCATTTTCCACTATAGGCCCCTTAGCGATCAGAATGTCCACTTGCAGTTTCTACAGAAAGAGTGTTTCAGAACTGCTCAATCTAAAGTAAGCTTAAACTCTCTTAGTTGAATGCACAGAACAGAAAGAAGTTTCACAGAATGCTTCTGTGTAGTATTGATTTGAAGATATTCCTTTTTCCACTGTAGGCTCCTTAGCTCTCCGAATGTCCACTTGCAGTTTCTACAGAAAGAGTGTTTCAGAACTGCTGAATCAAAAGTAATCATCAATTCTGTTAGTTCAATGTACAGAAGAGAAAGATGTTTCACAGAATGCTTCTGTGTAGTTTTTATTTGGAGATATTCCTTTTTCTACTCTAGGCCCCTTGCCGGTCGGAATGTCCACTTGCAGTTTCTACAGAAATGATGTTTCAGAACTGCTCAATCAAATATATGCTTTAACTCTGTTAGATGAATGCACAGAACAGAAAGAAGTTTCACATAAAGCTTCTGTGTAGTTTTGCTTTGAAGATATTCCTTTTTCCTCTATAGGCCACATAGCGTTCAGAATGTCCACTTGCAATTTCTACAGAAAGTGGGTTTCAGAACTGCTCAATCAAAAGTATGCTTCAACTCTGTTAGGTAAAAGCACAGAACAGAAAGTAGTTTCACAGAATGCTTCTGTGTAGTTTTTATTTGGAGATATACCTTTTTCCACTATAGGCCCCTTAGCGATCAGAATGTCCACTTGCAGTTTCTACAGAAAGAGTGTTTCAGAACTCCTCAATCTAAAGTATGCTTAAACTCTCTTAGTTGAATGCACAGAACAGAAAGAAGTTTCACAGAATGTTTCTGTGTAGTTTTGATTTGATGATATTCCTTTTTCCACTGTAGGCTCCTTAGCTCTCCGAAAGTCCACTTGCAGTTTCTACCGAAAGAGTGTTTCAGAACTGCTAAATCAAATGTACGCTTCAACTCTGCTAATTGAATGCACAGAACAGATGGAAGTTTCACAGAATGCTTCTGTGTAGTTTTGATTGGAAGATATTCCTTTTTCCAGTATAGGCCCCTTAGCGGTCAGAATGTCCACTTGCAGTTTCTACATAAAGTGTGTTTCAGAAGTGTTCAATCAAAAGTAAGCTTCAACTCTCTTAGGTGAAAGCCAGAACAGAAAGAAGTTTCACAGAATGCTTCTGTGAAGTTTTTATTTGAAGATATTGCTTTTTCCTCTATAGGCCCCTTAGCTCTCCGAATGTCCACTTGCAGTTTCTACAGAAAGAGTGTTTTAGAACTGCTCAATCAACAGTAAGCTTAAACTCTCTTAGTTGAATGCACAGAACAGAAAGAAGTTTCAGAGAACACTTCTGTGTAGTTTTGATTTGAAGATATTCGTTTTTCCACTGTAGGCCCAAAAGCGTTCCGAATGTCCACTTGCAGTTTCTAAAGAAAGAGTGTTTCAGAATTGCTCAATCAAATGTACACTTCAACTCTGCTAGTTGAATGCACAGAACAGATGGAAGTTTCACAGAATGCTTCTGTGTAGTTTTGATTTGGAGATATTCCTTTTTCCACTATAGGCCCCTTAGCGGTCCGAATGTCCTCTTGCAGGTTCTTCAGAAACAGTGTTTCAGAAATGCTCAGTCAAAAGCAAGCTTTAAGCCTGTTAGTTGAGTGCTCAGAACAGAAGGAAGTTTCACAGAATGCTTCTGTGTAGTTTATATTTGGAGATATCCCATTTTCCACTATAGGCCCCTTAGCGATCAGAATGTCCACTTGCAGTTTCTACAGAAAGAGTGTTTCAGAACTGCTGAATCAAAAGTAATCATCAATTCTGTTAGTTCAATGTACAGAAGAGAAAGATGTTTCACAGAATGCTTCTGTGTAGTTTTTATTTGGAGATATTCCTTTTTCTACTCTAGGCCCCTTACCGGTCGGAATGTCCACTTGCAGTTTCTACAGAAATGATGTTTCAGAACTGCTCAATCAAATGTATGCTTTAACTCTGTTAGTTGAATGCACAGAACAGAAAGAAGTTTCACATAACGCTTCTGTGTAGTTTTGATTTGAAGATATTCCTTTTTCCTCTATAGGCCACATAGCGTTCAGAATGTCCACTTGCAATTTCTACAGAAAGTGGGTTTCAGAACTGCTCAATCAAAAGTATGCTTCAACTCTGTTAGGTAAAAGCACAGAACAGAAAGTAGTTTCACAGAATGCTTCTGTGTAGTTTTTATTTGGAGATATACCTTTTTCCACTATAGGCCCCTTAGCGATCAGAATGTCCACTTGCAGTTTCTACAGAAAGAGTGTTTCAGAACTCCTCAATCTAAAGTCTGCTTAAACTCTCTTAGTTGAATGCACAGAACAGAAAGAAGTTTCACAGAATGTTTCTGTGTAGTTTTGATTTGATGATATTCCTTTTTCCACTGTAGGCTCCTTAGCTCTCCGAATGTCCACTTGCAGTTTCTACCGAAAGAGTGTTTCAGAACTGCTCAATCAAATGTACGCTTCAACTCTGCTAATTGAATGCACAGAACAGATGGAAGTTTCACAGAATGCTTCTGTGTAGTTTTGATTGGAAGATATTCCTTTTTCCACTATAGGCCCCTTAGCGGTCAGAATGTCCACTTGCAGTTTCTACAGAAATGATGTTTCAGAAGTGTTCAGTCAAAAGTAAGCTTCAATTCTCTTAGGTGAAAGCACAGAACAGAAAGAAGTTTCACAGAATGCTTCTGTGAAGTTTTTATTTGAAGATATTGCTTTTTCCTCTATAGGCCCCTTAGCTCTCCGAATGTCCACTTGCAGTTTCTACCGAAAGAGTGTTTTAGAACTGCTCAATCAAAAGTAAGCTTAAACTCTCTTAGGTGAATGCACAGAACAGAAAGAAGTTTCAGAGAACACTTCTGTGTAGTTTTGATTTGAAGATATTCGTTTTTCCACTGTAGGCCCAAAAGCGTTCCGAATGTCCACTTGCAGTTTCTAAAGAAAGAGTGTTTCAGAATTGCTCAATCAAATGTACACTTCAACTCTGCTAGTTGAATGCACAGAACAGATGGAAGTTTCACAGAATGCTTCTGTGTAGTTTTGATTTGGAGATATTCCTTTTTCCACTATAGGCCCCTTAGCGGTCCGAATGTCCTCTTGCAGTTTCTTCAGAAACAGTGTTTCAGAAATGCTCAGTCAAAAGCAAGCTTTAAGTCTGTTAGTTGAGTGCTCAGAACAGAAGGAAGTTTCACAGAATGCTTCTGTGTAGTTTATATTTGGAGATATCCCATTTTCCACTATAGGCCCCTTAGCGATCAGAATGTCCACTTGCAGTTTCTACAGAAAGAGTGTTTCAGAACTGCTCAATCTAAAGTAAGCTTAAACTCTCTTAGTTGAATGCACAGAACAGAAAGAAGTTTCACAGAATGCTTCTGTGTAGTATTGATTTGAAGATATTCCTTTTTCCACTGTAGGCTCCTTAGCTCTCCGAATGTCCACTTGCAGTTTCTACAGAAAGAGTGTTTCAGAACTGCTGAATCAAAAGTAATCATCAATTCTGTTAGTTCAATGTACAGAAGAGAAAGATGTTTCACAGAATGCTTCTGTGTAGTTTTTATTTGGAGATATTCCTTTTTCTACTCTAGGCCCCTTACCGGTCGGAATGTCCACTTGCAGTTTCTACAGAAATGATGTTTCAGAACTGCTCAATCAAATATATGCTTTAACTCTGTTAGATGAATGCACAGAAGAGAAAGAAGTTTCACATAAAGCTTCTGTGTAGTTTTGATTTGAAGATATTCCTTTTTCCTCTATAGGCCACATAGCTTTCAGAATGTCCACTTGCAATTTCTACAGAAAGTGGGTTTCAGAACTGCTCAATCAAAAGTATGCTTCAACTCTGTTAGGTAAAAGCACAGAACAGAAAGTAGTTTCACAGAATGCTTCTGTGTAGTTTTTATTTGGAGATATACCTTTTTCCACTATAGGCCCCTTAACGATCAGAATGTCCACTTGCAGTTTCTACAGAAAGAGTGTTTCAGAACTCCTCAATCTAAAGTATGCTTAAACTCTCTTAGTTGAATGCACAGAACACAAAGAAGTTTCACAGAATGTTTCTGTGTAGTTTTGATTTGATGATATTCCTTTTTCCACTGTAGGCTCCTTAGCTCTCCGAAAGTCCGCTTGCAGTTTCTACCGAAAGAGTGTTTCAGTACTGCTAAATCAAATGTACGCTTCAACTCTGCTAATCGAATGCACAGAACAGATGGAAGTTTCACAGAATGCTTCTGTGTAGTTTTGATTGGAAGATATTCCTTTTTCCAGTATAGGCCCCTTAGCGGTCAGAATGTCCAGTTGCAGTTTCCACATAAAGTGTGTTTCAGAAGTGTTCAATCAAAAGTAAGCTTCAACTCTCTTAGGTGAAAGCCAGAACAGAAAGAAGTTTCACAGAATGCTTCTGTGAAGTTTTTATTTGAAGATATTGCTTTTTCCTCTATAGGCCCCTTAGCTCTCCGAATGTCCACTTGCAGTTTCTATAGAAAGAGTGTTTTAGAACTGCTCAATCAACAGTAAGCTTAAACTCTCTTAGTTGAATGCACAGAACAGAAAGAAGTTTCAGAGAACACTTCTGTGTAGTTTTGATTTGAAGATATTTGTTTTTCCACTGTAGGCCCAAAAGCGTTCCGAATGTCCACTTGCAGTTTCTAAAGAAAGAGTGTTTCAGAATTGCTCAATCAAATGTACACTTCAACTCTGCTAGTTGAATGCACAGAACAGATGGAAGTTTCACAGAATGCTTCTGTGTAGTTTTGATTTGGAGATATTCCTTTTTCCACTATAGGCCCCTTAGCGGTCCGAATGTCCTCTTGCAGGTTCTTCAGAAACAGTGTTTCAGAAATGCTCAGTCAAAAGCAAGCTTTAAGCCTGTTAGTTGAGTGCTCAGAACAGAAGGAAGTTTCACAGAATGCTTCTGTGTAGTTTATATTTGGAGATATCCCATTTTCCACTATAGGCCCCTTTGCGATCAGAATGTCCACTTGCAGTTTCTACAGAAAGAGTGTTTCAGAACTGCTCAATCTAAAGTAAGCTTAAACTCTCTTAGTTGAATGCACAGAACAGAAAGAAGTTTCACAGAATGCTTCTGTGTAGTATTGATTTGAAGATATTCCTTTTTCCACTGTAGGCTCCTTAGCTCTCCGAATGTCCACTTGCAGTTTCTACAGAAAGAGTGTTTCAGAACTGCTGAATCAAAAGTAATCATCAATTCTGTTAGTTCAATGTACAGAAGAGAAAGATGTTTCACAGAATGCTTCTGTGTAGTTTTTATTTGGAGATATTCCTTTTTCTACTCTAGGCCCCTTACCGGTCGGAATGTCCACTTGCAGTTTCTACAGAAATGATGTTTCAGAACTGCTCAATCAAATGTATGCTTTAACTCTGTGAGTTGAATGCACAGAACAGAAAGAAGTTTCACATAACGCTTCTGTGTAGTTTTGATTTGAAGATATTCCTTTTTCCTCTATAGGCCACATAGCGTTCAGAATGTCCACTTGCAATTTCTACAGAAAGTGGGTTTCAGAACTGCTCAATCAAAAGTATGCTTCAACTCTGTTAGGTAAAAGCACAGAACAGAAAGTAGTTTCACAGAATGCTTCTGTGTAGTTTTTATTTGGAGATATACCTTTTTCCACTGTAGGCCCCTTAGCGATCAGAATGTCCACTTGCAGTTTCTACAGAAAGAGTGTTTCAGAACTCCTCAATCTAAAGTATGCTTAAACTCTCTTAGTTGAATGCACAGAAGAGAAAGAAGTTTCACAGAATGTTTCTGTGTAGTTTTGATTTGATGATATTCCTTTTTCCACTGTAGGCTCCTTAGCTCTCCGAATGTCCACTTGCAGTTTCTACCGAAAGAGTGTTTCAGAACTGCTCAATCAAATGTACGCTTCAACTCTGCTAATTGAATGCACAGAACAGATGGAAGTTTCACAGAATGCTTCTGTGTAGTTTTGATTGGAAGATATTCCTTTTTCCACTATAGGCCCCTTAGCGGTCAGAATGTCCACTTGCAGTTTCTACATAAAGTGTGTTTCAGAAGTGTTCAATCAAAAGTAAGCTTCAATTCTCTTAGGTGAAAGCACAGAACAGAAAGAAGTTTCACAGAATGCTTCTGTGAAGTTTTTATTTGAAGATATTGCTTTTTCCTCTATAGGCCCCTTAGCTCTCCGAATGTCCACTTGCAGTTTCTACAGAAAGAGTGTTTTAGAACTGCTCAATCAACAGTAAGCTTAAACTCTCTTAGGTGAATGCACAGAACAGAAAGAAGTTTCAGAGAACACTTCTGTGTAGTTTTGATTTGAAGATATTCGTTTTTCCACTGTAGGCCCAAAAGCGTTCCGAATGTCCACTTGCAGTTTCTAAAGAAAGAATGTTTCAGAATTGCTCAATCAAATGTACACTTCAACTCTGCTAGTTGAATGCACAGAACAGATGGAAGTTTCACAGAATGCTTCTGTGTAGTTTTGATTTGGAGATATTCCTTTTTCCACTATAGGCCCCTTAGCGGTCCGAATGTCCTCTTGCAGTTTCTTCAGAAACAGTGTTTCAGAAATGCTCAGTCAAAAGCAAGCTTTAAGCCTGTTAGTTGAGTGCTCAGAACAGAAGGAAGTTTCACAGAATGCTTCTGTATAGTTTATATTTGGAGATATCCCATTTTCCACTATAGGCCCCTTAGCGATCAGAATGTCCACTTGCAGTTTCTACAGAAAGAGTGTTTCAGAACTGCTCAATCTAAAGTAAGCTTAAACTATCTTAGTTGAATGCACAGAACAGAAAGAAGTTTCACAGAATGCTTCTGTGTAGTATTGATTTGAAGATATTCCTTTTTCCACTGTAGGCTCCTTAGCTCTCCGAATGTCCACTTGCAGTTTCTACAGAAAGAGTGTTTCAGAACTGCTGAATCAAAAGTAATCATCAATTCTGTTAGTTCAATGTACAGAAGAGAAAGATGTTTCACAGAATGCTTCTGTGTAGTTTTTATTTGGAGATATTCCTTTTTCTACTCTAGGCCCCTTACCGGTCGGAATGTCCACTTGCAGTTTCTACAGAAATGATGTTTCAGAACTGCTCAATCAAATGTATGCTTTAACTCTGTTAGTTGAATGCACAGAACAGAAAGAAGTTTCACATAACGCTTCTGTGTAGTTTTGATTTCAAGATATTCCTTTTTCCTCTATAGGCCACATAGCGTTCAGAATGTCCACTTGCAATTTCTACAGAAAGTGGGTTTCAGAACTGCTCAATCAAAAGTATGCTTCAACTCTGTTAGGTAAAAGCACAGAACAGAAAGTAGTTTCACAGAATGCTTCTGTGTAGTTTTTATTTGGAGATATACCTTTTTCCACTATAGGCCCCTTAGCGATCAGAATGTCCACTTGCAGTTTCTACAGAAAGAGTGTTTCAGAACTCCTCAATCTAAAGTATGCTTAAACTCTCTTAGTTGAATGCACAGAACAGAAAGAAGTTTCACAGAATGTTTCTGTGTAGTTTTGATTTGATGATATTCCTTTTTCCACTGTAGGCTCCTTAGCTCTCCGAATGTCCACTTTCAGTTTCTACCGAAAGAGTGTTTCAGAACTGCTCAATCAAATGTACGCTTCAACTCTGCTAATTGAATGCACAGAACAGATGGAAGTTTCACAGAATGCTTCTGTGTAGTTTTGATTGGAAGATATTCCTTTTTCCACTATTGGCCCCTTAGCGGTCAGAATGTCCACTTGCAGTTTCTACATAAAGTGTGTTTCAGAAGTGTTCAGTCAAAAGTAAGCTTCAACTCTCTTAGGTGAAAGCACAGAACAGAAAGAAGTTTCACAGAATGCTTCTGTGAAGTTTTTATTTGAAGATATTGCTTTTTCCTCTATAGGCCCCTTAGCTCTCCGAATGTCCACTTGCAGTTTCTACAGAAAGAGTGTTTTAGAACTGCTCAATCAACAGTAAGCTTAAACTCTCTTAGTTGAATGCACAGAACAGAAAGGAGTTTCAGAGAACACTTCTGTGTAGTTTTGATTTGAAGATATTCGTTTTTCCACTGTAGGCCCAAAAGCGTTCCGAATGTCCACTTGCAGTTTCTAAAGAAAGAGTGTTTCAGAATTGCTCAATCAAATGTACACTTCAACTCTGCTAGTTGAATGCACAGAACAGATGGAAGTTTCACAGAATGCTTCTGTGTAGTTTTGATTTGGAGATATTCCTTTTTCCACTATAGGCCCCTTAGCGGTCCGAATGTCCTCTTGCAGGTTCTTCAGAAACAGTGTTTCAGAAATGCTCAGTCAAAAGCAAGCTTTAAGTCTGTTAGTTGAGTGCTCAGAACAGAAGGAAGTTTCACAGAATGCTTCTGTGTAGTTTATATTTGGAGATATCCCATTTTCCACTATAGGCCCCTTTGCGATCAGAATGTCCACTTGCAGTTTCTACAGAAAGAGTGTTTCAGAACTGCTCAATCTAAAGTAAGCTTAAACTCTCTTAGTTGAATGCACAGAACAGAAAGAAGTTTCACAGAATGCTTCTGTGTAGTATTGATTTGAAGATATTCCTTTTTCCACTGTAGGCTCCTTAGCTCTCCGAATGTCCACTTGCAGTTTCTACAGAAAGAGTGTTTCAGAACTGCTGAATCAAAAGTAATCATCAATTCTGTTAGTTCAATGTACAGAAGAGAAAGATGTTTCACAGAATGCTTCTGTGTAGTTTTTATTTGGAGATATTCCTTTTTCTACTCTAGGCCCCTTACCGGTCGGAATGTCCACTTGCAGTTTCTACAGAAATGATGTTTCAGAACTGCTCAATCAAATGTATGCTTTAACTCTGTGAGTTGAATGCACAGAACAGAAAGAAGTTTCACATAACGCTTCTGTGTAGTTTTGATTTGAAGATATTCCTTTTTCCTCTATAGGCCACATAGCGTTCAGAATGTCCACTTGCAATTTCTACAGAAAGTGGGTTTCAGAACTGCTCAATCAAAAGTATGCTTCAACTCTGTTAGGTAAAAGCACAGAACAGAAAGTAGTTTCACAGAATGCTTCTGTGTAGTTTTTATTTGGAGATATACCTTTTTCCACTATAGGCCCCTTAGCGATCAGAATGTCCACTTGCAGTTTCTACAGAAAGAGTGTTTCAGAACTCCTCAATCTAAAGTATGCTTAAACTCTCTTAGTTGAATGCACAGAAGAGAAAGAAGTTTCACAGAATGTTTCTGTGTAGTTTTGATTTGATGATATTCCTTTTTCCACTGTAGGCTCCTTAGCTCTCCGAATGTCCACTTGCAGTTTCTACCGAAAGAGTGTTTCAGAACTGCTCAATCAAATGTACGCTTCAACTCTGCTAATTGAATGCACAGAACAGATGGAAGTTTCACAGAATGCTTCTGTGTAGTTTTGATTGGAAGATATTCCTTTTTCCACTATAGGCCCCTTAGCGGTCAGAATGTCCACTTGCAGTTTCTACATAAAGTGTGTTTCAGAAGTGTTCAATCAAAAGTAAGCTTCAATTCTCTTAGGTGAAAGCACAGAACAGAAAGAAGTTTCACAGAATGCTTCTGTGAAGTTTTTATTTGAAGATATTGCTTTTTCCTCTATAGGCCCCTTAGCTCTCCGAATGTCCACTTGCAGTTTCTACAGAAAGAGTGTTTTAGAACTGCTCAATCAACAGTAAGCTTAAACTCTCTTAGGTGAATGCACAGAACAGAAAGAAGTTTCAGAGAACACTTCTGTGTAGTTTTGATTTGAAGATATTCGTTTTTCCACTGTAGGCCCAAAAGCGTTCCGAATGTCCACTTGCAGTTTCTAAAGAAAGAATGTTTCAGAATTGCTCAATCAAATGTACACTTCAACTCTGCTAGTTGAATGCACAGAACAGATGGAAGTTTCACAGAATGCTTCTGTGTAGTTTTGATTTGGAGATATTCCTTTTTCCACTATAGGCCCCTTAGCGGTCCGAATGTCCTCTTGCAGGTTCTTCAGAAACAGTGTTTCAGAAATGCTCAGTCAAAAGCAAGCTTTAAGCCTGTTAGTTGAGTGCTCAGAACAGAAGGAAGTTTCACAGAATGCTTCTGTATAGTTTATATTTGGAGATATCCCATTTTCCACTATAGGCCCCTTAGCGATCAGAATGTCCACTTGCAGTTTCTACAGAAAGAGTGTTTCAGAACTGCTCAATCTAAAGTAAGCTTAAACTATCTTAGTTGAATGCACAGAACAGAAAGAAGTTTCACAGAATGCTTCTGTGTAGTATTGATTTGAAGATATTCCTTTTTCCACTGTAGGCTCCTTAGCTCTCCGAATGTCCACTTGCAGTTTCTACAGAAAGAGTGTTTCAGAACTGCTGAATCAAAAGTAATCATCAATTCTGTTAGTTCAATGTACAGAAGAGAAAGATGTTTCACAGAATGCTTCTGTGTAGTTTTTATTTGGAGATATTCCTTTTTCTACTCTAGGCCCCTTACCGGTCGGAATGTCCACTTGCAGTTTCTACAGAAATGATGTTTCAGAACTGCTCAATCAAATGTATGCTTTAACTCTGTTAGTTGAATGCACAGAACAGAAAGAAGTTTCACATAACGCTTCTGTGTAGTTTTGATTTCAAGATATTCCTTTTTCCTCTATAGGCCACATAGCGTTCAGAATGTCCACTTGCAATTTCTACAGAAAGTGGGTTTCAGAACTGCTCAATCAAAAGTATGCTTCAACTCTGTTAGGTAAAAGCACAGAACAGAAAGTAGTTTCACAGAATGCTTCTGTGTAGTTTTTATTTGGAGATATACCTTTTTCCACTATAGGCCCCTTAGCGATCAGAATGTCCACTTGCAGTTTCTACAGAAAGAGTGTTTCAGAACTCCTCAATCTAAAGTATGCTTAAACTCTCTTAGTTGAATGCACAGAACAGAAAGAAGTTTCACAGAATGTTTCTGTGTAGTTTTGATTTGATGATATTCCTTTTTCCACTGTAGGCTCCTTAGCTCTCCGAATGTCCACTTGCAGTTTCTACCGAAAGAGTGTTTCAGAACTGCTCAATCAAATGTACGCTTCAACTCTGCTAATTGAATGCACAGAACAGATGGAAGTTTCACAGAATGCTTCTGTGTAGTTTTGATTGGAAGATATTCCTTTTTCCACTATAGGCCCCTTAGCGGTCAGAATGTCCACTTGCAGTTTCTACATAAAGTGTGTTTCAGAAGTGTTCAGTCAAAAGTAAGCTTCAACTCTCTTAGGTGAAAGCACAGAAGAGAAAGAAGTTTCACAGAATGCTTCTGTGAAGTTTTTATTTGAAGATATTGCTTTTTCCTCTATAGGCCCCTTAGCTCTCCGAATGTCCACTTGCAGTTTCTACAGAAAGAGTGTTTTAGAACTGCTCAATCAACAGTAAGCTTAAACTCTCTTAGTTGAATGCACAGAACAGAAAGGAGTTTCAGAGAACACTTCTGTGTAGTTTTGATTTGAAGATATTCGTTTTTCCACTGTAGGCCCAAAAGCGTTCCGAATGTCCACTTGCAGTTTCTAAAGAAAGAGTGTTTCAGAATTGCTCAATCAAATGTACACTTCAACTCTGCTAGTTGAATGCACAGAACAGATGGAAGTTTCACAGAATGCTTCTGTGTAGTTTTGATTTGGAGATATTCCTTTTTCCACTATAGGCCCCTTAGCGGTCCGAATGTCCTCTTGCAGGTTCTTCAGAAACAGTGTTTCAGAAATGCTCAGTCAAAAGCAAGCTTTAAGTCTGTTAGTTGAGTGCTCAGAACAGAAGGAAGTTTCACAGAATGCTTCTGTGTAGTTTATATTTGGAGATATCCCATTTTCCACTATAGGCCCCTTTGCGATCAGAATGTCCACTTGCAGTTTCTACAGAAAGAGTGTTTCAGAACTGCTCAATCTAAAGTAAGCTTAAACTCTCTTAGTTGAATGCACAGAACAGAAAGAAGTTTCACAGAATGCTTCTGTGTAGTATTGATTTGAAGATATTCCTTTTTCCACTGTAGGCTCCTTAGCTCTCCGAATGTCCACTTGCAGTTTCTACAGAAAGAGTGTTTCAGAACTGCTGAATCAAAAGTAATCATCAATTCTGTTAGTTCAATGTACAGAAGAGAAAGATGTTTCACAGAATGCTTCTGTGTAGTTTTTATTTGGAGATATTCCTTTTTCTACTCTAGGCCCCTTACCGGTCGGAATGTCCACTTGCAGTTTCTACAGAAATGATGTTTCAGAACTGCTCAATCAAATGTATGCTTTAACTCTGTGAGTTGAATGCACAGAACAGAAAGAAGTTTCACATAACGCTTCTGTGTAGTTTTGATTTGAAGATATTCCTTTTTCCTCTATAGGCCACATAGCGTTCAGAATGTCCACTTGCAATTTCTACAGAAAGTGGGTTTCAGAACTGCTCAATCAAAAGTATGCTTCAACTCTGTTAGGTAAAAGCACAGAACAGAAAGTAGTTTCACAGAATGCTTCTGTGTAGTTTTTATTTGGAGATATACCTTTTTCCACTATAGGCCCCTTAGCGATCAGAATGTCCACTTGCAGTTTCTACAGAAAGAGTGTTTCAGAACTCCTCAATCTAAAGTATGCTTAAACTCTCTTAGTTGAATGCAGAGAAGAGAAAGAAGTTTCACAGAATGTTTCTGTGTAGTTTTGATTTGATGATATTCCTTTTTCCACTGTAGGCTCCTTAGCTCTCCGAATGTCCACTTGCAGTTTCTACCGAAAGAGTGTTTCAGAACTGCTCAATCAAATGTACGCTTCAACTCTGCTAATTGAATGCACAGAACAGATGGAAGTTTCACAGAATGCTTCTGTGTAGTTTTGATTGGAAGATATTCCTTTTTCCACTATAGGCCCCTTAGCGGTCAGAATGTCCACTTGCAGTTTCTACATAAAGTGTGTTTCAGAAGTGTTCAATCAAAAGTAAGCTTCAATTCTCTTAGGTGAAAGCACAGAACAGAAAGAAGTTTCACAGAATGCTTCTGTGAAGTTTTTATTTGAAGATATTGCTTTTTCCTCTATAGGCCCCTTAGCTCTCCGAATGTCCACTTGCAGTTTCTACAGAAAGAGTGTTTTAGAACTGCTCAATCAACAGTAAGCTTAAACTCTCTTAGGTGAATGCACAGAACAGAAAGAAGTTTCAGAGAACACTTCTGTGTAGTTTTGATTTGAAGATATTGGTTTTTCCACTGTAGGCCCAAAAGCGTTCCGAATGTCCACTTGCAGTTTCTAAAGAAAGAATGTTTCAGAATTGCTCAATCAAATGTACACTTCAACTCTGCTAGTTGAATGCACAGAACAGATGGAAGTTTCACAGAATGCTTCTGTGTAGTTTTGATTTGGAGATATTCCTTTTTCCACTATAGGCCCCTTAGCGGTCCGAATGTCCTCTTGCAGGTTCTTCAGAAACAGTGTTTCAGAAATGCTCAGTCAAAAGCAAGCTTTAAGCCTGTTAGTTGAGTGCTCAGAACAGAAGGAAGTTTCACAGAATGCTTCTGTATAGTTTATATTTGGAGATATCCCATTTTCCACTATAGGCCCCTTAGCGATCAGAATGTCCACTTGCAGTTTCTACAGAAAGAGTGTTTCAGAACTGCTCAATCTAAAGTAAGCTTAAACTATCTTAGTTGAATGCACAGAACAGAAAGAAGTTTCACAGAATGCTTCTGTGTAGTATTGATTTGAAGATATTCCTTTTTCCACTGTAGGCTCCTTAGCTCTCCGAATGTCCACTTGCAGTTTCTACAGAAAGAGTGTTTCAGAACTGCTGAATCAAAAGTAATCATCAATTCTGTTAGTTCAATGTACAGAAGAGAAAGATGTTTCACAGAATGCTTCTGTGTAGTTTTTATTTGGAGATATTCCTTTTTCTACTCTAGGCCCCTTACCGGTCGGAATGTCCACTTGCAGTTTCTACAGAAATGATGTTTCAGAACTGCTCAATCAAATGTATGCTTTAACTCTGTTAGTTGAATGCACAGAACAGAAAGAAGTTTCACATAACGCTTCTGTGTAGTTTTGATTTGAAGATATTCCTTTTTCCTCTATAGGCCACATAGCGTTCAGAATGTCCACTTGCAATTTCTACAGAAAGTGGGTTTCAGAACTGCTCAATCAAAAGTATGCTTCAACTCTGTTAGGTAAAAGCACAGAACAGAAAGTAGTTTCACAGAATGCTTCTGTGTAGTTTTTATTTGGAGATATACCTTTTTCCACTATAGGCCCCTTAGCGATCAGAATGTCCACTTGCAGTTTCTACAGAAAGAGTGTTTCAGAACTCCTCAATCTAAAGTATGCTTAAACTCTCTTAGTTGAATGCACAGAACAGAAAGAAGTTTCACAGAATGTTTCTGTGTAGTTTTGATTTGATGATATTCCTTTTTCCACTGTAGGCTCCTTAGCTCTCCGAATGTCCACTTGCAGTTTCTACCGAAAGAGTGTTTCAGAACTGCTCAATCAAATGTACGCTTCAACTCTGCTAATTGAATGCACAGAACAGATGGAAGTTTCACAGAATGCTTCTGTGTAGTTTTGATTGGAAGATATTCCTTTTTCCACTATAGGCCCCTTAGCGGTCAGAATGTCCACTTGCAGTTTCTACATAAAGTGTGTTTCAGAAGTGTTCAGTCAAAAGTAAGCTTCAACTCTCTTAGGTGAAAGCACAGAACAGAAAGAAGTTTCACAGAATGCTTCTGTGAAGTTTTTATTTGAAGATATTGCTTTTTCCTCTATAGGCCCCTTAGCTCTCCGAATGTCCACTTGCAGTTTCTACAGAAAGAGTGTTTTAGAACTGCTCAATCAAAAGTAAGCTTAAACTCTCTTAGGTGAATGCACAGAACAGAAAGAAGTTTCAGAGAACACTTCTGTGTAGTTTTGATTTGAAGATATTCGTTTTTCCACTGTAGGCCCAAAAGCGTTCCGAATGTCCACTTGCAGTTTCTAAAGAAAGAGTGTTTCAGAATTGCTCAATCAAATGTACACTTCAACTCTGCTAGTTGAATGCACAGAACAGATGGACGTTTCACAGAATGCTTCTGTGTAGTTTTGATTTGGAGATATTCCTTTTTCCACTATAGGCCCCTTAGCGGTCCGAATGTCCTCTTGCAGTTTCTTCAGAAACAGTGTTTCAGAAATGCTCAGTCAAAAGCAAGCTTTAAGTCTGTTAGTTGAGTGCTCAGAACAGAAGGAAGTTTCACAGAATGCTTCTGTGTAGTTTATATTTGGAGATATCCCATTTTCCACTATAGGCCCCTTAGCGATCAGAATGTCCACTTGCAGTTTCTACAGAAAGAGTGTTTCAGAACTGCTCAATCTAAAGTAAGCTTAAACTCTCTTAGTTGAATGCACAGAACAGAAAGAAGTTTCACAGAATGCTTCTGTGTAGTATTGATTTGAAGATATTCCTTTTTCCACTGTAGGCTCCTTAGCTCTCCGAATGTCCACTTGCAGTTTCTACCGAAAGAGTGTTTCAGAACTGCTCAATCAAATGTACGCTTCAACTCTGCTAATTGAATGCACAGAACAGATGGAAGTTTCACAGAATGCTTCTGTGTAGTTTTGATTGGAAGATATTCCTTTTTCCACTATAGGCCCCTTAGCGGTCAGAATGTCCACTTGCAGTTTCTACATAAAGTGTGTTTCAGAAGTGTTCAATCAAAGGTAAGCTTCAACTCTCTTAGGTATATGCACAGAACAGAAAGAAGTTTCACAGAATGCTTCTGTGAAGTTTTTATTTGAAGATATTGCTTTTTCCTCCATAGGCCCCTTAGCTCTCCGAATGTCCAATTGCAGTTTCTACAGAAAGAGTGTTTTAGAACTGCTCAATCAAAAGTAAGCTTAAACTCTCTTAGTTGAATGCACAGAACAGAAAGTGGTTTCAGAGAATACTTCTGTGTAGTTTTGATTTGAAGATATTCGTTTTTCCACTGTAGGCCCAAAAGCGTTCCGAATGTCCACTTGCAGTTTCTAAAGAAAGAGTGTTTCAGAATTGCTCAATCAAATGTACACTTCAACTCTGCTAGTTGAATGCACAGAACAGATGGACGTTGCACAGAATGCTTCTGTGCAGTTTTGATTTGGAGATATTCCTTTTTCCACTATAGGCCCCTTGGCGGTCCGAATGTCCTCTTGCAGTTACTTCAGAAACAGTGTTTCAGAAATGCTAAGTCAAAAGCAAGCTTTAAGTCTGTTAGTTGAGTGCTCAGAACAGAAGGAAGTTTCACAGAATGCTTCTGTGTAGTTTATATTTGGAGATATCCCATTTTCCACTATAGGCCCCTTAGCGAGCAGAATGTCCACTTGCAGTTTCTACAGAGTGTTTCAGAACTGCTCAATCTAAAGTAAGCTTAAACTCTCTTAGTTGAATGCACAGAACAGAAAGAAGTTTCACAGAATGCTTCTGTGTAGTATTGATTTGAAGATATTCCTTTTTCCACTGTAGGCTCCTTAGCTCTCCGTATGTCCACTTGCAGTTTCTACAGAAAGAGTGTTTCAGAACTGCTGAATCAAAAGTAATCATCAATTCTGTTAGTTCAATGTACAGAAGAGAAAGACGTTTCACAGAATGCTTCTGTGTAGTTTTTATTTGGAGATATTCCTTTTTCTACTCTAGGCCCCTTACCGGTCGGAATGTCCACTTGCAGTTTCTACAGAAATGATGTTTCAGAACTGCTCAATCAAATGTATGCTTTAACTCTGTTAGTTGAATGCACAGAACAGAAAGAAGTTTCACATAACGCTTCTGTGTAGTTTTGATTTGAAGATATTCCTTTTTCCTCTATAGGCCACATAGCGTTCAGAATGTCCACTTGCAATTTCTACAGAAAGTGGGTTTCAGAACTGCTCAATCAAAAGTATGCTTCAACTCTGTTAGGTAAAAGCACAGAACAGAAAGTAGTTTCACAGAATGCTTCTGTGTAGTTTTTATTTGGAGATATACCTTTTTCCACTATAGGCCCCTTAGCGATCAGAATGTCCACTTGCAGTTTCTACAGAAAGAGTGTTTCAGAACTCCTCAATCTAAAGTATGCTTAAACTCTCTTAGTTGAATGCACAGAACAGAAAGAAGTTTCACAGAATGTTTCTGTGTAGTTTTGATTTGATGATATTCCTTTTTCCACTGTAGGCTCCTTAGCTCTCCGAATGTCCACTTGCAGTTTCTACCGAAAGAGTGTTTCAGAACTGCTCAATCAAATGTACGCTTCAACTCTGCTAATTGAATGCACAGAACAGATGGAAGTTTCACAGAATGCTTCTGTGTAGTTTTGATTGGAAGATATTCCTTTTTCCACTATAGGCCCCTTAGCGGTCAGAATGTCCACTTGCAGTTTCTACATAAAGTGTGTTTCAGAAGTGTTCAATCAAAAGTATGCTTCAACTCTCTTAGGTGAAAGCCAGAACAGAAAGAAGTTTCACAGAATGCTTCTGTGAAGTTTTTATTTGAAGATATTGCTTTTTCCTCTATAGGCCCCTTAGCTCTCCGAATGTCCACTTGCAGTTTCTACAGAAAGAGTGTTTTAGAACTGCTCAATCAAAAGTAAGCTTAAACTCTCTTAGTTGAATGCACAGAACAGAAAGAAGTTTCAGAGAACACTTCTGTGTAGTTTTGATTTGAAGATATTCGTTTTTCCACTGTAGGCCCAAAAGCGTTCCGAATGTCCACTTGCAGTTTCTAAAGAAAGAGTGTTTCAGAATTGCTCAATCAAATGTACACTTCAACTCTGCTAGTTGAATGCACAGAACAGATGGAAGTTTCACAGAATGCTTCTGTGTAGTTTTGATTTGGAGATATTCCTTTTTCCACTATAGGCCCCTTAGCGGTCCGAATGTCCTCTTGCAGTTTCTTCAGAAACAGTGTTTCAGAAATGCTCAGTCAAAAGCAAGCTTTAAGTCTGTTAGTTGAGTGCTCAGAAATGAAGGAAGTTTCACAGAATGCTTCTGTGTAGTTTATATTTGGAGATATCCCATTTTCCACTATAGGCCCCTTAGCGATGAGAATGTCCACTTGCAGTTTCTACAGAAAGAGTGTTTCAGAACTGCTCAATCTAAAGTAAGCTTAAACTCTCTTAGTTGAATGCACAGAACAGAAAGAAGTTTCACAGAATGCTTCTGTGTAGTATTGATTTGAAGATATTCCTTTTTCCACTGTAGGCTCCATAGCTCTCCGAATGTCCACTTGCAGTTTCTACAGAAAGAGTGTTTCAGAACTGCTGAATCAAAAGTAATCATCAATTCTGTTAGTTCAATGTACAGAAGAGAAAGATGTTTCACAGAATGCTTCTGTGTAGTTTTTATTTGGAGATATTCCTTTTTCTACTCTAGGCCCCTTACCGGTCGGAATGTCCACTTGCAGTTTCTACAGAAATGATGGTTCAGAACTGCTCAATCAAATGTATGCTTTAACTCTGTTAGTTGAATGCACAGAACAGAAAGAAGTTTCACATAACGCTTCTGTGTAGTTTTGATTTGAAGATATTCCTTTTTCCTCTATAGGCCACATAGCGTTCAGAATGTCCACTTGCAATTTCTACAGAAAGTGGGTTTCAGAACTGCTCAATCAAAAGTATGCTTCAACTCTGTTAGGTAAAAGCACAGAACAGAAAGTAGTTTCACAGAATGCTTCTGTGTAGTTTTTATTTGGAGATATACCTTTTTCCACTATAGGCCCCTTAGCGATCAGAATGTCCACTTGCAGTTTCTACAGAAAGAGTGTTTGAGAACTCCTCAATCTAAAGTATGCTTAAACTCTCTTAGTTGAATGCACAGAACAGAAAGAAGTTTCACAGAATGTTTCTGTGTAGTTTTGATTTGATGATATTCCTTTTTCCACTGTAGGCTCCTTAGCTCTCCGAATGTCCACTTGCAGTTTCTACCGAAAGAGTGTTTCAGAACTGCTCAATCAAATGTACGCTTCAACTCTGCTAATTGAATGCACAGAACAGATGGAAGTTTCACAGAATGCTTCTGTGTAGTTTTGATTGGAAGATATTCCTTTTTCCACTATAGGCCCCTTAGCGGTCAGAATGTCCACTTGCAGTTTCTACATAAAGTGTGTTTCAGAATTGTTCAGTCAAAAGTAAGCTTCAATTCTCTTAGGTGAAAGCACAGAACAGAAAGAAGTTTCACAGAATGCTTCTGTGAAGTTTTTATTTGAAGATATTGCTTTTTCCTCTATAGGCCCCTTAGCTCTCCGAATGTCCACTGGCAGTTTCTACCGAAAGAGTGTTTTAGAACTGCTCAATCAAAAGTAAGCTTAAACTCTCTTAGGTGAATGCACAGAACAGAAAGAAGTTTCAGAGAACACTTCTGTGTAGTTTTGATTTGAAGATATTCGTTTTTCCACTGTAGGCCCAAAAGCGTTCCGAATGTCCACTTGCAGTTTCTAAAGAAAGAGTGTTTCAGAATTGCTCAATCAAATGTACACTTCAACTCTGCTAGTTGAATGCACAGAACAGATGGAAGTTTCACAGAATGCTTCTGTGTAGTTTTGATTTGGAGATATTCCTTTTTCCACTATAGGCCCCTTAGCGGTCCGAATGTCCTCTTGCAGTTTCTTCAGAAACAGTGTTTCAGAAATGCTCAGTCAAAAGCAAGCTTTAAGTCTGTTAGTTGAGTGCTCAGAACAGAAGGAAGTTTCACAGAATGCTTCTCTGTAGTTTATATTTGGAGATATCCCATTTTCCACTATAGGCCCCTTAGCGATCAGAATGTCCACTTGCAGTTTCTACAGAAAGAGTGTTTCAGAACTGCTCAATCTAAAGTAAGCTTAAACTCTCTTAGTTGAATGCACAGAACAGAAAGAAGTTTCACAGAATGCTTCTGTGTAGTATTGATTTGAAGATATTCCTTTTTCCACTGTAGGCTCCTTAGCTCTCCGAATGTCCACTTGCAGTTTCTACAGAAAGAGTGTTTCAGAACTGCTGAATCAAAAGTAATCATCAATTCTGTTAGTTCAATGTACAGAAGAGAAAGATGTTTCACAGAATGCTTCTGTGTAGTTTTTATTTGGAGATATTCCTTTTTCTACTCTAGGCCCCTTACCGGTCGGAATGTCCACTTGCAGTTTCTACAGAAATGATGTTTCAGAACTGCTCAATCAAATGTATGCTTTAACTCTGTTAGTTGAATGCACAGAACAGAAAGAAGTTTCACATAACGCTTCTGTGTAGTTTTGATTTGAAGATATTCCTTTTTCCTCTATAGGCCACATAGCGTTCAGAATGTCCACTTGCAATTTCTACAGAAAGTGGGTTTCAGAACTGCTCAATCAAAAGTATGCTTCAACTCTGTTAGGTAAAAGCACAGAACAGAAAGTAGTTTCACAGAATGCTTCTGTGTAGTTTTTATTTGGAGATATACCTTTTTCCACTATAGGCCCCTTAGCGATCAGAATGTCCACTTGCAGTTTCTACAGAAAGAGTGTTTCAGAACTCCTCAATCTAAAGTATGCTTAAACTCTCTTAGTTGAATGCACAGAACAGAAAGAAGTTTCACAGAATGTTTCTGTGTAGTTTTGATTTGATGATATTCCTTTTTCCACTGTAGGCTCCTTAGCTCTCCGAATGTCCACTTGCAGTTTCTACCGAAAGAGTGTTTCAGAACTGCTCAATCAAATGTACGCTTCAACTCTGCTAATTGAATGCACAGAACAGATGGAAGTTTCACAGAATGCTTCTGTGTAGTTTTGATTGGAAGATATTCCTTTTTCCACTATAGGCCCCTTAGCGGTCAGAATGTCCACTTGCAGTTTCTACATAAAGTGTGTTTCAGAAGTGTTCAATCAAAGGTAAGCTTCAACTCTCTTAGGTATATGCACAGAACAGAAAGAAGTTTCACAGAATGCTTCTGTGAAGTTTTTATTTGAAGATATTGCTTTTTCCTCCATAGGCCCCTTAGCTCTCCGAATGTCCAATTGCAGTTTCTACAGAAAGAGTGTTTTAGAACTGCTCAATCAAAAGTAAGCTTAAACTCTCTTAGTTGAATGCACAGAACAGAAAGTAGTTTCAGAGAATACTTCTGTGTAGTTTTGATTTGAAGATATTCGTTTTTCCACTGTAGGCCCAAAAGCGTTCCGAATGTCCACTTGCAGTTTCTAAAGAAAGAGTGTTTCAGAATTGCTCAATCAAATGTACACTTCAACTCTGCTAGTTGAATGCACAGAACAGATGGACGTTTCACAGAATGCTTCTGTGTAGTTTTGATTTGGAGATATTCCTTTTTCCACTATAGGCCCCTTGGCGGTCCGAATGTCCTCTTGCAGTTACTTCAGAAACAGTGTTTCAGAAATGCTAAGTCAAAAGCAAGCTTTAAGTCTGTTAGTTGAGTGCTCAGAACAGAAGGAAGTTTCACAGAATGCTTCTGTGTAGTTTATATTTGGAGATATCCCATTTTCCACTATAGGCCCCTTAGCGAGCAGAATGTCCACTTGCAGTTTCTACAGAGTGTTTCAGAACTGCTCAATCTAAAGTAAGCTTAAACTCTCTTAGTTGAATGCACAGAACAGAAAGAAGTTTCACAGAATGCTTCTGTGTAGTATTGATTTGAAGATATTCCTTTTTCCACTGTAGGCTCCTTAGCTCTCCGTATGTCCACTTGCAGTTTCTACAGAAAGAGTGTTTCAGAACTGCTGAATCAAAAGTAATCATCAATTCTGTTAGTTCAATGTACAGAAGAGAAAGACGTTTCACAGAATGCTTCTGTGTAGTTTTTATTTGGAGATATTCCTTTTTCTACTCTAGGCCCCTTACCGGTCGGAATGTCCACTTGCAGTTTCTACAGAAATGATGTTTCAGAACTGCTCAATCAAATGTATGCTTTAACTCTGTTAGTTGAATGCACAGAACAGAAAGAAGTTTCACATAACGCTTCTGTGTAGTTTTGATTTGAAGATATTCCTTTTTCCTCTATAGGCCACATAGCGTTCAGAATGTCCACTTGCAATTTCTACAGAAAGTGGGTTTCAGAACTGCTCAATCAAAAGTATGCTTCAACTCTGTTAGGTAAAAGCACAGAACAGAAAGTAGTTTCACAGAATGCTTCTGTGTAGTTTTTATTTGGAGATATACCTTTTTCCACTATAGGCCCCTTAGCGATCAGAATGTCCACTTGCAGTTTCTACAGAAAGAGTGTTTCAGAACTCCTCAATCTAAAGTATGCTTAAACTCTCTTAGTTGAATGCACAGAACAGAAAGAAGTTTCACAGAATGTTTCTGTGTAGTTTTGATTTGATGATATTCCTTTTTCCACTGTAGGCTCCTTAGCTCTCCGAATGTCCACTTGCAGTTTCTACCGAAAGAGTGTTTCAGAACTGCTCAATCAAATGTACGCTTCAACTCTGCTAATTGAATGCACAGAACAGATGGAAGTTTCACAGAATGCTTCTGTGTAGTTTTGATTGGAAGATATTCCTTTTTCCACTATAGGCCCCTTAGCGGTCAGAATGTCCACTTGCAGTTTCTACATAAAGTGTGTTTCAGAAGTGTTCAATCAAAGGTAAGCTTCAACTCTCTTAGGTATATGCACAGAACAGAAAGAAGTTTCACAGAATGCTTCTGTGAAGTTTTTATTTGAAGATATTGCTTTTTCCTCCATAGGCCCCTTAGCTCTCCGAATGTCCAATTGCAGTTTCTACAGAAAGAGTGTTTTAGAACTGCTCAATCAAAAGTAAGCTTAAACTCTCTTAGTTGAATGCACAGAACAGAAAGTAGTTTCAGAGAATACTTCTGTGTAGTTTTGATTTGAAGATATTCGTTTTTCCACTGTAGGCCCAAAAGCGTTCCGAATGTCCACTTGCAGTTTCTAAAGAAAGAGTGTTTCAGAATTGCTCAATCAAATGTACACTTCAACTCTGCTAGTTGAATGCACAGAACAGATGGACGTTTCACAGAATGCTTCTGTGTAGTTTTGATTTGGAGATATTCCTTTTTCCACTATAGGCCCCTTGGCGGTCCGAATGTCCTCTTGCAGTTACTTCAGAAACAGTGTTTCAGAAATGCTAAGTCAAAAGCAAGCTTTAAGTCTGTTAGTTGAGTGCTCAGAACAGAAGGAAGTTTCACAGAATGCTTCTGTGTAGTTTATATTTGGAGATATCCCATTTTCCACTATAGGCCCCTTAGCGAGCAGAATGTCCACTTGCAGTTTCTACAGAGTGTTTCAGAACTGCTCAATCTAAAGTAAGCTTAAACTCTCTTAGTTGAATGCACAGAACAGAAAGAAGTTTCACAGAATGCTTCTGTGTAGTATTGATTTGAAGATATTCCTTTTTCCACTGTAGGCTCCTTAGCTCTCCGTATGTCCACTTGCAGTTTCTACAGAAAGAGTGTTTCAGAACTGCTGAATCAAAAGTAATCATCAATTCTGTTAGTTCAATGTACAGAAGAGAAAGACGTTTCACAGAATGCTTCTGTGTAGTTTTTATTTGGAGATATTCCTTTTTCAACTCTAGGCCCCTTACCGGTCGGAATGTCCACTTGCAGTTTCTACAGAAATGATGTTTCAGAACTGCTCAATCAAATGTATGCTTTAACTCTGTTAGTTGAATGCACAGAACAGAAAGAAGTTTCACATAACGCTTCTGTGTAGTTTTGATTTGAAGATATTCCTTTTTCCTCTATAGGCCACATAGCGTTCAGAATGTCCACTTGCAATTTCTACAGAAAGTGGGTTTCAGAACTGCTCAATCAAAAGTATGCTTCAACTCTGTTAGGTAAAAGCACAGAACAGAAAGTAGTTTCACAGAATGCTTCTGTGTAGTTTTTATTTGGAGATATACCTTTTTCCACTATAGGCCCCTTAGCGATCAGAATGTCCACTTGCAGTTTCTACAGAAAGAGTGTTTCAGAACTCCTCAATCTAAAGTATGCTTAAACTCTCTTAGTTGAATGCACAGAACAGAAAGAAGTTTCACAGAATGTTTCTGTGTAGTTTTGATTTGATGATATTCCTTTTTCCACTGTAGGCTCCTTAGCTCTCCGAATGTCCACTTGCAGTTTCTACCGAAAGAGTGTTTCAGAACTGCTCAATCAAATGTACGCTTCAACTCTGCTAATTGAATGCACAGAACAGATGGAAGTTTCACAGAATGCTTCTGTGTAGTTTTGATTGGAAGATATTCCTTTTTCCACTATAGGCCCCTTAGCGGTCAGAATGTCCACTTGCAGTTTCTACATAAAGTGTGTTTCAGAAGTGTTCAATCAAAAGTATGCTTCAACTCTCTTAGGTGAAAGCCAGAACAGAAAGAAGTTTCACAGAATGCTTCTGTGAAGTTTTTATTTGAAGATATTGCTTTTTCCTCTATAGGCCCCTTAGCTCTCCGAATGTCCACTTGCAGTTTCTACAGAAAGAGTGTTTTAGAACTGCTCAATCAAAAGTAAGCTTAAACTCTCTTAGTTGAATGCACAGAACAGAAAGAAGTTTCAGAGAACACTTCTGTGTAGTTTTGATTTGAAGATATTCGTTTTTCCACTGTAGGCCCAAAAGCGTTCCGAATGTCCACTTGCAGTTTCTAAAGAAAGAGTGTTTCAGAATTGCTCAATCAAATGTACACTTCAACTCTGCTAGTTGAATGCACAGAACAGATGGAAGTTTCACAGAATGCTTCTGTGTAGTTTTGATTTGGAGATATTCCTTTTTCCACTATAGGCCCCTTAGCGGTCCGAATGTCCTCTTGCAGTTTCTTCAGAAACAGTGTTTCAGAAATGCTCAGTCAAAAGCAAGCTTTAAGTCTGTTAGTTGAGTGCTCAGAACAGAAGGAAGTTTCACAGAATGCTTCTGTGTAGTTTATATTTGGAGATATCCCATTTTCCACTATAGGCCCCTTAGCGATGAGAATGTCCACTTGCAGTTTCTACAGAAAGAGTGTTTCAGAACTGCTCAATCTAAAGTAAGCTTAAACTCTCTTAGTTGAATGCACAGAACAGAAAGAAGTTTCACAGAATGCTTCTGTGTAGTATTGATTTGAAGATATTCCTTTTTCCACTGTAGGCTCCATAGCTCTCCGAATGTCCACTTGCAGTTTCTACAGAAAGAGTGTTTCAGAACTGCTGAATCAAAAGTAATCATCAATTCTGTTAGTTCAATGTACAGAAGAGAAAGATGTTTCACAGAATGCTTCTGTGTAGTTTTTATTTGGAGATATTCCTTTTTCTACTCTAGGCCCCTTACCGGTCGGAATGTCCACTTGCAGTTTCTACAGAAATGATGGTTCAGAACTGCTCAATCAAATGTATGCTTTAACTCTGTTAGTTGAATGCACAGAACAGAAAGAAGTTTCACATAACGCTTCTGTGTAGTTTTGATTTGAAGATATTCCTTTTTCCTCTATAGGCCACATAGCGTTCAGAATGTCCACTTGCAATTTCTACAGAAAGTGGGTTTCAGAACTGCTCAATCAAAAGTATGCTTCAACTCTGTTAGGTAAAAGCACAGAACAGAAAGTAGTTTCACAGAATGCTTCTGTGTAGTTTTTATTTGGAGATATACCTTTTTCCACTATAGGCCCCTTAGCGATCAGAATGTCCACTTGCAGTTTCTACAGAAAGAGTGTTTGAGAACTCCTCAATCTAAAGTATGCTTAAACTCTCTTAGTTGAATGCACAGAACAGAAAGAAGTTTCACAGAATGTTTCTGTGTAGTTTTGATTTGATGATATTCCTTTTTCCACTGTAGGCTCCTTAGCTCTCCGAATGTCCACTTGCAGTTTCTACCGAAAGAGTGTTTCAGAACTGCTCAATCAAATGTACGCTTCAACTCTGCTAATTGAATGCACAGAACAGATGGAAGTTTCACAGAATGCTTCTGTGTAGTTTTGATTGGAAGATATTCCTTTTTCCACTATAGGCCCCTTAGCGGTCAGAATGTCCACTTGCAGTTTCTACATAAAGTGTGTTTCAGAATTGTTCAGTCAAAAGTAAGCTTCAATTCTCTTAGGTGAAAGCACAGAACAGAAAGAAGTTTCACAGAATGCTTCTGTGAAGTTTTTATTTGAAGATATTGCTTTTTCCTCTATAGGCCCCTTAGCTCTCCGAATGTCCACTGGCAGTTTCTACCGAAAGAGTGTTTTAGAACTGCTCAATCAAAAGTAAGCTTAAACTCTCTTAGGTGAATGCACAGAACAGAAAGAAGTTTCAGAGAACACTTCTGTGTAGTTTTGATTTGAAGATATTCGTTTTTCCACTGTAGGCCCAAAAGCGTTCCGAATGTCCACTTGCAGTTTCTAAAGAAAGAGTGTTTCAGAATTGCTCAATCAAATGTACACTTCAACTCTGCTAGTTGAATGCACAGAACAGATGGAAGTTTCACAGAATGCTTCTGTGTAGTTTTGATTTGGAGATATTCCTTTTTCCACTATAGGCCCCTTAGCGGTCCGAATGTCCTCTTGCAGTTTCTTCAGAAACAGTGTTTCAGAAATGCTCAGTCAAAAGCAAGCTTTAAGTCTGTTAGTTGAGTGCTCAGAACAGAAGGAAGTTTCACAGAATGCTTCTCTGTAGTTTATATTTGGAGATATCCCATTTTCCACTATAGGCCCCTTAGCGATCAGAATGTCCACTTGCAGTTTCTACAGAAAGAGTGTTTCAGAACTGCTCAATCTAAAGTAAGCTTAAACTCTCTTAGTTGAATGCACAGAACAGAAAGAAGTTTCACAGAATGCTTCTGTGTAGTATTGATTTGAAGATATTCCTTTTTCCACTGTAGGCTCCTTAGCTCTCCGAATGTCCACTTGCAGTTTCTACAGAAAGAGTGTTTCAGAACTGCTGAATCAAAAGTAATCATCAATTCTGTTAGTTCAATGTACAGAAGAGAAAGATGTTTCACAGAATGCTTCTGTGTAGTTTTTATTTGGAGATATTCCTTTTTCTACTCTAGGCCCCTTACCGGTCGGAATGTCCACTTGCAGTTTCTACAGAAATGATGTTTCAGAACTGCTCAATCAAATGTATGCTTTAACTCTGTTAGTTGAATGCACAGAACAGAAAGAAGTTTCACATAACGCTTCTGTGTAGTTTTGATTTGAAGATATTCCTTTTTCCTCTATAGGCCACATAGCGTTCAGAATGTCCACTTGCAATTTCTACAGAAAGTGGGTTTCAGAACTGCTCAATCAAAAGTATGCTTCAACTCTGTTAGGTAAAAGCACAGAACAGAAAGTAGTTTCACAGAATGCTTCTGTGTAGTTTTTATTTGGAGATATACCTTTTTCCACTATAGGCCCCTTAGCGATCAGAATGTCCACTTGCAGTTTCTACAGAAAGAGTGTTTCAGAACTCCTCAATCTAAAGTATGCTTAAACTCTCTTAGTTGAATGCACAGAACAGAAAGAAGTTTCACAGAATGTTTCTGTGTAGTTTTGATTTGATGATATTCCTTTTTCCACTGTAGGCTCCTTAGCTCTCCGAATGTCCACTTGCAGTTTCTACCGAAAGAGTGTTTCAGAACTGCTCAATCAAATGTACGCTTCAACTCTGCTAATTGAATGCACAGAACAGATGGAAGTTTCACAGAATGCTTCTGTGTAGTTTTGATTGGAAGATATTCCTTTTTCCACTATAGGCCCCTTAGCGGTCAGAATGTCCACTTGCAGTTTCTACATAAAGTGTGTTTCAGAAGTGTTCAATCAAAGGTAAGCTTCAACTCTCTTAGGTATATGCACAGAACAGAAAGAAGTTTCACAGAATGCTTCTGTGAAGTTTTTATTTGAAGATATTGCTTTTTCCTCCATAGGCCCCTTAGCTCTCCGAATGTCCAATTGCAGTTTCTACAGAAAGAGTGTTTTAGAACTGCTCAATCAAAAGTAAGCTTAAACTCTCTTAGTTGAATGCACAGAACAGAAAGTAGTTTCAGAGAATACTTCTGTGTAGTTTTGATTTGAAGATATTCGTTTTTCCACTGTAGGCCCAAAAGCGTTCCGAATGTCCACTTGCAGTTTCTAAAGAAAGAGTGTTTCAGAATTGCTCAATCAAATGTACACTTCAACTCTGCTAGTTGAATGCACAGAACAGATGGACGTTTCACAGAATGCTTCTGTGTAGTTTTGATTTGGAGATATTCCTTTTTCCACTATAGGCCCCTTGGCGGTCCGAATGTCCTCTTGCAGTTACTTCAGAAACAGTGTTTCAGAAATGCTAAGTCAAAAGCAAGCTTTAAGTCTGTTAGTTGAGTGCTCAGAACAGAAGGAAGTTTCACAGAATGCTTCTGTGTAGTTTATATTTGGAGATATCCCATTTTCCACTATAGGCCCCTTAGCGAGCAGAATGTCCACTTGCAGTTTCTACAGAGTGTTTCAGAACTGCTCAATCTAAAGTAAGCTTAAACTCTCTTAGTTGAATGCACAGAACAGAAAGAAGTTTCACAGAATGCTTCTGTGTAGTATTGATTTGAAGATATTCCTTTTTCCACTGTAGGCTCCTTAGCTCTCCGTATGTCCACTTGCAGTTTCTACAGAAAGAGTGTTTCAGAACTGCTGAATCAAAAGTAATCATCAATTCTGTTAGTTCAATGTACAGAAGAGAAAGACGTTTCACAGAATGCTTCTGTGTAGTTTTTATTTGGAGATATTCCTTTTTCTACTCTAGGCCCCTTACCGGTCGGAATGTCCACTTGCAGTTTCTACAGAAATGATGTTTCAGAACTGCTCAATCAAATGTATGCTTTAACTCTGTTAGTTGAATGCACAGAACAGAAAGAAGTTTCACATAACGCTTCTGTGTAGTTTTGATTTGAAGATATTCCTTTTTCCTCTATAGGCCACATAGCGTTCAGAATGTCCACTTGCAATTTCTACAGAAAGTGGGTTTCAGAACTGCTCAATCAAAAGTATGCTTCAACTCTGTTAGGTAAAAGCACAGAACAGAAAGTAGTTTCACAGAATGCTTCTGTGTAGTTTTTATTTGGAGATATACCTTTTTCCACTATAGGCCCCTTAGCGATCAGAATGTCCACTTGCAGTTTCTACAGAAAGAGTGTTTCAGAACTCCTCAATCTAAAGTATGCTTAAACTCTCTTAGTTGAATGCACAGAACAGAAAGAAGTTTCACAGAATGTTTCTGTGTAGTTTTGATTTGATGATATTCCTTTTTCCACTGTAGGCTCCTTAGCTCTCCGAATGTCCACTTGCAGTTTCTACCGAAAGAGTGTTTCAGAACTGCTCAATCAAATGTACGCTTCAACTCTGCTAATTGAATGCACAGAACAGATGGAAGTTTCACAGAATGCTTCTGTGTAGTTTTGATTGGAAGATATTCCTTTTTCCACTATAGGCCCCTTAGCGGTCAGAATGTCCACTTGCAGTTTCTACATAAAGTGTGTTTCAGAAGTGTTCAATCAAAGGTAAGCTTCAACTCTCTTAGGTATATGCACAGAACAGAAAGAAGTTTCACAGAATGCTTCTGTGAAGTTTTTATTTGAAGATATTGCTTTTTCCTCCATAGGCCCCTTAGCTCTCCGAATGTCCAATTGCAGTTTCTACAGAAAGAGTGTTTTAGAACTGCTCAATCAAAAGTAAGCTTAAACTCTCTTAGTTGAATGCACAGAACAGAAAGTAGTTTCAGAGAATACTTCTGTGTAGTTTTGATTTGAAGATATTCGTTTTTCCACTGTAGGCCCAAAAGCGTTCCGAATGTCCACTTGCAGTTTCTAAAGAAAGAGTGTTTCAGAATTGCTCAATCAAATGTACACTTCAACTCTGCTAGTTGAATGCACAGAACAGATGGACGTTTCACAGAATGCTTCTGTGTAGTTTTGATTTGGAGATATTCCTTTTTCCACTATAGGCCCCTTGGCGGTCCGAATGTCCTCTTGCAGTTACTTCAGAAACAGTGTTTCAGAAATGCTAAGTCAAAAGCAAGCTTTAAGTCTGTTAGTTGAGTGCTCAGAACAGAAGGAAGTTTCACAGAATGCTTCTGTGTAGTTTATATTTGGAGATATCCCATTTTCCACTATAGGCCCCTTAGCGAGCAGAATGTCCACTTGCAGTTTCTACAGAGTGTTTCAGAACTGCTCAATCTAAAGTAAGCTTAAACTCTCTTAGTTGAATGCACAGAACAGAAAGAAGTTTCACAGAATGCTTCTGTGTAGTATTGATTTGAAGATATTCCTTTTTCCACTGTAGGCTCCTTAGCTCTCCGTATGTCCACTTGCAGTTTCTACAGAAAGAGTGTTTCAGAACTGCTGAATCAAAAGTAATCATCAATTCTGTTAGTTCAATGTACAGAAGAGAAAGACGTTTCACAGAATGCTTCTGTGTAGTTTTTATTTGGAGATATTCCTTTTTCAACTCTAGGCCCCTTACCGGTCGGAATGTCCACTTGCAGTTTCTACAGAAATGATGTTTCAGAACTGCTCAATCAAATGTATGCTTTAACTCTGTTAGTTGAATGCACAGAACAGAAAGAAGTTTCACATAACGCTTCTGTGTAGTTTTGATTTGAAGATATTCCTTTTTCCTCTATAGGCCACATAGCGTTCAGAATGTCCACTTGCAATTTCTACAGAAAGTGGGTTTCAGAACTGCTCAATCAAAAGTATGCTTCAACTCTGTTAGGTAAAAGCACAGAACAGAAAGTAGTTTCACAGAATGCTTCTGTGTAGTTTTTATTTGGAGATATACCTTTTTCCACTATAGGCCCCTTAGCGATCAGAATGTCCACTTGCAGTTTCTACAGAAAGAGTGTTTCAGAACTCCTCAATCTAAAGTATGCTTAAACTCTCTTAGTTGAATGCACAGAACAGAAAGAAGTTTCACAGAATGTTTCTGTGTAGTTTTGATTTGATGATATTCCTTTTTCCACTGTAGGCTCCTTAGCTCTCCGAATGTCCACTTGCAGTTTCTACCGAAAGAGTGTTTCAGAACTGCTCAATCAAATGTACGCTTCAACTCTGCTAATTGAATGCACAGAACAGATGGAAGTTTCACAGAATGCTTCTGTGTAGTTTTGATTGGAAGATATTCCTTTTTCCACTATAGGCCCCTTAGCGGTCAGAATGTCCACTTGCAGTTTCTACATAAAGTGTGTTTCAGAAGTGTTCAATCAAAAGTATGCTTCAACTCTCTTAGGTGAAAGCCAGAACAGAAAGAAGTTTCACAGAATGCTTCTGTGAAGTTTTTATTTGAAGATATTGCTTTTTCCTCTATAGGCCCCTTAGCTCTCCGAATGTCCACTTGCAGTTTCTACAGAAAGAGTGTTTTAGAACTGCTCAATCAAAAGTAAGCTTAAACTCTCTTAGTTGAATGCACAGAACAGAAAGAAGTTTCAGAGAACACTTCTGTGTAGTTTTGATTTGAAGATATTCGTTTTTCCACTGTAGGCCCAAAAGCGTTCCGAATGTCCACTTGCAGTTTCTAAAGAAAGAGTGTTTCAGAATTGCTCAATCAAATGTACACTTCAACTCTGCTAGTTGAATGCACAGAACAGATGGAAGTTTCACAGAATGCTTCTGTGTAGTTTTGATTTGGAGATATTCCTTTTTCCACTATAGGCCCCTTAGCGGTCCGAATGTCCTCTTGCAGTTTCTTCAGAAACAGTGTTTCAGAAATGCTCAGTCAAAAGCAAGCTTTAAGTCTGTTAGTTGAGTGCTCAGAACAGAAGGAAGTTTCACAGAATGCTTCTGTGTAGTTTATATTTGGAGATATCCCATTTTCCACTATAGGCCCCTTAGCGATGAGAATGTCCACTTGCAGTTTCTACAGAAAGAGTGTTTCAGAACTGCTCAATCTAAAGTAAGCTTAAACTCTCTTAGTTGAATGCACAGAACAGAAAGAAGTTTCACAGAATGCTTCTGTGTAGTATTGATTTGAAGATATTCCTTTTTCCACTGTAGGCTCCATAGCTCTCCGAATGTCCACTTGCAGTTTCTACAGAAAGAGTGTTTCAGAACTGCTGAATCAAAAGTAATCATCAATTCTGTTAGTTCAATGTACAGAAGAGAAAGATGTTTCACAGAATGCTTCTGTGTAGTTTTTATTTGGAGATATTACTTTTTCTACTCTAGGCCCCTTACCGGTCGGAATGTCCACTTGCAGTTTCTACAGAAATGATGGTTCAGAACTGCTCAATCAAATGTATGCTTTAACTCTGTTAGTTGAATGCACAGAACAGAAAGAAGTTTCACATAACGCTTCTGTGTAGTTTTGATTTGAAGATATTCCTTTTTCCTCTATAGGCCACATAGCGTTCAGAATGTCCACTTGCAATTTCTACAGAAAGTGGGTTTCAGAACTGCTCAATCAAAAGTATGCTTCAACTCTGTTAGGTAAAAGCACAGAACAGAAAGTAGTTTCACAGAATGCTTCTGTGTAGTTTTTATTTGGAGATATACCTTTTTCCACTATAGGCCCCTTAGCGATCAGAATGTCCACTTGCAGTTTCTACAGAAAGAGTGTTTGAGAACTCCTCAATCTAAAGTATGCTTAAACTCTCTTAGTTGAATGCACAGAACAGAAAGAAGTTTCACAGAATGTTTCTGTGTAGTTTTGATTTGATGATATTCCTTTTTCCACTGTAGGCTCCTTAGCTCTCCGAATGTCCACTTGCAGTTTCTACCGAAAGAGTGTTTCAGAACTGCTCAATCAAATGTACGCTTCAACTCTGCTAATTGAATGCACAGAACAGATGGAAGTTTCACAGAATGCTTCTGTGTAGTTTTGATTGGAAGATATTCCTTTTTCCACTATAGGCCCCTTAGCGGTCAGAATGTCCACTTGCAGTTTCTACATAAAGTGTGTTTCAGAATTGTTCAGTCAAAAGTAAGCTTCAATTCTCTTAGGTGAAAGCACAGAACAGAAAGAAGTTTCACAGAATGCTTCTGTGAAGTTTTTATTTGAAGATATTGCTTTTTCCTCTATAGGCCCCTTAGCTCTCCGAATGTCCACTTTCAGTTTCTACAGAAAGAGTGTTTTAGAACTGCTCAATCAAAAGTAAGCTTAAACTCTCTTAGTTGAATGCACAGAACAGAAAGAAGTTTCAGAGAACACTTCTGTGTAGTTTTGATTTGAAGATATTCGTTTTTCCACTGTAGGCCCAAAAGCGTTCCGAATGTCCACTTGCAGTTTCTAAAGAAAGAGTGTTTCAGAATTGCTCAATCAAATGTACACTTCAACTCTGCTAGTTGAATGCACAGAACAGATGGACGTTTCACAGAATGCTTCTGTGTAGTTTTGATTTGGAGATATTCCTTTTTCCACTATAGGCCCCTTAGCGGTCCGAATGTCCTCTTGCAGTTTCTTCAGAAACAGTGTTTCAGAAATGCTCAGTCAAAAGCAAGCTTTAAGTCTGTTAGTTGAGTGCTCAGAACAGAAGGAAGTTTCACAGAATGCTTCTGTGTAGTTTATATTTGGAGATATCCCATTTTCCACTATAGGCCCCTTAGCGATCAGAATGTCCACTTGCAGTTTCTACAGAAAGAGTGTTTCAGAACTCCTCAATCTAAAGTAAGCTTAAACTCTCTTAGTTGAATGCACAGAACAGAAAGAAGTTTCACAGAATGCTTCTGTGTAGTATTGATTTGAAGATATTCCTTTTTCCACTGTAGGCTCCTTAGCTCTCCGAATGTCCACTTGCAGTTTCTACCGAAAGAGTGTTTCAGAACTGCTCAATCAAATGTACGCTTCAACTCTGCTAATTGAATGCACAGAACAGATGGAAGTTTCACAGAATGCTTCTGTGTAGTTTTGATTGGAAGATATTCCTTTTTTTACTATAGGCCCCTTAGCGGTCAGAATGTCCACTTGCAGTTTCTACATAAAGTGTGTTTCAGAAGTGTTCAATCAAAGGTAAGCTTCAACTCTCTTAGGTATATGCACAGAACAGAAAGAAGTTTCACAGAATGCTTCTGTGAAGTTTTTATTTGAAGATATTGCTTTTTCCTCTATAGGCCCCTTAGCTCTCCGAATGTCCAATTGCAGTTTCTACAGAAAGAGTGTTTTAGAACTGCTCAATCAAAAGTAAGCTTAAACTCTCTTAGTTGAATGCACAGAACAGAAAGTAGTTTCAGAGAATACTTCTGTGTAGTTTTGATTTGAAGATATTCGTTTTTCCACTGTAGGCCCAAAAGCGTTCCGAATATCCACTTGCAGTTTCTAAAGAAAGAGTGTTTCAGAATTGCTCAATCAAATGTACACTTCAACTCTGCTAGTTGAATGCACAGAACAGATGGACGTTTCACAGAATGCTTCTGTGTAGTTTTGATTTGGAGCTATTCCTTTTTCCACTATAGGCCCCTTAGCGGTCCGAATGTCCTCTTGCAGTTACTTCAGAAACAGTGTTTCAGAAATGCTAAGTCAAAAGCAAGCTTTAAGTCTGTTAGTTGAGTGCTCAGAACAGAAGGAAGTTTCACAGAATGCTTCTGTGTAGTTTTGATTGGAAGATATTCCTTTTTCCACTATAGGCCCCTTAGCGGTCAGAATGTCCACTTGCAGTTTCTACATAAAGTGTGTTTCAGAAGTGTTCAGTCAAAAGTAAGCTTCAACTCTCTTAGGTGAATGCACAGAACAGAAAGAAGTTTCACAGAATGCTTCTGTGAAGTTTTTATTTGAAGATATTGCTTTTTCCTCTATAGGCCCCTTAGCTCTCCGAATGTCCACTTGCAGTTTCTACAGAAAGAGTGTTTTAGAACTGCTCAATCAAAAGTAAGCTTAAACTCTCTTAGTTGAATGCACAGAACAGAAAGAAGTTTCAGAGAACACTTCTGTGTAGTTTTGATTTGAAGATATTCGTTTTTCCACTGTAGGCCCAAAAGCGTTCCGAATGTCCACTTGCAGTTTCTAAAGAAAGAGTGTTTCAGAATTGCTCAATCAAATGTACACTTCAACTCTGCTAGTTGAATGCACAGAACAGATGGACGTTTCACAGAATGCTTCTGTGTAGTTTTGATTTGGAGATATTCCTTTTTCCACTATAGGCCCCTTAGCGGTCCGAATGTCCTCTTGCAGTTTCTTCAGAAAGAGTGTTTCATAAATGCTCAGTCAAAAGCAAGCTTTAAGTCTGTTAGTTGAGTGCTCAGAACAGAAGGAAGTTTCACAGAATGCTTCTGTGTAGTTTATATTTGGAGATATCCCATTTTCCACTATAGGCCCCTTAGCGATCAGAATGTCCACTTGCAGTTTCTACAGAAAGAGTGTTTCAGAACTGCTCAATCTAAAGTAAGCTTAAACTCTCTTAGTTGATTGCATAGAACAGAAAGAAGTTTCACAGAATGCTTCTGTGTAGTATTGATTTGAAGATATTCCTTTTTCCACTGTAGGCTCCTTAGCTCTCCGAATGTCCACTTGCAGTTTCTACCGAAAGAGTGTTTCAGAACTGCTCAATCAAATGTACGCTTCAACTCTGCTAATTGAATGCACAGAACAGATGGAAGTTTCACAGAATGCTTCTGTGTAGTTTTGATTGGAAGATATTCCTTTTTCCACTATAGGCCCCTTAGCGGTCAGAATGTCCACTTGCAGTTTCTACATAAAGTGTGTTTCAGAAGTGTTCAGTCAAAAGTAAGCTTCAACTCTCTTAGGTGAAAGCACAGAACAGAAAGAAGTTTCACAGAATGCTTCTGTGAAGTTTTTATTTGAAGATATTGCTTTTTCCTCTATAGGCCCCTTAGCTCTCCGAATGTCCACTTGCAGTTTCTACAGAAAGAGTGTTTTAGAACTGCTCAATCAAAAGTAAGCTTAAACACTCTTAGTTGAATGCACAGAACAGAAAGAAGTTTCAGAGAACACTTCTGTGTAGTTTTGATTTGAAGATATTCGTTTTTCCACTGTGGGCCCAAAAGCGTTCCGAATGTCCAGTTGCAGTTTCTAAAGAAAGAGTGTTTCAGAATTGCTCAATCAAATGTACACTTCAACTCTGCTAGTTGAATGCACAGAACAGATGGAAGTTTCACAGAATGCTTCTGTGAAGTTTTGATTTGGAGATATTCCTTTTTCCACTATAGGCCCCTTAGCGGTCCGAATGTCCTCTTGCAGTTTCTTCAGAAACAGTGTTTCAGAAATGCTCAGTCAAAAGCAAGCTTTAAGTCTGTTAGTTGAGTGCTCAGAACAGAAGGAAGTTTCACAGAATGCTTCTGTGTAGTTTATATTTGGAGATATCCCATTTTCCACTACAGGCCCCTTAGCGATCAGAATGTCCACTTGCAGTTTCTACAGAAAGAGTGTTTCAGAACTGCTCAATCTAAAGTAAGCTTAAACTCTCTTATTTGAATGCACAGAACAGAAAGAAGTTTCACAGAATGCTTCTGTGTAGTATTGATTTGAAGATATTCCTTTTTCCACTGTAGGCTCCTTAGCTCTCCGAATGTCCACTTGCAGTTTCTACAGAAAGAGTGTTTCAGAACTGCTGAATCAAAAGTAATCATCAATTCTGTTAGTTCAATGTACAGAAGAGAAAGATGTTTCACAGAATGCTTCTGTGTAGTTTTTATTTGGAGATATTCCTTTTTCTACTCTAGGCCCCTTACCGGTCGGAATGTCCACTTGCAGTTTCTACAGAAATGATGTTTCAGAACTGCTCAATCAAATGTATGCTTTAACTCTGTTAGTTGAATGCACAGAACAGAAAGAAGTTTCACATAACGCTTCTGTGTAGTTTTGATTTGAAGATATTCCTTTTTCCTCTATAGGCCACATAGCGTTCAGAATGTCCACTTGCAATTTCTACAGAAAGTGGGTTTCAGAACTGCTCAATCAAAAGTATGCTTCAACTCTGTTAGGTAAAAGCACAGAACAGAAAGTAGTTTCACAGAATGCTTCTGTGTAGTTTTTATTTGGAGATATACCTTTTTCCACTATAGGCCCCTTAGCGATCAGAATGTCCACTTGCAGTTTCTACAGAAAGAGTGTTTCAGAACTCCTCAATCTAAAGTATGCTTAAATTCTCTTAGTTGAATGCACAGAACAGAAAGAAGTTTCACAGAATGTTTCTGTGTAGTTTTGATTTGATGATATTCCTTTATCCACTGTAGGCTCCTTAGCTCTCCGAATGTCCACTTGCAGTTTCTACCGAAAGAGTGTTTCAGAACTGCTCAATCAAATGTACGCTTCAACTCTGCTAATTGAATGCACAGAACAGATGGAAGTTTCACAGAATGCTTCTGTGTAGTTTTGATTGGAAGATATTCCTTTTTCCAGTATAGGCCCCTTAGCGGTCAGAATGTCCACTTGCAGTTTCTACATAAAGTGTGTTTCAGAAGTGTTCAATCAAAAGTAAGCTTCAACTCTCTTAGGTGAAAGCCAGAACAGAAAGAAGTTTCACAGAATGCTTCTGTGAAGTTTTTATTTGAAGATATTGCTTTTTCCTCTATAGGCCCCTTAGCTCTCCGAATGTCCACTTGCAGTTTCTACAGAAAGAGTGTTTTAGAACTGCTCAATCAAAAGTAAGCTTAAACTCTCTTAGTTGAATGCACAGAACAGAAAGAACTTTCAGAGAACACTTCTGTGTAGTTTTGATTTGAAGATATTCGTTTTTCCACTGTGGGCCCAAAAGCGTTCCGAATGTCCACTTGCAGTTTCTAAAGAAAGAGTGTTTCAGAATTGCTCAATCAAATGTACACTTCAACTCTGCTAGTTGAATGCACAGAACAGATGGAAGTTTCACAGAATGCTTCTGTGTAGTTTTGATTTGGAGATATTCCTTTTTCCACTATAGGCCCCTTAGCGGTCCGAATGTCCTCTTGCAGTTTCTTCAGAAACAGTGTTTCAGAAATGCTCAGTCAAAAGCAAGCTTTAAGTCTGTTAGTTGAGTGCTCAGAACAGAAGGAAGTTTCACAGAATGCTTCTGTGTAGTTTATATTTGGAGATATCCCATTTTCCACTATAGGCCCCTTAGCGATCAGAATGTCCACTTGCAGTTTCTACAGAAAGAGTGTTTCAGAACTGCTCAATCTAAAGTAAGCTTAAACTCTCTTAGTTGAATGCACAGAACAGAAAGAAGTTTCACAGAATGCTTCTGTGTAGTATTGATTTGAAGATATTCCTTTTTCCACTGTAGGCTCCTTAGCTCTCCGAATGTCCACTTGCAGTTTCTACAGAAAGAGTGTTTCAGAACTGCTGAATCAAAAGTAATCATCAATTCTGTTAGTTCAATGTACAGAAGAGAAAGATGTTTCACAGAATGCTTCTGTGTAGTTTTTATTTGGAGATATTCCTTTTTCTACTCTAGGCCCCTTACCGGTCGGAATGTCCACTTGCAGTTTCTACAGAAATGATGTTTCAGAACTGCTCAATCAAATGTATGCTTTAACTCTGTTAGTTGAATGCACAGAACAGAAAGAAGTTTCACATAACGCTTCTGTGTAGTTTTGATTTGAAGATATTCCTTTTTCCTCTATAGGCCACATAGCGTTCAGAATGTCCACTTGCAATTTCTACAGAAAGTGGGTTTCAGAACTGCTCAATCAAAAGTTTGCTTCAACTCTGTTAGGTAAAAGCACAGAACAGAAAGTAGTTTCACAGAATGCTTCTGTGTAGTTTTTATTTGGAGATATACCTTTTTCCACTATAGGCCCCTTAGCGATCAGAATGTCCACTTGCAGTTTCTACAGAAAGAGTGTTTCAGAACTCCTCAATCTAAAGTATGCTTAAACTCTCTTAGTTGAATGCACAGAACAGAAAGAAGTTTCACAGAATGTTTCTGTGTAGTTTTGATTTGATGATATTCCTTTTTCCACTGTAGGCTCCTTAGCTCTCCGAATGTCCACTTGCAGTTTCTACCGAAAGAGTGTTTCAGAACTGCTCAATCAAATGTTCGCTTCAACTCTGCTAATTGAATGCACAGAACAGATGGAAGTTTCACAGAATGCTTCTGTGTAGTTTTGATTGGAAGATATTCCTTTTTCCACTATAGGCCCCTTAGCGGTCAGAATGTCCACTTGCAGTTTCTACATAAAGTGTGTTTCAGAAGTGTTCAATCAAAAGTAAGCTTCAACTCTCTTAGGTGAAAGCCAGAACAGAAAGAAGTTTCACAGAATGCTTCTGTGAAGTTTTTATTTGAAGATATTGCTTTTTCCTCTATAGGCCCCTTAGCTCTCCGAATGTCCACTTGCAGTTTCTACAGAAAGAGTGTTTTAGAACTGCTCAATCAAAAGTAAGCTTAAACTCTCTTAGTTGAATGCACAGAACAGAAAGAAGTTTCAGAGAACACTTCTGTGTAGTTTTGATTTGAAGATATTCGTTTTTCCACTGTAGGCCCAAAAGCGTTCCGAATGTCCACTTGCAGTTTCTAAAAAAAGAGTGTTTCAGAATTGCTCAATCAAATGTACACTTCAACTCTGCTAGTTGAATGCACAGAACAGATGGAAGTTTCACAGAATGCTTCTGTGTAGTTTTGATTTGGAGATATTCCTTTTTCCACTATAGGCCCCTTAGCGGTCCGAATGTCCTCTTGCAGTTTCTTCAGAAACAGTGTTTCAGAAATGCTCAGTCAAAAGCAAGCTTTAAGTCTGTTAGTTGAGTGCTCAGAACAGAAGGAAGTTTCACAGAATGCTTCTGTGTAGTTTATATTTGGAGATATCCCATTTTCCACTATAGGCCCCTTAGCGATCAGAATGTCCACTTGCAGTTTCTACAGAAAGAGTGTTTCAGAACTGCTCAATCTAAAGTAAGCTTAAACTCTCTTAGTTGAATGCACAGAACAGAAAGAAGTTTCACAGAATGCTTCTGTGTAGTATTGATTTGAAGATATTCCTTTTTCCACTGTAGGCTCCTTAGCTCTCCGAATGTCCACTTGCAGTTTCTACAGAAAGAGTGTTTCAGAACTGCTGAATCAAAAGTAATCATCAGTTCTGTTAGTTCAATGTACAGAAGAGAAAGATGTTTCACAGAATGCTTCTGTGTAGTTTTTATTTGGAGATATTCCTTTTTCTACTCTAGGCCCCTTACCGGTCGGAATGTCCACTTGCAGTTTCTACATAAATGATGTTTCAGAACTGCTCAATCAAATGTATGCTTTAACTCTGTTAGTTGAATGCACAGAACAGAAAGAAGTTTCACATAACGCTTCTGTGTAGTTTTGATTTGAAGATATTCCTTTTTCCTCTATAGGCCACATTGCGTTCAGAATGTCCACTTGCAATTTCTACAGAAAGTGGGTTTCAGAACTGCTCAATCAAAAGTATGCTTCAACTCTGTTAGGTAAAAGCACAGAACAGAAAGTAGTTTCACAGAATGCTTCTGTGTAGTTTTTATTTGGAGATATACCTTTTTCCACTATAGGCCCCTTAGCGATCAGAATGTCCACTTGCAGTTTCTACAGAAAGAGTGTTTCAGAACTCCTCAATCTAAAGTATGCTTAAACTCTCTTAGTTGAATGCACAGAACAGAAAGAAGTTTCACAGAATGTTTCTGTGTAGTTTTGATTTGATGATATTCCTTTTTCCACTGTAGGCTCCTTAGCTCTCCGAATGTCCACTTGCAGTTTCTACCGAAAGAGTGTTTCAGAACTGCTCAATCAAATGTACGCTTCAACTCTGCTAATTGAATGCACAGAACAGATGGAAGTTTCACAGAATGCTTCTGTGTAGTTTTGATTGGAAGATATTCCTTTTTCCAGTATAGGCCCCTTTGCGGTCAGAATGTCCACTTGCAGTTTCTACATAAAGTGTGTTTCAGAAGTGTTCAATCAAAAGTAAGCTTCAACTCTCTTAGGTGAAAGCCAGAACAGAAAGAAGTTTCACAGAATGATTCTGTGAAGTTTTTATTTGAAGATATTGCTTTTTCCTCTATAGGCCCCTTAGCTCTCCGAATGTCCACTTGCAGTTTCTACAGAAAGAGTGTTTTAGAACTGCTCAATCAAAAGTAAGCTTAAACTCTCTTAGGTGAATGCACAGAACAGAAAGAAGTTTCAGAGAACACTTCTGTGTAGTTTTGATTTGAAGATATTCGTTTTTCCACTGTGGGCCCAAAAGCGTTCCGAATGTCCACTTGCAGTTTCTAAAGAAAGAGTGTTTCAGAATTGCTCAATCAAATGTACACTTCAACTCTTCTAGGTGAATGCACAGAACAGATGGAAGTTTCACAGAATGCTTCTGTGTAGTTTTGATTTGGAGATATACCTTTTTCCACTATAGGCCCCTTAGCGATCAGAATGTCCACTTGCAGTTTCTACAGAAAGAGTGTTTCAGAACTCCTCAATCTAAAGTATGCTTAAACTCTCTTAGTTGAATGCACAGAACAGAAAGAAGTTTCACAGAATGTTTCTGTGTAGTTTTGATTTGATGATATTCCTTTTTCCTCTGTAGGCTCCTTAGCTCTCCGAATGTCCACTTCCAGTTTCTACCGAAAGAGTGTTTCAGAACTGCTCAATCAAATGTACGCTTCAACTCTGCTAATTGATTGCACAGAACAGATGGAAGTTTCACTGAATGCTTCTGTGTAGTTTTGATTGGAAGATATTCCTTTTTCCACTATAGGCCCCTTAGCAGTCAGAATGTCCACTTGCAGTTTCTACATAAAGTGTGTTTCAGAAGTGTTCAATCAAAAGTAAGCTTCAACTCTCTTAGGTGAAAGCACAGAAGAGAAAGTAGTTTCACGGAATGCTTCTGTGTAGTTTTGATTTGGAGATATTCCTTTTTCCACTATAGGCCCCTTAGCGGTCCGAATGTCCTCTTGCAGTTTCTTCAGAAACAGTGTTTCAGAAATGCTCAGTCAAAAGCAAGCTTTAAGTCTGTTAGTTGAGTGCTCAGAACAGAAGGAAATTTCACAGAATGCTTCTGTGTAGTTTATATTTGGAGATATCCCATTTTCCACTATAGGCCCCTTAGCGATCAGAATGTCCACTTGCAGTTTCTACAGAAAGAGTGTTTCAGAACTGCTCAATCTAAAGTAAGCTTAAACTCTCTTAGTTGAATGCACGGAACAGAAAGAAGTTTCACAGAATGCTTCTGTGTAGTATTGATTTGAAGATATTCCTTTTTCCACTGTAGGCTCCTTAGCTCTCCGAATGTCCACTTGCAGTTTCTACAGAAAGAGTGTTTCAGAACTGCTGAATCAAAAGTAATCATCAATTCTGTTAGTTCAATGTACAGAAGAGAAAGATGTTTCACAGAATGCTTCTGTGTAGTTTTTATTTGGAGATATTCCTTTTTCTACTCTAGGCCCCTTACCGGTCGGAATGTCCACTTGCAGTTTCTACAGAAATGATGTTTCAGAACTGCTCAATCAAATGTATGCTTTAACTCTGTTAGTTGAATGCACAGAACAGAAAGAAGTTTCACATAACGCTTCTGTGTAGTTTTGATTTGAAGATATTCCTTTTTCCTCTATAGGCCACATAGCGTTCAGAATGTCCACTTGCAATTTCTACAGAAAGTGGGTTTCAGAACTGCTCAATCAAAAGTATGCTTCAACTCTGTTAGGTAAAAGCACAGAACAGAAAGTAGTTTCACAGAATGCTTCTGTGTAGTTTTTATTTGGAGATATACCTTTTTCCACTATAGGCCCCTTAGCGATCAGAATGTCCACTTGCAGTTTCTACAGAAAGAGTGTTTCAGAACTCCTCAATCTAAAGTATGCTTAAACTCTCTTAGTTGAATGCACAGAACAGAAAGAAGTTTCACAGAATGTTTCTGTGTAGTTTTGATTTGATGATATTCCTTTTTCCACTGTAGGCTCCTTAGCTCTCCGAATGTCCACTTGCAGTTTCTACCGAAAGAGTGTTTCAGAACTGCTCAATCAAATGTACGCTTCAACTCTGCTAATTGAATGCACAGAACAGATGGAAGTTTCACAGAATGCTTCTGTGTAGTTTTGATTGGAAGATATTCCTTTTTCCAGTATAGGCCCCTTAGCGGTCAGAATGTCCACTTGCAGTTTCTACATAAAGTGTGTTTCAGAAGTGTTCAATCAAAAGTAAGCTTCAACTCTCTTAGGTGAAAGCACAGAACAGAAAGAAGTTTCACAGAATGCTTCTGTGAAGTTTTTATTTGAAGATATTGCTTTTTCCTCTATAGGCCCCTTAGCTCTCCGAATGTCCACTTGTAGTTTCTACAGAAAGAGTGTTTTACAACTGCTCAATCAAAAGTAAGCTTAAACTCTCTTAGTTGAATGCACAGAACAGAAAGAAGTTTCAGAGAATACTTCTGTGTAGTTTTGATTTGAAGATATTCGTTTTTCCACTGTAGGCCCAAAAGCGTTCCGAATGTCCACTTGCCGTTTCTAAAGAAAGAGTGTTTCAGAATTGCTCAATCAAATGTACACTTCAACTCTGCTAGTTGAATGCATAGAACAGATGGAAGTTTCACAGAATGCTTCTGTGTAGTTTTGATTTGGAGATATTCCTTTTTCCACTATAGGCCCCTTAGCGGTCCGAATGTCCTCTTGCAGTTTCTTCAGAAACAGTGTTTCAGAAATGCTCAGTCAAAAGCAAGCTTTAAGTCTGTTAGTTGAGTGCTCAGAACAGAAGGAAGTTTCACAGAATGCTTCTGTGTAGTTTATATTTGGAGATATCCCATTTTCCACTATAGGCCCTTAGCGAACAGAATGTCCACTTGCAGTTTCTACAGAAAGAATGTTTCAGAACTGCTCAATCTAAAGTAAGCTTAAACTCTCTTAGTTGAATGCACAGAACAGAAAGAAGTTTCACAGAATGCTTCTGTGTAGTATTGATTTGAAGATATTCCTTTTTCCACTGTAGGCTCCTTAGCTCTCCGAATGTCCACTTGCAGTTTCTACAGAAAGATGGTTTCAGAACTGCTGAATCAAAAGTAATCATCAATTCTGTTAGTTCAATGTACAGAAGAGAAAGATGTTTCACAGAATGCTTCTGTGTAGTTTTTATTTGGAGATATTCCTTTTTCTACTCTAGGCCCCTTACCGGTCGGAATGTCCACTTGCAGTTTCTACAGAAATGATGGTTCAGAACTGCTCAATCAAATGTATGCTTTAACTCTGTTAGTTGAATGCACAGAACAGAAAGAAGTTTCACATAACGCTTCTGTGTAGTTTTGATTTGAAGATATTGCTTTTTCCTCTATAGGCCACATAGCGTTCAGAATGTCCACTTGCAATTTCTACAGAAAGTGGGTTTCAGAACTGCTCAATCAAAAGTATGCTTCAACTCTGTTAGGTAAAAGCACAGAACAGAAAGTAGTTTCACAGAATGCTTCTGTGTAGTTTTTATTTGGAGATATACCTTTTTCCACTATAGGCCCCTTAGCGATCAGAATGTCCACTTGCAGTTTCTACAGAAAGAGTGTTTCAGAACTCCTCAATCTAAAGTATGCTTAAACTCTCTGAGTTGAATGCACAGAACAGAAAGAAGTTTCACAGAATGTTTCTGTGTAGTTTTGATTTGATGATATTCCTTTTTCCACTGTAGGCTCCTTAGATCTCCGAATGTCCACTTGCAGTTTCTACCGAAAGAGTGTTTCAGAACTGCTCAATCAAATGTTCGCTTCAACTCTGCTAATTGAATGCACAGAACAGATGGAAGTTTCACAGAATGCTTCTGTGTAGTTTTGATTGGAAGATATTCCTTTTTCCACTATAGGCCCCTTAGCGGTCAGAATGTCCACTTGCAGTTTCTACATAAAGTGTGTTTCAGAAGTGTTCAGTCAAAAGTAAGCTTCAACTCTCTTAGGTGAAAGCACAGAACAGAAAGAAGTTTCACAGAATGCTTCTGTGAAGTTTTTATTTGAAGATATTGCTTTTTCCTCTATAGGCCCCTTAGCTCTCCGAATGTCCACTTGCAGTTTCTACAGAAAGAGTGTTTTAGAACTGCTCAATCAAAAGTAAGCTTAAACTCTCTTAGTTGAATGCACAGAACAGAAAGAAGTTTCAGAGAACACTTCTGTGTAGTTTTGATTTGAAGATATTCGTTTTTCCACTGTGGGCCCAAAAGCGTTCCGAATGTCCAGTTGCAGTTTCTAAAGAAAGAGTGTTTCAGAATTGCTCAATCAAATGTACACTTCAACTCTGCTAGTTGAATGCACAGAACAGATGGACGTTTCACAGAATGCTTCTGTGTAGTTTTGATTTGGAGATATCCCATTTTCCACTATAGGCCCCTTAGCGATCAGAATGTCCACTTGCAGTTTCTACAGAAAGAGTGTTTCAGAACTGCTCAATCTAAAGTAAGCTTTAACTCTCTTTGTTGAATGCACAGAACAGAAAGAAGTTTCACAGAATGCTTCTGTGTAGTATTGATTTGAAGATATTCCTTTTTCCACTGTAGGCTCCTTAGCTCTCCGAATGTCCACTTGCAGTTTCTACAGAAAGAGTGTTTCAGAACTGCTGAATCAAAAGTAATCATCAATTCTGTTAGTTCAATGTACAGAAGAGAAAGATGTTTCACAGAATGCTTCTGTGTAGTTTTTATTTGGAGATATTCCTTTTTCTACTCTAGGCCCCTTACCGGTCGGAATGTCCACTTGCAGTTTCTACAGAAATGATGTTTCAGAACTGCTCAATCAAATGTATGCTTTAACTCTGTTAGTTGAATGCACAGAACAGAAAGAAGTTTCACATAACGCTTCTGTGTAGTTTTGATTTGAAGATATTCCTTTTTCCTCTATAGGCCACATGGCGTTCAGAATGTCCACTTGCAATTTCTACAGAAAGTGGGTTTCAGAACTGCTCAATCAAAAGTATGCTTCAACTCTGTTAGGTAAAAGCACAGAACAGAAAGTAGTTTCACAGAATGCTTCTGTGTAGTTTTTATTTGGAGATATACCTTTTTCCACTATAGGCCCCTTAGCGATCAGAATGTCCACTTGCAGTTTCTACAGAAAGAGTGTTTCAGAACTCCTCAATCTAAAGTATGCTTAAACTCTCTTAGTTGAATGCACAGAACAGAAAGAAGTTTCACAGAATGTTTCTGTGTAGTTTTGATTTGATGATATTCCTTTTTCCACTGTAGGCTCCTTAGCTCTCCGAATGTCCACTTGCAGTTTCTACCGAAAGAGTGTTTCAGAACTGCTCAATCAAATGTACGCTTCAACTCTGCTAATTGAATGCACAGAACAGATGGAAGTTTCACAGAATGCTTCTGTGTAGTTTTGATTGGAAGATATTCCTTTTTCCAGTATAGGCCCCTTAGCGGTCAGAATGTCCACTTGCAGTTTCTACATAAAGTGTGTTTCAGAAGTGTTGAATCAAAAGTAAGCTTCAACTCTCTTAGGTGAAAGCCAGAACAGAAAGAAGTTTCACAGAATGCTTCTGTGAAGTTTTCATTTGAAGATATTGCTTTTTCCTCTATAGGCCCCTTAGCTCTCCGAATGCCCACTTGCAGTTTCTACAGAAAGAGTGTTTTAGAACTGCTCAATCAAAAGTAAGCTTAAACTCTCTTAGTTGAATGCACAGAACAGAAAGAAGTTTCAGAGAACACTTCTGTGTAGTTTTGATTTGAAGATATTCGTTTTTCCACTGTAGGCCCAAAAGCGTTCCGAATGTCCACTTGCAGTTTCTAAAGAAAGAGTGTTTCAGAATTGCTCAATCAAATGTACACTTCAACTCTGCTAGTTGAATGCACAGAACAGATGGAAGTTTCACAGAATGCTTCTGTGTAGTTTTGATTTGGAGATATTCCTTTTTCCACTATAGGCCCCTTAGCGGTCCGAATGTCCTCTTGCAGTTTCTTCAGAAACAGTGTTTCAGAAATGCTCAGTCAAAAGCAAGCTTTAAGTCTGTTAGTTGAGTGCTCAGAACAGAAGGAAGTTTCACAGAATGCTTCTGTGTAGTTTATATTTGGAGATATCCCATTTTCCACTATAGGCCCCTTAGCGATCAGAATGTCCACTTGCAGTTTCTACAGAAAGAGTGTTTCAGAACTGCTCAATCTAAAGTAAGCTTAAACTCTCTTAGTTGAATGCACAGAACAGAAAGAAGTTTCACAGAATGCTTCTGTGTAGTATTGATTTGAAGATATTCCTTTTTCCACTGTAGGCTCCTTAGCTCTCCGAATGTCCACTTGCAGTTTCTACAGAAAGAGTGTTTCAGAACTGCTGAATCAAAAGTAATCATCAATTCTGTTAGTTCAATGTACAGAAGAGAAAGATGTTTCACAGAATGCTTCTGTGTAGTTTTTATTTGGAGATATTCCTTTTTCTACTCTAGGCCCCTTACCGGTCGGAATGTCCACTTGCAGTTTCTACAGAAATGATGTTTCAGAACTGCTCAATCAAATGTATGCTTTAACTCTGTTAGTTGAATGCACAGAACAGAAAGAAGTTTCACATAACGCTTCTGTGTAGTTTTGATTTGAAGATATTCCTTTTTCCTCTATAGGCCACATAGCGTTCAGAATGTCCACTTGCAATTTCTACAGAAAGTGGGTTTCAGAACTGCTCAATCAAAAGTATGCTTCAACTCTGTTAGGTAAAAGCACAGAACAGAAAGTAGTTTCACAGAATGCTTCTGTGTAGTTTTTATTTGGAGATATACCTTTTTCCTCTATAGGCCCCTTTGCGATCAGAATGTCCACTTGCAGTTTCTACAGAAAGAGTGTTTCAGAACTCCTTAATCTAAAGTATGCTTAAACTCTCTTAGTTGAATGCACAGAACAGAAAGAAGTTTCACAGAATGTTTCTGTGTAGTTTTGATTTGATGATATTCCTTTTTCCACTGTAGGCTCCTTAGCTCTCCGAATGTCCACTTGCAGTTTCTACCGAAAGAGTGTTTCAGAACTGCTCAATCAAATGTACGCTTCAACTCTGCTAATTGAATGCACAGAACAGATGGAAGTTTCACAGAATGCTTCTGTGTAGTTTTGATTGGAAGATATTCCTTTTTCCAGTATAGGCCCCTTAGCGGTCAGAATGTCCACTTGCAGTTTCTACATAAAGTGTGTTTCAGAAGTGTTCAATCAAAAGTAAGCTTCAACTCTCTTAGCTGAAAGCCAGAACAGAAAGAAGTTTCACAGAATGCTTCTGTGAAGTTTTTATTTGAAGATATTGCTTTTTCCTCTATAGGCCCCTTAGCTCTCCGAATGTCCACTTGCAGTTTCTACAGAAAGAGTGTTTTAGAACTGCTCAATCAAAAGTAAGCTTAAACTCTCTTAGTTGAATGCACAGAACAGAAAGAAGTTTCAGAGAACACTTCTGTGTAGTTTTGATTTGAAGATATTCGTTTTTCCACTGTGGGCCCAAAAGCGTTCCGAATGTCCACTTGCAGTTTCTAAAGAAAGAGTGTTTCAGAATTGCTCAATCAAATGTACACTTCAACCCTGCTAGTTGAATGCACAGAACAGATGGAAGTTTCACAGAATGCTTCTGTGTAGTTTTGATTTGGAGATATTCCTTTTTCCACTATAGGCCCCTTAGCGGTCCGAATGTCCTCTTGCAGTTTCTTCAGAAACAGTGTTTCAGAAATGCTCAGTCAAAAGCAAGCTTTAAGTCTGTTAGTTGAGTGCTCAGAACAGAAGGAAGTTTCACAGAATGCTTCTGTGTAGTTTATATTTGGAGATATCCCATTTTCCACTATAGGCCCCTTAGCGATCAGAATGTCCACTTGCAGTTTCTACAGAAAGAGTGTTTCAGAACTGCTCAATCTAAAGTAAGCTTAAACTCTCTTAGTTGAATGCACAGAACAGAAAGAAGTTTCACAGAATGCTTCTGTGTAGTATTGATTTGAAGATATTCCTTTTTCCACTGTAGGCTCCTTAGCTCTCCGAATGTCCACTTGCAGTTTCTACAGAAAGAGTGTTTCAGAACTGCTGAATCAAAAGTAATCATCAATTCTGTTAGTTCAATGTACAGAAGAGAAAGATGTTTCACAGAATGCTTCTGTGTAGTTTTTATTTGGAGATATTCCTTTTTCTACTCTAGGCCCCTTACCGGTCGGAATGTCCACTTGCAGTTTCTACAGAAATGATGTGTCAGAACTGCTCAATCAAATGTATGCTTTAACTCTGTGAGTTGAATGCACAGAACAGAAAGAAGTTTCACATAACGCTTCTGTGTAGTTCTGATTTGAAGATAATCCTTTTTCCTCTATAGGCCACATAGCGTTCAGAATGTCCACTTGCAATTTCTACAGAAAGTGGGTTTCAGAACTGCTCAATCAAAAGTTTGCTTCAACTCTGTTAGGTAAAAGCACAGAACAGAAAGTAGTTTCACAGAATACTTCTGTGTAGTTTTTATTTGGAGATATACCTTTTTCCACTATAGGCCCCTTAGCGATCAGAATGTCCACTTGCAGTTTCTACAGAAAGAGTGTTTCAGAACTCCTCAATCTAAAGTATGCTTAAACTCTCTTAGTTGAATGCACAGAACAGAAAGAAGTTTCACAGAATGTTTCTGTGTAGTTTTGATTTGATGATATTCCTTTTTCCACTGTAGGCTCCTTAGCTCTCGGAATGTCCACTTGCACTTTCTACCGAAAGAGTGTTTCAGAACTGCTCAATCAAATGTTCGCTTCAACTCTGCTAATTGAATGCACAGAACAGATGGAAGTTTCACAGAATGCTTCTGTGTAGTTTTGATTGGAAGATATTCCTTTTTCCACTATAGGCCCCTTAGCGGTCAGAATGTCCACTTGCAGTTTCTACATAAAGTGTGTTTCAGAAGTGTTCAGTCAAAAGTAAGCTTCAACTCTCTTAGGTGAAAGCACAGAACAGAAAGAAGTTTCACAGAATGCTTCTGTGAAGTTTTCATTTGAAGATATTGCTTTTTCCTCTATAGGCCCCTTAGCTCTCGGAATGCCCACTTGCAGTTTCTACAGAAAGAGTGTTTTAGAACTGCTCAATCAAAAGTAAGCTTAAACACTCTTAGTTGAATGCACAGAACAGAAAGAAGTTTCAGAGAACACTTCTGTGTAGTTTTGATTTGAAGATATTCGTTTTTCCACTGTAGGCCCAAAAGCGTTCCGAATGTCCAATTGCAGTTTCTAAAGAAAGAGTGTTTCAGAATTGCTCAATCAAATGTACACTTCAACTCTGCTAGTTGAATGCACAGAACAGATGGAAGTTTCACAGAATGCTTCTGTGTAGTTTTGATTTGGAGATATTCCTTTTTCCACTATAGGCCCCTTAGCGGTCCGAATGTCCTCTTGCAGTTTCTTCAGAAACAGTGTTTCAGAAATGCTCAGTCAAAAGCAAGCTTTAAGTCTGTTAGTTGAGTGCTCAGAACAGAAGGAAGTTTCACAGAATGCTTCTGTGTAGTTTATATTTGGAGATATCCCATTTTCCACTATAGGCCCCTTAGCGATCAGAATGTCCACTTGCAGTTTCTACAGAAAGAGTGTTTCAGAACTGCTCAATCTAAAGTAAGCTTAAACTCTCTTAGTTGAATGCACAGAACAGAAAGAAGTTTCACAGAATGCTTCTGTGTAGTATTGATTTGAAGATATTCCTTTTTCCACTGTAGGCTCCTTAGCTCTCCGAATGTCCACTTGCAGTTTCTACAGAAAGAGTGTTTCAGAACTGCTGAATCAAAAGTAATCATCAATTCTGTTAGTTCAATGTACAGAAGAGAAAGATGTTTCACAGAATGCTTCTGTGTAGTTTTTATTTGGAGATATTCCTTTTTCTACTCTAGGCCCCTTACCGGTCGGAATGTCCACTTGCAGTTTCTACAGAAATGATGGTTCAGAACTGCTCAATCAAATGTATGCTTTAACTCTGTTAGTTGAATGCACAGAACAGAAAGAAGTTTCACATAACGCTTCTGTGTAGTTTTGATTTGAAGATATTGCTTTTTCCTCTATAGGCCACATAGCGTTCAGAATGTCCACTTGCAATTTCTACAGAAAGTGGGTTTCAGAACTGCTCAATCAAAAGTATGCTTCAACTCTGTTAGGTAAAAGCACAGAACAGAAAGTAGTTTCACAGAATGCTTCTGTGTAGTTTTTATTTGGAGATATACCTTTTTCCACTATAGGCCCCTTAGCGATCAGAATGTCCACTTGCAGTTTCTACAGAAAGAGTGTTTCAGAACTCCTCAATCTAAAGTATGCTTAAACTCTCTGAGTTGAATGCACAGAACAGAAAGAAGTTTCACAGAATGTTTCTGTGTAGTTTTGATTTGATGATATTCCTTTTTCCACTGTAGGCTCCTTAGATCTCCGAATGTCCACTTGCAGTTTCTACCGAAAGAGTGTTTCAGAACTGCTCAATCAAATGTTCGCTTCAACTCTGCTAATTGAATGCACAGAACAGATGGAAGTTTCACAGAATGCTTCTGTGTAGTTTTGATTGGAAGATATTCCTTTTTCCACTATAGGCCCCTTAGCGGTCAGAATGTCCACTTGCAGTTTCTACATAAAGTGTGTTTCAGAAGTGTTCAGTCAAAAGTAAGCTTCAACTCTCTTAGGTGAAAGCACAGAACAGAAAGAAGTTTCACAGAATGCTTCTGTGAAGTTTTTATTTGAAGATATTGCTTTTTCCTCTATAGGCCCCTTAGCTCTCCGAATGTCCACTTGCAGTTTCTACAGAAAGAGTGTTTTAGAACTGCTCAATCAAAAGTAAGCTTAAACTCTCTTAGTTGAATGCACAGAACAGAAAGAAGTTTCAGAGAACACTTCTGTGTAGTTTTGATTTGAAGATATTCGTTTTTCCACTGTGGGCCCAAAAGCGTTCCGAATGTCCAGTTGCAGTTTCTAAAGAAAGAGTGTTTCAGAATTGCTCAATCAAATGTACACTTCAACTCTGCTAGTTGAATGCACAGAACAGATGGACGTTTCACAGAATGCTTCTGTGTAGTTTTGATTTGGAGATATCCCATTTTCCACTATAGGCCCCTTAGCGATCAGAATGTCCACTTGCAGTTTCTACAGAAAGAGTGTTTCAGAACTGCTCAATCTAAAGTAAGCTTTAACTCTCTTAGTTGAATGCACAGAACAGAAAGAAGTTTCACAGAATGCTTCTGTGTAGTATTGATTTGAAGATATTCCTTTTTCCACTGTAGGCTCCTTAGCTCTCCGAATGTCCACTTGCAGTTTCTACAGAAAGAGTGTTTCAGAACTGCTGAATCAAAAGTAATCATCAATTCTGTTAGTTCAATGTACAGAAGAGAAAGATGTTTCACAGAATGCTTCTGTGTAGTTTTTATTTGGAGATATTCCTTTTTCTACTCTAGGCCCCTTACCGGTCGGAATGTCCACTTGCAGTTTCTACAGAAATGATGTTTCAGAACTGCTCAATCAAATGTATGCTTTAACTCTGTTAGTTGAATGCACAGAACAGAAAGAAGTTTCACATAACGCTTCTGTGTAGTTTTGATTTGAAGATATTCCTTTTTCCTCTATAGGCCACATGGCGTTCAGAATGTCCACTTGCAATTTCTACAGAAAGTGGGTTTCAGAACTGCTCAATCAAAAGTATGCTTCAACTCTGTTAGGTAAAAGCACAGAACAGAAAGTAGTTTCACAGAATGCTTCTGTGTAGTTTTTATTTGGAGATATACCTTTTTCCACTATAGGCCCCTTAGCGATCAGAATGTCCACTTGCAGTTTCTACAGAAAGAGTGTTTCAGAACTCCTCAATCTAAAGTATGCTTAAACTCTCTTAGTTGAATGCACAGAACAGAAAGAAGTTTCACAGAATGTTTCTGTGTAGTTTTGATTTGATGATATTCCTTTTTCCACTGTAGGCTCCTTAGCTCTCCGAATGTCCACTTGCAGTTTCTACCGAAAGAGTGTTTCAGAACTGCTCAATCAAATGTACGCTTCAACTCTGCTAATTGAATGCACAGAACAGATGGAAGTTTCACAGAATGCTTCTGTGTAGTTTTGATTGGAAGATATTCCTTTTTCCAGTATAGGCCCCTTAGCGGTCAGAATGTCCACTTGCAGTTTCTACATAAAGTGTGTTTCAGAAGTGTTGAATCAAAAGTAAGCTTCAACTCTCTTAGGTGAAAGCCAGAACAGAAAGAAGTTTCACAGAATGCTTCTGTGAAGTTTTCATTTGAAGATATTGCTTTTTCCTCTATAGGCCCCTTAGCTCTCCGAATGCCCACTTGCAGTTTCTACAGAAAGAGTGTTTTAGAACTGCTCAATCAAAAGTAAGCTTAAACTCTCTTAGTTGAATGCACAGAACAGAAAGAAGTTTCAGAGAACACTTCTGTGTAGTTTTGATTTGAAGATATTCGTTTTTCCACTGTAGGCCCAAAAGCGTTCCGAATGTCCACTTGCAGTTTCTAAAGAAAGAGTGTTTCAGAATTGCTCAATCAAATGTACACTTCAACTCTGCTAGTTGAATGCACAGAACAGATGGAAGTTTCACAGAATGCTTCTGTGTAGTTTTGATTTGGAGATATTCCTTTTTCCACTATAGGCCCCTTAGCGGTCCGAATGTCCTCTTGCAGTTTCTTCAGAAACAGTGTTTCAGAAATGCTCAGTCAAAAGCAAGCTTTAAGTCTGTTAGTTGAGTGCTCAGAACAGAAGGAAGTTTCACAGAATGCTTCTGTGTAGTTTATATTTGGAGATATCCCATTTTCCACTATAGGCCCCTTAGCGATCAGAATGTCCACTTGCAGTTTCTACAGAAAGAGTGTTTCAGAACTGCTCAATCTAAAGTAAGCTTAAACTCTCTTAGTTGAATGCACAGAACAGAAAGAAGTTTCACAGAATGCTTCTGTGTAGTATTGATTTGAAGATATTCCTTTTTCCACTGTAGGCTCCTTAGCTCTCCGAATGTCCACTTGCAGTTTCTACAGAAAGAGTGTTTCAGAACTGCTGAATCAAAAGTAATCATCAATTCTGTTAGTTCAATGTACAGAAGAGAAAGATGTTTCACAGAATGCTTCTGTGTAGTTTTTATTTGGAGATATTCCTTTTTCTACTCTAGGCCCCTTACCGGTCGGAATGTCCACTTGCAGTTTCTACAGAAATGATGTTTCAGAACTGCTCAATCAAATGTATGCTTTAACTCTGTTAGTTGAATGCACAGAACAGAAAGAAGTTTCACATAACGCTTCTGTGTAGTTTTGATTTGAAGATATTCCTTTTTCCTCTATAGGCCACATAGCGTTCAGAATGTCCACTTGCAATTTCTACAGAAAGTGGGTTTCAGAACTGCTCAATCAAAAGTATGCTTCAACTCTGTTAGGTAAAAGCACAGAACAGAAAGTAGTTTCACAGAATGCTTCTGTGTAGTTTTTATTTGGAGATATACCTTTTTCCTCTATAGGCCCCTTTGCGATCAGAATGTCCACTTGCAGTTTCTACAGAAAGAGTGTTTCAGAACTCCTTAATCTAAAGTATGCTTAAACTCTCTTAGTTGAATGCACAGAACAGAAAGAAGTTTCACAGAATGTTTCTGTGTAGTTTTGATTTGATGATATTCCTTTTTCCACTGTAGGCTCCTTAGCTCTCCGAATGTCCACTTGCAGTTTCTACCGAAAGAGTGTTTCAGAACTGCTCAATCAAATGTACGCTTCAACTCTGCTAATTGAATGCACAGAACAGATGGAAGTTTCACAGAATGCTTCTGTGTAGTTTTGATTGGAAGATATTCCTTTTTCCAGTATAGGCCCCTTAGCGGTCAGAATGTCCACTTGCAGTTTCTACATAAAGTGTGTTTCAGAAGTGTTCAATCAAAAGTAAGCTTCAACTCTCTTAGCTGAAAGCCAGAACAGAAAGAAGTTTCACAGAATGCTTCTGTGAAGTTTTTATTTGAAGATATTGCTTTTTCCTCTATAGGCCCCTTAGCTCTCCGAATGTCCACTTGCAGTTTCTACAGAAAGAGTGTTTTAGAACTGCTCAATCAAAAGTAAGCTTAAACTCTCTTAGTTGAATGCACAGAACAGAAAGAAGTTTCAGAGAACACTTCTGTGTAGTTTTGATTTGAAGATATTCGTTTTTCCACTGTGGGCCCAAAAGCGTTCCGAATGTCCACTTGCAGTTTCTAAAGAAAGAGTGTTTCAGAATTGCTCAATCAAATGTACACTTCAACCCTGCTAGTTGAATGCACAGAACAGATGGAAGTTTCACAGAATGCTTCTGTGTAGTTTTGATTTGGAGATATTCCTTTTTCCACTATAGGCCCCTTAGCGGTCCGAATGTCCTCTTGCAGTTTCTTCAGAAACAGTGTTTCAGAAATGCTCAGTCAAAAGCAAGCTTTAAGTCTGTTAGTTGAGTGCTCAGAACAGAAGGAAGTTTCACAGAATGCTTCTGTGTAGTTTATATTTGGAGATATCCCATTTTCCACTATAGGCCCCTTAGCGATCAGAATGTCCACTTGCAGTTTCTACAGAAAGAGTGTTTCAGAACTGCTCAATCTAAAGTAAGCTTAAACTCTCTTAGTTGAATGCACAGAACAGAAAGAAGTTTCACAGAATGCTTCTGTGTAGTATTGATTTGAAGATATTCCTTTTTCCACTGTAGGCTCCTTAGCTCTCCGAATGTCCACTTGCAGTTTCTACAGAAAGAGTGTTTCAGAACTGCTGAATCAAAAGTAATCATCAATTCTGTTAGTTCAATGTACAGAAGAGAAAGATGTTTCACAGAATGCTTCTGTGTAGTTTTTATTTGGAGATATTCCTTTTTCTACTCTAGGCCCCTTACCGGTCGGAATGTCCACTTGCAGTTTCTACAGAAATGATGTGTCAGAACTGCTCAATCAAATGTATGCTTTAACTCTGTGAGTTGAATGCACAGAACAGAAAGAAGTTTCACATAACGCTTCTGTGTAGTTCTGATTTGAAGATAATCCTTTTTCCTCTATAGGCCACATAGCGTTCAGAATGTCCACTTGCAATTTCTACAGAAAGTGGGTTTCAGAACTGCTCAATCAAAAGTTTGCTTCAATTCTGTTAGGTAAAAGCACAGAACAGAAAGTAGTTTCACAGAATACTTCTGTGTAGTTTTTATTTGGAGATATACCTTTTTCCACTATAGGCCCCTTAGCGATCAGAATGTCCACTTGCAGTTTCTACAGAAAGAGTGTTTCAGAACTCCTCAATCTAAAGTATGCTTAAACTCTCTTAGTTGAATGCACAGAACAGAAAGAAGTTTCACAGAATGTTTCTGTGTAGTTTTGATTTGATGATATTCCTTTTTCCACTGTAGGCTCCTTAGCTCTCGGAATGTCCACTTGCACTTTCTACCGAAAGAGTGTTTCAGAACTGCTCAATCAAATGTTCGCTTCAACTCTGCTAATTGAATGCACAGAACAGATGGAAGTTTCACAGAATGCTTCTGTGTAGTTTTGATTGGAAGATATTCCTTTTTCCACTATAGGCCCCTTAGCGGTCAGAATGTCCACTTGCAGTTTCTACATAAAGTGTGTTTCAGAAGTGTTCAGTCAAAAGTAAGCTTCAACTCTCTTAGGTGAAAGCACAGAACAGAAAGAAGTTTCACAGAATGCTTCTGTGAAGTTTTCATTTGAAGATATTGCTTTTTCCTCTATAGGCCCCTTAGCTCTCGGAATGCCCACTTGCAGTTTCTACAGAAAGAGTGTTTTAGAACTGCTCAATCAAAAGTAAGCTTAAACACTCTTAGTTGAATGCACAGAACAGAAAGAAGTTTCAGAGAACACTTCTGTGTAGTTTTGATTTGAAGATATTCGTTTTTCCACTGTAGGCCCAAAAGCGTTCCGAATGTCCAATTGCAGTTTCTAAAGAAAGAGTGTTTCAGAATTGCTCAATCAAATGTACACTTCAACTCTGCTAGTTGAATGCACAGAACAGATGGAAGTTTCACAGAATGCTTCTGTGTAGTTTTGATTTGGAGATATTCCTTTTTCCACTATAGGCCCCTTAGCGGTCCGAATGTCCTCTTGCAGTTTCTTCAGAAACAGTGTTTCAGAAATGCTCAGTCAAAAGCAAGCTTTAAGTCTGTTAGTTGAGTGCTCAGAACAGAAGGAAGTTTCACAGAATGCTTCTGTGTAGTTTATATTTGGAGATATCCCATTTTCCACTATAGGCCCCTTAGCGATCAGAATGTCCACTTGCAGTTTCTACAGAAAGAGTGTTTCAGAACTGCTCAATCTAAAGTAAGCTTAAACTCTCTTAGTTGAATGCACAGAACAGAAAGAAGTTTCACAGAATGCTTCTGTGTAGTATTGATTTGAAGATATTCCTTTTTCCACTGTAGGCTCCTTAGCTCTCCGAATGTCCACTTGCAGTTTCTACAGAAAGAGTGTTTCAGAACTGCTGAATCAAAAGTAATCATCAATTCTGTTAGTTCAATGTACAGAAGAGAAAGATGTTTCACAGAATGCTTCTGTGTAGTTTTTATTTGGAGATATTCCTTTTTCTACTCTAGGCCCCTTACCGGTCGGAATGTCCACTTGCAGTTTCTACAGAAATGATGTTTCAGAACTGCTCAATCAAATGTATGCTTTAACTCTGTTAGTTGAATGCACAGAACAGAAAGAAGTTTCACATAACGCTTCTGTGTAGTTTTGATTTGAAGATATTCCTTTTTCCTCTATAGGCCACATAGCGTTCAGAATGTCCACTTGCAATTTCTACAGAAAGTGGGTTTCAGAACTGCTCAATCAAAAGTATGCTTCAACTCTGTTAGGTAAAAGCACAGAACAGAAAGTAGTTTCACAGAATGCTTCTGTGTAGTTTTTATTTGGAGATATAACTTTTTCCTCTATAGGCCCCTTTGCGATCAGAATGTCCACTTGCAGTTTCTACAGAAAGAGTGTTTCAGAACTCCTCAATTTAAGTATGCTTAAACTCTCTTAGTTGAATGCACAGAACAGAAAGAAGTTTCACAGAATGTTTCTGTGTAGTTTTGATTTGATGATATTCCTTTTTCCACTGTAGGCTCCTTAGCTCTCCGAATGTCCACTTGCAGTTTCTACCAAAGGGTGATTTAGAACTGCTCAATCAAAAGTAAGCTTAAACTCTCTTAGTTGAATGCACAGAACAGAAAGAAGTTTCAGAGAACACTTCTGTGTAGTTTTGATTTGAAGATATTCGTTTTTCCACTGTAGGCCCAAAAGCGTTCCGAATGTCCACTTGCAGTTTCTAAAGAAAGAGTGTTTCAGAATTGCTCAATCAAATGTACACTTCTACTCTGCTAGTTGAATGCACAGAACAGATGGAAGTTTCACAGAATGCTTCTGTGTAGTTTTGATTTGGAGATATTCCTTTTTCCGCTATAGGCCCCTTAGCGATCAGAATGTCCACTTGCAGTTTCTACAGAAAGAGTGTTTCAGAACTGCTCAATCTAAAGTAAGCTTAAACTCTCTTAGTTGAATGCACAGAACAGAAAGAAGTTTCACAGAATGCTTCTGTGTAGTATTCATTTGAAGATATTCCTTTTTCCACTGTAGGCTCCTTAGCTCTCCGAATGTCCACTTGCAGTTTCTACAGAAAGAGTGTTTCAGAACTGCTGAATCAAAAGTAATCATCAATTCTGTTAGTTCAATGTACAGAAGAGAAAGATGTTTCACAGAATGCTTCTGTGTAGTTTTTATTTGGATATATTCCTTTTTCTACTCTAGGCCCCTTACCGGTCGGAATGTCCACTTGCAGTTTCTACAGAAATGATGTTTCAGAACTGCTCAATCAAATGTATGCTTTAACTCTGTTAGTTGAATGCACAGAACAGAAAGAAGTTTCACATAATGCTTCTGTGTAGTTTTGATTTGAAGATATTCCTTTTTCCTCTATAGGCCACATAGCGTTCAGAATGTCCACTTGCAATTTCTACAGAAAGTGGGTTTCAGAACTGCTCAATCAAAAGTATGCTTCAACTCTGTTAGGTAAAAGCACAGAACAGAAAGCAGTTTCACAGAATGCTTCTGTGTAGTTTTTATTTGGAGATATACCTTTTTCCACTATAGGCCCCTTAGCGATCAGAATGTCCACTTGCAGTTTCTACAGAAAGAGTGTTTCAGAACTCCTCAATCTAAAGTATGCTTAAACTCTCTTAGTTGAATGCACAGAACAGAAAGAAGTTTCACAGAATGTTTCTGTGTAGTTTTGATTTGATGATATTCCTTTTTCCACTGTAGGCTCCTTAGCTCTCCGAATGTCCACTTGCAGTTTCTACCGAAAGAGTGTGTCAGAACTGCTCAATCAAATGTTCGCTTCAACTCTGCTAATTGAATGCACAGAACAGATGGAAGTTTCACAGAATGCTTCTGTGTAGTTTTGATTGGAAGATATTCCTTTTTCCACTATAGGCCCCTTAGCGGTCAGAATGTCCACTTGCAGTTTCTACATAAAGTGTGTTTCAGAAGTGTTCAGTCAAAAGTAAGCTTCAACTCTCTTAGGTGAAAGCAAAGAACAGAAAGAAGTTTCACAGAATGCTTCTGTGAAGATTTTATTTGAAGATATTGCTTTTTCCTCTATAGGCCCCTTAGCTCTCGGAATGTCCACTTGCAGTTTCTACAGAAAGAGTGTTTTAGAACTGCTCAATCAAAAGGAAGCTTAAACTCTCTTAGTTGAATGCACAGAACAGAAAGAAGTTTCAGAGAACACTTCTGTGTAGTTTTGATTTGAAGATATTCGTTTTTCCACTGTAGGCCCAAAAGCGTTCCGAATGTCCACTTGCAGTTTCTAAAGAAAGAGTGTTTCAGAATTGTTCAATCAAATGTACACTTCAACTCTGCTAGTTGAATGCACAGAACAGATGGAAGTTTCACAGAATGCTTCTGTGTAGTTTTGATTTGGAGATATTCCTTTTTCCACTATAGGCCCCTTAGCGGTCAGAATGTCCACTTGCAGTTTCTACATAAAGTGTGTTTCAGAAGTGTTCAGTCAAAAGTAAGCTTCAACTCTCTTAGGTGAAAGCACAGAACAGAAAGAAGTTTCACAGAATGCTTCTGTGAAGTTTTAATTTGAAGATATTGCTTTTTCCTCTATAGGCCCCTTAGCTCTCCGAATGTCCACTTGCAGTTTCTACAGAAAGAGTGTTTTAGAACTGCTCAATCAAAAGTAAGCTTAAACTCTCTTAGTTGAATGCACAGAACAGAAAGAAGTTTCAGAGAACACTTTTGTGTAGTTTTGATTTGAAGATATTCGTTTTTCCACTGTAGGCCCAAAAGCGTTCCGAATGTCCACTTGCAGTTTCTAAAGAAAGAGTGTTTCAGAATTGCTCAATCAAATGTACACTTCAACTCTGCTAGTTGAATGCACAGAACAGATGGACGTTTCACAGAATGCTTCTGTGTAGTTTTGATTTGGAGATATTCCTTTTTCCACTATAGGCCCCTTAGCGGTCCGAATGTCCTCTTGCAATTTCTTCAGAAACAGTGTTTCAGAAATGCTCAGTCAAAAGCAAGCTTTAAGTCTGTTAGTTGAGTGCTCAGAACAGAAGGAAGTTTCACAGAATGCTTCTGTGTAGTTTATATTTGGAGATATCCCATTTTCCACTATAGGCCCCTTAGCAATCAGAATGTCCACTTGCAGTTTCTACAGAAAGAGTGTTTCAGAACTGCTCAATCTAAAGTAAGCTTAAACTCTCTTAGTTGAATGCACAGAACAGAAAGAAGTTTCACAGAATGCTTCTGTGTAGTATTGATTTGAAGATATTCCTTTTTCCACTGTAGGCTCCTTAGCTCTCCGAATGTCCACTTGCAGTTTCTACAGAAAGAGTGTTTCAGAACTGCTGAATCAAAAGTAATCATCAATTCTGTTAGTTCAATGTACAGAAGAGAAAGATGTTTCACAGAATGCTTCTGTGTAGTTTTTATTTGGAGATATTCCTTTTTCTACTCTAGGCCCCTTACCGGTCGGAATGTCCACTTGCAGTTTCTACAGAAATGATGTTTCAGAACTGCTCAATCAAATGTATGCTTTAACTCTGTTAGTTGAATGCACAGAACAGAAAGAAGTTTCACATAACGCTTCTGTGTAGTTTTGATTTGAAGATATTCCTTTTTCCTCTATAGGCCACATAGCGTTCAGAATGTCCACTTGCAATTTCTAGAGAAAGTGGGTTTCAGAACTGCTCAATCAAAAGTATGCTTCAACTCTGTTAGGTAAAAGCACAGAACAGAAAGTAGTTTCACAGAATGCTTCTGTGTAGTTTTTATTTGGAGATATACCTTTTTCCACTATAGGCCCCTTAGCGATCAGAATGTCCACTTGCAGTTTCTACAGAAAGAGTGTTTCATAACTCCTCAATCTAAAGTATGCTTAAACTCTCTTAGTTGAATGCACAGAACAGAAAGAAGTTTCACAGAATGTTTCTGTGTAGTTTTGATTTGATGATATTCCTTTTTCCACTGTAGGCTCCTTAGCTCTCCGAATGTCCACTTTCAGTTTCTACCGAAAGAGTGTTTCAGAACTGCTCAAGCAAATGTACGCTTCAACTCTGCTAATTGAATGCACAGAACAGATGGAAGTTTCACAGAATGCTTTTGTGTAGTTTTGATTGGAAGATATTCCTTTTTCCACTATAGGCCCCTTAGCGGTCAGAATGTCCACTTGCAGTTTCTACATAAAGTGTGTTTCAGAAGTGTTCAGTCAAAAGTAAGCTTCAACTCTCTTAGGTGAAAGCAAAGAACGGAAAGAAGTTTCACAGAATGCTTCTGTGAAGATTTTATTTGAAGATATTGCTTTTTCCTCTATAGGCCCCTTAGCTCTCGGAATGTCCACTTGCAGTTTCTACAGAAAGAGTGTTTTAGAACTGCTCAATCAAAAGGAAGCTTAAACTCTCTTAGTTGAATGCACAGAACAGAAAGAAGTTTCAGAGAACACTTCTGTGTAGTTTTGATTTGAAGATATTCGTTTTTCCACTGTAGGCCCAAAAGCGTTCCGAATGTCCACTTGCAGTTTCTAAAGAAAGAGTGTTTCAGAATTGCTCAATCAAATGTACACTTCAACTCTGCTAGTTGAATGCACAGAACAGATGGAAGTTTCACAGAATGCTTCTGTGTAGTTTTGATTGGAAGATATTCCTTTTTCCAGTATAGGCCCCTTAGCGGTCAGAATGTCCACTTGCAGTTTCTACATAAAGTGTGTTTCAGAAGTGTTCAATCAAAAGTAAGCTTCAACTCTCTTAGCTGAAAGCCAGAACAGAAAGAAGTTTCACAGAATGCTTCTGTGAAGTTTTTATTTGAAGATATTGCTTTTTCCTCTATAGGCCCCTTAGCTCTCCGAATGTCCACTTGCAGTTTCTACAGAAAGAGTGTTTTAGAACTGCTCAATCAAAAGTAAGCTTAAACTCTCTTAGTTGAATGCACAGAACAGAAAGAAGTTTCAGAGAACACTTCTGTGTAGTTTTGATTTGAAGATATTCGTTTTTCCACTGTGGGCCCAAAAGCGTTCCGAATGTCCACTTGCAGTTTCTAAAGAAAGAGTGTTTCAGAATTGCTCAATCAAATGTACACTTCAACCCTGCTAGTTGAATGCACAGAACAGATGGAAGTTTCACAGAATGCTTCTGTGTAGTTTTGATTTGGAGATATTCCTTTTTCCACTATAGGCCCCTTAGCGGTCCGAATGTCCTCTTGCAGTTTCTTCAGAAACAGTGTTTCAGAAATGCTCAGTCAAAAGCAAGCTTTAAGTCTGTTAGTTGAGTGCTCAGAACAGAAGGAAGTTTCACAGAATGCTTCTGTGTAGTTTATATTTGGAGATATCCCATTTTCCACTATAGGCCCCTTAGCGATCAGAATGTCCACTTGCAGTTTCTACAGAAAGAGTGTTTCAGAACTGCTCAATCTAAAGTAAGCTTAAACTCTCTTAGTTGAATGCACAGAACAGAAAGAAGTTTCACAGAATGCTTCTGTGTAGTATTGATTTGAAGATATTCCTTTTTCCACTGTAGGCTCCTTAGCTCTCCGAATGTCCACTTGCAGTTTCTACAGAAAGAGTGTTTCAGAACTGCTGAATCAAAAGTAATCATCAATTCTGTTAGTTCAATGTACAGAAGAGAAAGATGTTTCACAGAATGCTTCTGTGTAGTTTTTATTTGGAGATATTCCTTTTTCTACTCTAGGCCCCTTACCGGTCGGAATGTCCACTTGCAGTTTCTACAGAAATGATGTGTCAGAACTGCTCAATCAAATGTATGCTTTAACTCTGTGAGTTGAATGCACAGAACAGAAAGAAGTTTCACATAACGCTTCTGTGTAGTTCTGATTTGAAGATAATCCTTTTTCCTCTATAGGCCACATAGCGTTCAGAATGTCCACTTGCAATTTCTACAGAAAGTGGGTTTCAGAACTGCTCAATCAAAAGTTTGCTTCAACTCTGTTAGGTAAAAGCACAGAACAGAAAGTAGTTTCACAGAATACTTCTGTGTAGTTTTTATTTGGAGATATACCTTTTTCCACTATAGGCCCCTTAGCGATCAGAATGTCCACTTGCAGTTTCTACAGAAAGAGTGTTTCAGAACTCCTCAATCTAAAGTATGCTTAAACTCTCTTAGTTGAATGCACAGAACAGAAAGAAGTTTCACAGAATGTTTCTGTGTAGTTTTGATTTGATGATATTCCTTTTTCCACTGTAGGCTCCTTAGCTCTCGGAATGTCCACTTGCACTTTCTACCGAAAGAGTGTTTCAGAACTGCTCAATCAAATGTTCGCTTCAACTCTGCTAATTGAATGCACAGAACAGATGGAAGTTTCACAGAATGCTTCTGTGTAGTTTTGATTGGAAGATATTCCTTTTTCCACTATAGGCCCCTTAGCGGTCAGAATGTCCACTTGCAGTTTCTACATAAAGTGTGTTTCAGAAGTGTTCAGTCAAAAGTAAGCTTCAACTCTCTTAGGTGAAAGCACAGAACAGAAAGAAGTTTCACAGAATGCTTCTGTGAAGTTTTCATTTGAAGATATTGCTTTTTCCTCTATAGGCCCCTTAGCTCTCGGAATGCCCACTTGCAGTTTCTACAGAAAGAGTGTTTTAGAACTGCTCAATCAAAAGTAAGCTTAAACACTCTTAGTTGAATGCACAGAACAGAAAGAAGTTTCAGAGAACACTTCTGTGTAGTTTTGATTTGAAGATATTCGTTTTTCCACTGTAGGCCCAAAAGCGTTCCGAATGTCCAATTGCAGTTTCTAAAGAAAGAGTGTTTCAGAATTGCTCAATCAAATGTACACTTCAACTCTGCTAGTTGAATGCACAGAACAGATGGAAGTTTCACAGAATGCTTCTGTGTAGTTTTGATTTGGAGATATTCCTTTTTCCACTATAGGCCCCTTAGCGGTCCGAATGTCCTCTTGCAGTTTCTTCAGAAACAGTGTTTCAGAAATGCTCAGTCAAAAGCAAGCTTTAAGTCTGTTAGTTGAGTGCTCAGAACAGAAGGAAGTTTCACAGAATGCTTCTGTGTAGTTTATATTTGGAGATATCCCATTTTCCACTATAGGCCCCTTAGCGATCAGAATGTCCACTTGCAGTTTCTACAGAAAGAGTGTTTCAGAACTGCTCAATCTAAAGTAAGCTTAAACTCTCTTAGTTGAATGCACAGAACAGAAAGAAGTTTCACAGAATGCTTCTGTGTAGTATTGATTTGAAGATATTCCTTTTTCCACTGTAGGCTCCTTAGCTCTCCGAATGTCCACTTGCAGTTTCTACAGAAAGAGTGTTTCAGAACTGCTGAATCAAAAGTAATCATCAATTCTGTTAGTTCAATGTACAGAAGAGAAAGATGTTTCACAGAATGCTTCTGTGTAGTTTTTATTTGGAGATATTCCTTTTTCTACTCTAGGCCCCTTACCGGTCGGAATGTCCACTTGCAGTTTCTACAGAAATGATGTTTCAGAACTGCTCAATCAAATGTATGCTTTAACTCTGTTAGTTGAATGCACAGAACAGAAAGAAGTTTCACATAACGCTTCTGTGTAGTTTTGATTTGAAGATATTCCTTTTTCCTCTATAGGCCACATAGCGTTCAGAATGTCCACTTGCAATTTCTACAGAAAGTGGGTTTCAGAACTGCTCAATCAAAAGTATGCTTCAACTCTGTTAGGTAAAAGCACAGAACAGAAAGTAGTTTCACAGAATGCTTCTGTGTAGTTTTTATTTGGAGATATAACTTTTTCCTCTATAGGCCCCTTTGCGATCAGAATGTCCACTTGCAGTTTCTACAGAAAGAGTGTTTCAGAACTCCTCAATTTAAGTATGCTTAAACTCTCTTAGTTGAATGCACAGAACAGAAAGAAGTTTCACAGAATGTTTCTGTGTAGTTTTGATTTGATGATATTCCTTTTTCCACTGTAGGCTCCTTAGCTCTCCGAATGTCCACTTGCAGTTTCTACCAAAGGGTGATTTAGAACTGCTCAATCAAAAGTAAGCTTAAACTCTCTTAGTTGAATGCACAGAACAGAAAGAAGTTTCAGAGAACACTTCTGTGTAGTTTTGATTTGAAGATATTCGTTTTTCCACTGTAGGCCCAAAAGCGTTCCGAATGTCCACTTGCAGTTTCTAAAGAAAGAGTGTTTCAGAATTGCTCAATCAAATGTACACTTCTACTCTGCTAGTTGAATGCACAGAACAGATGGAAGTTTCACAGAATGCTTCTGTGTAGTTTTGATTTGGAGATATTCCTTTTTCCGCTATAGGCCCCTTAGCGATCAGAATGTCCACTTGCAGTTTCTACAGAAAGAGTGTTTCAGAACTGCTCAATCTAAAGTAAGCTTAAACTCTCTTAGTTGAATGCACAGAACAGAAAGAAGTTTCACAGAATGCTTCTGTGTAGTATTCATTTGAAGATATTCCTTTTTCCACTGTAGGCTCCTTAGCTCTCCGAATGTCCACTTGCAGTTTCTACAGAAAGAGTGTTTCAGAACTGCTGAATCAAAAGTAATCATCAATTCTGTTAGTTCAATGTACAGAAGAGAAAGATGTTTCACAGAATGCTTCTGTGTAGTTTTTATTTGGATATATTCCTTTTTCTACTCTAGGCCCCTTACCGGTCGGAATGTCCACTTGCAGTTTCTACAGAAATGATGTTTCAGAACTGCTCAATCAAATGTATGCTTTAACTCTGTTAGTTGAATGCACAGAACAGAAAGAAGTTTCACATAATGCTTCTGTGTAGTTTTGATTTGAAGATATTCCTTTTTCCTCTATAGGCCACATAGCGTTCAGAATGTCCACTTGCAATTTCTACAGAAAGTGGGTTTCAGAACTGCTCAATCAAAAGTATGCTTCAACTCTGTTAGGTAAAAGCACAGAACAGAAAGCAGTTTCACAGAATGCTTCTGTGTAGTTTTTATTTGGAGATATACCTTTTTCCACTATAGGCCCCTTAGCGATCAGAATGTCCACTTGCAGTTTCTACAGAAAGAGTGTTTCAGAACTCCTCAATCTAAAGTATGCTTAAACTCTCTTAGTTGAATGCACAGAACAGAAAGAAGTTTCACAGAATGTTTCTGTGTAGTTTTGATTTGATGATATTCCTTTTTCCACTGTAGGCTCCTTAGCTCTCCGAATGTCCACTTGCAGTTTCTACCGAAAGAGTGTGTCAGAACTGCTCAATCAAATGTTCGCTTCAACTCTGCTAATTCAATGCACAGAACAGATGGAAGTTTCACAGAATGCTTCTGTGTAGTTTTGATTGGAAGATATTCCTTTTTCCACTATAGGCCCCTTAGCGGTCAGAATGTCCACTTGCAGTTTCTACATAAAGTGTGTTTCAGAAGTGTTCAGTCAAAAGTAAGCTTCAACTCTCTTAGGTGAAAGCAAAGAACAGAAAGAAGTTTCACAGAATGCTTCTGTGAAGATTTTATTTGAAGATATTGCTTTTTCCTCTATAGGCCCCTTAGCTCTCGGAATGTCCACTTGCAGTTTCTACAGAAAGAGTGTTTTAGAACTGCTCAATCAAAAGGAAGCTTAAACTCTCTTAGTTGAATGCACAGAACAGAAAGAAGTTTCAGAGAACACTTCTGTGTAGTTTTGATTTGAAGATATTCGTTTTTCCACTGTAGGCCCAAAAGCGTTCCGAATGTCCACTTGCAGTTTCTAAAGAAAGAGTGTTTCAGAATTGTTCAATCAAATGTACACTTCAACTCTGCTAGTTGAATGCACAGAACAGATGGAAGTTTCACAGAATGCTTCTGTGTAGTTTTGATTTGGAGATATTCCTTTTTCCACTATAGGCCCCTTAGCGGTCAGAATGTCCACTTGCAGTTTCTACATAAAGTGTGTTTCAGAAGTGTTCAGTCAAAAGTAAGCTTCAACTCTCTTAGGTGAAAGCACAGAACAGAAAGAAGTTTCACAGAATGCTTCTGTGAAGTTTTAATTTGAAGATATTGCTTTTTCCTCTATAGGCCCCTTAGCTCTCCGAATGTCCACTTGCAGTTTCTACAGAAAGAGTGTTTTAGAACTGCTCAATCAAAAGTAAGCTTAAACTCTCTTAGTTGAATGCACAGAACAGAAAGAAGTTTCAGAGAACACTTTTGTGTAGTTTTGATTTGAAGATATTCGTTTTTCCACTGTAGGCCCAAAAGCGTTCCGAATGTCCACTTGCAGTTTCTAAAGAAAGAGTGTTTCAGAATTGCTCAATCAAATGTACACTTCAACTCTGCTAGTTGAATGCACAGAACAGATGGACGTTTCACAGAATGCTTCTGTGTAGTTTTGATTTGGAGATATTCCTTTTTCCACTATAGGCCCCTTAGCGGTCCGAATGTCCTCTTGCAATTTCTTCAGAAACAGTGTTTCAGAAATGCTCAGTCAAAAGCAAGCTTTAAGTCTGTTAGTTGAGTGCTCAGAACAGAAGGAAGTTTCACAGAATGCTTCTGTGTAGTTTATATTTGGAGATATCCCATTTTCCACTATAGGCCCCTTAGCGATCAGAATGTCCACTTGCAGTTCCTACAGAAAGAGTGTTTCAGAACTGCTCAATCTAAAGTATGCTTAAACTCTCTTAGTTGAATGCACAGAACAGAAAGAAGTTTCACAGAATGTTTCTGTGTAGTTTTGATTTGATGATATTCCTTTTTCCACTGTAGGCTCCTTAGCTCTCCGAATGTCCACTTGCAGTTTCTACCGAAAGAGTGTTTCAGAACTGCTCAATCAAATGTTCGCTTCAACTCTGCTAATTGAATGCACAGAACAGATGGAAGTTTCACAGAATGCTTCTGTGTAGTTTTGATTGGAAGATATTCCTTTTTCCACTATAGGCCCCTTAGCGGTCAGAATGTCCACTTGCAGTTTCTACATAAAGTGTGTTTCAGAAGTGTTCAGTCAAAAGTAAGCTTCAACTCTCTTAGGTGAAAGCACAGAACAGAAAGAAGTTTCACAGAATGCTTCTGTGAAGTTTTTATTTGAAGATATTACTTTTTCCTCTATAGGCCCCTTAGCTCTCGGAATGTCCACTTGCAGTTTCTACAGAAAGAGTGTTTTAGAACTGCTGAATCAAAAGTAAGCTTAAACTCTCTTAGTTGAATGCACAGAACAGAAAGAAGTTTCAGAGAACACTTCTGTGTAGTTTTGATTTGAAGATATTCGTTTTTCCACTGTAGGCCCAAAAGCGTTCCGAATGTCCACTTGCAGTTTCTACAGAAAGAGTGTTTCAGAACTGCTGAATCAAAAGTAATCATCAATTCTGTTAGTTCAATGTACAGAAGAGAAAGATGTTTCACAGAATGCTTCTGTGTAGTTTTTATTTGGAGATATTCCTTTTTCTACTCTAGGCCCCTTACCGGTCGGAATGTCCACTTGCAGTTTCTACAGAAATGATGTTTCAGAACTGCTCAATCAAATGTATGCTTTAACTCTCTTAGTTGAATGCACAGAACAGAAAGAAGTTTCACATAACGCTTCTGTGTAGTTTTGATTTGAAGATATTCCTTTTTCCTCTATAGGCCACATAGCGTTCAGAATGTCCACTTGCAATTTCTACAGAAAGTGGGTTTCAGAACTGCTCAATCAAAAGTATGCTTCAACTCTGTTAGGTAAAAGCACAGAACAGAAAGCAGTTTCACAGAATGCTTCTGTGTAGTTTTTATTTGGAGATATACCTTTTTCCACTATAGGCCCCTTAGCGATCAGAATGTCCACTTGCAGTTTCTACAGAAAGAGTGTTTCAGAACTCCTCAATCTAAAGTATGCTTAAACTCTCTTAGTTGAATGCACAGAACAGAAAGAAGTTTCACAGAATGTTTCTGTGTAGTTTTGATTTGATGATATTCCTTTTTCCACTGTAGGCTCCTTTGCTCTCCGAATGTCCACTTGCAGTTTCTACCGAAAGAGTGTTTCAGAACTGCTCAATCAAATGTTCGCTTCAACTCTGCTAATTGAATGCACAGAACAGATGGAAGTTTCACAGAATGCTTCTGTGTAGTTTTGATTGGAAGATATTCCTTTTTCCACTATAGGCCCCTTAGCGGTCAGAATGTCCACTTGCAGTTTCTACATAAAGTGTGTTTCAGAAGTGTTCAGTCAAAAGTAAGCTTCAACTCTCTTAGGTGAAAGCACAGAACAGAAAGAAGTTTCACAGAATGCTTCTGTGAAGTTTTTATTTGAAGATATTACTTTTTCCTCTATAGGCCCCTTAGCTCTCGGAATGTCCACTTGCAGTTTCTACAGAAAGAGTGTTTTAGAACTGCTCAATCAAAAGTAAGCTTAAACTCTCTTAGTTGAATGCACAGAACAGAAAGAAGTTTCAGAGAACACTTCTGTGTAGTTTTGATTTGAAGATATTCGTTTTTCCACTGTAGGCCCAAAAGCGTTCCGAATGTCCACTTGCAGTTTCTAAAGAAAGAGTGTTTCAGAATTGCTCAATCAAATGTACACTTCAACTCTGCTAGTTGAATGCACAGAACAGATGGAAGTTTCACAGAATGCTTCTGTGTAGTTTTGATTTGGAGATATTCCTTTTTCCACTATAGGCCCCTTAGCGGTCCGAATGTCCTCTTGCAGTTTCTTCAGAAACAGTGTTTCAGAAATGCTCAGTCAAAAGCAAGCTTTAAGTCTGTTAGTTGAGTGCTCAGAACAGAAGGAAGTTTCACAGAATGCTTCTGTGTAGTTTATATTTGGAGATATCCCATTTTCCACTATAGGCCCCTTAGCAATCAGAATGTCCACTTGCAGTTTCTACAGAAAGAGTGTTTCAGAACTGCTCAATCTAAAGTAAGCTTAAACTCTCTTAGTTGAATGCACAGAACAGAAAGAAGTTTCACAGAATGCTTCTGTGTAGTATTGATTTGAAGATATTCCTTTTTCCACTGTAGGCTCCTTAGCTCTCCGAATGTCCACTTGCAGTTTCTACAGAAAGAGTGTTTCAGAACTGCTGAATCAAAAGTAATCATCAATTCTGTTAGTTCAATGTACAGAAGAGAAAGATGTTTCACAGAATGCTTCTGTGTAGTTTTTATTTGGAGATATTCCTTTTTCTACTCTAGGCCCCTTACCGGTCGGAATGTCCACTTGCAGTTTCTACAGAAATGATGTTTCAGAACTGCTCAATCAAATGTATGCTTTAACTCTGTTAGTTGAATGCACAGAACAGAAAGAAGTTTCACATAACGCTTCTGTGTAGTTTTGATTTGAAGATATTCCTTTTTCCTCTATAGGCCACATAGCGTTCAGAATGTCCACTTGCAATTTCTAGAGAAAGTGGGTTTCAGAACTGCTCAATCAAAAGTATGCTTCAACTCTGTTAGGTAAAAGCACAGAACAGAAAGTAGTTTCACAGAATGCTTCTGTGTAGTTTTTATTTGGAGATATACCTTTTTCCACTATAGGCCCCTTAGCGATCAGAATGTCCACTTGCAGTTTCTACAGAAAGAGTGTTTCATAACTCCTCAATCTAAAGTATGCTTAAACTCTCTTAGTTGAATGCACAGAACAGAAAGAAGTTTCACAGAATGTTTCTGTGTAGTTTTGATTTGATGATATTCCTTTTTCCACTGTAGGCTCCTTAGCTCTCCGAATGTCCACTTTCAGTTTCTACCGAAAGAGTGTTTCAGAACTGCTCAAGCAAATGTACGCTTCAACTCTGCTAATTGAATGCACAGAACAGATGGAAGTTTCACAGAATGCTTTTGTGTAGTTTTGATTGGAAGATATTCCTTTTTCCACTATAGGCCCCTTAGCGGTCAGAATGTCCACTTGCAGTTTCTACATAAAGTGTGTTTCAGAAGTGTTCAGTCAAAAGTAAGCTTCAACTCTCTTAGGTGAAAGCAAAGAACGGAAAGAAGTTTCACAGAATGCTTCTGTGAAGATTTTATTTGAAGATATTGCTTTTTCCTCTATAGGCCCCTTAGCTCTCGGAATGTCCACTTGCAGTTTCTACAGAAAGAGTGTTTTAGAACTGCTCAATCAAAAGGAAGCTTAAACTCTCTTAGTTGAATGCACAGAACAGAAAGAAGTTTCAGAGAACACTTCTGTGTAGTTTTGATTTGAAGATATTCGTTTTTCCACTGTAGGCCCAAAAGCGTTCCGAATGTCCACTTGCAGTTTCTAAAGAAAGAGTGTTTCAGAATTGCTCAATCAAATGTACACTTCAACTCTGCTAGTTGAATGCACAGAACAGATGGAAGTTTCACAGAATGCTTCTGTGTAGTTTTGATTTGGAGATATTCCTTTTTCCACTATAGGCCCCTTAGCGGTCCGAATGTCCTCTTGCAGTTTCTTCAGAAACAGTGTTTCAGAAATGCTCCGTCAAAAGCAAGCTTTAAGTCTGTTAGTTGAGTGCTCAGAACAGAAGGAAGTTTCACAGAATGCTTCTGTGTAGTTTATATTTGGAGATATCCCATTTTCCACTATAGGCCCCTTAGCGATCAGAATGTCCACTTGCAGTTTCTACAGAAAGAGTGTTTCAGAACTGCTCAATCTAAAGTAAGCTTAAACTCTCTTAGTTGAATGCACAGAACAGAAAGAAGTTTCACAGAATGCTTCTGTGTAGTATTGATTTGAAGATATTCCTTTTTCCACTGTAGGCTCCTTAGCTCTCCGAATGTCCACTTGCAGTTTCTACAGAAAGAGTGTTTCAGAACTGCTGAATCAAAAGTAATCATCAATTCTGTTAGTTCAATGTACAGAAGAGAAAGATGTTTCACAGAATGCTTCTGTGTAGTTTTTATTTGGAGATATTCCTTTTTCTACTCTAGGCCCCTTACCGGTCGGAATGTCCACTTGCAGTTTCTACAGAAATGATGGTTCAGAACTGCTCAATCAAATGTATGCTTTAACTCTGTTAGTTGAATGCACAGAACAGAAAGAAGTTTCACATAACGCTTCTGTGTAGTTTTGATTTGAAGATATTCCTTTTTCCTCTATAGGCCACATAGCGTTCAGAATGTCCACTTGCAATTTCTACAGAAAGTGGGTTTCAGAACTGCTCAATCAAAAGTATGCTTCAACTCTGTTAGGTAAAAGCACAGAACAGAAAGTAGTTTCACAGAATGCTTCTGTGTAGTTTTTATTTGGAGATATACCTTTTTCCACTATAGGCCCCTTAGCGATCAGAATGTCCACTTGCAGTTTCTACAGAAAGAGTGTTTCAGAACTCCTCAATCTAAAGTATGCTTAAACTCTCTTAGTTGAATGCACAGAACAGAAAGAAGTTTCACAGAATGTTTCTGTGTAGTTTTGATTTGATGATATTCCTTTTTCCACTGTAGGCTCCTTAGCTCTCCGAATGTCCACTTTCAGTTTCTACCGAAAGAGTGTTTCAGAACTGCTCAATCAAATGTACGCTTCAACTCTGCTAATTGAATGCACAGAACAGATGGAAGTTTCACAGAATGCTTCTGTGTAGTTTTGATTGGAAGATATTCCTTTTTCCACTATAGGTCCCTGAGCGGTCAGAATGTCCACTTGCAGTTTCTACATAAAGTGTGTTTCAGAAGTGTTCAATCAAAAGTAAGCTTCAACTCTCTTAGGTGAAAGCACAGAATAGAAAGAAGTTTCACAGAATGCTTCTCTGATGTTTTTATTTGAAGATATTGCTTTTTCCTCTATAGGCCCCTTAGCTCTCCGAATGTCCACTTGCAGTTTCTACAGAAAGAGTGTTTTAGAACTGCTCAATCAAAAGTAAGCTTAAACACTCTTAGTTGAATGCACAGAACAGAAAGAAGTTTCAGAGAATACTTCTGTGTAGTTTTGATTTGAAGATATTCGTTTTTCCACTGTAGGCCCAAAAGCGTTCCGAATGTCCACTTGCAGTTTCTAAAGAAAGAGTGTTTCAGAATTGCTCAATCAAATGTACACTTCAACGCTGCTAGTTGAATGCACAGAACAGATGGAAGTTTCACAGAATGCTTCTGTGTAGTTTTGATTTGGAGATATTCCTTTTTCCACTATAGGCCCCTTAGCGGTCCGGATGTCCTCTTGCAGTTTCTTCAGAAACAGTGTTTCAGAAATGCTCCGTCAAAAGCAAGCTTTAAGTCTGTTAGTTGAGTGCTCAGAACAGAAGGAAGTTTCACAGAATGCTTCTGTGTAGTTTATATTTGGAGATATCCCATTTTCCACTGTAGGCCCCTTAGCGATCAGAATGTCCACTTGCAGTTTCTACAGAAAGAGTGTTTCAGAACTGCTCAATGTAAAGTAAGCTTAAACTCTCTTAGTTGAATGCACAGAACAGAAAGAAGTTTCACAGAATGCTTCTGTGTAGTATTGATTTGAAGATATTCCTTTTTCCACTGTGGGCTCCTTAGCTCTCCGAATGTCCACTTGCAGTTTCTACAGAAAGAGTGTTTCAGAACTGCTGAATCAAAAGTAATCATCAATTCTGTTAGTTCAATGTACAGAAGAGAAAGATGTTTCACAGAATGCTTCTGTGTAGTTTTTATTTGGAGATATTCCTTTTTCTACTCTAGGCCCCTTACCGGTCGGAATGTCCACTTGCAGTTTCTACAGAAATGATGTTTCAGAACTGCTCAATCAAATGTATGCTTTAACTCTGTTAGTTGAATGCACAGAACAGAAAGAAGTTTCACATAACGCTTCTGTGTAGTTTTGATTTGAAGATATTCCTTTTTCCTCTATAGGCCACATAGCGTTCAGAATGTCCACTTGCAATTTCTACAGAAAGTGGGTTTCAGAACTGCTCAATCAAAAGTATGCTTCAACTCTGTTAGGTAAAAGCACAGAACAGAAAGTAGTTTCACAGAATGCTTCTGTGTAGTTTTTATTTGGAGATATACCTTTTTCCACTATAGGCCCCTTAGCGATCAGAATGTCCACTTGCAGTTTCTACAGAAAGAGTGTTTCAGAACTCCTCAATCTAAAGTATGCTTAAACTCTCTTAGTTGAATGCACAGAACAGAAAGAAGTTTCACAGAATGTTTCTGTGTAGTTTTGATTTGATGATATTCCTTTTTCCACTGTAGGCTCCTTAGCTCTCCGAATGTCCACTTTCAGTTTCTACCGAAAGAGTGTTTCAGAACTGCTCAATCAAATGTACGCTTCAACTCTGCTAATTGAATGCACAGAACAGATGGAAGTTTCACAGAATGCTTCTGTGTAGTTTTGATTGGAAGATATTCCTTTTTCCACTATAGGTCCCTGAGCGGTCAGAATGTCCACTTGCAGTTTCTACATAAAGTGTGTTTCAGAAGTGTTCAATCAAAAGTAAGCTTCAACTCTCTTAGGTGAAAGCACAGAATAGAAAGAAGTTTCACAGAATGCTTCTCTGATGTTTTTATTTGAAGATATTGCTTTTTCCTCTATAGGCCCCTTAGCTCTCCGAATGTCCACTTGCAGTTTCTACAGAAAGAGTGTTTTAGAACTGCTCAATCAAAAGTAAGCTTAAACACTCTTAGTTGAATGCACAGAACAGAAAGAAGTTTCAGAGAATACTTCTGTGTAGTTTTGATTTGAAGATATTCGTTTTTCCACTGTAGGCCCAAAAGCGTTCCGAATGTCCACTTGCAGTTTCTAAAGAAAGAGTGTTTCAGAATTGCTCAATCAAATGTACACTTCAACTCTGCTAGTTGAATGCACAGAACAGATGGAAGTTTCACAGAATGCTTCTGTGTAGTTTTGATTTGGAGATATTCCTTTTTCCACTATAGGCCCCTTAGCGGTCCGGATGTCCTCTTGCAGTTTCTTCAGAAACAGTGTTTCAGAAATGCTCCGTCAAAAGCAAGCTTTAAGTCTGTTAGTTGAGTGCTCAGAACAGAAGGAAGTTTCACAGAATGCTTCTGTGTAGTTTATATTTGGAGATATCCCATTTTCCACTGTAGGCCCCTTAGCGATCAGAATGTCCACTTGCAGTTTCTACAGAAAGAGTGTTTCAGAACTGCTCAATGTAAAGTAAGCTTAAACTCTCTTAGTTGAATGCACAGAACAGAAAGAAGTTTCACAGAATGCTTCTGTGTAGTATTGATTTGAAGATATTCCTTTTTCCACTGTGGGCTCCTTAGCTCTCCGAATGTCCACTTGCAGTTTCTACAGAAAGAGTGTTTCAGAACTGCTGAATCAAAAGTAATCATCAATTCTGTTAGTTCAATGTACAGAAGAGAAAGATGTTTCACAGAATGCTTCTGTGTAGTTTTTATTTGGAGATATTCCTTTTTCTACTCTAGGCCCCTTACCGGTCGGAATGTCCACTTGCAGTTTCTACAGAAATGATGTTTCAGAACTGCTCAATCAAATGTATGCTTTAACTCTGTTAGTTGAATGCACAGAACAGAAAGAAGTTTCACATAACGCTTCTGTGTAGTTTTGATTTGAAGATATTCCTTTTTCCTCTATAGGCCACATAGCGTTCAGAATGTCCACTTGCAATTTCTACAGAAAGTGGGTTTCAGAACTGCTCAATCAAAAGTATGCTTCAACTCTGTTAGGTAAAAGCACAGAACAGAAAGTAGTTTCACAGAATGCTTCTGTGTAGTTTTTATTTGTAGATATACCTTTTTCCTCTATAGGCCCCTTTGCGATCAGAATGTCCACTTGCAGTTTCTACAGAAAGAGTGTTTCAGAACTCCTCAATCTAAAGTATGCTTAACCTCTCTTAGTTGAATGCACAGAACAGAAAGAAGTTTCACAGAATGTTTCTGTGTAGTTTTGATTGGATGATATTCCTTTTTCCACTGTAGGCTCCTTAGCTCTCCGAATGTCCACTTGCAGTTTCTACCGAAAGAGTGTTTCAGAACTGCTCAATCAAATGTACGCTGCAACTCTGCTAATTGAATGCACAGAACAGATGGAAGTTTCACAGAATGCTTCTGTGTAGTTTTGATAGGAAGATATTCCTTTTTCCACTATAGGCCCCTTAGCGGTCAGAATGTCCACTAGCAGTTTCTACATAAAGTGTGTTTCAGAAGTGTTCAGTCAAAAGTAAGCTTCAACTCTCTTAGGTGAAAGCACAGAACAGAAAGAAGTTTCACAGAATGCTTCTGTGAAGTTTTTATTTGAAGATATTGCTTTTTCCTCTATATGCCCCTTAGCTCTCCGAATGTCCACTTGCAGTTTCTACAGAAAGAGTGTTTTAGAACTGCTCAATCAAAAGTAAGCTTAAACTCTCTTAGTTGAATGCACAGAACAGAAAGAAGTTTCAGAGAACACTTTTGTGTAGTTTTGATTTGAAGATATTCGTTTTTCCACTGTAGGCCCAAAAGCGTTCCGAATGTCCACTTGCAGTTTCTAAAGAAAGAGTGTTTCAGAATTGCTCAATCAAATGTACACTTCAACTCTGCTAGTTGAATGCACAGAACAGATGGACGTTTCACAGAATGCTTCTGTGTAGTTTTGATTTGGAGATATTCCTTTTTCCACTATAGGCCCCTTAGCGGTCTGAATGTCCTCTTGCAGTTTCTTCAGAAACAGTGTTTCAGAAATGCTCAGTCAAAAGCAAGCTTTAAGTCTGTTAGTTGAGTGCTCAGAACAGAAGGAAGTTTCACAGAATGCTTCTGTGTAGTTTATATTTGGAGATATCCCATTTTCCACTATAGGCCCCTTAGCGATCAGAATGTCCACTTGCAGTTTCTACAGAAAGAGTGTTTCAGAACTGCTCAATCTAAAGTAAGCTTAAACTCTCTTAGTTGAATGCACAGAACAGAAAGAAGTTTCACAGAATGCTTCTGTGTAGTATTGATTTGAAGATATTCCTTTTTCCACTGTAGGCTCCTTAGCTCTCCGAATGTCCACTTGCAGTTTCTACAGAAAGAGTGTTTCAGAACTGCTGAATCAAAAGTAATCATCAATTCTGTTAGTTCAATGTACAGAAGAGAAAGATGTTTCACAGAATGCTTCTGTGTAGTTTTTATTTGGAGATATTCCTTTTTCTACTCTAGGCCCCTTACCGGTCGGAATGTCCACTTGCAGTTTCTACAGAAATGATGTTTCAGAACTGCTCAATCAAATGTATGCTTTAACTCTGTTAGTTGAATGCACAGAACAGAAAGAAGTTTCACATAACGCTTCTGTGTAGTTTTGATTTGAAGATATTCCTTTTTCCTCTATAGGCCACATAGCGTTCAGAATGTCCACTTGCAATTTCTACAGAAAGTGGGTTTCAGAACTGCTCAATCAAAAGTATGCTTCAACTCTGTTAGGTAAAAGCACAGAACAGAAAGTAGTTTCACAGAATGCTTCTGTGTAGTTTTTATTTGGAGATATACCTTTTTCCACTATAGGCCCCTTAGCGATCAGAATGTCCACTTGCAGTTTCTACAGAAAGAGTGTTTCAGAACTCCTCAATCTAAAGTATGCTTAAACTCTCTTAGTTGAATGCACAGAACAGAAAGAAGTTTCACAGAATGTTTCTGTGTAGTTTTGATTTGATGATATTCCTTTTTCCACTGTAGGCTCCTTAGCTCTCCGAATGTCCACTTGCAGTTTCTACCGAAAGAGTGGTTCAGAACTGCTCAATCAAATGTACGCTTCAACTCTGCTAATTGAATGCACAGAACAGATGGAAGTTTCACAGAATGCTTCTGTGTAGTTTTGATTGGAAGATATTCCTTTTTCCACTATAGGCCCCTTAGCGGTCAGAATGTCCACTTGCAGTTTCTACATAAAGTGTGTTTCAGAAGTGTTCAGTCAAAAGTAAGCTTCAACTCTCTTAGGTGAAAGCACAGAACAGAAAGAAGTTTCACAGAATGCTTCTGTGAAGTTTTTATTTGAAGATATTGCTTTTTCCTCTATAGGCCCCTTAGCTCTCCGAATGTCCACTTGCAGTTTCTACCGAAAGAGTGTTTTAGAACTGCTCAATCAAAAGTAAGCTTAAACTGTCTTAGGTGAATGCACAGAACAGAAAGAAGTTTCAGAGAACACTTCTGTGTAGTTTTGATTTGAAGACATTCGTTTTTCCACTGTAGGCCCAAAAGCGTTCCGAATGTCCACTTGCAGTTTCTAAAGAAAGAGTGTTTCAGAATTGCTCAATCAAATGTACACTTCAACTCTGCTAGTTGAATGCACAGAACAGATGGAAGTTTCACAGAATGCTTCTGTGTAGTTTTGATTTGGAGATATTCCTTTTTCCACTATAGACCCCTTAGCGGTCCGAATGTCCTCTTGCAGTTTCTTCAGAAACAGTGTTTCAGAAATGCTCAGTCAAAAGCAAGCTTTAAGTCTGTTAGTTGAGTGCTCAGAACAGAAGGAAGTTTCACAGAATGCTTCTGTGTAGTTTATATTTGGAGATATCCCATTTTCCACTATAGGCCCCTTAGCGATCAGAATGTCCACTTGCAGTTTCTACAGAAAGAGTGTTTCAGAACTGCTCAATCTAAAGTAAGCTTAAACTCTCTTAGTTGAATGCACAGAACAGAAGGAAGTTTCACAGAATGCTTCTGTGTAGTTTATATTTGGAGATATCCCATTTTCCACTATAGGCCCCTTAGCGATCAGAATGTCCACTTGCAGTTTCTACAGAAAGAGTGTTTCAGAACTGCTCAATCTAAAGTAAGCTTAAACTCTCTTAGTTGAATGCACAGAACAGAAAGAAGTTTCACAGAATGCTTCTGTGTAGTATTGATTTGAAGATATTCCTTTTTCCACTGTAGGCTCCTTAGCTCTCCGAATGTCCACTTGCAGTTTCTACAGAAAGAGTGTTTCAGAACTGCTGAATCAAAAGTAGTCATCAATTCTGTTAGTTCAATGTACAGAAGAGAAAGATGTTTCACAGAATGCTTCTGTGTAGTTTTTATTTGGAGATATTCCTTTTTCTACTCTAGGCCCCTTACCGGTCGGAATGTCCACTTGCAGTTTCTACAGAAATGATGTTTCAGAACTGCTCAATCAAATGTATGCTTTAACTCTTTTAGTTGAATGCACAGAACAGAAAGAAGTTTCACATAACGCTTCTGTGTAGTTTTGATTTGAAGATATTCCTTTTTCCTCTATAGGCCACATAGCGTTCAGAATGTCCATTTGCAATTTCTACAGAAAGTGGGTTTCAGAACTGCTCAATCAAAAGTATGCTTCAACTCTGTTAGGTAAAAGCACAGAACAGAAAGTAGCTTCACAGAATGCTTCTGTGTAGTTTTTATTTGGAGATATACCCTTTTCCACTATAGGCCCCTTAGCGATCAGAATGTCCACTTGCAGTTTCTACAGAAAGAGTGTTTCAGAACTCCTCAATCTAAAGTATGCTTAAACTCTCTTAGTTGAATGCACAGAACAGAAAGAAGTTTCACAGAATGTTTCTGTGTAGTTTTGATTTGATGATATTCCTTTTTCCACTGTAGGCTCCTTAGCTCTCCGAATGTCCACTTGCAGTTTCTACCGAAAGAGTGTTTCAGAACTGCTCAATCAAATGTACGCTTCAACTCTGCTAATTGAATGCACAGAACAGATGGAAGTTTCACAGAATGCTTCTGTGTAGTTTTGATTGGAAGATATTCCTTTTTCCACTATAGGCCCCTTAGCGGTCAGAATGTCCACTTGCAGTTTCTACATAAAGTGTGTTTCAGAAGTGTTCAGTCAAAAGTAAGCTTCAACTCTCTTAGGTGAAAGCACAGAACAGAAAGAAGTTTCACAGAATGCTTCTGTGAAGTTTTTATTTGAAGATATTGCTTTTTCCTCTATAGGCCCCTTAGCTCTCCGAATGTCCACTTGCAGTTTCTACAGAAAGAGTGTTTTAGAACTGCTCAATCAAAAGTAAGCTTAAACTCTCTTAATTGAATGCACAGAACAGAAAGAAGTTTCAGAGAACACTTCTGTGTAGTTTTGATTTGAAGATATTCGTTTTTCCACTGTAGGCCCAAAAGCGTTCCGAATGTCCACTTGCAGTTTCTAAAGAAAGAGTGTTTCAGAATTGCTCAATCAAATGTACACTTCAACTCTGCTAGTTGAATGCACAGAACAGATGGACGTTTCACAGAATGCTTCTGTGTAGTTTTGATTTGGAGATATTCCTTTTTCCACTATAGGCCCCTTAGCGGTCCGAATGTCCTCTTGCAGTTTCTTCAGAAACAGTGTTTCAGAAATGCTCAGTCAAAAGCAAGCTTTAGGTCTGTTAGTTGAGTGCTCAGAACAGAAGGAAGTTTCACAGAATGCTTCTGTGTAGTTTATATTTGGAGATATCCCATTTTCCACTATAGGCCCCTTAGCGATCAGAATGTCCACTTGCAGTTTCTACAGAAAGAGTGTTTCAGAACTGCTCAATCTAAAGTAAGCTTAAACTCTCTTAGTTGAATGCACAGAACAGAAAGAAGTTTCACAGAATGCTTCTGTGTAGTATTGATTTGAAGATATTCCTTTTTCCACTGTAGGCTCCTTAGCTCTCCGAATGTCCACTTGCAGTTTCTACAGAAAGAGTGTTTCAGAACTGCTGAATCAAAAGTAATCATCAATTCTGTTAGTTCAATGTACAGAAGAGAAAGATGTTTCACAGAATGCTTCTGTGTAGTTTTTATTTGGAGATATTCCTTTTTCTACTCTAGGCCACTTACCGGTCGGAATGTCCACTTGCAGTTTCTACAGAAATGATGTTTCAGAACTGCTCAATCAAATGTATGCTTTAACTCTGTTAGTTGAATGCACAGAACAGAAAGAAGTTTCACATAACGCTTCTGTGTAGTTTTGATTTGAAGATATTCCTTTTTCCTCTATAGGCCACATAGCGTTCAGAATGTCCACTTGCAATTTCTACAGAAAGTGGGTTTCAGAACTGCTCAATCAAAAGTATGCTTCAACTCTGTTAGGTAAAAGCACAGAACAGAAAGTAGTTTCACAGAATGCTTCTGTGTAGTTTTTATTTGGAGATATACCTTTTTCCACTATAGGCCCCTTAGCGATCAGAATGTCCACTTGCAGTTTCTACAGAAAGAGTGTTTCAGAACTCCTCAATCTAAAGTATGCTTAAACTCTCTTAGTTGAATGCACAGAACAGAAAGAAGTTTCACAGAATGTTTCTGTGTAGTTTTGATTTGATGATATTCCTTTTTCCACTGTAGGCTCCTTAGCTCTCCGAATGTCCACTTGCAGTTTCTACCGAAAGAGTGTTTCAGAACTGCTCAATCAAATGTACGCTTCAACTCTGCTAATTGAATGCACAGAACAGATGGAAGTTTCACAGAATGCTTCTGTGTAGTTTTGATTGGAAGATATTCCTTTTTCCAGTATAGGCCCCTTAGCGGTCAGAATGTCCACTTGCAGTTTCTACATAAAGTGTGTTTCAGAAGTGTTCAATCAAAAGTAAGCTTCAACCCTCTTAGGTGAAAGCCAGAACAGAAAGAAGTTTCACAGAATGCTTCTGTGAAGTTTTTATTTGAAGATATTGCTTTTTCCTCTATAGGCCCCTTAGCTCTCCGAATGTCCACTTGCAGTTTCTACAGAAAGAGTGTTTTAGAACTGCTCAATCAACAGTAAGCTTAAACTCTCTTAGTTGAATGCACAGAACAGAAAGAAGTTTCAGAGAACACTTCTGTGTAGTTTTGATTTGAAGATATTCGTTTTTCCACTGTAGGCCCAAAAGCGTTCCGAATGTCCACTTGCAGTTTCTAAAGAAAGAGTGTTTCAGAATTGCTCAATCAAATGTACACTTCAACTCTGCTAGTTGAATGCACAGAACAGATGGAAGTTTCACAGAATGCTTCTGTGTAGTTTTGATTTGGAGATATTCCTTTTTCCACTATAGGCCCCTTAGCGGTCCGAATGTCCTCTTGCAGTTTCTTCAGAAACAGTGTTTCAGAAATGCTCATCAAAAGCAAGCTTTAAGTCTGTTAGTTGAGTGCTCAGAACAGAAGGAAGTTTCACAGAATGCTTCTGTGTAGTTTATATTTGGAGATATCCCATTTTCCACTATAGGCCCCTTAGCGATCAGAATGTCCACTTGCAGTTTCTACAGAAAGAGTGTTTCAGAACTGCTCAATCTAAAGTAAGCTTAAACTCTCTTAGTTGAATGCACAGAACAGAAAGAAGTTTCACAGAATGCTTCTGTGTAGTATTGATTTGAAGATATTCCTTTTTCCACTGTAGGCTCCTTAGCTCTCCGAATGTCCACTTGCAGTTTCTACAGAAAGAGTGTTTCAGAACTGCTGAATCAAAAGTAATCATCAATTCTGTTAGTTCAATGTACAGAAGAGAAAGATGTTTCACAGAATGCTTCTGTGTAGTTTTTATTTGGAGATATTCCTTTTTCTACTCTAGGCCCCTTACCGGTCGGAATGTCCACTTGCAGTTTCTACAGAAATGATGTTTCAGAACTGCTCAATCAAATGTATGCTTTAACTCTGTTAGTTGAATGCACAGAACAGAAAGAAGTTTCACATAACGCTTCTGTGTAGTTTTGCTTTGAAGATATTCCTTTTTCCTCTATAGGCCACATAGCGTTCAGAATGTCCACTTGCAATTTCTACAGAAAGTGGGTTTCAGAACTGCTCAATCAAAAGTATGCTTCAACTCTGTTAGGTAAAAGCACAGAACAGAAAGTAGTTTCACAGAATGCTTCTGTGTAGTTTTTATTTGGAGATATACCTTTTTCCACTATAGGCCCCTTAGCGATCAGAATGTCCACTTGCAGTTTCTACAGAAAGAGTGTTTCAGAACTCCTCAATCTAAAGTATGCTTAAACTCTCTTAGTTGAATGCACAGAACAGAAAGAAGTTTCACAGAATGTTTCTGTGTAGTTTTGATTTGATGATATTCCTTTTTCCACTGTAGGCTCCTTAGCTCTCCGAATGTCCACCTGCAGTTTCTACCGAAAGAGTGTTTCAGAACTGCTCAATCAAATGTACGCTTCAACTCTGCTAATTGAATGCACAGAACAGATGGAAGTTTCACAGAATGCTTCTGTGTAGTTTTGATTGGAAGGTGTTCCTTTTTCCACTATAGGCCCCTTAGCGGTCAGAATGTCCACTTGCAGTTTCTACATAAAGTGTGTTTCAGAAGTGTTCAGTCAAAAGTAAGCTTCAACTCTCTTAGGTGAAAGCACAGAACAGAAAGAAGTTTCACAGAATGCTTCTGTGAAGTTTTTATTTGAAGATATTGCTTTTTCCTCTATAGGCCCCTTAGCTCTCCGAATGTCCACTTGCAGTTTCTACCGAAAGAGTGTTTTAGAACTGCTCAATCAAAAGTAAGCTTAAAGTCTCTTAGGTGAATGCACAGAACAGAAAGAAGTTTCAGAGAACACTTCTGTGTACTTTTGATTTGAAGATATTCGTTTTTCCACTGTAGGCCCAAAAGCGTTCCGAATGTCCACTTGCAGTTTCTAAAGAAAGAGTGTTTCAGAATTGCTCAATCAAATGTACACGTCAACTCTGCTAGTTGAATGCACAGAACAGATGGAAGTTTCACAGAATGCTTCTGTGTAGTTTTGATTTGGAGATATTCCTTTTTCCACTATAGGCCCCTTAGCGGTCCGAATGTCCTCTTGCAGTTTCTTCAGAGACAGTGTTTCAGAAATGCTCAGTCAAAAGCAAGCTTTAAGTCTGTTAGTTGAGTGCTCAGAACAGAAGGAAGTTTCACAGAATGCTTCTGTGTAGTTTATATTTGGAGATATCCCATTTTCCACTATAGGCCCCTTAGCGATCAGAATGTCCACTTGCAGTTTCTACAGAAAGAGTGTTTCAGAACTGCTCAATCTAAAGTAAGCTTAAACTCTCTTAGTTGAATGCACAGAACAGAAAGAAGTTTCACAGAATGCTTCTGTGTAGTATTGATTTGAAGATATTCCTGTTTCCACTCTAGGCTCCTTAGCTCTCCGTACGTCCACTTGCAGTTTCTACAGAAAGAGTGTTTCAGAACTGCTGAATCAAAAGTAATCATCAATTCTGTTAGTTCAATGTACAGAAGAGAAAGATGTTTCACAGAATGCTTCTGTGTAGTTTTTATTTGGAGATATTCCTTTTTCTACTCTAGGCCCCTTACCGGTCGGAATGTCCACTTGCAGTTTCTACAGAAATGATATTTCAGAACTGCTCAATCAAATGTATGCTTTAACTCTGTTAGTTGAATGCACAGAACAGAAAGAAGTTTCACATAAAGCTTCTGTGTAGTTTTGATTTGAAGATATTCCTTTTTCCTCTATAGGCCACATAGCGTTCAGAATGTCCACTTGCAATTTCTACAGAAAGTGGGTTTCAGAACTGCTCAATCAAAAGTATGCTTCAACTCTGTTAGGTAAAAGCACAGAACAGAAAGTAGTTTCACAGAATGCTTCTGTGTAGTTTTTATTTGGAGATATACCTTTTTCCACTATAGGCCCCTTAGCGATCAGAATGTCCACTTGCAGTTCCTACAGAAAGAGTGTTTCAGAACTCCTCAATCTAAAGTATGCTTAAACTCTCTTAGTTGAATGCACAGAACAGAAAGAAGTTTCACAGAATGTTTCTGTGTAGTTTTGATTTGATGATATTACTTTTTCCACTGTAGGCTCCTTAGCTCTCCGAATGTCCACTTGCAGTTTCTACCGAAAGAGTGTTTCAGAACTGCTCAATCAAATGTACGCTTCAACTCTGCTAATTGAATGCACAGAACAGATGGAAGTTTCACAGAATGCTTCTGTGTAGTTTTGATTGGAAGATATTCCTTTTTCCACTATAGGCCCCTTAGCGGTCAGAATGTCCACTTGCAGTTTCTACAGAAATGATGTTTCAGAAGTGTTCAATCAAAAGTAAGCTTCAACTCTGTTAGGTGAAAGCACAGAACAGAAAGAAGTTTCACAGAATGCTTCTGTGAAGTTTTTATTTGAAGATATTGCTTTTTCCTCTATAGGCCCCTTAGCTCTCCGAATGTCCACTTGCAGTTTCTACAGAAAGAGTGTTTTAGAACTGCTCAATCAAAAGTAAGCTTAAACTCTCTTAGTTGAATGCACAGAACAGAAAGAAGTTTCAGAGAATACTTCTGTGTAGGTTTGATTTGAAGATATTCGTTTTTCCACTGTAGGCCCAAAAGCGTTCCGAATGTCCACTTGCAGTTTCTAAAGAAAGAGTGTTTCAGAATTGCTCAATCAAATGTACACTTCAACTCTGCTAGTTGAATGCACAGAACAGATGGACGTTTCACAGAATGCTTCTGTGTAGTTTTGATTTGGAGATATTCCTTTTTCCACTATAGGCCCCTTAGCGGTCCGAATGTCCTCTTGCAGTTACTTCAGAAACAGTGTTTCAGAAATGCTAAGTCAAAAGCAAGCTTTAAGTCTGTTAGTTGAGTGCTCAGAACAGAAGGAAGTTTCACAGAATGCTTCTGTGTAGTTTATATTTGGAGATATCCCATTTTCCACTATAGGCCCCTTAGCGATCAGAATGTCCACTTGCAGTTTCTACAGAAAGAGTGTTTCAGAACTGCTCAATCTAAAGTAAGCTTAAACTCTCTTAGTTGAATGCACAGAACAGAAAGAAGTTTCACAGAATGCTTCTGTGTAGTATTGATTTGAAGATATTCCTTTTTCCACTGTAGGCTCCTTAGCTCTCCGAATGTCCACTTGCAGTTTCTACAGAAAGAGTGTTTCAGAACTGCTGAATCAAAAGTAATCATCAATTCTGTTAGTTCAATGTACAGAAGAGAAAGATGTTTCACAGAATGCTTCTGTGTAGTTTTTATTTGGAGATATTCCTTTTTCTACTCTAGGCCACTTACCGGTCGGAATGTCCACTTGCAGTTTCTACAGAAATGATGTTTCAGAACTGCTCAATGAAATGTATGCTTTAACTCTGTTAGTTGAATGCACAGAACAGAAAGAAGTTTCACATAACGCTTCTGTGTAGTTTTGATTTGAAGATATTCCTTTTTCCTCTATAGGCCACATAGCGTTCAGAATGTCCACTTGCAATTTCTACAGAAAGTGGGTTTCAGAACTGCTCAATCAAAAGTATGCTTCAACTCTGTTAGGTAAAAGCACAGAACAGAAAGTAGTTTCACAGAATGCTTCTGTGTAGTTTTTATTTGGAGATATAACTTTTTCCACTATAGGCCCCTTAGCGATCAGAATGTCCACTTGCAGTTTCTACAGAAAGAGTGTTTCAGAACTCCTCAATCTAAAGTATGCTTAAACTCTCTTAGTTGAATGCACAGAACAGAAAGAAGTTTCACAGAATGTTTCTGTGTAGTTTTGATTTGATGATATTCCTTTTTCCACTGTAGGCTCCTTAGCTCTCCGAATGTCCACTTGCAGTTTCTACCGAAAGAGTGTTTCAGAACTGCTCAATCAAATGTACGCTTCAACTCTGCTAATTGAATGCACAGAACAGATGGAAGTTTCACAGAATGCTTCTGTGTAGTTTTGATTGGAAGATATTCCTTTTTCCAGTATAGGCCCCTTAGCGGTCAGAATGTCCACTTGCAGTTTCTACATAAAGTGTGTTTCAGAAGTGTTCAATCAAAAGTAAGCTTCAACCCTCTTAGGTGAAAGCCAGAACAGAAAGAAGTTTCACAGAATGCTTCTGTGAAGTTTTTATTTGAAGATATTGCTTTTTCCTCTATAGGCCCCTTAGCTCTCCGAATGTCCACTTGCAGTTTCTACAGAAAGAGTGTTTTAGAACTGCTCAATCAACAGTAAGCTTAAACTCTCTTAGTTGAATGCACAGAACAGAAAGAAGTTTCAGAGAACACTTCTGTGTAGTTTTGATTTGAAGATATTCGTTTTTCCACTGTAGGCCCAAAAGCGTTCCGAATGTCCACTTGCAGTTTCTAAAGAAAGAGTGTTTCAGAATTGCTCAATCAAATGTACACTTCAACTCTGCTAGTTGAATGCACAGAACAGATGGAAGTTTCACAGAATGCTTCTGTGTAGTTTTGATTTGGAGATATTCCTTTTTCCACTATAGGCCCCTTAGCGGTCCGAATGTCCTCTTGCAGTTTCTTCAGAAACAGTGTTTCAGAAATGCTCATCAAAAGCAAGCTTTAAGTCTGTTAGTTGAGTGCTCAGAACAGAAGGAAGTTTCACAGAATGCTTCTGTGTAGTTTATATTTGGAGATATCCCATTTTCCACTATAGGCCCCTTAGCGATCAGAATGTCCACTTGCAGTTTCTACAGAAAGAGTGTTTCAGAACTGCTCAATCTAAAGTAAGCTTAAACTCTCTTAGTTGAATGCACAGAACAGAAAGAAGTTTCACAGAATGCTTCTGTGTAGTATTGATTTGAAGATATTCCTTTTTCCACTGTAGGCTCCTTAGCTCTCCGAATGTCCACTTGCAGTTTCTACAGAAAGAGTGTTTCAGAACTGCTGAATCAAAAGTAATCATCAATTCTGTTAGTTCAATGTACAGAAGAGAAAGATGTTTCACAGAATGCTTCTGTGTAGTTTTTATTTGGAGATATTCCTTTTTCTACTCTAGGCCCCTTACCGGTCGGAATGTCCACTTGCAGTTTCTACAGAAATGATGTTTCAGAACTGCTCAATCAAATGTATGCTTTAACTCTGTTAGTTGAATGCACAGAACAGAAAGAAGTTTCACATAACGCTTCTGTGTAGTTTTGCTTTGAAGATATTCCTTTTTCCTCTATAGGCCACATAGCGTTCAGAATGTCCACTTGCAATTTCTACAGAAAGTGGGTTTCAGAACTGCTCAATCAAAAGTATGCTTCAACTCTGTTAGGTAAAAGCACAGAACAGAAAGTAGTTTCACAGAATGCTTCTGTGTAGTTTTTATTTGGAGATATACCTTTTTCCACTATAGGCCCCTTAGCGATCAGAATGTCCACTTGCAGTTTCTACAGAAAGAGTGTTTCAGAACTCCTCAATCTAAAGTATGCTTAAACTCTCTTAGTTGAATGCACAGAACAGAAAGAAGTTTCACAGAATGTTTCTGTGTAGTTTTGATTTGATGATATTCCTTTTTCCACTGTAGGCTCCTTAGCTCTCCGAATGTCCACCTGCAGTTTCTACCGAAAGAGTGTTTCAGAACTGCTCAATCAAATGTACGCTTCAACTCTGCTAATTGAATGCACAGAACAGATGGAAGTTTCACAGAATGCTTCTGTGTAGTTTTGATTGGAAGGTGTTCCTTTTTCCACTATAGGCCCCTTAGCGGTCAGAATGTCCACTTGCAGTTTCTACATAAAGTGTGTTTCAGAAGTGTTCAGTCAAAAGTAAGCTTCAACTCTCTTAGGTGAAAGCACAGAACAGAAAGAAGTTTCACAGAATGCTTCTGTGAAGTTTTTATTTGAAGATATTGCTTTTTCCTCTATAGGCCCCTTAGCTCTCCGAATGTCCACTTGCAGTTTCTACCGAAAGAGTGTTTTAGAACTGCTCAATCAAAAGTAAGCTTAAAGTCTCTTAGGTGAATGCACAGAACAGAAAGAAGTTTCAGAGAACACTTCTGTGTACTTTTGATTTGAAGATATTCGTTTTTCCACTGTAGGCCCAAAAGCGTTCCGAATGTCCACTTGCAGTTTCTAAAGAAAGAGTGTTTCAGAATTGCTCAATCAAATGTACACGTCAACTCTGCTAGTTGAATGCACAGAACAGATGGAAGTTTCACAGAATGCTTCTGTGTAGTTTTGATTTGGAGATATTCCTTTTTCCACTATAGGCCCCTTAGCGGTCCGAATGTCCTCTTGCAGTTTCTTCAGAGACAGTGTTTCAGAAATGCTCAGTCAAAAGCAAGCTTTAAGTCTGTTAGTTGAGTGCTCAGAACAGAAGGAAGTTTCACAGAATGCTTCTGTGTAGTTTATATTTGGAGATATCCCATTTTCCACTATAGGCCCCTTAGCGATCAGAATGTCCACTTGCAGTTTCTACAGAAAGAGTGTTTCAGAACTGCTCAATCTAAAGTAAGCTTAAACTCTCTTAGTTGAATGCACAGAACAGAAAGAAGTTTCACAGAATGCTTCTGTGTAGTATTGATTTGAAGATATTCCTGTTTCCACTCTAGGCTCCTTAGCTCTCCGTACGTCCACTTGCAGTTTCTACAGAAAGAGTGTTTCAGAACTGCTGAATCAAAAGTAATCATCAATTCTGTTAGTTCAATGTACAGAAGAGAAAGATGTTTCACAGAATGCTTCTGTGTAGTTTTTATTTGGAGATATTCCTTTTTCTACTCTAGGCCCCTTACCGGTCGGAATGTCCACTTGCAGTTTCTACAGAAATGATATTTCAGAACTGCTCAATCAAATGTATGCTTTAACTCTGTTAGTTGAATGCACAGAACAGAAAGAAGTTTCACATAAAGCTTCTGTGTAGTTTTGATTTGAAGATATTCCTTTTTCCTCTATAGGCCACATAGCGTTCAGAATGTCCACTTGCAATTTCTACAGAAAGTGGGTTTCAGAACTGCTCAATCAAAAGTATGCTTCAACTCTGTTAGGTAAAAGCACAGAACAGAAAGTAGTTTCACAGAATGCTTCTGTGTAGTTTTTATTTGGAGATATACCTTTTTCCACTATAGGCCCCTTAGCGATCAGAATGTCCACTTGCAGTTCCTACAGAAAGAGTGTTTCAGAACTCCTCAATCTAAAGTATGCTTAAACTCTCTTAGTTGAATGCACAGAACAGAAAGAAGTTTCACAGAATGTTTCTGTGTAGTTTTGATTTGATGATATTCCTTTTTCCACTGTAGGCTCCTTAGCTCTCCGAATGTCCACTTGCAGTTTCTACCGAAAGAGTGTTTCAGAACTGCTCAATCAAATGTACGCTTCAACTCTGCTAATTGAATGCACAGAACAGATGGAAGTTTCACAGAATGCTTCTGTGTAGTTTTGATTGGAAGATATTCCTTTTTCCACTATAGGCCCCTTAGCGGTCAGAATGTCCACTTGCAGTTTCTACAGAAATGATGTTTCAGAAGTGTTCAATCAAAAGTAAGCTTCAACTCTGTTAGGTGAAAGCACAGAACAGAAAGAAGTTTCACAGAATGCTTCTGTGAAGTTTTTATTTGAAGATATTGCTTTTTCCTCTATAGGCCCCTTAGCTCTCCGAATGTCCACTTGCAGTTTCTACAGAAAGAGTGTTTTAGAACTGCTCAATCAAAAGTAAGCTTAAACTCTCTTAGTTGAATGCACAGAACAGAAAGAAGTTTCAGAGAATACTTCTGTGTAGGTTTGATTTGAAGATATTCGTTTTTCCACTGTAGGCCCAAAAGCGTTCCGAATGTCCACTTGCAGTTTCTAAAGAAAGAGTGTTTCAGAATTGCTCAATCAAATGTACACTTCAACTCTGCTAGTTGAATGCACAGAACAGATGGACGTTTCACAGAATGCTTCTGTGTAGTTTTGATTTGGAGATATTCCTTTTTCCACTATAGGCCCCTTAGCGGTCCGAATGTCCTCTTGCAGTTACTTCAGAAACAGTGTTTCAGAAATGCTAAGTCAAAAGCAAGCTTTAAGTCTGTTAGTTGAGTGCTCAGAACAGAAGGAAGTTTCACAGAATGCTTCTGTGTAGTTTATATTTGGAGATATCCCATTTTCCACTATAGGCCCCTTAGCGATCAGAATGTCCACTTGCAGTTTCTACAGAAAGAGTGTTTCAGAACTGCTCAATCTAAAGTAAGCTTAAACTCTCTTAGTTGAATGCACAGAACAGAAAGAAGTTTCACAGAATGCTTCTGTGTAGTATTGATTTGAAGATATTCCTTTTTCCACTGTAGGCTCCTTAGCTCTCCGAATGTCCACTTGCAGTTTCTACAGAAAGAGTGTTTCAGAACTGCTGAATCAAAAGTAATCATCAATTCTGTTAGTTCAATGTACAGAAGAGAAAGATGTTTCACAGAATGCTTCTGTGTAGTTTTTATTTGGAGATATTCCTTTTTCTACTCTAGGCCCCTTACCGGTCGGAATGTCCACTTGCAGTTTCTACAGAAATGATGTTTCAGAACTGCTCAATCAAATGTATGCTTTAACTCTGTTAGTTGAATGCACAGAACAGAAAGAAGTTTCACATAACGCTTCTGTGTAGTTTTGATTTGAAGATATTCCTTTTTCCTCTATAGGCCACATAGCGTTCAGAATGTCCACTTGCAATTTCTACAGAAAGTGGGTTTCAGAACTGCTCAATCAAAAGTATGCTTCAACTCTGTTAGGTAAAAGCACAGAACAGAAAGTAGTTTCACAGAATGCTTCTGTGTAGTTTTGATTTGATGATATTCCTTTTTCCACTGTAGGCTCCTTAGCTCTCCGAATGTCCACTTGCAGTTTCTACCGAAAGAGTGTTTCAGAACTGCTCAATCAAATGTACGCTTCAACTCTGCTAATTGAATGCACAGAACAGATGGAAGTTTCACAGAATGCTTCTGTGTAGTTTTGATTGGAAGCTATTCCTTTTTCCAGTATAGGCCCCTTAGCGGTCAGAATGTCCACTTGCAGTTTCTACATAAAGTGTGTTTCAGAAGTGTTCAATCAAAAGTAGCTTCAACTCTCTTAGGTGAAAGCCAGAACAGAAAGAAGTTTCACAGAATGCTTCTGTGAAGTTTTTATTTGAAGATATTGCTTTTTCCTCTATAGGCCCCTTAGCTCTCCGAATGTCCACATGCAGTTTCTACAGAAAGAGTGTTTTAGAACTGCTCAATCAACAGTAAGCTTAAACTCTCTTAGTTGAATGCACAGAACAGAAAGAAGTTTCAGAGAACACTTCTGTGTAGTTTTGATTTGAAGATATTCGTTTTTCCACTGTAGGCCCAAAAGCGTTCCGAATGTCCACTTGCAGTTTCTAAAGAAAGAGTGTTTCAGAATTGCTCAATCAAATGTACACTTCAACTCTGCTAGTTGAATGCACAGAACAGATGGAAGTTTCACAGAATGCTTCTGTGTAGTTTTGATTTGGAGATATTCCTTTTTCCACTATAGGCCCCTTAGCGGTCCGAATGTCCTCTTGCAGTTTCTTCAGAAACAGTGTTTCAGAAATGCTCAGTCAAAAGCAAGCTTTAAGTCTGTTAGTTGAGTGCTCAGAACAGAAGGAAGTTTCACAGAATGCTTCTGTGTAGTTTATATTTGGAGATATCCCATTTTCCACTATAGGCCCCTTAGGGATCAGAATGTCCACTTGCAGTTTCTACAGAAAGAGTGTTTCAGAACTGCTCAATCTAAAGTAAGCTTAAACTCTCTTAGTTGAATGCACAGAACAGAAATAAGTTTCACAGAATGCTTCTGTGTAGTATTGATTTGAAGATATTCCTTTTTCCACTGTAGGCTCCTTAGCTCTCCGAATGTCCACTTGCAGTTTCTACAGAAAGAGTGTTTCAGAACTGCTGAATCAAAAGTAATCATCAATTCTGTTAGTTCAATGTACAGAAGAGAAAGATGTTTCACAGAATGCTTCTGTGTAGTTTTTATTTGGAGATAATCCTTTTTCTACTCTAGGCCCCTTACCGGTCGGAATGTCCACTTGCAGTTTCTACAGAAATGATGTTTCAGAACTGCTCAATCAAATGTATGCTTTAACTCTGTTAGTTGAATGCACAGAACAGAAAGAAGTTTCACATAACGCTTCTGTGTAGTTTTGATTTGAAGATATTCCTTTTTCCTCTATAGGCCACATAGCGTTCAGAATGTCCACTTGCAATTTCTACAGAAAGTGGGTTTCAGAACTGCTCAATCAAAAGTATGCTTCAACTCTGTTAGGTAAAAGCACAGAACAGAAAGTAGTTTCACAGAATGCTTCTGTGTAGTTTTTATTTGGAGATATACCTTTTTCCACTATAGGCCCCTTAGCGATCAGAATGTCCACTTGCAGTTTCTACAGAAAGAGTGTTTCAGAACTCCTCAATCTAAAGTATGCTTAAACTCTCTTAGTTGAATGCACAGAACAGAAAGAAGTTTCACAGAATGTTTCTGTGTAGTTTTGATTTGATGATATTCCTTTTTCCACTGTAGGCTCCTTAGCTCTCCGAATGTCCACTTGCAGTTTCTACCGAAAGAGTGTTTCAGAACTGCTCAATCAAATGTACGCTTCAACTATGCTAATTGAATGCACAGAACAGATGGAAGTTTCACAGAATGCTTCTGTGTAGTTTTGATTGGAAGATATTCCTTTTTCCACTACAGGCCCCTTAGCGGTCAGAATGTCCACTTGCAGTTTCTACAGAAATGATGTTTCAGAAGTGTTCAATCAAAAGTAAGCTTCAACTCTGTTAGGTGAAAGCACAGAACAGAAAGAAGTTTCACAGAATGCTTCTGTGAAGTTTTTATTTGAAGATATTGCTTTTTCCTCTATAGGCCCCTTAGCTCTCCGAATGTCCACTTGCAGTTTCTACAGAAAGAGTGTTTTAGAACTGCTCAATCAAAAGTAAGCTTAAACTCTCTTAGTTGAATGCACAGAACAGAAAGAAGTTTCAGAGAATACTTCTGTGTAGTTTTGATTTGAAGATATTCATTTTTCCACTGTAGGCCCAAAAGCGTTCCGAATGTCCACTTGCAGTTTCTAAAGAAAGAGTGTTTCAGAATTGCTCAATCAAATGTCCACTTCAACTCTGCTAGTTGAATGCACAGAACAGATGGACGTTTCACAGAATGCTTCTGTGTAGTTTTGATTTGGAGATATTCCTTTTTCCACTATAGGCCCCTTAGCGGTCCGAATGTCCTCTTGCAGTTACTTCAGAAACAGTGTTTCAGAAATGCTAAGTCAAAAGCAAGCTTTAAGTCTGTTAGTTGAGTGCTCAGAACAGAAGGAAGTTTCACAGAATGCTTCTGTGTAGTTTATATTTGGAGATATCCCATTTTCCACTATAGGCCCCTTAGCGATCAGAATGTCCACTTGCAGTTTCTACAGAAAGAGTGTTTCAGAACTGCTCAATCTAAAGTAAGCTTAAACTCTCTTAGTTGAATGCACAGAACAGAAAGAAGTTTCACAGAATGCTTCTGTGTAGTATTGATTTGAAGATATTCCTTTTTCCACTGTAGGCTCCTTAGCTCTCCGAATGTCCACTTGCAGTTTCTACAGAAAGAGTGTTTCAGAACTGCTGAATCAAAAGTAATCATCAATTCTGTTAGTTCAATGTACAGAAGAGAAAGATGTTTCACAGAATGCTTCTGTGTAGTTTTTATTTGGAGATATTCCTTTTTCTACTCTAGGCCCCTTACCGGTCGGAATGTCCACTTGCAGTTTCTACAGAAATGATGTTTCAGAACTGCTCAATCAAATGTATGCTTTAACTCTGTTAGTTGAATGCACAGAACAGAAAGAAGTTTCACATAACGCTTCTGTGTAGTTTTGATTTTAAGATATTCCTTTTTCCTCTATAGGCCACATAGCGTTCAGAATGTCCACTTGCAATTTCTACAGAAAGTGGGTTTCAGAACTGCTCAATCAAAAGTATGCTTCAACTCTGTTAGGTAAAAGCACAGAACAGAAAGCAGTTTCACAGAATGCTTCTGTGTAGTTTTGATTTGATGATATTCCTTTTTCCACTGTAGGCTCCTTAGCTCTCCGAATGTCCACTTGCAGTTTCTACCGAAAGAGTGTTTCAGAACTGCTCAATCAAATGTACGCTTCAACTCTGCTAATTGAATGCACAGAACAGATGGAAGTTTCACTGAATGCTTCTGTGTAGTTTTGATTGGAAGATATTCCTTTTTCCAGTATAGGCCCCTTAGCGGTCAGAATGTCCACTTGCAGTTTCTACATAAAGTGTGTTTCAGAAGTGTTCAATCAAAAGTAAGCTTCAACTCTCTTAGGTGAAAGCCAGAACAGAAAGAAGTTTCACAGAATGCTTCTGTGAAGTTTTTATTTGAAGATATTGCTTTTGCCTCTATGGGCCCCTTAGCTCTCCGAATGTCCACATGCAGTTTCTACAGAAAGAGTGTTTTAGAACTGCTCAATCAACAGTAAGCTTAAACTCTCTTAGTTGAATGCACAGAACAGAAAGAAGTTTCAGAGAACACTTCTGTGTAGTTTTGATTTGAAGATATTCGTTTTTCCACTGTAGGCCCAAAAGCGTTCCGAATGTCCACTTGCAGTTTCTAAAGAAAGAGTGTTTCAGAATTGCTCAATCAAATGTACACTTCAACTCTGCTAGTTGAATGCACAGAACAGATGGAAGTTTCACAGAATGCTTCTGTGTAGTTTTGATTTGGAGATATTCCTTTTTCCACTATAGGCCCCTTAGCGGTCCGAATGTCCTCTTGCAGTTTCTTCAGAAACAGTGTTTCAGAAATGCTCAGTCAAAAGCAAGCTTTAAGTCTGTTAGTTGAGTGCTCAGAACAGAAGGAAGTTTCACAGAATGCTTCTGTGTAGTTTATATTTGGAGATATCCCATTTTCCACTATAGGCCCCTTAGGGATCAGAATGTCCACTTGCAGTTTCTACAGAAAGAGTGTTTCAGAACTGCTCAATCTAAAGTAAGCTTAAACTCTCTTAGTTGAATGCACAGAACAGAAATAAGTTTCACAGAATGCTTCTGTGTAGTATTGATTTGAAGATATTCCTTTTTCCACTGTAGGCTCCTTAGCTCTCCGAATGTCCACTTGCAGTTTCTACAGAAAGAGTGTTTCAGAACTGCTGAATCAAAAGTAATCATCAATTCTGTTAGTTCAATGTACAGAAGAGAAAGATGTTTCACAGAATGCTTCTGTGTAGTTTTTATTTGGAGATAATCCTTTTTCTACTCTAGGCCCCTTACCGGTCGGAATGTCCACTTGCAGTTTCTACAGAAATGATGTTTCAGAACTGCTCAATCAAATGTATGCTTTAACTCTGTTAGTTGAATGCACAGAACAGAAAGAAGTTTCACATAACGCTTCTGTGTAGTTTTGATTTGAAGATATTCCTTTTTCCTCTATAGGCCACATAGCGTTCAGAATGTCCACTTGCAATTTCTACAGAAAGTGGGTTTCAGAACTGCTCAATCAAAAGTATGCTTCAACTCTGTTAGGTAAAAGCACAGAACAGAAAGTAGTTTCACAGAATGCTTCTGTGTAGTTTTTATTTGGAGATATACCTTTTTCCACTATAGGCCCCTTAGCGATCAGAATGTCCACTTGCAGTTTCTACAGAAAGAGTGTTTCAGAACTCCTCAATCTAAAGTATGCTTAAACTCTCTTAGTTGAATGCACAGAACAGAAAGAAGTTTCACAGAATGTTTCTGTGTAGTTTTGATTTGATGATATTCCTTTTTCCACTGTAGGCTCCTTAGCTCTCCGAATGTCCACTTGCAGTTTCTACCGAAAGAGTGTTTCAGAACTGCTCAATCAAATGTACGCTTCAACTATGCTAATTGAATGCACAGAACAGATGGAAGTTTCACAGAATGCTTCTGTGTAGTTTTGATTGGAAGATATTCCTTTTTCCACTACAGGCCCCTTAGCGGTCAGAATGTCCACTTGCAGTTTCTACAGAAATGATGTTTCAGAAGTGTTCAATCAAAAGTAAGCTTCAACTCTGTTAGGTGAAAGCACAGAACAGAAAGAAGTTTCACAGAATGCTTCTGTGAAGTTTTTATTTGAAGATATTGCTTTTTCCTCTATAGGCCCCTTAGCTCTCCGAATGTCCACTTGCAGTTTCTACAGAAAGAGTGTTTTAGAACTGCTCAATCAAAAGTAAGCTTAAACTCTCTTAGTTGAATGCACAGAACAGAAAGAAGTTTCAGAGAATACTTCTGTGTAGTTTTGATTTGAAGATATTCATTTTTCCACTGTAGGCCCAAAAGCGTTCCGAATGTCCACTTGCAGTTTCTAAAGAAAGAGTGTTTCAGAATTGCTCAATCAAATGTCCACTTCAACTCTGCTAGTTGAATGCACAGAACAGATGGACGTTTCACAGAATGCTTCTGTGTAGTTTTGATTTGGAGATATTCCTTTTTCCACTATAGGCCCCTTAGCGGTCCGAATGTCCTCTTGCAGTTACTTCAGAAACAGTGTTTCAGAAATGCTAAGTCAAAAGCAAGCTTTAAGTCTGTTAGTTGAGTGCTCAGAACAGAAGGAAGTTTCACAGAATGCTTCTGTGTAGTTTATATTTGGAGATATCCCATTTTCCACTATAGGCCCCTTAGCGATCAGAATGTCCACTTGCAGTTTCTACAGAAAGAGTGTTTCAGAACTGCTCAATCTAAAGTAAGCTTAAACTCTCTTAGTTGAATGCACAGAACAGAAAGAAGTTTCACAGAATGCTTCTGTGTAGTATTGATTTGAAGATATTCCTTTTTCCACTGTAGGCTCCTTAGCTCTCCGAATGTCCACTTGCAGTTTCTACAGAAAGAGTGTTTCAGAACTGCTGAATCAAAAGTAATCATCAATTCTGTTAGTTCAATGTACAGAAGAGAAAGATGTTTCACAGAATGCTTCTGTGTAGTTTTTATTTGGAGATATTCCTTTTTCTACTCTAGGCCCCTTACCGGTCGGAATGTCCACTTGCAGTTTCTACAGAAATGATGTTTCAGAACTGCTCAATCAAATGTATGCTTTAACTCTGTTAGTTGAATGCACAGAACAGAAAGAAGTTTCACATAACGCTTCTGTGTAGTTTTGATTTGAAGATATTCCTTTTTCCTCTATAGGCCACATAGCGTTCAGAATGTCCACTTGCAATTTCTACAGAAAGTGGGTTTCAGAACTGCTCAATCAAAAGTATGCTTCAACTCTGTTAGGTAAAAGCACAGAACAGAAAGCAGTTTCACAGAATGCTTCTGTGTAGTTTTGATTTGATGATATTCCTTTTTCCACTGTAGGCTCCTTAGCTCTCCGAATGTCCACTTGCAGTTTCTACCGAAAGAGTGTTTCAGAACTGCTCAATCAAATGTACGCTTCAACTCTGCTAATTGAATGCACAGAACAGATGGAAGTTTCACTGAATGCTTCTGTGTAGTTTTGATTGGAAGATATTCCTTTTTCCAGTATAGGCCCCTTAGCGGTCAGAATGTCCACTTGCAGTTTCTACATAAAGTGTGTTTCAGAAGTGTTCAATCAAAAGTAAGCTTCAACTCTCTTAGGTGAAAGCCAGAACAGAAAGAAGTTTCACAGAATGCTTCTGTGAAGTTTTTATTTGAAGATATTGCTTTTGCCTCTATGGGCCCCTTAGCTCTCCGAATGTCCACATGCAGTTTCTACAGAAAGAGTGTTTTAGAACTGCTCAATCAACAGTAAGCTTAAACTCTCTTAGTTGAATGCACAGAACAGAAAGAAGTTTCAGAGAACACTTCTGTGTAGTTTTGATTTGAAGATATTCGTTTTTCCACTGTAGGCCCAAAAGCGTTCCGAATGTCCACTTGCAGTTTCTAAAAAAAGAGTGTTTCAGAATTGCTCAATCAAATGTACACTTCAACTCTGCTAGTTGAATGCACAGAACAGATGGAAGTTTCACAGAATGCTTCTGTGTAGTTTTGATTTGGAGATATTCCTTTTTCCACTATAGGCCCCTTAGCGGTCCGAATGTCCTCTTGCAGTTTCTTCAGAAACAGTGTTTCAGAAATGCTCAGTCAAAAGCAAGCTTTAAGTCTGTTAGTTGAGTGCTCAGAACAGAAGGAAGTTTCACAGAATGCTTCTGTGTAGTTTATATTTGGAGATATCCCATTTTCCACTATAGGCCCCTTAGCGATCAGAATGTCCACTTGCAGTTTCTACAGAAAGAGTGTTTCAGAACTGCTCAATCTAAAGTAAGCTTAAACTCTCTTAGTTGAATGCACAGAACAGAAAGAAGTTTCACAGAATGCTTCTGTGTAGTATTGATTTGAAGATATTCCTTTTTCCACTGTAGGCTCCTTAGCTCTCCGAATGTCCACTTGCAGTTTCTACAGAAAGAGTGTTTCAGAACTGCTGAATCAAAAGTAATCATCAATTCTGTTAGTTCAATGTACAGAAGAGAAAGATGTTTCACAGAATGCTTCTGTGTAGTTTTTATTTGGAGATAATCCTTTTTCTACTCTAGGCCCCTTACCGGTCGGAATGTCCACTTGCAGTTTCTACAGAAATGATGTTTCAGAACTGCTAAATCAAATGTATGCTTTAACTCTGTTAGTTGAATGCACAGAACAGAAAGAAGTTTCACATAACGCTTCTGTGTAGTTTTGATTTGAAGATATTCCTTTTTCCTCTATAGGCCACATAGCGTTCAGAATGTCCACTTGCAATTTCTACAGAAAGTGGGTTTCAGAACTGCTCAATCAAAAGTATGCTTCAACTCTGTTAGGTAAAAGCACAGAACAGAAAGTAGTTTCACAGAATGCTTCTGTGTAGTTTTTATTTGGAGATATAACTTTTTCCACTATAGGCCCCTTAGCGATCAGAATGTCCACTTGCAGTTTCTACAGAAAGAGTGTTTCAGAACTCCTCAATCTAAAGTATGCTTAAACTCTCTTAGTTGAATGCACAGAACAGAAAGAAGTTTCACAGAATGTTTCTGTGTAGTTTTGATTTGATGATATTCCTTTTTCCACTGTAGGCTCCTTAGCTCTCCGAATGTCCACTTGCAGTTTCTACCGAAAGAGTGTTTCAGAACTGCTCAATCAAATGTACGCTTCAACTCTGCTAATTGAATGCACAGAACAGATGGAAGTTTCACAGAATGCTTCTGTGTAGTTTTGATTGGAAGATATTACTTTTTCCACTATAGGCCCCTTAGCGGTCAGAATGTCCACTTGCAGTTTCTACATAAAGTGTGTTTCAGAAGTGTTCAGTCAAAAGTAAGCTTCAATTCTCTTCGGTGAAAGCACAGAACAGAAAGAAGTTTCACAGAATGCTTCTGTGAAGTTTTTATTTGAAGATATTCCTTTTTCCTCTACAGGCCCCTTAGCTCTCCGAATGTCCACTTGCAGTTTCTACCGAAAGAGTGTTTTAGAACTGCTCATTCAAAAGTAAGCTTAAACTCTCTTAGTTGAATGCACAGAACAGAAAGAAGTTTCAGAGAACACTTCTGTGTAGTTTTGATTTGAAGATATTCGTTTTTCCACTGTAGGCCCAAAAGCGTTCCGAATGTCCACTTGCAGTTTCTAAAGAAAGAGAGTTTCAGAATTGCTCAATCAAATGTACACTTCAAATCTGCTAGTTGAATGCACAGAACAGATGGACGTTTCACAGAATGCTTCTGTGTAGTTTTGATTTGGAGATATTCCTTTTTCCACTATAGGCCCCTTAGCGGTCCGAATGTCCTCTTGCAGTTTCTTCAGAAACAGTGTTTCAGAAATGCTCAGTCAAAAGCAAGCTTTAAGTCTGTCAGTTGAGTGCTCAGAACAGAAGGAAGTTTCACAGAATGCTTCTGTGTAGTTTATATTTGGAGATATCCCATTTTCCACTATAGGCCCCTTAGCGATCAGAATGTCCACTTGCAGTTTCTACAGAAAGAGTGTTTCAGAACTGCTCAATCTAAAGTAAGCTTAAACTCTCTTAGCTGAATGCACAGAACAGAAAGAAGTTTCACAGAATGCTTCTGTGTAGAATTGATTTGAAGATATTCCTTTTTCCACTGTAGGCTCCTTAGCTCTCCGAATGTCCACTTGCAGTTTCTACCGAAAGAGTGTTTCAGAACTGCTCAATCAAATGTACGCTTCAACTCTGCTAATTGAATGCACAGAACAGATGGAAGTTTCACAGAATGCTACTGTGTAGTTTTGATTGGAAGATATTCCTTTTTCCACTATAGGCCCCTTAGCGGTCAGAATGTCCACTTGCAGTTTCTACATAAAGTGTGTTTCAGAAGTGTTCAATCAAAAGTAAGCTTCAACTCTCTTAGGTGAAAGCACAGAACAGAAAGAAGTTTCACAGAATGCTTCTGTGAAGTTTTTATTTGAAGATATTGCTTTTTCCTCTAAAGGCCCCTTAGCTCTCCGAATGTCCACTTGCACTTTCTACAGAAAGAGTGTTTTAGAACTGCTCAATCAAAAGTAAGCTTAAACTCTCTTAGTTGAATGCACAGAACAGAAAGAAGTTTCAGAGAATACTTCTGTGTAGTTTTGATTTGAAGATATTCGTTTTTCCACTGTAGGCCCAAAAGCGTTCCGAATGTCCACTTGCAGTTTCTAAAGAAAGAGTGTTTCAGAATTGCTCAATCAAATGTACACTTCAACTCTGCTAGTTGAATGCACAGAACAGATGGACGTTTCACAGAATGCTTCTGTGCAGTTTTGATTTGGAGATATTCCTTTTTCCACTATAGGCCCCTTAGCGGTCCGAATGTCCTCTTGCAGTTACTTCAGAAACAGTGTTTCAGAAATGCTAAGTCAAAAGCAAGCTTTAAGTCTGTTAGTTGAGTGCTCAGAACAGAAGGAAGTTTCACAGAATGCTTCTGTGTAGTTTATATTTGGAGATATCCCATTTTCCACTGTAGGCCCCTTAGCGATCAGAATGTCCACTTGTAGTTTCTACAGAAAGAGTGTTTCAGAACTGCTCAATCTAAAGTAAGCTTAAACTCTCTTAGTTGAATGCACAGAACAGAAAGAAGTTTCACAGAATGCTTCTGTGTAGTATTGATTTGAAGATATTCCTTTTTCCACTGTAGGCTCCTTAGCTCTCCGTATGTCCACTTGCAGTTTCTACAGAAAGAGTGTTTCAGAACTGCTGAATCAAAGTAATCATCAATTCTGTTAGTTCAATGTACAGAAGAGAAAGATGTTTCACAGAATGCTTCTGTGTAGTTTTTATTTGGAGATATTCCTTTTTCTACTCTAGGCCCCTTACCGGTCGGAATGTCCACTTGCAGTTTCTACAGATATGATGTTTCAGAACTGCTCAATCAAATATATGCTTTAACTCTGTTAGTTGAATGCACAGAAGAGAAAGAAGTTTCACATAAAGCTTCTGTGTAGTTTTGATTTGAAGACATTCCTTTTTCCTCTATAGGCCACATAGCGTTCAGAATGTCCACTTGCAATTTCTACAGAAAGTGGGTTTCAGAACTGCTCAATCAAAAGTATGCTTCAACTCTGTTAGGTAAAAGCACAGAACAGAAAGTAGTTTCACAGAATGCTTCTGTGTAGTTTTTATTTGGAGATATACCTTTTTCCACTATAGGCCCCTTAGCGATCAGAATATCCACTTGCAGTTTCTACAGAAAGAGTGTTTCAGAACTCCTCAATCTAAAGTATGCTTAAACTCTCTTAGTTGAATGCACAGAACAGAAAGAAGTTTCACAGAATGTTTCTGTGTAGTTTTGATTTGATGATATTCCTTTTTCCACTGTAGGCTCCTTAGCTCTCCGAATGTCCACTTGCAGTTTCTACTGAAAGAGTGTTTCAGAACTGCTCAATCAAATGTACGCTTCAACTCTGCTAATTGAATGCACAGAACAGATGGAAGTTTCACTGAATGCTTCTGTGTAGTTTTGATTGGAAGATATTCCTTTTTCCAGTATAGGCCCCTTAGCGGTCAGAATGTCCACTTGCAGTTTCTACATAAAGTGTGTTTCAGAAGTGTTCAATCAAAAGTAAGCTTCAACTCTCTTAGGTGAAAGCCAGAACAGAAAGAAGTTTCACAGAATGCTTCTGTGAAGTTTTTATTTGAAGATATTGCTTTTTCCTCTATGGGCCCCTTAGCTCTCCGAATGTCCACATGCAGTTTCTACAGAAAGAGTGTTTTAGAACTGCTCAATCAACAGTAAGCTTAAACTCTCTTAGTTGAATGCACAGAACAGAAAGAAGTTTCAGAGAACACTTCTGTGTAGTTTTGATTTGAAGATATTCGTTTTTCCACTGTAGGCCCAAAAGCGTTCCGAATGTCCACTTGCAGTTTCTAAAGAAAGAGTGTTTCAGAATTGCTCAATCAAATGTACACTTCAACTCTGCTAGTTGAATGCACAGAACAGATGGAAGTTTCACAGAATGCTTCTGTGTAGTTTTGATTTGGAGATATTCCTTTTTCCACTATAGGCCCCTTAGCGGTCCGAATGTCCTCTTGCAGTTTCTTCAGAAACAGTGTTTCAGAAATGCTCAGTCAAAAGCAAGCTTTAAGTCTGTTAGTTGAGTGCTCAGAACAGAAGGAAGTTTCACAGAATGCTTCTGTGTAGTTTATATTTGGAGATATCCCATTTTCCACTATAGGCCCCTTAGCGATCAGAATGTCCACTTGCAGTTTCTACAGAAAGAGTGTTTCAGAACTGCTCAATCTAAAGTAAGCTTAAACTCTCTTAGTTGAATGCACAGAACAGAAAGAAGTTTCACAGAATGCTTCTGTGTAGTATTGATTTGAAGATATTCCTTTTTCCACTGTAGGCTCCTTAGCTCTCCGAATGTCCACTTGCAGTTTCTACAGAAAGAGTGTTTCAGAACTGCTGAATCAAAAGTAATCATCAATTCTGTTAGTTCAATGTACAGAAGAGAAAGATGTTTCACAGAATGCTTCTGTGTAGTTTTTATTTGGAGATAATCCTTTTTCTACTCTAGGCCCCTTACCGGTCGGAATGTCCACTTGCAGTTTCTACAGAAATGATGTTTCAGAACTGCTCAATCAAATGTATGCTTTAACTCTGTTAGTTGAATGCACAGAACAGAAAGAAGTTTCACATAACGCTTCTGTGTAGTTTTGATTTGAAGATATTCCTTTTTCCTCTATAGGCTACATAGCGTTCAGAATGTCCACTTGCAATTTGTACAGAAAGTGGGTTTCAGAACTGCTCAATCAAAAGTATGCTTCAACTCTGTTAGGTAAAAGCACAGAACAGAAAGTAGTTTCACAGAATGCTTCTGTGTAGTTTTTATTTGGAGATATAACTTTTTCCACTATAGGCCCCTTAGCGATCAGAATGTCCACTTGCAGTTTCTACAGAAAGAGTGTTTCAGAACTCCTCAATCTAAAGTATGCTTAAACTCTCTTAGTTGAATGCACAGAACAGAAAGAAGTTTCACAGAATGTTTCTGTGTAGTTTTGATTTGATGATATTCCTTTTTCCACTGTAGGCTCCTTAGCTCTCCGAATGTCCACTTGCAGTTTCTACCGAAAGAGTGTTTCAGAACTGCTCAATCAAATGTACGCTTCAACTCTGCTAATTGAATGCACAGAACAGATGGAAGTTTCACAGAATGCTTCTGTGTAGTTTTGATTGGAAGATATTACTTTTTCCACTATAGGCCCCTTAGCGGTCAGAATGTCCACTTGCAGATTCTACATAAAGTGTGTTTCAGAAGTGTTCAGTCAAAAGTAAGCTTCAATTCTCTTCGGTGAAAGCACAGAACAGAAAGAAGTTTCACAGAATGCTTCTGTGAAGTTTTTATTTGAAGATATTGCTTTTTCCTCTACAGGCCCCTTAGCTCTCCGAATGTCCACTTGCAGTTTCTACCGAAAGAGTGTTTTAGAACTGCTCAATCAAAAGTAAGCTTAAACTCTCTTAGTTGAATGCACAGAACAGAAAGAAGTTTCAGAGAACACTTCTGTGTAGTTTTGATTTGAAGATATTCGTTTTTCCACTGTAGGCCCAAAAGCGTTCCGAATGTCCACTTGCAGTTTCTAAAGAAAGAGAGTTTCAGAATTGCTCAATCAAATGTACACTTCAACACTGCTAGTTGAATGCACAGAACAGATGGACGTTTCACAGAATGCTTCTGTGTAGTTTTGATTTGGAGATATTCCTTTTTCCACTATAGGCCCCTTAGCGGTCCGAATGTCCTCTTGCAGTTTCTTCAGAAACAGTGTTTCAGAAATGCTCAGTCAAAAGCAAGCTTTAAGTCTGTCAGTTGAGTGCTCAGAACAGAAGGAAGTTTCACAGAATGCTTCTGTGTAGTTTATATTTGGAGATATCCCATTTTCCACTATAGGCCCCTTAGCGATCAGAATGTCCACTTGCAGTTTCTACAGAAAGAGTGTTTCAGAACTGCTCAATCTAAAGTAAGCTTAAACTCTCTTAGTTGAATGCACAGAACAGAAAGGAGTTTCACAGAATGCTTCTGTGTAGAATTGATTTGAAGATATTCCTTTTTCCACTGTAGGCTCCTTAGCTCTCCGAATGTCCACTTGCAGTTTCTACCGAAAGAGTGTTTCAGAACTGCTCAATCAAATGTACGCTTCAACTCTGCTAATTGAATGCACAGAACAGATGGAAGTTTCACAGAATGCTACTGTGTAGTTTTGATTGGAAGATATTCCTTTTTCCACTATAGGCCCCTTAGCGGTCAGAATGTCCACTTGCAGTTTCTACATAAAGTGTGTTTCAGAAGTGTTCAATCAAAAGTAAGCTTCAACTCTCTTAGGTGAAAGCACAGAACAGAAAGAAGTTTCACAGAATGCTTCTGTGAAGTTTTTATTTGAAGATATTGCTTTTTCCTCTAAAGGCCCCTTAGCTCTCCGAATGTCCACTTGCAGTTTCTACAGAAAGAGTGTTTTAGAACTGCTCAATCAAAAGTAAGCTTAAACTCTCTTAGTTGAATGCACAGAACAGAAAGAAGTTTCAGAGAATACTTCTGTGTAGTTTTGATTTGAAGATATTCGTTTTTCCACTGTAGGCCCAAAAGCGTTCCGAATGTCCACTTGCAGTTTCTAAAGAAAGAGTGTTTCAGAATTGCTCAATCAAATGTACACTTCAACTCTGCTAGTTGAATGCACAGAACAGATGGACGTTTCACAGAATGCTTCTGTGCAGTTTTGATTTGGAGATATTCCTTTTTCCACTATAGGCCCCTTAGCGGTCCGAATGTCCTCTTGCAGTTACTTCAGAAACAGTGTTTCAGAAATGCTAAGTCAAAAGCAATCTTTAAGTCTGTTAGTTGAGTGCTCAGAACAGAAGGAAGTTTCACAGAATGCTTCTGTGTAGTTTATATTTGGAGATATCCCATTTTCCACTGTAGGCCCCTTAGCGATCAGAATGTCCACTTGTAGTTTCTACAGAAAGAGTGTTTCAGAACTGCTCAATCTAAAGTAAGCTTAAACTCTCTTAGTTGAATGCACAGAACAGAAAGAAGTTTCACAGAATGCTTCTGTGTAGTATTGATTTGAAGATATTCCTTTTTCCACTGTAGGCTCCTTAGCTCTCCGTATGTCCACTTGCAGTTTCTACAGAAAGAGTGTTTCAGAACTGCTGAATCAAAGTAATCATCAATTCTGTTAGTTCAATGTACAGAAGAGAAAGATGTTTCACAGAATGCTTCTGTGTAGTTTTTATTTGGAGATATTCCTTTTTCTACTCTAGGCCCCTTACCGGTCGGAATGTCCACTTGCAGTTTCTACAGATATGATGTTTCAGAACTGCTCAATCAAATATATGCTTTAACTCTGTTAGTTGAATGCACAGAAGAGAAAGAAGTTTCACATAACGCTTCTGTGTAGTTTTGATTTGAAGACATTCCTTTTTCCTCTATAGGCCACATAGCGTTCAGAATGTCCACTTGCAATTTCTACAGAAAGTGGGTTTCAGAACTGCTCAATCAAAAGTATGCTTCAACTCTGTTAGGTAAAAGCACAGAACAGAAAGTAGTTTCACAGAATGCTTCTGTGTAGTTTTTATTTGGAGATATACCTTTTTCCACTATAGGCCCCTTAGCGATCAGAATATCCACTTGCAGTTTCTACAGAAAGAGTGTTTCAGAACTCCTCAATCTAAAGTATGCTTAAACTCTCTTAGTTGAATGCACAGAACAGAAAGAAGTTTCACAGAATGTTTCTGTGTAGTTTTGATTTGATGATATTCCTTTTTCCACTGTAGGCTCCTTAGCTCTCCGAATGTCCACTTGCAGTTTCTACTGAAAGAGTGTTTCAGAACTGCTCAATCAAATGTACGCTTCAACTCTGCTAATTGAATGCACAGAACAGATGGAAGTTTCACAGAATGCTTCTGTGTAGTTTTGATTGGAAGATATTCCTTTTTCCACTATAGGCCCCTTAGCGGTCAGAATGTCCACTTGCAGTTTCTACATAAAGTGTGTTTCAGAAGTGTTCAATCAAAAGAAAGCTTCAACTCTCTTAGGTGAAAGCACAGAACAGAAAGAAGTTTCACAGAATGCTTCTGTGAAGTTTTTATTTGAAGATATTGCTTTTTCCTCTATAGGCCCCTTAGCTCTCCGAATGTCCACTTGCAGTTTCTACAGAAAGAGTGTTTTAGAACTGCTCAATCAAAAGTAAGCTTAAACTCTCTTAGTTGAATGCACAGAAGAGAAAGAAGTTTCAGAGAATACTTCTGTGTAGTTTTGATTTGAAGATATTCGTTTTTCCACTGTAGGCCCAAAAGCGTTCCGAATGTCCACTTGCAGTTTCTAAAGAAAGAGTGTTTCAGAATTGCTCAATCAAATGTACACTTCAACTCTGCTAGTTGAATGCACAGAACAGATGGAAGTTTCACATAATGCTTCTGTGTAGTTTTGATTTGGAGATATTCCTTTTTCCACTATAGGCCCCTTAGCGGTCCGAATGTCCTCTTGCAGTTTCTTCAGAAACAGTGTTTCAGAAATGCTCAGTCAAAAGCAAGCTTTAAGTCTGTTAGTTGAGTGCTCAGAACAGAAGGAAGTTTCACAGAATGCTTCTGTGTAGTTTATATTTGGAGATATCCCATTTTCCACTATAGGCCCCTTAGCGATCAGAATGTCCACTTGCAGTTTCTACAGAAAGAGTGTTTCAGAACTGTTCAATCTAAAGTAAGCTTAAACTCTCTTAGTTGAATGCACAGAACAGGAAGAAGTTTCAGAGAATATTTCTGTGTAGTTTTGATTTGAAGATATTGGTTTTTCCACTGTAGTCCCAAAAGCGTTCCGAATGTCCACTTGCAGTTTCTAAAGAAAGAGTGTTTCAGAATGGCTCAATCAAATGTACACTTCAACTCTGCTAGTTGAATGCACAGAACAGATGGAAGTTTCACACAATGCATCTGTGTAGTTTTGATTTGGAGATATTCCTTTTTCCACTATAGGCCCCTTAGCGGTCCGAATGTCCTCTTGCAGTTTCTTCAGAAACAGTGTTTCAGAAATGCTCAGTCAAAAGCAAGGTTTAAGTCTGTTAGTTGAGTGCTCCGAAGAGAAGGAAATTTCACAGAATGCTTCTGTGTAGTTTATATTTGGAGATATCCCATTTTCCACTATAGGCCCATTAGCGATCAGAATGTCCACTTGCAGTTTCTACAGAAAGAGTGTTTCAGAACTGCTCAATCTAAAGTAAGCTTAAACTCTCTTAGTTGAATGCACAGAACAGAAAGAAGTTTCACAGAATGCTTCTGTGTAGTATTGATTTGAAGATATTCCTTTTTCCACTGTAGGCTCCTTAGTTCTCCGAATGTCCACCTGCAGTTTCTACAGAAAGTGTGTTTCAGAACTGCTGAATCAAAAGTAATCATCAATTCTGTTAGTTCAATGTACAGAAGAGAAAGATGTTTCACAGAATGCTTCTGTGTAGTTTTTATTTGGAGATATTCCTTTTTCTACTCTAGGCCCCTTACCGGTCGGAATGTCCACTTGCAGTTTCTACAGAAATGATGTTTCAGAACTGCTCAATCAAATGTATGCTTTAACTATGTTAGTTGAATGCACAGAACAGAAAGAAGTTTCATATAACGCTTCTCCGTAGTTTTGATTTGAAGATATTCCTTTTTCCTCTATAGGCCACATAGCGTTCAGAATGTCCACTTGCAATTTCTACAGAAAGTGGGTTTCAGAACTGCTCAATCAAAAGTATGCTTCAACTCTGTTAGGTGAAAGCACAGAACAGAAAGTAGTTTCACAGAATGCTTCTGTGTAGTTTTTATTTGGAGATATACCTTTTTCCACTATAGGCCCCTTAGCGATCAGAATGTCCACTTGCAGTTTCTACAGAAAGGGTGTTTCAGAACTCCTCAATCTAAAGTATGCTTAAACTCTCTTAGTTGAATGCACAGAACAGAAAGAAGTTTCACAGAATGTTTCTGTGTAGTTTTGATTTGATGATATTCCTTTTTCCACTGTAGGCTCCTTAGCTCTCCGAATGTCCACTTGCAGTTTCTACCGAAAGAGTGTTTCAGAACTGCTCAATCAAATGTACGCTTCAACTCTGCTAATTGAAGGCACAGAACAGATGGAAGTCTCACAGAATGCTTCTGTGTAGTTTTGATTGGAAGATATTCCTTTTTCCACTATAGGCCCCTTAGCGGTCAGAATGTCCACTTGCAGTTTCTACATAAAGTGTGTTTCAGAAGTGTTCAATCAAAAGTAAGCTTCAACTCTGTTAGGTGAAAGCACAGAACAGAAAGCAGTTTCACAGAATGCTTCTGTGAAATTTTTATTTGAAGATATTGCTTTTTCCTCTATAGGCCCCTTAGCTCTCCGAATGTCCACTTGCAGTTTCTACAGAAAGAGTGTTTTAGAACTGCTCAATCAAAAGTAAGCTTAAACTCTCTTAGTTGAATGCACAGAACACAAAGAAGTTTCAGAGAATACTTCTGTGTAGTTTTGATTTGAAGATATTCGTTTTTCCACTGTAGGCCCAAAAGCGTTCCGAATGTCCACTTGCAGTTTCTAAAGAAAGAGTGTTTCAGAATTGCTCAATCAAATGTACACTTCAACTCTGCTAGTTCAATGCACAGAACAGATGGAAGTTTCACAGAATGCTTCTATGTAGTTTTGATTTGGAGATATTCCTTTTTCCACTATAGGCCCCTTAGCAGTCCGAATGTCCTCTTGCAGTTTGTTCAGAAACTGTGTTTCAGAAATGCTCAGTCAAAAGCAAGCTTTAAGTCTGTTAGTTGAGTGCTCAGAACAGAAGGAAGTTTCACAGAATGCTTCTGTGTAGTTTATATTTGGAGATATCCCATTTTCCACTATAGGCCCCTTAGCGATCAGAATGTCCACTTGCAGTTTCTACAGAAAGAGTGTTTCAGAACTGCTCAATCTAAAGTAAGGTTAAACTCTCTTAGTTGAATGCACAGAACAGGAATAAGTTTCAGAGAATATTTCTGTGTAGTTTTGATTTGAAGATATTCGTTTTTCCACTGTAGGCCCAAAAGCGTTCCGAATGTCCACTTGCAGTTTCTAAAGAAAGAGTGTTTCAGAATTGCTCAATCAAATGTACACTTCAACTCTGCTAGTTGAATGCACAGAACAGATGGAAGTTTCACACAATGCTTCTGTGTAGTTTTGATTTGGAGATATTCCTTTTTCCACTATAGGCCCCTTAGCGGTCCGAATGTCCTCTTGCAGTTTCTTCAGAAACAGTGTTTCAGAAATGCTCAGTCAAAAGCAAGCTTTAAGTCTGTTAGTTGAGTGCTCAGGACAGAAGGAAGTTTCACAGAATGCTTCTGTGTAGTTTATATTTAGAGATATCCCATTTTCCACTATAGGCCCCTTAGCGATCAGAATGTCCACTTGCAGTTTCTACAGAAAGAGTGTTTCAGAACTGCTCAATCTAAAGTAAGCTTAAACTCTCTTAGTTGAATGCACAGAACAGAAAGAAGTTTCACAGAATGCTTCTGTGTAGTATTGATTTGAAGATATTCCTTTTTCCACTGTAGGCTCCTTAGCTCTCCGAATGTCCACTTGCAGTTTCTACAGAAAGAGTGTTTCAGAACTGCTGAATCAAAAGTAATCATCAATTCTGTTAGTTCAATGTACAGAAGAGAAAGATGTTTCACAGAATGCTTCTGTGTAGTTTTTATTTGGAGATATTCCTTTTTCTACTCTAGGCCCCTTACCGGTCGGAATGTCCACTTGCAGTTTCTACAGAAATGATGTTTCAGAACTGCTCAATGAAATGTATGCTTTAACTCTGTTAGTTGAATGTACAGAACAGAAAGAAGTTTCACATAACGCTTCTGCGTAGTTTTGATTTGAAGATATTCCTTTTTCCTCTATAGGCCACATAGCGTTCAGAATGTCCACCTGCAATTTCTACAGAATGTGGGTTTCAGAACTGCTCAATCAAAAGTATGCTTCAACTCTGTTAGGTAAAAGCACAGAACAGAAAGTAGTTTCACAGAATGCTTCTGTGTAGTTTTTATTTGGAGATATACCCTTTTCCACTATAGGCCCCTTAGCGATCAGAATGTCCACTTGCAGTTTCTACAGAAAGAGTGTTTCAGAACTCCTCAATCTAAAGTATGCTTAAACTCTCTTAGTTGAATGCACAGAACAGAAAGAAGTTTCACAGAATGTTTCTGTGTAGTTTTGATTTGATGATATTCCTTTTTCCACTGTAGGCTCCTTAGCTCTCCGAATGTCCACTTGCAGTTTCTACCGAAAGAGTGTTTCAGAACTGCTCAATCAAATGTACGCTTCAACTCTGCTAATTGAATGCACAGAACAGATGGAAGTCTCACAGAATGCTTCTGTGTAGTTTTGATTGGAAGATATTCCTTTTTCCACTATAGGCCCCTTAGCGGTCAGAATGTCCACTTGCAGTTTCTACATAAAGTGTGTTTCAGAAGTGTTCAATCAAAAGTAAGCTTCAACTCTGTTAGGTGAAAGCACAGAACAGAAAGCAGTTTCACAGAATGCTTCTGTGAACTTTTTATTTGAAGATATTGCTTTTTCCTCTATAGGCCCCTTAGCTCTCAGAATGTCCACTTGCAGTGTCTACAGAAAGAGTGTTTTAGAACTGCACAATCAAAAGTAAGCTTAAACTCTCTTAGTTGAATGCACAGAACAGAAAGAAGTTTCAGAGAATACTTCTGTGTAGTTTTGATTTGAAGATATTCGTTTTTCCACTGTAGGCCCAAAAGCGTTCCGAATGTCCACTTGCAGTTTCTAAAGAAAGAGTGTTTCAGAATTGCTCAATCAAATGTACACTTCAACTCTGCTAGTTGAATGCACAGAACAGATGGAAGTTTCACAGAATGCTTCTGTGTAGTTTTGATTTGGAGATATTCCTTTTTCCACTATAGGCCCCTTAGCGGTCCGAATGTCCTCTTGCAGTTTCTTCAGAAAGTGTGTTTCAGAAATGCTCAGTCAAAAGCAAGCTTTAAGTCTGTTAGTTGAGTGCTCAGAACAGAAGGAAGTTTCACAGAATGCTTCTGTGTAGTTTATATTTGGAGATATCCCATTTTCCACTATAGGCCCCTTAGCGATCAGAATGTCCACTTGCAGTTTCTACAGAAAGAGTGTTTCAGAACTGCTCAATCTAAAGTAAGCTTAAACTCTCTTAGTTGAATGCACAGAACAGAAAGAAGTTTCACAGAATGCTTCTGTGTAGTATTGATTTGAAGATATTCCTTTTTCCACTGTAGGCTCCTTAGCTCTCTGAATGTCCACTTGCAGTTTCTACAGAAAGAGTGTTTCAGAACTGCTGAATCAAAAGTAATCATCAATTCTGTTAGTTCAATGTACAGAAGAGAAAGATGTTTCACAGAATGCTTCTGTGTAGTTTTTATTTGGAGATATTCCTTTTTCTACTCTAGGCCCCTTACCGGTCGTAATGTCCACCTGCAGTTTCTACAGAAATGATGTTTCAGAACTGCTCAATCAAATGTATGCTTTAACTCTGTTAGTTGAATGCACAGAACAGAAAGAAGTTTCACATAACGCTTCTGTGTAGTTTTGATTTGAAGATATTCCTTTTTCCTCTATAGGCCACATAGCGTTCAGAATGTCCACTTGCAATTTCTACAGAAAGTGGGTTTCAAAACTGCTCAATCAAAAGTATGCTTCAACTCTGTTAGGTAAAAGCACAGAACAGAAAGTAGTTTCACAGAATGCTTCTGTGTAGTTTTTATTTGGAGATATACCTTTTTCCACTATAGGCCCCTTAGCGATCAGAATGTCCACTTGCAGTTTCTACAGAAAGAGTGTTTCAGAACTCCTCAATCTAAAGTATGCTTAAACTCTCTTAGTTGAATGCACAGAACAGAAAGAAGTTTCACAGAATGTTTCTGTGTAGTTTTGATTTGATGATATTCCTTTTTCCACTGTAGGCTCCTTAGCTCTCCGAATGTCCACTTGCAGTTTCTACCGAAAGAGTGTTTCAGAACTGCTCAATCAAATGTACGCTTCAACTCTGCTAATTGAATGCACAGAACAGATGGAAGTTTCACAGAATGCTTCTGTGTAGTTTTGATTGGAAGATATTCCTTTTTCCACTATAGGCCCCTTAGCGGTCAGAATGTCCACTTGCAGTTTCTACATAAAGTGTGTTTCAGAAGTGTTCAATCAAATGTAAGCTTCAACTCTGTTAGGTGAAAGCACAGAACAGAAAGCAGTTTCACAGAATGCTTCTGTGAAGATTTTATTTGAAGATATTGCTTTTTCCTCTATAGGCCCCTTAGCTCTCCGAATGTCCTCTTGCAGTTTCTACAGAAAGAGTGTTTTAGAACTGCTCAATCAAAAGTAAGCTTAAACTCTCTTAGTTGAATGCACAGAACAGAAAGAAGTTTCAGAGAATACTTCTGTGTAGTTTTGATTTGAAGATATTCGTTTTTCCACTGTAGGCCCAAGAGCGTTCCGAATGTCCACTTGCAGTTTCTAAAGAAAGAGTGTTTCAGAATTGCTCAATCAAATGTACACTTCAACTCTGCTAGTTGAATGCACAGAACAGATGGAAGTTTCACAGAATGCTTCTGTGTAGTTTTGATTTGGAGATATTCCTTTTTCCAGTATAGGCCCCTTAGCAGTCCGAATGTCCTCTTGCAGTTTGTTCAGAAACAGTGTTTCAGAAATGCTCAGTCAAAAGCAAGCTTTAAGTCTGTTAGTTGAGTGCTCAGAACAGAAGGAAGTTTCACAGAATGCTTCTGTGTAGTTTATATTTGGAGATATCCCATTTTCCACTATAGGCCCCTTAGCGATCAGAATGTCCACTTGCAGTTTCTACAGAAAGAGTGTTTCAGAACTGCTCAATCTAAAGTAAGCTTAAACTCTCTTAGATGAATGCAAAGAACAGAAAGGTTTCACAGAATGCTTCTGTGTAGTACTGATTTGAAGATATTCCTTTTTCCACTGTAGGCTCCTTAGCTCTCCGAATGTCCACTTGCAGTTTCTACAGAAAGAGTGTTTCAGAACTGCTGAATCAAAAGTAATCATCAATTCTGTTAGTTCAATGTAGAGAAGAGAAAGATGTTTCACAGAATGCTTCTGTGTAGTTTTTATTTGGAGATATTCCTTTTTCTACTCTAGGCCCCTTACCGGTCGGAATGTCCACTTGCAGTTTCTACAGAAATGATGTTTCAGAACTGCTCAATCAAATGTATGCTTTAACTCGGTTAGTTGAATGCACAGAACAGAAAGAAGTTTCACATAACGCTTCTGTGTAGTTTTGATTTGAAGATATTCCTTTTTCCTCTATAGGCCACATAGCGTTCAGAATGTCCACCTGCAATTTCTACAGAATGTGGGTTTCAGAACTGCTCAATCAAAAGTATGCTTCAACTCTGTTAGGTAAAAGCACAGAACAGAAAGTAGTTTCACAGAATGCTTCTGTGTAGTTTTTATTTGGAGATATACCTTATTCCACTATATGCCCCTTAGCGATCAGAATGTCCACTTGCAGTTTCTACAGAAAGAGTGTTTCAGAACTCCTCAATCTAAAGTATGCTTAAACTCTCTTAGTTGAATGCACAGAACAGAAAGAGGTTTCACAGAATGTTTCTGTGTAGTTTTGATTTGATGATATTCCTTTTTCCACTGTAGGCTCCTTAGCTCTCCGAATGTCCACTTGCAGTTTCTACCGAAAGAGTGTTTCAGAACTTCTCAATCAAATGTACGCTTCAACTCTGCTAATTGAATGCACAGAACAGATGGAAGTTTCACAGAATGCTTCTGTGTAGTTTTGATTGGAAGATATTCCTTTTTCCACTATAGGCCCCTTTGCGGTCAGAATGTCCACTTGCAGTTTCTACATAAAGTGTGTTTCAGAAATGTTCAATCAAAAGTAAGCTTCAACTCTGTTAGGTGAAAGCACAGAACAGAAAGCAGTTTCACAGAATGCTTCTGTGAACTTTTTATTTGAAGATATTGCTTTTTCCTCTATAGGCCCCTTAGCTCTCCGAATGTCCACTTGCAGTTTCTACAGAAAGAGTGTTTTAGAACTGCTCAATCAAAAGTAAGCTTAAACTCTCTTAGTTGAATGCACAGAACAGAAAGAAGTTTCAGAGAATACTTCTGTGTAGTTTTGATTTGAAGATATTCGTTTTTCCACTGTAGGCCCAAACGCGTTCCGAATGTCCACTTGCAGTTTCTAAAGAAAGAGTGTTTCAGAATTGCTCAATCAAATGTACACTTCAACTCTGCTAGTTGAATGCACAGAACAGATGGAAGTTTCACAGAATGCTTCTGTGTAGTTTTGATTTGGAGATATTCCTTTTTCCACTATAGGCCCCTTAGCGGTCCGAATGTCCTCTTGCAGTTTCTTCAGAAACAGTGTTTCAGAAATGCTCAGTCAAAAGCAAGCTTTAAGTCTGTTAGTTGAGTGCTCAGAACAGAAGGAAGTTTCACAGAATGCTTCTGTGTAGTTTATATTTGGAGATATCCCATTTTCCACTATAGGCCCCTTAGCGATCAAAATGTCCACTTGCAGTTTCTACAGAAAGAGTGTTTCAGAACTGTTCAATCTAAAGTAAGCTTAAACTCTCTCAGTTGAATGCACAGAACAGGAAGAAGTTTCAGAGCATACTTCTGTGTAGTTTTGATTTGAAGATATTAGTTTTTCCATTGTAGGCCCAAAAGCGTTCCGAATGTCCACTTGCAGTTTCCAAGAAAGAGTGTTTCAGAATTGCTCAATCAAATGTACACTTCAACTCTGCTATTTGAATGCACAGAACAGATGGAAGTTTCACACAATGCATCTGTGTAGTTTTGATTTGGAGATATTCCTTTTTCCACTATAGGCCCCTTAGCGGTCCGAATGTCCTCTTGCAGTTTCTTCAGAAACAGTGTTTCAGAAATGCTCAGTCAAAAGCAAGCTTTAAGTCTGTTAGTTGAGTGCTCCGAACAGAAGGAAATTTCACAGAATGCTTCTGTGTAGTTTATATTTGGAGATATCCCATTTTCCACTATAGGCCCCTTAGCGATCAGAATGTCCATTTGCAGTTTCTACAGAAAGAGTGTTTCAGAACTGCTGAATCAAAAGTAATCATCAATTCTGTTAGTTCAATGTACAGAAGAGAAAGATGTTTCACAGAATGCTTCTGTGTAGTTTTTATTTGGAGATATTCCTTTTTCTACTCTAGGCCCCTTACCGGTCGGAATGTCCACTTGCAGTTTCTACAGAAATGATGTTTCAGAACTGCTCAATCAAATGTATGCTTTAACTCTGTTAGTTGAATGCACAGAACAGAAAGAAGTTTCACATAACGCTTCTGGGTAGTTTTGATTTGAAGATATTCCTTTTTCCTCTATAGGCCACATAGCGTTCAGAATGTCCACTTGCAATTTCTACAGAAAGTGGGTTTCAGAACTGCTCAATCAAAAGTATGCTTCAACTCTGTTAGGTAAAAGCACAGAACAGAAAGTAGTTTCACAGAATGCTTCTGTGCAGTTTTTATTTGGAGATATACCTTTTTCCACTATAGGCCCCTTAGCGATCAGAATGTCCACTTGCAGTTTCTACAGAAAGAGTGTTTCAGAACTCCTCAATCTAAAGTATGCTTAAACTCTCTTAGTTGAATGCACAGAACAGAAAGAAGTTTCACAGAATGTTTCTGTGTAGTTTTGATTTGATGATATTCCTTTTTCCACTGTAGGCTCCTTAGCTCTCCGAATGTCCACTTGCAGTTTCTACCGAAAGAGTGTTTCAGAACTGCTCAATCAAATGTACGCTTCAACTCTGCTAATTGAATGCACAGAACAGATGGAAGTTTCACAGAATGCTTCTGTGTAGTTTTGATTGGAAGATATTCCTTTTTCCACTATAGGCCTCTTAGCGGTCAGAATGTCCACTTGCAGTTTCTACATAAAGTGTGTTTCAGAAGTGTTCAATCAAATGCAAGCTTCAACTCTGTTAGGTGAAAGCACAGAGCAGAAAGCAGTTTCACAGAATGCTTCTGTGAAGTTTTTATTTGAAGATATTGCTTTTTCCTCTATAGGCCCCTTAGCTCTCCGAATGTCCACTTGCAGTTTCTACAGAAAGAGTGTTTTAGAACTGCTCAATCAAAAGTAAGCTTAAACTCTCTTAGTTGAATGCACAGAACAGAAAGAAGTTTCAGAGAATACTTCTGTGTAGTTTTGATTTGAAGATATTCGTTTTTCCACTGTAGGCCCAAAAGCGTTCCGAATGTCCACTTGCAGTTTCTATAGAAATGATGTTTCAGAACTGCTCAATCAAATGTATGCTTTAACTCTGTTAGTTGAATGCACAGAACAGAAAGAAGTTTCATATAACGCTTCTCTGTAGTTTTGATTTGAAGATATTCCTTTTTCCTCTATAGGCCACATAGCTTTCAGAATGTCCACTTGCAATTTCTACAGAAAGTGGGTTTCAGAACTGCTCAATCAAAAGTATGCTTCAACTCTGTTAGGTAAAAGCACAGAACAGAAAGTAGTTTCACAGAATGCTTCTGTGTAATTTTTATTTGGAGATATACGTTTTTCCACTATAGGCCCCTTAGCGATCAGAATGTCCACTTGCAGTTTCTACAGAAAGAGTGTTTCAGAACTCCTCAATCTAAAGTATGCTTAAACTCTCTTAGTTGAATGCACAGAACAGAAAGAAGTTTCACAGAATGTTTCTGTGTAGTTTTGATTTGATGATATTCCTTTTTCCACTGTAGGCTCCTTAGCTCTCCGAATGTCCACTTGCAGTTTCTACCGAAAGAGTGTTTCAGAACTGCTCAATCAAATGTCCGCTTCAACTCTGCTAATTGAATGCACAGAACAGATGGAAGTCTCACAGAATGCTTCTGTGTAGTTTTGATTGGAAGATATTCCTTTTTCCACTATAGGACCCTTAGCGGTCAGAATGTCCACCTGCAGTTTCTACATAAAGTGTGTTTCAGAAGTGTTCAATCAAAAGTAAGCTTCAACTCTGTTAGGCGAAAGCACAGAACAGAAAGCAGTTTCACAGAATGCTTCTGTGAAGTTTTTATTTGAAGATATTGCTTTTTCCTCTATAGGCCCCTTAGCTCTCCGAATGTCCACTTGCAGTTTCTACAGAAAGAGTGTTTTAGAACTGCTCAATCAAAAGTAAGCTTAAACTCTCTTAGTTGAATGCACAGAACACAAAGAAGTTTCAGAGAATACTTCTGTGTAGTTTTGATTTGAAGATATTCGTTTTTCCACTGTAGGCCTAAAAGCGTTCCGAATGTCCACTTGCAGTTTCTAAAGAAAGAGTGTTTCAGAATTGCTCAATCAAATGTACACTTCAACTCTGCTAGTTGAATGCACAGAACAGATGGAAGTTTCACAGAATGCTTCTGTGTAGTTTTGATTTGGAGATATTCCTTTTTCCACTATAGGCCCCTTAGCAGTCCGAATGTTCTCTTGCAGTTTGTTCAGAAACAGTGTTTCAGAAATGCTCAGTCAAAAGCAAGCTTTAAGTCTGTTAGTTGAGTGCTCAGAACAGAAGGAAGTTTCACAGAATGCTTCTGTGTAGTTCATATTTGGAGATATCCCATTTTCCACTATAGGCCCCTTAGCGATCAGAATGTCCACTTGCAGTTTCTACAGAAAGAGTGTTTCAGAACTGCTCAATCTGAAGTAAGCTTAAACTCTCTTAGTTGAATGCACAGAACAGAAAGATGTTTCAGAGAATACTTCTGTGTAGTTTTGATTTGAAGATATTCCTTTTTCCACTGTAGGCCCAAAAGCGTTCCGAATGTCCACTTGCAGTTTCTAAAGAAAGAGTGTTTCAGAATTGCTCAATCAAATGTACACTTCAACTCTGCTAGTTGAATGCACAGAACAGATGGAAGTTTCACAGAATGCTTCTGTGTAGTTTTGATTTGGAGATATTCCTTTTTCCACAATAGGCCCCTTAGGAGTCCGAATGTCCTCTTGCAGTTTCTTCAGAAACAGTGTTTCAGAAATGCTCAGTCAAAAGCAAGCTTTAAGTCTGTTAGTTGAGTGCTCAGAACAGAAGGAAGTTTCACAGAATGCTTCTGTGTAGTTTATATTTGGAGATATCCCATTTTCCACTATAGGCCCCTTAGCGATCAGAATGTCCACTTGCAGTTTCTACAGAAAGAGTGTTTCAGAACTGCTCAATCTAAAGTAAGCTTAAACTCTCTTAGTTGAATGCACAGAACAGAAAGAAGTTTCACAGAATGCTTCTGTGTAGTATTGATTTGAAGATATTCCTTTTTCCACTGTAGGCTCCTTAGCTCTCCGAATGTCCACTTGCAGTTTCTACAGAAAGTGTGTTTCAGAACTGCTGAATCAAAAGTAATCATCAATTCTGTTAGTTCAATGTAGAGAAGAGAAAGATGTTTCACAGAATGCTTCTGTGTAGTTTTTATTTGGATATATTCCTTTTTCTACTCTAGGCCCCTTACCGGTCGGAATGTCCACTTGCAGTTTCTACAGAAATGATGTTTCAGAACTGCTCAATCAAATGTATGCTTTAACTCTGTTAGTTGAATGCACAGAACAGAAAGAAGTTTCATATAACGCTTCTCTGTAGTTTTGATTTGAAGATATTCCTTTTTCCTCTATAGGCCACATAGCGTTCAGAATGTCCACTTGCAGTTTCTACAGAAAGTGGGTTTCAGAACTGCTCAATCAAAAGTATGCTTCAACTCTGTTAGGTAAAAGCACAGAACAGAAAGTAGTTTCACAGAATGCTTCTGTGTAGTTTTTATTTGGAGATATCCCATTTTCCACTATAGGCCCCTTAGCGATCAGAATGTCCACTTGCAGTTTCTACAGAAAGAGTGTTTCAGAACTGTTCAATCTAAAGTAAGCTTAAACTCTCTTAGTTGAATGCACAGAACAGAAAGAAGTTTCAGAGAATACTTCTGTGTAGTTTTGATTTGAAGATATTCGTTTTTCCACTGTAGGCCCAAAAGCTTTCCGAATGTCCACTTGCAGTTTCTAAAGAAAGAGTGTTTCAGAAATGCTCAATCAAATGTACACTTCAGCTCTGCTAGTTGAATGCACAGAACAGATGGAAGTTTCACAGAATGCTTCTGTGTAGTTTTGATTTGGAGATATTCCTTTTTCCACTATAGGCCCCTTAGCGGTCCGAATGTCCTCTTGCAGTTTCTTCAGAAACAGTGTTTCAGAAATGCTCAGTCAAAAGCAAGGTTTAAGTCTGTTAGTTGAGTGCTCAGAACAGAAGGAAGTTTCACAGAATGCTTCTGTGTAATTTATATTTGGAGATATCCCATTTTCCACTATAGGCCCCTTAGCGATCAGAATGTCCACTTGCAGTTTCTACAGAAAGAGTGTTTCAGAACTGCTCAATCTAAAGTAAGCTTAAACTCTCTTAGTTGAATGCACAGAACAGAAAGAAGTTTCACAGAATGCTTCTGTGTAGTATTGATTTGAAGATAGTCCTTTTTCCACTGTAGGCTCCTTAGCTCTCCGAATGTCCACTTGCAGTTTCTATAGAAAGAGTGTTTCAGAACTGCTCACTCAAAAGTAAGCTTCAACTCCGTTAGTTGAATGCACAGAACAGAAAGGTGTTTCACAGAATGATTCGGTGTAGTTTTTATTTCAGGATATCCCTTTTTACACTGTAGGCCACTGAGCGCTCTGAATGTCCTCTTCTAGTTGCCACTGAAAGAGTGTTTCAGAACTGCTCAATCAAAAGTAAGCTTGTAGTCTGTTAGTTGAATGCACAGACCAGAAAGCAGTTTCACAGAAAGGTTCTGTGTAGTTTTTATTTGAGGATAGTCGTTTTTCCACAATACGCCCCTTAGCGCAGCGACTGTCCACTTGCAATTTCTACAGAAAGTGTGATTCAGAACTGCACAATCAAAACTAAGTTTCAACTCTGTTAGTTGAATGCACAGAAGGGAAAAAAGTTTCACAGAGTGCTTCTGTGTAGTTTTTATTTGAAGATATTCCTGTTTCCACCATAGGTTCCTGAGCACTCTAAATGTCCACTTGCAGTTTCTACAGAAAGAGTGTTTCAGAACTGCTCAATCAAAAGTAAGGTTCAAATCTGTTAGTTGAATGCAGAGAACACAAAGGTGTTTCACAGAATGCTTCGGTGTTGTTTTTATTTCCAGATATTCCTTTTTACACTCTAGGCCCGTTAGCGCTCCGAATGTCCACGTGCAGTTTCTACAGAAAGAGTGTTTCATAACTGCTCAATTGAAAGTAAACTTCAACTCTGTTAGTTGAATGCACAGAACAGAAAGAAGTTTCACAGAATGGTTCTGTGTAGTTTTCATTTGATGATATTCCTTTTTCCACTATAGGCTTCTGAGCGCTCTGAGTATCCACTTGCAGTTTCTACAGAAAGAGTGTTTCAGAACTACCCAATCAAAAGTAAGCTTCAAATCTGTTAGTCGAATGCACAGAACAGAAAGGAGTTTCACAGAATGCTTCTGTGTAGTTTTCATTTGAAGATATTCCTTTTTCCACTAAAGGCCCTTAGCCCAGAGAATGTCCAATTGCAATTTCTACAGAAAGTGTGTTACAGAACTGCTCAATCAAAAGTAGGCTTCAACTCTGTTAGTTGAATGCAGAGAACAGAAAGAAGTTTCACAGAATGCTTCTGTGTAGTTTTATTTGAGGATATTCCTTTTTCCACTCGAGACGCCATAGCCCTCCGAATGTCAAATTGCCTTTTCTACAGAAAGAAATTTTCAGAACTGCTCAATGAAACGTAAGCTTCAAATCTGTTAGTTGAATGCATGGAACAGAAAGTAGTTTCGTAGAATGCTTCTGTGTAGTTTTTATTTGAAGATATTCCTTTTTCCACTACAGGCCCCGTAGAGCTCCGAATGTCCACTTGCGGTTTCTACAGAAAGCGTGTTTCAGAACTGCTCAATCAAAAGTAAGCTTCAACTCTGTTAGTTGATTGCACAGCAGAGAAACAAGTTTCACAGAATGCTTCTGTGTGGTTTTTATTTGAAGATATTCCTTTTTCCACTACAGGCCCTGTAGCGCTCCGAAAGTGCAGTTGCAGTTTCTACTAAAAGAGTGTTTCAGAACTGCTCAATCAAAAGTAAGCTTCAACTCCGTTAGTTGAATGCAGAGAACAGGAAGAAGTTTCACAGAATGCTTCGTTGTAGTTTTTATTTCAAGATATTCCTTTTTACACTGTAGGCCCTTGAGCGCTCCGAATGTCCACTTGTAGTTTCCACAGAAAGAGTGTTTCAGAACTGCTCAATCAAAAGTAAGCTTGTACTCTGTTAGTTGAATGCACAGACCAGAAAGCAGTTTCACAGAAAGGTTCTGTGTAGTTTTTTTTGAGGATATTTGTTTTTCCACAATACGCCCCTTAGCGCAGCGACTGTCCACTTGCAATTTCTACAGAAAGTGTGATTCAGAACTGCAAAATCAAAAGTAAGTTTCAACTCTGTTAGTTGAAAGCACAGAAGGGAAAGAAGTTTCACAGAATGCTTCTGTGTAGTTTTTATTTGAAGATATTCCTGTTTCCACTATAGGTTCCTGAGCGTTCCAAATGTCCACTTGCAGTTTCAAAAGAAAGAGTGTTTCAGAACTGCTCAATCAAAAGTAAGGTTCAAATCTGTTAGTTGAATGCAGAGAACACAAAGGTGTTTCACAGAATGCTTCGGTGTAGTTTTTATTTCAAGATATTCCTTTTTACACTATAGGCCCGTTAGCGCTCCGAATGTCCACGTGCAGTTTCTACAGAAAGAGTGTTTCATAACTGCTCAATCGAAAGTAAGCTTCAACTCTGTTAGTTGAATGCACAGAACAGAAAGAAGTTTCACAGAATGCTTCTGTGTAGTTTTCATTTGATGATATTCCTTTTTCCACTATAGGCTTCTGAGCGCTCTGAGTATCCACTTGCAGTTTGTACAGAAAGAGTGTTTCAGAACTACCCAATCAAATGTAAGCTTCAACTCTGTTAGTTGAATGAACAGAACAGAAAGTAGTTTCACAGAATGCTTCTGTGTAGTTTTCATTTGAAGATATTCCTTTTTCCACTAAAGGCCCTTAGCGCTCAGAATGTCCATTTGCAGTTTCTACAGAAAGAGTATTTCAGAACTGCTCAATCAAAAGTAAGGTTCAAATCTGTTAGGTGAATGCACAGAACAGAAAGGAGTTTCACAGAAACTTTCTGTGTAGTTTTTATTTGAGGATATTCCTTTTTCCACAATACGCCCCTTAGCCCAGAGAATGTCCAATTGCAATTTCTACAGAAAGTGTGTTTCAGAACTGCTCAATCAAAAGTAAACTTCAACTCTGTTAGTTGAATGCAGAGAACAGAAAGAAGTTTCACAGAATGATTCTGTGTAGTTTTTATTGGAAGATATTCCTTTTTCCACTATAGGCTTCCTAGCTCTCCAAATTTCCACTTGCACTTTCTACAGAAATAGTGTTTCATAACTGCTCAATCAAAAGTAATCTTCAACTCTGTTAGTTGAATGCACAGAACAGAAGGAAGTTTCACAGAATGCTTCTATGTAGTTTTTATTTGAAGATATTCCTTTTTCCACTATAGGCCACTGAGCGCTCTGAATGTCCACTTGCAGTTTCTAAAGAAAGAGTGTCTCAGAACTGCTCAATCAAAAGTAAGCTTCAAATCTGTTAGTTGAATGCAGAGAACAGAAAGTTGTTTCACAGAATGCTTCGGTGTTGTTTTTATTTCAAGATATTCCTTTTTCCACTATAGGCCCCTTAGCGCTCGGAATGTCCACTTGCAGTTTCTACAGAAAGAGTGTTTCAGAACTGCTCAATCAAAAGTAAGCTTGTAGTCTGTTAGTTGAATGCACAGAACAGAAAGGAGTTTCACAGAAAAGTTCTGTGTAGTTTTTATTTGAGGATATTACTTTTCCCACTATACGCCACTTAGCGCAGAGAATGTCCATTTGCAATTTCTACAGAACGTGTGTTTCAGAACTGCTCTATCAAAAGTAAGCCTGAACTCTGTTAGTTGAATGCACAGAAGAGAAAGAAGTTTCACAGAATGCTTCTGTGTAGTTTTTATTTGAAGATGTTCCTTTTTCCACTACAGGCCCCGTAGCGCTTCGAAAGTGCAGTTGCAGTTTCTACTGAAAGAGTGTTTCAGAACTGCTCACTCAAAAGTAAGTTTCAACTCTGTTAGTTGTATGCACAGAAGGGAAAAAAGTTTCACAGAATGCTTCTGTGTAGTTTTTATTTGAAGATATTCCTGTTTCCACCATAGGTTCCTGAGCACTCCAAATGTCCACTTGCAGTTTCTACAGAAAGAGTGTTTCAGAACTGCTCAATCAAAAGTAAGGTTCAAATCTGTTAGTTGAATGCAGAGAACACAAAGGTGTTTCACAGAATGCTTCGGTGTTGTTTTTATTTCAAGATATTCCTTTTTACACTATAGGCCCGTTAGCGCTCCGAATGTCCACGTGCAGTTTCTACAGAAAGAGTGTTTCATAACTGCTCAATCGAAAGTAAGCTTCAACTCTGTTAGTTGAATGCACAGAACAGAAAGAAGTTTCACAGAATGCTTCTCTGTAGTTTTCATTTGATGATATTCCTTTTTCCACTATAGGCTTCTGAGCGCTCTGAGTATCCACTTGCAGTTTCTACAGAAAGAGTGTTTCAGAACTACCCAATCAAAAGTAAGCTTCAACTCTGTTAGTCGAATGAACAGAACAGAAGGAAGTTTCACAGAATGCTTCTGTGTAGTTTTCATTTGAAGATATTCCTTTTTCCACTATAGGCCACTGAGCACTCCGAATGTCCACTTGCAGTTTCTAAAGAAAGAGTGTCTCAGAACTGCTCAATCAAAAGTAAGCTACAACTCTGTTAGTTGAATGCAGAGAACAGAAAGATGTTTCACAGAATGCTTCGGTGTTGTTTTTATTTCAAGATATTCCTTTTTCCACTATTGGCCCCTTAGCGCTCGGAATGTCCTCTTGCAGTTTCTACAGAAAGAGTGTTTCAGAACTGCTCAATCAAAAGTAAGCTTGTACTCTGTTAGTTGAATGCACAGAACAGAAAGGAGTTTCACAGAAAAGTTCTGTGTAGTTTTTATTTGAGGATATTCCTTTTTCCACTATACGCCGCTTAGGGCAGAGGATGTCCATTTGCAATTTCTACAGAAAGTGTGTTTCAGAACTGCTCAATCAAAAGAAAGCTTCAACTCTGTTAGTTGAATGCACAGCAGAGAAACAAGTTTCACAGAATGCTTCTGTGTAGTTTTTATTTGAAGATATTCCTTTTTACACTGTAGGCCCCTTAGCGCTCCGAATGTCCACTTGTAGTTTCCCCAGAAAGAGTGTTTCAGAACTGCTCAATCAAAAGTAAGCTTGTAGTCTGTTAGTTGAATGCACAGACCAGAAAGCAGTTTCACAGAAAGGTTCTGTGTAGTTTTTATTTGAGGATATTCGTTTTTCCACAATACACCCCTTAGCGCAGCGACTGTCCACTTGCAATTTCTACAGAAAGTGTGATTCAGAACTGCACAATCAAAAGTAAGTTTCAACTCTGTTAGTTGAACGCACAGAAGGGAAAAAAGTTTCAGAGAATGCTTCTGTGTAGTTTTTATTTGAAGATATTCCTGTTTCCACTATAGGTTCCTGAGCACTCCGAATGTCCACTTGCAGTTTCTACAGAAAGAGGGTTTCAGAACTGCTCAATCAAAAGTAAGCTTGTAGTCTGTTAGTTGAATGCACAGAACAGAAAGGAGTTTCACAGAAAAGTTCTGTGTAGTGTTTATTTGAGGATATTACTTTTTCCACTATACGCCACTTAGCGCAGAGAATGTCCATTTGCAATTTCTACAGAACGTGTGTTTCAGAACTGCTCTATCAAAAGTAAGCTTGAACTCTGTTAGTTGAATGCACAGCAGAGAAACAAGTTTCACAGAATGCTTCTGTGTAGTTTTTATTTGAAGATATTCCTTTTTCCACTACAGGCCCCGTAGCGCTTCGAAAGTGCAGTTGCAGTTTCTACTGAAAGAGTGTTTCAGAACTGCTCACTCAAAAGTAAGCTTCAACTCCGTTAGTTGAATGCACAGAACAGAAAGAAGTTTCACAGAATGCTTCGGTGTAGTTTTTATTTCAGGATATCCCTTTTTACACTGTAGGCCACTGAGCGCTCTGAATGTCCTCTTCTAGTTGCCACAGAAAGAGTGTTTCAGAACTGCTCAATCAAAAGTAAGCTTGTAGTCTGTTAGTTGAATGCACAGACCAGAAAGCAGTTTCACGGAAAGGTTCTGTGTAGTTTTTATTTGAGGATAGTCGTTTTTCCACAATACGCCCCTTAGCGCAGCGACTGTCCACTTGCAATTTCTACAGAAAGTGTGATTCAGAACTGCACAATCAAAAGTAAGTTTCAACTCTGTTAGTTGAATGCACAGAAGGGAAAAAAGTTTCACAGAATGCTTCTGTGTAGTTTTTATTTGAAGATATTCCTGTTTCCACCATAGGTTCCTGAGCACTCCAAATGTCCACTTGCAGTTTCTACAGAAAGAGTGTTTCAGAACTGCTCAATCAAAAGTAAGGTTCAAATCTGTTAGTTGAATGCAGAGAACACAAAGGTGTTTCACAGAATGCTTCGGTGTTGTTTTTATTTCAAGATATTCCTTTTTACACTATAGGCCCGTTAGCGCTCCGAATGTCCACGTGCAGTTTCTACAGAAAGAGTGTTTCATAACTGCTCAATCGAAAGTAAGCTTCAACTCTGTTAGTTGAATGCACAGAACAGAAAGAAGTTTCACAGAATGCTTCTGTGTAGTTTTCATTTGATGATATTCCTTTTTCCACTATAGGCTTCTGAGCGCTCTGAGTATCCACTTGCAGTTTCTACAGAAAGGGTGTTTCAGAACTACCCAATCAAAAGTAAGCTTCAACTCTGTTAGTCGAATGAACAGAACAGAAGGAAGTTTCACAGAATGCTTCTGTGTAGTTTTCATTTGAAGATATTCCTTTTTCCACTATAGGCCACTGAGCACTCCGAATGTCCACTTGCAGTTTCTAAAGAAAGAGTGTCTCAGAACTGCTCAATCAAAAGTAAGCTTCAACTCTGTTAGTTGAATGCAGAGAACAGAAAGATGTTTCACAGAATGCTTCGGTGTTGTTTTTATTTCAAGATATTCCTTTTTCCACTATTGGCCCCTTAGCGCTCGGAATGTCCTCTTGCAGTTTCTACAGAAAGAGTGTTTCAGAACTGCTCAATCAAAAGTAAGCTTGTACTCTGTTAGTTGAATGCACAGAACAGAAAGGAGTTTCACAGAAAAGTTCTGTGTAGTTTTTATTTGAGGATATTACTTTTTCCACTATACGCCGCTTAGGGCAGAGGATGTCCATTTGCAATTTCTACAGAAAGTGTGTTTCAGAACTGCTCAATCAAAAGAAAGCTTCAACTCTGTTAGTTGAATGCACAGCAGAGAAACAAGTTTCACAGAATGCTTCTGTGTAGTTTTTATTTGAAGATATTCCTTTTTACACTGTAGGCCCCTTAGCGCTCCGAATGTCCACTTGTAGTTTCCCCAGAAAGAGTGTTTCAGAACTGCTCAATCAAAAGTAAGCTTGTAGTCTGTTAGTTGAATGCACAGACCAGAAAGCAGTTTCACAGAAAGGTTCTGTGTAGTTTTTATTTGAGGATATTCGTTTTTCCACAATACACCCCTTAGCGCAGCCACTGTCCACTTGCAATTTCTACAGAAAGTGTGATTCAGAACTGCACAATCAAAAGTAAGTTTCAACTCTGTTAGTTGAACGCACAGAAGGGAAAAAAGTTTCACAGAATGCTTCTGTGTAGTTTTTATTTGAAGATATTCCTGTTTCCACTATAGGTTCCTGAGCACTCCGAATGTCCACTTGCAGTTTCTACAGAAAGAGGGTTTCAGAACTGCTCAATCAAAAGTAAGCTTGTAGTCTGTTAGTTGAATGCACAGAACAGAAAGGAGTTTCACAGAAAAGTTCTGTGTAGTGTTTATTTGAGGATATTACTTTTTCCACTATACGCCACTTAGCGCAGAGAATGTCCATTTGCAATTTCTACAGAACGTGTGTTTCAGAACTGCTCTATCAAAAGTAAGCTTGAACTCTGTTAGTTGAATGCACAGCAGAGAAACAAGTTTCACAGAATGCTTCTGTGTAGTTTTTATTTGAAGATATTCCTTTTTCCACTACAGGCCCCGTAGCGCTTCGAAAGTGCAGTTGCAGTTTCTACTGAAAGAGTGTTTCAGAACTGCTCACTCAAAAGTAAGCTTCAACTCCGTTAGTTGAATGCACAGAACAGAAAGAAGTTTCACAGAATGCTTCGGTGTAGTTTTTATTTCAGGATATCCCTTTTTACACTGTAGGCCACTGAGCGCTCTGAATGTCCTCTTCTAGTTGCCACAGAAAGAGTGTTTCAGAACTGCTCAATCAAAAGTAAGCTTGTAGTCTGTTAGTTGAATTCACAGACCAGAAAGCAGTTTCACGGAAAGGTTCTGTGTAGTTTTTATTTGAGGATAGTCGTTTTTCCACAATACGCCCCTTAGCGCAGCGACTGTCCACTTGCAATTTCTACAGAAAGTGTGATTCAGAACTGCACAATCAAAAGTAAGTTTCAACTCTGTTAGTTGAATGCACAGAAGGGAAAAAAGTTTCACAGAATGCTTCTGTGTAGTTTTTATTTGAAGATATTCCTGTTTCCACCATAGGTTCCTGAGCACTCCAAATGTCCACTTGCAGTTTCTACAGAAAGAGTGTTTCAGAACTGCTCAATCAAAAGTAAGGTTCAAATCTGTTAGTTGAATGCAGAGAACACAAAGGTGTTTCACAGAATGCTTCGGTGTTGTTTTTATTTCAAGATATTCCTTTTTACACTATAGGCCCGTTAGCGCTCCGAATGTCCACGTGCAGTTTCTAGAGAAAGAGTGTTTCATAACTGCTCAATCGAAAGTAAGCTTCAACTCTGTTAGTTGAATGCACAGAACAGAAAGAAGTTTCACAGAATGCTTCTGTGTAGTTTTCATTTGATGATATTCCTTTTTCCACTATAGGCTTCTGAGCGCTCTGAGTATCCACTTGCAGTTTCTACAGAAAGAGTGTTTCAGAACTACCCAATCAAAAGTAAGCTTCAACTCTGTTAGTCGAATGAACAGAACAGAAGGAAGTTTCACAGAATGCTTCTGTGTAGTTTTCATTTGAAGATATTCCTTTTTCCACTATAGGCCACTGAGCACTCCGAATGTCCACTTGCAGTTTCTAAAGAAAGAGTGTCTCAGAACTGCTCAATCAAAAGTAAGCTTCAACTCTGTTAGTTGAATGCAGAGAACAGAAAGATGTTTCACAGAATGCTTCGGTGTTGTTTTTATTTCAAGATATTCCTTTTTCCACTATTGGCCCCTTAGCGCTCGGAATGTCCTCTTGCAGTTTCTACAGAAAGAGTGTTTCAGAACTGCTCAATCAAAAGTAAGCTTGTACTCTGTTAGTTGAATGCACAGAACAGAAAGGAGTTTCACAGAAAAGTTCTGTGTAGTTTTTATTTGAGGATATTACTTTTTCCACTATACGCCGCTTAGGGCAGAGGATGTCCATTTGCAATTTCTACAGAAAGTGTGTTTCAGAACTGCTCAATCAAAAGAAAGCTTCAACTCTGTTAGTTGAATGCACAGCAGAGAAACAAGTTTCACAGAATGCTTCTGTGTAGTTTTTATTTGAAGATATTCCTTTTTACACTGTAGGCCCCTTAGCGCTCCGAATGTCCACTTGTAGTTTCCCCAGAAAGAGTGTTTCAGAACTGCTCAATCAAAAGTAAGCTTGTAGTCTGTTAGTTGAATGCACAGACCAGAAAGCAGTTTCACAGAAAGGTTCTGTGTAGTTTTTATTTGAGGATATTCGTTTTTCCACAATACACCCCTTAGCGCAGCGACTGTCCACTTGCAATTTCTACAGAAAGTGTGATTCAGAACTGCACAATCAAAAGTAAGTTTCAACTCTGTTAGTTGAACGCACAGAAGGGAAAAAAGTTTCACAGAATGCTTCTGTGTAGTTTTTATTTGAAGATATTCCTGTTTCCACTATAGGTTCCTGAGCACTCCGAATGTCCACTTGCAGTTTCTACAGAAAGAGGGTTTCAGAACTGCTCAATCAAAAGTAAGCTTGTAGTCTGTTAGTTGAATGCACAGAACAGAAAGGAGTTTCACAGAAAAGTTCTGTGTAGTGTTTATTTGAGGATATTACTTTTTCCACTATACGCCACTTAGCGCAGAGAATGTCCATTTGCAATTTCTACAGAACGTGTGTTTCAGAACTGCTCTATCAAAAGTAAGCTTGAAATCTGTTAGTTGAATGCACAGCAGAGAAACAAGTTTCACAGAATGCTTCTGTGTAGTTTTTATTTGAAGATATTCCTTTTTCCACTACAGGCCCCGTAGCGCTTCGAAAGTGCAGTTGCAGTTTCTACTGAAAGAGTGTTTCAGAACTGCTCACTCAAAAGTAAGCTTCAACTCCGTTAGTTGAATGCACAGAACAGAAAGAAGTTTCACAGAATGCTTCGGTGTAGTTTTTATTTCAGGATATCCCTTTTTACACTGTAGGCCACTGAGCGCTCTGAATGTCCTCTTCTAGTTGCCACAGAAAGAGTGTTTCAGAACTGCTCAATCAAAAGTAAGCTTGTAGTCTGTTAGTTGAATTCACAGACCAGAAAGCAGTTTCACGGAAAGGTTCTGTGTAGTTTTTATTTGAGGATAGTCGTTTTTCCACAATACGCCCCTTAGCGCAGCGACTGTCCACTTGCAATTTCTACAGAAAGTGTGATTCAGAACTGCACAATCAAAAGTAAGTTTCAACTCTGTTAGTTGAATGCACAGAAGGGAAAAAAGTTTCACAGAATGCTTCTGTGTAGTTTTTATTTGAAGATATTCCTGTTTCCACCATAGGTTCCTGAGCACTCCAAATGTCCACTTGCAGTTTCTACAGAAAGAGTGTTTCAGAACTGCTCAATCAAAAGTAAGGTTCAAATCTGTTAGTTGAATGCAGAGAACACAAAGGTGTTTCACAGAATGCTTCGGTGTTGTTTTTATTTCAAGATATTCCTTTTTACACTATAGGCCCGTTAGCGCTCCGAATGTCCACGTGCAGTTTCTACAGAAAGAGTGTTTCATAACTGCTCAATCGAAAGTAAGCTTCAACTCTGTTAGTTGAATGCACAGAACAGAAAGAAGTTTCACAGAATGCTTCTGTGTAGTTTTCATTTGATGATATTCCTTTTTCCACTATAGGCTTCTGAGCGCTCTGAGTATCCACTTGCAGTTTCTACAGAAAGAGTGTTTCAGAACTACCCAATCAAAAGTAAGCTTCAACTCTGTTAGTCGAATGAACAGAACAGAAGGAAGTTTCACAGAATGCTTCTGTGTAGTTTTCATTTGAAGATATTCCTTTTTCCACTATAGGCCACTGAGCACTCCGAATGTCCACTTGCAGTTTCTAAAGAAAGAGTGAATCAGAACTGCTCAATCAAAAGTAAGCTTCAACTCTGTTAGTTGAATGCAGAGAACAGAAAGATGTTTCACAGAATGCTTCGGTGTTGTTTTTATTTCAAGATATTCCTTTTTCCACTATTGGCCCCTTAGCGCTCGGAATGTCCTCTTGCAGTTTCTACAGAAAGAGTGTTTCAGAACTGCTCAATCAAAAGTAAGCTTGTACTCTGTTAGTTGAATGCACAGAACAGAAAGGAGTTTCACAGAAAAGTTCTGTGTAGTTTTTATTTGAGGATATTACTTTTTCCACTATACGCCGCTTAGGGCAGAGGATGTCCATTTGCAATTTCTACAGAAAGTGTGTTTCAGAACTGCTCAATCAAAAGAAAGCTTCAACTCTGTTAGTTGAATGCACAGCAGAGAAACAAGTTTCACAGAATGCTTCTGTGTAGTTTTTATTTGAAGATATTCCTTTTTACACTGTAGGCCCCTTAGCGCTCCGAATGTCCACTTGTAGTTTCCCCAGAAAGAGTGTTTCAGAACTGCTCAATCAAAAGTAAGCTTGTAGTCTGTTAGTTGAATGCACAGACCAGAAAGCAGTTTCACAGAAAGGTTCTGTGTAGTTTTTATTTGAGGATATTCGTTTTTCCACAATACACCCCTTAGCGCAGCGACTGTCCACTTGCAATTTCTACAGAAAGTGTGATTCAGAACTGCACAATCAAAAGTAAGTTTCAACTCTGTTAGTTGAACGCACAGAAGGGAAAAAAGTTTCACAGAATGCTTCTGTGTAGTTTTTATTTGAAGATATTCCTGTTTCCACTATAGGTTCCTGAGCACTCCGAATGTCCACTTGCAGTTTCTACAGAAAGAGGGTTTCAGAACTGCTCAATCAAAAGTAAGCTTGTAGTCTGTTAGTTGAATGCACAGAACAGAAAGGAGTTTCACAGAAAAGTTCTGTGTAGTGTTTATTTGAGGATATTACTTTTTCCACTATACGCCACTTAGCGCAGAGAATGTCCATTTGCAATTTCTACAGAACGTGTGTTTCAGAACTGCTCTATCAAAAGTAAGCTTGAACTCTGTTAGTTGAATGCACAGCAGAGAAACAAGTTTCACAGAATGCTTCTGTGTAGTTTTTATTTGAAGATATTCCTTTTTCCACTACAGGCCCCGTAGCGCTTCGAAAGTGCAGTTGCAGTTTCTACTGAAAGAGTGTTTCAGAACTGCTCACTCAAAAGTAAGCTTCAACTCCGTTAGTTGAATGCACAGAACAGAAAGAAGTTTCACAGAATGCTTCGGTGTAGTTTTTATTTCAGGATATCCCTTTTTACACTGTAGGCCACTGAGCGCTCTGAATGTCCTCTTCTAGTTGCCACAGAAAGAGTGTTTCAGAACTGCTCAATCAAAAGTAAGCTTGTAGTCTGTTAGTTGAATTCACAGACCAGAAAGCAGTTTCACGGAAAGGTTCTGTGTAGTTTTTATTTGAGGATAGTCGTTTTTCCACAATACGCCCCTTAGCGCAGCGACTGTCCACTTGCAATTTCTACAGAAAGTGTGATTCAGAACTGCACAATCAAAAGTAAGTTTCAACTCTGTTAGTTGAATGCACAGAAGGGAAAAAAGTTTCACAGAATGCTTCTGTGTAGTTTTTATTTGAAGATATTCCTGTTTCCACCATAGGTTCCTGAGCACTCCAAATGTCCACTTGCAGTTTCTACAGAAAGAGTGTTTCAGAACTGCTCAATCAAAAGTAAGGTTCAAATCTGTTAGTTGAATGCAGAGAACACAAAGGTGTTTCACAGAATGCTTCGGTGTTGTTTTTATTTCAAGATATTCCTTTTTACACTATAGGCCCGTTAGCGCTCCGAATGTCCACGTGCAGTTTCTACAGAAAGAGTGTTTCATAACTGCTCAATCGAAAGTAAGCTTCAACTCTGTTAGTTGAATGCACAGAACAGAAAGAAGTTTCACAGAATGCTTCTGTGTAGTTTTCATTTGATGATATTCCTTTTTCCACTATAGGCTTCTGAGCGCTCTGAGTATCCACTTGCAGTTTCTACAGAAAGAGTGTTTCAGAACTACCCAATCAAAAGTAAGCTTCAACTCTGTTAGTCGAATGAACAGAACAGAAAGTAGTTTCACAGAATGCTTCTGTGTAGTTTTCATTTGAAGATATTCCTTTTTCCACTAAAGGCCCTTAGCGCTCGGAATGTCCATTTGCAGTTTCTACAGAAAGAGTATTTCAGAACTGCTCAATCCAAAGTAAGGTTCAAAACTGTTAGTTGAATGCACAGAACAGAAAGGAGTTTCACAGAAACTTTCTCTGTAGTTTTTATTTGAGGATATACCTTTTTCCACTAAAGGCCCTTAGCCCAGAGAATGTCCAATTGCAATTTCTACAGAAAGTGTGTTACAGAACTGCTCAATCAAAAGTAGGCTTCAACTCTGTTAGTTGAATGCAGAGAACAGAAAGAAGTTTCACAGAATGCTTCTGTGTAGTTTTTATTGGAAGATATTCCTTTTTCCACTATAGGCTTCCTAGCTCTCCAAATTTCCACTTGCACTTTCTACAGAAATAGTGTTTCATAACTGCTCAATCAAAAGTAATCTTCAACTCTGTTAGTTGAATGCACAGAACAGAAGGAAGTTTCACAGAATGCTTCTATGTAGTTTTTATTTGAAGATATTCCTTTTTCCACTATAGGCCACTGAGCACTCCGAATGTCCACTTGCAGTTTCTAAAGAAAGAGTGTCTCAGAACTGCTCAATCAAAAGTAAGCTTCAACTCTGTTAGTTGAATGCAGAGAACAGAAAGATGTTTCACAGAATGCTTCGGTGTTGTTTTTATTTCAAGATATTCCTTTTTCCACTATTGGCCCCTTAGCGCTCGGAATGTCCTCTTGCAGTTTCTACAGAAAGAGTGTTTCAGAACTGCTCAATCAAAAGTAAGCTTGTACTCTGTTAGTTGAATGCACAGAACAGAAAGGAGTTTCACAGAAAAGTTCTGTGTAGTTTTTATTTGAGGATATTACTTTTTCCACTATACGCCGCTTAGCGCAGAGGATATCCATTTGCAATTTCTACAGAAAGTGTGTTTCAGAACTGCTCAATCAAAAGAAAGTTTCAACTCTGTTAGTTGAATGCACAGCAGAGAAACAAGTTTCACAGAATGCTTCTGTGTAGTTTTTATTTGAAGATATTCCTTTTTACACTGTAGGCCCCTTAGCGCTCCGAATGTCCACTTGTAGTTTCCCCAGAAAGAGTGTTTCAGAACTGCTCAATCAAAAGTAAGCTTGTAGTCTGTTAGTTGAATGCACAGACCAGAAAGCAGTTTCACAGAAAGGTTCTGTGTAGTTTTTATTTGAGGATATTCGTTTTTCCACAATACGCCACTTAGCGCAGCGACTGTCCACTTGCAATTTCTATAGAAAGTGTGATTCAGAACTGCACAATCAAAAGTAAGTTTCAACTCTGTTAGTTGAATGCACAGAAGGGAAAAAAGTTTCACAGAAAGCTTCTGTGTAGTTTTTATTTGAAGATATTCCTGTTTCCACTATAGGTTCCTGAACACTCCGAATGTCCACTTGCAGTTTCTACAGAAAGCGGGTTTCAGAACTGCTCAATCAAAAGTAAGGTTCAAATCTGTTAGTTGAATGCAGAGAACACAAAGGTGTTTCACAGAATGCTTCGGTGTAGTTGTTATTTCAAGATATTCCTTTTTACACTATAGGCCCGTTAGCGCTCCGAATGTCCACGTGCAGTTTCTACAGAAAGAGTGTTTCATAACTGCTCGATCGAAAGTAAGCTTCAACTCTGTTAGTTCAATGCACAGAACAGAAAGAAGTTTCACAGAATGCTTCTGTGTAGTTTTATTTGAGGATATTCCTTTTTCCACTAGAGATGCCATAGCCCTCCGAATGTCAAATTGCCTTTTCTACAGAAAGAAATTTTCAGAACTGCTCAATGAAACGTAAGCTTCAAATCTGTTAGTTGAATGCATGGAACAGAAAGTAGTTTCGTAGAATGCTTCTGTGTAGTTTTTATTTGAAGATATTCCTTTTTCCACTACAGGCCCCGTAGAGCTCCGAATGTCCACTTGCCGTTTCTACAGAAAGAGTGTTTCAGAACTGCTCAATCAAAAGTAAGCTTCAACTCTGTTAGTTGAATGCACAGCAGAGAAACAAGTTTCACAGAATGCTTCTGTGTGGTTTTTATTTGAAGATATTCCTTTTTCCACTACAGGCCCCGTAGCGCTCCGAAAGTGCAGTTGCAGTTTCTACTAAAAGAGTGTTTCAGAACTGCTAAATCAAAAGTAAGTTTCAACTCCGTTAGTTGAATGCAGAGAACAGAAAGAAGTTTCACAGAATGCTTCGTTGTAGTTTTTATTTCAAGATATTACTTTTTACACTGTAGGCCCTTGAGCGCTCCGAATGTCCACTTGTAGTTTCCACAGAAAGAGTGTTTCAGAACTGCTCAATCAAAAGTAAGCTTGTACTCTGTTAGTTGAATGCACAGACCAGAAAGCAGTTTCACAGAAAGGTTCTGTGTAGTTTTTATTTGAGGATAGTCGTTTTTCCACAATACGCCCCTTAGCGCAGCGACTGTCCACTTGCAATTTCTACAGAAAGTGTGATTCAGAACTGCAAAATCAAAAGTAAGTTTCAACTCTGTTAGTTGAAAGCACAGAAGGGAAAGAAGTTTCACAGAATGCTTCTGTGTAGTTTTTATTTGAAGATATTCCTGTTTCCACTATAGGTTCCTGAGCGTTCCAAATGTCCACTTGCAGTTTCAAAAGAAAGAGTGTTTCAGAACTGCTCAATCAAAAGTAAGGTTCAAATCTGTTAGTTGAATGCAGAGAACACAAAGGTGTTTCACAGAATGCTTCGGTGTAGTTTTTATTTCAAGATATTCCTTTTTACACTATAGGCCCGTTAGCGCTCCGAATGTCCACGTGCAGTTTCTACAGAAAGAGTGTTTCATAACTGCTCAATCGAAAGTAAGCTTCAACTCTGTTAGTTGAATGCACAGAACAGAAAGAAGTTTCACAGAATGCTTCTGTGTAGTTTTCATTTGATGATATTCCTTTTTCCACTATAGGCTTCTGAGCGCTCTGAGTATCCACTTGCAGTTTCTACAGAAAGAGTGTTTCAGAACTACCCAATCAAATGTAAGCTTCAACTCTGTTAGTTGAATGAACAGAACAGAAAGTAGTTTCACAGAATGCTTCTGTGTAGTTTTCATTTGAAGATATTCCTTTTTCCACTAAAGGCCCTTAGCGCTCGGAATGTCCATTTGCAGTTTCTACAGAAAGAGTATTTCCGAACTGCTCAATCAAAAGTAAGGTTCAAATCTGTTAGGTGAATGCACAGAACAGAAAGGGGTTTCACAGAAACTTTCTGTGTAGTTTTTATTTGAGGATATTCCTTTTTCCACAATACGCCCCTTAGCCCAGAGAATGTCCAATTGCAATTTCTACAGAAAGTGTGTTTCAGAACTGCTCAATCAAAAGTAAGCTTCAACTCTGTTAGTTGAATGCAGAGAACAGAAAGAAGTTTCACAGAATGATTCTGTGTAGTTTTTATTGGAAGATATTCCTTTTTCCACTATAGGCTTCCTAGCTCTCCAAATTTCCACTTGCACTTTCTACAGAAATAGTGTTTCATAACTGCTCAATCAAAAGTAATCTTCAACTCTGTTAGTTGAATGCACAGAACAGAAGGAAGTTTCACAGAATGCTTCTATGTAGTTTTTATTTGAAGATATTCCTTTTTCCACTATAGGCCACTGAGCGCTCTGAATGTCCACTTGCAGTTTCTAAAGAAAGAGTGTCTCAGAACTGCTCAATCAAAAGTAAGCTTCAACTCTGTTAGTTGAATGCAGAGAACAGAAAGTTGTTTCACAGAATGCTTCGGTGTTGTTTTTATTTCAAGATATTCCTTTTTCCACTATAGGCCCCTTAGCGCTCGGAATGTCCACTTGCAGTTTCTACAGAAAGAGTGTTTCAGAACTGCTCAATCAAAAGTAAGCTTGTAGTCTGTTAGTTGAATGCACAGAACAGAAAGGAGTTTCACAGAAAAGTTCTGTGTAGTTTTTATTTGAGGATATTACTTTTTCCACTATACGCCACTTAGCGCAGAGAATGTCCATTTGCAATTTCTACAGAACGTGTGTTTCAGAACTGCTCTATCAAAAGTAAGCTTCAACTCTGTTAGTTGAATGCACAGCAGAGAAACAAGTTTCACAGAATGCTTCTGTGTAGTTTTTATTTGAAGATATTCCTTTTTCCACTACAGGCCCCGTTGCGCTTCGAAAGTGCAGTTGCAGTTTCTACTGAAAGAGTGTTTCAGAACTGCTCACTCAAAAGTAAGCTTCAACTCCGTTAGTTGAATGCACAGAACAGAAAGAAGTTTCACAGAATGCTTCGGTGTAGTTTTTATTTCAGGATATCCCTTTTTACACTGTAGGCCACTGAGCGCTCTGAATGTCCTCTTCTAGTTTCCACAGAAAGAGTGTTTCAGAACTGCTCAATCAAAAGTAAGCTTGTAGTCTGTTAGTTGAATGCACAGACCAGAAAGCAGTTTCACAGAAAGGTTCTGTGTAGTTTTTATTTGAGGATAGTCGTTTTTCCACAATACGCCCCTTAGCGCAGCGACTGTCCACTTGCAATTTCTACAGAAAGTGTGATTCAGAACTGCACAATCAAAAGTAAGTTTCAACTCTGTTAGTTGAATGCACAGAAGGGAAAAAAGTTTCGCAGAATGCTTCTGTGTAGTTTTTATTTGAAGATATTCCTGTTTCCACCATAGGTTCCTGAGCACTCCAAATGTCCACTTGCAGTTTCTACAGAAAGAGTGTTTCAGAACTGCTCAATCAAAAGTAAGGTTCAAATCTGTTAGTTGAATGCAGAGAACACAAAGGTGTTTCACAGAATGCTTCGGTGTTGTTTTTATTTCAAGATATTCCTTTTTACACTATAGGCCCGTTAGCGCTCCGAATGTCCACGTGCAGTTTCTAGAGAAAGAGTGTTTCATAACTGCTCAATCGAAAGTAAGCTTCAACTCTGTTAGTTGAATGCACAGAACAGAAAGAAGTTTCACAGAATGCTTCTGTGTAGTTTTCATTTGATGATATTCCTTTTTCCACTATAGGCTTCTGAGCGCTCTGAGTATCCACTTGCAGTTTCTACAGAAAGAGTGTTTCAGAACTACCCAATCAAATGTAAGCTTCAACTCTGTTAGTTGAATGAACAGAACAGAAAGTAGTTTCACAGAATGCTTCTGTGTAGTTTTCATTTGAAGATATTCCTTTTTCCACTAAAGGCCCTTAGCGCTCAGAATGTCCATTTGCAGTTTCTACAGAAAGAGTATTTCAGAACTGCTCAATCAAAAGTAAGGTTCAAATCTGTTAGGTGAATGCACAGAACAGAAAGGAGTTTCACAGAAAATTTCTGTGTAGTTTTTATTTGAGGATATTCCTTTTTCCACAATACGCCCCTTAGCCCAGAGAATGTCCAATTGCAATTTCTACAGAAAGTGTGTTTCAGAACTGCTCAATCAAAATTAAGCTTCAACTCTGTTAGTTGAATGCAGAGAACAGAAAGAAGTTTCACAGAATGATTCTGTGTAGTTTTTATTGGAAGATATTCCTTTTTCCACTATAGGCTTCCTAGCTCTCCAAATTTCCACTTGCACTTTCTACAGAAATAGTGTTTCATAACTGCTCAATGAAAAGTAATCTTCAACTCTGTTAGTTGAATGCACAGAACAGAAGGAAGTTTCACAGAATGCTTCTATGTAGTTTTTATTTGAAGATATTCCTTTTTCCACTATAGGCGCCTTAGCGCTCGGAATGTCCACTTGCAGTTTCTACAGAAAGAGTGTTTCAGAACTGCTCAATCAAAAGTAAGCTTGTAGTCTGTTAGTTGAATGCACAGAACAGAAAGGAGTTTCACGGAAAAGTTCTGTGTAGTTTTTATTTGAGGATATTACTTTTTCCACTATACGCCACTTAGCGCAGAGAATGTCCATTTGCAATTTCTACAGAACGTGTGTTTCAGAACTGCTCTATCAAAAGTAAGCTTCAACTCTGTTAGTTGAATGCACAGCAGAGAAACAAGTTTCACAGAATGCTTCTGTGTAGTTTTTATTTGAAGATATTCCTTTTTCCACTACAGGCCCCGTAGCGCTTCGAAAGTGCAGTTGCAGTTTCTACTGAAAGAGTGTTTCAGAACTGCTCACTCAAAAGTAAGCTTCAACTCCGTTAGTTGAATGCACAGAACAGAAAGAAGTTTCACAGAATGCTTCGGTGTAGTTTTTATTTCAGGATATCCCTTTTTACACTGTAGGCCACTGAGCGCTCTGAATGTCCTCTTCTAGTTGCCACAGAAAGAGTGTTTCAGAACTGCTCAATCAAAAGTAAGCTTGTAGTCTGTTAGTTGAATGCACAGACCAGAAAGCAGTTTCACAGAAAGGTTCTGTGTAGTTTTTATTTGAGGATAGTCGTTTTTCCACAATACGCCCCTTAGCGCAGCGACTGTCCACTTGCAATTTCTACAGAAAGTGTGATTCAGAACTGCACAATCAAAAGTAAGTTTCAACTCTGTTAGTTGAATGCACAGAAGGGAAAAATGTTTCACAGAATGCTTCTGTGTAGTTTTTATTTGAAGATATTCCTGTTTCCACCATAGGTTCCTGAGCACTCCAAATGTCCACTTGCAGTTTCTACAGAAAGAGTGTTTCAGAACTGCTCAATCAAAAGTAAGGTTCAAATCTGTTAGTTGAATGCAGAGAACACAAAGGTGTTTCACAGAATGCTTCGGTGTTGTTTTTATTTCAAGATATTCCTTTTTATACTATAGGCCCGTTAGCGCTCCGAATGTCCACGTGCAGTTTCTACAGAAAGAGTGTTTCATAACTGCTCAATCGAAAGTAAGCTTCAACTCTGTTAGTTGAATGCACAGAACAGAAAGAAGTTTCACAGAATGCTTCTGTGTAGTTTTCATTTGATGATATTCCTTTTTCCACTATAGGCTTCTGAGCACTCTGAGTATCCACTTGCAGTTTCTACAGAAAGAGTGTTTCAGAACTACCCAATCAAAAGTAAGCTTCAACTCTGTTAGTCGAATGAACAGAACAGAAAGTAGTTTCACAGAATGCTTCTGTGTAGTTTTCATTTGAAGATATTCCTTTTTCCACTAAAGGCCCTTAGTGCTCAGAATGTCCATTTGCAGTTTCTACAGAAAGAGTATTTCAGAACTGCTCAATCCAAAGTAAGGTTCAAAACTGTTAGTTGAATGCACAGAACAGAAAGGAGTTTCACAGAAACTTTCTCTGTAGTTTTTATTTGAGGATATACCTTTTTCCACTAAAGGCCCTTAGCCCAGAGAATGTCCAATTGCAATTTCTACAGAAAGTGTGTTTCAGAACTGCTCAATCAAAAGTAGGCTTCAACTCTGTTAGTTGAATGCAGAGAACAGAAAGAAGTTTCACAGAATGCTTCTGTGTAGTTTTTATTGGAAGATATTCCTTTTTCCACTATAGGCTTCCTAGCTCTCCAAATTTCCACTTGCACTTTCTACAGAAATAGTGTTTCAAAACTGCTCAATCAAAAGTAATCTTCAACTCTGTTAGTTGAATGCACAGAACAGAAGGAAGTTTCACAGAATGCTTCTATGTAGTTTTTATTTGAAGATATTCCTTTTTCCACTATAGGCCACTGAGCGCTCTGAATGTCCACTTGCAGTTTCTAAAGAAAGAGTGTCTCAGAACTGCTCAATCAAAAGTAAGCTTCAACTCTGTTAGTTGAATGCAGAGAACAGAAAGATGTTTCACAGAATGCTTCGGTGTTGTTTTTATTTCAAGATATTCCTTTTTCCACTATAGGCCCCTTAGCGCTCGGAATGTCCACTTGCAGTTTCTACAGAAAGAGTGTTTCAGAACTGCTCAATCAAAAGTAAGCTTGTAGTCTGTTAGTTGAATGCACAGAACAGAAAGGAGTTTCACAGAAAAGTTCTGTGTAGTTTTTATTTGAGGATATTACTTTTTCCAGTATACGCCACTTAGCGCAGAGAATGTCCATTTGCAATTTCTACAGAACGTGTGTTTCAGAACTGCTCTATCAAAAGTAAGCCTGAACTCTGTTAGTTGAATACACAGAAGAGAAACAAGTTTCACAGAATGCTTCTGTGTAGTTTTTATTTGAAGATATTCCTTTTTCCACTACAGGCCCCGTAGCGCTTCGAAAGTGCAGTTGCAGTTTCTACTGAAAGAGTGTTTCAGAACTGCTCACTCAAAAGTAAGCTTCAACTCCGTTAGTTGAATGCACAGAACAGAAAGAAGTTTCACAGAATGCTTCGGTGTAGTTTTTATTTCAGGATATCCCTTTTTACACTGTAGGCCACTGAGCGCTCTGAATGTCCTCTTCTAGTTGCCACAGAAAGAGTGTTTCAGAACTGCTCAATCAAAAGTAAGCTTGTAGTCTGTTAGTTGAATGCACAGACCAGAAAGCAGTTTCACGGAAAGGTTCTGTGTAGTTTTTATTTGAGGATAGTCGTTTTTCCACAATACGCCCCTTAGCGCAGCTACTGTGCACTTGCAATTTCTACAGAAAGTGTGATTCAGAACTGCACAATCAAAAGTAAGTTTCAACTCTGTTAGTTGAATGCACAGAAGGGAAAAAAGTTTCACAGAATGCTTCTGTGTAGTTTTTATTTGAAGATATTCCTGTTTCCACCATAGGTTCCTGAGCACTCCAAATGTCCACTTGCAGTTTCTACAGAAAGAGTGTTTCAGAACTGCTCAATCAAAAGTAAGGTTCAAATCTGTTAGTTGAATGCAGAGAACACAAAGGTGTTTCACAGAATGCTTCGGTGTTGTTTTTATTTCAAGATATTCCTTTTTACACTATAGGCCCGTTAGCGCTCCGAATGTCCACGTGCAGTTTCTAGAGAAAGAGTGTTTCATAACTGCTCAATCGAAAGTAAGCTTCAACTCTGTTAGTTGAATGCACAGAACAGAAAGAAGTTTCACAGAATGCTTCTGTGTAGTTTTCATTTGATGATATTCCTTTTTCCACTATAGGCTTCTGAGCGCTCTGAGTATCCACTTGCAGTTTCTACAGAAAGAGTGTTTCAGAACTACCCAATCAAAAGTAAGCTTCAACTCTGTTAGTCGAATGAACAGAACAGAAGGAAGTTTCACAGAATGCTTCTGTGTAGTTTTCATTTGAAGATATTCCTTTTTCCACTATAGGCCACTGAGCACTCCGAATGTCCACTTGCAGTTTCTAAAGAAAGAGTGAATCAGAACTGCTCAATCAAAAGTAAGCTTCAACTCTGTTAGTTGAATGCAGAGAACAGAAAGATGTTTCACAGAATGCTTCGGTGTTGTTTTTATTTCAAGATATTCCTTTTTCCACTATTGGCCCCTTAGCGCTCGGAATGTCCTCTTGCAGTTTCTACAGAAAGAGTGTTTCAGAACTGCTCAATCAAAAGTAAGCTTGTACTCTGTTAGTTGAATGCACAGAACAGAAAGGAGTTTCACAGAAAAGTTCTGTGTAGTTTTTATTTGAGGATATTACTTTTTCCACTATACGCCGCTTAGGGCAGAGGATGTCCATTTGCAATTTCTACAGAAAGTGTGTTTCAGAACTGCTCAATCAAAAGAAAGCTTCAACTCTGTTAGTTGAATGCACAGCAGAGAAACAAGTTTCACAGAATGCTTCTGTGTAGTTTTTATTTGAAGATATTCCTTTTTACACTGTAGGCCCCTTAGCGCTCCGAATGTCCACTTGTAGTTTCCCCAGAAAGAGTGTTTCAGAACTGCTCAATCAAAAGTAAGCTTGTAGTCTGTTAGTTGAATGCACAGACCAGAAAGCAGTTTCACAGAAAGGTTCTGTGTAGTTTTTATTTGAGGATATTCGTTTTTCCACAATACACCCCTTAGCGCAGCGACTGTCCACTTGCAATTTCTACAGAAAGTGTGATTCAGAACTGCACAATCAAAAGTAAGTTTCAACTCTGTTAGTTGAACGCACAGAAGGGAAAAAAGTTTCACAGAATGCTTCTGTGTAGTTTTTATTTGAAGATATTCCTGTTTCCACTATAGGTTCCTGAGCACTCCGAATGTCCACTTGCAGTTTCTACAGAAAGAGGGTTTCAGAACTGCTGAATCAAAAGTAATCATCAATTCTGTTAGTTCAATGTACAGAAGAGAAAGATGTTTCACAGAATGCTTCTGTGTAGTTTTTATTTGGAGATATTCCTTTTTCCACTCTAGGCCCCTTACCGGTCGGAATGTCCACTTGCAGTTTCTACAGAAATGATGTTTCAGAACTGCTCAATCAAATGTATGCTTTAACTCTGTTAGTTGAATGCACAGAACAGAAAGAAGTTTCACATAACGCTTCTGTGTAGTTTTGATTTGAAGATATTCCTTTTTCCTCTATAGGCCACATAGCGTTCAGAATGTCCACTTGCAATTTCTACAGAAAGTGGGTTTCAGAACTGCTCAATCAAAAGTATGCTTCAACTCTGTTAGGTAAAAGCACAGAACAGAAAGTAGTTTCACAGAATGCTTCTGTGTAGTTTTTATTTGGAGATATACCTTTTTCCACTATAGGCCCCTTAGCGATCAGAATGTCCACTTGCAGTTTCTACAGAAAGAGTGTTTCAGAACTCCTCAATCTAAAGTATGCTTAAACTCTCTTAGTTGAATGCACAGAACAGAAAGAAGTTTCACAGAATGTTTCTGTGTAGTTTTGATTTGATGATATTCCTTTTTCCACTGTAGGCTCCTTAGCTCTCCGAATGTCCACTTGCAGTTTCTACCGAAAGAGTGTTTCAGAACTGCTCAATCAAATGTACGCTTCAACTATGCTAATTGAATGCACAGAACAGATGGAAGTTTCACAGAATGCTTCTGTGTAGTTTTGATTGGAAGATATTCCTTTTTCCACTACAGGCCCCTTAGCGGTCAGAATGTCCACTTGCAGTTTCTACAGAAATGATGTTTCAGAAGTGTTCAATCAAAAGTAAGCTTCAACTCTGTTAGGTGAAAGCACAGAACAGAAAGAAGTTTCACAGAATGCTTCTGTGAAGTTTTTATTTGAAGATATTGCTTTTTCCTCTATAGGCCCCTTAGCTCTCCGAATGTCCACTTGCAGTTTCTACAGAAAGAGTGTTTTAGAACTGCTCAATCAAAAGTAAGCTTAAACTCTCTTAGTTGAATGCACAGAACAGAAAGAAGTTTCAGAGAATACTTCTGTGTAGTTTTGATTTGAAGATATTCATTTTTCCACTGTAGGCCCAAAAGCGTTCCGAATGTCCACTTGCAGTTTCTAAAGAAAGAGTGTTTCAGAATTGCTCAATCAAATGTCCACTTCAACTCTGCTAGTTGAATGCACAGAACAGATGGACGTTTCACAGAATGCTTCTGTGTAGTTTTGATTTGGAGATATTCCTTTTTCCACTATAGGCCCCTTAGCGGTCCGAATGTCCTCTTGCAGTTACTTCAGAAACAGTGTTTCAGAAATGCTAAGTCAAAAGCAAGCTTTAAGTCTGTTAGTTGAGTGCTCAGAACAGAAGGAAGTTTCACAGAATGCTTCTGTGTAGTTTATATTTGGAGATATCCCATTTTCCACTATAGGCCCCTTAGCGATCAGAATGTCCACTTGCAGTTTCTACAGAAAGAGTGTTTCAGAACTGCTCAATCTAAAGTAAGCTTAAACTCTCTTAGTTGAATGCACAGAACAGAAAGAAGTTTCACAGAATGCTTCTGTGTAGTATTGATTTGAAGATATTCCTTTTTCCACTGTAGGCTCCTTAGCTCTCCGAATGTCCACTTGCAGTTTCTACAGAAAGAGTGTTTCAGAACTGCTGAATCAAAAGTAATCATCAATTCTGTTAGTTCAATGTACAGAAGAGAAAGATGTTTCACAGAATGCTTCTGTGTAGTTTTTATTTGGAGATATTCCTTTTTCTACTCTAGGCCCCTTACCGGTCGGAATGTCCACTTGCAGTTTCTACAGAAATGATGTTTCAGAACTGCTCAATCAAATGTATGCTTTAACTCTGTTAGTTGAATGCACAGAACAGAAAGAAGTTTCACATAACGCTTCTGTGTAGTTTTGATTTGAAGATATTCCTTTTTCCTCTATAGGCCACATAGCGTTCAGAATGTCCACTTGCAATTTCTACAGAAAGTGGGTTTCAGAACTGCTCAATCAAAAGTATGCTTCAACTCTGTTAGGTAAAAGCACAGAACAGAAAGCAGTTTCACAGAATGCTTCTGTGTAGTTTTGATTTGATGATATTCCTTTTTCCACTGTAGGCTCCTTAGCTCTCCGAATGTCCACTTGCAGTTTCTACCGAAAGAGTGTTTCAGAACTGCTCAATCAAATGTACGCTTCAACTCTGCTAATTGAATGCACAGAACAGATGGAAGTTTCACTGAATGCTTCTGTGTAGTTTTGATTGGAAGATATTCCTTTTTCCAGTATAGGCCCCTTAGCGGTCAGAATGTCCACTTGCAGTTTCTACATAAAGTGTGTTTCAGAAGTGTTCAATCAAAAGTAAGCTTCAACTCTCTTAGGTGAAAGCCAGAACAGAAAGAAGTTTCACAGAATGCTTCTGTGAAGTTTTTATTTGAAGATATTGCTTTTGCCTCTATGGGCCCCTTAGCTCTCCGAATGTCCACATGCAGTTTCTACAGAAAGAGTGTTTTAGAACTGCTCAATCAACAGTAAGCTTAAACTCTCTTAGTTGAATGCACAGAACAGAAAGAAGTTTCAGAGAACACTTCTGTGTAGTTTTGATTTGAAGATATTCGTTTTTCCACTGTAGGCCCAAAAGCGTTCCGAATGTCCACTTGCAGTTTCTAAAAAAAGAGTGTTTCAGAATTGCTCAATCAAATGTACACTTCAACTCTGCTAGTTGAATGCACAGAACAGATGGAAGTTTCACAGAATGCTTCTGTGTAGTTTTGATTTGGAGATATTCCTTTTTCCACTATAGGCCCCTTAGCGGTCCGAATGTCCTCTTGCAGTTTCTTCAGAAACAGTGTTTCAGAAATGCTCAGTCAAAAGCAAGCTTTAAGTCTGTTAGTTGAGTGCTCAGAACAGAAGGAAGTTTCACAGAATGCTTCTGTGTAGTTTATATTTGGAGATATCCCATTTTCCACTATAGGCCCCTTAGCGATCAGAATGTCCACTTGCAGTTTCTACAGAAAGAGTGTTTCAGAACTGCTCAATCTAAAGTAAGCTTAAACTCTCTTAGTTGAATGCACAGAACAGAAAGAAGTTTCACAGAATGCTTCTGTGTAGTATTGATTTGAAGATATTCCTTTTTCCACTGTAGGCTCCTTAGCTCTCCGAATGTCCACTTGCAGTTTCTACAGAAAGAGTGTTTCAGAACTGCTGAATCAAAAGTAATCATCAATTCTGTTAGTTCAATGTACAGAAGAGAAAGATGTTTCACAGAATGCTTCTGTGTAGTTTTTATTTGGAGATAATCCTTTTTCTACTCTAGGCCCCTTACCGGTCGGAATGTCCACTTGCAGTTTCTACAGAAATGATGTTTCAGAACTGCTAAATCAAATGTATGCTTTAACTCTGTTAGTTGAATGCACAGAACAGAAAGAAGTTTCACATAACGCTTCTGTGTAGTTTTGATTTGAAGATATTCCTTTTTCCTCTATAGGCCACATAGCGTTCAGAATGTCCACTTGCAATTTCTACAGAAAGTGGGTTTCAGAACTGCTCAATCAAAAGTATGCTTCAACTCTGTTAGGTAAAAGCACAGAACAGAAAGTAGTTTCACAGAATGCTTCTGTGTAGTTTTTATTTGGAGATATAACTTTTTCCACTATAGGCCCCTTAGCGATCAGAATGTCCACTTGCAGTTTCTACAGAAAGAGTGTTTCAGAACTCCTCAATCTAAAGTATGCTTAAACTCTCTTAGTTGAATGCACAGAACAGAAAGAAGTTTCACAGAATGTTTCTGTGTAGTTTTGATTTGATGATATTCCTTTTTCCACTGTAGGCTCCTTAGCTCTCCGAATGTCCACTTGCAGTTTCTACCGAAAGAGTGTTTCAGAACTGCTCAATCAAATGTACGCTTCAACTCTGCTAATTGAATGCACAGAACAGATGGAAGTTTCACAGAATGCTTCTGTGTAGTTTTGATTGGAAGATATTACTTTTTCCACTATAGGCCCCTTAGCGGTCAGAATGTCCACTTGCAGTTTCTACATAAAGTGTGTTTCAGAAGTGTTCAGTCAAAAGTAAGCTTCAATTCTCTTCGGTGAAAGCACAGAACAGAAAGAAGTTTCACAGAATGCTTCTGTGAAGTTTTTATTTGAAGATATTCCTTTTTCCTCTACAGGCCCCTTAGCTCTCCGAATGTCCACTTGCAGTTTCTACCGAAAGAGTGTTTTAGAACTGCTCATTCAAAAGTAAGCTTAAACTCTCTTAGTTGAATGCACAGAACAGAAAGAAGTTTCAGAGAACACTTCTGTGTAGTTTTGATTTGAAGATATTCGTTTTTCCACTGTAGGCCCAAAAGCGTTCCGAATGTCCACTTGCAGTTTCTAAAGAAAGAGAGTTTCAGAATTGCTCAATCAAATGTACACTTCAAATCTGCTAGTTGAATGCACAGAACAGATGGACGTTTCACAGAATGCTTCTGTGTAGTTTTGATTTGGAGATATTCCTTTTTCCACTATAGGCCCCTTAGCGGTCCGAATGTCCTCTTGCAGTTTCTTCAGAAACAGTGTTTCAGAAATGCTCAGTCAAAAGCAAGCTTTAAGTCTGTCAGTTGAGTGCTCAGAACAGAAGGAAGTTTCACAGAATGCTTCTGTGTAGTTTATATTTGGAGATATCCCATTTTCCACTATAGGCCCCTTAGCGATCAGAATGTCCACTTGCAGTTTCTACAGAAAGAGTGTTTCAGAACTGCTCAATCTAAAGTAAGCTTAAACTCTCTTAGCTGAATGCACAGAACAGAAAGAAGTTTCACAGAATGCTTCTGTGTAGAATTGATTTGAAGATATTCCTTTTTCCACTGTAGGCTCCTTAGCTCTCCGAATGTCCACTTGCAGTTTCTACCGAAAGAGTGTTTCAGAACTGCTCAATCAAATGTACGCTTCAACTCTGCTAATTGAATGCACAGAACAGATGGAAGTTTCACAGAATGCTACTGTGTAGTTTTGATTGGAAGATATTCCTTTTTCCACTATAGGCCCCTTAGCGGTCAGAATGTCCACTTGCAGTTTCTACATAAAGTGTGTTTCAGAAGTGTTCAATCAAAAGTAAGCTTCAACTCTCTTAGGTGAAAGCACAGAACAGAAAGAAGTTTCACAGAATGCTTCTGTGAAGTTTTTATTTGAAGATATTGCTTTTTCCTCTAAAGGCCCCTTAGCTCTCCGAATGTCCACTTGCACTTTCTACAGAAAGAGTGTTTTAGAACTGCTCAATCAAAAGTAAGCTTAAACTCTCTTAGTTGAATGCACAGAACAGAAAGAAGTTTCAGAGAATACTTCTGTGTAGTTTTGATTTGAAGATATTCGTTTTTCCACTGTAGGCCCAAAAGCGTTCCGAATGTCCACTTGCAGTTTCTAAAGAAAGAGTGTTTCAGAATTGCTCAATCAAATGTACACTTCAACTCTGCTAGTTGAATGCACAGAACAGATGGACGTTTCACAGAATGCTTCTGTGCAGTTTTGATTTGGAGATATTCCTTTTTCCACTATAGGCCCCTTAGCGGTCCGAATGTCCTCTTGCAGTTACTTCAGAAACAGTGTTTCAGAAATGCTAAGTCAAAAGCAAGCTTTAAGTCTGTTAGTTGAGTGCTCAGAACAGAAGGAAGTTTCACAGAATGCTTCTGTGTAGTTTATATTTGGAGATATCCCATTTTCCACTGTAGGCCCCTTAGCGATCAGAATGTCCACTTGTAGTTTCTACAGAAAGAGTGTTTCAGAACTGCTCAATCTAAAGTAAGCTTAAACTCTCTTAGTTGAATGCACAGAACAGAAAGAAGTTTCACAGAATGCTTCTGTGTAGTATTGATTTGAAGATATTCCTTTTTCCACTGTAGGCTCCTTAGCTCTCCGTATGTCCACTTGCAGTTTCTACAGAAAGAGTGTTTCAGAACTGCTGAATCAAAGTAATCATCAATTCTGTTAGTTCAATGTACAGAAGAGAAAGATGTTTCACAGAATGCTTCTGTGTAGTTTTTATTTGGAGATATTCCTTTTTCTACTCTAGGCCCCTTACCGGTCGGAATGTCCACTTGCAGTTTCTACAGATATGATGTTTCAGAACTGCTCAATCAAATATATGCTTTAACTCTGTTAGTTGAATGCACAGAAGAGAAAGAAGTTTCACATAAAGCTTCTGTGTAGTTTTGATTTGAAGACATTCCTTTTTCCTCTATAGGCCACATAGCGTTCAGAATGTCCACTTGCAATTTCTACAGAAAGTGGGTTTCAGAACTGCTCAATCAAAAGTATGCTTCAACTCTGTTAGGTAAAAGCACAGAACAGAAAGTAGTTTCACAGAATGCTTCTGTGTAGTTTTTATTTGGAGATATACCTTTTTCCACTATAGGCCCCTTAGCGATCAGAATATCCACTTGCAGTTTCTACAGAAAGAGTGTTTCAGAACTCCTCAATCTAAAGTATGCTTAAACTCTCTTAGTTGAATGCACAGAACAGAAAGAAGTTTCACAGAATGTTTCTGTGTAGTTTTGATTTGATGATATTCCTTTTTCCACTGTAGGCTCCTTAGCTCTCCGAATGTCCACTTGCAGTTTCTACTGAAAGAGTGTTTCAGAACTGCTCAATCAAATGTACGCTTCAACTCTGCTAATTGAATGCACAGAACAGATGGAAGTTTCACTGAATGCTTCTGTGTAGTTTTGATTGGAAGATATTCCTTTTTCCAGTATAGGCCCCTTAGCGGTCAGAATGTCCACTTGCAGTTTCTACATAAAGTGTGTTTCAGAAGTGTTCAATCAAAAGTAAGCTTCAACTCTCTTAGGTGAAAGCCAGAACAGAAAGAAGTTTCACAGAATGCTTCTGTGAAGTTTTTATTTGAAGATATTGCTTTTTCCTCTATGGGCCCCTTAGCTCTCCGAATGTCCACATGCAGTTTCTACAGAAAGAGTGTTTTAGAACTGCTCAATCAACAGTAAGCTTAAACTCTCTTAGTTGAATGCACAGAACAGAAAGAAGTTTCAGAGAACACTTCTGTGTAGTTTTGATTTGAAGATATTCGTTTTTCCACTGTAGGCCCAAAAGCGTTCCGAATGTCCACTTGCAGTTTCTAAAGAAAGAGTGTTTCAGAATTGCTCAATCAAATGTACACTTCAACTCTGCTAGTTGAATGCACAGAACAGATGGAAGTTTCACAGAATGCTTCTGTGTAGTTTTGATTTGGAGATATTCCTTTTTCCACTATAGGCCCCTTAGCGGTCCGAATGTCCTCTTGCAGTTTCTTCAGAAACAGTGTTTCAGAAATGCTCAGTCAAAAGCAAGCTTTAAGTCTGTTAGTTGAGTGCTCAGAACAGAAGGAAGTTTCACAGAATGCTTCTGTGTAGTTTATATTTGGAGATATCCCATTTTCCACTATAGGCCCCTTAGCGATCAGAATGTCCACTTGCAGTTTCTACAGAAAGAGTGTTTCAGAACTGCTCAATCTAAAGTAAGCTTAAACTCTCTTAGTTGAATGCACAGAACAGAAAGAAGTTTCACAGAATGCTTCTGTGTAGTATTGATTTGAAGATATTCCTTTTTCCACTGTAGGCTCCTTAGCTCTCCGAATGTCCACTTGCAGTTTCTACAGAAAGAGTGTTTCAGAACTGCTGAATCAAAAGTAATCATCAATTCTGTTAGTTCAATGTACAGAAGAGAAAGATGTTTCACAGAATGCTTCTGTGTAGTTTTTATTTGGAGATAATCCTTTTTCTACTCTAGGCCCCTTACCGGTCGGAATGTCCACTTGCAGTTTCTACAGAAATGATGTTTCAGAACTGCTCAATCAAATGTATGCTTTAACTCTGTTAGTTGAATGCACAGAACAGAAAGAAGTTTCACATAACGCTTCTGTGTAGTTTTGATTTGAAGATATTCCTTTTTCCTCTATAGGCTACATAGCGTTCAGAATGTCCACTTGCAATTTGTACAGAAAGTGGGTTTCAGAACTGCTCAATCAAAAGTATGCTTCAACTCTGTTAGGTAAAAGCACAGAACAGAAAGTAGTTTCACAGAATGCTTCTGTGTAGTTTTTATTTGGAGATATAACTTTTTCCACTATAGGCCCCTTAGCGATCAGAATGTCCACTTGCAGTTTCTACAGAAAGAGTGTTTCAGAACTCCTCAATCTAAAGTATGCTTAAACTCTCTTAGTTGAATGCACAGAACAGAAAGAAGTTTCACAGAATGTTTCTGTGTAGTTTTGATTTGATGATATTCCTTTTTCCACTGTAGGCTCCTTAGCTCTCCGAATGTCCACTTGCAGTTTCTACCGAAAGAGTGTTTCAGAACTGCTCAATCAAATGTACGCTTCAACTCTGCTAATTGAATGCACAGAACAGATGGAAGTTTCACAGAATGCTTCTGTGTAGTTTTGATTGGAAGATATTACTTTTTCCACTATAGGCCCCTTAGCGGTCAGAATGTCCACTTGCAGATTCTACATAAAGTGTGTTTCAGAAGTGTTCAGTCAAAAGTAAGCTTCAATTCTCTTCGGTGAAAGCACAGAACAGAAAGAAGTTTCACAGAATGCTTCTGTGAAGTTTTTATTTGAAGATATTGCTTTTTCCTCTACAGGCCCCTTAGCTCTCCGAATGTCCACTTGCAGTTTCTACCGAAAGAGTGTTTTAGAACTGCTCAATCAAAAGTAAGCTTAAACTCTCTTAGTTGAATGCACAGAACAGAAAGAAGTTTCAGAGAACACTTCTGTGTAGTTTTGATTTGAAGATATTCGTTTTTCCACTGTAGGCCCAAAAGCGTTCCGAATGTCCACTTGCAGTTTCTAAAGAAAGAGAGTTTCAGAATTGCTCAATCAAATGTACACTTCAACACTGCTAGTTGAATGCACAGAACAGATGGACGTTTCACAGAATGCTTCTGTGTAGTTTTGATTTGGAGATATTCCTTTTTCCACTATAGGCCCCTTAGCGGTCCGAATGTCCTCTTGCAGTTTCTTCAGAAACAGTGTTTCAGAAATGCTCAGTCAAAAGCAAGCTTTAAGTCTGTCAGTTGAGTGCTCAGAACAGAAGGAAGTTTCACAGAATGCTTCTGTGTAGTTTATATTTGGAGATATCCCATTTTCCACTATAGGCCCCTTAGCGATCAGAATGTCCACTTGCAGTTTCTACAGAAAGAGTGTTTCAGAACTGCTCAATCTAAAGTAAGCTTAAACTCTCTTAGTTGAATGCACAGAACAGAAAGGAGTTTCACAGAATGCTTCTGTGTAGAATTGATTTGAAGATATTCCTTTTTCCACTGTAGGCTCCTTAGCTCTCCGAATGTCCACTTGCAGTTTCTACCGAAAGAGTGTTTCAGAACTGCTCAATCAAATGTACGCTTCAACTCTGCTAATTGAATGCACAGAACAGATGGAAGTTTCACAGAATGCTACTGTGTAGTTTTGATTGGAAGATATTCCTTTTTCCACTATAGGCCCCTTAGCGGTCAGAATGTCCACTTGCAGTTTCTACATAAAGTGTGTTTCAGAAGTGTTCAATCAAAAGTAAGCTTCAACTCTCTTAGGTGAAAGCACAGAACAGAAAGAAGTTTCACAGAATGCTTCTGTGAAGTTTTTATTTGAAGATATTGCTTTTTCCTCTAAAGGCCCCTTAGCTCTCCGAATGTCCACTTGCAGTTTCTACAGAAAGAGTGTTTTAGAACTGCTCAATCAAAAGTAAGCTTAAACTCTCTTAGTTGAATGCACAGAACAGAAAGAAGTTTCAGAGAATACTTCTGTGTAGTTTTGATTTGAAGATATTCGTTTTTCCACTGTAGGCCCAAAAGCGTTCCGAATGTCCACTTGCAGTTTCTAAAGAAAGAGTGTTTCAGAATTGCTCAATCAAATGTACACTTCAACTCTGCTAGTTGAATGCACAGAACAGATGGACGTTTCACAGAATGCTTCTGTGCAGTTTTGATTTGGAGATATTCCTTTTTCCACTATAGGCCCCTTAGCGGTCCGAATGTCCTCTTGCAGTTACTTCAGAAACAGTGTTTCAGAAATGCTAAGTCAAAAGCAATCTTTAAGTCTGTTAGTTGAGTGCTCAGAACAGAAGGAAGTTTCACAGAATGCTTCTGTGTAGTTTATATTTGGAGATATCCCATTTTCCACTGTAGGCCCCTTAGCGATCAGAATGTCCACTTGTAGTTTCTACAGAAAGAGTGTTTCAGAACTGCTCAATCTAAAGTAAGCTTAAACTCTCTTAGTTGAATGCACAGAACAGAAAGAAGTTTCACAGAATGCTTCTGTGTAGTATTGATTTGAAGATATTCCTTTTTCCACTGTAGGCTCCTTAGCTCTCCGTATGTCCACTTGCAGTTTCTACAGAAAGAGTGTTTCAGAACTGCTGAATCAAAGTAATCATCAATTCTGTTAGTTCAATGTACAGAAGAGAAAGATGTTTCACAGAATGCTTCTGTGTAGTTTTTATTTGGAGATATTCCTTTTTCTACTCTAGGCCCCTTACCGGTCGGAATGTCCACTTGCAGTTTCTACAGATATGATGTTTCAGAACTGCTCAATCAAATATATGCTTTAACTCTGTTAGTTGAATGCACAGAAGAGAAAGAAGTTTCACATAACGCTTCTGTGTAGTTTTGATTTGAAGACATTCCTTTTTCCTCTATAGGCCACATAGCGTTCAGAATGTCCACTTGCAATTTCTACAGAAAGTGGGTTTCAGAACTGCTCAATCAAAAGTATGCTTCAACTCTGTTAGGTAAAAGCACAGAACAGAAAGTAGTTTCACAGAATGCTTCTGTGTAGTTTTTATTTGGAGATATACCTTTTTCCACTATAGGCCCCTTAGCGATCAGAATATCCACTTGCAGTTTCTACAGAAAGAGTGTTTCAGAACTCCTCAATCTAAAGTATGCTTAAACTCTCTTAGTTGAATGCACAGAACAGAAAGAAGTTTCACAGAATGTTTCTGTGTAGTTTTGATTTGATGATATTCCTTTTTCCACTGTAGGCTCCTTAGCTCTCCGAATGTCCACTTGCAGTTTCTACTGAAAGAGTGTTTCAGAACTGCTCAATCAAATGTACGCTTCAACTCTGCTAATTGAATGCACAGAACAGATGGAAGTTTCACAGAATGCTTCTGTGTAGTTTTGATTGGAAGATATTCCTTTTTCCACTATAGGCCCCTTAGCGGTCAGAATGTCCACTTGCAGTTTCTACATAAAGTGTGTTTCAGAAGTGTTCAATCAAAAGAAAGCTTCAACTCTCTTAGGTGAAAGCACAGAACAGAAAGAAGTTTCACAGAATGCTTCTGTGAAGTTTTTATTTGAAGATATTGCTTTTTCCTCTATAGGCCCCTTAGCTCTCCGAATGTCCACTTGCAGTTTCTACAGAAAGAGTGTTTTAGAACTGCTCAATCAAAAGTAAGCTTAAACTCTCTTAGTTGAATGCACAGAAGAGAAAGAAGTTTCAGAGAATACTTCTGTGTAGTTTTGATTTGAAGATATTCGTTTTTCCACTGTAGGCCCAAAAGCGTTCCGAATGTCCACTTGCAGTTTCTAAAGAAAGAGTGTTTCAGAATTGCTCAATCAAATGTACACTTCAACTCTGCTAGTTGAATGCACAGAACAGATGGAAGTTTCACATAATGCTTCTGTGTAGTTTTGATTTGGAGATATTCCTTTTTCCACTATAGGCCCCTTAGCGGTCCGAATGTCCTCTTGCAGTTTCTTCAGAAACAGTGTTTCAGAAATGCTCAGTCAAAAGCAAGCTTTAAGTCTGTTAGTTGAGTGCTCAGAACAGAAGGAAGTTTCACAGAATGCTTCTGTGTAGTTTATATTTGGAGATATCCCATTTTCCACTATAGGCCCCTTAGCGATCAGAATGTCCACTTGCAGTTTCTACAGAAAGAGTGTTTCAGAACTGTTCAATCTAAAGTAAGCTTAAACTCTCTTAGTTGAATGCACAGAACAGGAAGAAGTTTCAGAGAATATTTCTGTGTAGTTTTGATTTGAAGATATTGGTTTTTCCACTGTAGTCCCAAAAGCGTTCCGAATGTCCACTTGCAGTTTCTAAAGAAAGAGTGTTTCAGAATGGCTCAATCAAATGTACACTTCAACTCTGCTAGTTGAATGCACAGAACAGATGGAAGTTTCACACAATGCATCTGTGTAGTTTTGATTTGGAGATATTCCTTTTTCCACTATAGGCCCCTTAGCGGTCCGAATGTCCTCTTGCAGTTTCTTCAGAAACAGTGTTTCAGAAATGCTCAGTCAAAAGCAAGGTTTAAGTCTGTTAGTTGAGTGCTCCGAAGAGAAGGAAATTTCACAGAATGCTTCTGTGTAGTTTATATTTGGAGATATCCCATTTTCCACTATAGGCCCATTAGCGATCAGAATGTCCACTTGCAGTTTCTACAGAAAGAGTGTTTCAGAACTGCTCAATCTAAAGTAAGCTTAAACTCTCTTAGTTGAATGCACAGAACAGAAAGAAGTTTCACAGAATGCTTCTGTGTAGTATTGATTTGAAGATATTCCTTTTTCCACTGTAGGCTCCTTAGTTCTCCGAATGTCCACCTGCAGTTTCTACAGAAAGTGTGTTTCAGAACTGCTGAATCAAAAGTAATCATCAATTCTGTTAGTTCAATGTACAGAAGAGAAAGATGTTTCACAGAATGCTTCTGTGTAGTTTTTATTTGGAGATATTCCTTTTTCTACTCTAGGCCCCTTACCGGTCGGAATGTCCACTTGCAGTTTCTACAGAAATGATGTTTCAGAACTGCTCAATCAAATGTATGCTTTAACTATGTTAGTTGAATGCACAGAACAGAAAGAAGTTTCATATAACGCTTCTCCGTAGTTTTGATTTGAAGATATTCCTTTTTCCTCTATAGGCCACATAGCGTTCAGAATGTCCACTTGCAATTTCTACAGAAAGTGGGTTTCAGAACTGCTCAATCAAAAGTATGCTTCAACTCTGTTAGGTGAAAGCACAGAACAGAAAGTAGTTTCACAGAATGCTTCTGTGTAGTTTTTATTTGGAGATATACCTTTTTCCACTATAGGCCCCTTAGCGATCAGAATGTCCACTTGCAGTTTCTACAGAAAGGGTGTTTCAGAACTCCTCAATCTAAAGTATGCTTAAACTCTCTTAGTTGAATGCACAGAACAGAAAGAAGTTTCACAGAATGTTTCTGTGTAGTTTTGATTTGATGATATTCCTTTTTCCACTGTAGGCTCCTTAGCTCTCCGAATGTCCACTTGCAGTTTCTACCGAAAGAGTGTTTCAGAACTGCTCAATCAAATGTACGCTTCAACTCTGCTAATTGAAGGCACAGAACAGATGGAAGTCTCACAGAATGCTTCTGTGTAGTTTTGATTGGAAGATATTCCTTTTTCCACTATAGGCCCCTTAGCGGTCAGAATGTCCACTTGCAGTTTCTACATAAAGTGTGTTTCAGAAGTGTTCAATCAAAAGTAAGCTTCAACTCTGTTAGGTGAAAGCACAGAACAGAAAGCAGTTTCACAGAATGCTTCTGTGAAATTTTTATTTGAAGATATTGCTTTTTCCTCTATAGGCCCCTTAGCTCTCCGAATGTCCACTTGCAGTTTCTACAGAAAGAGTGTTTTAGAACTGCTCAATCAAAAGTAAGCTTAAACTCTCTTAGTTGAATGCACAGAACACAAAGAAGTTTCAGAGAATACTTCTGTGTAGTTTTGATTTGAAGATATTCGTTTTTCCACTGTAGGCCCAAAAGCGTTCCGAATGTCCACTTGCAGTTTCTAAAGAAAGAGTGTTTCAGAATTGCTCAATCAAATGTACACTTCAACTCTGCTAGTTCAATGCACAGAACAGATGGAAGTTTCACAGAATGCTTCTATGTAGTTTTGATTTGGAGATATTCCTTTTTCCACTATAGGCCCCTTAGCAGTCCGAATGTCCTCTTGCAGTTTGTTCAGAAACTGTGTTTCAGAAATGCTCAGTCAAAAGCAAGCTTTAAGTCTGTTAGTTGAGTGCTCAGAACAGAAGGAAGTTTCACAGAATGCTTCTGTGTAGTTTATATTTGGAGATATCCCATTTTCCACTATAGGCCCCTTAGCGATCAGAATGTCCACTTGCAGTTTCTACAGAAAGAGTGTTTCAGAACTGCTCAATCTAAAGTAAGGTTAAACTCTCTTAGTTGAATGCACAGAACAGGAATAAGTTTCAGAGAATATTTCTGTGTAGTTTTGATTTGAAGATATTCGTTTTTCCACTGTAGGCCCAAAAGCGTTCCGAATGTCCACTTGCAGTTTCTAAAGAAAGAGTGTTTCAGAATTGCTCAATCAAATGTACACTTCAACTCTGCTAGTTGAATGCACAGAACAGATGGAAGTTTCACACAATGCTTCTGTGTAGTTTTGATTTGGAGATATTCCTTTTTCCACTATAGGCCCCTTAGCGGTCCGAATGTCCTCTTGCAGTTTCTTCAGAAACAGTGTTTCAGAAATGCTCAGTCAAAAGCAAGCTTTAAGTCTGTTAGTTGAGTGCTCAGGACAGAAGGAAGTTTCACAGAATGCTTCTGTGTAGTTTATATTTAGAGATATCCCATTTTCCACTATAGGCCCCTTAGCGATCAGAATGTCCACTTGCAGTTTCTACAGAAAGAGTGTTTCAGAACTGCTCAATCTAAAGTAAGCTTAAACTCTCTTAGTTGAATGCACAGAACAGAAAGAAGTTTCACAGAATGCTTCTGTGTAGTATTGATTTGAAGATATTCCTTTTTCCACTGTAGGCTCCTTAGCTCTCCGAATGTCCACTTGCAGTTTCTACAGAAAGAGTGTTTCAGAACTGCTGAATCAAAAGTAATCATCAATTCTGTTAGTTCAATGTACAGAAGAGAAAGATGTTTCACAGAATGCTTCTGTGTAGTTTTTATTTGGAGATATTCCTTTTTCTACTCTAGGCCCCTTACCGGTCGGAATGTCCACTTGCAGTTTCTACAGAAATGATGTTTCAGAACTGCTCAATGAAATGTATGCTTTAACTCTGTTAGTTGAATGTACAGAACAGAAAGAAGTTTCACATAACGCTTCTGCGTAGTTTTGATTTGAAGATATTCCTTTTTCCTCTATAGGCCACATAGCGTTCAGAATGTCCACCTGCAATTTCTACAGAATGTGGGTTTCAGAACTGCTCAATCAAAAGTATGCTTCAACTCTGTTAGGTAAAAGCACAGAACAGAAAGTAGTTTCACAGAATGCTTCTGTGTAGTTTTTATTTGGAGATATACCCTTTTCCACTATAGGCCCCTTAGCGATCAGAATGTCCACTTGCAGTTTCTACAGAAAGAGTGTTTCAGAACTCCTCAATCTAAAGTATGCTTAAACTCTCTTAGTTGAATGCACAGAACAGAAAGAAGTTTCACAGAATGTTTCTGTGTAGTTTTGATTTGATGATATTCCTTTTTCCACTGTAGGCTCCTTAGCTCTCCGAATGTCCACTTGCAGTTTCTACCGAAAGAGTGTTTCAGAACTGCTCAATCAAATGTACGCTTCAACTCTGCTAATTGAATGCACAGAACAGATGGAAGTCTCACAGAATGCTTCTGTGTAGTTTTGATTGGAAGATATTCCTTTTTCCACTATAGGCCCCTTAGCGGTCAGAATGTCCACTTGCAGTTTCTACATAAAGTGTGTTTCAGAAGTGTTCAATCAAAAGTAAGCTTCAACTCTGTTAGGTGAAAGCACAGAACAGAAAGCAGTTTCACAGAATGCTTCTGTGAACTTTTTATTTGAAGATATTGCTTTTTCCTCTATAGGCCCCTTAGCTCTCAGAATGTCCACTTGCAGTGTCTACAGAAAGAGTGTTTTAGAACTGCACAATCAAAAGTAAGCTTAAACTCTCTTAGTTGAATGCACAGAACAGAAAGAAGTTTCAGAGAATACTTCTGTGTAGTTTTGATTTGAAGATATTCGTTTTTCCACTGTAGGCCCAAAAGCGTTCCGAATGTCCACTTGCAGTTTCTAAAGAAAGAGTGTTTCAGAATTGCTCAATCAAATGTACACTTCAACTCTGCTAGTTGAATGCACAGAACAGATGGAAGTTTCACAGAATGCTTCTGTGTAGTTTTGATTTGGAGATATTCCTTTTTCCACTATAGGCCCCTTAGCGGTCCGAATGTCCTCTTGCAGTTTCTTCAGAAAGTGTGTTTCAGAAATGCTCAGTCAAAAGCAAGCTTTAAGTCTGTTAGTTGAGTGCTCAGAACAGAAGGAAGTTTCACAGAATGCTTCTGTGTAGTTTATATTTGGAGATATCCCATTTTCCACTATAGGCCCCTTAGCGATCAGAATGTCCACTTGCAGTTTCTACAGAAAGAGTGTTTCAGAACTGCTCAATCTAAAGTAAGCTTAAACTCTCTTAGTTGAATGCACAGAACAGAAAGAAGTTTCACAGAATGCTTCTGTGTAGTATTGATTTGAAGATATTCCTTTTTCCACTGTAGGCTCCTTAGCTCTCTGAATGTCCACTTGCAGTTTCTACAGAAAGAGTGTTTCAGAACTGCTGAATCAAAAGTAATCATCAATTCTGTTAGTTCAATGTACAGAAGAGAAAGATGTTTCACAGAATGCTTCTGTGTAGTTTTTATTTGGAGATATTCCTTTTTCTACTCTAGGCCCCTTACCGGTCGTAATGTCCACCTGCAGTTTCTACAGAAATGATGTTTCAGAACTGCTCAATCAAATGTATGCTTTAACTCTGTTAGTTGAATGCACAGAACAGAAAGAAGTTTCACATAACGCTTCTGTGTAGTTTTGATTTGAAGATATTCCTTTTTCCTCTATAGGCCACATAGCGTTCAGAATGTCCACTTGCAATTTCTACAGAAAGTGGGTTTCAAAACTGCTCAATCAAAAGTATGCTTCAACTCTGTTAGGTAAAAGCACAGAACAGAAAGTAGTTTCACAGAATGCTTCTGTGTAGTTTTTATTTGGAGATATACCTTTTTCCACTATAGGCCCCTTAGCGATCAGAATGTCCACTTGCAGTTTCTACAGAAAGAGTGTTTCAGAACTCCTCAATCTAAAGTATGCTTAAACTCTCTTAGTTGAATGCACAGAACAGAAAGAAGTTTCACAGAATGTTTCTGTGTAGTTTTGATTTGATGATATTCCTTTTTCCACTGTAGGCTCCTTAGCTCTCCGAATGTCCACTTGCAGTTTCTACCGAAAGAGTGTTTCAGAACTGCTCAATCAAATGTACGCTTCAACTCTGCTAATTGAATGCACAGAACAGATGGAAGTTTCACAGAATGCTTCTGTGTAGTTTTGATTGGAAGATATTCCTTTTTCCACTATAGGCCCCTTAGCGGTCAGAATGTCCACTTGCAGTTTCTACATAAAGTGTGTTTCAGAAGTGTTCAATCAAATGTAAGCTTCAACTCTGTTAGGTGAAAGCACAGAACAGAAAGCAGTTTCACAGAATGCTTCTGTGAAGATTTTATTTGAAGATATTGCTTTTTCCTCTATAGGCCCCTTAGCTCTCCGAATGTCCTCTTGCAGTTTCTACAGAAAGAGTGTTTTAGAACTGCTCAATCAAAAGTAAGCTTAAACTCTCTTAGTTGAATGCACAGAACAGAAAGAAGTTTCAGAGAATACTTCTGTGTAGTTTTGATTTGAAGATATTCGTTTTTCCACTGTAGGCCCAAGAGCGTTCCGAATGTCCACTTGCAGTTTCTAAAGAAAGAGTGTTTCAGAATTGCTCAATCAAATGTACACTTCAACTCTGCTAGTTGAATGCACAGAACAGATGGAAGTTTCACAGAATGCTTCTGTGTAGTTTTGATTTGGAGATATTCCTTTTTCCAGTATAGGCCCCTTAGCAGTCCGAATGTCCTCTTGCAGTTTGTTCAGAAACAGTGTTTCAGAAATGCTCAGTCAAAAGCAAGCTTTAAGTCTGTTAGTTGAGTGCTCAGAACAGAAGGAAGTTTCACAGAATGCTTCTGTGTAGTTTATATTTGGAGATATCCCATTTTCCACTATAGGCCCCTTAGCGATCAGAATGTCCACTTGCAGTTTCTACAGAAAGAGTGTTTCAGAACTGCTCAATCTAAAGTAAGCTTAAACTCTCTTAGATGAATGCAAAGAACAGAAAGGTTTCACAGAATGCTTCTGTGTAGTACTGATTTGAAGATATTCCTTTTTCCACTGTAGGCTCCTTAGCTCTCCGAATGTCCACTTGCAGTTTCTACAGAAAGAGTGTTTCAGAACTGCTGAATCAAAAGTAATCATCAATTCTGTTAGTTCAATGTAGAGAAGAGAAAGATGTTTCACAGAATGCTTCTGTGTAGTTTTTATTTGGAGATATTCCTTTTTCTACTCTAGGCCCCTTACCGGTCGGAATGTCCACTTGCAGTTTCTACAGAAATGATGTTTCAGAACTGCTCAATCAAATGTATGCTTTAACTCGGTTAGTTGAATGCACAGAACAGAAAGAAGTTTCACATAACGCTTCTGTGTAGTTTTGATTTGAAGATATTCCTTTTTCCTCTATAGGCCACATAGCGTTCAGAATGTCCACCTGCAATTTCTACAGAATGTGGGTTTCAGAACTGCTCAATCAAAAGTATGCTTCAACTCTGTTAGGTAAAAGCACAGAACAGAAAGTAGTTTCACAGAATGCTTCTGTGTAGTTTTTATTTGGAGATATACCTTATTCCACTATATGCCCCTTAGCGATCAGAATGTCCACTTGCAGTTTCTACAGAAAGAGTGTTTCAGAACTCCTCAATCTAAAGTATGCTTAAACTCTCTTAGTTGAATGCACAGAACAGAAAGAGGTTTCACAGAATGTTTCTGTGTAGTTTTGATTTGATGATATTCCTTTTTCCACTGTAGGCTCCTTAGCTCTCCGAATGTCCACTTGCAGTTTCTACCGAAAGAGTGTTTCAGAACTTCTCAATCAAATGTACGCTTCAACTCTGCTAATTGAATGCACAGAACAGATGGAAGTTTCACAGAATGCTTCTGTGTAGTTTTGATTGGAAGATATTCCTTTTTCCACTATAGGCCCCTTTGCGGTCAGAATGTCCACTTGCAGTTTCTACATAAAGTGTGTTTCAGAAATGTTCAATCAAAAGTAAGCTTCAACTCTGTTAGGTGAAAGCACAGAACAGAAAGCAGTTTCACAGAATGCTTCTGTGAACTTTTTATTTGAAGATATTGCTTTTTCCTCTATAGGCCCCTTAGCTCTCCGAATGTCCACTTGCAGTTTCTACAGAAAGAGTGTTTTAGAACTGCTCAATCAAAAGTAAGCTTAAACTCTCTTAGTTGAATGCACAGAACAGAAAGAAGTTTCAGAGAATACTTCTGTGTAGTTTTGATTTGAAGATATTCGTTTTTCCACTGTAGGCCCAAACGCGTTCCGAATGTCCACTTGCAGTTTCTAAAGAAAGAGTGTTTCAGAATTGCTCAATCAAATGTACACTTCAACTCTGCTAGTTGAATGCACAGAACAGATGGAAGTTTCACAGAATGCTTCTGTGTAGTTTTGATTTGGAGATATTCCTTTTTCCACTATAGGCCCCTTAGCGGTCCGAATGTCCTCTTGCAGTTTCTTCAGAAACAGTGTTTCAGAAATGCTCAGTCAAAAGCAAGCTTTAAGTCTGTTAGTTGAGTGCTCAGAACAGAAGGAAGTTTCACAGAATGCTTCTGTGTAGTTTATATTTGGAGATATCCCATTTTCCACTATAGGCCCCTTAGCGATCAAAATGTCCACTTGCAGTTTCTACAGAAAGAGTGTTTCAGAACTGTTCAATCTAAAGTAAGCTTAAACTCTCTCAGTTGAATGCACAGAACAGGAAGAAGTTTCAGAGCATACTTCTGTGTAGTTTTGATTTGAAGATATTAGTTTTTCCATTGTAGGCCCAAAAGCGTTCCGAATGTCCACTTGCAGTTTCCAAGAAAGAGTGTTTCAGAATTGCTCAATCAAATGTACACTTCAACTCTGCTATTTGAATGCACAGAACAGATGGAAGTTTCACACAATGCATCTGTGTAGTTTTGATTTGGAGATATTCCTTTTTCCACTATAGGCCCCTTAGCGGTCCGAATGTCCTCTTGCAGTTTCTTCAGAAACAGTGTTTCAGAAATGCTCAGTCAAAAGCAAGCTTTAAGTCTGTTAGTTGAGTGCTCCGAACAGAAGGAAATTTCACAGAATGCTTCTGTGTAGTTTATATTTGGAGATATCCCATTTTCCACTATAGGCCCCTTAGCGATCAGAATGTCCATTTGCAGTTTCTACAGAAAGAGTGTTTCAGAACTGCTGAATCAAAAGTAATCATCAATTCTGTTAGTTCAATGTACAGAAGAGAAAGATGTTTCACAGAATGCTTCTGTGTAGTTTTTATTTGGAGATATTCCTTTTTCTACTCTAGGCCCCTTACCGGTCGGAATGTCCACTTGCAGTTTCTACAGAAATGATGTTTCAGAACTGCTCAATCAAATGTATGCTTTAACTCTGTTAGTTGAATGCACAGAACAGAAAGAAGTTTCACATAACGCTTCTGGGTAGTTTTGATTTGAAGATATTCCTTTTTCCTCTATAGGCCACATAGCGTTCAGAATGTCCACTTGCAATTTCTACAGAAAGTGGGTTTCAGAACTGCTCAATCAAAAGTATGCTTCAACTCTGTTAGGTAAAAGCACAGAACAGAAAGTAGTTTCACAGAATGCTTCTGTGCAGTTTTTATTTGGAGATATACCTTTTTCCACTATAGGCCCCTTAGCGATCAGAATGTCCACTTGCAGTTTCTACAGAAAGAGTGTTTCAGAACTCCTCAATCTAAAGTATGCTTAAACTCTCTTAGTTGAATGCACAGAACAGAAAGAAGTTTCACAGAATGTTTCTGTGTAGTTTTGATTTGATGATATTCCTTTTTCCACTGTAGGCTCCTTAGCTCTCCGAATGTCCACTTGCAGTTTCTACCGAAAGAGTGTTTCAGAACTGCTCAATCAAATGTACGCTTCAACTCTGCTAATTGAATGCACAGAACAGATGGAAGTTTCACAGAATGCTTCTGTGTAGTTTTGATTGGAAGATATTCCTTTTTCCACTATAGGCCTCTTAGCGGTCAGAATGTCCACTTGCAGTTTCTACATAAAGTGTGTTTCAGAAGTGTTCAATCAAATGCAAGCTTCAACTCTGTTAGGTGAAAGCACAGAGCAGAAAGCAGTTTCACAGAATGCTTCTGTGAAGTTTTTATTTGAAGATATTGCTTTTTCCTCTATAGGCCCCTTAGCTCTCCGAATGTCCACTTGCAGTTTCTACAGAAAGAGTGTTTTAGAACTGCTCAATCAAAAGTAAGCTTAAACTCTCTTAGTTGAATGCACAGAACAGAAAGAAGTTTCAGAGAATACTTCTGTGTAGTTTTGATTTGAAGATATTCGTTTTTCCACTGTAGGCCCAAAAGCGTTCCGAATGTCCACTTGCAGTTTCTATAGAAATGATGTTTCAGAACTGCTCAATCAAATGTATGCTTTAACTCTGTTAGTTGAATGCACAGAACAGAAAGAAGTTTCATATAACGCTTCTCTGTAGTTTTGATTTGAAGATATTCCTTTTTCCTCTATAGGCCACATAGCTTTCAGAATGTCCACTTGCAATTTCTACAGAAAGTGGGTTTCAGAACTGCTCAATCAAAAGTATGCTTCAACTCTGTTAGGTAAAAGCACAGAACAGAAAGTAGTTTCACAGAATGCTTCTGTGTAATTTTTATTTGGAGATATACGTTTTTCCACTATAGGCCCCTTAGCGATCAGAATGTCCACTTGCAGTTTCTACAGAAAGAGTGTTTCAGAACTCCTCAATCTAAAGTATGCTTAAACTCTCTTAGTTGAATGCACAGAACAGAAAGAAGTTTCACAGAATGTTTCTGTGTAGTTTTGATTTGATGATATTCCTTTTTCCACTGTAGGCTCCTTAGCTCTCCGAATGTCCACTTGCAGTTTCTACCGAAAGAGTGTTTCAGAACTGCTCAATCAAATGTCCGCTTCAACTCTGCTAATTGAATGCACAGAACAGATGGAAGTCTCACAGAATGCTTCTGTGTAGTTTTGATTGGAAGATATTCCTTTTTCCACTATAGGACCCTTAGCGGTCAGAATGTCCACCTGCAGTTTCTACATAAAGTGTGTTTCAGAAGTGTTCAATCAAAAGTAAGCTTCAACTCTGTTAGGCGAAAGCACAGAACAGAAAGCAGTTTCACAGAATGCTTCTGTGAAGTTTTTATTTGAAGATATTGCTTTTTCCTCTATAGGCCCCTTAGCTCTCCGAATGTCCACTTGCAGTTTCTACAGAAAGAGTGTTTTAGAACTGCTCAATCAAAAGTAAGCTTAAACTCTCTTAGTTGAATGCACAGAACACAAAGAAGTTTCAGAGAATACTTCTGTGTAGTTTTGATTTGAAGATATTCGTTTTTCCACTGTAGGCCTAAAAGCGTTCCGAATGTCCACTTGCAGTTTCTAAAGAAAGAGTGTTTCAGAATTGCTCAATCAAATGTACACTTCAACTCTGCTAGTTGAATGCACAGAACAGATGGAAGTTTCACAGAATGCTTCTGTGTAGTTTTGATTTGGAGATATTCCTTTTTCCACTATAGGCCCCTTAGCAGTCCGAATGTTCTCTTGCAGTTTGTTCAGAAACAGTGTTTCAGAAATGCTCAGTCAAAAGCAAGCTTTAAGTCTGTTAGTTGAGTGCTCAGAACAGAAGGAAGTTTCACAGAATGCTTCTGTGTAGTTCATATTTGGAGATATCCCATTTTCCACTATAGGCCCCTTAGCGATCAGAATGTCCACTTGCAGTTTCTACAGAAAGAGTGTTTCAGAACTGCTCAATCTGAAGTAAGCTTAAACTCTCTTAGTTGAATGCACAGAACAGAAAGATGTTTCAGAGAATACTTCTGTGTAGTTTTGATTTGAAGATATTCCTTTTTCCACTGTAGGCCCAAAAGCGTTCCGAATGTCCACTTGCAGTTTCTAAAGAAAGAGTGTTTCAGAATTGCTCAATCAAATGTACACTTCAACTCTGCTAGTTGAATGCACAGAACAGATGGAAGTTTCACAGAATGCTTCTGTGTAGTTTTGATTTGGAGATATTCCTTTTTCCACAATAGGCCCCTTAGGAGTCCGAATGTCCTCTTGCAGTTTCTTCAGAAACAGTGTTTCAGAAATGCTCAGTCAAAAGCAAGCTTTAAGTCTGTTAGTTGAGTGCTCAGAACAGAAGGAAGTTTCACAGAATGCTTCTGTGTAGTTTATATTTGGAGATATCCCATTTTCCACTATAGGCCCCTTAGCGATCAGAATGTCCACTTGCAGTTTCTACAGAAAGAGTGTTTCAGAACTGCTCAATCTAAAGTAAGCTTAAACTCTCTTAGTTGAATGCACAGAACAGAAAGAAGTTTCACAGAATGCTTCTGTGTAGTATTGATTTGAAGATATTCCTTTTTCCACTGTAGGCTCCTTAGCTCTCCGAATGTCCACTTGCAGTTTCTACAGAAAGTGTGTTTCAGAACTGCTGAATCAAAAGTAATCATCAATTCTGTTAGTTCAATGTAGAGAAGAGAAAGATGTTTCACAGAATGCTTCTGTGTAGTTTTTATTTGGATATATTCCTTTTTCTACTCTAGGCCCCTTACCGGTCGGAATGTCCACTTGCAGTTTCTACAGAAATGATGTTTCAGAACTGCTCAATCAAATGTATGCTTTAACTCTGTTAGTTGAATGCACAGAACAGAAAGAAGTTTCATATAACGCTTCTCTGTAGTTTTGATTTGAAGATATTCCTTTTTCCTCTATAGGCCACATAGCGTTCAGAATGTCCACTTGCAGTTTCTACAGAAAGTGGGTTTCAGAACTGCTCAATCAAAAGTATGCTTCAACTCTGTTAGGTAAAAGCACAGAACAGAAAGTAGTTTCACAGAATGCTTCTGTGTAGTTTTTATTTGGAGATATCCCATTTTCCACTATAGGCCCCTTAGCGATCAGAATGTCCACTTGCAGTTTCTACAGAAAGAGTGTTTCAGAACTGTTCAATCTAAAGTAAGCTTAAACTCTCTTAGTTGAATGCACAGAACAGAAAGAAGTTTCAGAGAATACTTCTGTGTAGTTTTGATTTGAAGATATTCGTTTTTCCACTGTAGGCCCAAAAGCTTTCCGAATGTCCACTTGCAGTTTCTAAAGAAAGAGTGTTTCAGAAATGCTCAATCAAATGTACACTTCAGCTCTGCTAGTTGAATGCACAGAACAGATGGAAGTTTCACAGAATGCTTCTGTGTAGTTTTGATTTGGAGATATTCCTTTTTCCACTATAGGCCCCTTAGCGGTCCGAATGTCCTCTTGCAGTTTCTTCAGAAACAGTGTTTCAGAAATGCTCAGTCAAAAGCAAGGTTTAAGTCTGTTAGTTGAGTGCTCAGAACAGAAGGAAGTTTCACAGAATGCTTCTGTGTAATTTATATTTGGAGATATCCCATTTTCCACTATAGGCCCCTTAGCGATCAGAATGTCCACTTGCAGTTTCTACAGAAAGAGTGTTTCAGAACTGCTCAATCTAAAGTAAGCTTAAACTCTCTTAGTTGAATGCACAGAACAGAAAGAAGTTTCACAGAATGCTTCTGTGTAGTATTGATTTGAAGATAGTCCTTTTTCCACTGTAGGCTCCTTAGCTCTCCGAATGTCCACTTGCAGTTTCTATAGAAAGAGTGTTTCAGAACTGCTCACTCAAAAGTAAGCTTCAACTCCGTTAGTTGAATGCACAGAACAGAAAGGTGTTTCACAGAATGATTCGGTGTAGTTTTTATTTCAGGATATCCCTTTTTACACTGTAGGCCACTGAGCGCTCTGAATGTCCTCTTCTAGTTGCCACTGAAAGAGTGTTTCAGAACTGCTCAATCAAAAGTAAGCTTGTAGTCTGTTAGTTGAATGCACAGACCAGAAAGCAGTTTCACAGAAAGGTTCTGTGTAGTTTTTATTTGAGGATAGTCGTTTTTCCACAATACGCCCCTTAGCGCAGCGACTGTCCACTTGCAATTTCTACAGAAAGTGTGATTCAGAACTGCACAATCAAAACTAAGTTTCAACTCTGTTAGTTGAATGCACAGAAGGGAAAAAAGTTTCACAGAGTGCTTCTGTGTAGTTTTTATTTGAAGATATTCCTGTTTCCACCATAGGTTCCTGAGCACTCTAAATGTCCACTTGCAGTTTCTACAGAAAGAGTGTTTCAGAACTGCTCAATCAAAAGTAAGGTTCAAATCTGTTAGTTGAATGCAGAGAACACAAAGGTGTTTCACAGAATGCTTCGGTGTTGTTTTTATTTCCAGATATTCCTTTTTACACTCTAGGCCCGTTAGCGCTCCGAATGTCCACGTGCAGTTTCTACAGAAAGAGTGTTTCATAACTGCTCAATTGAAAGTAAACTTCAACTCTGTTAGTTGAATGCACAGAACAGAAAGAAGTTTCACAGAATGGTTCTGTGTAGTTTTCATTTGATGATATTCCTTTTTCCACTATAGGCTTCTGAGCGCTCTGAGTATCCACTTGCAGTTTCTACAGAAAGAGTGTTTCAGAACTACCCAATCAAAAGTAAGCTTCAAATCTGTTAGTCGAATGCACAGAACAGAAAGGAGTTTCACAGAATGCTTCTGTGTAGTTTTCATTTGAAGATATTCCTTTTTCCACTAAAGGCCCTTAGCCCAGAGAATGTCCAATTGCAATTTCTACAGAAAGTGTGTTACAGAACTGCTCAATCAAAAGTAGGCTTCAACTCTGTTAGTTGAATGCAGAGAACAGAAAGAAGTTTCACAGAATGCTTCTGTGTAGTTTTATTTGAGGATATTCCTTTTTCCACTCGAGACGCCATAGCCCTCCGAATGTCAAATTGCCTTTTCTACAGAAAGAAATTTTCAGAACTGCTCAATGAAACGTAAGCTTCAAATCTGTTAGTTGAATGCATGGAACAGAAAGTAGTTTCGTAGAATGCTTCTGTGTAGTTTTTATTTGAAGATATTCCTTTTTCCACTACAGGCCCCGTAGAGCTCCGAATGTCCACTTGCGGTTTCTACAGAAAGCGTGTTTCAGAACTGCTCAATCAAAAGTAAGCTTCAACTCTGTTAGTTGATTGCACAGCAGAGAAACAAGTTTCACAGAATGCTTCTGTGTGGTTTTTATTTGAAGATATTCCTTTTTCCACTACAGGCCCTGTAGCGCTCCGAAAGTGCAGTTGCAGTTTCTACTAAAAGAGTGTTTCAGAACTGCTCAATCAAAAGTAAGCTTCAACTCCGTTAGTTGAATGCAGAGAACAGGAAGAAGTTTCACAGAATGCTTCGTTGTAGTTTTTATTTCAAGATATTCCTTTTTACACTGTAGGCCCTTGAGCGCTCCGAATGTCCACTTGTAGTTTCCACAGAAAGAGTGTTTCAGAACTGCTCAATCAAAAGTAAGCTTGTACTCTGTTAGTTGAATGCACAGACCAGAAAGCAGTTTCACAGAAAGGTTCTGTGTAGTTTTTTTTGAGGATATTTGTTTTTCCACAATACGCCCCTTAGCGCAGCGACTGTCCACTTGCAATTTCTACAGAAAGTGTGATTCAGAACTGCAAAATCAAAAGTAAGTTTCAACTCTGTTAGTTGAAAGCACAGAAGGGAAAGAAGTTTCACAGAATGCTTCTGTGTAGTTTTTATTTGAAGATATTCCTGTTTCCACTATAGGTTCCTGAGCGTTCCAAATGTCCACTTGCAGTTTCAAAAGAAAGAGTGTTTCAGAACTGCTCAATCAAAAGTAAGGTTCAAATCTGTTAGTTGAATGCAGAGAACACAAAGGTGTTTCACAGAATGCTTCGGTGTAGTTTTTATTTCAAGATATTCCTTTTTACACTATAGGCCCGTTAGCGCTCCGAATGTCCACGTGCAGTTTCTACAGAAAGAGTGTTTCATAACTGCTCAATCGAAAGTAAGCTTCAACTCTGTTAGTTGAATGCACAGAACAGAAAGAAGTTTCACAGAATGCTTCTGTGTAGTTTTCATTTGATGATATTCCTTTTTCCACTATAGGCTTCTGAGCGCTCTGAGTATCCACTTGCAGTTTGTACAGAAAGAGTGTTTCAGAACTACCCAATCAAATGTAAGCTTCAACTCTGTTAGTTGAATGAACAGAACAGAAAGTAGTTTCACAGAATGCTTCTGTGTAGTTTTCATTTGAAGATATTCCTTTTTCCACTAAAGGCCCTTAGCGCTCAGAATGTCCATTTGCAGTTTCTACAGAAAGAGTATTTCAGAACTGCTCAATCAAAAGTAAGGTTCAAATCTGTTAGGTGAATGCACAGAACAGAAAGGAGTTTCACAGAAACTTTCTGTGTAGTTTTTATTTGAGGATATTCCTTTTTCCACAATACGCCCCTTAGCCCAGAGAATGTCCAATTGCAATTTCTACAGAAAGTGTGTTTCAGAACTGCTCAATCAAAAGTAAACTTCAACTCTGTTAGTTGAATGCAGAGAACAGAAAGAAGTTTCACAGAATGATTCTGTGTAGTTTTTATTGGAAGATATTCCTTTTTCCACTATAGGCTTCCTAGCTCTCCAAATTTCCACTTGCACTTTCTACAGAAATAGTGTTTCATAACTGCTCAATCAAAAGTAATCTTCAACTCTGTTAGTTGAATGCACAGAACAGAAGGAAGTTTCACAGAATGCTTCTATGTAGTTTTTATTTGAAGATATTCCTTTTTCCACTATAGGCCACTGAGCGCTCTGAATGTCCACTTGCAGTTTCTAAAGAAAGAGTGTCTCAGAACTGCTCAATCAAAAGTAAGCTTCAAATCTGTTAGTTGAATGCAGAGAACAGAAAGTTGTTTCACAGAATGCTTCGGTGTTGTTTTTATTTCAAGATATTCCTTTTTCCACTATAGGCCCCTTAGCGCTCGGAATGTCCACTTGCAGTTTCTACAGAAAGAGTGTTTCAGAACTGCTCAATCAAAAGTAAGCTTGTAGTCTGTTAGTTGAATGCACAGAACAGAAAGGAGTTTCACAGAAAAGTTCTGTGTAGTTTTTATTTGAGGATATTACTTTTCCCACTATACGCCACTTAGCGCAGAGAATGTCCATTTGCAATTTCTACAGAACGTGTGTTTCAGAACTGCTCTATCAAAAGTAAGCCTGAACTCTGTTAGTTGAATGCACAGAAGAGAAAGAAGTTTCACAGAATGCTTCTGTGTAGTTTTTATTTGAAGATGTTCCTTTTTCCACTACAGGCCCCGTAGCGCTTCGAAAGTGCAGTTGCAGTTTCTACTGAAAGAGTGTTTCAGAACTGCTCACTCAAAAGTAAGTTTCAACTCTGTTAGTTGTATGCACAGAAGGGAAAAAAGTTTCACAGAATGCTTCTGTGTAGTTTTTATTTGAAGATATTCCTGTTTCCACCATAGGTTCCTGAGCACTCCAAATGTCCACTTGCAGTTTCTACAGAAAGAGTGTTTCAGAACTGCTCAATCAAAAGTAAGGTTCAAATCTGTTAGTTGAATGCAGAGAACACAAAGGTGTTTCACAGAATGCTTCGGTGTTGTTTTTATTTCAAGATATTCCTTTTTACACTATAGGCCCGTTAGCGCTCCGAATGTCCACGTGCAGTTTCTACAGAAAGAGTGTTTCATAACTGCTCAATCGAAAGTAAGCTTCAACTCTGTTAGTTGAATGCACAGAACAGAAAGAAGTTTCACAGAATGCTTCTCTGTAGTTTTCATTTGATGATATTCCTTTTTCCACTATAGGCTTCTGAGCGCTCTGAGTATCCACTTGCAGTTTCTACAGAAAGAGTGTTTCAGAACTACCCAATCAAAAGTAAGCTTCAACTCTGTTAGTCGAATGAACAGAACAGAAGGAAGTTTCACAGAATGCTTCTGTGTAGTTTTCATTTGAAGATATTCCTTTTTCCACTATAGGCCACTGAGCACTCCGAATGTCCACTTGCAGTTTCTAAAGAAAGAGTGTCTCAGAACTGCTCAATCAAAAGTAAGCTACAACTCTGTTAGTTGAATGCAGAGAACAGAAAGATGTTTCACAGAATGCTTCGGTGTTGTTTTTATTTCAAGATATTCCTTTTTCCACTATTGGCCCCTTAGCGCTCGGAATGTCCTCTTGCAGTTTCTACAGAAAGAGTGTTTCAGAACTGCTCAATCAAAAGTAAGCTTGTACTCTGTTAGTTGAATGCACAGAACAGAAAGGAGTTTCACAGAAAAGTTCTGTGTAGTTTTTATTTGAGGATATTCCTTTTTCCACTATACGCCGCTTAGGGCAGAGGATGTCCATTTGCAATTTCTACAGAAAGTGTGTTTCAGAACTGCTCAATCAAAAGAAAGCTTCAACTCTGTTAGTTGAATGCACAGCAGAGAAACAAGTTTCACAGAATGCTTCTGTGTAGTTTTTATTTGAAGATATTCCTTTTTACACTGTAGGCCCCTTAGCGCTCCGAATGTCCACTTGTAGTTTCCCCAGAAAGAGTGTTTCAGAACTGCTCAATCAAAAGTAAGCTTGTAGTCTGTTAGTTGAATGCACAGACCAGAAAGCAGTTTCACAGAAAGGTTCTGTGTAGTTTTTATTTGAGGATATTCGTTTTTCCACAATACACCCCTTAGCGCAGCGACTGTCCACTTGCAATTTCTACAGAAAGTGTGATTCAGAACTGCACAATCAAAAGTAAGTTTCAACTCTGTTAGTTGAACGCACAGAAGGGAAAAAAGTTTCAGAGAATGCTTCTGTGTAGTTTTTATTTGAAGATATTCCTGTTTCCACTATAGGTTCCTGAGCACTCCGAATGTCCACTTGCAGTTTCTACAGAAAGAGGGTTTCAGAACTGCTCAATCAAAAGTAAGCTTGTAGTCTGTTAGTTGAATGCACAGAACAGAAAGGAGTTTCACAGAAAAGTTCTGTGTAGTGTTTATTTGAGGATATTACTTTTTCCACTATACGCCACTTAGCGCAGAGAATGTCCATTTGCAATTTCTACAGAACGTGTGTTTCAGAACTGCTCTATCAAAAGTAAGCTTGAACTCTGTTAGTTGAATGCACAGCAGAGAAACAAGTTTCACAGAATGCTTCTGTGTAGTTTTTATTTGAAGATATTCCTTTTTCCACTACAGGCCCCGTAGCGCTTCGAAAGTGCAGTTGCAGTTTCTACTGAAAGAGTGTTTCAGAACTGCTCACTCAAAAGTAAGCTTCAACTCCGTTAGTTGAATGCACAGAACAGAAAGAAGTTTCACAGAATGCTTCGGTGTAGTTTTTATTTCAGGATATCCCTTTTTACACTGTAGGCCACTGAGCGCTCTGAATGTCCTCTTCTAGTTGCCACAGAAAGAGTGTTTCAGAACTGCTCAATCAAAAGTAAGCTTGTAGTCTGTTAGTTGAATGCACAGACCAGAAAGCAGTTTCACGGAAAGGTTCTGTGTAGTTTTTATTTGAGGATAGTCGTTTTTCCACAATACGCCCCTTAGCGCAGCGACTGTCCACTTGCAATTTCTACAGAAAGTGTGATTCAGAACTGCACAATCAAAAGTAAGTTTCAACTCTGTTAGTTGAATGCACAGAAGGGAAAAAAGTTTCACAGAATGCTTCTGTGTAGTTTTTATTTGAAGATATTCCTGTTTCCACCATAGGTTCCTGAGCACTCCAAATGTCCACTTGCAGTTTCTACAGAAAGAGTGTTTCAGAACTGCTCAATCAAAAGTAAGGTTCAAATCTGTTAGTTGAATGCAGAGAACACAAAGGTGTTTCACAGAATGCTTCGGTGTTGTTTTTATTTCAAGATATTCCTTTTTACACTATAGGCCCGTTAGCGCTCCGAATGTCCACGTGCAGTTTCTACAGAAAGAGTGTTTCATAACTGCTCAATCGAAAGTAAGCTTCAACTCTGTTAGTTGAATGCACAGAACAGAAAGAAGTTTCACAGAATGCTTCTGTGTAGTTTTCATTTGATGATATTCCTTTTTCCACTATAGGCTTCTGAGCGCTCTGAGTATCCACTTGCAGTTTCTACAGAAAGGGTGTTTCAGAACTACCCAATCAAAAGTAAGCTTCAACTCTGTTAGTCGAATGAACAGAACAGAAGGAAGTTTCACAGAATGCTTCTGTGTAGTTTTCATTTGAAGATATTCCTTTTTCCACTATAGGCCACTGAGCACTCCGAATGTCCACTTGCAGTTTCTAAAGAAAGAGTGTCTCAGAACTGCTCAATCAAAAGTAAGCTTCAACTCTGTTAGTTGAATGCAGAGAACAGAAAGATGTTTCACAGAATGCTTCGGTGTTGTTTTTATTTCAAGATATTCCTTTTTCCACTATTGGCCCCTTAGCGCTCGGAATGTCCTCTTGCAGTTTCTACAGAAAGAGTGTTTCAGAACTGCTCAATCAAAAGTAAGCTTGTACTCTGTTAGTTGAATGCACAGAACAGAAAGGAGTTTCACAGAAAAGTTCTGTGTAGTTTTTATTTGAGGATATTACTTTTTCCACTATACGCCGCTTAGGGCAGAGGATGTCCATTTGCAATTTCTACAGAAAGTGTGTTTCAGAACTGCTCAATCAAAAGAAAGCTTCAACTCTGTTAGTTGAATGCACAGCAGAGAAACAAGTTTCACAGAATGCTTCTGTGTAGTTTTTATTTGAAGATATTCCTTTTTACACTGTAGGCCCCTTAGCGCTCCGAATGTCCACTTGTAGTTTCCCCAGAAAGAGTGTTTCAGAACTGCTCAATCAAAAGTAAGCTTGTAGTCTGTTAGTTGAATGCACAGACCAGAAAGCAGTTTCACAGAAAGGTTCTGTGTAGTTTTTATTTGAGGATATTCGTTTTTCCACAATACACCCCTTAGCGCAGCCACTGTCCACTTGCAATTTCTACAGAAAGTGTGATTCAGAACTGCACAATCAAAAGTAAGTTTCAACTCTGTTAGTTGAACGCACAGAAGGGAAAAAAGTTTCACAGAATGCTTCTGTGTAGTTTTTATTTGAAGATATTCCTGTTTCCACTATAGGTTCCTGAGCACTCCGAATGTCCACTTGCAGTTTCTACAGAAAGAGGGTTTCAGAACTGCTCAATCAAAAGTAAGCTTGTAGTCTGTTAGTTGAATGCACAGAACAGAAAGGAGTTTCACAGAAAAGTTCTGTGTAGTGTTTATTTGAGGATATTACTTTTTCCACTATACGCCACTTAGCGCAGAGAATGTCCATTTGCAATTTCTACAGAACGTGTGTTTCAGAACTGCTCTATCAAAAGTAAGCTTGAACTCTGTTAGTTGAATGCACAGCAGAGAAACAAGTTTCACAGAATGCTTCTGTGTAGTTTTTATTTGAAGATATTCCTTTTTCCACTACAGGCCCCGTAGCGCTTCGAAAGTGCAGTTGCAGTTTCTACTGAAAGAGTGTTTCAGAACTGCTCACTCAAAAGTAAGCTTCAACTCCGTTAGTTGAATGCACAGAACAGAAAGAAGTTTCACAGAATGCTTCGGTGTAGTTTTTATTTCAGGATATCCCTTTTTACACTGTAGGCCACTGAGCGCTCTGAATGTCCTCTTCTAGTTGCCACAGAAAGAGTGTTTCAGAACTGCTCAATCAAAAGTAAGCTTGTAGTCTGTTAGTTGAATTCACAGACCAGAAAGCAGTTTCACGGAAAGGTTCTGTGTAGTTTTTATTTGAGGATAGTCGTTTTTCCACAATACGCCCCTTAGCGCAGCGACTGTCCACTTGCAATTTCTACAGAAAGTGTGATTCAGAACTGCACAATCAAAAGTAAGTTTCAACTCTGTTAGTTGAATGCACAGAAGGGAAAAAAGTTTCACAGAATGCTTCTGTGTAGTTTTTATTTGAAGATATTCCTGTTTCCACCATAGGTTCCTGAGCACTCCAAATGTCCACTTGCAGTTTCTACAGAAAGAGTGTTTCAGAACTGCTCAATCAAAAGTAAGGTTCAAATCTGTTAGTTGAATGCAGAGAACACAAAGGTGTTTCACAGAATGCTTCGGTGTTGTTTTTATTTCAAGATATTCCTTTTTACACTATAGGCCCGTTAGCGCTCCGAATGTCCACGTGCAGTTTCTAGAGAAAGAGTGTTTCATAACTGCTCAATCGAAAGTAAGCTTCAACTCTGTTAGTTGAATGCACAGAACAGAAAGAAGTTTCACAGAATGCTTCTGTGTAGTTTTCATTTGATGATATTCCTTTTTCCACTATAGGCTTCTGAGCGCTCTGAGTATCCACTTGCAGTTTCTACAGAAAGAGTGTTTCAGAACTACCCAATCAAAAGTAAGCTTCAACTCTGTTAGTCGAATGAACAGAACAGAAGGAAGTTTCACAGAATGCTTCTGTGTAGTTTTCATTTGAAGATATTCCTTTTTCCACTATAGGCCACTGAGCACTCCGAATGTCCACTTGCAGTTTCTAAAGAAAGAGTGTCTCAGAACTGCTCAATCAAAAGTAAGCTTCAACTCTGTTAGTTGAATGCAGAGAACAGAAAGATGTTTCACAGAATGCTTCGGTGTTGTTTTTATTTCAAGATATTCCTTTTTCCACTATTGGCCCCTTAGCGCTCGGAATGTCCTCTTGCAGTTTCTACAGAAAGAGTGTTTCAGAACTGCTCAATCAAAAGTAAGCTTGTACTCTGTTAGTTGAATGCACAGAACAGAAAGGAGTTTCACAGAAAAGTTCTGTGTAGTTTTTATTTGAGGATATTACTTTTTCCACTATACGCCGCTTAGGGCAGAGGATGTCCATTTGCAATTTCTACAGAAAGTGTGTTTCAGAACTGCTCAATCAAAAGAAAGCTTCAACTCTGTTAGTTGAATGCACAGCAGAGAAACAAGTTTCACAGAATGCTTCTGTGTAGTTTTTATTTGAAGATATTCCTTTTTACACTGTAGGCCCCTTAGCGCTCCGAATGTCCACTTGTAGTTTCCCCAGAAAGAGTGTTTCAGAACTGCTCAATCAAAAGTAAGCTTGTAGTCTGTTAGTTGAATGCACAGACCAGAAAGCAGTTTCACAGAAAGGTTCTGTGTAGTTTTTATTTGAGGATATTCGTTTTTCCACAATACACCCCTTAGCGCAGCGACTGTCCACTTGCAATTTCTACAGAAAGTGTGATTCAGAACTGCACAATCAAAAGTAAGTTTCAACTCTGTTAGTTGAACGCACAGAAGGGAAAAAAGTTTCACAGAATGCTTCTGTGTAGTTTTTATTTGAAGATATTCCTGTTTCCACTATAGGTTCCTGAGCACTCCGAATGTCCACTTGCAGTTTCTACAGAAAGAGGGTTTCAGAACTGCTCAATCAAAAGTAAGCTTGTAGTCTGTTAGTTGAATGCACAGAACAGAAAGGAGTTTCACAGAAAAGTTCTGTGTAGTGTTTATTTGAGGATATTACTTTTTCCACTATACGCCACTTAGCGCAGAGAATGTCCATTTGCAATTTCTACAGAACGTGTGTTTCAGAACTGCTCTATCAAAAGTAAGCTTGAAATCTGTTAGTTGAATGCACAGCAGAGAAACAAGTTTCACAGAATGCTTCTGTGTAGTTTTTATTTGAAGATATTCCTTTTTCCACTACAGGCCCCGTAGCGCTTCGAAAGTGCAGTTGCAGTTTCTACTGAAAGAGTGTTTCAGAACTGCTCACTCAAAAGTAAGCTTCAACTCCGTTAGTTGAATGCACAGAACAGAAAGAAGTTTCACAGAATGCTTCGGTGTAGTTTTTATTTCAGGATATCCCTTTTTACACTGTAGGCCACTGAGCGCTCTGAATGTCCTCTTCTAGTTGCCACAGAAAGAGTGTTTCAGAACTGCTCAATCAAAAGTAAGCTTGTAGTCTGTTAGTTGAATTCACAGACCAGAAAGCAGTTTCACGGAAAGGTTCTGTGTAGTTTTTATTTGAGGATAGTCGTTTTTCCACAATACGCCCCTTAGCGCAGCGACTGTCCACTTGCAATTTCTACAGAAAGTGTGATTCAGAACTGCACAATCAAAAGTAAGTTTCAACTCTGTTAGTTGAATGCACAGAAGGGAAAAAAGTTTCACAGAATGCTTCTGTGTAGTTTTTATTTGAAGATATTCCTGTTTCCACCATAGGTTCCTGAGCACTCCAAATGTCCACTTGCAGTTTCTACAGAAAGAGTGTTTCAGAACTGCTCAATCAAAAGTAAGGTTCAAATCTGTTAGTTGAATGCAGAGAACACAAAGGTGTTTCACAGAATGCTTCGGTGTTGTTTTTATTTCAAGATATTCCTTTTTACACTATAGGCCCGTTAGCGCTCCGAATGTCCACGTGCAGTTTCTACAGAAAGAGTGTTTCATAACTGCTCAATCGAAAGTAAGCTTCAACTCTGTTAGTTGAATGCACAGAACAGAAAGAAGTTTCACAGAATGCTTCTGTGTAGTTTTCATTTGATGATATTCCTTTTTCCACTATAGGCTTCTGAGCGCTCTGAGTATCCACTTGCAGTTTCTACAGAAAGAGTGTTTCAGAACTACCCAATCAAAAGTAAGCTTCAACTCTGTTAGTCGAATGAACAGAACAGAAGGAAGTTTCACAGAATGCTTCTGTGTAGTTTTCATTTGAAGATATTCCTTTTTCCACTATAGGCCACTGAGCACTCCGAATGTCCACTTGCAGTTTCTAAAGAAAGAGTGAATCAGAACTGCTCAATCAAAAGTAAGCTTCAACTCTGTTAGTTGAATGCAGAGAACAGAAAGATGTTTCACAGAATGCTTCGGTGTTGTTTTTATTTCAAGATATTCCTTTTTCCACTATTGGCCCCTTAGCGCTCGGAATGTCCTCTTGCAGTTTCTACAGAAAGAGTGTTTCAGAACTGCTCAATCAAAAGTAAGCTTGTACTCTGTTAGTTGAATGCACAGAACAGAAAGGAGTTTCACAGAAAAGTTCTGTGTAGTTTTTATTTGAGGATATTACTTTTTCCACTATACGCCGCTTAGGGCAGAGGATGTCCATTTGCAATTTCTACAGAAAGTGTGTTTCAGAACTGCTCAATCAAAAGAAAGCTTCAACTCTGTTAGTTGAATGCACAGCAGAGAAACAAGTTTCACAGAATGCTTCTGTGTAGTTTTTATTTGAAGATATTCCTTTTTACACTGTAGGCCCCTTAGCGCTCCGAATGTCCACTTGTAGTTTCCCCAGAAAGAGTGTTTCAGAACTGCTCAATCAAAAGTAAGCTTGTAGTCTGTTAGTTGAATGCACAGACCAGAAAGCAGTTTCACAGAAAGGTTCTGTGTAGTTTTTATTTGAGGATATTCGTTTTTCCACAATACACCCCTTAGCGCAGCGACTGTCCACTTGCAATTTCTACAGAAAGTGTGATTCAGAACTGCACAATCAAAAGTAAGTTTCAACTCTGTTAGTTGAACGCACAGAAGGGAAAAAAGTTTCACAGAATGCTTCTGTGTAGTTTTTATTTGAAGATATTCCTGTTTCCACTATAGGTTCCTGAGCACTCCGAATGTCCACTTGCAGTTTCTACAGAAAGAGGGTTTCAGAACTGCTCAATCAAAAGTAAGCTTGTAGTCTGTTAGTTGAATGCACAGAACAGAAAGGAGTTTCACAGAAAAGTTCTGTGTAGTGTTTATTTGAGGATATTACTTTTTCCACTATACGCCACTTAGCGCAGAGAATGTCCATTTGCAATTTCTACAGAACGTGTGTTTCAGAACTGCTCTATCAAAAGTAAGCTTGAACTCTGTTAGTTGAATGCACAGCAGAGAAACAAGTTTCACAGAATGCTTCTGTGTAGTTTTTATTTGAAGATATTCCTTTTTCCACTACAGGCCCCGTAGCGCTTCGAAAGTGCAGTTGCAGTTTCTACTGAAAGAGTGTTTCAGAACTGCTCACTCAAAAGTAAGCTTCAACTCCGTTAGTTGAATGCACAGAACAGAAAGAAGTTTCACAGAATGCTTCGGTGTAGTTTTTATTTCAGGATATCCCTTTTTACACTGTAGGCCACTGAGCGCTCTGAATGTCCTCTTCTAGTTGCCACAGAAAGAGTGTTTCAGAACTGCTCAATCAAAAGTAAGCTTGTAGTCTGTTAGTTGAATTCACAGACCAGAAAGCAGTTTCACGGAAAGGTTCTGTGTAGTTTTTATTTGAGGATAGTCGTTTTTCCACAATACGCCCCTTAGCGCAGCGACTGTCCACTTGCAATTTCTACAGAAAGTGTGATTCAGAACTGCACAATCAAAAGTAAGTTTCAACTCTGTTAGTTGAATGCACAGAAGGGAAAAAAGTTTCACAGAATGCTTCTGTGTAGTTTTTATTTGAAGATATTCCTGTTTCCACCATAGGTTCCTGAGCACTCCAAATGTCCACTTGCAGTTTCTACAGAAAGAGTGTTTCAGAACTGCTCAATCAAAAGTAAGGTTCAAATCTGTTAGTTGAATGCAGAGAACACAAAGGTGTTTCACAGAATGCTTCGGTGTTGTTTTTATTTCAAGATATTCCTTTTTACACTATAGGCCCGTTAGCGCTCCGAATGTCCACGTGCAGTTTCTACAGAAAGAGTGTTTCATAACTGCTCAATCGAAAGTAAGCTTCAACTCTGTTAGTTGAATGCACAGAACAGAAAGAAGTTTCACAGAATGCTTCTGTGTAGTTTTCATTTGATGATATTCCTTTTTCCACTATAGGCTTCTGAGCGCTCTGAGTATCCACTTGCAGTTTCTACAGAAAGAGTGTTTCAGAACTACCCAATCAAAAGTAAGCTTCAACTCTGTTAGTCGAATGAACAGAACAGAAAGTAGTTTCACAGAATGCTTCTGTGTAGTTTTCATTTGAAGATATTCCTTTTTCCACTAAAGGCCCTTAGCGCTCGGAATGTCCATTTGCAGTTTCTACAGAAAGAGTATTTCAGAACTGCTCAATCCAAAGTAAGGTTCAAAACTGTTAGTTGAATGCACAGAACAGAAAGGAGTTTCACAGAAACTTTCTCTGTAGTTTTTATTTGAGGATATACCTTTTTCCACTAAAGGCCCTTAGCCCAGAGAATGTCCAATTGCAATTTCTACAGAAAGTGTGTTACAGAACTGCTCAATCAAAAGTAGGCTTCAACTCTGTTAGTTGAATGCAGAGAACAGAAAGAAGTTTCACAGAATGCTTCTGTGTAGTTTTTATTGGAAGATATTCCTTTTTCCACTATAGGCTTCCTAGCTCTCCAAATTTCCACTTGCACTTTCTACAGAAATAGTGTTTCATAACTGCTCAATCAAAAGTAATCTTCAACTCTGTTAGTTGAATGCACAGAACAGAAGGAAGTTTCACAGAATGCTTCTATGTAGTTTTTATTTGAAGATATTCCTTTTTCCACTATAGGCCACTGAGCACTCCGAATGTCCACTTGCAGTTTCTAAAGAAAGAGTGTCTCAGAACTGCTCAATCAAAAGTAAGCTTCAACTCTGTTAGTTGAATGCAGAGAACAGAAAGATGTTTCACAGAATGCTTCGGTGTTGTTTTTATTTCAAGATATTCCTTTTTCCACTATTGGCCCCTTAGCGCTCGGAATGTCCTCTTGCAGTTTCTACAGAAAGAGTGTTTCAGAACTGCTCAATCAAAAGTAAGCTTGTACTCTGTTAGTTGAATGCACAGAACAGAAAGGAGTTTCACAGAAAAGTTCTGTGTAGTTTTTATTTGAGGATATTACTTTTTCCACTATACGCCGCTTAGCGCAGAGGATATCCATTTGCAATTTCTACAGAAAGTGTGTTTCAGAACTGCTCAATCAAAAGAAAGTTTCAACTCTGTTAGTTGAATGCACAGCAGAGAAACAAGTTTCACAGAATGCTTCTGTGTAGTTTTTATTTGAAGATATTCCTTTTTACACTGTAGGCCCCTTAGCGCTCCGAATGTCCACTTGTAGTTTCCCCAGAAAGAGTGTTTCAGAACTGCTCAATCAAAAGTAAGCTTGTAGTCTGTTAGTTGAATGCACAGACCAGAAAGCAGTTTCACAGAAAGGTTCTGTGTAGTTTTTATTTGAGGATATTCGTTTTTCCACAATACGCCACTTAGCGCAGCGACTGTCCACTTGCAATTTCTATAGAAAGTGTGATTCAGAACTGCACAATCAAAAGTAAGTTTCAACTCTGTTAGTTGAATGCACAGAAGGGAAAAAAGTTTCACAGAAAGCTTCTGTGTAGTTTTTATTTGAAGATATTCCTGTTTCCACTATAGGTTCCTGAACACTCCGAATGTCCACTTGCAGTTTCTACAGAAAGCGGGTTTCAGAACTGCTCAATCAAAAGTAAGGTTCAAATCTGTTAGTTGAATGCAGAGAACACAAAGGTGTTTCACAGAATGCTTCGGTGTAGTTGTTATTTCAAGATATTCCTTTTTACACTATAGGCCCGTTAGCGCTCCGAATGTCCACGTGCAGTTTCTACAGAAAGAGTGTTTCATAACTGCTCGATCGAAAGTAAGCTTCAACTCTGTTAGTTCAATGCACAGAACAGAAAGAAGTTTCACAGAATGCTTCTGTGTAGTTTTATTTGAGGATATTCCTTTTTCCACTAGAGATGCCATAGCCCTCCGAATGTCAAATTGCCTTTTCTACAGAAAGAAATTTTCAGAACTGCTCAATGAAACGTAAGCTTCAAATCTGTTAGTTGAATGCATGGAACAGAAAGTAGTTTCGTAGAATGCTTCTGTGTAGTTTTTATTTGAAGATATTCCTTTTTCCACTACAGGCCCCGTAGAGCTCCGAATGTCCACTTGCCGTTTCTACAGAAAGAGTGTTTCAGAACTGCTCAATCAAAAGTAAGCTTCAACTCTGTTAGTTGAATGCACAGCAGAGAAACAAGTTTCACAGAATGCTTCTGTGTGGTTTTTATTTGAAGATATTCCTTTTTCCACTACAGGCCCCGTAGCGCTCCGAAAGTGCAGTTGCAGTTTCTACTAAAAGAGTGTTTCAGAACTGCTAAATCAAAAGTAAGTTTCAACTCCGTTAGTTGAATGCAGAGAACAGAAAGAAGTTTCACAGAATGCTTCGTTGTAGTTTTTATTTCAAGATATTACTTTTTACACTGTAGGCCCTTGAGCGCTCCGAATGTCCACTTGTAGTTTCCACAGAAAGAGTGTTTCAGAACTGCTCAATCAAAAGTAAGCTTGTACTCTGTTAGTTGAATGCACAGACCAGAAAGCAGTTTCACAGAAAGGTTCTGTGTAGTTTTTATTTGAGGATAGTCGTTTTTCCACAATACGCCCCTTAGCGCAGCGACTGTCCACTTGCAATTTCTACAGAAAGTGTGATTCAGAACTGCAAAATCAAAAGTAAGTTTCAACTCTGTTAGTTGAAAGCACAGAAGGGAAAGAAGTTTCACAGAATGCTTCTGTGTAGTTTTTATTTGAAGATATTCCTGTTTCCACTATAGGTTCCTGAGCGTTCCAAATGTCCACTTGCAGTTTCAAAAGAAAGAGTGTTTCAGAACTGCTCAATCAAAAGTAAGGTTCAAATCTGTTAGTTGAATGCAGAGAACACAAAGGTGTTTCACAGAATGCTTCGGTGTAGTTTTTATTTCAAGATATTCCTTTTTACACTATAGGCCCGTTAGCGCTCCGAATGTCCACGTGCAGTTTCTACAGAAAGAGTGTTTCATAACTGCTCAATCGAAAGTAAGCTTCAACTCTGTTAGTTGAATGCACAGAACAGAAAGAAGTTTCACAGAATGCTTCTGTGTAGTTTTCATTTGATGATATTCCTTTTTCCACTATAGGCTTCTGAGCGCTCTGAGTATCCACTTGCAGTTTCTACAGAAAGAGTGTTTCAGAACTACCCAATCAAATGTAAGCTTCAACTCTGTTAGTTGAATGAACAGAACAGAAAGTAGTTTCACAGAATGCTTCTGTGTAGTTTTCATTTGAAGATATTCCTTTTTCCACTAAAGGCCCTTAGCGCTCGGAATGTCCATTTGCAGTTTCTACAGAAAGAGTATTTCCGAACTGCTCAATCAAAAGTAAGGTTCAAATCTGTTAGGTGAATGCACAGAACAGAAAGGGGTTTCACAGAAACTTTCTGTGTAGTTTTTATTTGAGGATATTCCTTTTTCCACAATACGCCCCTTAGCCCAGAGAATGTCCAATTGCAATTTCTACAGAAAGTGTGTTTCAGAACTGCTCAATCAAAAGTAAGCTTCAACTCTGTTAGTTGAATGCAGAGAACAGAAAGAAGTTTCACAGAATGATTCTGTGTAGTTTTTATTGGAAGATATTCCTTTTTCCACTATAGGCTTCCTAGCTCTCCAAATTTCCACTTGCACTTTCTACAGAAATAGTGTTTCATAACTGCTCAATCAAAAGTAATCTTCAACTCTGTTAGTTGAATGCACAGAACAGAAGGAAGTTTCACAGAATGCTTCTATGTAGTTTTTATTTGAAGATATTCCTTTTTCCACTATAGGCCACTGAGCGCTCTGAATGTCCACTTGCAGTTTCTAAAGAAAGAGTGTCTCAGAACTGCTCAATCAAAAGTAAGCTTCAACTCTGTTAGTTGAATGCAGAGAACAGAAAGTTGTTTCACAGAATGCTTCGGTGTTGTTTTTATTTCAAGATATTCCTTTTTCCACTATAGGCCCCTTAGCGCTCGGAATGTCCACTTGCAGTTTCTACAGAAAGAGTGTTTCAGAACTGCTCAATCAAAAGTAAGCTTGTAGTCTGTTAGTTGAATGCACAGAACAGAAAGGAGTTTCACAGAAAAGTTCTGTGTAGTTTTTATTTGAGGATATTACTTTTTCCACTATACGCCACTTAGCGCAGAGAATGTCCATTTGCAATTTCTACAGAACGTGTGTTTCAGAACTGCTCTATCAAAAGTAAGCTTCAACTCTGTTAGTTGAATGCACAGCAGAGAAACAAGTTTCACAGAATGCTTCTGTGTAGTTTTTATTTGAAGATATTCCTTTTTCCACTACAGGCCCCGTTGCGCTTCGAAAGTGCAGTTGCAGTTTCTACTGAAAGAGTGTTTCAGAACTGCTCACTCAAAAGTAAGCTTCAACTCCGTTAGTTGAATGCACAGAACAGAAAGAAGTTTCACAGAATGCTTCGGTGTAGTTTTTATTTCAGGATATCCCTTTTTACACTGTAGGCCACTGAGCGCTCTGAATGTCCTCTTCTAGTTTCCACAGAAAGAGTGTTTCAGAACTGCTCAATCAAAAGTAAGCTTGTAGTCTGTTAGTTGAATGCACAGACCAGAAAGCAGTTTCACAGAAAGGTTCTGTGTAGTTTTTATTTGAGGATAGTCGTTTTTCCACAATACGCCCCTTAGCGCAGCGACTGTCCACTTGCAATTTCTACAGAAAGTGTGATTCAGAACTGCACAATCAAAAGTAAGTTTCAACTCTGTTAGTTGAATGCACAGAAGGGAAAAAAGTTTCGCAGAATGCTTCTGTGTAGTTTTTATTTGAAGATATTCCTGTTTCCACCATAGGTTCCTGAGCACTCCAAATGTCCACTTGCAGTTTCTACAGAAAGAGTGTTTCAGAACTGCTCAATCAAAAGTAAGGTTCAAATCTGTTAGTTGAATGCAGAGAACACAAAGGTGTTTCACAGAATGCTTCGGTGTTGTTTTTATTTCAAGATATTCCTTTTTACACTATAGGCCCGTTAGCGCTCCGAATGTCCACGTGCAGTTTCTAGAGAAAGAGTGTTTCATAACTGCTCAATCGAAAGTAAGCTTCAACTCTGTTAGTTGAATGCACAGAACAGAAAGAAGTTTCACAGAATGCTTCTGTGTAGTTTTCATTTGATGATATTCCTTTTTCCACTATAGGCTTCTGAGCGCTCTGAGTATCCACTTGCAGTTTCTACAGAAAGAGTGTTTCAGAACTACCCAATCAAATGTAAGCTTCAACTCTGTTAGTTGAATGAACAGAACAGAAAGTAGTTTCACAGAATGCTTCTGTGTAGTTTTCATTTGAAGATATTCCTTTTTCCACTAAAGGCCCTTAGCGCTCAGAATGTCCATTTGCAGTTTCTACAGAAAGAGTATTTCAGAACTGCTCAATCAAAAGTAAGGTTCAAATCTGTTAGGTGAATGCACAGAACAGAAAGGAGTTTCACAGAAAATTTCTGTGTAGTTTTTATTTGAGGATATTCCTTTTTCCACAATACGCCCCTTAGCCCAGAGAATGTCCAATTGCAATTTCTACAGAAAGTGTGTTTCAGAACTGCTCAATCAAAATTAAGCTTCAACTCTGTTAGTTGAATGCAGAGAACAGAAAGAAGTTTCACAGAATGATTCTGTGTAGTTTTTATTGGAAGATATTCCTTTTTCCACTATAGGCTTCCTAGCTCTCCAAATTTCCACTTGCACTTTCTACAGAAATAGTGTTTCATAACTGCTCAATGAAAAGTAATCTTCAACTCTGTTAGTTGAATGCACAGAACAGAAGGAAGTTTCACAGAATGCTTCTATGTAGTTTTTATTTGAAGATATTCCTTTTTCCACTATAGGCGCCTTAGCGCTCGGAATGTCCACTTGCAGTTTCTACAGAAAGAGTGTTTCAGAACTGCTCAATCAAAAGTAAGCTTGTAGTCTGTTAGTTGAATGCACAGAACAGAAAGGAGTTTCACGGAAAAGTTCTGTGTAGTTTTTATTTGAGGATATTACTTTTTCCACTATACGCCACTTAGCGCAGAGAATGTCCATTTGCAATTTCTACAGAACGTGTGTTTCAGAACTGCTCTATCAAAAGTAAGCTTCAACTCTGTTAGTTGAATGCACAGCAGAGAAACAAGTTTCACAGAATGCTTCTGTGTAGTTTTTATTTGAAGATATTCCTTTTTCCACTACAGGCCCCGTAGCGCTTCGAAAGTGCAGTTGCAGTTTCTACTGAAAGAGTGTTTCAGAACTGCTCACTCAAAAGTAAGCTTCAACTCCGTTAGTTGAATGCACAGAACAGAAAGAAGTTTCACAGAATGCTTCGGTGTAGTTTTTATTTCAGGATATCCCTTTTTACACTGTAGGCCACTGAGCGCTCTGAATGTCCTCTTCTAGTTGCCACAGAAAGAGTGTTTCAGAACTGCTCAATCAAAAGTAAGCTTGTAGTCTGTTAGTTGAATGCACAGACCAGAAAGCAGTTTCACAGAAAGGTTCTGTGTAGTTTTTATTTGAGGATAGTCGTTTTTCCACAATACGCCCCTTAGCGCAGCGACTGTCCACTTGCAATTTCTACAGAAAGTGTGATTCAGAACTGCACAATCAAAAGTAAGTTTCAACTCTGTTAGTTGAATGCACAGAAGGGAAAAATGTTTCACAGAATGCTTCTGTGTAGTTTTTATTTGAAGATATTCCTGTTTCCACCATAGGTTCCTGAGCACTCCAAATGTCCACTTGCAGTTTCTACAGAAAGAGTGTTTCAGAACTGCTCAATCAAAAGTAAGGTTCAAATCTGTTAGTTGAATGCAGAGAACACAAAGGTGTTTCACAGAATGCTTCGGTGTTGTTTTTATTTCAAGATATTCCTTTTTATACTATAGGCCCGTTAGCGCTCCGAATGTCCACGTGCAGTTTCTACAGAAAGAGTGTTTCATAACTGCTCAATCGAAAGTAAGCTTCAACTCTGTTAGTTGAATGCACAGAACAGAAAGAAGTTTCACAGAATGCTTCTGTGTAGTTTTCATTTGATGATATTCCTTTTTCCACTATAGGCTTCTGAGCACTCTGAGTATCCACTTGCAGTTTCTACAGAAAGAGTGTTTCAGAACTACCCAATCAAAAGTAAGCTTCAACTCTGTTAGTCGAATGAACAGAACAGAAAGTAGTTTCACAGAATGCTTCTGTGTAGTTTTCATTTGAAGATATTCCTTTTTCCACTAAAGGCCCTTAGTGCTCAGAATGTCCATTTGCAGTTTCTACAGAAAGAGTATTTCAGAACTGCTCAATCCAAAGTAAGGTTCAAAACTGTTAGTTGAATGCACAGAACAGAAAGGAGTTTCACAGAAACTTTCTCTGTAGTTTTTATTTGAGGATATACCTTTTTCCACTAAAGGCCCTTAGCCCAGAGAATGTCCAATTGCAATTTCTACAGAAAGTGTGTTTCAGAACTGCTCAATCAAAAGTAGGCTTCAACTCTGTTAGTTGAATGCAGAGAACAGAAAGAAGTTTCACAGAATGCTTCTGTGTAGTTTTTATTGGAAGATATTCCTTTTTCCACTATAGGCTTCCTAGCTCTCCAAATTTCCACTTGCACTTTCTACAGAAATAGTGTTTCAAAACTGCTCAATCAAAAGTAATCTTCAACTCTGTTAGTTGAATGCACAGAACAGAAGGAAGTTTCACAGAATGCTTCTATGTAGTTTTTATTTGAAGATATTCCTTTTTCCACTATAGGCCACTGAGCGCTCTGAATGTCCACTTGCAGTTTCTAAAGAAAGAGTGTCTCAGAACTGCTCAATCAAAAGTAAGCTTCAACTCTGTTAGTTGAATGCAGAGAACAGAAAGATGTTTCACAGAATGCTTCGGTGTTGTTTTTATTTCAAGATATTCCTTTTTCCACTATAGGCCCCTTAGCGCTCGGAATGTCCACTTGCAGTTTCTACAGAAAGAGTGTTTCAGAACTGCTCAATCAAAAGTAAGCTTGTAGTCTGTTAGTTGAATGCACAGAACAGAAAGGAGTTTCACAGAAAAGTTCTGTGTAGTTTTTATTTGAGGATATTACTTTTTCCAGTATACGCCACTTAGCGCAGAGAATGTCCATTTGCAATTTCTACAGAACGTGTGTTTCAGAACTGCTCTATCAAAAGTAAGCCTGAACTCTGTTAGTTGAATACACAGAAGAGAAACAAGTTTCACAGAATGCTTCTGTGTAGTTTTTATTTGAAGATATTCCTTTTTCCACTACAGGCCCCGTAGCGCTTCGAAAGTGCAGTTGCAGTTTCTACTGAAAGAGTGTTTCAGAACTGCTCACTCAAAAGTAAGCTTCAACTCCGTTAGTTGAATGCACAGAACAGAAAGAAGTTTCACAGAATGCTTCGGTGTAGTTTTTATTTCAGGATATCCCTTTTTACACTGTAGGCCACTGAGCGCTCTGAATGTCCTCTTCTAGTTGCCACAGAAAGAGTGTTTCAGAACTGCTCAATCAAAAGTAAGCTTGTAGTCTGTTAGTTGAATGCACAGACCAGAAAGCAGTTTCACGGAAAGGTTCTGTGTAGTTTTTATTTGAGGATAGTCGTTTTTCCACAATACGCCCCTTAGCGCAGCTACTGTGCACTTGCAATTTCTACAGAAAGTGTGATTCAGAACTGCACAATCAAAAGTAAGTTTCAACTCTGTTAGTTGAATGCACAGAAGGGAAAAAAGTTTCACAGAATGCTTCTGTGTAGTTTTTATTTGAAGATATTCCTGTTTCCACCATAGGTTCCTGAGCACTCCAAATGTCCACTTGCAGTTTCTACAGAAAGAGTGTTTCAGAACTGCTCAATCAAAAGTAAGGTTCAAATCTGTTAGTTGAATGCAGAGAACACAAAGGTGTTTCACAGAATGCTTCGGTGTTGTTTTTATTTCAAGATATTCCTTTTTACACTATAGGCCCGTTAGCGCTCCGAATGTCCACGTGCAGTTTCTAGAGAAAGAGTGTTTCATAACTGCTCAATCGAAAGTAAGCTTCAACTCTGTTAGTTGAATGCACAGAACAGAAAGAAGTTTCACAGAATGCTTCTGTGTAGTTTTCATTTGATGATATTCCTTTTTCCACTATAGGCTTCTGAGCGCTCTGAGTATCCACTTGCAGTTTCTACAGAAAGAGTGTTTCAGAACTACCCAATCAAAAGTAAGCTTCAACTCTGTTAGTCGAATGAACAGAACAGAAGGAAGTTTCACAGAATGCTTCTGTGTAGTTTTCATTTGAAGATATTCCTTTTTCCACTATAGGCCACTGAGCACTCCGAATGTCCACTTGCAGTTTCTAAAGAAAGAGTGAATCAGAACTGCTCAATCAAAAGTAAGCTTCAACTCTGTTAGTTGAATGCAGAGAACAGAAAGATGTTTCACAGAATGCTTCGGTGTTGTTTTTATTTCAAGATATTCCTTTTTCCACTATTGGCCCCTTAGCGCTCGGAATGTCCTCTTGCAGTTTCTACAGAAAGAGTGTTTCAGAACTGCTCAATCAAAAGTAAGCTTGTACTCTGTTAGTTGAATGCACAGAACAGAAAGGAGTTTCACAGAAAAGTTCTGTGTAGTTTTTATTTGAGGATATTACTTTTTCCACTATACGCCGCTTAGGGCAGAGGATGTCCATTTGCAATTTCTACAGAAAGTGTGTTTCAGAACTGCTCAATCAAAAGAAAGCTTCAACTCTGTTAGTTGAATGCACAGCAGAGAAACAAGTTTCACAGAATGCTTCTGTGTAGTTTTTATTTGAAGATATTCCTTTTTACACTGTAGGCCCCTTAGCGCTCCGAATGTCCACTTGTAGTTTCCCCAGAAAGAGTGTTTCAGAACTGCTCAATCAAAAGTAAGCTTGTAGTCTGTTAGTTGAATGCACAGACCAGAAAGCAGTTTCACAGAAAGGTTCTGTGTAGTTTTTATTTGAGGATATTCGTTTTTCCACAATACACCCCTTAGCGCAGCGACTGTCCACTTGCAATTTCTACAGAAAGTGTGATTCAGAACTGCACAATCAAAAGTAAGTTTCAACTCTGTTAGTTGAACGCACAGAAGGGAAAAAAGTTTCACAGAATGCTTCTGTGTAGTTTTTATTTGAAGATATTCCTGTTTCCACTATAGGTTCCTGAGCACTCCGAATGTCCACTTGCAGTTTCTACAGAAAGAGGGTTTCAGAACTGCTGAATCAAAAGTAATCATCAATTCTGTTAGTTCAATGTACAGAAGAGAAAGATGTTTCACAGAATGCTTCTGTGTAGTTTTTATTTGGAGATATTCCTTTTTCCACTCTAGGCCCCTTACCGGTCGGAATGTCCACTTGCAGTTTCTACAGAAATGATGTTTCAGAACTGCTCAATCAAATGTATGCTTTAACTCTGTTAGTTGAATGCACAGAACAGAAAGAAGTTTCACATAACGCTTCTGTGTAGTTTTGATTTGAAGATATTCCTTTTTCCTCTATAGGCCACATAGCGTTCAGAATGTCCACTTGCAATTTCTACAGAAAGTGGGTTTCAGAACTGCTCAATCAAAAGTATGCTTCAACTCTGTTAGGTAAAAGCACAGAACAGAAAGTAGTTTCACAGAATGCTTCTGTGTAGTTTTTATTTGGAGATATACCTTTTTCCACTATAGGCCCCTTAGCGATCAGAATGTCCACTTGCAGTTTCTACAGAAAGAGTGTTTCAGAACTCCTCAATCTAAAGTATGCTTAAACTCTCTTAGTTGAATGCACAGAACAGAAAGAAGTTTCACAGAATGTTTCTGTGTAGTTTTGATTTGATGATATTCCTTTTTCCACTGTAGGCTCCTTAGCTCTCCGAATGTCCACTTGCAGTTTCTACCGAAAGAGTGTTTCAGAACTGCTCAATCAAATGTACGCTTCAACTATGCTAATTGAATGCACAGAACAGATGGAAGTTTCACAGAATGCTTCTGTGTAGTTTTGATTGGAAGATATTCCTTTTTCCACTACAGGCCCCTTAGCGGTCAGAATGTCCACTTGCAGTTTCTACAGAAATGATGTTTCAGAAGTGTTCAATCAAAAGTAAGCTTCAACTCTGTTAGGTGAAAGCACAGAACAGAAAGAAGTTTCACAGAATGCTTCTGTGAAGTTTTTATTTGAAGATATTGCTTTTTCCTCTATAGGCCCCTTAGCTCTCCGAATGTCCACTTGCAGTTTCTACAGAAAGAGTGTTTTAGAACTGCTCAATCAAAAGTAAGCTTAAACTCTCTTAGTTGAATGCACAGAACAGAAAGAAGTTTCAGAGAATACTTCTGTGTAGTTTTGATTTGAAGATATTCATTTTTCCACTGTAGGCCCAAAAGCGTTCCGAATGTCCACTTGCAGTTTCTAAAGAAAGAGTGTTTCAGAATTGCTCAATCAAATGTCCACTTCAACTCTGCTAGTTGAATGCACAGAACAGATGGACGTTTCACAGAATGCTTCTGTGTAGTTTTGATTTGGAGATATTCCTTTTTCCACTATAGGCCCCTTAGCGGTCCGAATGTCCTCTTGCAGTTACTTCAGAAACAGTGTTTCAGAAATGCTAAGTCAAAAGCAAGCTTTAAGTCTGTTAGTTGAGTGCTCAGAACAGAAGGAAGTTTCACAGAATGCTTCTGTGTAGTTTATATTTGGAGATATCCCATTTTCCACTATAGGCCCCTTAGCGATCAGAATGTCCACTTGCAGTTTCTACAGAAAGAGTGTTTCAGAACTGCTCAATCTAAAGTAAGCTTAAACTCTCTTAGTTGAATGCACAGAACAGAAAGAAGTTTCACAGAATGCTTCTGTGTAGTATTGATTTGAAGATATTCCTTTTTCCACTGTAGGCTCCTTAGCTCTCCGAATGTCCACTTGCAGTTTCTACAGAAAGAGTGTTTCAGAACTGCTGAATCAAAAGTAATCATCAATTCTGTTAGTTCAATGTACAGAAGAGAAAGATGTTTCACAGAATGCTTCTGTGTAGTTTTTATTTGGAGATATTCCTTTTTCTACTCTAGGCCCCTTACCGGTCGGAATGTCCACTTGCAGTTTCTACAGAAATGATGTTTCAGAACTGCTCAATCAAATGTATGCTTTAACTCTGTTAGTTGAATGCACAGAACAGAAAGAAGTTTCACATAACGCTTCTGTGTAGTTTTGATTTGAAGATATTCCTTTTTCCTCTATAGGCCACATAGCGTTCAGAATGTCCACTTGCAATTTCTACAGAAAGTGGGTTTCAGAACTGCTCAATCAAAAGTATGCTTCAACTCTGTTAGGTAAAAGCACAGAACAGAAAGCAGTTTCACAGAATGCTTCTGTGTAGTTTTGATTTGATGATATTCCTTTTTCCACTGTAGGCTCCTTAGCTCTCCGAATGTCCACTTGCAGTTTCTACCGAAAGAGTGTTTCAGAACTGCTCAATCAAATGTACGCTTCAACTCTGCTAATTGAATGCACAGAACAGATGGAAGTTTCACTGAATGCTTCTGTGTAGTTTTGATTGGAAGATATTCCTTTTTCCAGTATAGGCCCCTTAGCGGTCAGAATGTCCACTTGCAGTTTCTACATAAAGTGTGTTTCAGAAGTGTTCAATCAAAAGTAAGCTTCAACTCTCTTAGGTGAAAGCCAGAACAGAAAGAAGTTTCACAGAATGCTTCTGTGAAGTTTTTATTTGAAGATATTGCTTTTGCCTCTATGGGCCCCTTAGCTCTCCGAATGTCCACATGCAGTTTCTACAGAAAGAGTGTTTTAGAACTGCTCAATCAACAGTAAGCTTAAACTCTCTTAGTTGAATGCACAGAACAGAAAGAAGTTTCAGAGAACACTTCTGTGTAGTTTTGATTTGAAGATATTCGTTTTTCCACTGTAGGCCCAAAAGCGTTCCGAATGTCCACTTGCAGTTTCTAAAAAAAGAGTGTTTCAGAATTGCTCAATCAAATGTACACTTCAACTCTGCTAGTTGAATGCACAGAACAGATGGAAGTTTCACAGAATGCTTCTGTGTAGTTTTGATTTGGAGATATTCCTTTTTCCACTATAGGCCCCTTAGCGGTCCGAATGTCCTCTTGCAGTTTCTTCAGAAACAGTGTTTCAGAAATGCTCAGTCAAAAGCAAGCTTTAAGTCTGTTAGTTGAGTGCTCAGAACAGAAGGAAGTTTCACAGAATGCTTCTGTGTAGTTTATATTTGGAGATATCCCATTTTCCACTATAGGCCCCTTAGCGATCAGAATGTCCACTTGCAGTTTCTACAGAAAGAGTGTTTCAGAACTGCTCAATCTAAAGTAAGCTTAAACTCTCTTAGTTGAATGCACAGAACAGAAAGAAGTTTCACAGAATGCTTCTGTGTAGTATTGATTTGAAGATATTCCTTTTTCCACTGTAGGCTCCTTAGCTCTCCGAATGTCCACTTGCAGTTTCTACAGAAAGAGTGTTTCAGAACTGCTGAATCAAAAGTAATCATCAATTCTGTTAGTTCAATGTACAGAAGAGAAAGATGTTTCACAGAATGCTTCTGTGTAGTTTTTATTTGGAGATAATCCTTTTTCTACTCTAGGCCCCTTACCGGTCGGAATGTCCACTTGCAGTTTCTACAGAAATGATGTTTCAGAACTGCTAAATCAAATGTATGCTTTAACTCTGTTAGTTGAATGCACAGAACAGAAAGAAGTTTCACATAACGCTTCTGTGTAGTTTTGATTTGAAGATATTCCTTTTTCCTCTATAGGCCACATAGCGTTCAGAATGTCCACTTGCAATTTCTACAGAAAGTGGGTTTCAGAACTGCTCAATCAAAAGTATGCTTCAACTCTGTTAGGTAAAAGCACAGAACAGAAAGTAGTTTCACAGAATGCTTCTGTGTAGTTTTTATTTGGAGATATAACTTTTTCCACTATAGGCCCCTTAGCGATCAGAATGTCCACTTGCAGTTTCTACAGAAAGAGTGTTTCAGAACTCCTCAATCTAAAGTATGCTTAAACTCTCTTAGTTGAATGCACAGAACAGAAAGAAGTTTCACAGAATGTTTCTGTGTAGTTTTGATTTGATGATATTCCTTTTTCCACTGTAGGCTCCTTAGCTCTCCGAATGTCCACTTGCAGTTTCTACCGAAAGAGTGTTTCAGAACTGCTCAATCAAATGTACGCTTCAACTCTGCTAATTGAATGCACAGAACAGATGGAAGTTTCACAGAATGCTTCTGTGTAGTTTTGATTGGAAGATATTACTTTTTCCACTATAGGCCCCTTAGCGGTCAGAATGTCCACTTGCAGTTTCTACATAAAGTGTGTTTCAGAAGTGTTCAGTCAAAAGTAAGCTTCAATTCTCTTCGGTGAAAGCACAGAACAGAAAGAAGTTTCACAGAATGCTTCTGTGAAGTTTTTATTTGAAGATATTCCTTTTTCCTCTACAGGCCCCTTAGCTCTCCGAATGTCCACTTGCAGTTTCTACCGAAAGAGTGTTTTAGAACTGCTCATTCAAAAGTAAGCTTAAACTCTCTTAGTTGAATGCACAGAACAGAAAGAAGTTTCAGAGAACACTTCTGTGTAGTTTTGATTTGAAGATATTCGTTTTTCCACTGTAGGCCCAAAAGCGTTCCGAATGTCCACTTGCAGTTTCTAAAGAAAGAGAGTTTCAGAATTGCTCAATCAAATGTACACTTCAAATCTGCTAGTTGAATGCACAGAACAGATGGACGTTTCACAGAATGCTTCTGTGTAGTTTTGATTTGGAGATATTCCTTTTTCCACTATAGGCCCCTTAGCGGTCCGAATGTCCTCTTGCAGTTTCTTCAGAAACAGTGTTTCAGAAATGCTCAGTCAAAAGCAAGCTTTAAGTCTGTCAGTTGAGTGCTCAGAACAGAAGGAAGTTTCACAGAATGCTTCTGTGTAGTTTATATTTGGAGATATCCCATTTTCCACTATAGGCCCCTTAGCGATCAGAATGTCCACTTGCAGTTTCTACAGAAAGAGTGTTTCAGAACTGCTCAATCTAAAGTAAGCTTAAACTCTCTTAGCTGAATGCACAGAACAGAAAGAAGTTTCACAGAATGCTTCTGTGTAGAATTGATTTGAAGATATTCCTTTTTCCACTGTAGGCTCCTTAGCTCTCCGAATGTCCACTTGCAGTTTCTACCGAAAGAGTGTTTCAGAACTGCTCAATCAAATGTACGCTTCAACTCTGCTAATTGAATGCACAGAACAGATGGAAGTTTCACAGAATGCTACTGTGTAGTTTTGATTGGAAGATATTCCTTTTTCCACTATAGGCCCCTTAGCGGTCAGAATGTCCACTTGCAGTTTCTACATAAAGTGTGTTTCAGAAGTGTTCAATCAAAAGTAAGCTTCAACTCTCTTAGGTGAAAGCACAGAACAGAAAGAAGTTTCACAGAATGCTTCTGTGAAGTTTTTATTTGAAGATATTGCTTTTTCCTCTAAAGGCCCCTTAGCTCTCCGAATGTCCACTTGCACTTTCTACAGAAAGAGTGTTTTAGAACTGCTCAATCAAAAGTAAGCTTAAACTCTCTTAGTTGAATGCACAGAACAGAAAGAAGTTTCAGAGAATACTTCTGTGTAGTTTTGATTTGAAGATATTCGTTTTTCCACTGTAGGCCCAAAAGCGTTCCGAATGTCCACTTGCAGTTTCTAAAGAAAGAGTGTTTCAGAATTGCTCAATCAAATGTACACTTCAACTCTGCTAGTTGAATGCACAGAACAGATGGACGTTTCACAGAATGCTTCTGTGCAGTTTTGATTTGGAGATATTCCTTTTTCCACTATAGGCCCCTTAGCGGTCCGAATGTCCTCTTGCAGTTACTTCAGAAACAGTGTTTCAGAAATGCTAAGTCAAAAGCAAGCTTTAAGTCTGTTAGTTGAGTGCTCAGAACAGAAGGAAGTTTCACAGAATGCTTCTGTGTAGTTTATATTTGGAGATATCCCATTTTCCACTGTAGGCCCCTTAGCGATCAGAATGTCCACTTGTAGTTTCTACAGAAAGAGTGTTTCAGAACTGCTCAATCTAAAGTAAGCTTAAACTCTCTTAGTTGAATGCACAGAACAGAAAGAAGTTTCACAGAATGCTTCTGTGTAGTATTGATTTGAAGATATTCCTTTTTCCACTGTAGGCTCCTTAGCTCTCCGTATGTCCACTTGCAGTTTCTACAGAAAGAGTGTTTCAGAACTGCTGAATCAAAGTAATCATCAATTCTGTTAGTTCAATGTACAGAAGAGAAAGATGTTTCACAGAATGCTTCTGTGTAGTTTTTATTTGGAGATATTCCTTTTTCTACTCTAGGCCCCTTACCGGTCGGAATGTCCACTTGCAGTTTCTACAGATATGATGTTTCAGAACTGCTCAATCAAATATATGCTTTAACTCTGTTAGTTGAATGCACAGAAGAGAAAGAAGTTTCACATAAAGCTTCTGTGTAGTTTTGATTTGAAGACATTCCTTTTTCCTCTATAGGCCACATAGCGTTCAGAATGTCCACTTGCAATTTCTACAGAAAGTGGGTTTCAGAACTGCTCAATCAAAAGTATGCTTCAACTCTGTTAGGTAAAAGCACAGAACAGAAAGTAGTTTCACAGAATGCTTCTGTGTAGTTTTTATTTGGAGATATACCTTTTTCCACTATAGGCCCCTTAGCGATCAGAATATCCACTTGCAGTTTCTACAGAAAGAGTGTTTCAGAACTCCTCAATCTAAAGTATGCTTAAACTCTCTTAGTTGAATGCACAGAACAGAAAGAAGTTTCACAGAATGTTTCTGTGTAGTTTTGATTTGATGATATTCCTTTTTCCACTGTAGGCTCCTTAGCTCTCCGAATGTCCACTTGCAGTTTCTACTGAAAGAGTGTTTCAGAACTGCTCAATCAAATGTACGCTTCAACTCTGCTAATTGAATGCACAGAACAGATGGAAGTTTCACTGAATGCTTCTGTGTAGTTTTGATTGGAAGATATTCCTTTTTCCAGTATAGGCCCCTTAGCGGTCAGAATGTCCACTTGCAGTTTCTACATAAAGTGTGTTTCAGAAGTGTTCAATCAAAAGTAAGCTTCAACTCTCTTAGGTGAAAGCCAGAACAGAAAGAAGTTTCACAGAATGCTTCTGTGAAGTTTTTATTTGAAGATATTGCTTTTTCCTCTATGGGCCCCTTAGCTCTCCGAATGTCCACATGCAGTTTCTACAGAAAGAGTGTTTTAGAACTGCTCAATCAACAGTAAGCTTAAACTCTCTTAGTTGAATGCACAGAACAGAAAGAAGTTTCAGAGAACACTTCTGTGTAGTTTTGATTTGAAGATATTCGTTTTTCCACTGTAGGCCCAAAAGCGTTCCGAATGTCCACTTGCAGTTTCTAAAGAAAGAGTGTTTCAGAATTGCTCAATCAAATGTACACTTCAACTCTGCTAGTTGAATGCACAGAACAGATGGAAGTTTCACAGAATGCTTCTGTGTAGTTTTGATTTGGAGATATTCCTTTTTCCACTATAGGCCCCTTAGCGGTCCGAATGTCCTCTTGCAGTTTCTTCAGAAACAGTGTTTCAGAAATGCTCAGTCAAAAGCAAGCTTTAAGTCTGTTAGTTGAGTGCTCAGAACAGAAGGAAGTTTCACAGAATGCTTCTGTGTAGTTTATATTTGGAGATATCCCATTTTCCACTATAGGCCCCTTAGCGATCAGAATGTCCACTTGCAGTTTCTACAGAAAGAGTGTTTCAGAACTGCTCAATCTAAAGTAAGCTTAAACTCTCTTAGTTGAATGCACAGAACAGAAAGAAGTTTCACAGAATGCTTCTGTGTAGTATTGATTTGAAGATATTCCTTTTTCCACTGTAGGCTCCTTAGCTCTCCGAATGTCCACTTGCAGTTTCTACAGAAAGAGTGTTTCAGAACTGCTGAATCAAAAGTAATCATCAATTCTGTTAGTTCAATGTACAGAAGAGAAAGATGTTTCACAGAATGCTTCTGTGTAGTTTTTATTTGGAGATAATCCTTTTTCTACTCTAGGCCCCTTACCGGTCGGAATGTCCACTTGCAGTTTCTACAGAAATGATGTTTCAGAACTGCTCAATCAAATGTATGCTTTAACTCTGTTAGTTGAATGCACAGAACAGAAAGAAGTTTCACATAACGCTTCTGTGTAGTTTTGATTTGAAGATATTCCTTTTTCCTCTATAGGCTACATAGCGTTCAGAATGTCCACTTGCAATTTGTACAGAAAGTGGGTTTCAGAACTGCTCAATCAAAAGTATGCTTCAACTCTGTTAGGTAAAAGCACAGAACAGAAAGTAGTTTCACAGAATGCTTCTGTGTAGTTTTTATTTGGAGATATAACTTTTTCCACTATAGGCCCCTTAGCGATCAGAATGTCCACTTGCAGTTTCTACAGAAAGAGTGTTTCAGAACTCCTCAATCTAAAGTATGCTTAAACTCTCTTAGTTGAATGCACAGAACAGAAAGAAGTTTCACAGAATGTTTCTGTGTAGTTTTGATTTGATGATATTCCTTTTTCCACTGTAGGCTCCTTAGCTCTCCGAATGTCCACTTGCAGTTTCTACCGAAAGAGTGTTTCAGAACTGCTCAATCAAATGTACGCTTCAACTCTGCTAATTGAATGCACAGAACAGATGGAAGTTTCACAGAATGCTTCTGTGTAGTTTTGATTGGAAGATATTACTTTTTCCACTATAGGCCCCTTAGCGGTCAGAATGTCCACTTGCAGATTCTACATAAAGTGTGTTTCAGAAGTGTTCAGTCAAAAGTAAGCTTCAATTCTCTTCGGTGAAAGCACAGAACAGAAAGAAGTTTCACAGAATGCTTCTGTGAAGTTTTTATTTGAAGATATTGCTTTTTCCTCTACAGGCCCCTTAGCTCTCCGAATGTCCACTTGCAGTTTCTACCGAAAGAGTGTTTTAGAACTGCTCAATCAAAAGTAAGCTTAAACTCTCTTAGTTGAATGCACAGAACAGAAAGAAGTTTCAGAGAACACTTCTGTGTAGTTTTGATTTGAAGATATTCGTTTTTCCACTGTAGGCCCAAAAGCGTTCCGAATGTCCACTTGCAGTTTCTAAAGAAAGAGAGTTTCAGAATTGCTCAATCAAATGTACACTTCAACACTGCTAGTTGAATGCACAGAACAGATGGACGTTTCACAGAATGCTTCTGTGTAGTTTTGATTTGGAGATATTCCTTTTTCCACTATAGGCCCCTTAGCGGTCCGAATGTCCTCTTGCAGTTTCTTCAGAAACAGTGTTTCAGAAATGCTCAGTCAAAAGCAAGCTTTAAGTCTGTCAGTTGAGTGCTCAGAACAGAAGGAAGTTTCACAGAATGCTTCTGTGTAGTTTATATTTGGAGATATCCCATTTTCCACTATAGGCCCCTTAGCGATCAGAATGTCCACTTGCAGTTTCTACAGAAAGAGTGTTTCAGAACTGCTCAATCTAAAGTAAGCTTAAACTCTCTTAGTTGAATGCACAGAACAGAAAGGAGTTTCACAGAATGCTTCTGTGTAGAATTGATTTGAAGATATTCCTTTTTCCACTGTAGGCTCCTTAGCTCTCCGAATGTCCACTTGCAGTTTCTACCGAAAGAGTGTTTCAGAACTGCTCAATCAAATGTACGCTTCAACTCTGCTAATTGAATGCACAGAACAGATGGAAGTTTCACAGAATGCTACTGTGTAGTTTTGATTGGAAGATATTCCTTTTTCCACTATAGGCCCCTTAGCGGTCAGAATGTCCACTTGCAGTTTCTACATAAAGTGTGTTTCAGAAGTGTTCAATCAAAAGTAAGCTTCAACTCTCTTAGGTGAAAGCACAGAACAGAAAGAAGTTTCACAGAATGCTTCTGTGAAGTTTTTATTTGAAGATATTGCTTTTTCCTCTAAAGGCCCCTTAGCTCTCCGAATGTCCACTTGCAGTTTCTACAGAAAGAGTGTTTTAGAACTGCTCAATCAAAAGTAAGCTTAAACTCTCTTAGTTGAATGCACAGAACAGAAAGAAGTTTCAGAGAATACTTCTGTGTAGTTTTGATTTGAAGATATTCGTTTTTCCACTGTAGGCCCAAAAGCGTTCCGAATGTCCACTTGCAGTTTCTAAAGAAAGAGTGTTTCAGAATTGCTCAATCAAATGTACACTTCAACTCTGCTAGTTGAATGCACAGAACAGATGGACGTTTCACAGAATGCTTCTGTGCAGTTTTGATTTGGAGATATTCCTTTTTCCACTATAGGCCCCTTAGCGGTCCGAATGTCCTCTTGCAGTTACTTCAGAAACAGTGTTTCAGAAATGCTAAGTCAAAAGCAATCTTTAAGTCTGTTAGTTGAGTGCTCAGAACAGAAGGAAGTTTCACAGAATGCTTCTGTGTAGTTTATATTTGGAGATATCCCATTTTCCACTGTAGGCCCCTTAGCGATCAGAATGTCCACTTGTAGTTTCTACAGAAAGAGTGTTTCAGAACTGCTCAATCTAAAGTAAGCTTAAACTCTCTTAGTTGAATGCACAGAACAGAAAGAAGTTTCACAGAATGCTTCTGTGTAGTATTGATTTGAAGATATTCCTTTTTCCACTGTAGGCTCCTTAGCTCTCCGTATGTCCACTTGCAGTTTCTACAGAAAGAGTGTTTCAGAACTGCTGAATCAAAGTAATCATCAATTCTGTTAGTTCAATGTACAGAAGAGAAAGATGTTTCACAGAATGCTTCTGTGTAGTTTTTATTTGGAGATATTCCTTTTTCTACTCTAGGCCCCTTACCGGTCGGAATGTCCACTTGCAGTTTCTACAGATATGATGTTTCAGAACTGCTCAATCAAATATATGCTTTAACTCTGTTAGTTGAATGCACAGAAGAGAAAGAAGTTTCACATAACGCTTCTGTGTAGTTTTGATTTGAAGACATTCCTTTTTCCTCTATAGGCCACATAGCGTTCAGAATGTCCACTTGCAATTTCTACAGAAAGTGGGTTTCAGAACTGCTCAATCAAAAGTATGCTTCAACTCTGTTAGGTAAAAGCACAGAACAGAAAGTAGTTTCACAGAATGCTTCTGTGTAGTTTTTATTTGGAGATATACCTTTTTCCACTATAGGCCCCTTAGCGATCAGAATATCCACTTGCAGTTTCTACAGAAAGAGTGTTTCAGAACTCCTCAATCTAAAGTATGCTTAAACTCTCTTAGTTGAATGCACAGAACAGAAAGAAGTTTCACAGAATGTTTCTGTGTAGTTTTGATTTGATGATATTCCTTTTTCCACTGTAGGCTCCTTAGCTCTCCGAATGTCCACTTGCAGTTTCTACTGAAAGAGTGTTTCAGAACTGCTCAATCAAATGTACGCTTCAACTCTGCTAATTGAATGCACAGAACAGATGGAAGTTTCACAGAATGCTTCTGTGTAGTTTTGATTGGAAGATATTCCTTTTTCCACTATAGGCCCCTTAGCGGTCAGAATGTCCACTTGCAGTTTCTACATAAAGTGTGTTTCAGAAGTGTTCAATCAAAAGAAAGCTTCAACTCTCTTAGGTGAAAGCACAGAACAGAAAGAAGTTTCACAGAATGCTTCTGTGAAGTTTTTATTTGAAGATATTGCTTTTTCCTCTATAGGCCCCTTAGCTCTCCGAATGTCCACTTGCAGTTTCTACAGAAAGAGTGTTTTAGAACTGCTCAATCAAAAGTAAGCTTAAACTCTCTTAGTTGAATGCACAGAAGAGAAAGAAGTTTCAGAGAATACTTCTGTGTAGTTTTGATTTGAAGATATTCGTTTTTCCACTGTAGGCCCAAAAGCGTTCCGAATGTCCACTTGCAGTTTCTAAAGAAAGAGTGTTTCAGAATTGCTCAATCAAATGTACACTTCAACTCTGCTAGTTGAATGCACAGAACAGATGGAAGTTTCACATAATGCTTCTGTGTAGTTTTGATTTGGAGATATTCCTTTTTCCACTATAGGCCCCTTAGCGGTCCGAATGTCCTCTTGCAGTTTCTTCAGAAACAGTGTTTCAGAAATGCTCAGTCAAAAGCAAGCTTTAAGTCTGTTAGTTGAGTGCTCAGAACAGAAGGAAGTTTCACAGAATGCTTCTGTGTAGTTTATATTTGGAGATATCCCATTTTCCACTATAGGCCCCTTAGCGATCAGAATGTCCACTTGCAGTTTCTACAGAAAGAGTGTTTCAGAACTGTTCAATCTAAAGTAAGCTTAAACTCTCTTAGTTGAATGCACAGAACAGGAAGAAGTTTCAGAGAATATTTCTGTGTAGTTTTGATTTGAAGATATTGGTTTTTCCACTGTAGTCCCAAAAGCGTTCCGAATGTCCACTTGCAGTTTCTAAAGAAAGAGTGTTTCAGAATGGCTCAATCAAATGTACACTTCAACTCTGCTAGTTGAATGCACAGAACAGATGGAAGTTTCACACAATGCATCTGTGTAGTTTTGATTTGGAGATATTCCTTTTTCCACTATAGGCCCCTTAGCGGTCCGAATGTCCTCTTGCAGTTTCTTCAGAAACAGTGTTTCAGAAATGCTCAGTCAAAAGCAAGGTTTAAGTCTGTTAGTTGAGTGCTCCGAAGAGAAGGAAATTTCACAGAATGCTTCTGTGTAGTTTATATTTGGAGATATCCCATTTTCCACTATAGGCCCATTAGCGATCAGAATGTCCACTTGCAGTTTCTACAGAAAGAGTGTTTCAGAACTGCTCAATCTAAAGTAAGCTTAAACTCTCTTAGTTGAATGCACAGAACAGAAAGAAGTTTCACAGAATGCTTCTGTGTAGTATTGATTTGAAGATATTCCTTTTTCCACTGTAGGCTCCTTAGTTCTCCGAATGTCCACCTGCAGTTTCTACAGAAAGTGTGTTTCAGAACTGCTGAATCAAAAGTAATCATCAATTCTGTTAGTTCAATGTACAGAAGAGAAAGATGTTTCACAGAATGCTTCTGTGTAGTTTTTATTTGGAGATATTCCTTTTTCTACTCTAGGCCCCTTACCGGTCGGAATGTCCACTTGCAGTTTCTACAGAAATGATGTTTCAGAACTGCTCAATCAAATGTATGCTTTAACTATGTTAGTTGAATGCACAGAACAGAAAGAAGTTTCATATAACGCTTCTCCGTAGTTTTGATTTGAAGATATTCCTTTTTCCTCTATAGGCCACATAGCGTTCAGAATGTCCACTTGCAATTTCTACAGAAAGTGGGTTTCAGAACTGCTCAATCAAAAGTATGCTTCAACTCTGTTAGGTGAAAGCACAGAACAGAAAGTAGTTTCACAGAATGCTTCTGTGTAGTTTTTATTTGGAGATATACCTTTTTCCACTATAGGCCCCTTAGCGATCAGAATGTCCACTTGCAGTTTCTACAGAAAGGGTGTTTCAGAACTCCTCAATCTAAAGTATGCTTAAACTCTCTTAGTTGAATGCACAGAACAGAAAGAAGTTTCACAGAATGTTTCTGTGTAGTTTTGATTTGATGATATTCCTTTTTCCACTGTAGGCTCCTTAGCTCTCCGAATGTCCACTTGCAGTTTCTACCGAAAGAGTGTTTCAGAACTGCTCAATCAAATGTACGCTTCAACTCTGCTAATTGAAGGCACAGAACAGATGGAAGTCTCACAGAATGCTTCTGTGTAGTTTTGATTGGAAGATATTCCTTTTTCCACTATAGGCCCCTTAGCGGTCAGAATGTCCACTTGCAGTTTCTACATAAAGTGTGTTTCAGAAGTGTTCAATCAAAAGTAAGCTTCAACTCTGTTAGGTGAAAGCACAGAACAGAAAGCAGTTTCACAGAATGCTTCTGTGAAATTTTTATTTGAAGATATTGCTTTTTCCTCTATAGGCCCCTTAGCTCTCCGAATGTCCACTTGCAGTTTCTACAGAAAGAGTGTTTTAGAACTGCTCAATCAAAAGTAAGCTTAAACTCTCTTAGTTGAATGCACAGAACACAAAGAAGTTTCAGAGAATACTTCTGTGTAGTTTTGATTTGAAGATATTCGTTTTTCCACTGTAGGCCCAAAAGCGTTCCGAATGTCCACTTGCAGTTTCTAAAGAAAGAGTGTTTCAGAATTGCTCAATCAAATGTACACTTCAACTCTGCTAGTTCAATGCACAGAACAGATGGAAGTTTCACAGAATGCTTCTATGTAGTTTTGATTTGGAGATATTCCTTTTTCCACTATAGGCCCCTTAGCAGTCCGAATGTCCTCTTGCAGTTTGTTCAGAAACTGTGTTTCAGAAATGCTCAGTCAAAAGCAAGCTTTAAGTCTGTTAGTTGAGTGCTCAGAACAGAAGGAAGTTTCACAGAATGCTTCTGTGTAGTTTATATTTGGAGATATCCCATTTTCCACTATAGGCCCCTTAGCGATCAGAATGTCCACTTGCAGTTTCTACAGAAAGAGTGTTTCAGAACTGCTCAATCTAAAGTAAGGTTAAACTCTCTTAGTTGAATGCACAGAACAGGAATAAGTTTCAGAGAATATTTCTGTGTAGTTTTGATTTGAAGATATTCGTTTTTCCACTGTAGGCCCAAAAGCGTTCCGAATGTCCACTTGCAGTTTCTAAAGAAAGAGTGTTTCAGAATTGCTCAATCAAATGTACACTTCAACTCTGCTAGTTGAATGCACAGAACAGATGGAAGTTTCACACAATGCTTCTGTGTAGTTTTGATTTGGAGATATTCCTTTTTCCACTATAGGCCCCTTAGCGGTCCGAATGTCCTCTTGCAGTTTCTTCAGAAACAGTGTTTCAGAAATGCTCAGTCAAAAGCAAGCTTTAAGTCTGTTAGTTGAGTGCTCAGGACAGAAGGAAGTTTCACAGAATGCTTCTGTGTAGTTTATATTTAGAGATATCCCATTTTCCACTATAGGCCCCTTAGCGATCAGAATGTCCACTTGCAGTTTCTACAGAAAGAGTGTTTCAGAACTGCTCAATCTAAAGTAAGCTTAAACTCTCTTAGTTGAATGCACAGAACAGAAAGAAGTTTCACAGAATGCTTCTGTGTAGTATTGATTTGAAGATATTCCTTTTTCCACTGTAGGCTCCTTAGCTCTCCGAATGTCCACTTGCAGTTTCTACAGAAAGAGTGTTTCAGAACTGCTGAATCAAAAGTAATCATCAATTCTGTTAGTTCAATGTACAGAAGAGAAAGATGTTTCACAGAATGCTTCTGTGTAGTTTTTATTTGGAGATATTCCTTTTTCTACTCTAGGCCCCTTACCGGTCGGAATGTCCACTTGCAGTTTCTACAGAAATGATGTTTCAGAACTGCTCAATGAAATGTATGCTTTAACTCTGTTAGTTGAATGTACAGAACAGAAAGAAGTTTCACATAACGCTTCTGCGTAGTTTTGATTTGAAGATATTCCTTTTTCCTCTATAGGCCACATAGCGTTCAGAATGTCCACCTGCAATTTCTACAGAATGTGGGTTTCAGAACTGCTCAATCAAAAGTATGCTTCAACTCTGTTAGGTAAAAGCACAGAACAGAAAGTAGTTTCACAGAATGCTTCTGTGTAGTTTTTATTTGGAGATATACCCTTTTCCACTATAGGCCCCTTAGCGATCAGAATGTCCACTTGCAGTTTCTACAGAAAGAGTGTTTCAGAACTCCTCAATCTAAAGTATGCTTAAACTCTCTTAGTTGAATGCACAGAACAGAAAGAAGTTTCACAGAATGTTTCTGTGTAGTTTTGATTTGATGATATTCCTTTTTCCACTGTAGGCTCCTTAGCTCTCCGAATGTCCACTTGCAGTTTCTACCGAAAGAGTGTTTCAGAACTGCTCAATCAAATGTACGCTTCAACTCTGCTAATTGAATGCACAGAACAGATGGAAGTCTCACAGAATGCTTCTGTGTAGTTTTGATTGGAAGATATTCCTTTTTCCACTATAGGCCCCTTAGCGGTCAGAATGTCCACTTGCAGTTTCTACATAAAGTGTGTTTCAGAAGTGTTCAATCAAAAGTAAGCTTCAACTCTGTTAGGTGAAAGCACAGAACAGAAAGCAGTTTCACAGAATGCTTCTGTGAACTTTTTATTTGAAGATATTGCTTTTTCCTCTATAGGCCCCTTAGCTCTCAGAATGTCCACTTGCAGTGTCTACAGAAAGAGTGTTTTAGAACTGCACAATCAAAAGTAAGCTTAAACTCTCTTAGTTGAATGCACAGAACAGAAAGAAGTTTCAGAGAATACTTCTGTGTAGTTTTGATTTGAAGATATTCGTTTTTCCACTGTAGGCCCAAAAGCGTTCCGAATGTCCACTTGCAGTTTCTAAAGAAAGAGTGTTTCAGAATTGCTCAATCAAATGTACACTTCAACTCTGCTAGTTGAATGCACAGAACAGATGGAAGTTTCACAGAATGCTTCTGTGTAGTTTTGATTTGGAGATATTCCTTTTTCCACTATAGGCCCCTTAGCGGTCCGAATGTCCTCTTGCAGTTTCTTCAGAAAGTGTGTTTCAGAAATGCTCAGTCAAAAGCAAGCTTTAAGTCTGTTAGTTGAGTGCTCAGAACAGAAGGAAGTTTCACAGAATGCTTCTGTGTAGTTTATATTTGGAGATATCCCATTTTCCACTATAGGCCCCTTAGCGATCAGAATGTCCACTTGCAGTTTCTACAGAAAGAGTGTTTCAGAACTGCTCAATCTAAAGTAAGCTTAAACTCTCTTAGTTGAATGCACAGAACAGAAAGAAGTTTCACAGAATGCTTCTGTGTAGTATTGATTTGAAGATATTCCTTTTTCCACTGTAGGCTCCTTAGCTCTCTGAATGTCCACTTGCAGTTTCTACAGAAAGAGTGTTTCAGAACTGCTGAATCAAAAGTAATCATCAATTCTGTTAGTTCAATGTACAGAAGAGAAAGATGTTTCACAGAATGCTTCTGTGTAGTTTTTATTTGGAGATATTCCTTTTTCTACTCTAGGCCCCTTACCGGTCGTAATGTCCACCTGCAGTTTCTACAGAAATGATGTTTCAGAACTGCTCAATCAAATGTATGCTTTAACTCTGTTAGTTGAATGCACAGAACAGAAAGAAGTTTCACATAACGCTTCTGTGTAGTTTTGATTTGAAGATATTCCTTTTTCCTCTATAGGCCACATAGCGTTCAGAATGTCCACTTGCAATTTCTACAGAAAGTGGGTTTCAAAACTGCTCAATCAAAAGTATGCTTCAACTCTGTTAGGTAAAAGCACAGAACAGAAAGTAGTTTCACAGAATGCTTCTGTGTAGTTTTTATTTGGAGATATACCTTTTTCCACTATAGGCCCCTTAGCGATCAGAATGTCCACTTGCAGTTTCTACAGAAAGAGTGTTTCAGAACTCCTCAATCTAAAGTATGCTTAAACTCTCTTAGTTGAATGCACAGAACAGAAAGAAGTTTCACAGAATGTTTCTGTGTAGTTTTGATTTGATGATATTCCTTTTTCCACTGTAGGCTCCTTAGCTCTCCGAATGTCCACTTGCAGTTTCTACCGAAAGAGTGTTTCAGAACTGCTCAATCAAATGTACGCTTCAACTCTGCTAATTGAATGCACAGAACAGATGGAAGTTTCACAGAATGCTTCTGTGTAGTTTTGATTGGAAGATATTCCTTTTTCCACTATAGGCCCCTTAGCGGTCAGAATGTCCACTTGCAGTTTCTACATAAAGTGTGTTTCAGAAGTGTTCAATCAAATGTAAGCTTCAACTCTGTTAGGTGAAAGCACAGAACAGAAAGCAGTTTCACAGAATGCTTCTGTGAAGATTTTATTTGAAGATATTGCTTTTTCCTCTATAGGCCCCTTAGCTCTCCGAATGTCCTCTTGCAGTTTCTACAGAAAGAGTGTTTTAGAACTGCTCAATCAAAAGTAAGCTTAAACTCTCTTAGTTGAATGCACAGAACAGAAAGAAGTTTCAGAGAATACTTCTGTGTAGTTTTGATTTGAAGATATTCGTTTTTCCACTGTAGGCCCAAGAGCGTTCCGAATGTCCACTTGCAGTTTCTAAAGAAAGAGTGTTTCAGAATTGCTCAATCAAATGTACACTTCAACTCTGCTAGTTGAATGCACAGAACAGATGGAAGTTTCACAGAATGCTTCTGTGTAGTTTTGATTTGGAGATATTCCTTTTTCCAGTATAGGCCCCTTAGCAGTCCGAATGTCCTCTTGCAGTTTGTTCAGAAACAGTGTTTCAGAAATGCTCAGTCAAAAGCAAGCTTTAAGTCTGTTAGTTGAGTGCTCAGAACAGAAGGAAGTTTCACAGAATGCTTCTGTGTAGTTTATATTTGGAGATATCCCATTTTCCACTATAGGCCCCTTAGCGATCAGAATGTCCACTTGCAGTTTCTACAGAAAGAGTGTTTCAGAACTGCTCAATCTAAAGTAAGCTTAAACTCTCTTAGATGAATGCAAAGAACAGAAAGGTTTCACAGAATGCTTCTGTGTAGTACTGATTTGAAGATATTCCTTTTTCCACTGTAGGCTCCTTAGCTCTCCGAATGTCCACTTGCAGTTTCTACAGAAAGAGTGTTTCAGAACTGCTGAATCAAAAGTAATCATCAATTCTGTTAGTTCAATGTAGAGAAGAGAAAGATGTTTCACAGAATGCTTCTGTGTAGTTTTTATTTGGAGATATTCCTTTTTCTACTCTAGGCCCCTTACCGGTCGGAATGTCCACTTGCAGTTTCTACAGAAATGATGTTTCAGAACTGCTCAATCAAATGTATGCTTTAACTCGGTTAGTTGAATGCACAGAACAGAAAGAAGTTTCACATAACGCTTCTGTGTAGTTTTGATTTGAAGATATTCCTTTTTCCTCTATAGGCCACATAGCGTTCAGAATGTCCACCTGCAATTTCTACAGAATGTGGGTTTCAGAACTGCTCAATCAAAAGTATGCTTCAACTCTGTTAGGTAAAAGCACAGAACAGAAAGTAGTTTCACAGAATGCTTCTGTGTAGTTTTTATTTGGAGATATACCTTATTCCACTATATGCCCCTTAGCGATCAGAATGTCCACTTGCAGTTTCTACAGAAAGAGTGTTTCAGAACTCCTCAATCTAAAGTATGCTTAAACTCTCTTAGTTGAATGCACAGAACAGAAAGAGGTTTCACAGAATGTTTCTGTGTAGTTTTGATTTGATGATATTCCTTTTTCCACTGTAGGCTCCTTAGCTCTCCGAATGTCCACTTGCAGTTTCTACCGAAAGAGTGTTTCAGAACTTCTCAATCAAATGTACGCTTCAACTCTGCTAATTGAATGCACAGAACAGATGGAAGTTTCACAGAATGCTTCTGTGTAGTTTTGATTGGAAGATATTCCTTTTTCCACTATAGGCCCCTTTGCGGTCAGAATGTCCACTTGCAGTTTCTACATAAAGTGTGTTTCAGAAATGTTCAATCAAAAGTAAGCTTCAACTCTGTTAGGTGAAAGCACAGAACAGAAAGCAGTTTCACAGAATGCTTCTGTGAACTTTTTATTTGAAGATATTGCTTTTTCCTCTATAGGCCCCTTAGCTCTCCGAATGTCCACTTGCAGTTTCTACAGAAAGAGTGTTTTAGAACTGCTCAATCAAAAGTAAGCTTAAACTCTCTTAGTTGAATGCACAGAACAGAAAGAAGTTTCAGAGAATACTTCTGTGTAGTTTTGATTTGAAGATATTCGTTTTTCCACTGTAGGCCCAAACGCGTTCCGAATGTCCACTTGCAGTTTCTAAAGAAAGAGTGTTTCAGAATTGCTCAATCAAATGTACACTTCAACTCTGCTAGTTGAATGCACAGAACAGATGGAAGTTTCACAGAATGCTTCTGTGTAGTTTTGATTTGGAGATATTCCTTTTTCCACTATAGGCCCCTTAGCGGTCCGAATGTCCTCTTGCAGTTTCTTCAGAAACAGTGTTTCAGAAATGCTCAGTCAAAAGCAAGCTTTAAGTCTGTTAGTTGAGTGCTCAGAACAGAAGGAAGTTTCACAGAATGCTTCTGTGTAGTTTATATTTGGAGATATCCCATTTTCCACTATAGGCCCCTTAGCGATCAAAATGTCCACTTGCAGTTTCTACAGAAAGAGTGTTTCAGAACTGTTCAATCTAAAGTAAGCTTAAACTCTCTCAGTTGAATGCACAGAACAGGAAGAAGTTTCAGAGCATACTTCTGTGTAGTTTTGATTTGAAGATATTAGTTTTTCCATTGTAGGCCCAAAAGCGTTCCGAATGTCCACTTGCAGTTTCCAAGAAAGAGTGTTTCAGAATTGCTCAATCAAATGTACACTTCAACTCTGCTATTTGAATGCACAGAACAGATGGAAGTTTCACACAATGCATCTGTGTAGTTTTGATTTGGAGATATTCCTTTTTCCACTATAGGCCCCTTAGCGGTCCGAATGTCCTCTTGCAGTTTCTTCAGAAACAGTGTTTCAGAAATGCTCAGTCAAAAGCAAGCTTTAAGTCTGTTAGTTGAGTGCTCCGAACAGAAGGAAATTTCACAGAATGCTTCTGTGTAGTTTATATTTGGAGATATCCCATTTTCCACTATAGGCCCCTTAGCGATCAGAATGTCCATTTGCAGTTTCTACAGAAAGAGTGTTTCAGAACTGCTGAATCAAAAGTAATCATCAATTCTGTTAGTTCAATGTACAGAAGAGAAAGATGTTTCACAGAATGCTTCTGTGTAGTTTTTATTTGGAGATATTCCTTTTTCTACTCTAGGCCCCTTACCGGTCGGAATGTCCACTTGCAGTTTCTACAGAAATGATGTTTCAGAACTGCTCAATCAAATGTATGCTTTAACTCTGTTAGTTGAATGCACAGAACAGAAAGAAGTTTCACATAACGCTTCTGGGTAGTTTTGATTTGAAGATATTCCTTTTTCCTCTATAGGCCACATAGCGTTCAGAATGTCCACTTGCAATTTCTACAGAAAGTGGGTTTCAGAACTGCTCAATCAAAAGTATGCTTCAACTCTGTTAGGTAAAAGCACAGAACAGAAAGTAGTTTCACAGAATGCTTCTGTGCAGTTTTTATTTGGAGATATACCTTTTTCCACTATAGGCCCCTTAGCGATCAGAATGTCCACTTGCAGTTTCTACAGAAAGAGTGTTTCAGAACTCCTCAATCTAAAGTATGCTTAAACTCTCTTAGTTGAATGCACAGAACAGAAAGAAGTTTCACAGAATGTTTCTGTGTAGTTTTGATTTGATGATATTCCTTTTTCCACTGTAGGCTCCTTAGCTCTCCGAATGTCCACTTGCAGTTTCTACCGAAAGAGTGTTTCAGAACTGCTCAATCAAATGTACGCTTCAACTCTGCTAATTGAATGCACAGAACAGATGGAAGTTTCACAGAATGCTTCTGTGTAGTTTTGATTGGAAGATATTCCTTTTTCCACTATAGGCCTCTTAGCGGTCAGAATGTCCACTTGCAGTTTCTACATAAAGTGTGTTTCAGAAGTGTTCAATCAAATGCAAGCTTCAACTCTGTTAGGTGAAAGCACAGAGCAGAAAGCAGTTTCACAGAATGCTTCTGTGAAGTTTTTATTTGAAGATATTGCTTTTTCCTCTATAGGCCCCTTAGCTCTCCGAATGTCCACTTGCAGTTTCTACAGAAAGAGTGTTTTAGAACTGCTCAATCAAAAGTAAGCTTAAACTCTCTTAGTTGAATGCACAGAACAGAAAGAAGTTTCAGAGAATACTTCTGTGTAGTTTTGATTTGAAGATATTCGTTTTTCCACTGTAGGCCCAAAAGCGTTCCGAATGTCCACTTGCAGTTTCTATAGAAATGATGTTTCAGAACTGCTCAATCAAATGTATGCTTTAACTCTGTTAGTTGAATGCACAGAACAGAAAGAAGTTTCATATAACGCTTCTCTGTAGTTTTGATTTGAAGATATTCCTTTTTCCTCTATAGGCCACATAGCTTTCAGAATGTCCACTTGCAATTTCTACAGAAAGTGGGTTTCAGAACTGCTCAATCAAAAGTATGCTTCAACTCTGTTAGGTAAAAGCACAGAACAGAAAGTAGTTTCACAGAATGCTTCTGTGTAATTTTTATTTGGAGATATACGTTTTTCCACTATAGGCCCCTTAGCGATCAGAATGTCCACTTGCAGTTTCTACAGAAAGAGTGTTTCAGAACTCCTCAATCTAAAGTATGCTTAAACTCTCTTAGTTGAATGCACAGAACAGAAAGAAGTTTCACAGAATGTTTCTGTGTAGTTTTGATTTGATGATATTCCTTTTTCCACTGTAGGCTCCTTAGCTCTCCGAATGTCCACTTGCAGTTTCTACCGAAAGAGTGTTTCAGAACTGCTCAATCAAATGTCCGCTTCAACTCTGCTAATTGAATGCACAGAACAGATGGAAGTCTCACAGAATGCTTCTGTGTAGTTTTGATTGGAAGATATTCCTTTTTCCACTATAGGACCCTTAGCGGTCAGAATGTCCACCTGCAGTTTCTACATAAAGTGTGTTTCAGAAGTGTTCAATCAAAAGTAAGCTTCAACTCTGTTAGGCGAAAGCACAGAACAGAAAGCAGTTTCACAGAATGCTTCTGTGAAGTTTTTATTTGAAGATATTGCTTTTTCCTCTATAGGCCCCTTAGCTCTCCGAATGTCCACTTGCAGTTTCTACAGAAAGAGTGTTTTAGAACTGCTCAATCAAAAGTAAGCTTAAACTCTCTTAGTTGAATGCACAGAACACAAAGAAGTTTCAGAGAATACTTCTGTGTAGTTTTGATTTGAAGATATTCGTTTTTCCACTGTAGGCCTAAAAGCGTTCCGAATGTCCACTTGCAGTTTCTAAAGAAAGAGTGTTTCAGAATTGCTCAATCAAATGTACACTTCAACTCTGCTAGTTGAATGCACAGAACAGATGGAAGTTTCACAGAATGCTTCTGTGTAGTTTTGATTTGGAGATATTCCTTTTTCCACTATAGGCCCCTTAGCAGTCCGAATGTTCTCTTGCAGTTTGTTCAGAAACAGTGTTTCAGAAATGCTCAGTCAAAAGCAAGCTTTAAGTCTGTTAGTTGAGTGCTCAGAACAGAAGGAAGTTTCACAGAATGCTTCTGTGTAGTTCATATTTGGAGATATCCCATTTTCCACTATAGGCCCCTTAGCGATCAGAATGTCCACTTGCAGTTTCTACAGAAAGAGTGTTTCAGAACTGCTCAATCTGAAGTAAGCTTAAACTCTCTTAGTTGAATGCACAGAACAGAAAGATGTTTCAGAGAATACTTCTGTGTAGTTTTGATTTGAAGATATTCCTTTTTCCACTGTAGGCCCAAAAGCGTTCCGAATGTCCACTTGCAGTTTCTAAAGAAAGAGTGTTTCAGAATTGCTCAATCAAATGTACACTTCAACTCTGCTAGTTGAATGCACAGAACAGATGGAAGTTTCACAGAATGCTTCTGTGTAGTTTTGATTTGGAGATATTCCTTTTTCCACAATAGGCCCCTTAGGAGTCCGAATGTCCTCTTGCAGTTTCTTCAGAAACAGTGTTTCAGAAATGCTCAGTCAAAAGCAAGCTTTAAGTCTGTTAGTTGAGTGCTCAGAACAGAAGGAAGTTTCACAGAATGCTTCTGTGTAGTTTATATTTGGAGATATCCCATTTTCCACTATAGGCCCCTTAGCGATCAGAATGTCCACTTGCAGTTTCTACAGAAAGAGTGTTTCAGAACTGCTCAATCTAAAGTAAGCTTAAACTCTCTTAGTTGAATGCACAGAACAGAAAGAAGTTTCACAGAATGCTTCTGTGTAGTATTGATTTGAAGATATTCCTTTTTCCACTGTAGGCTCCTTAGCTCTCCGAATGTCCACTTGCAGTTTCTACAGAAAGTGTGTTTCAGAACTGCTGAATCAAAAGTAATCATCAATTCTGTTAGTTCAATGTAGAGAAGAGAAAGATGTTTCACAGAATGCTTCTGTGTAGTTTTTATTTGGATATATTCCTTTTTCTACTCTAGGCCCCTTACCGGTCGGAATGTCCACTTGCAGTTTCTACAGAAATGATGTTTCAGAACTGCTCAATCAAATGTATGCTTTAACTCTGTTAGTTGAATGCACAGAACAGAAAGAAGTTTCATATAACGCTTCTCTGTAGTTTTGATTTGAAGATATTCCTTTTTCCTCTATAGGCCACATAGCGTTCAGAATGTCCACTTGCAGTTTCTACAGAAAGTGGGTTTCAGAACTGCTCAATCAAAAGTATGCTTCAACTCTGTTAGGTAAAAGCACAGAACAGAAAGTAGTTTCACAGAATGCTTCTGTGTAGTTTTTATTTGGAGATATCCCATTTTCCACTATAGGCCCCTTAGCGATCAGAATGTCCACTTGCAGTTTCTACAGAAAGAGTGTTTCAGAACTGTTCAATCTAAAGTAAGCTTAAACTCTCTTAGTTGAATGCACAGAACAGAAAGAAGTTTCAGAGAATACTTCTGTGTAGTTTTGATTTGAAGATATTCGTTTTTCCACTGTAGGCCCAAAAGCTTTCCGAATGTCCACTTGCAGTTTCTAAAGAAAGAGTGTTTCAGAAATGCTCAATCAAATGTACACTTCAGCTCTGCTAGTTGAATGCACAGAACAGATGGAAGTTTCACAGAATGCTTCTGTGTAGTTTTGATTTGGAGATATTCCTTTTTCCACTATAGGCCCCTTAGCGGTCCGAATGTCCTCTTGCAGTTTCTTCAGAAACAGTGTTTCAGAAATGCTCAGTCAAAAGCAAGGTTTAAGTCTGTTAGTTGAGTGCTCAGAACAGAAGGAAGTTTCACAGAATGCTTCTGTGTAATTTATATTTGGAGATATCCCATTTTCCACTATAGGCCCCTTAGCGATCAGAATGTCCACTTGCAGTTTCTACAGAAAGAGTGTTTCAGAACTGCTCAATCTAAAGTAAGCTTAAACTCTCTTAGTTGAATGCACAGAACAGAAAGAAGTTTCACAGAATGCTTCTGTGTAGTATTGATTTGAAGATAGTCCTTTTTCCACTGTAGGCTCCTTAGCTCTCCGAATGTCCACTTGCAGTTTCTATAGAAAGAGTGTTTCAGAACTGCTCACTCAAAAGTAAGCTTCAACTCCGTTAGTTGAATGCACAGAACAGAAAGGTGTTTCACAGAATGATTCGGTGTAGTTTTTATTTCAGGATATCCCTTTTTACACTGTAGGCCACTGAGCGCTCTGAATGTCCTCTTCTAGTTGCCACTGAAAGAGTGTTTCAGAACTGCTCAATCAAAAGTAAGCTTGTAGTCTGTTAGTTGAATGCACAGACCAGAAAGCAGTTTCACAGAAAGGTTCTGTGTAGTTTTTATTTGAGGATAGTCGTTTTTCCACAATACGCCCCTTAGCGCAGCGACTGTCCACTTGCAATTTCTACAGAAAGTGTGATTCAGAACTGCACAATCAAAACTAAGTTTCAACTCTGTTAGTTGAATGCACAGAAGGGAAAAAAGTTTCACAGAGTGCTTCTGTGTAGTTTTTATTTGAAGATATTCCTGTTTCCACCATAGGTTCCTGAGCACTCTAAATGTCCACTTGCAGTTTCTACAGAAAGAGTGTTTCAGAACTGCTCAATCAAAAGTAAGGTTCAAATCTGTTAGTTGAATGCAGAGAACACAAAGGTGTTTCACAGAATGCTTCGGTGTTGTTTTTATTTCCAGATATTCCTTTTTACACTCTAGGCCCGTTAGCGCTCCGAATGTCCACGTGCAGTTTCTACAGAAAGAGTGTTTCATAACTGCTCAATTGAAAGTAAACTTCAACTCTGTTAGTTGAATGCACAGAACAGAAAGAAGTTTCACAGAATGGTTCTGTGTAGTTTTCATTTGATGATATTCCTTTTTCCACTATAGGCTTCTGAGCGCTCTGAGTATCCACTTGCAGTTTCTACAGAAAGAGTGTTTCAGAACTACCCAATCAAAAGTAAGCTTCAAATCTGTTAGTCGAATGCACAGAACAGAAAGGAGTTTCACAGAATGCTTCTGTGTAGTTTTCATTTGAAGATATTCCTTTTTCCACTAAAGGCCCTTAGCCCAGAGAATGTCCAATTGCAATTTCTACAGAAAGTGTGTTACAGAACTGCTCAATCAAAAGTAGGCTTCAACTCTGTTAGTTGAATGCAGAGAACAGAAAGAAGTTTCACAGAATGCTTCTGTGTAGTTTTATTTGAGGATATTCCTTTTTCCACTCGAGACGCCATAGCCCTCCGAATGTCAAATTGCCTTTTCTACAGAAAGAAATTTTCAGAACTGCTCAATGAAACGTAAGCTTCAAATCTGTTAGTTGAATGCATGGAACAGAAAGTAGTTTCGTAGAATGCTTCTGTGTAGTTTTTATTTGAAGATATTCCTTTTTCCACTACAGGCCCCGTAGAGCTCCGAATGTCCACTTGCGGTTTCTACAGAAAGCGTGTTTCAGAACTGCTCAATCAAAAGTAAGCTTCAACTCTGTTAGTTGATTGCACAGCAGAGAAACAAGTTTCACAGAATGCTTCTGTGTGGTTTTTATTTGAAGATATTCCTTTTTCCACTACAGGCCCTGTAGCGCTCCGAAAGTGCAGTTGCAGTTTCTACTAAAAGAGTGTTTCAGAACTGCTCAATCAAAAGTAAGCTTCAACTCCGTTAGTTGAATGCAGAGAACAGGAAGAAGTTTCACAGAATGCTTCGTTGTAGTTTTTATTTCAAGATATTCCTTTTTACACTGTAGGCCCTTGAGCGCTCCGAATGTCCACTTGTAGTTTCCACAGAAAGAGTGTTTCAGAACTGCTCAATCAAAAGTAAGCTTGTACTCTGTTAGTTGAATGCACAGACCAGAAAGCAGTTTCACAGAAAGGTTCTGTGTAGTTTTTTTTGAGGATATTTGTTTTTCCACAATACGCCCCTTAGCGCAGCGACTGTCCACTTGCAATTTCTACAGAAAGTGTGATTCAGAACTGCAAAATCAAAAGTAAGTTTCAACTCTGTTAGTTGAAAGCACAGAAGGGAAAGAAGTTTCACAGAATGCTTCTGTGTAGTTTTTATTTGAAGATATTCCTGTTTCCACTATAGGTTCCTGAGCGTTCCAAATGTCCACTTGCAGTTTCAAAAGAAAGAGTGTTTCAGAACTGCTCAATCAAAAGTAAGGTTCAAATCTGTTAGTTGAATGCAGAGAACACAAAGGTGTTTCACAGAATGCTTCGGTGTAGTTTTTATTTCAAGATATTCCTTTTTACACTATAGGCCCGTTAGCGCTCCGAATGTCCACGTGCAGTTTCTACAGAAAGAGTGTTTCATAACTGCTCAATCGAAAGTAAGCTTCAACTCTGTTAGTTGAATGCACAGAACAGAAAGAAGTTTCACAGAATGCTTCTGTGTAGTTTTCATTTGATGATATTCCTTTTTCCACTATAGGCTTCTGAGCGCTCTGAGTATCCACTTGCAGTTTGTACAGAAAGAGTGTTTCAGAACTACCCAATCAAATGTAAGCTTCAACTCTGTTAGTTGAATGAACAGAACAGAAAGTAGTTTCACAGAATGCTTCTGTGTAGTTTTCATTTGAAGATATTCCTTTTTCCACTAAAGGCCCTTAGCGCTCAGAATGTCCATTTGCAGTTTCTACAGAAAGAGTATTTCAGAACTGCTCAATCAAAAGTAAGGTTCAAATCTGTTAGGTGAATGCACAGAACAGAAAGGAGTTTCACAGAAACTTTCTGTGTAGTTTTTATTTGAGGATATTCCTTTTTCCACAATACGCCCCTTAGCCCAGAGAATGTCCAATTGCAATTTCTACAGAAAGTGTGTTTCAGAACTGCTCAATCAAAAGTAAACTTCAACTCTGTTAGTTGAATGCAGAGAACAGAAAGAAGTTTCACAGAATGATTCTGTGTAGTTTTTATTGGAAGATATTCCTTTTTCCACTATAGGCTTCCTAGCTCTCCAAATTTCCACTTGCACTTTCTACAGAAATAGTGTTTCATAACTGCTCAATCAAAAGTAATCTTCAACTCTGTTAGTTGAATGCACAGAACAGAAGGAAGTTTCACAGAATGCTTCTATGTAGTTTTTATTTGAAGATATTCCTTTTTCCACTATAGGCCACTGAGCGCTCTGAATGTCCACTTGCAGTTTCTAAAGAAAGAGTGTCTCAGAACTGCTCAATCAAAAGTAAGCTTCAAATCTGTTAGTTGAATGCAGAGAACAGAAAGTTGTTTCACAGAATGCTTCGGTGTTGTTTTTATTTCAAGATATTCCTTTTTCCACTATAGGCCCCTTAGCGCTCGGAATGTCCACTTGCAGTTTCTACAGAAAGAGTGTTTCAGAACTGCTCAATCAAAAGTAAGCTTGTAGTCTGTTAGTTGAATGCACAGAACAGAAAGGAGTTTCACAGAAAAGTTCTGTGTAGTTTTTATTTGAGGATATTACTTTTCCCACTATACGCCACTTAGCGCAGAGAATGTCCATTTGCAATTTCTACAGAACGTGTGTTTCAGAACTGCTCTATCAAAAGTAAGCCTGAACTCTGTTAGTTGAATGCACAGAAGAGAAAGAAGTTTCACAGAATGCTTCTGTGTAGTTTTTATTTGAAGATGTTCCTTTTTCCACTACAGGCCCCGTAGCGCTTCGAAAGTGCAGTTGCAGTTTCTACTGAAAGAGTGTTTCAGAACTGCTCACTCAAAAGTAAGTTTCAACTCTGTTAGTTGTATGCACAGAAGGGAAAAAAGTTTCACAGAATGCTTCTGTGTAGTTTTTATTTGAAGATATTCCTGTTTCCACCATAGGTTCCTGAGCACTCCAAATGTCCACTTGCAGTTTCTACAGAAAGAGTGTTTCAGAACTGCTCAATCAAAAGTAAGGTTCAAATCTGTTAGTTGAATGCAGAGAACACAAAGGTGTTTCACAGAATGCTTCGGTGTTGTTTTTATTTCAAGATATTCCTTTTTACACTATAGGCCCGTTAGCGCTCCGAATGTCCACGTGCAGTTTCTACAGAAAGAGTGTTTCATAACTGCTCAATCGAAAGTAAGCTTCAACTCTGTTAGTTGAATGCACAGAACAGAAAGAAGTTTCACAGAATGCTTCTCTGTAGTTTTCATTTGATGATATTCCTTTTTCCACTATAGGCTTCTGAGCGCTCTGAGTATCCACTTGCAGTTTCTACAGAAAGAGTGTTTCAGAACTACCCAATCAAAAGTAAGCTTCAACTCTGTTAGTCGAATGAACAGAACAGAAGGAAGTTTCACAGAATGCTTCTGTGTAGTTTTCATTTGAAGATATTCCTTTTTCCACTATAGGCCACTGAGCACTCCGAATGTCCACTTGCAGTTTCTAAAGAAAGAGTGTCTCAGAACTGCTCAATCAAAAGTAAGCTACAACTCTGTTAGTTGAATGCAGAGAACAGAAAGATGTTTCACAGAATGCTTCGGTGTTGTTTTTATTTCAAGATATTCCTTTTTCCACTATTGGCCCCTTAGCGCTCGGAATGTCCTCTTGCAGTTTCTACAGAAAGAGTGTTTCAGAACTGCTCAATCAAAAGTAAGCTTGTACTCTGTTAGTTGAATGCACAGAACAGAAAGGAGTTTCACAGAAAAGTTCTGTGTAGTTTTTATTTGAGGATATTCCTTTTTCCACTATACGCCGCTTAGGGCAGAGGATGTCCATTTGCAATTTCTACAGAAAGTGTGTTTCAGAACTGCTCAATCAAAAGAAAGCTTCAACTCTGTTAGTTGAATGCACAGCAGAGAAACAAGTTTCACAGAATGCTTCTGTGTAGTTTTTATTTGAAGATATTCCTTTTTACACTGTAGGCCCCTTAGCGCTCCGAATGTCCACTTGTAGTTTCCCCAGAAAGAGTGTTTCAGAACTGCTCAATCAAAAGTAAGCTTGTAGTCTGTTAGTTGAATGCACAGACCAGAAAGCAGTTTCACAGAAAGGTTCTGTGTAGTTTTTATTTGAGGATATTCGTTTTTCCACAATACACCCCTTAGCGCAGCGACTGTCCACTTGCAATTTCTACAGAAAGTGTGATTCAGAACTGCACAATCAAAAGTAAGTTTCAACTCTGTTAGTTGAACGCACAGAAGGGAAAAAAGTTTCAGAGAATGCTTCTGTGTAGTTTTTATTTGAAGATATTCCTGTTTCCACTATAGGTTCCTGAGCACTCCGAATGTCCACTTGCAGTTTCTACAGAAAGAGGGTTTCAGAACTGCTCAATCAAAAGTAAGCTTGTAGTCTGTTAGTTGAATGCACAGAACAGAAAGGAGTTTCACAGAAAAGTTCTGTGTAGTGTTTATTTGAGGATATTACTTTTTCCACTATACGCCACTTAGCGCAGAGAATGTCCATTTGCAATTTCTACAGAACGTGTGTTTCAGAACTGCTCTATCAAAAGTAAGCTTGAACTCTGTTAGTTGAATGCACAGCAGAGAAACAAGTTTCACAGAATGCTTCTGTGTAGTTTTTATTTGAAGATATTCCTTTTTCCACTACAGGCCCCGTAGCGCTTCGAAAGTGCAGTTGCAGTTTCTACTGAAAGAGTGTTTCAGAACTGCTCACTCAAAAGTAAGCTTCAACTCCGTTAGTTGAATGCACAGAACAGAAAGAAGTTTCACAGAATGCTTCGGTGTAGTTTTTATTTCAGGATATCCCTTTTTACACTGTAGGCCACTGAGCGCTCTGAATGTCCTCTTCTAGTTGCCACAGAAAGAGTGTTTCAGAACTGCTCAATCAAAAGTAAGCTTGTAGTCTGTTAGTTGAATGCACAGACCAGAAAGCAGTTTCACGGAAAGGTTCTGTGTAGTTTTTATTTGAGGATAGTCGTTTTTCCACAATACGCCCCTTAGCGCAGCGACTGTCCACTTGCAATTTCTACAGAAAGTGTGATTCAGAACTGCACAATCAAAAGTAAGTTTCAACTCTGTTAGTTGAATGCACAGAAGGGAAAAAAGTTTCACAGAATGCTTCTGTGTAGTTTTTATTTGAAGATATTCCTGTTTCCACCATAGGTTCCTGAGCACTCCAAATGTCCACTTGCAGTTTCTACAGAAAGAGTGTTTCAGAACTGCTCAATCAAAAGTAAGGTTCAAATCTGTTAGTTGAATGCAGAGAACACAAAGGTGTTTCACAGAATGCTTCGGTGTTGTTTTTATTTCAAGATATTCCTTTTTACACTATAGGCCCGTTAGCGCTCCGAATGTCCACGTGCAGTTTCTACAGAAAGAGTGTTTCATAACTGCTCAATCGAAAGTAAGCTTCAACTCTGTTAGTTGAATGCACAGAACAGAAAGAAGTTTCACAGAATGCTTCTGTGTAGTTTTCATTTGATGATATTCCTTTTTCCACTATAGGCTTCTGAGCGCTCTGAGTATCCACTTGCAGTTTCTACAGAAAGGGTGTTTCAGAACTACCCAATCAAAAGTAAGCTTCAACTCTGTTAGTCGAATGAACAGAACAGAAGGAAGTTTCACAGAATGCTTCTGTGTAGTTTTCATTTGAAGATATTCCTTTTTCCACTATAGGCCACTGAGCACTCCGAATGTCCACTTGCAGTTTCTAAAGAAAGAGTGTCTCAGAACTGCTCAATCAAAAGTAAGCTTCAACTCTGTTAGTTGAATGCAGAGAACAGAAAGATGTTTCACAGAATGCTTCGGTGTTGTTTTTATTTCAAGATATTCCTTTTTCCACTATTGGCCCCTTAGCGCTCGGAATGTCCTCTTGCAGTTTCTACAGAAAGAGTGTTTCAGAACTGCTCAATCAAAAGTAAGCTTGTACTCTGTTAGTTGAATGCACAGAACAGAAAGGAGTTTCACAGAAAAGTTCTGTGTAGTTTTTATTTGAGGATATTACTTTTTCCACTATACGCCGCTTAGGGCAGAGGATGTCCATTTGCAATTTCTACAGAAAGTGTGTTTCAGAACTGCTCAATCAAAAGAAAGCTTCAACTCTGTTAGTTGAATGCACAGCAGAGAAACAAGTTTCACAGAATGCTTCTGTGTAGTTTTTATTTGAAGATATTCCTTTTTACACTGTAGGCCCCTTAGCGCTCCGAATGTCCACTTGTAGTTTCCCCAGAAAGAGTGTTTCAGAACTGCTCAATCAAAAGTAAGCTTGTAGTCTGTTAGTTGAATGCACAGACCAGAAAGCAGTTTCACAGAAAGGTTCTGTGTAGTTTTTATTTGAGGATATTCGTTTTTCCACAATACACCCCTTAGCGCAGCCACTGTCCACTTGCAATTTCTACAGAAAGTGTGATTCAGAACTGCACAATCAAAAGTAAGTTTCAACTCTGTTAGTTGAACGCACAGAAGGGAAAAAAGTTTCACAGAATGCTTCTGTGTAGTTTTTATTTGAAGATATTCCTGTTTCCACTATAGGTTCCTGAGCACTCCGAATGTCCACTTGCAGTTTCTACAGAAAGAGGGTTTCAGAACTGCTCAATCAAAAGTAAGCTTGTAGTCTGTTAGTTGAATGCACAGAACAGAAAGGAGTTTCACAGAAAAGTTCTGTGTAGTGTTTATTTGAGGATATTACTTTTTCCACTATACGCCACTTAGCGCAGAGAATGTCCATTTGCAATTTCTACAGAACGTGTGTTTCAGAACTGCTCTATCAAAAGTAAGCTTGAACTCTGTTAGTTGAATGCACAGCAGAGAAACAAGTTTCACAGAATGCTTCTGTGTAGTTTTTATTTGAAGATATTCCTTTTTCCACTACAGGCCCCGTAGCGCTTCGAAAGTGCAGTTGCAGTTTCTACTGAAAGAGTGTTTCAGAACTGCTCACTCAAAAGTAAGCTTCAACTCCGTTAGTTGAATGCACAGAACAGAAAGAAGTTTCACAGAATGCTTCGGTGTAGTTTTTATTTCAGGATATCCCTTTTTACACTGTAGGCCACTGAGCGCTCTGAATGTCCTCTTCTAGTTGCCACAGAAAGAGTGTTTCAGAACTGCTCAATCAAAAGTAAGCTTGTAGTCTGTTAGTTGAATTCACAGACCAGAAAGCAGTTTCACGGAAAGGTTCTGTGTAGTTTTTATTTGAGGATAGTCGTTTTTCCACAATACGCCCCTTAGCGCAGCGACTGTCCACTTGCAATTTCTACAGAAAGTGTGATTCAGAACTGCACAATCAAAAGTAAGTTTCAACTCTGTTAGTTGAATGCACAGAAGGGAAAAAAGTTTCACAGAATGCTTCTGTGTAGTTTTTATTTGAAGATATTCCTGTTTCCACCATAGGTTCCTGAGCACTCCAAATGTCCACTTGCAGTTTCTACAGAAAGAGTGTTTCAGAACTGCTCAATCAAAAGTAAGGTTCAAATCTGTTAGTTGAATGCAGAGAACACAAAGGTGTTTCACAGAATGCTTCGGTGTTGTTTTTATTTCAAGATATTCCTTTTTACACTATAGGCCCGTTAGCGCTCCGAATGTCCACGTGCAGTTTCTAGAGAAAGAGTGTTTCATAACTGCTCAATCGAAAGTAAGCTTCAACTCTGTTAGTTGAATGCACAGAACAGAAAGAAGTTTCACAGAATGCTTCTGTGTAGTTTTCATTTGATGATATTCCTTTTTCCACTATAGGCTTCTGAGCGCTCTGAGTATCCACTTGCAGTTTCTACAGAAAGAGTGTTTCAGAACTACCCAATCAAAAGTAAGCTTCAACTCTGTTAGTCGAATGAACAGAACAGAAGGAAGTTTCACAGAATGCTTCTGTGTAGTTTTCATTTGAAGATATTCCTTTTTCCACTATAGGCCACTGAGCACTCCGAATGTCCACTTGCAGTTTCTAAAGAAAGAGTGTCTCAGAACTGCTCAATCAAAAGTAAGCTTCAACTCTGTTAGTTGAATGCAGAGAACAGAAAGATGTTTCACAGAATGCTTCGGTGTTGTTTTTATTTCAAGATATTCCTTTTTCCACTATTGGCCCCTTAGCGCTCGGAATGTCCTCTTGCAGTTTCTACAGAAAGAGTGTTTCAGAACTGCTCAATCAAAAGTAAGCTTGTACTCTGTTAGTTGAATGCACAGAACAGAAAGGAGTTTCACAGAAAAGTTCTGTGTAGTTTTTATTTGAGGATATTACTTTTTCCACTATACGCCGCTTAGGGCAGAGGATGTCCATTTGCAATTTCTACAGAAAGTGTGTTTCAGAACTGCTCAATCAAAAGAAAGCTTCAACTCTGTTAGTTGAATGCACAGCAGAGAAACAAGTTTCACAGAATGCTTCTGTGTAGTTTTTATTTGAAGATATTCCTTTTTACACTGTAGGCCCCTTAGCGCTCCGAATGTCCACTTGTAGTTTCCCCAGAAAGAGTGTTTCAGAACTGCTCAATCAAAAGTAAGCTTGTAGTCTGTTAGTTGAATGCACAGACCAGAAAGCAGTTTCACAGAAAGGTTCTGTGTAGTTTTTATTTGAGGATATTCGTTTTTCCACAATACACCCCTTAGCGCAGCGACTGTCCACTTGCAATTTCTACAGAAAGTGTGATTCAGAACTGCACAATCAAAAGTAAGTTTCAACTCTGTTAGTTGAACGCACAGAAGGGAAAAAAGTTTCACAGAATGCTTCTGTGTAGTTTTTATTTGAAGATATTCCTGTTTCCACTATAGGTTCCTGAGCACTCCGAATGTCCACTTGCAGTTTCTACAGAAAGAGGGTTTCAGAACTGCTCAATCAAAAGTAAGCTTGTAGTCTGTTAGTTGAATGCACAGAACAGAAAGGAGTTTCACAGAAAAGTTCTGTGTAGTGTTTATTTGAGGATATTACTTTTTCCACTATACGCCACTTAGCGCAGAGAATGTCCATTTGCAATTTCTACAGAACGTGTGTTTCAGAACTGCTCTATCAAAAGTAAGCTTGAACTCTGTTAGTTGAATGCACAGCAGAGAAACAAGTTTCACAGAATGCTTCTGTGTAGTTTTTATTTGAAGATATTCCTTTTTCCACTACAGGCCCCGTAGCGCTTCGAAAGTGCAGTTGCAGTTTCTACTGAAAGAGTGTTTCAGAACTGCTCACTCAAAAGTAAGCTTCAACTCCGTTAGTTGAATGCACAGAACAGAAAGAAGTTTCACAGAATGCTTCGGTGTAGTTTTTATTTCAGGATATCCCTTTTTACACTGTAGGCCACTGAGCGCTCTGAATGTCCTCTTCTAGTTGCCACAGAAAGAGTGTTTCAGAACTGCTCAATCAAAAGTAAGCTTGTAGTCTGTTAGTTGAATTCACAGACCAGAAAGCAGTTTCACGGAAAGGTTCTGTGTAGTTTTTATTTGAGGATAGTCGTTTTTCCACAATACGCCCCTTAGCGCAGCGACTGTCCACTTGCAATTTCTACAGAAAGTGTGATTCAGAACTGCACAATCAAAAGTAAGTTTCAACTCTGTTAGTTGAATGCACAGAAGGGAAAAAAGTTTCACAGAATGCTTCTGTGTAGTTTTTATTTGAAGATATTCCTGTTTCCACCATAGGTTCCTGAGCACTCCAAATGTCCACTTGCAGTTTCTACAGAAAGAGTGTTTCAGAACTGCTCAATCAAAAGTAAGGTTCAAATCTGTTAGTTGAATGCAGAGAACACAAAGGTGTTTCACAGAATGCTTCGGTGTTGTTTTTATTTCAAGATATTCCTTTTTACACTATAGGCCCGTTAGCGCTCCGAATGTCCACGTGCAGTTTCTACAGAAAGAGTGTTTCATAACTGCTCAATCGAAAGTAAGCTTCAACTCTGTTAGTTGAATGCACAGAACAGAAAGAAGTTTCACAGAATGCTTCTGTGTAGTTTTCATTTGATGATATTCCTTTTTCCACTATAGGCTTCTGAGCGCTCTGAGTATCCACTTGCAGTTTCTACAGAAAGAGTGTTTCAGAACTACCCAATCAAAAGTAAGCTTCAACTCTGTTAGTCGAATGAACAGAACAGAAAGTAGTTTCACAGAATGCTTCTGTGTAGTTTTCATTTGAAGATATTCCTTTTTCCACTAAAGGCCCTTAGCGCTCGGAATGTCCATTTGCAGTTTCTACAGAAAGAGTATTTCAGAACTGCTCAATCCAAAGTAAGGTTCAAAACTGTTAGTTGAATGCACAGAACAGAAAGGAGTTTCACAGAAACTTTCTCTGTAGTTTTTATTTGAGGATATACCTTTTTCCACTAAAGGCCCTTAGCCCAGAGAATGTCCAATTGCAATTTCTACAGAAAGTGTGTTACAGAACTGCTCAATCAAAAGTAGGCTTCAACTCTGTTAGTTGAATGCAGAGAACAGAAAGAAGTTTCACAGAATGCTTCTGTGTAGTTTTTATTGGAAGATATTCCTTTTTCCACTATAGGCTTCCTAGCTCTCCAAATTTCCACTTGCACTTTCTACAGAAATAGTGTTTCATAACTGCTCAATCAAAAGTAATCTTCAACTCTGTTAGTTGAATGCACAGAACAGAAGGAAGTTTCACAGAATGCTTCTATGTAGTTTTTATTTGAAGATATTCCTTTTTCCACTATAGGCCACTGAGCACTCCGAATGTCCACTTGCAGTTTCTAAAGAAAGAGTGTCTCAGAACTGCTCAATCAAAAGTAAGCTTCAACTCTGTTAGTTGAATGCAGAGAACAGAAAGATGTTTCACAGAATGCTTCGGTGTTGTTTTTATTTCAAGATATTCCTTTTTCCACTATTGGCCCCTTAGCGCTCGGAATGTCCTCTTGCAGTTTCTACAGAAAGAGTGTTTCAGAACTGCTCAATCAAAAGTAAGCTTGTACTCTGTTAGTTGAATGCACAGAACAGAAAGGAGTTTCACAGAAAAGTTCTGTGTAGTTTTTATTTGAGGATATTACTTTTTCCACTATACGCCGCTTAGCGCAGAGGATATCCATTTGCAATTTCTACAGAAAGTGTGTTTCAGAACTGCTCAATCAAAAGAAAGTTTCAACTCTGTTAGTTGAATGCACAGCAGAGAAACAAGTTTCACAGAATGCTTCTGTGTAGTTTTTATTTGAAGATATTCCTTTTTACACTGTAGGCCCCTTAGCGCTCCGAATGTCCACTTGTAGTTTCCCCAGAAAGAGTGTTTCAGAACTGCTCAATCAAAAGTAAGCTTGTAGTCTGTTAGTTGAATGCACAGACCAGAAAGCAGTTTCACAGAAAGGTTCTGTGTAGTTTTTATTTGAGGATATTCGTTTTTCCACAATACGCCACTTAGCGCAGCGACTGTCCACTTGCAATTTCTATAGAAAGTGTGATTCAGAACTGCACAATCAAAAGTAAGTTTCAACTCTGTTAGTTGAATGCACAGAAGGGAAAAAAGTTTCACAGAAAGCTTCTGTGTAGTTTTTATTTGAAGATATTCCTGTTTCCACTATAGGTTCCTGAACACTCCGAATGTCCACTTGCAGTTTCTACAGAAAGCGGGTTTCAGAACTGCTCAATCAAAAGTAAGGTTCAAATCTGTTAGTTGAATGCAGAGAACACAAAGGTGTTTCACAGAATGCTTCGGTGTAGTTGTTATTTCAAGATATTCCTTTTTACACTATAGGCCCGTTAGCGCTCCGAATGTCCACGTGCAGTTTCTACAGAAAGAGTGTTTCATAACTGCTCGATCGAAAGTAAGCTTCAACTCTGTTAGTTCAATGCACAGAACAGAAAGAAGTTTCACAGAATGCTTCTGTGTAGTTTTATTTGAGGATATTCCTTTTTCCACTAGAGATGCCATAGCCCTCCGAATGTCAAATTGCCTTTTCTACAGAAAGAAATTTTCAGAACTGCTCAATGAAACGTAAGCTTCAAATCTGTTAGTTGAATGCATGGAACAGAAAGTAGTTTCGTAGAATGCTTCTGTGTAGTTTTTATTTGAAGATATTCCTTTTTCCACTACAGGCCCCGTAGAGCTCCGAATGTCCACTTGCCGTTTCTACAGAAAGAGTGTTTCAGAACTGCTCAATCAAAAGTAAGCTTCAACTCTGTTAGTTGAATGCACAGCAGAGAAACAAGTTTCACAGAATGCTTCTGTGTGGTTTTTATTTGAAGATATTCCTTTTTCCACTACAGGCCCCGTAGCGCTCCGAAAGTGCAGTTGCAGTTTCTACTAAAAGAGTGTTTCAGAACTGCTAAATCAAAAGTAAGTTTCAACTCCGTTAGTTGAATGCAGAGAACAGAAAGAAGTTTCACAGAATGCTTCGTTGTAGTTTTTATTTCAAGATATTACTTTTTACACTGTAGGCCCTTGAGCGCTCCGAATGTCCACTTGTAGTTTCCACAGAAAGAGTGTTTCAGAACTGCTCAATCAAAAGTAAGCTTGTACTCTGTTAGTTGAATGCACAGACCAGAAAGCAGTTTCACAGAAAGGTTCTGTGTAGTTTTTATTTGAGGATAGTCGTTTTTCCACAATACGCCCCTTAGCGCAGCGACTGTCCACTTGCAATTTCTACAGAAAGTGTGATTCAGAACTGCAAAATCAAAAGTAAGTTTCAACTCTGTTAGTTGAAAGCACAGAAGGGAAAGAAGTTTCACAGAATGCTTCTGTGTAGTTTTTATTTGAAGATATTCCTGTTTCCACTATAGGTTCCTGAGCGTTCCAAATGTCCACTTGCAGTTTCAAAAGAAAGAGTGTTTCAGAACTGCTCAATCAAAAGTAAGGTTCAAATCTGTTAGTTGAATGCAGAGAACACAAAGGTGTTTCACAGAATGCTTCGGTGTAGTTTTTATTTCAAGATATTCCTTTTTACACTATAGGCCCGTTAGCGCTCCGAATGTCCACGTGCAGTTTCTACAGAAAGAGTGTTTCATAACTGCTCAATCGAAAGTAAGCTTCAACTCTGTTAGTTGAATGCACAGAACAGAAAGAAGTTTCACAGAATGCTTCTGTGTAGTTTTCATTTGATGATATTCCTTTTTCCACTATAGGCTTCTGAGCGCTCTGAGTATCCACTTGCAGTTTCTACAGAAAGAGTGTTTCAGAACTACCCAATCAAATGTAAGCTTCAACTCTGTTAGTTGAATGAACAGAACAGAAAGTAGTTTCACAGAATGCTTCTGTGTAGTTTTCATTTGAAGATATTCCTTTTTCCACTAAAGGCCCTTAGCGCTCGGAATGTCCATTTGCAGTTTCTACAGAAAGAGTATTTCCGAACTGCTCAATCAAAAGTAAGGTTCAAATCTGTTAGGTGAATGCACAGAACAGAAAGGGGTTTCACAGAAACTTTCTGTGTAGTTTTTATTTGAGGATATTCCTTTTTCCACAATACGCCCCTTAGCCCAGAGAATGTCCAATTGCAATTTCTACAGAAAGTGTGTTTCAGAACTGCTCAATCAAAAGTAAGCTTCAACTCTGTTAGTTGAATGCAGAGAACAGAAAGAAGTTTCACAGAATGATTCTGTGTAGTTTTTATTGGAAGATATTCCTTTTTCCACTATAGGCTTCCTAGCTCTCCAAATTTCCACTTGCACTTTCTACAGAAATAGTGTTTCATAACTGCTCAATCAAAAGTAATCTTCAACTCTGTTAGTTGAATGCACAGAACAGAAGGAAGTTTCACAGAATGCTTCTATGTAGTTTTTATTTGAAGATATTCCTTTTTCCACTATAGGCCACTGAGCGCTCTGAATGTCCACTTGCAGTTTCTAAAGAAAGAGTGTCTCAGAACTGCTCAATCAAAAGTAAGCTTCAACTCTGTTAGTTGAATGCAGAGAACAGAAAGTTGTTTCACAGAATGCTTCGGTGTTGTTTTTATTTCAAGATATTCCTTTTTCCACTATAGGCCCCTTAGCGCTCGGAATGTCCACTTGCAGTTTCTACAGAAAGAGTGTTTCAGAACTGCTCAATCAAAAGTAAGCTTGTAGTCTGTTAGTTGAATGCACAGAACAGAAAGGAGTTTCACAGAAAAGTTCTGTGTAGTTTTTATTTGAGGATATTACTTTTTCCACTATACGCCACTTAGCGCAGAGAATGTCCATTTGCAATTTCTACAGAACGTGTGTTTCAGAACTGCTCTATCAAAAGTAAGCTTCAACTCTGTTAGTTGAATGCACAGCAGAGAAACAAGTTTCACAGAATGCTTCTGTGTAGTTTTTATTTGAAGATATTCCTTTTTCCACTACAGGCCCCGTTGCGCTTCGAAAGTGCAGTTGCAGTTTCTACTGAAAGAGTGTTTCAGAACTGCTCACTCAAAAGTAAGCTTCAACTCCGTTAGTTGAATGCACAGAACAGAAAGAAGTTTCACAGAATGCTTCGGTGTAGTTTTTATTTCAGGATATCCCTTTTTACACTGTAGGCCACTGAGCGCTCTGAATGTCCTCTTCTAGTTTCCACAGAAAGAGTGTTTCAGAACTGCTCAATCAAAAGTAAGCTTGTAGTCTGTTAGTTGAATGCACAGACCAGAAAGCAGTTTCACAGAAAGGTTCTGTGTAGTTTTTATTTGAGGATAGTCGTTTTTCCACAATACGCCCCTTAGCGCAGCGACTGTCCACTTGCAATTTCTACAGAAAGTGTGATTCAGAACTGCACAATCAAAAGTAAGTTTCAACTCTGTTAGTTGAATGCACAGAAGGGAAAAAAGTTTCGCAGAATGCTTCTGTGTAGTTTTTATTTGAAGATATTCCTGTTTCCACCATAGGTTCCTGAGCACTCCAAATGTCCACTTGCAGTTTCTACAGAAAGAGTGTTTCAGAACTGCTCAATCAAAAGTAAGGTTCAAATCTGTTAGTTGAATGCAGAGAACACAAAGGTGTTTCACAGAATGCTTCGGTGTTGTTTTTATTTCAAGATATTCCTTTTTACACTATAGGCCCGTTAGCGCTCCGAATGTCCACGTGCAGTTTCTAGAGAAAGAGTGTTTCATAACTGCTCAATCGAAAGTAAGCTTCAACTCTGTTAGTTGAATGCACAGAACAGAAAGAAGTTTCACAGAATGCTTCTGTGTAGTTTTCATTTGATGATATTCCTTTTTCCACTATAGGCTTCTGAGCGCTCTGAGTATCCACTTGCAGTTTCTACAGAAAGAGTGTTTCAGAACTACCCAATCAAATGTAAGCTTCAACTCTGTTAGTTGAATGAACAGAACAGAAAGTAGTTTCACAGAATGCTTCTGTGTAGTTTTCATTTGAAGATATTCCTTTTTCCACTAAAGGCCCTTAGCGCTCAGAATGTCCATTTGCAGTTTCTACAGAAAGAGTATTTCAGAACTGCTCAATCAAAAGTAAGGTTCAAATCTGTTAGGTGAATGCACAGAACAGAAAGGAGTTTCACAGAAAATTTCTGTGTAGTTTTTATTTGAGGATATTCCTTTTTCCACAATACGCCCCTTAGCCCAGAGAATGTCCAATTGCAATTTCTACAGAAAGTGTGTTTCAGAACTGCTCAATCAAAATTAAGCTTCAACTCTGTTAGTTGAATGCAGAGAACAGAAAGAAGTTTCACAGAATGATTCTGTGTAGTTTTTATTGGAAGATATTCCTTTTTCCACTATAGGCTTCCTAGCTCTCCAAATTTCCACTTGCACTTTCTACAGAAATAGTGTTTCATAACTGCTCAATGAAAAGTAATCTTCAACTCTGTTAGTTGAATGCACAGAACAGAAGGAAGTTTCACAGAATGCTTCTATGTAGTTTTTATTTGAAGATATTCCTTTTTCCACTATAGGCGCCTTAGCGCTCGGAATGTCCACTTGCAGTTTCTACAGAAAGAGTGTTTCAGAACTGCTCAATCAAAAGTAAGCTTGTAGTCTGTTAGTTGAATGCACAGAACAGAAAGGAGTTTCACGGAAAAGTTCTGTGTAGTTTTTATTTGAGGATATTACTTTTTCCACTATACGCCACTTAGCGCAGAGAATGTCCATTTGCAATTTCTACAGAACGTGTGTTTCAGAACTGCTCTATCAAAAGTAAGCTTCAACTCTGTTAGTTGAATGCACAGCAGAGAAACAAGTTTCACAGAATGCTTCTGTGTAGTTTTTATTTGAAGATATTCCTTTTTCCACTACAGGCCCCGTAGCGCTTCGAAAGTGCAGTTGCAGTTTCTACTGAAAGAGTGTTTCAGAACTGCTCACTCAAAAGTAAGCTTCAACTCCGTTAGTTGAATGCACAGAACAGAAAGAAGTTTCACAGAATGCTTCGGTGTAGTTTTTATTTCAGGATATCCCTTTTTACACTGTAGGCCACTGAGCGCTCTGAATGTCCTCTTCTAGTTGCCACAGAAAGAGTGTTTCAGAACTGCTCAATCAAAAGTAAGCTTGTAGTCTGTTAGTTGAATGCACAGACCAGAAAGCAGTTTCACAGAAAGGTTCTGTGTAGTTTTTATTTGAGGATAGTCGTTTTTCCACAATACGCCCCTTAGCGCAGCGACTGTCCACTTGCAATTTCTACAGAAAGTGTGATTCAGAACTGCACAATCAAAAGTAAGTTTCAACTCTGTTAGTTGAATGCACAGAAGGGAAAAATGTTTCACAGAATGCTTCTGTGTAGTTTTTATTTGAAGATATTCCTGTTTCCACCATAGGTTCCTGAGCACTCCAAATGTCCACTTGCAGTTTCTACAGAAAGAGTGTTTCAGAACTGCTCAATCAAAAGTAAGGTTCAAATCTGTTAGTTGAATGCAGAGAACACAAAGGTGTTTCACAGAATGCTTCGGTGTTGTTTTTATTTCAAGATATTCCTTTTTATACTATAGGCCCGTTAGCGCTCCGAATGTCCACGTGCAGTTTCTACAGAAAGAGTGTTTCATAACTGCTCAATCGAAAGTAAGCTTCAACTCTGTTAGTTGAATGCACAGAACAGAAAGAAGTTTCACAGAATGCTTCTGTGTAGTTTTCATTTGATGATATTCCTTTTTCCACTATAGGCTTCTGAGCACTCTGAGTATCCACTTGCAGTTTCTACAGAAAGAGTGTTTCAGAACTACCCAATCAAAAGTAAGCTTCAACTCTGTTAGTCGAATGAACAGAACAGAAAGTAGTTTCACAGAATGCTTCTGTGTAGTTTTCATTTGAAGATATTCCTTTTTCCACTAAAGGCCCTTAGTGCTCAGAATGTCCATTTGCAGTTTCTACAGAAAGAGTATTTCAGAACTGCTCAATCCAAAGTAAGGTTCAAAACTGTTAGTTGAATGCACAGAACAGAAAGGAGTTTCACAGAAACTTTCTCTGTAGTTTTTATTTGAGGATATACCTTTTTCCACTAAAGGCCCTTAGCCCAGAGAATGTCCAATTGCAATTTCTACAGAAAGTGTGTTTCAGAACTGCTCAATCAAAAGTAGGCTTCAACTCTGTTAGTTGAATGCAGAGAACAGAAAGAAGTTTCACAGAATGCTTCTGTGTAGTTTTTATTGGAAGATATTCCTTTTTCCACTATAGGCTTCCTAGCTCTCCAAATTTCCACTTGCACTTTCTACAGAAATAGTGTTTCAAAACTGCTCAATCAAAAGTAATCTTCAACTCTGTTAGTTGAATGCACAGAACAGAAGGAAGTTTCACAGAATGCTTCTATGTAGTTTTTATTTGAAGATATTCCTTTTTCCACTATAGGCCACTGAGCGCTCTGAATGTCCACTTGCAGTTTCTAAAGAAAGAGTGTCTCAGAACTGCTCAATCAAAAGTAAGCTTCAACTCTGTTAGTTGAATGCAGAGAACAGAAAGATGTTTCACAGAATGCTTCGGTGTTGTTTTTATTTCAAGATATTCCTTTTTCCACTATAGGCCCCTTAGCGCTCGGAATGTCCACTTGCAGTTTCTACAGAAAGAGTGTTTCAGAACTGCTCAATCAAAAGTAAGCTTGTAGTCTGTTAGTTGAATGCACAGAACAGAAAGGAGTTTCACAGAAAAGTTCTGTGTAGTTTTTATTTGAGGATATTACTTTTTCCAGTATACGCCACTTAGCGCAGAGAATGTCCATTTGCAATTTCTACAGAACGTGTGTTTCAGAACTGCTCTATCAAAAGTAAGCCTGAACTCTGTTAGTTGAATACACAGAAGAGAAACAAGTTTCACAGAATGCTTCTGTGTAGTTTTTATTTGAAGATATTCCTTTTTCCACTACAGGCCCCGTAGCGCTTCGAAAGTGCAGTTGCAGTTTCTACTGAAAGAGTGTTTCAGAACTGCTCACTCAAAAGTAAGCTTCAACTCCGTTAGTTGAATGCACAGAACAGAAAGAAGTTTCACAGAATGCTTCGGTGTAGTTTTTATTTCAGGATATCCCTTTTTACACTGTAGGCCACTGAGCGCTCTGAATGTCCTCTTCTAGTTGCCACAGAAAGAGTGTTTCAGAACTGCTCAATCAAAAGTAAGCTTGTAGTCTGTTAGTTGAATGCACAGACCAGAAAGCAGTTTCACGGAAAGGTTCTGTGTAGTTTTTATTTGAGGATAGTCGTTTTTCCACAATACGCCCCTTAGCGCAGCTACTGTGCACTTGCAATTTCTACAGAAAGTGTGATTCAGAACTGCACAATCAAAAGTAAGTTTCAACTCTGTTAGTTGAATGCACAGAAGGGAAAAAAGTTTCACAGAATGCTTCTGTGTAGTTTTTATTTGAAGATATTCCTGTTTCCACCATAGGTTCCTGAGCACTCCAAATGTCCACTTGCAGTTTCTACAGAAAGAGTGTTTCAGAACTGCTCAATCAAAAGTAAGGTTCAAATCTGTTAGTTGAATGCAGAGAACACAAAGGTGTTTCACAGAATGCTTCGGTGTTGTTTTTATTTCAAGATATTCCTTTTTACACTATAGGCCCGTTAGCGCTCCGAATGTCCACGTGCAGTTTCTAGAGAAAGAGTGTTTCATAACTGCTCAATCGAAAGTAAGCTTCAACTCTGTTAGTTGAATGCACAGAACAGAAAGAAGTTTCACAGAATGCTTCTGTGTAGTTTTCATTTGATGATATTCCTTTTTCCACTATAGGCTTCTGAGCGCTCTGAGTATCCACTTGCAGTTTCTACAGAAAGAGTGTTTCAGAACTACCCAATCAAAAGTAAGCTTCAACTCTGTTAGTCGAATGAACAGAACAGAAGGAAGTTTCACAGAATGCTTCTGTGTAGTTTTCATTTGAAGATATTCCTTTTTCCACTATAGGCCACTGAGCACTCCGAATGTCCACTTGCAGTTTCTAAAGAAAGAGTGAATCAGAACTGCTCAATCAAAAGTAAGCTTCAACTCTGTTAGTTGAATGCAGAGAACAGAAAGATGTTTCACAGAATGCTTCGGTGTTGTTTTTATTTCAAGATATTCCTTTTTCCACTATTGGCCCCTTAGCGCTCGGAATGTCCTCTTGCAGTTTCTACAGAAAGAGTGTTTCAGAACTGCTCAATCAAAAGTAAGCTTGTACTCTGTTAGTTGAATGCACAGAACAGAAAGGAGTTTCACAGAAAAGTTCTGTGTAGTTTTTATTTGAGGATATTACTTTTTCCACTATACGCCGCTTAGGGCAGAGGATGTCCATTTGCAATTTCTACAGAAAGTGTGTTTCAGAACTGCTCAATCAAAAGAAAGCTTCAACTCTGTTAGTTGAATGCACAGCAGAGAAACAAGTTTCACAGAATGCTTCTGTGTAGTTTTTATTTGAAGATATTCCTTTTTACACTGTAGGCCCCTTAGCGCTCCGAATGTCCACTTGTAGTTTCCCCAGAAAGAGTGTTTCAGAACTGCTCAATCAAAAGTAAGCTTGTAGTCTGTTAGTTGAATGCACAGACCAGAAAGCAGTTTCACAGAAAGGTTCTGTGTAGTTTTTATTTGAGGATATTCGTTTTTCCACAATACACCCCTTAGCGCAGCGACTGTCCACTTGCAATTTCTACAGAAAGTGTGATTCAGAACTGCACAATCAAAAGTAAGTTTCAACTCTGTTAGTTGAACGCACAGAAGGGAAAAAAGTTTCACAGAATGCTTCTGTGTAGTTTTTATTTGAAGATATTCCTGTTTCCACTATAGGTTCCTGAGCACTCCGAATGTCCACTTGCAGTTTCTACAGAAAGAGGGTTTCAGAACTGCTCAATCAAAAGTAAGCTTGTAGTCTGTTAGTTGAATGCACAGAACAGAAAGGAGTTTCACAGAAAAGTTCTGTGTAGTGTTTATTTGAGGATATTACTTTTTCCACTATACGCCACTTAGCGCAGAGAATGTCCATTTGCAATTTCTACAGAACGTGTGTTTCAGAACTGCTCTATCAAAAGTAAGCTTGAACTCTGTTAGTTGAATGCACAGCAGAGAAACAAGTTTCACAGAATGCTTCTGTGTAGTTTTTATTTGAAGATATTCCTTTTTCCACTACAGGCCCCGTAGCGCTTCGAAAGTGCAGTTGCAGTTTCTACTGAAAGAGTGTTTCAGAACTGCTCACTCAAAAGTAAGCTTCAATTCCGTTAGTTGAATGCACAGAACAGAAAGAAGTTTCACAGAATGCTTCGGTGTAGTTTTTATTTCAGGATATCACTTTTTACACTGTAGGCCACTGAGCGCTCTGAATGTCCTCTTCTAGTTGCCACAGAAAGAGTGTTTCAGAACTGCTCAATCAAAAGTAAGCTTGTAGTCTGTTAGTTGAATTCACAGACCAGAAAGCAGTTTCACGGAAAGGTTCTGTGTAGTTTTTATTTGAGGATAGTCGTTTTTCCACAATACGCCCCTTAGCGCAGCGACTGTCCACTTGCAATTTCTACAGAAAGTGTGATTCAGAACTGCACAATCAAAAGTAAGTTTCAACTCTGTTAGTTGAATGCACAGAAGGGAAAAAAGTTTCACAGAATGCTTCTGTGTAGTTTTTATTTGAAGATATTCCTGTTTCCACCATAGGTTCCTGAGCACTCCAAATGTCCACTTGCAGTTTCTACAGAAAGAGTGTTTCAGAACTGCTCAATCAAAAGTAAGGTTCAAATCTGTTAGTTGAATGCAGAGAACACAAAGGTGTTTCACAGAATGCTTCGGTGTTGTTTTTATTTCAAGATATTCCTTTTTACACTATAGGCCCGTTAGCGCTCCGAATGTCCACGTGCAGTTTCTACAGAAAGAGTGTTTCATAACTGCTCAATCGAAAGTAAGCTTCAACTCTGTTAGTTGAATGCACAGAACAGAAAGAAGTTTCACAGAATGCTTCTGTGTAGTTTTCATTTGATGATATTCCTTTTTCCACTATAGGCTTCTGAGCGCTCTGAGTATCCACTTGCAGTTTCTACAGAAAGAGTGTTTCAGAACTACCCAATCAAAAGTAAGCTTCAACTCTGTTAGTCGAATGAACAGAACAGAAAGTAGTTTCACAGAATGCTTCTGTGTAGTTTTCATTTGAAGATATTCCTTTTTCCACTAAAGGCCCTTAGCGCTCGGAATGTCCATTTGCAGTTTCTACAGAAAGAGTATTTCAGAACTGCTCAATCCAAAGTAAGGTTCAAAACTGTTAGTTGAATGCACAGAACAGAAAGGAGTTTCACAGAAACTTTCTCTGTAGTTTTTATTTGAGGATATACCTTTTTCCACTAAAGGCCCTTAGCCCAGAGAATGTCCAATTGCAATTTCTACAGAAAGTGTGTTACAGAACTGCTCAATCAAAAGTAGGCTTCAACTCTGTTAGTTGAATGCAGAGAACAGAAAGAAGTTTCACAGAATGCTTCTGTGTAGTTTTTATTGGAAGATATTCCTTTTTCCACTATAGGCTTCCTAGCTCTCCAAATTTCCACTTGCACTTTCTACAGAAATAGTGTTTCATAACTGCTCAATCAAAAGTAATCTTCAACTCTGTTAGTTGAATGCACAGAACAGAAGGAAGTTTCACAGAATGCTTCTATGTAGTTTTTATTTGAAGATATTCCTTTTTCCACTATAGGCCACTGAGCACTCCGAATGTCCACTTGCAGTTTCTAAAGAAAGAGTGTCTCAGAACTGCTCAATCAAAAGTAAGCTTCAACTCTGTTAGTTGAATGCAGAGAACAGAAAGATGTTTCACAGAATGCTTCGGTGTTGTTTTTATTTCAAGATATTCCTTTTTCCACTATTGGCCCCTTAGCGCTCGGAATGTCCTCTTGCAGTTTCTACAGAAAGAGTGTTTCAGAACTGCTCAATCAAAAGTAAGCTTGTACTCTGTTAGTTGAATGCACAGAACAGAAAGGAGTTTCACAGAAAAGTTCTGTGTAGTTTTTATTTGAGGATATTACTTTTTCCACTATACGCCGCTTAGCGCAGAGGATATCCATTTGCAATTTCTACAGAAAGTGTGTTTCAGAACTGCTCAATCAAAAGAAAGTTTCAACTCTGTTAGTTGAATGCACAGCAGAGAAACAAGTTTCACAGAATGCTTCTGTGTAGTTTTTATTTGAAGATATTCCTTTTTACACTGTAGGCCCCTTAGCGCTCCGAATGTCCACTTGTAGTTTCCCCAGAAAGAGTGTTTCAGAACTGCTCAATCAAAAGTAAGCTTGTAGTCTGTTAGTTGAATGCACAGACCAGAAAGCAGTTTCACAGAAAGGTTCTGTGTAGTTTTTATTTGAGGATATTCGTTTTTCCACAATACGCCACTTAGCGCAGCGACTGTCCACTTGCAATTTCTATAGAAAGTGTGATTCAGAACTGCACAATCAAAAGTAAGTTTCAACTCTGTTAGTTGAATGCACAGAAGGGAAAAAAGTTTCACAGAAAGCTTCTGTGTAGTTTTTATTTGAAGATATTCCTGTTTCCACTATAGGTTCCTGAACACTCCGAATGTCCACTTGCAGTTTCTACAGAAAGCGGGTTTCAGAACTGCTCAATCAAAAGTAAGGTTCAAATCTGTTAGTTGAATGCAGAGAACACAAAGGTGTTTCACAGAATGCTTCGGTGTAGTTGTTATTTCAAGATATTCCTTTTTACACTATAGGCCCGTTAGCGCTCCGAATGTCCACGTGCAGTTTCTACAGAAAGAGTGTTTCATAACTGCTCGATCGAAAGTAAGCTTCAACTCTGTTAGTTCAATGCACAGAACAGAAAGAAGTTTCACAGAATGCTTCTGTGTAGTTTTATTTGAGGATATTCCTTTTTCCACTAGAGATGCCATAGCCCTCCGAATGTCAAATTGCCTTTTCTACAGAAAGAAATTTTCAGAACTGCTCAATGAAACGTAAGCTTCAAATCTGTTAGTTGAATGCATGGAACAGAAAGTAGTTTCGTAGAATGCTTCTGTGTAGTTTTTATTTGAAGATATTCCTTTTTCCACTACAGGCCCCGTAGAGCTCCGAATGTCCACTTGCCGTTTCTACAGAAAGAGTGTTTCAGAACTGCTCAATCAAAAGTAAGCTTCAACTCTGTTAGTTGAATGCACAGCAGAGAAACAAGTTTCACAGAATGCTTCTGTGTGGTTTTTATTTGAAGATATTCCTTTTTCCACTACAGGCCCCGTAGCGCTCCGAAAGTGCAGTTGCAGTTTCTACTAAAAGAGTGTTTCAGAACTGCTAAATCAAAAGTAAGTTTCAACTCCGTTAGTTGAATGCAGAGAACAGAAAGAAGTTTCACAGAATGCTTCGTTGTAGTTTTTATTTCAAGATATTACTTTTTACACTGTAGGCCCTTGAGCGCTCCGAATGTCCACTTGTAGTTTCCACAGAAAGAGTGTTTCAGAACTGCTCAATCAAAAGTAAGCTTGTACTCTGTTAGTTGAATGCACAGACCAGAAAGCAGTTTCACAGAAAGGTTCTGTGTAGTTTTTATTTGAGGATAGTCGTTTTTCCACAATACGCCCCTTAGCGCAGCGACTGTCCACTTGCAATTTCTACAGAAAGTGTGATTCAGAACTGCAAAATCAAAAGTAAGTTTCAACTCTGTTAGTTGAAAGCACAGAAGGGAAAGAAGTTTCACAGAATGCTTCTGTGTAGTTTTTATTTGAAGATATTCCTGTTTCCACTATAGGTTCCTGAGCGTTCCAAATGTCCACTTGCAGTTTCAAAAGAAAGAGTGTTTCAGAACTGCTCAATCAAAAGTAAGGTTCAAATCTGTTAGTTGAATGCAGAGAACACAAAGGTGTTTCACAGAATGCTTCGGTGTAGTTTTTATTTCAAGATATTCCTTTTTACACTATAGGCCCGTTAGCGCTCCGAATGTCCACGTGCAGTTTCTACAGAAAGAGTGTTTCATAACTGCTCAATCGAAAGTAAGCTTCAACTCTGTTAGTTGAATGCACAGAACAGAAAGAAGTTTCACAGAATGCTTCTGTGTAGTTTTCATTTGATGATATTCCTTTTTCCACTATAGGCTTCTGAGCGCTCTGAGTATCCACTTGCAGTTTCTACAGAAAGAGTGTTTCAGAACTACCCAATCAAATGTAAGCTTCAACTCTGTTAGTTGAATGAACAGAACAGAAAGTAGTTTCACAGAATGCTTCTGTGTAGTTTTCATTTGAAGATATTCCTTTTTCCACTAAAGGCCCTTAGCGCTCGGAATGTCCATTTGCAGTTTCTACAGAAAGAGTATTTCCGAACTGCTCAATCAAAAGTAAGGTTCAAATCTGTTAGGTGAATGCACAGAACAGAAAGGGGTTTCACAGAAACTTTCTGTGTAGTTTTTATTTGAGGATATTCCTTTTTCCACAATACGCCCCTTAGCCCAGAGAATGTCCAATTGCAATTTCTACAGAAAGTGTGTTTCAGAACTGCTCAATCAAAAGTAAGCTTCAACTCTGTTAGTTGAATGCAGAGAACAGAAAGAAGTTTCACAGAATGATTCTGTGTAGTTTTTATTGGAAGATATTCCTTTTTCCACTATAGGCTTCCTAGCTCTCCAAATTTCCACTTGCACTTTCTACAGAAATAGTGTTTCATAACTGCTCAATCAAAAGTAATCTTCAACTCTGTTAGTTGAATGCACAGAACAGAAGGAAGTTTCACAGAATGCTTCTATGTAGTTTTTATTTGAAGATATTCCTTTTTCCACTATAGGCCACTGAGCGCTCTGAATGTCCACTTGCAGTTTCTAAAGAAAGAGTGTCTCAGAACTGCTCAATCAAAAGTAAGCTTCAACTCTGTTAGTTGAATGCAGAGAACAGAAAGTTGTTTCACAGAATGCTTCGGTGTTGTTTTTATTTCAAGATATTCCTTTTTCCACTATAGGCCCCTTAGCGCTCGGAATGTCCACTTGCAGTTTCTACAGAAAGAGTGTTTCAGAACTGCTCAATCAAAAGTAAGCTTGTAGTCTGTTAGTTGAATGCACAGAACAGAAAGGAGTTTCACAGAAAAGTTCTGTGTAGTTTTTATTTGAGGATATTACTTTTTCCACTATACGCCACTTAGCGCAGAGAATGTCCATTTGCAATTTCTACAGAACGTGTGTTTCAGAACTGCTCTATCAAAAGTAAGCTTCAACTCTGTTAGTTGAATGCACAGCAGAGAAACAAGTTTCACAGAATGCTTCTGTGTAGTTTTTATTTGAAGATATTCCTTTTTCCACTACAGGCCCCGTTGCGCTTCGAAAGTGCAGTTGCAGTTTCTACTGAAAGAGTGTTTCAGAACTGCTCACTCAAAAGTAAGCTTCAACTCCGTTAGTTGAATGCACAGAACAGAAAGAAGTTTCACAGAATGCTTCGGTGTAGTTTTTATTTCAGGATATCCCTTTTTACACTGTAGGCCACTGAGCGCTCTGAATGTCCTCTTCTAGTTTCCACAGAAAGAGTGTTTCAGAACTGCTCAATCAAAAGTAAGCTTGTAGTCTGTTAGTTGAATGCACAGACCAGAAAGCAGTTTCACAGAAAGGTTCTGTGTAGTTTTTATTTGAGGATAGTCGTTTTTCCACAATACGCCCCTTAGCGCAGCGACTGTCCACTTGCAATTTCTACAGAAAGTGTGATTCAGAACTGCACAATCAAAAGTAAGTTTCAACTCTGTTAGTTGAATGCACAGAAGGGAAAAAAGTTTCGCAGAATGCTTCTGTGTAGTTTTTATTTGAAGATATTCCTGTTTCCACCATAGGTTCCTGAGCACTCCAAATGTCCACTTGCAGTTTCTACAGAAAGAGTGTTTCAGAACTGCTCAATCAAAAGTAAGGTTCAAATCTGTTAGTTGAATGCAGAGAACACAAAGGTGTTTCACAGAATGCTTCGGTGTTGTTTTTATTTCAAGATATTCCTTTTTACACTATAGGCCCGTTAGCGCTCCGAATGTCCACGTGCAGTTTCTAGAGAAAGAGTGTTTCATAACTGCTCAATCGAAAGTAAGCTTCAACTCTGTTAGTTGAATGCACAGAACAGAAAGAAGTTTCACAGAATGCTTCTGTGTAGTTTTCATTTGATGATATTCCTTTTTCCACTATAGGCTTCTGAGCGCTCTGAGTATCCACTTGCAGTTTCTACAGAAAGAGTGTTTCAGAACTACCCAATCAAATGTAAGCTTCAACTCTGTTAGTTGAATGAACAGAACAGAAAGTAGTTTCACAGAATGCTTCTGTGTAGTTTTCATTTGAAGATATTCCTTTTTCCACTAAAGGCCCTTAGCGCTCAGAATGTCCATTTGCAGTTTCTACAGAAAGAGTATTTCAGAACTGCTCAATCAAAAGTAAGGTTCAAATCTGTTAGGTGAATGCACAGAACAGAAAGGAGTTTCACAGAAAATTTCTGTGTAGTTTTTATTTGAGGATATTCCTTTTTCCACAATACGCCCCTTAGCCCAGAGAATGTCCAATTGCAATTTCTACAGAAAGTGTGTTTCAGAACTGCTCAATCAAAATTAAGCTTCAACTCTGTTAGTTGAATGCAGAGAACAGAAAGAAGTTTCACAGAATGATTCTGTGTAGTTTTTATTGGAAGATATTCCTTTTTCCACTATAGGCTTCCTAGCTCTCCAAATTTCCACTTGCACTTTCTACAGAAATAGTGTTTCATAACTGCTCAATGAAAAGTAATCTTCAACTCTGTTAGTTGAATGCACAGAACAGAAGGAAGTTTCACAGAATGCTTCTATGTAGTTTTTATTTGAAGATATTCCTTTTTCCACTATAGGCGCCTTAGCGCTCGGAATGTCCACTTGCAGTTTCTACAGAAAGAGTGTTTCAGAACTGCTCAATCAAAAGTAAGCTTGTAGTCTGTTAGTTGAATGCACAGAACAGAAAGGAGTTTCACGGAAAAGTTCTGTGTAGTTTTTATTTGAGGATATTACTTTTTCCACTATACGCCACTTAGCGCAGAGAATGTCCATTTGCAATTTCTACAGAACGTGTGTTTCAGAACTGCTCTATCAAAAGTAAGCTTCAACTCTGTTAGTTGAATGCACAGCAGAGAAACAAGTTTCACAGAATGCTTCTGTGTAGTTTTTATTTGAAGATATTCCTTTTTCCACTACAGGCCCCGTAGCGCTTCGAAAGTGCAGTTGCAGTTTCTACTGAAAGAGTGTTTCAGAACTGCTCACTCAAAAGTAAGCTTCAACTCCGTTAGTTGAATGCACAGAACAGAAAGAAGTTTCACAGAATGCTTCGGTGTAGTTTTTATTTCAGGATATCCCTTTTTACACTGTAGGCCACTGAGCGCTCTGAATGTCCTCTTCTAGTTGCCACAGAAAGAGTGTTTCAGAACTGCTCAATCAAAAGTAAGCTTGTAGTCTGTTAGTTGAATGCACAGACCAGAAAGCAGTTTCACAGAAAGGTTCTGTGTAGTTTTTATTTGAGGATAGTCGTTTTTCCACAATACGCCCCTTAGCGCAGCGACTGTCCACTTGCAATTTCTACAGAAAGTGTGATTCAGAACTGCACAATCAAAAGTAAGTTTCAACTCTGTTAGTTGAATGCACAGAAGGGAAAAATGTTTCACAGAATGCTTCTGTGTAGTTTTTATTTGAAGATATTCCTGTTTCCACCATAGGTTCCTGAGCACTCCAAATGTCCACTTGCAGTTTCTACAGAAAGAGTGTTTCAGAACTGCTCAATCAAAAGTAAGGTTCAAATCTGTTAGTTGAATGCAGAGAACACAAAGGTGTTTCACAGAATGCTTCGGTGTTGTTTTTATTTCAAGATATTCCTTTTTATACTATAGGCCCGTTAGCGCTCCGAATGTCCACGTGCAGTTTCTACAGAAAGAGTGTTTCATAACTGCTCAATAGAAAGTAAGCTTCAACTCTGTTAGTTGAATGCACAGAACAGAAAGAAGTTTCACAGAATGCTTCTGTGTAGTTTTCATTTGATGATATTCCTTTTTCCACTATAGGCTTCTGAGCACTCTGAGTATCCACTTGCAGTTTCTACAGAAAGAGTGTTTCAGAACTACCCAATCAAAAGTAAGCTTCAACTCTGTTAGTCGAATGAACAGAACAGAAAGTAGTTTCACAGAATGCTTCTGTGTAGTTTTCATTTGAAGATATTCCTTTTTCCACTAAAGGCCCTTAGCGCTCAGAATGTCCATTTGCAGTTTCTACAGAAAGAGTATTTCAGAACTGCTCAATCCAAAGTAAGGTTCAAAACTGTTAGTTGAATGCACAGAACAGAAAGGAGTTTCACAGAAACTTTCTCTGTAGTTTTTATTTGAGGATATACCTTTTTCCACTAAAGGCCCTTAGCCCAGAGAATGTCCAATTGCAATTTCTACAGAAAGTGTGTTTCAGAACTGCTCAATCAAAAGTAGGCTTCAACTCTGTTAGTTGAATGCAGAGAACAGAAAGAAGTTTCACAGAATGCTTCTGTGTAGTTTTTATTGGAAGATATTCCTTTTTCCACTATAGGCTTCCTAGCTCTCCAAATTTCCACTTGCACTTTCTACAGAAATAGTGTTTCAAAACTGCTCAATCAAAAGTAATCTTCAACTCTGTTAGTTGAATGCACAGAACAGAAGGAAGTTTCACAGAATGCTTCTATGTAGTTTTTATTTGAAGATATTCCTTTTTCCACTATAGGCCACTGAGCGCTCTGAATGTCCACTTGCAGTTTCTAAAGAAAGAGTGTCTCAGAACTGCTCAATCAAAAGTAAGCTTCAACTCTGTTAGTTGAATGCAGAGAACAGAAAGATGTTTCACAGAATGCTTCGGTGTTGTTTTTATTTCAAGATATTCCTTTTTCCACTATAGGCCCCTTAGCGCTCGGAATGTCCACTTGCAGTTTCTACAGAAAGAGTGTTTCAGAACTGCTCAATCAAAAGTAAGCTTGTAGTCTGTTAGTTGAATGCACAGAACAGAAAGGAGTTTCACAGAAAAGTTCTGTGTAGTTTTTATTTGAGGATATTACTTTTTCCAGTATACGCCACTTAGCGCAGAGAATGTCCATTTGCAATTTCTACAGAACGTGTGTTTCAGAACTGCTCTATCAAAAGTAAGCCTGAACTCTGTTAGTTGAATACACAGAAGAGAAACAAGTTTCACAGAATGCTTCTGTGTAGTTTTTATTTGAAGATATTCCTTTTTCCACTACAGGCCCCGTAGCGCTTCGAAAGTGCAGTTGCAGTTTCTACTGAAAGAGTGTTTCAGAACTGCTCACTCAAAAGTAAGCTTCAACTCCGTTAGTTGAATGCACAGAACAGAAAGAAGTTTCACAGAATGCTTCGGTGTAGTTTTTATTTCAGGATATCCCTTTTTACACTGTAGGCCACTGAGCGCTCTGAATGTCCTCTTCTAGTTGCCACAGAAAGAGTGTTTCAGAACTGCTCAATCAAAAGTAAGCTTGTAGTCTGTTAGTTGAATGCACAGACCAGAAAGCAGTTTCACGGAAAGGTTCTGTGTAGTTTTTATTTGAGGATAGTCGTTTTTCCACAATACGCCCCTTAGCGCAGCTACTGTGCACTTGCAATTTCTACAGAAAGTGTGATTCAGAACTGCACAATCAAAAGTAAGTTTCAACTCTGTTAGTTGAATGCACAGAAGGGAAAAAAGTTTCACAGAATGCTTCTGTGTAGTTTTTATTTGAAGATATTCCTGTTTCCACCATAGGTTCCTGAGCACTCCAAATGTCCACTTGCAGTTTCTACAGAAAGAGTGTTTCAGAACTGCTCAATCAAAAGTAAGGTTCAAATCTGTTAGTTGAATGCAGAGAACACAAAGGTGTTTCACAGAATGCTTCGGTGTTGTTTTTATTTCAAGATATTCCTTTTTACACTATAGGCCCGTTAGCGCTCCGAATGTCCACGTGCAGTTTCTAGAGAAAGAGTGTTTCATAACTGCTCAATCGAAAGTAAGCTTCAACTCTGTTAGTTGAATGCACAGAACAGAAAGAAGTTTCACAGAATGCTTCTGTGTAGTTTTCATTTGATGATATTCCTTTTTCCACTATAGGCTTCTGAGCGCTCTGAGTATCCACTTGCAGTTTCTACAGAAAGAGTGTTTCAGAACTACCCAATCAAATGTAAGCTTCAACTCTGTTAGTTGAATGAACAGAACAGAAAGTAGTTTCACAGAATGCTTCTGTGTAGTTTTCATTTGAAGATATTCCTTTTTCCACTAAAGGCCCTTAGCGCTCAGAATGTCCATTTGCAGTTTCTACAGAAAGAGTATTTCAGAACTGCTCAATCAAAAGTAAGGTTCAAATCTGTTAGGTGAATGCACAGAACAGAAAGGAGTTTCACAGAAAATTTCTGTGTAGTTTTTATTTGAGGATATTCCTTTTTCCACAATACGCCCCTTAGCCCAGAGAATGTCCAATTGCAATTTCTACAGAAAGTGTGTTTCAGAACTGCTCAATCAAAAGTAAGCTTCAACTCTGTTAGTTGAATGCAGAGAACAGAAAGAAGTTTCACAGAATGATTCTGTGTAGTTTTTATTGGAAGATATACCTTTTTCCACTATAGGCTTCCTAGCTCTCCAAATTTCCACTTGCACTTTCTACAGAAATAGTGTTTCATAACTGCTCAATGAAAAGTAATCTTCAACTCTGTTAGTTGAATGCACAGAACAGAAGGAAGTTTCACAGAATGCTTCTATGTAGTTTTTATTTGAAGATATTCCTTTTTCCACTATAGGCGCCTTAGCGCTCGGAATGTCCACTTGCAGTTTCTACAGAAAGAGTGTTTCAGAACTGCTCAATCAAAAGTAAGCTTGTAGTCTGTTAGTTGAATGCACAGAACAGAAAGGAGTTTCACGGAAAAGTTCTGTGTAGTTTTTATTTGAGGATATTACTTTTTCCACTATACGCCACGTAGCGCAGAGAATGTCCATTTGCAATTTCTACAGAACGTGTGTTTCAGAACTGCTCTATCAAAAGTAAGCTTCAACTCTGTTAGTTGAATGCACAGCAGAGAAACAAGTTTCACAGAATGCTTCTGTGTAGTTTTTATTTGAAGATATTCCTTTTTCCACTACAGGCCCCGTAGCGCTTCGAAAGTGCAGTTGCAGTTTCTACTGAAAGAGTGTTTCAGAACTGCTCACTCAAAAGTAAGCTTCAACTCCGTTAGTTGAATGCACAGAACAGAAAGAAGTTTCACAGAATGCTTCGGTGTAGTTTTTATTTCAGGATATCCCTTTTTACACTGTAGGCCACTGAGCGCTCTGAATGTCCTCTTCTAGTTGCCACAGAAAGAGTGTTTCAGAACTGCTCAATCAAAAGTAAGCTTGTAGTCTGTTAGTTGAATGCACAGACCAGAAAGCAGTTTCACAGAAAGGTTCTGTGTAGTTTTTATTTGAGGATAGTCGTTTTTCCACAATACGCCCCTTAGCGCAGCGACTGTCCACTTGCAATTTCTACAGAAAGTGTGATTCAGAACTGCACAATCAAAAGTAAGTTTCAACTCTGTTAGTTGAATGCACAGAAGGGAAAAAAGTTTCACAGAATGCTTCTGTGTAGTTTTTATTTGAAGATATTCCTGTTTCCACCATAGGTTCCTGAGCACTCCAAATGTCCACTTGCAGTTTCTACAGAAAGAGTGTTTCAGAACTGCTCAATCAAAAGTAAGGTTCAAATCTGTTAGTTGAATGCAGAGAACACAAAGGTGTTTCACAGAATGCTTCGGTGTTGTTTTTATTTCAAGATATTCCTTTTTACACTATAGGCCCGTTAGCGCTCCGAATGTCCACGTGCAGTTTCTACAGAAAGAGTGTTTCATAACTGCTCAATCGAAAGTAAGCTTCAACTCTGTTAGTTGAATGCACAGAACAGAAAGAAGTTTCACAGAATGCTTCTGTGTAGTTTTCATTTGATGATATTCCTTTTTCCACTATAGGCTTCTGAGCACTCTGAGTATCCACTTGCAGTTTCTACAGAAAGAGTGTTTCAGAACTACCCAATCAAAAGTAAGCTTCAACTCTGTTAGTCGAATGAACAGAACAGAAAGTAGTTTCACAGAATGCTTCTGTGTAGTTTTCATTTGAAGATATTCCTTTTTCCACTAAAGGCCCTTAGCGCTCAGAATGTCCATTTGCAGTTTCTACAGAAAGAGTATTTCAGAACTGCTCAATCCAAAGTAAGGTTCAAAACTGTTAGTTGAATGCACAGAACAGAAAGGAGTTTCACAGAAACTTTCTCTGTAGTTTTTATTTGAGGATATACCTTTTTCCACTAAAGGCCCTTAGCCCAGAGAATGTCCAATTGCAATTTCTACAGAAAGTGTGTTTCAGAACTGCTCAATCAAAAGTAGGCTTCAACTCTGTTAGTTGAATGCAGAGAACAGAAAGAAGTTTCACAGAATGCTTCTGTGTAGTTTTTATTGGAAGATATTCCTTTTTCCACTATAGGCTTCCTAGCTCTCCAAATTTCCACTTGCACTTTCTACAGAAATAGTGTTTCATAACTGCTCAATCAAAAGTAATCTTCAACTCTGTTAGTTGAATGCACAGAACAGAAGGAAGTTTCACAGAATGCTTCTATGTAGTTTTTATTTGAAGATATTCCTTTTTCCACTATAGGCCACTGAGCGCTCCGAATGTCCACTTGCAGTTTCTGAAGAAAGAGTGTCTCAGAACTGCTCAATCAAAAGTAAGCTTCAACTCTGTTAGTTGAATGCAGAGAACAGAAAGATGTTTCACAGAATGCTTCGGTGTTGTTTTTATTTCAAGATATTCCTTTTTCCACTATAGGCCCCTTAGCGCTCGGAATGTCCACTTGCAGTTTCTACAGAAAGAGTGTTTCAGAACTGCTCAATCAAAAGTAAGCTTGTAGTCTGTTAGTTGAATGCACAGAACAGAAAGGAGTTTCACAGAAAAGTTCTGTGTAGTTTTTATTTGAGGATATTACTTTTTCCACTATACGCCACTTAGCGCAGAGAATGTCCATTTGCAATTTCTACAGAACGTGTGTTTCAGAACTGCTCTATCAAAAGTAAGCTTGAACTCTGTTAGTTGAATGCACAGCAGAGAAACAAGTTTCACAGAATGCTTCTGTGTAGTTTTTATTTGAAGATATTCCTTTTTCCACTACAGGCCCCGTAGCGCTTCGAAAGTGCAGTTGCAGTTTCTACTGAAAGAGTGTTTCAGAACTGCTCACTCAAAAGTAAGCTTCAACTCTGTTAGTTGAATGCACAGAACAGAAAGAAGTTTCACAGAATGCTTCTGTGTAGTTTTCATTTGATGATATTCCTTTTTCCACTATAGGCTTCTGAGCGCTCTGAGTATCCACTTGCAGTTTCTACAGAAAGAGTGTTTCAGAACTACCCAATCAAAAGTAAGCTTCAACTCTGTTAGTCGAATGAACAGAACAGAAGGAAGTTTCACAGAATGCTTCTGTGTAGTTTTCATTTGAAGATATTCCTTTTTCCACTATAGGCCACTGAGCACTCCGAATGTCCACTTGCGGTTTCTAAAGAAAGAGTGTCTCAGAACTGCTCAATCAAAAGTAAGCTTCAACTCTGTTAGTTGAATGCAGAGAACAGAAAGATGTTTCACAGAATGCTTCGGTGTTGTTTTTATTTCAAGATATTCCTTTTTCCACTATTGGCCCCTTAGCGCTCGGAATGTCCTCTTGCAGTTTCTACAGAAAGAGTGTTTCAGAACTGCTCAATCAAAAGTAAGCTTGTACTCTGTTAGTTGAATGCACAGAACAGAAAGGAGTTTCACAGAAAAGTTCTGTGTAGTTTTTATTTGAGGATATTACTTTTTCCACTATACGCCGCTTAGAGCAGAGGATGTCCATTTGCAATTTCTACAGAAAGTGTGTTTCAGAACTGCTCAATCAAAAGAAAGCTTCAACTCTGTTAGTTGAATGCACAGCAGAGAAACAAGTTTCACAGAATGCTTCTGTGTAGTTTTTATTTGAAGATATTCCTTTTTACACTGTAGACCCCTTAGCGCTCCGAATGTCCACTTGTAGTTTCCCCAGAAAGAGTGTTTCAGAACTGCTCAATCAAAAGTAAGCTTGTAGTCTGTTAGTTGAATGCACAGACCAGAAAGCAGTTTCACAGAAAGGTTCTGTGTAGTTTTTATTTGAGGATATTCGTTTTTCCACAATACACCCCTTAGCGCAGCGACTGTCCACTTGCAATTTCTACAGAAAGTGTGATTCAGAACTGCACAATCGAAAGTAAGTTTCAACTCTGTTAGTTGAACGCACAGAAGGGAAAAAAGTTTCACAGAATGCTTCTGTGTAGTTTTTATTTGAAGATATTCCTGTTTCCACTATAGGTTCCTGAGCACTCCGAATGTCCACTTGCAGTTTCTACAGAAAGAGGGTTTCAGAACTGCTCAATCAAAAGTAAGCTTGTAGTCTGTTAGTTGAATGCACAGAACAGAAAGGAGTTTCACAGAAAAGTTCTGTGTAGTGTTTATTTGAGGATATTACTTTTTCCACTATACGCCACTTAGCGCAGAGAATGTCCATTTGCAATTTCTACAGAACGTGTGTTTCAGAACTGCTCTATCAAAAGTAAGCTTGAACTCTGTTAGTTGAATGCACAGCAGAGAAACAAGTTTCACAGAATGCTTCTGTGTAGTTTTTATTTGAAGATATGCCTTTTTCCACTACAGGCCCCGTAGCGCTTCGAAAGTGCAGTTGCAGTTTCTACTGAAAGAGTGTTTCAGAACTGCTCACTCAAAAGTAAGCTTCAACTCCGTTAGTTGAATGCACAGAACAGAAAGAAGTTTCACAGAATGCTTCGGTGTAGTTTTTATTTCAGGATATCCCTTTTTACACTGTAGGCCACTGAGCGCTCTGAATGTCCTCTTCTAGTTGCCACAGAAAGAGTGTTTCAGAACTGCTCAATCAAAAGTAAGCTTGTAGTCTGTTAGTTGAATTCACAGACCAGAAAGCAGTTTCACGGAAAGGTTCTGTGTAGTTTTTATTTGAGGATAGTCGTTTTTCCACAATACGCCCCCTAGCGCAGCGACTGTCCACTTGCAATTTCTACAGAAAGTGTGATTCAGAACTGCACAATCAAAAGTAAGTTTCAACTCTGTTAGTTGAATGCACAGAAGGGAAAAAAGTTTCACAGAATGCTTCTGTGTAGTTTTTATTTGAAGATATTCCTGTTTCCACCATAGGTTCCTGAGCACTCCAAATGTCCACTTGCAGTTTCTACAGAAAGAGTGTTTCAGAACTGCTCAATCAAAAGTAAGGTTCAAATCTGTTAGTTGAATGCAGAGAACACAAAGGTGTTTCACAGAATGCTTCGGTGTTGTTTTTATTTCAAGATATTCCTTTTTACACTATAGGCCCGTTAGCGCTCCGAATGTCCACGTGCAGTTTCTAGAGAAAGAGTGTTTCATAACTGCTCAATCGAAAGTAAGCTTCAACTCTGTTAGTTGAATGCACAGAACAGAAAGAAGTTTCACAGAATGCTTCTGTGTAGTTTTCATTTGATGATATTCCTTTTTCCACTATAGGCTTCTGAGCGCTCTGAGTATCCACTTGCAGTTTCTACAGAAAGAGTGTTTCAGAACTACCCAATCAAAAGTAAGCTTCAACTCTGTTAGTCGAATGAACAGAACAGAAAGTAGTTTCACAGAATGCTTCTGTGTAGTTTTCATTTGAAGATATTCCTTTTTCCACTAAAGGCCCTTAGCGCTCAGAATGTCCATTTGCAGTTTCTACAGAAAGAGTATTTCCGAACTGCTCAATCCAAAGTAAGGTTCAAAACTGTTAGTTGAATGCACAGAACAGAAAGGAGTTTCACAGAAACTTTCTCTGTAGTTTTTATTTGAGGATATACCTTTTTCCATTAAAGGCCCTTAGCCCAGAGAATGTCCAATTGCAATTTCTACAGAAAGTGTGTTACAGAACTGCTCAATCAAAAGTAGGCTTCAACTCTGTTAGTTGAATGCAGAGAACAGAAAGAAGTTTCACAGAATGCTTCTGTGTAGTTTTTATTGGAAGATATTCCTTTTTCCACTATAGGCTTCCTAGCTCTCCAAATTTCCACTTGCACTTTCTACAGAAATAGTGTTTCATAACTGCTCAATCAAAAGTAATCTTCAACTCTGTTAGTTGAATGCACAGAACAGAAGGAAGTTTCACAGAATGCTTCTATGTAGTTTTTATTTGAAGATATTCCTTTTTCCACTATAGGCCACTGAGCACTCCGAATGTCCACTTGCAGTTTCTAAAGAAAGAGTGTCTCAGAACTGCTCAATCAAAAGTAAGCTTCAACTCTGTTAGTTGAATGCAGAGAACAGAAAGATGTTTCACAGAATGCTTCGGTGTTGTTTTTATTTCAAGATATTCCTTTTTCCACTATTGGCCCCTTAGCGCTCGGAATGTCCTCTTGCAGTTTCTACAGAAAGAGTGTTTCAGAACTGCTCAATCAAAAGTAAGCTTGTACTCTGTTAGTTGAATGCACAGAACAGAAAGAAGTTTCACAGAAAAGTTCTGTGTAGTTTTTATTTGAGGATATTACTTTTTCCACTATACGCCGCTTAGCGCAGAGGATATCCATTTGCAATTTCTACAGAAAGTGTGTTTCAGAACTGCTCAATCAAAAGAAAGCTTCAACTCTGTTAGTTGAATGCACAGCAGAGAAACAAGTTTCACAGAATGTTTCTGTGTAGTTTTTATTTGAAGATATTCCTTTTTACACTGTAGGCCCCTTAGCGCTCCGAATGTCCACTTGTAGTTTCCCCAGAAAGAGTGTTTCAGAACTGCTCAATCAAAAGTAAGCTTGTAGTCTGTTAGTTGAATGCACAGACCAGAAAGCAGTTTCACAGAAAGGTTCTGTGTAGTTTTTATTTGAGGATATTCGTTTTTCCACAATACGCCCCTTAGCGCAGCGACTGTCCACTTGCAATTTCTACAGAAAGTGTGATTCAGAACTGCACAATCAAAAGTAAGTTTCAACTCTGTTAGTTGAATGCACAGAAGGGAAAAAAGTTTCACAGAAAGCTTCTGTGTAGTTTTTATTTGAAGATATTCCTGTTTCCACTATAGGTTCCTGAGCACTCCGAATGTCCACTTGCAGTTTCTACAGAAAGAGGGTTTCAGAACTGCTCAATCAAAAGTAAGGTTCAAATCTGTTAGTTGAATGCAGAGAACACAAAGGTGTTTCACAGAATGCTTCGGTGTAGTTGTTATTTCAAGTTATTCCTTTTTACACTATAGGCCCGTTAGCGCTCCGAATGTCCACGTGCAGTTTCTACAGAAAGAGTGTTTCATAACTGCTCGATCGAAAGTAAGCTTCAACTCTGTTAGTTCAATGCACAGAACAGAAAGAAGTTTCACAGAATGCTTCTGTGTAGTTTTATTTGAGGATATTCCTTTTTCCACTAGAGATGCCATAGCCCTCCGAATGTCAAATTGCCTTTTCTACAGAAAGAAATTTTCAGAACTGCTCAATGAAACGTAAGCTTCAAATCTGTTAGTTGAATGCATGGAACAGAAAGTAGTTTCGTAGAATGCTTCTGTGTAGTTTTTATTTGAAGATATTCCTTTTTCCACTACAGGCCCCGTAGAGCTCCGAATGTCCACTTGCCGTTTCTACAGAAAGAGTGTTTCAGAACTGCTCAATCAAAAGTAAGCTTCAACTCTGTTAGTTGAATGCACAGCAGAGAAACAAGTTTCACAGAATGCTTCTGTGTGGTTTTTATTTGAAGATATTCCTTTTTCCACTACAGGCCCCGTAGCGCTCCGAAAGTGCAGTTGCAGTTTCTACTAAAAGAGTGTTTCAGAACTGCTAAATCAAAAGTAAGTTTCAACTCCATTAGTTGAATGCAGAGAACAGAAAGGAGTTTCACAGAATGCTTCGTTGTAGTTTTTATTTCAAGATATTACTTTTTACACTGTAGGCCCTTGAGCGCTCCGAATGTCCACTTGTAGTTTCCACAGAAAGAGTGTTTCAGAACTGCTCAATCAAAAGTAAGCTTGTACTCTGTTAGTTGAATGCACAGACCAGAAAGCAGTTTCACAGAAAGGTTCTGTGTAGTTTTTATTTGAGGATAGTCGTTTTTCCACAATACGCCCCTTAGCGCAGCGACTGTCCACTTGCAATTTCTACAGAAAGTGTGATTCAGAACTGCAAAATCAAAAGTAAGTTTCAACTCTGTTAGTTGAAAGCACAGAAGGGAAAGAAGTTTCACAGAATGCTTCTGTGTAGTTTTTATTTGAAGATATTCCTGTTTCCACTATAGGTTCCTGAGCGTTCCAAATGTCCACTTGCAGTTTCAAAAGAAAGAGTGTTTCAGAACTGCTCAATCAAAAGTAAGGTTCAAATCTGTTAGTTGAATGCAGAGAACACAAAGGTGTTTCACAGAATGCTTCGGTGTAGTTTTTATTTCAAGATATTCCTTTTTACACTATAGGCCCGTTAGCGCTCCGAATGTCCACGTGCAGTTTCTACAGAAAGAGTGTTTCATAACTGCTCAATCGAAAGTAAGCTTCAACTCTGTTAGTTGAATGCACAGAACAGAAAGAAGTTTCACAGAATGCTTCTGTGTAGTTTTCATTTGATGATATTCCTTTTTCCACTATAGGCTTCTGAGCGCTCTGAGTATCCACTTGCAGTTTCTACAGAAAGAGTGTTTCAGAACTACCCAATCAAATGTAAGCTTCAACTCTGTTAGTTGAATGAACAGAACAGAAAGTAGTTTCACAGAATGCTTCTGTGTAGTTTTCATTTGAAGATATTCCTTTTTCCACTAAAGGCCCTTAGCGCTCGGAATGTCCATTTGCAGTTTCTACAGAAAGAGTATTTCCGAACTGCTCAATCAAAAGTAAGGTTCAAATCTGTTAGGTGAATGCACAGAACAGAAAGGGGTTTCACAGAAACTTTCTGTGTAGTTTTTATTTGAGGATATTCCTTTTTCCACAATACGCCCCTTAGCCCAGAGAATGTCCAATTGCAATTTCTACAGAAAGTGTGTTTCAGAACTGCTCAATCAAAAGTAAGCTTCAACTCTGTTAGTTGAATGCAGAGAACAGAAAGAAGTTTCACAGAATGATTCTGTGTAGTTTTTATTGGAAGATATTCCTTTTTCCACTATAGGCTTCCTAGCTCTCCAAATTTCCACTTGCACTTTCTACAGAAATAGTGTTTCATAACTGCTCAATCAAAAGTAATCTTCAACTCTGTTAGTTGAATGCACAGAACAGAAGGAAGTTTCACAGAATGCTTCTATGTAGTTTTTATTTGAAGATATTCCTTTTTCCACTATAGGCCACTGAGCGCTCTGAATGTCCACTTGCAGTTTCTAAAGAAAGAGTGTCTCAGAACTGCTCAATCAAAAGTAAGCTTCAACTCTGTTAGTTGAATGCAGAGAACAGAAAGTTGTTTCACAGAATGCTTCGGTGTTGTTTTTATTTCAAGATATTCCTTTTTCCACTATAGGCCCCTTAGCGCTCGGAATGTCCACTTGCAGTTTCTACAGAAAGAGTGTTTCAGAACTGCTCAATCAAAAGTAAGCTTGTAGTCTGTTAGTTGAATGCACAGAACAGAAAGGAGTTTCACAGAAAAGTTCTGTGTAGTTTTTATTTGAGGATATTACTTTTTCCACTATACGCCACTTAGCGCAGAGAATGTCCATTTGCAATTTCTACAGAACGTGTGTTTCAGAACTGCTCTATCAAAAGTAAGCTTCAACTCTGTTAGTTGAATGCACAGCAGAGAAACAAGTTTCACAGAATGCTTCTGTGTAGTTTTTATTTGAAGATATTCCTTTTTCTACTACAGGCCCCGTTGCGCTTCGAAAGTGCAGTTGCAGTTTCTACTGAAAGAGTGTTTCAGAACTGCTCACTCAAAAGTAAGCTTCAACTCCGTTAGTTGAATGCACAGAACAGAAAGAAGTTTCACAGAATGCTTCGGTGTAGTTTTTATTTCAGGATATCCCTTTTTACACTGTAGGCCACTGAGCGCTCTGAATGTCCTCTTCTAGTTTCCACAGAAAGAGTGTTTCAGAACTGCTCAATCAAAAGTAAGCTTGTAGTCTGTTAGTTGAATGCACAGACCAGAAAGCAGTTTCACAGAAAGTTTCTGTGTAGTTTTTATTTGAGGATAGTCGTTTTTCCACAATACGCCCCTTAGCGCAGCGACTGTCCACTTGCAATTTCTACAGAAAGTGTGATTCAGAACTGCACAATCAAAAGTAAGTTTCAACTCTGTTAGTTGAATGCACAGAAGGGAAAAAAGTTTCACAGAATGCTTCTGTGTAGTTTTTATTTGAAGATATTCCTGTTTCCACCATAGGTTCCTGAGCACTCCAAATGTCCACTTGCAGTTTCTACAGAAAGAGTGTTTCAGAACTGCTCAATCAAAAGTAAGGTTCAAATCTGTTAGTTGAATGCAGAGAACACAAAGGTGTTTCACAGAATGCTTCGGTGTTGTTTTTATTTCAAGATATTCCTTTTTACACTATAGGCCCGTTAGCGCTCCGAATGTCCACGTGCAGTTTCTACAGAAAGAGTGTTTCATAACTGCTCAATCGAAAGTAAGCTTCAACTCTGTTAGTTGAATGCACAGAACAGAAAGAAGTTTCACAGAATGCTTCTGTGTAGTTTTCATTTGATGATATTCCTTTTTCCACTATAGGCTTCTGAGCGCTCTGAGTATCCACTTGCAGTTTCTACAGAAAGAGTGTTTCAGAACTACCCAATCAAAAGTAAGCTTCAACTCTGTTAGTCGAATGAACAGAACAGAAGGAAGTTTCACAGAATGCTTCTGTGTAGTTTTTATTTGAAGATATTCCTTTTTCCACTACAGGCCCCGTAGCGCTTCGAAAGTGCAGTTGCAGTTTCTACTGAAAGAGTGTCTCAGAACTGCTCAATCAAAAGTAAGCTTCAACTCTGTTAGTTGAATGCAGAGAACAGAAAGATGTTTCACAGAATGCTTCGGTGTTGTTTTTATTTCAAGATATTCCTTTTTCCACTATTGGCCCCTCAGCGCTCGGAATGTCCTCTTGCAGTTTCTACAGAAAGAGTGTTTCAGAACTGCTCAATCAAAAGTAAGCTTGTACTCTGTTAGTTGAATGCACAGAACAGAAAGGAGTTTCACAGAAAAGTTCTGTGTAGTTTTTATTTGAGGATATTACTTTTTCCACTATACGCCGCTTAGGGCAGAGGATGTCCATTTGCAATTTCTACAGAAAGTGTGTTTCAGAACTGCTCAATCAAAAGAAAGCTTCAACTCTGTTAGTTGAATGCACAGCAGAGAAACAAGTTTCACAGAATGCTTCTGTGTAGTTTTTATTTGAAGATATTCCTTTTTACACTGTAGGCCCCTTAGCGCTCCGAATGTCCACTTGTAGTTTCCCCAGAAAGAGTGTTTCAGAACTGCTCAATCAAAAGTAAGCTTGTAGTCTGTTAGTTGAATGCACAGACCAGAAAGCAGTTTCACAGAAAGGTTCTGTGTAGTTTTTATTTGAGGATATACGTTTTTCCACAATACACCCCTTAGCGCAGCGACTGTCCACTTGCAATTTCTACAGAAAGTGTGATTCAGAACTGCACAATCAAAAGTAAGTTTCAACTCTGTTAGTTGAACGCACAGAAGGGAAAAAAGTTTCACAGAATGCTTCTGTGTAGTTTTTATTTGAAGATATTCCTGTTTCCACTATAGGTTCCTGAGCACTCCGAATGTCCACTTGCAGTTTCTACAGAAAGAGGGTTTCAGAACTGCTCAATCAAAAGTAAGCTTGTAGTCTGTTAGTTGAATGCACAGAACAGAAAGGAGTTTCACAGAAAAGTTCTGTGTAGTGTTTATTTGAGGATATTACTTTTTCCACTATACGCCACTTAGCGCAGAGAATGTCCATTTGCAATTTCTACAGAACGTGTGTTTCAGAACTGCTCTATCAAAAGTAAGCTTGAACTCTGTTAGTTGAATGCACAGCAGAGAAACAAGTTTCACAGAATGCTTCTGTGTAGTTTTTATTTGAAGATATTCCTTTTTCCACTACAGGCCCCGTAGCGCTTCGAAAGTGCAGTTGCAGTTTCTACTGAAAGAGTGTTTCAGAACTGCTCACTCAAAAGTAAGCTTCAACTCCGTTAGTTGAATGCACAGAACAGAAAGAAGTTTCACAGAATGCTTCGGTGTAGTTTTTATTTCAGGATATCCCTTTTTACACTGTAGGCCACTGAGCGCTCTGAATGTCCTCTTCTAGTTGCCACAGAAAGAGTGTTTCAGAACTGCTCAATCAAAAGTAAGCTTGTAGTCTGTTAGTTGAATGCACAGACCAGAAAGCAGTTTCACGGAAAGGTTCTGTGTAGTTTTTATTTGAGGATAGTCGTTTTTCCACAATACGCCCCTTAGCGCAGCGACTGTCCACTTGCAATTTCTACAGAAAGTGTGATTCAGAACTGCACAATCAAAAGTAAGTTTCAACTCTGTTAGTTGAATGCACAGAAGGGAAAAAAGTTTCACAGAATGCTTCTGTGTAGTTTTTATTTGAAGATATTCCTGTTTCCACCATAGGTTCCTGAGCACTCCAAATGTCCACTTGCAGTTTCTACAGAAAGAGTGTTTCAGAACTGCTCAATCAAAAGTAAGGTTCAAATCTGTTAGTTGAATGCAGAGAACACAAAGGTGTTTCACAGAATGCTTCGGTGTTGTTTTTATTTCAAGATATTCCTTTTTACACTATAGGCCCGTTAGCGCTCCGAATGTCCACGTGCAGTTTCTACAGAAAGAGTGTTTCATAACTGCTCAATCGAAAGTAAGCTTCAACTCTGTTAGTTGAATGCACAGAACAGAAAGAAGTTTCACAGAATGCTTCTGTGTAGTTTTCATTTGATGATATTCCTTTTTCCACTATAGGCTTCTGAGCGCTCTGCGTATCCACTTGCAGTTTCTACAGAAAGAGTGTTTCAGAACTACCCAATCAAAAGTAAGCTTCAACTCTGTTAGTCGAATGAACAGAACAGAAAGTAGTTTCACAGAATGCTTCTGTGTAGTTTTCATTTGAAGATATTCCTTTTTCCACTAAAGGCCCTTAGCGCTCAGAATGTCCATTTGCAGTTTCTACAGAAAGAGTATTTCAGAACTGCTCAATCCAAAGTAAGGTTCAAAACTGTTAGTTGAATGCACAGAACAGAAAGGAGTTTCACAGAAACTTTCTCTGTAGTTTTTATTTGAGGATATACCTTTTTCCACTAAAGGCCCTTAGCCCAGAGAATGTCCAATTGCAATTTCTACAGAAAGTGTGTTACAGAACTGCTCAATCAAAAGTAGGCTTCAACTCTGTTAGTTGAATGCAGAGAACAGAAAGAAGTTCACAGAATGCTTCTGTGTAGTTTTTATTGGAAGATATTCCTTTTTCCACTATAGGCTTCCTAGCTCTCCAAATTTCCACTTGCACTTTCTACAGAAATAGTGTTTCATAACTGCTCAATCAAAAGTAATCTTCAACTCTGTTAGTTGAATGCACAGAACAGAAGGAAGTTTCACAGAATGCTTCTATGTAGTTTTTATTTGAAGATATTCCTTTTTCCACTATAGGCCACTGAGCGCTCTGAATGTCCACTTGCAGTTTCTAAAGAAAGAGTGTCTCAGAACTGCTCAATCAAAAGTAAGCTTCAACTCTGTTAGTTGAATGCAGAGAACAGAAAGATGTTTCACAGAATGCTTCGGTGTTGTTTTTATTTCAAGATATTCCTTTTTCCATTATTGGCCCCTTAGCGCTCGGAATGTCCTCTTGCAGTTTCTACAGAAAGAGTGTTTCAGAACTGCTCAATCAAAAGTAAGCTTGTACTCTGTTAGTTGAATGCACAGAACAGAAAGTAGTTTCACAGAAAAGTTCTGTGTAGTTTTTATTTGAGGATATTACTTTTTCCACTATACGCCGCTTAGCGCAGAGGATATCCATTTGCAATTTCTACAGAAAGTGTGTTTCAGAACTGCTCAATCAAAAGAAAGCTTCAACTCTGTTAGTTGAATGCACAGCAGAGAAACAAGTTTCACAGAATGCTTCTGTGTAGTTTTTATTTGAAGATATTCCTTTTTACACTGTAGGCCCCTTAGCGCTCCGAATGTCCACTTGTAGTTTCCCCAGAAAGAGTGTTTCAGAACTGCTCAATCAAAAGTAAGCTTGTAGTCTGTTAGTTGAATGCACAGACCAGAAAGCAGTTTCACAGAAAGGTTCTGTGTAGTTTTTATTTGAGGATATTCGTTTTTCCACAATACGCCCCTTAGCGCAGCGACTGTCCACTTGCAATTTCTACAGAAAGTGTGATTCAGAACTGCACAATCAAAAGTAAGTTTCAACTCTGTTTGTTGAATGCACAGAAGGGAAAAAAGTTTCACAGAAAGCTTCTGTGTAGTTTTTATTTGAAGATATTCCTGTTTCCACTATAGGTTCCTGAGCACTCCGAATGTCCACTTGCAGTTTCTACAGAAAGCGGGTTTCAGAACTGCTCAATCAAAAGTAAGGTTCAAATCTGTTAGTTGAATGCAGAGAACACAAAGGTGTTTCACAGAATGCTTCGGTGTAGTTGTTATTTCAAGATATTCCTTTTTACACTATAGGCCCGTTAGCGCTCCGAATGTCCACGTGCAGTTTCTACAGAAAGAGTGTTTCATAACTGCTCGATCGAAAGTAAGCTTCAACTCTGTTAGTTCAATGCACAGAACAGAAAGAAGTTTCACAGAATGCTTCTGTGTAGTTTTATTTGAGGATATTCCTTTTTCCACTAGAGATGCCATAGCCCTCCGAATGTCAAATTGCCTTTTCTACAGAAAGAAATTTTCAGAACTGCTCAATGAAACGTAAGCTTCAAATCTGTTAGTTGAATGCATGGAACAGAAAGTAGTTTCGTAGAATGCTTCTGTGTAGTTTTTATTTGAAGATATTCCTTTTTCCACTACAGGCCCCGTAGAGCCCCGAATGTCCACTTGCCGTTTCTACAGAAAGAGTGTTTCAGAACTGCTCAATCAAAAGTAAGCTTCAACTCTGTTAGTTGAATGCACAGCAGAGAAACAAGTTTCACAGAATGCTTCTGTGTGGTTTTTATTTGAAGATATTCCTTTTTCCACTACAGGCCCCGTAGCGCTCCGAAAGTGCAGTTGCAGTTTCTACTAAAAGAGTGTTTCAGAACTGCTAAATCAAAAGTAAGTTTCAACTCCATTAGTTGAATGCAGAGAACAGAAAGAAGTTTCACAGAATGCTTCGTTGTAGTTTTTATTTCAAGATATTACTTTTTACACTGTAGGCCCTTGAGCGCTCCGAATGTCCACTTGTAGTTTCCACAGAAAGAGTGTTTCAGAACTGCTCAATCAAAAGTAAGCTTGTACTCTGTTAGTTGAATGCACAGACCAGAAAGCAGTTTCACAGAAAGGTTCTGTGTAGTTTTTATTTGAGGATAGTCGTTTTTCCACAATACGCCCCTTAGCGCAGCGACTGTCCACTTGCAATTTCTACAGAAAGTGTGATTCAGAACTGCAAAATCAAAAGTAAGTTTCAACTCTGTTAGTTGAAAGCACAGAAGGGAAAGAAGTTTCACAGAATGCTTCTGTGTAGTTTTTATTTGAAGATATTCCTGTTTCCACTATAGGTTCCTGAGCGTTCCAAATGTCCACTTGCAGTTTCAAAAGAAAGAGTGTTTCAGAACTGCTCAATCAAAAGTAAGGTTCAAATCTGTTAGTTGAATGCAGAGAACACAAAGGTGTTTCACAGAATGCTTCGGTGTAGTTTTTATTTCAAGATATTCCTTTTTACACTATAGGCCCGTTAGCGCTCCGAATGTCCACGTGCAGTTTCTACAGAAAGAGTGTTTCATAACTGTTCAATCGAAAGTAAGCTTCAACTCTGTTAGTTGAATGCACAGAACAGAAAGAAGTTTCACAGAATGCTTCTGTGTAGTTTTCATTTGATGATATTCCTTTTTCCACTATAGGCTTCTGAGCGCTCTGAGTATCCACTTGCAGTTTCTACAGAAAGAGTGTTTCAGAACTACCCAATCAAATGTAAGCTTCAACTCTGTTAGTTGAATGAACAGAACAGAAAGTAGTTTCACAGAATGCTTCTGTGTAGTTTTCATTTGAAGATATTCCTTTTTCCACTAAAGGCCCTTAGCGCTCGGAATGTCCATTTGCAGTTTCTACAGAAAGAGTATTTCCGAACTGCTCAATCAAAAGTAAGGTTCAAATCTGTTAGGTGAATGCACAGAACAGAAAGGGGTTTCACAGAAACTTTCTGTGTAGTTTTTATTTGAGGATATTCCTTTTTCCACAATACGCCCCTTAGCCCAGAGAATGTCCAATTGCAATTTCTACAGAAAGTATGTTTCAGAACTGCTCAATCAAAAGTAAGCTTCAACTCTGTTAGTTGAATGCAGAGAACAGAAAGAAGTTTCACAGAATGATTCTGTGTAGTTTTTATTGGAAGATATTCCTTTTTCCACTATAGGCTTCCTAGCTCTCCAAATTTCCACTTGCACTTTCTACAGAAATAGTGTTTCATAACTGCTCAATCAAAAGTAATCTTCAACTCTGTTAGTTGAATGCACAGAACAGAAGGAAGTTTCACAGAATGCTTCTATGTAGTTTTTATTTGAAGATATTCCTTTTTCCACTATAGGCCACTGAGCGCTCTGAATGTCCACTTGCAGTTTCTAAAGAAAGAGTGTCTCAGAACTGCTCAATCAAAAGTAAGCTTCAACTCTGTTAGTTGAATGCAGAGAACAGAAAGTTGTTTCACAGAATGCTTCGGTGTTGTTTTTATTTCAAGATATTCCTTTTTCCACTATAGGCCCCTTAGCGCTCGGAATGTCCACTTGCAGTTTCTACAGAAAGAGTGTTTCAGAACTGCTCAATCAAAAGTAAGCTTGTAGTCTGTTAGTTGAATGCACAGAACAGAAAGGAGTTTCACAGAAAAGTTCTGTGTAGTTTTTATTTGAGGATATTACTTTTTCCACTATACGCCACTTAGCGCAGAGAATGTCCATTTGCAATTTCTACAGAACGTGTGTTTCAGAACTGCTCTATCAAAAGTAAGCTTCAACTCTGTTAGTTGAATGCACAGCAGAGAAACAAGTTTCACAGAATGCTTCTGTGTAGTTTTTATTTGAAGATATTCCTTTTTCCACTACAGGCCCCGTTGCGCTTCGAAAGTGCAGTTGCAGTTTCTACTGAAAGAGTGTTTCAGAACTGCTCACTCAAAAGTAAGCTTCAACTCCGTTAGTTGAATGCACAGAACAGAAAGAAGTTTCACAGAATGCTTCGGTGTAGTTTTTATTTCAGGATATCCCTTTTTACACTGTAGGCCACTGAGCGCTCTGAATGTCCTCCTCTAGTTTCCACAGAAAGAGTGTTTCAGAACTGCTCAATCAAAAGTAAGCTTGTAGTCTGTTAGTTGAATGCACAGACCAGAAAGCAGTTTCACAGAAAGGTTCTGTGTAGTTTTTATTTGAGGATAGTCGTTTTTCCACAATACGCCCCTTAGCGCAGCGACTGTCCACTTGCAATTTCTACAGAAAGTGTGATTCAGAACTGCACAATCAAAAGTAAGTTTCAACTCTGTTAGTTGAATGCACAGAAGGGAAAAAGGTTTCACAGAATGCTTCTGTGTAGTTTTTATTTGAAGATATTCCTGTTTCCACCATAGGTTCCTGAGCACTCCAAATGTCCACTTGCAGTTTCTACAGAAAGAGTGTTTCAGAACTGCTCAATCAAATGTAAGGTTCAAATCTGTTAGTTGAATGCAGAGAACACAAAGGTGTTTCACAGAATGCTTCGGTGTTGTTTTTATTTCAAGATATTCCTTTTTACACTATAGGCCCGTTAGCGCTCCGAATGTCCACGTGCAGTTTCTAGAGAAAGAGTGTTTCATAACTGCTCAATCGAAAGTAAGCTTCAACTCTGTTAGTTGAATGCACAGAACAGAAAGAAGTTTCACAGAATGCTTCTGTGTAGTTTTCATTTGATGATATTCCTTTTTCCACTATAGGCTTCTGAGCGCTCTGAGTATCCACTTGCAGTTTCTACAGAAAGAGTGTTTCAGAACTACCCAATCAAATGTAAGCTTCAACTCTGTTAGTTGAATGAACAGAACAGAAAGTAGTTTCACAGAATGCTTCTGTGTAGTTTTCATTTGAAGATATTCCTTTTTCCACTAAAGGCCCTTAGCGCTCAGAATGTCCATTTGCAGTTTCTACAGAAAGAGTATTTCAGAACTGCTCAATCAAAAGTAAGGTTCAAATCTGTTAGGTGAATGCACAGAACAGAAAGGAGTTTCACAGAAAATTTCTGTGTAGTTTTTATTTGAGGATATTCCTTTTTCCACAATACGCCCCTTAGCCCAGAGAATGTCCAATTGCAATTTCTACAGAAAGTGTGTTTCAGAACTGCTCAATCAAAAGTAAGCTTCAACTCTGTTAGTTGAATGCAGAGAACAGAAAGAAGTTTCACAGAATGATTCTGTGTAGTTTTTATTGGAAGATATTCCTTTTTCCACTATAGGCTTCCTAGCTCTCCAAATTTCCACTTGCACTTTCTACAGAAATAGTGTTTCATAACTGCTCAATGAAAAGTAATCTTCAACTCTGTTAGTTGAATGCACAGAACAGAAGGAAGTTTCACAGAATGCTTCTATGTAGTTTTTATTTGAAGATATTCCTTTTTCCACTATAGGCCCCTTAGCGCTCGGAATGTCCACTTGCAGTTTCTACAGAAAGAGTGTTTCAGAACTGCTCAATCAAAAGTAAGCTTGTAGTCTGTTAGTTGAATGCACAGAACAGAAAGGAGTTTCACGGAAAAGTTCTGTGTAGTTTTTATTTGAGGATATTACTTTTTCCACTATACGCCACTTAGCGCAGAGAATGTCCATTTGCAATTTCTACAGAACGTGTGTTTCAGAACTGCTCTATCAAAAGTAAGCTTCAACTCTGTTAGTTGAATGCACAGAAGGGAAAAAAGTTTCACAGAATGCTTCTGTGTAGTTTTTATTTGAAGATATTCCTGTTTCCACTATAGGTTCCTGAGCACTCCGAATGTCCACTTGCAGTTTCTACAGAAAGAGTGTTTCAGAACTGCTCAATCAAAAGTAAGGTTCAAATCTGTTAGTTGAATGCAGAGAACACAAAGGTGTTTCACGGAATGCTTCGGTGTAGTTGTTATTTCAAGATATTCCTTTTTACACTATAGGCCCGTTAGCGCTCCGAATGTCCACGTGCAGTTTCTACAGAAAGAGAGTTTCATAACTGCTCGATCGAAAGTAAGCTTCAACTCTGTTAGTTCAATGCACAGAACGGAAAGAAGTTTCACAGAATGCTTCTGTGTAGTTTTATTTGAGGATATTCCTTTTTCCACTAGAGACGCCATAGCCCTCCGAATGTCAAATTGCCTTTTCTACAGAAAGAATTTTTCAGAACTGCTCAATGAAACGTAAGCTTCAAATCTGTTAGTTGAATGCATGGAACAGGAAGTAGTTTTGTAGAATGCTTCTGTGTAGTTTTTATTTGAAGTTATTCCTTTTTCCACTACAGGCCCCGTAGAGCTCCGAATGTCCACTTGCGGTTTCTACAGAAAGAGTGTTTCAGAACTGCTCAATCAAAAGTAAGCTTCAACTCTGTTAGTTGAATGCACAGCAGAGAAACAAGTTTCACAGAATGCTTCTGTGTAGTTTTTATTTGAAGATATTCCTTTTTCCACTACAGGCCCCGTAGCGCTCCGAAAGTGCAGTTGCAGTTTCTACTAAAAGAGTGTTTCAGAACAGCTCAATCAAAAGTAAGCTTCCACTCCGTTAGTTGAATGCAGAGAACAGAAAGAAGTTTCACAGAATGCTTCGTTGTAGTTTTTATTTCAAGATATTCCTTTTTACACTGTAGGCCCTTGAGCACTCCGAATGTCCACTTGTAGTTTCCACAGAAAGAGTGTTTCAGAACTGCTCAATCAAAAGTAAGCTTGTACTCTGTTAGTTGAATGCACAGACCAGAAAGCAGTTTCACAGAAAGGTTCTGTGTAGTTTTTATTTGAGGATAGTCGTTTTTCCACAATACGCCCCTTAGCGCAGCGACTGTCCACTTGCAATTTCTACAGAAAGTGTGATTCAGAACTGCAAAATCAAAAGTAAGTTTCAACTCTGTTAGTTGAAAGCACAGAAGGGAAAGAAGTTTCACAGAATGCTTCTGTGTAGTTTTTATTTGAAGATATTCCTGTTTCCACTATAGGTTCCTGAGCGTTCCAAATGTCCACTTGCAGTTTCAAAAGAAAGAGTGTTTCAGAACTGCTCAATCAAAAGTAAGGTTCAAATCTGTTAGTTGAATGCAGAGAACACAAAGGTGTTTCACAGAATGCTTCGGTGTAGTTTTTATTTCAAGATATTCCTTTTTACACTATAGGCCCGTTAGCGCTCCGAATGTCCACGTGCAGTTTCTACAGAAAGAGTGTTTCATAACTGTTCAATCGAAAGTAAGCTTCAACTCTGTTAGTTGAATGCACAGAACAGAAAGAAGTTTCACAGAATGCTTCTGTGTAGTTTTCATTTGATGATATTCCTTTTTCCACTATAGGCTTCTGAGCGCTCTGAGTATCCACTTGCAGTTTCTACAGAAAGAGTGTTTCAGAACTACCCAATCAAATGTAAGCTTCAACTCTGTTAGTTGAATGAACAGAACAGAAAGTAGTTTCACAGAATGCTTCTGTGTAGTTTTCATTTGAAGATATTCCTTTTTCCACTAAAGGCCCTTAGCGCTCGGAATGTCCATTTGCAGTTTCTACAGAAAGAGTATTTCCGAACTGCTCAATCAAAAGTAAGGTTCAAATCTGTTAGGTGAATGCACAGAACAGAAAGGGGTTTCACAGAAACTTTCTGTGTAGTTTTTATTTGAGGATATTCCTTTTTCCACAATACGCCCCTTAGCCCAGAGAATGTCCAATTGCAATTTCTACAGAAAGTATGTTTCAGAACTGCTCAATCAAAAGTAAGCTTCAACTCTGTTAGTTGAATGCAGAGAACAGAAAGAAGTTTCACAGAATGATTCTGTGTAGTTTTTATTGGAAGATATTCCTTTTTCCACTATAGGCTTCCTAGCTCTCCAAATTTCCACTTGCACTTTCTACAGAAATAGTGTTTCATAACTGCTCAATCAAAAGTAATCTTCAACTCTGTTAGTTGAATGCACAGAACAGAAGGAAGTTTCACAGAATGCTTCTATGTAGTTTTTATTTGAAGATATTCCTTTTTCCACTATAGGCCACTGAGCGCTCTGAATGTCCACTTGCAGTTTCTAAAGAAAGAGTGTCTCAGAACTGCTCAATCAAAAGTAAGCTTCAACTCTGTTAGTTGAATGCAGAGAACAGAAAGTTGTTTCACAGAATGCTTCGGTGTTGTTTTTATTTCAAGATATTCCTTTTTCCACTATAGGCCCCTTAGCGCTCGGAATGTCCACTTGCAGTTTCTACAGAAAGAGTGTTTCAGAACTGCTCAATCAAAAGTAAGCTTGTAGTCTGTTAGTTGAATGCACAGAACAGAAAGGAGTTTCACAGAAAAGTTCTGTGTAGTTTTTATTTGAGGATATTACTTTTTCCACTATACGCCACTTAGCGCAGAGAATGTCCATTTGCAATTTCTACAGAACGTGTGTTTCAGAACTGCTCTATCAAAAGTAAGCTTCAACTCTGTTAGTTGAATGCACAGCAGAGAAACAAGTTTCACAGAATGCTTCTGTGTAGTTTTTATTTGAAGATATTCCTTTTTCCACTACAGGCCCCGTTGCGCTTCGAAAGTGCAGTTGCAGTTTCTACTGAAAGAGTGTTTCAGAACTGCTCACTCAAAAGTAAGCTTCAACTCCGTTAGTTGAATGCACAGAACAGAAAGAAGTTTCACAGAATGCTTCGGTGTAGTTTTTATTTCAGGATATCCCTTTTTACACTGTAGGCCACTGAGCGCTCTGAATGTCCTCCTCTAGTTTCCACAGAAAGAGTGTTTCAGAACTGCTCAATCAAAAGTAAGCTTGTAGTCTGTTAGTTGAATGCACAGACCAGAAAGCAGTTTCACAGAAAGGTTCTGTGTAGTTTTTATTTGAGGATAGTCGTTTTTCCACAATACGCCCCTTAGCGCAGCGACTGTCCACTTGCAATTTCTACAGAAAGTGTGATTCAGAACTGCACAATCAAAAGTAAGTTTCAACTCTGTTAGTTGAATGCACAGAAGGGAAAAAAGTTTCACAGAATGCTTCTGTGTAGTTTTTATTTGAAGATATTCCTGTTTCCACCATAGGTTCCTGAGCACTCCAAATGTCCACTTGCAGTTTCTACAGAAAGAGTGTTTCAGAACTGCTCAATCAAATGTAAGGTTCAAATCTGTTAGTTGAATGCAGAGAACACAAAGGTGTTTCACAGAATGCTTCGGTGTTGTTTTTATTTCAAGATATTCCTTTTTACACTATAGGCCCGTTAGCGCTCCGAATGTCCACGTGCAGTTTCTAGAGAAAGAGTGTTTCATAACTGCTCAATCGAAAGTAAGCTTCAACTCTGTTAGTTGAATGCACAGAACAGAAAGAAGTTTCACAGAATGCTTCTGTGTAGTTTTCATTTGATGATATTCCTTTTTCCACTATAGGCTTCTGAGCGCTCTGAGTATCCACTTGCAGTTTCTACAGAAAGAGTGTTTCAGAACTACCCAATCAAATGTAAGCTTCAACTCTGTTAGTTGAATGAACAGAACAGAAAGTAGTTTCACAGAATGCTTCTGTGTAGTTTTCATTTGAAGATATTCCTTTTTCCACTAAAGGCCCTTAGCGCTCAGAATGTCCATTTGCAGTTTCTACAGAAAGAGTATTTCAGAACTGCTCAATCAAAAGTAAGGTTCAAATCTGTTAGGTGAATGCACAGAACAGAAAGGAGTTTCACAGAAAATTTCTGTGTAGTTTTTATTTGAGGATATTCCTTTTTCCACAATACGCCCCTTAGCCCAGAGAATGTCCAATTGCAATTTCTACAGAAAGTGTGTTTCAGAACTGCTCAATCAAAAGTAAGCTTCAACTCTGTTAGTTGAATGCAGAGAACAGAAAGAAGTTTCACAGAATGATTCTGTGTAGTTTTTATTGGAAGATATTCCTTTTTCCACTATAGGCTTCCTAGCTCTCCAAATTTCCACTTGCACTTTCTACAGAAATAGTGTTTCATAACTGCTCAATGAAAAGTAATCTTCAACTCTGTTAGTTGAATGCACAGAACAGAAGGAAGTTTCACAGAATGCTTCTATGTAGTTTTTATTTGAAGATATTCCTTTTTCCACTATAGGCCCCTTAGCGCTCGGAATGTCCACTTGCAGTTTCTACAGAAAGAGTGTTTCAGAACTGCTCAATCAAAAGTAAGCTTGTAGTCTGTTAGTTGAATGCACAGAACAGAAAGGAGTTTCACGGAAAAGTTCTGTGTAGTTTTTATTTGAGGATATTACTTTTTCCACTATACGCCACTTAGCGCAGAGAATGTCCATTTGCAATTTCTACAGAACGTGTGTTTCAGAACTGCTCTATCAAAAGTAAGCTTCAACTCTGTTAGTTGAATGCACAGAAGGGAAAAAAGTTTCACAGAATGCTTCTGTGTAGTTTTTATTTGAAGATATTCCTGTTTCCACTATAGGTTCCTGAGCACTCCGAATGTCCACTTGCAGTTTCTACAGAAAGAGTGTTTCAGAACTGCTCAATCAAAAGTAAGGTTCAAATCTGTTAGTTGAATGCAGAGAACACAAAGGTGTTTCACGGAATGCTTCGGTGTAGTTGTTATTTCAAGATATTCCTTTTTACACTATAGGCCCGTTAGCGCTCCGAATGTCCACGTGCAGTTTCTACAGAAAGAGAGTTTCATAACTGCTCGATCGAAAGTAAGCTTCAACTCTGTTAGTTCAATGCACAGAACGGAAAGAAGTTTCACAGAATGCTTCTGTGTAGTTTTATTTGAGGATATTCCTTTTTCCACTAGAGACGCCATAGCCCTCCGAATGTCAAATTGCCTTTTCTACAGAAAGAATTTTTCAGAACTGCTCAATGAAACGTAAGCTTCAAATCTGTTAGTTGAATGCATGGAACAGGAAGTAGTTTTGTAGAATGCTTCTGTGTAGTTTTTATTTGAAGTTATTCCTTTTTCCACTACAGGCCCCGTAGAGCTCCGAATGTCCACTTGCGGTTTCTACAGAAAGAGTGTTTCAGAACTGCTCAATCAAAAGTAAGCTTCAACTCTGTTAGTTGAATGCACAGCAGAGAAACAAGTTTCACAGAATGCTTCTGTGTAGTTTTTATTTGAAGATATTCCTTTTTCCACTACAGGCCCCGTAGCGCTCCGAAAGTGCAGTTGCAGTTTCTACTAAAAGAGTGTTTCAGAACAGCTCAATCAAAAGTAAGCTTCCACTCCGTTAGTTGAATGCAGAGAACAGAAAGAAGTTTCACAGAATGCTTCGTTGTAGTTTTTATTTCAAGATATTCCTTTTTACACTGTAGGCCCTTGAGCGCTCCGAATGTCCACTTGTAGTTTCCACAGAAAGAGTGTTTCAGAACTGCTCAATCAAAAGTAAGCTTGTACTCTGTTAGTTGAATGCACAGACCAGAAAGCAGTTTCACAGAAAGGTTCTGTGTAGTTTTTATTTGAGGATATTCGTTTTTCCAAAATACGCCCCTTAGCGCAGCGACTGTCCACTTGCAATTTCTACAGAAAGTGTGATTCAGAACTGCAAAATCAAAAGTAAGTTTCAACTCTGTTAGTTGAAAGCACAGAAGGGAAAGAAGTTTCACAGAATGCTTCTGTGTAGTTTTTATTTGAAGATATTCCTGTTTCCACTATAGGTTCCTGAGCGTTCCAAATGTCCACTTGCAGTTTCAAAAGAAAGAGTGTTTCAGAACTGCTCAATCAAAAGTAAGGTTCAAATCTGTTAGTTGAATGCAGAGAACACAAAGGTGTTTCACAGAATGCTTCGGTGTAGTTTTTATTTCAAGATATTCCTTTTTACACTATAGGCCCGTTAGCGCTCGGAATGTCCACGTGCAGTTTCTACAGAAAGAGTGTTTCATAACTGCTCAATCGAAAGTAAGCTTCAACTCTGTTAGTTGAATGCACAGAACAGAAAGAAGTTTCACAGAATGCTTCTGTGTAGTTTTCATTTGATGATATTCCTTTTTCCACTATAGGCTTCTGAGCGCTCTGAGTATCCACTTGCAGTTTCTACAGAAAGAGTGTTTCAGAACTACCCAATCAAAAGTAAGCTTCAACTCTGTTAGTTGAATGAACAGAACAGAAAGTAGTTTCACAGAATGCTTCTGTGTAGTTTTCATTTGAAGATATTCCTTTTTCCACTAAAGGCCCTTAGCGCTCAGAATGTCCATTTGCAGTTTCTACAGAAAGAGTATTTCAGAACTGCTCAATCAAAAGTAAGGTTCAAATCTGTTAGGTGAATGCACAGAACAGAAAGGAGTTTCACAGAAACTTTCTGTGTAGTTTTTATTTGAGGATATTCCTTTTTCCACAATACGCCCCTTAGCCCAGAGGATGTCCAAATGCAATTTCTACAGAAAGTGTGTTTCAGAACTGCTCAATCAAAAGTAAGCTTCAACTCTGTTAGTTGAATGCAGAGAACAGAAAGAAGTTTCACAGAATGCTTCTGTGTAGTTTTTATTGGAAGATATTCCTTTTTCCACTATAGGCTTCCTAGCTCTCCAAATTTCCACTTGCACTTTCTACAGAAATAGTGTTTCATAACTGCTCAATCAAAAGTAATCTTCAACTCTGTTAGTTGAATGCACAGAACAGAAGGAAGTTTCACAGAATGCTTCTATGTGGTTTTTATTTGAAGATATTCCTTTTTCCACTATAGGCCACTGAGCGCTCTGAATGTCCACTTGCAGTTTCTAAAGAAAGAGTGTCTCAGAACTGCTCAATCAAAAGTAAGCTTCAACTCTGTTAGTTGAATGCAGAGAACAGAAAGTTGTTTCACAGAATGCTTCGGTGTTGTTTTTATTTCAAGATATTCCTTTTTCCACTATAGGCCCCTTAGCGCTCGGAATGTCCACTTGCAGTTTCTACAGAAAGAGTGTTTCAGAACTGCTCAATCAAAAGTAAGCTTGTAGTCTGTTAGTTGAATGCACAGAACAGAAAGGAGTTTCGTGGAAAAATTCTGTGTAGTTTTTATTTGAGGATATTACTTTTTCCAGTATACGCCACTTAGCGCAGAGAATGTCCATTTGCAATTTCTACAGAACGTGTGTTTCAGAAGTGCTCTATCAAAAGTAAGTTTCAACTCTGTTAGTTGAATGCACAGCAGAGAAACAAGTTTCACAGAATGCTTCTGTGTAGTTTTTATTTGAAGATATTCCTTTTTCCACTACAGGCCCCGTAGTGCTTCGAAAGTGCAGTTGCAGTTTCTACTGAAAGAGTGTTTCAGAACTGCTCACTCAAAAGTAAGCTTCAACTCCGTTAGTTGAATGCACAGAACAGAAAGAAGTTTCACAGAATGCTTCGGTGTAGTTTTTATTTCAGGATATCCCTTTTTACACTGTAGGCCACTGAGCGCTCTGAATGTCCTCTTCTAGTTTCCACAGAAAGAGTGTTTCAGAACTGCTCAATCAAAAGTAAGCTTGTACTCTGTTACTTGAAGGCACAGACCAGAAAGCAGTTTCACAGAAAGGTTCTGTGTAGTTTTTATTTGAGGATAGTCGTTTTTCCACAATACGCCCCTTAGCGCAGCGACTGTCCACTTGCAATTTCTACAGAAAGTGTGATTCAGAACTGCACAATCAAAAGTAAGTTTCAACTCTGTTAGTTGAATGCACAGAAGGGAAAAAAGTTTCACAGAATGCTTCTGTGTAGTTTTTATTTCAAGATATTCCCGTTTCCACCATAGGTTCCTGAGCACTCCAAATGTCCACTTGCAGTTTCTACAGAAAGAGTGTTTCAGAACTGCTCAATCAAAAGTGAGGTTCAAATCTGTTAGTTGAATGCAGAGAACACAAAGGTGTTTCACAGAATGCTTCAGTGTTGTTTTTATTTCAAGATATTCCTTTTTACACTATAGGCCCGTTAGCGCTCCGAATGTCCACGTGCAGTTTCTACAGAAAGAGTGTTTCATAACTGCTGAATCGAAAGTAAGCTTCAACTCTGTTAGTTGAATGCACAGAACAGAAAGAAGTTTCACAGAATGCTTCTGTGTAGTTTTGATTTGATGATATTCCTTTTTCCACTATAGGCTTCTGAGCGCTCTGAGTATCCACTTGCAGTTTCTACAGAAAGAGTGTTTCAGAACTACCCAATCAAAAGTAAGCTTCAACTCTGTTAGTCGAATGAACAGAAGAGAAAGTAGTTTCACAGAATGCTTCTGTGTAGTTTTCATTTGAAGATATTCCTTTTTCCACTAAAGGCCCTTAGCACTCAGAATGTCCATTTGCAGTTTCTACAGAAAGAGTATTTCAGAACTGCTCAATCCAAAGTAAGGTTCAAAACTGTTAGTTGAATGCACAGAACAGAAAGGAGTTTCACAGAAACTTTCTCTGTAGTTTTTATTTGAGGATATACCTTTTTCCACTAAAGGCCCTTAGCCCAGAGAATGTCCAATTGCAATTTCTACAGAAAGTGTGTTTCAGAACTGCTCAATCAAAAGTAGGCTTCAACTCTGTTAGTTGAATGCAGAGAACAGAAAGAAGTTTCACAGAATGCTTCTGTGTAGTTTTTATTGGAAGATATTCCTTTTTCCACTATAGGCTTCCTAGCTCTCCAAATTTCCACTTGCACTTTCTACAGAAATAGTGTTTCATAACTGCTCAATCAAAAGTAATCTTCAACTCTGTTAGTTGAATGCACAGAACAGAAGGAAGTTTCACAGAATGCTTCTATGTAGTTTTTATTTGAAGATATTCCTTTTTCCACTATAGGCCACTGAGTGCTCCGAATGTCCACTTGCAGTTTCTAAAGAAAGAGTGTCTCAGAACTGCTCAATCAAAAGTAAGCTTCAACTCTGTTAGTTGAATGCAGAGAACAGAAAGTTGTTTCACAGAATGCTTCGGTGTTGTTTTTATTTCAAGATATTCCTTTTTCCACTATTGGCCCCTTAGCGCTCGGAATGTCCTCTTGCAGTTTCTACAGAAAGAGTGTTTCAGAACTGCTCAATCAAAAGTAAGCTTGTACTCTGTTAGTTGAATGCACAGAACAGAAAGGAGTTTCACAGAAAAGTTCTGTGTAGTTTTTATTTGAGGATATTACTTTTTCCACTATACGCCGCTTAGCGCAGAGGATGTCCATTTGCAATTTCTACAGAAAGTGTGTTTCCGAACTGCTCAATCAAAAGAAAGCTTCAACTCTGTTAGTTGAATGCACAGCAGAGAAACAAGTTTCACAGAATGCTTCTGTGTAGTTTTTATTTGAAGATATTCCTTTTTACACTACAGGCCCCGTAGTGCTTCGAAAGTGCAGTTGCAGTTTCTACTGAAAGAGTGTTTCAGAACTGCTCACTCAAAAGTAAGCTTCAACTCCGTTAGTTGAATGCACAGAACAGAAAGAAGTTTCACAGAATGATTCGGTGTAGTTTTTATTTCAGGATATCCCTTTTTACACTGTAGGCCACTGAGCGCTCTGAATGTCCTCTTCTAGTTTCCACAGAAAGAGTGTTTCAGAACTGCTCAATCAAAAGTAAGCTTGTAGTCTGTTAGTTGAATGCACAGACCAGAAAGCAGTTTCACAGAAAGGTTCTGTGTAGTTTTTATTTGAGGATAGTCGTTTTTCCACAATACGCCCCTTAGCGCAGCGACTGTCCACTTGCAATTTCTATAGAAAGTGTGATTCAGAATTGCACAATCAAAAGTATGTTTCAACTCTGTTAGTTGAATGCACAGAAGGGAAAAAAGTTTCACAGAATGCTTCGGTGTAGTTTTTATTTGAAGATATTCCTGTTTCCACCATAGGTTCCTGAGCACTCCAAATGTCCACTTGCAGTTTCTACAGAAAGAGTGTTTCAGAACTGCTCAATCAAAAGTAAGGTTCAAATCTGTTAGTTGAATGCAGAGAACACAAAGGTGTTTCACAGAATGCTTCGGTGTAGTTTTTATTTCAAGATATTCCTTTTTACACTATAGGCCCGTTAGCGTTCCGAATGTCCACGTGCAGTTTCTACAGAAAGAGTGTTTCATAACTGCTCAATCGAAAGTAAGCTTCAACTCTGTTAGTTGAATGCACAGAACAGAAAGAAGTTTCACAGAATGCTTCTGTGTAGTTTTCATTTGATGATATTCCTTTTTCCACTATAGGCTTCTGAGCGCTCTGAGTATCCACTTGCAGTTTCTACAGAAAGAGTGTTTCAGAACTACCCAATCAAAAGTGAGCTTCAACTCTGTTAGTTGAATGAACAGAACAGAAAGTAGTTTCACAGAATGCCTCTGTGTAGTTTTCATTTGAAGATATTCCTTTTTCCAGTAAAGGCCCTTAGCGCTCAGAATGTCCATTTGCAGTTTCTACAGAAAGAGTATTTCCGAACTGCTCAATCAAAAGTAAGGTTCAAATCTGTTAGGTGAATGCACAGAACAGAAAGGAGTTTCACAGAAACTTTCTGTGTAGTTTTTATTTGAGGATATTCCTTTTTCCACAATACGCCCCTTAGCCCAGAGAATGTCCAATTGCAATTTCTACAGAAAGTGTGTTTCAGAACTGCTCAATCAAAAGTAAGCTTCAACTCTGTTAGTTGAATGCAGAGAACAGAAAGAAGTTTCACAGAATGCTTCTGTGTAGTTTTTATTGGAAGATATTCCTTTTTCCACTATAGGCTTCCTAGCTCTCCAAATTTCCACTTGCACTTTCTACAGAAATAGTGTTTCATAACTGCTCAATCAAAAGTAATCTTCAACTCTGTTAGTTGAATGCACAGAGCAGAAGGAAGTTTCACAGAATGCTTCTATGTAGTTTTTATTTGAAGATATTCCTTTTTCCACTATAGGCCTCTGAGCGCTCTGAATGTCCACTTGCAGTTTCTAAAGAAAGAGTGTCTCAGAACTGCTCAATCAAAAGTAAGCTTCAACTCTGTTAGTTGAATGCAGAGAACAGAAAGTTGTTTCACAGAATGCTATGGTGTTGTTTTTATTTCAAGATATTCCTTTTTCCACTATAGGCCCCTTAGCGCTCGGAATGTCCACTTGCAGTTTCTGCAGAAAGAGTGTTTCAGAACTGCTCAATCAAAAGTAAGCTTGTAGTCTGTTAGTTGAATGCACAGAACAGAAAGGAGTTTCACAGAAAAGTTCTGTGTAGTTTTTATTTGAGGATATTACTTTTTCCACTATACGCCACTTAGCGCAGAGAATGTCTTTTTGAATTTCTACAGAACGTGTGTTTCAGAACTGCTCTATCAAATGTAAGCTTCAACTCTGTTAGTTGAATGCACAGCAGAGAAACAAGTTTCACAGAATGCTTCTGTGTAGTTTTTATTTGAAGATATTCCTTTTTCCACTAAAGGCCCCGTAGCGCTTCGAAAGTGCAGTTGCAGTTTCTACTGAAAGAGTGTTTCAGAACTGCTCACTCAAAAGTAAGCTTCAACTCCGTTAGTTGAATGCACAGAACAGAAAGAAGTTTCACAGAATGCTTCGGTGTAGTTTTTATTTCAGAATATCCCTTTTTACACTGTAGGCCACTGAGCGCTCTGAATGTCCTCTTCTAGTTGCCACAGAAAGAGTGTTTCAGAACTGCTCAATCAAAAGTAAGCTTGTAGTCTGTTACTTGAAGGCACAGACCAGAAAGCAGTTTCACAGAAAGGTTCTGTGTAGTTTTTATTTGAGGATAGTCGTTTTTCCACAATACGCCCCTTAGCGCAGCGACTGTCCACTTGCAATTTCTACAGAAAGTGTGATTCAGAACTGCACAATCAAAAGTAAGTTTCAACTCTGTTAGTTGAATGCACAGAAGGGAAAAAAGTTTCACAGAATGCTTCTGTGTAGTTTTTATTTGAAGATATTCCTGTTTCCACCATAGGTTCCTGAGCACTCCAAATGTCCACTTGCAGTTTCTACAGAAAGAGTGTTTCAGAACTGCTCAATCAAAAGTGAGGTTCAAATCTGTTAGTTGAATGCAGAGAACACAAAGGTGTTTCACAGAATGCTTCGGTGTTGTTTTTATTTCAAGATATTCCTTTTTACACTATAGGCCCGTTAGCGCTCCGAATGTCCATGTGCAGTTTCTACAGAAAGAGTGTTTCATAACTGCTCAATCGAAAGTAAGCTTCAACTCTGTTAGTTGAATGCACAGAACAGAAAGAAGTTTCACAGAATGCTTCTGTGTAGTTTTCATTTGATGATATTCCTTTTTCCACTATAGGCTTCTGAGCGCTCTGTGTATCCACTTGCAGTTTCTACAGAAAGAGTGTTTCAGAACTACCTAATCAAAAGTAAGCTTCAACTCTGTTAGTCGAATGAACAGAAGAGAAAGTAGTTTCACAGAATGCTTCTGTGTAGTTTTCATTTGAAGATATTCCTTTTTCCACTAAAGGCCCTTAGCACTCAGAATGTCCATTTGCAGTTTCTACAGAAATAGTATTTCAGAACTGCTCAATCCAAAGTAAGGTTCAAAACTGTTAGTTGAATGCACAGAACAGAAAGGAGTTTCACAGAAACTTTCTCTGTAGTTTTTATTTGAGGATATACCTTTTTCCACTAAAGGCCCTTAGCCCAGAGAATGTCCAATTGCATTTTCTACAGAAAGTGTGTTTCAGAACTGCTCAATCAAAAGTAGGCTTCAACTCTGTTAGTTGAATGCAGAGAACAGAAAGAAGTTTCACAGAATGCTTCTGTGTAGTTTTTATTGGAAGATATTCCTTTTTCCACTATAGGCTTCCTAGCTCTCCAAATTTCCACTTGCACTTTCTACAGAAATAGTGTTTCATAACTGCTCAATCAAAAGTAATCTTCAACTCTGTTAGTTGAATGCACAGAACAGAAGGAAGTTTCACAGAATGCTTCTATGTAGTTTTTATTTGAAGATATTCCTTTTTCCACTATAGGCCACTGAGCGCTCCGAATGTCCACTTGCAGTTTCTAAAGAAAGAGTGTCTCAGAACTGCTCAATCAAAGGTAAGCTTCAACTCTGTTAGTTGAATGCAGAGAACAGAAAGATGTTACACAGAATGCTTCGGTGTTGTTTTTATTTCAAGATATTCCTTTTTCCACTATTGGCCCCTTAGCGCTCGGAATGTCCTCTTGCAGTTTCTACAGAAAGAGTGTTTCAGAACTGCTCAATCAAAAGTAAGCTTGTACTCTGTTAGTTGAATGCACAGAACAGAAAGGAGTTTCACAGAAAAGTTCTGTGTAGTTTTTATTTGAGGATATTACTTTTTCCACTATACGCCGCTTAGCGCAGAGGATGTCCATTTGCAATTTCTACAGAAAGTGTGTTTCAGAACTGCTCAATCAAAAGTAAGTTTCAACTCTGTTAGTTGAATGCACAGAAGGGAAAAAAGTTTCACAGAATGCTTCTGTGTAGTTTTTATTTGAAGATATTCCTGTTTCCACTATAGGTTCCTGAGCACTCCGAATGTCCACTTGCAGTTTCTACAGAAAGAGTGTTTCAGAACTGCTCAATCAAAAGTAAGGTTCAAATCTGTTAGTTGAATGCAGAGAACACAAAGGTGTTTCACGGAATGCTTCGGTGTAGTTGTTATTTCAAGATATTCCTTTTTACACTATAGGCCCGTTAGCGCTCCGAATGTCCACGTGCAGTTTCTACAGAAAGAGAGTTTCATAACTGCTCGATCGAAAGTAAGCTTCAACTCTGTTAGTTCAATGCACAGAACAGAAAGAAGTTTCACAGAATGCTTCTGTGTAGTTTTTATTTGAAGTTATTCCTTTTTCCACTAGAGACGCCATAGCCCTCCGAATGTCAAATTGCCTTTTCTACAGAAAGAATTTTTCAGAACTGCTCAATGAAACGTAAGCTTCAAATCTGTTAGTTGAATGCATGGAACAGAATGTAATTTTGTAGAATGCTTCTGTGCAGTTTTTATTTGAAGATATTCCTTTTTCCACTACAGGCCTCGTAGAGCTCCGAATGTCCACTTGCGGTTTCTACAGAAAGAGTGTTTCAGAACTGCTCAATCAAAAGTAAGCTTCAACTCTGTTAGTTGAATGCACAGCAGAGAAACAAGTTTCACAGAATGCTTCTGTGTAGTTTTTATTTGAAGATATTCCTTTTTCCACTACAGGCCCCGTAGCGCTCCGAAAGTGCAGTTGCAGTTTCTACTAAAAGAGTGTTTCAGAACAGCTCAATCAAAAGTAAGCTTCCACTCCGTTAGTTGAATGCAGAGAACAGAAAGAAGTTTCACAGAATGCTTCGTTGTAGTTTTTATTTCAAGATATTCCTTTTTACACTGTAGGCCCTTGAGCGCTCCGAATGTCCACTTGTAGTTTCCACAGAAAGAGTGTTTCAGAACTGCTCAATCAAAAGTAAGCTTGTACTCTGTTAGTTGAATGCACAGACCAGAAAGCAGTTTCACAGAAAGGTTCTGTGTAGTTTTTATTTGAGGATATTCGTTTTTCCAAAATACGCCCCTTAGCGCAGCGACTGTCCACTTGCAATTTCTACAGAAAGTGTGATTCAGAACTGCAAAATCAAAAGTAAGTTTCAACTCTGTTAGTTGAAAGCACAGAAGGGAAAGAAGTTTCACAGAATGCTTCTGTGTAGTTTTTATTTGAAGATATTCCTGTTTCCACTATAGGTTCCTGAGCGTTCCAAATGTCCACTTGCAGTTTCAAAAGAAAGAGTGTTTCAGAACTGCTCAATCAAAAGTAAGGTTCAAATCTGTTAGTTGAATGCAGAGAACACAAAGGTGTTTCACAGAATGCTTCGGTGTAGTTTTTATTTCAAGATATTCCTTTTTACACTATAGGCCCGTTAGCGCTCGGAATGTCCACGTGCAGTTTCTACAGAAAGAGTGTTTCATAACTGCTCAATCGAAAGTAAGCTTCAACTCTGTTAGTTGAATGCACAGAACAGAAAGAAGTTTCACAGAATGGTTCTGTGTAGTTTTCATTTGATGATATTCCTTTTTCCACTATAGGCTTCTGAGCGCTCTGAGTATCCACTTGCAGTTTCTACAGAAAGAGTGTTTCAGAACTACCCAATCAAAAGTAAGCTTCAACTCTGTTAGTTGAATGAACAGAACAGAAAGTAGTTTCACAGAATGCTTCTGTGTAGTTTTCATTTGAAGATATTCCTTTTTCCACTAAAGGCCCTTAGCGCTCAGAATGTCCATTTGCAGTTTCTACAGAAAGAGTATTTCAGAACTGCTCAATCAAAAGTAAGGTTCAAATCTGTTAGGTGAATGCACAGAACAGAAAGGAGTTTCACAGAAACTTTCTGTGTAGTTTTTATTTGAGGATATTCCTTTTTCCACAATACGCCCCTTAGCCCAGAGGATGTCCAAATGCAATTTCTACAGAAAGTGTGTTTCAGAACTGCTCAATCAAAAGTAAGCTTCAACTCTGTTAGTTGAATGCAGAGAACAGAAAGAAGTTTCACAGAATGCTTCTGTGTAGTTTTTATTGGAAGATATTCCTTTTTCCACTATAGGCTTCCTAGCTCTCCAAATTTCCACTTGCACTTTCTACAGAAATAGTGTTTCATAACTGCTCAATCAAAAGTAATCTTCAACTCTGTTAGTTGAATGCACAGAACAGAAGGAAGTTTCACAGAATGCTTCTATGTGGTTTTTATTTGAAGATATTCCTTTTTCCACTATAGGCCACTGAGCGCTCTGAATGTCCACATGCAGTTTCTAAAGAAAGAGTGTCTCAGAACTGCTCAATCAAAAGTAAGCTTCAACTCTGTTAGTTGAATGCAGAGAACAGAAAGTTGTTTCACAGAATGCTTCGGTGTTGTTTTTATTTCAAGATATTCCTTTTTCCACTATAGGCCCCTTAGCGCTCGGAATGTCCACTTGCAGTTTCTACAGAAAGAGTGTTTCAGAACTGCTCAATCAAAAGTAAGCTTGTAGTCTGTTAGTTGAATGCACAGAACAGAAAGGAGTTTCGTAGAAAAATTCTGTGTAGTTTTTATTTGAGGATATTACTTTTTCCACTATACGCCACTTAGCGCAGAGAATGTCCATTTGCAATTTCTACAGAACGTGTGTTTCAGAACTGCTCTATCAAAAGTAAGCTTCAACTCTGTTAGTTGAATGCACAGCAGAGAAACAAGTTTCACAGAATGCTTCTATGTAGTTTTTATTTGAAGATATTCCTTTTTCCACTACAGGCCCCGTAGTGCTTCGAAAGTGCAGTTGCAGTTTCTACTGAAAGAGTGTTTCAGAACTGCTCACTCAAAAGTAAGCTTCAACTCCGTTAGTTGAATGCACAGAACAGAAAGAAGTTTCACAGAATTATTCGGTGTAGTTTTTATTTCAGGATATCCCTTTTTACACTGTAGGCCACTGAGCGCTCTGAATGTCCTCTTCTAGTTTCCACAGAAAGAGTGTTTCAGAACTGCTCAATCAAAAGTAAGCTTGTAGTCTGTTAGTTGAATGCACAGACCAGAAAGCAGTTTCACAGAAAGGTTCTGTGTAGTTTTTATTTGAGGATAGTCGTTTTTCCACAATACGCCCCTTAGCGCAGCGACTGTCCACTTGCAATTTCTATAGAAAGTGTGATTCAGAACTGCACAATCAAAAGTAAGTTTCAACTCTGTTAGTTGAATGCACAGAAGGGAAAAAAGTTTCACAGAATGCTTCTGTGTAGTTTTTATTTGAAGATATTCCTGTTTCCACCATAGGTTCCTGAGCACTCCAAATGTCCACTTGCAGTTTCTACAGAAAGAGTGTTTCAGAACTGCTCAATCAAAAGTTAGGTTCAAATCTGTTAGTTGAATGCAGAGAACACAAAGGTGTTTCACAGAATGCTTCGGTGTAGTTTTTATTTCAAGATATTCCTTTTTACACTATAGGCCCGTTAGCGTTCCGAATGTCCACGTGCAGTTTCTACAGAAAGAGTGTTTCATAACTGCTCAATCGAAAGTAAGCTTCAACTCTGTTAGTTGAATGCACAGAACAGAAAGAAGTTTCACAGAATGCTTCTGTGTAGTTTTCATTTGATGATATTCCTTTTTCCACTATAGGCTTCTGAGCGCTCTGAGTATCCACTTGCAGTTTCTACAGAAAGAGTGTTTCAGAACTACCCAATCAAAAGTGAGCTTCAACTCTGTTAGTTGAATGAACAGAACAGAAAGTAGTTTCACAGAATGCCTCTGTGTAGTTTTCATTTGAAGATATTCCTTTTTCCAGTAAAGGCCCTTAGCGCTCAGAATGTCCATTTGCAGTTTCTACAGAAAGAGTATTTCCGAACTGCTCAATCAAAAGTAAGGTTCAAATCTGTTAGGTGAATGCACAGAACAGAAAGGAGTTTCACAGAAACTTTCTGTGTAGCTTTTATTTTAGGATATTCCTTTTTCCACAATACGCCCCTTAGCCCAGAGAATGTCCAATTGCAATTTCTACAGAAAGTGTGTTTCAGAACTGCTCAATCAAAAGTAAGCTTCAACTCTGTTAGTTGAATGCAGAGAAGAGAAAGAAGTTTCACAGAATGCTTCTGTGTAGTTTTTATTGGAAGATATTCCTTTTTCCAGTATAGGCTTCCTAGCTCTCCAAATTTCCACTTGCACTTTCTACAGAAATAGTGTTTCATAACTGCTCAATCAAAAGTAATCTTCAACTCTGTTAGTTGAATGCACAGAGCAGAAGGAAGTTTCACAGAATGCTTCTATGTAGTTTTTATTTGAAGATATTCCTTTTTCCACTATAGGCCACTGAGCGCTCTGAATGTCCACTTGCAGTTTCTAAAGAAAGAGTGTCTCAGAACTGCTCAATCAAAAGTAAGCTTCAACTCTGTTAGTTGAATGCAGAGAACAGAAAGTTGTTTCACAGAATGCTATGGTGTTGTTTTTATTTCAAGATATTCCTTTTTCCACTATAGGCCCCTTAGCGCTCGGAATGTCCACTTGCAGTTTCTGCAGAAAGAGTGTTTCAGAACTGCTCAATCAAAAGTAAGCTTGTAGTCTGTTAGTTGAATGCACAGAACAGAAAGGAGTTTCACAGAAAAGTTCTGTGTAGTTTTTATTTGAGGATATTACTTTTTCCACTATACGCCACTTAGCGCAGAGAATGTCTTTTTGAATTTCTACAGAACGTGTGTTTCAGAACTGCTCTATCAAATGTAAGCTTCAACTCTGTTAGTTGAATGCACAGCAGAGAAATAAGTTTCACAGAATGCTTCTGTGTAGTTTTTATTTGAAGATATTCCTTTTTCCACTACAGGCCCCGTAGCGCTTCGAAAGTGCAGTTGCAGTTTCTACTGAAAGAGTGTTTCAGAACTGCTCACTCAAAAGTAAGCTTCAACTCCGTTAGTTGAATGCACAGAACAGAAAGAAGTTTCACAGAATGCTTCGGTGTAGTTTTTATTTCAGGATATCCCTTTTTACACTGTAGGCCACTGAGCGCTCTGAATGTCCTCTTCTAGTTTCCACAGAAAGAGTGTTTCAGAACTGCTCAATCAAAAGTAAGCTTGTACTCTGTTACTTGAAGGCACAGACCAGAAAGCAGTTTCACAGAAAGGTTCTGTGTAGTTTTTATTTGAGGATAGTCATTTTTCCACAATACGCCCCTTAGCGCAGCGACTGTCCACTTGCAATTTCTACAGAAAGTGTGATTCAGAACTGCACAATCAAAAGTAAGTTTCAACTCTGTTAGTTGAATGCACAGAAGGGAAAAAAGTTTCACAGAATGCTTCTGTGTAGTTTTTATTTGAAGATATTCCTGTTTCCACCATAGGTTCCTGAGCACTCCAAATGTCCACTTGCAGTTTCTACAGAAAGAGTGTTTCAGAACTGCTCAATCAAAAGTGAGGTTCAAATCTGTTAGTTGAATGCAGAGAACACAAAGGTGTTTCACAGAATGCTTCAGTGTTGTTTTTATTTCAAGATATTCCTTTTTACACTATAGGCCCGTTAGCGCTCCGAATGTCCACGTGCAGTTTCTACAGAAAGAGTGTTTCATAACTGCTGAATCGAAAGTAAGCTTCAACTCTGTTAGTTGAATGCACAGAACAGAAAGAAGTTTCACAGAATGCTTCTGTGTAGTTTTGATTTGATGATATTCCTTTTTCCACTATAGGCTTCTGAGCGCTCTGAGTATCCACTTGCAGTTTCTACAGAAAGAGTGTTTCAGAACTACCCAATCAAAAGTAAGCTTCAACTCTGTTAGTCGAATGAACAGAAGAGAAAGTAGTTTCACAGAATGCTTCTGTGTAGTTTTCATTTGAAGATATTCCTTTTTCCACTAAAGGCCCTTAGCACTCAGAATGTCCATTTGCAGTTTCTACAGAAAGAGTATTTCAGAACTGCTCAATCCAAAGTAAGGTTCAAAACTGTTAGTTGAATGCACAGAACAGAAAGGAGTTTCACAGAGACTTTCTCTGTAGTTTTTATTTGAGGATATACCTTTTTCCACTAAAGGCCCTTAGCCCAGAGAATGTCCAATTGCAATTTCTACAGAAAGTGTGTTTCAGAACTGCTCAATCAAAAGTAGGCTTCAACTCTGTTAGTTGAATGCAGAGAACAGAAAGAAGTTTCACAGAATGCTTCTGTGTAGTTTTTATTGGAAGATATTCCTTTTTCCACTATAGGCTTCCTAGCTCTCCAAATTTCCACTTGCACTTTCTACAGAAATAGTGTTTCATAACTGCTCAATCAAAAGTAATCTTCAACTCTGTTAGTTGAATGCACAGAACAGAAGGAAGTTTCACAGAATGCTTCTATGTAGTTTTTATTTGAAGATATTCCTTTTTCCACTATAGGCCACTGAGCGCTCCGAATGTCCACTTGCAGTTTCTAAAGAAAGAGTGTCTCAGAACTGCTCAATCAAAGGTAAGCTTCAACTCTGTTAGTTGAATGCAGAGAACAGAAAGATGTTACACAGAATGCTTCGGTGTTGTTTTTATTTCAAGATATTCCTTTTTCCACTATTGGCCCCTTAGCGCTCGGAATGTCCTCTTGCAGTTTCTACAGAAAGAGTGTTTCAGAACTGCTCAATCAAAAGTAAGCTTGTACTCTGTTAGTTGAATGCACAGAACAGAAAGGAGTTTCACAGAAAAGTTCTGTGTAGTTTTTATTTGAGGATATTACTTTTTCCACTATACGCCGCTTAGCGCAGAGGATGTCCATTTGCAATTTCTACAGAAAGTGTGTTTCAGAACTGCTCAATCAAAAGAAAGCTTCAACTCTGTTAGTTGAATGCACAGCAGAGAAACAAGTTTCACAGAATGCTTCTGTGTAGTTTTTATTTGAAGATATTCCTTTTTACACTGTAGGCCCCTTAGCGCTCCGAATGTCCACTTGTAGTTTCCCCAGAAAGAGTGTTTCAGAACTGCTCAATCAAAAGTAAGCTTGTAGTCTGTTAGTTGAATGCACAGACCAGAAAGCAGTTTCACAGAAAGGTTCTGTGTAGTTTTTATTTGAGGATATTCGTTTTTCCACAATACGCCCCTTAGCGCAGCGACTGTCCACTTGCAATTTCTACAGAAAGTGTGATTCAGAACTGCACAATCAAAAGTAAGTTTCAACTCTGTTAGTTGAATGCACAGAAGGGAAAAAAGTTTCACAGAATGCTTCTGTGTAGTTTTTATTTGAAGATATTCCTGTTTCCACTATAGGTTCCTGAGCACTCCGAATGTCCACTTGCAGTTTCTACAGAAAGAGTGTTTCAGAACTGCTCAATCAAAAGTAAGGTTCAAATCTGTTAGTTGAATGCAGAGAACACAAAGGTGTTTCACGGAATGCTTCGGTGTAGTTGTTATTTCAAGATATTCCTTTTTACACTATAGGCCCGTTAGCGCTCCGAATGTCCACGTGCAGTTTCTACAGAAAGAGAGTTTCATAACTGCTCGATCGAAAGTAAGCTTCAACTCTGTTAGTTCAATGCACAGAACAGAAAGAAGTTTCACAGAATGCTTCTGTGTAGTTTTATTTGAGGATATTCCTTTTTCCACTAGAGACGCCATAGCCCTCCGAATGTCAAATTGCCTTTTCTACAGAAAGAATTTTTCAGAACTGCTCAATGAAACGTAAGCTTCAAATCTGTTAGTTGAATGCATGGAACAGGAAGTAGTTTTGTAGAATGCTTCTGTGTAGTTTTTATTTGAAGATATTCCTTTTTCCACTACAGGCCCCGTAGAGCTCCGAATGTCCACTTGCGGTTTCTACAGAAAGAGTGTTTCAGAACTGCTCAATCAAAAGTAAGCTTCAACTCTGTTAGTTGAATGCACAGCAGAGAAACAAGTTTCACAGAATGCTTCTGTGTAGTTTTTATTTGAAGATATTCCTTTTTCCACTACAGGCCCCGTAGCGCTCCGAAAGTGCAGTTGCAGTTTCTACTAAAAGAGTGTTTCAGAACAGCTCAATCAAGAGTAAGCTTCCACTCCGTTAGTTGAATGCAGAGAACAGAAAGAAGTTTCACAGAATGCTTCGTTGTAGTTTTTATTTCAAGATATTCCTTTTTACACTGTAGGCCCTTGAGCGCTCCGAATGTCCACTTGTAGTTTCCACAGAAAGAGTGTTTCAGAACTGCTCAATCAAAAGTAAGCTTGTACTCTGTTAGTTGAATGCACAGAGCAGAAAGCAGTTTCACAGAAAGGTTCTGTGTAGTTTTTATTTGAGGATATTCGTTTTTCCAAAATACGCCCCTTAGCGCAGCGACTGTCCACTTGCAATTTCTACAGAAAATGTGATTCAGAACTGCAAAATCAAAAGTAAGTTTCAACTCTGTTAGTTGAAAGCACAGAAGGGAAAGAAGTTTCACAGAATGCTTCTGTGTAGTTTTTATTTGAAGATATTCCTGTTTCCACTATAGGTTCCTGAGCGTTCCAAATGTCCACTTGCAGTTTCAAAAGAAAGAGTGTTTCAGAACTGCTCAATCAAAAGTAAGGTTCAAATCTGTTAGTTGAATGCAGAGAACACAAAGGTGTTTCACAGAATGCTTCGGTGTAGTTTTTATTTCAAGATATTCCTTTTTACACTATAGGCCCGTTAGCGCTCGGAATGTCCACGTGCAGTTTCTACAGAAAGAGTGTTTCATAACTGCTCAATCGAAAGTAAGCTTCAACTCTGTTAGTTGAATGCACAGAACAGAAAGAAGTTTCACAGAATGCTTCTGTGTAGTTTTCATTTGATGATATTCCTTTTTCCACTATAGGCTTCTGAGCGCTCTGAGTATCCACTTGCAGTTTCTACAGAAAGAGTGTTTCAGAACTACCCAATCAAAAGTAAGCTTCAACTCTGTTAGTTGAATGAACAGAACAGAAAGTAGTTTCACAGAATGCTTCTGTGTAGTTTTCATTTGAAGATATTCCTTTTTCCACTAAAGGCCCTTAGCGCTCAGAATGTCCATTTGCAGTTTCTACAGAAAGAGTATTTCAGAACTGCTCAATCAAAAGTAAGGTTCAAATCTGTTAGGTGAATGCACAGAACAGAAAGGAGTTTCACAGAAACTTTCTGTGTAGTTTTTATTTGAGGATATTCCTTTTTCCACAATACGCCCCTTAGCCCAGAGGATGTCCAAATGCAATTTCTACAGAAAGTGTGTTTCAGAACTGCTCAATCAAAAGTAAGCTTCAACTCTGTTAGTTGAATGCAGAGAACAGAAAGAAGTTTCACAGAATGCTTCTGTGTAGTTTTTATTGGAAGATATTCCTTTTTCCACTATAGGCTTCCTAGCTCTCCAAATTTCCACTTGCACTTTCTACAGAAATAGTGTTTCATAACTGCTCAATCAAAAGTAATCTTCAACTCTGTTAGTTGAATGCACAGAACAGAAGGAAGTTTCACAGAATGCTTCTATGTGGTTTTTATTTGAAGATATTCCTTTTTCCACTATAGGCCACTGAGCGCTCTGAATGTCCACTTGCAGTTTCTAAAGAAAGAGTGTCTCAGAACTGCTCAATCAAAAGTAAGCTTCAACTCTGTTAGTTGAATGCAGAGAACAGAAAGTTGTTTCACAGAATGCTTCGGTGTTGTTTTTATTTCAAGATATTCCTTTTTCCACTATAGGCCCCTTAGCGCTCGGAATGTCCACTTGCAGTTTCTACAGAAAGAGTGTTTCAGAACTGCTCAATCAAAAGGAAGCTTGTAGTCTGTTAGTTGAATGCACAGAACAGAAAGGAGTTTCGTAGAAAAATTCTGTGTAGTTTTTATTTGAGGATATTACTTTTTCCACTATACGCCACTTAGCGCAGAGAATGTCCATTTGCAATTTCTACAGAACGTGTGTTTCAGAACTGCTCTATCAAAAGTAAGCTTCAACTCTGTTAGTTGAATGCACAGCAGAGAAACAAGTTTCACAGAATGCTTCTGTGTAGTTTTTATTTGAAGATATTCCTTTTTCCACTACAGGCCCCGTAGTGCTTCGAAAGTGCAGTTGCAGTTTCTACTGAAAGAGTGTTTCAGAACTGCTCACTCAAAAGTAAGCTTCAACTCCGTTAGTTGAATGCACAGAACAGAAAGAAGTTTCACAGAATGATTCGGTGTAGTTTTTATTTCAGGATATCCCTTTTTACACTGTAGGCCACTGAGCGCTCTGAATGTCCTCTTCTAGTTTCCACAGAAAGAGTGTTTCAGAACTGCTCAATCAAAAGTAAGCTTGTAGTCTGTTAGTTGAATGCACAGACCAGAAAGCAGTTTCACAGAAAGGTTCTGTGTAGTTTTTATTTGAGGATAGTCGTTTTTCCACAATACGCCCCTTAGCGCAGCGACTGTCCACTTGCAATTTCTATAGAAAGTGTGATTCAGAACTGCACAATCAAAAGTATGTTTCAACTCTGTTAGTTGAATGCACAGAAGGGAAAAAAGTTTCACAGAATGCTTCTGTGTAGTTTTTATTTGAAGATATTCCTGTTTCCACCATAGGTTCCTGAGCACTCCAAATGTCCACTTGCAGTTTCTACAGAAAGAGTGTTTCAGAACTGCTCAATCAAAAGTAAGGTTCAAATCTGTTAGTTGAATGCAGAGAACACAAAGGTGTTTCACAGAATGCTTCGGTGTAGTTTTTATTTCAAGATATTCCTTTTTACACTATAGGCCCGTTAGCGTTCTGAATGTCCACGTGCAGTTTCTACAGAAAGAGTGTTTCATAACTGCTCAATCGAAAGTAAGCTTCAACTCTGTTAGTTGAATGCACAGAACAGAAAGAAGTTTCACAGAATGCTTCTGTGTAGTTTTCATTTGATGATATTCCTTTTTCCACTATAGGCTTCTGAGCGCTCTGAGTATCCACTTGCAGTTTCTACAGAAAGAGTGTTTCTGAACTACCCAATCAAAAGTGAGCTTCAACTCTGTTAGTTGAATGAACAGAACAGAAAGTAGTTTCACAGAATGCATCTGTGTAGTTTTCATTTGAAGATATTCCTTTTTCCACTAAAGGCCCTTAGCGCTCAGAATGTCCATTTGCAGTTTCTACAGAAAGAGTATTTCCGAACTGCTCAATCAAAAGTAAGGTTCAAATCTGTTAGGTGAATGCACAGAACAGAAAGGAGTTTCACAGAAACTTTCTGTGTAGTTTTTATTTGAGGATATTCCTTTTTCCACAATACGCCCCTTAGCCCAGAGAATGTCCAATTGCAATTTCTACAGAAAGTGTGTTTCAGAACTGCTCAATCAAAAGTAAGCTTCAACTCTGTTAGTTGAATGCAGAGAACAGAAAGAAGTTTCACAGAATGCTTCTGTGTAGTTTTTATTGGAAGATATTCCTTTTTCCAGTATAGGCTTCCTAGCTCTCCAAATTTCCACTTGCACTTTCTACAGAAATAGTGTTTCATAACTGCTCAATCAAAAGTAATCTTCAAATCTGTTAGTTGAATGCACAGAGCAGAAGGAAGTTTCACAGAATGCTTCTATGTAGTTTTTATTTGAAGATATTCCTTTTTCCACTATAGGCCACTGAGCGCTCTGAATGTCCACTTGCAGTTTCTAAAGAAAGAGTGTCTCAGAACTGCTCAATCAAAAGTAAGCTTCAACTCTGTTAGTTGAATGCAGAGAACAGAAAGTTGTTTCACAGAATGCTATGGTGTTGTTTTTATTTCAAGATATTCCTTTTTCCACTATAGGCCCCTTAGCGCTCGGAATGTCCACTTGCAGTTTCTGCAGAAAGAGTGTTTCAGAACTGCTCAATCAAAAGTAAGCTTGTAGTCTGTTAGTTGAATGCACAGAACAGAAAGGAGTTTCACAGAAAAGTTCTGTGTAGTTTTTATTTGAGGATATTACTTTTTCCACTATACGCCACTTAGCGCAGAGAATGTCTTTTTGAATTTCTACAGAACGTGTGTTTCAGAACTGCTCTATCAAATGTAAGCTTCAACTCTGTTAGTTGAATGCACAGCAGAGAAACAAGTTTCACAGAATGCTTCTGTGTAGTTTTTATTTGAAGATATTCCTTTTTCCACTACAGGCCCCGTAGCGCTTCGAAAGTGCAGTTGCAGTTTCTACTGAAAGAGTGTTTCAGAACTGCTCACTCAAAAGTAAGCTTCAACTCCGTTAGTTGAATGCACAGAACAGAAAGAAGTTTCACAGAATGCTTCGGTGTAGTTTTTATTTCAGGATATCCCTTTTTACACTGTAGGCCACTGAGCGCTCTGAATGTCCTCTTCTAGTTGCCACAGAAAGAGTGTTTCAGAACTGCTCAATCAAAAGTAAGCTTGTAGTCTGTTACTTGAAGGCACAGACCAGAAAGCAGTTTCACAGAAAGGTTCTGTGTAGTTTTTATTTGAGGATAGTCGTTTTTCCACAATACGCCCCTTAGCGCAGCGACTGTCCACTTGCAATTTCTACAGAAAGTGTGATTCAGAACTGCACAATCAAAAGTAAGTTTCAACTCTGTTAGTTGAATGCACAGAAGGGAAAAAAGTTTCACAGAATGCTTCTGTGTAGTTTTTATTTGAAGATATTCCTGTTTCCACCATAGGTTCCTGAGCACTCCAAATGTCCACTTGCAGTTTCTACAGAAAGAGTGTTTCAGAACTGCTCAATCAAAAGTGAGGTTCAAATCTGTTAGTTGAATGCAGAGAACACAAAGGTGTTTCACAGAATGCTTCGGTGTTGTTTTTATTTCAAGATATTCCTTTTTACACTATAGGCCCGTTAGCGCTCCGAATGTCCACGTGCAGTTTCTACAGAAAGAGTGTTTCATAACTGCTCAATCGAAAGTAAGCTTCAACTCTGTTAGTTGAATGCACAGAACAGAAAGAAGTTTCACAGAATGCTTCTGTGTAGTTTTCATTTGATGATATTCCTTTTTCCACTATAGGCTTCTGAGCGCTCTGAGTATCCACTTGCAGTTTCTACAGAAAGAGTGTTTCAGAACTACCCAATCAAAAGTAAGCTTCAACTCTGTTAGTCGAATGAACAGAAGAGAAAGTAGTTTCACAGAATGCTTCTGTGTAGTTTTCATTTGAAGATATTCCTTTTTCCACTAAAGGCCCTTAGCACTCAGAATGTCCATTTGCAGTTTCTACAGAAAGAGTATTTCAGAACTGCTCAATCCAAAGTAAGGTTCAAAACTGTTAGTTGAATGCACAGAACAGAAAGGAGTTTCACAGAAACTTTCTCTGTAGTTTTTATTTGAGGATATACCTTTTTCCACTAAAGGCCCTTAGCCCAGAGAATGTCCAATTGCAATTTCTACAGAAAGTGTGTTTCAGAACTGCTCAATCAAAAGTAGGCTTCAACTCTGTTAGTTGAATGCAGAGAACAGAAAGAAGTTTCACAGAATGCTTCTGTGTAGTTTTTATTGGAAGATATTCCTTTTTCCACTATAGGCTTCCTAGCTCTCCAAATTTCACTTGCACTTTCTACAGAAATAGTGTTTCATAACTGCTCAATCAAAAGTAATCTTCAACTCTGTTAGTTGAATGCACAGAACAGAAGGAAGTTTCACAGAATGCTTCTATGTAGTTTTTATTTGAAGATATTCCTTTTTCCACTATAGGCCACTGAGCGCTCCGAATGTCCACTTGCAGTTTCTAAAGAAAGAGTGTCTCAGAACTGCTCAATCAAAGGTAAGCTTCAACTCTGTTAGTTGAATGCAGAGAACAGAAAGATGTTACACAGAATGCTTCGGTGTTGTTTTTATTTCAAGATATTCCTTTTTCCACTATTGGCCCCTTAGCGCTCGGAATGTCCTCTTGCAGTTTCTACAGAAAGAGTGTTTCAGAACTGCTCAATCAAAAGTAAGCTTGTACTCTGTTAGTTGAATGCACAGAACAGAAAGGAGTTTCACAGAAAAGTTCTGTGTAGTTTTTATTTGAGGATATTACTTTTTCCACTATACGCCGCTTAGCGCAGAGGATGTCCATTTGCAATTTCTACAGAAAGTGTGTTTCAGAACTGCTCAATCAAAAGTAAGTTTCAACTCTGTTAGTTGAATGCACAGAAGGGAAAAAAGTTTCACAGAATGCTTCTGTGTAGTTTTTATTTGAAGATATTCCTGTTTCCACTATAGGTTCCTGAGCACTCCGAATGTCCACTTGCAGTTTCTACAGAAAGAGTGTTTCAGAACTGCTCAATCAAAAGTAAGGTTCAAATCTGTTAGTTGAATGCAGAGAACACAAAGGTGTTTCACGGAATGCTTCGGTGTAGTTGTTATTTCAAGATATTCCTTTTTACACTATAGGCCCGTTAGCGCTCCGAATGTCCACGTGCAGTTTCTACAGAAAGAGAGTTTCATAACTGCTCGATCGAAAGTAAGCTTCAACTCTGTTAGTTCAATGCACAGAACGGAAAGAAGTTTCACAGAATGCTTCTGTGTAGTTTTATTTGAGGATATTCCTTTTTCCACTAGAGATGCCATAGCCCTCCGAATGTCAAATTGCCTTTTCTACAGAAAGAATTTTTCAGAACTGCTCAATGAAACGTAAGCTTCAAATCTGTTAGTTGAATGCATGGAACAGGAAGTAGTTTTGTAGAATGCTTCTGTGTAGTTTCTATTTGAAGATATTCCTTTTTCCACTACAGGCCCCGTAGAGCTCCGAATGTCCACTTGCGGTTTCTACAGAAAGAGTGTTTCAGAACTGCTCAATCAAAAGTAAGCTTCAACTCTGTTAGTTGAATGCACAGCAGAGAAACAAGTTTCACAGAATGCTTCTGTGTAGTTTTTATTTGAAGATATTCCTTTTTCCACTACAGGCCCCGTAGCGCTCCGAAAGTGCAGTTGCAGTTTCTACTAAAAGAGTGTTTCAGAACAGCTCAATCAAAAGTAAGCTTCCACTCCGTTAGTTGAATGCAGAGAACAGAAAGAAGTTTCACAGAATGCTTCGTTGTAGTTTTTATTTCAAGATATTCCTTTTTACACTGTAGGCCCTTGAGCGCTCCGAATGTCCACTTGTAGTTTCCACAGAAAGAGTGTTTCAGAACTGCTCAATCAAAAGTAAGCTTGTACTCTGTTAGTTGAATGCACAGACCAGAAAGCAGTTTCACAGAAAGGTTCTGTGTAGTTTTTATTTGAGGATATTCGTTTTTCCAAAATACGCCCCTTAGCGCAGCGACTGTCCACTTGCAATTTCTACAGAAAGTGTGATTCAGAACTGCAAAATCAAAAGTAAGTTTCAACTCTGTTAGTTGAAAGCACAGAAGGGAAAGAAGTTTCACAGAATGCTTCTGTGTAGTTTTTATTTGAAGATATTCCTGTTTCCACTATAGGTTCCTGAGCGTTCCAAATGTCCACTTGCAGTTTCAAAAGAAAGAGTGTTTCAGAACTGCTCAATCAAAAGTAAGGTTCAAATCTGTTAGTTGAATGCAGAGAACACAAAGGTGTTTCACAGAATGCTTCGGTGTAGTTTTTATTTCAAGATATTCCTTTTTACACTATAGGCCCGTTAGCGCTCGGAATGTCCACGTGCAGTTTCTACAGAAAGAGTGTTTCATAACTGCTCAATCGAAAGTAAGCTTCAACTCTGTTAGTTGAATGCACAGAACAGAAAGAAGTTTCACAGAATGCTTCTGTGTAGTTTTCATTTGATGATATTCCTTTTTCCACTATAGGCTTCTGAGCGCTCTGAGTATCCACTTGCAGTTTCTACAGAAAGAGTGTTTCAGAACTACCCAATCAAAAGTAAGCTTGAACTCTGTTAGTTGAATGAACAGAACAGAAAGTAGTTTCACAGAATGCTTCTGTGTAGTTTTCATTTGAAGATATTCCTTTTTCCACTAAAGGCCCTTAGCGCTCAGAATGTCCATTTGCAGTTTCTACAGAAAGAGTATTTCAGAACTGCTCAATCAAAAGTAAGGTTCAAATCTGTTAGGTGAATGCACAGAACAGAAAGGAGTTTCACAGAAACTTTCTGTGTAGTTTTTATTTGAGGATATTCCTTTTTCCACAATACGCCCCTTAGCCCAGAGGATGTCCAAATGCAATTTCTACAGAAAGTGTGTTTCAGAACTGCTCAATCAAAAGTAAGCTTCAACTCTGTTAGTTGAATGCAGAGAACAGAAAGAAGTTTCACAGAATGCTTCTGTGTAGTTTTTATTGGAAGATATTCCTTTTTCCACTATAGGCTTCCTAGCTCTCCAAATTTCCACTTGCACTTTCTACAGAAATAGTGTTTCATAACTGCTCAATCAAAAGTAATCTTCAACTCTGTTAGTTGAATGCACAGAACAGAAGGAAGTTTCACAGAATGCTTCTATGTGGTTTTTATTTGAAGATATTCCTTTTTCCACTATAGGCCACTGAGCGCTCTGAATGTCCACATGCAGTTTCTAAAGAAAGAGTGTCTCAGAACTGCTCAATCAAAAGTAAGCTTCAACTCTGTTAGTTGAATGCAGAGAACAGAAAGTTGTTTCACAGAATGCTTCGGTGTTGTTTTTATTTCAAGATATTCCTTTTTCCACTATAGGCCCCTTAGCGCTCGGAATGTCCACTTGCAGTTTCTACAGAAAGAGTGTTTCAGAACTGCTCAATCAAAAGTAAGCTTGTAGTCTGTTAGTTGAATGCACAGAACAGAAAGGAGTTTCGTAGAAAAATTCTGTGTAGTTTTTATTTGAGGATATTACTTTTTCCACTATACGCCACTTAGCGCAGAGAATGTCCATTTGCAATTTCTACAGAACGTGTGTTTCAGAACTGCTCTATCAAAAGTAAGCTTCAACTCTGTTAGTTGAATGCACAGCAGAGAAACAAGTTTCACAGAATGCTTCTGTGTAGTTTTTATTTGAAGATATTCCTTTTTCCACTACAGGCCCCGTAGTGCTTCGAAAGTGCAGTTGCAGTTTCTACTGAAAGAGTGTTTCAGAACTGCTCACTCAAAAGTAAGCTTCAACTCCGTTAGTTGAATGCACAGAACAGAAAGAAGTTTCACAGAATGATTCGGTGTAGTTTTTATTTCAGGATATCCCTTTTTACACTGTAGGCCACTGAGCGCTCTGAATGTCCTCTTCTAGTTTCCACAGAAAGAGTGTTTCAGAACTGCTCAATCAAAAGTAAGCTTGTAGTCTGTTAGTTGAATGCACAGACCAGAAAGCAGTTTCACAGAAAGGTTCTGTGTAGTTTTTATTTGAGGATAGTCGTTTTTCCACAATACGCCCCTTAGCGCAGCGACTGTCCACTTGCAATTTCTATAGAAAGTGTGATTCAGAACTGCACAATCAAAAGTAAGTTTCAACTCTGTTAGTTGAATGCACAGAAGGGAAAAAAGTTTCACAGAATGCTTCTGTGTAGTTTTTATTTGAAGATATTCCTGTTTCCACCATAGGTTCCTGAGCACTCCAAATGTCCACTTGCAGTTTCTACAGAAAGAGTGTTTCAGAACTGCTCAATCAAAAGTAAGGTTCAAATCTGTTAGTTGAATGCAGAGAACACAAAGGTGTTTCACAGAATGCTTCGGTGTAGTTTTTATTTCAAGATATTCCTTTTTACACTATAGGCCCGTTAGCGTTCCGAATGTCCACGTGCAGTTTCTACAGAAAGAGTGTTTCATAACTGCTCAATCGAAAGTAAGCTTCAACTCTGTTAGTTGAATGCACAGAACAGAAAGAAGTTTCACAGAATGCTTCTGTGTAGTTTTCATTTGATGATATTCCTTTTTCCACTATAGGCTTCTGAGCGCTCTGAGTATCCACTTGCAGTTTCTACAGAAAGAGTGTTTCAGAACTACCCAATAAAAAGTGAGCTTCAACTCTGTTAGTTGAATGAACAGAACAGAAAGTAGTTTCACAGAATGCCTCTGTGTAGTTTTCATTTGAAGATATTCCTTTTTCCAGTAAAGGCCCTTAGCGCTCAGAATGTCCATTTGCAGTTTCTACAGAAAGAGTATTTCCGAACTGCTCAATCAAAAGTAAGGTTCAAATCTGTTAGGTGAATGCACAGAACAGAAAGGAGTTTCACAGAAACTTTCTGTGTAGTTTTTATTTGAGGATATTCCTTTTTCCACAATACGCCCCTTAGCCCAGAGAATGTCCAATTGCAATTTCTACAGAAAGTGTGTTTCAGAACTGCTCAATCAAAAGTAAGCTTCAACTCTGTTAGTTGAATGCAGAGAAGAGAAAGAAGTTTCACAGAATGCTTCTGTGTAGTTTTTATTGGAAGATATTCCTTTTTCCAGTATAGGCTTCCTAGCTCTCCAAATTTCCACTTGCACTTTCTACAGAAATAGTGTTTCATAACTGCTCAATCAAAAGTAATCTTCAACTCTGTTAGTTGAATGCACAGAGCAGAAGGAAGTTTCACAGAATGCTTCTATGTAGTTTTTATTTGAAGATATTCCTTTTTCCACTATAGGCCACTGAGTGCTCTGAATGTCCACTTGCAGTTTCTAAAGAAAGAGTGTCTCAGAACTGCTCAATCAAAAGTAAGCTTCAACTCTGTTAGTTGAATGCAGAGAACAGAAAGTTGTTTCACAGAATGCTATGGTGTTGTTTTTATTTCAAGATATTCCTTTTTCCACTATAGGCCCCTTAGCGCTCGGAATGTCCACTTGCAGTTTCTGCAGAAAGAGTGTTTCAGAACTGCTCAATCAAAAGTAAGCTTGTAGTCTGTTAGTTGAATGCACAGAACAGAAAGGAGTTTCACAGAAAAGTTCTGTGTAGTTTTTATTTGAGGATATTACTTTTTCCACTATACGCCACTTAGCGCAGAGAATGTCTTTTTGAATTTCTACAGAACGTGTGTTTCAGAACTGCTCTATCAAATGTAAGCTTCAACTCTGTTAGTTGAATGCACAGCAGAGAAATAAGTTTCACAGAATGCTTCTGTGTAGTTTTTATTTGAAGATATTCCTTTTTCCACTACAGGCCCCGTAGCGCTTCGAAAGTGCAGTTGCAGTTTCTACTGAAAGAGTGTTTCAGAACTGCTCACTCAAAAGTAAGCTTCAACTCCGTTAGTTGAATGCACAGAACAGAAAGAAGTTTCACAGAATGCTTCGGTGTAGTTTTTATTTCAGGATATCCCTTTTTACACTGTAGGCCACTGAGCGCTCTGAATGTCCTCTTCTAGTTTCCACAGAAAGAGTGTTTCAGAACTGCTCAATCAAAAGTAAGCTTGTACTCTGTTACTTGAAGGCACAGACCAGAAAGCAGTTTCACAGAAAGGTTCTGTGTAGTTTTTATTTGAGGATAGTCGTTTTTCCACAATACGCCCCTTAGCGCAGCGACTGTCCACTTGCAATTTCTACAGAAAGTGTGATTCAGAACTGCACAATCAAAAGTAAGTTTCAACTCTGTTAGTTGAATGCACAGAAGGGAAAAAAGTTTCACAGAATGCTTCTGTGTAGTTTTTATTTGAAGATATTCCTGTTTCCACCATAGGTTCCTGAGCACTCCAAATGTCCACTTGCAGTTTCTACAGAAAGAGTGTTTCAGAACTGCTCAATCAAAAGTGAGGTTCAAATCTGTTAGTTGAATGCAGAGAACACAAAGGTGTTTCACAGAATGCTTCAGTGTTGTTTTTATTTCAAGATATTCCTTTTTACACTATAGGCCCGTTAGCGCTCCGAATGTCCACGTGCAGTTTCTACAGAAAGAGTGTTTCATAACTGCTGAATCGAAAGTAAGCTTCAACTCTGTTAGTTGAATGCACAGAACAGAAAGAAGTTTCACAGAATGCTTCTGTGTAGTTTTGATTTGATGATATTCCTTTTTCCACTATAGGCTTCTGAGCGCTCTGAGTATCCACTTGCAGTTTCTACAGAAAGAGTGTTTCAGAACTACCCAATCAAAAGTAAGCTTCAACTCTGTTAGTCGAATGAACAGAAGAGAAAGTAGTTTCACAGAATGCTTCTGTGTAGTTTTCATTTGAAGATATTCCTTTTTCCACTAAAGGCCCTTAGCACTCAGAATGTCCATTTGCAGTTTCTACAGAAAGAGTATTTCAGAACTGCTCAATCCAAAGTAAGGTTCAAAACTGTTAGTTGAATGCACAGAACAGAAAGGAGTTTCACAGAGACTTTCTCTGTAGTTTTTATTTGAGGATATACCTTTTTCCACTAAAGGCCCTTAGCCCAGAGAATGTCCAATTGCAATTTCTACAGAAAGTGTGTTTCAGAACTGCTCAATCAAAAGTAGGCTTCAACTCTGTTAGTTGAATGCAGAGAACAGAAAGAAGTTTCACAGAATGCTTCTGTGTAGTTTTTATTGGAAGATATTCCTTTTTCCACTATAGGCTTCCTAGCTCTCCAAATTTCCACTTGCACTTTCTACAGAAATAGTGTTTCATAACTGCTCAATCAAAAGTAATCTTCAACTCTGTTAGTTGAATGCACAGAACAGAAGGAAGTTTCACAGAATGCTTCTATGTAGTTTTTATTTGAAGATATTCCTTTTTCCACTATAGGCCACTGAGCGCTCCGAATGTCCACTTGCAGTTTCTAAAGAAAGAGTGTCTCAGAACTGCTCAATCAAAGGTAAGCTTCAACTCTGTTAGTTGAATGCAGAGAACAGAAAGATGTTACACAGAATGCTTCGGTGTTGTTTTTATTTCAAGATATTCCTTTTTCCACTATTGGCCCCTTAGCGCTCGGAATGTCCTCTTGCAGTTTCTACAGAAAGAGTGTTTCAGAACTGCTCAATCAAAAGTAAGCTTGTACTCTGTTAGTTGAATGCACAGAACAGAAAGGAGTTTCACAGAAAAGTTCTGTGTAGTTTTTATTTGAGGATATTACTTTTTCCACTATACGCCGCTTAGCGCAGAGGATGTCCATTTGCAATTTCTACAGAAAGTGTGTTTCAGAACTGCTCAATCAAAAGAAAGCTTCAACTCTGTTAGTTGAATGCACAGCAGAGAAACAAGTTTCACAGAATGCTTCTGTGTAGTTTTTATTTGAAGATATTCCTTTTTACACTGTAGGCCCCTTAGCGCTCCGAATGTCCACTTGTAGTTTCCCCAGAAAGAGTGTTTCAGAACTGCTCAATCAAAAGTAAGCTTGTAGTCTGTTAGTTGAATGCACAGACCAGAAAGCAGTTTCACAGAAAGGTTCTGTGTAGTTTTTATTTGAGGATATTCGTTTTTCCACAATACGCCCCTTAGCGCAGCGACTGTCCACTTGCAATTTCTACAGAAAGTGTGATTCAGAACTGCACAATCAAAAGTAAGTTTCAACTCTGTTAGTTGAATGCACAGAAGGGAAAAAAGTTTCACAGAATGCTTCTGTGTAGTTTTTATTTGAAGATATTCCTGTTTCCACTATAGGTTCCTGAGCACTCCGAATGTCCACTTGCAGTTTCTACAGAAAGAGTGTTTCAGAACTGCTCAATCAAAAGTAAGGTTCAAATCTGTTAGTTGAATGCAGAGAACACAAAGGTGTTTCACGGAATGCTTCGGTGTAGTTGTTATTTCAAGATATTCCTTTTTACACTATAGGCCCGTTAGCGCTCCGAATGTCCACGTGCAGTTTCTACAGAAAGAGAGTTTCATAACTGCTCGATCGAAAGTAAGCTTCAACTCTGTTAGTTCAATGCACAGAACAGAAAGAAGTTTCACAGAATGCTTCTGTGTAGTTTTATTTGAGGATATTCCTTTTTCCACTAGAGACGCCATAGCCCTCCGAATGTCAAATTGCCTTTTCTACAGAAAGAATTTTTCAGAACTGCTCAATGAAACGTAAGCTTCAAATCTGTTAGTTGAATGCATGGAACAGGAAGTAGTTTTGTAGAATGCTTCTGTGTAGTTTTTATTTGAAGATATTCCTTTTTCCACTACAGGCCCCGTAGAGCTCCGAATGTCCACTTGCGGTTTCTACAGAAAGAGTGTTTCAGAACTGCTCAATCAAAAGTAAGCTTCAACTCTGTTAGTTGAATGCACAGCAGAGAAACAAGTTTCACAGAATGCTTCTGTGTAGTTTTTATTTGAAGATATTCCTTTTTCCACTACAGGCCCCGTAGCGCTCCGAAAGTGCAGTTGCAGTTTCTACTAAAAGAGTGTTTCAGAACAGCTCAATCAAGAGTAAGCTTCCACTCCGTTAGTTGAATGCAGAGAACAGAAAGAAGTTTCACAGAATGCTTCGTTGTAGTTTTTATTTCAAGATATTCCTTTTTACACTGTAGGCCCTTGAGCGCTCCGAATGTCCACTTGTAGTTTCCACAGAAAGAGTGTTTCAGAACTGCTCAATCAAAAGTAAGCTTGTACTCTGTTAGTTGAATGCACAGAGCAGAAAGCAGTTTCACAGAAAGGTTCTGTGTAGTTTTTATTTGAGGATATTCGTTTTTCCAAAATACGCCCCTTAGCGCAGCGACTGTCCACTTGCAATTTCTACAGAAAATGTGATTCAGAACTGCAAAATCAAAAGTAAGTTTCAACTCTGTTAGTTGAAAGCACAGAAGGGAAAGAAGTTTCACAGAATGCTTCTGTGTAGTTTTTATTTGAAGATATTCCTGTTTCCACTATAGGTTCCTGAGCGTTCCAAATGTCCACTTGCAGTTTCAAAAGAAAGAGTGTTTCAGAACTGCTCAATCAAAAGTAAGGTTCAAATCTGTTAGTTGAATGCAGAGAACACAAAGGTGTTTCACAGAATGCTTCGGTGTAGTTTTTATTTCAAGATATTCCTTTTTACACTATAGGCCCGTTAGCGCTCGGAATGTCCACGTGCAGTTTCTACAGAAAGAGTGTTTCATAACTGCTCAATCGAAAGTAAGCTTCAACTCTGTTAGTTGAATGCACAGAACAGAAAGAAGTTTCACAGAATGGTTCTGTGTAGTTTTCATTTGATGATATTCCTTTTTCCACTATAGGCTTCTGAGCGCTCTGAGTATCCACTTGCAGTTTCTACAGAAAGAGTGTTTCAGAACTACCCAATCAAAAGTAAGCTTCAACTCTGTTAGTTGAATGAACAGAACAGAAAGTAGTTTCACAGAATGCTTCTGTGTAGTTTTCATTTGAAGATATTCCTTTTTCCACTAAAGGCCCTTAGCGCTCAGAATGTCCATTTGCAGTTTCTACAGAAAGAGTATTTCAGAACTGCTCAATCAAAAGTAAGGTTCAAATCTGTTAGGTGAATGCACAGAACAGAAAGGAGTTTCACAGAAACTTTCTGTGTAGTTTTTATTTGAGGATATTCCTTTTTCCACAATACGCCCCTTAGCCCAGAGGATGTCCAAATGCAATTTCTACAGAAAGTGTGTTTCAGAACTGCTCAATCAAAAGTAAGCTTCAACTCTGTTAGTTGAATGCAGAGAACAGAAAGAAGTTTCACAGAATGCTTCTGTGTAGTTTTTATTGGAAGATATTCCTTTTTCCACTATAGGCTTCCTAGCTCTCCAAATTTCCACTTGCACTTTCTACAGAAATAGTGTTTCATAACTGCTCAATCAAAAGTAATCTTCAACTCTGTTAGTTGAATGCACAGAACAGAAGGAAGTTTCACAGAATGCTTCTATGTGGTTTTTATTTGAAGATATTCCTTTTTCCACTATAGGCCACTGAGCGCTCTGAATGTCCACATGCAGTTTCTAAAGAAAGAGTGTCTCAGAACTGCTCAATCAAAAGTAAGCTTCAACTCTGTTAGTTGAATGCAGAGAACAGAAAGTTGTTTCACAGAATGCTTCGGTGTTGTTTTTATTTCAAGATATTCCTTTTTCCACTATAGGCCCCTTAGCGCTCGGAATGTCCACTTGCAGTTTCTACAGAAAGAGTGTTTCAGAACTGCTCAATCAAAAGTAAGCTTGTAGTCTGTTAGTTGAATGCACAGAACAGAAAGGAGTTTCGTAGAAAAATTCTGTGTAGTTTTTATTTGAGGATATTACTTTTTCCACTATACGCCACTTAGCGCAGAGAATGTCCATTTGCAATTTCTACAGAACGTGTGTTTCAGAACTGCTCTATCAAAAGTAAGCTTCAACTCTGTTAGTTGAATGCACAGCAGAGAAACAAGTTTCACAGAATGCTTCTGTGTAGTTTTTATTTGAAGATATTCCTTTTTCCACTACAGGCCCCGTAGTGCTTCGAAAGTGCAGTTGCAGTTTCTACTGAAAGAGTGTTTCAGAACTGCTCACTCAAAAGTAAGCTTCAACTCCGTTAGTTGAATGCACAGAACAGAAAGAAGTTTCACAGAATGATTCGGTGTAGTTTTTATTTCAGGATATCCCTTTTTACACTGTAGGCCACTGAGCGCTCTGAATGTCCTCTTCTAGTTTCCACAGAAAGAGTGTTTCAGAACTGCTCAATCAAAAGTAAGCTTGTAGTCTGTTAGTTGAATGCACAGACCAGAAAGCAGTTTCACAGAAAGGTTCTGTGTAGTTTTTATTTGAGGATAGTCGTTTTTCCACAATACGCCCCTTAGCGCAGCGACTGTCCACTTGCAATTTCTATAGAAAGTGTGATTCAGAACTGCACAATCAAAAGTAAGTTTCAACTCTGTTAGTTGAATGCACAGAAGGGAAAAAAGTTTCACAGAATGCTTCTGTGTAGTTTTTATTTGAAGATATTCCTGTTTCCACCATAGGTTCCTGAGCACTCCAAATGTCCACTTGCAGTTTCTACAGAAAGAGTGTTTCAGAACTGCTCAATCAAAAGTAAGGTTCAAATCTGTTAGTTGAATGCAGAGAACACAAAGGTGTTTCACAGAATGCTTCGGTGTAGTTTTTATTTCAAGATATTCCTTTTTACACTATAGGCCCGTTAGCGTTCCGAATGTCCACGTGCAGTTTCTACAGAAAGAGTGTTTCATAACTGCTCAATCGAAAGTAAGCTTCAACTCTGTTAGTTGAATGCACAGAACAGAAAGAAGTTTCACAGAATGCTTCTGTGTAGTTTTCATTTGATGATATTCCTTTTTCCACTATAGGCTTCTGAGCGCTCTGAGTATCCACTTGCAGTTTCTACAGAAAGAGTGTTTCAGAACTACCCAATAAAAAGTGAGCTTCAACTCTGTTAGTTGAATGAACAGAACAGAAAGTAGTTTCACAGAATGCCTCTGTGTAGTTTTCATTTGAAGATATTCCTTTTTCCAGTAAAGGCCCTTAGCGCTCAGAATGTCCATTTGCAGTTTCTACAGAAAGAGTATTTCCGAACTGCTCAATCAAAAGTAAGGTTCAAATCTGTTAGGTGAATGCACAGAACAGAAAGGAGTTTCACAGAAACTTTCTGTGTAGTTTTTATTTGAGGATATTCCTTTTTCCACAATACGCCCCTTAGCCCAGAGAATGTCCAATTGCAATTTCTACAGAAAGTGTGTTTCAGAACTGCTCAATCAAAAGTAAGCTTCAACTCTGTTAGTTGAATGCAGAGAAGAGAAAGAAGTTTCACAGAATGCTTCTGTGTAGTTTTTATTGGAAGATATTCCTTTTTCCAGTATAGGCTTCCTAGCTCTCCAAATTTCCACTTGCACTTTCTACAGAAATAGTGTTTCATAACTGCTCAATCAAAAGTAATCTTCAACTCTGTTAGTTGAATGCACAGAGCAGAAGGAAGTTTCACAGAATGCTTCTATGTAGTTTTTATTTGAAGATATTCCTTTTTCCACTATAGGCCACTGAGTGCTCTGAATGTCCACTTGCAGTTTCTAAAGAAAGAGTGTCTCAGAACTGCTCAATCAAAAGTAAGCTTCAACTCTGTTAGTTGAATGCAGAGAACAGAAAGTTGTTTCACAGAATGCTATGGTGTTGTTTTTATTTCAAGATATTCCTTTTTCCACTATAGGCCCCTTAGCGCTCGGAATGTCCACTTGCAGTTTCTGCAGAAAGAGTGTTTCAGAACTGCTCAATCAAAAGTAAGCTTGTAGTCTGTTAGTTGAATGCACAGAACAGAAAGGAGTTTCACAGAAAAGTTCTGTGTAGTTTTTATTTGAGGATATTACTTTTTCCACTATACGCCACTTAGCGCAGAGAATGTCTTTTTGAATTTCTACAGAACGTGTGTTTCAGAACTGCTCTATCAAATGTAAGCTTCAACTCTGTTAGTTGAATGCACAGCAGAGAAATAAGTTTCACAGAATGCTTCTGTGTAGTTTTTATTTGAAGATATTCCTTTTTCCACTACAGGCCCCGTAGCGCTTCGAAAGTGCAGTTGCAGTTTCTACTGAAAGAGTGTTTCAGAACTGCTCACTCAAAAGTAAGCTTCAACTCCGTTAGTTGAATGCACAGAACAGAAAGAAGTTTCACAGAATGCTTCGGTGTAGTTTTTATTTCAGGATATCCCTTTTTACACTGTAGGCCACTGAGCGCTCTGAATGTCCTCTTCTAGTTTCCACAGAAAGAGTGTTTCAGAACTGCTCAATCAAAAGTAAGCTTGTACTCTGTTACTTGAAGGCACAGACCAGAAAGCAGTTTCACAGAAAGGTTCTGTGTAGTTTTTATTTGAGGATAGTCGTTTTTCCACAATACGCCCCTTAGCGCAGCGACTGTCCACTTGCAATTTCTACAGAAAGTGTGATTCAGAACTGCACAATCAAAAGTAAGTTTCAACTCTGTTAGTTGAATGCACAGAAGGGAAAAAAGTTTCACAGAATGCTTCTGTGTAGTTTTTATTTGAAGATATTCCTGTTTCCACCATAGGTTCCTGAGCACTCCAAATGTCCACTTGCAGTTTCTACAGAAAGAGTGTTTCAGAACTGCTCAATCAAAAGTGAGGTTCAAATCTGTTAGTTGAATGCAGAGAACACAAAGGTGTTTCACAGAATGCTTCAGTGTTGTTTTTATTTCAAGATATTCCTTTTTACACTATAGGCCCGTTAGCGCTCCGAATGTCCACGTGCAGTTTCTACAGAAAGAGTGTTTCATAACTGCTGAATCAAAAGTAAGCTTCAACTCTGTTAGTTGAATGCACAGAACAGAAAGAAGTTTCACAGAATGCTTCTGTGTAGTTTTGATTTGATGATATTCCTTTTTCCACTATAGGCTTCTGAGCGCTCTGAGTATCCACTTGCAGTTTCTACAGAAAGAGTGTTTCAGAACTACCCAATCAAAAGTAAGCTTCAACTCTGTTAGTCGAATGAACAGAAGAGAAAGTAGTTTCACAGAATGCTTCTGTGTAGTTTTCATTTGAAGATATTCCTTTTTCCACTAAAGGCCCTTAGCACTCAGAATGTCCATTTGCAGTTTCTACAGAAAGAGTATTTCAGAACTTCTCAATCCAAAGTAAGGTTCAAAACTGTTAGTTGAATGCACAGAACAGAAAGGAGTTTCACAGAGACTTTCTCTGTAGTTTTTATTTGAGGATATACCTTTTTCCACTAAAGGCCCTTAGCCCAGAGAATGTCCAATTGCAATTTCTACAGAAAGTGTGTTTCAGAACTGCTCAATCAAAAGTAGGCTTCAACTCTGTTAGTTGAATGCAGAGAACAGAAAGAAGTTTCACAGAATGCTTCTGTGTAGTTTTTATTGGAAGATATTCCTTTTTCCACTATAGGCTTCCTAGCTCTCCAAATTTCCACTTGCACTTTCTACAGAAATAGTGTTTCATAACTGCTCAATCAAAAGTAATCTTCAACTCTGTTAGTTGAATGCACAGAACAGAAGGAAGTTTCACAGAATGCTTCTATGTAGTTTTTATTTGAAGATATTCCTTTTTCCACTATAGGCCACTGAGCGCTCCGAATGTCCACTTGCAGTTTCTAAAGAAAGAGTGTCTCAGAACTGCTCAATCAAAGGTAAGCTTCAACTCTGTTAGTTGAATGCAGAGAACAGAAAGATGTTACACAGAATGCTTCGGTGTTGTTTTTATTTCAAGATATTCCTTTTTCCACTATTGGCCCCTTAGCGCTCGGAATGTCCTCTTGCAGTTTCTACAGAAAGAGTGTTTCAGAACTGCTCAATCAAAAGTAAGCTTGTACTCTGTTAGTTGAATGCACAGAACAGAAAGGAGTTTCACAGAAAAGTTCTGTGTAGTTTTTATTTGAGGATATTACTTTTTCCACTATACGCCGCTTAGCGCAGAGGATGTCCATTTGCAATTTCTACAGAAAGTGTGTTTCAGAACTGCTCAATCAAAAGAAAGCTTCAACTCTGTTAGTTGAATGCACAGCAGAGAAACAAGTTTCACAGAATGCTTCTGTGTAGTTTTTATTTGAAGATATTCCTTTTTACACTGTAGGCCCCTTAGCGCTCCGAATGTCCACTTGTAGTTTCCCCAGAAAGAGTGTTTCAGAACTGCTCAATCAAAAGTAAGCTTGTAGTCTGTTAGTTGAATGCACAGACCAGAAAGCAGTTTCACAGAAAGGTTCTGTGTAGTTTTTATTTGAGGATATTCGTTTTTCCACAATACGCCCCTTAGCGCAGCGACTGTCCACTTGCAATTTCTACAGAAAGTGTGATTCAGAACTGCACAATCAAAAGTAAGTTTCAACTCTGTTAGTTGAATGCACAGAAGGGAAAAAAGTTTCACAGAATGCTTCTGTGTAGTTTTTATTTGAAGATATTCCTGTTTCCACTATAGGTTCCTGAGCACTCCGAATGTCCACTTGCAGTTTCTACAGAAAGAGTGTTTCAGAATTGCTCAATCAACAGTAAGGTTCAAATCTGTTAGTTGAATGCAGAGAACACAAAGGTGTTTCACGGAATGCTTCGGTGTAGTTGTTATTTCAAGATATTCCTTTTTACACTATAGGCCCGTTAGCGCTCCGAATGTCCACGTGCAGTTTCTACAGAAAGAGAGTTTCATAACTGCTCGATCGAAAGTAAGCTTCAACTCTGTTAGTTCAATGCACAGAACAGAAAGAAGTTTCACAGAATGCTTCTGTGTAGTTTTATTTGAGGATATTCCTTTTTCCACTAGAGACGCCATAGCCCTCCGAATGTCAAATTGCCTTTTCTACAGAAAGAATTTTTCAGAACTGCTCAATGAAACGTAAGCTTCAAATCTGTTAGTTGAATGCATGGAACAGGAAGTAGTTTTGTAGAATGCTTCTGTGTAGTTTTTATTTGAAGATATTCCTTTTTCCACTACAGGCCCCGTAGAGCTCCGAATGTCCACTTGCGGTTTCTACAGAAAGAGTGTTTCAGAACTGCTCAATCAAAAGTAAGCTTCAACTCTGTTAGTTGAATGCACAGCAGAGAAACAAGTTTCACAGAATGCTTCTGTGTAGTTTTTATTTGAAGATATTCCTTTTTCCACTACAGGCCCCGTAGCGCTCCGAAAGTGCAGTTGCAGTTTCTACTAAAAGAGTGTTTCAGAACAGCTCAATCAAGAGTAAGCTTCCACTCCGTTAGTTGAATGCAGAGAACAGAAAGAAGTTTCACAGAATGCTTCGTTGTAGTTTTTATTTCAAGATATTCCTTTTTACACTGTAGGCCCTTGAGCGCTCCGAATGTCCACTTGTAGTTTCCACAGAAAGAGTGTTTCAGAACTGCTCAATCAAAAGTAAGCTTGTACTCTGTTAGTTGAATGCACAGAGCAGAAAGCAGTTTCACAGAAAGGTTCTGTGTAGTTTTTATTTGAGGATATTCGTTTTTCCAAAATACGCCCCTTAGCGCAGCGACTGTCCACTTGCAATTTCTACAGAAAATGTGATTCAGAACTGCAAAATCAAAAGTAAGTTTCAACTCTGTTAGTTGAAAGCACAGAAGGGAAAGAAGTTTCACAGAATGCTTCTGTGTAGTTTTTATTTGAAGATATTCCTGTTTCCACTATAGGTTCCTGAGCGTTCCAAATGTCCACTTGCAGTTTCAAAAGAAAGAGTGTTTCAGAACTGCTCAATCAAAAGTAAGGTTCAAATCTGTTAGTTGAATGCAGAGAACACAAAGGTGTTTCACAGAATGCTTCGGTGTAGTTTTTATTTCAAGATATTCCTTTTTACACTATAGGCCCGTTAGCGCTCGGAATGTCCACGTGCAGTTTCTACAGAAAGAGTGTTTCATAACTGCTCAATCGAAAGTAAGCTTCAACTCTGTTAGTTGAATGCACAGAACAGAAAGAAGTTTCACAGAATGGTTCTGTGTAGTTTTCATTTGATGATACTCCTTTTTCCACTATAGGCTTCTGAGCGCTCTGAGTATCCACTTGCACTTTCTACAGAAAGAGTGTTTCAGAACTACCCAATCAAAAGTAAGCTTCAACTCTGTTAGTTGAATGAACAGAACAGAAAGTAGTTTCACAGAATGCTTCTGTGTAGTTTTCATTTGAAGATATTCCTTTTTCCACTAAAGGCCCTTAGCGCTCAGAATGTCCATTTGCAGTTTCTACAGAAAGAGTATTTCAGAACTGCTCAATCAAAAGTAAGGTTCAAATCTGTTAGGTGAATGCACAGAACAGAAAGGAGTTTCACAGAAACTTTCTGTGTAGTTTTTATTTGAGGATATTCCTTTTTCCACAATACGCCCCTTAGCCCAGAGGATGTCCAAATGCAATTTCTACAGAAAGTGTGTTTCAGAACTGCTCAATCAAAAGTAAGCTTCAACTCTGTTAGTTGAATGCAGAGAACAGAAAGAAGTTTCACAGAATGCTTCTGTGTAGTTTTTATTGGAAGATATTCCTTTTTCCACTATAGGCTTCCTAGCTCTCCAAATTTCCACTTGCACTTTCTACAGAAATAGTGTTTCATAACTGCTCAATCAAAAGTAATCTTCAACTCTGTTAGTTGAATGCACAGAACAGAAGGAAGTTTCACAGAATGCTTCTATGTGGTTTTTATTTGAAGATATTCCTTTTTCCACTATAGGCCACTGAGCGCTCTGAATGTCCACTTGCAGTTTCTAAAGAAAGAGTGTCTCAGAACTGCTCAATCAAAAGTAAGCTTCAACTCTGTTAGTTGAATGCAGAGAACAGAAAGTTGTTTCACAGAATGCTTCGGTGTTGTTTTTATTTCAAGATATTCCTTTTTCCACTATAGGCCCCTTAGCGCTCGGAATGTCCACTTGCAGTTTCTACAGAAAGAGTGTTTCAGAACTGCTCAATCAAAAGTAAGCTTGTAGTCTGTTAGTTGAATGCACAGAACAGAAAGGAGTTTCGTAGAAAAATTCTGTGTAGTTTTTATTTGAGGATATTACTTTTTCCACTATACGCCACTTAGCGCAGAGAATGTCCATTTGCAATTTCTACAGAACGTGTGTTTCAGAACTGCTCTATCAAAAGTAAGCTTCAACTCTGTTAGTTGAATGCACAGCAGAGAAACAAGTTTCACAGAATGCTTCTGTGTAGTTTTTATTTGAAGATATTCCTTTTTCCACTACAGGCCCCGTAGTGCTTCGAAAGTGCAGTTGCAGTTTCTACTGAAAGAGTGTTTCAGAACTGCTCACTCAAAAGTAAGCTTCAACTCCGTTAGTTGAATGCACAGAACAGAAAGAAGTTTCACAGAATGATTCGGTGTAGTTTTTATTTCAGGATATCCCTTTTTACACTGTAGGCCACTGAGCGCTCTGAATGTCCTCTTCTAGTTTCCACAGAAAGAGTGTTTCAGAACTGCTCAATCAAAAGTAAGCTTGTAGTCTGTTAGTTGAATGCACAGACCAGAAAGCAGTTTCACAGAAAGGTTCTGTGTAGTTTTTATTTGAGGATAGTCGTTTTTCCACAATACGCCCCTTAGCGCAGCGACTGTCCACTTGCAATTTCTATAGAAAGTGTGATTCAGAACTGCACAATCAAAAGTATGTTTCAACTCTGTTAGTTGAATGCACAGAAGGGAAAAAAGTTTCACAGAATGCTTCTGTGTAGTTTTTATTTGAAGATATTCCTGTTTCCACCATAGGTTCCTGAGCACTCCAAATGTCCACTTGCAGTTTCTACAGAAAGAGTGTTTCAGAACTGCTCAATCAAAAGTAAGGTTCAAATCTGTTAGTTGAATGCAGAGAACACAAAGGTGTTTCACAGAATGCTTCGGTGTAGTTTTTATTTCAAGATATTCCTTTTTACACTATAGGCCCGTTAGCGTTCCGAATGTCCACGTGCAGTTTCTACAGAAAGAGTGTTTCATAACTGCTCAATCGAAAGTAAGCTTCAACTCTGTTAGTTGAATGCACAGAACAGAAAGAAGTTTCACAGAATGCTTCTGTGTAGTTTTCATTTGATGATATTCCTTTTTCCACTATAGGCTTCTGAGCGCTCTGAGTATCCACTTGCAGTTTCTACAGAAAGAGTGTTTCTGAACTACCCAATCAAAAGTGAGCTTCAACTCTGTTAGTTGAATGAACAGAACAGAAAGTAGTTTCACAGAATGCATCTGTGTAGTTTTCATTTGAAGATATTCCTTTTTCCACTAAAGGCCCTTAGCGCTCAGAATGTCCATTTGCAGTTTCTACAGAAAGAGTATTTCCGAACTGCTCAATCAAAAGTAAGGTTCAAATCTGTTAGGTGAATGCACAGAACAGAAAGGAGTTTCACAGAAACTTTCTGTGTAGTTTTTATTTGAGGATATTCCTTTTTCCACAATACGCCCCTTAGCCCAGAGAATGTCCAATTGCAATTTCTACAGAAAGTGTGTTTCAGAACTGCTCAATCAAAAGTAAGCTTCAACTCTGTTAGTTGAATGCAGAGAACAGAAAGAAGTTTCACAGAATGCTTCTGTGTAGTTTTTATTGGAAGATATTCCTTTTTCCAGTATAGGCTTCCTAGCTCTCCAAATTTCCACTTGCACTTTCTACAGAAATAGTGTTTCATAACTGCTCAATCAAAAGTAATCTTCAAATCTGTTAGTTGAATGCACAGAGCAGAAGGAAGTTTCACAGAATGCTTCTATGTAGTTTTTATTTGAAGATATTCCTTTTTCCACTATAGGCCACTGAGCGCTCTGAATGTCCACTTGCAGTTTCTAAAGAAAGAGTGTCTCAGAACTGCTCAATCAAAAGTAAGCTTCAACTCTGTTAGTTGAATGCAGAGAACAGAAAGTTGTTTCACAGAATGCTATGGTGTTGTTTTTATTTCAAGATATTCCTTTTTCCACTATAGGCCCCTTAGCGCTCGGAATGTCCACTTGCAGTTTCTGCAGAAAGAGTGTTTCAGAACTGCTCAATCAAAAGTAAGCTTGTAGTCTGTTAGTTGAATGCACAGAACAGAAAGGAGTTTCACAGAAAAGTTCTGTGTAGTTTTTATTTGAGGATATTACTTTTTCCACTATACGCCACTTAGCGCAGAGAATGTCTTTTTGAATTTCTACAGAACGTGTGTTTCAGAACTGCTCTATCAAATGTAAGCTTCAACTCTGTTAGTTGAATGCACAGCAGAGAAACAAGTTTCACAGAATGCTTCTGTGTAGTTTTTATTTGAAGATATTCCTTTTTCCACTACAGGCCCCGTAGCGCTTCGAAAGTGCAGTTGCAGTTTCTACTGAAAGAGTGTTTCAGAACTGCTCACTCAAAAGTAAGCTTCAACTCCGTTAGTTGAATGCACAGAACAGAAAGAAGTTTCACAGAATGCTTCGGTGTAGTTTTTATTTCAGGATATCCCTTTTTACACTGTAGGCCACTGAGCGCTCTGAATGTCCTCTTCTAGTTGCCACAGAAAGAGTGTTTCAGAACTGCTCAATCAAAAGTAAGCTTGTAGTCTGTTACTTGAAGGCACAGACCAGAAAGCAGTTTCACAGAAAGGTTCTGTGTAGTTTTTATTTGAGGATAGTCGTTTTTCCACAATACGCCCCTTAGCGCAGCGACTGTCCACTTGCAATTTCTACAGAAAGTGTGATTCAGAACTGCACAATCAAAAGTAAGTTTCAACTCTGTTAGTTGAATGCACAGAAGGGAAAAAAGTTTCACAGAATGCTTCTGTGTAGTTTTTATTTGAAGATATTCCTGTTTCCACCATAGGTTCCTGAGCACTCCAAATGTCCACTTGCAGTTTCTACAGAAAGAGTGTTTCAGAACTGCTCAATCAAAAGTGAGGTTCAAATCTGTTAGTTGAATGCAGAGAACACAAAGGTGTTTCACAGAATGCTTCGGTGTTGTTTTTATTTCAAGATATTCCTTTTTACACTATAGGCCCGTTAGCGCTCCGAATGTCCACGTGCAGTTTCTACAGAAAGAGTGTTTCATAACTGCTCAATCGAAAGTAAGCTTCAACTCTGTTAGTTGAATGCACAGAACAGAAAGAAGTTTCACAGAATGCTTCTGTGTAGTTTTCATTTGATGATATTCCTTTTTCCACTATAGGCTTCTGAGCGCTCTGAGTATCCACTTGCAGTTTCTACAGAAAGAGTGTTTCAGAACTACCTAATCAAAAGTAAGCTTCAACTCTGTTAGTCGAATGAACAGAAGAGAAAGTAGTTTCACAGAATGCTTCTGTGTAGTTTTCATTTGAAGATATTCCTTTTTCCACTAAAGGCCCTTAGCACTCAGAATGTCCATTTGCAGTTTCTACAGAAAGAGTATTTCAGAACTGCTCAATCCAAAGTAAGGTTCAAAACTGTTAGTTGAATGCACAGAACAGAAAGGAGTTTCACAGAAACTTTCTCTGTAGTTTTTATTTGAGGATATACCTTTTTCCACTAAAGGCCCTTAGCCCAGAGAATGTCCAATTGCAATTTCTACAGAAAGTGTGTTTCAGAACTGCTCAATCAAAAGTAGGCTTCAACTCTGTTAGTTGAATGCAGAGAACAGAAAGAAGTTTCACAGAATGCTTCTGTGTAGTTTTTATTGGAAGATATTCCTTTTTCCACTATAGGCTTCCTAGCTCTCCAAATTTCCACTTGCACTTTCTACAGAAATAGTGTTTCATAACTGCTCAATCAAAAGTAATCTTCAACTCTGTTAGTTGAATGCACAGAACAGAAGGAAGTTTCACAGAATGCTTCTATGTAGTTTTTATTTGAAGATATTCCTTTTTCCACTATAGGCCACTGAGCGCTCCGAATGTCCACTTGCAGTTTCTAAAGAAAGAGTGTCTCAGAACTGCTCAATAAAAGGTAAGCTTCAACTCTGTTAGTTGAATGCAGAGAACAGAAAGATGTTACACAGAATGCTTCGGTGTTGTTTTTATTTCAAGATATTCCTTTTTCCACTATTGGCCCCTTAGCGCTCGGAATGTCCTCTTGCAGTTTCTACAGAAAGAGTGTTTCAGAACTGCTCAATCAAAAGTAAGCTTGTACTCTGTTAGTTGAATGCACAGAACAGAAAGGAGTTTCACAGAAAAGTTCTGTGTAGTTTTTATTTGAGGATATTACTTTTTCCACTATACGCCGCTTAGCGCAGAGGATGTCCATTTGCAATTTCTACAGAAAGTGTGTTTCAGAACTGCTCAATCAAAAGTAAGTTTCAACTCTGTTAGTTGAATGCACAGAAGGGAAAAAAGTTTCACAGAATGCTTCTGTGTAGTTTTTATTTGAAGATATTCCTGTTTCCACTATAGGTTCCTGAGCACTCCGAATGTCCACTTGCAGTTTCTACAGAAAGAGTGTTTCAGAACTGCTCAATCAAAAGTAAGGTTCAAATCTGTTAGTTGAATGCAGAGAACACAAAGGTGTTTCACGGAATGCTTCGGTGTAGTTGTTATTTCAAGATATTCCTTTTTACACTATAGGCCCGTTAGCGCTCCGAATGTCCACGTGCAGTTTCTACAGAAAGAGAGTTTCATAACTGCTCGATCGAAAGTAAGCTTCAACTCTGTTAGTTCAATGCACAGAACGGAAAGAAGTTTCACAGAATGCTTCTGTGTAGTTTTATTTGAGGATATTCCTTTTTCCACTAGAGACGCCATAGCCCTCCGAATGTCAAATTGCCTTTTCTACAGAAAGAATTTTTCAGAACTGCTCAATGAAACGTAAGCTTCAAATCTGTTAGTTGAATGCATGGAACAGGAAGTAGTTTTGTAGAATGCTTCTGTGTAGTTTTTATTTGAAGATATTCCTTTTTCCACTACAGGCCCCGTAGAGCTCCGAATGTCCACTTGCGGTTTCTACAGAAAGAGTGTTTCAGAACTGCTCAATCAAAAGTAAGCTTCAACTCTGTTAGTTGAATGCACAGCAGAGAAACAAGTTTCACAGAATGCTTCTGTGTAGTTTTTATTTGAAGATATTCCTTTTTCCACTACAGGCCCCGTAGCGCTCCGAAAGTGCAGTTGCAGTTTCTACTAAAAGAGTGTTTCAGAACAGCTCAATCAAAAGTAAGCTTCCACTCCGTTAGTTGAATGCAGAGAACAGAAAGAAGTTTCACAGAATGCTTCGTTGTAGTTTTTATTTCAAGATATTCCTTTTTACACTGTAGGCCCTTGAGTGCTCCGAATGTCCACTTGTAGTTTCCACAGAAAGAGTGTTTCAGAACTGCTCAATCAAAAGTAAGCTTGTACTCTGTTAGTTGAATGCACAGACCAGAAAGCAGTTTCACAGAAAGGTTCTGTGTAGTTTTTATTTGAGGATATTCGTTTTTCCAAAATACGCCCCTTAGCGCAGCGACTGTCCACTTGCAATTTCTACAGAAAGTGTGATTCAGAACTGCAAAATCAAAAGTAAGTTTCAACTCTGTTAGTTGAAAGCACAGAAGGGAAAGAAGTTTCACAGAATGCTTCTGTGTAGTTTTTATTTGAAGATATTCCTGTTTCCACTATAGGTTCCTGAGCGTTCCAAATGTCCACTTGCAGTTTCAAAAGAAAGAGTGTTTCAGAACTGCTCAATCAAAAGTAAGGTTCAAATCTGTTAGTTGAATGCAGAGAACACAAAGGTGTTTCACAGAATGCTTCGGTGTAGTTTTTATTTCAAGATATTCCTTTTTACACTATAGGCCGGTTAGCGCTCGGAATGTCCACGTGCAGTTTCTACAGAAAGAGTGTTTCATAACTGCTCAATCGAAAGTAAGCTTCAACTCTGTTAGTTGAATGCACAGAACAGAAAGAAGTTTCACAGAATGGTTCTGTGTAGTTTTCATTTGATGATATTCCTTTTTCCACTATAGGCTTCTGAGCGCTGTGAGTATCCACTTGCAGTTTCTACAGAAAGAGTGTTTCAGAACTACCCAATCAAAAGTAAGCTTCAACTCTGTTAGTTGAATGAACAGAACAGAAAGTAGTTTCACAGAATGCTTCTGTGTAGTTTTCATTTGAAGATATTCCTTTTTCCACTAAAGGCCCTTAGCGCTCAGAATGTCCATTTGCAGTTTCTACAGAAAGAGTATTTCAGAACTGCTCAATCAAAAGTAAGGTTCAAATCTGTTAGGTGAATGCACAGAACAGAAAGGAGTTTCACAGAAACTTTCTGTGTAGTTTTTATTTGAGGATATTCCTTTTTCCACAATACGCCCCTTAGCCCAGAGGATGTCCAAATGCAATTTCTACAGAAAGTGTGTTTCAGAACTGCTCAATCAAAAGTAAGCTTCAACTCTGTTAGTTGAATGCAGAGAACAGAAAGAAGTTTCACAGAATGCTTCTGTGTAGTTTTTATTGGAAGATATTCCTTTTTCCACTATAGGCTTCCTAGCTCTCCAAATTTCCACTTGCACTTTCTACAGAAATAGTGTTTCATAACTGCTCAATCAAAAGTAATCTTCAACTCTGTTAGTTGAATGCACAGAACAGAAGGAAGTTTCACAGAATGCTTCTATGTGGTTTTTATTTGAAGATATTCCTTTTTCCACTATAGGCCACTGAGCGCTCTGAATGTCCACTTGCAGTTTCTAAAGAAAGAGTGTCTCAGAACTGCTCAATCAAAAGTAAGCTTCAACTCTGTTAGTTGAATGCAGAGAACAGAAAGTTGTTTCACAGAATGCTTCGGTGTTGTTTTTATTTCAAGATATTCCTTTTTCCACTATAGGCCCCTTAGCGCTCGGAATGTCCACTTGCAGTTTCTACAGAAAGAGTGTTTCAGAACTGCTCAATCAAAAGTAAGCTTGTACTCTGTTAGTTGAATGCACAGAACAGAAAGGAGTTTCACAGAAAAGTTCTGTGTAGTTTTTATTTGAGGATATTACTTTTTCCACTATACGCCGCTTAGCGCAGAGGATGTCCATTTGCAATTTCTACAGAAAGTGTGTTTCAGAACTGCTCAATCAAAAGTAAGTTTCAACTCTGTTAGTTGAATGCACAGAAGGGAAAAAAGTTTCACAGAATGCTTCTGTGTAGTTTTTATTTGAAGATATTCCTGTTTCCACTATAGGTTCCTGAGCACTCCGAATGTCCACTTGCAGTTTCTACAGAAAGAGTGTTTCAGAACTGCTCAATCAAAAGTAAGGTTCAAATCTGTTAGTTGAATGCAGAGAACACAAAGGTGTTTCACGGAATGCTTCGGTGTAGTTGTTATTTCAAGATATTCCTTTTTACACTATAGGCCCGTTAGCGCTCCGAATGTCCACGTGCAGTTTCTACAGAAAGAGAGTTTCATAACTGCTCGATCGAAAGTAAGCTTCAACTCTGTTAGTTCAATGCACAGAACGGAAAGAAGTTTCACAGAATGCTTCTGTGTAGTTTTATTTGAGGATATTCCTTTTTCCACTAGAGATGCCATAGCCCTCCGAATGTCAAATTGCCTTTTGTACAGAAAGAATTTTTCAGAACTGCTCAATGAAACGTAAGCTTCAAATCTGTTAGTTGAATGCATGGAACAGGAAGTAGTTTTGTAGAATGCTTCTGTGTAGTTTTTATTTGAAGATATTCCTTTTTCCACTACAGGCCCCGTAGAGCTCCGAATGTCCACTTGCGGTTTCTACAGAAAGAGTGTTTCAGAACTGCTCAATCAAAAGTAAGCTTCAACTCTGTTAGTTGAATGCACAGCAGAGAAACAAGTTTCACAGAATGCTTCTGTGTAGTTTTTATTTGAAGATATTCCTTTTTCCACTACAGGCCCCGTAGCGCTCCGAAAGTGCAGTTGCAGTTTCTACTAAAAGAGTGTTTCAGAACAGCTCAATCAAAAGTAAGCTTCCACTCCGTTAGTTGAATGCAGAGAACAGAAAGAAGTTTCACAGAATGCTTCGTTGTAGTTTTTATTTCAAGATATTCCTTTTTACACTGTAGGCCCTTGAGCGCTCCGAATGTCCACTTGTAGTTTCCACAGAAAGAGTGTTTCAGAACTGCTCAATCAAAAGTAAGCTTGTACTCTGTTAGTTGAATGCACAGACCAGAAAGCAGTTTCACAGAAAGGTTCTGTGTAGTTTTTATTTGAGGATATTCGTTTTTCCAAAATACGCCCCTTAGCGCAGCGACTGTCCACTTGCAATTTCTACAGAAAGTGTGATTCAGAACTGCAAAATCAAAAGTAAGTTTCAACTCTGTTAGTTGAAAGCACAGAAGGGAAAGAAGTTTCACAGAATGCTTCTGTGTAGTTTTTATTTGAAGATATTCCTGTTTCCACTATAGGTTCCTGAGCGTTCCAAATGTCCACTTGCAGTTTCAAAAGAAAGAGTGTTTCAGAACTGCTCAATCAAAAGTAAGGTTCAAATCTGTTAGTTGAATGCAGAGAACACAAAGGTGTTTCACAGAATGCTTCGGTGTAGTTTTTATTTCAAGATATTCCTTTTTACACTATAGGCCCGTTAGCGCTCGGAATGTCCACGTGCAGTTTCTACAGAAAGAGTGTTTCATAACTGCTCAATCGAAAGTAAGCTTCAACTCTGTTAGTTGAATGCACAGAACAGAAAGAAGTTTCACAGAATGGTTCTGTGTAGTTTTCATTTGATGATATTCCTTTTTCCACTATAGGCTTCTGAGCGCTCTGAGTATCCACTTGCAGTTTCTACAGAAAGAGTGTTTCAGAACTACCCAATCAAAAGTAAGCTTCAACTCTGTTAGTTGAATGAACAGAACAGAAAGTAGTTTCACAGAATGCTTCTGTGTAGTTTTCATTTGAAGATATTCCTTTTTCCACTAAAGGCCCTTAGCGCTCAGAATGTCCATTTGCAGTTTCTACAGAAAGAGTATTTCAGAACTGCTCAATCAAAAGTAAGGTTCAAATCTGTTAGGTGAATGCACAGAACAGAAAGGAGTTTCACAGAAACTTTCTGTGTAGTTTTTATTTGAGGATATTCCTTTTTCCACAATACGCCCCTTAGCCCAGAGGATGTCCAAATGCAATTTCTACAGAAAGTGTGTTTCAGAACTGCTCAATCAAAAGTAAGCTTCAACTCTGTTAGTTGAATGCAGAGAACAGAAAGAAGTTTCACAGAATGCTTCTGTGTAGTTTTTATTGGAAGATATTCCTTTTTCCACTATAGGCTTCCTAGCTCTCCAAATTTCCACTTGCACTTTCTACAGAAATAGTGTTTCATAACTGCTCAATCAAAAGTAATCTTCAACTCTGTTAGTTGAATGCACAGAACAGAAGGAAGTTTCACAGAATGCTTCTATGTGGTTTTTATTTGAAGATATTCCTTTTTCCACTATAGGCCACTGAGCGCTCTGAATGTCCACTTGCAGTTTCTAAAGAAAGAGTGTCTCAGAACTGCTCAATCAAAAGTAAGCTTCAACTCTGTTAGTTGAATGCAGAGAACAGAAAGTTGTTTCACAGAATGCTTCGGTGTTGTTTTTATTTCAAGATATTCCTTTTTCCACTATAGGCCCCTTAGCGCTCGGAATGTCCACTTGCAGTTTCTACAGAAAGAGTGTTTCAGAACTGCTCAATCAAAAGTAAGCTTGTAGTCTGTTAGTTGAATGCACAGAACAGAAAGGAGTTTCGTAGAAAAGTTCTGTGTAGTTTTTATTTGAGGATATTACTTTTTCCAGTATACGCCACTTAGCGCAGAGAATGTCCATTTGCAATTTCTACAGAACGTGTGTTTCAGAACTGCTCTATCAAAAGTAAGTTTCAACTCTGTTAGTTGAATGCACAGCAGAGAAACAAGTTTCACAGAATGCTTCTGTGTAGTTTTTATTTGAAGATATTCCTTTTTCCACTACAGGCCCCGTAGTGCTTCGAAAGTGCAGTTGCAGTTTCTACTGAAAGAGTGTTTCAGAACTGCTCACTCAAAAGTAAGCTTCAACTCCGTTAGTTGAATGCACAGAACAGAAAGAAGTTTCACAGAATGCTTCGGTGTAGTTTTTATTTCAGGATATCCCTTTTTACACTGTAGGCCACTGAGCGCTCTGAATGTCCTCTTCTAGTTTCCACAGAAAGAGTGTTTCAGAACTGCTCAATCAAAAGTAAGCTTGTACTCTGTTACTTGAAGGCACAGACCAGAAAGCAGTTTCACAGAAAGGTTCTGTGTAGTTTTTATTTGAGGATAGTCGTTTTTCCACAATACGCCCCTTAGCGCAGCGACTGTCCACTTGCAATTTCTACAGAAAGTGTGATTCAGAACTGCACAATCAAAAGTAAGTTTCAACTCTGTTAGTTGAATGCACAGAAGGGAAAAAAGTTTCACAGAATGCTTCTGTGTAGTTTTTATTTCAAGATATTCCCGTTTCCACCATAGGTTCCTGAGCACTCCAAATGTCCACTTGCAGTTTCTACAGAAAGAGTGTTTCAGAACTGCTCAATCAAAAGTGAGGTTCAAATCTGTTAGTTGAATGCAGAGAACACAAAGGTGTTTCACAGAATGCTTCAGTGTTGTTTTTATTTCAAGATATTCCTTTTTACACTATAGGCCCGTTAGCGCTCCGAATGTCCACGTGCAGTTTCTACAGAAAGAGTGTTTCATAACTGCTGAATCGAAAGTAAGCTTCAACTCTGTTAGTTGAATGCACAGAACAGAAAGAAGTTTCACAGAATGCTTCTGTGTAGTTTTGATTTGATGATATTCCTTTTTCCACTATAGGCTTCTGAGCGCTCTGAGTATCCACTTGCAGTTTCTACAGAAAGAGTGTTTCAGAACTACCCAATCAAAAGTAAGCTTCAACTCTGTTAGTCGAATGAACAGAAGAGAAAGTAGTTTCACAGAATGCTTCTGTGTAGTTTTCATTTGAAGATATTCCTTTTTCCACTAAAGGCCCTTAGCACTCAGAATGTCCATTTGCAGTTTCTACAGAAAGAGTATTTCAGAACTGCTCAATCCAAAGTAAGGTTCAAAACTGTTAGTTGAATGCACAGAACAGAAAGGAGTTTCACAGAAACTTTCTCTGTAGTTTTTATTTGAGGATATACCTTTTTCCACTAAAGGCCCTTAGCCCAGAGAATGTCCAATTGCAATTTCTACAGAAAGTGTGTTTCAGAACTGCTCAATCAAAAGTAGGCTTCAACTCTGTTAGTTGAATGCAGAGAACAGAAAGAAGTTTCACAGAATGCTTCTCTGTAGTTTTTATTGGAAGATATTCCTTTTTCCACTATAGGCTTCCTAGCTCTCCAAATTTCCACTTGCACTTTCTACAGAAATAGTGTTTCATAACTGCTCAATCAAAAGTAATCTTCAACTCTGTTAGTTGAATGCACAGAACAGAAGGAAGTTTCACAGAATGCTTCTATGTAGTTTTTATTTGAAGATATTCCTTTTTCCACTATAGGCCACTGAGCGCTCCGAATGTCCACTTGCAGTTTCTAAAGAAAGAGTGTCTCAGAACTGCTCAATCAAAGGTAAGCTTCAACTCTGTTAGTTGAATGCAGAGAACAGAAAGATGTTACACAGAATGCTTCGGTGTTGTTTTTATTTCAAGATATTCCTTTTTCCACTATTGGCCCCTTAGCGCTCAGAATGTCCTCTTGCAGTTTCTACAGAAAGAGTGTTTCAGAACTGCTCAATCAAAAGTAAGCTTGTACTCTGTTAGTTGAATGCACAGAACAGAAAGGAGTTTCACAGAAAAGTTCTGTGTAGTTTTTATTTGAGGATATTACTTTTTCCACTATACGCCGCTTAGCGCAGAGGATGTCCATTTGCAATTTCTACAGAAAGTGTGTTTCAGAACTGCTCAATCAAAAGAAAGCTTCAACTCTGTTAGTTGAATGCACAGCAGAGAAACAAGTTTCACAGAATGCTTCTGTGTAGTTTTTATTTGAAGATATTCCTTTTTACACTGTAGGCCCCTTAGCGCTCCGAATGTCCACTTGTAGTTTCCCCAGAAAGAGTGTTTCAGAACTGCTCAATCAAAAGTAAGCTTGTAGTCTGTTAGTTGAATGCACAGACCAGAAAGCAGTTTCACAGAAAGGTTCTGTGTAGTTTTTATTTGAGGATATTCGTTTTTCCACAATACGCCCCTTAGCGCAGCGACTGTCCACTTGCAATTTCTACAGAAAGTGTGATTCAGAACTGCACAATCAAAAGTAAGTTTCAACTCTGTTAGTTGAATGCACAGAAGGGAAAAAAGTTGCACAGAAGGGAAAAAACTTTCACAGAATGCTTCTGTGTAGTTTTTATTTGAAGATATTCCTGTTTCCACTATAGGTTCCTGAGCACTCCGAATGTCCACTTGCAGTTTCTACAGAAAGAGTGTTTCAGAACTGCTCAATCAAAAGTAAGGTTCAAATCTGTTAGTTGAATGCAGAGAACACAAAGGTGTTTCACGGAATGCTTCGGTGTAGTTGTTATTTCAAGATATTCCTTTTTACACTATAGGCCCGTTAGCGCTCCGAATGTCCACGTGCAGTTTCTACAGAAAGAGAGTTTCATAACTGCTCGATCGAAAGTAAGCTTCAACTCTGTTAGTTCAATGCACAGAACAGAAAGAAGTTTCACAGAATGCTTCTGTGTAGTTTTATTTGAGGATATTCCTTTTTCCACTAGAGACGCCATAGCCCTCCGAATGTCAAATTGCCTTTTCTACAGAAAGAATTTTTCAGAACTGCTCAATGAAACGTAAGCTTCAAATCTGTTAGTTGAATGCATGGAACAGAAAGTAGTTTTGTAGAATGCTTCTGTGTAGTTTTTATTTGAAGATATTCCTTTTTCCACTACAGGCCCCGTAGAGCTCCGAATGTCCACTTGCGGTTTCTACAGAAAGAGTGTTTCAGAACTGCTCAATCAAAAGTAAGCTTCAACTCTGTTAGTTGAATGCACAGCAGAGAAACAAGTTTCACAGAATGCTTCTGTGTAGTTTTTATTTGAAGATATTCCTTTTTCCACTACAGGCCCCGTAGCGCTCCGAAAGTGCAGTTGCAGTTTCTACTAAAAGAGTGTTTCAGAACAGCTCAATCAAGAGTAAGCTTCCACTCCGTTAGTTGAATGCAGAGAACAGAAAGAAGTTTCACAGAATGCTTCGTTGTAGTTTTTATTTCAAGATATTCCTTTTTACACTGTAGGCCCTTGAGCGCTCCGAATGTCCACTTGTAGTTTCCACAGAAAGAGTGTTTCAGAACTGCTCAATCAAAAGTAAGCTTGTACTCTGTTAGTTGAATGCACAGAGCAGAAAGCAGTTTCACAGAAAGGTTCTGTGTAGTTTTTATTTGAGGATATTCGTTTTTCCAAAATACGCCCCTTAGCGCAGCGACTGTCCACTTGCAATTTCTACAGAAAATGTGATTCAGAACTGCAAAATCAAAAGTAAGTTTCAACTCTGTTAGTTGAAAGCACAGAAGGGAAAGAAGTTTCACAGAATGCTTCTGTGTAGTTTTTATTTGAAGATATTCCTGTTTCCACTATAGGTTCCTGAGCGTTCCAAATGTCCACTTGCAGTTTCAAAAGAAAGAGTGTTTCAGAACTGCTCAATCAAAAGTAAGGTTCAAATCTGTTAGTTGAATGCAGAGAACACAAAGGTGTTTCACAGAATGCTTCGGTGTAGTTTTTATTTCAAGATATTCCTTTTTACACTATAGGCCCGTTAGCGCTCGGAATGTCCACGTGCAGTTTCTACAGAAAGAGTGTTTCATAACTGCTCAATCGAAAGTAAGCTTCAACTCTGTTAGTTGAATGCACAGAACAGAAAGAAGTTTCACAGAATGGTTCTGTGTAGTTTTCATTTGATGATATTCCTTTTTCCACTATAGGCTTCTGAGCGCTCTGAGTATCCACTTGCAGTTTCTACAGAAAGAGTGTTTCAGAACTACCCAATCAAAAGTAAGCTTCAACTCTGTTAGTTGAATGAACAGAACAGAAAGTAGTTTCACAGAATGCTTCTGTGTAGTTTTCATTTGAAGATATTCCTTTTTCCACTAAAGGCCCTTAGCGCTCAGAATGTCCATTTGCAGTTTCTACAGAAAGAGTATTTCAGAACTGCTCAATCAAAAGTAAGGTTCAAATCTGTTAGGTGAATGCACAGAACAGAAAGGAGTTTCACAGAAACTTTCTGTGTAGTTTTTATTTGAGGATATTCCTTTTTCCACAATACGCCCCTTAGCCCAGAGGATGTCCAAATGCAATTTCTACAGAAAGTGTGTTTCAGAACTGCTCAATCAAAAGTAAGCTTCAACTCTGTTAGTTGAATGCAGAGAACAGAAAGAAGTTTCACAGAATGCTTCTGTGTAGTTTTTATTGGAAGATATTCCTTTTTCCACTATAGGCTTCCTAGCTCTCCAAATTTCCACTTGCACTTTCTACAGAAATAGTGTTTCATAACTGCTCAATCAAAAGTAATCTTCAACTCTGTTAGTTGAATGCACAGAACAGAAGGAAGTTTCACAGAATGCTTCTATGTGGTTTTTATTTGAAGATATTCCTTTTTCCACTATAGGCCACTGAGCGCTCTGAATGTCCACTTGCAGTTTCTAAAGAAAGAGTGTCTCAGAACTGCTCAATCAAAAGTAAGCTTCAACTCTGTTAGTTGAATGCAGAGAACAGAAAGTTGTTTCACAGAATGCTTCGGTGTTGTTTTTATTTCAAGATATTCCTTTTTCCACTATAGGCCCCTTAGCGCTCGGAATGTCCACTTGCAGTTTCTACAGAAAGAGTGTTTCAGAACTGCTCAATCAAAAGTAAGCTTGTAGTCTGTTAGTTGAATGCACAGAACAGAAAGGAGTTTCGTAGAAAAATTCTGTGTAGTTTTTATTTGAGGATATTACTTTTTCCACTATACGCCACTTAGCGCAGAGAATGTCCATTTGCAATTTCTACAGAACGTGTGTTTCAGAACTGCTCTATCAAAAGTAAGCTTCAACTCTGTTAGTTGAATGCACAGCAGAGAAACAAGTTTCACAGAATGCTTCTGTGTAGTTTTTATTTGAAGATATTCCTTTTTCCACTACAGGCCCCGTAGTGCTTCGAAAGTGCAGTTGCAGTTTCTACTGAAAGAGTGTTTCAGAACTGCTCACTCAAAAGTAAGCTTCAACTCCGTTAGTTGAATGCACAGAACAGAAAGAAGTTTCACAGAATGATTCGGTGTAGTTTTTATTTCAGGATATCCCTTTTTACACTGTAGGCCACTGAGCGCTCTGAATGTCCTCTTCTAGTTTCCACAGAAAGAGTGTTTCAGAACTGCTCAATCAAAAGTAAGCTTGTAGTCTGTTAGTTGAATGCACAGACCAGAAAGCAGTTTCACAGAAAGGTTCTGTGTAGTTTTTATTTGAGGATAGTCGTTTTTCCACAATACGCCCCTTAGCGCAGCGACTGTCCACTTGCAATTTCTATAGAAAGTGTGATTCAGAACTGCACAATCAAAAGTATGTTTCAACTCTGTTAGTTGAATGCACAGAAGGGAAAAAAGTTTCACAGAATGCTTCTGTGTAGTTTTTATTTGAAGATATTCCTGTTTCCACCATAGGTTCCTGAGCCCTCCAAATGTCCACTTGCAGTTTCTACAGAAAGAGTGTTTCAGAACTGCTCAATCAAAAGTAAGGTTCAAATCTGTTAGTTGAATGCAGAGAACACAAAGGTGTTTCACAGAATGCTTCGGTGTAGTTTTTATTTCAAGATATTCCTTTTTACACTATAGGCCCGTTAGCGTTCCGAATGTCCACGTGCAGTTTCTACAGAAAGAGTGTTTCATAACTGCTCAATCGAAAGTAAGCTTCAACTCTGTTAGTTGAATGCACAGAACAGAAAGAAGTTTCACAGAATGCTTCTGTGTAGTTTTCATTTGATGATATTCCTTTTTCCACTATAGGCTTCTGAGCGCTCTGAGTATCCACTTGCAGTTTCTACAGAAAGAGTGTTTCAGAACTACCCAATAAAAAGTGAGCTTCAACTCTGTTAGTTGAATGAACAGAACAGAAAGTAGTTTCACAGAATGCATCTGTGTAGTTTTCATTTGAAGATATTCCTTTTTCCAGTAAAGGCCCTTAGCGCTCAGAATGTCCATTTGCAGTTTCTACAGAAAGAGTATTTCCGAACTGCTCAATCAAAAGTAAGGTTCAAATCTGTTAGGTGAATGCACAGAACAGAAAGGAGTTTCACAGAAACTTTCTGTGTAGTTTTTATTTGAGGATATTCCTTTTTCCACAATACGCCCCTTAGCCCAGAGAATGTCCAATTGCAATTTCTACAGAAAGTGTGTTTCAGAACTGCTCAATCAAAAGTAAGCTTCAACTCTGTTAGTTGAATGCAGAGAACAGAAAGAAGTTTCACAGAATGCTTCTGTGTAGTTTTTATTGGAAGATATTCCTTTTTCCAGTATAGGCTTCCTAGCTCTCCAAATTTCCACTTGCACTTTCTACAGAAATAGTGTTTCATAACTGCTCAATCAAAAGTAATCTTCAAATCTGTTAGTTGAATGCACAGAGCAGAAGGAAGTTTCACAGAATGCTTCTATGTAGTTTTTATTTGAAGATATTCCTTTTTCCACTATAGGCCACTGAGCGCTCTGAATGTCCACTTGCAGTTTCTAAAGAAAGAGTGTCTCAGAACTGCTCAATCAAAAGTAAGCTTCAACTCTGTTAGTTGAATGCAGAGAACAGAAAGTTGTTTCACAGAATGCTATGGTGTTGTTTTTATTTCAAGATATTACTTTTTCCACTATAGGCCCCTTAGCGCTCGGAATGTCCACTTGCAGTTTCTGCAGAAAGAGTGTTTCAGAACTGCTCAATCAAAAGTAAGCTTGTAGTCTGTTAGTTGAATGCACAGAACAGAAAGGAGTTTCACAGAAAAGTTCTGTGTAGTTTTTATTTGAGGATATTACTTTTTCCACTATACGCCACTTAGCGCAGAGAATGTCTTTTTGAATTTCTACAGAACGTGTGTTTCAGAACTGCTCTATCAAATGTAAGCTTCAACTCTGTTAGTTGAATGCACAGCAGAGAAACAAGTTTCACAGAATGCTTCTGTGTAGTTTTTATTTGAAGATATTCCTTTTTCCACTACAGGCCCCGTAGCGCTTCGAAAGTGCAGTTGCAGTTTCTACTGAAAGAGTGTTTCAGAACTGCTCACTCAAAAGTAAGCTTCAACTCCGTTAGTTGAATGCACAGAAGAGAAAGAAGTTTCACAGAATGCTTCGGTGTAGTTTTTATTTCAGGATATCCCTTTTTACACTGTAGGCCACTGAGCGCTCTGAATGTCCTCTTCTAGTTGCCACAGAAAGAGTGTTTCAGAACTGCTCAATCAAAAGTAAGCTTGTAGTCTGTTACTTGAAGGCACAGACCAGAAAGCAGTTTCACAGAAAGGTTCTGTGTAGTTTTTATTTGAGGATAGTCGTTTTTCCACAATACGCCCCTTAGCGCAGCGACTGTCCACTTGCAATTTCTACAGAAAGTGTGATTCAGAACTGCACAATCAAAAGTAAGTTTCAACTCTGTTAGTTGAATGCACAGAAGGGAAAAAAGTTTCACAGAATGCTTCTGTGTAGTTTTTATTTGAAGATATTCCTGTTTCCACCATAGGTTCCTGAGCACTCCAAATGTCCACTTGCAGTTTCTACAGAAAGAGTGTTTCAGAACTGCTCAATCAAAAGTGAGGTTCAAATCTGTTAGTTGAATGCAGAGAACACAAAGGTGTTTCACAGAATGCTTCGGTGTTGTTTTTATTTCAAGATATTCCTTTTTACACTATAGGCCCGTTAGCGCTCCGAATGTCCACGTGCAGTTTCTACAGAAAGAGTGTTTCATAACTGCTCAATCAAAAGTAAGCTTCAACTCTGTTAGTTGAATGCACAGAACAGAAAGAAGTTTCACAGAATGCTTCTGTGTAGTTTTCATTTGATGATATTCCTTTTTCCACTATAGGCTTCTGAGCGCTCTGAGTATCCACTTGCAGTTTCTACAGAAAGAGTGTTTCAGAACTACCTAATCAAAAGTAAGCTTCAACTCTGTTAGTCGAATGAACAGAAGAGAAAGTAGTTTCACAGAATGCTTCTGTGTAGTTTTCATTTGAAGATATTCCTTTTTCCACTAAAGGCCCTTAGCACTCAGAATGTCCATTTGCAGTTTCTACAGAAAGAGTATTTCAGAACTGCTCAATCCAAAGTAAGGTTCAAAACTGTTAGTTGAATGCACAGAACAGAAAGGAGTTTCACAGAAACTTTCTCTGTAGTTTTTATTTGAGGATATACCTTTTTCCACTAAAGGCCCTTAGCCCAGAGAATGTCCAATTGCAATTTCTACAGAAAGTGTGTTTCAGAACTGCTCAATCAAAAGTAGGCTTCAACTCTGTTAGTTGAATGCAGAGAACAGAAAGAAGTTTCACAGAATGCTTCTGTGTAGTTTTTATTGGAAGATATTCCTTTTTCCACTATAGGCTTCCTAGCTCTCCAAATTTCCACTTGCACTTTCTACAGAAATAGAGTTTCATAACTGCTCAATCAAAAGTAATCTTCAACTCTGTTAGTTGAATGCACAGAACAGAAGGAAGTTTCACAGAATGCTTCTATGTAGTTTTTATTTGAAGATATTCCTTTTTCCACTATAGGCCACTGAGCGCTCCGAATGTCCACTTGCAGTTTCTAAAGAAAGAGTGTCTCAGAACTGCTCAATAAAAGGTAAGCTTCAACTCTGTTAGTTGAATGCAGAGAACAGAAAGATGTTACACAGAATGCTTCGGTGTTGTTTTTATTTCAAGATATTCCTTTTTCCACTATTGGCCCCTTAGCGCTCGGAATGTCCTCTTGCAGTTTCTACAGAAAGAGTGTTTCAGAACTGCTCAATCAAAAGTAAGCTTGTACTCTGTTAGTTGAATGCACAGAACAGAAAGGAGTTTCACAGAAAAGTTCTGTGTAGTTTTTATTTGAGGATATTACTTTTTCCACTATACGCCGCTTAGCGCAGAGGATGTCCATTTGCAATTTCTACAGAAAGTGTGTTTCAGAACTGCTCAATCAAAAGTAAGTTTCAACTCTGTTAGTTGAATGCACAGAAGGGAAAAAAGTTTCACAGAATGCTTCTGTGTAGTTTTTATTTGAAGATATTCCTGTTTCCACTATAGGTTCCTGAGCACTCCGAATGTCCACTTGCAGTTTCTACAGAAAGAGTGTTTCAGAACTGCTCAATCAAAAGTAAGGTTCAAATCTGTTAGTTGAATGCAGAGAACACAAAGGTGTTTCACGGAATGCTTCGGTGTAGTTGTTATTTCAAGATATTCCTTTTTACACTATAGGCCCGTTAGCGCTCCGAATGTCCACGTGCAGTTTCTACAGAAAGAGAGTTTCATAACTGCTCGATCGAAAGTAAGCTTCAACTCTGTTAGTTCAATGCACAGAACGGAAAGAAGTTTCACAGAATGCTTCTGTGTAGTTTTATTTGAGGATATTCCTTTTTCCACTAGAGACGCCATAGCCCTCCGAATGTCAAATTGCCTTTTCTACAGAAAGAATTTTTCAGAACTGCTCAATGAAACGTAAGCTTCAAATCTGTTAGTTGAATGCATGGAACAGGAAGTAGTTTTGTAGAATGCTTCTGTGTAGTTTTTATTTGAAGATATTCCTTTTTCCACTACAGGCCCCGTAGAGCTCCGAATGTCCACTTGCGGTTTCTACAGAAAGAGTGTTTCAGAACTGCTCAATCAAAAGTAAGCTTCAACTCTGTTAGTTGAATGCACAGCAGAGAAACAAGTTTCACAGAATGCTTCTGTGTAGTTTTTATTTGAAGATATTCCTTTTTCCACTACAGGCCCCGTAGCGCTCCGAAAGTGCAGTTGCAGTTTCTACTAAAAGAGTGTTTCAGAACAGCTCAATCAAAAGTAAGCTTCCACTCCGTTAGTTGAATGCAGAGAACAGAAAGAAGTTTCACAGAATGCTTCGTTGTAGTTTTTATTTCAAGATATTCCTTTTTACACTGTAGGCCCTTGAGCGCTCCGAATGTCCACTTGTAGTTTCCACAGAAAGAGTGTTTCAGAACTGCTCAATCAAAAGTAAGCTTGTACTCTGTTAGTTGAATGCACAGACCAGAAAGCAGTTTCACAGAAAGGTTCTGTGTAGTTTTTATTTGAGGATATTCGTTTTTCCAAAATACGCCCCTTAGCGCAGCGACTGTCCACTTGCAATTTCTACAGAAAGTGTGATTCAGAACTGCAAAATCAAAAGTAAGTTTCAACTCTGTTAGTTGAAAGCACAGAAGGGAAAGAAGTTTCACAGAATGCTTCTGTGTAGTTTTTATTTGAAGATATTCCTGTTTCCACTATAGGTTCCTGAGCGTTCCAAATGTCCACTTGCAGTTTCAAAAGAAAGAGTGTTTCAGAACTGCTCAATCAAAAGTAAGGTTCAAATCTGTTAGTTGAATGCAGAGAACACAAAGGTGTTTCACAGAATGCTTCGGTGTAGTTTTTATTTCAAGATATTCCTTTTTACACTATAGGCCCGTTAGCGCTCGGAATGTCCACGTGCAGTTTCTACAGAAAGAGTGTTTCATAACTGCTCAATCGAAAGTAAGCTTCAACTCTGTTAGTTGAATGCACAGAACAGAAAGAAGTTTCACAGAATGGTTCTGTGTAGTTTTCATTTGATGATATTCCTTTTTCCACTATAGGCTTCTGAGCACTCTGAGTATCCACTTGCAGTTTCTACAGAAAGAGTGTTTCAGAACTACCCAATCAAAAGTAAGCTTCAACTCTGTTAGTTGAATGAACAGAACAGAAAGTAGTTTCACAGAATGCTTCTGTGTAGTTTTCATTTGAAGATATTCCTTTTTCCACTAAAGGCCCTTAGCGCTCAGAATGTCCATTTGCAGTTTCTACAGAAAGAGTATTTCAGAACTGCTCAATCAAAAGTAAGGTTCAAATCTGTTAGGTGAATGCACAGAACAGAAAGGAGTTTCACAGAAACTTTCTGTGTAGTTTTTATTTGAGGATATTCCTTTTTCCACAATACGCCCCTTAGCCCAGAGGATGTCCAAATGCAATTTCTACAGAAAGTGTGTTTCAGAACTGCTCAATCAAAAGTAAGCTTCAACTCTGTTAGTTGAATGCAGAGAACAGAAAGAAGTTTCACAGAATGCTTCTGTGTAGTTTTTATTGGAAGATATTCCTTTTTCCACTATAGGCTTCCTAGCTCTCCAAATTTCCACTTGCACTTTCTACAGAAATAGTGTTTCATAACTGCTCAATCAAAAGTAATCTTCAACTCTGTTAGTTGAATGCACAGAACAGAAGGAAGTTTCACAGAATGCTTCTATGTGGTTTTTATTTGAAGATATTCCTTTTTCCACTATAGGCCACTGAGCGCTCTGAATGTCCACTTGCAGTTTCTAAAGAAAGAGTGTCTCAGAACTGCTCAATCAAAAGTAAGCTTCAACTCTGTTAGTTGAATGCAGAGAACAGAAAGTTGTTTCACAGAATGCTTCGGTGTTGTTTTTATTTCAAGATATTCCTTTTTCCACTATAGGCCCCTTAGCGCTCGGAATGTCCACTTGCAGTTTCTACAGAAAGAGTGTTTCAGAACTGCTCAATCAAAAGTAAGCTTGTACTCTGTTAGTTGAATGCACAGAACAGAAAGGAGTTTCACAGAAAAGTTCTGTGTAGTTTTTATTTGAGGATATTACTTTTTCCACTATACGCCGCTTAGCGCAGAGGATGTCCATTTGCAATTTCTACAGAAAGTGTGTTTCAGAACTGCTCAATCAAAAGTAAGTTTCAACTCTGTTAGTTGAATGCACAGAAGGGAAAAAAGTTTCACAGAATGCTTCTGTGTAGTTTTTATTTGAAGATATTCCTGTTTCCACTATAGGTTCCTGAGCACTCCGAATGTCCACTTGCAGTTTCTACAGAAAGAGTGTTTCAGAACTGCTCAATCAAAAGTAAGGTTCAAATCTGTTAGTTGAATGCAGAGAACACAAAGGTGTTTCACGGAATGCTTCGGTGTAGTTGTTATTTCAAGATATTCCTTTTTACACTATAGGCCCGTTATCGCTCCGAATGTCCACGTGCAGTTTCTACAGAAAGAGTGTTTCATAACTGCTCGATCGAAAGTAAGCTTCAACTCTGTTAGTTGAATGCACAGAACAGAAAGAAGTTTCACAGAATGCTTCTGTGTAGTTTTATTTGAGGATATTCCTTTTTCCACTAGAGATGCCATAGCCCTCCGAATGTCAAATTGCCTTTTCTACAGAAAGAATTTTTCAGAACTGCTCAATGAAACGTAAGCTTCAAATCTGTTAGTTGAATGCGTGGAACAGAAAGTAGTTTCGTAGAATGCTTCTGTGTAGTTTTTATTTGAAGATATTCCTTTTTCCACTACAGGCCCCGTAGAGCTCCGAATGTCCACTTGCGGTTTCTACAGAAAGAGTGTTTCAGAACTGCTCAATCAAAAGTAAGCTTCAACTTTGTTAGTTGAATGCACAGCAGAGAAACAAGTTTCACAGAATGCTTCTGTGTAGTTTTTATTTGAAGATATTCCTTTTTCCACTACAGGCCCCGTAGCGCTCCGAAAGTGCAGTTGCAGTTTCTACTAAAAGAGTGTTTCAGAACTGCTCAATCAAAAGTAAGCTTCAACTCCGTTAGTTGAATGCAGAGAACAGAAAGAAGTTTCACAGAATGCTTCGTTGTAGTTTTTATTTCAAGATATTCCTTTTTACACTGTAGGCCCTTGAGCGCTCCGAATGTCCACTTGTAGTTTCCACAGAAAGAGTGTTTCAGAACTGCTCAATCAAAAGTAAGCTTGTACTCTGTTAGTTCAATGCACAGACCAGAAAGCAGTTTCACAGAGAGGTTCTGTGTAGTTTTTATTTGAGGATATTCGTTTTTCCACAATACGCCCCTTAGCGCAGCGACTGTCCACTTGCAATTTCTACAGAAAGTGTGATTCAGAACTGCAAAATCAAAAGTAAGTTTGAACTCTGTTAGTTGAAAGCACAGAAGGGAAAGAGGTTTCACAGAATGCTTCTGTGTAGTTTTTATTTGAAGATATTCCTGTTTCCACCATAGGTTCCTGAGCGTTCCAAATGTCCACTTGCAGTTTCAAAAGAAAGAGTGTTTCAGAACTGCTCAATCAAAAGTAAGGTTCAAATCTGTTAGTTGAATGCAGAGAACACAAAGGTGTTTCACAGAATGCTTCGGTGTAGTTTTTATTTCAAGATATTCCTTTTTACACTATAGGCCCTTTAGCGCTCCGAATGTCCACGTGCAGTTTCTACAGAAAGAGTGTTTCATAACTGCTCAATCGAAAGTAAGCTTCAACTCTGTTAGTTGAATGCACAGAACAGAAAGAAGTTTCACAGAATGCTTCTGTGTAGTTTTCATTTGATGATATTCCTTTTTCCACTATAGGCTTCTGAGCGCTCTGAGTATCCACTTGCAGTTTCTACAGAAAGAGTGTTTCAGAACTACCCAATCAAAAGTAATCTTCAACTCTGTTAGTTGAATGCACAGAACAGAAGGAAGTTTCACAGAATGCTTCTATGTGGTTTTTATTTGAAGATATTCCTTTTTCCACTATAGGCCACTGAGCGCTCTGAATGTCCACTTGCAGTTTCTAAAGAAAGAGTGTCTCAGAACTGCTCAATCAAAAGTAAGCTTCAACTCTCTTAGTTGAATGCAGAGAACAGAAAGTTGTTTCACAGAATGCTTCGGTGTTGTTTTTATTTCAAGATATTCCTTTTTCCACTATAGGCCCCTTAGCGCTCGGAATGTCCACTTGCAGTTTCTACAGAAAGAGTGTTTCAGAACTGCTCAATCAAAAGTAAGCTTGTAGTCTGTTAGTTGAATGCACAGAACAGAAAGGAGTTTCGTAGAAAAATTCTGTGTAGTTTTTATTTGAGGATATTACTTTTTCCACTATACGCCACTTAGCGCAGAGAATGTCCATTTGCAATTTCTACAGAACGTGTGTTTCAGAACTGCTCTATCAAAAGTAAGCTTCAACTCTGTTAGTTGAATGCACAGCAGAGAAACAAGTTTCACAGAATGCTTCTGTGTAGTTTTTATTTGAAGATATTCCTTTTTCCACTACAGGCCCCGTAGCGCTTCGAAAGTGCAGTTGCAGTTTCTACTGAAAGAGTGTTTCAGAACTGCTCACTCAAAAGTAAGCTTCAACTCCGTTAGTTGAATGCACAGAACAGAAAGAAGTTTCACAGAATGCTTCGGTGTAGTTTTTATTTCAGGATATCCGTTTTTACACTGTAGGCCACTGAGCGCTCTGAATGACCTCTTCTAGTTTCCACAGAAAGAGTGTTTCAGAACTGCTCAATCAAAAGTAAGCTTGTAGCCGGTTAGTTGAATGCACAGACCAGAAAGCAGTTTCACAGAAAGGTTCTGTGTAGTTTTTATTTGAGGATAGTCGTTTTTCCACAATACGCCCCTTAGCGCAGCGACTGTCCACTTGCAATTTCTACAGAAAGTGTGATTCAGAACTGCACAATCAAAAGTAAGTTTCAACTCTGTTAGTTGAATGCACAGAAGGGAAAAAAGTTTCACAGAATGCTTCTGTGTAGTTTTTATTTGAAGATATTCCTGTTTCCACCATAGGTTCCTGAGCACTCCAAATGTCCACTTGCAGTTTCTACAGAAAGAGTGTTTCAGAACTGCTCAATCAAAAGTGAGGTTCAAATCTGTTAGTTGAATGCAGAGAACACAAAGGTGTTTCACAGAATGCTTCGGTGTTGTTTTTATTTCAAGATATTCCTTTTTACACTATAGGCCCGTTAGCGCTCCGAATGTCCACGTGCAGTTTCTACAGAAAGAGTGTTTCATAACTGCTCAATCGAAAGTAAGCTTCAACTCTGTTAGTTGAATGCACAGAACAGAAAGAAGTTTCACAGAATGGTTCTGTGTAGTTTTCATTTGATGATATTCCTTTTTCCACTATAGGCTTCTGAGCGCTTTGAGTATCCACTTGCAGTTTCTACAGAAAGAGTGTTTCAGAACTACCCAATGAAAAGTAAGCTTCAACTCTGTTAGTTGAATGAACAGAACAGAAAGTAGTTTCACAGAATGCTTCTGTGTAGTTTTCATTTGAAGATATTCCTTTTTCCACTAAAGGCCCTTAGCGCTCAGAATGTCCATTTGCAGTTTCTACAGAAAGAGTATTTCAGAACTGCTCAATCAAAAGTAAGGTTCAAATCTGTTAGGTGAATGCACAGAACAGAAAGGAGTTTCACAGAAACTTTCTGTGTAGTTTTTATTTGAGGATATTCCTTTTTCCGCAATACGCCCCTTAGCCCAGAGAATGTCCAAATGCAATTTCTACAGAAAGTGTGTTTCAGAACTGCTCAATCAAAAGTAAGCTTCAACTCTGTTAGTTGAATGCAGAGAACAGAAAGAAGTTTCACAGAATGCTTCTGTGTAGTTTTTATTGGAAGATATTCCTTTTTCCACTATAGGCTTCCTAGCTCTCCAAATTTCCACTTGCACTTTCTACAGAAATAGTGTTTCATAACTGCTCAATCAAAAGTAATCTTCAACTCTGTTAGTTGAATGCACAGAACAGAAGGAAGTTTCACAGAATGCTTCTATGTAGTTTTTATTTGAAGATATTCCTTTTTCCACTATAGGCCACTGAGCGCTCTGAATGTCCACTTGCAGTTTCTAAAGAAAGAGTGTCTCAGAACTGCTCAATCAAAAGTAAGCTTCAACTCTGTTAGTTGAATGCAGAGAACAGAAAGTTGTTTCACAGAATGCTTCGGTGTTGTTTTTATTTCAAGATATTCCTTTTTCCACTATAGGCCCCTTAGCGCTCGGAATGTCCACTTGCAGTTTCTACAGAAAGAGTGTTTCAGACCTGCTCAATCAAAAGTAAGCTTGTAGTCTGTTAGTTGAATGCACAGAACAGAAAGGAGTTTCGTAGAAAAATTCTGTGTAGTTTTTATTTGAGGATATTACTTTTTCCACTATACGCCACTTAGCGCAGAGAATGTCCATTTGCAATTTCTACAGAACGTGTGTTTCAGAACTGCTCTATCAAAAGTAAGCTTCAACTCTGTTAGTTGAATGCACAGCAGAGAAACAAGTTTCACAGAATGCTTCTGTGTAGTTTTTATTTGAAGATATTCCTTTTTCCACTACAGGCCCCGTAGTGCTTCGAAAGTGCAGTTGCAGTTTCTACTGAAAGAGTGTTTCAGAACTGCTCACTCAAAAGTAAGCTTCAACTCCGTTAGTTGAATGCACAGAACAGAAAGAAGTTTCACAGAATGTTTCGGTGTAGTTTTTATTTCAGGATATCCCTTTTTACACTGTAGGCCACTGAGCGCTCTGAATGTCCTCTTCTAGTTTCCACAGAAAGAGTGTTTCAGAACTGCTCAATCAAAAGTAAGCTTGTAGTCTGTTAGTTGAATGCACAGACCAGAAAGCTGTTTCACAGAAAGGTTCTGTGTAGTTTTTATTTGAGGATAGTCGTTTTTCCACAATACGCCCCTTAGCGCAGCGACTGTCCACTTGCAATTTCTACAGAAAGTGTGATTCAGAACTGCACAATCAATAGTAAGTTTCAAATCTGTTAGTTGAATGCACAGAAGGGAAAAAAGTTTCACAGAATGCTTCTGTGTAGTTTTTATTTGAAGATATTACTGTTTCCACTATAGGTTCCTGAGCACTCCGAATGTCCACTTGCAGTTTTTACAGAAAGTGTGTTTCAGAACTGCTCAATCAAAAGTAAGCTTGTAGTCTGTTAGTTGAATGCACAGAACAGAAAGGAGTATCACAGAAAAGTTCTGTGTAGTTTTTATTTGAGGATATTACTTTTTCCACTATACGCCACTTAGCGCAGAGGATGTCCATTTGCAATTTCTACAGAACGTGTGTTTCAGAACTGCTCTATGAAAAGTAAGCTTCAACTCTGTTAGTTGAATGCACAGCAGAGAAACAAGTTTCACAGAATGCTTCTGTGTAGTTTTTATTTGAAGATATTCCTTTTTCCACTACAGGCCCCGTAGTGCTTCGAAAGTGCAGTTGCAGTTTCTACTGAAAGAGTGTTTCAGAACTGCTCACTCAAAAGTAAGCTTCAACTCCGTTAGTTGAATGCACAGAACAGAAAGATGTTTCACAGAATGATTCGGTGTAGTTTTTATTTCAGGATATCCCTTTTTACACTGTAGGCCACGGAGCGCTCTGAATGTCCTCTTCTAGTTGCCACAGAAAGAGTGTTTCAGAACTGCTCAATCAAAAGTAAGCTTGTACTCTGTTTGTTGAATGCACAGACCAGAAAGCAGTTTCACAGAAAGGTTCTGTGTAGTTTTTATTTGAGCATATTCGTTTTTCCACAATACGCCCCTTAGCGCAGCGACTGTCCACTTGCAATTTCTACAGAAAGTGTGATTCAGAACTGCAAAATCAAAAGTAAGTTTCAACTCTGTTAGTTGAAAGCACAGAAGGGAAAGAAGTTTCACAGAATGCTTCTGTGTAGTTTTTATTTGAAGATATTCCTGTTTCCACTATAGGTTCCTGAGGGTTCCAAATGTCCACTTGCAGTTTCAAAAGAAAGAGTGTTTCAGAACTGCTCAATCAAAAGTAAGGTTCAAATCTGTTAGTTGAATGCAGAGAACACAAAGGTGTTTCACAGAATGTTTCGGTGTAGTTTTTATTTCAAGATATTCCTTTTTACACTATAGGCCCGTTAGCGCTCCGAATGTCCACGTGCAGTTTCTACAGAAAGAGTGTTTCATAACTGCTCAATCGAAAGTAAGCTTCAACTCTTTTAGTTGAATGCACAGAACAGAAAGAAGTTTCACAGAATGCTTCTGTGTAGTTTTTATTTGAGGATATTCCTTTTTCCACAATTCGCCCCTTACCCCAGAGAATGTCCAATTGCAATTTCTACAGAAAGTGTGTTTCAGAACTGCTCAATCAAAAGTAAGCTTCAACTCTGTTAGTTGAATGCAGAGAACAGAAAGAAGTTTCACAGAATGCTTCTGTGTAGTTTTTATTGGAAGATATTCCTTTTTCCACTATAGGCTTCCTAGCTCTCCAAATTTCCACTTGCACTTTCTACAGAAATAGTGTTTCATAACTGCTCAATCAAAAGTAATCTTCAACTCTGTTAGTTGAATGCACAGAACAGAAGGAAGTTTCACAGAATGCTTCTATGTAGTTTTTATTTGAAGATATTCCTTTTTCCACTATAGGCCACTGAGCGCTCCGAATGTCCACTTGCAGTTTCTAAAGAAAGAGTGTCTCAGAACTTCTCAATCAAAAGTAAGCTTCAACTCTGTTAGTTGAATGCAGAGAACAGAAAGATGTTTCACGGAATGCTTCGGTGTTGTTTTTATTTCAAGATATTCCTTTTTCCACTATAGGCCCCTTAGCGCTCGGAATGTCCACTTGCAGTTTCTACAGAAAGAGTGTTTCAGAACTGCTCAATCAAAAGTAAGCTTGTACTCTGTTAGTTGAATGCACAGAACAGAAAGGAGTTTCACAGAAAAGTTCTGTGTAGTTTTTATTTGAGGATATTACTTTTTCCACTATACGCCCCTTAGCGCAGAGAATGTCCATTTGCAATTTCTACAGAAAGTGTGTTTCAGAACTGCTCAATCAAAAGTAAGCTTCAACTCTGTTAGTTGAATGCACAGCAGAGAAACAAGTTTCACAGAATGCTTCTGTGTAGTTTTTATTTGAAGATATTCCTTTTTCCACTTCAGGCCCCGTACCGCTCCGAAAGTGCAGTTGCAGTTTCTACTGAAAGAGTGTTTCAGAACTGCTCAATCAAAAGTAAGCTTCAACTCCGTTAGTTGAATGCAAAGAACAGAAAGAAGTTTCACAGAATGCTTCGGTGTAGTTTTTATGTCAGGATATTCCTTTTTACACTGTAGGCCACTGAGCGCTCTGAATGTCCTCTTCTAGTTTCCACAGAAAGAGTGTTTCAGAACTGCTCAAAAAGTAAGCTTGTAGCCTGTTAGTTGAATGCACAGACCAGAAAGCAGTTTCATAGAAAGCTTCTGTGTAGTTTTTATTTGAGGATAGTCTTTTTTCCACAATATGCGCCTTAGCGCAGCGACGGTCCACTTGCAATTTCTACAGAAAGTGTGATTCAGAACTGCACAATAAATAGTAAGTTTCAACTCTGTTAGTTGAATGCACAGAAGGGAAAAAAGTTTCACAGAATGCTTCTGTGTAGTTTTTATTTGAAGATATTCCTGTTTCCACCATAGTTTCCTGAGCACTCCAAATGTCCACTTGCAGTTTCTACAGAAAGAGTGTTTCAGAACTGCTCAATAAAGTAAGCTTGTAGCCTGTTAGTTGAATGCACAGACCAGAAAGCAGTTTCATAGAAAGCTTCTGTGTAGTTTTTATTTGAGGATAGTCGTTTCTCCACAATACGCCCCTTAGCGCAGCGACGGTCCACTTGCAATTTCTACAGAAAGTGTGATTCAGAACTGCACAATCAATAGTAAGTTTCAACTCTGTTAGTTGAATGCAGAGAACAGAAAGAAGTTTCACAGAATGCTTCGTTGTAGTTTTTATTTCAAGATATTCCTTTTTACACTGTAGGCCCCTTAGCGCTCCGAATGTCCACTTGTAGTTTCCCCAGAAAGAGTGTTTCAGAACTGCTCAATCAAAAGTAAGCTTGTAGTCTGTTAGTTGAATGCACAGACCAGAAAGCAGTTTCACAGAAAGGTTCTGTGTAGTTTTTATTTGAGGATATTCGTTTTTCCAAAATACGCCCCTTAGCGCAGCGACTGTCCACTTGCAATTTCTACAGAAAGTGTGATTCAGAACTGCAAAATCAAAAGTAAGTTTCAACTCTGTTAGTTGAACGCACAGAAGGGAAAAAAGTTTCACAGAATGCTTCTGTGTAGTTTTTATTTGAAGATATTCCTGTTTCCACCATAGGTTCCTGAGCACTCCAAATGTCCACTTTCAGTTTCTACAGAAAGAGTGTTTCAGAACTGCTCAATCAAAAGTAAGGTTCAAATCTGTTAGTTGAATTCAGAGAACACAAAGGTGTTTCACAGAATGCTTCGGTGTTGTTTTTATTTCAAGATATTCCTTTTTACACTATAGGCCCGTTAGCGCTCCGAATGTCCACGTGCAGTTTCTACAGAAAGAGTGTTTCATAACTGCTCAATCGAAAGTATGCTTCAACTCTGTTAGTTCAATGCACAGAACAGAAAGAAGTTTCACAGAATGCTTCTGTGTAGTTTTATTTGAGGATATTCCTTTTTCCACTAGAGATGCCATAGCCCTCCGAATGTCAAATTGCCTTTTCTACAGAAAGAATTTTTCAGAACTGTTCAATGAAATGTAAGCTTCAAATCTGTAAGTTGAATGCATGGAATAGAAAGTAGTTTCGTAGAATGCTTCTGTGTAGTTTTTATTTGAAGATATTCCTTTTTCCACTACAGGCCCCGTAGAGCTCCGAATGTCCACTTGCGGTTTCTACAGAAAGAGTGTTTCAGAACTGCTCAATCAAAAGTAAGCTTCAACTCTGTTAGTTGAATGCACAGCAGAGAAACAAGTTTCACAGAATGCTTCTGTGTAGTTTTTATTTGAAGATATTCCTTTTTCCACTACAGGCCCCGTAGCGCTCCGAAAGTGCAGTTGCAGTTTCTACTAAAAGAGTGTTTCAGAACTGCTCAATCAAAAGTAAGCTTCAACTCCGTTAGTTGAATGCAGAGAACAGAAAGAAGTTTCACAGAATGCTTCGTTGTAGTTTTTATTTCAAGATATTCCTTTTTACACTGTAGGCCCTTGAGCGCTCCGAATGTCCACTTGTAGTTTCCACAGAAAGAGTGTTTCAGAACTGCTCAATCAAAAGTAAGCTTGTACTCTGTTAGTTGAATGCACAGACCACAAAGCAGTTTCACAGAATGGTTCTGTCTAGTTTTTATTTGAGGATATTCGTTTTTCCACAATACGCCCCTTAGCGCAGCGACTGTCCACTTGCAATTTCTACGGAAAGTGTGATTCAGAACTGCAAAATCAAAAGTAAGTTTCAACTCTGTTAGTTGAAAGCACAGAAGGGAAAGAAGTTTCACAGAATGCTTCTGTGTAGTTTTTATTTGAAGATATTCCTGTTTCCACTATAGGTTCCTGAGCGTTCCAAATGTCCACTTGCAGTTTCAAAAGAAAGAGTGTTTCAGAACTGCTCAATCAAAAGTAAGGTTCAAATCTGTTAGTTGAATGCAGAGAACACAAAGGTGTTTCACAGAATGTTTCGGTGTTGTTTTTATTTCAAGATATTCCTTTTTCCACTATAGGCCCCTTAGCACTCGGAATGTCCACTTGCAGTTTCTACAGAAAGAGTGTTTCAGAACTGCTCAATCAAAAGTAAGCTTGTACTCTGTTAGTTGAATGCACAGAACAGAAAGGAGTTTCACAGAAAAGTTCTGTGTAGTTTTTATTTGAGGATATTACTTTTTCCACTATACGCCCCTTAGCGCAGAGAATGTCCATTTGCAATTTCTACAGAAAGTGTGTTTCAGAACTGCTCAATCAAAAGTAAGCTTCAACTCTGTTAGTTGAATGCACAGCAGAGAAACAAGTTTCACAGAATGCTTCTGTGTAGTTTTTATTTGAAGATATTCCTTTTTCCACTACAGGCCCCGTAGCGCTCCGAAAGGGCAGTTGCAGTTTCTACTGAAAGAGTGTTTCAGAACTGCTCAATCAAAAGTAAGCTTCAACCCCGTTAGTTGAATGCAAAGAACAGAAAGAAGTTTCACAGAATGCTTCGGTGTAGTTTTTATGTCAGGATATTCCTTTTTACACTGTAGGCCACTGAGCGATCTGAATGTACTCTTCTAGTTTCCACAGAAAGAGTGTTTCAGAACTGCTCAATAAAGTAAGCTTGTAGCCTGTTAGTTGAATGCACAGACCAGAAAGCAGTTTCCTAGAAAGCTTCTGTGTAGTTTTTATTTGAGGATAGTCGTTTTTCCACAATACGCCCCTTAGCGCAGCGACTGTCCACTTGCAATTTCTACAGAAAGTGTGATTCAGAACTGCACAATCAATAGTAAGTTTCAACTCTGTTAGTTGAATGCACAGAAGGGAAAAAAGTTTCACAGAATGCTTCTGTGTAGTTTTTATTTGAAGATATTCCTGTTTCCACCATAGGTTCCTGAGCACTCCAAATGTCCACTTGCAGTTTCTACAGAAAGAGTGTTTCAGAACTGCTCAATCAAAAGTAAGGTTCAAATCTGTTAGTTGAATGCAGAGAACACAAAGGTGTTTCACAGAATGCTTCGGTGTAGTTTTTATTTCAAGATATTCCTTTTTACACTTTTTACACTATAGGCCCGTTAGCGCTCCGAATGTCCACGTGCAGTTTCTACAGAAAGAGTGTTTCATAACTGCTGAATCGAAAGTAAGCTTCAACTCTGTTAGTTGAATGCACAGAACAGAAAGAAGTTTCACAGAATGCTTCTGTGTAGTTTTCATTTGATGATATTCCTTTTTCCACTATAGGCTTCTGAGCACTCTGAGTATCCACTTGCAGTTTCTACAGAAAGAGTGTTTCAGAACTACCCAATCAAAAGTAAGCTTCAACTTTGTTAGTTGAATGAACAGAACAGAAAGTAGTTTCGCAGAATGCTTCTGTGTAGTTTTCATTTGAAGATATTCCTTTTTCCACTAAAGGCCCTTAGCGCTCAGAACGTCCATTTGCAGTTTCTACAGAAAGAGTATTTCAGAAGTGCTCAATCAAAAGTAAGGTTCAAATCTGTTAGTTGAATGCACAGAACAGAAAGGAGTTTCACAAAAACATTCTGTCTAGTTTTTATTTGAGGATATTCCTTTTTCCACAATACGCCCCTTAGCCCAGATAATGTCCAACTGCAATTTCTACAGAAAGTGTGTTTCAGAACTGCTCAATCAAAAGTAAGCTTCAACTCTGTTAGTTGAATGCAGAGAACAGAAAGAAGTTTCACAGAATGCTTCTGTGTAGTTTTTATTGGAAGATATTCCTTTTTCCACTATAGGCTTCCTAGCTCTCCAAATTTCCACTTGCACTTTCTACAGAAATAGTGTTTCATAACTGCTCAAACAAAAGTAATCTTCAACTCTGTTAGTTGAATGCACAGAACAGAAGGAAGTTTCACAGAATGCTTCTATGTAGTTTTTATTTGAAGATATTCCTTTTTCCACTATAGGCCACTGAGCGCTCCGAATGTCCACTTGCAGTTTCTAAAGAAAGAGTGTCTCAGAACTGCTCAATCAAAAGTAAGCTTCAACTCTGTTAGTTGAATGCAGAGAACAGAAAGGTGTTTCACAGAATGCTTCGGTGTTGTTTTTATTTCAAGATATTCCTTTTTCCACTATAGGCCCCTTAGCGCTCGGAATGTCCACTTGCAGTTTCTACAGAAAGAGTGTTTCAGAACTGCTCAATCAAAAGTAAGCTTGTACTCTGTTAGTTGAATGCACAGAACAGAAAGGAGTTTCACAGAAAAGTTCTGTGTAGTTTTTATTTGAGGATATTACTTTTTCCACTATACGCCCCTTAGCGCAGAGAATGTCCATTTGCAATTTCTACAGAAAGTGTGTTTCAGAACTGCTCTATGAAAAGTAAGCTTCAACTCTGTTAGTTGAATGCACAGCAGAGAAACAAGTTTCACAGAATGCTTCCGTGTAGTTTTTATTTGAAGATATTCCTTTTTCCACTACAGGCCCCGTAGCGCTCCGAAAGTGCAGTTGCAGTTTCTACTGAAAGAGTGTTTCAGAACTGCTCACTCAAAAGTAAGCTTCAACTCCGTTAGTTGAATGCACAGAACAGAAAGAAGTTTCACAGAATGCTTCGGTGTAGTTTTTATTTCAAGATATTCCTTTTTACACTGTAGGCCACTGAGCGCTCTGAATGTCCTCTTCTAGTTTCCACAGAAAGAGTGTTTCATGACTGCTCAATCAAAAGTAAGCTAGTAGTCTGTTAGTTGAATGCACAGACCAGAAAGCAGTTTCACAGAAAGGTTCTGTGTAGTTTTTATTTGAGGATAGTCGTTTTTCCACAATACGCCCCTTAGCGCAGCGACTGTCCACTTGCAATTTCTGCAGAAAGTGTGATTCAGAACTGCACAATCAAAAGTAAGCTTCAACTCTGTTAGTTGCATGCGCAGAACAGAAGGATGTTTCACAGAATCGTTCTGTGTGGTTTTTATTTGAAGATATTCCTTTTTCCACTAGAGGCCCCTGATACCTCAAAATATAAATTGCAGTTTCTACAAATAGAGTGTTTAGGAACTGCTCAATCAAAAGTAAGCTTCAACTCTGTTAGTTGAATGTCCAGAACGGAAAGAAGTTTCACGGAATGCTCTGCGTAATTTTTATTTGAAGATATTATTTTTGCACTATAGGCCCCTTAGCACACCAAATATCCATTTGCAGTTTCTACAGAAAGAGTGTTTCAGAACTGCTCAATCAAAAGTAAGCTTCAACTCTGTTAGTTGCATGCGCAGAACAGAAGGATGTTTCACAGAATCCTTCTGTGTAGTTTTTATTTGAAGATATTCCTTTTTCCACTAGAGGCCCCTGATACCTCAAAATATAAATTGCAGTTTCTACAGATAGAGTGTTTAGGAACTGCTCAATCAAAAGTAAGCTTCAACTCTGTTAGTTGAATGTCCAGAACAGAAAGAAGATTCACGGAATGCTCTGCGTAATTTTTATTTGAAGATATTATTTTTGCACTATAGGCCCCTTAGCACACCAAATGTCCATTTGCAGTTTCTACAGAAAGAGTGTTTCAGAACTGCTCAATCAAAAGTAAGCTTCACCCCTGTTAGTTGAATGCAGAGAACAGAAAGAAGTTTCACAGATTGCTTCTGTGTAGTTTATATTTGATGTTATTCCTTTTTCCACCATAGGCCTCTTAGACCTCCGACTCTCCACTTGCAGTTTCTACAGAAAGAGTGTTTCATTACTGCTCAACCAAAAGTAAAGTTCAACTCTGTTGGCTGAAAGAAAAGAACAGAAGGAAGTTTCACAGAATGATTCTGTGTAGTTTTTATTTGAAGATATGCCTTTTGCCATTAGAGGCCCCTAAACGCTCCGAATGTCCACTTGCAGTTTCCACAGAAAGAGTATTTCAGAACTGGTCAATTAAAAGTAAGCTTCAACTCTGAAATTTGAGTGCACAGACCAGAAAGCAGTTTCACAGAATGATTCTGTGTAGTTTTTATTTGAGCATACTTCTTTTTCCACTATTGGCCCCGTAGCGCTCCGAATTTCCAATTGCGGTTTCTACAGGAAGAGTGTTTCAGAACTGCTCAACCAAAAGTAAGCTTCAACTCTGTTAGTTGAACCAACAGAACAGAAAGGAGATTCACAGAATGCTTCTGTGTAGTTTTTATTTGAAGATATTCCTTTTTCCACTATAGGCCCCTGACAACACAAAATGTCCAATTGCAGTTTCTACAGAAAGAGTGTTTCAGAACTGCTCAATCAAAAGGATGCTTCAACTCTGTTAGTTGAATGCACAGAAGAGAAAGAAGTTTCACAGAATGCTTCTGTGTAGTTTTTATTTGAAGATATTCCTTTTTAAACAATAGGCCCCTTAGTGCTCCGTATGTCCTCTTGCCGTTAATAAAGAAAGAGTGTTTCAGAACTGCTCATTCAAAAGTAAGCTTCAACTCCGTTAGTTGAATGCACAGAAGAGAAAGATGTTTCACAGAATGCTTCTGTGAAGTTTTTATTTCAAGATATTCCTTTTTCCACTATATGCCCCTTAGCTCTCCGAATGTCCACTTGCAGTTTCTACAGAAAGAGTGTTTCAGAACTGCTCAATCAAAAGTAAGCTTCAACTCTGTTAGTTGAATGCGCAGAACAGAAATTAGTTTCAGAGAATGCTTCTGTGTAGTTTTTATTTGAAGATATTACTTTTTCCACTATAGGCCCCTGACACCTCAAGTTGTCGACTTGCAGTTTCTACAGAAAGAGTGTTTCAGAACTGCTCAATCAAAAGTAAGCTTCAAATCTGTTAGTTGAATGCACAGAACAGAATGTAGTTTCACATAAACTTCCTGTGTAGTTTTTATTTGAGGATACTACTTTTTCCACTATACGCCCCTTAGCGCAGCGAATGTCCACGTGCAATTTCTACAGAAAGTGTGTTTCAGAACTGCTCAATCAAAAGTAAGCTTCAACTCTGTTAGTTGAATGCACAGAACAGAAAGAATTTTCACAGAATGCTTCTGTGTAGTTTTTATTTGAAGATATTCCTTTTTCCACTATAGGCCCCTGACATCTCCAAATGTCCACTTGCAGTTTCTATGGAAAGATTGTTTCAGAAGTGCTCAATGAAAAGTAAGTTTCAACTGTGTTAGTTGAATGCACAGAACAGAAAGAAGTTTCACAGAATGCTTCCGTGTAGTTTTCATTTGAAGATATCTTTTTTTCCACTATTGGCCCCTTAGCGCACAGAATGTCCATTTGCAGTTTCTACAGAAAGAGTATTTCAGAACTGCTCAATCAAGTGTGTTTCAACTCTGTCAGTTGAATACACAGAACGGATATGAGTTTCACAGAATGTTTCTGTGTAGCTTTTATTTGAGGATATTCCTTTTTCCACAATACGCCCCTTAGCGCAGTGAATATCCACTTGCTAATTCTACAGAAAGTGTGTTTCAGAACTGCTCAATCAAAAGTAAGCTTCAACTCTGTTAGTTGAATGCATAGAAGAGAAAGAAATTTCACAGAATGCTTCTGTGTAGTTTTTATTTGAACATATTCCTTTTTCCACTATAGGCTTCTTAACTCTCCAAATGTCCGCTAGCACTTTCTACAGAAATAATGTTTCAGAAATGCCCAATGAAAAGTAAGCTTCACCTCTGTTAATTGAATGCACAGAACAGAAAGAAGTTTCACAGAATGCTTCTGTGTAGTTTTTATTTGAAGATATTCCTTTTTCCACTATTGGCCCCTGAGCATTCCTAATGTTCACTTGCAGTTTCTACAGATAGAGAGTTTCAGAACTGCTCAATCAAAAGTAAGTTTCAACTCTGTTAGTTGAACGCACAGAGTAGAAAGAAGTTTCACAGAATGCTTCTGTGTAGTTGTATTTGAGGATATTCCTTTTTCCACTAGAGACGACATAGCCCTCCAAATGTCAAATTGCATTTTCTACTGAAAGAATATTTCAGAACTGCTCAATGAAACGTAAGCTTCAAATCTGTTAGTTGAATGCATGGAACAGAAACTAGTTTTGCAGAATGCTTCTGTGTAGTTTTTATTTGAAGATATTCCTTTTTCCACTACAGGCCCCGTAGCGCTCCGAATGTGCAGTTGCAGTTTCTACTGAAAGAGGGTTTCAGAACTGCTCAATCAAAAGGAAGCTTCAACTCTGTTAGTTGAATGCCGGGAACAGAAAGATGTTTCACAGAATGCTTCGGTGTAGTTTTTATTTCAAGATATTCCTTTTTCCACTATAGGCCTTTGAGCGCTCTGAATATCCACTGGCGGTTTCTACAGAAACAGTGTTTCAGAACTACCCAATCAAAAGGAAGCTTCAACTCTGTTAGTTGAATGAACAGAACAGAAAGTAGTTTCACAGAATGCTTCTGTTTAGTTTTCATTTGAAGATATCCCTTTTTCCACTAAAGGCCCTTAGCGCTCAGAATGTCCGTTTGCAGTTTCTACAGAAAGAGTATTTCAGAACTGCTCAATCAAAGGTAAGGTTCAAATCTGTTAGTTGAATGCACAGAACACAAAGATGTTTCACAGAATGCTTCGGTGTAATTTTTATTTCAAGATATTCCTTTTTCCACTATAGGCCCCTTAGCGCTCAGAATGTCCACTTGCAGTTTCTACAGAAAGAGTGTTTCAGAAGTGCTCAATGAAAAGAAAGTTTCAAATGTGTTAGTTGAATGCACAGAACAGAAAGAAGTTTCACAGAATGCTTCTGTGTAGTTTTTATTTGAAGATATTGCTTTTTCCACTATTGGCCCCTGAGCGTTCCTAATGTCCACTTGCAGTTTCTACAGATAGAGTGTTTCAGAACTGCTCAATCAAAAGTAAGATTCAACTCTGTTAGTTGAACGCACAGAGTAGAAAGAAGTTTCAAGAATGCTTCTGTGTAGTTTTATTTGAGGATATTCCTTTTTCCACTAGAGACGCCATAGCCCTCCGAATGTCAAATTACATTTTCTACACAAAGAATTTTTCATACCTGCTCAATGAAACGTAAGCTTCAGATCTGTTAGTTGAATGCAAGGAACAGAAAGCAGTTTCGCAGAATGCTTCTGTGCAGTTTTTATTTGAAGATATTCCTTTTTCCACTACAGGCCCCGTAGAGCTCCGAATGTCCACTTGCTGTTTCTACCGAAAGAGTGTTTCAGAACTGCTCAATCAAAAGTAAGCTTCAACTCTGTTAGTTGCATGCGCAGAACAGAAGGATGTTTCACAGAATCCTTCTGTGTAGTTTTTATTTGAAGATATTCCTTTTTCCACTAGAGGCCCCAAATACCTCCAAATATAAATTGCAGTTTCTACAGATAGAGTGTTTAGGAACTGCTCAATCAAAAGTAAGCTTCAACTCTGTTAGTTGAATGTCCAGAACAGAAAGAAGTTTCACGGAATGCTCTGCGTAATTTTTATTTGAAGATATTATTTTTGCACTATAGGCCGCTTAGCACACCAAATGTCCATTTGCAGTTTCTACAGAAAGAGTGTTTCAGAACAGCTCAATCAAAAGTAAGCTTCAACCCTGTTAGTTGAATGCACAGAACAGAAAGAAGTTTCACAGAATGCTTCTGTGTAGTTTATATTTGATGTTATTCCTTTTTCCACCATAGGCCTCTTAGACCTCCGACTCTCCACTTGCAGTTTCTACAGAAAGAGTGTTTCATTACTGCTCAACCAAAAGTAAAGTTGAACTCTGTTGGCTGAAAGCAAAGAACAGAAGGATGTTTCACAGAATGATTCTGTGTAGTTTTTATTTGAAGATATGCCTTTTGCCATTATAGGCCCCTAATCGCTCCGAATGTCCAATTGCAGTTTACACAGAAAGAGTATTTCAGAACTGGTCAATTAAAAGTAAGCTTCAACTCTGAAATTTGAATGCACAGAACAGAAAGGAGTTTCACAGAATGCTTCTGTCTAGTTTTTATTTGAGCATACTCCTTTTTCCACTATTGGCCCCGTAGCGCTCCGAATATCCAATTGCAGTTTCTACAGGAAGAGTGTTTCAGAACTGCTCAATCAAAAGTAAGCTTCAACTCTGTTAGTTGAACCAACAGAACAGAAAGAAGATTCACAGAATGCTTCTGTGTAGTTTTTATTTGAAGATATTCCTTTTTCCACTATAGGCCTCTGAGCGCTCTGAATATCCACTTGCAGTTTCTACAGAAAGAGGGTTTCAGAACTACCCAATCAAAAGTAAGCTTCAACTCTGTTATTTGAATGCACAGAACAGAAAGAAGTTACACAGAATGCTTCTGTGTAATTTTTATTTGAGGATATTCCTTTTTCCACTAGAGGCCGCATGGCCCTCCGAATGTCCAATTGCATTTCCTACAGAAAGAGTTTTTCAGAACTGCTCAATCAAAAGCAAGCTTCAACTCTGTTAGATGAATGCACAGAACAGAAAGAAGTTTCACAGAACGCTTCTGTGTAGTTTTTATTTGAAGATATACCTTTTTCCAATACAGGCCCGTAACGCTCCGAATATCCGCTTGCAGTTTCTACAGAAAGAGTGTTTCAGAACTGCTCAATCAAAAGCAAGCTTCAACTCTGTTAGTTGAATGCACAGAACAGGAAGAAGTTTCACAGAATGCTTCTGTGTAGTTTTTATTTGAAGATATTGCTTTTTCCACTATTGGCCCCTGAGCGTTCCTAATGTCCACTTGCAGTTTCTACAGATAGAGTGTTTCAGAACTGCTCAATCAAAAGTAAGCTTCAACTCTGTTAGTTGAACGCACAGAGTAGAAAGAAGTTTCAAGAATGCTTCTGTGTAGTTTTATTTGAGGATATTCCTTTTTCCACTAGAGACGCCATAGCCCTCCGAATGTCAAATTACATTTTCTACACAAAGAATTTTTCAGAACTGCTCAATGAAACGTAAGCTTCAGATCTGTTAGTTGAATGCATGGAACAGAAAGCAGTTTCGCAGAATGCTTCTGTGCAGTTTTTATTTGAAGATATTCCTTTTTCCACTACAGGCCCCGTAGAGCTCCGAATGTCCACTTGCTGTTTCTACAGAAAGAGTGTTTCAGAACTGCTCAATCAAAAGTAAGCTTCAACTCTGTTAGTTGCATGCGCAGAACAGAAGGATGTTTCACAGAATCCTTCTGTGTAGTTTTTATTTGAAGATATTCCTTTTTCCACTAGAGGCCCCAGATACCTCCAAATATAAATTGCAGTTTCTACAGATAGAGTGTTTAGGAACTGCTCAATCAAAAGTAAGCTTCAACTCTGTTAGTTGAATGTCCAGAACAGAAAGAAGTTTCACGGAATGCTCTGCGTAATTTTTATTTGAAGATATTATTTTTGCACTATAGGCCGCTTAGCACACCAAATGTCCATTTGCAGTTTCTACAGAAAGAGTGTTTCAGAACAGCTCAATCAAAAGTAAGCTTCAACCCTGTTAGTTGAATGCACAGAACAGAAAGAAGTTTCACAGAATGCTTCTGTGTAGTTTATATTTGATGTTATTCCTTTTTCCACCATAGGCCTCTTAGACCTCCGACTCTCCACTTGCAGTTTCTACAGAAAGAGTGTTTCATTACTGCTCAACCAAAAGTAAAGTTGAACTCTGTTGGCTGAAAGCAAAGAACAGAAGGATGTTTCACAGAATGATTCTGTGTAGTTTTTATTTGAAGATATGCCTTTTGCCATTATAGGCCCCTAATCGCTCCGAATGTCCAATTGCAGTTTACACAGAAAGAGTATTTCAGAACTGGTCAATTAAAAGTAAGCTTCAACTCTGAAATTTGAATGCACAGAACAGAAAGGAGTTTCACAGAATGCTTCTGTCTAGTTTTTATTTGAGCATACTCCTTTTTCCACTATTGGCCCCGTAGCGCTCCGAATATCCAATTGCAGTTTCTACAGGAAGAGTGTTTCAGAACTGCTCAATCAAAAGTAAGCTTCAACTCTGTTAGTTGAACCAACAGAACAGAAAGAAGATTCACAGAATGCTTCTGTGTAGTTTTTATTTGAAGATATTCCTTTTTCCACTATAGGCCTCTGAGCGCTCTGAATATCCACTTGCAGTTTCTACAGAAAGAGGGTTTCAGAACTACCCAATCAAAAGTAAGCTTCAACTCTGTTATTTGAATGCACAGAACAGAAAGAAGTTACACAGAATGCTTCTGTGTAATTTTTATTTGAGGATATTCCTTTTTCCACTAGAGGCCGCATGGCCCTCCGAATGTCCAATTGCATTTCCTACAGAAAGAGTTTTTCAGAACTGCTCAATCAAAAGCAAGCTTCAACTCTGTTAGATGAATGCACAGAACAGAAAGAAGTTTCACAGAACGCTTCTGTGTAGTTTTATTTGAAGATATACCTTTTTCCAATACAGGCCCGTAACGCTCCCAATATCCACTTGCAGTTTCTACAGAAAGAGTGTTTCAGAACTGCTCAATCAAAAGCAAGCTTCAACTCTGTTAGTTGAATGCACAGAACAGAAAGAAGTTTCACAGAATGCTTCTGTGTAGTTTTTATTTGAAGATATTGCTTTTTCCACTATTGGCCCCTGAGCGTTCCTAATGTCCACTTGCAGTTTCTACAGATAGAGTGTTTCAGAACTGCTCAATCAAAAGTAAGCTTCAACTCTGTTAGTTGAACGCACAGAGTAGAAAGAAGTTTCAAGAATGCTTCTGTGTAGTTTTATTTGAGGATATTCCTTTTTCCACTAGAGACGCCATAGCCCTCCGAATGTCAAATTACATTTTCTACACAAAGAATTTTTCAGAACTGCTCAATGAAACGTAAGCTTCAGATCTGTTAGTTGAATGCATGGAACAGAAAGCAGTTTCGCAGAATGCTTCTGTGCAGTTTTTATTTGAAGATATTCCTTTTTCCACTACAGGCCCCGTAGAGCTCCGAATGTCCACTTGCTGTTTCTACAGAAAGAGTGTTTCAGAACTGCTCAATCAAAAGTAAGCTTCAACTCTGTTAGTTGCATGCGCAGAACAGAAGGATGTTTCACAGAATCCTTCTGTGTAGTTTTTATTTGAAGATATTCCTTTTTCCACTAGAGGCCCCAGATACCTCCAAATATAAATTGCAGTTTCTACAGATAGAGTGTTTAGGAACTGCTCAATCAAAAGTAAGCTTCAACTCTGTTAGTTGAATGTCCAGAACAGAAAGAAGTTTCACGGAATGCTCTGCGTAATTTTTATTTGAAGATATTATTTTTGCACTATAGGCCGCTTAGCACACCAAATGTCCATTTGCAGTTTCTACAGAAAGAGTGTTTCAGAACAGCTCAATCAAAAGTAAGCTTCAACCCTGTTAGTTGAATGCACAGAACAGAAAGAAGTTTCACAGAATGCTTCTGTGTAGTTTATATTTGATGTTATTCCTTTTTCCACCATAGGCCTCTTAGACCTCCGACTCTCCACTTGCAGTTTCTACAGAAAGAGTGTTTCATTACTGCTCAACCAAAAGTAAAGTTGAACTCTGTTGGCTGAAAGCAAAGAACAGAAGGATGTTTCACAGAATGATTCTGTGTAGTTTTTATTTGAAGATATGCCTTTTGCCATTATAGGCCCCTAATCGCTCCGAATGTCCAATTGCAGTTTACACAGAAAGAGTATTTCAGAACTGGTCAATTAAAAGTAAGCTTCAACTCTGAAATTTGAATGCACAGAACAGAAAGGAGTTTCACAGAATGCTTCTGTCTAGTTTTTATTTGAGCATACTCCTTTTTCCACTATTGGCCCCGTAGCGCTCCGAATATCCAATTGCAGTTTCTACAGAAAGAGTGTTTCAGAACTGCTCAATCAAAAGTAAGCTTCAACTCTGTTAGTTGAACCAACAGAACAGAAAGAAGATTCACAGAATGCTTCTGTGTAGTTTTTATTTGAAGATATTCCTTTTTCCACTATAGGCCTCTGAGCGCTCTGAATATCCACTTGCAGTTTCTACAGAAAGAGGGTTTCAGAACTACCCAATCAAAAGTAAGCTTCAACTCTGTTATTTGAATGCACAGAACAGAAAGAAGTTACACAGAATGCTTCTGTGTAATTTTTATTTGAGGATATTCCTTTTTCCACTAGAGGCCGCATGGCCCTCCGAATGTCCAATTGCATTTCCTACAGAAAGAGTTTTTCAGAACTGCTCAATCAAAAGCAAGCTTCAACTCTGTTAGATGAATGCACAGAACAGAAAGAAGTTTCACAGAACGCTTCTGTGTAGTTTTTATTTGAAGATATACCTTTTTCCAATACAGGCCCGTAACGCTCCGAATATCCGCTTGCAGTTTCTACAGAAAGAGTGTTTCAGAACTGCTCAATCAAAAGCAAGCTTCAACTCTGTTAGTTGAATGCACAGAACAGGAAGAAGTTTCACAGAATGCTTCTGTGTAGTTTTTATTTGAAGATATTGCTTTTTCCACTATTGGCCCCTGAGCGTTCCTAATGTCCACTTGCAGTTTCTACAGATAGAGTGTTTCAGAACTGCTCAATCAAAAGTAAGCTTCAACTCTGTTAGTTGAACGCACAGAGTAGAAAGAAGTTTCAAGAATGCTTCTGTGTAGTTTTATTTGAGGATATTCCTTTTTCCACTAGAGACGCCATAGCCCTCCGAATGTCAAATTACATTTTCTACACAAAGAATTTTTCAGAACTGCTCAATGAAACGTAAGCTTCAGATCTGTTAGTTGAATGCATGGAACAGAAAGCAGTTTCGCAGAATGCTTCTGTGCAGTTTTTATTTGAAGATATTCCTTTTTCCACTACAGGCCCCGTAGAGCTCCGAATGTCCACTTGCTGTTTCTACAGAAAGAGTGTTTCAGAACTGCTCAATCAAAAGTAAGCTTCAACTCTGTTAGTTGCATGCGCAGAACAGAAGGATGTTTCACAGAATCCTTCTGTGTAGTTTTTATTTGAAGATATTCCTTTTTCCACTAGAGGCCCCAGATACCTCCAAATATAAATTGCAGTTTCTACAGATAGAGTGTTTAGGAACTGCTCAATCAAAAGTAAGCTTCAACTCTGTTAGTTGAATGTCCAGAACAGAAAGAAGTTTCACGGAATGCTCTGCGTAATTTTTATTTGAAGATATTATTTTTGCACTATAGGCCGCTTAGCACACCAAATGTCCATTTGCAGTTTCTACAGAAAGAGTGTTTCAGAACAGCTCAATCAAAAGTAAGCTTCAACCCTGTTAGTTGAATGCACAGAACAGAAAGAAGTTTCACAGAATGCTTCTGTGTAGTTTATATTTGATGTTATTCCTTTTTCCACCATAGGCCTCTTAGACCTCCGACTCTCCACTTGCAGTTTCTACAGAAAGAGTGTTTCATTACTGCTCAACCAAAAGTAAAGTTGAACTCTGTTGGCTGAAAGCAAAGAACAGAAGGATGTTTCACAGAATGATTCTGTGTAGTTTTTATTTGAAGATATGCCTTTTGCCATTATAGGCCCCTAATCGCTCCGAATGTCCAATTGCAGTTTACACAGAAAGAGTATTTCAGAACTGGTCAATTAAAAGTAAGCTTCAACTCTGAAATTTGAATGCACAGAACAGAAAGGAGTTTCACAGAATGCTTCTGTCTAGTTTTTATTTGAGCATACTCCTTTTTCCACTATTGGCCCCGTAGCGCTCCGAATATCCAATTGCAGTTTCTACAGGAAGAGTGTTTCAGAACTGCTCAATCAAAAGTAAGCTTCAACTCTGTTAGTTGAACCAACAGAACAGAAAGAAGATTCACAGAATGCTTCTGTGTAGTTTTTATTTGAAGATATTCCTTTTTCCACTATAGGCCTCTGAGCGCTCTGAATGTCCACTTGCAGTTTCTACAGAAAGAGGGTTTCAGAACTACCCAATCAAAAGTAAGCTTCAACTCTGTTATTTGAATGCACAGAACAGAAAGAAGTTACACAGAATGCTTCTGTGTAATTTTTATTTGAGGATATTCCTTTTTCAACTAGAGGCCGCATGGCCCTCCGAATGTTCAATTGCATTTTCTACAGAAAGAGTTTTTCAGAACTGCTGAATCAAAAGCAAGCTTCAACTCTGTTAGATGAATGCACAGAACAGAAAGAAGTTTCACAGAACACTTCTGTATAGTTTTTATTTGAAGATATACCTTTTTCCAATACAGGCCCGTAACGCTCTGAATATCCACTTGCAGTTTCTACAGAAAGAGTGTTTCAGAACTGCTCAATCAAAAGTAAGCTTCTACTCTGTTAGTTGAATGCACAGATCAGAAAGCAGTTTCACAGAAAGGTTCTGTGTAGTTTTTATTTGAGGATGTTCGTTTTTCCACAATACGCCCCTTAGCGCAGCGACTGTCCACTTGCAATTTCTACAGAAAGTGTGATTCAGAACAGCACAATCAAAAGTAAGTTTCAACTCTGTTAGTTGAATGCACAGAAGGGAAAGAAGTTTCAAAGAATGCTTCTGTGTAGTTTTTATTTGAAGACATTCCTTTTTCCACTATAGGTTCCTGAGCACTCCGAATGTCCACTTGCAGTTTCTACAGAAAGAGTGTTTCAGAACTGCTCAATCAAAAGTAAGCTTCAAATCTGTTGGTTGAATACACAGAACAGAAAGTTGTTTCACAGAATGCTTCGGTGTAGTTTTTATTTCAGGATATTACTTTTTCCACTATTGGCCCCTTAGCGCTTGGAATGTCCACTTGCAGTTTCTACAGAAAGAGTGTTTCAGAACTGCTCAATCAAAAGTAAGCTTCAACACTGTTAGTTGAATGAACAGAACAGAAAGGTGTTTCACAGAATGCTTCTGTGTCATTTTCATTTGAAGATATTCCTTTTTCCACTATAGGCCCCAAAGCGCTCAGAATGTCCATTTGCAGTTTCTACAGAAAGAGTGTTTCAGAACTGCTCAATCAAAAGTAAGGTTCAAATCTGTTAGGTGAATGCAGAGAACACAAAAGTGTTTCACAGAATGCTTCGGTGTAGTTTTTAATTCAAGATATTCCTTTTTACACTATAGGCCCGTTAGCGCTCCGAATGTCCACGTGCAGTTTCTGCAGAGTGTTTCATAACTGCTCAATCGAAAGTTAGCTTCAACTCTGTTAGTTGAATGCACAGAACAGAAAGAAGTTTAACAGAATGCTTCTGTGTAGTTTTCATTTGATGATATTCCTTTTTCCACTATAGGCCTCTGAGCGCTCTGAATATCCACTGGCAGTTTCTACAGAAAGAGTGTTTCAGAACTACCCAATCAAAAGGAAGCTTCAACTCTGTTAGTTGAATGAACAGAACAGAAAGTAGTTTCACAGAATGCTTCTGTTTAGTTTTCATTTGAAGATATCCCTTTTTCCACTAAAGGCCCTTAGAGCTCAGAATGTCCGTTTGCAGTTTCTACAGAAAGAGTATTTCAGAACTGCTCAATCAAAGGTAAGGTTCAAATCTGTTAGTTGAATGCACAGAACACAAAGATGTTTCACAGAATGCTTCGGTGTAATTTTTATTTCAAGATATTCCTTTTTCCACTATAGGCCCCTTAGCGCTCAGAATGTCCACTTGCAGTTTCTACAGAAAGAGTGTTTCAGAAGTGCTCAATGAAAAGAAAGTTTCAAATGTGTTAGTTGAATGCACAGAACAGAAAGAAGTTTCACAGATTGCTTCTGTGTAGTTTTTATTTGAAGATATTGCTTTTTCCACTATTGGCCCCTGAGCGTTCCTAATGTCCACTTGCAGTTTCTACAGATAGAGTGTTTCAGAACTGCTCAATCAAAAGTAAGCTTCAACTCTGTTAGTTGAACGCACAGAGTAGAAAGAAGTTTCAAGAATGCTTCTGTGTAGTTTTATTTGAGGATATTCCTTTTTCCACTAGAGACACCATAGCCCTCCGAATGTCAAATTACATTTTCTACAGAAAGAATTTTTCAGAACTGCTCAATGAAACGTAAGCTTCAGATCTGTTAGTTGAATGCATGGAACAGAAAGCAGTTTCGCAGAATGCTTCTGTGCAGTTTTTATTTGAAGATATTCCTTTTTCCACTACAGGCCCCGTAGAGCTCCGAATGTCCACTTGCTGTTTCTACAGAAAGAGTGTTTCAGAACTGCTCAATCAAAAGTAAGCTTCAACTCTGTTAGTTGAACCAACAGAACAGAAAGAAGATTCACAGAATGCTTCTGTGTAGTTTTTATTTGAAGATATTCCTTTTTCCACTATAGGCCTCTGAGCGCTCTGAATATCCACTTGCAGTTTCTACAGAAAGAGGGTTTCAGAACTACCGAATCAAAAGTAAGCTTCAACTCTGTTATTTGAATGCACAGAACAGAAAGAAGTTACACAGAATGCTTCTGTGTAATTTTTAATTGAGGATATTCCTTTTTCCACTAGAGGCCGCATGGCCCTCTGAATGTCCAATTGCATTTCCTACAGAAAGAGTTTTTCAGAACTGCTCAATCAAAAGCAAGCTTCAACTCTGTTAGATGAATGCACAGAACAGAAAGAAGTTTCACAGAACGCTTCTGTGTAGTTTTTATTTGAAGATATACCTTTTTCCAATACAGGCCCGTAACGCTCCAAATATCCACTTGCAGTTTCTATAGAAAGAGTGTTTCAGAACTGCTCAATCAAAAGCAAGCTTCAACTCTGTTAGTTGAATGCACAGAACAGAAAGAAGTTTCACAGAATGCTTCTGTGTAGTTTTTATTTGAAGATATTGCTTTTTCCACTATTGGCCCCTGAGCGTTCCTAATGTCCACTTGCAGTTTCTACAGATAGAGTGTTTCAGAACTGCTCAATCAAAAGTAAGCTTCAACTCTGTTAGTTGAACGCACAGAGTAGAAAGAAGTTTCAAGAATGCTTCTGTGTAGTTTTATTTGAGGATATTCCTTTTTCCACTAGAGACGCCATAGCCCTCCGAATGTCAAATTACATTTTCTACACAAAGAATTTTTCAGCACTGCTCAATGAAACGTAAGCTTCAGATCTGTTAGTTGAATGCATGGAACAGAAAGCAGTTTCGCAGAATGCTTCTGTGCAGTTTTTATTTGAAGATATTCCTTTTTCCACTACAGGCCCCGTAGAGCTCCGAATGTCCACTTGCTGTTTCTACAGAAAGAGTGTTTCAGAACTGCTCAATCAAAAGTAAGCTTCAACTCTGTTAGTTGAACCAACAGAACAGAAAGAAGATTCACAGAATGCTTCTGTGTAGTTTTTATTTGAAGATATTCCTTTTTCCACTATAGGCCTCTGAGCACTCTGAATATCCACTTGCAGTTTCTACAGAAAGAGGGTTTCAGAACTACCCAATCAAAAGTAAGCTTCAACTCTGTTATTTGAATGCACAGAACAGAAAGAAGTTACACAGAATGCTTCTGTGTAATTTTTATTTGAGGATATTCCTTTTTCCACTAGAGGCCGCATGGCCCTCCGAATGTCCAATTGCATTTCCTACAGAAAGAGTTTTTCAGAACTGCTCAATCAAAAGCAAGCTTCAACTCTGTTAGATGAATGCACAGAAGAGAAAGAAGTTTCACAGAACGCTTCTGTGTAGTTTTTATTTGAAGATATACCTTTTTCCAATACAGGCCCGTAACGCTCCGAATATCCGCTTGCAGTTTCTACAGAAAGAGTGTTTCAGAACTGCTCAATCAAAAGCAAGCTTCAACTCTGTTAGTTGAATGCACAGAACAGGAAGAAGTTTCACAGAATGCTTCTGTGTAGTTTTTATTTGAAGATATTGCTTTTTCCACTATTGGCCCCTGAGCGTTCCTAATGTCCACTTGCAGTTTCTACAGATAGAGTGTTTCAGAACTGCTCAATCAAAAGTAAGCTTCAACTCTGTTAGTTGAACGCACAGAGTAGAAAGAAGTTTCAAGAATGCTTCTGTGTAGTTTTATTTGAGGATATTCCTTTTTCCACTAGAGACGCCATAGCCCTCCGAATGTCAAATTACATTTTCTACACAAAGAATTTTTCAGAACTGCTCAATGAAACGTAAGCTTCAGATCTGTTAGTTGAATGCATGGAACAGAAAGCAGTTTCGCAGAATGCTTCTGTGCAGTTTTTATTTGAAGATATTCCTTTTTCCACTACAGGCCCCGTAGAGCTCCGAATGTCCACTTGCTGTTTCTACAGAAAGAGTGTTTCAGAACTGCTCAATCAAAAGTAAGCTTCAACTCTGTTAGTTGAACCAACAGAACAGAAAGAAGATTCACAGAATGCTTCTGTGTAGTTTTTATTTGAAGATATTCCTTTTTCCACTATAGGCCTCTGAGCGCTCTGAATATCCACTTGCAGTTTCTACGGAAAGAGGGTTTCAGAACTACCCAATCAAAAGTAAGCTTCAACTCTGTTATTTGAATGCACAGAACAGAAAGAAGTTACACAGAATGCTTCTGTGTAATTTTTATTTGAGGATATTCCTTTTTCCACTAGAGGCCGCATGGCCCTCTGAATGTCCAATTGCATTTCCTACAGAAAGAGTTTTTCAGAACTGCTCAATCAAAAGCAAGCTTCAACTCTGTTAGATGAATGCACAGAACAGAAAGAAGTTTCACAGAACGCTTCTGTGTAGTTTTTATTTGAAGATATACCTTTTTCCAATACAGGCCCGTAACGCTCCAAATATCCTCTTGCAGTTTCTACAGAAAGAGTGTTTCAGAACTGCTCAATCAAAAGCAAGCTTCAACTCTGTTAGTTGAATGCACAGAACAGAAAGAAGTTTCACAGAATGCTTCTGTGTAGTTTTTATTTGAAGATATTGCTTTTTCCACTATTGGCCCCTGAGCGTTCCTAATGTCCACTTGCAGTTTCTACAGATAGAGTGTTTCAGAACTGCTCAATCAAAAGTAAGCTTCAACTCTGTTAGTTGAACGCACAGAGTAGAAAGAAGTTTCAAGAATGCTTCTGTGTAGTTTTATTTGAGGATATTCCTTTTTCCACTAGAGACGCCATAGCCCTCCGAATGTCAAATTACATTTTCTACACAAAGAATTTTTCAGCACTGCTCAATGAAACGTAAGCTTCAGATCTGTTAGTTGAATGCATGGAACAGAAAGCAGTTTCGCAGAATGCTTCTGTGCAGTTTTTATTTGAAGATATTCCTTTTTCCACTACAGGCCCCGTAGAGCTCCGAATGTCCACTTGCTGTTTCTACAGAAAGAGTGTTTCAGAACTGCTCAATCAAAAGTAAGCTTCAACTCTGTTAGTTGAACCAACAGAACAGAAAGAAGATTCACAGAATGCTTCTGTGTAGTTTTTTTTTGAAGATATTCCTTTTTCCACTATAGGCCTCTGAGCGCTCTGAATATCCACTTGCAGTTTCTACAGAAAGAGGGTTTCAGAACTACCCAATCAAAAGTAAGCTTCAACTCTGTTATTTGAATGCACAGAACAGAAAGAAGTTACACAGAATGCTTCTGTGTAATTTTTATTTGAGGATATTCCTTTTTCCACTAGAGGCCGCATGGCCCTCCGAATGTCCAATTGCATTTCCTACAGAAAGAGTTTTTCAGAACTGCTCAATCAAAAGCAAGCTTCAACTCTGTTAGATGAATGCACAGAAGAGAAAGAAGTTTCACAGAACGCTTCTGTGTAGTTTTTATTTGAAGATATACCTTTTTCCAATACAGGCCCGTAACGCTCCGAATATCCGCTTGCAGTTTCTACAGAAAGAGTGTTTCAGAACTGCTCAATCAAAAGCAAGCTTCAACTCTGTTAGTTGAATGCACAGAACAGGAAGAAGTTTCACAGAATGCTTCTGTGTAGTTTTTATTTGAAGATATTGCTTTTTCCACTATTGGCCCCTGAGCGTTCCTAATGTCCACTTGCAGTTTCTACAGATAGAGTGTTTCAGAACTGCTCAATCAAAAGTAAGCTTCAACTCTGTTAGTTGAACGCACAGAGTAGAAAGAAGTTTCAAGAATGCTTCTGTGTAGTTTTATTTGAGGATATTCCTTTTTCCACTAGAGACGCCATAGCCCTCCGAATGTCAAATTACATTTTCTACACAAAGAATTTTTCAGAACTGCTCAATGAAACGTAAGCTTCAGATCTGTTAGTTGAATGCATGGAACAGAAAGCAGTTTCGCAGAATGCTTCTGTGCAGTTTTTATTTGAAGATATTCCTTTTTCCACTACAGGCCCCGTAGAGCTCCGAATGTCCACTTGCTGTTTCTACAGAAAGAGTGTTTCAGAACTGCTCAATCAAAAGTAAGCTTCAACTCTGTTAGTTGCATGCGCAGAACAGAAGGATGTTTCACAGAATCCTTCTGTGTAGTTTTTATTTGAAGATATTCCTTTTTCCACTAGAGGCCCCTGGTACCTCCAAATATAAATTGCAGTTTCTACAGATAGAGTGTTTAGGAACTGCTCAATCAAAAGTAAGCTTCAACTCTGTTAGTTGAATGTCCAGAACAGAAAGAAGTTTCACGGAATGCTCTGCGTAATTTTTATTTGAAGATATTATTTTTGCACTATAGGCCGCTTAGCACACCAAATGTCCATTTGCAGTTTCTACAGAAAGAGTGTTTCAGAACTCCTCAATCAAAAGTAAGCTTCAACCCTGTTAGTTGAATGCACAGAACAGAAAGAAGTTTCACAGAATGCTTCTGTGTAGTTTATATTTGATGTTATTCCTTTTTCCACCATAGGCCTCTTAGACCTCCGACTCTCCACTTGCAGTTTCTACAGAAAGACTGTTTCATTACTGCTCAACCAAAAGTAAAGTTGAACTCTGTTGGCTGAAAGCAAAGAACAGAAGGATGTTTCACAGAATGATTCTGTGTAGTTTTTATTTGAAGATATGCCTTTTGCCATTATAGGCCCCTAATCGCTCCGAATGTCCAATTGCAGTTTACACAGAAAGAGTATTTCAGAACTGGTCAATTAAAAGTAAGCTTCAACTCTGAAATTTGAATGCACAGAACAGAAAGGAGTTTCACAGAATGCTTCTGTCTAGTTTTTATTTGAGCATACTCCTTTTTCCACTATTGGCCCCGTAGCGCTCCGAATATCCAATTGCAGTTTCTACAGAAAGAGTGTTTCAGAACTGCTCAATCAAAAGTAAGCTTCAACTCTGTTAGTTGAACCAACAGAACAGAAAGAAGATTCACAGAATGCTTCTGTGTAGTTTTTATTTGAAGATATTCCTTTTTCCACTATAGGCCTCTGAGCGCTCTGAATATCCACTTGCAGTTTCTACAGAAAGAGGGTTTCAGAACTACCCAATCAAAAGTAAGCTTCAACTCTGTTATTTGAATGCACAGAACAGAAAGAAGTTACACAGAATGCTTCTGTGTAATTTTTATTTGAGGATATTCCTTTTTCCACTAGAGGCCGCATGGCCCTCCGAATGTCCAATTGCATTTCCTACAGAAAGAGTTTTTCAGAACTGCTCAATCAAAAGCAAGCTTCAACTCTGTTAGATGAATGCACAGAACAGAAAGAAGTTTCACAGAACGCTTCTGTGTAGTTTTTATTTGAAGATATACCTTTTTCCAATACAGGCCCGTAACGCTCCGAATATCCGCTTGCAGTTTCTACAGAAAGAGTGTTTCAGAACTGCTCAATCAAAAGCAAGCTTCAACTCTGTTAGTTGAATGCACAGAACAGGAAGAAGTTTCACAGAATGCTTCTGTGTAGTTTTTATTTGAAGATATTGCTTTTTCCACTATTGGCCCCTGAGCGTTCCTAATGTCCACTTGCAGTTTCTACAGATAGAGTGTTTCAGAACTGCTCAATCAAAAGTAAGCTTCAACTCTGTTAGTTGAACGCACAGAGTAGAAAGAAGTTTCAAGAATGCTTCTGTGTAGTTTTATTTGAGGATATTCCTTTTTCCACTAGAGACGCCATAGCCCTCCGAATGTCAAATTACATTTTCTACACAAAGAATTTTTCAGAACTGCTCAATGAAACGTAAGCTTCAGATCTGTTAGTTGAATGCATGGAACAGAAAGCAGTTTCGCAGAATGCTTCTGTGCAGTTTTTATTTGAAGATATTCCTTTTTCCACTACAGGCCCCGTAGAGCTCCGAATGTCCACTTGCTGTTTCTACAGAAAGAGTGTTTCAGAACTGCTCAATCAAAAGTAAGCTTCAACTCTGTTAGTTGCATGCGCAGAACAGAAGGATGTTTCACAGAATCCTTCTGTGTAGTTTTTATTTGAAGATATTCCTTTTTCCACTAGAGGCCCCAGATACCTCCAAATATAAATTGCAGTTTCTACAGATAGAGTGTTTAGGAACTGCTCAATCAAAAGTAAGCTTCAACTCTGTTAGTTGAATGTCCAGAACAGAAAGAAGTTTCACGGAATGCTCTGCGTAATTTTTATTTGAAGATATTATTTTTGCACTATAGGCCGCTTAGCACACCAAATGTCCATTTGCAGTTTCTACAGAAAGAGTGTTTCAGAACAGCTCAATCAAAAGTAAGCTTCAACCCTGTTAGTTGAATGCACAGAACAGAAAGAAATTTCACAGAATGCTTCTGTGTAGTTTATATTTGATGTTATTCCTTTTTCCACCATAGGCCTCTTAGACCTCCGACTCTCCACTTGCAGTTTCTACAGAAAGAGTGTTTCATTACTGCTCAACCAAAAGTAAAGTTGAACTCTGTTGGCTGAAAACAAAGAACAGAAGGATGTTTCACAGAATGATTCTGTGTAGTTTTTATTTGAAGATATGCCTTTTGCCATTATAGGCCCCTAATCGCTCCGAATGTCCAATTGCAGTTTACACAGAAAGAGTATTTCAGAACTGGTCAATTAAAAGTAAGCTTCAACTCTGAAATTTGAATGCACAGAACAGAAAGGAGTTTCACAGAATGCTTCTGTCTAGTTTTTATTTGAGCATACTCCTTTTTCCACTATTGGCCCCGTAGCGCTCCGAATATCCAATTGCAGTTTCTACAGGAAGAGTGTTTCAGAACTGCTCAATCAAAAGTAAGCTTCAACTCTGTTAGTTGAACCAACAGAACAGAAAGAAGATTCACAGAATGCTTCTGTGTAGTTTTTATTTGAAGATATTCCTTTTTCCACTATAGGCCTCTGAGCGCTCTGAATATCCACTTGCAGTTTCTACAGAAAGAGGGTTTCAGAACTACCCAATCAAAAGTAAGCTTCAACTCTGTTATTTGAATGCACAGAACAGGAAGAAGTTACACAGAATGCTTCTGTGTAATTTTTATTTGAGGATACTCCTTTTTCCACTAGAGGCCGCATGGCCCTCCGAATGTCCAATTGCATTTCCTACAGAAAGAGTTTTTCAGAACTGCTCAATCAAAAGCAAGCTTCAACTCTGTTAGATGAATGCACAGAACAGAATGAAGTTTCACAGAACGCTTCTGTGTAGTTTTTATTTGAAGATATACCTTTTTCCAATACAGGCCCGTAACGCTCCGAATATCCACTTGCAGTTTCTACAGAAAGAGTGTTTCAGAACTGCTCAATCAAAAGCAAGCTTCAACTCTGTTAGTTGAATGCACAGAACAGAAAGAAGTTTCACAGAATGCTTCTGTGTAGTTTTTATTTCAAGATATTGCTTTTTCCACTATTGGCCCCTGAGCGTTCCTAATGTCCACTTGCAGTTTCTACAGATAGAGTGTTTCAGAACTGCTCAATCAAAAGTAAGCTTCAACTCTGTTAGTTGAATGCACAGAGTAGAAAGAAGTTTCAAGAATGCTTCTGTGTAGTTTTATTTGAGGATATTCCTGTTTCCACTAGAGACGCCATAGCCCTCCGAATGTCAAATTACATTTTCTACACAAAGAATTTTTCAGAACTGCTCAATGAAACGTAAGCTTCAGATCTGTTAGTTGAATGCATGGAACAGAAAGCAGTTTCGCAGAATGCTACTGTGCAGTTTTTATGTGAAGATATTCCTTTTTCCACTACAGGCCCCGTAGAGCTCCGAATGTCCACTTGCTGTTTCTACAGAAAGAGTGTTTCAGAACTGCTCAATCAAAAGTAAGCTTCAACTCTGTTAGTTGCATGCGCAGAACAGAAGGATGTTTCACAGAATCCTTCTGTGTAGTTTTTATTTGAAGATATTCCTTTTTCCACTAGAGGCCCCAGATACCTCCAAATATAAATTGCAGTTTCTACAGATAGAGTGTTTAGGAACTGCTCAATCAAAAGTAAGCTTCAACTCTGTTAGTTGAATGTCCAGAACAGAAAGAAGTTTCACGGAATGCTCTGCGTAATTTTTATTTGAAGATATTATTTTTGCACTATAGGCCGCTTAGCACACCAAATGTCCATTTGCAGTTTCTACAGAAAGAGTGTTTCAGAACAGCTCAATCAAAAGTAAGCTTCAACCCTGTTAGTTGAATGCACAGAACAGAAAGAAGTTTCACAGAATGCTTCTGTGTAGTTTATATTTGATGTTATTCCTTTTTCCACCATAGGCCTCTTAGACCTCCGACTCTCCACTTGCAGTTTCTACAGAAAGAGTGTTTCATTACTGCTCAACCAAAAGTAAAGTTGAACTCTGTTGGCTGAAAGCAAAGAACAGAAGGATGTTTCACAGAATGATTCTGTGTAGTTTTTATTTGAAGATATGCCTTTTGCCATTATAGGCCCCTAATCGCTCCGAATGTCCAATTGCAGTTTACACAGAAAGAGTATTTCAGAACTGGTCAATTAAAAGTAAGCTTCAACTCTGAAATTTGAATGCACAGAACAGAAAGGAGTTTCACAGAATGCTTCTGTCTAGTTTTTATTTGAGCATACTCCTTTTTCCACTATTGGCCCCGTAGCGCTCCGAATATCCAATTGCAGTTTCTACAGGAAGAGTGTTTCAGAACTGCTCAATCAAAAGTAAGCTTCAACTCTTTTAGTTGAACCAACAGAACAGAAAGAAGATTCACAGAATGCTTCTGTGTAGTTTTTATTTGAAGATATTCCTTTTTCCACTATAGGCCTCTGAGCGCTCTGAATATCCACTTGCAGTTTCTACAGAAAGAGGGTTTCAGAACTACCCAATCAAAAGTAAGCTTCAACTCTGTTATTTGAATGCACAGAACAGAAAGAAGTTACACAGAATGCTTCTGTGTAATTTTTATTTGAGGATATTCCTTTTTCCACTAGAGGCCGCATGGCCCTCCGAATGTTCAATTGCATTTTCTACAGAAAGAGTTTTTCAGAACTGCTGAATCAAAAGCAAGCTTCAACCCTGTTAGATGAATGCACAGAACAGAAAGAAGTTTCACAGAACACTTCTGTGTAGTTTTTATTTGAAGATATACCTTTTTCCAATACAGGCCCGTAACGCTCTGAATATCCACTTGCAGTTTCTACAGAAAGAGTGTTTCAGAACTGCTCAATCAAAAGTAAGCTTCTACTCTGTTAGTTGAATGCACAGATCAGAAAGCAGTTTCACAGAAAGGTTCTGTGTAGTTTTTATTTGAGGATGTTCGTTTTTCCACAATACGCCCCTTAGCGCAGCGACTGTCCACTTGCAATTTCTACAGAAAGTGTGATTCAGAACAGCACAATCAAAAGTAAGTTTCAACTCTGTTAGTTGAATGCACAGAAGGGAAAGAAGTTCCACAGAATGCTTCTGTGTAGTTTTTATTTGAAGACATTCCTTTTTCCACTATAGGTTCCTGAGCACTCCGAATGTCCACTTGCAGTTTCTACAGAAAGAGTGTTTCAGAACTGCTCAATCAAAAGTAAGCTTCAAATCTGTTGGTTGAATACACAGAACAGAAAGTTGTTTCACAGAATGCTTCGGTGTAGTTTTTATTTCAGGATATTACTTTTTCCACTATTGGCCCCTTAGCGCTTGGAATGTCCACTTGCAGTTTCTACAGAAAGAGTGTTTCAGAACTGCTCAATCAAAAGTAAGCTTCAACACTGTTAGTTGAATGAACAGAACAGAAAGGTGTTTCACAGAATGCTTCTGTGTCATTTTCATTTGAAGATATTCCTTTTTCCACTATAGGCCCCAAAGCGCTCAGAATGTCCATTTGCAGTTTCTACAGAAAGAGTGTTTCAGAACTGCTCAATCAAAAGTAAGGTTCAAATCTGTTAGGTGAATGCAGAGAACACAAAAGTGTTTCACAGAATGCTTCGGTGTAGTTTTTAATTCAAGATATTCCTTTTTACACTATAGGCCCGTTAGCGCTCCGAATGTCCACGTGCAGTTTCTGCAGAGTGTTTCATAACTGCTCAATCGAAAGTTAGCTTCAACTCTGTTAGTTGAATGCACAGAACAGAAAGAAGTTTAACAGAATGCTTCTGTGTAGTTTTCATTTGATGATATTCCTTTTTCCACTATAGGCCTCTGAGCGCTCTGAATATCCACTGGCAGTTTCTACAGAAAGAGTGTTTCAGAGCTACCCAATCAAAAGGAAGCTTCAACTCTGTTAGTTGAATGAACAGAACAGAAAGTAGTTTCACAGAATGCTTCTGTTTAGTTTTCATTTGAAGATATCCCTTTTTCCACTAAAGGCCCTTCGCGCTCAGAATGTCCGTTTGCAGTTTCTACAGAAAGAGTATTTCAGAACTGCTCAATCAAAGGTAAGGTTCAAATCTGTTAGTTGAATGCACAGAACACAAAGATGTTTCACAGAATGCTTCGGTGTAATTTTTATTTCAAGATATTCCTTTTTCCACTATAGGCCCCTTAGCGCTCAGAATGTCCACTTGCAGTTTCTACAGAAAGAGTGTTTCAGAAGTGCTCAATGAAAAGAAAGTTTCAAATGTGTTAGTTGAATGCACAGAACAGAAAGAAGTTTCACAGATTGCTTCTGTGTAGTTTTTATTTGAAGATATTGCTTTTTCCACTATTGGCCCCTGAGCGTTCCTAATGTCCACTTGCAGTTTCTACAGATAGAGTGTTTCAGAACTGCTCAATCAAAAGTAAGCTTCAACTCTGTTAGTTGAACGCACAGAGTAGAAAGAAGTTTCAAGAATGCTTCTGTGTAGTTTTATTTGAGGATATTCCTTTTTCCACTAGAGACGCCATAGCCCTCCGAATGTCAAATTACATTTTCTACAGAAAGAATTTTTCAGAACTGCTCAATGAAACGTAAGCTTCAGATCTGTTAGTTGAATGCATGGAACAGAAAGCAGTTTCGCAGAATGCTTCTGTGCAGTTTTTATTTGAAGATATTCCTTTTTCCACTACAGGCCCCGTAGAGCTCCGAATGTCCACTTGCTGTTTCTACAGAAAGAGTGTTTCAGAACTGCTCAATCAAAAGTAAGCTTCAACTCTGTTAGTTGAACCAACAGAACAGAAAGAAGATTCACAGAATGCTTCTGTGTAGTTTTTATTTGAAGATATTCCTTTTTCCACTATAGGCCTCTGAGCGCTCTGAATATCCACTTGCAGTTTCTACAGAAAGAGGGTTTCAGAACTACCCAATCAAAAGTAAGCTTCAACTCTGTTATTTGAATGCACAGAACAGAAAGAAGTTACACAGAATGCTTCTGTGTAATTTTTATTTGAGGATATTCCTTTTTCCACTAGAGGCCGCATGGCCCTCTGAATGTCCAATTGCATTTCCTACAGAAAGAGTTTTTCAGAACTGCTCAATCAAAAGCAAGCTTCAACTCTGTTAGATGAATGCACAGAACAGAAAGAAGTTTCACAGAACGCTTCTGTGTAGTTTTTATTTGAAGATATACCTTTTTCCAATACAGGCCCGTAACGCTCCCAATATCCACTTGCAGTTTCTACAGAAAGAGTGTTTCAGAACTGCTCAATCAAAAGCAAGCTTCAACTCTGTTAGTTGAATGCACAGAACAGAAAGAAGTTTCACAGAATGCTTCTGTGTAGTTTTTATTTGAAGATATTGCTTTTTCCACTATTGGCCCCTGAGCGTTCCTAATGTCCACTTGCAGTTTCTACAGATAGTGTGTTTCAGAACTGCTCAATCAAAAGTAAGCTTCAACTCTGTTAGTTGAACGCACAGAGTAGAAAGAAGTTTCAAGAATGCTTCTGTGTAGTTTTATTTGAGGATATTCCTTTTTCCACTAGAGACGCCATAGCCCTCCGAATGTCAAATTACATTTTCTACACAAAGAATTTTTCAGAACTGCTCAATGAAACGTAAGCTTCAGATCTGTTAGTTGAATGCATGGAACAGAAAGCAGTTTCGCAGAATGCTTCTGTGCAGTTTTTATTTGAAGATATTCCTTTTTCCACTACAGGCCCCGTAGAGCTCCGAATGTCCACTTGCTGTTTCTACAGAAAGAGTGTTTCAGAACTGCTCAATCAAAAGTAAGCTTCAACTCTGTTAGTTGCATGCGCAGAACAGAAGGATGTTTCACAGAATCCTTCTGTGTAGTTTTTATTTGAAGATATTCCTTTTTCCACTAGAGGCCCCAGATACCTCCAAATATAAATTGCAGTTTCTACAGATAGAGTGTTTAGGAACTGCTCAATCAAAAGTAAGCTTCAACTCTGTTAGTTGAATGTCCAGAACAGAAAGAAGTTTCACGGAATGCTCTGCGTAATTTTTATTTGAAGATATTATTTTTGCACTATAGGCCGCTTAGCACACCAAATGTCCATTTGCAGTTTCTACAGAAAGAGTGTTTCAGAACAGCTCAATCAAAAGTAAGCTTCAACCCTGTTAGTTGAATGCACAGAACAGAAAGAAGTTTCACAGAATGCTTCTGTGTAGTTTATATTTGATGTTATTCCTTTTTCCACCATAGGCCTCTTAGACCTCCGACTCTCCACTTGCAGTTTCTACAGAAAGAGTGTTTCATTACTGCTCAACCAAAAGTAAAGTTGAACTCTGTTGGCTGAAAGCAAAGAACAGAAGGATGTTTCACAGAATGATTCTGTGTAGTTTTTATTTGAAGATATGCCTTTTGCCATTATAGGCCCCTAATCGCTCCGAATGTCCAATTGCAGTTTACACAGAAAGAGTATTTCAGAACTGGTCAATTAAAAGTAAGCTTCAACTCTGAAATTTGAATGCACAGAACAGAAAGGAGTTTCACAGAATGCTTCTGTCTAGTTTTTATTTGAGCATACTCCTTTTTCCACTATTGGCCCCGTAGCGCTCCGAATATCCAATTGCAGTTTCTACAGGAAGAGTGTTTCAGAACTGCTCAATCAAAAGTAAGCTTCAACTCTGTTAGTTGAACCAACAGAACAGAAAGAAGATTCACAGAATGCTTCTGTGTAGTTTTTATTTGAAGATATTCCTTTTTCCACTATAGGCCTCTGAGCGCTCTGAATATCCACTTGCAGTTTCTACAGAAAGAGGGTTTCAGAACTACCCAATCAAAAGTAAGCTTCAACTCTGTTATTTGAATGCACAGAACAGAAAGAAGTTACACAGAATGCTTCTGTGTAATTTTTATTTGAGGATATTCCTTTTTCCACTACAGGCCGCATGGCCCTCCGAATGTCCAATTGCATTTCCTACAGAAAGAGTTTTTCAGAACTGCTCAATCAAAAGCAAGCTTCAACTCTGTTAGATGAATGCACAGAACAGAATGAAGTTTCACAGAACGCTTCTGTGTAGTTTTTATTTGAAGATATACCTTTTTCCAATACAGGCCCGTAACGCTCCCAATATCCACTTGCAGTTTCTACAGAAAGAGTGTTTCAGAACTGCTCAATCAAAAGCAAGCTTCAACTCTGTTAGTTGAATGCACAGAACAGAAAGAAGTTTCACAGAATGCTTCTGTGTAGTTTTTATTTGAAGATATTGCTTTTTCCACTATTGGCCCCTGAGCGTTCCTAATGTCCACTTGCAGTTTCTACAGATAGTGTGTTTCAGAACTGCTCAATCAAAAGTAAGCTTCAACTCTGTTAGTTGAACGCACAGAGTAGAAAGAAGTTTCAAGAATGCTTCTGTGTAGTTTTATTTGAGGATATTCCTTTTTCCACTAGAGACGCCATAGCCCTCCGAATGTCAAATTACATTTTCTACACAAAGAATTTTTCAGCACTGCTCAATGAAACGTAAGCTTCAGATCTGTTAGTTGAATGCATGGAACAGAAAGCAGTTTCGCAGAATGCTTCTGTGCAGTTTTTATTTGAAGATATTCCTTTTTCCACTACAGGCCCCGTAGAGCTCCGAATGTCCACTTGCTGTTTCTACAGAAAGAGTGTTTCAGAACTGCTCAATCAAAAGTAAGCTTCAACTCTGTTAGTTGCATGCGCAGAACAGAAGGATGTTTCACAGAATCCTTCTGTGTAGTTTTTATTTGAAGATATTCCTTTTTCCACTAGAGGCCCCAGATACCTCCAAATATAAATTGCAGTTTCTACAGATAGAGTGTTTAGGAACTGCTCAATCAAAAGTAAGCTTCAACTCTGTTAGTTGAATGTCCAGAACAGAAAGAAGTTTCACGGAATGCTCTGCGTAATTTTTATTTGAAGATATTATTTTTGCACTATAGGCCGCTTAGCACACCAAATGTCCATTTGCAGTTTCTACAGAAAGAGTGTTTCAGAACAGCTCAATCAAAAGTAAGCTTCAACCCTGTTAGTTGAATGCACAGAACAGAAAGAAGTTTCACAGAATGCTTCTGTGTAGTTTATATTTGATGTTATTCCTTTTTCCACCATAGGCCTCTTAGACCTCCGACTCTCCACTTGCAGTTTCTACAGAAAGAGTGTTTCATTACTGCTCAACCAAAAGTAAAGTTGAACTCTGTTGGCTGAAAGCAAAGAACAGAAGGATGTTTCACAGAATGATTCTGTGTAGTTTTTATTTGAAGATATGCCTTTTGCCATTATAGGCCCCTAATCGCTCCGAATGTCCAATTGCAGTTTACACAGAAAGAGTATTTCAGAACTGGTCAATTAAAAGTAAGCTTCAACTCTGAAATTTGAATGCACAGAACAGAAAGGAGTTTCACAGAATGCTTCTGTCTAGTTTTTATTTGAGCATACTCCTTTTTCCACTATTGGCCCCGTAGCGCTCCGAATATCCAATTGCAGTTTCTACAGGAAGAGTGTTTCAGAACTGCTCAATCAAAAGTAAGCTTCAACTCTGTTAGTTGAACCAACAGAACAGAAAGAAGATTCACAGAATGCTTCTGTGTAGTTTTTATTTGAAGATATTCCTTTTTCCACTATAGGCCTCTGAGCGCTCTGAATATCCACTTGCAGTTTCTACAGAAAGAGGGTTTCAGAACTACCCAATCAAAAGTAAGCTTCAACTCTGTTATTTGAATGCACAGAACAGAAAGAAGTTACACAGAATGCTTCTGTGTAATTTTTATTTGAGGATATTCCTTTTTCCACTAGAGGCCGCATGGCCCTCCGAATGTCCAATTGCATTTCCTACAGAAAGAGTTTTTCAGAACTGCTCAATCAAAAGCAAGCTTCAACTCTGTTAGATGAATGCACAGAACAGAAAGAAGTTTCACAGAACGCTTCTGTGTAGTTTTATTTGAAGATATACCTTTTTCCAATACAGGCCCGTAACGCTCCCAATATCCACTTGCAGTTTCTACAGAAAGAGTGTTTCAGAACTGCTCAATCAAAAGCAAGCTTCAACTCTGTTAGTTGAATGCACAGAACAGAAAGAAGTTTCACAGAATGCTTCTGTGTAGTTTTTATTTGAAGACATTGCTTTTTCCACTATTGGCCCCTGAGCGTTCCTAATGTCCACTTGCAGTTTCTACAGATAGTGTGTTTCAGAACTGCTCAATCAAAAGTAAGCTTCAACTCTGTTAGTTGAACGCACAGAGTAGAAAGAAGTTTCAAGAATGCTTCTGTGTAGTTTTATTTGAGGATATTCCTTTTTCCACTAGAGACGCCATAGCCCTCCGAATGTCAAATTACATTTTCTACACAAAGAATTTTTCAGAACTGCTCAATGAAACGTAAGCTTCAGATCTGTTAGTTGAATGCATGGAACAGAAAGCAGTTTCGCAGAATGCTTCTGTGCAGTTTTTATTTGAAGATATTCCTTTTTCCACTACAGGCCCCGTAGAGCTCCGAATGTCCACTTGCTGTTTCTACAGAAAGAGTGTTTCAGAACTGCTCAATCAAAAGTAAGCTTCAACTCTGTTAGTTGCATGCGCAGAACAGAAGGATGTTTCACGGAATCCTTCTGTGTAGTTTTTATTTGAAGATATTCCTTTTTCCACTAGAGGCCCCAGATACCTCCAAATATAAATTGCAGTTTCTACAGATAGAGTGTTTAGGAACTGCTCAATCAAAAGTAAGCTTCAACTCTGTTAGTTGAATGTCCAGAACAGAAAGAAGTTTCACGGAATGCTCTGCGTAATTTTTATTTGAAGATATTATTTTTGCACTATAGGCCGCTTAGCACACCAAATGTCCATTTGCAGTTTCTACAGAAAGAGTGTTTCAGAACAGCTCAATCAAAAGTAAGCTTCAACCCTGTTAGTTGAATGCACAGAACAGAAAGAAGTTTCACAGAATGCTTCTGTGTAGTTTATATTTGATGTTATTCCTTTTTCCACCATAGGCCTCTTAGACCTCCGACTCTCCACTTGCAGTTTCTACAGAAAGAGTGTTTCATTACTGCTCAACCAAAAGTAAAGTTGAACTCTGTTGGCTGAAAGCAAAGAACAGAAGGATGTTTCACAGAATGATTCTGTGTAGTTTTTATTTGAAGATATGCCTTTTGCCATTATAGGCCCCTAATCGCTCCGAATGTCCAATTGCAGTTTACACAGAAAGAGTATTTCAGAACTGGTCAATTAAAAGTAAGCTTCAACTCTGAAATTTGAATGCACAGAACAGAAAGGAGTTTCACAGAATGCTTCTGTCTAGTTTTTATTTGAGCATACTCCTTTTTCCACTATTGGCCCCGTAGCGCTCCGAATATCCAATTGCAGTTTCTACAGGAAGAGTGTTTCAGAACTGCTCAATCAAAAGTAAGCTTCAACTCTGTTAGTTGAACCAACAGAACAGAAAGAAGATTCACAGAATGCTTCTGTGTAGTTTTTATTTGAAGATATTCCTTTTTCCACTATAGGCCTCTGAGCGCTCTGAATATCCACTTGCAGTTTCTACAGAAAGAGGGTTTCAGAACTACCCAATCAAAAGTAAGCTTCAACTCTGTTATTTGAATGCACAGAACAGAAAGAAGTTACACAGAATGCTTCTGTGTAATTTTTATTTGAGGATATTCCTTTTTCCACTAGAGGCCGCATGGCCCTCCGAATGTCCAATTGCATTTCCTACAGAAAGAGTTTTTCAGAACTGCTCAATCAAAAGCAAGCTTCAACTCTGTTAGATGAATGCACAGAACAGAAAGAAGTTTCACAGAACGCTTCTGTGTAGTTTTTATTTGAAGATATACCTTTTTCCAATACAGGCCCGTAACGCTCCGAATATCCGCTTGCAGTTTCTACAGAAAGAGTGTTTCAGAACTGCTCAATCAAAAGCAAGCTTCAACTCTGTTAGTTGAATGCACAGAACAGGAAGAAGTTTCACAGAATGCTTCTGTGTAGTTTTATTTGAAGATATTGCTTTTTCCACTATTGGCCCCTGAGCGTTCCTAATGTCCACTTGCAGTTTCTACAGATAGAGTGTTTCAGAACTGCTCAATCAAAAGTAAGCTTCAACTCTGTTAGTTGAACGCACAGAGTAGAAAGAAGTTTCAAGAATGCTTCTGTGTAGTTTTATTTGAGGATATTCCTTTTTCCACTAGAGACGCCATAGCCCTCCGAATGTCAAATTACATTTTCTACACAAAGAATTTTTCAGAACTGCTCAATGAAACGTAAGCTTCAGATCTGTTAGTTGAATGCATGGAACAGAAAGCAGTTTCGCAGAATGCTTCTGTGCAGTTTTTATTTGAAGATATTCCTTTTTCCACTACAGGCCCCGTAGAGCTCCGAATGTCCACTTGCTGTTTCTACAGAAAGAGTGTTTCAGAACTGCTCAATCAAAAGTAAGCTTCAACTCTGTTAGTTGCATGCGCAGAACAGAAGGATGTTTCACAGAATCCTTCTGTGTAGTTTTTATTTGAAGATATTCCTTTTTCCACTAGAGGCCCCAGATACCTCCAAATATAAATTGCAGTTTCTACAGATAGAGTGTTTAGGAACTGCTCAATCAAAAGTAAGCTTCAACTCTGTTAGTTGAATGTCCAGAACAGAAAGAAGTTTCACGGAATGCTCTGCGTAATTTTTATTTGAAGATATTATTTTTGCACTATAGGCTGCTTAGCACACCAAATGTCCATTTGCAGTTTCTACAGAAAGAGTGTTTCAGAACAGCTCAATCAAAAGTAAGCTTCAACCCTGTTAGTTGAATGCACAGAACAGAAAGAAGTTTCACAGAATGCTTCTGTGTAGTTTATATTTGATGTTATTCCTTTTTCCACCATAGGCCTCTTAGACCTCCGACTCTCCACTTGCAGTTTCTACAGAAAGAGTGTTTCATTACTGCTCAACCAAAAGTAAAGTTGAACTCTGTTGGCTGAAACCAAAGAACAGAAGGATGTTTCACAGAATGATTCTGTGTAGTTTTTATTTGAAGATATGCCTTTTGCCATTATAGGCCCCTAATCGCTCCGAATGTCCAATTGCAGTTTACACAGAAAGAGTATTTCAGAACTGGTCAATTAAAAGTAAGCTTCAACTCTGAAATTTGAATGCACAGAACAGAAAGGAGTTTCACAGAATGCTTCTGTCTAGTTTTTATTTGAGCATACTCCTTTTTCCACTATTGGCCCCGTAGCGCTCCGAATATCCAATTGCAGTTTCTACAGAAAGAGTGTTTCAGAACTGCTTAATCAAAAGTAAGCTTCAACTCTGTTAGTTGAACCAACAGAACAGAAAGAAGATTCACAGAATGCTTCTGTGTAGTTTTTATTTGAAGATATTCCTTTTTCCACTATAGGCCTCTGAGCGCTCTGAATATCCACTTGCAGTTTCTACAGAAAGAGGGTTTCAGAACTACCCAATCAAAAGTAAGCTTCAACTCTGTTATTTGAATGCACAGAACAGAAAGAAGTTACACAGAATGCTTCTGTGTAATTTTTATTTGAGGATATTCCTTTTTCCACTAGAGGCCGCATGGCCCTCCGAATGTCCAATTGCATTTCCTACAGAAAGAGTTTTTCAGAACTGCTCAATCAAAAGCAAGCTTCAACTCTGTTAGATGAATGCACAGAACAGAAAGAAGTTTCACAGAACGCTTCTGTGTAGTTTTTATTTGAAGATATACCTTTTTCCAATACAGGCCCGTAACGCTCCGAATATCCGCTTGCAGTTTCTACAGAAAGAGTGTTTCAGAACTGCTCAATCAAAAGCAAGCTTCAACTCTGTTAGTTGAATGCACGGAACAGGAAGAAGTTTCACAGAATGCTTCTGTGTAGTTTTTATTTGAAGATATTGCTTTTTCCACTATTGGCCCCTGAGCGTTCCTAATGTCCACTTGCAGTTTCTACAGATAGAGTGTTTCAGAACTGCTCAATCAAAAGTAAGCTTCAACTCTGTTAGTTGAACGCACAGAGTAGAAAGAAGTTTCAAGAATGCTTCTGTGTAGTTTTATTTGAGGATATTCCTTTTTCCACTAGAGACGCCATAGCCCTCCGAATGTCAAATTACATTTTCTACACAAAGAATTTTTCAGAACTGCTCAATGAAACGTAAGCTTCAGATCTGTTAGTTGAATGCATGGAACAGAAAGCAGTTTCGCAGAATGCTTCTGTGCAGTTTTTATTTGAAGATATTCCTTTTTCCACTACAGGCCCCGTAGAGCTCCGAATGTCCACTTGCTGTTTCTACAGAAAGAGTGTTTCAGAACTGCTCAATCAAAAGTAAGCTTCAACTCTGTTAGTTGCATGCGCAGAACAGAAGGATGTTTCACAGAATCCTTCTGTGTAGTTTTTATTTGAAGATATTCCTTTTTCCACTAGAGGCCCCAGATACCTCCAAATATAAATTGCAGTTTCTACAGATAGAGTGTTTAGGAACTGCTCAATCAAAAGTAAGCTTCAACTCTGTTAGTTGAATGTCCAGAACAGAAAGAAGTTTCACGGAATGCTCTGCGTAATTTTTATTTGAAGATATTATTTTTGCACTATAGGTCGCTTAGCACACCAAATGTCCATTTGCAGTTTCTACAGAAAGAGTGTTTCAGAACAGCTCAATCAAAAGTAAGCTTCAACCCTGTTAGTTGAATGCACAGAACAGAAAGAAGTTTCACAGAATGCTTCTGTGTAGTTTATATTTGATGTTATTCCTTTTTCCACCATAGGCCTCTTAGACCTCCGACTCTCCACTTGCAGTTTCTACAGAAAGAGTGTTTCATTACTGCTCAACCAAAAGTAAAGTTGAACTCTGTTGGCTGAAAGCAAAGAACAGAAGGATGTTTCACAGAATGATTCTGTGTAGTTTTTATTTGAAGATATGCCTTTTGCCATTATAGGCCCCTAATCGCTCCGAATGTCCAATTGCAGTTTACACAGAAAGAGTATTTCAGAACTGGTCAATTAAAAGTAAGCTTCAACTCTGAAATTTGAATGCACAGAAGAGAAAGGAGTTTCACAGAATGCTTCTGTCTAGTTTTTATTTGAGCATACTCCTTTTTCCACTATTGGCCCCGTAGCGCTCCGAATATCCAATTGCAGTTTCTACAGGAAGAGTGTTTCAGAACTGCTCAATCAAAAGTAAGCTTCAACTCTGTTAGTTGAACCAACAGAACAGAAAGAAGATTCACAGAATGCTTCTGTGTAGTTTTTATTTGAAGATATTCCTTTTTCCACTATAGGCCTCTGAGCGCTCTGAATATCCACTTGCAGTTTCTACAGAAAGAGGGTTTCAGAACTACCCAATCAAAAGTAAGCTTCAACTCTGTTATTTGAATGCACAGAACAGAAAGAAGTTACACAGAATGCTTCTGTGTAATTTTTATTTGGGGATATTCCTTTTTCCACTAGAGGCCGCATGGCCCTCCGAATGTCCAATTGCATTTCCTACAGAAAGAGTTTTTCAGAACTGCTCAATCAAAAGCAAGCTTCAACTCTGTTAGATGAATGCACAGAACAGAAAGAAGTTTCACCAAACGCTTCTGTGTAGTTTTTATTTGAAGATATACCTTTTTCCAATACAGGCCCGTAACGCTCCGAATATCCACTTGCAGTTTCTACAGAAAGAGTGTTTCAGAACTGCTCAATCAAAAGCAAGCTTCAACTCTGTTAGTTGAATGCACAGAACAGAAAGAAGTTTCACAGAATGCTTCTGTGTAGTTTTTATTTCAAGATATTGCTTTTTCCACTATTGGCCCCTGAGCGTTCCTAATGTCCACTTGCAGTTTCTACAGATAGAATGTTTCAGAACTGCTCAATCAAAAGTAAGCTTCAACTCTGTTAGTTGAATGCACAGAGTAGAAAGAAGTTTCAAGAATGCTTCTGTGTAGTTTTATTTGAGGATATTCCTGTTTCCACTAGAGACGCCATAGCCCTCCGAATGTCAAATTACATTTTCTACACAAAGAATTTTTCAGAACTGCTCAATCAAAAGCAAGCTTCAACTCTGTTAGATGAATGCACAGAACAGAAAGAAGTTTCACAGAACGCTTCTGTGTAGTTTTTATTTGAAGATATACCTTTTTCCAATACAGGCCCGTAACGCTCCGAATATCCGCTTGCAGTTTCTACAGAAAGAGTGTTTCAGAACTGCTCAATCAAAAGCAAGCTTCAACTCTGTTAGTTGAATGCACAGAACAGGAAGAAGTTTCACAGAATGCTTCTGTGTAGTTTTTATTTGAAGATATTGCTTTTTCCACTATTGGCCCCTGAGCGTTCCTAATGTCCACTTGCAGTTTCTACAGATAGAGTGTTTCAGAACTGCTCAATCAAAAGTAAGCTTCAACTCTGTTAGTTGAACGCACAGAGTAGAAAGAAGTTTCAAGAATGCTTCTGTGTAGTTTTATTTGAGGATATTCCTTTTTCCACTAGAGATGCCATAGCCCTCCGAATGTCAAATTACATTTTCTACACAAAGAATTTTTCAGAACTGCTCAATGAAACGTAAGCTTCAGATCTGTTAGTTGAATGCATGGAACAGAAAGCAGTTTCGCAGAATGCTTCTGTGCAGTTTTTATTTGAAGATATTCCTTTTTCCACTACAGGCCCCGTAGAGCTCCGAATGTCCACTTGCTGTTTCTACAGAAAGAGTGTTTCAGAACTGCTCAATCAAAAGTAAGCTTCAACTCTGTTAGTTGCATGCACAGAACAGAAGGATGTTTCACAGAATCCTTCTGTGTAGTTTTTATTTGAAGATATTCCTTTTTCCACTAGAGGCCCCAGATACCTCCAAATATAAATTGCAGTTTCTACAGATAGAGTGTTTAGGAACTGCTCAATCAAAAGTAAGCTTCAACTCTGTTAGTTGAATGTCCAGAACAGAAAGAAGTTTCACGGAATGCTCTGCGTAATTTTTATTTGAAGATATTATTTTTGCACTATAGGCCGCTTAGCACACCAAATGTCCATTTGCAGTTTCTACAGAAAGAGTGTTTCAGAACAGCTCAATCAAAAGTAAGCTTCAACCCTGTTAGTTGAATGCACAGAACAGAAAGAAGTTTCACAGAATGCTTCTGTGTAGTTTATATTTGATGTTATTCCTTTTTCCACCATAGGCCTCTTAGACCTCCGACTCTCCACTTGCAGTTTCTACAGAAAGAGTGTTTCATTACTGCTCAACCAAAAGTAAAGTTGAACTCTGTTGGCTGAAAGCAAAGAACAGAAGGATGTTTCACAGAATGATTCTGTGTAGTTTTTATTTGAAGATATGCCTTTTGCCATTATAGGCCCCTAATCGCTCCGAATGTCCAATTGCAGTTTACACAGAAAGAGTATTTCAGAACTGGTCAATTAAAAGTAAGCTTCAACTCTGAAATTTGAATGCACAGAACAGAAAGGAGTTTCACAGAATGCTTCTGTCTAGTTTTTATTTGAGCATACTCCTTTTTCCACTATTGGCCCCGTAGCGCTCCGAATATCCAATTGCAGTTTCTACAGGAAGAGTGTTTCAGAACTGCTCAATCAAAAGTAAGCTTCAACTCTTTTAGTTGAACCAACAGAACAGAAAGAAGATTCACAGAATGCTTCTGTGTAGTTTTTATTTGAAGATATTCCTTTTTCCACTATAGGCCTCTGAGCGCTCTGAATATCCACTTGCAGTTTCTACAGAAAGAGGGTTTCAGAACTACCCAATCAAAAGTAAGCTTCAACTCTGTTATTTGAATGCACAGAACAGAAAGAAGTTACACAGAATGCTTCTGTGTAATTTTTATTTGAGGATATTCCTTTTTCCACTAGAGGCCGCATGGCCCTCCGAATGTTCAATTGCATTTTCTACAGAAAGAGTTTTTCAGAACTGCTGAATCAAAAGCAAGCTTCAACTCTGTTAGATGAATGCACAGAACAGAAAGAAGTTTCACAGAACACTTCTGTGTAGTTTTTATTTGAAGATATACCTTTTTCCAATACAGGCCCGTAACGCTCTGAATATCCACTTGCAGTTTCTACAGAAAGAGTGTTTCAGAACTGCTCAATCAAAAGTAAGCTTCTACTCTGTTAGTTGAATGCACAGATCAGAAAGCAGTTTCACAGAAAGGTTCTGTGTAGTTTTTATTTGAGGATGTTCGTTTTTCCACAATACGCCCCTTAGCGCAGCGACTGTCCACTTGCAATTTCTACAGAAAGTGTGATTCAGAACAGCACAATCAAAAGTAAGTTTCAACTCTGTTAGTTGAATGCACAGAAGGGAAAGAAGTTTCACAGAATGCTTCTGTGTAGCTTTTATTTGAAGACATTCCTTTTTCCACTATAGGTTCCTGAGCACTCCGAATGTCCACTTGCAGTTTCTACAGAAAGAGTGTTTCAGAACTGCTCAATCAAAAGTAAGCTTCAAATCTGTTGGTTGAATACACAGAACAGAAAGTTGTTTCACAGAATGCTTCGGTGTAGTTTTTATTTCAGGATATTACTTTTTCCACTATTGGCCCCTTAGCGCTTGGAATGTCCACTTGCAGTTTCTACAGAAAGAGTGTTTCAGAACTGCTCAATCAAAAGTAAGCTTCAACACTGTTAGTTGAATGAACAGAACAGAAAGGTGTTTCACAGAATGCTTCTGTGTCATTTTCATTTGAAGATATTCCTTTTTCCACTATAGGCCCCAAAGCGCTCAGAATGTCCATTTGCAGTTTCTACAGAAAGAGTGTTTCAGAACTGCTCAATCAAAAGTAAGGTTCAAATCTGTTAGGTGAATGCAGAGAACACAAAAGTGTTTCACAGAATGCTTCGGTGTAGTTTTTAATTCAAGATATTCCTTTTTACACTATAGGCCCGTTAGCGCTCCGAATGTCCACGTGCAGTTTCTGCAGAGTGTTTCATAACTGCTCAATCGAAAGTTAGCTTCAACTCTGTTAGTTGAATGCACAGAACAGAAAGAAGTTTAACAGAATGCTTCTGTGTAGTTTTCATTTGATGATATTCCTTTTTCCACTATAGGCCTCTGAGCGCTCTGAATATCCACTGGCAGATTCTACAGAAAGAGTGTTTCAGAACTACCCAATCAAAAGGAAGCTTCAACTCTGTTAGTTGAATGAACAGAACAGAAAGTAGTTTCACAGAATGCTTCTGTTTAGTTTTCATTTGAAGATATCCCTTTTTCCACTAAAGGCCCTTAGCGCTCAGAATGTCCGTTTGCAGTTTCTACAGAAAGAGTATTTCAGAACTGCTCAATCAAAGGTAAGGTTCAAATCTGTTAGTTGAATGCACAGAACACAAAGATGTTTCACAGAATGCTTCGGTGTAATTTTTATTTCAAGATATTCCTTTTTCCACTATAGGCCCCTTAGCGCTCAGAATGTCCACTTGCAGTTTCTACAGAAAGAGTGTTTCAGAAGTGCTCAATGAAAAGAAAGTTTCAAATGTGTTAGTTGAATGCACAGAACAGAAAGAAGTTTCACAGATTGCTTCTGTGTAGTTTTTATTTGAAGATATTACTTTTTCCACTATTGGCCCCTGAGCGTTCCTAATGTCCACTTGCAGTTTCTACAGATAGAGTGTTTCAGAACTGCTCAATCAAAAGTAAGCTTCAACTCTGTTAGTTGAACGCACAGAGTAGAAAGAAGTTTCAAGAATGCTTCTGTGTAGTTTTATTTGAGGATATTCCTTTTTCCACTAGAGACGCCATAGCCCTCCGAATGTCAAATTACATTTTCTACAGAAAGAATTTTTCAGAACTGCTCAATGAAACGTAAGCTTCAGATCTGTTAGTTGAATGCATGGAACAGAAAGCAGTTTCGCAGAATGCTTCTGTGCAGTTTTTATTTGAAGATATTCCTTTTTCCACTACAGGCCCCGTAGAGCTCCGAATGTCCACTTGCTGTTTCTACAGAAAGAGTGTTTCAGAACTGCTCAATCAAAAGTAAGCTTCAACTCTGTTAGTTGAACCAACAGAACAGAAAGAAGATTCACAGAATGCTTCTGTGTAGTTTTTATTTGAAGATATTCCTTTTTCCACTATAGGCCTCTGAGCGCTCTGAATATCCACTTGCAGTTTCTACAGAAAGAGGGTTTCAGAACTACCCAATCAAAAGTAAGCTTCAACTCTGTTATTTGAATGCACAGAACAGAAAGAAGTTACACAGAATGCTTCTGTGTAATTTTTATTTGAGGATATTCCTTTTTCCACTAGAGGCCGCATGGCCCTCCGAATGTCCAATTGCATTTCCTACAGAAAGAGTTTTTCAGAACTGCTCAATCAAAAGCAAGCTTCAACTCTGTTAGATGAATGCACAGCACAGAAAGAAGTTTCACAGAACGCTTCTGTGTAGTTTTTATTTGAAGATATACCTTTTTCCAATACAGGCCCGTAACGCTCCCAATATCCACTTGCAGTTTCTACAGAAAGAGTGTTTCAGAACTGCTCAATCAAAAGCAAGCTTCAACTCTGTTAGTTGAATGCACAGAACAGAAAGAAGTTTCACAGAATGCTTCTGTGTAGTTTTTATTTGAAGATATTGCTTTTTCCACTATTGGCCCCTGAGCGTTCCTAATGTCCACTTGCAGTTTCTACAGATAGTGTGTTTCAGAACTGCTCAATCAAAAGTAAGCTTCAACTCTGTTAGTTGAACGCACAGAGTAGAAAGAAGTTTCAAGAATGCTTCTGTGTAGTTTTATTTGAGGATATTCCTTTTTCCACTAGAGACGCCATAGCCCTCCGAATGTCAAATTACATTTTCTACACAAAGAATTTTTCAGAACTGCTCAATGAAACGTAAGCTTCAGATCTGTTAGTTGAATGCATGGAACAGAAAGCAGTTTCGCAGAATGCTTCTGTGCAGTTTTTATTTGAAGATATTCCTTTTTCCACTACAGGCCCCGTAGAGCTCCGAATGTCCACTTGCTGTTTCTACAGAAAGAGTGTTTCAGAACTGCTCAATCAAAAGTAAGCTTCAACTCTGTTAGTTGCATGCGCAGAACAGAAGGATGTTTCACAGAATCCTTCTGTGTAGTTTTTATTTGAAGATATTCCTTTTTCCACTAGAGGCCCCAGATACCTCCAAATATAAATTGCAGTTTCTACAGATAGAGTGTTTAGGAACTGCTCAATCAAAAGTAAGCTTCAACTCTGTTAGTTGAATGTCCAGAACAGAAAGAAGTTTCACGGAATGCTCTGCGTAATTTTTATTTGAAGATATTATTTTTGCACTATAGGCCGCTTAGCACACCAAATGTCCATTTGCAGTTTCTACAGAAAGAGTGTTTCAGAACAGCTCAATCAAAAGTAAGCTTCAACCCTGTTAGTTGAATGCACAGAACAGAAAGAAGTTTCACAGAATGCTTCTGTGTAGTTTATATTTGATGTTATTCCTTTTTCCACCATAGGCCTCTTAGACCTCCGACTCTCCACTTGCAGTTTCTACAGAAAGAGTGTTTCATTACTGCTCAACCAAAAGTAAAGTTGAACTCTGTTGGCTGAAAGCAAAGAACAGAAGGATGTTTCACAGAATGATTCTGTGTAGTTTTTATTTGAAGATATGCCTTTTGCCATTATAGGCCCCTAATCGCTCCGAATGTCCAATTGCAGTTTACACAGAAAGAGTATTTCAGAACTGGTCAATTAAAAGTAAGCTTCAACTCTGAAATTTGAATGCACAGAACAGAAAGGAGTTTCACAGAATGCTTCTGTCTAGTTTTTATTTGAGCATACTCCTTTTTCCACTATTGGCCCCGTAGCGCTCCGAATATCCAATTGCAGTTTCTACAGGAAGAGTGTTTCAGAACTGCTCAATCAAAAGTAAGCTTCAACTCTGTTAGTTGAACCAACAGAACAGAAAGAAGATTCACAGAATGCTTCTGTGTAGTTTTTATTTGAAGATATTCCTTTTTCCACTATAGGCCTCTGAGCGCTCTGAATATCCACTTGCAGTTTCTACAGAAAGAGGGTTTCAGAACTACCCAATCAAAAGTAAGCTTCAACTCTGTTATTTGAATGCACAGAACAGAAAGAAGTTACACAGAATGCTTCTGTGTAATTTTTATTTGAGGATATTCCTTTTTCCACTAGAGGCCGCATGGCCCTCCGAATGTCCAATTGCATTTCCTACAGAAAGAGTTTTTCAGAACTGCTCAATCAAAAGCAAGCTTCAACTCTGTTAGATGAATGCACAGAACAGAAAGAAGTTTCACAGAACGCTTCTGTGTAGTTTTATTTGAAGATATACCTTTTTCCAATACAGGCCCGTAACGCTCCCAATATCCACTTGCAGTTTCTACAGAAAGAGTGTTTCAGAACTGCTCAATCAAAAGCAAGCTTCAACTCTGTTAGTTGAATGCACAGAACAGAAAGAAGTTTCACAGAATGCTTCTGTGTAGTTTTTATTTGAAGACATTGCTTTTTCCACTATTGGCCCCTGAGCGTTCCTAATGTCCACTTGCAGTTTCTACAGATAGTGTGTTTCAGAACTGCTCAATCAAAAGTAAGCTTCAACTCTGTTAGTTGAACGCACAGAGTAGAAAGAAGTTTCAAGAATGCTTCTGTGTAGTTTTATTTGAGGATATTCCTTTTTCCACTAGAGACGCCATAGCCCTCCGAATGTCAAATTACATTTTCTACACAAAGAATTTTTCAGAACTGCTCAATGAAACGTAAGCTTCAGATCTGTTAGTTGAATGCATGGAACAGAAAGCAGTTTCGCAGAATGCTTCTGTGCAGTTTTTATTTGAAGATATTCCTTTTTCCACTACAGGCCCCGTAGAGCTCCGAATGTCCACTTGCTGTTTCTACAGAAAGAGTGTTTCAGAACTGCTCAATCAAAAGTAAGCTTCAACTCTGTTAGTTGCATGCGCAGAACAGAAGGATGTTTCACGGAATCCTTCTGTGTAGTTTTTATTTGAAGATATTCCTTTTTCCACTAGAGGCCCCAGATACCTCCAAATATAAATTGCAGTTTCTACAGATAGAGTGTTTAGGAACTGCTCAATCAAAAGTAAGCTTCAACTCTGTTAGTTGAATGTCCAGAACAGAAAGAAGTTTCACGGAATGCTCTGCGTAATTTTTATTTGAAGATATTATTTTTGCACTATAGGCCGCTTAGCACACCAAATGTCCATTTGCAGTTTCTACAGAAAGAGTGTTTCAGAACAGCTCAATCAAAAGTAAGCTTCAACCCTGTTAGTTGAATGCACAGAACAGAAAGAAGTTTCACAGAATGCTTCTGTGTAGTTTATATTTGATGTTATTCCTTTTTCCACCATAGGCCTCTTAGACCTCCGACTCTCCACTTGCAGTTTCTACAGAAAGAGTGTTTCATTACTGCTCAACCAAAAGTAAAGTTGAACTCTGTTGGCTGAAAGCAAAGAACAGAAGGATGTTTCACAGAATGATTCTGTGTAGTTTTTATTTGAAGATATGCCTTTTGCCATTATAGGCCCCTAATCGCTCCGAATGTCCAATTGCAGTTTACACAGAAAGAGTATTTCAGAACTGGTCAATTAAAAGTAAGCTTCAACTCTGAAATTTGAATGCACAGAACAGAAAGGAGTTTCACAGAATGCTTCTGTCTAGTTTTTATTTGAGCATACTCCTTTTTCCACTATTGGCCCCGTAGCGCTCCGAATATCCAATTGCAGTTTCTACAGGAAGAGTGTTTCAGAACTGCTCAATCAAAAGTAAGCTTCAACTCTGTTAGTTGAACCAACAGAACAGAAAGAAGATTCACAGAATGCTTCTGTGTAGTTTTTATTTGAAGATATTCCTTTTTCCACTATAGGCCTCTGAGCGCTCTGAATATCCACTTGCAGTTTCTACAGAAAGAGGGTTTCAGAACTACCCAATCAAAAGTAAGCTTCAACTCTGTTATTTGAATGCACAGAACAGAAAGAAGTTACACAGAATGCTTCTGTGTAATTTTTATTTGAGGATATTCCTTTTTCCACTAGAGGCCGCATGGCCCTCCGAATGTCCAATTGCATTTCCTACAGAAAGAGTTTTTCAGAACTGCTCAATCAAAAGCAAGCTTCAACTCTGTTAGATGAATGCACAGAACAGAAAGAAGTTTCACAGAACGCTTCTGTGTAGTTTTTATTTGAAGATATACCTTTTTCCAATACAGGCCCGTAACGCTCCGAATATCCGCTTGCAGTTTCTACAGAAAGAGTGTTTCAGAACTGCTCAATCAAAAGCAAGCTTCAACTCTGTTAGTTGAATGCACAGAACAGGAAGAAGTTTCACAGAATGCTTCTGTGTAGTTTTATTTGAAGATATTGCTTTTTCCACTATTGGCCCCTGAGCGTTCCTAATGTCCACTTGCAGTTTCTACAGATAGAGTGTTTCAGAACTGCTCAATCAAAAGTAAGCTTCAACTCTGTTAGTTGAACGCACAGAGTAGAAAGAAGTTTCAAGAATGCTTCTGTGTAGTTTTATTTGAGGATATTCCTTTTTCCACTAGAGACGCCATAGCCCTCCGAATGTCAAATTACATTTTCTACACAAAGAATTTTTCAGAACTGCTCAATGAAACGTAAGCTTCAGATCTGTTAGTTGAATGCATGGAACAGAAAGCAGTTTCGCAGAATGCTTCTGTGCAGTTTTTATTTGAAGATATTCCTTTTTCCACTACAGGCCCCGTAGAGCTCCGAATGTCCACTTGCTGTTTCTACAGAAAGAGTGTTTCAGAACTGCTCAATCAAAAGTAAGCTTCAACTCTGTTAGTTGCATGCGCAGAACAGAAGGATGTTTCACAGAATCCTTCTGTGTAGTTTTTATTTGAAGATATTCCTTTTTCCACTAGAGGCCCCAGATACCTCCAAATATAAATTGCAGTTTCTACAGATAGAGTGTTTAGGAACTGCTCAATCAAAAGTAAGCTTCAACTCTGTTAGTTGAATGTCCAGAACAGAAAGAAGTTTCACGGAATGCTCTGCGTAATTTTTATTTGAAGATATTATTTTTGCACTATAGGCTGCTTAGCACACCAAATGTCCATTTGCAGTTTCTACAGAAAGAGTGTTTCAGAACTGCTCAATCAAAAGCAAGCTTCAACTCTGTTAGTTGAATGCACAGAACAGAAAGAAGTTTCACAGAATGCTTCTGTGTAGTTTTTATTTGAAGATATTGCTTTTTCCACTATTGGCCCCTGAGCGTTCCTAATGTCCACTTGCAGTTTCTACAGATAGTGTGTTTCAGAACTGCTCAATCAAAAGTAAGCTTCAACTCTGTTAGTTGAACGCACAGAGTAGAAAGAAGTTTCAAGAATGCTTCTGTGTAGTTTTATTTGAGGATATTCCTTTTTCCACTAGAGACGCCATAGCCCTCCGAATGTCAAATTACATTTTCTACACAAAGAATTTTTCAGAACTGCTCAATGAAACGTAAGCTTCAGATCTGTTAGTTGAATGCATGGAACAGAAAGCAGTTTCGCAGAATGCTTCTGTGCAGTTTTTATTTGAAGATATTCCTTTTTCCACTACAGGCCCCGTAGAGCTCCGAATGTCCACTTGCTGTTTCTACAGAAAGAGTGTTTCAGAACTGCTCAATCAAAAGTAAGCTTCAACTCTGTTAGTTGCATGCGCAGAACAGAAGGATGTTTCACAGAATCCTTCTGTGTAGTTTTTATTTGAAGATATTCCTTTTTCCACTAGAGGCCCCAGATACCTCCAAATATAAATTGCAGTTTCTACAGATAGAGTGTTTAGGAACTGCTCAATCAAAAGTAAGCTTCAACTCTGTTAGTTGAATGTCCAGAACAGAAAGAAGTTTCACGGAATGCTCTGCGTAATTTTTATTTGAAGATATTATTTTTGCACTATAGGCCGCTTAGCACACCAAATGTCCATTTGCAGTTTCTACAGAAAGAGTGTTTCAGAACAGCTCAATCAAAAGTAAGCTTCAACCCTGTTAGTTGAATGCACAGAACAGAAAGAAGTTTCACAGAATGCTTCTGTGTAGTTTATATTTGATGTTATTCCTTTTTCCACCATAGGCCTCTTAGACCTCCGACTCTCCACTTGCAGTTTCTACAGAAAGAGTGTTTCATTACTGCTCAACCAAAAGTAAAGTTGAACTCTGTTGGCTGAAACCAAAGAACAGAAGGATGTTTCACAGAATGATTCTGTGTAGTTTTTATTTGAAGATATGCCTTTTGCCATTATAGGCCCCTAATCGCTCCGAATGTCCAATTGCAGTTTACACAGAAAGAGTATTTCAGAACTGGTCAATTAAAAGTAAGCTTCAACTCTGAAATTTGAATGCACAGAACAGAAAGGAGTTTCACAGAATGCTTCTGTCTAGTTTTTATTTGAGCATACTCCTTTTTCCACTATTGGCCCCGTAGCGCTCCGAATATCCAATTGCAGTTTCTACAGGAAGAGTGTTTCAGAACTGCTCAATCAAAAGTAAGCTTCAACTCTGTTAGTTGAACCAACAGAACAGAAAGAAGATTCACAGAATGCTTCTGTGTAGTTTTTATTTGAAGATATTCCTTTTTCCACTATAGGCCTCTGAGCGCTCTGAATATCCACTTGCAGTTTCTACAGAAAGAGGGTTTCAGAACTACCCAATCAAAAGTAAGCTTCAACTCTGTTATTTGAATGCACAGAACAGAAAGAAGTTACACAGAATGCTTCTGTGTAATTTTTATTTGAGGATATTCCTTTTTCCACTAGAGGCCGCATGGCCCTCCGAATGTCCAATTGCATTTCCTACAGAAAGAGTTTTTCAGAACTGCTCAATCAAAAGCAAGCTTCAACTCTGTTAGATGAATGCACAGAACAGAAAGAAGTTTCACAGAACGCTTCTGTGTAGTTTTATTTGAAGATATACCTTTTTCCAATACAGGCCCGTAACGCTCCCAATATCCACTTGCAGTTTCTACAGAAAGAGTGTTTCAGAACTGCTCAATCAAAAGCAAGCTTCAACTCTGTTAGTTGAATGCACAGAACAGAAAGAAGTTTCACAGAATGCTTCTGTGTAGTTTTTATTTGAAGACATTGCTTTTTCCACTATTGGCCCCTGAGCGTTCCTAATGTCCACTTGCAGTTTCTACAGATAGTGTGTTTCAGAACTGCTCAATCAAAAGTAAGCTTCAACTCTGTTAGTTGAACGCACAGAGTAGAAAGAAGTTTCAAGAATGCTTCTGTGTAGTTTTATTTGAGGATATTCCTTTTTCCACTAGAGACGCCATAGCCCTCCGAATGTCAAATTACATTTTCTACACAAAGAATTTTTCAGAACTGCTCAATGAAACGTAAGCTTCAGATCTGTTAGTTGAATGCATGGAACAGAAAGCAGTTTCGCAGAATGCTTCTGTGCAGTTTTTATTTGAAGATATTCCTTTTTCCACTACAGGCCCCGTAGAGCTCCGAATGTCCACTTGCTGTTTCTACAGAAAGAGTGTTTCAGAACTGCTCAATCAAAAGTAAGCTTCAACTCTGTTAGTTGCATGCGCAGAACAGAAGGATGTTTCACGGAATCCTTCTGTGTAGTTTTTATTTGAAGATATTCCTTTTTCCACTAGAGGCCCCAGATACCTCCAAATATAAATTGCAGTTTCTACAGATAGAGTGTTTAGGAACTGCTCAATCAAAAGTAAGCTTCAACTCTGTTAGTTGAATGTCCAGAACAGAAAGAAGTTTCACGGAATGCTCTGCGTAATTTTTATTTGAAGATATTATTTTTGCACTATAGGCCGCTTAGCACACCAAATGTCCATTTGCAGTTTCTACAGAAAGAGTGTTTCAGAACAGCTCAATCAAAAGTAAGCTTCAACCCTGTTAGTTGAATGCACAGAACAGAAAGAAGTTTCACAGAATGCTTCTGTGTAGTTTATATTTGATGTTATTCCTTTTTCCACCATAGGCCTCTTAGACCTCCGACTCTCCACTTGCAGTTTCTACAGAAAGAGTGTTTCATTACTGCTCAACCAAAAGTAAAGTTGAACTCTGTTGGCTGAAAGCAAAGAACAGAAGGATGTTTCACAGAATGATTCTGTGTAGTTTTTATTTGAAGATATGCCTTTTGCCATTATAGGCCCCTAATCGCTCCGAATGTCCAATTGCAGTTTACACAGAAAGAGTATTTCAGAACTGGTCAATTAAAAGTAAGCTTCAACTCTGAAATTTGAATGCACAGAACAGAAAGGAGTTTCACAGAATGCTTCTGTCTAGTTTTTATTTGAGCATACTCCTTTTTCCACTATTGGCCCCGTAGCGCTCCGAATATCCAATTGCAGTTTCTACAGGAAGAGTGTTTCAGAACTGCTCAATCAAAAGTAAGCTTCAACTCTGTTAGTTGAACCAACAGAACAGAAAGAAGATTCACAGAATGCTTCTGTGTAGTTTTTATTTGAAGATATTCCTTTTTCCACTATAGGCCTCTGAGCGCTCTGAATATCCACTTGCAGTTTCTACAGAAAGAGGGTTTCAGAACTACCCAATCAAAAGTAAGCTTCAACTCTGTTATTTGAATGCACAGAACAGAAAGAAGTTACACAGAATGCTTCTGTGTAATTTTTATTTGAGGATATTCCTTTTTCCACTAGAGGCCGCATGGCCCTCCGAATGTCCAATTGCATTTCCTACAGAAAGAGTTTTTCAGAACTGCTCAATCAAAAGCAAGCTTCAACTCTGTTAGATGAATGCACAGAACAGAAAGAAGTTTCACCGAACGCTTCTGTGTAGTTTTTATTTGAAGATATACCTTTTTCCAATACAGGCCCGTAACGCTCCGAATATCCGCTTGCAGTTTCTACAGAAAGAGTGTTTCAGAACTGCTCAATCAAAAGCAAGCTTCAACTCTGTTAGTTGAATGCACAGAACAGGAAGAAGTTTCACAGAATGCTTCTGTGTAGTTTTATTTGAAGATATTGCTTTTTCCACTATTGGCCCCTGAGCGTTCCTAATGTCCACTTGCAGTTTCTACAGATAGAGTGTTTCAGAACTGCTCAATCAAAAGTAAGCTTCAACTCTGTTAGTTGAACGCACAGAGTAGAAAGAAGTTTCAAGAATGCTTCTGTGTAGTTTTATTTGAGGATATTCCTTTTTCCACTAGAGACGCCATAGCCCTCCGAATGTCAAATTACATTTTCTACACAAAGAATTTTTCAGAACTGCTCAATGAAACGTAAGCTTCAGATCTGTTAGTTGAATGCATGGAACAGAAAGCAGTTTCGCAGAATGCTTCTGTGCAGTTTTTATTTGAAGATATTCCTTTTTCCACTACAGGCCCCGTAGAGCTCCGAATGTCCACTTGCTGTTTCTACAGAAAGAGTGTTTCAGAACTGCTCAATCAAAAGTAAGCTTCAACTCTGTTAGTTGCATGCGCAGAACAGAAGGATGTTTCACAGAATCCTTCTGTGTAGTTTTTATTTGAAGATATTCCTTTTTCCACTAGAGGCCCCAGATACCTCCAAATATAAATTGCAGTTTCTACAGATAGAGTGTTTAGGAACTGCTCAATCAAAAGTAAGCTTCAACTCTGTTAGTTGAATGTCCAGAACAGAAAGAAGTTTCACGGAATGCTCTGCGTAATTTTTATTTGAAGATATTATTTTTGCACTATAGGCTGCTTAGCACACCAAATGTCCATTTGCAGTTTCTACAGAAAGAGTGTTTCAGAACAGCTCAATCAAAAGTAAGCTTCAACCCTGTTAGTTGAATGCACAGAACAGAAAGAAGTTTCACAGAATGCTTCTGTGTAGTTTATATTTGATGTTATTCCTTTTTCCACCATAGGCCTCTTAGACCTCCGACTCTCCACTTGCAGTTTCTACAGAAAGAGTGTTTCATTACTGCTCAACCAAAAGTAAAGTTGAACTCTGTTGGCTGAAACCAAAGAACAGAAGGATGTTTCACAGAATGATTCTGTGTAGTTTTTATTTGAAGATATGCCTTTTGCCATTATAGGCCCCTAATCGCTCCGAATGTCCAATTGCAGTTTACACAGAAAGAGTATTTCAGAACTGGTCAATTAAAAGTAAGCTTCAACTCTGAAATTTGAATGCACAGAACAGAAAGGAGTTTCACAGAATGCTTCTGTCTAGTTTTTATTTGAGCATACTCCTTTTTCCACTATTGGCCCCGTAGCGCTCCGAATATCCAATTGCAGTTTCTACAGAAAGAGTGTTTCAGAACTGCTTAATCAAAAGTAAGCTTCAACTCTGTTAGTTGAACCAAGAGAACAGAAAGAAGATTCACAGAATGCTTCTGTGTAGTTTTTATTTGAAGATATTCCTTTTTCCACTATAGGCCTCTGAGCGCTCTGAATATCCACTTGCAGTTTCTACAGAAAGAGGGTTTCAGAACTACCCAATCAAAAGTAAGCTTCAACTCTGTTATTTGAATGCACAGAACAGAAAGAAGTTACACAGAATGCTTCTGTGTAATTTTTATTTGAGGATATTCCTTTTTCCACTAGAGGCCGCATGGCCCTCCGAATGTCCAATTGCATTTCCTACAGAAAGAGTTTTTCAGAACTGCTCAATCAAAAGCAAGCTTCAACTCTGTTAGATGAATGCACAGAACAGAAAGAAGTTTCACAGAACGCTTCTGTGTAGTTTTTATTTGAAGATATACCTTTTTCCAATACAGGCCCGTAACGCTCCGAATATCCGCTTGCAGTTTCTACAGAAAGAGTGTTTCAGAACTGCTCAATCAAAAGCAAGCTTCAACTCTGTTAGTTGAATGCACGGAACAGGAAGAAGTTTCACAGAATGCTTCTGTGTAGTTTTTATTTGAAGATATTGCTTTTTCCACTATTGGCCCCTGAGCGTTCCTAATGTCCACTTGCAGTTTCTACAGATAGAGTGTTTCAGAACTGCTCAATCAAAAGTAAGCTTCAACTCTGTTAGTTGAACGCACAGAGTAGAAAGAAGTTTCAAGAATGCTTCTGTGTAGTTTTATTTGAGGATATTCCTTTTTCCACTAGAGACGCCATAGCCCTCCGAATGTCAAATTACATTTTCTACACAAAGAATTTTTCAGAACTGCTCAATGAAACGTAAGCTTCAGATCTGTTAGTTGAATGCATGGAACAGAAAGCAGTTTCGCAGAATGCTTCTGTGCAGTTTTTATTTGAAGATATTCCTTTTTCCACTACAGGCCCCGTAGAGCTCCGAATGTCCACTTGCTGTTTCTACAGAAAGAGTGTTTCAGAACTGCTCAATCAAAAGTAAGCTTCAACTCTGTTAGTTGCATGCGCAGAACAGAAGGATGTTTCACAGAATCCTTCTGTGTAGTTTTTATTTGAAGATATTCCTTTTTCCACTAGAGGCCCCAGATACCTCCAAATATAAATTGCAGTTTCTACAGATAGAGTGTTTAGGAACTGCTCAATCAAAAGTAAGCTTCAACTCTGTTAGTTGAATGTCCAGAACAGAAAGAAGTTTCACGGAATGCTCTGCGTAATTTTTATTTGAAGATATTATTTTTGCACTATAGGTCGCTTAGCACACCAAATGTCCATTTGCAGTTTCTACAGAAAGAGTGTTTCAGAACAGCTCAATCAAAAGTAAGCTTCAACCCTGTTAGTTGAATGCACAGAACAGAAAGAAGTTTCACAGAATGCTTCTGTGTAGTTTATATTTGATGTTATTCCTTTTTCCACCATAGGCCTCTTAGACCTCCGACTCTCCACTTGCAGTTTCTACAGAAAGAGTGTTTCATTACTGCTCAACCAAAAGTAAAGTTGAACTCTGTTGGCTGAAAGCAAAGAACAGAAGGATGTTTCACAGAATGATTCTGTGTAGTTTTTATTTGAAGATATGCCTTTTGCCATTATAGGCCCCTAATCGCTCCGAATGTCCAATTGCAGTTTACACAGAAAGAGTATTTCAGAACTGGTCAATTAAAAGTAAGCTTCAACTCTGAAATTTGAATGCACAGAAGAGAAAGGAGTTTCACAGAATGCTTCTGTCTAGTTTTTATTTGAGCATACTCCTTTTTCCACTATTGGCCCCGTAGCGCTCCGAATATCCAATTGCAGTTTCTACAGGAAGAGTGTTTCAGAACTGCTCAATCAAAAGTAAGCTTCAACTCTGTTAGTTGAACCAACAGAACAGAAAGAAGATTCACAGAATGCTTCTGTGTAGTTTTTATTTGAAGATATTCCTTTTTCCACTATAGGCCTCTGAGCGCTCTGAATATCCACTTGCAGTTTCTACAGAAAGAGGGTTTCAGAACTACCCAATCAAAAGTAAGCTTCAACTCTGTTATTTGAATGCACAGAACAGAAAGAAGTTACACAGAATGCTTCTGTGTAATTTTTATTTGGGGATATTCCTTTTTCCACTAGAGGCCGCATGGCCCTCCGAATGTCCAATTGCATTTCCTACAGAAAGAGTTTTTCAGAACTGCTCAATCAAAAGCAAGCTTCAACTCTGTTAGATGAATGCACAGAACAGAAAGAAGTTTCACCGAACGCTTCTGTGTAGTTTTTATTTGAAGATATACCTTTTTCCAATACAGGCCCGTAACGCTCCGAATATCCGCTTGCAGTTTCTACAGAAAGAGTGTTTCAGAACTGCTCAATCAAAAGCAAGCTTCAACTCTGTTAGTTGAATGCACAGAACAGGAAGAAGTTTCACAGAATGCTTCTGTGTAGTTTTATTTGAAGATATTGCTTTTTCCACTATTGGCCCCTGAGCGTTCCTAATGTCCACTTGCAGTTTCTACAGATAGAGTGTTTCAGAACTGCTCAATCAAAAGTAAGCTTCAACTCTGTTAGTTGAACGCACAGAGTAGAAAGAAGTTTCAAGAATGCTTCTGTGTAGTTTTATTTGAGGATATTCCTTTTTCCACTAGAGACGCCATAGCCCTCCGAATGTCAAATTACATTTTCTACACAAAGAATTTTTCAGAACTGCTCAATGAAACGTAAGCTTCAGATCTGTTAGTTGAATGCATGGAACAGAAAGCAGTTTCGCAGAATGCTTCTGTGCAGTTTTTATTTGAAGATATTCCTTTTTCCACTACAGGCCCCGTAGAGCTCCGAATGTCCACTTGCTGTTTCTACAGAAAGAGTGTTTCAGAACTGCTCAATCAAAAGTAAGCTTCAACTCTGTTAGTTGCATGCGCAGAACAGAAGGATGTTTCACAGAATCCTTCTGTGTAGTTTTTATTTGAAGATATTCCTTTTTCCACTAGAGGCCCCAGATACCTCCAAATATAAATTGCAGTTTCTACAGATAGAGTGTTTAGGAACTGCTCAATCAAAAGTAAGCTTCAACTCTGTTAGTTGAATGTCCAGAACAGAAAGAAGTTTCACGGAATGCTCTGCGTAATTTTTATTTGAAGATATTATTTTTGCACTATAGGCTGCTTAGCACACCAAATGTCCATTTGCAGTTTCTACAGAAAGAGTGTTTCAGAACAGCTCAATCAAAAGTAAGCTTCAACCCTGTTAGTTGAATGCACAGAACAGAAAGAAGTTTCACAGAATGCTTCTGTGTAGTTTATATTTGATGTTATTCCTTTTTCCACCATAGGCCTCTTAGACCTCCGACTCTCCACTTGCAGTTTCTACAGAAAGAGTGTTTCATTACTGCTCAACCAAAAGTAAAGTTGAACTCTGTTGGCTGAAACCAAAGAACAGAAGGATGTTTCACAGAATGATTCTGTGTAGTTTTTATTTGAAGATATGCCTTTTGCCATTATAGGCCCCTAATCGCTCCGAATGTCCAATTGCAGTTTACACAGAAAGAGTATTTCAGAACTGGTCAATTAAAAGTAAGCTTCAACTCTGAAATTTGAATGCACAGAACAGAAAGGAGTTTCACAGAATGCTTCTGTCTAGTTTTTATTTGAGCATACTCCTTTTTCCACTATTGGCCCCGTAGCGCTCCGAATATCCAATTGCAGTTTCTACAGAAAGAGTGTTTCAGAACTGCTTAATCAAAAGTAAGCTTCAACTCTGTTAGTTGAACCAAGAGAACAGAAAGAAGATTCACAGAATGCTTCTGTGTAGTTTTTATTTGAAGATATTCCTTTTTCCACTATAGGCCTCTGAGCGCTCTGAATATCCACTTGCAGTTTCTACAGAAAGAGGGTTTCAGAACTACCCAATCAAAAGTAAGCTTCAACTCTGTTATTTGAATGCACAGAACAGAAAGAAGTTACACAGAATGCTTCTGTGTAATTTTTATTTGAGGATATTCCTTTTTCCACTAGAGGCCGCATGGCCCTCCGAATGTCCAATTGCATTTCCTACAGAAAGAGTTTTTCAGAACTGCTCAATCAAAAGCAAGCTTCAACTCTGTTAGATGAATGCACAGAACAGAAAGAAGTTTCACAGAACGCTTCTGTGTAGTTTTTATTTGAAGATATACCTTTTTCCAATACAGGCCCGTAACGCTCCGAATATCCGCTTGCAGTTTCTACAGAAAGAGTGTTTCAGAACTGCTCAATCAAAAGCAAGCTTCAACTCTGTTAGTTGAATGCACGGAACAGGAAGAAGTTTCACAGAATGCTTCTGTGTAGTTTTTATTTGAAGATATTGCTTTTTCCACTATTGGCCCCTGAGCGTTCCTAATGTCCACTTGCAGTTTCTACAGATAGAGTGTTTCAGAACTGCTCAATCAAAAGTAAGCTTCAACTCTGTTAGTTGAACGCACAGAGTAGAAAGAAGTTTCAAGAATGCTTCTGTGTAGTTTTATTTGAGGATATTCCTTTTTCCACTAGAGACGCCATAGCCCTCCGAATGTCAAATTACATTTTCTACACAAAGAATTTTTCAGAACTGCTCAATGAAACGTAAGCTTCAGATCTGTTAGTTGAATGCATGGAACAGAAAGCAGTTTCGCAGAATGCTTCTGTGCAGTTTTTATTTGAAGATATTCCTTTTTCCACTACAGGCCCCGTAGAGCTCCGAATGTCCACTTGCTGTTTCTACAGAAAGAGTGTTTCAGAACTGCTCAATCAAAAGTAAGCTTCAACTCTGTTAGTTGCATGCGCAGAACAGAAGGATGTTTCACAGAATCCTTCTGTGTAGTTTTTATTTGAAGATATTCCTTTTTCCACTAGAGGCCCCAGATACCTCCAAATATAAATTGCAGTTTCTACAGATAGAGTGTTTAGGAACTGCTCAATCAAAAGTAAGCTTCAACTCTGTTAGTTGAATGTCCAGAACAGAAAGAAGTTTCACGGAATGCTCTGCGTAATTTTTATTTGAAGATATTATTTTTGCACTATAGGTCGCTTAGCACACCAAATGTCCATTTGCAGTTTCTACAGAAAGAGTGTTTCAGAACAGCTCAATCAAAAGTAAGCTTCAACCCTGTTAGTTGAATGCACAGAACAGAAAGAAGTTTCACAGAATGCTTCTGTGTAGTTTATATTTGATGTTATTCCTTTTTCCACCATAGGCCTCTTAGACCTCCGACTCTCCACTTGCAGTTTCTACAGAAAGAGTGTTTCATTACTGCTCAACCAAAAGTAAAGTTGAACTCTGTTGGCTGAAAGCAAAGAACAGAAGGATGTTTCACAGAATGATTCTGTGTAGTTTTTATTTGAAGATATGCCTTTTGCCATTATAGGCCCCTAATCGCTCCGAATGTCCAATTGCAGTTTACACAGAAAGAGTATTTCAGAACTGGTCAATTAAAAGTAAGCTTCAACTCTGAAATTTGAATGCACAGAAGAGAAAGGAGTTTCACAGAATGCTTCTGTCTAGTTTTTATTTGAGCATACTCCTTTTTCCACTATTGGCCCCGTAGCGCTCCGAATATCCAATTGCAGTTTCTACAGGAAGAGTGTTTCAGAACTGCTCAATCAAAAGTAAGCTTCAACTCTGTTAGTTGAACCAACAGAACAGAAAGAAGATTCACAGAATGCTTCTGTGTAGTTTTTATTTGAAGATATTCCTTTTTCCACTATAGGCCTCTGAGCGCTCTGAATATCCACTTGCAGTTTCTACAGAAAGAGGGTTTCAGAACTACCCAATCAAAAGTAAGCTTCAACTCTGTTATTTGAATGCACAGAACAGAAAGAAGTTACACAGAATGCTTCTGTGTAATTTTTATTTGGGGATATTCCTTTTTCCACTAGAGGCCGCATGGCCCTCCGAATGTCCAATTGCATTTCCTACAGAAAGAGTTTTTCAGAACTGCTCAATCAAAAGCAAGCTTCAACTCTGTTAGATGAATGCACAGAACAGAAAGAAGTTTCACAGAACGCTTCTGTGTAGTTTTTATTTGAAGATATACCTTTTTCCAATACAGGCCCGTAACGCTCCGAATATCCACTTGCAGTTTCTACAGAAAGAGTGTTTCAGAACTGCTCAATCAAAAGCAAGCTTCAACTCTGTTAGTTGAATGCACAGAACAGAAAGAAGTTTCACAGAATGCTTCTGTGTAGTTTTTATTTCAAGATATTGCTTTTTCCACTATTGGCCCCTGAGCGTTCCTAATGTCCACTTGCAGTTTCTACAGATAGAGTGTTTCAGAACTGCTCAATCAAAAGTAAGCTTCAACTCTGTTAGTTGAATGCACAGAGTAGAAAGAAGTTTCAAGAATGCTTCTGTGTAGTTTTATTTGAGGATATTCCTGTTTCCACTAGAGACGCCATAGCCCTCCGAATGTCAAATTACATTTTCTACACAAAGAATTTTTCAGAACTGCTCAATCAAAAGCAAGCTTCAACTCTGTTAGATGAATGCACAGAACAGAAAGAAGTTTCACAGAACGCTTCTGTGTAGTTTTTATTTGAAGATATACCTTTTTCCAATACAGGCCCGTAACGCTCCGAATATCCGCTTGCAGTTTCTACAGAAAGAGTGTTTCAGAACTGCTCAATCAAAAGCAAGCTTCAACTCTGTTAGTTGAATGCACAGAACAGGAAGAAGTTTCACAGAATGCTTCTGTGTAGTTTTTATTTGAAGATATTGCTTTTTCCACTATTGGCCCCTGAGCGTTCCTAATGTCCACTTGCAGTTTCTACAGATAGAGTGTTTCAGAACTGCTCAATCAAAAGTAAGCTTCAACTCTGTTAGTTGAACGCACAGAGTAGAAAGAAGTTTCAAGAATGCTTCTGTGTAGTTTTATTTGAGGATATTCCTTTTTCCACTAGAGATGCCATAGCCCTCCGAATGTCAAATTACATTTTCTACACAAAGAATTTTTCAGAACTGCTCAATGAAACGTAAGCTTCAGATCTGTTAGTTGAATGCATGGAACAGAAAGCAGTTTCGCAGAATGCTTCTGTGCAGTTTTTATTTGAAGATATTCCTTTTTCCACTACAGGCCCCGTAGAGCTCCGAATGTCCACTTGCTGTTTCTACAGAAAGAGTGTTTCAGAACTGCTCAATCAAAAGTAAGCTTCAACTCTGTTAGTTGCATGCACAGAACAGAAGGATGTTTCACAGAATCCTTCTGTGTAGTTTTTATTTGAAGATATTCCTTTTTCCACTAGAGGCCCCAGATACCTCCAAATATAAATTGCAGTTTCTACAGATAGAGTGTTTAGGAACTGCTCAATCAAAAGTAAGCTTCAACTCTGTTAGTTGAATGTCCAGAACAGAAAGAAGTTTCACGGAATGCTCTGCGTAATTTTTATTTGAAGATATTATTTTTGCACTATAGGCCGCTTAGCACACCAAATGTCCATTTGCAGTTTCTACAGAAAGAGTGTTTCAGAACAGCTCAATCAAAAGTAAGCTTCAACCCTGTTAGTTGAATGCACAGAACAGAAAGAAGTTTCACAGAATGCTTCTGTGTAGTTTATATTTGATGTTATTCCTTTTTCCACCATAGGCCTCTTAGACCTCCGACTCTCCACTTGCAGTTTCTACAGAAAGAGTGTTTCATTACTGCTCAACCAAAAGTAAAGTTGAACTCTGTTGGCTGAAAGCAAAGAACAGAAGGATGTTTCACAGAATGATTCTGTGTAGTTTTTATTTGAAGATATGCCTTTTGCCATTATAGGCCCCTAATCGCTCCGAATGTCCAATTGCAGTTTACACAGAAAGAGTATTTCAGAACTGGTCAATTAAAAGTAAGCTTCAACTCTGAAATTTGAATGCACAGAACAGAAAGGAGTTTCACAGAATGCTTCTGTCTAGTTTTTATTTGAGCATACTCCTTTTTCCACTATTGGCCCCGTAGCGCTCCGAATATCCAATTGCAGTTTCTACAGGAAGAGTGTTTCAGAACTGCTCAATCAAAAGTAAGCTTCAACTCTTTTAGTTGAACCAACAGAACAGAAAGAAGATTCACAGAATGCTTCTGTGTAGTTTTTATTTGAAGATATTCCTTTTTCCACTATAGGCCTCTGAGCGCTCTGAATATCCACTTGCAGTTTCTACAGAAAGAGGGTTTCAGAACTACCCAATCAAAAGTAAGCTTCAACTCTGTTATTTGAATGCACAGAACAGAAAGAAGTTACACAGAATGCTTCTGTGTAATTTTTATTTGAGGATATTCCTTTTTCCACTAGAGGCCGCATGGCCCTCCGAATGTTCAATTGCATTTTCTACAGAAAGAGTTTTTCAGAACTGCTGAATCAAAAGCAAGCTTCAACTCTGTTAGATGAATGCACAGAACAGAAAGAAGTTTCACAGAACACTTCTGTGTAGTTTTTATTTGAAGATATACCTTTTTCCAATACAGGCCCGTAACGCTCTGAATATCCACTTGCAGTTTCTACAGAAAGAGTGTTTCAGAACTGCTCAATCAAAAGTAAGCTTCTACTCTGTTAGTTGAATGCACAGATCAGAAAGCAGTTTCACAGAAAGGTTCTGTGTAGTTTTTATTTGAGGATGTTCGTTTTTCCACAATACGCCCCTTAGCGCAGCGACTGTCCACTTGCAATTTCTACAGAAAGTGTGATTCAGAACAGCACAATCAAAAGTAAGTTTCAACTCTGTTAGTTGAATGCACAGAAGGGAAAGAAGTTTCACAGAATGCTTCTGTGTAGCTTTTATTTGAAGACATTCCTTTTTCCACTATAGGTTCCTGAGCACTCCGAATGTCCACTTGCAGTTTCTACAGAAAGAGTGTTTCAGAACTGCTCAATCAAAAGTGAGCTTCAAATCTGTTGGTTGAATACACAGAACAGAAAGTTGTTTCACAGAATGCTTCGGTGTAGTTTTTATTTCAGGATATTACTTTTTCCACTATTGGCCCCTTAGCGCTTGGAATGTCCACTTGCAGTTTCTACAGAAAGAGTGTTTCAGAACTGCTCAATCAAAAGTAAGCTTCAACACTGTTAGTTGAATGAACAGAACAGAAAGGTGTTTCACAGAATGCTTCTGTGTCATTTTCATTTGAAGATATTCCTTTTTCCACTATAGGCCCCAAAGCGCTCAGAATGTCCATTTGCAGTTTCTACAGAAAGAGTGTTTCAGAACTGCTCAATCAAAAGTAAGGTTCAAATCTGTTAGGTGAATGCAGAGAACACAAAAGTGTTTCACAGAATGCTTCGGTGTAGTTTTTAATTCAAGATATTCCTTTTTACACTATAGGCCCGTTAGTGCTCCGAATGTCCACGTGCAGTTTCTGCAGAGTGTTTCATAACTGCTCAATCGAAAGTTAGCTTCCACTCTGTTAGTTGAATGCACAGAACAGAAAGAAGTTTAACAGAATGCTTCTGTGTAGTTTTCATTTGATGATATTCCTTTTTCCACTATAGGCCTCTGAGCGCTCTGAATATCCACTGGCAGTTTCTACAGAAAGAGTGTTTCAGAACTACCCAATCAAAAGGAAGCTTCAACTCTGTTAGTTGAATGAACAGAACAGAAAGTAGTTTCACAGAATGCTTCTGTTTAGTTTTCATTTGAAGATATCCCTTTTTCCACTAAAGGCCCTTAGCGCTCAGAATGTCCGTTTGCAGTTTCTACAGAAAGAGTATTTCAGAACTGCTCAATCAAAGGTAAGGTTCAAATCTGTTAGTTGAATGCACAGAACACAAAGATGTTTCACAGAATGCTTCGGTGTAATTTTTATTTCAAGATATTCCTTTTTCCACTATAGGCCCCTTAGCGCTCAGAATGTCCACTTGCAGTTTCTACAGAAAGAGTGTTTCAGAAGTGCTCAATGAAAAGAAAGTTTCAAATGTGTTAGTTGAATGCACAGAACAGAAAGAAGTTTCACAGATTGCTTCTGTGTAGTTTTTATTTGAAGATATTGCTTTTTCCACTATTGGCCCCTGAGCGTTCCTAATGTCCACTTGCAGTTTCTACAGATAGAGTGTTTCAGAACTGCTCAATCAAAAGTAAGCTTCAACTCTGTTAGTTGAACGCACAGAGTAGAAAGAAGTTTCAAGAATGCTTCTGTGTAGTTTTATTTGAGGATATTCCTTTTTCCACTAGAGACGCCATAGCCCTCCGAATGTCAAATTACATTTTCTACAGAAAGAATTTTTCAGAACTGCTCAATGAAACGTAAGCTTCAGATCTGTTAGTTGAATGCATGGAACAGAAAGCAGTTTCGCAGAATGCTTCTGTGCAGTTTTTATTTGAAGATATTCCTTTTTCCACTACAGGCCCCGTAGAGCTCCGAATGTCCACTTGCTGTTTCTACAGAAAGAGTGTTTCAGAACTGCTCAATCAAAAGTAAGCTTCAACTCTGTTAGTTGAACCAACAGAACAGAAAGAAGATTCACAGAATGCTTCTGTGTAGTTTTTATTTGAAGATATTCCTTTTTCCACTATAGGCCTCTGAGCGCTCTGAATATCCACTTGCAGTTTCTACAGAAAGAGGGTTTCAGAACTACCCAATCAAAAGTAAGCTTCAACTCTGTTATTTGAATGCACAGAACAGAAAGAAGTTACACAGAATGCTTCTGTGTAATTTTTATTTGAGGATATTCCTTTTTCCACTAGAGGCCGCATGGCCCTCCGAATGTCCAATTGCATTTCCTACAGAAAGAGTTTTTCAGAACTGCTCAATCAAAAGCAAGCTTCAACTCTGTTAGATGAATGCACAGAACAGAAAGAAGTTTCACAGAACGCTTCTGTGTAGTTTTTATTTGAAGATATACCTTTTTCCAATACAGGCCCGTAACGCTCCCAATATCCACTTGCAGTTTCTACAGAAAGAGTGTTTCAGAACTGCTCAATCAAAAGCAAGCTTCAACTCTGTTAGTTGAATGCACAGAACAGAAAGAAGTTTCACAGAATGCTTCTGTGTAGTTTTTATTTGAAGATATTGCTTTTTCCACTATTGGCCCCTGAGCGTTCCTAATGTCCACTTGCAGTTTCTACAGATAGTGTGTTTCAGAACTGCTCAATCAAAAGTAAGCTTCAACTCTGTTAGTTGAACGCACAGAGTAGAAAGAAGTTTCAAGAATGCTTCTGTGTAGTTTTATTTGAGGATATTCCTTTTTCCACTAGAGACGCCATAGCCCTCCGAATGTCAAATTACATTTTCTACACAAAGAATTTTTCAGAACTGCTCAATGAAACGTAAGCTTCAGATCTGTTAGTTGAATGCATGGAACAGAAAGCAGTTTCGCAGAATGCTTCTGTGCAGTTTTTATTTGAAGATATTCCTTTTTCCACTACAGGCCCCGTAGAGCTCCGAATGTCCACTTGCTGTTTCTACAGAAAGAGTGTTTCAGAACTGCTCAATCAAAAGTAAGCTTCAACTCTGTTAGTTGCATGCGCAGAACAGAAGGATGTTTCACAGAATCCTTCTGTGTAGTTTTTATTTGAAGATATTCCTTTTTCCACTAGAGGCCCCAGATACCTCCAAATATAAATTGCAGTTTCTACAGATAGAGTGTTTAGGAACTGCTCAATCAAAAGTAAGCTTCAACTCTGTTAGTTGAATGTCCAGAACAGAAAGAAGTTTCACGGAATGCTCTGCGTAATTTTTATTTGAAGATATTATTTTTGCACTATAGGCCGCTTAGCACACCAAATGTCCATTTGCAGTTTCTACAGAAAGAGTGTTTCAGAACAGCTCAATCAAAAGTAAGCTTCAACCCTGTTAGTTGAATGCACAGAACAGAAAGAAGTTTCACAGAATGCTTCTGTGTAGTTTATATTTGATGTTATTCCTTTTTCCACCATAGGCCTCTTAGACCTCCGACTCTCCACTTGCAGTTTCTACAGAAAGAGTGTTTCATTACTGCTCAACCAAAAGTAAAGTTGAACTCTGTTGGCTGAAAGCAAAGAACAGAAGGATGTTTCACAGAATGATTCTGTGTAGTTTTTATTTGAAGATATGCCTTTTGCCATTATAGGCCCCTAATCGCTCCGAATGTCCAATTGCAGTTTACACAGAAAGAGTATTTCAGAACTGGTCAATTAAAAGTAAGCTTCAACTCTGAAATTTGAATGCACAGAACAGAAAGGAGTTTCACAGAATGCTTCTGTCTAGTTTTTATTTGAGCATACTCCTTTTTCCACTATTGGCCCCGTAGCGCTCCGAATATCCAATTGCAGTTTCTACAGGAAGAGTGTTTCAGAACTGCTCAATCAAAAGTAAGCTTCAACTCTGTTAGTTGAACCAACAGAACAGAAAGAAGATTCACAGAATGCTTCTGTGTAGTTTTTATTTGAAGATATTCCTTTTTCCACTATAGGCCTCTGAGCGCTCTGAATATCCACTTGCAGTTTCTACAGAAAGAGGGTTTCAGAACTACCCAATCAAAAGTAAGCTTCAACTCTGTTATTTGAATGCACAGAACAGAAAGAAGTTACACAGAATGCTTCTGTGTAATTTTTATTTGAGGATATTCCTTTTTCCACTAGAGGCCGCATGGCCCTCCGAATGTCCAATTGCATTTCCTACAGAAAGAGTTTTTCAGAACTGCTCAATCAAAAGCAAGCTTCAACTCTGTTAGATGAATGCACAGAACAGAATGAAGTTTCACAGAACGCTTCTGTGTAGTTTTTATTTGAAGATATACCTTTTTCCAATACAGGCCCGTAACGCTCCGAATATCCACTTGCAGTTTCTACAGAAAGAGTGTTTCAGAACTGCTCAATCAAAAGCAAGCTTCAACTCTGTTAGTTGAATGCACAGAACAGAAAGAAGTTTCACAGAATGCTTCTGTGTAGTTTTTATTTGAAGATATTGCTTTTTCCACTATTGGCCCCTGAGCGTTCCTAATGTCCACTTGCAGTTTCCACAGATAGTGTGTTTCAGAACTGCTCAATCAAAAGTAAGCTTCAACTCTGTTAGTTGAACGCACAGAGTAGAAAGAAGTTTCAAGAATGCTTCTGTGTAGTTTTATTTGAGGATATTCCTTTTTCCACTAGAGACGCCATAGCCCTCCGAATGTCAAATTACATTTTCTACACAAAGAATTTTTCAGCACTGCTCAATGAAACGTAAGCTTCAGATCTGTTAGTTGAATGCATGGAACAGAAAGCAGTTTCGCAGAATGCTTCTGTGCAGTTTTTATTTGAAGATATTCCTTTTTCCACTGCAGGCCCCGTAGAGCTCCGAATGTCCACTTGCTGTTTCTACAGAAAGAGTGTTTCAGAACTGCTCAATCAAAAGTAAGCTTCAACTCTGTTAGTTGCATGCACAGAACAGAAGGATGTTTCATAGAATCCTTCTGTGTAGTTTTTATTTGAAGATATTCCTTTTTCCACTAGAGGCCCCAGATACCTCCAAATATAAATTGCAGTTTCTACAGATAGAGTGTTTAGGAACTGCTCAATCAAAAGTAAGCTTCAACTCTGTTAGTTGAATGTCCAGAACAGAAAGAAGTTTCACGGAATGCTCTGCGTAATTTTTATTTGAAGATATTATTTTTGCACTATAGGCCGCTTAGCACACCAAATGTCCATTTGCAGTTTCTACAGAAAGAGTGTTTCAGAACAGCTCAATCAAAAGTAAGCTTCAACCCTGTTAGTTGAATGCACAGAACAGAAAGAAGTTTCACAGAATGCTTCTGTGTAGTTTATATTTGATGTTATTCCTTTTTCCACCATAGGCCTCTTAGACCTCCGACTCTCCACTTGCAGTTTCTACAGAAAGAGTGTTTCATTACTGCTCAACCAAAAGTAAAGTTGAACTCTGTTGGCTGAAAGCAAAGAACAGAAGGATGTTTCACAGAATGATTCTGTGTAGTTTTTATTTGAAGATATGCCTTTTGCCATTATAGGCCCCTAATCGCTCCGAATGTCCAATTGCAGTTTACACAGAAAGAGTATTTCAGAACTGGTCAATTAAAAGTAAGCTTCAACTCTGAAATTTGAATGCACAGAACAGAAAGGAGTTTCACAGAATGCTTCTGTCTAGTTTTTATTTGAGCATACTCCTTTTTCCACTATTGGCCCCATAGCGCTCCGAATATCCAATTGCAGTTTCTACAGGAAGAGTGTTTCAGAACTGCTCAATCAAAAGTAAGCTTCAACTCTGTTAGTTGAACCAACAGAACAGAAAGAAGATTCACAGAATGCTTCTGTGTAGTTTTTATTTGAAGATATTCCTTTTTCCACTATAGGCCTCTGAGCGCTCTGAATATCCACTTGCAGTTTCTACAGAAAGAGGGTTTCAGAACTACCCAATCAAAAGTAAGCTTCAACTCTGTTATTTGAATGCACAGAACAGAAAGAAGTTACACAGAATGCTTCTGTGTAATTTTTATTTGAGGATATTCCTTTTTCCACTAGAGGCCGCATGGCCCTCCGAATGTCCAATTGCATTTCCTACAGAAAGAGTTTTTCAGAACTGCTCAATCAAAAGCAAGCTTCAACTCTGTTAGATGAATGCACAGAACAGAAAGAAGTTTCACAGAACGCTTCTGTGTAGTTTTTATTTGAAGATATACCTTTTTCCAATACAGGCCCGTAACGCTCCCAATATCCACTTGCAGTTTCTACAGAAAGAGTGTTTCAGAACTGCTCAATCAAAAGCAAGCTTCAACTCTGTTAGTTGAATGCACAGAACAGAAAGAAGTTTCACAGAATGCTTCTGTGTAGTTTTTATTTGAAGATATTTCTTTTTCCACTATTGGCCCCTGAGCGTTCCTAATGTCCACTTGCAGTTTCTACAGATAGTGTGTTTCAGAACTGCTCAATCAAAAGTAAGCTTCAACTCTGTTAGTTGAACGCACAGAGTAGAAAGAAGTTTCAAGAATGCTTCTGTGTAGTTTTATTTGAGGATATTCCTTTTTCCACTAGAGACGCCATAGCCCTCCGAATGTCAAATTACATTTTCTACACAAAGAATTTTTCAGAACTGCTCAATGAAACGTAAGCTTCAGATCTGTTAGTTGAATGCATGGAACAGAAAGCAGTTTCGCAGAATGCTTCTGTGCAGTTTTTATTTGAAGATATTCCTTTTTCCACTACAGGCCCCGTAGAGCTCCGAATGTCCACTTGCTGTTTCTACAGAAAGAGTGTTTCAGAACTGCTCAATCAAAAGTAAGCTTCAACTCTGTTAGTTGCATGCGCAGAACAGGATGTTTCACAGAATCCTTCTGTGTAGTTTTTATTTGTAGATATTCCTTTTTCCACTAGAGGCCCCAGATACCTCCAAATATAAATTGCAGTTTCTACAGATAGAGTGTTTAGGAACTGCTCAATCAAAAGTAAGCTTCAACTCTGTTAGTTGAATGTCCAGAACAGAAAGAAGTTTCACGGAATGCTCTGCGTAATTTTTAATTGAAGATATTATTTTTGCACTATAGGCCGCTTAGCACACCAAATGTCCATTTGCAGTTTCTACAGAAAGAGTGTTTCAGAACAGCTCAATCAAAAGTAAGCTTCAACCCTGTTAGTTGAATGCACAGAACAGAAAGAAGTTTCACAGAATGCTTCTGTGTAGTTTATATTTGATGTTATTCCTTTTTCCACCATAGGCCTCTTAGACCTCCGACTCTCCACTTGCAGTTTCTACAGAAAGAGTGTTTCATTACTGCTCAACCAAAAGTAAAGTTGAACTCTGTTGGCTGAAAGCAAAGAACAGAAGGATGTTTCACAGAATGATTCTGTGTAGTTTTCATTTGAAGATATGCCTTTTGCCATTATAGGCCCCTAATCGCTCCGAATGTCCAATTGCAGTTTACACAGAAAGAGTATTTCAGAACTGGTCAATTAAAAGTAAGCTTCAACTCTGAAATTTGAATGCACAGAACAGAAAGGAGTTTCACAGAATGCTTCTGTCTAGTTTTTATTTGAGCATACTCCTTTTTCCACTATTGGCCCCGTAGCGCTCCGAATATCCAATTGCAGTTTCTACAGGAAGAGTGTTTCAGAACTGCTCAATCAAAAGTAAGCTTCAACTCTGTTAGTTGAACCAACAGAACAGAAAGAAGATTCACAGAATGCTTCTGTGTAGTTTTTATTTGAAGATATTCCTTTTTCCACTATAGGCCTCTGAGCGCTCTGAATATCCACTTGCAGTTTCTACAGAAAGAGGGTTTCAGAACTACCCAATCAAAAGTAAGCTTCAACTCTGTTATTTGAATGCACAGAACAGAAAGAAGTTACACAGAATGCTTCTGTGTAATTTTTATTTGAGGATATTCCTTTTTCCACTAGAGGCCGCCTGGCCCTCCGAATGTTCAATTGCATTTTCTACAGAAAGAGTTTTTCAGAACTGCTCAATCAAAAGCAAGCTTCAACTCTGTTAGATGAATGCACAGAACAGAAAGAAGTTTCACAGAACACTTCTGTGTAGTTTTTATTTGAAGATATACCTTTTTCCAATACAGGCCCGTAACGCTCTGAATATCCACTTGCAGTTTCTACAGAAAGAGTGTTTCAGAACTGCTCAATCAAAAGTAAGCTTCTACTCTGTTAGTTGAATGCACAGATCAGAAAGCAGTTTCACAGAAAGGTTCTGTGTAGTTTTTATTTGAGGATGTTCGTTTTTCCACAATACGCCCCTTAGCGCAGCGACTGTCCACTTGCAATTTCTACAGAAAGTGTGATTCAGAACAGCACAATCAAAAGTAAGTTTCAACTCTGTTAGTTGAATGCACAGAAGGGAAAGAAGTTTCACAGAATGCTTCTGTGTAGCTTTTATTTGAAGACATTCCTTTTTCCACTATAGGTTCCTGAGCACTCCGAATGTCCACTTGCAGTTTCTACAGAAAGAGTGTTTCAGAACTGCTCAATCAAAAGTAAGCTTCAAATCTGTTGGTTGAATACACAGAACAGAAAGTTGTTTCACAGAATGCTTCGGTGTAGTTTTTATTTCAGGATATTACTTTTTCCACTATTGGCCCCTTAGCGCTTGGAATGTCCACTTGCAGTTTCTACAGAAAGAGTGTTTCAGAACTGCTCAATCAAAAGTAAGCTTCAACACTGTTAGTTGAATGAACAGAACAGAAAGGTGTTTCACAGAATGCTTCTGTGTCATTTTCATTTGAAAATATTCCTTTTCCCACTATAGGCCCCAAAGCGCTCAGAATGTCCATTTGCAGTTTCTACAGAAAGAGTGTTTCAGAACTGCTCAATCAAAAGTAAGGTTCAAATCTGTTAGGTGAATGCAGAGAACACAAAAGTGTTTCACAGAATGCTTCGGTGTAGTTTTTAATTCAAGATATTCCTTTTTACACTATAGGCCCGTTAGCGCTCCGAATGTCCACGTGCAGTTTCTGCAGAGTGTTTCATAACTGCTCAATCGAAAGTTAGCTTCAACTCTTTTAGTTGAATGCACAGAACAGAAAGAAGTTTAACAGAATGCTTCTGTGTAGTTTTCATTTGATGATATTCCTTTTTCCACTATAGGCCTCTGAGCGCTCTGAATATCCACTGGCAGTTTCTACAGAAAGAGTGTTTCAGAACTACCCAATCAAAAGGAAGCTTCAACTCTGTTAGTTGAATGAACAGAACAGAAAGTAGTTTCACAGAATGCTTCTGTTTAGTTTTCATTTGAAGATATCCCTTTTTCCACTAAAGGCCCTTAGCGCTCAGAATGTCCGTTTGCAGTTTCTACAGAAAGAGTATTTCAGAACTGCTCAATCAAAGGTAAGGTTCAAATCTGTTAGTTGAATGCACAGAACACAAAGATGTTTCACAGAATGCTTCGGTGTAATTTTTATTTCAAGATATTCCTTTTTCCACTATAGGCCCCTTAGCGCTCAGAATGTCCACTTGCAGTTTCTACAGAAAGAGTGTTTCAGAAGTGCTCAATGAAAAGAAAGTTTCAAATGTGTTAGTTGAATGCACAGAACAGAAAGAAGTTTCACAGATTGCTTCTGTGTAGTTTTTATTTGAAGATATTACTTTTTCCACTATTGGCCCCGGAGCGTTCCTAATGTCCACTTGCAGTTTCTACAGATAGAGTGTTTCAGAACTGCTCAATCAAAAGTAAGCTTCAACTCTGTTAGTTGAACGCACAGAGTAGAAAGAAGTTTCAAGAATGCTTCTGTGTAGTTTTATTTGAGGATATTCCTTTTTCCACTAGAGACGCCATAGCCCTCCGAATGTCAAATTACATTTTCTACAGAAAGAATTTTTCAGAACTGCTCAATGAAACGTAAGCTTCAGATCTGTTAGTTGAATGCATGGAACAGAAAGCAGTTTCGCAGAATGCTTCTGTGCAGTTTTTATTTGAAGATATTCCTTTTTCCACTACAGGCCCCGTAGAGCTCCGAATGTCCACTTGCTGTTTCTACAGAAAGAGTGTTTCAGAACTGCTCAATCAAAAGTAAGCTTCAACTCTGTTAGTTGAACCAACAGAACAGAAAGAAGATTCACAGAATGCTTCTGTGTAGTTTTTATTTGAAGATATTCCTTTTTCCACTATAGGCCTCTGAGTGCTCTGAATATCCACTTGCAGTTTCTACAGAAAGAGGGTTTCAGAACTACCCAATCAAAAGTAAGCTTCAACTCTGTTATTTGAATGCACAGAACAGAAAGAAGTTACACAGAATGCTTCTGTGTAATTTTTATTTGAGGATATTCCTTTTTCCACTAGAGGCCGCATGGCCCTCCGAATGTCCAATTGCATTTCCTACAGAAAGAGTTTTTCAGAACTGCTCAATCAAAAGCAAGCTTCAACTCTGTTAGATGAATGCACAGAACAGAAAGAAGTTTCACAGAACGCTTCTGTGTAGTTTTTATTTGAAGATATACCTTTTTCCAATACAGGCCCGTAACGCTCCCAATATCCACTTGCAGTTTCTACAGAAAGAGTGTTTCAGAACTGCTCAATCAAAAGCAAGCTTCAAATCTGTTAGTTGAATGCACAGAACAGAAAGAAGTTTCACAGAATGCTTCTGTGTAGTTTTTATTTGAAGATATTGCTTTTTCCACTATTGGCCCCTGAGCGTTCCTAATGTCCACTTGCAGTTTCTACAGATAGTGTGTTTCAGAACTGCTCAATCAAAAGTAAGCTTCAACTCTGTTAGTTGAACGCACAGAGTAGAAAGAAGTTTCAAGAATGCTTCTGTGTAGTTTTATTTGAGGATATTCCTTTTTCCACTAGAGACGCCATAGCCCTCCGAATGTCAAATTACATTTTCTACACAAAGAATTTTTCAGAACTGCTCAATGAAACGTAAGCTTCAGATCTGTTAGTTGAATGCATGGAACAGAAAGCAGTTTCGCAGAATGCTTCTGTGCAGTTTTTATTTGAAGATATTCCTTTTTCCACTACAGGCCCCGTAGAGCTCCGAATGTCCACTTGCTGTTTCTACAGAAAGAGTGTTTCAGAACTGCTCAATCAAAAGTAAGCTTCAACTCTGTTAGTTGCATGCGCAGAACAGAAGGATGTTTCACAGAATCCTTCTGTGTAGTTTTTATTTGAAGATATTCCTTTTTCCACTAGAGGCCCCAGATACCTCCAAATATAAATTGCAGTTTCTACAGATAGAGTGTTTAGGAACTGCTCAATCAAAAGTAAGCTTCAACTCTGTTAGTTGAATGTCCAGAACAGAAAGAAGTTTCACGGAATGCTCTGCGTAATTTTTATTTGAAGATATTATTTTTGCACTATAGGCCGCTTAGCACACCAAATGTCCATTTGCAGTTTCTACAGAAAGAGTGTTTCAGAACAGCTCAATCAAAAGTAAGCTTCAACCCTGTTAGTTGAATGCACAGAACAGAAAGAAGTTTCACAGAATGCTTCTGTGTAGTTTATATTTGATGTTATTCCTTTTTCCACCATAGGCCTCTTAGACCTCCGACTCTCCACTTGCAGTTTCTACAGAAAGAGTGTTTCATTACTGCTCAACCTAAAGTAAAGTTGAACTCTGTTGGCTGAAAGCAAAGAACAGAAGGATGTTTCACCGAATGATTCTGTGTAGTTTTTATTTGAAGATATGCCTTTTGCCATTGTAGGCCCCTAATCGCTCCGAATGTCCAATTGCAGTTTACACAGAAAGAGTATTTCAGAACTGGTCAATTAAAAGTAAGCTTCAACTCTGAAATTTGAATGCACAGAACAGAAAGAAGTTTCACAGAATGCTTCTGTCTAGTTTTTATTTGAGCATACTCCTTTTTCCACTATTGGCCCCGTAGCGCTCCGAATATCCAATTGCAGTTTCTACAAGAAGAGTGTTTCAGAACTGCTCAATCAAAAGTAAGCTTCAATTCTGTTAGTTGAACCAACAGAACAGAAAGAAGATTCACAGAATGCTTCTGTGTAGTTTTTATTTGAAGATATTCCTTTTTCCACTATAGGCCTCTGAGCGCTCTGAATATCCACTTGCAGTTTCTACAGAAAGAGGGTTTCAGAACTACCCAATCAAAAGTAAGCTTCAACTCTGTTATTTGAATGCACAGAACAGAAAGAAGTTACACAGAATGCTTCTGTGTAATTTTTATTTGAGGATATTCCTTTTTCCACTAGAGGCCGCATGGCCCTCCGAATGTTCAATTGCATTTTCTACAGAAAGAGTTTTTCAGAACTGCTCAATCAAAAGCAAGCTTCAACTCTGTTAGATGAATGCACAGAACAGAAAGAAGTTTCACAGAACACTTCTGTGTAGTTTTTATTTGAAGATATACCTTTTTCCAATACAGGCCCGTAACGCTCTGAATATCCACTTGCAGTTTCTACAGAAAGAGTGTTTCAGAACTGCTCAATCAAAAGTAAGCTTCTACTCTGTTAGTTGAATGCACAGATCAGAAAGCAGTTTCACAGAAAGGTTCTGTGTAGTTTTTATTTGAGGATGTTCGTTTTTCCACAATACGCCCCTTAGCGCAGCGACTGTCCACTTGCAATTTCTACAGAAAGTGTGATTCAGAACAGCACAATCAAAAGTAAGTTTCAACTCTGTTAGTTGAATGCACAGAAGGGAAAGAAGTTTCACAGAATGCTTCTGTGTAGCTTTTATTTGAAGACATTCCTTTTTCCACTATAGGTTCCTGAGCACTCCGAATGTCCACTTGCAGTTTCTACAGAAAGAGTGTTTCAGAACTGCTCAATCAAAAGTAAGCTTCAAATCTGTTGGTTGAATACACAGAACAGAAAGTTGTTTCACAGAATGCTTCGGTGTAGTTTTTATTTCAGGATATTACTTTTTCCACTATTGGCCCCTTAGCGCTTGGAATGTCCACTTGCAGTTTCTACAGAAAGAGTGTTTCAGAACTGCTCAATCAAAAGTAAGCTTCAACACTGTTAGTTGAATGAACAGAACAGAAAGGTGTTTCACAGAATGCTTCTGTGTCATTTTCATTTGAAGATATTCCTTTTTCCACTATAGGCCCCAAAGCGCTCAGAATGTCCATTTGCAGTTTCTACAGAAAGAGTGTTTCAGAACTGCTCAATCAAAAGTAAGGTTCAAATCTGTTAGGTGAATGCAGAGAACACAAAAGTGTTTCACAGAATGCTTCGGTGTAGTTTTTAATTCAAGATATTCCTTTTTACACTATAGGCCCGTTAGCGCTCCGAATGTCCACGTGCAGTTTCTGCAGAGTGTTTCATAACTGCTCAATCGAAAGTTAGCTTCAACTCTGTTAGTTGAATGCACAGAACAGAAAGAAGTTTAACAGAATGCTTCTGTGTAGTTTTCATTTGATGATATTCCTTTTTCCACTATAGGCCTCTGAGCGCTCTGAATATCCACTGGCAGTTTCTACAGAAAGAGTGTTTCAGAACTACCCAATCAAAAGGAAGCTTCAACTCTGTTAGTTGAATGAACAGAACAGAAAGTAGTTTCACAGAATGCTTCTGTTTAGTTTTCATTTGAAGATATCCCTTTTTCCACTAAAGGCCCTTAGCGCTCAGAATGTCCGTTTGCAGTTTCTACAGAAAGAGTATTTCAGAACTGCTCAATCAAAGGTAAGGTTCAAATCTGTTAGTTGAATGCACAGAACACAAAGATGTTTCACAGAATGCTTCGGTGTAATTTTTATTTCAAGATATTCCTTTTTCCACTATAGGCCCCTTAGCGCTCAGAATGTCCACTTGCAGTTTCTACAGAAAGAGTGTTTCAGAAGTGCTCAATGAAAAGAAAGTTTCAAATGTGTTAGTTGAATGCACAGAACAGAAAGAAGTTTCACAGATTGCTTCTGTGTAGTTTTTATTTGAAGATATTACTTTTTCCACTATTGGCCCCGGAGTGTTCCTAATGTCCACTTGCAGTTTCTACAGATAGAGTGTTTCAGAACTGCTCAATCAAAAGTAAGCTTCAACTCTGTTAGTTGAACGCACAGAGTAGAAAGAAGTTTCAAGAATGCTTCTGTGTAGTTTTATTTGAGGATATTCCTTTTTCCACTAGAGACGCCATAGCCCTCCGAATGTCAAATTACATTTTCTACAGAAAGAATTTTTCAGAACTGCTCAATGAAACGTAAGCTTCAGATCTGTTAGTTGAATGCATGGAACAGAAAGCAGTTTCGCAGAATGCTTCTGTGCAGTTTTTATTTGAAGATATTCCTTTTTCCACTACAGGCCCCGTAGAGCTCCGAATGTCCACTTGCTGTTTCTACAGAAAGAGTGTTTCAGAACTGCTCAATCAAAAGTAAGCTTCAGCTCTGTTAGTTGAACCAACAGAACAGAAAGAAGATTCACAGAATGCTTCTGTGTAGTTTTTATTTGAAGATATTCCTTTTTCCACTATAGGCCTCTGAGTGCTCTGAATATCCACTTGCAGTTTCTACAGAAAGAGGGTTTCAGAACTACCCAATCAAAAGTAAGCTTCAACTCTGTTATTTGAATGCACAGAACAGAAAGAAGTTACACAGAATGCTTCTGTGTAATTTTTATTTGAGGATATTCCTTTTTCCACTAGAGGCCGCCTGGCCCTCCGAATGTCCAATTGCATTTCCTACAGAAAGAGTTTTTCAGAACTGCTCAATCAAAAGCAAGCTTCAACTCTGTTAGATGAATGCACAGAACAGAAAGAAGTTTCACAGAACGCTTCTGTGTAGTTTTTATTTGAAGATATACCTTTTTCCAATACAGGCCCGTAACGCTCCCAATATCCACTTGCAGTTTCTACAGAAAGAGTGTTTCAGAACTGCTCAATCAAAAGCAAGCTTCAACTCTGTTAGTTGAATGCACAGAACAGAAAGAAGTTTCACAGAATGCTTCTGTGTAGTTTTTATTTGAAGATATTACTTTTTCCACTATTGGCCCCTGAACGTTCCTAATGTCCACTTGCAGTTTCTACAGATAGTGTGTTTCAGAACTGCTCAATCAAAAGTAAGCTTCAACTCTGTTAGTTGAACGCACAGAGTAGAAAGAAGTTTCAAGAATGCTTCTGTGTAGTTTTATTTGAGGATATTCCTTTTTCCACTAGAGACGCCATAGCCCTCCGAATGTCAAATTACATTTTCTACACAAAGAATTTTTCAGAACTGCTCAATGAAACGTAAGCTTCAGATCTGTTAGTTGAATGCATGGAACAGAAAGCAGTTTCGCAGAATGCTTCTGTGCAGTTTTTATTTGAAGATATTCCTTTTTCCACTACAGGCCCCGTAGAGCTCCGAATGTCCACTTGCTGTTTCTACAGAAAGAGTGTTTCAGAACTGCTCAATCAAAAGTAAGCTTCAACTCTGTTAGTTGCATGCGCAGAACAGAAGGATGTTTCACAGAATCCTTCTGTGTAGTTTTTATTTGAAGATATTCCTTTTTCCACTAGAGGCCCCAGATACCTCCAAATATAAATTGCAGTTTCTACAGATAGAGTGTTTAGGAACTGCTCAATCAAAAGTAAGCTTCAACTCTGTTAGTTGAATGTCCAGAACAGAAAGAAGTTTCACGGAATGCTCTGCGTAATTTTTATTTGAAGATATTATTTTTGCACTATAGGCCGCTTAGCACACCAAATGTCCATTTGCAGTTTCTACAGAAAGAGTGTTTCAGAACAGCTCAATCAAAAGTAAGCTTCAACCCTGTTAGTTGAATGCACAGAACAGAAAGAAGTTTCACAGAATGCTTCTGTGTAGTTTATATTTGATGTTATTCCTTTTTCCACCATAGGCCTCTTAGACCTCCGACTCTCCACTTGCAGTTTCTACAGAAAGAGTGTTTCATTACTGCTCAACCAAAAGTAAAGTTGAACTCTGTTGGCTGAAAGCAAAGAACAGAAGGATGTTTCACCGAATGATTCTGTGTAGTTTTTATTTGAAGATATGCCTTTTGCCATTGTAGGCCCCTAATCGCTCCGAATGTCCAATTGCAGTTTACACAGAAAGAGTATTTCAGAACTGGTCAATTAAAAGTAAGCTTCAACTCTGAAATTTGAATGCACAGAACAGAAAGAAGTTTCACAGAATGCTTCTGTCTAGTTTTTATTTGAGCATACTCCTTTTTCCACTATTGGCCCCGTAGCGCTCCGAATATCCAATTGCAGTTTCTACAGGAAGAGTGTTTCAGAACTGCTCAATCAAAAGTAAGCTTCAATTCTGTTAGTTGAACCAACAGAAAAGAAAGAAGATTCACAGAATGCTTCTGTGTAGTTTTTATTTGAAGATATTCCTTTTTCCACTATAGGCCTCTGAGCGCTCTGAATATCCACTTGCAGTTTCTACAGAAAGAGGGTTTCAGAACTACCCAATCAAAAGTAAGCTTCAACTCTGTTATTTGAATGCACAGAACAGAAAGAAGTTACACAGAATGCTTCTGTGTAATTTTTATTTGAGGATATTCCTTTCTCCACTAGAGGCCGCATGGCCCTCCGAATGTCCAATTGCATTTCCTACAGAAAGAGTTTTTCAGAACTGCTCAATCAAAAGCAAGCTTCAACTCTGTTAGATGAATGGACAGAACAGAAAGAAGTTTCACAGAACGCTTCTGTGTAGTTTTTATTTGAAGATATACCTTTTTCCAATACAGGCCCGTAACGCTCCCAATATCCACTTGCAGTTTCTACAGAAAGAGTGTTTCAGAACTGCTCAATCAAAAGCAAGCTTCAACTCTGTTAGTTGAATGCACAGAACAGGAAGAAGTTTCACAGAATGCTTCTGTGTAGTTTTTATTTGAAGATATTGCTTTTTCCACTATTGGCCCCTGAGCGTTCCTAATGTCCACTTGCCGTTACTACAGATAGAGTGTTTCAGAACTGCTCAATCAAAAGTAAGCTTCAACTCTGTTAGTTGAACGCACAGAGTAGAAAGAAGTTTCAAGAATGCTTCTGTGTAGTTTTATTTGAGGATATTCCTTTTTCCACTAGAGACGCCATAGCCCTCCGAATGTCAAATTACATTTTCTACACAGAGAATTTTTCAGAACTGCTCAATGAAACGTAAGCTTCAGATCTGTTAGTTGAATGCATGGAACAGAAAGCAGTTTCGCAGAATGCTTCTGTGCAGTTTTTATTTGAAGATATTCCTTTTTCCACTACAGGCCCCGTAGAGCTCCGAATGTCCACTTGCTGTTTCTACAGAAAGAGTGTTTCAGAACTGCTCAATCAAAAGTAAGCTTCAACTCTGTTAGTTGCATGCACAGAACAGAAGGATGTTTCACAGAATCCTTCTGTGTAGTTTTTATTTGAAGATATTCCTTTTTCCACTAGAGGCCCCAGATACCTCCAAATATAAATTGCAGTTTCTACAGATAGAGTGTTTAGGAACTGCTCAATCAAAAGGAAGCTTCAACTCTGTTAGTTGAATGTCCAGAACAGAAAGAAGTTTCACGGAATGCTCTGCGTAATTTTTATTTGAAGATATTATTTTTGCACTATAGGCCGCTTAGCACACCAAATGTCCATTTGCAGTTTCTACAGAAAGAGTGTTTCAGAACTGCTCAATCAAAAGTAAGCTTCAACCCTGTTAGTTGAATGCACAGAACAGAAAGAAGTTTCACAGAATGCTTCTGTGTAGTTTATATTTGATGTTATTCCTTTTTCCACCATAGGCCTCTCAGACCTCCGACTCTCCACTTGCAGTTTCTACAGAAAGAGTGTTTCATTACTGCTCAACCAAAAGTAAAGTTGAACTCTGTTGGCTGAAAGCAAAGAACAGAAGGATGTTTCACAGAATGATTCTGTGTAGTTTTTATTTGAAGATATGCCTTTTGCCATTATAGGCCCCTAATCGCTCCGAATGTCCAATTGCAGTTTACACAGAAAGAGTATTTCAGAACTGGTCAATTAAAAGTAAGCTTCAACTCTGAAATTTGAATGCACAGAACAGAAAGGAGTTTCACAGAATGCTTCTGTCTAGTTTTTATTTGAGCATACTCCTTTTTCCACTATTGGCCCCGTAGCACTCCGAATATCCAATTGCAGTTTCTACAGGAAGAGTGTTTCAGAACTGCTCAATCAAAAGTAAGCTTCAACTCTGTTAGTTGAACCAACAGAACAGAAAGAAGATTCACAGAATGCTTCTGTGTAGTTTTTATTTGAAGATATTCCTTTTTCCACTATAGGCCTCTGAGCGCTCTGAATATCCGCTTGCAGTTTCTACAGAAAGAGGGTTTCAGAACTACCCAATCAAAAGTAAGCTTCAACTCTGTTATTTGAATGCACAGAACAGAAAGAAGTTACACAGAATGCTTCTGTGTAATTTTTATTTGAGGATATTCCTTTTTCCACTAGAGGCCGCATGGCCCTCCGAATGTCCAATTGCATTTCCTACAGAAAGAGTTTTTCAGAACTGCTCAATCAAAAGCAAGCTTCAACTCTGTTAGATGAATGCACAGAACAGAAAGAAGTTTCACAGAACGCTTCTGTGTAGTTTTTATTTGAAGATATAACTTTTTCCAATACAGGCCCGTAACGCTCCGAATATCCACTTGCAGTTTCTACAGAAAGAGTGTTTCAGAACTGCTCAATCAAAAGCAAGCTTCAACTCTGTTAGTTGAATGCACAGAACAGAAAGAAGTTTCACAGAAGGCTTCGGTGTAGTTTTTATTTCAAGATATTCATTTTTACACTATGGGCCCCTTAGCGCTCTGAATGTCCACTTGTAGTTTCTACAGAAAGAGTTTTTCAGAACTGCTCAATCAAAAGTAAGCTTCTACTCTGTTAGTTGAATGCACAGATCAGAAAGCAGTTTCACAGAAAGGTTCTGTGTAGTTTTTATTTGAGGATGTTCGTTTTTCCACAATACGCCCCTTAGCGCAGCGACTCTCCACTTGTAATTTCTACAGAAAGTGTGATTCAGAACAGCACAATCAAAAGTAAGTTTCAACTCTGTTAATTGAATGCACAGAAGGGAAAGAAGTTTCACAGAATGCTTCTGTGTAGTTTTTATTTGAAGACATTCCTTTTTCCACTATAGGTTCCTGAGCACTCCGAATGTCCACTTGCAGTTTCTATAGAAAGAGTGTTTCAGAACTGCTCAATCAAAAGTAAGCTTCAAATCTGTTGGTTGAGTACACAGAACAGAAAGTTGTTTCACAGAATGCTTCGTTGTAGTTTTTATTTCAGGATATTCCTTTTTCCACTATAGGCCCCTTAGCGCTCAGAATGTCCACTTGCAGTTTCTACAGAAAGAGTGTTTCATAACTGCTCAATCAAAAGTAATCTTCAACTCTGTTAGTTGAATACACAGAACAGAAGGAAGTTTCACAGAATGCTTCTATGTAGTTTTTATTTGAAGATATTCCTTTTTCCACTATAGGCCCCTGAGCGCTCCGAATGTCCACTTGTAGTTTCTAAAGAAAGAGTGTCTCAGAACTGCTCAATCAAAAGTAAGCTTCAACACTGTTAGTAGAATGCAGAGAACAGAAAGATGTTTCACAGAATGCTTCGGTGTTGTTTTTATTTCAAGATATTCCTTTTTCCACTATAGGCCCCTTAGCGCTCCGAATGTCCACTTGCAGTTTCTACAGAAAGAGTGTTTCTGATCTGCTCAATGAAAAGTAATCTTGTACTCTGTTAGTTGAATGCACAGAACAGAAAGGAGTTTCACAGAAAAGTTCTGTGTAGTTTTTATTTGAGGATATTACTTTTTCCACTATACGCCCCTTAGCGCAGATAATGTCCATTTGCAATTTCTACAGAAAGTGTGTTTCAGAACTGCTCAATCAAAAGTAAGCTTGAACTCAGTTTGTTGAATGCACAGAACAGAAAGGAGTTTCATAGAATGCTTCTGTGTAGTTTTCTTTTGAAGATATTTCTTTTTCCACTATAGGCTTCTTACCTCTCCAAATGTCCACTTGCACATTCTACAGAAATAATATTTCAGAACTGCTCAATCAAATGTAAGCTTCACATGTGTTAGTTGAATGCAAAGAACAGAAAAGAGTTTCACAGAATGCTTCTGTGTAGTTTTTATTTGAGGATATTACTTTTACAAGTAGAGGTCCCAGTGCCCTCAAAATGTCCAATTGCATTTTCCACAGAAAGAGAGTTTCAGAACCGCTCAATCAAAAGTATGTTTCAACCCTGTTAGTTGAATGCACAGATCAGAACGTAGTTCCACAGAATGCTTCGGTGTAGTTTTTATTTCAAGATATTCCTTTTTCCACTATATGCCCCTGAGCCTTCTTATGTCCACTTGCAGTTTCTACTGAAAGTTTCAGAAGTGCGCAATCAAAAGTAAGATTGAAATCTGTTAGTTGAATGCACAGAACAGAGAGAAGTTTCACAGAATGCTTCTGTGTAGTTTTCATTTGTAGATATTCCTTTTTCCACTATAGTCCCCTTAGCTCTCCGAATGTCCTTTTGCAGTTTCTACAGAAAGAGTGTTTCAGAACTGCTCAATCAAAAGTAAGCTTCAATTCTGTTAGTTGAATGCACAGAACAGAAAGGAGTTTCACAGAATCTTTCTGTGTAGTTTTTATTTGAGGATATTGCTTTTTCCACAATACGCCCCTTAGCCCAGAGAATGTCCAATTGCAATTTCTACAGAAAGTGTTTTTCAGAACTGCTCAATCAAAAGTAAGCTTCAACTCTGTTAGTTGAATGCGGAGAACAGAGAGGAGTTTCACAGAATGCTTCTGTGTAGTTTTTATTGGAAGATATTCCTTTTTCCACTATAGGCTTCTTAGCTCTCCAAATTTCCACTTGCACTTTCTACAGAAATAGTGTTTCATAACTGCTCAATCAAAAGTAATCTTCAACTCTGTTAGTTGAATGCACAGAACAGAAGGAAGTTTCACAGAATGCTTCTATGTAGTTTTTATTTGAAGATATTCCTTTTGGCACTATAGGCCCCTGAGCGCTCGGAATGTCCACTTGCAGTTTCTAAAGAAAGAGTGTCTCAGAACTGCTCAATCAAAAGTAAGCTTCAGCTCTGTTAGTTGAATGCACAGAACAGAAAGGAGTTTCACATAAAGTTTCTGTGTAGTTTTTATTTGAGGATATTCCTTTTCCCACTATACACCCCTTAGCGCAGCGAATGTCCACCTGCAATTTCTACGGAAAATGTGTGTCAGAACTGCTCAATCAAAAGTAAGCTTCAACTCTGTTAGTTGAATGCACAGAACAGAAAGAAGTTTCACAGAATGCTTCCGTGTAGTTTTTATTTGAAGATATTCCTTTTTCCACTATAGCCCCCTGAGACCTCCAAATATCCACTTGCAGTTTCTACAGAAAGAGTGTTTCAGAACTGCTCAACCAAAAATAAGCTTCAACTCTGTTAGTTGAATGCAAAGAACAGAAAGAAGTTTCACACAATGCTTCTGTGTAGTTTTATTGGAAGATATTCCTTTTGCCAATGTAGGCCCCTAATTGCTGCGAATGTCTGCTTGCAGTTTCTACAGAAAGAGTGTATCAGAACTGGTGAATCAAATGTAAACTTCAACTATGCTAGTTGAATGCACAGAACACAAAGAAGTTTCACATAATGCTTCTGTATAGTTTTTATTTGAGCATACTCCTTTTACCAGTAGCGCTCCGAATGTCCACTTGCAGTTTCTACAGAAAGTGTTTTTCAGAACTGCTCAATCAAAAGTAAGCTTGTACTCTGTTAGTTGAATGCACAGAACAGAAAGGAGTTTCACAGAAAAGTTCTGTGTAGGTTTTATTTGAGGATATTTCTTTTTCCACTATACGCCCCTTAGCGCAGAGAATGACCATTTGCAATTTCTACAGAAAGTGTGTTTCAGAACTGCTCAATCAAAAGTAAGCTTCAACTCTGTTAGTTGAATGCACAGCAGAGAAACAAGTTTCACAGAATGCTTATGTGTAGTTTTTATTTGAAGATATTCCTTTTTCCACTACAGGCCCCGTAGCGCTCCGACATTGCAGTTGCAGTTTCTACCAAAAGAGTGTTTCAGAACTGCTCAATCAAAAGTAAGCTTCAACTCCGTTAGTTGAATGCACAGAACAGAAAGAAGTTTCACAGAATGCTTCGTTGTAGTTTTTATTTCAAGATATTCCTTTTTACACTATAGGCCCGTGAGCGCTCCGAATGTCCACTTGTAGTTTCTACAGAAAGAGTGTTTCAGAACTGCTCAATGAAAAGTAAGCTTGTCCTCTGTTAATTGAATGCACAGATCAGAAAGCAGTTTCACAGAAAGGTTCCGTGTAGTTTTTATTTGAGGATATTCCTTTTTCCACTATATGCCCCTTAGCCCAGTGAATGTCCACTAGCAATTTCTACATAAAGTGTGTTTCAGAACTACTCAATCTAAAGTAAGATTCAAATCTGTTAGTTGAATGCACAGAACAGAAAGAACTTTCACAGAATGCTTCTGTGTAGTTTTTATTTGTAGATATTCCTTTTTCCACTATAGGCTTCTTACCCCTCCTAATGTCCACTGGCACTTTCTACAGAAATAGTGTTTCAGAGCTGCTCAATCAAAAGGAGCTTCAACTCTGTTAGATGAATGCACAGAAGAAAAAGAAGTTTCAGAGAATGCTTCTGTGTAGTTTTTATTTGAAGATATTCCTTTTTCCACTATAGGCCTCTTAACCCTCCGACTGTCCACTTTCAGTTTCTACAGAAAGAGTGTTTCAGAACTGCTCAACCAAAAGTAAAGTTCAACTGTGTTGGTTGAATGCAAAGAACTGAAAGGAGTTTCACAGAATGCTTCTGTGTAGTTTTTATTTGAAGATATTCCTTTGCTACTAGAGGCCGCTAATCGCTCCGAATGTCCGCTTGCCATTTCTTCAGAAAGAGTATTTCAGAACTGGTCAATTAAAAGTAAACTTCAACTCTGAAAGTTGAATGCAGAGAACAGAGAGAAGTTTCATAGAATGCTTTTGCATAGTTCTTATTTGAGCATACTCCTTTTTCCACTATTGGCTCCGTAGCGCTCCGAATGTCCACTTGCAGTTTCTACAGAAAGAGTGTTTCAGAACTGCTCAATCAAAAGTAAGCTTCAACTCTGTTAGTTGAACGCACAGAGTAGAAAGATGTTTCACAGAATGCTTCTGTGTAGTTTTTATTTGAGGAGATTCCTTTTTCCACTAGAGACGCCATAGCCCTCCAAATGTCCAATGGCATTTTCTTCAGAAAGAATTCTTCAGAACGGCTAAATGAAATGTAAGCTTCAAATCTGTTAGTTGCATGCGCGGAACAGAAAGAAGTTTCGCAGAATGCTTCTGTGTAGTTTTTATTTGAAGATATTCCTTTTTCCACTACAGGCCCTGTAGCGCTCCGAATGTCCACTTGCAGTTTCTACAGAAAGAGTGTTTCAGAACTGTTCAATCAAAAGTAAGCTTCAACTCTGTTAGTTGCATGCGCAGAACATAAGGATGTTTCACAGAATCCTTCTGTGTAGTTTTTATTTGAAGATATTCCTTTTTCTACAATAGGCCCCTAACACCTCCAAATATCTACTTGCAGTTTCTACAGAAAGAGTGTTTAAGAACTGCTCAACCAAAAGTAAGCTTCAACTCTCTTAGTTGAATGTCCAGAAGAGAAAGAAGTTTCACAGAATTCTCTGCGTAATTTTTATTTGAAGATATTACTTTTTACGCCAAATGTCCACTTGCAGTTTCTACAGAAAGAGTGTTTCAGAACTGCTCAATCAAAAGTAAGTTTCAAACCTGTTAGTTGAATGCACAGAACAGAAATAAGTTTCAAAGAATGCTTCTGTGTAGTTTTTATTTGAAGGTATTCCTTTTCCACCATAGGCCTCTTAGACTTCCGATTGTTCACTTGCAGTTTCTACAGAAAGAGTGTTTCAGAACTGCTCAATCAAAAGTAAGCTTCAACTCTGTTAGTTGGATGCACAGAAGAAAAAGAAGTTTCACAAAGAGCTTCAGTGTAGTTTTTATTTGAAGATATTCCTTTTTCCACTATAGGCCTTTGACACCTCTAAATGTCCACTTGCAGTTTCTACAGAAAGTGTTTCAGAACTGCTCAATCAAAAGTAAGCTTCAACTCAGTTAGTTGAATGCACAGAACAGAAAGTAGTTTCACATAAATTTTCTGTGTAGTTTTTATTTGAGGATATTACTTTTTCCACTATACGCCCCTTGTGGCAGAGAATGTGCACTTGCAATTTCTACAGAAATTGTGTTTCACAACTGCTCAATCAAAAGTAAGCTTCAACTCTGTTAGTTGAATGCACAGAACAGAAAGAAGTTTCACAGAATGCTTCTGTGTAGTTTTTATTTGAAGATATTCCTTTTCCACTATAGGCCCCTAAGCCCTCCTAATCTCTACTTGCAGTTTCTACAGAAAGAGTGTTTCAGAACTGCCCAATCAAATGTAAGCTTCAACTCTGTTAGTTGAATGCACAGAACAGAAAGAAGTTTCACAGAATGCTTCTGTGTAGTTTTTATTTGAAGATATTCCTTTTTCCACTATAGGCTTCCTAGCTCTCCAATTATCCACTGGCACTCTCTACAGAAATATTGTTTCAGAACTGCACAATCATAAGTAAGTTTCAACTCTGTTAGTTGAATGCACAGAACAGAAAGAAGTTTCACAGAATGCTTCTGTGTAGTTTTTATTTGAAGATATTCCTTTTTCCACTATAGGCCCCTGAGTGCTCCGAATATCCACTTGCAGTTTCTACAGAAAGAGTGTTTCAGAACTGCTCAATCAAATGTAAGCTTCGACTCTGTTAGTTGAATGCACAGAACAGAAAGAAGTTTCACAGAATGCTTCTGTGTAGTTTTTATTTGAAGATATTTCTTTTTCCACTATAGGCTTCCTAGCACTCCAAATATCCACTGGCACTGTCTACAGAAATATTGTTTCAGAACTGCGCAATCATAAGTAAGTTTCAACTCTGTTAGTTGAATGCTCAGAACAGAAAGAAGTTTCCCACAATGCTTCTGTGTAGTTTTTATTTGAAGATATTCCTTTTTTCACTATAGGCCCCTGAGTGCTCCGAATATCCACTTGCAGTTTCTACAGAAAGAGTGTTTCAGAACTGCTCAATCAAAGGTAAGCTTCAAATCTGTTAGTTGAATGCACAGAACAGAAAGAAGTTTCACAGAATGCTTATGTGTAGTTTTTATTTGAGGATATACCTTTTTCCACTAGAGGCCCAATGGCCCTCGGAATGTCCAAATGTATTTTCTACAGAAAGAGTTTTTCAGAACTGCTCAATCAAAAGTATGTTTCAAATCTGTTAGTTGAATGCACAGAACAGAAAGAAGTTTCACAGAATGCTTCTGTGTAGTTTTTACTTGAGGATATTCCCTTTTCCACTAGAGGCCCCATAGCCCTCTGAATGTCCAATTGCATTTTCTACAGAAAGAGGTTTTCCGAACTGCTAAATCAAAAGTAAGCTTCAACTCTGTTAGTTCAATGCACAGAAGAGAAAGAAGATTCACAGAATGCTTCTGTGTAGTTTTTATTTGAAGATATTCCTTTTTCCACTATACGCTTCTTAGCTCTCCATATGTCCACTTGCACTTTATACAGAAACAGTGTTTCAGAAATGCTCAATCCAAAGTAAGCTTCACCTCTGTTAGTTGAATGCACAGGACAGAAAGAAGTTTCCCAGAATGCTTCTGTGTAGTTTTTATTTGAAGATATTCCTTTTTCCACTATCGGCCCCTGAGCGCTCCGAATGTCCACTTGCAGTTTCTACAGCAAGAGTGTTTCAGAACTGCTCAATCAAATGTAAGCTTCAACTCTGTTAGTTGAACGCAGAGAACAGAAAGAAGTTTCACAGAATGCTTCTGTGTAGTTTTTATTTGAGGATATTCCTTTTTCCGCTAGAGGCCCCATATCCCTCTGAATGTCCAATTGCATTTTCTACAGAAAGAGTTTTTGTGAACTGCTCAATCAAAAGTAAGCTTCAACTCTGTTAGTTGAATGCACAGAACAGAAAGAAGTTTCACAGAATGCTTCTGTGTAGTTTTGAATTGAAGATATTCCTTTTTCCACTACAGGCCCGGTAGCGCTCCGAATGTCCACTTGCAGTTAATAGAGAAAGAGTGTTTCAGAACTGCTCAATCAAAAGTAAGCCTCAACACTGTTAGTTGAATGTACAAAACAGAAATAAGTTTCACAGAATCCTTCTGTGTAGTTTTTATTTGAAGATACTCCTTTTTCCACAATAGGCCCCTGATACCAACAAATATCCACTTGCAGTATCTAAAGAAAGAGTGTTTAAGAACTGCTGAATCAAAAGTAAGCTTCAACTCTGTTAGTTGAATGTTCAGAACAGAAAAGAGTTTCACAGAATGCTTATGTGTAAATTTTATTTGAAGATATACCTTTTTACACTATAGGCCCCTTAGCACGCGAAATATCCACTTTCAGTTTCTACAGAAAGAGTGTTTCAGAATTGCTCATTCAAAAGTAAGCTTCAACTCTGTTAGTTGAATGCACAGAACAGAAAGTAGTTTCACAGAATGCTTCTGTGTAGTTTTGAATTGAAGATATTCCTTTTTCCACTACAGGCCCGGTAGCGCTCCGAATGTCCACTTGCAGTTAATAGAGAAAGAGTGTTTCAGAACTGCTCAATCAAAAGTAAGCCTCAACTCTGTTAGTTGAATGTACAAAACAGAAATAAGTTTCACAGAATCCTTCTGCGTAGTTTTTATTTGAAGATACTCCTTTTTCCACAATAGGCCCCTGATACCAACGAATATCCACTTGCAGTATCTAAAGAAAGAGTGTTTAAGAATTGCTGAATCAAAAGTAAGCTTCAACTCTGTTAGTTGAATGTTCATAACAGAAAAGAGTTTCACAGAATGCTTATGTGTAAATTTTATTTGAAGATATACCTTTTTACACTATAGGCCCCTTAGCACGCGAAATATCCACTTTCAGTTTCTACAGAAAGAGTGTTTCAGAATTGCTCATTCAAAAGTAAGCTTCAACTCTGTTAGTTGAATGCACAGAACAGAAAGAAGTTTCACTGAATGCTTTTCTGTAGTTTTTATTTGAAGTTATTCCTTTTCCCACCGTAGGCCTCGTAGCCCTCGGACTGTCCACTTGCAGTTTCTACAGAAAGAGTGTTTCAGAACTGCTCAACCAAAAGTAAGCTTCAACTCTGTTTGTTGAATGCACAGAAGAGAAAGGTGTTTCACAGAATGATTCTGTGTAGTTTTTATTTCAAGATATTCCTTTTACCACTATAGGCCCCATAGCGCTCTGATTGTCCACTTGCTGTTTGTACAGAAAGTGTTTTTCCGAACTCCTCAATCAAAAGTAAGCTTCAACTCTGTTAGTTGAATGCACAGAATAGAAAGTAGTTTCACAGAATGCTTCTGTGTAGTTTTGAATTGAAGACATTCCTTTTTCCACTATAGGCCCCTGACACCTCAAAATGTCCAATTGCAGTTTCTACAGAAAGGGTGTTTCAGAGCTGCTCCATCAAAAGTAAGCTTCAACTCTGTTAGTTGAATGCACAGAACAGAAAGAAATTTCACAGAATGCTTCTGTGTAGTTTTTATTTGAAGATATTCCTTTCTCCACCACAGGCCTCTTAGCCCTCTGACTCTCCACATGCAGTTTCTACAGAAAGGGTGTTACAGAACTGCTCAACCAAAAGTAAGCTTCAACTCTGTTAGTTGAATGCAGAGAACAGAAAGGAGTTTCACAGAATGCTACTGTGTAGTTTTTATTTGAAGATATTCCTTGTTCCACTATAGGCCCCTGACACCTCAAAATGTCCCCTAGCAGTTTCTACAGAAAGACTGTTTCAGAACTGCTCAATCAAAAGCAAGCTTCAACTCTGTTAGTTGAATGCACAGAACAGAAAGGACTGTCACAGAAAGCTTCTGTGTAGTTTTTATTTGAGGATAATCGTTTTTCCAATATACGCCCATTAGTGCAGCGAAAGTCTACTAGCAATTACTACATAAAGTGTGTTTCAGAACTACTCAATCCAAAGTAAGATTCAAATCTGTTAGTTGAATGCACAGAAAAGAAAGAACATTCACAGAATGCTTCTGTGTAGTTTTTATTTGTAGATATTCCTTTTTCCACTATAGGATTCTTACCCCTCCTAATATCCACTGGCACTTACTACAGAAATAGTGTTTCAGAACTGCTCAATCTAAAGGAAGCTTCAACTCTGTTAGTTGAATGCACAGAACAGAAAGAAGTTTCACAGAATGCTTCTGTGTAGTTTTGAATTGAAGATATTCCTTTTTCCACTACAGGCCCGGTAGCGCTCCAAATGTCCACTTGCAGTTTCTACAGAAAGAGTGTTTCAGAACTGCTCAATCAAAAGTAAGTTTCAACTCTGTTAGTTGAATGTACAGAACAGAAAGAAGTTTCACAGAATCCTTCTGTGTAGTTTTTATTTGAAGATACTCCTTTTTCCACAATAGGCCCCTGACACCTCCAAATATCCACTTGCAGTATCTAAAGAAAGAGTGTTTAAGAACTGATGAATCAAAAGTAAGCATCAACTCTGTTAGTTGAATGTACAGAACAGAAAAGAGTTTCACAGAATGCTTATGTGTAAATTTTATTTGAAGATATTACTTTTTACACTATAGGCCCCTTAGCACGCCAAATGTCCACTTGCAGTTTCTACAGAAAGAGTATTTCAGAATTGCTCATTCAAAAGTAAGCTTCAACTCTGTTAGTTAAATGCACAGAATAGAAAGAAGTTTCACAGAATGCTTCTGTGTTGTTTTTATTTGAAGATATTCCTTTGCCACTATAGGCCCCTAATCGCTCCGAATGTCCGCTTGCCATTTCTTCAGAAAGAGTATTTCAGAACTGGTCAATTAAAAGTAAACTTCAACTCTGAAAGTTGAATGCACAGAACAGAAAGAAGTTTCGTAGAATGCTTTTGCGTAGTTCTTATTTGAGCATACTCCTTTTTCCAATATTGGCCCCGTAGCGCTCCGAATGTCCACTTGCAGTTTCTACAGAAAGAGAGTTTCAGAACTGCTCAATCAAAAGTAAGCTTCAATTCCGTTAGTTGAACCCACAGAACAGAAAGAAGTTTCATAGAATGCTTCCGTGTAGTTTTTATTTGAAGATATTACTTTTTCCTCTATAGGCCCCTGACACCACCAAATATGTAATTGCAGTTTCTACAGAAAGAGTGTTTCAGAACTGTTTAATCAAAAGTAAGCTTCACCTCTGTTAATTGAATGCACAGAAGAGAAAGAAGTTTCACAGAATGCTTCTGTGTAGTTTTTATTTGAAGATATACCTTTTTCCACTATAGGCCCCTGAGCGCTCCGAATGTCCACTTGCAGTTTCTACAGATAGACTGTTTCAGAACCGCTCAATCAAAACTAAGCTTCAACTCTGTTAGTTGAACGTACAGAGTAGAAAGAAGTTTCACAGAATGCTTCTGTGTAGTTTTTATTTGAGGATATTCCTTTTTCCTCTAGAGACGCCATAGCCGTCTGAATGTCCAATTGCATTTTCTACAGAAAGAATTCTTCAGAACTGTGAAATGAAATGTAAGCTTCAAATCTGTTAGTTGAGTGCACAGAACAGAGAGAAGTTTCACAGAATGCTTCTGTGTAGTTTTTATTTGAAGATATTCCTTTTTCCACAATAGGCCCCTAACAACTCCAAATATCCTCTTGCAGTTTCTACAGAAAGAGTGTTTCAGAACTGCTCAATCAAAAGTAAGCTTCAACTCTGTTTGTTGCATGTGCAGAACAGTAGTATGTTTCACAGAATCCTTCTGTGTAGTTTTTATTTGAAAATATTCCTTTTTCCACAATAGGCCCCTAACAACTCCAAATATCCTCTTGCAGTTTCTACAGAAAGAGTGTTTAAGAACTGCTCAACCAAAAGTAAGCTTCAACCCTGTTAGTTGAATGCACAGAAGAAAAAGGAGTTTCACAAAGTGCTTCAGTGTAGTTTTTATTTGAAGATATTCCTTCTTCCACTATAGGCCACTGACACCTCTACATGTCCACTTGCAGTTTCTACAGAAAGTGTGTCAGAAGTGCTCAATCAAAAGTAAGCATCAACTCAGTTAGTTGAATGTACAGAAGAGAAAGAATTTTCACCAAATGCTTCTGTGTAGTTTGTATTCGAGGATATTCCTTTTTCCACTAGAGGCCCCATAGCCCTCCGAATGTCCAATTGCATTTTCTACAGAAAGAGTTTTTCAGAACTGCTCAATCAAAAGTAAGCTTCAAATCTGTTAGTTGAACGCACAGATCTGAAAGAAGTTTCACAGAATGCTTCTGTGTAGTTGTTATTTGAAGATATTCCTTTTTCCACTACAGGCCCCGTAGCGCTCAGAATGTCCACTTGCAGTTTCTACAGAAAGAGTGTTTCAGAACTGCTCAATCAAAGGTAAGCTTCAACTCTGTTAGTTCAATGCACAGAAAAGAAAGTAGTTTTGCAGAATGCTTCTGTGTAGTTTTTATTTGAAGATATTTCTTTTTCTACTAAAGGCCACTGACACCTCCAAATATCCACTTGCAGTTTCTACAGAAAGAGTGTTGAAGAACTGCTCAATCAAAAGTAAGCTTCAAATCTGTTAGTTGAATGTACAGAACAGAAAGTATTTTCACAGAATGCTTCTGTGTAATTTTTATTTGAAGATATTCCTTGTTCCACTATAGGCCCCTGACACCTCAAAATGTCCACTTGCAGTTTCTACAGAAAGAGTGTTTCATAACTGCTCAATCAAAAGTAAGCTTCAACTCTGTTAGTTGAATGCAGAGAACAGAAAGATGTCTCACAGAATGCTTCTGTGTAGTTTTTTTTTTTTTTTTTTTTTTTTTTTTTTTTTTTTTTTTTTTTTGAGACGGAGTCTTGCTCTGTCGCCCAGGCTGGAGTGCAGTGGCGCAATCTCGGCTCACTGCAAGCTCCGCCTCCCGGGTTCACGCCATTCTCCTGCCTCAGCCTCTCCGAGTAGCTGGGACTACAGGCGCCCGCCACCACGCCCGGCTAATTTTTTGTATTTTTAGTACAGACGGGGTTTCACCGTGGTCTCGATCTCCTGACCTCGTGATCCGCCCGCCTCGGCCTCCCAAAGTGCTGGGATTACAAGCGTGAGCCACCGCGCCCGGCGCTTCTGTGTAGTTTTTATTTGAAGACATTCCTTTTGCCACTATAGGACCCTGAGCGCTCCGAATATCCACATGCAGTTTCTACAGAAAGAGTGTTCCAGAACTGCTCAATCAAAAGTAAGCCTCAACTCTGTTAGTTGAATGCACAGAACAGAAAGAAGTTTCACAGAATGCTTCTGTGTAGTTTTTGTTTGAAGATATTCCTTTTTCCACCATAGGCCTCTTAGCCCTCTCAATCTCCACTTGCAGTTTCTACAGAAAGAGTGTTTATGAACTGCTCAACCAAAAGACAGCTTCAACTCAGTTAGTTGAATGCACAGAACAGAAAGAAGTTTCACAGAGTGCTTCTGTGTAGTTTTTATTTGAAGATAATCCTTTTGCCACTATATGCCCCTAATTGCTCTGAATGTCTGCTTTCAGTTTCTACAGAATGAGTGTTTCAGAACAGGTCAATCAACTGTAAGCTTCAACTCTGTTAGTTGAATGCACAGAAAAGAAAAGAACGTCACAGAAAATTTCTGTGTAGTTTTTAGTTGAGGATATTCCTTTTTCCACTATACGCCCCGTAGCGCAGCGAATGTCCACTTGCAATTTCTCCAGAAAGTGTGTTTCAGAATTGCTCAATCAAAAGTAAGCTTCAAATCTGTTAGTTGAATGCACAGAACGAAAAGAAGTTTCACAGAATGCTTCTGTGTAGTTTTGATTTGAAGATATTCCTTTTTCCACTATCGGCTTCTTCCCCCTCCAAATGTCCACTTGTATTTACTACAGAAATAGTGTTTCAGAACGGCTGAATCAAAAGGAAACTTCAAATCTGTTAGTTGAATGCACAGAACAGAAAGAAGTTTCACAGAATGTTTCTGTGTAGTTTCTATTTGAAGATATTCCTTTTTCCACTATAGGCCCCTTAACTCTCTGATTGTCCACTTGCAGTTTCTACAGAAAGAGTGTTTCAGGACTGCTCAACCAAAAGTAAAGTTCAACTCTGTTGGCTGAAAGAAAAGAACAGAAAGAATTTTCACAGAAGGCTTCTTTGTAGCTTTTATTTGAAGATATTCCTTTTGCCAATATAGGCCCCTAATCGCTCCGAATGTCCACTTGCAGTTCCTACAGAAAGAGTATTTCAGAACTGGTCAATTAAAAGTAACTTTCAACTCTGAAAGTTGAATGCACAGACCAGAAAGAAGTTTCACAGAATGCTTCTGTGTAGTTTTTATTTCAAGATATTCCTTTTTCCACTATAGGCCCCTTAGCGCTCCAAGTGTCCACTTGCAGTTTCTACAGAAAGAGTGTTACAGAACTGCTCAATTAAAAGTAAGCTTCAACTTGGTTAGTTGAATGCGCAGAACAGAAAGTAGTTTCACAGAATGCTTCTGTGTAGTTTTTATTTGAAGATATTTATTTTTCCACTATAGGCCCCTGAGACCTCAAAATGTCCACTTGATCTTTCTACAGAAAGAGTGTTTCAGAAGTGCTCAATCAAAAGTAAGCTTCAACTCTGTTAGTTGAATCCACAGAACAGAAAGGAGTTTCACAGAAAGTTTCTGTGTAGTTTTTATTTGAGGATATTCCTTTTTCCACAATACGCCACATTGCGCAGTGAATGTCCACTTGCAGTTTATACAGAAAGTGTGTTTCAGAACTGCTCAATCAAAAGTAAGCTTCAACTCTGTTAGTTGAATGCACAGAACAGAAAGAAGTTTCACAGAATGCTTCTGTGTAGTTTTTATTTGAAGATATTCCTTTTTCCACTATAGGGTTCTTAGCTCTCCAAATGTCCACTTGCACTTTCTACAAAAATAGTGTTTCAGAAGTGCTCAATCAAAAGTAAGCTTCAACTCTGTTAGTTGAATGCACAGAACAGAAAGAAGTTTCACAGAATGCTTCTGTGTAGTTTTTATTTGAAGATATTCCTTTTTCCACTATAGGCCTCTGAGTGCTCCGAACGTCCACTTGCAGTTTCTACAGAAAGAGATTTTCGAACTACTCAATCAAAAGTAAGCTTCAACTCTGTTAGTTGAATGCACAGAACAGAAAGGAGTTTCACAGAATGCTTCTGTGTAATTTTTATTTGAGGATATTCCTTTTTCCACTAGAGGCCGCATGGCCCTCCGAATATCCAATTGCATTTTCTACAGAAAGAGTTTTTCAGAACTGCTCAATCAAAAGTAAGCTTCAACTCTGTTAGTTGAATGCACAGAACAGAAAGGAGTTTCACAGAAACTTTCTGTGTAGTTTTTATTTGAAGATATTCCTTTTTCCAATACAGGCCCCGTAACGCTCTGAATATCCACTTGCAGTTTCTACAGAAAGAGTGTTTCAGAACTGCTCAATCAAAAGTAAGCTTCAACTGTGTTAGTTGAATGCATAGAACAGAAAGAAGTTTCCGGAATCCTTCTGTGTATTTTTTATTTGAAGATATTCCTTTTTACACTGTAGGCCCCTGACACCTCCAAATATCCACTTGCCTTTCTACAGAAAGAGTGTTTAAGAACTGCTCAAACAAAAGTAAGCTTCAACTCTGTTAGTTGAATGTACAGGACAGAAAGAATTTTCACAGAATCCTTCTGTGTATTTTTTATTTGAAGTTTTTCCTTTTTCCACCATAGGCCTCTTAGCCCTCTGACTGTCCACTTGCTGTTTCTACAGAAAGCGTGTTTCAGAACTGCTCAACCAAAAGTAAGCTTCAACTCTGTTAGTTGAATGCAAAGAACAGAAAGAAGTTTCACAGAATGCTTCTGTGTAGTTTTTATTGGAAGATATTCCTTTTGCCACTGAAGGCCCCTAATTGCTCCGAATGTCTGCTTGCAGTTTCTACAGAAAGAGTGTATCAGGACTGGTGAATCAAAAGTAAATTTCAACTATGCTAGTTGAATGCACAGAAGACAAAGAAGTTTCACATAATGCTTCTGTGTAGTTTTTATTTGAGCATACTCCTTTTACCAGTATAGGCCCCGTAGTGCTCCAAATGTCCACTTGCAGTTTCTACAAAAAGAGTGTTTCAGAACTGCTCAATCAAAAGGAAGCTTCAACTCTGTTAGTTGAATGCACAGAAGAGAAAGAAGTTTCACGAAATGCTTCTGTGTAGTTTTTATTTGAAGATATTCCTTTTTCCACAGTAGGCCCTTTAGCGCTCCGAATATCCACTTGCAGTTGCTAAAGAAAGATTGTTTCAAAACTGCTCAATCAGAAGTAAGCTTCAACTCTGTTAGTTGAATGCACAGAACAGAAAGAGGTTTCACAGAATGCTTCTGTGTTGTTTTTATTTCAAGATATTCCTTTTTCCACTACAGGCCACTTGGCGCTCCGAATGTCCACTTGCACTTTCTACAGAAAGAGTGTTTCAGAACTGATCAATCAAAAGTAAGCTTCAACTCTGTTAGTTGAATGCACAGAACAGATAGTAGTTTCACAGAATGTTTCTGTGTTGTTTTTATTTGAAGATATTCCTTTTTCCACTATAGTCCCTTGACACCTCAAAATGTCCTCTTGCAGTTTCCAGAGAAAGAGTGTTTCAGAACTGCTCAATCAAAAGTAAGCTTCAACTCTGTTAGTTGAATGCACAGAACAGAAAGAAGTTTCACTGAATGCTTTTGTGTAGTTTTTATTTGAAGATATTCCTTTTTCCACCATAGGCCTCTTAGCCCTCTTACTGTCCACTTGCAATTTCTACAGGAGTGTTACAGAACTGCTCAACCAAAAGTAAGCTTCAATGCTGTTAGTTGAATGCAAAGAAGTGAAAGAAGTTTCACAGAATGCTTCTGTGTAGTTTTTATTTGAAGATATTCCTTTTGCCACTATAGGCCCCTAATCGCTCCGAATGTCCGCTTGCAGTGTCTACAGAAAGAGTATTTCAGAACTGGTCAATTAAAAGTAACCTTCAACTCTGAAAGTTGCATGCACAGAACAGAAAGCTGTTTCACAGAATGCTTCTGTGTAGTTTTTATTTGAGCATAGCCCTTTTTCCACTATTGGCCCTGTAGTGCTCCGTATGTCCACTTGCAGGTTCGAAAGAAAGTGTGTTTCGCAACTGCTCAATCAAAAGTAATGTTCAACTTTGTTAGTTGAATGCACAGAACAGAAAGAAGTTTCGCAGAATGCTTCTGTGTAGTTTTATTTGAAGATATTGCTTTTTCCACGTTAGGCTCCTTAGCGCTCTGACTTTCCCCGTGCAGTTTATACAGAAAGAGTGTTTCTGAACTGCTCAATGAAAAGTAAGTTTCAACTCTGTTAGTTGAATGCACAGAACAGAAAGTAGCTTCACAGAATGATTCTGTGTGGTTTTTATTTGAAGATATTCCTTTTTCCAGTATAGTCACTTTAGCGCTCTGAATGTGCCCTTGCAGTACATACAGATAGAGTGTCTCAGAACTGCTCCATCAAATGTAAGGTTCAACTCTGTAGGTGAATGCACAGAACAAAAATAACTTTCACAGAATGGTTATGTGTTGGTTTTATTTGAAGATACTCCTTTTTCTACTATAGGCCCATTAGCGCTCTGAATGTCCACTTTCACTTTCTACATAAAGAGTGTTTCAGAACTGCTCAGTGAAAATAAGCTTCAACTCTGTTAGTTGAATGCACAGAACATAAAGAAGTTTCACAGAATGCTTCTCTGTCGTTTTTATTTGAAGATATTCCTTTTTCCACTATAGGCCCCTTAGCGCTCTGAATGTCCACTTGCAGTTTGTACAGAAAGGGTGTTTCAGAACTGCTCAGTGAAAATAAGCTTCAACTCTGTTAGTTGAATGCACAGAACAGAAAGAAGTTTCACAGAATGCTTCTTGTAGTTTTTATTTGAAGATATTCCTTTCTCCCCTATAGGCCCCTTAGCGCTCCGAATGTCCACTTGCAGTTTCTACAGAAAGATTTTTTCAGAACTGCTCAAGCAGAAGTAAAGTTCAGCTTTGTTAGTTGAATGCACAGAGCAGGAAAAAGTTTCACAGAATGTTTCTGTGTACTTTTTTTTTGAAGATATTCCTTTTCTCATTGTTGGCTCCTTAGCGCTCCGAATGTCTACTTGCAGTCTCTACAGAAAGAGTGTTTCAGAACTGCTCAAAGAAAAGTAAGGTTCAACTCTGTTAGTTGAATGGACAGAACAGTATGAAGTTTCGCAGTATGCTTCTGTGTAGTTTTTCTATGAAGATATTCCTTTTTCCACTATAGGCCCCTTACCGCTCCAAATGTCCGTTTGCAGTTTCTACAGAAAGAGTGTTTCAGAACTCCTCAACCAATAGTAAGTTTCAACTGTGTTAGTTGATTTCATAGATCACAAAGGAGTTTCACAGAATGCTTCTGTGTAGTTTTTATTTGAAAATATTTTTTTCCTCTATGGGCCCCTTAGCCTTCCGATTGTCCTCTTGCAGTTTCTACAGAAAGAGTGTTTCAGAACTGCTGAACCAAAAGTAAGGTTCAACTCTGTTAGTTGAATGCACAGATCAGAAAGAAGTTTCACAGAATGGTCCTGTGTAATTTTTATTTGGAGGTATTCCTTTTTCCACTATAGGCCCCATAGCGCTCCGAATGTCCACATGCAGTTTCTACAGAAAGAGTGTTTCAGAACTGCTAAATCAAAAGTAAGGTTCAACTCTGTTAGTTGAATGCACAGATCAGAAAGAAGTTTCGCAGTATGCTTCTGCGTAGTTTTTATTTGGAGATATTACTTTTTCTGCTGTTGGTCCCTTAGCGCTCCCTGTGTCCGCTTCCAGTTTCTACAGAAAGAGTGTTTCAGAACTGCTCATTCAAAAGTTAGGTTGAAATCTGTGAGTTCAATGCACAGAATATAAAAAAGTTTCACAGAATGCTTCTGTGTAGTTTTTATTTGTAGATATTCCTTTTTCCACTGTAGGCCCCTTAGCGCTTCAATTGTCTGCTTTCAGTTTCTACAGAAATGGTGTTTCAGAACTCTTCAATCAAAAGTAAGGTTCACCTCTGTTAGTTGAATGCACAGATCAGAAACAAGTTTCACAGAATATTTTTGTGTAGTTTTTAATTGAAGATATTCCTTTTTGCACTATAGGGCCCTTAGCGCTCCGATTGTCCACATGAAGTTCTAACAGAAAGAGTGTTTCAGAACTCCACAATCAAAAGTAAGGTTCAACTCTGTTAGTTGAATGCACAGATCAGAAGGAAGTTTCACAGAATGCTTATGTGTAGTGTTTATATGAAGATATTTATTTTTCCACTCTAGGCCCCTTAGCGCTCTGAATGTCTGCTTGCAGTTTCTACAAAAATGTGTTTCAGATCTCCTCAATCAAAAGTAAGGTTCAACTCTGTTAGTAGAATGCACTGATCAGTAAGAGCTTTCATAGAATGCTTCAGTGTTGTTTTTATTTCAAGATATTACTTTTACCACTATAGGCCCCTTAGCTCTCCGATTATCCACTTGCAGTTTCTTCAGAAAGAGTGTTTCAGAACTCCTCAATCAAAAGTAATGTTCATCTCTGTTAGTTGAATGCACAGATCAGAAAGAAGTTTCACAGAATGCTCCTGTGTAGTTTTTCTTTGAAGATATTCCTTTTTCCACTATTGGCCCTTAGCGCTCTGAATGTCTGCTTGCAGTTTCTACAGAAAGAGGGTTTCAGACCTGCTCAATCAAAAGAAAGTTTCAACCCTGTTAGTTGAATGCACAGATCAGAAAGTAGTTTCATAGAATGCTTCTGTGTAGTTTTTATTTGAAGATACTCCTTTTTCCACTATAGGCATATTAGTGCTCCGAATGTTGGCTGGAAGTTTCTAAAAGAGTTTTTCAGAATTCCTCTATCAAAAGTAAGGTTCAACTCTGTTAGTTGAATGCACAGATCAGAAAGAAGTATCACAGAATGCTTCTCTGTAGTTTTTATTTGAGGATATTCCTTTTTCCACTGTAGGCTGCTTTGCGCTCTGAATGTGCACTTCAATTTCTACAGAGAGAGTGTTTAAGAACTGCTCAATGAAAAGTAAGTTTCAACTCTGTTAGTTGAATGCACAGATCGGAAAGAAGTTTCACCGAAGGCTTCTGTGTAGTTTTTATTTGAAGATATTCCTTTTTCACCGTAGGCCCATGAGCGCTCCGAATGTCCGCTTGCATTTTCTACAGAAAGAGTGTTTCAGAACTATTCAATCAAAAATAAGGTTCAACTCTGTTATTGGAATGCACATATCAGGAGGATGTTTCACTTAATGCTTCTGTGTAGTTTTTATTTGAAGGTATTCCTTTTTCCACTATAGGCCCTTTAGCGCACTGAATGTCTGCTGGCAGTTTCTGCACAAAGGCTATTTCAAAACTGCTCTATCCAAAGTAAGGTTCAACTCTGTTAGTTGAATGCACAGATCAGAAAGAATTCTCACAGAATGCTTCTGTGTAGTTTTTATTTGAAGATATTCCTTTTGCCGGTATAGACCCCTTAACGCTCCAAATGTCCGCCTGCAGTTTCTACCGAAAGAGTGTTTCAGAACTCCTCTATCAAAAGTAACGTTCAACACTGTTAGTTGAATTCACATATCAGGAGGAAGTTTCACAAAATGCTTCTGTGTAGATTCCTTTGTAGATAGTCCTTTTTCCACTATAGGCCCCTTAGTGCTCTGAATGTACACTTGCAGTTTCTACAGAAAGAGTGTTTCAGAACTCCTCAATCAAAAGTAAGGTTCAACTCAGTTAGTTGAATGCACAGATCAGAAAGAAGTTTCACATAATGGTTCTGTGTAGTTTTTATTTGAAGATATTCGTTTTTCTACTCTAGGGTAATTAGCGCTCCTAATGTCCACTTGCAGTTTCAATAGAATATGAGTTTCAAAAGTCCTCAATCAAAAGAAATTCTCAACTCTGTTAGTTGAATGCACAGATGAGAAAGAAGTTTCACAGAATGCTTCTGTGTAGTTTCTATATGAAGATATTCCTTTTTCCACAGTAGGTGGTGTAGGGCTCCAAATGTCCACTGGCAGTTCCTACAAAAGGAGTGTTTCAAAATTCCTCAATCATTAGTAAGGTTCAACTCTGTTAGTTGAATGCACAGATCGGAAAAATGTTTCACAGAATGCATCTGTTTAGTTTTTATTTGAAGTTATTCCTTTTTCCACGATAGTCCGCATGGCGCTGCAAGAGTCCAGTTTCAGTTTCTACAGAGTGTTTCAAAACTGCTCAATCAAAACAAAGGTTCAACCCTGTTAGTTGAATGAACAGATCAGAAAGAAGTTTCACAGAATGCTTCTGTGTAGTTTTTATTTGAAGATATTCCTTTATCCACAATAGGCCGCGTAGCGCTCCAAATGTCCACTTGCAGTTTCTACAGAAAGAGTGTTTCAAATCTCCTCAATCAAAAGTAAGGTTCCACTCTGTAAGTCGAATGCACAGATCAGAAAGAAGTTTCACAGAATGCTTCAGTGAAGTTCTTTTTTGAAGATATTCCTTTTTCCACGAGATTCCACGTAGCGCTCCAAATGTCCCCTTGCAGTTTTTACAGAAAGAGTTTTTCAAAACTCTTCAATCAAAAGTAAGTTTCAACTCTGTTAGTTAAATGTACAGATCGGAAAGCAGTTTAACAGAATGCAGCTGTGTAGTTTTTGTTTGAAGATATTCCTTTATCCAAGATAGGCCACGAAGCGCTGAAAATATCCACTAGCAGTTTCTACAGAAAGAGTGTGTCAAAACTCCTCAATCAAAAGTAAGATTGAACTCTGTTAGTCGAATGCACAGATCAGAAAGAAGTTTCATAGAATACTTATGTGTAGTTTTTATTTGAAGATATTCCTTTTACCACGGAATGCCGTGTAGCGCACAAAATGTCCACTTGCAGTTTCTACAGAAAGAGTATTTTGAAACTCCTCAACCAAAAGTAAGGTTCAACTCTTTTAGTCGAATGCACAGATAAGAACGTAGTTTCACAGAATGCTTCTGTGTAGTTTTTATTTGAAGATATTCTTGTTTCCATGATAGGACGCGTAGCTCTCCAAATGTCCACCTGCAGTTTCAACAGAAAGAGTTTTTCAAAATACCTCAATCAAAAGTAATGTTCTTCTCTGTTAGTTGAATGCACTGATCAGAAAGAAGTTTCATAGAATGCTTCTGTGTAGTTTTTATATGAAGTTATTCCTATTTCAACGATTGGCCACGTATCACTCCGAATGTCTGCTTGCAGTTTCTACAGAAAGAGGATTTCAGAATTGCTATGTCAAAAGTTAGGTTCAACTCTCTTAGTTGAATGCACAAATCAGAAAGAAGTTTCACAGAATGCTTCTGTGTAGTTTTTATTTGGAGATATTACTTTTTCCACTATAGGGCCATTAGCGCACCGAATGTCCGCTTGCAGTTTTAACAGATAGAGTGTTTCAGAACTCTTTAATCAAAAGTATGGTTCAACTCTGTTAGTTGAATGCACAGATTAAAATGAAGTTTCACATAATTCTTCTGTGTAGTTTTAATTTGAAGAGATTTCTTTTTCCACTATAGGTCCCTTAGCGCTCAAATGTCCACTGGCAGTTTCTACTGAAAGAGTATTTAAGAAATCCTCAATCAAAAGTAAGGTTCAACTCTGTTAGTTGAATGCACACATCAGAAAGAAGTTTCACAGAATGATTCTGTGTAGCTTTTATTTGAAGATATTCCTATTTCCACTATAGGCCCCTTAGCGCTCCAAATGTCCACTTGCAGTTTCTACAGAAAGAGTGTTTCAGAATTGCTCAATCAAAAGTAAGGTTCAACCGTGTTAGTTGAATGCACAGATCAGAAAGAAGTTTCACAGAATGCTTCTGTGTAGTTTTTATTTGATGATATTCCTTTTTCCACTAGAGACCCCTTAGCGCTCTGAATGCCCCCTTGCGGTTTCTACAGAAAGAGGTTTTCAGAATTCCTACATCAAAATGTAGGTTCAACTCTCTTAGTTGAATGCACAGATCAGAAAGAAATTTCACAGAATGCTTCTGTGTAGTTTTTATTTGAAGATATTCCTTTTTCCACTCTAGGCCTTTTAGCGCTGCGAATGTTCACTTGCAGTTACTACAGAAAGAGTGTCTCAGAACTCCTGAATCAAAAGTAAGGTTCAACTCTGTTAGTTGAATGCACGGAATGGGAAGAAGTTTCAACGAATGCATCTGTGTAGGTTTTATATGAAGACATTCCTTTTTCCACTTTAGGCCCCTTAGCGCTCTGAATGTCCCCTTGCAGTTTCTACAGAATGAGTGTCTCAGAACTCCTAAATAAAAAGTAAGGTTCAACTCTGTTAGTTGAATGCACAGATCAGAAAGAAGTTTAACCGAATGCATCTGTATAGTTTTTATTTGAAAGTAGTCCTTTTTCCACTTTATTCCCCTTTGCGCTCCGAATGTCCACGTGCAGTTTTTACAGAAAGAGTGTTTCAGAACTCCTCAATCAAAAGTATGTTTCAACTGTAATAGTTGAATGCACAGATGAGAAGGAAGTTTCATAGAATATTTCTGTGTAGTTTTAATTTGAAGATATTCCTTTTTCCACTATAGTCCCCTTAGCGCTCCGAATGTCCACTTGCAGTTTCTACAGAAAGTGTGTTACAGACCTGCTCAATCAAAAGTAAGGTTCAACTCTGTGAGTTGCATGCACAGATCAGAAAGAAGTTTCACAGAATTCTTCCGTGTAGTTTTTACTTGAAGATATTCCTTTTTCCTCTATATGCCTATTAGCGCTCTGAATGACCGCTTGCAGTTTCCACAGAAAGCGTTTTTCAGACCTGCTCAATAAATACTAAGTTTTAAATCTGTTAGTTGAATGCACAGATGAGAAAAGGGTTTCACAGAATGCTGCGGTGTAGTTTTTATTTGAAAATATTCCTTTTTCCACTATTCGCCCCTTAGCGCTCAGAAAGTCCACTTGCAGTTTCCACAGAAAGAGTGTTTCAGACCAGCTGAATCAAAAGTAAGTTTCAACTCTGTTAGTTGCATGCACAGATCAGAAATAAGTTTCACAGAATGCTTCTGTGTAGTTTCTATTTGAAGATATTCCTTTTTCCACTATTGGCCCCTTAGCGCACGGAAGGTCCACTTGCTGTTTCTACAGAAAGAGTGTTTCAGAACTGCTCAATAAAAGTAAGGTTCAACTCTGTTAGTTGAATGCACAGATCAGAAAGAAGTTTCACAGAATGCTTCTGTGAAGTTCTTATTTGATGATATTCCTTTCTCCACTATAGGCACCTGAGCGCTCCGAATGTCCGCTTGCAGTTTCTACAGAAAGAGTGTTTCAGAAATCTTCAATCAAAAGTCAGGTTGAGCTCTCTTAGATGAATGCACAGATCAGAAAGAAGTTTCACAGAATGCTTCTGTGTAGGTTTATTTGAAGATATTCCTTTTTCCACTATAGGCCCCAGAGCGCTATGAATGTCCGCTTGCAGTTTCTACAGAGAGTGTTTCAGAACAGCTCAATCAAAAGTAAAGTTAAACTCTGTTAGTGGAATGCACAGATCAGAAACAAATTTCACAGAATGGTTCTGTGTAGTTTTTATTTGAAGATATTACTTTTTCCACTATAGGCCCCTTAGCGCTCTGAATGTCCGCTTGCAGTTTCAACAGAAAGAGTGATTCAGACCTGCTCAATAAAGGTAAGGTTCAACTCCGTTAGCTGAATGCACAGATAAGGAAGAAGTCTAACAGAATGATTCTGTATAGCTTAAATTGTAGATATTACTGTTTCCACTATAGGCCCCATGGTGTCCTGACTGTCCGCTTGCACTCCACAGAAAGAGTGTTTCAGAACTCCTCAATCAAAAGTAAGGTTCAACTCTGTTAGTTGAATGCGCAGATCAGAAAGAAGTTTCACAGAATGCTTCTGTGTAGTTTTTATTTGAAGATATTTCCTTTTCTACTGTAGGCCCTTAGGGCTCTGAATGTCCGCTTGGTGTTTTTACAGAAAGTGTGCTTCAGACCTGCTCAATAAAAAGTAAGTTTCAAGTCTGTTAGTTGAATGCACAGATCAGAAAGTAGTTTCACAGAATGTTCTGTGTAGTTTTTATTTGAAGATATTCCTTTTTCCATTAGAAGTCCCTTAGCGCTCCGAATGTTCGCTTGCAGTTTCTACAGGAAGAGTTTTTCAGAACTGCTCAATCAAATGTAAGGTTCAACTCTGTTAGTTGAATGCACAAATCAGAAAGAAGTTTCACAGAATGCTTCTGTGTAGTTTTTATTTGGATATATTCCTTTTTCGACTATTGGCCATTAGCGCACAGAATGTCCACTTGCAGTTTTAACAGATAGAGTGTTTCAGAACTCTTCAATCAAAATTATGGTTCAACTGTGTTAGCTGAATGCACAGATTAGAAGGAAGTTTCACATAATGCTTCTGTGTAGTTTTAATTTGAAGATATTCATTTTTCCACTATAGGCCCCTTAGCGCTCAAATATCCGCTGGCAGTTTCTACTGAAAGAGTATTTAAGAACTCCTAAATCAAAAGTAAGTTTCAACTGTGTTAGTTGAATGCACAGATCAGAAATAAGTTTCACAGAATGCTTCTGTGTAGTTTTTATTTGAAGATATTCCTTTTTCCACTATTCGCCCCTTAGCGCTCAGAAAGTCCACTTGCAGTTTCCACAGAAAGAGTGTTTCAGACCAGCTGAATCAAAAGTAAGTTTCAACTCTGTTAGTTGCATGCACAGATCAGAAAGAAGTTTCACAGAATGCTTCTGTGTAGATTTATTTGAAGATATTCCTTTTTCCACTATAGGCCCCAGAGCGCTATGAATGTCCGCTTGCAGTTTCTACAGAAAGAGTGTTTCAGAACAGCTCAATCAAAAGTAAAGTTAAACTCTGTTAGTGGAATGCACAGATCAGAAACAAATTTCACAGAATGGTTCTGTGTAGTTTTTATTTGAAGATATTACTTTTTCCACTATAGGCCCCTTAGCGCTCTGAATGTCCGCTTGCAGTTTCAACAGAAAGAGTGATTCAGACCTGCTCAATAAAGGTAAGGTTCAACTCCGTTAGCTGAATGCACAGATAAGGAAGAAGTCTAACAGAATGATTCTGTATAGCTTAAATTGTAGATATTACTGTTTCCACTATAGGCCCCATGGTGTCCTGACTGTCCGCTTGCACTCCACAGAAAGAGTGTTTCAGAACTCCTCAATCAAAAGTAAGGTTCAACTCTGTTAGTTGAATGCGCAGATCAGAAAGAAGTTTCACAGAATGCTTCTGTGTAGTTTTTATTTGAAGATATTTCCTTTTCCACTGTAGGCCCTTAGGGCTCTGAATGTCCGCTTGGTGTTTTTACAGAAAGTGTGCTTCAGACCTGCTCAATAAAAAGTAAGTTTCAAGTCTGTTAGTTGAATGCACAGATCAGAAAGTAGTTTCACAGAATGTTCTGTGTAGTTTTTATTTGAAGATATTCCTTTTTCCATTAGAAGTCCCTTAGCGCTCCGAATGTTCGCTTGCAGTTTCTACAGGAAGAGTTTTTCAGAACTGCTCAATCAAATGTAAGGTTCAACTCTGTTAGTTGGATGCACAAATCAGAAAGAAGTTTCACAGAATGCTTCTGTGTAGTTTTTATTTGGATATATTCCTTTTTCGACTATTGGCCATTAGCGCACCGAATGTCCACTTGCAGTTTTAACAGATAGAGTGTTTCAGAACTCTTCAATCAAAAGTATGGTTCAACTGTGTTAGCTGAATGCACAGATTAGAAGGAAGTTTCACATAATGCTTCTGTGTAGTTTTAATTTGAAGATATTCATTTTTCCACTATAGGCCCCTTAGCGCTCAAATATCTGCTGGCAGTTTCTACTGAAAGAGTATTTAAGAACTCCTAAATCAAAAGTAAGTTTCAACTGTGTTAGTTGAATGCACAGATCAGAAATAAGTTTCACAGAATGCTTCTGTGTAGTTTTTATTTGAAGATATTCCTTTTTCCACTATAGGCCCTGTAGCGCTCTGAATGTCCGCTTGCAGTTTCTACAGAAAGAGTGTTTCAGACCTGCTCATTCAATAGTAAGTTTTACCTCTGTTAGTTGAATGCACAGATGAGAAAAGAGTTTCACAGAATGCTTCTGTGTACTTTTTATTTGAAGATATTCGTTTTTCCACTATTGGCCCCTTAGCTCACTGAATGTCCACTTGCAGTTTCTAGAGAAAGAGTGTTTCAGAACAGCTCAATCAAAAGTAAGCTTCAACTCTGTTAGTGGAATGCACAGATCAGAAACAAATTTCACAGAATGCTTCTGTGTAGTTTTTATTTGAAGATATTACTTTTTCCACTATAGGCCCCTTAGCCCTCTGAATGTCCGCTTGCAGTTTCTACAGAAAGAGTGTCTCAGACCTGCTCAATAAAAGTAAGGTTCAACTGTGTCAGCTGAATGCACAGATCAGAAAGAAGTTTCACAGAATGCTTCTGTACAGCTTTTATTTGAAGATATTACTGTTTCCACTGTAGGCTCCACATTGTTCCGAATGTCTGCTTGCACTTTCTACAGAAAGAGTGTTTCAGAACTCCTCAATCAAAAGTAAGGTTCGACTCTGTTAGTCGAATGCACAGAACAGAAAGAAGTTTCACAGAATGCTTCTGTGTAGTTTTTATTTGAAGATATTCCATTTTCCACTGTAGGCCCTTAGCGCTCTGAATTTCCGCGTGGCGTTTCTACAGAAATTGTGTTTTAGACCTGCTCAATCAAAAGTAAGTTTCAAGTCGTTTAGTTGAATGCACAGATCAGAAAGTAGTTTCACAGAATGTTCTGTGTAGTTTTTATTTGAAGATATTCCTTTTTCCATTACAGGCCCCTTAGCACTCCGAATGTGCGCTTGCAGTTTCTACAGAAAGAGAGTTTCAGACCTGCTCAATCTAAAGTAATGTTCAACTCTGTGAGTTTCTTGCACAGATTGGAAATAAGTTTCACAGAATGCTTCTGTGTAGTTTCTATTTGAAGATATTCCTTTTTCCATTATAGGGCCTGTAGCGCTCTGAATGTGGGCACGCAGTTTCTCCAGAAAGAGTGTTTCAGACCTGCTCAATCAATAGTAAGTTTTAACTCTGTTAATTGAATGCACAGATGAGAAAAGAGATTCACAGAATGATTCTGTGTAGTTTTTATTTGAAGATATTCCTTTTTGCACTATTGGCCCCTTTGCGCACTGAATGTCCACTTGCAGTTTCTACAGAAAGAGTTTTTCAGAACTGCTCAATCAAAAGTAAGGTTCAACTCAGTTGAACGCTAAGATCAGAAAGAAGTTTCACAGAATGCTTCTGTGAAGTTTTTATTTGAAGATATTCCTTTTTCCACTATAGGTACCTTAGCGCTCCGAATGTCCGCATGCAGTTCCAACAAAAAGTGTTTTTCAGACCTGCTAAATCAATAGTAAGTTTTAAATCTGTTAGTTGAAAGCACAGATCAGAAAAGAGTTTCACAGAATGCTTCTGTGTAGTTTTTATTTGAAGATATTTCTTTTTCCACTATTGGCCCCTTAGCGCTCCGAATATCCACTTGCAGTTTCTACAGAAAGTGTGTTTCAGACCTGCTCAATCAAAAGTCAGGTTCAACTCTGTTATTTGCATGCACGGATCAGAAATAGGTTTCACAGAATGCTTCTGTGTATTTTTTATTTGAAGATATTCCTTTTTCCACTGTAGGCCCCTTAGCGCTGCGAACGTCCACTTGCAGTTTCTACAGAAAGAGTGTTTCAGAACTCCTGAATCAAAAGTAAGGTTCAACTCTGTTAGTTGAATGCACAGAACAGGAAGAAGTTTCCCAGGATGCTTCTGTGTAGTTATTATATGAAGACATTCCTTTTTCCACTTTAGGTCCCTTAGCGCTCCGAATGTCCCCTTGCAGTTTCTACAGAAAGAGTGTCTCAGAATTCCTAAATCAAAAGTAAGGTTCATTTCTGTTAGTTGAATGCACAGATGAGAAAGAAGTTTAACACAATGCTTCTGTGTAGGTTTTATTTGAAGATATTCCTTTTTCCACTTTATTCCCCATTGAGCTCCGAATGTCCACGTGCAGTTTTTACAGAAGGAGTTATTCAGAACTCCTCAATCAAAAGTATGTTTCAACTCTGTTAGTTGAATGCACAGATCAGAAGGAAGTTTCACAGAATGCTTCTGTCTAGTTTTAATTTGAAGATATTTCTTTTTCCACTATAGTCCACTTAGCGCTCCGAAAATCCGCTTGCAGTTTCTGCAGAAAGAGTGCTTCAGAACGGCTCAATCAAGGTAAGGTTCAACTCTGTTAGTGGAATGCACAGATCAGAAACAAATCTCACAGAATGCTTCTGTGTAATTTTTATTTGAAGATATTCCTTTTTCCACTATAGGCCCCTTAGCACTCTGATTGTCTGCTTGCAGTTTCTACAGAAAGAGTGTTTCAGACCTGCACAATAAAAGTAAGGTTCAACTCTGTCAGCTGATTGCACAGATCAGAAAGAAGTTTCACAGAATGCTTCTGTATAGCTTTTTATTGAAGATATTACTGTTTCCACTATAGGTCCCACAGTGTTCCGAATATCCGCTTGCTCTTTCTACAGAAGGAGTGTTTCAGAAATCCTCAATTAAAAGTAAGGTTCAACTCTGTTAGTCAAATGAACAGATCAGAAAGAAGTTTCACAGAATGCTTCTGTGTAGTTTTTATTTGAAGATATTCCTTTTTCCACTGTAGGCCCTTTGCGCTCTGAGTGTCCACTCTGCGTTTCTACAGAAAGTGTGTTTGAGACCTGCTCAATGAAAAGTAAGTTTCAAGTCTGTTAGTTGAATGCACAGATCAGAAAGTAGTTCCACAGAATGTTCTGTGTAGTGTTTATTTGAAGATATTCCTTTTTCCACTAGAGGCCCCTTAGCGCTCCGAATGTGTGCTTGCAGTTTCTACAGAAAGAGAGTTTCAGACCTGCTCAATCTAAAGTAAGGTTCAACTCTGTTAGTTTCATGCACAGATCGGAAATAAGTTTCACAGAATGCTTCCGTGTAGTTTTTATTTGAAGATATTCCTTTTTCCATTATAGGGCCTGTAGCGCTCTGAATATCGGCATGCAGTTTCTACAGAAAGAGTGTTTTTGACCTGCTCAATCAATAGTAAGTTTTAACTCTGTTAGTTGAATGCACAGATGAGAAAAGAGATTCACAGAAGGCTTCTGTGTAATTTTTATTTGAAGATATTCCTTTTTCCTCTATTGGCCCCTTTGCGCACCGAATGTCCACTTGCAGTTTCTACAGAAAGTGTTTTTCCGAACTGCTCAATCAAAAGTAAGGTTCAACTCTGTTAGTTGAACGCACAGATCAGAAAGAAGTTTCACGGAATGATTCTGTGAAGTTTTTATTTGAAGATATTCCTTTTTCCACTATAGGCACCTTAGCGCTCCGAATGTCCGCTTGCAGTTTCTACAAAAAGAGTTCTTCAGACCTGCTAAATCAATAGTAAGTTTTATATCTGTTAATTGAATGCACAGATTAGAAAAGAGTTTCACAGAATGCTTCCGTTTAGTTTTTATTTGAAGATATTTCTTTTTCCACTATTGGCCACTTAGCGCTCCGAATGTCCACTTGCAGTTTCTACAGAAAGAGTGTTTCAGACCTGCTCAATCAAAAGTAAGGTTCAACTGTTATTTGCATGCAGACATCAGAAATAAGTTTCACAGAATGCTTCCGTGTAGTTTTTATTTAAAGATATTCCTTTTTCCACTATAGGCCCTGTAGCGCTCTGAATCTCCGCTTGCAGTTTCTATAGAAAGAGTTTTTCAGACCTGCTCAATCAATAGTAAGATTTAACTCTGTTAGTTGAATGCGCAGATGAGAAAAGAGTTTCACAGAAGGCTTCTGTGTAGTTTTTATTTGAAGATATTCCTTTTTCCACTGTTGGCCCCTTAGCCCAATGAATGTCCCCTTGCAGTTTCTACAGAAAGAGTGTTTCATAACTGCTCAATCAAAAGTAAGTTTCAACTCTGTTAGTTGAATGCATAGATCAGAAAGAAGTTTCACAGAATGCTTCTGTGAAGTTTTTTTTGAAGATATTCCTTTTTCCACTATAGGCCATTTAGCGCTCTGAATGTCCGCTTGCAGTTTCTACAGAAAGAGTGTTTCCAAAATCCTCAATCACAAGTCAGGTTGAACTCTCTTAGATGAATGCACAGATCAGAAAGTAGTTTCACAGAATGCTTCTGTGTAGTTTTTATTTGAAGATATTCCTTTATCCACTATAGGCCCCTTAGCGCTCCAAATGTCAGCTTGCTGTTTCAACAGAAAGAGTGTTTAAGACCTGCGCAATCGGAAGTAAGTTTCAACTCTGTTATTTGAATGCACAGATCAGGAAGAAGTTTCACAGAATGCTTCTGTGTAGTTTTTATTTGAAGATATTCCTTTATCCACTATAGACCCCTTAGCGCACCGAATGTCTGCTTGCAGTTTCTACAGAAAGAGTGTTTCAGAACTGTTCAGTAAAATGTTAGTTTCAACTCTCCTAGTTGAAAGCATAGATCAGAAAGAAGTTTCACAGAATGCTTCTGTGTACTTTTTATTTCAAGATATTCCTTTTCCCAGTATAGATCCCTTATCGCTCCGATTGTCCGCTTGCAATTTCTACAGAAAGAGTGTTTCAGAACAGCTCAATCAAAAGTAAGATTCAACTCTGGTAGTTTAATGCACATATCGAAATACGTTTTACAGAATGCTTTTGTATAGTTTTTATTTGAAGATATTCTTTTTCCACTATAGGCCCCTTAGTGCTCCGAAAGTCCGCTTGTAGTTTCTACCGAAAGAGTGTTTTAGAACTCCTCAACCAAAAGTAACTTTCAACCCTCTTAGTTGAATGCACAGATCAGAAAGTAGCTTCACAGAAACTTCTGTGTATTTTTTATTTGAAGATATTCCTTTATCCACTATAGGCCCCTAAGTGCTCCGAATGTCCGCTTGCAGTTTCTACAGAAAGAGTGTTTCAGAACTGCTCAATCAAAAGTAATTTTCAACTCTGTTGTTTGAATGCACAGATCAGAAGGAAGTTTGACAAAATGCTTCTGTGTAGTTTTTATTTGAAGATATTCCCTTTTCCACTATAGGACCCCTAGCGCTCTGAATGTCCGCTTGCAGTTTCTACTGAAGGATTATTTCAGAACTCCGCAATCAAAAGTAAGGTTCAACACTGTTAGTTGAATGCACAGATCCGAAAGAAGTTTCATGGAATATTTCTGTGTAGTTTTTATTTGAAGGTATTCCTTTTTCCACTATAGGCCCGTTAGCACACCTAATGTCAACTTGCAGTTTCTACAGATGGAGTGTTTCAGAACTCCTCAATAAAAAGTATGGCTCACCTCTGTTAGTTGAATGCACAGATGAGAAGGACGTTTCACATAATGATTCTGTGTAGTTTTAATTTGAAGATATTCCTTTTTCCACTCTACGCCCTTTAGCGCGCTGAATGTAAGCTCCCAGTTTCTACTGAAAGAGTATTTAAGAACTCCTCAATCAAAAGTAAGATTCAACTCTGTTAGTTGAATGCACAGATCAGAAAGGAGTTTCACAGAAAGCTTCTGTGTAGCTTTTATTTGAAGATATTCCTTTTTCCACTATAGGCCCCTTAGCGCTCCGAATGTCCCCTTGCAGTTTCTACAGATACAGTGTTTCAGAACTGCTCAATCAAAAGTTAGGTTCAACCTTGTTAGTTGAATGCACAGATCAGAAAGGTGTTTCACAGAATGCTTCTGTGTGGTTTTTATATGATGATATTCCTTTTTCCACTATAGACCCCTTAGCGCTCCGAATATCCGCTTGCAGTTTCTACAGAAAGAGTTTTTCAGAACTCCTCAATCAAAAGTAAGGTTCAACTCTGTTAGTTGCATGCACAGATCAGAAAGAAGTTTCACAGAATGCTTCTGTGTAGTTTTTATATGAAGATATTCCTTTTTCCTCTATATGCCAATTCGCGCTCTAACTGACCGCTTGCAGTTTCTATGAAAGAGTGTTTCAGAACTGCTCAATCAAAAGTAAGGTTCAACCCTGTCATTTGAATGCACAGATCAGAAAGAAGTTTCACAGAATGCTTCTGTGTAGTCTTTATTTGATGATATTCCTTTTTCCACTTTTGACCCCTTAGCTCTCCGAATGCCCCCTTGCAGTTTCTACAGAAAAAGGTTTTCAGAATTCCTACATCAAAAGTTAGGTTCAACTCTCTTAGTTGAATGCATAGATCAGAAAGAATTTTCCCAGAATGCTTCTGTGTAGTTTTTATATGAAGACATTCCTTTTTCCACTATAGGCCCCTTAGCGCTGCGAATGTCCCCTTGCAGTTTCTACAGAAAGAGTGTCTCAGAATTCCTAATTCAAAAGTAAGGTTCAACTCTGTTAGTTGAATGCACAGGTCAGAAAGAAGTTTAACACAATGCTTCTGTGTAGTTTTTATTGGAAGATATTCCCTTTTCCACTTTATTCCCCTTTGCACTCCGAATGTCCACATGCAGTTTTTATAGAAAGAGTGTTTCAGAACTCCTCAATCAAAAGTATGTTTCAACTCTGTTAGTTGAATGCACAGATCAGAAGGAAGTTTCACAGAATGCTTCTGTGTAGTTTTAATTTGAAGATATTCCTTTTTCCACTATAGTCCCCTTACGTTCCGAATGTCCGCTTGCAGTTTCTGCAGACAGTGTGTTTCCGACCTGCTCAATCAAAAGTAAGGTTCAACTCTGTTAGTTGCATGCACAGATCAGAAAGAAGTTTCACAGAATGCTTCTGTGTAGTTTTTATTTGAAGATATTCCTTTTTCCTCTAATATGCCTCTTAGCGCTCTAAATGACTGCTTGCAGTTTGTACGAAAGTGTTTTTCCGACCTGCTCAATCAATAGTAAGTTTTAAATCTGTTAGTTGAATTCACAGATCAGAAATGAGTTTCACAGAATGCTTCTGTGTAATTTTAATTTGAAGATATTCCTTTTTCCACTGTTGGCCCCTTAGCGCTCCAAATGTCCACTTGCAGTTTCTACAGAAAGAGTGTTTCAGACCTGCTCAATTAAAATCAAGGTTCAACTCTGTTAGTTGCATGCACTGATCAGAAATAAGTTTCACTGAATGCTTCTGTGTAGTTTTTATTTGAAGATATTCCTTTTTCCACTGTAGGCCCTGTAGAGCTCTGAATGTCCCCTTGCAGTTTCTACAGAAAGAGTGTTTCAGAAAACTTCCAACAAAAGTCAGGTTGAACTCTCTTAGATGAATGCACAGATCAGAAAGTTTCACAGAATGCTTCTGTGTAGTTTGTATTTGAAGATATTCCTTTTTCCACTGTAGGGCCCTGAGCGCTATGAATGTCTGCTTGCGGTTTCTACAGAAAGAGTGTTTCAGAACAGCTCAATCAAATTAAGATTCAACTCTGTTAGTGGAATGCACAGATCAGAAACAAATTTCACAGAATGCTTCTGTGTAGTTTTTATTTGAAGATATTCCTTTTTCCACTATAGGCACCTTAGCGCTCTGACTGTCCACTTGCAGTTTCTACAGAAAGAGTGTTTCAAACCTGCTCAATAAAAGTAAGGTTCAACTCTGTCTGCTGAATGCACAGATCAGAAAGTAGTTTCACAGAATGGTTCTGTATAGCTTTTTATTGAAGGTATTATAGTTTCCACTCTAGGCCCCACAGTGTTCCGAATGTCTGCTTGCACTTTCTACAGAAATAGTGCTTCAGAACTCCTGAATCAAAAGTAAGGTTCAACTCTGTTAGTCGAATGCACAGATCAGAAAGAAGTTTCACAGAATGCTGCTGTGTAGTTTTTATTTGAAGATATTCCTTTTTCCACTGTAGGCCTTTAGCGCTCTGAATGTCCGCTTGGCGTTTCTACAGAAAGTGTGTTTCAGACCTGCTCAATCAAAAGTAAGTTTCAAGTCTGTTAGTTGAATGCACAGATCAGAAAGTAGTTTCACAGACTGTTCTGTGTAGTTTTTATTTGAAGATATTCCTTTTTCAACTAGAGGCCCCTTAGCTCTCCGAATGTGCGCTTGCAGTTTCTACAGAAAGAGAGTTTCAGACCTGCTCAATCAAAAGTAAGGTTCAACTCTGTTAGTTGCATGCACAGAACGGAAATAAGTTTCACAGAATGCTTCTGTGTAGTTTTTATGTGAAGATATTCCTTTTCCCACTATAGGGCCTGTAGCGTTCTGAATGTTGGCTTGCAGTTTCTGCAGAAAGAGTGTTTCAGACCTGCTCAATCAATAGTAAGTTTTAACTCTGTTAGTTGAATGCACAGATGAGAAAAGAGATTCACAGAATGCTTCTGTGTAGTTTTTATTTGAAGATATCCCTTTTTCCACTATTGGCCCCTTTGCGTACCGAATGTCCAATTGCAGTTTCTACAGAAATTGTTTTTCAGAACTGCTCAATCAAAAGTAAGGTTCAACTCTGTTAGTTGAACGCACAGATCAGAAAGAAGTTTCACAGAATGCTTCTGTGAAGTTTTTATTTGAAGATATTCCTTTTTCCACAATAGGCACATTAGCGCTCCGAATGTCCGCTTGCAGTTTCTACAGAAAGAGTGTTTTGGAGCTGCTCAATCAAAAGGAAGATTCAACTCCGTTAGTTGAATTCACAGATAAGAAAGAAGTTTCACAGAATGCTTCTATGTAGTGTCTATTTGAAGATATTTCTTTTTCCACTCTAGGCCCTTTATTGCTCCAAATGTCCTCTTGCATTTTCTACGGAAATAGTGTTTCAAATTTGCACAATCAAAAGTAAGCTTCAACTCTGTTAGTTGAATGCACAGGTCAGAAAGAAGTTGCCCAGAATGCTTTTGTGTAGTTTTTATTTGAAGATATTACTTTTTCCAGTATAGGCTCCTTAGCCCACCGAATGTCCGCTTGCAGTTTCTACAGATAGAGTGTTTCAGAACTCCTCAATCAAAAGTATGGCTCAACCCTGTTAGCTGAATGCACAGATCAGGAGGAAGTTTCACATAATGATTCTGTGTAGTTTTAATTTGAAGATATTCCTTTTTCCACTATAGGCCCCTTAGCGCTCCGAATTTCCGCTTCCAGTTTCTACTGAAAGAGTATTTAAGAACTCCTCAATCAAAAGGAAGGTTCAAATCTGTTAGTTGAATGCACAGATCAGAAAGAAGTTTCACAGAAAGCTTCTGTGTAGCTTTTATTTGAAGATATTCCTTTTTCCACTAAAGGCCCCTTAGCGCTCCGAATATCCCCTTGCAGTAGCTACAGAAACAGTTTCTCAGAACTGCTCAATCAAAAGTAAGGTTCAACCCTGTTAGTTGAATGCACAGATCAGAAAGATGTTTCACAGAATGCTTCTGTGTAGTTTTTATATGATGATATTCCTTTTTCCACTATAGACCCCCTCGCGCTCTGAATGTCCGCTTGCAGTTTCTACAGAAAGAGTGTTTCAGAACTCCTCAATCAAAAGTCAGGTTCAACTCTGTTAGTTGAACGCAGAGATCAGAAAGTAGTTTCACAGAATGCTTCTGTGTAGTTTTTATTTGAAGATATTCCCTTATCCACTATAGGCCACTTAGCGCTCTGAATGTCCACTTGCAGTTTCTACAGAAAGAGTGTTTCAGAAATCCTCAATCAAAAGTCAGGATGAACTCTCTTAGATGAATGCACAGATCAGAAAGAAGTTTCACAGAATGCTTCTGTGTAGTTTTTATTTGAAGATATTCCTTTTTCCACTGTAGGCCCCTTAGCGCTCTGAATGTACTCTTGCAGTTTCTACAGAAAGAGTCTTTCAGACCTTCTCAATCAGAAGTAAGTTTCAACTCTGTTTGTTGAATGCACAGATCTGAAAGAAGTTTCACAGAATGCTTCTGTGTAGTTTATATATGAAGATATTCCTTTTTCCACTGTAGTCCCCGTTGCGCTCCAAATGTACGCTTGCAGTTTCTAAAGAAAAAGTGTTTCAGAGCTACTCTGTCAAAAGTTAGGTTCAACTCTCTTAGTTGAATGTACGTATCAGAAATTATTTTCACAGAATGCTTCTGTGTAGTTTTTATTTGAAGATATTCCTTTTTCCACTGTAGGCTCCTTAGCGCTCCAAATGTCTACTTGCAGTTTCTACATAAAGAGTGTTTCAGACCTGCTCAATCAAAAGTCATGTTCAACTCTGTTAGTTGAATGCACAGATCAGAAAGAAGTTTCATAGCATGATTCTGTGTAGTTTTTATTTGAAGATATTCCTTTTTCCACTATAAGGCCCTTAGCGCTCTGAATGTCTGCTTGGAGTTTCTACAGAAATAGTGTTTCAGAACTCCTCAATCAAAAGTAAAGTTCAACTCTGTTACTTCAATGCAGAGATCAGAAAGAAGTTTCACAGAATGCTTCTGTGTAGTTTTTATTTGAAAATATTCCTTTTCCCACTATAGGCCCCTGAGCGCTCGGAATGTCCACCTGCAGTTTCTACAGAAATAGTGCTTCAGAACTCCTCAATCAAAAGTAACGTTCAACTCTGCTAGTTGAATGCACAGATCAGAAAGAAGTTTCACAGAATTCTTCAGAGTAGTTTGTATTTGAAGATATTCATTTTTCCAGTATAGGCTCCTTAGCGCTCCGAATGTCCGCTTGAAGTTTCTACAGAAAGAGTGTTTCAGAACTCCTCAATCCAAAGAAAGGTTCAACTCTGTTAGTGGAATGCAGACAACAGAAAGAACTTTCACAGAATGCTTCTGTGTAATTTTCATTTGAAGATATTCCATATTCCACTATAGGCCCCTTAGTGCTCCGAATATCCATTTGCAGTTTCCACAGAAAGAGCGTTTCAGAACTCTTCAATCAAATGTAAGGTTCAACTCTGTTAGTTGATTGCACAGATAAGAAAGGAGTTTCACAGAATGCCTCTGATTGGTTTTTATTTGAAAATATTCCTTTTTCCTCTGTAGGCCCCATAGCGCTCCGAGTGTCCGTTCGCAGTTTCTGCAGAAGGAGTGTTTCTGAACTGCTCAATCAAAAGTAAGTTTTAACTCTGTGAGTTGAATGCACTGATCAGAACGAAGTTTCACAGAATGCTTCTGTGTAGTTTTCATTTGAAGATATTCCGCTTTCCACTACAGGCCCGTAAGCGATCCGACAGTCCGCTTGCAGTTCCTACAGAAAGAGTGTTTCAGAACTCCTCAATCAAAAGTAAGGTTCAACACTGTTAGTTGAAAGCACAGATCAGAAAGAAGTTTCACCGAATGCTTCTTTGTAGTTTTTATTTGAAAATATTCCCTTTCCCGCTATAGGCCCCTTAGCGCTCGGAATGTCTGCTTGCAGTTTCTACATAAAGAGTTTTTCAGAACTGCTGAATCAAAATTAACATTCAACCCTGATAGTTGAATGCACAGATCAGAAAGAAGTTTCACAGAATGCTTCTGTGTAGTTTTTATTTGAAGGTATACATTTTTCCAGTATAGTCCCCCTAGCGCTCCGAATTTCCATTTGCAGATTCTACAGAAAGAGTGTTTCAGAATTGCTCAATCAAAAGTAAATTTCAACTCTGTTAGTTGAATGCCGAGATCAGACAGAAATTTCACAGAATGCATCTGTGTAGTTCTTATTTGAAGATATTACTTTTTCCACCACAGGCCCCTTAGCGATCCGATTGTCCAGTTGCAGTTTCTATAGAAATACAGTTTCAGAACTCCTCAATCAAAAGAAAGGTTCCACTCTGTTAGTTGAATGCACAGATCAGAAAGAAGTTTCACAGAATGCTTCTGTGTAGTTTTTATTTTAAGATATTCCTTTTTCCACTATGGGCCCCTTAACACTCTGAATGTCCACATGCAGTTTCTACAGAAAGATTGTTTCAGAACTGCTCAATCAAAAGCAAGGTTCAACTCTGTTAGTTGAATGCAGAGATCAGAAAGTAGTTGTGGAGAGTGCCTCTGTGTAGTTTTTATATGAAGATATTCCTTTTTCCACTATAGGCCACTTTGCGCTCCGAATGTCCACTTGCAGTTTCTACAGAAAGATTCTTTCAGAACTGCTCAATGAAAAGTAAGGTTCAACTCTGTTAGTTGAATGCACAGATCAGAAAGAAGTTTCACAGAATGCTTCTGTGTAGTTTTTATTTGAAGATATCCCTTTGTCCACTATAGGCCCCTTATCGCTCTGATTATCTGCTTGCAGTTACTACAGAAAGAGGTTTTCAGACCTGTTCCATCAAAAATAAGTTTCTACTCTGTAACTTGAATGCATAGATCAGAAAAAAGTTTCTCAGAATGCTTCTGTGTAGTTTTTATTTGAAGATATTCCTTTTTCCACTAAAGGCCGCTTATTGCTCTGAATGTCCCTTGCAGTTTCTACAGAAACAGTGTTTCAGACCTGTTCAATCAAATGAAAGGTTCAACACTGTTAGTTGAATGCACAGATCAGAAAGTAGTTTCACTGAATGCTTTTGTGTAGTTTTTATTTTTAGATATTCCTTTTTCCAAAATAGGCCCCTTAGCGCTCCAAATGTCCGACTGCAGTTTCTACAGAAAGTGTGTTTCAGAAGTCCTCAATCAAAAGTTTGGTTCAACTCTGTTAGTTGAATGCAAAGATCAGAAAGAAGTTTCACAGAATGTTTCTGTGTAGTTTTCATTTGAAGATATTCCATTTTCCACTATAGACCCCTTAGCGCTACGAATGTACACAAGCAGTTTCTACAGAAAGAGTGTTTCAGAACTCCTCAATCAAAAGTAAGGTTCAACTCTGTTAGTTTAATGCACAGATCAGAAAGATGTTTCAGAGAATGCTTCTGTGTAGTTATAATTTGAAGATAACTTTTTCCACTATAGGCCCCTAAGCGTTCCGAATGTCCACTTGCAGTTTCTACAGAAAGAGTGTTTCAGACCTGCTCAATGAAAAGGAAGGTTCAACTTTTTTAGTTGAATGCACAGATCACAAACAAGTTTCACAGAATGCTGCTGTGTAGTTTTTATTTGAAGATATTCCTATTTCCACTATAGGCCCCTTATTGCTCTCACTGTCTGCTGGCAGATTCCACAGAAAGAGTTTTTCAGAACTGCTCAATCAAAAGTAAGGTTCCACTCTGTTACTTGAATGCACAGATCAGAAAGAGGTTTCACAGAATGCTTCTGTGTAGTTTTTATTTTAAGGTATACCTTTTTCCACTATAGGCCCCTTAGCGCTCCGAATTTCCTGATGCAGATTCAACAGAAAGAGTGTTTCAAAATTGCTCAATCAAAAGTAAATTTCAACTCTGTTAGCTGAATGCCGAGATCAGAAAGAAATTTCACAGAATGCTTCTGTGTAGTTATATTTGAGGATATTACTTTTTCCACCACAGGCCCCTTAGCGCTCCGATTGTCCACTTGCAGTTTCTACAGAAATAGAGTTTCAGAACTGCTCAATCAACAGTAAGGTACAACACTGTCATTTGAATGTACAGATCAGAAAGAAGTTTCGCAGAATGTTTCTGTGTAGATTTCATTTGAAAATATTCCTTTTTCCACTATAGGCCCATTAGCGCTCCGAATGTCCTCTTGCAGTTTCTACAGAAATAGTGTTGCAGAACTCCTCAATCAAAAGTAAGGTTCAACTCTGTTAGTTGAATGCACAGATCAGAAAGAAGTTTTGCAGAATGCTTCTGTGTAGATTTTATATGAAGGTATTCATTTTTCCACTATAGGCCCTTAGCGCTCCGAATGTCCCCTTATAGTTTATACAGAAAGAGTGTTTCAGAACTCCTCAATCAAAAGAAAGGTTCAACTCTGTTAGTTGAAGGCACAGATCATAAAGAAGTTTCACAGAATGCTTCTGTGTAGTTTTAATTTGAAGATATTCCCTTCTCCACTATTGGCCCCTTAGCGCTCTGATTGTCCGCCTGCAGTTTCCACAGAAAGAGTGTTTCAGAACTCCTCAATCAAAAGTAAGGTTCAACTCTGTTAGTAGAATGCACAGATCAGAAAGAAGTTTCAAAGAATACTTCTGTGTAGTTTTTATTTGAAGATATTCCTTTTTCCTCTATAGGCCCAATAGCGCTCCGAATGTCGGCTTGCAGTTTCTGCAGAAAGAGTGTTTCGGTACTGCTCTATCAAAAGTAAATTTTAACTCTGTTAGTTGAATGCACAGATCAGAAAGAAGTTTCACAGAATGCTTCTGTGTAGTTTTCATTTGAAGATATTCCTTTTTCCACTATAGGCCCCTTAGCGCTCTGAATGTTCTCTTGCAGTTTCTACAGAAATAGTGTTGCAGAACTTCTCAATTAAAAGTAAGGTTCAACTCTGTTAGTGGAATGAACATATCAGAAAGACATTTCACCGAATGTTTCTGTGTAGTTTTTATTTGAAGATATTACTTTTTCCACTATAGGCCCCTGAGCGCTCCGAATCTCCTTTTGCAGTTTCTACAGGAAGAGTGTATCAGAGCTCCTCAATCAAAAGTAAGGTTCAACTCTGCTAGTTGAATGCGCACATCAGAAACAATTTTCGCAGAATGCTTCTGAGTAGTTTTTATTTGAAGATATTCCTTTTTCCACTGTAGTACCCTTAGCGCTCCGAGTGTCTGCTTGCAGTTTCAACAGAAAGAGTGTTCAAAAACTACTCAATCAAAAGTAAAGTTCAACTCTGTTAGTTGATTGCACAGATGAGAAACAAGTTCTGCAGAATGCTTCTGTGTAGTTTTTATTTGAAGATATTCCTTTTTCCACCATAGTCCCATTAGCGCTCCGAGTGTCTGCTTGCAGTTTCTACAGAAAGAGTGTATCAGAACTGCTCTATCAAAAGTAAGGTTCAACTCTGTGAGTTGAATGCACAGACCAGAAAGTAGTCTCGCAGACTGCTTCTGTGTAGTTTTTAGTTGAAGATATTTCCTTTTCCACTATATGCTCCTTAGCGCTTCGAATGTCCGCTTGCAGTTTCTACAGAAAGAGAGTTTTAGAACTGCTCAATAAAAAGTAAGGTTTAACTGTGCTAGTTGAATGCACAGATCAGAAAGAAGTTTCACAGAATGCTTCTGTGTAGTTTTTATTTGAAGATATTCCATTTTCCACTATAGGCCCCTTAGCGCTCCGAATGTCGGCTTGCAGTTTCTACAGAGAGAGAGTTTCAGAACTTCTCAATCAAAAGGAAAGTTCAACTCTGTTAGTTGAATGCACAGATCAGAAAGAAGTTTCACAGAATGCTTCTGTGTGGTTTTTATTTGAAGGTATTCATTGTTCCAATACAGTCCCCTTAGCACTCTGAACGTCTGCTTGCAGTTTCTACAGGACGATTGTTTCAGAACTGCTCAATAATAAGTAAGGTTCAACTCTGCTAGTTGAATGCACAGATCAGAAAGGAGTTTTGCAGAATTTTCTCTGTAGTTTTTATTTGAAGTTATTCCTTTTTCCACTATAGGCCCCTTAGCGCTCCGAATGTCCGCTTGCAGTTTCTACAGAAAGAGTGTTTCAGATCTGCTCAATCAAAAGTAAAGTTGAACTCTGCTAGTTGAATGCAGAGATCAGAAAGGAGTTTCACAGAATGCTTCTGTGTAGTTTTTATATGAAGATATCCCTTTTTCCACTATAGGCCCCTTAGCTCTCCGTTTCTTCAGGTGCATTTTCCACAGAAAGAGGGTTTCAGACCTTCTCAATCAAAAGTAAGGTTCAACTCTGTTACTTGACTGCACAGATCAGAAAGAAGTTTCGCAGAATGCTTCTCAGTAGTTTTTATTTGACAATATTCCTTTTTCCACTATACTACTCTTAGCGCTCCGAAAGTCCACTTGCAGTTTCAGCAGAAAGAATGTTTCAAAACTACTCAATCAAAGGTAAAGTTCAAGTCTGCTAGTCCATTGCATAGATGAGAAAGAAGTTTCGCATAATGCTTCTGTGTAGTTTTTATTTGAAGGTATTCATTTTTCCAATACAGTCCCCTTAGCACTCTGAACGTCTGCTTGCAGTTTCTACAGGACGATTGTTTCAGAACTGCTCAATAAAAAGTAAGGTTCAACTCTGCTAGTTGAATGCACAGATCAGAAAGGAGTTTTGCAGAATTTTTCTCTGTAGTTTTTATTTGGAGATATTCCTTTTTCCACTATAGGCCCCTTAGCGCTCCGAATGTCCGCTTGCAGTTTCTACAGAAAGAGTGTTTCAGATCTGCTCAATCAAAAGTAAAGTTGAACTCTGCTAGTTGAATGCAGAGATCAGAAAGGAGTTTCGCAGAATGCTTCTGTGTGGTTTTTATTTGAAGGTATTTCTTTTTCCACCATAGGCCCCTTAGCGCTCCGAATGTCAACTTGCAGTTTCTGCAGAAAGAGACTTTCAGAACTGCTCAATCAAAAGTCAGCTTTAAACCTGTGAGTTGAATGCACAGATCAGAAATAAGTTTCACAGAATGCTTCCATGCAGTTTTTATTTGAAGATATTAGTTTTTCCACTGTAGGTCCCTTAGCGTTCTGAATGTCCGCTTGCAGATTTTACAGAAAGTTTCAGAAATTCTCGATCAAAAGAAAGGTTCAACTCTGTTAGTTGAATGCACACATCAGAAAGAAGTTTCGCAAAATGCTTCTGTGTAGTTTTTATTTGAAGATATTCCTATTTCCACTATAGGCCACTTAGCGCTCCGAATGTCCACTTGCAGTTTCTACAGAGAGAGAGTTTCAGAACTTCTCAATCAAGAGTAAGGTTGAAATTTGTTACTTGAAAGCACAGATAAGAAAGCAGTTTCACAGAATGCTTCTGTGTAGTTTTTATTTGAAGATATCCCTTTTTCCACTATAGGCCTCTTAGCGCTCCGAATGTCCACTTGCAGTTTCTACAGAAAGAGAGTTTCAGAACTTCTCAATCAAAAGTCAGGTTCAACTCTGTTAGTTGAATGCACAGATCAGAAAGAAGTTTCACAGAATTCTTCTGTGTAGTTTTAATTTGAACATATTCCTTTTTCCATAATAGGCCCTTAGCGCTCCGAATGTCCGCTTGCATTTTCTACAGAAACAGTGTATCACAACTGCTCAATCAAAAGTAAGGTTCAACTCTGCTAGTTGAATGCACAGATGAGAAAGAAGTTTCACAGAATGCTTCTGTGTAGTTTTTTTTGAAGATATTCCTTTTTCCACTATAGGCTCCTTAGCTCTCTGAATGTGCGCTTGCGGTTTGTACAGAAAGAGTTTTTCAGAACTGCTCAATCAAAAGTAAGGTTCAACCCTGCTAGTTGAATGCTCAGATCAGAAAGAAGTTTCGCAGAATTCTTCTGTGTAGTTTTTATTTGAAGATTTTCCTTTTTCCACTATAGGCCCCTTTGCGCTCTGTATGTCCATTTGCAGTTTCTACACAAAGAGAGTTTCAGAATTTCTCAGTCAAAAATAAGGTTCATTTCTGGTAGTTGAATGCACAGATCAGAAGGAAGTTTTGCAGAATGCTTCTGTGTAGTTTTTATTTGAAGAAATTAAATTTTCCACTATATGCCCCTTAGCGCTCCGAATGTACACTTGCAGTTTCTACAGAGAGAGAGTTTCAGAACTTCTCAGTCAAAAGTAGGGTTCAACTCTGCTAGTTGAATGCACAGATCAGAAAATACTTTCAAAGAATGCTTCAGTGTAGTTTTTATTTGAAGATAGTCGTTTTTCCACTATAGGACCCTTAGCGCTCCGAATGTCCACTTTCATCTTCTACAGAAAGAGAGTTTCAAAACTTCTCAATCAAATGTAAGGTTCAACTCTGTTTGTTGAATGCACAGATCAGAAAGAAATTTCGCAGAATGCTTCTGTGTAGTTTTTATTTGAAGGTATTCCTTTTTCCACTATAGTACCCTTAGTGCTCCGAATGTCTGCCTGCAGTTTCAACAGAAAGAGTGTTTCAAATCTACTCAATCAAAAGTAACGTTTAACTCTGCTAGTTGAATGTAGAGATCAGAAAGAAGTTTCACAGAATGCTTCTGTGTAGTTTTTATTTGAAGATGTCCCTTTTTCCATTATAGGCCACTCAACACTCCGAATGTCCTCTTGCAGTTTCTACAGAAAGAGAGTTTCAGAACTTCTCAATCAAACCTAAGGTTCAAATCTGTTAGTTGAGTGCACAGATCAGAAAGAAGTTTCGCAGAATGCTCCTGTGTAGCTTTCATTTGAAGATATTCTTTTTTCAACTATAGGCCCCTTAGTGCTCCGAATCTCCGCTTGCATTTTCTACAGAAAGAGTGTTTCAAAACTATTCAATCAAAGGTAAAGTTCAACTCTGCTAGTTGAATGCACAGTTGAGAAACAAGTTTCACAGAGTGCTTCTGTGTAGTTTTTATTTGAAGATATTCCTTTTTCAAATAAATGCCCATTAGCTCTCCGAATCTCCGCTTGCAGTTTCCACAGAAAAGGTGTTTCAGAGCTGCTCAATCAAAAGTAAGGTTCAACTCTGCTGGTTGAATCCACAGATCAGAAAGAAGTTTCGCTGAATGCTTCTGCGTAGTTTTGATTTGAAGATATTTCTTTTACAACTGTAGGCCCCTTAGCTCTCCGAATGTCCGCTTGCAGTTTTTACGGAAAGAGTGTTTCAGAACTGCCGAATCAAAAGTAAGGTTCAACTCTGCTGGTTGAATGCACAGATCAGGAAGAAGTTTCACAGAATGGTTCTGTGTAGTTTTTATTTGAAGATATTCCTTTTTGAACTATAGGACCCTTATCGCTCCGAATGTCCGCTTGCAGTTTCTACAGAAAGAGTGTTTCAGAACTGCTCAATGAAAAGTAAGGTTCAACTCTGCTAGTTGAATGCACAGATCAGAAAGATGTTTCGCAAAATGCTTCTGTGTAGTTTTTATATGAAAATATTCCTTTTTCCACTATAGGCTCCCTAGCGCTCCGAATGTCCGTTTGCAGTTTCTACAGAAAGAGTGTTTCAGAACTGCTCAATCAAAAGTAAAGTTCAACTCTGCTAGTTGAATGCACAGATCTGAAAGAAGTTTCGCAGAATGCTTCTGTATAGTTTTTATTTGAAGATATTCCTTTTTCCACTATAGTCCCCGTAGCGCTCCGAATATCCTCTTGCTGTGTCTACAGAATGACTGTTTCAGAACTGCTCATTCAAAAGTAAGGTTCAACTCTGCTATTTGAATGCACAGATCAGAAAGAAGTTTTGCAGAATGCTTCTGTGTAGTTTTTATTTGATGATAATCCTTTTTCCACTATAGGCCCCTTAGCACTCTGATTGTCCAACTGCAATTTCCACAGAAAGAGAGTTTCAGAACTTCTCAATCAAAGGTAAGGTTCAACTCTGCTAGTTGAATGCACAGATCAGAAAGAAGTTTCGCAGAATGCTCCTGTGTAGTTTTTATTTGAAGATATTCCTTTTTCCACTATAGGCCCCTTAGCGCTCCGAATGTCCGCTTGCAGTTTCTACAGAAAGAGTGTTTCAGAAGTGCTCAATCAAAAGTAAGTTTCAACTCTGCTAGTTGAATGCGGAGATGAGAAAGGAGTTTCACAGCATGATTCTGTGTAGTTTTCATTTGAAGATATTCCTTTTTCCACTATTGGCCCCTTAGCACTCCGAATGTCCGCATGCAGTTTCTACAGAAAGAGTGTTTCAGAACTGCTCAATCAAAAGCAAGGTTCAACTCTGTTAGCTGAATGCACAGATCAGAAAGAAGTTTCTCAGAATGCTTCTTTGTAGTTTTGATTTGTAGATATTCCTTTTTCCACTATAGGCCCCTTAGCGCTCCGAATCTCCTTTTGCAGTTTCTACAGGAAGAGTGTTTCAAATCTACTCAATCAAAAGTAAGTTTCAAATCTGTTAGTTGATTGCACAGATGAGTAAGAAATTTCGCAGAATGCTTCTGTGTAGTTTTTATTTGAAGATATTTCTTTTTCCACTATAGGCCAATTAGCGCCCCGAATGTGCGCTTGCAGTTTCTAGAGAAAGAGTGTTTCAGAACTGCTCAAGCAAAAGTACGATTCAACTCTGCTAGTTGAATGCACAGATCAGAAAAAAGTTTCGCAGTATGCTTCTGTGTAGTTTTTGCTTGAAGATATTGCTTTTTCCACTATTGGCCCCTTAGCGCTCAGAATGTCCGCTTGCAGTTTCTACAGAAAGATTGTTTCATAACTGCTCAATCAAAAGTAAGCTTCAACTCTGCTAGTTCAATGCAGAGATCAGAAAGGAGTTTCACAGAATGCTTCTGTGTGGTTTTTATTTGAAGATATTCCTTTTTCCACTATAGGCTTCTTATTGCTCCAAATGTCAGCTTGCGGTTCCTACAGAAAGAGTGTTTCAAAACTACTCAATCAAATGTAAGGTTCAACTCTGCTAGTTGAATGCACAGATCAGAAAGAAGTTTCGAAGAATGCTTCTGTATAGTTTTTATGTGAAGGTATTCCTTTTTGCACTATAGGCCCATTAGCGCTCAGATTGTCCACTTGCATTTTCTACAAAAAGAGAGTTTCAGAAATTCTCAATCAAAAGAAAAGTTCAATTATGTTAGTTGAATGCACAAATCAGAAGGAAGTTTCGCAAAATGCTTCTGTGTAGTTTTTATTTGAAGATATTCCTTTTTCCACTATAGGCCTCTTAGTGCTCTGAATGTCCACTTGCAGTTTCTATAGAAAGAGAGTTTCAGAACTTCTCAATCAAAAGTAAGGTTCAATTCTGTTAGTTGAATGCACAGATGACAAAGAAGTTTCACAGAATTCTTCTGTGTAGTTTTTATTTGAAGATATTCCTTTTTCCATTATAGTCCCTTAGCACTCCGAATGTCCGTTTGCAGTTTCTACAGAAAGAAAGTTTCAGAACCTCTCAATCAAAAGTTAGGTTCAACTCTGTTAGTTGAATTCACAGATCAGAAAAAAGTTTCGCAGAATGCTTCTGTGTAGTTTTTATTTGAAGATACTGCTTTTACCATTATAGGCCCCTTAGCGCTCCGAAAGTCTGCTTGCAGTTTCTACAGAAAAAGAGTTTCAGAACTTCTCCATCAATAGTAAGGTTCAACTCTGTTAGTTGAATGCACAGATAAGAAAGAAGTTTCGCAAAATGCTTCTGTGTAGTTCTTATTTGAAGATATTCCTTTTTCCACTATAGGCCCTTAGAGCTCAGAATGTCCGCTTGCAATTTCTACAGAAAGAGTGTTTCAGAATTGCTCATCCAAAAGTAAGTTTCAACTCTGTGAGTTGAATGCACAGATCAGAAAGATGTTTTGCAGAATGCTTCTGAGTAATTTTTATTTCAAGGTATTTCTTTTACCACTATAAGCCCTGTAGCGCTCCGAGTGTCCGCTTGCAGTTTCTACAGAGTGTTTCAGAACTGCTCAATTAAATGTAAGGTTCAACTCTGCTTGTTGAATGCACAGTTCAGAAAGAAGTTTCACAGAATACTTCTGTGTAGTTTTTATTTGAAGATATTCCTTTTTCCACTATAGGCCCCTTTGCGCTCCGTATGTCAACTTGCAGTTTCTACACAAAGACAGTCTCAGAACTGCTCAGTCAAAAATAAAGTTTAACTCTGGTAGTTGAATGCACAGGTGAGAAAGAAGTTTCGCAGAATGCTTCTGTGTAGTTCTTATTTGAAGATATTCCTTTTTCCACTATAGTCCCCGTAGCGCTCCGAATGTCCGCTTGCTCTGTCTACAGAATGACAGTTTCAGAACTGCTCATTCTAAAGTAAGGTTCAACTCTGCTATTTGAATGCACAGATCAGAAAGTAGTTTCGCAGAATACTTCTGTGTAGTTTTTATTTGATGATAATACTTTTTCCACTATAGGCCCCTTAGCGCTCTGATTGTCCACATGCATTTTCCACAGAAAGAGAGTTTCAGAACTTCTCAATCAAAGGTAAGGTTCAACTCTGTTAGTTGAATGCACAGTTCAGAAAGAGGTTTCGCAGAATGCTTCTGTGTAGTTTTTATTTGAAGATATTCCTTTTTCCACTATATCCCCTTTAGCGCTCTGAATGTCCGCATGCAGTTTCTACAGAAAGAGTGTTTCAAAAGTACTCAATCAAAAATAAGGTTCAACACTGCTAGTTGATTGCACAGATGAGAAAGAAGTTTCACAGAATGCTTCTGTGAAGTTTTTATTTGAAGATATCCGTTTTTCCAATATAGGTCCCATAGCGCTCTGAATATCCACCTGCAGTTTCTACAGAAAGAGTATTTCAGAACTGCTCAATAAAAAGTAAGGTTCAACTCTGCTAGTTGAATGCACAGATCAGAAAGAAGTTTCTCAGAATGCTTCTGTGTAGTTTTTATTTGAAGATATTCCTTTTTCCACTATAGGACCCTTAGCGCTCCGAATGTCCGCTTGCAGTTGCTACAGAAAGAGAGTTTCAGAACTGCTCAATCAAAAGTAAGCTTCAACTCTGCTAGTTGAATGCAGAGATCAGAAAGGTGTTTCACAGAACGCTTCTCTGTAGTTTTTATTTGAAGATATTTCCTTTTCCACTGTAGGCCCCTTAGCGCTCCGAATGTCCACTTGCATTTTAAATAGAAAGAGTGTTTCAGAACTGCTGTATCAAAATTAAGCTTCAACTCTGATAGTTGAATGTACAGATCAGAAAGAAGTTTCGCAGAGTGCTTCTGTGTAGTTTTTATTTGAAAATATCCCTTTGTCCACTCTAGGCCCCTTATCGCTCTGAATGTCCGCCTGCAGTTTCTACAGAAAGAGATTTTAAGAACTTCTCAATCAAAAGCAAGGTTCAACTCTGTTAGTTGAATGCACAGATCTGAATGAAGTTTCACAGGAGGCTTCTGTGTAGATTTTATTTGAAGGTATTCCTTATTTCCACTATACTACCCTTAGCACTCCGAATATCTGCTTGCTGTTTCAACAGAAAGAGTGTTTCAAAACTACTCAATCAAAAGTAAGGTTCAACTCTGCTAGTTGATTGCACAGATGAGAAAGAAGTTTCACAGAATGCTTCTGTGTAGGTTTTATTTGAAGTTATTCCTTTTTCCACTATAGGCCTCATAGCGCTCCGAATGTCCACTTGCAGTTTCTACAGAAAGAGAGTTTCAGAACTTCTCAATCAAAAGTAAGGTTCAACTCTGTTACTTGAATGCACAGATCAGAAAGAAGTTTCGCAGAAAACTTCTGTGTAGTTTTTATATGAAGGTATTCCTTCTTTCCACTATACTACCCTTAGCGCTCCGAATGTCTGCTTGCAGTTTCAACAGAGAGAGGGTTTCAAAACTACTCATTCAAATCTAAGGTTCAACTCTGCTAGTTGATTGCACAGATGAGAAAGAAGTTTCACAGAATGCTTCTGTGTGGTTTTTATTTGAAGATATTCCTTTTTCCACTATAGGCTTCTACATGGTCAGAATCTCCTCTGGCAGTTCCTACAGAAAGAGTGTTTCAGAACTGCTCAATCAAAAGTAAGTTTCAACTCTGCTAGTTGTATGCACAGATCAGAAAGAGGTTTCACAGAATGGTTCTGTGTAGTTTTTATTTGAAGATATTCCTTTTTCCAATATAGGCCCCTTTGTGCTCTGAATGTCCACTTGCAGTTTCTACAGAAAGAGAGTTTCAGAACTTCTCAATCAAAAGTAAGGTTCAACTCTGTTTGTTGAATGCACACATCAGAAAGAAGTTTCGCAGAATGCTTTTATGTAGTTTTTATTTGAAGATATTCCTTTTTCCACTATAGGCCTCTTAGTGCTCCGAATGTCCGCTTACAGTTTCTACGAGAGAGAGTTTCAGAACTTCTCAATCAAGAGTAAGGTCCAATTCTGTTAGTTGAAAGCACAGATCAGAAAGGAGTTTCACAGAATGCTTCTGTGTAGTTTTTATTTGAAGATATTCCTTTTTCCACTATAGGCCTCATAGCGCTCCAAATGTCCACTTGCAGTTTCTTCAGAAAGAGGGTTTCAGAACTTCTCAATCAAAAGTAAGGTTCAACTCTGTTAGATGAATGCCAGATCAGAAAGAAGTTTCACAGAATGCTTCTGTGTGGTTTTTATTTGAAGATATTCCTTTTTCCACTATACGAAGCATAGAGCTCCAAATTTCCGCTTGCAGTTTCTACAGGAAGAGAGTTTCAAAACTGCTCAATCAAAATTAAGGTTCAACTCTGCTAGTTGAATGCACAGATAAGGAAGAAGTTTCACAGAATGCTTCCGTGTAGTTTTAATTTGAAGACATTCCTTTTTCCACTATAGGCCCCTTATCGCTCCGAATGTCCACTTGCAGTTTCTACAGAAAGAGAGTTTCACAACTGCTCAATCAAAAGTAAGGTTCAACTCTGTTAGTTGAATGCACAGTTCAGAAAGAAGTTTCGTACAATGCTTCTGTGTAGTTTTTATTTGAACACATTCCTTTTTCCAATATAAGCCCATTAGCACTCCGAATATCCGCTTGCAGTTTCTACACAGAGAGAGTTTCAGAACTTCTGAATCAAAAGTAAGGTTCAACACTTTTAGTTGAATGGACCGATGAGAAAGTGGTTTCACAGAATGCTTATCTGTAGTTTTTATTTGAAGATATTCCTTTGTGCACTATAGGCGCCTTAGTGCTCCCAATGTCCGCTTGCAGTTTCTACAGAAAGAGAGTTTCAGAACTTCTCAATCAAAAGTAAGGTTCAAGTGTGTTAGTTGAATGCGCAGATCAGAAAGAGATTTCAGAGAATGCTTCTGTGTAGTTTTTATTTGGAGATATCCTTTTTCCACTATAGGCCCCTTAGCGCTCCGAATGTCCACAGGCAATTTCAACAGAAAGTGTGTTTCAAAACTCCTCAATCAAAAGTAAGGTTCTACTCGGCTAGTTGAATGCACAGATCTGAAAGCAGTTTCACAGAAAGTTTCTGTGTAGTTTTTATTAGAAGTTATTTCATTTTCCACTATAGGCCTCTTGGCTCTCTGAATGTCCCCATGCAGTTTCTACAGAAAGAGAGTTTCAGAACTTCTCAATCAAAAGTAAAGTTCAACACTGTTAGTAGAATGCGCAGATCAGAAAGACGTTTCGTAGAATGCTTCTGTGTAGTTTTTATTTGAAGATATTCCTTTTTCCACTATAGGCCCCTTAGCGCTACAAATGTCCATTTGCAGTTTCTACAGAAAGAGTGTTTCAGAACTGCTCAATCAAAAGTAAAGTTCAACACTGCTGGTTTAATGCACAGATCAGAAAGAAGTTTCGCAGAATGCTTCTGTGTAGTTTTTATATGAAGCTATTTCTTTTTCCACTATATGACCCTTAGCGCTCTGGATGTACGGTTACAGTTTCAACAGAAAGAGTTTTTCAAAACTTCTCAATCAAAAGTAAGGTTCAATGCTGATAGTTGAATGCGCAGATGAGAAAGAAGTTTCTCAGAAAGCTTCTGTGTAGTTTATATATGAAGATATTCCTTTTTCCACTATAGGAACATTAACGCTCCGAATGTCGACTTGCAGCTTCTTCAGAAAGAGACTATCAGAACTGCTCAATCAAAAGTAAGTTTCAACTCGGTTAGTTGAATGCACAGATCAGAAATAAGTTTCACAGAATGCTTCTGTGTAGTTTTTATTTGAAGATATTCGTTTTTCCACTATAGGCCTCTTAGCGCTCGGAATGTCCACTTGCAGTTTCTACAGAAAGAGAGTTTCAGAACTTCTCAATCAAAAGTAAGGTTCAACTCTGTTTGTTGAATGCACACATCAGAAAGAAGTTTCGCAGAATGCTTCTGGTAGTTTTTATTTGAAGACATTCGTTTTTCTCTAGAGGCCCCTTAGCGCTACGAATTTCCACTTGCAGTTTCTAGAGAAATATAGTTCCAGAAGTTCTCAATCAAAAGTAAGGTTCAACTCTGTTAGTTGAATGCGCAGATCAGAAAGAAGTTTCACAGAATGCTTCTGTGTAGTTTTTATTTGAAGTTATTCCTTTTTCCACTATAGGCCCTTTAGTGCTCCGAATGTCCGCATGCAGTTTTTACAGAAAGAGAGTTTCAGAACTTCTCAATCAAAAGTAAGGATCAACTCTGTTAGTTGAATGCACAGATCAGAAAGAAGTTTCACAGAATGCTTCTGTGTAGTTTTTCTTTGAAGATATTCCTTTTTCCACTATAGGACACTTAGCACTCCGAATGTCCGCTTGCAGTTTCTACAGAGAGAGAGTTTCAGAACTTCTGAATTAAAAGTAAGGTTCAACACTGTTAGTTGAATGCAGGGATGAGAAAGTGGTTTCACAGAATGCTTCTTTGTATTTTTTATTTGAAGATATTCCTTTTACCACTACAGGCCCCTTAGCACTCCGAATGTCCGCTTGCAGTTTCTACAGAAAGAGAGTTTCAGAACCTCTCAATCAAAAGTAAGGTTCAAGTGTGTTAGTTGAATTCACAGATCAGAAAGAGGTTTCACAGAGTGCTTCTCTGCAGTTTTTATTTGAATATATTCCTTTTTCCACTATAGCCCCCTTAGCACTCCGAATGTCCGTAGGCAGTTTCTACAGAAAGAGTGTTCAAAAATTCCTCAATCAAAAGTAAGGTTCTACTCTGCTAGTTGAATGCACAGATCAGAAAGCAGTTTCACAGAAAGTTTCTGTGTAGTTTTAATTAGAAGTTGTTTCGTTTTCCACTATAGGCCTCTTGGCTCTCTGAATGTCCCCATGCAGTTTCTACAGAAAGAGAGTTTCAGAACTTCTCAATCAAAAGTAATGTTGAACTCTGTTAGTGGAATACACAGATCAGAAAGACGTTTCGCAGAATGCTTCTGTGTAGTTTTTATTTGAAGATACTCCTTTTTCCACTATAGGCCTCTTAGCCCTCCATATGTCCGCATGCAGTTTCTACAGAAAGAGTGTTTCAGATCTGCTCAATCAATAGTAAGGTTCAACACTGCTGGTTGAATGCACAGATCAGAAAGAAGTTTTGCACAATGCTTTTGTGTAGTTTTTATTTGGAGATATTCCTTTTTGCACTATAGGCCCCTTAGCGCTCCGAATGTCCACCTGCAATTTCTACAGAAAGAGTGTTTCAGAACTCCTCAATCAAAAGTATGTTTCAAATCTGCTAGTTGAACGCACTGAGCAGAAAAATGTTTCGCAAAATTTTTCTGTGTATTTTTTATTTGAAGATATTCCTTTTTCCACTATAGACCCCTTAGCGATGCAAATGTCCACTTGCAGTTTCTACAGAAAGAGTGTTTCAGAACTACTCAATCAAAAATAAGGTTCAACTCTGCTAGTTGAATGCACATATCTGAAAGATATTTCACAGAATGCTTCAGTGTAGTTTTTATTTGAAGATATTCCTTTTTCCACTATAGGCCTGTTAGTGCTCCGAATGTTCGCTTGCACTTTCTACAGAAGGAGTGTTTCAGAACTGCTCAATCAAAAGTAAGGTTCAATTCCGTTAGTTGAATGCACAGATGAGAAAGGAGTTTCGCAGAATGCTTCTGTGTAGTTTTTATTTGAAGACATTCCTTTTTCCACTACAGGCCCCTTAGCACTCTGAATTTCCGCTTGCAGTTTCTACAGAAACAGTGTTTCAGAACTGCTCAATCAAAAGTAAGATTCAACTCTGCTAGTTGAATGCACAGATTAGAAAGATGTTTCGCAGAATGCCTTTGTGTAGTTTTTATTTGAAGATATTCCTTTTTCCACGATCGGCCTCTTAGCTCTCCAAATATCAGCTTGCAGTTTCTGCAGAAAGTGTGTTTCAGAACTCCTCAATCAAGGGTAAGATTCAACTCTGCTAGTTGAATGCACAGATCAGAAAGATGTCTCGCAGAATTCTTCTGTGTAGTTTTATTTGAAGATATTTCTTTTTCCACTATAGGCCCCTTAGCGCAGCGAATGTCCACTTGCAGTTTCTACAGAAAGAGAGTTTCAGAACTTCTCAATCAAAAGTAAGTTTCACCTCTTTTAGTTGAATGCACAGATCAGAAAGAAGTTTCGCAGAATGCTTCTGTGAAGCTTTATTTGAATATATTTCTTTTTCCTCTATAGGCCCCTTAGCCCTCCGAATGTCCGCTGGCAGTTTCTACAGAACGTTTGTTTCATAACTCCTCAATCAAAAGTAAGGTTCAACTCTGTTAGTTGAATGCACAGATCAGAAAGAAGTCTCGCAGAATGCTTCTGTGCAGTTTTTATTTGAAGATATTCCTTTTTCCACTATAGGTCCCTTAGCGCTCCGAATGTCCACTTGCATTTTCCACCGAAAGAGAGTTTCAGAACTTCTCAATCAAAAGTATCCTTCAACACTGTTAGTTGAATGCACAGATCAGAAAGAAGTTTCACAGAATGCTTCTGTGTCGTTTTTATTTGAAGATATTCCTTTTCCCACTATAGACCCCTTTGTGCTCCGAAGGTCTGCTTGCAGTTTCTACAGAAAGAGTGTTTCAAAACTCCTCAATCAAAAGTAAGCTTCAACTCTGCTAGTTGAAAGCACAGATCAGAATGTAGTCTCACAGAATGCTTCTGTGTAGTTTTTATTTGATGATATTCCTTTTTCTACTGTGGGCCCCATAGCGCTCGGAATATCTGCTTGCAGTTTATACAGAAAGAGAGTTTCAGAATTTCTCCATCAAAAGGAAGATTCAACTCTGTTAGTTGAATGCACTAATCAGAAAGAAGTTTTGGAGAATGTTTCTGTGTACTTTTTATTTGAAGATATTCCTTTTTCCACTATAGGCCCCTTAGCGCTCTGAATATCTGCTTGCAGTTTCGACAGAAAGAGTGTTTCAGAACTGCTCAATCAAAAGTAAGGTTCAACTCTGCTAGTTGAATGCACAGATCAGAAAGGAGTCTCGCAGAATGCTTCTGTGTTTTTTATTTGAAGATATTCCTTTTTCCACTAAAGGCCCCTTAGCGCTACGAATGTCCATTTGCAGTTTCTACAGAAAGAGTGTTTCAGAACTGCTCAATCAAAAGTAAGGTTCAACACTGCTGGTTGAATGCACAGATCAGAAAGAAGTTTCACAGAATTCTTCTGTGCAGTTTTTATATGAAGCTATTCCTTTTTCCACTATATGACCCTTAGCACTCTGAATGTACGCTTGCAGTTTCAACAGAAAGAGTTTTTCAAAATTACTCAATCACAAGTAAGGTTCAATGCTGCTAGTTGAATGCGCAGATCAGAAAGAAGTTTCTCAGAAAGCTTCTGTGTAGTTTATATTTGAAGATATTCCTTTTTCCACTGTAGGAACCTTAACGCTCCGAATGTCGACTTGCAGTTTCTTCAGAAAGAGACTATCAGAACTGCTCAGTCAAAAGTAAGTTTCAACTCTGTTAGTTGAATGCACAGATCAGAAATAAGTTTCACAGAATGCTTCTGTGTAGTTTTTATTTGAAGATATTCGTTTTTCCACTAAGGCCTCTTAGCGCTCCGAATGTCCACTTGCAGTTTCTACAGAAAGAGAGTTTCAGAACTTCTCAATCAAAAGTAAGGTTCAACTCTGTTAGTTGAATGCACAGATCAGAATGAAGTTTCGCAGAATGCTTCTTTGTAGTTTTTATTTGAAGATATTCCGTTTTCCACTATAGGCCCCTTAGTGCTCCGAATGACCGCTTGCAGTTTTTACAGAAACAGAGTTTCAGAACTTCTGAATCAAAAGTAAGGATCAACTCTGTTAGTTGAATGCACAGATCAGAAAGAAGTTTCACAGAATGCTTCTGTGTAGTTTTTATTTGAAGATATTCCTTTTTCCACTATAGGCCACGTAGAGCTCCAAATTTCCGCTTGCACTTTCTACAGAAAGAGAGTTTCACAACTGCTCAATCAAAAGTAGGGTTCAACTCTGCTGGTTGAATGCACAGATAAGGAAGAAGTTTTGCAGAATGCTTCTGTGTTGTTTTAATTTGAAGACATTCCTTTTTCCACTATAGGCCCCTTAGCGCTCCGAATGTCCACTTGCAGTTTCTACAGAGAGAGAGTTTCAGAACTTCTGAATCAAAAGTAACGTTCAACTCTGTTAGTTGAATGCACAGATGAGAAAGTGGTTTCACAGAATGCTTCTCTGTAGTTTCTATCTGAAGATATTCCTTTTTCCACTATAGGCCCCTTAGCGCTCCGAATGTCCACTTGCAGTTTCTACAGAAAGAGAGTTTCAGAACTTCTCAATCAAAAGTAAGGTTCAAGTGTGTTAGTTGAATGCACAGATCAGAAGGAGGTTTCACAGAATGTTTCTGTGTAGTTTTTATTTGGAGATATTCCTTTTTCCACTATGGGCCCCTTAGCACTCTGAATGTCCGTAGGTAGTTTCTATAGAAATTGTGTTTCAAAACTCCTCAATCAAAAGAAAGGTTCTACTCTGCTAGTAGAATGCACAGATCAGAAAGCAGTTTCACAGAAAGTTTCTCTGTAGTTTTTATTAGAAATTATTCCTTTTTGCACTATAGGTCTCTGGGCTCTCTGAATGTCCCCATGCAGTTTCTACAGAAAGAGAGTTTCAGAACTTCTCAATCAAAAGTAAAGATCAAAACTGTCAGTAGAATGCACAGGTCAGAAAGATGTTTCGTAGAATGCTTCTGTGTAGTTTTTATTTGAAGATATTCCTTTTTCCACTATAGGCCCCTTAGTGCTCCGAATGTCCACTTGCATTTTCTTCAGAAAGAGACTTTCGGAACTGCTCAATCAAAAGTAAGTTTCAACTCTGTTAGTTGAATGCACAGATCAGAAATAAGTTTCACAGAATGCTTCTGTGTAGTTTTTATTTGAAGATATTCCTTTTTCCACTATAGGCCTCTTAGCGCTCCGAATGTTCACTTGCAGTTTCTACAGAAAGAGAGTTTCAGAACTTCTCAATCAAAAGTAAGGTTCAACACTGTTTGTTCAATGCCTACATCAGAAAGAAGTTTCGCAGAATGCTTTTGTGTAGTTTTTATTTGAAGATATTAATTTTTCCACTATAGGCCACTTAGCGCTCCGAAAGTCCACTTACAGTTTCTACGAGAGAGAGTTTCAGAACTTCTCAATGAAGAGTAAGATTAAACTCTGTTAGTGGAAAGCACAGATCAGAAAGGAGTTTCACAGAATGCTTTTGTGTAGTTTTTATATGAAGATATTCCTTTTTCCACTATAGGCCTCATAGCTCTCCAAATGTCCACTTGCAGTTTGTACAGAAAGAGAGTTTCAGAAAATCTCAATCAAAAGTAAGGTTCAAAGCTGTTAGTTGAATGCACAAATCAGAAAGAAGTTTCACAGAATGCTTCTGTGTAGTTTTTATTTGAAGATATTCCTTTTTCCACTTTAGGCCCTTAGCGCTCGGAATGTCCGCTTGCAGTTTCTACAGAGAGGGAGTTTCAGAACTTATGAATCAAAAGTAAGGTTCAACTCTGATATTTAAATGCACAGAACAGAAAAAAGTTCAGCAGAATGCTTCTGGTAGTTTTTATTTGAAGACATTCTTTTTTCTCTAGAGTCCCCTTAGCGCCCCGAATGTCCACTTGCAGTTTCTACAGAAATATAGTTCCAGAAGTTCTCAATCAAAAGTAAGGTTCAACTCTGTTAGTTGAATGCACAGATCAGAAAGAAGTTTCACAGAATGCTTCTGTGTAGTTTTTATTTGAAGATATTCCTTTTTCCACTATAGGCCCTTTAGTGCTCTGAATGTCCGCATGCAGTTTTAACAGAAAAAGAGTTTCAGAACTTCTCAATCAAAAGTAAGGACCAACTCTGTTAGTTGAATGCACAGATCAGAAAGAAGTTTCACAGAATGCTTCTGTGTAGTTTTTATTTGAAGATATTCCTTTTTCCACTATAGGCCGTGTTTGCTCAAAATTTTCGCTTGCAATTTCTACAGAAAGAGAGTTTGAGAACTGCTCAATCAAAAGTAAGGTTCAACTCTGCTAGTTGAATGCACAGATAAGTAAGAAGTTTCGCAGAATGCTTCTGTGTAGTTTTAATTTAAGACATTCCTTTTTACACTATAGGCCCGTTAGCGCTCCGAATGTCCACTTGCAGTTTCTACAGAAAGAGAGTTTCAGAACTGCTCAATGAAAAGTAAGGTTCAACTCTGTTAGTTGAATGCACAGATCAGAAAGAAGTTTCACAGAATGCTTCTGTGTAGTTTTTCTTTGAAGATATTCCTTTTTCCACTATAGGACACTTAGCACTCCGAATGTCCGCTTGCAGTTTCTACAGAGAGAGAGTTTCAGAACTTCTGAATTAAAAGTAATGTTCAACTCTGTTAGTTGAATGCAGAGAGGAGAAAGTGGTTTCACAGAATGTTTCTCTGTATTTTTTATTTGAAGATATTCCTTTTTCCACTACAGGCCCCTTAGCACTCCGAATGTCCGCTTGCAGTTTCTACAGAAAGAGAGTTTCAGAACTTCTCAATCAAAAGGAAGTTTCAATTGTGTTAGTTGAATTCACAGATCAGAAAGAGGTTTCACAGAATGCTTCTCTGTAGTTTTCATTTGAAGATATTCCTTTTTCCACTATAGCCCCCTTAGCACTCCGAATGTCCGCAGGCAGTTTCTACAGAAAGAGTGTTCAAAAATTCCTCAATCAAAAGTAAGGTTCTACTCTGCTAGTTGAATGCACAGATCAGAAAGCAGTTTCGCAGAAAGTTTCTGTGTAGTATATATTAGAAGTTGTTTCTTTTTCCACTATAGGCCTCTTGGCTCTCTGAATGTCCCCATGCAGTTTCTACAGAAAGAGAGTTTCAGAACTTCTCAATCAAAAGTAATGTTGAACTCTGTTAGTGGAATACACAGATCAGAAAGACGTTTCGCAGAATGCTTCTGTGTAGTTTTTATTTGAAGATATTCCTTTTTCCACTATAGGCCTCTTAGCGCTCCATATGTCCACATGCAGTTTCTACAGAAAGAGTGTTTCAGATCTGCTCAATCAATAGTAAGGTTCAACACTGCTGGTTGAATGCACAGATCAGAAAGAAGTTTTGCACAATGCTTTTGTGTAGTTTTTATTTGGAGATATTCCTTTTTGCACTATAGGTCCCTTAGCGCTCCGAATGTCCACTTGCAGTTTCTACAGAAAGAGTGTTTCAGAACTCCTCAATCAAAAGTATGTTTCAAATCTGCTAGTTGAACGCACTTAGCAGAAAAATGTTTCACAAAATACTTCTGTGTATTTTTTATTTGAAGATATTCCTTTTTCCACTATAGACCCCTTAGCGATGCAAATGTCCACTTGCAGTTTCTACAGAAAGAGTGTTTCAGAACTACTCAATCAAAAATAAGGTTCAACTCTGCTAGTTGAATGCACATGTCTGAAAGATGTTTCGCAGAATGCTTCAGTGTAGTTTTTATTTGAAGATATTCCTTTTTCCAGTATAGGCCCGTTAGTGCTCCGAATGTTCGCTTGCAGTTTCTACAGAAGGAGTGTTTCAGAACTGCTCAATCAAAAGTAAGGTTCAATTCCGTTAGTTGAATGCACAGATGAGAAAGGCGTATTGCAGAATGCTTCTGTGTAGTTTTTATTTGAAGATTTTCCTTTTTCCACTACAGGCCCCTTAGCACTCCGAATTTCCTCTTGCAGTTTCTACAGAAACAGTGTTTCAGAACTGCTCAATCAAAAGTAAGATTCAACTCTGCTAGTTGAATGCACAGATTAGAAAGATGTTTCGCAGAATGCCTTTGTGTAGTTTTTATTTGAAGATATTCCTTTTTCCACGATCGGCCTCTTAGCTCTCCAAATGTCCGCTTGCAGTTTCTGCAGAAAGTGTGTTTCAGAACTCCTCAATCAAGGGTAAGATTCAACTCTGCTAGTTGAATGCAGAGATCAGAGAAATGTCTCGCAGAATTCTTCTGTGTAGTTTTTATTTGAAGATATTTCTTTTTCCACTATAGGCCCCTTAGTGCTGCAAATGTCCACTTGCAGTTTCTACAGAAAGAGAGTTTCAGAAATTCTCAATCAAAAGTAAGTTTCACTTCGGTTAGTTGAATGCACAGATCGGAAAGAAGTTTCGCAGAATGCTTCTGTGTAGCCTTATTTGAATATGTTGCTTTTTGCACTATAGGCCCCTTAGCCCTCCGAATGTCCACTTGCAGTTTCTACAGAAAGAGAGTTTCAGAGCTGCTCAATCAAAAGTAAGGTTCAACTCTGCTAGTTGAATGCACAGATCAGAAAGTAGTCTCGCAGAATGCTTCTGTGTAGTTTTTGTTTGAAGATATTCCTTTTTCCACTAAAGGCCCCTTAGCGCTACCAATGTCCATTTGCAGTTTCTACAGAAAGAGTGTTTAAGAACTGCTCAATCAAAAGTAAGGCTCAACTCTGTTAGTTGAATGCACAGATCAGAAAGGAGTCTCGCAGAATGCTTCTGTGTACTTTTTATTTGAAGATATTCCTTTTTCCTCTATAGGCCCCATAGCACTCCGAATGTCCACTTGCAGTTTCTACAGAAAGAGTGTTTCAGAACTGCTCAATCAAAAGTAAGATTCAACTTTGCTGGTTGAATGCACAGATCAGAAAGAAGTTTCACAGAATGCTTCTGTGTAGTTTTTATTTGAAGATATTCGTTTGTCCACTATCGGCCCATTAGCGCTCCGAATGTCCGCTTGCATTTTCTACAGAAACTGTGTTTCAGAACTCCTCAATCAAAACTAAGGTTCAACTCTGCAAATTGAATGCACAGATCAGAATGTAGTCTCGCAGAATGCTTCTGTTTAGTTTTTATTTGAAGATATTTTTTTTTCCACTATAGGCCCCTTAGCGCTGCGAATGTCCACTTACAGTTTCTACAGAAAGAGAGTTTCAGAACTTCTCAATCAAAAGTAAGGTTCAACTCTTTTAGTTGAATGCACAGATAAGAAAGAATTTTCGTAGAATGCTTTTGTGTAGTTTTTATTTGAAGATATACCTTTTTCAACTCTAGGCCCATTAGCGCTCCAAATGTCCCCTTGCAGTTTCTACAGAAAGAGTGTTTCAGAACTGCTCAATCAAAACTAAGGTTCAACTCTGCTAGTTGAATGCACAGATCGGAAAGAAGTTTCGCAGAATGCTTCTTAGTAATTTTAATTTGACGATATTTCTTTTTCCACTATAGGCCCCTTAGCACTCCGAATGTCCACTTGCAGTTTCTACAGAAAGAGTGTTTCAGAACTGCTGAATCAAAAGTAGGGTTGAACTCTGCTAGTTGAATGCACAGACCAGAAAGATGTTTTGCAGAATGCTACTGTGTAGTTTTTATTTGAAGATATTCCTTTTTCCACTATAGGCCCCTTAGCGTTCCGAATGTCCACATGCAGTTTCTACAGAAAGAGAGTTTCAGAGCTTCTCAATCAAATGTAACGTTCAATTCTGTTAGTTGAATGCACAGATCAGAAAGACGTTTTGCAGAATGCTACTGTGTAGTTTTTATTTGAAGATATTCCTTTTTCCACTATAGGCCCCTTTGCGCTCCGAAAGTCTGCTTGCTTGCAGTTTCTACAGAAAGAGTGTTTCAAAACTCCTCAATCAAAAAGTAAGCTTCAACTCTGCTAGTTGAAAGCACAGATGAGAATGTAGTCTCGCAGAATGCTTCTGTGTAGTGTTTATTTGAAGATATTCCTTTTTCCACTATTGGCCCCATAGAGCTCCGAATGTCCGATTGCAGTTTCTACAGAAAGAGTGTTTCAGAACTCCTCAATCAAAAGTAACTTTCAACTATGTTAGTTTAATGCACAGATCAGAAAGAAGTTTCGTGGAATGCTTCTGTATAGTTTTTATTTGAAGATATTCCTTTTTCCACTGTAGGCCCCTTAGTGCTCCGAATGTCCGTTTGCACTTTCTACAGAAAGAGTGTTTCAAAACTCCTCAATATAAAGTAAGGTTCAACTCTGCTAGTTGAATGCACAGATCAGAAAGAAGTCTCGCAGAATGTTTCTGTGTAGTTTTTATTTGAAGATATTCCTTTTTCTACTATAGAACCCTTAGCGCTCGGTATGTCCGCTTGCAGTTTCTACAGAAAGAGATTTTTAGAATTTCTCGATCAAAAATAAGGTTCAACTCTGTTAGTTGAATGCACTGATCAGAAAGAAGTTTTGGAGAATGCTTCTGTGTAGTTTTTTTTGAAGATATTCCTTTTTCCACTATAGGCCCCTTAGCCCTCAGAATGTCTGCTTGCAGTTTCAACAGAAAGAGAGTTTCAGAACTGCTCAATCAAAAGTAAGGTTCAACTCTGTTAGTTGAATGCACAGATCAGTAAGAAGCTTCGCAGAATGCTTCTGTGTAACTTTTATTTGACGATATTCCTTTTTCCACTATGGGCACCTTAGCACTCCGAATGTCCGCTTGCAGTTTCTACAGAAAGATTGTTTCAGAACTGCTCAATCAAAAGTAAGGTTCAACTCTGATACTTGAATGCATGGATCAGAACGTTGTTTCGCAGAATGGTTCTGAGAAATTTTCATTTGAAGATATTAATTTTTCCACTATAGGCCCCTTAGCACTCCGAATGTCCACTTGCAGTTTCTACAGAAAGAGTGTTTCAGAACTGCTCAATCAAAAGTAAGATTCAACTCTGCTAGTTGAATGCACAGATCAGAAAGAAGTTTCACTTCCTTCCTTCCTTTCTTCCTTCCTTCTTTCCTTCCTTACTTCCCTTTTTCTTTCTTTTCTTTCTTTCTTCTTTCCCTCTGTGGCCCAGGCTGCAATCTACGTGGCTCGCTGCCCGCGCCGCGGACTGCCTGGACTGCCGGCGCATGCCACCGCTGCCTGCCTTTTCTCCTTTGGCTGCAGGCAGGCGTTCGCCATCTTGGCCATGCCGATCGCCAGCTCCTGACGCCGAGTGCTCTGCCCGCCTCAGCCTCCCGAGGTACTGGGACTGCAGACAGAATCTCGCTCACCCAGTGCTCGGTGTTGCCCTGGCTGTAGTGCGGTGGCGTGGTCTGTCCTCGCGGCAGCCTCTGCCTCCCAGCCGCCTGCCTTGGCCTACCAGGGTGCTTGGATTGTAGCCCCTGCTCGGCCGCCGCCCCTTCTGGGAGGTGGAGAGCCTCTCTGCCCGGCCACCCATTGTCTGGGAAGTGAGGATCGCCTCTGCCCAGCCACCCATCGTCCGGGAAGTGAGGAGCGCCTCTGCCCGGCCACCCCGCTTGGGAAGTGGGGAGCGCCTCTACCCAGCCACCCACCATCTGGGAAGTGAGGAGCGCCTCTACCCAGCCACCCACCATCTGGGAAGTGAGGAGCTCCTCTGCCCGGCCGCCCTGTCTGTGAAGTGAGGTGCGCCTCTGCCCAGCCACCAATCGTCTGGGAAGTGAGGAGTGCCTCTGCACAGCCGCCCCATCTGGGAAGAAGTGAGGAGCACCTCTGCCCAGCCGCCTGGTCCGGGAAGAAGTGAAGAGTGCCTCTGCCTGGCCGCCTGATGTGGGAAGTGAGGAGCGCCTCTGCCCTGCCACCCATCATCTGGGAAGTGAGGAGTGCCTCTGCCCGGCCACCCATCTTCTGGGAAGTGAGGAGCACCTCTACCCGGCCACCCATCGTCTGGGAAGTGAGTAGCGCCTCGGCCCGGCCGCCCTGTCTGGGAAGTGAGGAGCACCTCTGCCCAGCTGCCCCGTCTGGGAAGTGAGGAGCGCCTCTGCCCAGCCACCCATCGTCTGGGAAGTGAGGAGCGCCTCTGCACAGCCACCTATCATCTGGGAAGAAGTGAGGACAGTCTCTGCCTGGCCGCCCCATCTGGGAAGTGAGGAGTGCCTCTGCTCAGCCGCCCCATCTGGGAAGTGAGGAGCCCCGTGTCTGGGTAGAAGTGAGGAGCGCCTCTACCTGGCCACTAAATCTGGGAGGTCTATCACGGAGGCCAGAAACAATGAGGGGCTGGACGTGGTGGCTTACGCCTGTGGTCCCGGCACTCTGGGGGGCTAGGCGGGTTGATCACTTCAGGCTAGGAGTTTGAGACCAGTCTGGCCAACTTGGCAAAACATGAAGAATACAACAGACAAACCAACCAACTAAGTGACAACAAAACAGGTCTACCCTGGAGTCATATTCTAATTTTTTCTATTTTCCTACCTTTCTGATCCTTTATCCCACTTTCTTTTTCTTCCTCTTCCTTCTCTGTTTTCTTTGTCAAATAGAGGATTGAGTTATTATCACTGATGCTTATAAAGTCCCTGTCTCATTAATTTTAAATCCCATCCCCCATTTCTATTCCCCGACTTCCCAAGTGCAACCTTGCTAATATGTTTGATACACATCTTTTAGTTTGCAAGTATTTTTAGAAAAAGTTTACTGTTTTTGTGTGCAAAAAAAATTAGTAAAAAAAAAAAAGAAGTTTCGCAAAATGCTTCTGTGTAGCTTTTATTTAAATATATTTCCTTTTCCACCATAGGCCAATTAGCGTTCTGAATGTCCGCTTGGATTTTCTACAGAAAGATTGCTTCAGAACTGCTCAATCAAAAGTAAGGTTCAACTCTGCTAGTTGAAAGCTCAGATAGGAAAGAAGTTTCGCAGAATGCTTCTGTGTAGTTTTTAGTTGAAGATATTCCTTTTTCCACTACAGGCCCCTTAGTACTCCGAATTTCCTCTTGCAGTTTCTACAGAAACAGTGTTTCAGAACTGCTCAATCAAAAGTAAGATTCAACTCTGCTAGTTGAATGCACAGATTAGAAAGATGTTTCGCAGAATGCCTTTGTGTAGTTTTTATTTGAAGATATTCCTTTTTCCACGATCGGCCTCTTAGCTCTCCAAATGTCCGCTTGCAGTTTCTGCAGAAAGTGTGTTTCAGAACTCCTCAATCAAGGGTAAGATTCAACTCTGCTAGTTGAATGCAGAGATCAGAGAAATGTCTCGCAGAATTCTTCTGTGTAGTTTTTATTTGAAGATATTTCTTTTTCCACTATAGGCCCCTTAGTGCTGCAAATGTCCACTTGCAGTTTCTACAGAAAGAGAGTTTCAGAAATTCTCAATCAAAAGTAAGTTTCACTTCGGTTAGTTGAATGCACAGATCGGAAAGAAGTTTCGCAGAATGCTTCTGTGTAGCCTTATTTGAATATGTTGCTTTTTGCACTATAGGCCCCTTAGCCCTCCGAATGTCCACTTGCAGTTTCTACAGAAAGAGAGTTTCAGAGCTGCTCAATCAAAAGTAAGGTTCAACTCTGCTAGTTGAATGCACAGATCAGAAAGTAGTCTCGCAGAATGCTTCTGTGTAGTTTTTGTTTGAAGATATTCCTTTTTCCACTAAAGGCCCCTTAGCGCTACCAATGTCCATTTGCAGTTTCTACAGAAAGAGTGTTTAAGAACTGCTCAATCAAAAGTAAGGCTCAACTCTGTTAGTTGAATGCACAGATCAGAAAGGAGTCTCGCAGAATGCTTCTGTGTACTTTTTATTTGAAGATATTCCTTTTTCCTCTATAGGCCCCATAGCACTCCGAATGTCCACTTGCAGTTTCTACAGAAAGAGTGTTTCAGAACTGCTCAATCAAAAGTAAGATTCAACTTTGCTGGTTGAATGCACAGATCAGAAAGAAGTTTCACAGAATGCTTCTGTGTAGTTTTTATTTGAAGATATTCGTTTGTCCACTATCGGCCCATTAGCGCTCCGAATGTCCGCTTGCATTTTCTACAGAAACTGTGTTTCAGAACTCCTCAATCAAAACTAAGGTTCAACTCTGCAAATTGAATGCACAGATCAGAATGTAGTCTCGCAGAATGCTTCTGTTTAGTTTTTATTTGAAGATATTTTTTTTTCCACTATAGGCCCCTTAGCGCTGCGAATGTCCACTTACAGTTTCTACAGAAAGAGAGTTTCAGAACTTCTCAATCAAAAGTAAGGTTCAACTCTTTTAGTTGAATGCACAGATAAGAAAGAATTTTCGTAGAATGCTTTTGTGTAGTTTTTATTTGAAGATATACCTTTTTCAACTCTAGGCCCATTAGCGCTCCAAATGTCCCCTTGCAGTTTCTACAGAAAGAGTGTTTCAGAACTGCTCAATCAAAACTAAGGTTCAACTCTGCTAGTTGAATGCACAGATCGGAAAGAAGTTTCGCAGAATGCTTCTTAGTAATTTTAATTTGACGATATTTCTTTTTCCACTATAGGCCCCTTAGCACTCCGAATGTCCACTTGCAGTTTCTACAGAAAGAGTGTTTCAGAACTGCTGAATCAAAAGTAGGGTTGAACTCTGCTAGTTGAATGCACAGACCAGAAAGATGTTTTGCAGAATGCTACTGTGTAGTTTTTATTTGAAGATATTCCTTTTTCCACTATAGGCCCCTTAGCGTTCCGAATGTCCACATGCAGTTTCTACAGAAAGAGAGTTTCAGAGCTTCTCAATCAAATGTAACGTTCAATTCTGTTAGTTGAATGCACAGATCAGAAAGACGTTTTGCAGAATGCTACTGTGTAGTTTTTATTTGAAGATATTCCTTTTTCCACTATAGGCCCCTTTGCGCTCCGAAAGTCTGCTTGCTTGCAGTTTCTACAGAAAGAGTGTTTCAAAACTCCTCAATCAAAAAGTAAGCTTCAACTCTGCTAGTTGAAAGCACAGATGAGAATGTAGTCTCGCAGAATGCTTCTGTGTAGTGTTTATTTGAAGATATTCCTTTTTCCACTATTGGCCCCATAGAGCTCCGAATGTCCGATTGCAGTTTCTACAGAAAGAGTGTTTCAGAACTCCTCAATCAAAAGTAACTTTCAACTATGTTAGTTTAATGCACAGATCAGAAAGAAGTTTCGTGGAATGCTTCTGTATAGTTTTTATTTGAAGATATTCCTTTTTCCACTGTAGGCCCCTTAGTGCTCCGAATGTCCGTTTGCACTTTCTACAGAAAGAGTGTTTCAAAACTCCTCAATATAAAGTAAGGTTCAACTCTGCTAGTTGAATGCACAGATCAGAAAGAAGTCTCGCAGAATGTTTCTGTGTAGTTTTTATTTGAAGATATTCCTTTTTCTACTATAGAACCCTTAGCGCTCGGTATGTCCGCTTGCAGTTTCTACAGAAAGAGATTTTTAGAATTTCTCGATCAAAAATAAGGTTCAACTCTGTTAGTTGAATGCACTGATCAGAAAGAAGTTTTGGAGAATGCTTCTGTGTAGTTTTTTTTGAAGATATTCCTTTTTCCACTATAGGCCCCTTAGCCCTCAGAATGTCTGCTTGCAGTTTCAACAGAAAGAGAGTTTCAGAACTGCTCAATCAAAAGTAAGGTTCAACTCTGTTAGTTGAATGCACAGATCAGTAAGAAGCTTCGCAGAATGCTTCTGTGTAACTTTTATTTGACGATATTCCTTTTTCCACTATGGGCACCTTAGCACTCCGAATGTCCGCTTGCAGTTTCTACAGAAAGATTGTTTCAGAACTGCTCAATCAAAAGTAAGGTTCAACTCTGATACTTGAATGCATGGATCAGAACGTTGTTTCGCAGAATGGTTCTGAGAAATTTTCATTTGAAGATATTAATTTTTCCACTATAGGCCCCTTAGCACTCCGAATGTCCACTTGCAGTTTCTACAGAAAGAGTGTTTCAGAACTGCTCAATCAAAAGTAAGATTCAACTCTGCTAGTTGAATGCACAGATCAGAAAGAAGTTTCACTTCCTTCCTTCCTTTCTTCCTTCCTTCTTTCCTTCCTTACTTCCCTTTTTCTTTCTTTTCTTTCTTTCTTCTTTCCCTCTGTGGCCCAGGCTGCAATCTACGTGGCTCGCTGCCCGCGCCGCGGACTGCCTGGACTGCCGGCGCATGCCACCGCTGCCTGCCTTTTCTCCTTTGGCTGCAGGCAGGCGTTCGCCATCTTGGCCATGCCGATCGCCAGCTCCTGACGCCGAGTGCTCTGCCCGCCTCAGCCTCCCGAGGTACTGGGACTGCAGACAGAATCTCGCTCACCCAGTGCTCGGTGTTGCCCTGGCTGTAGTGCGGTGGCGTGGTCTGTCCTCGCGGCAGCCTCTGCCTCCCAGCCGCCTGCCTTGGCCTACCAGGGTGCTTGGATTGTAGCCCCTGCTCGGCCGCCGCCCCTTCTGGGAGGTGGAGAGCCTCTCTGCCCGGCCACCCATTGTCTGGGAAGTGAGGATCGCCTCTGCCCAGCCACCCATCGTCCGGGAAGTGAGGAGCGCCTCTGCCCGGCCACCCCGCTTGGGAAGTGGGGAGCGCCTCTACCCAGCCACCCACCATCTGGGAAGTGAGGAGCGCCTCTACCCAGCCACCCACCATCTGGGAAGTGAGGAGCTCCTCTGCCCGGCCGCCCTGTCTGTGAAGTGAGGTGCGCCTCTGCCCAGCCACCAATCGTCTGGGAAGTGAGGAGTGCCTCTGCACAGCCGCCCCATCTGGGAAGAAGTGAGGAGCACCTCTGCCCAGCCGCCTGGTCCGGGAAGAAGTGAAGAGTGCCTCTGCCTGGCCGCCTGATGTGGGAAGTGAGGAGCGCCTCTGCCCTGCCACCCATCATCTGGGAAGTGAGGAGTGCCTCTGCCCGGCCACCCATCTTCTGGGAAGTGAGGAGCACCTCTACCCGGCCACCCATCGTCTGGGAAGTGAGTAGCGCCTCGGCCCGGCCGCCCTGTCTGGGAAGTGAGGAGCACCTCTGCCCAGCTGCCCCGTCTGGGAAGTGAGGAGCGCCTCTGCCCAGCCACCCATCGTCTGGGAAGTGAGGAGCGCCTCTGCACAGCCACCTATCATCTGGGAAGAAGTGAGGACAGTCTCTGCCTGGCCGCCCCATCTGGGAAGTGAGGAGTGCCTCTGCTCAGCCGCCCCATCTGGGAAGTGAGGAGCCCCGTGTCTGGGTAGAAGTGAGGAGCGCCTCTACCTGGCCACTAAATCTGGGAGGTCTATCACGGAGGCCAGAAACAATGAGGGGCTGGACGTGGTGGCTTACGCCTGTGGTCCCGGCACTCTGGGGGGCTAGGCGGGTTGATCACTTCAGGCTAGGAGTTTGAGACCAGTCTGGCCAACTTGGCAAAACATGAAGAATACAACAGACAAACCAACCAACTAAGTGACAACAAAACAGGTCTACCCTGGAGTCATATTCTAATTTTTTCTATTTTCCTACCTTTCTGATCCTTTATCGCACTTTCTTTTTCTTCCTCTTCCTTCTCTGTTTTCTTTGTCAAATAGAGGATTGAGTTATTATCACTGATGCTTATAAAGTCCCTGTCTCATTAATTTTAAATCCCATCCCCCATTTCTATTCCCCGACTTCCCAAGTGCAACCTTGCTAATATGTTTGATACACATCTTTTAGTTTGCAAGTATTTTTAGAAAAAGTTTACTGTTTTTGTGTGCAAAAAAAATTAGTAAAAAAAAAAAAGAAGTTTCGCAAAATGCTTCTGTGTAGCTTTTATTTAAATATATTTCCTTTTCCACCATAGGCCAATTAGCGTTCTGAATGTCCGCTTGGATTTTCTACAGAAAGATTGCTTCAGAACTGCTCAATCAAAAGTAAGGTTCAACTCTGCTAGTTGAAAGCTCAGATAGGAAAGAAGTTTCGCAGAATGCTTCTGTGTAGTTTTTAGTTGAAGATATTCCTTTTTCCACTACAGGCCCCTTAGTACTCCGAATATCCGCTTGCAGTATTACAGAAAGAGAGTATCAGAAATTCTCAATGAAAAGTAAGGCTCAACTCTGTTAGTTGAATGCAGAGATCAGAATAAAGTTTTGCAGAATGCTTCTGTGTAGTTTTTATTTGAAGATATACCTTTTTCCACGATCGGCCCCTTTGTGGTCTGAATGACGGCTTGCAGTTTCTACAGAAAGAGTGTTTCAGGAATGCTCAATCAAAAGCTTCAACTCTGTTAGTTCAATGCACAGAACAGAAAGAATTTTCAGAAAATGCTTCTGTGTAGTTTTTATTTGAAGATATTCCTTTCTCCACTATAGGCCACTTAGGGCTATGAATGTCCACTTGCAGTTTCTACAGAAAGAGTGTTTCAGAACTCCTCAATCAAATGTAATTTCAAACCTGTTAGTTGAATGCACAGAACAGAAAGAATTTTCACTGAATGCTTCTGCGTAGTTTTTATTTGAAGATATTCCTTTTTCCACTGTAGGCCCCTTAGAACTCTGAATGTAAACATGCAGTTTCTACAGAAAGAGTGCTTCAGAACTGCTCAATCAAAATTAAGGTTCAACTCCGTTAGTTGAATGCACACAACAGAAAGAAGTTTCACAGAATGCTTCTGTGTAGTTTTTATTTGAGGATATTGCTTTTTCCACTACAGGCCCCTTAGCGCTCCGAATGTCCACTTGAAGTTTCTACAGAAAGAGTGTTTCAGGACTGCTCAATCAAAAGTAAGCTTTAACTCTGTTAGTTGAATGCACAGAACAGAAGGAAGTTTCACACAATGCTTCTATGTAGTTTTTATTTGAATATATTCCTTTTTCGACTATATGCCCCTTAGACCTCCGAATGTCCACTTGCAGTTTCTATAGAAAAAGTGTTTTACAACTGCTCAATCAAAAGTAAGGTTCAACTCCGTTAGTTGAATGCACAGAACAGAAAGATATTACACAAAATGCTTCTGTGTAGTTTTCATTTGAAGATATTCATTTTTCCACTATAGGCCCCTTAGCGCTCCAAATCTCCACCTGCAGTTTCTGCAGAAAGATTGTTTCAGAAGTGCTCAATCAAAAGTAAGCTTCAATTCTGTTAGTTTTATGCACAGAACAGAAAGAAGTTTCACAGAATACTTCTGTGTAGTTTTTATTGGAAGATGTTCCTTTTTCCAATATAGGCCCCTTAGCCCTCCGAATGTCCACTTGCAGTTTCTACAAAAAGAGTGTTTCAGAACTGCTCAATCAAAAGTAAGCTTCAACTCTGTTAGTTGAATGCACGGAACAGAAAGAAGTTTCACAGAATGCTTCTTTGTAGTTTTTATTTGAGGATATTCCTTTTTCCACTATAGGCCTTTTAGCGCTCCGAATGTCCACTTGCAGTTTCTAGAGAAAGAGTGTCTCAAAACTGCTCAATCAAAAATAAGGTTCAAGTCTGTTAGTTGAATGCTCAGAACAGGAAGATGTTTCACATCATCATTCTGCATAGTTTTTATTTGAAGATATTCCTTCTTCCACTATAGGCCCCTTAGCGCTCTGAATGTCCGCTTGCAGTTTCTACAGAAAGAGTGTTTCAGAACTCCTCAATCAAAAGTAACGTTCAACTCTGCTAGTTGAATGCACAGATCAGAAAGAAGCTTCGCAGAATACTTCTGTGTAGTTTTTATTTGAAGATATTCCGTTTTCCACTATAGGCCTCTTAGCGTTGCGAATGTCCGCTTGCAGTTTCTACAGAGAGTTTCAGAACTTTTCAATCAAAAGTAAGGTTCAACTCTGTTAGTTGAATGCACAGATGAGAAAGAAGTTTCGCAGAATGCTTCAGTGTAGTTTTTATTTGAAGATATTCCTTTTTCCACTACAGGCCCCTTACTACTCCGAATATCCACTTGTAGTTTTTACAGAAAGAGAGTTTCAGAACTTCTCAACCAAAAGTAAGTTTCAACTCTGTTAGTTGAATGCACAGATCAGAAACAATTTTCACAGAATGCTTCTGCGTAGTTTTTATTTGAAGATATTCCTTTTTTCACTGTAGGCCCCTTAGCCCTCCGAATGTCCACATGCAGTTTCTACAGAAAGGGTGTTTCAGAACTGCTCAATCAAAAGTAAGTTTCAACCCTGTTAGTGGAATGCACAGAACAGAAAGAAGTTTCACAGAATGTTTCTTTGTAGTTTTTATTTGAGGATAATCCTTTTTCCACTATAGGCCCGTTAGCGCTCCGAATGTCCACTTGCAGTTTCTAGAGAAAGAGTGTCTCAGAACTGCTCAATCAAAAGTAAGGTTCAAGTCTGTTAATTGAATACTCAGAACAGAAAGAAGTTTCACATCATGATTCTGTGTAGTTTTTATTTGAAGATATTCCTTTTTCCACTATAGACCCCTTAGCGCTTTGAAAGTCCAGTTGCCGTTTCTACAGAAAGAGTGTTTAAAAACTCCTCAATCAAAAGTAATGTTCAACTCTGCTAGTTGAATGCGCAGATCAGAAATAAGTTTCACAGAATGCTTCTGTGTAGTTTTTATTTGAAGATATTCCTTTTTCCACTATAGGCTCCTTGGGGCTCCGAATGTCCGCTTGCAGTTTCTACAGAAAGAGTGTTTCAAATCTCCTCAATCCAAAGTAATGTTCAACTCTGCTAGTTGAATGCACAGATCATAAAGAAGTTTCGCAGAATGCTTCTGTGTAGTTTTTATTTGAAGATATACCCTTTTCCACTATAGGCCTCTTAGCGCTGCGAATGTCTGCTTGCAGTTTCTACAGAAAGAGAGTTTCAGAACTTTTCAATCAGAAGTAAGGTTCAACTCTGTTAGTTGAATGCACAGATCAGACAGAAGTTTCACAGAATGCTTCAGTGCAGTTTTTATTTGAAGATATTAATTTTTCCAGTACAGGCCCATTAGTACTCTGAATATCCGCTTGCAGTTTTTACATACAGAGAGTTTCAGAACTTCTCAATCAAAAGTAAGGTTCAACTCTGTTAGTTGAATGGAGAGATCAGAAAGAAGTTTCGCAGAATGCTTCTGTGTCGTTTTTATTTGAAGATATTCCTTTTTCCACCATCGGCCCCTTTGTGGTCAGAATGTCGGTTTGCAGTTTCTACAGAAAGAGTGTTTCGGAACTACTCAATCAAAAATAAGGTTCAACTCTGCTAGTTGAATGCTCAGATCAGAAAGAAGTTTCAAAGAATGCTTCTGTTTTGTTTTTATTTGAAGATATTACTTTTTCCACCATAGGGCAATTAGCTTTCCGAATGTCCGCTCGCATTTCTACAGAAAGATTGTTTCAGAAGTGCTCAAACAAATGTAAGGTTCAACTCTGCTAGTTGAATGCACAGATCAGAAAGTAGTGGCACAGTATGCTTCTGTGTAGTTTTTATTTGAAGATATTCCTTTTCCCACTGTAGGCCCATTAGCGCTCAGAATGTCCGCTTCCCGATTCTACAGAAAGAATGTTTCAGAACTGCTGAATTAAAAGTAAGGTTCAACTCTGCTAGTTGAATGCAGAGATCACAAAGTGGTTTCGCACAATGCTTCTGTGTAGTTTTTATTGGAAGACATTCCTATTTCCACTATAGGCCCCTTAGCGATCAAAATGTCCGCTTGCGGATTCTACAAAAAGAGTGTTTCAAAACTCCTCAATCAAAAGTAACGTTTAACTCTGCTAGGTAAATGCACAGATCATAAAGAAGTTTCACAGAATGCTTCAGGGTAGTTTTTATTTGAAGATATTCCATTTTCCACTATAGGCCCCTTAGCGCTCCGAATGTCCGCTTATAGTTTCTACAGAAAGAGTGTTTCAGAACTGCTCAATCAAAAGTAAGGTTCAACTCTGTTAGTGGAATGCACAGATCAGAAAGAAGTTTCACCGAATGCTTCTGTGTGGTTTTTATTTGAAGATATTCCTTTTTCCACTATAGGCCCCTTAGCCCTCCGAAAGTCCTCTTGCAGTTTCTACAGAAAGAGTGTTTTAGAACTGCTCAATAAAATGTAAGGTTCAACTCTGCTAGTTGAATGCACAGATCAGAAAGAAGTTTTGCAGAATGCTTCTGTGTAGTTTTTATTTGAAGATATTTCTTTTTCCACTATAGGCCTCTTAGCGCTGCGACTGTCCGCTTGCAGTTTCTACAGAAAGAGAGTTTCAGAACTTTTCAATCAAAGTAAGGTTCAACTCTGTTAGTGTAATGCACAGATCAGAAAGAAGTTTCGCAGATTTCTTCAGTGTAGTTTTGATGTGAAGATTTTCCTTTTTAAACTACAGGCCCCTTAGTACTCCGAATATCCGCTTGCAGTTCTTACAGAAAGAGAGTTTCAGAACTTCTCAATCAAAAGTAAGGTTCAACCCTGTTAGTTGAATGCAGAGATCAGAAAGAAGTTTTGCAGAATGCTTCTGTGTAGTTTTTATTTGAAAGTATTCCTTTTTCCACGATCAGCCCCTTTGCAGTCAGAATGTTTGCTTGCAGTTTCTACAGAAAGAGTGTTTCAGAATTGCTCAATCAAATCCTTCAACCCTGTTAGTTGAAAGAATGGAACAGAAACAATTTTCACAGAATGCTTCTGCATAGTTTTTATTTGAAGATATTCCTTTTTCCACTGTAGGCCCCTTAGCCCTCCGAATGTCCACATGCAGTTTCTACAGAAAGGGTGTCTCAGAACTGCTCAATCAAAAGTAAGTTTAAACCCTGTTAGTTGAATGCACAGAACAGAAAGAAGTTTCACAGAATGCTTCTGTGTGGTTTTTATTTGAAGATATTGCTTTTTCCACCATAGGCCAATTAGCTTTCCGAATGTCCGCTTGCATTTCTACAGAAAGATTGTTTCAGAACTTCTCAATTCAATGTAAGGTTCAACTCTGCTATTTGAATGCACTGATCAGAAAGTAGTTTCGCAGTATTCTTCTGTGTAGTTTTTATGTGAAGATATTACTTTTCCCACTATAGGCCCATTAGCGCTCATAATGTCCGCCTCCAGATTCTACAGAGTGTTTCAGAACTGCTGAAGTAAAAGTAAGGTTCAACTCTGCTAGTTGAATGCACAGATCAGAGAGTGGTTTCGCACAATGCTTCTGTGTAGTTGTTATTTGAAGACATTCGTATTTCCAGTGTAGGAGCCTTAGCGATCAAAATATCCACTTGCAGTTACTCCAAAAAAGTGTTTAAAAACTCCTCAATCAAAAGTAAGGTTTATCTCTGCTAGGTAAATGCCCAGATCAGAAAGAAGTTTCGCAGAATGCTTCAGCGTAGTTTTATTTGAAGATATTCCATTTTCCACTATAGGCCCCTTAGTGCTCCGAGTGTCTGCTTGGAGTTTCTACAGAGAGAGAGTTTCAGAACTGCTCAATCAAAAGTAATGTTCAACTCTGTTAGTTGAATGCACAGATCAGAAAAAAGTTTCACAGAATGCTTCTGCGTAGTCTTTATTTGAAGATATTCCTTTTTCCACTGTAGGCCCCTTAGCCCTCGGAATGTCCACATGCAGTTTCTACAGAAAGGGTGTTTCAGAACTGCTCAATCAAAAGTAAGTTTAAACCCTGTTAGTTGAATGCACAGAACAGAAAGAAGTTTCACAGAATGCTTCTGTGTAGTTTTTATTGGAGGATATTCCTTTTTCCTCTATAGGCCCATTAGCGCGCCAAATGTCCACTTGCAGTTTCTACAGGAAGAGTGTTTCAGAACTGCTCAATCAAAAGTAAGTTTCAACTCTGTTAGTTGAATGCACAGAACAGAAGGAAGTTCCACAGAATGCTTCTGTGTAGTTTTTATTTGAAGATATTCCTTTTTCCACTATAGGCCCCTTAGCGCTCCGAATGTCCACTTGCAGTTTCTACAGAAAGAGTGTTTCAGAACTGCTCCATCAAAATTAAGATTGAACTCTGTTAGTTGAATGTACACAACAGAAAGATGTTTCACAGAATGCTTCTGTGTAGTTTTTATTTGAGGATATTCCTTTTTCCACTATAGACCCCTTACCCCACTGAATGTCCACTTGCAGTTTCTACAGAAAGAGTGTTTCAGCACTGATCAGTCAAAAGTAAGCTTCAACTGTGTTAGTTGAATGCACAGAACAGAAGGAAATTTCACAGAATGCTTCTGTGTGGTTTTTATTTGAAGATATTACTTTTTCCTCTATAGGCCCCTTAGCGCTCTGAAAGTCCACTTGCAATTTCCACAGAAAGAGTGTTTCAAAACTGCTCAATCAAAAGTAAGCTTCAAATCTGTTAGTTGAATGCACAGAACAGAAAGAAGTTTCACAGAATGCTTCTGTGTAGTTTTTATTTGAGGATATTCCTTTTTCCACTACAGGCCCCATAGCGTTCCGAATGTCCACATGAAGTTTCTAGAAAAAGAGTGTTTCAGAACTGCTGACTCAAAAGTAAGCTTCAACTCTGTTAGTTGAATGCACAGAACAGAAGGAAGTTTCACAGAATGATTCTGTGTAGTTTTTATTTTAGGATATTCCTTTTTCCACTACAGGCCCCTTAGCGCTCCGAATGTCGAGTTGCAGTTTCTACAAAAAGAGTGTTTCAGAACTGCTCAATCAAAAGTAAGCTACAACTCTGTTAGCTGAATGCACAGAACAGAAAGAAGTTTCACAGAATGCTCCTTTGAAGTTTTTATTTGAGAGTATTCCTTTTTCCACTATAGGCCCGTTAGCGCTCTGAATGTGCACTTGCAGTTTTTAGAGAAAGACTGCCTTGGAACTGCTCAATCCAAAGTAAGGTTCAAGTCTGTTAGTTGAATGCTCAGAACAGAAAAAAGTTTCACAGGATGATTCTGTGTAGTTTTTATTTGAAGATTTTCCTTTTTCCACTACAGGCCCCTTAGCGTTCCGAATGTCGACTTGCAGTTTCTACAGAAAGAGTGTTTAAAAACTCCTCAATCAAAAGTAATATTCAACTCTACTAGTTGAATGCCCAGATCAGAAATAAGTTTCACAGAATGCTTCCGCGTAGTTTTCATTTGAAGATATTTGTTTTTCCTCTATAGGCCCCTTAGCTCTCCGAATGTCCGCTTGCAGTTTCTACAGAAAGAGTGCTTAAAAGCTCCTCAATCAAAAGTAACTTTCAACTCTGCTAGTTGAATGCACAGATCTGAAAGAAGTTTCGCAGAATGCTTCTGTGTAGTTTTTATTTGAAGATATTCCTTTTTCCAGTATAGGCCTCTTAGCGCTGCGACAGTCCGCTTGCAGTTTCAACAGAAACAGAGTTTCAGAACTTTTCAATCAAAAGTAAGGTTCAACTGTGTTAGTTGAATGCACAGATCAGAAAGAAGTTTCGCAGAATGCTTCAGTGTAGTTTTTATTTGAAGATTTTCCTTTATCCACTACAGGCCCCTTAGTACTCCGAATATCTGCTTGCAGTTTTTACAGTAAGAGAGTTTCAGAAGTTCTCCATCAAAAGTAATGTTCAACTCTGTTAGCTGAATGCAGAGATCAGAAAGAAGTTTCGCAGAATGCTTCTGTGTAGTTTTTATTTGAAGGTATTCCTTTTTCCACGATCAGCCCCTTTGCGGTCAGAATGTTGGCTTGCAGTATCTACAGAAAGAGTGTTTCAGAACTGCTCAATCAAAAGCTCCAACTCTGTTAGTTGAATGCACAGAACAGAAAGAAGTTTCACAAAATGCTTCTGTTTAGTTTTAACTTGAAGATATTCCTTTGTTCAGTGCAGGCCCCTTAGCGCTCCGAATGTCCACTTGCAGTTTCTACAGAAAGAGGGTTTCAGAACTCCTCAATCAAATGTAAGTTTCAACCCTGTTAGTTGAATGCACGGAACAGAAAGGATTTTCACAGAATGCTTCTGCCTTGTTTTTATTTGAAGATATTCCTTTTTCCACTGTAGGCCCCTTAGCCCTCCGAATGTCCACATGCAGTTCCTACAGAAAGAGTGTTTCAGAACTGCTCAATAAAAAGTAAGCTTCAACCCTGTTAGTTGAATGCACAGAACAGAAAATTGTTTCACAGAATGCTTCGGTGTAGTTTTTATTTGAGGATATTCCTTTTTCGTCTATAGGCCCCTTAGTGGGCCGAATGTCCACTTGCAGTTTCTACAGAAAGAGTGTTTCAGAACTGCTCAATCAAAAGTAAGATTCAACTCTGTTAGTTGAATGCTCAGAAGAGAAAGTAGTTTCACATCATGATTCTGCGTAGTTTTTATTTGGAGATATTCCTTTTTCCACTATGGGCCCCTTAGCGCTCCGAATGTCCGCTTACAGTTTCTACAGAAAGAGTGTTTCAGAACTCCTCAATCAAAAGTAATGTTCAACTCTGCTAGTTGAATGCACAGATCAGAAAGAAGTTTCGCAGAATGCTTCTGTGTAGTTTTTATTTGAAGATATTCCTTTTTCCACTATTGGCCTCTTAGCGCTGCGAGTGTCCGCTTGCAGTTTCTACAGAAAGAGACTTTCAGAACTTTTCAATCAAAAGTAAGTTTCAACTCTGTTAGTTGAATGCACCGATCAGAAAGAAGTTTCGCAGAATGCTTCAGTGTAGTTTTTATTTGAAGATATTCCTTTTTCCACTACAGGCCACTTAGTACTCCGAATATCCAATTGCAGTTTTTACGGAAAGAGAGTTTCAGAACTTCTGAATCAAAAGTAAGTTTCAACTCTGTTAGTTGAATGCACAGATCAGAAAGAAGTTTCGCAGAATGCTTCTGTGTAGTTTTTATTTGAAGATATTCCTGTTTACAAGATCGGCCCATTTGCGGTCAGAATGTCGGATTGCAGTTTCTACAGAAAGAGTGTTTCAGAACTGCTCAATCAAAAGTAAGGTTCAACTCTGCTAGTTGAATGCTCAGGTCAGAAAGAAGTTTCACAGAATGCTTCTGTGTGGTTTTTATTTGAAGATATTGCTTTTTCCACCATAGGCCAATTAGCTTTCCGAATGTCCGCTTGCATTTTTACAGAAAGATTGTTTCAGAACTTCTCAATTCAATGTAAGGTTCAAATCTGCTATTTGAATGCACTGATCAGAAAGTAGTTTCGCAGTATTCTTCTGTGTAGTTTTTATTTGAAGATATTCCTTTTCCCACTATAGGCCCATTAGAGCTCAAAATGTCCGCTTCCAGATTCTACAGAAAGCGTGTTTCAGAACTGCTGAAGTAAAAGTAAGGTTCAACTCTGCTAGTTGAATGCACAGATCAGAGAGTGGTTTCGCACAATGCTTCTGTGTAGTTGTTATTTGAAGACATTCGTATTTCCAGTATAGGACCCTTAGCGATCAAAATATCCGCTTGCAGTTTCTACAAAAAGAGTGTTTAAAAACTCCTCAATCCAAAGTAAGGTTTAACTCTGCTAGGTAAATGCACAGATCAGAAAAAAGTTTCACAGATTGCTTCGGTGTAGTTTTTATTTGAAAATATTCCTTTTTCCACTATAGTCCCCTTAGCACTCCGAATGTCCGCTTGCAGATTCTACAGAAAGAGTGTTTCAGAACTGCTCATTCAAAAGTAATGTTCAACTCCGTTAGATGAATGCACAGAACAGAAAGTAGTTTCACAGAATGCTTCTGTGTAGTTTTTCTTTGAGGATATTTCTTTTTCCACTATATGCCCCTTTGAAGTCCGAATGTCCACTTGCAGTTTCTACAGAAAGAGTGTTTCAGAACTGCTCAATCAAAAGTTACTTTCAACTCTGTTAGTTGCATGCACAGAACAGAAAGTAGTTTCACAGAATGCTTCTGTGTAGTTTTTATTTGAAGATATTCCTTTTTCCAATATAGGCACCTTAGGCCTCCGAATGTCCACATGCAGTTTCTACAGAAAGAGTGTTTCAGAACTGCTCAATCAAAAGTAAGCTTCAACTGTGGTAGTTGAATGCACAGAACAGAAGGAAGTTTCACAGAATGCTACTGTTTAGTATTTATTTGAAGATATTCCTTTTTCCACTATAGTACTCTTAGCGATCAGAATGTCCACGTGCAGTTTCTACAGAAAGAGTGTTTCAGAACTGCTCAATCAAAAGTAAGCTTCAACTCTGTTAGTTGAATGCACTGAACAGAAGGAAGTTTCACAGAATGCTTCTGTGTAGTTTTTATTTGAAGATATTCCGTTTTCCACTAGAGGCGCCTTAGCGCTCCGAATGTCCACTTGCAGTTTCTACAGAAAGAGTGTTTCAGAAGTGCTCAATCAAAGGTAAGGTTCAACTCTGTTAGTTGAATGCACAGAACAGAAAGTAGTTTCACGGAATGCTTCTGTGTGGTTTTTGTTTGAGGATATTACTTTTTCCATTATAGGCCCCTTTGAACTCCGAATGTCCACTTACAGTTTCTACAAAAAGAGTGTTCCAGAAATGCTCAATCAAAAGTTACTTTCAACTCTGTTAGTTGGATCCACAGAACAGAAAGTAGTTTCACAGAATGCTTCTGTGTAGTTTTTATTGGAAGATATTCCTTTTTCCACTATAGGCCCCTTAGCGCTCCGAATGTCCACTTTCAGTTTCTACAGAAAGGGTGTTTCATAACTGCTCAGTCAAAAGTTAGTTTCAACTCTGTTATTTGAATGCACAGAACAGAAAGTAGTTTCACAGAATGCTTCTGTGTAGTTTCTATTTGAAGATATTCTTTTTCCACTATAGGCCCCTTAGCGCTCAGAACATCCACTTGCAGTTTCTACAGAAAGAGTGTTTCAGAAATGCTCCATCAAAAGCAAGATTGAACTCTGTTAGTTGAATGCACAGAACAGAAGGAAGTTTCACAGAATGCTTCTGTTTAGTTTTTATTTGAAGATATTCCTTTTTCCACTATAGGCCCCTTAGGCCTCCGAATGTCCATGTGCAGTTTCTACAGAAAGAGCGTTTCAGAACTGCTCAATCAAAAGTAGGCTTCAAGACTTTCTGTTGAATGCACAGAACTGAAAGAAGTTTCACATAATGGTTCTGTGAAGTTTCTATTTGAATATATTCCTTTTTCCACTATAGGCCCCTTAGCGGTCCGAATATCCACTTGCAGTTTCTACAGGAAGAGTGTTTCAGAACTGCTCAATCAAATGTAAGCTTCTACTGTGTTAGTTGAATGCACAGAACAGAAGGAAGTTTCACAGAATGCTACTGTTTAATTTTATTTGAAGATATTTCTTTTTCCACTATAGTACCCTTAGTGCTCAGAATGTCCACGTGCAGTTTCTACAGAAAGAGTGTTTCAGAACTGCTCAATCAAAAGTACGGTTCAACTCCGTTAGCTGAATTCACAAAACAGAAAGTAGTTTCACAGAATGCTTCTGTGTAGTTTTTATTGGAAGATATTGCTTTTTCCACTATAGTCCCCTTAGCTCTCCGAATGTCCACTTTCAGTTTCTACGGAAAGAGTGTTTCATAACTGCTCAATCAAAAGTTAGTTTCAACTCTGTTAGTTGAATGCACAGAACAGAAAGAAGTTTTACAGAATGCTTCTATGTAGTTTCTATTTGAAGATATTCTTTTTTCCACTATAGGCCCCTTATCTCTCTGAATGTCCACTTGCAGTTTCTACAGAAAGAGTGTTTCAGAAATGCTCCATCAAAAGTAAGCTTCAATTCTTTCTGTTGAATGCACAGAACTGAAAGAAGTTTCACAGAATGATTCTGTGTGGTTTTTATTTGAAGATAATCCTTTTTCCAATGTAGGCCCCCGAGCGCTCCGAATGTCCACTTGCAGTTTCTACTGAAAGCGTGTTTCAGAACTGCTCAATCAGAAGTTAGCTTCAATCCTGCTAGTTGAATGAACAGAACAGAAGGAAGTTTCACAGAATGCTAATGTGTAGTTTATATTTGAAGATATTCCATTTTCCACTATAAGCCGCTTAGCGCGCCAAAAGTCCACTTGCAGTTTCTACAGAAAGAGTGTTTCAGAACTGCTCAATCAAAAGTAAGGTTCAACTCTGTTAGATGAATGCACAGAAAAGGAAGAAGTTTTCCAGAATGCTTCTGTGTAGTTTTTCTTTGAGGATATTACTTTTTCCATTATTGGCACCTTTGCGCTCCGAATGTCCACTTGCACTTTCTAGAGAGTCTTTCAGAACTGCTCAATCAAAGGTAAACTTCAAATGTCTTACTTGAATGTACAGAACAGAAAGAAGTTTCACAGAATGCTTCTGTGTAGTTTGTATTTGAAGATATTCCTCTTTCCACTATATGCCACTTAGTGCTCTGAATGTTCACTTGCAGTTTCTACAGAAAGTGTGTTTGAGAACTGCTCAATCAAAACTAAGATTCAACTCATTTAGTTGAATGCATAGAACAGAAAGAATTTTCACAGTATGCTTCTGTGTAGTGTTTATTTGAAGATATTTCTTTTTTCACTATTGGACCCTTATCGCTCAGAATGTTCACTTGCAGTTTCTACAGAAAGAGTGTTTCAGAACTGCTCAATCAAAAGTAAGCTTCAACTCAGTTAGTTGAATGCACAGAAGAGAAGGAAGTTTCACAGAATGCTACTGTTTAGTTTTAATTTCAAGATATTCCTTTTTCCACTATAGTACCCTTAGCGCTCAGAATGTCCACGTGCAGTTTCTACAGAAAGAGTGTTTCCGAACTGCTCAATCAAAAGTAAGCTTCAACTCTGTTAGTTGAATGCACAGAACAGAAGGAAGTTTCACAGAATGCTTCTGTGTAGTTTTAATTTGAAGATATTCCTTTTTCCACTATAGGCGCGTTAGCGCTCCGAATGTCCACTTGCAGTTTCTACAGAAAGAGTGTTTCAGAACTGCTCCATCCAAAGTAAGTTTCAACTCTGTTAGTTGAATGCACAGAACAGAAAGTAGTTTCACGGAATGCTTCTGTGTGGTTTTTGTTTGAGGATATTACTTTTTCCATTATAGGCCCCTTTGAACTCCGAATGTCCACTTACAGTTTCTACAAAAAGAGTGTTCCAGAAATGCTCAATCAAAAGTTACTTTCAACTCTGTTAGTTGGATCCACAGAACAGAAAGTAGTTTCACAGAATGCTTCTGTGTAGTTTTTATTGGAAGATATTCCTTTTTCCACTATAGGCCCCTTAGCGCTCCGAATGTCCACTTTCAGTTTCTACAGAAAGGGTGTTTCATAACTGCTCAGTCAAAAGTTAGTTTCAACTCTGTTATTTGAATGCACAGAACAGAAAGTAGTTTCACAGAATGCTTCTGTGTAGTTTCTATTTGAAGATATTCTTTTTCCACTATAGGCCCCTTAGCGCTCAGAACATCCACTTGCAGTTTCTACAGAAAGAGTGTTTCAGAAATGCTCCATCAAAAGCAAGATTGAACTCTGTTAGTTGAATGCACAGAACAGAAGGAAGTTTCACAGAATGCTTCTGTTTAGTTTTTATTTGAAGATATTCCTTTTTCCACTATAGGCCCCTTAGGCCTCCGAATGTCCATGTGCAGTTTCTACAGAAAGAGCGTTTCAGAACTGCTCAATCAAAAGTAGGCTTCAAGACTTTCTGTTGAATGCACAGAACTGAAAGAAGTTTCACATAATGGTTCTGTGAAGTTTCTATTTGAATATATTCCTTTTTCCACTATAGGCCCCTTAGCGGTCCGAATATCCACTTGCAGTTTCTACAGGAAGAGTGTTTCAGAACTGCTCAATCAAATGTAAGCTTCTACTGTGTTAGTTGAATGCACAGAACAGAAGGAAGTTTCACAGAATGCTACTGTTTAATTTTATTTGAAGATATTTCTTTTTCCACTATAGTACCCTTAGTGCTCAGAATGTCCACGTGCAGTTTCTACAGAAAGAGTGTTTCAGAACTGCTCAATCAAAAGTACGGTTCAACTCCGTTAGCTGAATTCACAAAACAGAAAGTAGTTTCACAGAATGCTTCTGTGTAGTTTTTATTGGAAGATATTGCTTTTTCCACTATAGTCCCCTTAGCTCTCCGAATGTCCACTTTCAGTTTCTACGGAAAGAGTGTTTCATAACTGCTCAATCAAAAGTTAGTTTCAACTCTGTTAGTTGAATGCACAGAACAGAAAGAAGTTTTACAGAATGCTTCTATGTAGTTTCTATTTGAAGATATTCTTTTTTCCACTATAGGCCCCTTATCTCTCTGAATGTCCACTTGCAGTTTCTACAGAAAGAGTGTTTCAGAAATGCTCCATCAAAAGTAAGCTTCAATTCTTTCTGTTGAATGCACAGAACTGAAAGAAGTTTCACAGAATGATTCTGTGTGGTTTTTATTTGAAGATAATCCTTTTTCCAATGTAGGCCCCCGAGCGCTCCGAATGTCCACTTGCAGTTTCTACTGAAAGCGTGTTTCAGAACTGCTCAATCAGAAGTTAGCTTCAATCCTGCTAGTTGAATGAACAGAACAGAAGGAAGTTTCACAGAATGCTAATGTGTAGTTTATATTTGAAGATATTCCATTTTCCACTATAAGCCGCTTAGCGCGCCAAAAGTCCACTTGCAGTTTCTACAGAAAGAGTGTTTCAGAACTGCTCAATCAAAAGTAAGGTTCAACTCTGTTAGATGAATGCACAGAAAAGGAAGAAGTTTTCCAGAATGCTTCTGTGTAGTTTTTCTTTGAGGATATTACTTTTTCCATTATTGGCACCTTTGCGCTCCGAATGTCCACTTGCACTTTCTAGAGAGTCTTTCAGAACTGCTCAATCAAAGGTAAACTTCAAATGTCTTACTTGAATGTACAGAACAGAAAGAAGTTTCACAGAATGCTTCTGTGTAGTTTGTATTTGAAGATATTCCTCTTTCCACTATATGCCACTTAGTGCTCTGAATGTTCACTTGCAGTTTCTACAGAAAGTGTGTTTGAGAACTGCTCAATCAAAACTAAGATTCAACTCATTTAGTTGAATGCATAGAACAGAAAGAATTTTCACAGTATGCTTCTGTGTAGTGTTTATTTGAAGATATTTCTTTTTTCACTATTGGACCCTTATCGCTCAGAATGTTCACTTGCAGTTTCTACAGAAAGAGTGTTTCAGAACTGCTCAATCAAAAGTAAGCTTCAACTCAGTTAGTTGAATGCACAGAAGAGAAGGAAGTTTCACAGAATGCTACTGTTTAGTTTTAATTTCAAGATATTCCTTTTTCCACTATAGTACCCTTAGCGCTCAGAATGTCCACGTGCAGTTTCTACAGAAAGAGTGTTTCCGAACTGCTCAATCAAAAGTAAGCTTCAACTCTGTTAGTTGAATGCACAGAACAGAAGGAAGTTTCACAGAATGCTTCTGTGTAGTTTTAATTTGAAGATATTCCTTTTTCCACTATAGGCGCGTTAGCGCTCCGAATGTCCACTTGCAGTTTCTACAGAAAGAGTGTTTCAGAACTGCTCCATCCAAAGTAAGTTTCAACTCTGTTAGTTGAATGCACAGAACAGAAAGAAGATTCACAGAATGCTTCTGTGTAGTTTTTTTTGAGGATATTTCTTTTTCCAGTATAGGCCCCTTTGAACTCCGAATGTCCACTTGCAGTTTCTACAGAAAGAGTGTTTCAGAACTGCTCAATCAAAAGTTAGTTCCAACTCTGTTAGTTGAGTGCACAGTACAGAAAGTAGTTTCACAGAAAGCTTCTGTGTAGTTTTTATTGGAAGATATTCCTTTTTCCACTATAGGCCCCTTAGCGCTCCGAATGTCCACTTTCAGTTTCTACAGAAAGAGTGTTTCATAACTGCTGAATCAAAAGTTAGTTTCAACTCTGTAAGTTGAATGCACAGAACAGAAAGAAGTTTCACAGAATGCTTCTGTGTAGTTTCTATTTGAAGATATTCCTTTTTCCACTATAGTCCCCTTAGTGCTCCGAACGTCCACTTGCAGTTTCTACAGAAAGAGTGTTTCAGAAATGCTCCATCAAAAGTAAGGTTGAACTCTGTTAGTTGAATGCACAGAATAGAAGGAAGTTTCACAGAATGCTTCTGTGTAGTTTTTGTTTGAAGATATTCCTTTTTCCACTATAGGCCCCTTAGGCCTCAGAATGTCCATGTGCAGTTTCCACAGAAACAGTGTTTCAGAACTGCTCAATCAAAAGTAAGCTTCAAGTTTTTTGTTGAATGCACAGAACTGAAAGATGTTTCACAGAATGCTTCTGTATAGTTTTTATTTGAAGATATTCCTTTTTCCGCTATAGGCAACTTAGACCTCCGAATGTCCACTTGCAGTTTCTACAGAAAGAGTGTTTCAGAACTGCTCAATCAAAACTAAGGTTCAACTCTGTTACTTGAATGCACAGAACAGAAAGTAGTTTCACAGAATGCTTCTGTGTAGTTTTAATTTGAAGATAATCTTTTTCCAATGTAGGCCCCTGAGCGCTCTGAATGTCCACTTCCATTTTCTACTGAAAGAGTGTTTCAGAACTCCTCAATCAGAAGCTAGCTTCAATTCTGTTAGTTGAATGCACAGAACAGAAGGAAGTTTCACCGAATGTTAATGTGTAGTTTTTATTGGAAGATATTCCATTTTCCAGTATAAGCCGCTTAGCGCTTCGAAAGTCCACTTGCAGTTTCTACAGAAAGAGTGTTTCAGATCTGCTCAACCAAAACTAAGGATCAACTCTGTTAGTTGAATGCATAGAACAGAAAGAAGTTTCACAGAATGCTTCTGTGTAGTTTTTAATTGAAGACAATCCTTTTTCCACTATAGGCCCCTTAGCACTCCGAATGTCCACTTGCAGTTTCTACAGAACGAGTGTTTCAGAACTGCTCTATCAAAAGTTAGTTTCAACTCCATTAGCTGAATGCACGGAAAAGAAAGTAGTTTCAGAGAATGCTTCTGTACAGTTTTATTGGAAGATAATACTTTTTCCACTATAGGCCCCTTAGCACTCCGAATGTCCACTGGCAGTTTCTACAGACAGAGTGTTTCAGAATTGCTCTATCAAAAGTGAACTTCAACTCTGTTAGTTGAATGCACAGAAAAGAAAGAATTTTGACAGAATACTTCTATGTAGTTTTTATTTGAAGATATTCGTTTTGCCACTATGGGACACTTAGCGCTCCGAATTTCCACTTGCAGTTTCTACAGAAAGAGTGTTTCAGAACTGCTCAATCAAAAGTAAGCTTCAACTCTGTTAGTTGAATGCACAGAGCAGAAACTATTTTCACAGAAAGCTTCTCTGTAGTTTTATTTGAATATATTACTTTTTCCACTATTGGCCCCTTAGCTCTCCGAATGTCCACTTGCAGTTTCTACAGAAAGAGTGTTTCAGAACTGCTCAATCAAATGTAAGCTTCAAGTCTGTTCGTTGAATGCACAGAACAGTAAGAAGTTTCACAGAATGCTTCTCTGTAGTTTCATTTGCAGATAATACTTTTTCCACTATAGGCCCCATAGTGCTCCTAATGTCTGCTTTCAGTTTCTACAGAAAGAGTGTCTCAGAACTGCCCAATCAAAAGTTAGTTTCAACTCTGTTAGTTGAATGCACAGAACAGAAAGTAGTTTCACAGAATGCTTCTGTGTAGTTTTTATTTGAAGATGTTACTTTTTCCACTACAGGCCCCGTAGCGCTCCGAATGTCCACTTGCAGTTTCAACAGAAAGAGAGTTTCAGAATTGCTCAATCAAAAGTAAGCTTCAACTCTGTTAGTTGAATGCACAGAACAGAAGGAATTTTCACAGAATGCTTCTTTGTAGTTTTAACTTGAAGATATTCCTTTGTCCAGTGCAGGCCCCTTAGCGCTCCGAATGCCCACTTGCAGTTTCTATAGAAAGAGGGTTTCAGAACTCCTCAATCAAATGTAAGTTTCAACCCTGTTAGTTGAATGCACGGAACAGAAAGGATTTTCACAGAATGCTTCTGCCTTGTTTTTATTTGAAGATATTCCTTTTTCCACTGTAGGCCCCTTAGCCCTCCGAATGTCCACATGCAGTTTCTACAGAAAGAGTGTTTCAGAACTGCTCAATAAAAAGTAAGCTTCAACCCTGTTAGTTGAGTGCACAGAACAGAAAAATGTTTCACAGAATGCTTCAGTGTAGTTTTTATTTGAGGATATTCCTTTTTCGTCTATAGGCCCCTTAGCGGGCCGAATGTCCACTTGCAGTTTCTACAGAAAGAGTGTTTCAGAACTGCTCAATCAAAAGTAAGATTCAACTCTGTTAGTTGAATGCTCAGAAGAGAAAGTAGTTTCACATCATGATTTTGCATAGTTTTTATTTGAAGATATTCCTTTTTCCAATATAGGCACCTTAGGCCTCCGAATGTCCACATGCAGTTTCTACAGAAAGAGTGTTTCAGAACTGCTCAATCAAAAGTAAGCTTCAACTGTGGTAGTTGAATGCACAGAACAGAAGGAAGTTTCACAGAATGCTACTGTTTAGTATTTATTTGAAGATATTCCTTTTTCCACTATAGTACTCTTAGCGATCAGAATGTCCACGTGCAGTTTCTACAGAAAGAGTGTTTCAGAACTGCTCAATCAAAAGTAAGCTTCAACTCTGTTAGTTGAATGCACTGAACAGAAGGAAGTTTCACAGAATGCTTCTGTGTAGTTTTTATTTGAAGATATTCCTTTTTCCACTAGAGGCGCCTTAGCGCTCCGAATGTCCACTTGCAGTTTCTACAGAAAGAGTGTTTCAGAAGTGCTCAATCAAAAGTAAGGTTTAACTCTGTTAGTTGAATGCACAGAACAGAAAGTAGTTTCACAGAATGCTTCTGTGTGGTTTTTGTTTGAGGATATTACTTTTTCCATTATAGGCCCCTTTGAACTCCGAATGTCCACTTAAAGTTTCTACAAAAAGAGTGTTCCAGAAATGCTCAATCAAAAGTTACTTTCAACTCCCTTAGTTGGATCCACAGAACAGAAAGTAGTTTCACAGAATTCTTCTGTGTAGTTTTTATTGGAAGATATTCCTTTTTCCACTATAGGCCCCTTAGTGCTCCGAATGTCCACTTTCAGTTTCTACAGAAAGGGTGTTTCATAACTGCTCAGTCAAAAGTTAGTTTCAACTCTGTTATTTGAATGCACAGAACAGAAAGTAGTTTCACAGAATGCTTCTGTGTAGTTTCTATTTGAAGATATTCTTTTTCCACTATAGGCCCCTTAGCGCTCAGAATATCCACTTGCAGTTTCTACAGAAAGAGTGTTTCAGAAATGCTCCATCAAAAGTAAGATTGAACTCTGTTAGTTGAATGCACAGAACAGAAGGAAGTTTCACAGAATGCTTCTGTTTAGTTTTTATTTGAAGATATTCCTTTTTCCACTATAGGCCCCTTATTTCTCTGAACATCCACTTGCAGTTTCTACAGAAAGAGTGTTTCAGAAATGCTCCATCAAAAGTAAGCTTCAAGTCTTTCTGTTGAATGCACAGAACTGAAAGAAGTTTCACAGAATGATTCTGTGTGGTTTTTATTTGAAGATATTCCTATTTCCACTATAGTCCACTTAGCGCTCCGAATGTCCACTTGCAGTTTCTACAAAAATAGTGTTTCAGAACTGCTCAATCAAAACTAAGGTTCAACTCTGTCAGTTGAATGCACAGAACAGAAAGTAGTTTCACAGAATGCTTCTGTGTAGTTTTAATTTGAAGATAATCCTTTTTCCAATGTAGGCCCCTGAGCGCTCCAAATGTCCACTTGCAGTTTCTACTGGAAGAGTGTCTCAGAACTGCTCAATCAGAAGTTAGCTTCAATTCTGTTAGTTGAATGCACAGAACAGAAGGAAGTTTCACAGAATGCTAATGCGTAGTTTTTATTTGAAGGTATTCCATTTTCCACTATAAGCCGCTTAGCGCTCCGAACGTCCACTTGCAGTTTCTACAGAAAGATTGTTTCAGAACTGCTCAATCAAAAGTAAGGTTCAACTCTGTTAGTTGGATCCACAGAACAGCAAGTGGTTTCACAGAATGCTTCTGTGTAGTTTTTATTGGAAGATATTCCTTTTTCCACTATAGGCCCCTTAGCGCTCCGAATGTCCACTTTCAGTTTCTACAGAAAGAGTGTTTCAGAACTGCTCAATCAAAAGTTAGTTTCAACTCTGTTAGTTGAATACACAGAACAGAAAGTAGTTTCACAGAATGCTTCTGTTTAGTTTCTAGTTGAAGATATTCCTTTTTCCACTATAGGCCCCTTAGCGCTCTGAACGTCCACTTGCAGTTTCTACAGAAAGAGTGTTTCAGAAATGCTCCATCAAAAGTAAGCTTGAACTCTGTTTGTTGAATGCAGAGAACAGAAGGAAGTTTCACAGAATGCTTCTGTGTAGTTTTTATTTGAAGATATTACTTTTTCCACTATAGGCCCCTTAGGCCTCCGAATGTCCACGTGCAGTTTCTACAGTAAGAGTGTTTCAGAACTGCTCAATCAAAAGTAAGCTTCAAGAATTTCTGTTGAATGCACAGAACTGAAAGATGTTTCACAGAATGATTCTGTGCAGTTTCTATTTGAAGATATTCCTTTTTCCACTATAGGCCCCTTAGCGCTCAGAATGTCCACTTGCAGTTTCTATAGAAAGAGTGTTTCAGAACTGCTCAATCAAAAGTAAGCTTCAACTGTGTTAGTTGAATGCACAGAACAGAAGTAAGTTTCACAGAATGCTACTGTTTAATTTTATTTGAAGTTATTCCTTTTTCCACTATAGTACCCTTCTCGCTCAGTATGTCCACGTGCAGTTTCTACAGAAAGAGTGTTTCAGAACTGCTCAATCAAAAGTAAGGTTCAACTTCATTAGTTGAATGCACAGAACAGAAAGTAGTTTCACAAAATGCTTCTGTGTAGTTTTTATTGGAAGATATTCTTTTCCACTATACTCCCCTTAGCGCTCCGAATGTCCACTTTCAGTTTCTACAGAAAGAGTGTTTCATAACTGCTCAATCAAAAGTTAGTTTCAACTCTGTTAGTTGAATGCACAGAAGAGAAAGAGTTTCACAGAATGCTTCTGTGTAGTTTCTATTTGAAGATATTCCTTTTTCCACTATAGGCTCCTTAGCTCTCCAAATGTCCACTTGCAGTTTCTACAGAAAGAGTGTTTCAGAACTGCTCAATCAAAAGTAAGTTTCAGCTCTGTCAATTGAATGCACAGAACAGAAAGTAGTTTCACAGAATGCTTCTGTGTAGTTTTAATTTGAAGATAATCCTTTTTCCATTGTAGGCCCCTGAGCGCTCCGAATATCCACTTGCAGTTTCTACTGAAAGAGTGTTTCAGAACTGCTCAATCAGAAGTTAGCTTCGATCCTGCTAGTTGAATGAACAGAACAGAAGGAAGTTTCACAGAATGCTAATGTGTATTTTATATTTGATGATATTCTATTTTCTACTCTAAGCCTCTTAGCGGGCCGAAAGTCCACTTGCAGTTTCTACAGAAAGAGTGTTTCAGAACTGCTCAATCAAAAGTAAGGTTCAACTCTGTTAGTTGAATGCACAGAAAAGGAAGAAGTTTTCCAGAATGCTTCTGTGTAGTTTTTCTTTGAGGATATTTCTTTTTCCACTATTGGCGCCTTTGCGCTCCGAATGTCCACTTGCACTTTCTAGAGAGTCTTTCAGAACTGCTCAATCAAAGGTAAACTTCAAATGTCTTACTTGAATGTACAGAACAGAAAGAAGTTTCACAGAATGCTTCTGTGTAGTTTGTATTTGAAGATATTCCTCTTTCCACTATATGCCACTTAGTGCTCTGAATGTTCACTTGCAGTTTCTACAGAAAGTGTGTTTGAGAAGTGCTCAATCAAAACTAAGATTCAACTCATTTAGTTGAATGCATAGAACAGAAAGAATTTTCACAGTATGCTTCTGTGTAGTGTTTATTTGAAGATATTTCTTTTTTCACTATTGGACCCTTATCGCTCAGAATGTTCACTTGCAGTTTCTACAGAAAGAGTGTTTCAGAACTGCTCAATCAAAAGTAAGCTTCAACTCAGTTAGTTGAATGCACAGAAGAGAAGGAAGTTTCACAGAATGCTACTGTTTAGTTTTAATTTCAAGATATTCCTTTTTCCACTATAGTACCCTTAGCGCTCAGAATGTCCACGTGCAGTTTCTACAGAAAGAGTGTTTCCGAACTGCTCAATCAAAAGTAAGCTTCAACTCTGTTAGTTGAATGCACAGAACAGAAGGAAGTTTCACAGAATGCTTCTGTGTAGTTTTAATTTGAAGATATTCCTTTTTCCACTATAGGCGCGTTAGCGCTCCGAATGTCCACTTGCAGTTTCTACAGAAAGAGTGTTTCAGAACTGCTCCATCCAAAGTAAGGTTCAACTCTGTTAGTTGAATGCACAGAACAGAAAGAAGATTCACAGAATGCTTCTGTGTAGTTTTTTTTGAGGATATTTCTTTTTCCAGTATAGGCCCCTTTGAACTCCGAATGTCCACTTGCAGTTTCTACAGAAAGAGTGTTTCAGAACTGCTCAATCAAAAGTTAGTTCCAACTCTGTTAGTTGAGTGCACAGTACACAAAGTAGTTTCACAGAAAGCTTCTGTGTAGTTTTTATTGGAAGATATTCCTTTTTCCACTATAGGCCCCTTAGCGCTCCGAATGTCCACTTTCAGTTTCTACAGAAAGAGTGTTTCATAACTGCTGAATCAAAAGTTAGTTTCAACTCTGTAAGTTGAATGCACAGAACAGAAAGAAGTTTCACAGAATGCTTCTGTGTAGTTTCTATTTGGAGATATTTCTTTTTCCACTATAGGACACTTAACGCTCTGAATGTCCACTTGCAGTTTCTACAGAAGGAGTGTTGCAGAACTGCTCAATCAAAAGTAAGCTTCAACTCTGTCAGTTGAATGCACAGAAAAGTAGGAAGTTTTACAGAATGCTTCCATGTGGTTTTTATTTGAAGATATTTCTTTTTGTACTATTGGCCCCTTAGCACTCCGAATGTCCACTTGCCGTTTCTACAGAAACAGTGTCTCAGAACTGCTCAATCAAAACTGATGTTCAACTCTGTTAGTTGAATGCACAGAACAGAAAGTAGTTTCACAGAATGCTTCTGTGTAGTTTTAATTTGAAGATAATCCTTTTTCCAATGTAGGCCCCTGAGCTCTCCGAATGTCCACTTGTAGTTTGTACTGAAAGAGGTTTTCTGAACTGCTCAATCAAAACTAAGATTCAACTCTGTTAGTTGAATGCACAGAACAGAAAGTTGTTTCACAGAATGCTTCTGTGTAGTTTTTATTTGAAGATATTCCTTTTTCCAATATAGGCCCCTTCGCGTCCTGAATGTCCACTTGCAGTTTCTACAGAAATAGTTTATCAGAATTCCTCAATCAAAAGTAAGCTTCAACTCTGTTAGTTGAATGCACAGAACAGAAGCAAGTTGGACAGAATGCTTCTGTGTAGTTTTATATGAAGATATTCCTTTTTCCATTACTGGGCCCTTAGCGCTCCGAATGTCCACCTGCAGTTTGTACAGAAAGTGTTTTTCAGAACTGCTCAATCAAAAGTAAGCTGCAACTCTGTTAGTTGAATGCACAGAACAGAAGGAAGTTTCACAGAATTCTTCTGTGTAGTTTTCATTTGAAGATATTCCTTTTTCCACTATAGGCCCCTTTGAGCTCTGAATGTCCACATGCAGTATCTACAGAAAGAGTGTTTCAGAATTGCTCAATCAAAAGTAAGTTTCAACACTAAAAATTGAATGCACAGAACAGAGAGAAGTTTCACAGAATGCTTCTGTGTAGTTTTTATTTGCGGATACTCCTTTTTCCACTGTAGGTCCCTTAGCGCTCCGAATGTCCACTTGCAGTTTCTACAGAAAGAGTGTCTCAGAACTGCTCAATGAAAAGTAATGTTCAACTCTGTTGGTTGAATGAACAGAACAGAAGGACAATTCACAGAATCCTACACTCTAGTTTTTATTTGTAGATAGTCTTCTTCCACTATAGACCCTTTAGCGCTCTGAATGCCCACTTGCAGTTTCTACAGAAAGGGTGTTTCAGATCTGCTCAATCAAAACTAAGGTTCAACTCTGTTAGTTTAATGCACAGAAAAGAAAGAAGTTTCACAGAATGCTTCTGTGTAGTTTTTATTTGAAGGTATTACTTTTGCCACTATGGGACCCTTAGCGCTCCGAATGTCGAGGTGCAGTTTCTACAGAAAGAGTGTTTCAGAACTGCTCAATCAAAAGTAGGCTTCAAGTCCGTTAGTTGAATGCACAGAACAGGAAGAAGTTTCACAGAATGCTTCTGTGTAGTTTTTATTTGAAGATGTTCCTTTTTCCACTATAGGCCCCTTAGTTCTCCAAATGACCACTTGCAGGTTCTACAGAACAAGTGTTTCAGAACTGCTCAATCAAAAGTAAGTTTCAACTCTGTTAGTTGAATGCTCAGAACAGAAAGACGTTTCACAGAATGCTTCTGTGTCGTTTTTATTTGAAGATATACTTTTTCCACTATAATCATTTTAGCACTCCGAATATCCACTTGCAGTTTCTACAGAAAGTGTGTTTCAGAACTGCTCAATCAAAACTAAGGTTCAACTCTGTTAGTTGAATGCACAGAACAGAAAGAAGTTTCACAGAATGCTTCTGTGCAGTCTGTATATGAAGATATTCCTTTTTCCACTATAGGCCCCTTAGCGCTCGGAATGTCCACTTGCAGTATCTACAGAAAGTGTTTCAGAACTGCTGAATCAAAAGTAAGCTTCAACTCCGTCAGTTGAATGCACAGAACAGAAGGAAGTTTCACAGAATGCTTCTGTGTAGTTTTTCTTTAGGATATTTCTTTTTCCACTATAGGCCCCTTTGCCCTCGGAATGTCCACTTGCAGTTTCTACAGAAAGAGTGTTTCAGAACTGCTCAATAAAAGGTAAACTTCAACTGTCTTACTTGAATGCACCGAGCAGAAAGAAGTTTCACAGAATGCTTCTGTGTAGTTTGTATATGAAGATATTCCTTTTTTTACTACAAGCCCCTTAGCGCTCCGAATGGGACTTGCAGTTTCTACGGAAAGTGTTTCAGAGCTGCTCAATCAAAAGTAAGCTTCAACTCTGTTAGCTCAATGCAGAGAAAGCAAAGAATTTTCACAGTATGCTTCTGTGTAGTTTTTATTTGAGGATACTCCTTTTTCCTCTATAGGCCCCTTAGCGCTTCGAATGTCCACATACGGTTTCTACAGAAGGTGTTTCACAACTGCTCAATCAAAAGTAAGCTTCAACTCTGTTAGTTGAATGCATAGAAAAGAAAGACGTTTCACAGAATGCTTCTGTGCAATTTTTCTTTGAGGATATTCCTTTTTTTTTTTTTCTGTTTCTTACAGCATTTTCTTTTTTATTTATTTATTTACTTTTTTATTATACTTTAGGGTTTTAGGGTACATGTGCACAATGTGCAGGTTTGTTACATATGTATCCATGTGCCATGTTGATTTCCTGCACCCATTAACTCGTCATTTAGCATTAGGTGTATCTCCTAATGCTGTTCCTCCCCCATCCCCCCACCCCACAACAGTCCCCGGAGCGTGATGTTCCCCTTCCTGTGTCCATGAGTTCTCATTGTTCAATTCCCACCTATGAGTGAGAACATGCAGTGTTTGGTTTTTGTCCTTGCAATAGTTTGCTGAGAATGATGTTTTCCAGTTTCATCCATGTCCCTACAAAGGACACGAGCTCATCATTTTTTATGGCTGCATAGTATTCCATGGTGTATATGTGCCATATTTTCTTAATCCAGTCTATCGTTGTTGGACATTTGGGTAGGTTCCAAATCTTTGCTATTGTGAATAGTGCCGCAATAAACATACGTGTGCATGTGTCTTTATAGCAGCATGATTTATAGTCCTTTGGGTATATACCCAGTAATGGGATGGCTGGGTCAAATGGTATTTCTAGTTCTAGATCCCTGAGGAATCGCCACACTGACTTCCACAATGGTTTAACTAGTTTACAGTCCCACCAACAGTATAAAAGTGTTCCTATTTCTCCACATCCTCTCCAGCACCTGTTGTTTCCTGATTTCTTAATGATGACCATTCTAACTGGTGTGAGATGGTATCTCACTGTGGTTTTGATTTGCATTTCTCTGATGCCAGTGATGAGGAGCATTTCTTCATGTGTTTTTTGGCTGCATAAATGTCTTCTTTTGAGAAGTGTCTGTTCATGTCCTCTGCCCACTTTTTGAGGGGGATGTTTGTTTTTTTCTTGTAAATTTGTTTGAGTTCATTGTAGATTCTGGATATTAGCCCGTTGTCAGATGAGTAGGTTGCAAAAATTTTCTCCCATTGTGTAGGTTGCCTGTTCACTCTGATGATAGTTTCTTTTGCTATGCAGAAGCTCTTTAGTTTAATGAGATCCCATTTGTCGATTTTGACTTTTGTTGCCATTGCTTTTGGTGTTTTAGACATGAAGTCCTTGCCCACGCCTATGTCCTGAATGGTATTGCCTAGGTTTTCTTGAGGATATTCCTTTTTACACTGTAGGCCCGTTAGCGCTCTGAATGTCCACTTGCAGGTTCTACAGAACGAGTGTTTCAGAACTGCTCAATCAAAAGTAAGTTTCAACTCTGTTAGTTGAATGCTCAGAACAGAAGAATTTTCACAGAATGCTTCTGTGTAATTTTTATTTGAAGATATACTTTTTCCACTATAATCCTTTTAGCGCTCCGAATATCCACTTGCAGTTTCTACAGAAAGTGTGTTTCAGAACTGCTCAATCAAAACTAAGGTTCAACTCTGTTAGTTCAATGCACAGAACAGAAAGAAGTTTCACAGAATGCTTCTGTGTAGTCTGTATATGAAGATATTCCTTTTTCCACTATAGGCCCCTTAGCGCTCGGAATGTCCACTTGCAGTTTCTACAGAAAGTGTTTCAGAACTGCTCAATCAAAAGTTAGTTTCAACTCTGTTAGTTGAATGCACAGAACAGAAAGTAGTTTCACAGAATGCTTCTGTGTAGTTTTTATTTGAAGATATTACTTTTTCCACTACAGGCCCCTTAGCGCTCCGAATGTCCACTTGCAGTTTCTACAGAAAGAGAGTTTCAGAATTGCTCAATCAAAAGTAAGCTTCAACTCTGTTAGTTGAATGCGCAGAACAGAAGAAATTTTCACAGAATGCTTCAGTGTAGTTTTAACTTGAAGATATTCCTTTGTCCGGTGCAGGCCCCTTAGCGCTCCGAATGTCCACTTGCAGTTTCTACTGAAAGAGTGTTTCAGAACTGCTCAATCAGAAGTTAGCTTCAACTCTGTTTGTTGAATGCACAGAACAGAAGGAAGTTTCACAGAATGTTAATGTGTAGTTTTTATTTGAAGATATTTCATTTTCCACTACAACCTGCTTAGCGCTCCGAAAGTCCACTTGCAGTTTTTACAGAAAGAGAGTTTCAGAACTGCTCAATCAAAAGAACGGTTCAACTCTGTTAGTTGAATGCACAGAACAGAAAGAAGTTTCACAAAATGCTTCTTTGCAGTTTTTCTTTGAGGATATTCCTTTTTCCACTATAGGCCCTTTTGCGCTCCGAATGACCACTTGCAGTTTCTACAGAAAGAGTGTTTCAGAACTGCTCAATCAAAGGTAAACTTCAACTCTGTTAGTTGAATGCACAGAACAGAAAGTAGTTTCACAGAATGCTTCTGAGTAGTTTTTATTTGGAGATATTCCTTTTTCCACTATAGGTGCCTTAGCGCTCCGAATGTCCACTTGCAGTTTCTACAGAAAGAGTGTTTTATAAGTGCTCAATCAAAAGTAAGTTTCAACTCTGTTAGTTGAATGCATAGAAAAGAAAGACGTTTCACAGAATGCTTCTGTGCAATTTTTCTTTGAGGATATTCCTTTTTACACTGTAGGACCCTTAGTGCTTCGAATGTCCACTTGCAGGTTCTACAGAACGGGTGTTTCAGAACTGCTCAATCAAAAGTAAGTTTCAACTCCGTTAGTTGAATGCTCAGAACAGAAGAAGTTTCACAGAATGCTTCTGTGTAGTTTTTATTTGAAGATATACTTTTTCCTCTATAATCCTTTTAGCGCTCCGAATATCCACTTGCAGTTTCTACAGAAAGTGTGTTTCAGAACTGCTCAATCAAAACTAAGGTTCAACTCTGTTAGTTGAATGCACAGAACAGAAAGAAGTTTCACAGAATGCTTCTGTGTAGTCTGTATATGAAGATATTCCTTTTTCCACTATAGGCCCTTTAGCGCTTGGAATGTCCACTTGCAGTTTCTACAGAAAGTCTTTCAGAACTGCTTAATCAAAAGTAAGCTTCAACTCTGTTAGTTGAATGCACAGAACACAAAGAATTTTCACAGTATGCTTCTGTGCAGTTTTTATTTGGAGATATTTCATTTTCCACTATAGGACAGTTAACGCTCTGAATGTCCACTTGCAGTTTCTACAGAAAGAGTGTTGCAGAACTGCTCAATCAAAAGTAAGCTTCAACTCTGTCAGTTGAATGCACAGAAAAGAAGGAATTTTCACAGAATGCTTCTGTGTATTTTTTCTTTGAGGATATTTCTTTTTCCACTATAGGCCCCTTTGCACTCCGAATGTCCAATTGCAGTTTCTACAGAAAGAGAGTTTCAGAACTGCTCAATCAAAGGTAAACTTCAACTGTCTTACTTAAATGCACAGAGCCGAAAGAAGTTTCACAGAATGCTTCTGTGTAGTTTGTATATGAAGATATTCCTTTTTCCACTACAAGCCCCTTAGTGCTCTGAATGTCCACTTGCAGTTTCTACAGAAAGAGTGTTTCAGAACTGCTCCATCAAAAGTAAGCTTCAACACTGTTAGTTGAATGCACAGAACAGAAAGAATTTTCACAGTATGCTTCTGTGTGGTTTTTATTTGAAGATATTCCTTTTTCCACTATAGGCCCCTTAGCGCTCCAAATGTCCACGTGAAGTTTCTACAGAAAGAGTGTTTCACAACTGCTCAATCAAAAGTAAGCTTCAACTCCGTTAGTTGAGTGCACAGAATAGAAAGAAGTTTCACAGAATGCTTCTGTGCAGTTTTTATTTTAAGATGTTCCTTTTTCCACTATAGGCCACTTAGTGCTCCGAATGTCCACTTGCAGTTTCTTCAGAAAGAGTATGTCAGAATTGCTCAATCAAAAGATACTTGCAACTATGTTAGTTGAATGCACAGAACAGAAAGAAGTTTCACAGAATGCTTCTGTGTAGTTTTTATTTGAAGATATTCCTTTTTCCATTACTGGGCCCTTAGCGTTCCGAATGTCCACCTGCAGTTTGTACAGAAAGAGTGTTTCAGAACTGCTCAATGAAAAGTAAGCTTCAAATCTGTTAGTTGAATGCACAGAACAGAAGGTAGTTTCACAGAATTCTTCTGTGTAGTTTTCATTTGAAGATATTCCTTTTTCCACTATAGGCCCCTTTGCCCTGTGAATGTCCACGTGCAGTATCTACAGAAAGAGCGTTTCTGAATTGCTCAATCAAAAGTAAGTTTCAGGAGGTGGAGCGAAGATGGCCGAATAGGAACTGCTCCCCTCTCCAGCTCCCAGCCCCAGCGACACAGAAGACGCGTGATTTCTCCAATTCTGCTTGAAGTACCTGTTTCATCGCACTAGGGAGTGCCTAACAGTTGGTGCAGGACAGTCGGTGAAGCGCACTGTGCGCGAGCTGAAGCAGGGCGAGGCATTGCCTCACTCGGGAAGTGCAAGGGGTCAGGGAGTTCCCTTTCCTAGTCAAAGAAAGGGGAAACAGACGGCACCTGGAATATCAGGTCAGTCCCATCCTAATACTGCGCTTTTCCAATGGGCCTGGAAAACGGCACACTAGGAGATTGTGTCCCGCACCTGGCACGGAGGGTTCTATGCCCATGGGGTCTCACTGATTGCTAGCACAGCAGTCTGAGATCAACTGCAAGGCGGCAGCGAGGCTGGGGTAGGGGCGCCCGCCATTGCCCAGGCATGCATAGGTAAACAAAGCAGCCAGGAAGCTCGAACTGGGTGGAGCCCACCACAGCTCAAGGAGGCCTGCCTGCCTCTGTAGGCTCCACCTCTGGGGGCAGGGCACAGACAAACAAAAACTCAGCAAGAACCTCCACAGACTTAAATGTCCCTGTCTGACTGACAGCTTTGAAGAGAGTAGTGGTTCCCCCAGCATGCAGCTGGAGATCTGAGAATGGACAGACTGCCTCCTAAAGTGGGTCCCTCACCCCTGAGCAGCCTAACTGGGAGGCACCCCCCCAGTAGGGACAGACTGACACCTCATTCAACCGGGTACTCCTCTGAGACAAAACTTTCAGAGGAACTATCAGACAGCTGAAATTGTGGTCTTACGAAAATATGCTGCTCTGCAGCCACTGCTGCTGACACCCAGCCAAAGAGGGTCTGGAGTGGACCTCTAGTAAACTCCAACAGACCTGCAGCTGAGGGTCCTGTCTGGTAGAAGGAAAACTGACAAACAGAAAGGACATCCACACCAAAAACCCACCTGTACATCACCATAATCAAAGACAAAATGTAGATAAAACCACAAAGATGGGGAAAAAACAGAGCACAAAAACTGGAAACTCTAAAAAACAGAGCACTTCTCGTCCTCAAAAAGAACGCAGTTCCTCACCACCAACGGAACAAAGCTGGATGGAGGATGACTTTGATGAGTTGAGAGAAGAAGGCTTCAGACGAACAAACTACTCTGAGCTACGAGAGGAAATTCAAAACAATAGCAAAGAAGTTAAAAACTTTGAAAAAAAATTAGAAGAATGGATAACTAGAATAACCAATGGAGAGAAGGGCTTCAAGGAGCTGATGGAGCTGAAAGCCAAGTTTCGAGAACTACGCGAAGATTGCAGAAGCCTCAGTAGCAGATGCGATCAACTGGAAGAAAGGGTATCGCTGATGGAAGATGAAATGAATGAAATGAAGAGAGAAGGGAAGTTTAGAGAAAAAAGAATAAAAAGAAATGAACAAAGCCTCCAAGAAATTTGGGACTATGTGAAAAGACCAAACCTACGTCTGATTGGTGTACCTGAAAATGATGGGGAGAATGGAACCAAGTTGGAAAACACTCTGCAAGATATTATCCAGGAGAACTTCCCCAATCTAGCAAGGCAGGCCAGCATTCAGATTCAGGAAATACAGAGAACGCCACAAAGATACTCCTCGAGAAGGGCAACTCCAAGACACATAATTGTCAGATTCACCAAAGTTGAAATGAAGGAAAAAATGTTAAGGGCAGCCAGAGAGAAAGGTCGGGTTACCCACAAAGGGAAGCCCATCAGACTAACAGCTGATCTCTCAGCAGAAACTCTACAAGCCAGAAGAGAGTGGGGGCCGATATTCAACATTCTTAAAGAAAAGAATTTTCAACCCAGAATCTCCTATCCCGCCAAACTAAGCTTCATAAGTGAAGGAGAAATAAAATACTTTACAGACAAGCAAACGCTGAGTGATTTTGTTACCACCAGGCCTGCCCTAAAAGAGCTCCTGAAGGAAGCACTAAACATGGAAAGGAACAACCGGTACCAGCCACTGCAAAAACATGCCAAATTGTAAAGACCATCGAGGCTAGGAGGAAACTATAGCAACTAACAAGCAAAATAACCAACTAATATCATAATGACAAGATCAGATTCACACATAACAATTTTAACGTTAAATGTAAATGGGCTAAATGCTCCAATTAAAAGACACAGACTGGCAAACTGGATAAGGAGTCAGGACCCATCAGTGTGCTGTATTCAGGAAACCCATCTCACGTGCAGAGACACACATAGACTCAAAATAAAGGGATGGAGGAAGATCTATGAAGCAACTGGAAATCAAAAAAAGGCAGGGGTTGCAATCCCAGTCTCTGATAAAATAGACTTTAAACCAACAAAGATCAAAAGAGACAAAGATGGCCATTACATAATGGTAAAGGGATCAATTCAACAAGAAGAGCTAACTATCCTAAATATATATGCACCCAACACAGGAGCACCCAGATTCATAAAGCAAGTCCTCAGTGACCTACAAAGGGACTTAAACTCCCACACAATAATAATGGGAGATTTTAACACCCGACTGTCAGCATTAGAGAGATCAACGAGACAGAAAGTTAACAAGGATATCCAGGAATTGAACTCAGCTCTACATAAAGAGGACCTAATAGACATCTACAGAACTCTCCACCCCAAGTCAACAGAATATACATTTTTTTCAGCACCACACCACACCTATTCCAAAATTGACCACATAGTTGGAAGTAAAGCTCTCCTCAGCAAATGTAAAAGAACAGAAATTATAACAAACTGTCTCTCAGACCACAGTGCAATCAAACTAGAACTCAGGATTAAGAAACTCACTCAAAACCGCTCATCTATATGGAAACTGAACAACCTGCTCCTGAATGACTATTGGGTACATAATGAAATGAAGGCAGAAATAAAGATGTTCTTTGAAACCAACGAGAACAAAGACACAACATACCAGAATCTCTGGGACACGTTCAAAGCAGTGTGTAGAGGGAAATTTATAGCACTAAATGCCCACAAGAGAAAGCAGGAAAGATCCAAAATTGACACCCTAACATCACAATTAAAAGAAATAGAAAAGCAAGAGCAAACATATTCAAAAGCCAGCAGAAGGCTAGAAATAACTAAAATCAGAGCAGAACTGAAGGAAATAGAGACACAAAAAACCCTTCAAAAAATTAATGAATCCAGGAGCTGGTTTTTTGAAAAGATCAACAAAATTGATGGACCACTAGCAAGACTAATAAAGAAGAAAAGAGAGAAGAATCAAATAGATGCAATAAAAAACGAAAAAGGGGATATCACCACCAATCCCACAGAAATACAATCTACCATCAGAGAATACTACAAACACGTCTATGCAAATAAACTAGAAAATCTAGAAGAAATAGATAAATTCCTCGACAAATACACCCTCCCAAGACTAAACCAGGAAGAAGTTGAATCTCTGAATAGACCAATAACAGGTTCTGAAATTGTGGCAATAATCAATAGCTTACCAACCAAAAAGAGTCCACGACCTGATGGATTCACAGCTGAATTCTACCAGAGGTACAAGGAGGAACTGGTACCATTCCTTCTGAAACTATTCCAATTGATAGAAAAAGAGGGAATCCTCCCTAACACATTTTACGAAGCCAGCATCGTCCTGATACCAAAACCTGGCAGAGACTTAACGAAAAAAGAGAATTTCAGACCAATATCCTTGCTGAACATTGATGCAAAGATCCTCAATAAAATACTGGCAAACCGAATCCAGCAGCACATCAAAAAGCTTATACACCATGATCAAGTGGGCTTCATCCCTGGGATGCAAGGCTGGTTCAACATACGCAAATCAATAAATGTAATCCAGCATATAAACAGAACCAAAGACGAAAATCACATGATTATCTCAATAGATGCAGAAAAGGCCTTTGACAAAACTCAACAACCCTTCATGCTAAAAACTCTGAATATATTAGGTATTGATGGGACATATCTCAAAATAATAACAGCTATCTCTGACAAACCCACAGCCAATATCATACTGAATGGGCAAAAACTGGAAGCATTCCCTCTGAAAACTGGCACAAGACAGGGATGCCCTCTCTCACCACTCCTATTCAACATAGTGCTGGAAGTTCTGGCCAGAGCAATCAGGCAGGAGAAGGAAATAAAGGGTATTCAATTAGGAAAAGAGGAAGTCAAATTGTCCCTGTTTGCAGATGACATGATTGTATATCTAGAAAACCCCATTGTCTCAGCCCAAAATCTCCTTAAGCTGATTAGCAACTTCAGCAAATTCTCAGGATACAAAATTAATGTACAAAAATGACAAGTATTCTTGTACACCAATAACAGACAAACAGAGAGCCAAATCATGAGTGAACTCCCATTCACAATTGCTTCAAAGAGAATAAAATACCTAGGAATCCAACTTACAAGGGATGTGAAAGACCTCTTCAAGGAGAACTACAAACCACTGCTCAATGAAATAAAAGAGGATACAAACAAATGGAAGAACATTTCATGCTCATGGGTTGGAAGAATCAATATCGTGAAAATGGCCATACTGCCCAAGGTAATTTATAGATTCAATGCCATCCCCATCAAGCTACCAATGGCTTTCTTCACAGAATTGGAAAAAACTACTTTAAAGTTCATATGGAACCAAAAAAGAGCCCGCATCGCCAAGTCAATCCTAAGCCAAAAGAACTAAGCTGGAGGCATCACTCTACCTGACTTTAAACTATACTACAAGGCTATAGTAACCAAAACAGCATGGTACTGGTACCACAACAGAGACATAGATCAATGGAACAGAACAGAGCCCTCAGAAATGATGCCGCATAGCTACAACTATCTGATCTTTGACAAACCTGACAAAAACAAGAAATGGGGAAAGGATTCCCTATTTAATAAATGGTGCTGGGAAAACTGGCTAGCCATATGTAGAAAGCTGCAAATGGATCACTTCCTTACACCTTATACAAAAATTAATTCAAGATGGATTAAAGACTTATATGTTAGACATAAAACCATTAAAATCCTACAAGAAAACCTAGGCATTACCATTCAGGACATAGGCATGGGCAAGGACTTCATGTCTAAAACACCAAAAGCAATGGCAACAAAAGCCAAAATCAACAAATGGGATCTCATTAAACTAAAGAGCTTCTGCACAGCAAAAGAAACTATCATCAGAGTGAACAGGCAACCTACAGAATGGGAGAAAATTTTCACAACCTACTCATCAGACAAAGGGCTAATATCCAGAATCTACAATGAACTCAAACAAATTTACAAGAAAAAAACAAACAACCCCATCAAAAAGTGGGAAAGGACATGAACAGACACTTCTCAAAAGAAGACATTTATGCAGCCAAAAAACACATGAAGAAATGCTCATCATCACTGGCCATCAGAGAAATGCAAATCAAAACCACAGTGAGATACCATCTCACACCAGTTAGAATGGCCATCATTAAGAAATCAGGAAACAACAGGTGCTGGAGAGGATGTGGAGAAATAGGAACACTTTTACACTGTTGATGGGACTGTAAACTAGTTAAACCATTGTGGAAATCAGTGTGGCGATTCCTCAGGGATCTAGAACTAGAAATACCATTTGACCCAGCCATCCCATTACTGGGTATATACCCAAAGGACTATAAATCATGCTGCTATAAAGACACATGCACACGTATGTTTATTGCAGCACTATTCACAATAGCAAAGAGTAGGAACCAACCCAAATGTCCAACAACGATAGACTGGATTAAGAAAATGTGGCACATATACACCATGGAATACTATGCAGCCATAAAAAAGGATGAGTTCGTGTCCTTTGTAGGGACATGGATGAAACTGGAAAACATCATTCTCAGTAAACTATCGCAAGGACAAAAAACCAAACACCGCATGTTCTCACTCATAGGTGGGAATTGAACAATGAGAACTCATGGACCCAGGAAGGGGAACATCACACTCTGGGGACTGTTGTGGGGTGGGGCGAGGGGGGAGGGACAGCATTAGGAGATACACCTAATGCTAAATTACGAGTTAATGGCTGCAGGAAATCAACGTGGCACATGGATACATATGTAACAAACCTGCACACTGTGCACATGTACCCTAAAACACTAAAGTATAATAAAAAAATAAAAATAAAAAAAGTAAGTTTCAACACTATAAGTTGAATGCACACAACAGAAAGAAGTTTCACAGAATGCTTCTGTGTAGTCTTTATTTGAGGAAACTCCTTTTTCCACTGTAGGTCCCTTAGCGATCTGAATGTCCACTTGCAGTTTCTATAAAAAGAGTGTCTCAGAACTGCTGAATGAAAAATAATGTTCAACTCTGTTGATTGAATGAACAGAACAGAAAGACGATTCACAGAATCCTTCACTCTAGTTTTTATTTGTAGATAGTCTTTTTCCACTATAGTCCCATTAGCGCTCCGAATGTACACTTGCAGTTTCTACAGAAAGTGTGTTTCAGATCTGCTCAATCAAAACTAAGGTTCAACTCTGTTAGTTTAATGCACAGAAAAGAAAGAAGTTTCACAGAATGCTTCTGTGTAGTTTTTATTTGAAGATATTACTTTTGCCACTATATGTCCCTTAGCGCTCCGAATGTCCACTTGCAGTTTCTACAGAAAAAGTGTTTCAGAACAGCTCAATCAAAAGTAGGCTTCAACTCCATTAGTTGAATGCACAGAACAGAAAGAAGTTTCACAGAATGCTTCTGTGTAGTTTTTATTTGAAGATGTTCCTTTTTCCACTATAGGCCCCTTAGCGCTCCAAATGTCCACTTACAGATTCTACAGAACGAGTGTTTCAGAACTGCTCAATCAAAAGTAAGTTTCAACTCTGGTAGTTGAATGCTCAGAACAGAAAGAAGTTTCACAGAATGCTTCTGTGTAGTTTTTATTTGAAGATATACTTTTTCCACTATAATCATTTTAGCGCTCCAAATATCCACTTGCAGTTTCTACAGAAAGTGTGTTTCAGAACTGCTCAATCAAAACTAAGGTTCAACTCTGTTAGTTCAATGCACAGAACAGAAAGAAGTTTCACAGAATGCTTCTGTGTAGTCTGTATATGAAGATATTACTTTTTCCACTATAGGCCCCTTAGCGCTCGGAATGTCCACTTGCAGTATCAACAGAAAGTGTTTCAGAACTGCTCAATCAAAAGTAAGCTTCAACTCTGTTAGTTGAATGCACACAACACAAAGAATTTTCACAGTATGCCTCTGTGCAGTTTTTATTTGAAGATATTAATTTTTCCACTACAGGACACTCAGCGCTCTGAATGTCCACTTGCAGTTTCTACAGAAAGAGTGTTTCAGAACTGCTGAATCAAAAGTAAGCTTCAACTCTGTTAGTTGAATGCACAGAACAGAAGGAAGTTTCACAGAATGCTTCTGTGTAGTTTTTCTTCAGGATATTTCTTTTTCCACTATAGGCCCCTTTACACTCGGAATGTCCACTTGCAGTTTCTACACAAAGAGTGTTTCAGAACTGCTCAATTAAAGGTAAACTTCAACTGTCTTACTTGAATGCGCAGAGCAGAAAGAAGTTTCACAGAATGCTTCTGTGTAGTTTGTATATGAAGATATTCCTTTTTTAACTACAAGCCCCTTAGCGCTCCGAATGTAGACTTGCAGTTTCTACAGAAAGAGTTTCAGAACTGCTCAATCAAAAGTAAACTTCAACTCTGTTAGTTGAATGCACAGAAAGGAAAGAATTTTCACAGTATGCTTCTGCGTAGTTTTTATTTGAGGATACTCCTTTTTCCACTATAGGCGCCTTAGCGCTTCGAATGTCCACATACAGTTTCTACAGAAAGTGTTTCAGAACTGCTCAATCAAAAGTAAGCTTCAACTCTGTTAGTTGAATGCACAGAACAGAAAGAATTTTCACAGTATGCTTCTGTGTAGTTTTTATTTGAAGATATTCCTTATTCCACTATAGGCCCCTTAGCCCTCCGAATGTCCATGTGCAGTTTCTACAGAAAGAGTGTTTCAGAACTGCTCAATCAAAAGTAAGCTTCAACTCTGTTAGTTGAATGCACAGAACAGAAAGAAGTTTCACAGAATGCTTCTCTGTAGTTTTTATTTAAAGATATTCCTTTTTACACTATAGGCGCCATAGCGCTCCAAATTCCGCCTGTAGTTTCCTTAGAAGGAATGTTTCAGAACTTCTCAATCAAAAGTTAGCTTTAACTCTGTTAGTTGAATGCACAGAACAGAAAGAAGTTTCACAGAATGCTTCTGTGTAGTTTTTATTTGAAGATATTACTTTTTCCACTATATGTCCCTTAGCGCTCCGAATGTCCACTTGCAGTTTCTAAAGAAAAAGTGTCTCAGAACTGCTCAATCAAAACTAAGGTTCAACTCTGTTAGTTGAAAGCACGGAACAGAAAGAAATTCACAGAATTCTTCTCTGTAGTTTTATTTGAAGATATTCCTTTTTTCACTGTAGGACCCTCAGCGCTACGAATGTCCAGCTTCAGTTACTACAGAAAGAGTGTCTCAGAACTGCTCAATCAAAAGTAAGCTTCAACTCTCTTAGTTGAATGCACAGAACAGAAGGGAGTTTCACAGAATGCTTCTGTGTAGTTTTTACTTGAAGATATTCCTGTTTCCACTGTAGGCCCCTTAGCACGCCGAATGTCCACTTTCAGCTTCTACAGAAAGAGTGTTTCACAACTGCTCAATCAAATGTAGGCTACAACTCTGTTAGGTGAATGCACAGAACAGAAAGACGTTTCACAGAATTCTTCTGTGTAGTTTTTATATGAAGATATTCTTTTTCCACTAGAGGACATTTAGCGCTCCGAATGTCCACTTGCTCTTTCTACAGAAAGTGTGTTTCAGAACTGCTCAATCAAAACTAAGGTTGAACTCTGTTAGTTGAATGCACAGAACAGAAAGAACTTTCACAGAATGCTTCTATGTAGTTTTTATTTGATGATATACCTTTTTCCACTATATGCTCTTAGTGTTCTCAATGTCCACTTGAAGTTTCTTCAGAAAGAGTGTTTCAGAACTGCTCAATCAGAAGTAAGGTTCAACTCTGTTAGTTGAATGCACAGAAAAGAAGGAAGTTTCACAGAATGCTTCTTTGTAGTTTGTATTGGCAGATATTACTTTTTCCACTATAGGCCCCTTTAGCGCTGCGAGTGTCCACTTGCAGTTTCTACACAAAGAGTTTGAGAACGGCTGAATCAAAAGTAAGCTTCAATTCTGTTAGTTGAATGCACAGAACAGAAAGAATTTTCACAGTATGCTTCCGTGTAGTTTTTATTTGAAGATATTCCTTTTTGCACTATAGGACACTTAACTCTCCGAATATCCACTTGTACTTTCTACAGAAACTGTTTCAGAACTGCTCAATCAAAAGTAAGCTGCAAATCTGTAAGTTGAATGCACAGAACAGAAAGAATTTACGCAGAATTCTTCTGTGTAGTTTTTATTTGAAGATATTCCTTTTTCCACTATAGGACCCTTATCGCTCAGAATGTCCACTTGCAGTTTCTGCAGAAAGAGTGTCTCAGAACTGTTCAATCAAAAGATACTTTCAACTACGTTAGTTGAATGCACAGAACAGAAAGAAGTTTCACAGAATGCTTCTGTGTAGTTTTTATTTGAAGATATTCCTTTTTCCACTATAAGCCCCTTAGCGCTCCGAATGTCCACCTGTAGATTTTACAGTAAGAGTGTTTCAGAAGTGCTCAATCAAAAGTAAGCTTCAAATCTGTTTGTTTAATGCACAGAAAAGGAAGAAGTTTCACAGAATGCTTCTGTGTAGTTTTTATTTGAGGATATTCCTTTTTCAACTATACGCCCTAAGTGCTCCGAATGTCCACTTGCAGTTTCTACAGAAAGAGTGATTCAGAGCTGCTCAATCAGAAGTCATGTTCAACTCTGTTAGTTGAATGCACAGAACAGAAGGAAGTTTCACAGAATGCTTCTGTGTAATTTGTACTTGAAGATATTCCTTTTTCCACTATAGGCCACTTAGCGCTCCGAATGTCCACTTGCAGTTTCTACAGAATGTGTTTCAGAACTGCTCCATCAAAAGTAAGCTTCCACTCTGTTAGTTGAATGCACAGAACAGAAGGAATTTTCACAGTATGCTTCTGTGTGGTTTTTATTTGAAGATATTCCTTTTTCCACTATCGCACCCTTCACACTCCGAATGTCCACTTGCAGTTTCTACAGAAAGAGTGTTTCAGAACTGCTCTATCAAAAGTAAGCTTCAAATATGTTAGTTGAACGCACAGAACAGAAGGAAGTTTCACAGAATGCTTCTGTGTAGTTTTTATTTGAAGATATTCCTTTTTCCACTATAGGACCCTTAGCGCTCTGAATGTCCACCTGCAGTTTCTAGGGAAAGAGTGTTTCACAACTGCTCCATCAAAAGTAAGCTTCAAATCTGCTAGTTGAATGCACAGAACAGAAGGAAGTTTCACAGAATGCTTCTGTGGAGTTTTTATTTGAAGATATTCCTTTTTCCACTATAGGCCCCTTAGCGCTCTGAATGTCCAACTGCAGTTTCTACAGAAAGAGTGTTTCAGAACTGCTCGATCAAATGTTAGCTTCAACTCTGTTAGTTGAATGTACAGAATAGAAAGAAGTTTCACAGAATGCTTCTGTGCAGTTTTTATTTGAAGATATCCTTTTTCCACTATAGGCCATTTAGGGCTCAGAATGTCCACTTGCAATATCTACAGAAAGTGTTTTTCAGATCTGCTCAATGAAAACTAAGGTTCATCTCTGTTAGTTGAAAGCACAGGATAGAAAGAAGTTTCACAGAATACTTCTCTGTAGTTTTATTTGAATATATTCCTTTTTCCACTATATGCCCCTTAGCGTTCCGAAGGTCCACCTGCAGTTTCTACAGAAAGAGTGTTTCAGAACTGCTCAATCAAAAGTACGCTTCAACTGTGTGCGTTGAATGCACAGAACAGAAGGAAATTTCACAGAATGCTTCTGTGTAGTTCTAATTTGTTGATATTCCTTTTTCCACTACAGGCCACTTTGGCCTCCGAATGTCCACGTGCAGTTTCTACAGAAAGAGTGTTTCAGAACTGCTCAATCAAAAGTAAGATTTAGCTCTGTTACGTGAATGCGCAGAATAGAAAGGAGTTTCACAGAATGCTTCTGTGTAGTTTTTAATTGAAGATATTCCTTTTTCCTCTATAGGCCCTTTAGCACTCCGAATGTCCAATTGCAGTTTCTAAAGAAAGTATGTTTCAAAACTGCTCAATCAGAAGTAAGGTTCAACTCTGTTAGTTGAATGAACAGAACAGAAGGATGCTTCACAGAATGCTTCTGTGTAGTTTGTATTTGAAGATATTCCTTTTTCCACTATAGGTCCCTTAGCTCTCTGAATGTCCATTTGCAGTTTCTACAGAAAGAGTGTTTCAGAACTGCTCAATCAAATGTAAGCTTCAACTCTGTTTGTTGAATGCACAGAAGAGAAGGAAGTTTCACGGAATGCTTCTGAGTAGTTTTTATTTGAAGATATTCCTTTTCCCACTATAGGCCCCTTAGCGCTCCGAATGTCCACCTGCAGTTTCTACAGAAAGAGTGTTTCACAACTGCTAAATCAAAAGTAAGCTTCAACTCTGTTAGTTGAATGCTCAGAACAGAAAGGTGTTTCACAGAATGCTTCTGTGTAGTTTTTATTTGAAGATGTTCCTTTTTCCACTACAGGCCCCTTAGCGCTCCGAATGTCCACGTGCAGTTTCTACAGAAAGAGTGTTTCAGAACTGCTCAATCAAAAGTAAGATTCAACTCTGTTAGTTGAATCCACAGAACAGAAAGAAGTTTCACTGAATGATTCTGTGTAGTTTTTATTTGAAGATATTCCTTTTTCCAGTGTAGGCCCGTTAGCGCTCCGGATGTCCACTTGCAGTTTCTACTGAAAGAGTGTTTCAGAACTGCTCAATCAAAAGTAAGCTTCAAGTCTTTTTGTTGAATGCACAGAACTGGAAGGATTTCACAGAATGATTCTGTGTAGTTTTTATTTGAAGATATTCTTTTTTCCACTATAGGCCCCTTAGCGCTGCAAATGCCCACTTGCTGTTTCTACAGAAAGAGTGTTTCAGAACTGCTCAATCAAAACTAAGGTTCAACTCTGTTAGTTTAATGCACAGAACACAAAGTAGTTTCACAGAATGCTTCTGTGTAGTTTTAATTTGAAGATAATCCTTTTTGCAATGTAGGTCCCTTAGCGCTCTGAAGGTCCGCTTGCAGTTTCTACAGAAAGAGAGTTTCAGAACTGCTCAATCAAAAGTCAGTTTCAACACTGTTAGTTGAATGCACAAAACAGAAAAATTTCACAGAATGCTTCTGTGTAGTTTTTATTTGAAGATATTCCTTTTTATACTTTAGTCCCCTTAGCGCTCTGAATGTCCACTTGCAGTTTCTACAGAAAGAGTGTTTCAGAACTGCTCAATCAAAAGTACGCTTCAACTGTGTTAGTTGAATGCCCAGAACAGAAGGAAATTTCACAGAATGCTTCTGTGTAGTTCTAATTTGATGATATTCCTTTTTCCACTATAGGCCACTTAGGCCTCCGAATGTCCACGTGCAGTTTCTACAGAAAGAGTGTTTCAGAACTGCTCAATCAAAAGTCAGATTCAGCTCTGTTAGTTGAATGCGCAGAACAGAAAGAAGTTTCACAGAATGCTTCTTGGTAGTTTTTATTGGAAGATAATCCTTTTTCACCTATAGGCCCCTTAGCGCTCCGAAAGTCCACTTGCAGTTTCTACAGCAAGATTATTTCAGAACTGCTGAATCAAAAATAAGCTTCAACTCTCTTAGCTGAGTGCAGAGAACAGACAGAAGTTTCACAGAATGCTTCTGTGTAGTTTATAATTGAAGATATTCCTTTTTCCTCTATAGGCTCTTTAGCACTCCGAATGTCCAATTACAGTTTCTACAGAAAGTGTGTTTCAAAACTGCTCAATCAGAAGTAAGGTTCAACTCTGTTAGTTGAATGCACAGAACAGAAGGATGCTTCACAGAATGCTTTTGTGTAGTTTGTATTTGAAGATATTCCTTTTTCCACTATAGGCCCCTTAGCTCTCCGAATGTCTACTTGCAGTTTCTACAGAAAGAGTGTTTCGGAACTGCTCAATCAAATGTAAGCTTCAAGTCTTTTAGTTGAATGCACATAATAGTAAGAAGTTTCACAGAATGCTTCTGTGTAGTTTTTATTTGAAGATATTCCTTTTGCCACTATGGGACCATTAGCGCCCCAAATTTCCATTTGCAGTTTCTACAGAAAGAGTGTTTCAGAACTGCTCAATCAAAAGTAAGCTTCAACTCTGCTTGTTGAATGCACAGAACAGAAGGAAGTTTCACAGAATGCTTCTGTGTAATTTGTACTTGAAGATATTCCTTTTTCCACTATAGGCCACTTAGCGCTCCGAATGTCCACTTGCAGTTTCTACAGAATGTGTTTCAGAACTGCTGCATCAAAAGTAAGCTTCTACTCTGTTAGTTGAATGCACAGAACAGAAAGAATTTTCACAGTATGCTTCTGTGTGGTTTTTATTTGAAGATATTCCTTTTTCACTATCGCACCCTTCACACTCCGAATGTCCACTTGCAGTTTCTACAGAAAGAGTGTTTCAGAACTGCTCTATCAAAAGTAAGCTTCAAATCTGTTAGTTGAATGCACAGAACAGAAGGAAGTTTCACAGAATGCTTCTGTGTAGTTTTTATTTGAAGATATTCCTTTTTCCACTATAGGACCCTTAGCGCTCTGAATGTCCACCTGCAGTTTCTAGGGAAAGAGTGTTTCACAACTGCTCCATCAAAAGAAAGCTTCAAATCTGCTAGTTGAATGCACAGAACAGAAGGAAGTTTCACAGTATGCTTCTATGTAGTTTTTATTTGAAGATATTCCTTTTTCCACTATAGGCCCCTTAGCGCTCTGAATGTCCAACTGCAGTTTCTACAGAAAGAGGGTTTCAGAACTGCTCGATCAAAAGTTAGCTTCAACTCTGTTAGTTGAATGTACAGAATAGAAAGAAGTTTCACAGAATGCGTCTGTGCAGTTTTTATTTGAAGATATCCTTTTTCCACTATAGGCCATTTAGGGCTCCGAATGTCCACTTGCAATATCTACAGAAAGTGTTTTTCAGATCTGCTCAATGAAAACTAAGGTTCATCTCTGTTAGTTGAAAGCACAGGATAGAAAGAAGTTTCACAGAATGCTTCTCTGTAGTTTTATTTGAATATATTCCTTTTTCCACTATATGCCCCTTAGCGTTCCGAACGTCCACCTTCAGTTTCTACAGAAAGAGTGTTTCAGAACTGCTCAATCAAAAGTACGCTTCAACTGTGTTAGTTGAATGCACAGAACAGAAGGAAATTTCACAGAATGCTTCTGTGTAGTTCTAATTTGATGATATTCCTTTTTCCACTATAGGCCACTTAGGCCTCCGAATGTCCACGTGCAGTTTCTACAGAAAGAGTGTTTCAGAACTGCTCAATCAAAAGTCAGATTCAGCTCTGTTAGTTGAATGCGCAGAACAGGAAGAAGTTTCACAGAATCCTTCTGGGTAGTTTTTATTGGAAGATAATCCTGTTTCACCTATAGGCCCCTTAGTGCTCCGAAAGTCCACTTGCAGTTTCTACAGCAAGATTATTTCAGAACTGCTGAATCAAAAATAAGCTTCAACTCTCTTAGCTGAGTGCAGAGAACAGACAGTAGTTTCACAGAATGCTTCTGTGTAGTTTATAATTGAAGATATTCCTTTTTCCTCTATAGGCTCTTTAGCACTCCGAATGTCCAATTACAGTTTCTACAGAAAGTGTGTTTCAAAACTGCTCAATCAGAAGTAAGGTTCAACTCTGTTAGTTGAATGCACAGAACAGAAGGATGCTTCACAGAATGCTTCTGTGTAGTTTGTATTTGAAGGTATTCCCTTTTCCACTATAGGCCCCTTAGCTCTCCGAATGTCCACTTGCAGTTTCTACAGAAAGAGTGTTTCAGAACTGCTCAATCAAATGTAAGCTTCAAGTCTTTTAGTTGAATGCACATAACAGTAAGAAGTTTCACAGAATGCTTCTTTGTAGTTTTTATTTGAAGATGTTCCTTTTTCCACTATAGGCCCCTTAGCGCTCCGAATGCCCTCTTGCAGTTTCTTCAGAAAGAGTGTTTCAGAATTGCTCAATCAAAAGATACTTTCAACTATGTTAGTTGAATGCAGAGAACAGAAAGAAGTTTCACAGAATGCTTCTGTGTAGTTTTTATTGGAAGATATTCCTTTTTCCACTATAAGCCCCTTAGCATTCTGAATGTCCACTTGTAGTTTCTATAGAAATAGTTTATCAGAATTCCTCAATCAAAAGTTAGCTTCAACTCTGTTAGTTGAATGCACAGAACAGAAGCAAGTTTGACAGAATGCTTCTGTGTAGTTTTATTTGAAGATATTCCTTTTTCCATTACAGGCCCCTTAGCGCTCCTAATGTCCACCTGCAATTTGTACAGAAAGTGTGTTTCAGAACTGCTCAGTGAGAAGTAAGCTTCAACTCTGTTAGTTGAATGCACAGAATAGAAGGAAGTTTCACTAAATGCTTCTGTGTAGTTTTTATTTGAACATGTTCCTTTTTCCACTATAGGCCCTTATGCACTCCGAATGTCCACGTGCAGTAACTACAGAAGGAGTGTTTCAGAATTGCTCAATCAAAAGTAAGTTTCAAAACTATAAGTTGAATGCAGAGAAACCAAAGAAGTTTCACAGAATGCTTCTGTGTAGTTTTTATTTGAGGATACTCCTTTTTCCAATGTAGGTCCCTTAGCGCTCCGTATGTCCCCTTGCAGTTTCTACAGAAAGAGTGTCTCAGAACTGCTCAATGAAAAGTAATGTTCAACTCTGTTAGTTGAATGAACAGAACAGAAAGTCGTTTCAAAGAATACTTCATTCTAGTTTTTATTTGTAGATAGTCTTTTTCCACTATAGTCCCTTTATCGCTCCGAATGTCCACTTGCAGTTTCTACAGAAAGTGTGTTTCAGATCTGCTGAATGAAAACTAAGGTTCAATTCAGTTATGTTAATGCACAGAAAAGAAAGAAGTTTCACAGAATGCTTCTGTGTAGTTTTTATTTGAGGATATTCCTTTTTGCACTATATGCCCTTAGTGCTCCGAATGCCAACATGCAGTTTCTACAGAAAGAGTGTTTCAGAGCTGCTCAAGTAGAAGTAAGGTTCAACTCTGTTAGTCGAATGCAGACAACAGAAGGAAGTTTCACAGAATGCTTCTGTGTAGTTTGTACTTGGAGTTATTCCTTTTTCCAAAATAGGCCCATTAGCGCTCCAAATGTCCACTTGCAGTTTCTGCCGAAAGTGTCTTAGAACTGCTCCATCAAAAGTAAACTTCAACTCTGTTAGTTGAATGCACAGAACAGAAAGAATTTTCACTGTATGCTTCTGTGTAGTTTTTATTTGAAGATATTTCTTTTTCCACTATAGGCCCCATAGCGCTCCGAATGTCCACTTGCAGTTTCTACAGAAACAGTGTTTCAGAACTTCTCAATCAAAAGTAAGCTTCAACTCTTTTAGTTGAAAGCACAGAACAGAAAGTAGTTTCACAGAATGCTTCTGTGTAGTTTTGATTTGAAGATGTTCCTTTTTCCACTATAGGCCCCTTAGCGCTCTGAATATCCACTTGCAGTTTCTATAGAAATAGTTTATCAGAATTGCTCAATCAAAATAAGCTTCAACTCTGTTAGTTGAATGCACAGAATAGAAGCAAGGTTCACAGAATGCTTCCGTGTAGTTTTATTTGAAGATATTTCTTTTTCCACTATAGACCCCTTAGCGCTCCGAATGTCCACTTGCAGTTTCTACAGAAAGAGTGTCTCAGAACTGCTCAATGAAAAGTAATGTTCAACTCTGTTAGTTGAATGAACAGAACAGAAAGACGTTTCACAGAATCTTCTCTGTAGTTTTTATTTGTAGATATTCTTTTTCCGCTATAGTCCCTTTAGCGCTCCGAGTGTCCACTTACAGTTTCTACAGAAAGAGTGCTTCAGAACTCCTCAATAAAAAGTAAGCTTCAACTCTGTTAATTGAATGCACAGAACAGAAAGAATTTTCACAGTATGCTTCTTTGTAGTTTTTATTTGAGGATATTCCTTTTTCCACTATAGGCCCCTTAGCGCTCCGAATGTCCACGTGCAGTTTCTACAGAAAGAGGGTCTCATAACTGCTCAATCAAATGTAAGTTTCAACTCTGTTAGTTGAATCCACAGAACAGAAAGAAGCTTCACTGAATGATTCTGTGTAGTTTTTATTTGAAGATATTCCTTTTTCCAGTGTAGGCCCCTTGGCGCTCCGGATGTCCACTTGCAGTTTCTACTGAAAGAGTGTTTCAGAACAGCTCAATCAAAAGTAATCTTCAAGTCTTTTTGTTGAATGCACAGAACTGAAAGAATTGCACAGAATGATTCCGTGTAGTTTTTATTTGAAGATATTCCTTTCTCCACTATAGGCCCCTTAGCGCTCCGAATGCCCACTTGCTGTGTCTACAGAAAGAGTGTTTCAGAACTGCTCAATCAAAACTAAGGTTCAACTCTGTTAGTTTAATGCACAGAACAGAAAGTAGTTTCACAGAATGCTTCTGTGTAGTTTTAATTTGAAAATAATCTTTTTGAAATGTAGGTCCCTTAGCGCTCTGAATGTTCGCTTGCAGTTTCTACAGCACGAGTGAGTCAGAACTGCTGAATCAAAAATAAGCTTCAACTCTCTTGGTTGAATGCACAGAACAGAAGGAAGTTTCACAAAATGATGCTGTGTAGTTTGTATTTGAAGGTATTCCTTTTTCCACTATAGGCCTCTTAGCTCTCCGAATGTCCACTTGCAGTTTCTTCAGAAAGTGTTTCAGAACTGCTCAATCAAAAGTAAGCTTCAACTCTGTTAGTTGAATGCACAGAACAGAAAGTAGTTTCACAGAATGCTTCTCTGTAGTTTTATTTGAATATATTCCTTTTTCCACTTGAGGCCCCTTAGCCCTCCGAAAGTCCACTTGCAGTTTCTACTAAAAGAGCGTTTCAGAACTGCTCAATCAAAAGTCAGTTTCAACACTGTTAGTTGAATGCACAGAACAGAAAAGTTTCACAGAATGCTTCTGTGTAGTTTTTATTTGAAGATATTCCTTTTTACACTTTAGGCCCCTTAGCACTCTGAATGTCCACTTGCAGTTTCTACAGAAAGAGTGTTTCAGAACTGCTCAATCAAAAGTACGCTTCAACTGTGTTAGTCGAATGCACAGAACAGAAGGAAATTTCACAGAATGCTTCTGTGTAGTTCTAATTTGATGATATTCCTTTTTCCACTATAGGCCACTTAGGCCTCTGAATGTCCACGTGCAGTTTCTACAGAAAGAGTGTTTCAGAACTGCTCAATCAAAAGTAAGATTCAGCTCTGTTAGTTGAATGCGCAGAATAGAAAGAAGTTTCACAGAATGCTTCTGTGTAGTTTTTATTGGAAGATAATCCTTTTTCCCCTATAGGCCCCTTAGCGCTCCGAAAGTCCACTTGCAGTTTCTACAGCAAGATTATTTCAGAACTGCAGAATCAAAAATGAGCTTCAACTCTCTTAGTTGAGTGCACAGAACAGACAGAATTTTCACAGAATGCTTCTGTGTAGTTTTTAATTGAAGATATTCCTTTTTCCTCTATAGGCCCTTTAGCACTCCGAATGTCCAATTGCAGTTTCTACAGAAAGTATGTTTCAAAACTGCTCAATCAGAAGTAAGGTTCAACTCTGTTAGTTGAATGCACAGAACAGAAGGATGCTTCACAGAATGCTTCTGTGTAGTTTGTATTTGAAGATATTCCTTTTTCCACTATAGGCCCCTTAGCTCTCTGAATGTCCATTTGCAGTTTCTACAGAAAGAGTTTTTCAGAACTGCTCAATCAAATGTAAGCTTCAAGTCTGTTAGTTGAATGCACAGAACAGTAAGAAGTTTCACAGAATGCTTCTGTGTAGTTTTTATTTGAAGATATTCCTTTTGCCACTATGGGACCCTTAGCGCCCCAAATTTCCACTTGCAGTTTCTACAGAAAGAGTGTTTCAGAACTGCTCAATCAAAAGTAAGCTTCAACTCTGTTTGTTTAATGCACAGAACAGAAGGAAGTTTCACGGAATGCTTCTGAGTAGTTTTTATTTGAAGATATTCCTTTTTCCACTATAGGCCCCTTAGCGCTCCGAATGTCCACCTGCAGTTTCTACAGAAAGAGTGTTTCAGAGCTGCTCCATCAAAAGTAAGCTTCAAAACTGTTAGTTGAATGCACAGAGTAGAAGGAGGTTTCACAGAATGCTTCTGTGTAGTTTTTTTTGAAGATATTCCTTTTTCCACTATAGGCCCCTTAGCGCTCCAAATGTCCACGTGCAGTTTGTACAGAAAGAGTGTTTCACAACTGCTAAATCAAAAGTAAGCTTCAACTCTGTTAGTTGAATGCTCAGAACAGAAAGTAGTTTCACAGAATGCTTCTGTGTAGTTTTTATTTGAAGATGTTCCTTTTTCCATTATAGGCCCTTAGCGCTCCGAATGTCCACGTGCAGTTTCTACAGAAAGAGTGTTTCAGAACTGCTCAATCAAAAGTAAGCTTCAACTCTGTTAGTTGAATCCACAGAACAGGAAGAAGTTTCACTGAATGATTCTGTGTAGTTTTTATTTGAAGATATTCCTTTTTCCAGTGTAGGCCCCTTAGCGCTCCGGATGTCCACTTGCAGTTTGTACTGAAAGAGTGTTTCAGAACTGCTCAAAAGTAAGCTTCAAGTCTTTTTGTTGAATGCACAGAACTGAAAGAATTTCACAGAATGATTCTGTGTAGTTTTTATTTGAAGATATTCCTTTTTCCACTACAGGCTCCTTAGTGCTCCGAATACCCACTTGCTGTTTCTACAGAAAGAGGGTTTCAGAACTGCTCAATCAAAACTAAGGTTCAACTCTGTTAGTTTAATGCACAGAACAGAAAGTAGTTTCACAGAATGCTTCTGTGTAGTTTTAATTTGAATATAATCCTTTTTGCAATGTAGGTCCCTTAGCGCTCTGAAAGTCCGCTTGCAGTTTCTACAGCAAGAGTGAGTCAGAACTGCTGAATCAAAAATAAGCTTCAACTCTCTTGGTTGAATGCACAGAACAGAAGGAAGTTTCACAGAATGATTCTCTGTAGTTTGTATTTGAAGATATTCCTTTTTCCACTATAGGCCTCTTAGCTCTCCGAATGTCCAATTGCAGTTTTTTCAGAAAGTGTTTCAGAACTGCTGAATTAAATGTAAGCTTCAACTCTGTTATTTGAATGCACAGAACAGAAAGTAGTTTCACAGAATGCTTCTCTGTAGTTTTATTTGAATATATTCTTTTTCCACTTGAGGTCCCTTAGCTCTCCGATTGCCCACTTGCAGATTCTACAGAAAGAGTGTTTCAGAACTGCTCAATCAAAAGTCAGTTTCAACACTGTTAGTTGAATGCACAGAACAGAAAAATTTCACAGAATGCTTCTGTGTAGTTTCTATTTGAAGATATTCCTTTTTACACTTTAGGCCCCTTAGCGCTCTGAATGTCCACTTGCAGTTTCTACAGAAAGAGTGTTTCAGAAGTGCTCAATCAAATGTACGCTTCAACTGTGTTAGTTGAATGCACAAAACAGAAGGAAATTTCACAGAATGCTTCAGTGTAGTTCTAATTTGATGATATTCCTTTTTCCACTATAGGCCACTTAGGCCTGCAAATGTCCACGTGCAGTTTCCACAGAAAGAGGGTTTCAGAACTGCTCAATCAAAAGTAAGATTCAGCTCTGTTAGTTGAATGCGCAGAACAGAAAGAAGTTTCACAGAATGCTTCTGTGTAGTTTTTATTGGAAGATAATCCTTTTTCACCTATAGGCCACTTAGTGTTCCAAAAGTCCACTTGCAGTTTCTACAGCAAGATTATTTCAGAACTGCTGAATCAAAAATAAGCTTCAACTCTCTTAGTTGAGTGCACAGAACAGACAGAAGTTTCACAGAATGCTTCTGTGTAGTTTTTAATTGAAGATATTCTTTTTTCCTCTATAGGCCCTTTAGCACTCCGAATGTCCAATTGCAGTTTCTATGGAAAGTGTGTTTCAAAACTGCTCAATCAAAAGTACGCTTCAACTGTGTTAGTCGAATGCACAGAACAGAAGGAAATTTCACAGAATGCTTCTGTGTAGTTCTAATTTGATGATATTCCTTTTTCCACTATAGGCCCCTTAGCGCTCCGAATGCCCACTTGCTGTTTGTACACAAAGAGTGTTTCAGAACTGCTCAATCAAAACTAAGGTTCAACTCTGTTAGTTTAACGCACAGAACAGAAAGTAGTTTCACAGAATGCTTCTGTGTAGTTTTAATTTGAAGATAATCCTTTTTGCAATGTAGGTCCCTTAGCGCTCTGAAGGTCCGCTTGCAGTTTCTACAGAAAGAGCGTTTCAGAACTGCTCAATCAAAAGTCAGTTTCAACACTGTTAGTGGAATGCACAAAACAGAAAAATTTCACAGAATGCTTCTCTGTAGTTTTTATTTGAAGATATTCCTTTTTATACTTTAGTCCCCTTAGCGCTCTGAATGTCCACTTGCAGTTTCTACAGAAAGAGTGTTTCAGAACTGCTCAATCAAAAGTACGCTTCAACTGTGTTAGTTGAATGCCCAGAACAGAAGGAAATTTCACAGAATGCTTCTGTGTAGTTCTAATTTGATGATATTCCTTTTTCCACTATAGGCCACTTAGGCCTCCGAATGTCCACGTGCAGTTTCTACAGAAAGAGTGTTTCAGAACTGCTCAATCAAAAGTCAGATTCAGCTCTGTTAGTTGAATGCGCAGAACAGGAAGAAGTTTCACAGAATCCTTCTGGGTAGTTTTTATTGGAAGATAATCCTGTTTCACCTATAGGCCCCTTAGTGCTCCGAAAGTCCACTTGCAGTTTCTACAGCAAGATTATTTCAGAACTGCTGAATCAAAAATAAGCTTCAACTCTCTTAGCTGAGTGCAGAGAACAGACAGTAGTTTCACAGAATGCTTCTGTGTAGTTTATAATTGAAGATATTCCTTTTTCCTCTATAGGCTCTTTAGCACTCCGAATGTCCAATTACAGTTTCTACAGAAAGTGTGTTTCAAAACTGCTCAATCAGAAGTAAGGTTCAACTCTGTTAGTTGAATGCACAGAACAGAAGGATGCTTCACAGAATGCTTCTGTGTAGTTTGTATTTGAAGTTATTCCCTTTTCCACTATAGGCCCCTTAGCTCTCCGAATGTCCACTTGCAGTTTCTACAGAAAGAGTGTTTCAGAACTGCTCAATCAAATGTAAGCTTCAAGTCTTTTAGTTGAATGCACATAACAGTAAGAAGTTTCACAGAATGCTTCTTTGTAGTTTTTATTTGAAGATGTTCCTTTTTCCACTATAGGCCCCTTAGCGCTCCGAATGCCCTCTTGCAGTTTCTTCAGAAAGAGTGTTTCAGAATTGCTCAATCAAAAGATACTTTCAACTATGTTAGTTGAATGCAGAGAACAGAAAGAAGTTTCACAGAATGCTTCTGTGTAGTTTTTATTGGAAGATATTCCTTTTTCCACTATAAGCCCCTTAGCATTCTGAATGTCCACTTGTAGTTTCTATAGAAATAGTTTATCAGAATTCCTCAATCAAAAGTTAGCTTCAACTCTGTTAGTTGAAAGCACAGAACAGAAGCAAGTTTGACAGAATGCTTCTGTGTAGTTTTATTTGAAGATATTCCTTTTTCCACTGTAGGCTCCTTAGCTCTCCGAATGTCCACTTGCAGTTTCTACAGAAAGAGTGTTTCAGAACTGCTGAATCAAAAGTAATCATCAATTCTGTTAGTTCAATGTACAGAAGAGAAAGATGTTTCACAGAATGCTTCTGTGTAGTTTTTATTTGGAGATATTCCTTTTTCTACTCTAGGCCCCTTACCGGTCGGAATGTCCACTTGCAGTTTCTACAGAAATGATGTTTCAGAACTGCTCAATCAAATGTATGCTTTAACTCTGTTAGTTGAATGCACAGAACAGAAAGAAGTTTCACATAACGCTTCTGTGTAGTTTTGATTTGAAGATATTCCTTTTTCCTCTATAGGCCACATAGCGTTCAGAATGTCCACTTGCAATTTCTACAGAAAGTGGGTTTCAGAACTGCTCAATCAAAAGTATGCTTCAACTCTGTTAGGTAAAAGCACAGAACAGAAAGTAGTTTCACAGAATGCTTCTGTGTAGTTTTAATTTGAATATAATCCTTTTTGCAATGTAGGTCCCTTAGCGCTCTGAAAGTCCGCTTGCAGTTTCTACAGCAAGAGTGAGTCAGAACTGCTGAATCAAAAATAAGCTTCAACTCTCTTGGTTGAATGCACAGAACAGAAGGAAGTTTCACAGAATGATTCTCTGTAGTTTGTATTTGAAGATATTCCTTTTTCCACTATAGGCCTCTTAGCTCTCCGAATGTCCAATTGCAGTTTTTTCAGAAAGTGTTTCAGAACTGCTGAATTAAATGTAAGCTTCAACTCTGTTATTTGAATGCACAGAACAGAAAGTAGTTTCACAGAATGCTTCTCTGTAGTTTTATTTGAATATATTCTTTTTCCACTTGAGGTCCCTTAGCTCTCCGATTGCCCACTTGCAGATTCTACAGAAAGAGTGTTTCAGAACTGCTCAATCAAAAGTCAGTTTCAACACTGTTAGTTGAATGCACAGAACAGAAAAATTTCACAGAATGCTTCTGTGTAGTTTCTATTTGAAGATATTCCTTTTTACACTTTAGGCCCCTTAGCGCTCTGAATGTCCACTTGCAGTTTCTACAGAAAGAGTGTTTCAGAAGTGCTCAATCAAATGTACGCTTCAACTGTGTTAGTTGAATGCACAAAACAGAAGGAAATTTCACAGAATGCTTCAGTGTAGTTCTAATTTGATGATATTCCTTTTTCCACTATAGGCCACTTAGGCCTGCAAATGTCCACGTGCAGTTTCCACAGAAAGAGGGTTTCAGAACTGCTCAATCAAAAGTAAGATTCAGCTCTGTTAGTTGAATGCGCAGAACAGAAAGAAGTTTCACAGAATGCTTCTGTGTAATTTTTATTGGAAGATAATCCTTTTTCACCTATAGGCCACTTAGTGTTCCAAAAGTCCACTTGCAGTTTCTACAGCAAGATTATTTCAGAACTGCTGAATCAAAAATAAGCTTCAACTCTCTTAGTTGAGTGCACAGAACAGACAGAAGTTTCACAGAATGCTTCTGTGTAGTTTTTAATTGAAGATATTCTTTTTTCCTCTATAGGCCCTTTAGCACTCCGAATGTCCAATTGCAGTTTCTATGGAAAGTGTGTTTCAAAACTGCTCAATCAAAAGTACGCTTCAACTGTGTTAGTCGAATGCACAGAACAGAAGGAAATTTCACAGAATGCTTCTGTGTAGTTCTAATTTGATGATATTCCTTTTTCCACTATAGGCCCCTTAGCGCTCCGAATGCCCACTTGCTGTTTGTACACAAAGAGTGTTTCAGAACTGCTCAATCAAAACTAAGGTTCAACTCTGTTAGTTTAACGCACAGAACAGAAAGTAGTTTCACAGAATGCTTCTGTGTAGTTTTAATTTGAAGATAATCCTTTTTGCAATGTAGGTCCCTTAGCGCTCTGAAGGTCCGCTTGCAGTTTCTACAGAAAGAGCGTTTCAGAACTGCTCAATCAAAAGTCAGTTTCAACACTGTTAGTGGAATGCACAAAACAGAAAAATTTCACAGAATGCTTCTCTGTAGTTTTTATTTGAAGATATTCCTTTTTATACTTTAGTCCCCTTAGCGCTCTGAATGTCCACTTGCAGTTTCTACAGAAAGAGTGTTTCAGAACTGCTCAATCAAAAGTACGCTTCAACTGTGTTAGTTGAATGCCCAGAACAGAAGGAAATTTCACAGAATGCTTCTGTGTAGTTCTAATTTGATGATATTCCTTTTTCCACTATAGGCCACTTAGGCCTCCGAATGTCCACGTGCAGTTTCTACAGAAAGAGTGTTTCAGAACTGCTCAATCAAAAGTCAGATTCAGCTCTGTTAGTTGAATGCGCAGAACAGGAAGAAGTTTCACAGAATCCTTCTGGGTAGTTTTTATTGGAAGATAATCCTGTTTCACCTATAGGCCCCTTAGTGCTCCGAAAGTCCACTTGCAGTTTCTACAGCAAGATTATTTCAGAACTGCTGAATCAAAAATAAGCTTCAACTCTCTTAGCTGAGTGCAGAGAACAGACAGTAGTTTCACAGAATGCTTCTGTGTAGTTTATAATTGAAGATATTCCTTTTTCCTCTATAGGCTCTTTAGCACTCCGAATGTCCAATTACAGTTTCTACAGAAAGTGTGTTTCAAAACTGCTCAATCAGAAGTAAGGTTCAACTCTGTTAGTTGAATGCACAGAACAGAAGGATGCTTCACAGAATGCTTCTGTGTAGTTTTTATTTGAGGATATTCCTTTTTCCACTATAGGCCCCTTAGCGCTCCGAATGTCCAAGTGCAGTTTGTACAGAAAGAGTGTTTCACAACTGCTAAATCAAAAGTAAGCTTCAACTCTGTTAGTTGAATGCACAGAATAGCAGCAAGGTACACAGAATGCTTCCGTGTAGTTTTATTTGAAGATATTTCTTCTTCCACTATAGACCCCTTAGCGCTCTGAATGTTCACTTGCAATTTCTTCAGAAAGAGTGTCTCAGAACTGCTCAATGAAAAGTAATGTTCAACTCTGTTAGTTGAATGAACAGAACAGAAAGACGTTTCACAGAATCCTTCTCTGTAGTTTTTATTTGTAGATATTCTTTTTCCACTATAGTCCCTTTAGCGCTCCGAATGTCCACTTACAGTTTCTACAGAAAGAGTGCTTCAGAACTCAATAAAAAGTAAGCTTCAACCCTGTTAATTGAATGCACAGAACAGAAAGAATTTTCACAGTATGCTTCTTTGTAGTTTTTATTTGAGGATATTACTTTTTCCACTATAGGCCCCTTAGCGCTCCGAATGTCCACGTGCAGTTTCTACAGAAAGAGGGTCTCATAACTGCTCAATCAAATTTAAGCTTCAACTCTGTTAGTTGAATCCACAGAACAGAAAGAAGCTTCACTGAATGATTCTGTGTAGTTTTTATTTGAAGATATTCCTTTTTCCAGTGTAGGCCCCTTGGCGCTCCGGATGTCCACTTGCAGTTTCTACTGAAAGAGTGTTTCAGAACAGCTCAATCAAAAGTAATCTTCAAGTCTTTTTGTTGAATGCACAGAACTGAAAGTATTGCACAGAATGATTCCGTGTAGTTTTTATTTGAAGATATTCCTTTTTCCACTACAGGCACCTTAGCGCTCCGAATGCCCACTTGCTGTTTCTACAGAAAGAGTGTTTCAGAACTGCTCAATCAAAACTAAGCTTCAACTCTGTTAGTTTAATGCACAGAACAGAAAGTAGTTTCACAGAATCCTTCTGTGTAGTTTTAATTTGAAAATAATCTTTTTGAAATGAAGGTCCCTTAGCGCTCTGAATGTTCGCTTGCAGTTTCTACAGCACGAGTGAGTCAGAACTGCTGAATCAAAAATAAGCTTCAACTCTCTTGGTTGAATGCACAGAACAGAAGGAAGTTTCACAGAATGATGCTGTGTAGTTTGTATTTGAAGGTATTCCTTTTTCCACTATAGGCCTCTTTGCTCTCCGAATGTCCACTTGCAGTTTCTTCAGAAAGTGTTTCAGAACTGCTCAATCAAAAGTAAGCTTCAACTCTGTTAGTTGAATGCACAGAACAGAAAGTAGTTTCACAGAATGCTTCTCTGTAGTTTTATTTGAATATATTCCTTTTTCCACTTGAGGCCCCTTAGCGCTCCGAAAGTCCACTTGCAGTTTCTACTAAAAGAGCGTTTCAGAACTGCTCAATCAAAAGTCAGTTTCAACACTGTTAGTTGAATGCACAGAACAGAAAAGTTTCACAGAATGCTTCTGTGTAGTTTTTATTTGAAGATATTCCTTTTTACACTTTAGGCCCCTTAGCACTCTGAATGTCCACTTGCAGTTTCTACAGAAAGAGTGTTTCAGAACTGCTCAATCAAAAGTACGCTTGAACTCTGTTAGTTGAATGCACTGAACAGAAAGAATTTTCACAGAAAAATTCTGTGTAGTTTTTATATGAAGATATTCGTTTTGACACTGTGGGACAATTAGCGCTCCGAATTTCCACTTGCAGTTTCTACAGAAAGAGTGTTTCAGAACTGCTCAATCAAAAGTGAGCTTCAACTCTGTAGGTTGAATGTACAGAGCAGAAAATAATTTCACCGAATGCTTCTCTGTAGTTTTATTTGAAGATATTACTTTTGCACTACAGGCCACTTAGCGCTCCGAATGTTCCCTTTCAGTTTCTGCAGAAAGAGAGTTTCAGAATTGCTCAATCAATAGTAAGCTTCAGCTCTGTTAGTTGAATGCACAGAACAGAAGGAATTTTCACAGAATGCTTCTGTGTAGTTTTAACTTGAAAATATTACTTTTTCCAGTGCAGGCCCCTTAGCGCTCTGAATGTCCACTTGCAGTTTCTACTGAAAGAGTGTTTCAGTACTGCTCAATCAGAAGGTAGCTTCAACACTGTTTGTTGAATGCAGAGAACAGAAGGAAGTTTCACAGAATGCTAATGTGTAGTTTTTATTTGAAGATATTCCATTTTACACTATAACCCTCTTAGCGCTCCGAAAGTCCACTTGCAGTTTTTACAGAAAGAGAGTTTCAGAACTCTTCAATCAAAAGTAAGGTTCAATTCTGTTAGTTGAATGCACAGAACTGAAAGAAATTTCACAAAATGCTTCTTTGCAGGATTTCTTTTAGGATATTACTTTTTATACTATAGTCCCATTTGTGCTCCGAAAGACCACTTGCAGTTTCTACAGAAAGAGTGTTTCAGAACTGCTCACTCAAAGGTAAACTTCAAATCTCTTACTTGAATGCACAGAACAGAAACAAGTTTCACAGAATGCTTCTGTGTAGTTTGTATATGAAGATATTCCTCTTTCCACTATAGGCCACTTAGTGCTCCGAATGTCCACTTGCAGTTTCCACAGAAAGTGTTTCAGAACTGCTCAATCTAAAGTAAGCTTCAACTCTGTTAGTTGAATGCACAGAACAGAAAGAATTTTCACAGTATGCTTTTGTGTACTTTTTATTTGAGGATACTTCTTTTTCCACTACAGGCCCCTTAGCGCTCCGAATGTCCACTTGCAGGATCTGCAGAACGTGTGTTTCAGAACTGCTCAATCAAAAGTTCGTTTCAACGCTGTTAGTTGAATGCTCAGAACAGAAAGAAGTTTCACAGAATGCTTCTGTGAATTTTTTATTTGAAGATATACTTTTTCCAGTATAATCCTTTTAGTGCTCCGAATATCCACTTTCAGTTTCTACAGAAAGTGTGTTTCAGAACTGCTCAATCAAAAGCAAGCTTCAACCCTGTGAGTTGAATGCACAGAACAGAAAGAATTTTCACAGTATGGTTCTGTGCAGTTTTTATTTGAAGATATTTCTTTTTCCACTATAGGACACTTAGCGCTCAGAATGTCCACTTGCAGTTTCTACAGAAAGTGTGTTTCTGAACTGCTCAATCAAAAGTAAGCTTCAACTCTGTCATTTGAATGCACAGAAAAGAAGGAAGTTTCACAGAATGGTTCTGTGTAGTTTTTATTTGAAGATATTCCATTTTCCACTATAGGCCCCGTAGCGCTCCAAATGTCCAGTTGCAGTTTCTACAGAAAGAGTGTCTCAGAACTGCTCAATCAAATGTAAGGTTCAACTCTGTTAGTTGAATGCCCAGAACAGAAGGAGGTTTCACAGAATGCTTCTGTGTAGTTTATCTTTGAAGATATTACTTACTCCACTATAGGCCCCGTAGCGCTCTGAATGTCCACTTGCAGTTTCTACAGAAAGAGTGTTTCAGAACTGCTCAATCAAAGGTAAAATTCAACTGTCTTACTTGAATGCACAGAACCTAAAGAAGTTTCACAGAATGCTTCTGTGTAGTTTGTATATGAAGATATTCCTTTTTCCACTACAAGCCACTTAACGCTCTGAATGTCCACTTGCTGTTTCTACAGAAAGTGTTTCAGAACTGCTCAATCAAGAGTAAGCTTCAACTCTGTTAGTTGAATGCACAGAACAGAAAGAATTTTCACAGAATGCTTCTGTGTAGTGTTTACTGGAAGATATTTCTTTTTCCACTATATGACACACATCGCTCAGAATGTTCACTTGCAATTTCCACAGAAAGAGTGTTTCAGAGCTGCTCAATCAAAAGTAAGCTTCAACTCTGTTAGTTGAATGCACAGAACAGAAGGAAGTTTCACAGAATGCTTCTGTGTAGTTTTTATTTGAACATATTCCTTTTTCCACTGTAGGACCCTTAGCGCTCAGAATGTCCACGTACAGTTTCTACAGAAAGAGTGTTTCAGAACTGCTCAATCAAAAGTAAGCTTCAACTCTGTTAGTTGAGTGCACAGAACAGAGGTAAGTTTCACAGAATGCTTATGTGTAGTTTTTATTTGATTATATTCCTTTTTCCACTATAGGCGCCTTAGCACTCCAAATGTCCACTTGCAGTTTCTACAGAAAGAGTGTTTCAGAACTGCTCAATCAAAAGTAAGCTTCAACTCTCTTAGTTGAATTCACAGAACAGAAAGAAGTTTCACAGAATGTTTCTGTGTAGTTTTTCTTTGAGGATATTACTTTTTCCACTATAGGCCTCTTTGAACTCCGAATGTCCATTTGCGTTTCTACAGAAAGAGTGTTTCAGAACTGCTCAATCAAAAGTAAACTTCAAATGTCTTACTTGAACGTACAGAACAGAAAGAAGTTTCACAGAATGCTTCTGTGTAGTTTGTATTTGAAGATATTCCTCTTTCCACTATAGGCCACTTAGTGCTCCGAATGTCCACTTGCAGTTTCTACAGAAAGTGTTTCAGAACTGTTCAATCAAAAGTCAGCTTCAACCCTGTTAGTTGAATGCACAGAACAGAAAGAATTTTCACAATATGCTTCTGTGTAGTTTTAATTTGAGGATACTCCTTTTTCCACTATAGGCCCCTAATCGCTATGAATGTCCACATGCAGTTTCTACAGAAAGTGTTTCAGAACTGCTCAATCAAAAGTAAGCTTCAACTCTGTTAGTTGAATGCACAGAACAGAAAGAAGTTTCACAGTATGCTTCTGTGTAGTTTTTATTGGAAGATATTTGTTTTTCCACTATAGGCCCCTTAGCGCTCCGAATGTCCACTTGCAGTTTCCACTGAAAGAGTGTTTCAGAACTGCTTAATCAGAAGTTTGCTTCAACTCTGTTAGTTGAATGCACAGAACAGAAAGAAGTTTCACAGAATGCTTCTCTGTAGTTTTTATTTCAAGATATTCCTTTTTACACTGTAGGCCCCATAGCGCTCTGATTTCGGCCTGTAGTTTCTACAGAAAGAATGTTTCAGTACTCCTCAATCAAAAGTTAGCTTCAACTCTGTTAGTTGAATGCACAGAACAGAAAGAAGTTTCACAGAATGCTTCTGTGTAGTTTTTATTTGAAGATATTACTTTTTCCACTATATGTCCCTTAGCGCTCCAAAAGTCCACTTGCAGTTTCTACAGAAAGAGTGTCTCAGAACTGCTCAATCAAAACTAAGGTTCAACTCTGCTTGTTGAAATCATGGAACAGAAAGGAGTTCACTGAATTCTTCTCTGTAGTTTTCTTTGAAGATATTCCTTTTTTCACTGTAGGCCCCTCTGCGCTCCGAATGTCCAGTTGCAGTTTCTACAGAAAGAGTGTCTCAGAACTGCTCAATCAAAAGTAAGGTTCAACTATGTTAGTTCAATGCACAGAACAGAAAGAAGTTTCACAGAATGCTTCTTTGTGGTTTTATTAGAAGATATTCCTTTTTCCACTATATACCCTATAGCGCTCCGAAAGTCCAATTGCAGTTTCTATAGCAGAGTATTTCAGAATTGCTGAATCAAAAATAAGCTTCTACTCTCTTAGTTGAATGCACAGAACAGACAGAGGTTTCGCTGAATGTTTCTGTGTAGTTTTCATTTGAAGATATTCTTTTTCCACTATAGGCCGCTTAGCGCTCTGAATATCCACTTGCAGTTTCTATAGAAATAGTTTATCAGAATTGCTCAATCAAAAGTAAGCTTCATCTCCGTTAGTTGAATGCACAGAACAGAAGCAAGTTTCACAGAATGCTTCTGTGTAGTTTTATTTGAAGATATTCCTTTCTCCATTACAGGCCCCTTAGCGCTCCGAATGTCCACCTGCAGTTTGTACAGAAAGAGTGTTTCAGAACTGCTCAATGAAAAGTAACCTTCAACTCTGTTAGTTGAATGCACAGAACAGAAAGAAATTTCACAGTATCCTTCTGTGTAGTTTTTTTTTGAAGATATTCCTTTTTCCACTATTGGCCCCTTAGTGCTCAGAATGTCCACTTGCAGTTTCTACAGAAACAGTGTTTCAGAACTGCTCAATGAAAAGTAAGGCTCAACTCTGTAAGTGAATGCACAGAAAAGAAAGAAGTTTCACAGAAAGCTTCTGTGTAGTTTTTTATTTGAATAATCCTTTTTCCACTATAGTCCCCTTAGCGCTCCGAATATCGACTTGCAGTTTCTACAGAAAGAGTGTTTCAGAACTGCTCAATCAAAAGTAAGTTTCATCCTTGATAGTTGAATGCATAGAAGGGAAAGAAGTTTCACAGAATGCTTCTGTGTAGTTTGTATTTGAAGATATTCCTCTTTCCACTATAGGCCACTTAGTGCTCCGAATGTCCACTTGCAGTTTCTACAGAAAGTGTTTCAGAACTGTTCAATCAAAAGTCAGCTTCAACCCTGTTAGTTGAATGCACAGAACAGAAAGAATTTTCACAATATGCTTCTGTGTAGTTTTAATTTGAGGATACTCCTTTTTCCACTATAGGCCCCTAATCGCTATGAATGTCCACATGCAGTTTCTACAGAAAGTGTTTCAGAACTGCTCAATCAAAAGTAAGCTTCAACTCTGTTAGTTGAATGCACAGAACAGAAAGAAGTTTCACAGTATGCTTCTGTGTAGTTTTTATTGGAAGATATTTGTTTTTCCACTATAGGCCCCTTAGCGCTCCGAATGTCCACTTGCAGTTTCCACTGAAAGAGTGTTTCAGAACTGCTTAATCAGAAGTTTGCTTCAACTCTGTTAGTTGAATGCACAGAACAGAAAGAAGTTTCACAGAATGCTTCTCTGTAGTTTTTATTTCAAGATATTCCTTTTTACACTGTAGGCCCCATAGCGCTCTGATTTCGGCCTGTAGTTTCTACAGAAAGAATGTTTCAGAACTCCTCAATCAAAAGTTAGCTTCAACTCTGTTAGTTGAATGCACAGAACAGAAAGAAGTTTCACAGAATGCTTCTGTGTAGTTTTTATTTGAAGATATTACTTTTTCCACTATATGTCCCTTAGCGCTCCAAAAGTCCACTTGCAGTTTCTACAGAAAGAGTGTCTCAGAACTGCTCAATCAAAACTAAGGTTCAACTCTGCTTGTTGAAATCATGGAACAGAAAGGAGTTCACTGAATTCTTCTCTGTAGTTTTCTTTGAAGATATTCCTTTTTTCACTGTAGGCCCCTCCGCGCTCCGAATGTCCAGTTGCAGTTTCTACAGAAAGAGTGTCTCAGAACTGCTCAATCAAAAGTAAGGTTCAACTATGTTAGTTCAATGCACAGAACAGAAAGAAGTTTCACAGAATGCTTCTTTGTGGTTTTATTAGAAGATATTCCTTTTTCCACTATATACCCTATAGCGCTCCGAAAGTCCAATTGCAGTTTCTATAGCAGAGTATTTCAGAACTGCTGAATCAAAAATAAGCTTCTACTCTCTTAGTTGAATGCACAGAACAGACAGAGGTTTCGCTGAATGTTTCTGTGTAGTTTTCATTTGAAGATATTCTTTTTCCACTATAGGCCGCTTAGCGCTCTGAATATCCACTTGCAGTTTCTATAGAAATAGTTTATCAGAATTGCTCAATCAAAAGTAAGCTTCATCTCCGTTAGTTGAATGCACAGAACAGAAGCAAGTTTCACAGAATGCTTCTGTGTAGTTTTATTTGAAGATATTCCTTTTTCCATTACAGGCCCCTTATCGCTCCGAATGTCCACCTGCAGTTTGTACAGAAAGAGTGTTTCAGAACTGCTCAATGAAAAGTAACCTTCAACTCTGTTAGTTGAATGCACAGAACAGAAAGAAATTTCACAGAATCCTTCTGTGTAGTTTTTTTTTGAAGATATTCCTTTTTCCACTATTGGCCCCTTAGTGCTCAGAATGTCCACTTGCAGTTTCTACAGAAACAGTGTTTCAGAACTGCTCAATGAAAAGTAAGGCTCAACTCTGTAAGTGAATGCACAGAAAAGAAAGAAGTTTCACAGAAAGCTTCTGTGTAGTTTTTTATTTGAATAATCCTTTTTCCACTATAGTCCCCTTAGCGCTCCGAATATCGACTTGCAGTTTCTACAGAAAGAGTGTTTCAGAACTGCTCAATCAAAAGTAAGTTTCATCCTTGATAGTTGAATGCATAGAAGGGAAAGAAGTTTCACAGAATGCTTCTGTGTAGTTTTTTTTTGAATATATTTCTTTTTCCACTATAGGACCCTTAGCGCTCCGAATGTCCACTTGCAGTTTCTAGATAAAGAGTCTTTCAGAACTGCTCAATCAAAAGTAAGGTTCAACACTGTTAGTTGAATGCACGGAACACAAAGAACTTTCAGAGAATGCTTCTGTGTTTATTTATTTGAAAATATTCCTCTTTCCTCTTTAGGCGTCTTAGCGCTCCAAATGTCCACTTGCCGTTTCTACAGAAAGAGTGTTTCAGAACTTGTCCATCAAAAGTAATGTTCAACTTCGTAAATTGAATGCACAGAACAGAAAGTAGTTTCACAGGATGCTTTTGTGTAGTTTTTATTTGAAGATATTCCTTTTTCCACTCTAGGCATCTTAGCTCTCTGAATGTCCACTTGCAGTTTCTACAGAAAGAGTATTTCAAAATGGATCAATCAAAAGTAGGTTTCAACTCTCTTAGTTGAATCCACAGAATAGAAAGTAGTTTCACAGAATGCTTCTGTGTAGTTTTTATTTGAATATATTCTGTTTTCCACTATAGGCCCTTTAAAGTTCCTAATGTCCACTTGCATTTTCTACAGAAAGAGTGTTTCAAAACTCCTCAGTCAAAGTAAGGCTCAACTCTGTTAGTTGAATGCACAGAACAGAAAGATGTTTCACAGATTGCTTCTGTGTAGTTGTTATTTGAAGGTATTCCTTTTCCACTATAGGGCCCTTAGCGCTCCGAATGTCCAATTGGAGTTTATACAGAAAGAGTGTTTCAGAACTGGTCTATCAAATTAAGGTTCAACTCTGTTAGTTGAATGCACAGAACAGAAAGAAGTTTCACAGAATACTACTGTGTAGTTATTATATGATGATATTCCTTTTTCCACTATAGGACCCTGAGCGCTCCTAATGTCCACTTGCAGTTTCTACAGAAAGAGTGTTCCAGAACAGCTCAATCAAAAGGAAGGTTCAACTCTGTTAATTCAATGCACAGAACAGGAAGAAGCTTCACAGAATGCTTCTGTGTAGTTTTTATTTGAAGATGTTTCTTTTTCCAGTTTAGACCCCTTAGCGCTCCGAATGTCCACATGCAGTTTTTACAGAAAGAGTGTTTCAGAACTGCTCAATCAAAAGTACGGTTCAACTCTGTTAGTTGAATGCACAGATCAGAAAGGAGTTTCACGGAATGCTTCTGTGTAGCTTTTGTTTGAATATATTCCTTTTTCCACTATTTTCCCCTAAGCGCTGTGACTGTCCACTTCCAGTTTTCACAGAAAGAGTGTTTCAGAACTGCTCAATCAAAAGTAAGTTTCAACTCTGTTAATTGAAGGCCCAGAACAGAAAGAGGTATCACAGAATGCTTCTGTGTAGATTTTATTTGAAGATATTCTTTTTCCACTATAGGCCCATTAGCCCTCGGAATGTCCACTTGCAGTCTCTACAGAAAGAGTTTTCAGAACTGCTCAATCAAAAGTAAGGTTCAACTCTGTTATTTCAATGCACAGAACAGAAAGAAGCTTCACACAATGCTTCTGTGTAGTTTTCATATGAAGGTATTCCGTTTTCTAGTATACGCTCCTTAGTGCTCCGAATGTCCACTTGAAGTTTCTACAGAAAGAGTGTTTCAGAACTGCTCAATCAAAAGTAAGCTTCAACTCTGTTATTTCAATGCACGCAACAGAAAGAAGTTTCGCAGAATGCTTCTGTGTAGTTTTTATTTGAAGATATTCCTCTTTCTACTATAGGCCCCATATCTCTCCGAATATCCCCTTGCAGTTCCTTCAGAAAGAGTGTTTCAGAACTGCTCCATCAAAAGTAAGGTTCATCTGTGTTAGTTGAATGCACGGAACAGAAAGATGTTTCACAGAATGCTTCTGTGTAGTTTTTTTTTGAAGATATTCCTTTTTCCACTATTGGCCTATTAGCGCTCAGAATGTCCACTTGCAGTTTCTACAGAAACAGTGTTTCAGAACTGATCAATGAAAAGTAAGGCTAAACTCTTTTAGTTGAATGCGCAGAAAAGAAAGAAGTTTCACAGAATGCTTCTGTGTAGTTTTTATTTGAAGATATTCCTTTTTCCACTATAGTCCCCTTAGCGCTTCGAATGTCAACTTGCAGTTTCTGTAGAAAGAGTGTTTCAGAACTCCTCAATCAAAAGTAAGGTTCAACACTGTTAACTGAATGCACAGAACAGAAAGAAGTTTTACAGAATGCTTCTCTGTAGTTTTTATTTGAGGATATTCCTTTTTGCACTATAGGCCCCATGGCCCTCCAAATGTCCACTTGCAGTTTCTACAGAAAGAGTGTTTCAGAACTGCTCAATTAAAAGTAAGGTTCATCTCACCTAGATGATTGCACAGAACAGGACGAAGTTTCACAGAATGCTTCTGTGTGGTTATTATTTGAAGATATTCCTTTTTCCACTATTGGCCCCTTTGCGCTCTGAATGTCCACTTGCAGTTTCTACAGAAAGAATGTTTCAGAATTACTCAATCAATGGTAAGCTTCAATTCTGTTAGTTGAATGCACAGAACAGAAAGAAATTCCGCAGAATCCTTCTGTGTAGTTGTTATTTGAAGATATTCCTTTTTCCACTTTAGGCTGTTTAGCGCTCTGATTGTCCATTGCAGTTTCTACAGAAAGATTGTTTCAGAACTCCTCAATCATAAGTAAGCTTCAACTCTGTTAGTTGAATGCACAGAACAGAAAGACGTTTCACAGAATGCTTCTGTGTAGTTTTTCTTTGAAGATATTGCTTTTTCCACTATAGGCTTGTTAGCGCTCCGAATATCCTGTTCCAGTTTCTACAGAAAGAGTGTTTCAGAACAGCTCAATCAAAAGTAAGGTTCAACTCTGTTAGTTGAATGCACAGAAGAGGAAAATGTTTCACCGGATGCTTCTGTGTAGTTTTTATTTGAAGATATTCCTTTTTCCACTATAGGCCCCTTAATGCTCCGAATGTCCACTTGCAGTTTCTAAAGAAAAAGTGTTTCCGAGCTGTTCAATCAAAAGTAAGGTTCAAATCTGTTAATTAAATGCACAGAACAGAAAGAAGTTTCCCAGAATGCTTCTGGTCAGTTTTTATTTGAAGATATTCCTTTTTCCACTATAGGCCCCTTAGCGCTCCGAATGTCCACTTGCAGATTCTACAGGATTTTTTCAGAACTGCTCCATCAAAAGTAATGTTCAAATTTGCTGGTTTAATGCAAAGAACAGAAAGATGTTTCACAGAATGCTTCTGTGTAGTTTTTATTTGAAGATATTCCTTTTTACACTATAGGCACTTTAGCGCTCCGAATGTCCACCTGCAGTTTCTTTTTTTTTTTCTTTTTTTAATTTAATTTAATTTTATTTTATTTTTTTTAATTATACTTTAGGGTTTTAGGGTACATGTGCACAATGTGCAGGTTTTTTACATGTGTATCTATGTGCCATGTTGATTTCCTTCACCCATCAACTCATCATTTAGCATTAATTATATCTCCTAATGCTGTCCCTCCCCCCTTCCCCCACCCCACAACTCTCCCCGGAATGTGATGTTCCCCTTCCTGTGTCCATGAGTTCTCATTGTTCAATGCCCACCTATGAGTGAGAACATGCGCTGTTTGGTTTTTTGTCCTTGCGATAGTTTACTGAGAATGATGTTTTCCAGTTTCATCCATGTCCCTACAAAGGACACGAACTCATCATTTTTTATTGCTGCATACTATTCCATGGTGTATATGTGCCACATTTTCTTAATCCAGTCTATCGTTGTTGGACATTTGGGTTGGTTCCAACTCTTTGCTATTGTGAATAGTGCCGCAATAAACATACGTGTGCATGGGTCTTTATAGCAGCACGATTTATAGTCCTTTGAGTATATACCCAGTAAAGGGATGGCTGGATCAAATGGTATTTCTAGTTCGAGATCCCTGAGCAATCGCCACACTGACTTCCACAATTGTTGAACTAGTTTACAGTCCCATCAACAGTGTAAAAGTGTTCCTATTTCTCCTCATCCTCTCCAGCACCTGTTGTTTCCTGATTTTTTAATGATGGCCATTCTAACTGGTGTGAGATGGTATCTCATTGTTGTTTTGATTTGCATTTCTCTGATGGCCAGTGATGAAGAGCATTTCTTCATGTGTTTTTTGGCTGCATAAATGTCTTCTTTTGAGAAGTGTCTGTTCATGTCATTTGCCCACTTTTTGATGGGGTTGTTTGTTTTTTTCTTGTAAATTTCTTTGAGTTCATTGTAGATTCTGGATATTAGCCCTTTGTCTGATGAGTAGGTTGCAAAAATTTTCTCCCATTCTGTAGTTTGCCTGTTCACTCTGATGGTAGTTTCTTCTGCTGTGCAGAAGCTCTTTAGTTTAATGAGATCCTATTTGTCGATTTTGGCTTTTGTTGCCATTGCTTTTGGTGTTTTAGACATGAAGTCCTTGCCCACGCCTATGTCCTGAATGGTATTGCCTAGGTTTTATTGTAGGATTTTAATGGTTTTAGGTCTAACATATAAGTCTTTAATCCATCTTGAATTAATTTTTGTATAAGGTGTAAGGAAGGGATCCAGTTTCAGCTTTCTACATATGGCTAGCCAGTTTTCCCAACACCATTTATTAAATAGGGAATCCTTTCCCCATTTCTTGTTTTTGTCAGGTTTGTCAAAGATCAGATAGTTGTAGATATGCGGCATCATTTCTGGGGGCTCTGTTCTGTTCCACTGATTTATGTCTCTGTTGTGGTACCAGTACCATGCTGTTTTGGTTACTGTAGCCTTGTAGTATAGTTTAAAGTCAGGTAGCGTGATGCCTCCAGCTTTGTTCTTTTGGCTTAGGATTGACATGGCGATGCGGGCTCATTTTTGATTTCATATGAACTTTAAAGTAGTTTTTTCCAATTCTGTGAAGAAAGTCATTGGTAGCTTGATGGGGATGGCATTGAATCTATAAATTACCTTGGGCAGTATGGCCATTTTCACGATATTGATTCTTCCAACCCATGAGCATGGAATGTTCTTCCATTTGTTTGTATCCTCTTTTATTTCATTGAGCAGTGGTTTGTAGTTCTCCTTGAAGAGGTCCTTCACATCCCTTGTAAGTTGGATTCCTAGGTATTTTATTCTCTTTGAAGCAATTGTGAATGGGAGTTCACTCATGATTTGGCTCTCTGTTTGTCTGTTATTGGTGTCCAAGAATGCTTGTGATTTTTGCACATTAATTTTGTATCCTGAGACTTTGCTGAAGTTTCTAATCAGCTTAAGGAGTTTTTGGGCTGAGACAATGGGGTTTTCTAGATATACAATCATGTCATCTGCAAACAGGGACAATTTGACTTCCTCTTTTCCTAATTGAATACCCTTTATTTCCTTCTCCTGCCTGATTGCTCTGGCCAGAACTTCCAGCACTATGTTGAATCGGAGCAGTGAGAGAGAGCCTCCCTGTCTTTTGCCAGTTTTCAGAGGGAATGCTTCCAGTTTTTGCCCATTCAGTATGTTATTTGCTGTGGGTTTGTCGTAGATAGCTCTTATTATTTTGAGATACGTCCCATCAATACCTAATTTATTGAGAGTTTTTAGCGTGAAGGGTTGTTGAATTTTGTCAAAGGCCTTTTCTGCATCTATTGAGATAATCATGTGGTTTTTGTCTTTGGTTCTGTTTATATGCTGGATTACATTTATTGATTTGCGTATGTTGAACCAGCCTTGCATCCCAGGGATGAAGCCCAATTGATCATGGTGTATAAGCTTTTTGATGTGCTGCTGGATTCGGTTTGCCAGTATTTTATTGAGGATTTTTACGTCAATGTTCATCAAGGATATTGGTCTGAAATTCTCTTTCTTGGTTATGTCTCTGCCAAGTTTTGGTATCAGGACGATGCTGGCTTCGTAAAATGTGTTAGGGAGGATTCCCTCTTTTTCTATCGATTGGAATAGTTTCAGAAGGAATGGCACTAATTCCTCCTTGTACCTCTGGTAGAATTCAGCAGTGAATCCATCAGGTCCTGGACTCTTTTTGGTTGGTAAGCTATTGATTATTGCCACAATTTCAGAGCCTGTTACTGGTCTATTCAGAGATTCAACTTCTTTCTGGTTTAGTCTTGGGAGGGTGTATTTGTCGAGGAATTTATCCATTTCTTCTAGATTTTCTAGTTTATTTACATAGAGGTGTTTGTACTATTCTCTGATGGTAGATTGTATTTCTGTGGGATAGGTGGTGATAACCCCTTTTTCGTTTTTTATTGCATCTATTTGATTCTTCTCTCTTTTCTTCTTTATTAGTCTTGCTAGTGGTCTATCAATTTTGTTGATCTTTTCAAAAAACCAGCTCCTGGATCCATTAATTTTTTGAAGGGATTTTTGTGTCTCTATTTCATTCAGTTCTGCTCTGATTTTAGTTATTTCTAGCCTTCTGCTAGCTTTTGAATGTGTTTGCTCTTGCTTTTCTAGTTCTTTTAATTGTGATGTTAGGGTGTCAATTTTGGATCTTTCCTGCTTTCTCTTGTGGGCATTTAGTGCTATAAATTTCCCTCTACACACTGCTTTGAACGTGTCCCAGAGATTCTGGTATGTTGTGTCTTTGTTCTCGTTGGTTTTAAAGAACATCTTTATTTCTGCCTTCATTTCATTATGTACCCAGTAGTCATTCAGGAGCAGGTTGTTCAGTTTCCATGCAGTTGAGCGGTTTTGAGTGAGTCCCACTTGCAGTTTCTACAGAGAGAGTGTTTCAGAACATCTCAATCAAAAGTAAGGTTCAACTCAGTTAGTTGAATGCACAGAACAGGAAGAAGTTTCACAGAATGCTTCTGTATAGTTTGCAATTGAAGATATGACTTTTTCCACTGTAGGCTGCCTAGTGTTCCAAATGTCCACTTGCAGTTTCTACAGAAAGAGTGTTTCAGAACTGCTCAATCAAATGTAAGGTTCAACCCAGTTAGTTCAATGCACGCAACAGAAAGAAGTTTGACAGAATGCTTCTGTGTAGTTTTTATTTGAAGATAATCCTTTCTCCACTATAGGCACCTTAGCGATCCGAATGTCCACCTGCAGTTTCTTCAGAAAGAGTGTTTCAGAACTGCTCCATCAAAAGTAATGTTCAATTCTTTTAGTTGAATGCACAGAATAGGAAGGAGTTTCACAGAATGCTTCTGTGTAGTTTTTATTTGAAGATATTGCCTTTTCAACTACAGGCCTCTTACTGCTTCGAATGTCCACATGCAGTTTCTACAGAAAGAGTGTTTCAGAAGTGCTCAATCAAAAGTAAGGTTCAACTCTGTTAGTTGAATGCACAGAACAGATATAAGTTTCACAGAATGCTTCTGTGTATTTTTTATTTGAAGATATTCCTTTTTCCACTATAGGACCCTTAGTGCACCGAATGTAAATTTGCAGTTTCTACAGAAAGAGTTTTTCAGAACTGCTCAATGAAAAGTAAGGCTCAACTCTTTTAGTTGAAAGCATAGAAAAGAAAGAAGTTTCACAGAATGTTTCTGTGTAGTTTTTATTTGAAGATTTTCCTTTTTCCACTATAGGCCATTTAGCGCTCCGAATGTCCACTTGCAGTTTCTATAGAAAGAGTGTTTCAGAAATGATCTATCAAAAGTAATGTTCAACTCTGTTAATTGAATGCACAGAAAAGAAAGAAGTTTCACAAAATGCTTCTGTGTAGTATTTATTTGAAGATATTCCTTTTTACACTATAGTCCCCTTAGCGCTCCGAATATCGACTTGCAGTTTCTACAGAAACAGTGTTTCAGAATTGCTCAATCAAAAGTGAGTTTAAACTCTGTTAGTTGAATGCACAGAACAGAAAGAAGTTTCACAGAATGCTTCTGTGTAGTTTTTATTTGAAGATATTCCTATTTCCACTATAGGCTCCTTAGTGCTCCAAATGTACACATGCAGTTTCTACAGAAAGAGTGTTCCAGAACTGGTCAATCAAAAGTAACATTCAACTCTGTTAGTTGAATGCACAGATCACAAAGAAGTTTCACAGAATGCTTCTGTTTAGTTTTTCTTTGAAGATATTCCTTTTTCCACTATTGGCCCTGAAGCGCTGTTAATATCCTCTTGCAGTTTCTACAGAAAGAGTGTTTCAGAATTGCTCAATCAAAAGTAAGGTCCAGCTCTCTTAATTGAATGCACAGAACAGAACGGAGTTTTACAGAATGCTTCTGTGTAGTTTTTATTTGAGGATATCACTTTTTCCACTATAGGCCCCTTGGCCCGCCAAATGTCCACTTGCAGTTTCTGCAGAAAGAGTGTTTCAGAACTGCTCAATCAAAAGTAAGGTTCAACTCTGTCAGTTGAATGCACTGAACAGAAAGAAGTTTCACAGAATGCTTCTGTTGTGGTGATTATTTGAAGATATTCCTTTTTCCACTTTAGGCCCCTAAGTGCCCTGAATGTCCACTTGCAGTTTCTACAGAAAGAGTGTTTCAGAACAGCTCAATCAAAAGTAAGGTTCAATTCTGTTTGTTGAATGCACAGAATAGAATGAAGTATCACAGAATGCTTCTGTGCAGTTTTTATTTGAAGATATTTCCTTTTCCAATATTGGCCCCATAGCGCTAAGAATATCCACTTGCAGTTTCTACAGAAAGAGTGTTTCAGAACTGTTCAATAAAAAGAAAGCTTCAACTCTGTTAGTTGAATGCACAGAACAGAAACAAGTTTCACAGAATGCTTCTGTGTAGTTTTTATTTGAAAATATTCCTTTTTCTACTGTAGGCCCCTTAACGCTCCGAATGTCCACTTGCAGTTTCTACAGAAAGAGTGCTTCAGAACTGTTCAATAAAAAGAAAGCTTCAACTCTGTTAGTTCAATGCACAGAACAGAAACAAGTTTCACAGAAAGCTTCTGCGTAGTTTTTATTTGAAAATATTCCTTTTTCCACTATAGGCCCCTTAACGCTCCGAATGTCCACTTGCAGTTTCTACAGAAAGAGTGCTTCAGAACTGCTCAATCAAAAGTAAGGTTCAACTCGGTCAGTGGAATGCACAGAACAGAAAGAAGTTTCACAGAATGCTTCTTTGTAGTTTTTATTTGAAGATATTCCTTTTTCCACTATTGGCCCGATAGTGTTCCGAATATCCACTTCCAGTTTCTACAGAAGCAGTGTTTCAGAACTGCTGAATCAAAAGTAAGGTTCAACTCAGTTATTTGAATACACAGAAGAGAAAATAGTTTCACAGAATGCTTCTGTGTAGTTTTTATTTGAAGATATTCCTTTTTCCACTATAGGCCGCTTAGCCTTAAGAATGACAACTTGCAGTTTCTACAGAACGATTGTTTCAGAACTGCTCAATCAAAAGTAAGGTTCAACTCTGTAGGTGAACGCATAGAACAGAAAGATGTTTTGCAGAATGCTTCTGCGTAGTTTTTATTTGAAGATAGTCCTTATTCCAATATAGGCCAATTAGTGCTCTGAATGTCCCCTTTTAAGTTCTACATGAAGAGTGTTTCAGAAGTGCTCAATCGAAGTAGGGTTCAACTCTGTTAGTTGAATGCACAGAACAGAAAGAAGTTTCACAGAATGCTTCTGTTTATTTTTAATTTGAAGATATTTCTTTTACCTCTATAGGCCCCTTAGCGCTCTGAATGTCCCCTTTCACGTTCTACAGAAAGAGTGTTTCAGAACTGCTCAATGAAAATAAGCTTCAAATCTGTTAGTTGAATGCACAGAACAGAAGGAAGTTTCACAGAATGATTCTGTGTAGTTTTTATTTGAAGATATTCCTTTTTCCAATACAGAGTGCTTACAGCTCCGAATGTCCATTCGCAGTATCTACAGAAAGAGGGTTTCCGAAGTGCTCCATCAAAAGTAACGTTCAACTCTGTTAGTTGAATGCACAGAACAGAAAGAAGTTTTGCAGAATGCTTCTGTGTGGTTTTTATTTGTAGATATTCCTTTTTCCACTGTACACCCCTTAGCGCACCGAATGTCCACTTACAGTTTCTACAGAAACAGTGTTTCAGAAGTACTCAATGAAAAGTAAGTTTCAACTCTGTTAGTTGAATGCACAGAACAGAAAGAAGTTTTGCAAAATGCTTCTGTGGAGTATTTATTTGATCATATTCCTTTTTCCACTATAGGCCCCTTAGCGCACCAAATGTAAACTTGCAGTTTCTACAGAAAGAGTGTTTCAGAACTGCTCAATCAAAAGTAAGGCTCAACTCCGTTAGTTGAATGCACAGAAATGAAAGAAGTTTCACAGAATGCTTCTGTGTAGTGTTTATTTGAAGATATTCTTTTTTCCACTATAGGCCCCTTAGCGCTCCGAATGTCCCTTTGCAGTTTCTATAGAAAGAGTGTTTCAGAACTGCTCGATCAAAAGTAATGTTCAACTCTGTTAATTGAATGCACAGAACAGAAAGAAGTTTCACAGAATGCTTCAGTGTAGTTTTTATTTGAAGATATTCCTTTTTCCACTATAGTCCCCTTAGCGCTCCAAATATCAACTTGCAGTTTCTACAGAAAGAGTGTTTCAGAACTGCTCAATCAAAAGTAAGTTTCAACTCTGTTAGTTGAATGCACAGAACAGAAAGAAGTTTCACAGATTGCTTCTGTGTAGTTGTTTTTTGAAGATATTCCTTTCCCAGTATAGGCCCGTTAGCGCTCCGAATGTCCTTTTGCATTTTCTACAGAAAGAGTGTTTCAGAACTGCTCAATCAAAAGTAAGGTTAAACTCTGTTAGTTGAATGCACAGAACAGCAAGAAGTTTCACTGAATACTACTGCGTAGTTTTTATATGATGATATTCTGTTTTCCACTATAGGACCCTGAGCGCTCCCAACGTCCACTTGCAGTTTCTACAGAAAGAGTGTTCCAGAACTGCTCAATCAAAAGCAGGGTTCAACTCTGTTATTTGATTGCACAGAACAGAAAGATGTTTCACAGAATGCATCTCTGTAGTTTTTATTTGAAGTTATATCTTTTTCCACTATAGGCCTATTAGCACTCCGAATGTGAACTTGAAGTTTCTACAGAAAGAGTGTTTCAGAACTGCTCAATCAAAAGTAAGCTTCAACTCTGTTACTTGTATGCGCAGAACAGAAAGAAGTTTCACAGAAGGCTTCTGTTTAGTTTTTATTTTTAGATATTCCTTTTTCCTCCGTAGGCCCCTTAGCGCTCTGAATGTCCACTTGCAGTTTCTTCAGAAAGAGTGTATCAGAACTGCTCAATCAAATGCAATGTTCAACTCTCTTAGTTGAATGCACAGAACAGAAAGAATTTTCGCAGAATGCTTCTGTGTAGTTTTTATATGATTATACTCCTTTTTCCCCTATAGGCCCCTTATCCTTCCAAATGTCCAATTGCAGTTTCTAAAGAAAGAGTGTTTCAGAACTGCTCAATCAAAAGTGAGCTTCAACTCTCTTAGTTGAATGCACAAAATAGAAAGTAGTTTCACAGAATGCTTCTGTGCAGTTTTCATTTGAAGATATTCCTTTTTCCACTACAGGTCCCTTAGCACTCCGAATGTCCACTTGCAGATTCTACAGAAACAGAATTTCAGAAATTTTCAAAAAAAGTACGTTTCAAGTCTGATAGTTCAATGCACAGAACAGAAAGAACATTCTCAGAATGCTTCTGTGTAGTTTTTATTTGAAGATATTCCTTTTTCCATTATAGGACCCTTAGTGCTCCGAATGTTCACTTGCAGTTTCTACAGGAAGAGTGTTTCAGAACTGCTCAATCAAAAGCAGGGTTCAACTCTGTTAGTTGAATGCACACAACAGAGAGAAGTTTCACAGAATGCTTCTTTGTAGTTTTTATTTGAGGATAATCCTTTTTCCACTATATTCCACTTAGCGCTCTGTATGTCCACTCTTTCTAGAGAAAGAGTGTTTCAGAACTGCTCAGTGAAAAGTAAGGTTCAACTCTGTTAGTTCAATGCAGAGAATAGTAAGAAGCTTCACAGAATGCTTCTGTGTAGTTTTTATTTGAAAATATTCCTTTTTCCACTATGGGCCCCTTTGCACTCCGAATGTCCACTAGCTGTTTCTACGGAAAGAGTGCTTCAGAACTGCTCAATCAAAAGTAAGGTTCAGCTCTGTTAATGGAATGCACAGAACAGGAAGGAGTTTTACAGAATGCTTCTGTGTAGTTTTTATTTGCGGATATTCCTTTTTCCACTATAGGCTCCTTGGCCCTCCGAATGTCCACTTGCAGTTTGTACAGAAAGAGTATTTCAGAACTGCTCAATCAAAAGTAAGTTTCAGCTCTGTTAATTGAATGCACAGAACAGGAAGGAGTTTTACAGAATGCTTCTGTGTAGTTTTTATTTGCGGATATTCCTTTTTCCACTATAGGCTCCTTGGCCCTCCGAATGTCCACTTGCAGTTTGTACAGAAAGAGTGTTTCAGAACTGCTCAATCAAAAGTAAGGTTCAGCTCTGTTAATTGAATGCACAGAACAGGAAGGAGTTTTACAGAATGCTTCTGTGTAGTTTTTATTTGGGGATATTCCTTTTTCCACTATTGGCCCCTTAGCGCTCCGAATATCCACTTGCAGTTTCTACAGAAAGGGGGTTTCAGAAGTGCTCAATAAAAAGTAAGCTTCAACACTGTTAGTTGAATGCACAGAACAGAAACAAGTTTCACAGAATGCTTCTGTGTAGTTTTTATTTGAAAATATTCCTTTTTCCACTATGGGCCCCTTTGCAATCTGAATGTCCACTAGCTGTTTCTACAGAAAGATTGTGTCAGAACTGCTCAATCAAAAGTAAGGTTCAGCTCTGTTAATTGAATGCACAGAACAGAAAGGAGTTTTACAGAATGATTCTGTTTAGTTTTTATATGAGGATATTCCTTTTTCCACTATAGGCTCCTTGGCTCTCCAAATGTCCACTTGCAGTTTGTACAGAAAGAGTGTTTCAGAACTGCTCAATCAAAAGTAAGGTTCAGCTCTGTTAATTGAATGCACAGAACAGGAAGGAGTTTTACAGAATGCTTCTTTGTAGTTTTTATTTGAGGATACTCCTTTTTCCACTATTGGCCCCTTAGCACTCCGAATATCCACTTGCAGTTTCTACAGAAAGGGGATTTCAGAAGTGCTCAATAAAAAGTAAGCTTCAGCACTGTTAGTTGAATGCACAGAACAGAAACAAGTTTCACAGAATGCTTCTGTGTAGTTTTTATTTGAAAATATTCCTTTTTCCACTATGGGCCCCTTTGCACTCGGAATGTCCACTAGATGTTTCTACAGAAAGAGTGCTTCAGAACTGCTCAATCAAAAGTAAGGTTCAGCTCTGTTAATTGAATGCACAGAACAGAAAGGAGTTTTACAGAATGCTTCTGTGTAATTTTTATTTGAGGATATTCCTTTTTCCACTATAGGCTCCTTGGCCCTCCAAATGTCCACTTGCAGTTTGTACAGAAAGAGTGTTTCAGAACTGCTCAATCAAAAGTAAGTTTCAGCTCTGTTAATTGAATGCACAGAAGGGGAAGGAGTTTTACAGAATGATTCTGTGTAGTTTTTATTTGTGGATATTCCTTTTTCCACTTTTGGCCCCTTAGCTCTCTGAATATCCACTTGCAGTTTCTACAGAAAGGGTGTTTCAGACGTGCTCAAAAAAAGTAATCTTCAACACTGTTAGTTGAATGCACAGAACAGAAACAAGTTTCACAGATTGCTTCTGGGTAGTTTTTATTCGAAAATTTTCCTTTTTCCACTATGGGCCCCTTTGCACTCTGAATGTCCACTAGCTGTTTCTCCAGAAAGAGTGTTTCAGAACTGCTCAATCAAAAGTTAATTTCAACTCTGTCATTTGAATGCACAGAACAGAAAGCTGTTTCACAGAATGTTTCTGTGTAATTTTTATATGACCATATTCCTTTTTCCACTTTTGGCCCATTAGCACTCCGAATATCCACTTCCAGTTTCTACAGAAAGAGGTTTCAGAACTGCTCAATCAAAAGTAAGGTTGAACTCTGTTAGTTGAATGCACTGAAGAGAAAAAAGTTTCACAGAATGCTTCTGTCTATTTGTTATTTGAATATATTCCTTTTTCCACTGTAGGCCCCTTAGCACTCCGAATGTCCACTTGCAGTTTATACAGAGAGATTGTTTCACAGCTGCTCAATCAAAAGTAAGGTTCAACTCTTTAGGTGAACGCACACAACAGAAAGAAGTTTTGCAGAATGCTTCTGCGTAGTTTTTATTTGAAGATACACCTTTTTCAACTATAGGCCCATTAGTGCTCAGAATGTCCCCTTTCACGTTCTACATAAAGAGTGTTTCAGAAGTGCTCAATTAAAGTAAGTTTCAAATCTGTTAGTTGAATGCACAGAACAGAAAGAAGTTTCACAGAATGATTCTGTGTGGTTTTTATTTGAAGATATTCCTTTTTCCAATACAGAGCGCTTACAGCTCCGAATGTCCATTCGCAGTATCTACAGAAAGAGGGTTTCCAAAGTGCTCAATCAAAAGTAACGTTCAACTCTGTTAGTTGAATGCACAGAACAGAAAGAAGTTTTGCAGAATGCTTCTGTGTGGTTTTTATTTGTAGATATTCCTTTTTCCACTCTACGTCCCTTAGCGCACCGAATGTCCACTTACAGTTCCTACAGAAAGAGTGTTTCAGAAGTGCTCAATGAAAAGTAAGTTTCAACTCTGTTAGTTGAATGCACAGAACAGAAAGAAGTTTCGCAAAATGCTTCTGTGGAGTATTTATTTGATCATATTCCTTTTTCCACTATAGGCCCCTTAGCGCACCAAATGTAAACTTGCAGTTTCTACAGAAAGAGTGTTTCAGAACTGCTCAATCAAAAGTAAGGCTCAACTCTGTTAATTGAATGCACAGAAATGAAAGAAGTTTCACAGAATGCTTCTGTGTAGTTTTTATTTGAAGATATTCTTTTTTCCACTATAGGCCCCTTAGCGCTCCGAATGTCCCCTTGCAGTTTCTATAGAAAGAGTGTTTCAGAACTGCTCGATCAAAAGTAATGTTCAACTCTGTTAATTGAATGCACAGAACAGAAAGAAGTTTCACAGAATGCTTCAGTGTAGTTTTTATTTGAAGATATTCCTTTTTCCACTATAGTCCCCTTAGCGCTCCAAATATCGACTTGCAGTTTCTACAGAAAGAGTGTTTCAGAACTGCTCAATCAAAAGTAAGTTTCAACTCTGTTAGTTGAATGCACAGAACAGAAAGAAGTTTCACAGATTGCTTCTGTGCAGTTGTTTTTTGAAGATATTCCTTTTCCAGTATAGGCCCGTTAGTGCTCCGAATGTCCTTTTGCAGTTTCTACAGAAAGAGTGTTTCAGAACTGCTCAATCAAAAGTAAGGTTAAACTCTGTTAGTTGAATGCACAGAACAGCAAGAAGTTTCACTGAATACTACTGCGTAGTTTTTATATGATGATATTCCGTTTTCCACTATAGGACCCTGAGCGCTCCCAACGTCCACTTGCAGTTTCTACAGAAAGAGTGTTCCAGAACTGCTCAATCAAAAGCAGGGTTCAACTCTGTTATTTGATTGCACAGAACAGAAAGATGTTTCACAGAATGCATCTCTGTAGTTTTTATTTGAAGTTATACCTTTTTCCACTATAGGCCTATTAGCACTCCGAATGTGAACTTGAAGTTTCTACAGAAAGACTGTTTCCGAACTGCTCAATCAAAAGTAAGCTTCAACTCTCTTACTTGTATGCGCAGAACAGAAAGAAGTTTCACAGAAGGCTTCTGTTTAGTTTTTATTTTTAGATATTCCTTTTTCCTCCGTAGGCCCCTTAGCGCTCCGAATGTCCACTTGCAGTTTCTTCAGAAAGAGTGTATCAGAACTGCTCAATCAAATGCAATGTTCAACTCTCTTAGTTGAATGCACAGAACAGAAAGAATTTTCGCAGAATGCTTCTGTGTAGTTTTTATATGATTATACTCCTTTTTCCCCTATAGGCCCCTTAGCCTTCCAAATGTCCAATTGCAGTTTCTAAAGAAAGAGTGTTTCAGAACTGCTCAATCAAAAGTGAGCTTCAACTCTCTTAGTTGAATGCACAAAATAGAAAGTAGTTTCACAGAATGCTTCTGTGCAGTTTTCATTTGAAGATATTCCTTTTTCCACTACAGGTCCCTTAGCACTCCGAATGTCCACTTGCAGTTTCTACAGAAAGAGAATTTCAGAAATTTTCAAAAAAAGTACGTTTCAAGTCTGATAGTTCAATGCACAGAACAGAAAGAACATTCTCAGAATGCTTCTGTGTAGTTTTTATTTGAAGATATTCCTTTTTCCATTATAGGACCCTTAGCGCTCCGAATGTTCACTTGCAGTTTCTACAGGAAGAGTGTTTCAGAACTGCTCAATCAAAAGCAGGGTTCAACTCTGTTAGTTGAATGCACACAACAGAAAGAAGTTTCACAGAATGCTTCTTTGTAGTTTTTATTTGAGGATAATCCTTTTTCCACTATATTCCACTTAGCGCTCTGTATGTCCACTTGCAGTTTCTAGAGAAAGAGTGTTTCAGAACTGCTCAGTGAAAAGTAAGGTTCAACTCTGTTAGTTCAATGCAGAGAATAGTAAGAAGCTTCACAGAATGCTTCTGTGTAGTTTTTATTTGAAAATATTCCTTTTTCCACTATGGGCCCCTTTGCACTCCGAATGTCCACTAGCTGTTTCTACGGAAAGAGTGCTTCAGAACTGCTCAATCAAAAGTAAGGTTCAGCTCTGTTAATGGAATGCACGGAACAGGAAGGAGTTCTACAGAATGCTTCTGTGTAGTTTTTATTTGCGGATATTCCTTTTTCCACTATAGGCTCCTTGGCCCTCCGAATGTCCACTTGCAGTTTGTACAGAAAGAGTGTTTCAGAACTGCTGAATCAAAAGTAAGGTTCAGCTCTGTTAATTGAATGCACAGAACAGGAAGGAGTTTTACAGAATGCTTCTGTGTAGTTTTTATTTGCGGATATTCCTTTTTCCACTATAGGCTCCTTGGCCCTCCGAATGTCCACTTGCAGTTTGTACAGAAAGAGTGTATCAGAACTGCTCAATCAAAAGTAAGGTTCAGCTCTGTTAATTGAATGCACACAACAGGAAGGAGTTTTACAGAATGCTTCTGTGTAGTTTTTATTTGAGGATATTCCTTTTTCCACTATTGGCCCCTTAGCGCTCTGAATATCCACTTGCAGTTTCTACAGAAAGGGAGTTTCAGAAGTGCTCAATAAAAAGTAAGCTTCAACACTGTTAGTTGAATGCACAGAACAGAAACAAGTTTCACAGAATGCTTCTGTGTAGTTTTTATTTGAAAATATACCTTTTTCCACTATGGGCCCCTTTGCACTCTGAATGTCCACTAGCTGTTTCTACAGAAAGAGTGCTTCAGAACTGCTCAATCAAAAGTAAGGTTCAGCTCTGTTAATTGAATGCACAGAACAGAAAGTAGTTTTACAGAATGATTCTGTGTAGTTTTTATTTGAGGATATTCCTTTTTCCACTATAGGCTCCTTGGCCCTCCAAATGTCCACTTGCAGTTTGTACAGAAAGAGTGTTTCAGAACTGCTCAATCAAAAGTAAGGTTCAGCTCTGTTAATTGAATGCACAGAACAGGAAGGAGTTTTACAGAATGCTTCTGTGTAGTTTTTACTTGAGGATATTCCTTTTTCCACTATAGGCTCCTTGGCCCTCAAAATGTCCACTTGCAGTTTGTACAGAAAAAGTGTTTCAGAACTGCTCAATCAAAAGTAAGGTTCAGCTCTGTTAATTGAATGCACAGAACAGGAAGGAGTTTTACAGAATGCTTCTGTGTAGTTTTTATTTGAGTATATTCCTTTTTCCACTATTGGCCCCTTAGCGCTCCGAATATCCACTTGCAGTTTCTACAGAAAGGGGGTTTCAGAAGTGCTCAATAAAAAGTAAGCTTCAACACTGTTAGTTGAATGCACAGAACAGAAACAAGTTTCACAGAATGCTTCTGTGTAGTTTTTATTTGAAAATATTCCTTTTTCCACTATGGGCCCCTTTGCACTCTGAATGTCCACTAGCTGTTTCTACAGAAAGAGTGCTTCAGAACTGCTCAATCAAAAGTAAGGTTCAGCTCTGTTAATTGAATGCACAGAACAGAAAGGAGTTTTACAGAATGCTTCTGTGTAATTTTTATTTGAGGATATTCCTTTTTCCACTATAGGCTCCTTGGCCCTCCAAATGTCCACTTGCAGTTTGTACAGAAAGAGTGTTTCAGAACTGCTGAATCAAAAGTAAGGTTCAGCTCTGTTAATTGAATGCACAGAACAGGAAGGAGTTTTACAGAATGCTTCTGTGTAGTTTTTATTTGAGGATATTCCTTTTTCCACTATTGGCCCCTTAGCTCTCCGAATATCCACTTGCAGTTTCTACAGAAAGGGTGTTTCAGACGTGCTCAAAAAAAGTAAGCTTCAACACTGGTAGTTGAATGCACAGAACAGAAACAAGTTTCACAGATTGCTTCTTTGTAGTTTTTATTTGAAAAATTTCCTTTTTCCACTATGGGCCCCTTTGCACTCCGAATGTCCACTAGCTGTTTCTCCAGAAAGAGTGCTTCAGAACTGCTCAATCAAAAGTTAATTTCAACTCTGTCATTTGAATGCACAGAACAGAAAGCTGCTTCACAGAATGCTTCTGTGTAGTTTTTATATGAACATATTCCTTTTTCCACTTTTGGCCCATTAGCACTCCGAATATCCACTTCCAGTTTCTACAGAAAGAGTTTTTCAGAACTGCTCAATCAAAAGTAAGGTTGAACTCTGTTAGTTGAATGCACTGAAGAGAAAAAAGTTTCACAGAATGCTTCTGTCTATTTGTTATTTGAATATATTCCTTTTTCCACTGTAGGCCCCTTAGCACTCCGAATGTCCACTTGCAGTTTATACAGAGAGATTGTTTCACAGCTGCTCAATCAAAAGTAAGGTTCAACTCTTTAGGTGAATGCACACAACAGAAAGAAGTTTTGCAGAATGCTTCTGCGTAGTTTTTATTTGAAGATACAACTTTTTCAACTATAGGCCCATTAACGCTCAGAATGTCCCCTTTCACGTTCTACATAAAGAGTGTTTCAGAAGTGCTCAATTAAAGTAAGTTTCAAATCTGTTAGTTGAATGCACAGAACAGAAAGAAGTTTCACAGAATGATTCTGTGTAGTTTTTATTTGAAGATATTCCTTTTTCCAATACAGAGCGCTTACAGCTCCGAATGTCCATTCGCAGTATCTACAGAAAGAGGGTTTCCGAAGTGCTCAATCAAAAGTAACGTTCAACTCTGTTAGTTGAATGCACAGAACAGAAAGAAGTTTTGCAGAATGCTTCTGTGTGGTTTTTATTTGTAGATATTCCTTTTTCCACTCTACGCCCCTTAGCGCACCGAATATCCACTTACAGTTCCCACAGAAAGAGTATTTCAGAAGTGCTCAATGAAAAGTAAGTTTCAACTCTGTTAGTTGAATGCACAGAACAGAAAGAAGTTTCGCAAAATGCTTCTGTGGAGTATTTATTTGATCATATTCCTTTTTCCACTATAGGCCCCTTAGCGCACCAAATGTAAACTTGCAGTTTCTACAGAAAGAGTGTTTCAGAACTGCTCAATCAAAAGTAAGGCTCAACTCTGTTAGTTGAATGCACAGAAATGAAAGAAGTTTCACAGAATGCTTCTGTGTAGTTTTTATTTGAAGATATTCTTTTTTCCACTATAGGCCCCTTAGCGCTCCGAATGTCCCCTTGCAGTTTCTATAGAAAGAGTGTTTCAGAACTGCTCGATCAAAAGTAATGTTCAACTCTGTTAATTGAATGCACAGAACAGAAAGAAGTTTCACAGAATGCTTCAGTGTAGTTTTTATTTGAAGATATTCCTTTTTCCACTATAGTCCCCTTAGCGCTCCAAATATCGACTTGCAGTTTCTACAGAAAGAGTGTTTCAGAACTGCTCAATCAAAAGTAAGTTTCAACTCTGTTAGTTGAATGCACAGAACAGAAAGAAGTTTCACAGATTGCTTCTGTGCAGTTGTTTTTTGAAGATATTCCTTTTCCAGTATAGGCCCGTTAGCGCTCCGAATGTCCTTTTGCAGTTTCTACAGAAAGAGTGTTTCAGAACTGCTCAATCAAAAGTAAGGTTAAACTCTGTTAGTTGAATGCACAGAACAGCAAGAAGTTTCACTGAATACTACTGCGTAGTTTTTATATGATGATATTCCGTTTTCCACTATAGGACCCTGAGCGCTCCCAACGTCCACTTGCAGTTTCTACAGAAAGAGTGTTCCAGAACTGCTCAATCAAAAGCAGGGTTCAACTCTGTTATTTGATTGCACAGAACAGAAAGATGTTTCACAGAATGCATCTCTGTAGTTTTTATTTGAAGTTATACCTTTTTCCACTATAGGCCTATTAGCACTCCGAATGTGAACTTGAAGTTTCTACAGAAAGACTGTTTCCGAACTGCTCAATCAAAAGTAAGCTTCAACTCTCTTACTTGTATGCGCAGAACAGAAAGAAGTTTCACAGAAGGCTTCTGTTTAGTTTTTATTTTTAGATATTCCTTTTTCCTCCGTAGGCCCCTTAGCGCTCCGAATGTCCACTTGCAGTTTCTTCAGAAAGAGTGTATCAGAACTGCTCAATCAAATGCAATGTTCAACTCTCTTAGTTGAATGCACAGAACAGAAAGAATTTTCACAGAATGCTTCTGTGTAGTTTTTATATGATTATACTCCTTTTTCCCCTATAGGCCCCTTAGCCTTCCAAATGTCCAATTGCAGTTTCTAAAGAAAGAGTGTTTCAGAACTGCTCAATCAAAAGTGAGCTTCAACTCTCTTAGTTGAATGCACAAAATAGAAAGTAGTTTCACAGAATGCTTCTGTGCAGTTTTCATTTGAAGATATTCCTTTTTCCACTACAGGTCCCTTAGCACTCCGAATGTCCACTTGCAGTTTCTACAGAAAGAGAATTTCAGAAATTTTCAAAAAAAGTACGTTTCAAGTCTGATAGTTCAATGCACAGAACAGAAAGAACATTCTCAGAATGCTTCTGTGTAGTTTTTATTTGAAGATATTCCTTTTTCCATTATAGGACCCTTAGTGCTCCGAATGTTCACTTGCAGTTTCTACAGGAAGAGTGTTTCAGAACTGCTCAATCAAAAGCAGGGTTCAACTCTGTTAGTTGAATGCACACAACAGAAAGAAGTTTCACAGAATGCTTCTTTGTAGTTTTTATTTGAGGATAATCCTTTTTCCACTATATTCCACTTAGCGCTCTGTATGTCCACTTGCAGTTTCTAGAGAAAGAGTGTTTCAGAACTGCTCAGTGAAAAGTAAGGTTCAACGCTGTTAGTTCAATGCAGAGAATAGTAAGAAGCTTCACAGAATGCTTCTGTGTAGTTTTTATTTGAAAATATTCCTTTTTCCACTATGGGCCCCTTTGCACTCCGAATGTCCACTAGCTGTTTCTACGGAAAGAGTGCTTCAGAAATGCTCAATCAAAAGTAAGGTTCAGCTCTGTTAATTGAATGCACAGAACAGGAAGGAGTTCTACAGAATGCTTCTGTGTAGTTTTTATTTGCGGATATTCCTTTTTCCACTATAGGCTCCTTGGCCCTCCGAATGTCCACTTGCAGTTTGTACAGAAAGAGTGTTTCAGAACTGCTCAATCAAAAGTAAGGTTCAGCTCTGTTAATTGAATGCACAGAACAGGAAGAAGTTTTACAGAATGCTTCTGTGTAGTTTTTATTTGCGGATATTCCTTTTTCCACTATAGGCTCCTTGGCCCTCCGAATGTCCACTTGCAGTTTGTACAGAAAGAGTGTTTCAGAACTGCTCAATCAAAAGTAAGGTTCAGCTCTGTTAATTGAATGCACGGAACAGGAAGGAGTTTTAGAGAATGCTTCTGTGTAGTTTTTATTTGAGGATATTGCTTTTTCCACTATTGGCCCCTTAGCGCTCCGAATATCCACTTGCAGTTTCTACAGAAAGGGGGTTTCAGAAGTGCTCAATAAAAAGTAAGCTTCAACACTGTTAGTTGAATGCACAGAACAGAAACAAGTTTGACAGAATGCTTCTGTGTATTTTTTATTTGAAAATATTCCTTTTTCCACTATGGGCCCCTTTGCACTCTGAATGTCCACTAGCTGTTTCTACAGAAAGAGTGCTTCAGAACTGCTCAATCAAAAGTAAGGTTCAGCTCTGTTAATTGAATGCACAGAACAGAAAGTAGTTTTACAGAATGATTCTTTGTAGTTTTTATTTGAGGATATTCCTTTTTCCACTATAGGCTCCTTGGCCCTCCAAATGTCCACTTGCAGCTTGTACAGAAAGAGTGTTTCAGAACTGCTCAATCAAAAGTAAGGTTCAGCTCTGTTAATTGAATGCACAGAACAGGAAGGAGTTTTACAGAATGCTTCTGTGTAGTTTTTACTTGAGGATATTCCTTTTTCCACTATAGGCTCCTTGGCCCTCAAAATGTCCACTTGCAGCTTGTACAGAAAGAGTGTTTCAGAACTGCTCAATCAAAAGTAAGGTTCAGCTCTGTTAATTGAATGCACAGAACAGGAAGGAGTTTTACAGAATGCTTCTGTGTAGTTTTTATTTGAGGATATTCCTTTCTCCACTATTGGCCCCTTAGCGCTCCGAATATCCACTTGCAGTTTCTACAGAAAGGGGGTTTCAGAAGTGCTCAATAAAAAGTAAGCTTCAACACTGTTAGTTGAATGCACAGAACAGAAACAAATTTCACAGAATGCTGCTGTGTAGTTTTTATTTGAAAATATTCCTTTTTCCACTATGGGCCCCTTTGCACTCTGAATGTCCACTAGCTGTTTCTACAGAAAGAGTGCTTCAGAACTGCTCAATCAAAAGTAAGGTTCAGCTCTGTTAATTGAATGCACAGAACAGAAAGGAGTTTTACAGAATGCTTCTGTGTAATTTTTATTTGAGGATATTCCTTTTTCCACTATAGGCTCCTTGGCCCTCCAAATGTCCACTTGCAGTTAGTACAGAAAGAGTGTTTCAGAACTGCTCAATCAAAAGTAAGGTTCAGCTCTGTTAATTGAATGCACAGAACAGGAAGGAGTTTTACAGAATGCTTCTGTGTAGTTTTTATTTGAGGATATTCCTTTCTCCACTATTGGCCCCTTAGCGCTCCGAATATCCACTTGCAGTTTCTACAGAAAGGGGGTTTCAGAAGTGCTCAATAAAAAGTAAGCTTCAACACTGTTAGTTGAATGCACAGAACAGAAACAAATTTCACAGAATGCTGCTGTGTAGTTTTTATTTGAAAATATTCCTTTTTCCACTATGGGCCCCTTTGCACTCTGAATGTCCACTAGCTGTTTCTACAGAAAGAGTGCTTCAGAACTGCTCAATCAAAAGTAAGGTTCAGCTCTGTTAATTGAATGCACAGAACAGAAAGGAGTTTTACAGAATGCTTCTGTGTAATTTTTATTTGAGGATATTCCTTTTTCCACTATAGGCTCCTTGGCCCTCCAAATGTCCACTTGCAGTTAGTACAGAAAGAGTGTTTCAGAACTGCTCAATCAAAAGTAAGGTTCAGCTCTGTTAATTGAATGCACAGAACAGGAAGGAGTTTTACAGAATGATTCTGTGTAGTTTTTATTTGAGGATATTCCTTTTTCCACTATTGGCCCCTTAGCTCTCCGAATATCCACTTGCAGTTTCTACAGAAAGGGTGTTTCAGACGTGCTCAAAAAAAGTAAGCTTCAACACTGTTAGTTGAATGCACAGAACAGGAACAAGTTTCACAGATTGCTTCTGTGTAGTTTTTATTTGAAAATTTTCCTTTTTCCACTATGGGACCCTTTGCACTCCGAATGTCCACTAGCTGTTTCTCCAGAAAGAGTGCTTCAGAACTGCTCAATCAAAAGTTAATTTCAACTCTGTCATTTGAATGCACAGAACAGAAAGCTGTTTCACAGAATGCTTCTGTGTAGTTTTTATATGAACATATTCCTTTTTCCACTTTTGGCCCATTTGCACTCCGAATATCCACTTCCAGTTTCTACAGAAAGAGTTTTTCAGAACTGCTCAATCAAAAGTAAGGTTGAACTCTGTTAGTTGAATGCACTGAAGAGAAAAAAGTTTCACAGAATGCTTCTGTGTATTTTTTATTTGAATATATTCCTTTTTCCACTGTAGGCCCCTTAGCACTCCGAATGTCCACTTGCAGTTTATACAGAGAGATTGTTTCACAGCTGCTCAATCAAAAGTAAGGTTCAACTCTTTAGGTGAACGCACAGAACAGAAAGAAGTTTTGCAGAATGCTTGTGCGTAGTTTTTATTTGAAGATACACCTTTTTCAACTATAGGCCCATTAGCGCTCAGAATGTCCCCTTTCACGTTCTACATAAAGAGTGTTTCAGAAGTGCTCAATTAAAGTAAGTTTCAAATCTGTTAGTTGAATGCACAGAACAGAAATAAGTTTCACAGAATGATTCTGTGTAGTTTTTATTTGAAGATATTCCTTTTACCATTATATACCCCTTAGCGCTCCGAATGTCCACTTCCAGTTTCTACAGAAAGAGTGTTTCAGAACTGCTCAATGAAAATAAGCTTCAAATCTGTTAGTTGAATGCACAGGACAGAAGGAAGTTTCACAGAATGCTTCTGTGTAGTTTTTATTTGAAGATATTGCTTTTTCCACTACAGGGCGCATAGGGCTCCGAATGTCCATTTGCAGTTTCTACAGAAAGAGTGTTTCAGAAGTGCTCAATCAAAAGTAAGGTTCAACTATGTTAATTGAATGCACAGAACATAAAGAAGTTTCGCAGAATGTTTCTGTGTGGTTTTTATTTGATGATTTTCCTTTTTCCACTCTAGGCCCATTAGCGCTCTGAATGTCCGCTTGCAGTTTCTACAGAAAGAGTTTTTCAGAACTGCTCAATGAAAAGTAAGTTTCAACTCTGTTATTTGAATGCACAAAACAGAAAGAAGTTTCAAAGAATACTACTGTGTAGTTTTACATGAAGATATTTCTTTTTCCACTATAGGCCCCTGAGCGCTACGAATGTCCAACTGCATTTTCTATAGAAAGAGTGATCCAGAACTGCTCAGTCAAAAGCAAGGTTCAACTCTGTTAGTTGAATGCACACAACAGAAGGTAGTTTCACAGAATGCTTCTTGTAGTTTTTATTTGAGGATATTTCTTTTTCCACTATATTCCCCTTAGTGCTCAGAATTTCCACTTGCAATTTCTAGAGAAAGAGTGTTTCAACACTGCTCAATCAAATGTAAGGTTCAACTCTGTTAGTTCAATGCACAGAACAGAAAGTAGCTTCACAGAATGCTTCTGTGTAGTTTTTATTTGAAGATATTTCTTTTTCCACTATAGACCCCTTAGCCCTCCGAATGTCCACATGCAGTTTCTACAGAAAGAGTGTTTCAGAACTGCTCAATCAAAAGTACGGTTCAAGTCTGTTAGTTGAATGCACAGATCAGAAAGAAGTTTCACAGAATACTTCTGTGTAGTTTTTATTTGAATATTTTCCGTTTTCCACTATAGGCCCTTTAGCGCTCCGAATGTCCATTTGCAGGTTCTACACAACGAGTGCTTCAGAAATTCTCAATCAAAAGTAAGTTTCAACTCTGGTTGTTGAATGCACAGAACAGAAAGAACTTTCGCAGAATGCTTCTGTGTAGTTTTTCTTTGAAGATATTTCTTTTTCCAATATAGGCCCTTTAGCGCTCCGAATACCCACTTGATTTTCTACGAAAGAGTGTTTCAGAACTGCCCAATCAAAAGTAACGTTAGTCTCTATTAGCTGAATGCAGAAATTAGAAAAAAGTTTCACATTATTGTTCTGTGTAGTTTTTATTTGATTATATTACATTTCCGACTATAGGACCCTTTTTGATCTGAATGTCCGCTTGCAGTTCCTACAGAAAGACTGTTTCAGAACTCCTCAGTCAAAAGTAAGGTTCATCTCTCTTAGCTGAAAGCACAGATCAGTAAGAAGTTTCACAGAATGCTTCTGTGTACTTTTTATTTGATGATATTCCTTTTTCCACTATTCGCCCCTTAGTGCTCCGAATGTCCTCTTGTAGTTTCTACAGAAAGAGAGTTTCAGAACTCCTCAATCAAAAGTAAGGTTCAACTCTTTTAGTTGAAGGAACAGATGAGAATGAAGTTTCCCAGAATTGTTCTGTGTAGTTTTTATTTGAAGATAGCCCTTTTTCTACTCTATGGACCTTAGCGCTCCGAATATCCGCTTGCAGTTTCTACAGAAAGTGTGTTTCAAATCTCCTCAATCAAAACTAATTTTCAACTATGTTAGTTGAATGCACAGATCAGAAAGAAGTTTCACAGAATGCTTCTGTGTAGTTTTTATTTGAAGGTATTCCTTTTTCCACAACAGTCCCCATAGAGCTCCGATGGTCCGCATGTAGTTTCTACAGAAAGAGTGTTTCAGAACTCCTCAATCCAAAGTAAGGTTCAACTCAGTTACTTGAATGCGCATATCAGAAAGAAGTTTCACAGAATGCTTCTGTGGAGATTTTATTTGATGATATTCCTTTTTAAACTTTATTCCCCTTAGCGCTCGGAATGTCTGCTTACAGTTTCTACAGAAAGAGTGTTTCAGAATTGCTCAATCAAAATTAAGGTTCAACTGTGTTAGTTGAATGCACAGATCAGAAAGTAGTTTCACAGAATGCTTCTGTGTAGTTTTTATTTGAAGGTATACCTTTTTCCTTTTTCAACTATAGGCCACTTAGCGCTCTGAATGTCCGCTTGCAGTTTCTACAGAAAGAGTGTTTCAGAACTCCTCAATCAAAATTAAGGTTCAACTGTGTTAGTTGAATGCGCAGATCAGAAAGAACTCTCACAGAATGCTTCCATGTACTTTTTATTTGAAGATATTCCTTTTTCCACTATAGGTCCCTTAGCTCTTGGAACGTCCGCTTGCAGTTTCTACAGAAAGAGTGTTTGAGAACTGCTCACTCAAAAGTTAAGTTCAACTCTGTTAGTTGAATGCACAGGTCAGAAAGAAGTTTCACAGAATGCTTCTGTGTAGTTTTTATTTGAAGATATTCCTTTTTCCTGTATAGGATCATTAGCACTCCGAATGACTTCTTGCAGTTTCTGCAGAAAGAGTGTTTCGGAACTCCACAATCAAAAGTAAGTTTCAACTCAGTTAGTTGAGTGCACAGATCGGAAAGAAGTTTCACAGAATGCTTCTGTGTAGTTTTTATTTGAAGATATTCATTTTTCCACTATAAACCTCTTAGAGCTCCGAATGTCTGCTTGCAGGTTCTACAGAAAGACTGTTTCAAAACTCCTCAATCAAAAGTAAGATTCAACTCCGTTAGTTGAACGCACCGATCAGAAAGAAGTTTCACAGATTGCTTCTGTGTGGTTTTTATTTGAAGATATTCCTTTTTTCACTATAGACCCCTTAGGGCTCCGAATATCCTCTTGCAGTTACTACAGAAAGAGTGCTTCAGAACTCCTCAATCCAAAGTAATGTTCTACTATGTGAGTTGAATGCACACATCAGAAAGAAGTTTCACAGAATGCTTCTGTGTAGTTTTTATTAGAAGATATTCCTTTTTCCACTATAGGACTTTTAGCGCTCGGAATGACTGCTTGCAGTTTCTACAGAAAGAGTGTTTCAGAACTCCACAATCAGAAGTAAGGTTCAACTCCGTTAGTTAACTGCAGAGATCAGAAAGGAGTTTCACAGAATGCTTCTGTGTAGTTTTTATTTGAAGATATTCTTTTCTCTACTATACGGTAATTAGCGCTCCGAATGTCCGCTTGCAGTTTCTACAGAATTTGTGTTTCAAAACTCGTCAATCAAAAGGAAGTTTCAATTCTTTTAGTTGAATGCACAGATCAGAAAGTAGTTTCACAGAATGCTTCTGTGGAGTTTTTATTGGAAGATATTTCTTTTTTCACTGTAGTCCCCTTAAAGCTCCGATTGTCCGCTTGCAATTTCTACGGAAAGAGTGTTTGTGAACTGCTCCATCAAAAGTTAGGTACAACTCTGTTAGTTGAACGCACAGAACAGAAAGATGTTTCACAGAATGCTTCGGTCTAGTTTTTATTTCAAGATATTCCTTTTTCCACTCTAGGCCCCTTAGCGCTCCGAACGTCCACTTGCAGTTTCCACAGAAAGAGTGTTTCAGAACTGCTCAATCAAAAGTAAGTTTCAAATCTGTTAGTTGAATGCACACATCAGAGAGAAGTTTCACAGAATGCTTCTGTGTAGTTTTTACTTGAAGATATTCCATTTCCACTATAGGTCCCTTAGCGCTTGGAATGTCCGCTTGCAGTTTCTACAGAAAGTGTGTTTCTGAACTGCTCAATCAAGTTAGGTTCATCTCTGTTAGTTGAATGCACAGATCAGAAAGAAGTTTCACAGAATATTTCTGTGTAGTTTTTATTTGAAGATATTCGTTATTCTACTCTAGGGTAATTAGAGCTCCGAATGTCCACTTGCAGTTTCTATAGAATGTGTGTTTCAAAGCTCTTCAATCAAAAGAAAGTCTCAACTCTGTTAGTTGAATGCACAAATCAGAAAGAAGATTCACAGAATGCTTCTGTGTAGTTTTTATTTGAAGATATTCCTTTTTCCACTATAGTCCACTTAGAGCTCCTAATGTCTGCTTGCAGTTTCTACAGAAAGAGTGTTTCAGAACTCTTCAATCCAAAGTAAGGTTCAACTCAGTTAGTTGTATGCGCTGATGAGAAAGAAGTTTCACAGATTTCTTCTGTGTAGTTTTTATTTGAAGATATTCGTTTTTCCACTATAGGTCCCTTAGCGCTCAGAATGTCTCCTTGCAGTTTCTACAGAAAGAGTGTTTCAGAACTGCTCAATCAAAAGTTAGGTTCAACTCTGTTAGTTGAATGCACAGATCAGAAAGAAGTTCCACAGAATGCTTCTGTATAGTTTATATTTGAAGTTATTCCTCTTTCCATTATACGCCACTTAGCACTCCTAATGTCCGCTTCCAGTCTCTACGGAAAGTGTTTCAGAACTCCCCAATTAAAAGTAAGGTTCAACTGTGTTAGTTGAATGCACAGATCAGAAAGTAGTTTCGCAGAATGCTTGTGTGCACTTTTTATTTCAAGATGTTCCTTTTTTCTCAATATACCCCTTAGCTCTCCGAATCTCCACTTGCACTTTCCAAAGAAAGAGTGTTTCAGAACTCCTCAATCCAAAGTAAGGTTCAACTCTGTTAGTTGAATGCACAGATCAGAAAGAAGTTTCACAGAATGCTTCTGTGTAGTTTTTATCTGAAGCTATTCCTTTTTCCACTATGGGCCCCTTAGCGCTCCCAATGTCTGCTTGCAGTTTCTACAGAAAGAGTGTTTCAGAACTGCTCAATCAAAAGTAAGCTTCAACTCTGTTAGTTGAGTGCACAGATCAGAAAGACGTTTCACAGAATGCTTCTGTGTAGTTTTTATTTGAAGGTATTTCTTTTTTCTTTTTCAACTATAGGCCCCCTTTCGCTATGAATGTCCACTTGCAGTTTCTACATAATGAGGGTTTGAGACCTCCTCAATCAAAAATAAGGTTCAATTCTGTTAATTGAATGCACAGATCAGGAAGAAGTTTCACAGAATGCTTCTGTCCAGGTTTTATTGGAAGATATTCCTTTTTCCACTATAGGCCCCTTAGCGCTCCGTATGTCCACATGCAGGTTCTACAGAAAGAGTGTTTCAGAACTGCCCAATCAAGAGTAAGGTTCATCTCTGTTAGTTGAATGCACGGGTGAGAAAATAGTTTCCCAGAATTCTTCTGTGTAGTTTTTATTTGAAGATATTCCTTTTTCCACTATAGGTCCCTCAGTGCTCCGAATGTCCACTTGCACTTTCTACAGGAAGACTGTTTCAGAACTGCTCAATCAAAAGTAAGGTTCAACTCCGTTAGTTGACTGCAGAGATCAGAAAGGAGTTTCACAGAATGCTTCTGTGTAGTTTTAATTTGAAGATATTCCTTTTTCCACTATAGGCCCCTTAGCGCTCTGAACTCCGCTTGCAGTTTCTACAGAAAGAGGGTTTCAGAACTGCTCAATCAAAAGTTAGGTTCAACTCTGTTAGTTGAATGCACAGATCAGAAAGAAGTTTCACACAATGCTTCTATGTGATTTTTATATGAAGATATTCCTTTTTCCACTATAGGACCATTAGTGCTCCAAATGTCCACCTGCAGTTTCAAGAGAAAGAGTGTTTCAGAACTGCTCAATCAAAATTAAGGTTCAACTCTGTTAGTTGAATGTACGGATCAGAAAGAAGTTTAACAGAATGCTTCTGTGTAGTTTTTGTTTGAAGATATTCCTATTTTCTTTTTCAACTATATGTCCCTTAGTGCTCTGAATGTCCGCTTGCAGTTTCTACAGAGAGTGTTTCAGAACTGCTCAATCAAAAATAAGGTTCACCCCTTTTAGTTGAATGCACAGATAAGAAAGAATTTTCACAGAATGCTTCTGAGTAGTTTTTATTTGAAGATATTCCTTTTTCAACTATAGGCCCCTTAGCACTCCGAATGTCCGCTTGCAATGTGTGTTTCAGAACTGTTCAACCAAAAATTATGTTCAACTTTGTTAGTGGAATGCACAGAGCAGAAAGTAGTTTCAGAGAATGCTTCTGTGTAGTTTTTATTGGAAGATATTCCTTTTTCCACTTTAGGCCCCTTAGCGCTCCGAATGTACACTTGCAGTTTCTACAGAAAGAGTGTTTCAGAACTCCTCAATCAAAAGTAAGGTTCCACTCAGTGAGTTGAATACATAGATCAGAAAGAAGTTTCACAGAATGGTTCTTTGTAGTTTCTATTTGAAGATATTCGTTTTTCTACTCTAGGGAAGGTAGCGCTCCGAATGTCCGCTTGCAGTTTCAATAGAATGTGTGTTTCAGAACTGCTGAATCTAAAGTAAGGTTCAACACTGTTAGTTGAATGCACAGATCAGAAAGAAGTTTCACAGAATGCTTCTGTGTAGTTTTTATTTGAAGATATTCCTTTTTCCACTATAGTCCACTTAGAGCTCCTAATGTCTGCTTGCAGTTTCTACAGAAAGAGTGTTTCAGAATTCTTCAATCCAAAGTAAGGTGCAACTCAGTTAGTTGTATGCGCAGATGAGAAAGAAGTTTCACAGAATGCTTCTGTGTAGTTTTTATTTGAAGATATTCGTTTTTCCACTATAGGTCCCTTAGCCCTCAGAATGTCTGCTTGCAGTTTCTACAGAAAGAGTGTTTCAGAACTGCTCAATCAAAAGTTAGGTTCAACTCTGTTAGTTGAATGCACAGATCGGAAAGCAGTTTCACAGAATGCTTCTGTATAGTTTATATTTGAAGTTATTCCTCTTTCCATTATATGCCACTTAGCGCTCCTAATGTCCGCTTCCAGTGTCTACGGAAAGTGTTTCAGAACTCCCCAATCAAAAGTAAGGTTCAAATGTGTTAGTTGAATGCACAGATCAGAAAGAAGTTTCGCAGAATTCTTGTGTGCACTTTTTATTTCAAGATGGTCCTTTTTTCTCAATAGACCACTTACGGCTGCGAATCTCCACTTGCACTTTCCAAAAGAAGAGTGTTTCAGAACTCCTCAATCCAAAGTAAGGTTCAACTCTGTTAGTTGAATGCACAGATCAGAAAGCAAGTTTCACAGAATGCTTCTGTGTAGTTTTTATCTGAAGGTATTCCTTTTTCCACTATAGGCCCCTTAGCGCTCCGAATGTCTGCTTGCAGTTTCTACAGAAAGAGTGTTTCAGAACTGCTCAATCAAAAGTAAGCTTCAACTCTGTTAGTTGAATGCACAGATCAGAAAGACGTTTCACAGAATGCTTCTGTGTAGTTTTTATTTGAAGGTATTTCTTTTTTCTTTTTCAACTATAGGCCCCCTTTCGCTATGAATGTCCGTTTGCAGTTTCTACATAAAGAGAGTTTGAGACCTCCTCAATCAAAAATAAGGTTCAATTCTGTTAATTGAATGCACAGATCAGAAAGAAGTTTCACAGAATGTTTCTGTGCAGTTTTTATTTGAAGATATTACTTTTTCCACTATAGACCCCTTAGCGCTCCGTATGTCCGCTTGCAGGTTCTACAGAAAGAGTGTTTCAGAACTGCCCAATCAAGAGTAAGGTTCATCTCTGTTAGTTGAATGCACGGGTGAGAAAGTAGTTTCCCAGAATTCTTCTGTGTAGTTTATATTTGAAGATATTCCTTTTTCCACTATAGGTCCCTTAGCGCTCCGAATGTCCGCTTGCACTTTCTACAGAAAGACTGTTTCAGAACTGCTCAATCAAAAGTAAGGTTCAAATCTGTTAGTTGACTGCAGAGATCAGAAAGGAGTTTCCCAGAATTCTTCTGTGTAGTTTTAATTTGAAGATATTCCTTTTTCCACTATAGGCCCCTTAGCGCTCTGAACTCCACTTGCAGTTTCTACAGAAAGAGGGTTTCAGAACTGCTCAATCAAAAGTTAGGTTCAACTGTGTTAGTTGAATGCACAGATCAGAAAGAAGTTTCACACAATGCTTCTATGTGATTTTTATATGAAGATATTCCTTTTTCCACTATAGGACCCTTAGTGCTCCGAATGTCCACCTGCAGTTTCAACAGAAAGTGTGTTTTAGAACTGCTCAATCAAAATTAAGGTTCAACTCTGTTAGTTGAATGCACGGATCAGAAAGAAGTTTAACAGAATGCTTCTGTGTAGTTTTTGTTTGAAGGTATTCTTATTTCCTTTTTCAACTATATGTCCCTTAGTGCTCTGAATGTCCGCTTGCAGTTTCTACAGAGAGTGTTTCAGAACTGCTCAATCAAAAATAAGATTCACCACTTTTAGTTGAATGCACAGATCAGAAAGAAGTTTCACAGAATGCTTCTGTGTAGTTTTTATTTGAAGATATTCCTTTTTCAACTATAGGCCCCTTAGAGCTCTGAATGTCCGCTTGCAGTGTATACATAAAGAGTGTTTCAGAACTGTTCAATCAAAAGTTATGTTCAACTTTGTTAGTTGAATGCAAAGAGCAGAAAGTATTTTCAGAAAATGCTTCTGTGTAGTTTTTATTGTAAGATATTCCTTTTTCCACTTAGTCCCCTTAACGCTCCAAATATACACTTGCAGTTTCTACAGAAGGAGTGTTTCAGAACTCCTCAATCAAAAGTAAGGTTCCACTCAGTGAGTTGAATGCACAGATAAGAAAGAAGTTTCACAGAATGGTTCTGTGTAGTTTCTATTTGAAGATATTCGTTTTTCTACTCTAGGGAAAGTAGCGCTCTGAATGTCCGCTTGCAGTTTCAATAGAATGTGTGTTTCAAAACTCCTCAATCTGAAGAAAGTCTCAACTCTGTTAGTTGAATGCACAGATCAGAAAGAAGTTTCACAGAATGCTTCTGTGTAGTTTTTATTTGAAGATATTCCTTTTTCCACTATAGTCCACTTAGAGCTCCTAAAGTCTGCTTGCATTTTCTACAGAAAGAGTGTTTCAGAACTGCTCAACAAAAAGTTAGTTTCGACTCTGTTAGATGAATGCACAGATCCGAAGGAAGTTTCACAGAATACTTGTATGTAGTTTTTGTTTGAAGATATTCCTTTTTCCACTGTGGACCCCTTAGAGCTCCGAATCCCCGCATTCAGTTTCTACAGAAAGAGTGTTTCACAACTCCTCAATCCAAAGTAAGCTTCAACTCTGTTAGTTGAATGCACAGATCAGAAGGAAGTTTCACAGAATGCTTGTGTGTAGTTTTTATTTGAAGATATTCCTTTTTTCCACTATAGACCCCTCAGCGCTCCGAATCACCGCTTGCAGTTTCTACAGAAAGAGTGTTCCAGAACTCCTCATTCCAAAGTAAAGCTCAACTCTGTTAGTTGAATGCACTGATCAGATAAAAGTTTCACGGAATGCTTGTCTGTAGTTTTTATTTGAACATATTCCTTTTTCCACAATATGCCCCTTATCGCTCCCAATGTCCGCTTGCAGTTTCTACAGAAAGAGTGTCTCAGCACTGCTCAATCAAAAGTAAGGTTCAACTCTGTTAGCTGAATGCACAGATCAGAAAGAAGTTTCACGGAATGCTTCTGTGTAGTTATTATTTAAAGATACTCCTTTTTCCACTTCAGTCCCCTTAGCGCTCCGAATGTCTGCTTGCAGTTTCTACACAAAGGGTGTTTCATACCTGCCCTATCTAAAGTAAGGTTGAACTCTGTAGGTTGAATGCACAGATCAGAAAGAAGTTTCACAGAATGCTTCTGTGTAGTTTTTATTTGAAGATATTACTTTTTCAAGTATAGTCCCCTTAGCGCTCGGAATATCCGCTTGCACTTTCTACAGAAAGAGTGTTTCAGAACTCCTCAGTCAAAAGTAAGGTTCAACTCTCTTAGTTGAATGCATAGATGGGAAATATGTTTCACGGAATGCTTCTGTGTAGTTTTTATTTGAAGATATTCCTTTTTCCACTATAGGCCCCTTAGCGCTAAGAATGTCCGCTTGCAGTTTCTACAGAAAGAGTGTTTCAGACCTGCTCAACCAATGGTAAGGTTCAACTCTGTTAGTTGAATGCATAGATCAAAAAGAAGTTTCACAGAATGCTTCTGTGTAGTTTTTATTTAAAGATACTCCTTTTTCCACTCTTGGACCCTTAGCGCTCCGAATGTCCACTTGCAGTGTCCACAGAAAGAGTGTTTCAGAACTGCTCAATCAAAAGTAATTTTCAACTCTGTTAGTTGAATGCACAGATCAGAAAGAAGTTTCACAGAATGCTTCTGTGAAGTTTGTATTTGAAGATATTACTTTTTCCACTACAGACCCCATAGCGCTCCGAATGTCGGCCTGCAGTTTCTACGGAAATAGTGTTTCAGACCTCCTCAATCAAAAGTAAGGTTCAACTCTGTTAGTTGAATGCACAGATCAGAAAGAAGTTTCACAGAATGCTTCTGTGTAGCTTTATTTGAAGATATTTCTTTTTTCACTACAGACCCCAAAGCGCTCCGAATGTCCGCTTGCAGTTTCTAAAGAAAGAGTGTTTCAGACCTGCTCTATCAAAAGTAACTTTCAACTCTGTTAGTTGAATGCACAGATCAGAAAGAAGTTTGACAGAATGCTTTTGTGTAGTTTTTATTTGAAGATATTTCTTTTTCCACTACAGACACCATAGAGCTCTGAATGGCCACTTGCAGTTTGTACACAAAGAGTGCTTCAGAATTCCTCAACCAAAAGTAAGGTTCAAATCTGTTAGTTGAAAGCAGAGATCAGAAAGAAGTTTCACAGACTGCTTCTGTGTAGTTTGTATTTGAAGATATTCCTTTTTCCACTACAGACCCCTTAGCGCTCCGAGTGTCCGTTTGCAGTTTCTTCAGAAAGAGTGTTTCAGAACGGCTAAATCAAAAGTATGGTTCAACTGTGTTATTTGAATGCACATATCAGAAAGAAGTTTCAAAGACTGCCTCTGTGTACTTTGTATTTGAAGGTATTCCTTTTTCCACTACAGACCCCTTAGCGCTCCGAATGTTCGCTTGCAGTTTCTAAGGAAAGAGTGTTTCAGAACTGCTAAATCAAAAGTAAGGTTCAACTCTGTTAGTTGAATGCACAGATCAGAAAGAAGTTTCACAGAATGCATCTGTGTTGTTTTTATTTGAAGATATTTCTTCTTCCACTACAGACCCCATAGCGCTCCGAATGTCGGATAGCAGTTTCTACAGAAAGAGTGTTTCACAACTAATCACTCAAAAGCAAGGTTCAAATCTGTTCGTTGAATGCACAGATCAGAAAGTCTTTTCTCATAATGCTTCTGTGTGGTTTTATTTGAAGATATTCCTTTTTTCACTATAGGACTCTTAGCGCTCCGAATGTCCACTTGCAGTTTCTACAGAAAGAGTGTTTCAGACCTGCTCAATTAAAAGTAAGTTTCAACTCTGTTAGTTGAATGCACAGATCAGAAAGTAGTTTCACAGATTGCTTTTGTGAAGTTTTCATTTGAAGATATTCCTTTTTCCACTTTTCGACCCATAGCACTCCGAATGTCTGCTTGCAGTTTTCACAGAAAGAGTGTTTCAGACCTGCTCTATCAAAAGAAACTTTCAAATCTGTTAGTTGAATGCACAGATCAGAAAGAAGTTTTACAGAATGCTTCTGTGTAGTTATTGTTTGAAGATATTTCTTTTTCCACTACAGACACCATAGCGCTCCGAATGTCCACTTGCAGTTCCTACACAAAGAGTGCTTCAGAACTACTCAATCAAAAGTAAGGTTCAACACTGTTAGTTGAATGTACAGATCAGAAAGAAGTTTCACAGAATGCTTCTGTTTAGTTTTTATTTGAATATATTCCTTCTTCCACTACAGACCCCATAGCGCTCCGAATGTCGGATAGCAGTTTCTACAGAAAGAGTGTTTCACAACTAATCAATCAAAAGTAAGGTTCAAATCTGTTCGTTGAATGCACAGATCAGAAAAAGTTTCACAGAATGCTTCTTTGTACTTTTTATTTGAAGATATTCCTTTTTCCAACATAGGACCCTTAGCGCTCCAAATGCTGGCTTGCAGTTTCTACAGAAAGGGTGTTTCACAACTCCTCACTCAAAAGTAAGGTTCCACTATGTTAGTTTAATGCACAGATCAGAAAGAAGTTTCACAGAATGCTTCTGTGTTGCTTTTAATTGAAGATATTCCTTTTTCCACTATAGGCCACTTAGCGCTCGAAATGTCGGCTTGCAGTTTCTAAAGAAAGAGGGTTTCAGAAGTGCTCAATCAAAAGTAAGGTTCAACTTTGTTTGTTGAATGCACAGATCAGAAAAGAGTTTCGCAGAATGTTTCCGTGTAGTTTTTATTTGAAGATATCCCTTTTCCCACTATAGGATACTTAGCGCTCAGAATGTCCGCTTGCAGGTTCTACAGAAAGAGTGTTTCAGAACTCCTTAATCAAAATAAGGTTCAATTCTGTTAGTTGAATGCACAGATCAGAAAGAAGTTTTGCAGAATCCTTCTGTTTCTTTTTTATTTGAAAATATTCCTTTTTCCACTATAGGCCCCTTAGCGCTCCCAATGTCCACTTGCAGTTTCTACAGAAACAGTGTTTCAGAACTGCTCAATCAAAAGTAAACTTCAACTATGTTAGTTGAATGCACAGATCAGGAAGAAGTCTCACAGAATGCTTCTGTGTAGTTTTTATTTGAAGATATATCTTTTTCCACTATAGGCCCCTTAGTGCTCCAAATGTCTTCTTGCAGTTTCTACAGAAAGAGTGTTTCAGAACTCCTCAATCTATGGTAAGGTTCAACTCTGTTAGTTGAATGCATTGATCAGAAAGAAGTTTCACAGATTGCTTCTGTGTAGTTTTTATTTGAAGATATTCCTTTTTCCACTATAGACCTCTTAGCGTTCCTAATGTCCACTTGCAGTTTCTACAGAACAGTGTTTCAGAGCTCCTCAATCAAAAGTAAGTTTCAACTCTGTTAGTTGAATGCACAGATCAGCAAGAAGTTTCACCGAATGCTTCTGTGTAGTCTTTATTTGAAGATATTCCTTTTTCCACTTTAGGCCCCTTAGAGCTCCGAATGTCTGCTTGAAGTTTCTACAGAAAGAGTGTTTCACAACTCCTCAATCAAAACTAACTTTCCACTATGTTAGTTTAATGCACAGATCAGAAAGAAGTTCCACAGAATGCTTCTGTGTTGTTTTTATTTGAAGATATTCCTTTTTCCACTATAGGCATCTAAGCGCTCCAAATGTCTGCTTGCAGTTTCTACAGAAAGAGTGTTTCACAACTCCTCAATCAAATGTATGGTTAAACTATGTTAGTTGAATGCACAGATCAGCTAGAAGTTTCACAGAATTCTTCTGTGTAGTTTTTATTTGATGATATTCTTTTCTCCATTATAGGCCCCTGAGCGCTCCGAATGTCCACTTGCAGTTTCTACAGAAAGTGTGTTGCAGAACTGCTCAATCAATAGTAAGGTTCAACTCCTCTTCTTGAATGCACAGATCAGAAAGAAGTTTCACAGAATGCTGCTGTGTAGTTCTTATTTGAAGATATTCATTTTCCACTCTAGGCACCTTAGCGCTCCGAATATCCACTTGCAGTTTATACTGAAAGAGTGTTTCAGAACTGCTCAATCAAAAGTAGCGTGCAGCCCTGTTAGTTGAATGCACAGATCAGAAAGAAGTTTCACAGAATGCTTCTGTGTAGTTTATACTTGAAGATATTCCTTTTACCACTATAGGCTGCTTAGCGCCCAGAATGTATATTTGCAGTTTCTACAGAAAGAGTGTTTCAGATCTGCTCAATCAAAAGTAAGGTTGAACTCTGTTAGTTGAATGCACAGATCAGAAATTAGTTTTACACAATGCTTCTGTGTAGTTTTTATTTGAAGATATTCCTTTTTCCATTATAGGCCCCTTAGTGCTAGGAATGTCCACTTGCAGTTTCTACAGAAACAGTGTTTCAGAACTGCTCAATCAAAAGTAAAGTTCAAGTCTGTTAGTTGAATGCACAGATCAGGAAGTAGTTTCACAGAATGCTTCTCTGTATTTTTTATTTGAAGATATTCCTTTTTCCACTGTAGGCCTCTTAGCGCTCCGAATGTCTGCTTGCATTTTCTAAAGAAAGAGTGTTTCAGAACACCTCAATCTATAGAAAAGTTCAACTAGTTTAGTTGAATGCACAGATCAGAAAGATGTTTCACAGAATGCTTCTGTGTAGTTTTTATTTGAAGATATTCTTTTTTCCACTATAGGCCCCTTAGCGCTCTGAATGTCCATTGCTGTTTGTACAGAAAGAGTGTTTCAGAACTGCTGAATCAAAAGTAAGGTTCAACTCTGTTAGTTGAATGCAGAGATCTGAAAGAAGTTTCAAAGAATGCTTCTGTTTAGTTTTTATTTGAAGATATTCGTTTTTCCACTCTAGGCCCCTTAGCGCTACTAATGTCCGCTTGCAGTTTCTTCAGGAAGAGTATTTCAGAACTCCTCAATCAAAAGTAAGGTTCAACTCTGTTAGTTGAATGCACAGATCAGAAAGAAGTTTCACAGAATGCTTCTGTGTAGTTTTTATTTGTAGATATTCCTTTTTCCACTATAGGCCTCTAGCGCTAATAATGTCCGCTTGCAGTTTCTACAGAAAGTGTGTTGCAGAACTCCTCATTAAAAAGTAAGGTTCAACCCTGCTGGTTGAATGCAAGATCAGAAAGTAGTTTCAAAGAATGCTTCTGTGTAGTTTTTATTTGAAGATATTCCTTTTTCCACTATAGGCCCCTTAGTGCTCCAAATGTCCGCTTTCAGTTTCTACAGAAAGAGTGTTTCACAACTCCTCAATCAAAAGTAAGGTTCAACTATCTTAGTTGAATGCACAGGTCAGAAAGGAGTTCCACAGAATGATTCTGTGTAACTTTTATTTGAAGATATTCCTTTTTAAACTATAGGCCCCTCAGCTTTCCGAATGTCCGCTTGCAGTTTCTACAGAAACAGTGTTTCAGAACTGCTCAATCAAAAGTAAAGTTCAACTATGTTAGTTGAATGCACAGATCAGGAAGAAGTTTCACAGAGTGCTTCTCTGTAGTTTTTATTTGAAGATATTCCTTTTTCCACTGTAGGCCCCTTAGCGCTCCGAATGTCTGCTTGCAGTTTCTACAGAAAGAGTGTTTCAGAACACCTCAATCTATAGTAAGGTTCAACTCTTTTAGTTGAATGCATAGATCAGAATGAAGTTTCACAGAATGCTTCTGTCTAGTTTTTATTTGAAGATATTCCTTTTTCTACTATAGGCCCCTTAGCACTCTGAATGTCCACTTGCAGTTTGTACAGAAAGAGTGTTTCAGAACTACTGAATCAAAAGTAAGGTTCAACTCTGTTAGTTGAATGCACAGATCTGAAAGAAGTTTCACCGAATGCTTCTGTGTAGTATTTATTTGAAGATATTCCTTTTTCCACTATAGGCTCTTTAGCGCTCTGAATATCTGCTTGCCATTTCAACGGAAAGAGGGCTTCAGAACTCCTCAATCAAAAGTAAGGTTCAACTATATTAGTTGAATGCACAGATAAAAAAGAAGTTCCACACAATGCTTCTGTGTAGTTTTTATTTGAAGATATTCCTTTTTCACTATAGGCCCCTTAGCGCACCGAATGTCTGCTTGCAGTTTCTAAAGAAAGAGTGTTTCAGAACGCCTCAATCTATGGTAAATTTCAGCTTGGTTAGTTGAATGCACTGATCATAATGAAGGTTCACAGAGTGCTTCTGTGTACTTTTTATTTGAAGATATTCCTTTTTCCACTATAGACCAGTTAGCTCTCTGAATGTCCACTTGCAGTTTCTACAGAACAGTGTATCAGAACTCCACAATCAAAAGTAAGTTTCAACTCTGTTAGTTGAATGCACAGATCAGAAAGAAGTTTCACAGAATTCTTCTGTGTAGATTTTATATTAACATATTCCTTTTTCCACTATTGGCCCCGTAGCGCTCCGAATGTCCGCTTGCAGTTTCTACAGAAAGAGTGTTTCAGACATGCTCAATGAAATGTAGGGTTCAACTCCGTTAGTTGAATGCACAGATCAGAAAGAAGTTTCACAGAATGCTTCTGTGAAGTTTTTATTTGAAGTTATTCCTTTTTCCTCTCAAGGCCCATTAGCGCTCCAAATGTCAGGTTGCAGTTTCTAAAGAAAGAGTGTGTCAGAACGCCTCAATCAAAAATAATTTGCAACTTTGTTAGTGGAATGCACAGATTAGAAAGAAGTTTCACAGAATGCTTCTGGTTAGTTTTTATTTGAAGATATTACATTTTCCTGTATATTCCCCTTAGCGCTCTTAATGTCCACTTGCAGTTTCTACAGATAGAGTGTTTCTGACCTGCTCAAACAAAAGTGAGTTTCAACTGTGTTAGTTGAATGCACAGATCAGAAAGAAGTTTCACTGAATGCTTCTGTGTAGTTTTTATTTGAAGATATTCCTTTTTCCACTGTAGGACCAATAGCGCTCCGATTATCCGCTTGCAGTTTCTACAGAAAGAGTGTTTCCGACCTGTTCAATCAAAAGTAAGGTTGAACTCTGTTACTTGAATGCACAGATGAGAATGAAGTTTCACAGAATGCTACTGTCTAGTTTGTATTTGAAGATATTTCTTTTTCCACTATAGACCCGTTAGCGCTCCGAATGTCCACCTGCAGTTTCCACAGAAAGAGTGTTTCTAAACTGCTCAATCAAAAGTAAGGTTCAACTCTTTTAGTTTAATGCAGAGATCACAAAGAAGTTTCACAGAATTGTTCTGTGTAGTTTTTATTTGAAGATATTCCTTTTTCCACTATAGGACCATTTGACCTCCGAATGTCCACGTGCAGTTTCTACAGAAAGAGTGTTTCAGACCTGCTCAATGAAAAGTAAGGTTAAACTCTCTTATTTGAAGGCACAGATCAGAAAGAAGTTTCACAGAATGCTTCTGTGTAGTTTTTATTTAAAGATATTCCTTTTTCCACTACAGGCCCCTTAGCGCTCTGCATGTCCGCTTGCAGTTTCTACAGAAAGACTGTTTGAGACCTGCCCAATCAAAAGTAAGTATGAACTCTGTTAGTTGAATGCACAGATCAGAAAGAAGTTTAACAGAATGCTCCTGTGTAGTTTTTATTTGAAGATATTCCTTTTTCCACAGTGGGCCCTTAGCTCGCCGAATGTCTGCTAGCATTTTCTACAGGAAGAGTGTTTCAGAACTCCTCAATCAAAAGTAAGGTTCATCTCTGTTAGTTGAATGCACAGATCAGAAAGAAGTTTCACAGAATGCTTCTGTGTAGTTTTTATATGATGATATTCCTTTTTCCACTCTAGGCCCCTTAGCTTTCCGAATGTCCACTTGCAGTTAACACAAAAAGAGAGTTTCAGAACTCCTCAATCAAAATAAAGATTCAACCCTGTTAGTTGAATGCACAGATAAGAAAGAAGTTTCACAGAATGCTTCTGCGTAGGTTTTATTTGAAGATATTCCATTTTCCACTATAGGCCCCATTGAGCTCCGAATGTCCACATGCAGTTTCTACAGCAAGAGTGTTTCAGACCTGCTCAATCAAAAGTAAGTTTCAACCCCGTTAGTTGAATGCACGGATCAGAAATAAGTTTCAGAGAATGCTTCTGTGTAGTTTTTATTTGAAGATATTCCTTTTTCCAGTATAGGCCGCTTAGCGCTCTGAATGTCCACTTGCAGTTTCTACAGAAAGAGTGTTTGAGACCTGCTCAAACATAAGTAAGATTCAACTCTGTTAGTTGAATGCACAGATGAGAAAGAACTTTTGCAGAATGCTTCTGTGTAGTTTTTATTTGAAGATATTCCTTTTTCCATTATTGGCCCATTGGCGATCCGAATATCCACTTGCAGTTTCTACAGAAAGAGCGTTTCAGAACTGCACAATCTAAATTAAGGTTCAACTCTGTTAGTTGAATGTACGGATCCCAAAAAGTTTCACAGAATGCTTTTGTGTAGTTTTTATTTGAAGACAGTCATTTTTCCACTATAGGTCCCTTAGCGCTCCTAATATCTGCTTGCATTTACTACAGAAACAGGGTTTCAGAACTCCTCAATCAAAAGTAAGGTTCAACTCTGTTAGTTGAAGGCACAGATCAGAAAGAAGTTTCACAGATTGCTTCTGTGTAGTTTTTATTTGAAGATATTCCTTTTTCCAATATATCCACCTTAGTGCTGTGAATGTCCGCTTGCAGTTTCTACAGAAAGTGTGTTTCAGACCTCCTCAATCAAAAGTAAGTTTCAACTCTGTTAGTGGAATGCACAGATCAGAAAGAAGTTTCACAGAATGCTTCTGTGTAGTTTTTATTTGAAGATATTCCTTTTTCCACAATAGGCCCCTTAGCGCTCCGAATGTCCGCTTGCAGTTTCTACAGAAAGAGTGTTTGAGACCTGCTCAATCAAAAGTAAGGTTCAACTCTGTGACTTGAATGCACAGATCAGAAAGAAATTTCACAGAATGCTTCTGTGTAGTTTTTATATGAAGATATTCCTTTTTCCACCATAGGTCCCATAGCACACCGAATGTCCGCTTGCAGTTTCTACAGAAAGAGTGTTTCAGAACTTCTCAATCAAAAGAAAAGTTCAACTCTGTTATTTGCATGCACAGATGAGAAAGAAGTTTCACAGAATGCTTCTGTGTACTTTTTATTTGAACATATTCCTTTTTCCACTACAGGCCCGTTAGCTCTCCGAATGTCCACTTGCAGTTTCTACAGAAAGAGTGTTTCAGAACTCCTCAATCAATAGTAAGGTACAACTCTGTTAGTGGAATGCACAGATCAGAAAGAAGTTTCACAGAATGCTTCTGAGTAGTTCTTATTAGAAGATATTCCTTTTTCCACTATAGGCCCCTTAGCGCTCCGAATGTCCGCTTGCAGTTTCTACAGAAAGAGTGTTTCAGAAATGGTCAATGAAAAGTAAGGTTCAACTCTGTTAGTTGAATGCGCAGATCAGAAAGAAGTTTCACAGAATGCTTCCGTGCAGTTTTTATTTGAAGTTATTCCGTTTTCCTCTCAAGGCCCATTAGCGCTCCGAATGTCAGGTTGCAGTTTCTAAAGAAAGAGTGTTTCAGAACGCCTCAATCAAAAATAAGTTTCAACTTTGTTAGTGGAATGCACAGATTAGAAAGAAATTTCACAGAATGCTTCTGTTTAGTTTTTATTTGAAGATATTACATTTTCCTGTATATTCCCCTTAGCGCTCTTAATGTCCGCTTGCAGTTTCTACAGATAGAGTGTTTCTGACCTGCTCAAACAAAAGTGAGTTTCAACTCTGTTAGATGAATGCACAGATCAGAAAGAAGTTTCACTGAAAGCTTCTGTGTAGTTTTTATTTGAAGATATTCCTTTTTCCACTATAGGACCAATAGCGCTCCGATTATCCGCTTTCAGTTCCTACAGAAAGAGTGTTTCCGATCTGTTCAATCAAAAGTAAGGTTGAACTCTGTTAGTTGAATGCACAGATGAGATTGAAGTTTCACAGAATGCTTCTCTGTAGTTTTTATTTGAAGATATTCCTTTTTCCACTACATCCCCCGTAGCGCTCTGACTGTCCGCTTCCAGTTTCCACAGAAAGAGTTTTTCAGAACTCCTCAATCAAAAGTAAAGTTCATCTCTGTTAGTTGAATGCGCAGATAAGAAAGGAGTTTCACAGAATGTTTCTGTGTAGATTTTATATGAAGATATTCCTTTTTCCACCATAGGCCCTTAGCGCTCCGAATGTCCAATTGCATTTTCTACAAAAAGAGTCTGTGAGAACTCCTCAATCAAAAGTAAGGTTCAACTCCATTTGTTGAATGCACAGAGCAGAAAGAAGTTTCACAGAATGCTTCTGTGTAGTTTTTATTTGAAGATATTCCTTTTTCTACTATAGGCTCCTTAGCGCTCTGAATGTCCGCTTTCAGTTTCTACAGAAAGAGTTTTTCAGAACTCCTCAATCAAAAGTAAGGTTCATCGCCACAAGTTCAATGCTCAGATCACAAAGAAGTTTCACAGAATGCTACTGTGTAGTGTTTATTTGAAGATATTCTTTTTTCCATTAGAGGCCCCTTGGAGCTCCAAATGTCCACTTGCAGTTTCCACAGAAAGAGTGTTTGAGAGCTGCTCAATCAAAAGTAAGGTTCATCTCTGTTAGTTAAATGCACACATCTGAAAGAAGTTTCACAGAATGATTCTGTGTAGATTTTATATGAAGATATTCCTTTTTCCACTATAGGCCCCTTAGCGCTCCGAATGTCCAATTTAAGTTTCTACAAAAAGAGTGTTTCAGAACTCTTCAATCAAAAGTAAGGCTCATCTCTGCTAGTTGAATGCAAAGTTCAGAAGGAAGCTTCACAGAAGGCTGCTGTGTAGTTTTTATTTGAAGTATTCCTTTTTCCGCTATAGGCCCCTTTGAGCTCTGACTGTCCACTTGCAGTTTCTACAGGAAGAGTGTTTCAGACCTGCTCAATCAAAAGTAAGTTTCAACTCTGTTAGTTGAATGCACAGATCAGAAAGAAGTTTCACAGAATGCTTCTGTGTAGATTTTATATGAAGATATTCCTTTTTCCACTATAGGCCCCTTAGCGCTCCGAATGTCCAATTTAAGTTTCTACAAAAAGAGTGTTTCTGAACTCTTCAATCAAAAGTAAGGCTCATCTCTGCTAGTTGAATGCAAAGTTCAGAAAGAAGCTTCACAGAAGGCTGCTGTGTAGTTTTTATTTGAAGTATTCCTTTTTCCGCTATAGGCCCCTTTGAGCTCCGACTGTCCACTTGCAGTTTCTACAGGAAGAGTGTTTCAGACCTGCTCAATCAAAAGTAAGTTTCAACTCTGTTAGTTGAATTCACAGATCAGAGAGAAGTTTCACAGAATGCTTCTGTGTAGTTTTTATTTGGAGTTATTCCTTTTTCCTCTCAAGGCCCCTTAGCGCTGCGAATGTCCGCTTGCAGTTTCTACAGAGACAGTGTTTCAGACCTGCTCAATTAAAAGTAAGGTTCAACACTGTTAGTTGAATGCACAGATCAGAAAGAAGTTTCACAGAATGTTTCTGTGTAGCTTTTATTTTAAGATATTCCTTTTTCCACTATAGATCCCTAAGCGCTCCGAATGTCTGCTTGCAGTTTCTACAGAAAGAGTGTTTCACAGCTTCTCAATCAAAAGAAAGGTTCAACTCTGTTAGTGAAATGCACAGATCAGAAAGAAGTTTCACAGAATGCTTCTGTGTAGTTTTTATTTGAAGATATTCCTTTTTAAACTATAGGCCCCTTAGCGCTCCGAAAGTCCGCTTGCAGTTTCTACAGAAAGAGTGTTTGAGACCTGCTAAATCAAAAGTAAGGTTCAACTTTGGTTGTTGAATGCACAGATCAGAAAATGTTTCACAGAATGCTTCTGTGTACTTTTCATTTGAAGATATTCCTTTTTCCACTATAGGCCCCTTAGGTCTCCAAATGTCTGCTTGCTGTTTCTACAGAAAGAGTGTTTCAGACCTCCTCAATCAAAAGGAAGGTTGATCTCTGTTAGTTGAATGCGCACATCAGAAAGAAGTTTCACAGAATGCTTCTGTGTACATTTTATATGAAGATATTCCTTTTTCCACTGTAGGCGCCTTAGCGCTAAGAATGTCCAATTTCAGTTTCTAAAAAAAGAGAGTTTCAGAACTCCTCAATCAAAAGTAAGGTTCAACTCTGTTAGTTGAATGCACAGATCAGAAGGAAGCTTCACAGAATGCTTCCGTGTAGTTTTTATATGAAGATATTCCTTTTTCCGCTATTGGCCCATTTGGTCTCTGAATGTCCACTTGCAGTTTCTACAGAAAGAGCGTTTCTGACCTGCTCAATCAATGGTAAGTTTCAACTCTGTTAATTGAATTCACAGATCAGAGAGAAGTTTCACAGAATGCTTCTGCGTAGTTTTTATTTGAAGATACTCCTTTTTCCGTTATAGGCCCCTTAGCGCTCCGAATGTCTGCTTGCAGTTTTTACAGAAAGAGTGTTTCAGAACTCCTCAATCAAAAGTAACTTTCAACTCTGTTAGTTGAATGTACAGAACAGAATCAAGTTTCACAGAATTCTTCTGTGCAGTTTTTATTTGAAGATATTCCTTTTCCCACTACAGGCCCCTTAGCTCTCTGAATATCCGCTTGCAGTTTCTACAGAAAGAGTGCTTCTGAACCGCTCAATCAAAAGTAAGGTTCAACTGTTCTAGTGGAATGCACAGATAAGAAAGCAGTTTCACAGAATGTTTCTGTGTAGTTTTTATCTGAAGATATTCCTTTTTCCACTATAGGCCCCTTAGCGATACGAATGTCTGCCTGCAGTTTCTACAGAAACAGTGTTTAAGACCTACACAATCAAAAGTAAGGTTCAACTCTATTAGCTGAATGCACAGTTCAGAAAGAAGTTTAATAGAATGCTTCTGTGTAGTTTTTATTTGAAGATATTCCTTTTTCCACTATAGGCCCCTTAGCGCTCCGAATGTCCGCTTGCAGTTTCTGCAGAAAGAGTGCTTCAGAACTCCTCAATCAAAAGTAAGGTTCAACTGTGTTGGTTTCATGCACAGATCAGAAGGAAGTTTCACAGAATGCTTCTGTGTAGTTTTTATTTGAAGATATTCTTTTTCCCACTATAGACCCCCCTGCGCTATGATTGTCCGCCTGCAGTTTCTACAGAAAGAGTGTTTCAGACCTCCCCTATCAATAGTAAGGTTCAACTCTGTTAGTTGAATGCACAGATCAGAAAGAAGTTTCACAGAATGCTTCTCTGTAGTTTTTATTTGAAGATATTCCTTTTTCCACTACATCCCCCGTAGCGCTCTGACTGTCCGCTTCCAGTTTCCACAGAAAGAGTTTTTCAGAACTCCTCAATCAAAAGTAAAGTTCATCTCTGTTAGTTGAATGCGCAGATAAGAAAGGAGTTTCACAGAATGTTTCTGTGTAGATTTTATATGAAGATATTCCTTTTTCCACCATAGGCCCTTAGCGCTCCGAATGTCCAATTGCATTTTCTACAAAAAGAGTCTGTGAGAACTCCTCAATCAAAAGTAAGGTTCAACTCCATTTGTTGAATGCACAGAGCAGAAAGAAGTTTCACAGAATGCTTCTGTGTAGTTTTTATTTGAAGATATTCCTTTTTCTACTATAGGCTCCTTAGCGCTCTGAATGTCCGCTTTCAGTTTCTACAGAAAGAGTTTTTCAGAACTCCTCAATCAAAAGTAAGGTTCATCGCCACAAGTTCAATGCTCAGATCACAAAGAAGTTTCACAGAATGCTACTGTGTAGTGTTTATTTGATGATATTCCTTTTTCCACTATAGGCCCTTTGGAGCTCCAAATGTCCACTTGCAGTTTCCACGGAAAGAGTGTTTCAGAGCTGCTGAATCAAAAGTAAGGTTCATCTCTGTTAGTTAAATGCACACATCTGAAAGAAGTTTCACAGAATGCTTCTGTGTAGATTTTATATGAAGATATTCCTTTTTCCACTATAGGCCCCTTAGCGCTCCGAATGTCCAATTTAAGTTTCTACAAAAAGAGTGTTTCAGAACTCTTCAATCAAAAGTAAGGCTCATCTCTGCTAGTTGAATGCAAAGTTCAGAAGGAAGCTTCACAGAAGGCTGCTGTGTAGTTTTTATTTGAAGTATTCCTTTTTCCGCTATAGGCCCCTTTGAGCTCCGACTGTCCACTTGCAGTTTCTACAGGAAGAGTGTTTCAGACCTGCTCAATCAAAAGTAAGTTTCAACTCTGTTAGTTGAATGCACAGATCAGAAAGAAGTTTCACAGAATTCTTCTGTGTAGATTTTATATGAAGATATTCCTTTTTCCACTATAGGCCCCTTAGCGCTCCGAATGTCCAATTTAAGTTTCTACAAAAAGAGTGTTTCTGAACTCTTCAATCAAAAGTAAGGCTCATCTCTGCTAGTTGAATGCAAAGTTCAGAAGGAAGCTTCACAGAAGGCTGCTGTGTAGTTTTTATTTGAAGTATTCCTTTTTCCGCTATAGGCCCCTTTGAGCTCCGACTGTCCACTTGCAGTTTCTACAGGAAGAGTGTTTCAGACCCGCTCAATCAAAAGTAAGTTTCAACTCTGTTAGTTGAATGCACAGATCAGAAAGAAGTTTCACAGAATTCTTCTGTGTAGATTTTATATGAAGATATTCCTTTTTCCACTATAGGCCCCTTAGCGCTCCGAATGTCCAATTTAAGTTTCTACAAAAAGAGTGTTGCTGAACTCTTCAATCAAAAGTAAGGCTCATCTCTGCTAGTTGAATGCAAAGTTCAGAAAGAAGCTTCACAGAAGGCTGCTGTGTAGTTTTTATTTGAAGTATTCCTTTTTCCGCTATAGGCCCCTTTGAGCTCCGACTGTCCACTTGCAGTTTCTACAGGAAGAGTGTTTCAGACCTGCTCAATCAAAAGTAAGTTTCAACTCTGTTAGTTGAATGCACAGATCAGAAAGAAGTTTCACAGAATGCTTCTGTGTAGTTTTTCTTTGGAGTTATTCCTTTTTCCTCTCAAGGCCCCTTAGCGCTGCGAATGTCCGCTTGCAGTTTCTACAGAGAGAGTGTTTCAGACCTGCTCAATTAAAAGTAAGGTTCAACACTGTTAGTTGAATGCACAGATCAGAAAGAAGTTTCACAGAATGTTTCTGTGTAGCTTTTATTTTAAGATATTCCTTTTTCCACTATAGATCCCTAAGCGCTCCGAATGTCTGCTTGCAGTTTCTATGGAAAGAGTGTTTCACAGCTTCTCAATCAAAAGAAAGGTTCAACTCTGTTAGTGAAATGCACAGATCAGAAAGAAGTTTCACAGAATGCTTCTGTGTAGTTTTTATTTGAAGACATTCCTTTTTAAACTATAGGCCCCTTAGCGCTGCGAAAGTCCGCTTGCAGTTTCTACAGAAAGAGTGTTTGAGACCTGCTAAATCAAAAGTAAGGTTCAACTTTGGTTGTTGAATGCACAGATCAGAAAATGTTTCACAGAATGCTTCTGTGTACTCTTCATTTGAAGATATTCCTTTTTCCACTATAGGCCCCTTAGGTCTCCAAATGTCTGCTTGCTGTTTCTACAGAAAGAGTGTTTCAGACCTCCTCAATCAAAAGGAAGGTTGATCTCTGTTAGTTGAATGTGCACATCAGAAAGAAGTTTCACAGAATGCTTCTGTGTACATTTTATATGAAGATATTCCTTTTTCCACTGTAGGTGCCTTAGCGCTAAGAATGTCCAATTTCAGTTTCTAAAAAAAGAGAATTTCAGAACTCCTCAATCAAAAGTAAGGTTCAACTCTGTTAGTTGAATGCACAGATCAGAAGGAAGCTTCACAGAATGCTTCCGTGTAGTTTTTATATGAAGATATACCTTTTTCTGCTATTGGCCCATTTGGTCTCCGAATGTCCACTTGCAGTTTCTACAGAAAGAGCGTTTCTGACCTGCTCAATCAATGATAAGTTTCAACTCTGTTAGTTGAATTCACAGATCAGAGAGAAGTTTCACAGAATGCTTCTGCGTAGTTTTTATTTGAAGATACTCCTTTTTCCGCTATAGGCCCCTTTGAGCTCCGACTGTCCGCTTGCAGTTTCTACAGGAAGAGTGTTTCAGACCTGCTCAATCAAAAGTAACTTTCAACTCTGTTAGTTGAATGTACAGAACAGAATCAAGTTTCACAGAATTCTTCTGTGCAGTTTTTATTTGAAGATATTCCTTTTCCCACTACAGGCCCCTTTGCTCTCTGAATATCCGCTTGCAGTTTCTACAGAAAGAGTGCTTCTGAACCGCTCAATCAAAAGTAAGGTTCAACTGTTCTAGTTGAATGCACAGATCAGAAAGCAGTTTCACAGAATGTTTCTGTGTAGTTTTTATCTGAAGATATTCCTTTTTCCACTATACGCCCCTTAGCAATACGAATGTCTGCTTGCAGTTTCTACAGAAACAGTGTTTAAGACCTACACAATCAAAAGTAAGTTTCAACTCTATTAGCTGAATGCACAGTTCAGAAAGAAGTTTAATAGAATGCTTCCGTGTAGTTTTTATTTGAAGATATTCCTTTTTCCACTATAGGCCCCTTAGCGCTCCGAATGTCCGCTTTCAGTTTCTGCAGAAAGAGTGCTTCAGAACTCCTCAATCAAAAGTAAGGTTCAACTGTGTTGGTTTCATGCACAGATCAGAAGGAAGTTTCACAGAATGCTTCTGTGTAGTTTTTATTTGAAGATATTCTTTTTTCCTCTATAGACCCCTCTGCGCTATGATTGTCCGCCTGCAGTTTCTACAGAAAGAGTGTTTCAGACCTCCCCTATCAATAGTAAGGTTCAACTCTGTTAGTTGAATGCACAGATCAGAAAGAAGTTTCACAGAATGCTTCTCTGTAGTTTTTATTTGAAGATATTCCTTTTTCCACTACATCCCCCGTAGCGCTCTGAATGTCCGCTTCCAGTTTCCACAGAAAGAGTTTTTCAGAACTCCTCAATCAAAAGTAAAGTTCATCTCTGTTAGTTGAATGCGCAGATAAGAAAGGAGTTTCACAGAATGTTTCTGTGTAGATTTTATATGAAGATATTCCTTTTTCCACCATAGGCCCTTAGCGCTCCGAATGTCCAATTGCATTTTCTACAAAAAGAGTCTGTGAGAACTCCTCAATCAAAAGTAAGGTTCAACTCCATTTGTTGAATGCACAGAGCAGAAAGAAGTTTCACAGAATGCTTCTGTGTAGTTTTTATTTGAAGATATTCCTTTTTCTACTATAGGCTCCTTAGCGCTCTGAATGTCCGCTTTCAGTTTCTACAGAAAGAGTTTTTCAGAACTCCTCAATCAAAAGTAAGGTTCATCGCCACAAGTTCAATGCTCAGATCACAAAGAAGTTTCACAGAATGCTACTGTGTAGTGTTTATTTGAAGATATTCTTTTTTCCATTAGAGGCCCCTTGGAGCTCCAAATGTCCACTTGCAGTTTCCACAGAAAGAGTGTTTGAGAGCTGCTCAATCAAAAGTAAGGTTCATCTCTGTTAGTTAAATGCACACATCTGAAAGAAGTTTCACAGAATGATTCTGTGTAGATTTTATATGAAGATATTCCTTTTTCCACTATAGGCCCCTTAGCGCTCCGAATGTCCAATTTAAGTTTCTACAAAAAGAGTGTTTCAGAACTCTTCAATCAAAAGTAAGGCTCATCTCTGCTAGTTGAATGCAAAGTTCAGAAGGAAGCTTCACAGAAGGCTGCTGTGTAGTTTTTATTTGAAGTATTCCTTTTTCCGCTATAGGCCCCTTTGAGCTCTGACTGTCCACTTGCAGTTTCTACAGGAAGAGTGTTTCAGACCTGCTCAATCAAAAGTAAGTTTCAACTCTGTTAGTTGAATGCACAGATCAGAAAGAAGTTTCACAGAATGCTTCTGTGTAGATTTTATATGAAGATATTCCTTTTTCCACTATAGGCCCCTTAGCGCTCCGAATGTCCAATTTAAGTTTCTACAAAAAGAGTGTTTCTGAACTCTTCAATCAAAAGTAAGGCTCATCTCTGCTAGTTGAATGCAAAGTTCAGAAAGAAGCTTCACAGAAGGCTGCTGTGTAGTTTTTATTTGAAGTATTCCTTTTTCCGCTATAGGCCCCTTTGAGCTCCGACTGTCCACTTGCAGTTTCTACAGGAAGAGTGTTTCAGACCTGCTCAATCAAAAGTAAGTTTCAACTCTGTTAGTTGAATTCACAGATCAGAGAGAAGTTTCACAGAATGCTTCTGTGTAGTTTTTATTTGGAGTTATTCCTTTTTCCTCTCAAGGCCCCTTAGCGCTGCGAATGTCCGCTTGCAGTTTCTACAGAGACAGTGTTTCAGACCTGCTCAATTAAAAGTAAGGTTCAACACTGTTAGTTGAATGCACAGATCAGAAAGAAGTTTCACAGAATGTTTCTGTGTAGCTTTTATTTTAAGATATTCCTTTTTCCACTATAGATCCCTAAGCGCTCCGAATGTCTGCTTGCAGTTTCTACAGAAAGAGTGTTTCACAGCTTCTCAATCAAAAGAAAGGTTCAACTCTGTTAGTGAAATGCACAGATCAGAAAGAAGTTTCACAGAATGCTTCTGTGTAGTTTTTATTTGAAGATATTCCTTTTTAAACTATAGGCCCCTTAGCGCTCCGAAAGTCCGCTTGCAGTTTCTACAGAAAGAGTGTTTGAGACCTGCTAAATCAAAAGTAAGGTTCAACTTTGGTTGTTGAATGCACAGATCAGAAAATGTTTCACAGAATGCTTCTGTGTACTTTTCATTTGAAGATATTCCTTTTTCCACTATAGGCCCCTTAGGTCTCCAAATGTCTGCTTGCTGTTTCTACAGAAAGAGTGTTTCAGACCTCCTCAATCAAAAGGAAGGTTGATCTCTGTTAGTTGAATGCGCACATCAGAAAGAAGTTTCACAGAATGCTTCTGTGTACATTTTATATGAAGATATTCCTTTTTCCACTGTAGGCGCCTTAGCGCTAAGAATGTCCAATTTCAGTTTCTAAAAAAAGAGAGTTTCAGAACTCCTCAATCAAAAGTAAGGTTCAACTCTGTTAGTTGAATGCACAGATCAGAAGGAAGCTTCACAGAATGCTTCCGTGTAGTTTTTATATGAAGATATTCCTTTTTCCGCTATTGGCCCATTTGGTCTCTGAATGTCCACTTGCAGTTTCTACAGAAAGAGCGTTTCTGACCTGCTCAATCAATGGTAAGTTTCAACTCTGTTAATTGAATTCACAGATCAGAGAGAAGTTTCACAGAATGCTTCTGCGTAGTTTTTATTTGAAGATACTCCTTTTTCCGTTATAGGCCCCTTAGCGCTCCGAATGTCTGCTTGCAGTTTTTACAGAAAGAGTGTTTCAGAACTCCTCAATCAAAAGTAACTTTCAACTCTGTTAGTTGAATGTACAGAACAGAATCAAGTTTCACAGAATTCTTCTGTGCAGTTTTTATTTGAAGATATTCCTTTTCCCACTACAGGCCCCTTAGCTCTCTGAATATCCGCTTGCAGTTTCTACAGAAAGAGTGCTTCTGAACCGCTCAATCAAAAGTAAGGTTCAACTGTTCTAGTGGAATGCACAGATAAGAAAGCAGTTTCACAGAATGTTTCTGTGTAGTTTTTATCTGAAGATATTCCTTTTTCCACTATAGGCCCCTTAGCGATACGAATGTCTGCCTGCAGTTTCTACAGAAACAGTGTTTAAGACCTACACAATCAAAAGTAAGGTTCAACTCTATTAGCTGAATGCACAGTTCAGAAAGAAGTTTAATAGAATGCTTCTGTGTAGTTTTTATTTGAAGATATTCCTTTTTCCACTATAGGCCCCTTAGCGCTCCGAATGTCCGCTTGCAGTTTCTGCAGAAAGAGTGCTTCAGAACTCCTCAATCAAAAGTAAGGTTCAACTGTGTTGGTTTCATGCACAGATCAGAAGGAAGTTTCACAGAATGCTTCTGTGTAGTTTTTATTTGAAGATATTCTTTTTCCCACTATAGACCCCCCTGCGCTATGATTGTCCGCCTGCAGTTTCTACAGAAAGAGTGTTTCAGACCTCCCCTATCAATAGTAAGGTTCAACTCTGTTAGTTGAATGCACAGATCAGAAAGAAGTTTCACAGAATGCTTCTCTGTAGTTTTTATTTGAAGATATTCCTTTTTCCACTACATCCCCCGTAGCGCTCTGACTGTCCGCTTCCAGTTTCCACAGAAAGAGTTTTTCAGAACTCCTCAATCAAAAGTAAAGTTCATCTCTGTTAGTTGAATGCGCAGATAAGAAAGGAGTTTCACAGAATGTTTCTGTGTAGATTTTATATGAAGATATTCCTTTTTCCACCATAGGCCCTTAGCGCTCCGAATGTCCAATTGCATTTTCTACAAAAAGAGTCTGTGAGAACTCCTCAATCAAAAGTAAGGTTCAACTCCATTTGTTGAATGCACAGAGCAGAAAGAAGTTTCACAGAATGCTTCTGTGTAGTTTTTATTTGAAGATATTCCTTTTTCTACTATAGGCTCCTTAGCGCTCTGAATGTCCGCTTTCAGTTTCTACAGAAAGAGTTTTTCAGAACTCCTCAATCAAAAGTAAGGTTCATCGCCACAAGTTCAATGCTCAGATCACAAAGAAGTTTCACAGAATGCTACTGTGTAGTGTTTATTTGATGATATTCCTTTTTCCACTATAGGCCCTTTGGAGCTCCAAATGTCCACTTGCAGTTTCCACGGAAAGAGTGTTTCAGAGCTGCTGAATCAAAAGTAAGGTTCATCTCTGTTAGTTAAATGCACACATCTGAAAGAAGTTTCACAGAATGCTTCTGTGTAGATTTTATATGAAGATATTCCTTTTTCCACTATAGGCCCCTTAGCGCTCCGAATGTCCAATTTAAGTTTCTACAAAAAGAGTGTTTCAGAACTCTTCAATCAAAAGTAAGGCTCATCTCTGCTAGTTGAATGCAAAGTTCAGAAGGAAGCTTCACAGAAGGCTGCTGTGTAGTTTTTATTTGAAGTATTCCTTTTTCCGCTATAGGCCCCTTTGAGCTCCGACTGTCCACTTGCAGTTTCTACAGGAAGAGTGTTTCAGACCTGCTCAATCAAAAGTAAGTTTCAACTCTGTTAGTTGAATGCACAGATCAGAAAGAAGTTTCACAGAATTCTTCTGTGTAGATTTTATATGAAGATATTCCTTTTTCCACTATAGGCCCCTTAGCGCTCCGAATGTCCAATTTAAGTTTCTACAAAAAGAGTGTTTCTGAACTCTTCAATCAAAAGTAAGGCTCATCTCTGCTAGTTGAATGCAAAGTTCAGAAGGAAGCTTCACAGAAGGCTGCTGTGTAGTTTTTATTTGAAGTATTCCTTTTTCCGCTATAGGCCCCTTTGAGCTCCGACTGTCCACTTGCAGTTTCTACAGGAAGAGTGTTTCAGACCCGCTCAATCAAAAGTAAGTTTCAACTCTGTTAGTTGAATGCACAGATCAGAAAGAAGTTTCACAGAATTCTTCTGTGTAGATTTTATATGAAGATATTCCTTTTTCCACTATAGGCCCCTTAGCGCTCCGAATGTCCAATTTAAGTTTCTACAAAAAGAGTGTTGCTGAACTCTTCAATCAAAAGTAAGGCTCATCTCTGCTAGTTGAATGCAAAGTTCAGAAAGAAGCTTCACAGAAGGCTGCTGTGTAGTTTTTATTTGAAGTATTCCTTTTTCCGCTATAGGCCCCTTTGAGCTCCGACTGTCCACTTGCAGTTTCTACAGGAAGAGTGTTTCAGACCTGCTCAATCAAAAGTAAGTTTCAACTCTGTTAGTTGAATGCACAGATCAGAAAGAAGTTTCACAGAATGCTTCTGTGTAGTTTTTCTTTGGAGTTATTCCTTTTTCCTCTCAAGGCCCCTTAGCGCTGCGAATGTCCGCTTGCAGTTTCTACAGAGAGAGTGTTTCAGACCTGCTCAATTAAAAGTAAGGTTCAACACTGTTAGTTGAATGCACAGATCAGAAAGAAGTTTCACAGAATGTTTCTGTGTAGCTTTTATTTTAAGATATTCCTTTTTCCACTATAGATCCCTAAGCGCTCCGAATGTCTGCTTGCAGTTTCTATGGAAAGAGTGTTTCACAGCTTCTCAATCAAAAGAAAGGTTCAACTCTGTTAGTGAAATGCACAGATCAGAAAGAAGTTTCACAGAATGCTTCTGTGTAGTTTTTATTTGAAGACATTCCTTTTTAAACTATAGGCCCCTTAGCGCTGCGAAAGTCCGCTTGCAGTTTCTACAGAAAGAGTGTTTGAGACCTGCTAAATCAAAAGTAAGGTTCAACTTTGGTTGTTGAATGCACAGATCAGAAAATGTTTCACAGAATGCTTCTGTGTACTCTTCATTTGAAGATATTCCTTTTTCCACTATAGGCCCCTTAGGTCTCCAAATGTCTGCTTGCTGTTTCTACAGAAAGAGTGTTTCAGACCTCCTCAATCAAAAGGAAGGTTGATCTCTGTTAGTTGAATGTGCACATCAGAAAGAAGTTTCACAGAATGCTTCTGTGTACATTTTATATGAAGATATTCCTTTTTCCACTGTAGGTGCCTTAGCGCTAAGAATGTCCAATTTCAGTTTCTAAAAAAAGAGAATTTCAGAACTCCTCAATCAAAAGTAAGGTTCAACTCTGTTAGTTGAATGCACAGATCAGAAGGAAGCTTCACAGAATGCTTCCGTGTAGTTTTTATATGAAGATATACCTTTTTCTGCTATTGGCCCATTTGGTCTCCGAATGTCCACTTGCAGTTTCTACAGAAAGAGCGTTTCTGACCTGCTCAATCAATGATAAGTTTCAACTCTGTTAGTTGAATTCACAGATCAGAGAGAAGTTTCACAGAATGCTTCTGCGTAGTTTTTATTTGAAGATACTCCTTTTTCCGCTATAGGCCCCTTTGAGCTCCGACTGTCCGCTTGCAGTTTCTACAGGAAGAGTGTTTCAGACCTGCTCAATCAAAAGTAACTTTCAACTCTGTTAGTTGAATGTACAGAACAGAATCAAGTTTCACAGAATTCTTCTGTGCAGTTTTTATTTGAAGATATTCCTTTTCCCACTACAGGCCCCTTTGCTCTCTGAATATCCGCTTGCAGTTTCTACAGAAAGAGTGCTTCTGAACCGCTCAATCAAAAGTAAGGTTCAACTGTTCTAGTTGAATGCACAGATCAGAAAGCAGTTTCACAGAATGTTTCTGTGTAGTTTTTATCTGAAGATATTCCTTTTTCCACTATACGCCCCTTAGCAATACGAATGTCTGCTTGCAGTTTCTACAGAAACAGTGTTTAAGACCTACACAATCAAAAGTAAGTTTCAACTCTATTAGCTGAATGCACAGTTCAGAAAGAAGTTTAATAGAATGCTTCCGTGTAGTTTTTATTTGAAGATATTCCTTTTTCCACTATAGGCCCCTTAGCGCTCCGAATGTCCGCTTTCAGTTTCTGCAGAAAGAGTGCTTCAGAACTCCTCAATCAAAAGTAAGGTTCAACTGTGTTGGTTTCATGCACAGATCAGAAGGAAGTTTCACAGAATGCTTCTGTGTAGTTTTTATTTGAAGATATTCTTTTTTCCTCTATAGACCCCTCTGCGCTATGATTGTCCGCCTGCAGTTTCTACAGAAAGAGTGTTTCAGACCTCCCCTATCAATAGTAAGGTTCAACTCTGTTAGTTGAATGCACAGATCAGAAAGAAGTTTCACAGAATGCTTCTCTGTAGTTTTTATTTGAAGATATTCCTTTTTCCACTACATCCCCCGTAGCGCTCTGAATGTCCGCTTCCAGTTTCCACAGAAAGAGTTTTTCAGAACTCCTCAATCAAAAGTAAAGTTCATCTCTGTTAGTTGAATGCGCAGATAAGAAAGGAGTTTCACAGAATGTTTCTGTGTAGATTTTATATGAAGATATTCCTTTTTCCACCATAGGCCCTTAGCGCTCCGAATGTCCAATTGCATTTTCTACAAAAAGAGTCTGTGAGAACTCCTCAATCAAAAGTAAGGTTCAACTCCATTTGTTGAATGCACAGAGCAGAAAGAAGTTTCACAGAATGCTTCTGTGTAGTTTTTATTTGAAGATATTCCTTTTTCTACTATAGGCTCCTTAGCACTCTGAATGTCCGCTTTCAGTTTCTACAGAAAGAGTTTTTCAGAACTCCTCAATCAAAAGTAAGGTTCATCGCCACAAGTTCAATGCTCAGATCACAAAGAAGTTTCACAGAATGCTACTGTGTAGTGTTTATTTGAAGATATTCCTTTTTCCATTAGAGGCCCCTTGGAGCTCCAAATGTCCACTTGCAGTTTCCACAGAAAGAGTGTTTGAGAGCTGCTCAATCAAAAGTAAGGTTCATCTCTGTTAGTTAAATGCACACATCTGAAAGAAGTTTCACAGAATGCTTCTGTGTAGATTTTATATGAAGATATTCCTTTTTCCACTATAGGCCCCTTAGCGCTCCGAATGTCCAATTTAAGTTTCTACAAAAAGAGTGTTTCAGAACTCTTCAATCAAAAGTAAGGCTCATCTCTGCTAGTTGAATGCAAAGTTCAGAAGGAAGCTTCACAGAAGGCTGCTGCGTAGTTTTTATTTGAAGTATTCCTTTTTCCACTATAGGCCCCATAGCTCTCCGAATGTTCGTTTTCAGTTTCTACAGAAAGATTGCTTCAGGACTCCTCAATCAAAAGTAAGGCTCATCTCTGTTAGTTAAATGCACATATCAGAAAGACGTCTCACAGAATGCTTCTGTGTAGTTTTTCTATGAAGATATTCCTTTTTCCACTATAGGCCCCTTAGTGCTCCAAATGTCCACTTGCAGTTTCTATAAAAGGAGTGCGTCAGAACTCCTCAATCAAAAGAAAGTTTCAACTCTCTTAGTTGAATGCACAGATCAGAAAGGAGTTTCAAAGAATGTTTCTGTGTAGTTTTTATTTGAAGATATTCCTTTTTCCACTATAGGCCCCTTTGATCTCCACATATCCACTTGCAGTTTCTAAAGAAAGTGTGTTTCAGACCTGCTCAATCAAAAGTAATATTCAACTCTGTTAATTGAATGCACAGATGGAAGGCTGTTTCACATAATGCTTCTGTGCAGTTTTTAATTGAAGGTATTCCGTTTTCCAGTATAGGCCCCTTAGCACTCCGAATGTCTGATTGCAGTTTCTACAGAAAGAGTGTTTCAGACCTGCACAATCAAAAGAAAGGTTGAACTCTGTTAGCTGAATGCACAGATCACAAAGAAGTTTCGCAGAATGCTTCTGTGTAGTTTTATTTGAAGATAGTCCTTTTTCCACTATAGACCCCTTAGTGCTCCGAATGTCCACTTGCAGTTTCTATACTAAGAGTGTTTCAGAACTCCTCAATCAAAAGTAAGGTTCAACTCTGTTACTTTAATGCAGAGACCAGAAGGAAGTTTCACAGAATGCTTCTGTGTCGTTTTTATTTGAAGATATTCCTTTTTCCACTACAGGCCCATTAGCACTCTGAATGTCTGCTTGCAGTTTCTACAGAAAGAGTGTTTCAGACCTGCTCAATCAAAAGTAAGGTTCAACTCTGTTAGTTGAGTGCACAGATCAGAAAGTAGTTTCACAGAATGCTTCTGTGTAGTTTTTATTTGAAGATATACCTTTTTCCACTATAGGCCCCTTAGCGCTCCGAATGTCCTCTTGCAGATTTTCCTGAAAGCGTGCTACAGACCTGCTCAATCAAAAGTAAGGTTCAACTGTGTTAGTTGAATGCACAGATCAGAAAATAGTTTCACAGAAGGCTTCTCTGTAGTTTTTATTTGAAGATATTCTTTTTCCACTATAGGCGCCTTAGCGCTCCGTATGTCCGCTTGCAGTTTCCACAGAAAGAGTGTTTCTGACCTGCTCAATCAAAAGTAAGGTTGAACTCTGTTAGTTGAATGCACAGATCAGAAAGAAGTTTCATAGAATGCCTCTGTGTAGTTGTTATTTGAAGATATTCCTTTTTCCACTATAGACCCCTTAGCGCTCCGAATTTCCGCTTGCAGTTTCTACAGAAAGAGTGTTTCAGAACTGCTCAATCAAAGCTAAGGTTCAACTCTGTTAGTTTCATGCTCAGATCAGAAAGAAGTTTCACAGAATGGTTCTGTGTAGTTTTTATTTGAAGATATTCCTTTTTCCACTATAGGCACCAAAGTGCTCCAAATGTCTGCTTGCAGTTTCTACAGAAAGAGTGTTTCAGAACTGCTCAATCAAGAATTATGTTCATCTCTGTTAGTTGAACGCACACATCACAAAGTAGTTACACAGAATGCTTCTGTGTAGCTTTTATTTGAAGATATTCTTTTTTCCACTACCGGCCCATTAGCGCTCCGAATGTCCGCTTGCAGCTTCTACAGAATGGGTGTCTCAGAACGCCTCAATCAAAAGTAAGGTTCAACTGTGTTAGTTGAATGCACAGATCAGAAAGAAGTTTCACAGAATGCTTCCGTGTAGTTTTTATTTCAAGAGATTCCTTTTTCCACTATAGGCCCATCGGCGCACCGAATGTCCGCTTGCAGTTTCTACAGAAAGAGTGTTTCAGAACTGCTAAATCAAAAGTAAGGTTCAATTCTGTTAGTTGAATCCACAGATCAGAAAGAAGTTCAATGAATGCTTCTGTGTAGTTTTTATTTGAAGATATTGCTTTTTCCTCTATATGCCCCCTAGCGGTCCGAATGTTCGAGTGCAGTTTCCACAGAAGGAGGGTTTCAGACCTGATCTATCAAAATTAAGGTTCAAATCTGTTAGTTGAAAGCACAGATCAGTAAGAAGTTTCAAGGAATGCTTCTGTGTGGTTTTTATTTGAAGATATTCCCTTTTCCACTATAGGACTCTTAGCGCTCCGAATGTCCGCTTGCAGTTTCTACAGAAAGAGTGTTGCAGAACTCCTCAAAGAGAAGTAAGGTTCAGCTGTGTTAGTTGAATGCACAGATCGGAAAGAAGTTTCACAGCATGTTTCTGTGTAGTTTTTATTTGAAGATAGTCCTTTTTCCACTATAGGACCCTTAGCGCTCCGAATGTCTACTTGCAGTTTCTACAGAAAGATTGTTTCAGGACTGCTCAATCAAAAGTAAGGTTCAACTCTGTTAGTTGAATGCATAGATCAGAAAGAAGTTTCACAGAATGCTTCTGTATAGTTTTTATTTAAAGATATTCCTTTTTCCACTACTGGCCCCTTAGCACTCCGAATGTCTGCTTGCAGTTTCTACAGAAAGAGTGTTTCAGAACTGCTCAATCAAAAGTAAGGTTCAACTCTGTTAGTTGAGTGCACAGATCAGAAAGAAGTTTCACAGAATGCTTCTGTGTAGTTTTTATTTGGAGATATTCCTTTTTCCACTATAGGCAGCAAAGCGCTCCAAATGTCCGCTTGCAGTTTCTACAGAATGAGTGTTTCAGATCTGCTCAATCAAGAGTTATGTTCATCTCTGTTAGTTGAATGCACACATCACAAAGTAGTTACACAGAATGTTTCTGTGTAGTTTTTATTGGAAGATATTCCTTTTTCCACTACAGGCCCATTAGCACTCCGAATGTCCGCTTGCAGTTTCTACAGAAAGAGTGTCTCAGAACTCCCCAATCAAAAGTAAGGTTCAACACTGTTAGTTGAATGCACAGATCAGAAAGAAGTTTCACAGAATGCTTCTGTGTAGCTTTTATTTTAATATATTACTTTTTCCACTATAGATCCCTAAGCGCTCCGAAAGTCTGCTTGCAGTTTCTACGGAAAGAATGTTTTAGGGCTTCTCAATCAAAAGAAAGGTTCAACTCTGTTAGTGAAATGCACAGAACAGGAATAAGTTTCACAGAATGCATCTGTGTAATTTTTATTTGAAGATATTCCTTTTTAAACTATAGGCCCCTTAGCGCTCCGAAAGTCCTCTTTCAGTTTCTACAGAAAGAGTGTTTGAGACCTGCTAAATCAAAAGTAAGTTTCAACTTTGGTAGTTGAATGCACAGATCACAAAATGTTTCACAGAATGCTTCTGTGTACTTTTTATTTGAAGATATTCCTTTTTCCACTATGGGCCCCTTAGGTCTCCGAATATCTGCTTGCTGTTTCTACAGAAAGAGTGTTTCAGAACTCTTCAATCAAAAGGAAGGTTGATATCTGTTAGTTGAATGCACACATCAGAAAGAAGTTTCACAGAATGCTTCTGTGTACATTTTTTATGAAGATATTCCTTTTTCCACTGTAGGCCCCTTAGCGCTAAGAATGTCCACTTTCAGTTTCTACAAAAAGAGAGTTTCAGAACTCCTCAATCAAAAGTAAGGTTCAATTCTGTTAGTTGAATGCACAGATCAGAAAGAAGCTTCACAGAATGCTTCCGTGTAGTTTTTATATGAAGATATTCCTTTTTCCGCTATTAGACCATTTGGTCTCTGAATGTCCACTTGCAGTTTCTACAGAAAGAGTGTTTCTGACCTGCTCAATGAAAGGTAAGTTTCAACTCTGTTAGTTGAATTCACAGATCAGAGAGAAGTTTCACAGAATGCTTCTGCGTAGTTTTTATTTGAAGATACTCCTTTTTCCGTTATAGCCCCCTTAGTGCTCCGAATGTCCGCTCGCAGTTTTTACAGAAAGAGTGTTTCAGAACTCCTCAATCAAAAGTAACTTTCAACTCTGTTAGTTGAATGCACAGAACAGAATCAAGTTTCACAGAATTCTTCTGTGTAGTTTTTACTTGAAGATATTCCTTTTCCCACTACAGGCCCCTTAGCGCTCTGAATATCCGCTTGCAGTTTCTACACAAAGAGTGTTTCTGAACCGCTCAATCAAAAGTAAGGTTCAACTGTTCTAGTTGAATGCACAGATCAGAAAGCAGTTTCACAGAATGTTTCTGTGTAGTTTTTATCTGAAGATATTCCTTTTTCCACTATAGGCCCCTTAGCAATACGAATGTCTGCCTGCAGTTTCCACAGAAACAGTGTTTACGACCTACACAATCAAAAGTAATGTTCACCTCTATTAGCTGACTGCAGAGTTTAGAAAGAAGTTTAATAGAATGCTTCTGTGTAGTTTTTATTTGAAGATATTCCTTTTTCCACTATAGGCCCCTTAGCGCTCCGAATGTCTGCTTGCAGTTTCTGCAGAAAGAGTGCTTCAGAACTCCTCAATCAAAAGTAAGGTTCAACTGTGTTGGTTTCATGCACAGATCAGAAGGAAGTTTCACAGAATGCTTCTGTGTAGTTTTTATTTGAAGATATTCTTTTTTCCACTATAGACCCCTCTGCGCTATGATTGTCTGCCTGCAGTTTCTACAGAAAGAGTGTTTCAGACCTGCCCTATTAAAAGTAAAGTTCAACTCTGTTATTTGAATGCACAGATCAGAAAGAAGTTTCACAGAATGCTTCTGCGTAGTTTTTATTTGAAGATATTCCTTTTTCCACTACAGACCTCCTAGTGCTCCGAATGTCCGCTTGCACTTTCTGTAGAAACAGTGTTTCAGAACTGCTCAATCAAAAGTAAGGTTCAACTCTGTTAGTTGAAGGCAAGGATCAGAAAGAAGTTTCACAAAATGCTTCTGTGTAGATTTTATTTGAAGATGTTTCTTTTTCCACTATGTGCCCCTTAGCACTCCGATTGTTTGATTTCAGTTTCTACAGAAAGATTGCTTCAGAACTCCTCAATCCAAAGTAAGGTTCAACTGTGTTAGTTGCATGCACAGATCAGAAAGATTTTTCACAGAATGCTTCTGTGTAGTTTTTATTTGAAGATTTTCCTTTTTCTACTATAGGCTCCTTAGCGCTCTGAATGTCCACTTTCAGTTTCTACAGAAAGAGTTTTTCAGAACTCCTCAATGAAAGGTAAGGTTCATCGCCACAAGTTCAATGCTCAGATCACAAACAAATTTCACAGAATGCTACTGTGTACTATTTATTTGAAGATATTCCTTTTTCCATTAGAGGCCCCTTGGAGCTCCAAATGTCCACTTGCAATTTCCACAGAAAGAGTGTTTCAGAGCTGCTCAATCAAAAGTAAGGTTCATCTCTGTTAGTTAAATGCACACATCTGAAAGAAGTTTCACAGAATGCTTCTGTGTAGATTTCATATGAAGATATTCCTTTTTCCACTATAGGCCCCTTAGCGCTCCGAATGTCCAATTTAAGCTTCTATAAAAGAGTGTTTCAGAACTCTTCAATCAAAAGTAAGGCTCATCTCTGCTAGTTGAATGCAAAGTTCAGAAAGAAGCTTCACAGAAGGCTGCTGTGTAGTTTTTATTTGAAGTATTCCTTTTTCCGCTATAGGCCACTTTGAGCTCCGAATGTCCACTTGCAGTTTCTACAGGAAGAGTGTTTCAGACCTGCTCAATCAAAAGTAAATTTCAACTCTGTTAGTTGAATGCACAGATCAGAAAGAAGTTTCACAGAATGCTTCTGTGTAGTTTTTATTTGAAGTTATTCCTTTTTCCTCTCAAGGCCCCTTAGCGCTGTGAATGTCCGCTTGCAGTTTCTACAGAGAGAGTGTTTCAGACCTGCTCAATTAAAAGTAAGGTTCAACACTGTTAGTTGAATGCACAGATCAGAAAGAAGTTTCACAGAATGTTTCTGTGTAGCTTTTATTTTAAGATATTCCTTTTTCCACTATAGATCCCTAAGCGCTCCGAATGTCTGCTTGCAGTTTCTACAGAAAGAGTGTTTCACAGCTTCTCAATCAAAAGAAAGGTTCAACTCTGTTAGTGAAATGCACAGATCAGAAAGAAGTTTCACAGAATGCTTCTGTGTAGTTTTTATTTGATGATATTCCTTTTTCCACTACATCCCCCATAGTGCTCTGAATGCACGCTTCTAGTTTCCAGAGAAAGAGATTTTCAGAACTCCTCAATCAAAACTAAAGTTCATCTCTGTCAGTTGAATGCACAGATAAGAAAGGAGTTTCACAGAATGCTTCTGTGTAGTTTTTATATGAAGATATTCCTTTTTCCACAGTAGGCCCATAGCGCTCCGAATGTCCAATTGCATTTTCTACAAAAAGAGTCTGTCACAACTCCTCAATGAAAAGTAAGGTTCAAATCTATTTCTTGAATGCACAGAGCAGAAAGAAATTTCACATAATGCTTCTGTGTAGTTTTTATTTGTAGATATTCCTTTTTCAATTATAGGCCCCTTTGAGCTCTGAATGTCCACTTGCAGTTTCTACCGAAAGAGTGTTTCAGACCCGCTCAATCAAAAGTAAGTTTCAAGTATGTTAGTTGAATGCACAGATCAGAAAGAACTTTCACAGAATGCTTTTGTGTAGTTTTTATTTGAAGATATTCCTTTTTCCATTATAGGCCCCTTAGCGTTCCGAATGTCCACTTGCAGATTTTCCTGAAAGCGTGTTACAGACCTGCTCAATCAAAAGTAGGGTTCAACTGTGTTAGTTGAATGCACAGATCAGAAAGAAGTTTCACAGAATGCTTCTGTGTAGTTTTTATTTGAAGAGATTCCTTTTTCCACTATAGGCCCCTATGCGCACCGAATGTCCGCTTGCAGTTTCTACAGAAAGAGTGTTTCAGAACTGGTAAATCAAAAGTAAGTTTCAATTCTGTTAGTTGAATCCACAGATCAGAAAGAAGTTCACAGAATGCTTCTGTGTAGTTTTTATTTGAAGATATTGCTTTTTCCTCTATATGCCCCTTAGCGGTCCGAATGTTCGGGTGCAGTTTCTACAGAACGAGTGTTTCAGACCTGATCTATCAAAATTAAGGTTCAAATCTGTTAGTTGAAAGCACAGATCAGTAAGAAGTTTCAAGGAATGCTTCTGTGTGGTTTTTATTTGAAGATATTCCTTTTTCCACTATAGGACTCTTAGCGCTCCGAATATCCGCTTGCAGTTTCTACAGAAAGAGTGTTGCAGAACTCCTCAAAGAGAAGTAAGGTTCAGTTGTGTTAGTTGAATGCACAGATCGGAAAGAAGTTTCACAGCATGTTTCTGTGTAGTTTTTATTTGAAGATAGTCCTTTTTCCACTATAGGACCCTTAGCGCTCCGAATGTTTACTTGCAGTTTCTACAGAAAGATTGTTTCAGAACTGCTCAATCAAAAGTAAGGTTCAACTCTGTTAGTTGAATGCATAGATCAGAAAGAAGTTTCAGAGAATGCTTCTGTATAGTTTTTATTTAAAGATATTCCTTTTTCCACTACAGGCCCCTTAGCACTCCGAATGTCTGCTTGCAGTTTCTACAGAAAGAGTGTTTCAGAACTGCTCAATCAAAAGTAAGGTTCAACTCTGTTAGTTGAGTGCACAGATCAGAAAGAAGTTTCACAGAATGCTTCTGTGTAGTTTTTATTTGGAGATATTCCTTTTTCCAATATAGGCACCAAAGCGCTCCAAATGTCCGCTTGCAGTTTCTACAGAAAGAGTGTTTCAGAACTGCTCAATCAAGAGTTATGTTCATCTCTGTTAGTTGAATGCACACATCACAAAGTAGTTACACAGAATGTTTCTCTGTAGTTTTTATTTGAAGATATTCCTTTTTCCACTACAGGCCCATTAGTGCTCCGAATGTCCGCATGCAGTTTCTACAGAAAGAGTGTCTCAGAACTCCCCAATCAAAAGTAAGGTTCAACACTGTTAGTTGAATGCACAGATCAGAAAGGAGTTTCACAGAATGCTTCTGTGTAGCTTTTATTTTAAGATATTCCTTTTTCCACTATAGATCCCTAAGCGCTCCGAAAGTCTTCTTGCAGTTTCTACGGAAAGAGTGTTTAAGGGCTTCTCAATCACCAGAAAGGTTCAACTCTGTTAGTGAAATGCACAGATCAGGAAGAATTTCACAGAATGCTTCTGTGTAGTTTTTATTTGAAGATATTCCTTTTTAAACTATAGGCCCCTTAGCGCTCTGAAAGTCCTCTTGCAGTTTCTACAGAAAGAGTGTTTGAGACCTGCTAAATCAAAAGTAAGTTTCAACTTTGGTAGTTGAATGCACAGATCAGAAAAAGTTTCACAGAATGCTTCTGTGTAATTTTTATTTGAAGATATTCCTTTTTCTACTATAGGCCCCTTAGGTCTCCGAATGTCTGCTTGCTGTTTCTACAGAGTGTTTCAGAACTCCTCAATCAAAAGGAAGGTTGATCTCTGTTAGTTGAATGCGCACATCAGAAAGAAGTTTCACAGAATGCTTCTGTGTACATTTTTTATGAAGATATTCCTTTTTCCACTCTAAGCCCCTTAGTGCTAAGAATGTCCACTTTCAGTTTCTACAAAAAGAGAGTTTCAGAACTCCTCAATCAAAAGTAAGGTTCAACTCTGTTAGTTGAATGCACAGATCAGAAAGAAGCTTCACAGAATGCTTCCATGTAGTTTTTATATGAAGATATTCCTTTTTCCGCTATTGGCCCATTTGGTCTCCGAATGTCCACTTGCAGTTTCTACAGAAAGAGTGTTTCTGACCTGCTCAATCAAAAGTAAGTTTCAACTCTGTTAGTTGAATTCACAGATCAGAGAGAAGTTTCACAGAATGCTTCTGCGTAGTTTATATTTGAAGATATTCCGTTTTCCACTATAGGCCTTTTAGTGCTCCGAATGTCCCCTTGCAATTTTTACAGAAAGAGTGTTTCAGAACTCCTCAATCAAAAGTAACTTTCAACTCTGTTAGTTGAATGCACAGAACAGAATCAAGTTTCACAGAATTCTTCTGTGTAGTTTTTATTTGAAGATATTTCTTTTCCCACTACAGGCTCCTTAGTGCTCTGAATATCCGCTTGCACTTTCTACCGAAAGGGTTTTTCTGAACTGCTCAATCAAAAGTAAGGTTCAACTGTTCTACTTGAATACACAGATCAGAAAGAAGTTTCACAGAATGTTTCTGTGTAATTTTTATCTGAAGATATTCTTTTTTCCACTATAGGCTCCTTAGCGTTAGGAATGTCTGCCTGCAGTTTCTACAGAAACAGTGTTTAAGACCTACACAATCAAAAGTAAGTTTCAACTCTATTAGCTGAATGAACAATTCAGAACGAAGTTTAATAGAATGCTTCTGTGTAGTTTTTATTTGAAGATATTTCTTTTTCCACTATAGGCCCCTTAGCGCTCTGAATGTCCGCTTGCAGTTTCTGCAGAAAGAGTGCTTCAGAACCCCTCAATCAAAAGTAAGGTTCAACTGTGTTGGTTTCATGCACAGATAAGAAAGTAGTTTCACAGAATACTTCTGTGTAGTTTTTATTTGTAGATATTCTTTTTTCCACTATAGACCCCTCTGCGCTCCGATTGTCCGCCTGCAGTTTCTACAGAAAGTGTGTTTCAGAACTGCCCTATTAAAAGTAAGGTTCAACTCTGTTAGTTGAATGCACAGATGAGAAAGAAGTTTCACAGAATGCTTCTCTGTAGTTTTTATTTGAAGATATTCTTTTTTCCACTACATCACCCGTAGCGCTCTGAATGTCCGCTTCCAGTTTCCACAGAAAGAGTTTTTCAGAACTCCTCAATCAAAAGTAAAGTTCATCTCTGTTAGTTGAATGCGCAGATAAGAAAGGAGTTTCACAGAATGTTTCTGTGTAGATTTTATATGAAGATATTCCTTTTTCCACCATAGGCCCTTAGCGCTCCGAATGTCCAATTGCATTTTCTACAAAAAGAGTCTGTGAGAACTCCTCAATCAAAAGTAAGGTTCAAATCCATTTGTTGAATGCACAGAGCAGAAAGAAGTTTCACAGAATGCTTCTGTGTAGTTTTTATTTGAAGATATTCCTTTTTCTACTATAGGCTCCTTAGCGCTCTGAATGTCCGCTTTCAGTTTCTACAGAAAGAGTTTTTCAGAACTCCTCAATCAAAAGTAAGGTTCATCGCCACAAGTTCAATGCTCAGATCACAAAGAAGTTTCACATAATGCTACTGTGTAGTGTTTATTTGAAGATATTCCTTTTTGCATTAGAGGCCCCTTGGAGCTCCAAATGTCCACTTGCAGTTTCCACAGAAAGAGTGTTTCAGAGCTGCTCAATCAAAAGTAAGGTTCATCTCTGTTAGTTAAATGCACACATATGAAAGAAGTTTCACAGAATTCTTCTGTTTAGTTTTTACTTGAAGATATTCCCTTTTCCAATATAGGACTCTTAGCGTTCAGAATGTCCAATTGCCGTATCTACAGAAAGAGTGTTTGCGAACTGCTCCATCAAAAGTAAGGTTCAACACTGTTAATTGAATGCATGGAACAGAAAGAAGTTTCAGAGAATGCTTCTGTGTTGTTTATATTTGAAGATATTCCTTTTTCCACTATTACCCTCTTAGCCCTCAGAATCTCCAATTGCATTTTCTACAGAAAGAGTGTTTCAGAACGACTCTATCAAAGTAAGGTTCAACTCTTTTAGTTGAATGCACAGAACAGAAAGAAGTTTCACAAAATGCTTCTATGTCGTTTATATTTGAAGATATTCCTTTTTCCACTATTACACTTAGCGCTCTAAATGTCCAGTTGCATTTCCTACAGAAGGAGTGTTTCAGAACTGCTCAATCAAAAGTATGGTTTAACACTGTTAGCTGAATGCACAGATCAGAAAGAAGTTTCACAGAATGCTTCTGTGTAGTTTATATTTGAATATATCACTTTTTCCACTATTACCCTCTTAGCGCTCAGAATGTCCACTTGCATTTTCTACAGAAAGAGTGTTCAGAACTGCTCAATCAAAAGCACGGTTTAACTCTGTTAGTTGAATGCACAGATCAGAAAGAAGTTTCACAGAATGCTTCTGTGTAGTTTTTATTTGAAGATATTCTTTTTCCCAATATAGGCCTCTTAGCACTCAGAATATCCAATTGCAGTTTCTACAGAAAGAGAGTTTCAGAACGGCTCAATCAAAAGTAAGGTTCAACTCCGTTAGTTGAATGCACAGAACAGAAAGAAGTTTCACAGAATGCTACTGTGTACTTTAAATTTGAATATATTCATTTTTCCAGTATTACCCTCTAAGCGCTCTGAATGTCCAGTTGCATTATCTACAGAAAGATTGTTCAGAACTGCTCAATCAAAAGTGTGGTTTAACTCTGTTAGTTCAATGCACAGATCAGAAAGAAGTTTCACAGAATTCTTCTGTGTAGTATTTATTTGAAGATATTTCTTTTTCCAATATGGGACTCTTAGCTCTCAGAATGTCCAATTGCAGTATCTACAGAAAGTGTGTTTCAGAACTGCTCCATCAAATGTAAGGTTCAACACTCTTAGTTGAATGCACGGAACAGAAAGAAGTTTCAGAGAATGCTTCTGTGTAGTTTATATTTGAAGATATTCCTTTTTCCTGTATTACCCTCTTAGCGCTCTGAATGTCCACTTGCATTTTCTACAGAAACAGTGTTCAGAACTGCTCAATCAAAAGTATGGTTTAACTCTGTTTGTTGAATACACAGATCAGAAAGAAGTTTCACAGAATTCTTCTGTGTAGTTTTTGTTTGAAGATATTCCTTTTTCCAATATAGGACTCTTAGTGCTCAGAATGTCCAATTGCAATATCTACAGAAATAGTGTTTCAGAACTGCTTAGTCAAAAGTAAGGTTCAACAAAGTTAGTCGAATGCACAGAACAGAAAGAAGTTTCATACAATGCTTCTGTGTAGTTTATATTTGAAGATATTCCTTTTTCCACTATTACCCTCTTAGCGCTCTGAATGTCCACTTGCATTTTCTACGGAAAGAGTGTTTCAGAACGGCTCAATCAAAAGTAAGGTTCAACTCTTTTAGTTGAATGCACAGAACAGAAAGAATTTTCACAGAATGCTTCTGTGTAGTATTTAGTTGAAGATATTTCTTTTTTGACTATTACCATCTTAGCGCTCCGAATGTCCACTGGCAGTTTCTACACAAAGAGTATTTCAGAACTGCTCAATCAAAAGTAAGGCTCAACTCTGTTAGTTGAATGCAGAGAACAGGAAGATGTTTCAGAGAATGCTTCTGTGTAGTTTTTATTTGGAGATATTCCTTTTTCCACTATTACAATCTTAGCGCTCCGAACGTCCACTTGCATTTTCTACAGAAAGTGTGTTTCAGACCTGCTCAATCAAAAGTATGTTTTAACTCTGTTAGCTGCATGCACAGATCAGAAGGATGTTTCACAGAATGCTTCTGTGTAGTTTTTATTTGAAGATATTATTTTTCCCAATATAGGCCTCTTAGCGCTCAGAATGTCCAATTGCAGTTTCTACAGAAAGAGTGTTTCAGAACGCCTCAATCAAAAGTAAAGTTCAACTCTGTAAGTTGAATGCACGGAACAGAAAGAAGTTTCACAGAATGCTTCTGTGTAGTTTATATTTGAATATATTCCTTTTTCCACTATTACTCTCTTAGGGCTCCGAATGTCCACTTGCACTTTCTACAGAAAGAGTGTTTCAGAACTCCTCAATCAAAAGTATGGTTTAACTCTGTTAGCTGAATGCACAGATCAGAAAGAAGTTTCACAGAATACTTCTGTGTGGTTTTTATTTGAAGATAGTCCTTTTTCCAATATAGGCCTCTTAGCGCTTCTAATATCCAGTTGCAGTTTCTACAGAAAGAGTGTTTTAGAACGGCTCTATCAAAGTAAGTTTCAACTCTTTTAGTTGAATGCACACAACAGAAAGAAATTTCACAGAATGCTTCTGTGTAGTATTTAGTTGAAGGTATTACTTTTTCCACTATTACCCTCTTAGCGCTCCGAATGTCCTCTTGCAGTTTCTACAGAAAGAGTGTTTCAGAACTGCTCCTTCAAAAGTAAGGCTCAATTCTGTTAGTTGAATGCAGAGAACAGAAAGGAGTTTCAGAGAATGCTTCTGTGTAGTTTTTATTTGGAGATATTCCTTTTTCCGCTATTACGATCTTAACGCTCCGAATGTCCACTTGCATTTTCTACAGAAAAAGTGTTTCATAATTGCACAATCAAAAGTATGGCTCAACAATGTTAGCTGAATGCACAGATCTGAAATAAGTTTCACAGAATGCTTCTGTGCAGTTTTTATTTGAAGATATTCTTTTTCCCAATATAGGCCTCTTAGGGCTCAGAATGTCAAATTGCAGTTCCTACAGAAAGAGTGTTTCAGAACTGCTCAATCAAAAGTAAGGTTCAACTCTGTTAGTTGAATGAACAGAACAGAAAGAAGTTTCACAGAATGCTTCTGTGTAGTTTATATTTGAATATATTCCTTTTTCCACTACTACCCTCTTAGCACTCCAAATGTCCAGATGCATTTTCTACAGAAAGAGTGTTCAGAATTGCTCAATCAAAAGTATGGTTTAACTCTGTTAGCTGAATGCACAGATCAGAAAGAAGTTTCACAGAATGCTTCTGTGTGGTTTTTATTTGAAGATATTCTTTTTCCCAATATAGGCCTCTAGGGCTCAGATTGTCCAATTGCAGTTTCTACAGAAAGAGTGTTTCAGAATGCCTCAATCAAAAGTAAGTTTCAACTCTGTTATTTGAATGCACAGAACAGAAAGTAGTTTCACAGAATGCTTCTCTGAGGTTCATATTTGAAGATATTCCTTTTTCCACTATTACCCTCTCAGAGCTCCGAATGTCCACCTGGATTTTCTACAGAAAGAGTGTTCAGAACTGCTCTATCAAACGTATGGTTTAACTCTGTTAGTTGAATGCACAGATCAGAAAGAAGTTTCACAGAATTCTTCTGTTTAGTTTTTACTTGAAGATATTCCCTTTTCCAATATAGGACTCTTAGCGTTCAGAATGTCCAATTGCAGTATCTACAGAAAGAGTGCTTGCGAACTGCTCCATCAAAAGTAAGGTTCAACACTGTTAATTGAATGCATGGAACAGAAAGAAGTTTCAGAGAATGCTTCTGTGTTTTTTATATTTGAAGATATTCCTTTTTCCACTATTACCCTCCTAGCGCTCCGAATGTCCACTTGCATTTTCTACAGAAAGAGTGTTTCAGAACTGCTCAATCAAAAGAATGGTTTAACTCTGTTAGCTGAATGCACAGATCGGAAAGAAGTTTCACAGAATGCTTCTGTGTAGTTTTTATTTGAAGATATTATTTTTCCCAATATAGGCCTCTTAGGGCACAGAATGTCCAATTGCAGTTTCTACAGAAAGAGTGTTTCAGAACTGCTCAATCAAAAGTAAGGTTCAACTCTGTTAGTTGAATGAACAGAACAGAAAGAAGTTTCACAGAATGCTTCTGTGTAGTTTATAGTTGAATATATTCCTTTTTCCACTACTACCCTCTTAGCGCTCCTATTGTCCAGATGCATTTTCCACAGAAAGAGTGTTCAGAACTGCTCAATCAAATGTATGGTTTAACTCTGTTAGCTCAATGCACAGATCAGAAAGAAGTTTCACAGAATGCTTCTGTGTGGTTTTTATTTGAAGATATTCTTTTTCCCAATATAGGCCTCTTAGCGCTCAGATTGTCCAATTGCAGTTTCTACAGAAAGAGTGTTTCAGAATGGCTCAATCAAAAGTAAGGTTCAACTCTGTTATTTGAATGCACAGAACAGAAAGTAGTTTCACAGAATGCTTCTCTGTAGTTCATATTTGAAGATATTCCTTTTTCCACTATTACCCTCTTAGAGCTCCGAATGTCCACTTGCATTTTCTACAGAAAGAGTGTTCAGAACTGCTCTATCAAAAGTATGGTTTAACTCTGTTCGTTGAATGCACAGATCAGAAAGAAGTTTCACAGAATTCTTCTGTGTAGTTTTTGTTTGAAGATATTCCTTTTTCCAACATGGGACTCTTAGGGCTCAGAATGTCCAATTGCAATATCTACAGAAAGAGTGCTTCAGAACAGCTCAATCAAAAGTAAGGTTCAATACTGTTAGTTGAATGCACGGAACAGAAAGATGTTGCAGAGAATGCTTCTGTGTAGTTTATATTTGAAGATATTCCTTTTTCCACTATTACCCTCTTAGCGCTCAGAATCTCCAATTGCATTTTCTACAGAAAGAGTGTTTAAGAACGGCTCAATCAAAAGTAAGGTTCAACTCTTTTAGTTGAATGCACAGAACAGAAAGAAGTTTCACAGAATGCTTCTGTGTAGTTTATATTTGAAGATATTCCTTTTCCACTATTACCCACTTAGCGCTCTTAATGTCCAGTTGCATTTCCTACAGAAGGAGTGTTTCAGAACTGCTCAATCAAAAGTATGGTTTAACTCTGTTAGCTGAATGCACAGATGAGAAAGAAGTGTCACAGAATGCTTCTGTGTAGTTTATATTTGAATATATCACTTTTTCCACTATTACCCTCTTAGCGCTCAGAATGTCCTCTTGCATTTTCTACAGAAAGAGTGTGCAGAACTGCTCAATCAAAAGCATGGTTTAACTCTGTTAGTTGAATGCACAGATCAGAAAGAAGTTTCACAGAATGCTTCTGTGTAGTTTTTATTTGAAGATATTCTTTTTCCCAATATAGGCCTCTTAGTGCTCAGAATATCCAATTGCAGTTTCTACAGAAAGAGAGTTTCAGAACGGCTCAATCAAAAGTAAGGTTCAACTCTGTTAGTTGAATGCACAGAACAGAAAGAAGTTTCACAGAATGCTACTGTGTACTTTATATTTGAATATATTCATTTTTCCAGTATTACCCTCTAAGCGCTCCGAATGTCCAGTTGCATTGTCTACAGAAAGATTGTTCAGAACTGCTCAATCAAAAGTATGGTTTAACTCTGTTTGTTCAATGCACAGATCAGAAAGAAGTTTCACAGAATTCTTCTGTGTAGTTTTTATTTGAAGATATTTCTTTTTCCAATATGGGACTCTTAGCGCTCAGAATGTCCAATTGCAGTATCTACAGAAAGAGTGTTTCAGAACTGCTCCATCAAATGTAAGGTTCAACACTCTTAGTTGAATGCACGGAACAGAAAGAAGTTTCAGAGAATGCTTCTGTGTAGTTTATATTTGAAGATATTCCTTTTTCCAGTATTACCCTCTTAGCGCTCTGAATGTCCACTTGCATTTTCTACAGAAACAGTGTTCAGAACTGCTCAATCAAAAGTATGGTTTAACTCTGTTTGTTGAATACACAGATCAGAAAGAAGTTTCACAGAATTCTTCTGTGTAGTTTTTGTTTGAAGATATTCCTTTTTCCAATATAGGACTCTTAGTGCTCAGAATGTCCAATTGCAATATCTACAGAAATAGTGTTTCAGAACTGCTTAGTCAAAAGTAAGGTTCAACAAAGTTAGTCGAATGCACGGAACAGAAAGAAGTTTCATACAATGCTTCTGTGTAGTTTATATTTGAAGGTATTCCTTTTTCCACTATTACCCTCTTAGCGATCCGAATGTCCCCTTGCATTTTCTACGGAAAGAGTGTTTCAGAATTCCTCAATCAAAAGTATGATTTAACTCTGTTAGCTGAACAGATGAGAAAGAAGTTTCACAGAATGCTTCCGTGTAGTTTTTATTTGAAGGTAGTCCTTTTTCCAATATAGGCCTCTTAGCGCTTCTAATATCCAATTGCAGTTTCTACAGAAAGAGTGTTTCAGAACGGCTCAATCAAAAGTAAGGTTCAACTCTTTTAGTTGAATGCACAGAACAGCAAGAAGTTTCACAGAATGCTTCTGTGTAGTATTTAGTTGAAGATATTACTTTTTCCACTATTACCCTCTTAGCGCTCCGAATGTCCACTTGCAGTTTCCACAGAAAGAGAGTTTCAGAACTGCTCCTTCAAAAGTAAGGCTCAACTCTGTTAGTTGAATACAGAGAACAGAAAGGAATTTCAGAGAATGATTCTGTGTAGTTTTTATTTGGAGATATTACCTTTTCCACTATTACAATCTTAGCGCTCCGAATGTCCAATTGCATTTTCTACAGAAAGAGTTTTTCATAACTGCCTAATCAAAACTATGGTTTAACTCTGTTAGCTGAATGCACAGATCATTAAGAAGTTTCACAGAATGCTTCTGTGTAGTTTTTATTTGAAGATATCCTTTTTTCCAATATAGGCCTCTTAGCGCTTAGAATGTCCAATTGCAGTTTCTACAGAAAGAGTGTTTCAGAACTGCTCAATCAAAAGTAAGGTTCCACACTGTTAGTTGAATGCACAGAACAGAAAGAAGTTTCACAGAATGCTTCTGTGTAGTTTATATTTGAATATATTCCTTTGTCCAGTATTACCGACTTAGCACTCCGAATGTCCACGTGCATTTTCTACAGAAAGAGTGTTCAGAACTGCTCAATCAAAAGTATGATTTAACTCTGTTAGCTGAATGCACAGATCAGAAAGAAGTTTCACAAAATGCTTCTGGGTAGTTTTTATTTGAAGATAGTCCTATTTCCAATATTGGCCTCTTAGCGCTCCGAATACCCAATTGCAGTTACTACAGAAAGAGTGTTTCAGAAAGGCTCAATCAAAAATATGGTTCAACACTTTTAGTTGAATGCAAAGAACAGGAAGAAGTTTCACGGAATGTTACTGTGTAGTATTTAGTTGAAGATATTACTTTTTCCACTATTATCCTCTAAGCGCACAAATGTCCACTTGCAGTTTCCTCAAAAAGAGTGTTTCAGAACTGCTCCTTCAAAACGTAGGCTCAACTCTGATAGTTGAATGCAGAGAACAGAAAGAAGTTTCAGAGAATGCTTCAGTGTAGTTTATATGTGAAGATATTCCTTTTTCCACTATTACCCTCTTAGCGCTCCGAATCTCCACTTGCATTTTCTACAGAAAGAGTGTTTCAGAACGGCTCAATCAAAAATAAGGTTCAGCTCTTTTAGTTGAACGCACAGAACAGAAAGAAGTTTCACAGAATGCTTCTGTGTAGTATTTAGTTGAAGATATTCCTTTTTCGACTATTACCCTCTTAGCGCTCCGAATGTCCACTGGCAGTTTCTACACAAAGAGTGTTTCAGAACTGCTCCTTCAAAAGTAAGGCTCAACTCTGTTAGTTGAATGCAGAGAACAGAAAGGAGTTTCAGAAAATGCTTCTGCGTAGTTTTTATTTGGAGATATTCCTTTTTCCACTATTAGAATCTTAGAGCTCCGAATGTCCACTTGCATTTTCTACAGAAAGAGTGTTTCATAACTGCTCAATCAAAAGAAGGGTTTAACTCTGTTAGCTGAATGCACAGATCAGAAATAAGTTTCACAGAATGCTTCTGTGTAGTTTATAATTGAAGATATTCCTTTTTCCACTATTACCCACATAGCGCTCAAATTGTCCAGTTGCATTTTCTACAGAAAGAGTGTTCAGAACTGCTCAATCAAAAGTATGTTTTAACTCTGTTAGCTGAACGCACAGATCAGAAAGAAGTTTCACAGAATGCTTCTGTGTAGTTTTTATTTGAAGATATTCTTTTTCCCAATATAGGCCTCTTAGCGCTCAGATTGTCCAATTGCAGTTTCTACAGAAAGAGTGTTTCAGAACGACTCAATCAAAAGTAAGGTTCAACTCTGTTAGTTGAATGCACAGAACAGAAAGAAGTTTCATACAATGCTTCTGTGTAGTTTATATTTGAAGATATTCCTTTATCCACTATTACCCACTTAGCGCTCCAAATGTCCAGTTGCATTTTCTACAGAAAGAGTGTTTCAGAACTGCTCAATCAAAAATATGCTTTAACTCTGTTAGCTGAATGCACAGATCAGAAAGAAGTTTCACAGAATGCTTCTGTGTAGTTTATATTTGAATATATTCCTTTTTCCACTATTAACATCTTAGCGCTCCGAATGTCCACTTGCATTTTCTACAGAAAGAGTGTTCAGAACGGCTCAATCAAAAGTATAGTTTTACTCTGTTAGTTGAATGCACAGATCAGAAAGAAGTTTTACAGAATGCTGCTGTGTAGTTTTTATTTGTAGGTATTCTTTTTCCCAATATAGGCCTCTTAGCGCTCAGAATGTCCAATTGCAGTTTCTACAGAAAGAGTGTTTCAGAATGGCTCAATCAAAAGTAAGGTAAAACCCTGTTATTTGAATGCACAGAACAGAAAGTAGTTTCACAGAATGCTTCTCTGTAGTTCATATTTGAAGATATAGCTTTTTCCACTATTACCCTCTTAGAGCTCCGAATGTCCACTTGCATTTTCTACAGAAAGAGTGTTCAGAACTGCTCTATCAAAAGTATGGTTTAACTCTGTTAGTTGAATGCACAGATCAGAAAGAAGTTTCACAGAATTCTTCTGTGTAGTTTTTATTTGAAGATATTCCTTTTTCCAATAAAGGCCCCTTGGCGCTCAGAATGTCCAATTGCAGTTTCTACAGAAAGAGGGTTTCAGAACGGCTCCATCAAAAGTAAGGTTGAACTCAGTAAGTTGAATGCACAGAACAGAAAGAAGTTTCACAGAATGCTTCTGTGTAGTTTATATATGAATATATTCCTTTTTCCAGTATTACCGTCTTAGCGCTCCGAATTTCCACCTGCATTTTCTACAGAAAGAGTGTTCAGAACTGCTCCATCAAAAGTTTGGTTTAACTCTGTAAGCTGAATGCACATATCAGAAATAAGTTTCACAGAATGCTTCTGTGTAGTTTTTATTTGAAGATATTATTTTTCCCAATATAGGTCTCTTAGCGCTCAGAATGTCCAATTGCAGTTTCTACAGAAAGAGTGTTTCAGAACGGCTCAATCAAAAGTAAGGTTCAACTCTGTTAGTTGAATGCACAGAACAGAAAGAAGTTTCATACAATAATTCTGTGTAGCTTATATTTGAAGATATTCCTTTTTCCACTCTTACCCACTTATCGCACTAAATGTCCACTTGCATTTTCTACAGAAAGAGTGTTTCAGAACTGCTCACTCAAAAGTACGGTTTATCTCTGTTAGCTGAATGCACATATCAGAAAGAAGTTTCACAGAATGCTTCTGTGTAGTTTATATTTGAATATATTCCTTTTTCCACTATTACCCTCTTAGCGCTCCGAATGTCCACTTGCATTTTCTACAGAAAGAGGGTTCAGAACTGCTCAATCAAAAGTATGGTTTTACTCTGTTAGTTGAATGCACAGATCAGAAAGGAGTTTCACAGAATGCTTCTGTGTAGTTTTTATTTGTAGATATTCTTTTTCCCAATATAGGCCTCTTAGCGCTCAGAATGTCCAATTGCAGTTTCTACAGAAAGAGTGTTTCAGAACGGCTCAATCAAAAGTAAAGTTCAACTCAGTTAGTTGAATGCACAGAGCAGAAAGGATTTTCACAGAATGCTTCTGTGTAGTTTATATTTGAATATATTCCTTTTTCCAGTATTACCCTCTCAGCGCTCCGAATGTCCACTTGCATTTTCTACAGAAAGAGTACTCAGAACTGCGCAATCAAAAGTATGGTTTAACTCTCTTAGCTGAATGCACAGATCAGAAATAAGTTTCAAAGAATGCTTCTGTGTAGTTTTTATTTGAAGATATTATTTTTCCCAATATAGGCCTCTTAGGGCACAGACTGTCCAATTGCAGTTTCTACAGAAAGAGTGTTTCAGAACTGCTCAATCAAAAGTAAGGTTCAATTCTGTTAGTTGAATGCACACAACAGAAAGAAGTTTCATACAATGCTTCTGTGTAGTTTATATTTGAAGATATTCCCTTTTCCACTATTACCCAGTTAGCGCTCCGAATGTCCAGTTGCATTTTCTACAAAAAGAGTGTTTCAGAACTGCTCAATCAAAAGTATGGTTTAACTCTGCTAGCTGAATGCACAGATCAGAAGGAAGTTTCACAGAATTCTTCTGTGTAGTTTTTATTTGAAGATATTCCTTTTTCCAATATAGGACTCTTAGCGCTCAGAATGTCCAATTGCAGCATCTACAGAAAAGTGTTTCAGAACTGCTCAATAAAAAGTAAGGTTCAATACTGTTATTTGAATGCATGGAACATAAAGAAGTTTCAGAGAATGCTTCTGTGTAGTTTATATGTGAAGATATTCCTTTTTCCACTATTACCCTCTTAGCGCTCCGAATCTCCACTTGCATTTTCTACAGAAAGAGTGTTTCAGAACGGCTCAATCAAAAGTAAGGTTTAACTCTTTTAGTTGAACGCACAGAACAGAAAGAAGTTTCACAGAATGCTTCTGTGTAGTATTTAGTTGAAGATATTCCTTTTTCGACTATTACCCTCATAGCGCTCCGAATGTCCACTGGCAGTTTCTACACAAAGAGTGTTTCAGAACTGCTCCTTCAAAAGTAAGGCTCAACTCTGTTAGTTGAATGCAGAGAACAGAAAGGAGTTTCAGAGAATGATTCTGTGTAGTTTTTATTTGGAGATATTCCTTTTTCCACTATTAGAATCTTAGAGCTCTGAATGTCCATTTGCATTTTCTACAGAAAGAGTGTTTCATAACTGCTCAATCAAAAGAATGGTTTAACTCTGTTAGCTGAATGCACAGATCAGAAATAAGTTTCACAGAATGCTTCTGTGTAGTTTATATTTGAAGATATTCCTTTTTCCACTATTACCAACTTAGCGCTCCAAATGTCCAGTTGCATTTTCTACAAAAAGAGTGTTTCAGAACTGCTCAATCAAAATTATGGTTTAACTCTGTTAGCTGAATTCACAGATCAGAAAGAAGTTTCACAGAATGCTTCTGTGTAATTTATATTTGAATATATTCTTTTTTCTGCTATTACACTCTTAGCGCTCCGAATGTCCACTTGCATTTTCTACAGAAAGAGGGTTCAGAACTGTGCAATGAAAAGTATGATTTAACTCTGTTAGCTGAATGCACAGCTTAGAAATAAGTTTCACAGAATGCTTCTGTGTAGTTTTTATTTGAAGATAATATTTTTCCCAATATAGGTCTCTTAGCGCTCAGAATGTCCAATTGCAGTTTGTACAGAAAGAGTGTTTCAGAACGGCTCAATCAAAAGTAAGGTTCAACTCTGTTAGTTGAATGCACAGAACAGAAAGAATTTTCGTACAATGCTTCTGTGTAGTTTATATTTGAAGATATTCCTTTTTCCACTATTACCCATTTAGCGCTCCAAATGTCCAGTTGCATTTTCTACAGAAAGAGTGTTTCAGAACTGTCCAATCAAAAATATGGTTTAACTCTGTTAGCTGAATGCACAGATCAGAAAGAAGTTTCACAGATTGCTTCTGTGTAGTTTATATTTGAAGATATTCCCTTTTCCACTATTACCCTCTTAGCGCTCCATATGAACAGTTGCATTTTCTATAGAAAGAGTGTTCAGAACTGCTCAATCAAAAGTAAGTTTTAACTCTGTTAGCTGAATGCCCACATCAGAAAGAAGTTTCACAGAATGCTTCTGTGTAGTTTTTATTTGAAGATATTATTTTTCCCAATATAGGCCTCTTAGCGCTCAGAATGTCCAATTGCAGTTTCTACAGAAAGAGTGTTTCAGAAAGGCTCAATCAAAAGTAAGGTTCAACTCTGTTAGTTGAATGCACAGAACAGAAAGTAGTTTCATACAATACTTCTGTGTAGCTTATATTTGAAGATATTCCTTTTTCCACTCTTACCCACTTATCGCACCAAATGTCCAGTTGCATTTTCTACAGAAAGAGTGTTTCAGAACTGCTCAATCAAAAGTATGGTTTGTCTCTGTTAGCTGAATACACAGATCAGAAAGAAGTTTCACAGAATGCTTCTGTGTAGTTTATATTTGTATATATTCCTTTTTCCACTATTACCCTCTTAGCGCTCCGAATGTCCACTTGCATTTTCTACAGAAAGAGTGTTCAGAACTGCTCAATCAAAAGTATGGTTTTACTCTGTTAGTTGAATGCACAGATCAGAAAGGAGTTTCACACAATGCTTCTGCGTAGTTTTTATTTGTAGATATTCTTTTTCGCAATATAGGCCTCTTAGCGCTCAGAATGTCCAATTGCAGTTTCTACAGAAAGAGTGTTTCAGAACGGCTCAATCAAAAGTAAGGTTCAACTCAGTTAGTTGAATGCACAGAGCAGAAAGAATTTTCACAGAATGCTTCTGTGTAGTTTATATTTGAATATATTCCTTTTTCCAGTATTACCCTCTCAGCACTCCGAAGGTCCACTTGCATTTTCTACAGAAAGAATGTTCAGAACTGCGCAATCAAAAGTATGGTTTAACTCTGTTAGCTGAATGCACACATCAGAAATAAGTTTCACAGAATGCTTCTGTGTAGTTTTTATTTGAAGATATTATTTTTCCCAATATAGGCCTCTTAGCGCTCAGAATGTCCAATTGCAGTTTCTACAGAAAGAGTGTTTCAGAACGGCTCAATCAAAAGTAAGGTTCAACTCTGTTAGTTGAATGCACACAACAGAAAGAAGTTTCATACAATGCTTCTGTGTAGTTTATATTTGAAGATATTCCCTTTTCCACTATTACCCAGTTAGCGCTCCGAATGTCCAGTTCCATTTTCGACAAAAAGAGTGTTTCAGAACTGCGCAATCCAAAGTATGGTTTAACTCTGTTAGCTGAATGCACAGATCAGAAGGAAGTTTCACAGAATTCTTCTGTGTAGTTTTTATTTGAAGATATTCCTTTTTCCAATATAGGACTCTTAGCGCTCAGAATGTCCAATTGCAGCATCTACAGAAAAAGTGTTTCAGAACTGCTCAATGAAAAGTAAGGTTCAATACTGTTATTTGAATGCACAGAACAGAAAGAAGTTTCAGAGAATGCTTCAGTGTAGTTTATATGTGAAGATATTCCTTTTTCCACTATTACCCTCTTAGCGCTCCGAATCTCCACTTGCATTTTCTACAGAAAGAGTGTTTCAGAAAGGCTCAATCAAAAATAAGGTTCAACTCTTTTAGTTGAACGCACAGAACAGAAAGAAGTTTCACAGAATGCTTCTGTGTAGTATTTAGTTGAAGATATTCCTTTTTCGACTATTACCCTCTTAGCGCTCCGAATGTCCACTGGCAGTTTCTACACAAAGAGTGTTTCAGAACTGCTCCTTCAAAAGTAAGGCTCAACTCTGTTAGTTGAATGCAGAGAAGAGAAAGGAGTTTCAGAAAATGCTTCTGCATAGTTTTTATTTGGAGATATTCCTTTTTCCACTATTAGAATCTTAGAGCTCCGAATGTCCACTTGCATTTTCTACAGAAAGAGTGTTTCATAACTGCTCAATCAAAAGAATGGTTTAACTCTGTTAGCTGAATGCACAGATCAGAAATAAGTTTCACAGAATGCTTCTGTGTAGTTTATATTTGAAGATATTCCTTTTTCCACTATTACCCACATAGCGCTCAAATTGTCCAGTTGCATTTTCTACAGAAAGAGTGTTCAGAACTGCTCAATCAAAAGTATGTTTTAACTCTGTTAGCTGAATGCACAGATCAGAAAGAAGTTTCACAGAATGCTTCTGTGTAGTTTTTATTTGAAGATATTCTTTTTCCCAATATAAGCCTCTTAGCGCTCAGATTGTCCAATTGCAGTTTCTACAGAAAGAGTGTTTCAGAACGACTCAATCAAAAGTAAGGTTCAACTCTGTTAGTTGAATGCACAGAACAGAAAGAAGTTTCATACAATGCTTCTGTGTAGTTTATATTTGAAGACAGTCCTTTATCCACTATTACCCACTTAGCGCTCCAAATGTCCAGTTGCATTTTCTACAGAAAGAGTGTTTCAGAACTGCTCAATCAAAAATATGCTTTAACTCTGTTAGCTGAATGCACAGATCAGAAAGAAGTTTCACAGAATGCTTCTGTGTAGTTTATATTTGAATATATTCCTTTTTCCACTATTAACATCTTAGCGCTCCGAATGTCCACTTGCATTTTCTACAGAAAGAGTGTTCAGAACTGCTCTATCAAAAGTATGGTTTAACTCTGTTAGTTGAATGCACAGATCAGAAAGAAGTTTCACAGAATTCTTCTGTGTAGTTTTTATTTGAAGATATTCCTTTTTCCAATAAAGGCCCCTTGGCGCTCAGAATGTCCAATTGCAGTTTCTACAGAAAGAGGGTTTCAGAACGGCTCCATCAAAAGTAAGGTTCAACTCAGTAAGTTGAATGCACAGAACAGAAAGAAGTTTCACAGAATGCTTCTGTGTAGTTTATATATGAATATATTCCTTTTTCCAGTATTACCGTCTTAGCGCTCCGAATTTCCACCTGCATTTTCTACAGAAAGAGTGTTCAGAACTGCTCAATCAAAAGTATGGTTTTACTCTGTTAGTTGAATGCACAGATCAGAAAGGAGTTTCACAGAATGCTTCTGTGTAGTTTTTATTTGTAGATATTCTTTTTCCCAATATAGGCCTCTTAGCGCTCAGAATGTCCAATTGCAGTTTCTACAGAAAGAGTGTTTCAGAACGGCTCAATCAAAAGTAAAGTTCAACTCAGTTAGTTGAATGCACAGAGCAGAAAGGATTTTCACAGAATGCTTCTGTGTAGTTTATATTTGAATATATTCCTTTTTCCAGTATTACCCTCTCAGCGCTCTGAATGTCCACTTGCATTTTCTACAGAAAGAGTATTCAGAACTGCGCAATCAAAAGTATGGTTTAACTCTCTTAGCTGAATGCACAGATCAGGAATAAGTTACAAAGAATGCTTCTGTGTAGTTTTTATTTGAAGATATTATTTTTCCCAATATAGGCCTCTTAGGGCACAGACTGTCCAATTGCAGTTTCTACAGAAAGAGTGTTTCAGAACTGCTCAATCAAAAGTAAGGTTCAATTCTGTTAGTTGAATGCACACAACAGAAAGAAGTTTCATACAATGCTTCTGTGTAGTTTATATTTGAAGATATTCCCTTTTCCACTATTACCCAGTTAGCGCTCCGAATGTCCAGTTGCATTTTCTACAAAAAGAGTGTTTCAGAACTGCTCAATCAAAAGTATGGTTTAACTCTGCTAGCTGAATGCACAGATCAGAAGGAAGTTTCACAGAATTCTTCTGTGTAGTTTTTATTTGAAGATATTCCTTTTTCCATTATAGGACTCTTAGCGCTCAGAATGTCCAATTGCAGCATCTACAGAAAAGTGTTTCAGAACTGCTCAATAAAAAGTAAGGTTCAATACTGTTATTTGAATGCACGGAACAGAAAGAAGTTTCAGAGAATGCTTCTGTGTAGTTTATATGTGAAGATATTCCTTTTTCCACTATTACCCTCTTAGCGCTCCGAATCTCCACTTGCATTTTCTACAGAAAGAGTGTTTCAGAACGGCTCAATCAAAAGTAAGGTTTAACTCTTTTAGTTGAACGCACAGAACAGAAAGAAGTTTCACAGAATGCTTCTGTGTAGTATTTAGTTGAAGATATTCCTTTTTCGACTATTACCCTCATAGCGCTCCGAATGTCCACTGGCAGTTTCTACACAAAGAGTGTTTCAGAACTGCTCCTTCAAAAGTAAGGCTCAACTCTGTTAGTTGAATGCAGAGAACAGAAAGGAGTTTCAGAGAATGATTCTGTGTAGTTTTTATTTGGAGATATTCCTTTTTCCACTATTAGAATCTTAGAGCTCCGAATGTCCATTTGCATTTTCTACAGAAAGAGTGTTTCATAACTGTTCAATCAAAAGAATGGTTTAACTCTGTTAGCTGAATGCACACATCAGAAATAAGTTTCTCAGAATGCTTCTGTGTAGTTTATATTTGAAGATATTCCTTTTTCCACTATTACCAACTTAGCGCTCCAAATGTCCAGTTGCATTTTCTACAAAAAGAGTGTTTCAGAACTGCTCAATCAAAATTATGGTTTAACTCTGTAGCTGAATTCACAGATCAGAAAGAAGTTTCACAGAATGCTTCTGTGTAATTTATATTTGAATATATTCTTTTTTCCGCTATTACACTCTTAGCGCTCCGAATGTCCACTTGCATTTTCTACAGAAAGAGGGTTCAGAACTGTGCAATGAAAAGTATGATTTAACTCTGTTAGCTGAATGCACAGCTTAGAAATAAGTTTCACAGAATGCTTCTGTGTAGTTTTTATTTGAAGATAATATTTTTCCCAATATAGGTCTCTTAGCGCTCAGAATGTCCAATTGCAGTTTGTACAGAAAGAGTGTTTCAGAACGGCTCAATCAAAAGTAAGGTTCAACTCTGTTAGTTGAATGCACAGAACAGAAAGAAGTTTCATACAATGCTTCTGTGTAGTTTATATTTGAAGATATTCCTTTATCCACTATTACCCATTTAGCGCTCCAAATGTCCAGTTGCATTTTCTACAGAAAGAGTGTTTCAGAACTGCTCAATCAAAAATATGCTTTAACTCTGTTAGCTGAATGCACAGATCAGAAAGAAGTTTCACAGAATGCTTCTGTGTAGTTTATATTTGAATATATTCCTTTTTCCACTATTAACATCTTAGCGCTCCGAATGTCCACTTGCATTTTCTACAGAAAGAGTGTTCAGAACTGCTCTATCAAAAGTATGGTTTAACTCTGTTAGTTGAATGCACAGATCAGAAAGAAGTTTCACAGAATTCTTCTGTGTAGTTTTTATTTGAAGATATTCCTTTTTCCAATAAAGGCCCCTTGGCGCTCAGAATGTCCAATTGCAGTTTCTACAGAAAGAGAGTTTCAGAACGGCTCCATCAAAAGTAAGGTTCAACTCAGTAAGTTGAATGCACAGAACAGAAAGAAGTTTCACAGAATGCTTCTGTGTAGTTTATATATGAATATATTCCTTTTTCCAGTATTACCGTCTTAGCGCTCCGAATTTCCACCTGCATTTTCTACAGAAAGAGTGTTCAGAACTGCTCAATCAAAAGTATGGTTTTACTCTGTTAGTTGAATGCACAGATCAGAAAGGAGTTTCACAGAATGCTTCTGTGTAGTTTTTATTTGTAGATATTCTTTTTCCCAATATAGGCCTCTTAGCGCTCAGAATGTCCAATTGCAGTTTCTACAGAAAGAGTGTTTCAGAACGGCTCAATCAAAAGTAAAGTTCAACTCAGTTAGTTGAATGCACAGAGCAGAAAGGATTTTCACAGAATGCTTCTGTGTAGTTTATATTTGAATATATTCCTTTTTCCAGTATTACCCTCTCAGCGCTCTGAATGTCCACTTGCATTTTCTACAGAAAGAGTATTCAGAACTGCGCAATCAAAAGTATGGTTTAACTCTCTTAGCTGAATGCACAGATCAGGAATAAGTTACAAAGAATGCTTCTGTGTAGTTTTTATTTGAAGATATTATTTTTCCCAATATAGGCCTCTTAGGGCACAGACTGTCCAATTGCAGTTTCTACAGAAAGAGTGTTTCAGAACTGCTCAATCAAAAGTAAGGTTCAATTCTGTTAGTTGAATGCACACAACAGAAAGAAGTTTCATACAATGCTTCTGTGTAGTTTATATTTGAAGATATTCCCTTTTCCACTATTACCCAGTTAGCGCTCCGAATGTCCAGTTGCATTTTCTACAAAAAGAGTGTTTCAGAACTGCTCAATCAAAAGTATGGTTTAACTCTGCTAGCTGAATGCACAGATCAGAAGGAAGTTTCACAGAATTCTTCTGTGTAGTTTTTATTTGAAGATATTCCTTTTTCCATTATAGGACTCTTAGCGCTCAGAATGTCCAATTGCAGCATCTACAGAAAAAGTGTTTCAGAACTGCTCAATAAAAAGTAAGGTTCAATACTGTTATTTGAATGCACGGAACAGAAAGAAGTTTCAGAGAATGCTTCTGTGTAGTTTATATGTGAAGATATTCCTTTTTCCACTATTACCCTCTTAGCGCTCCGAATCTCCACTTGCATTTTCTACAGAAAGAGTGTTTCAGAACGGCTCAATCAAAAGTAAGGTTTAACTCTTTTAGTTGAACGCACAGAACAGAAAGAAGTTTCACAGAATGCTTCTGTGTAGTATTTAGTTGAAGATATTCCTTTTTCGACTATTACCCTCATAGCGCTCCGAATGTCCACTGGCAGTTTCTACACAAAGAGTGTTTCAGAACTGCTCCTTCAAAAGTAAGGCTCAACTCTGTTAGTTGAATGCAGAGAACAGAAAGGAGTTTCAGAGAATGATTCTGTGTAGTTTTTATTTGGAGATATTCCTTTTTCCACTATTAGAATCTTAGAGCTCCGAATGTCCATTTGCATTTTCTACAGAAAGAGTGTTTCATAACTGTTCAATCAAAAGAATGGTTTAACTCTGTTAGCTGAATGCACACATCAGAAATAAGTTTCTCAGAATGCTTCTGTGTAGTTTATATTTGAAGATATTCCTTTTTCCACTATTACCAACTTAGCGCTCCAAATGTCCAGTTGCATTTTCTACAAAAAGAGTGTTTCAGAACTGCTCAATCAAAATTATGGTTTAACTCTGTAGCTGAATTCACAGATCAGAAAGAAGTTTCACAGAATGCTTCTGTGTAATTTATATTTGAATATATTCTTTTTTCCGCTATTACACTCTTAGCGCTCCGAATGTCCACTTGCATTTTCTACAGAAAGAGGGTTCAGAACTGTGCAATGAAAAGTATGATTTAACTCTGTTAGCTGAATGCACAGCTTAGAAATAAGTTTCACAGAATGCTTCTGTGTAGTTTTTATTTGAAGATAATATTTTTCCCAATATAGGTCTCTTAGCGCTCAGAATGTCCAATTGCAGTTTGTACAGAAAGAGTGTTTCAGAACGGCTCAATCAAAAGTAAGGTTCAACTCTGTTAGTTGAATGCACAGAACAGAAAGAAGTTTCATACAATGCTTCTGTGTAGTTTATATTTGAAGATATTCCTTTATCCACTATTACCCATTTAGCGCTCCAAATGTCCAGTTGCATTTTCTACAGAAAGAGTGTTTCAGAACTGCTCAATCAAAAATATGCTTTAACTCTGTTAGCTGAATGCACAGATCAGAAAGAAGTTTCACAGAATGCTTCTGTGTAGTTTATCTTTGAATATATTCCTTTTTCCACTATTAACATCTTAGCGCTCCGAATGTCCACTTGCATTTTCTACAGAAAGAGTGTTCAGAACGGCTAAATCAAAAGTATGGTTTTACTCTGTTAGTTGAATGCACAGATCAGAAAGAAGTTTTACAGAATGCTTCTGTGTAGTTTTTATTTGTAGGTATTTTTTTTCCCAATATAGGCCTCTTAGCGCTCAGAATGTCCAATTGCAGTTTCTACAGAAAGAGTGTTTCAGAATGGCTCAATCAAAAGTAAGGTAAAACCCTGTTATTTGAATGCACAGAACAGAAAGTAGTTTCACAGAATGCTTCTCTGTAGTTCATATTTGAAGATATAGCTTTTTCCACTATTACCCTCTTAGAGCTCCGAATGTCCACTTGCATTTTCTACAGAAAGAGTGTTCAGAACTGCTCTATCAAAAGTATGGTTTAACTCTGTTAGTTGAATGCACAGATCAGAAAGAAGTTTCACAGAATTCTTCTGTGTAGTTTTTATTTGAAGATATTCCTTTTTCCAATAAAGGCCCCTTGGCGCTCAAAATGTCCAATTGCAGTGTCTACAGAAAGAGGGTTTCAGAACGGCTCCATCAAAAGTAAGGTTCAACTCAGTAAGTTGAATGCACAGAACAGAAAGAAGTTTCACAGAATGCTTCTGTGTAGTTTATATATGAATATATTCCTTTTTCCAGTATTACCGTCTTAGCGCTCCGAATTTCCACCTGCATTTTCTACAGAAAGAGTGTTCAGAACTGCTCCATCAAAAGTTTGGTTTAACTCTGTAAGCTGAATGCACATATCAGAAATAAGTTTCACAGAATGCTTCTGTGTAGTTTTTATTTGAAGATATTATTTTTCCCAATATAGGTCTCTTAGCGCTCAGAATATCCAATTGCAGTTTCTACAGAAAGAGTGTTTCAGAACGGCTCAACCAAAAGTAAGGTTCAACTCTGTTAGTTGAATGCACAGAACAGAAAGAAGTTTCATACAATACTTCTGTGTAGCTTATATTTGAAGATATTCCTTTTTCCACTCTTACCCACTTATCGCACCAAATATCCAGTTGCATTTTCTACAGAAAGAGTGTTTCAGAACTGCTCAATCAAAAGTACCGTTTATCTCTGTTAGCTGAATGCACAGATCAGAAAGAAGATTCACAGAATGCTTCTGTGTAGTTTATATTTGAATATATTCCTTTTTCCACTATTACCCTCTTAGCGCTCCGAATGTCCACTTGCATTTTCTACAGAAAGAGGGTTCAGAACTTCTCAATCAAAAGTATGGTTTTACTCTGTTAGTTGAATGCACAGATCAGAAAGGAGTTTCACAGAATGCTTCTGTGTAGTTTTTATTTGTAGATATTCTTTTTCCCAATATAGGCCTCTTAGCGCTCAGAATGTCCAATTGCAGTTTCTACAGAAAGAGTGTTTCAGAACGGCTCAATCAAAAGTAAGGTTCAACTCAGTTAGTTGAATGCACAGAGCAGAAAGAATTTTCACAGAATGCTTCTGTGTAGTTTATATTTGAATATATTCCTTTTTCCAGTATTACCCTCTCAGCGCTCCGAATGTCCACTTGCATTTTCTACAGAAAGAGTGTTCAGAACTGCGCAATCAAAAGTATGGTTTAACTCTGTTAGCTGAATGCACACATCAGAAATAAGTTTCACAGAATGCTTTTGTGTAGTTTTTATTTGAAGATATTATTTTTCCCAATATAGGCCTCTTAGGGCACAGACTGTCCAATTGCAGTTTCTACAGAAAGAGTGTTTCAGAACGTCTCAATCAAAAGTAAGGTTCATCTCAGTTAGTTGAATGCACAGAGCAGAAAGAATTTTCACAGAATGCTTCTGTGTAGTTTATATTTGAATATATTCCTTTTTCCACTATTACCCTCTCAGCTCTCCGAATGTCCACTTGCATTTTCTACAGAAAGAATGTTCAGAACTGCGCAATCAAAAGTATGGTTTAACTCTGTTAGCTGAATGCACACATCAGAAATAAATTTCACAGAATTCTTCTGTGTAGTTTTTATTTGAAGATATTCCTTTTTCCAATATAGGACTCTTAGCGCTCAGAATGCCCAATTGCGGCATCTACAGAAAAAGTGTTTCAGAGCTGCTCAATCAAAAGTAAGGTTCAATACTGTTATTTGAATGCATGGAACAGAAAGAAGTTTCAGAGAATGCTTCAGTGTAGTTTATATGTGAAGATATTCCTTTTTCCACTATTACCCTCTTAGCGCTCCGAATCTCCACTTGCATTTTCTACAGAAAGAGTGTTTCAGAACGGCTCAATCAAAAGTAAGGTTTAACTCTTTTAGTTGAACGCACACAACAGAAAGAAGTTTCACAGAATGCTTCTGGTTAGTATTTAGTTGAAGATATTCCTTTTTCGACTATTACCCTCATAGCGCTCCGAATGTCCACTGGCAGTTTCTACACAAAGAGTGTTTCAGAACTGCTCCTTCAAAAGTAAGGCTCAACTCTGTTAGTTGAATGCAGAGAACAGAAAGGAGTTTCAGAGAATGATTCTGTGTAGTTTTTATTTGGAGATATTCCTTTTTCCACTATTAGAATCTTAGAGCTCCGAATGTCCACTTGCATTTTCTACAGAAAGAGTGTTTCATAACTGCTCAATCAAAAGAATGGTTTAACTCTGTTAGCTGAATGCACAGATCAGAAATAAGTTTCACAGAATGCTTCTGTGTAGTTTATATTTGAAGATATTCCTTTTTCCACTATTACCAACTTAGCGCTCCAAATGTCCAGTTGCATTTTCTACAAAAAGAGTGTTTCAGAACTGCTCAATCAAAATTATGGTTTAACTCTGTTAGCTGAATTCACAAATCAGAAAGAAGTTTCACAGAATGCTTCTGTGTAGTTTATATTTGAATATATTCTTTTTTCCGCTATTACACTCTTAGCGCTCCGAATGTCCACTTGCATTTTCTACAGAAAGAGGGTTCAGAACTGTTCAATGAAAAGTATGATTTAACTCTGTTAGCTGAATGCACAGCTCAGAAGTAAGTTTCACAGAATGCTTCTGTGTAGTTTTTATTTGAAGATATTATTTTTCCGAATATAGGTCTCTTAGCGCTAAGAATGTCCAATTGCAGTTTGTACAGAAAGAGTGTTTCAGAACGGTTCAATCAAAAGTAAGGTTCAACTCAGTTGAATGCACAGAACAGAAAGAATTTTCGTCCAATGCTTCTGTGTAGTTTATATTTGAAGGTATTCCTTTTTCCACTATTACCCATTTAGCGCTCCAAATGTCCAGTTCCATTTTCTACAGAAAGAGTGTTTCAGAACTGTCCAATCAAAAATATGGTTTAACTCTGTTAGCTGAATGCACAGATCAGAAAGAAGTTTCACAGATTGCTTCTGTGTAGTTTATATTTGAAGATATTCCCTTTTCCACTATTACCCACTTAGCGCTGCATATGAACAGTTGCGTTTTCTACAGAAAGAGTGTTCAGAACTGCTCAATCAAAAGTAAGTTTTAACTCTGTTAGCTGAATGCACAGATCAGCAAGAAGTTTCACAGAATGCTTCTGTGTAGTTTTTATTTGAAGATATTCTTTTTCCCAATATAGGCCTCTTAGCGCTCAGAATGTCCAATTGCAGTTTCTACAGAAAGAGTGTTTCAGAACGGCTCAATCAAAAGTAAGGTTCAACTCTGTTAGTTGAATGCACAGAACAGAAAGAAGTTTCATACAATACTTCTGTGTAGCTTATATTTGAAGATATTCCTTTTTCCACTCTTACCCACTTATCGCACCAAATGTTCACTTGCATTTTCTACAGAAAGAGTGTTTCAGAACTGCTCAATCAAAAGTATGGTTTGTCTCTGTTAGCTGAATGCACAGATCAGAAAGAAGTTTCACAGAATGCTTCTGTGTAGTTTATATTTGTATATATTCCTTTTTCCACTATTACCCTCTTAGCGCTCCGAATGTCCACTTGCATTTTCTGCAGAAAGAGTGTTCAGAACTGCTCAATCAAAAGTATGGTTTTACTCTGTTAGTTGAATGCACAGATCAGAAAGGAGTTTCACAGAATGCTTCTGTGTAGTTTTTATTTGTAGATATTCTTTTTCCCAATATAGGCCTCTCAGCACTCAGAATGTCCAATTGCAGTTTCTACAGAAAGAGTGTTTCAGAACGTCTCAATCAAAAGTAAGGTTCATCTCAGTTAGTTGAATGCACAGAGCAGAAAGAATTTTCACAGAATGCTTCTGTGTAGTTTATATTTGAATATATTCCTTTTTCCACTATTACCCTCTCAGCTCTCCGAATGTCCACTTGCATTTTCTACAGAAAGAATGTTCAGAACTGCGCAATCAAAAGTATGGTTTAACTCTGTTAGCTGAATGCACACATCAGAAATAAATTTCACAGAATGCTTCTGTGTAGTTTTTATTTGAAGATATTATTTTTCCCAATATAGGCCTCTTAGCGCTCAGAATGTCCAATTGCAGTTTCTACACAAAGAGTGTTTCAGAACGGCTCAATCAAAAGTAAGGTTCAACTCTGTTAGTTGAATGCACACAACAGAAAGAAGTTTCATACAATGCTTCTGTGTAGTTTATATTTGAAGATATTCCCTTTTCCACTATTACCCAGTTAGCGCTCCGAATGTCCAGTTGCATTTTCCACAAAAAGAGTGTTTCAGAACTGCTCAATCAAAAGTATGGTTTAACTCTGCTAGCTGAATGCACAGATCAGAAGGAAGTTTCACAGAATTCTTCTGTGTAGTTTTTATTTGAAGATATTCCTTTTTCCATTATAGGACTCTTAGCGCTCAGAATGTCCAATTGCAGCATCTACAGAAAAAGTGTTTCAGAACTGCTCAATGAAAAGTAAGGTTCAATACTGTTATTTGAATGCACGGAACAGAAAGAAGTTTCAGAGAATGCTTCAGTGTAGTTTATATGTGAAGATATTCCTTTTTCCACTATTACCCTCTTAGCGCTCCGAATCTCCACTTGCATTTTCTACAGAAAGAGTGTTTCAGAACGGCTCAATCAAAACTAAGGTTCAACTCTTTTAGTTGAACGCACAGAACAGAAAGGAGTTGCACAGAATGCTTCTGTGTAGTATTTAGTTGAAGATATTCCTTTTTTGACTATTACCCTCTTAGCGCTCCGAATGTCCACTGGCAGTTTCTACACAAAGAGTGTTTCAGAACTGCTCCTTCAAAAGTAAGGCTCAACTCTGTTAGTTGAATGCAGAGAACAGAAAGGAGTTTCAGAAAATGCTTCTGCGTAGTTTTTATTTGGAGATATTCTTTTTTCCACTATTACCAACTTAGCGCTCCAAATGTCCAGTTGCATTTTCTACAAAAAGAGTGTTTCAGAACTGCTCAATCAAAAGTATGGTTTAACTCTGTTAGCTGAATGCACAGATCAGAAAGAAGTTTCACAGAATGCTTCTGTGTAGTTTATATTTGAATATATTCCTTTTTCTGCTATTACACTCTTAGCGCTCCGAATGTCCACTTGCATTTTCTACAGAAAGAGGGTTCAGAACTGCGCAATCAAAAGTATGACTTAACTCTGTTAGCTGAATGCACAGATCAGAAATAAGTTTCACAGAATGCTTCTGTGTAGTTTTTATTTGAAGATATTATTTTTCCCAATATAGGTCTCTTCGCGCTCACAATGTCCAATTGCAGTTTGTACAGAAAGAGTGTTTCACAACGGCTCAATCAAAAGTAAGGTTCAACTCTGTTAGTTGAATGCACAGAACAGAAAGAATTTTCATTCAATGCTTCTGTGTAGTTTATATTTGAAGATATTCCTTTTTCCACTATTACCCATTTAGCACTCCAAATGTCCAGTTGCATTTTCTACAGAAAGAGGGTTTCAGAACTGTCCAATCCAAATTATGGTTTAACTCTGTTAGCTGAATGCACAGATCAGAAAGAAATTTCACGGAATGCTACTGTGTAGTTTATATTTGAAGATATTCCCTTTTCCACTATTACCCACTTAGCGCTCCATATGTCCAGTTGCATTTTGTACAGAAAGAGTGTTCAGAACTGCTCAATCAAAAGTATGTTTTAACTCTGTTAGCTGAATGCACAGATCAGAAAGAAGTTTCACAGAATGCTTCTGTGTAGTTTTTATTTGAAGATATTCTTTTTCCCAATAAGGGCCTCTTAGTGCTTAGATTGTCCAATTGCAGTTTCTACAGAAAGAGTGTTTCAGAAAGGCTCAATCTAAGGTAAGGTTCAACCCTGTTATTTGAATGCACAGAACAGAAAGTAGTTTCACAGAATGCTTCTCTGTAGTTCATATTTGAAGATATACCTTTTTCCACTATTACCCTCTTAGAGCTCCGAATGTCCACTTGCATTTTCTACAGAAAGAGTGCTCAGAACTGCTCTATCAAAAGTATGGTTTAACTCTGTTAGTTGAATGCACAGATCAGAAAGAAGTTTCACAGAATTCTTCTGTGTAGTTTTTATTTGAAGATATTCCTTTTTCCAATAAAGGCCCCTTGGCGCTCAGAATGTCCAATTGCAGTTTCTACAGAAAGAGGGTTTCAGAACGGCTCCATCAAAAGTAAGGTTCAACTCAGTTAGTTGAATGCACAGAACAGAAAGTAGTTTCACAGAATGCTTCTGTGTAGTTTATATTTGAATATATTCCTTTTTCCAGTATTACCGTCTTAGCGCTCCGAATTTCCACCTGCATTTTCTACAGAAAGAGTGTTCAGAACTGCTCCATCAAAAGTTTGGTTTAACTCTGTAAGCTGAATGCACATATCAGAAATAAGTTTCACAGAATGCTTCTGTGTAGTTTTTATTTTAAGATATTGTTTTTCCCAATATAGGTCTCTTAGCGCTCAGAATGTCCAATTGCAGTTTCTACCGAAAGAGTGTTTCAGAACGGCTCAATCAAAAGTAAGGTTCAACTCTGTTAGTTGAATGCACAGAACAGAAAGAAGTTTCATACTTCTGTGTAGCTTATATTTGAAGATATTCCTTTTTCCACTCTTACCCACTTATCGCACCAAATGTCCACTTGCATTTTCTACAGAAAGAGTTTTTCAGAACTGCTCAATCAAAAGTATGGTTTATCTCTGTTAGCTGAATGCACAGATCAGTAAGAAGTTTCACAGAATGCTTCTGTGTAGTTTATATTTGAATATATTCCTTTTTCCACTATTACCCTCTTAGCGCTCCGAATCTCCACTTGCATTTTCTACAGAAAGAGTGTTCAGAACTGCTCAATCAAAAGTATGGTTTTACTCTGTTAGTTGAATGCGCAGATCAGAAAGGAGTTTCACAGAATGCTTCTGTGTAGTTTTTATTTGTAGATATTCTTTTTCCCAATATAGGCCTCTTAGCGCTCAGAATGTCCAATTGCAGTTTCTACAGAAAGAGTGTTTCAGAACGGCTCAATCAAAAGTAAGGTTCAACTCTGTTAGTTGAATGCACACAACAGAAAGAAGTTTCATACAATGCTTCTGTGTAGTTTATATTTGAAGATATTCCCTTTTCCACTATTACCCAGTTAGCGCTCCGAATGTCCAGTTGCATTTTCTACAGAAAGAGTGTTTCAGAACTGCTCAATCAAAAGTATGGTTTAACTCTGTTAGCTGAATGCACAGATCAGAAGGAAGTTTCACAGAATGCTTCTGTGTAGTTTATATTTGAATATAATCCTTTTTCCGCTATTACACTCTTAGCGCTCCGAATGTCCACTTGCATTTTCTACAGAAAGAGGGTTCAGAACTGCGCAATCAAAAGTATGGTTTAACTCTGTTAGCTGATTGCACAGATCAGAAATAAGTTTCAAACAATGCTTCTGTGTAGTTTTTATTTGAAGATATTTTTTTTCCCAATATAGGACTCTTAGCGCTCAGAATGTCCGCTTGCAGTTTCTACAGAAAGAGTGTTTCAGACCTGCTCAATCAAAAGTAAAGTTCAACTCTGTTAACTGAATGCACAGATCAGAAAGAAGTTTCACCGAATGCTTCTGTGCAGTTTTTATTTGAAGATATACTTTGTCCACTATAGGCCCCTTAGCGCTCCGAATGTCCTCTTGCACATTTTCCTGAAAGTGTGTTACAGACCTGCTCAATCAAAAGTAAGGTTCAACGCTGATAGTTGAATGCACAGATCAGAAAGTAGTTTCACAGAAGGCTTCTCTGTAGTTTTTATTTGATGATATTCTTATCCCACTAGAGGCGACTTAACGGTCCGTATGTCCGCTTGCAGTTTCTACAGAAAGAGTGTTTCTGACCTGATCAATCAAAAGTAAGGTTGAACTCTGTTAGTTGAATGCACAGATCAGAAAGAAGTTTCATGGAATGCCTCTGTGTAGTTTTTATTTGAAGATATTCCTTTTTCCCCTATAGACCCCCAGCGCTCTGAATTTCCGTTTGCAGTTTCTACAGAAAGAGTGTTCCAGAACTGCTCAATCAAAGCTAACGTTCAACTCTGTTAGTTGAATGCTCAGATCAGAAAGAACTTTCACAGAATGCTTCTGTGTAGTTTTTATTTGAAGATATTCCTTTTTCCACTATAGGCGCCAAAGCGCTCCAAATGTCCGCTTGCAGTTTCTACAGAAAGAGTGTTTCAGAACTGCTCAATCAAGAGTTATGTTCATCTCTGTTAGTTGAATGCACACATCACAACGTAGCTACACAGAAGGTTTCTGTGTAGTTTTTATTTGAAGATATTTCTTTTTCCACTACAGGCCCATTAGCGCTCCGAATGTCCGCTTGCAGTTTCTACAGAAAGAGTGTTTCTGACCTGCTCAATCAAAAGTAAGTTTCAACCCTGTTAGTTGAATTCACAGATCAGAGAGAAGTTTCACAGAATGCTTCAGCGTAGTTCATATTTGAAGATATTCCTTTTTCCGCTATAGGCCTTTAGCGCTCCGAATGTCCACTTGCAATTTTTACAGAAAGAGTGTTTCAGAACTCCTCAATCAAAAGTAACTTTCAACTCTGTTAGTTGAATGCACAGAACAGAATCAAGTTTCACAGAATTCTTCTGTGTAGTTTTTATTTGAAGATATTCCTTTTCCCACTACAAGCCCCTTAGCGCTCTGAATATCCGCTTGCAGTTTCCACAGAAAGAGTGTTTCTGAACTGCTCAATCAAAAGTAAAGTTCAACTGTTCTAGTTGAATGCACAGATCAGAAAGCAGTTTCACAGAATGTTTCTGTGTAGTTTTTATCTGAAGATATTACTTTTTCCACTATAGACCCCTTAGCGATACGAATGTGTGCCTGCAGTTTCTACAGAAACAGTGTTTAAGACGTACACAATCAAAAGTAAGGTTAAACTCTATTAGCTGAATGCACAGTTCAGAAAGAAGTTTAATAGAATGCTTCTGTGTAGTTTTTATTTGAAGATATTCCTTTTTCCACTAGAGGCCCCTTAATATTCTGAATGTCCGCTTGCAGTTTCTGCAGAAAGAGTGCTTCAGAACCCCTCAATCAAAAGTAAGTTTCAACTGTGTTGGTTTCATGCACAGATTAGAAAGGAGTTTCACAGAATGCTTCTGTGTAGTTTTTATTTGAAGATATTCTTTTTTCCACTATAGACCCCTATGCGCTCCGATTGTCCGCCTGCAGTTTCTACAGAAATAGTGTTTCAGACCTGCCCTATCAAAAGAAAGGTTCAACTCTGTTAGTTGAATGCAAAGATGAGAAAGAAGTTTCACAGAATGCTTCTCTGTAGTTGTTATTTGAAGATATTCCTTTTTCCACTACATCCCCCATAGCACTCTGAATGTCCGCTTCCAGTTTCCACAGAAAGAGTTTTTCAGTACTCCTCAATCAAAAGTAAAGTTCATCTCTGACAGTTGAATGCACAGATAAGAAAGAAGTTTCACAGAATGCTTCTGTGTAATTTTTATATGAAGATATTCCTTTTTCCACTATAAGCCCTTAGCGCTCCGAATGTCCAATTGCATTTTCTACAAAAAGAGTCTGTCAGAACTCCTCAATCAAAAGTAAGGTTCAACTCTATTTGTTGAATGCACAGAGCAGAAAGAAGTTTCACAGAATGCTTCTGTGTAGTTTTTATTTGTAGATATCCTTTTTCAATTATAGGCCCCTTTGAGCTCCGAATGTCCACTTGCAGTTTCTACCGAAAGAGTGTTTCAGACCTGCTCAATCAAAAGTAAGTTTCAAGTATGTTAGTTGAATGCACAGATCAGAAAGAAGTTTCACAGAATGCTTCTGTGTAGTTTTTATTTGAAGATATTCCTTTTTCCACTATAGGCCCCTTAGCGCTCCAAATATCCACTTGCAGTTTCTACAGTAAGAGCGTTTCAGAACCGCTCAATCTAAAGTAAGGTTCAACTCTGTTAGTTGAGTGCACAGAACATAAAGAAGTTTCACAGAATGCTACTGTGTAGTTTATATTTGAAGATATTCCTTTTTTCACGATAGGCCCCTATGAGCACCGAATGCCCTCTTGCAGTTTCTACAGAAAGAGTGTTTCAGAACTGCTAAATCAAAAGTAAGGTTCAATTCTGTTAGTTGAATGCACAGATCAGAAAGAAGTTCACAGAATGCTTCTGTGTAGTTTTTATTTGAAGATATGGCTTTTTCCTCTGTATGCCCTAGAGCGGTCCGAATGTTCGGGTGCGGTATCTACAGAAGGAGTGTTTGAGACCTGATCTATCAAAATTAAGGTTCAACTCTGTTAGTTGAATGCACAGGTCAGAAAGAAGTTTCACAGAATGCTTCTGTGTAGTTTTTATTTGATGATATTCCTTTTTCCACTATAGGACTCTTAGCGCTCTGAATATCCGCTTGCAGTTTCCACAGAAAGAGTGTTGCAGAACTCCTCAAAGAGAAGTAAGGTTCAACTGTGTTAGTTGAATTCACAGATCAGAAAGAAGTTTCACAGCATGTTTCTGTGTAGTTTTTATTTGAAGATAGTCCTTTTTCCGCTATAGGCCCCTTAGCGCTCCGAATGTCTACTTGCAGTTTCTACAGAAAGATTGTTTCAGAACTGCTCAATCAAAGGTAAGGTTCAACTCTGTTAGTTGAATGCATAGATCACAAAGAAGTTTCACAGAATGCTTCTGTATAGTTTTTATTTTAAGATATTCCATTTTCCACTACAGGCCCCTTAGCACTCCGAATGTCGGCTTGCAGTTTCTACAGAAAGCGTGTTTCATACCTGCTCAATCAAAGGTAAGGTTCAACTCTGTTAATTGAATGCTCAGATCAGAAAGAAGTTTCACAGAATGCTTCTGTGTAGTTTTTATTTGAATGTATTCCTTTTTCCACTATAGGCCCCTTAGCTCTCCGAATGTCCACTTGCAGTTTCTACAGAAAGAGTGTTTCAGAACTGCTCAATCAAAAGTAAGGTTCAACTGTGTTACTTGAGTGCACAGATCAGAAAGAAGTTTCACAGAATGCTTCTGTGTAGTTTTTATTTGAAGATATTCCTTTTTCCACTATAGGCGACAAAGCGCTCCAAATGTCCGCTTGCAGTTTCTACAAAAAGAGTGTTTCAGAACTGCTTAATCAAGAGTTATGTTTATCTCTGTTAGTTGAATGCACACATCACAAAGTAGTTACTCAGAATGTTTCTGTGTAGGTTTTATTTGAAGATATTTCTTTTTCCACTATAGGCCACTTAGCTCTTCGAATGTCCACTTGCAGTTTCTACAGAAGGAGTGTTTCAGACCTGCTCAATCAGAAGCAAGTTTCAACTATGTTAGTTGAATGCACAGATCAGAAAGAAGTTTCACAGAATGCTTCTGTGTATTTTTTTTGAAGATATTCCTTTTTCCACTATATCCCCCTTAGTGCTCTGAATGTCTGCTTGCAGTTCCTACAGAAAGTGTGTTTCAGAACTCCTCAATCAAAAGTAAGTTTCAACTCTGTTAGTGAAATGCAAAGATCAGAAAGAAGTTTCACAGAATGCTTCTGTGTAGATTTTATTTGAAGATATTCCTTTTTCACTGTAGGCACCTCAGCGCTACGAATGTCAGCTTGCAGTTTCTACAGAAAGAGTGTTTGAGACCTGCTCCAGCAAAAGTAATGTTAAACTCTGTTAGTTGAATGCACAGATGAGAAAGAAGTTTCAAAGAATGCTTCTGTGTAGTTTTTATATGAAGATATTCCTTTTCCCACCATAGGCCCGTTAGCGCTCCAAATGTCCGCTTGCAGTTTCTATAGAAAGAGAGTTTCAGAACTCCTCAATCTAAAGTAAAGTTCAACTCTGTTAATTGCATGCACAGATAAGAAAGATGTTCCACAGAGTGCTTCTGTGTAGTATTTATTTAAGGATATTCCTTTTCCCACTGTAGGCCAATTTGAGTTCCGAAAGTCCACTTGCAGTTTCTGCGGAAAAAGTGTTTCAGACCTGCTCAATCAAAAGTAAGGTTTAACTTTGTTATTTGAATGCACAGATCAGAAAGCAGTTTCACAAAATGCTTCTTTGTAGTTTTTATTTGAAGATATTCCTTTTTCCACTATAGGCCCGAATGCGCTCAGAATGTCCACTTGCAGTTTCTACAGAAGGAGTGTTTCAGAACTGCTCATTCAAAAGTAAGTTTCAACACTGTTTGTTGCATGCACAGATCAGAAAGTAGTTTCACAGAATGATTCTGTGTAGTTTTTATTTGAAGATATTCCGTTTTCCACTTAGGCCCCTTAGCGCTCTTAACATCCACATGCAGTTTCTACAGAAAGAGTGTTTCAGAACTCCTCAATCAAAAGTAAGGTTCAACTCTGTTATTTGAATGCACAGATCAGAAAGGAGTTTCACAGAATGCTTCTGTGTAGTTTTTATTTGAAGATATACCTTTTTCCAATACAGGCCCTTTAGCGCTCTGATTGTCCACTTGCGGTTATACCTTTAATGGTGTTACAGACCTGCTCAATCAAAAGTAAAATTCAACTCTCATACTTGAATGTACAGATCAGAAAGTAGTTTCACAGAATGCTTCTGTGTAGTTTTTATTTGAAGATATTACTTTTTCCACTATAAGCCCCTTAGAACTCCGAATGTCTGCTTGCATTTTCTACAGAAAGTGTATTTCAGAACTCCTCAATCAAAAGTAAGTTTCAACTCTGTTAGTTGAATGCACAGATCAGAAAGAAGTTTCACAGAATGCTTCTCTGTAATTTTTATTTGAAGATATACCTTTTTCCACTATAGGCCCCTTAGCGCTGCGAATGTCCACTTTCAGTTTCTACAGAAAGAGTATTTCAGAACTGCTCAATCAAAAGTAAGGTTCAACTCTGTTAGCTGACTGCTCAGATCAGAAAAAAGTTTCACAGAATGCTTCTGTGTAGTTTTTATTTGAAGATATACCTCTTTCCACTATAGGCCCCTTAGCGCTCCGAATGTCCTCTTGCAGATTTTCCTGAAAGAGTGTTACAGACCTGCTCAATCAAAAGTAAGGTTCAACTCTATTACTTGAATGCAAATGTCAGAAAGGAGTTCACTGAATGGTTCTGTGTAGTTTTTATTTGAAGATTTTCCTTTTTCCACTATTGGCAACTTAGCGCTCCGAATGTCCACTTGCAATTTCTACAGAAAGAGTGTTTCAGAACTGCTCAATAAAGAGTTACGTTCAACTCTGTTAGTTGAATTCAGAGATCACAAAGTAGTTTCACAGAAAGTTTCTGTGTAGTTTTTATTTGAAGATCTTCCTTTTAACACATTAGGCCCCTAAGCGCTCCGAATGTTCACTTGCAGTTTCTACAGAAAGACTGTTTCAGAACTCCACAATCAAAGGTGAGGTTCAACTCTGTTTGTTGAATGCAGAGATCAGAAAGAAGTTTCACAGAATGCTTCTGTGTAGTTTTTATTTGAAAATATTCCTTTTTCCATTATTGGCCCCTTAGCACTCCGAATATCTGATTGCGGTTTCTACAGAAAGAGTGTCTCAGAACTCCTCAATCAAAACTAGGGTTCAACTGTGTTAGTTGAATTCACAGATCAGAAAGAAGTTTCACGGAATGCTTCTGTGTAGTTTTTATTTGAAGATATTCTTTTTCCACTATAGTCCCGTATGTGCTGCGAATGTCTGCTTGCAGTTTCTACAGAAAGAGTGTTTCAGAACTGCTTAATCTAAAGTAGGGTTCAATTCTGTTATTTGAATGCACAGATCAGACAGAAGTTAAAAGAATGCTTCTGTGTAGTTTCTATTTGTAGATATTGCTTTTTCCTGTATATGTCCCTTAGCGGTCCGAATGTCTGGGTGCAGTTTCTACAGAAAGAGTGTTTCAGACCTCATCAATCAAAACGAAGGTTCAACTCTGTGAGTTGAATGCACAGATCAGAAAGAATTTTCACAGAATGCTTCTATGTAGTTTTTATTTGAAGATATTCCTTTTTCCACTTAGTTCCCTTAGCGCACTTAATGTCCACTTGCAGTTTGTACAGAAAGAGTGTTGCAGAACGGCTCAATCAAAAGTAAGGTTCAACTCTGTTATTTGAAGGCACAGATGAGAAAGGAGTTCGACAGAATGCTTCTATGTAGTTTTTATTTGAAGATATTCCTTTTTCCACTTAGTTCCCTTAGCGCACTTAATGTCCACTTGCAGTTTGTACAGAAAGAGTGTTGCAGAACGGCTCAATCAAAAGTAAGGTTCAACTCTGTTATTTGAAGGCACAGATGAGAAAGGAGTTCGACAGAATGCTTCTCTGTAGTTTTTATTTTTAGATATTCCTTTTTCCACTACGGGTGTCTTAGCGCTCTGATTGTCCTCTGGCAGGTTCTACAGAAAGAGTGTTTCAGAACTCCTCAATCAAAAGTAAGTTTCAACTCTGTTAGTTGAATGCACAGATCAGAAAGAAGTTTCACAGAATGCTTCTCTGTAATTTTTATTTGAAGATATACCTTTTTCCACTATAGGCCCCTTAGCGCTGCGAATGTCCGCTTGCAGTTTCTACACAAAGTCTGTTTCAGACCTGATCAATCAAAAGTAAGGTTCAACTCTGTTAGTTGAATGCACAGATCAGAAAGAAGTTTCACAGAATGCTTCTGTGTAGTTTTTATTTGAAGATATTCCTTTTTCCACTATAGGACCATTACCGCTCCGAATGTCCGCATGCAGTTTCTACAGAAAGAGTGTTTCAGAATTCCTGAAACAAAAGTAAGGTTCAACTGTGTTAGTAGAATGCACAGATCAGAAAGAAGTTTCACAGAATGCCTCAGTGTAGCTTTTATTTGAAGATGGTCCTTTTTCCACTATAGACCCCTTAGCGATCCGATTGTCCACTTGCAATTTCTACAGAAAGAGTTTTTCAGAACTACTCAATCAAAAGTAAGGCTCAAGTCTTTTAGTTGAATGTAGAGATCAGAAAGAAGTTTCACAGAAAGCTTCTGTGTAGTTTTAATTTGAAGATATTTCTTTTTCCAGAAAGCCCCATTAGCGCTCCGAATGTCTGCTTGCAGTTTCTACAGAGAGAGTGTATCAGAACTGCTCAATCAAAAGTAAGTTCCAACTTTGTTAATTAAATGCACAGATCTGAAAGAAATTTCACAGAATGCTTCTGTGTATTTTTTATTTGAAGGTATTCCTTTTTCCACTATAGGCCCCAAAGCTCTCCGAATGTCCACTTTCAGTTTCTACAGAAAGAGTATTTCAGAACTGCTCAATCAAAAGTAAGGTTCAACTCTGTTAGCTGACTGCTCAGATCAGAAAAAAGTTTCACAGAATGCTTCTGTGTAGTTTTTATTTGAAGATATACCTCTTTCCACTATAGGCCCCTTAGCGCTCCGAATGTCCTCTTGCAGATTTTCCTGAAAGAGTGTTACAGACCTGCTCAATCAAAAGTAAGGTTCAACTCTATTACTTGAATGCAAATGTCAGAAAGGAGTTCACTGAATGGTTCTGTGTAGTTTTTATTTGAAGATTTTCCTTTTTCCACTATTGGCAACTTAGCGCTCTGAATGTCCACTTGCAATTTCTACAGAAAGAGTGTTTCAGAACTGCTCAATAAAGAGTTACGTTCAACTCTGTTAGTTGAATTCAGAGATCACAAAGTAGTTTCACAGAAAGTTTCTGTGTAGTTTTTATTTGAAGATCTTCCTTTTAACACATTAGGACCCTAAGCGCTCCGAATGTTCACTTGCAGTTTCTACAGAAAGACTGTTTCAGAACTCCACAATCAAAGGTGAGGTTCAACTCTGTTTGTTGAATGCAGAGATCAGAAAGAAGTTTCACAGAATGATTCTGTGTAGTTTTTATTTGAAAATATTCCTTTTTCCATTATTGGCCCCTTAGCACTCTGAATGTCCGATTGCGGTTTCTACAGAAAGAGTGTCTCAGAACTCCTCAATCAAAACTAGGGTTCAACTGTGTTGGTTGAATTCACAGATCAGAAAGAAGTTTCACAGAATGCTTCTGTGTAGTTTTTATTTGAAGATATTCTTTTTCCACTATAGTCCCCTATGCGCTGCGAATGTCTGCTTGCAGTTTCTACAGAAAGAGTGTTTCAGAACTGCTTAATCTAAAGTAGGGTTCAATTCTGTTATTTGAATGCACAGATCAGACGGAAGTTAAAAGAATGCTTCTGTGTAGTTTCTATTTGTAGATATTGCTTTTTCCTGTATATGTCCCTTAGCAGTCCGAATGTCCGGGTGCAGTTTCTACAGAAAGAGTGTTTCAGACCTCATCAATCAAAACGAAGGTTCAACTCTGTGAGTTGAATGCACAGATCAGAAAGAATTTTCACAGAATGCTTCTATGTAGTTTTTATTTGAAGATATTCCTTTTTCCACTTAGTCCCCTTAGCGCACTTAATGTCCACTTGCAATTTGTACAGAAAGAGTGTTGCAGAACGGCTCAATCAAAAGTAAGGTTCAGCTCTGTTATTTGAAGGCACAGATGAGAAAGAAGTTCGACAGAATGCTTCTCTGTAGTTTTTATTTTTAGATATTCCTTTTTCCACTATGGGTGTCTTAGCGCTCTGATTGTCCTCTGGCAGGTTCTACAGAAAGAGTGTTTCAGAACTCCTCAATCAAAAGTAAGGTTCAACTCTGTTATTTGAATGCACAGATCAGAAAGAAGTTTCACAGAATGCTTATTTGTAGTTTTTATTTGAAGATATTCCTTTTTCCACTATATGCCGCATAGCGGTCCGAATGTCCGCTTGCAGTTTCCACAGAAAGAGAGTTTCAGAACTCCTCAATCAAAAGTAAGGTTCACCTATGTTAGTTGAATGCGCAGTTTAGAAAGAAGTTTTGCAGAATTCTCCTGTGTAGTTTTTAATTGATGATATTCCTCTTTCCACCATAAGCCCATTAGTGCTCCGAATGTCCGCTTGCAGTTTCTACAGAAAGAGAGTTTCAGAACTTCTCAATCAAAAGTAAGGTTCAACTCTGTTTGTTGAATGCACACATCAGAAAGAAGTTTCACAGAATGCTTTTATGTAGTTTTTATTTGAAGGTATTCCTTTTTCCACTATAGGCCTGATAGCGCTCTGAATGTCCGCTTACAGTTTCTACGAGAGAGAGTTTCAGAACTTCTCAATCAAGAGTAAGGTTCAATTCTGTTAGTTGAAAGCACAGATCAGAAAGGAATTTCACAGAATGCTTCTGTGTAGTTTTTATTTGAAGATATACTTTTTTCCACTATAGGCCTCATAGCGCTCCGAATGTCCACTTGCATTTTCTTCAGAAATAGGGTTTAAAAACTTCTCAATCAAAAGTAAGGTTCAACTCGGTTAGTTGAATGCACAGATCCAAAAGAAGTTTCTCAGAATACTTCTGTGTAGTTTTTATTTGAAGATATTCCTTTTCCCACTGTAAGCCCCTTAGCGCTCAGAATGTCTGCTTGCAGTTTCTACAGAAAGAGTGTTTCAGAACTGCTGAATCAAATGTGAGGTTCAACTCTGCTAGTTGAATGCACAGGTCAGAAAGAACTTTTGCACAATGCTTCTGTTAGTTTTTATTTGAAGTTATTACTTTTTTCACTATAGGCCTCTTAGTGGTCGGAATGTTCGCTTGCAGTTTCTACATACAGAGAGTTTCAGAACTTCTCAATCAAAAGTAAGGTTCAACTCTGTTAGTTGAATGCACAGATTGGAAAGAATTTTTGCCGAATGCTTCTGTGTAGTTTTTATTTGCAGATATTCCTTTTTCCACTATAGGCCCCTTAGCGCCCCGAATATCTGCTTGCAGTTTCTACACACAGAGAGTCTCAGAACTTCTGAATCAAAAGTAAGTTTCAACTCTGTTAGGTGAATGCACAGATCAGAAAGAAGTTTCTCAGAATGCTTCTCTGTAGTTTTTATTTGAAGATATTCCTTTTTCCACTGTAGGCCCCTTAGTGCTACGAATGTCAGCTTGAAATATCTACAGAAAGAGAGTTTCAGAACTGCTGAATCAAAAGAAAGGTTCAACTCTGTTAGTTGAATGTACAGATCAGTAAGAAGTTTCGCAGAATGCCTCTGTGTAGTTTTTACTTGAAGATATTCCTTTTTCCACTATAGGCCCCTTAGCGCTCCGAATGTCCGCTGGCAGTTTCTACAGAGAGAGAGTTTCAGAACTTCTGAATCAAGAGAAATGTTCAACTCTGTTAGTTGAATGCACAGATCAGAAAGAAGTTTCCCCGAATGCTTCTATGTAGTTTTTATTTGAAGTTATTCCTTTTTCCACTATTGGCCCCTTAACACACCAAATATCCGCTTGCAGTTTCTACAGAGAGGGAGTTTCAGAGCTTATCAATCAAAAGTAAGGTTCAAATCTCTTAGTTGAATGCATAGATCAGGAAGAAGTTTCACAGAATGGTTCTGTGTAGTTTTTATTTGAAGATATTCCTTTTTACACTATAGGCCCCTTAGCGCTCTGAATGTCCGCTTGCAGTTTCTACAGAAAGACAGTTTCAGAACTTCTCAATCAAAAGTAAGCTTCAACTCTGTTAGTTGAAAGCACAGATTGGAAAGAAGTTTCGCAGAATGCTTCTGTGTAGTTTTTATTTGAAGGTATTCCTTTTTCCACTATAGGCCCCTTAGCGTTCCGAATGTCCTCTTACAGTTTTTACAGAAAGAGAGTTTCAGAACTTCTCAATCAAATGTAAGGATCAACTCTGTTAGTGGAATGCAAAGATCAGAAAGAAGTTTCACAGAATGCTTTTCTGTAGTTTTTGTTTGAAGACATTCTTTTTTCCGCTATAGGCCCCTTATCGCTCTGCATGTCCGCTTACAGTTTTAACAGAAAGAGAGTTTCAGAACTTCTCAATCAAAAGTAAGGATCAACTCTGTTAGTGGAATGCAAAGATCAGTAAGAAGTTTCACAGAATGCTTCCGTGTAGTTTTTATTTGAAGATATTCCTTTTCCCGATATAGGCCCCTTGGCGCTCCGAATGTCCGCTTCCACTTTCTACAGAAAGAGTGTTTCAGAACTGCTCAATCAAAAGTAAGATTCAACTCTGCTAGTTGAATGCACAGATCAGAAAGAAGTTTCATTGAATGCTTCAGTGTAGTTTTTATTTAAAGTTATTCCTTTTTCCATTATAGGCCCCTTAGCTCTCCAAATGTCCGTTTGCAGTTTCTACAGAAAGAGTGTTTCAGAACTGCTCAATCAAAAGTAAGGTTCAACTCTGTTAGTTGAATGCACAGATCAGAAAGAAGTTTCACAGAATGCTTCTGTGTAGTTTGTATTTGAAGATATTCCTTTTTCCACCATAGGCCACTTAGCGCTCCGAATGTCCGCTTGTAGTTTCTACAGAAAGAGTGTTTCAGAATTGGTCGATCAAAAGTACGTTTCAACTCTGGTAGTTGAATGCACAGATCAGATAGAAGTTTCACAGAATGCTTCTGTGTAGTTTTTATTTGAAGATATTCCTTTTTCCACTATAGGCCCCTTAGTACTCCGAATGTCTGCTTGCAGTTTCTACAGAATGACAGTTTCAGAACTGATCAATCAAAAGTAACGTTCAACTCTGCTAGTTGAATGCACAGATCAGAAACTAGTTTGCCAGAATGCTTCAGTGTAGTTTTTATTTGAAGATATTCCTTTTTCCACTATAGTCCCATTAGCGCTCCGAATGTCCACTTGCAGTTTCTACAGAAAGAGTGTTTCAGAACTGCTCAATCAGAAGTAAGGTTCAACTCTGTTAGTTGAATGCACGGATCAGAAAGAAGTTTCACAGAATGCTTCTGTATAGTTTTTATTTGAAGATATTCCTTTTCCCACTCTAGGCCCCTTAGCTCTCCGAATGTCCGCTTGCAGTTTCTACAGAAAGAGTGTTTCAGAACTGCTCAATGAAAAGTGAGGTTCAACTCTGCTAATTGAGTGCACAGATCAGAAAGTAGTTTCGCACAATGCTTCTGTGCAGTTTTTATTTGAAGATATTCCTTTTTCCACTATAGGCCTCTTAGGGCTCCGAATGACCGCTTGCAGTTTCTACAAAAAGAGCATTTCAAAACTCCTCCATCAAAAGTAAGGTTGCACTCTGCTAGGTAAATGCACAAATCAGAAGGAAGTTTCGCAGAATGCTTGTGTGTAGTTTTTATTTGAAAATATTCCTTTTTCCACTATAGGCCCCTTAGCTCTCCGAATGTCCACTTGCAGTTTTTATTGAGACAGATTTTCAGAACTTCTCAATCAAAAGTAAGGTTCAACTCTGTTAGTTGAATGCAAAGAGCAGAAAGAAGTTTCACAGAATGCTTCTGTGTAGTTTTTATTTGAAGATATTCCTTTTTCCACTATTGGCCTCTTAGCGCTCCGAATGTCCACTTACAGTTTCTACAGAAAGACAATTTCAGAACTTCTCAATCGGAAGTAAGGTTCAACTCTGTTAGCTGAATGCACAGGTCAGAAAAAAGTTTCGCAGAATGCTTCTGTGTAGCTTTTATTTGAAGATATTCCTTTTCCCGATAAAGGCCCCTTAGCGCTCCGAATGTCCGCTTCCACTTTCTAAAGAAAGATTGTTTCAGAACTGCTCAATCAAAAGTAAGATTCAACTCTGCTAGTTGAATGCACAGATCAGAAAGTAGTTTCATTGAATGCTTCAGTGTAGTTTTTATTTGAAGATATTTCTTTTTCCATTATAGGCCCCTTAGCACTCCGAATGTCCATTTGCAGTTTCTACAGAAACAGTGTGTCAGAGCTGCTCAATCAAAAGTAAGGTTCAACTCTGCTAGTTGAAAGCACAGACTAGAAAGAAGTTTCTCAGATTGCTTCTGTGTAGCTTTTATTTGAAGATATTACTTTTTCCAATGTAGGCACCTTAGCCCTCCGAATGTCCTCTTGCAGTTTCTACAGAAAGAGAGTTTCAGAACTTCTCAATCAAAAGTAAGCTTCATCTCTGTTAGTTGAATGCACAGATCAGAAAGAAGTTTTGCAGAATTCTTTTGTGTAGTTTTTATTTGAAGATATTCCATTTTCCACTATAGGCCCCTGGGCGCTCTGAAAGTCTGCTTGCAGTTTCTACAGAAAGAGTGTTTCAGAACTGCTTTGTCAAAAGTAAGGTTCAACTCTGCTTGTTGAATGCACAGATCAGAAAGCAGTTTCGCAGAATGCTTCTGGGCGGTTTTTATTTGAAGATATTCCTTTTTCCACTATAGGCCGTTTAGGACTCCGAGTTTTTGCTTGCAGTTTCTACAGAAAGAGTGTTTCAGAACTTCCCAATCAAAAGTGAGGTACAACTCTGTTAGTTGAATGCAGAGATCAGAAAGAAATTTCACAGAATACTTCCGTGTAGTTTTTATTTGAAGATATTCCTTTTTCCACTACAGGCGGCTTTGCGCTCCGAATGTCCGCTTGCAGTTTCTACAGAAAGAGAGTTTCAGAACTTCTCAATCAAAACTAAGTTTCAACAATGCTAGTTGAATGCACAGATCGGAAAGAAGTTTCACAGAGTGCTTCTGTGTAGTTTTTATTTGAAGATATTCCTTTTTTCACAATAGGCCCCTAAGCACTCTGAATGTCGACTTGCAGTTTCTACAGAAAGAGTGTTTCAGAACTCCTCAATCAAAAGTAAGTTTCAACTATGCTAGTTCAATGCACAGATCAGAAGGAAGGTTCGCAGAATGCTTCTGTGTAGTGTTTATTTGAAGATATTCCTTTTTCTACTGTAGTCCCCTTAGCGCTGGGAATGTGCACTTGCAGTTTCTACAGAAAGAGTGTTTCAAAACTCCTCAATCAAAAGTAAGGTTCAATTCTGCTACTTGACTGCACAGATCATAAAGAAGTTTCACAGAATGCTTCTGTGTAGTTTTTATTTGAAGATATTTCTTTTTCCACTATAGCACCCTTAGTGCTCCGAATGTCCGCTTACAGTTTCTACAGAAAGAGTGTTTCAAAACTCCTCAATCAAAAGTAAGGTTCAACCCTGCTAGTTGAATGCACATATCAGAAAGTCATCTTGCAGAATGATTCTGTGTCGTTTTTATTTGAAGATATTCATTTTTCCACTATAGGCCCCTTAGAACTCCGAATGTTCTCTTGCAGTTTCTCCAGAAAGAGTGTTTCAATACTGCTTAATCAGAAGTAAGATTCAACTCTGCTAGCTGAATGCACGGATCAGAAAGAAGTTTCGTCAAATGCTTCTGTGTAGTTTTTATTTGAAGATATTCCTTTTTCCACTATTGGCCGCGTAGCACTCCGAATGTCCACTTGCAGTTTCTACAGAAAGAGAGTTTCAGAACTTCTCAAGCAAAAGTAGGGTTCAACTCTGTTAGTTGAATGCACAGATCAAAAAGAAGTTTTGCAGAATGCTTCTGTGTAGTTTTTATTTGAAGTTATTCCTTTTTCCACTATAGGCCCCTTAGCGCTCCGAATGCCCGCTTGCAGTTTCTACAGAAAGAGTGTTTCAGAACTGCTCAATCAAAAGTGAGGTTCAACTCCGCTAGTTGAATGCAGAGATCAGAAAGAAGTTTCGCAGAATGCTTCTGTGTAGTTTTTATTTGAAGATATTCCTTTTTCCACTATAGGCCTCTTTGCGCACTGGATGTCCACTTGCAGTTTCTACAGAAAGAGTTTTTCAGAACTCCTCAATCAAAATTAATGTTCAACTCTGCTAGTTGAATGCACAGGTCAGAAAGAAGTTTCACAGAATGCATCTGTGTAGTTTTTATTTGAAGATATTCCTTTTTCCTCTATAGGCCTCTTAGTGCTCCGAATGACAACTTGCAGCTTCTACAGAAAGAGTGTTTCAGAACTCCTCAATCAAAAGTAAGGTTCAACTCTGCTAGTTGAATGCACCGATCAGAAAGTATTTTCGCAGAATGCTTATGTGTAGTTTTTATTTAAAAATATTCCTTTTTCCACTCTAGGCCCCTTAGCGCTCTGAATGTTCGCTTACAGTTTCTACAGAAAGCGTGTTTCAGAACATGTCAATCAAAAGTAAGGTTCAACTCCGCTATTTGAATGCACAGATCAGAAAGAATTTTCGCAGAATGCTTCTGTGTCATTTTTATTTGAAGATATTAGTTTTTCCACTATGGGCCACTTAGTGCTCCGAAAGTCCGCTTGCAGTTTCTACAGCAAGAGTGTATGAGAACTGCTCAATCAAAAGTAAGGTTCAACTCTGCTAGTTGAATGCTCAGATCAGAAAGAAGTTTCACCGAATGCTTTTGTGTAGTTTTTATTTGAAGATATTCCTTTTTCCACTCTAAGCCCCTTAGCGCTCCGAATATCTGCTCTTGTAGTTTCTACAGAAAGAGTGTTTCAGAATTGCTCAAAGAAAAATAAGGTTCAACTGTGTTTGTTGAATGCACAGATCAGAAATAGTTTCACAGAATGCTTCTGTGTAGTTTTTATTTGAACATATTCCTTTTTCTAATATAAGCCCCTTATCGCACTGAACGCCCGCTTGCAGTTTCTACAGAAAGGGTGTTTCAAATCTCCTCAATCAAAAGTAAGATTCAACTCTGCTAGTAGAATGCACAGATCTGAAAGAAGTTTTGCAAAATGCTTCTGGGTAGTTTTTATTTGAAGATATTCCTTTTTCCACTATAGGCCCCTTTGTGCACTGAATGTTCACTTGGAATTTCCGCAGAAAGAGAGTTTCAGAACTTCTCAATCAAAAGTAAGTTTCAACTCTGTTAGTTGAATGCACATATCAGCAAGAAGTTTCACAGAATGATTCTGTGTAGTTTTTATTTGAAGTTATTTCTTTTTCCACTCTAGGACCATTAGCGCTCCGAATGTCCGCTTGCAGTTTCTACAGAAATAGAGTTTCAGAACGTCTTAATCAAAAGTAATGTTCAACTATTTTAGTTGAATGTACAGATCAGAAAGAACTTTCGCAGAATTCTTCTGTGTCATTTTTATTTGAAGATATTCCTTTTTCCACTATAGGCCCCTAAGCACTCCTTATATCTGCTTGCAGTTTGTACAGAAAGAGTGTTTCAGAACTCCTCAATCAAAAGTAAGGTTCAACTCTGCTAGTTGAATGCACAGAACAGAAAGAAGTTTCACAGAATGCTTCTGTGTAGTTTTTATTTGAAGATAATTCTTTTTCCACTACAGGCCGCTTAGCGCTCCGATTGTCCATTTGCAGTTTCTTCAGAAAGAGAGTTTCAGAACTTCTCAATCAAATGTAAGGTTCAACTCGGTTGGTTAAATGCACAGATCAAAAAGAAGTTTCGCAGATTGCTTCTGTGCAGTATTTATTTGAAGATATTCCTTTATCCACTATAGGCCCCTTAGCGCTCCGAATGTCCACTTGCAGTTTTACAGAAATAGAGTTTCAGAACTTCTCAATCAAATGTAAAGTTCAAGTCTGTTAGTTGAATGCACAGATCTGAAAGAAGCTTTGCAGAATGCTTCTGTGTTGTTTTTATTTGAAGATATTCCTTTTTCCACTATAGGCCCCTTAGCGCTCCGAATGTCCGCTGGCAGTTTTTACAGAAAGAGAGTTTCACAACTTCTCAATCAAAAGAAAGGTTCAACTCTGTTACTTGAATGCACAGATCAGAAAGATGTTTCTCAGAATCCTTCTGTGTAGTTTTTATTTGAAGATATTCCTTTTTCCACTATAGGCTAATTAGCCCTCCGAACATACGCTTGCAGTTTCTACAGAAAGAGGGTTTCAAAACTCCTCAATCAAAAGTAAGGTTCTACTCTGCTAGTTGAATGCACAGATCAGAAAAAAGTTTCGCAGAATGCTTCTGTGTAGTTTTTAATTGAAGATATTCCTTTTTCCACTATATGCCCCTTAGCGCTCCGAATGTCCGCTTGCAGTTTCTACAGAAAGAGACTCTCAGAACTGCTCAATCAAAAGTAAGTTGCAAATCTGTGAGTTGAATGGACAGATCAGAAATAAGTTTCACAGAATGCTTCTGTGCATCTTTTATTTGAAGATATTCGTTTTTCCACTGTAGGCCTCTTATTGCTCCGAATGTCCGCTTGCAGAATCTACAGAAAGAGAGTTTCAGAACTTCTCAACATAGAGTAAGGTTCAACTCTGTTAGTTGAAAGCAAACATCAGAAAGGAGTTTCGCAGAATGCTTCTGTGTAGTTTTTATTTGAAGATATTCCTTTTTCCACTATAGGCCTCTTAGCGTTCTGAGTGTCCGCTTGAAGTTTATACAGAGAGAAAGTTTCAGAACTTCTCAATGAAAAGTATGGTTCAACTCTGTTAGTTGAAAGCACAGATCAGAAAGGAGTTTCACAGAATGCTTCTGTGTAGTTTTTATTTGAAGATATTCCTTTTTCCACTATAGGCCTCTTAGCGCTCCGAATGTCCACTTGCAGTTTCTACAGAAAGAGAGTTTCAGAGTTTCTCAATCAAAAGTAAGGTTCAATTCTGCTGGTTAAATGCACAGATCAGAAAGAAGTTTCACAGAATGCTTCTGTGTAGTTTTTATTTGAAGATATTCCTTTTTCCACTGTAGGCCCTTAGCGCTCCGAATGTCCGCTTGCAGTTCCTACAGAGAGGGAGTTTCAGAACTCATCAATGAAAAGTAAGGTTCAACTCTGTTAGTTGAATGCACAGATCAGGAAGAAGTTTCACAGAATGCTTCTGGTAGTTTTTATATGAAGATATTCCTTTTTCTATAGAGGTCCCTCAGCGCTCCGAATGTCCGCTTGCAGTTTCTACAGAAACAGTGTATCAGAACTGCTCATTCAAAAGTAATGTTCAACTCTTCTAGTTGAATGCACAGATCAGAAAAAGTTATGCAGAATGCTTCTGTGTAGTTTTTATTTGAAGATATTCCTTTTACCACTATAGGCCCCTTAGCGCTCCGAGTGAACGCTTGCAGTTTCTACAGAAAGAGTGTATCCGAACTGCTCAATCAAAAGTAAGGTTCAACTCTGCTAGTTGAATGCACAAATGAGAAAGAAGTTTCGCAGAGTGCTTCTGTGTAGTTTTTACTTGAAGCTATTCCTTTTTCCAATAAAGGCCCCTTAGCCCTCCGAATATCCACTTGCAGTTTCTACAGAAAGAGTGTTTGAGAACTGCCCAATCAAAAGTATGGTTCAACTCTCCTAGTTGAGTGCACAGATCAGAAAGAAGTTTTGCAGAATGCTTCTGTGTAGTTTTCATTTGAGAATATTACTTTTTCCACTACGGGCTCCGTAGCGCTCCGAATGTCCACTTGCAGTTTCTACAGAAAGAGTGTTTCAGACCTCCTCAAACCAAAGTAAGGTTTAACTATGCTGGTTGAATGCACGGATCAGAAAGTAGTTTCGCAGAATGCTACTGTGTAGTTTTTATTTGAAGATATTCCTTTTTCCACTATAGGCCCCTTAGTTCTCTGAATGTCCACTTGCAGTTTCTACATAAAGAGTGTTTCAGAACAGGTCAATCAAAAGTAAGGTTCAATTCTGCTAGTTGAATAGACAGATCAGAAAGAAGTTTTGCAGAATGCTTTTGTGTAGTGTTTATTTGAAGATATTCCTTTTTCCACTGTAGGCCCCTGAGCGCTCAGAATGTCCGCTTGCACTTTCTACAGAAAGAGTGTTCCAGAACTGCTCATTCAAAACTAAGGTTCAACTCTGGTAGTTGAATGAACATATCAGAAAGATGTTTCGCAGAATGCTTCTGTGTATTTTTTATTTGAAGATATTCCTTTTACCAGTATAGACCCCTTAGAGCTCCGAGTGTCTGCTTGCAGTTTCTAGAAAAAGAGTGCTTCAAAACTCCTCAATCAAAAGCAAGGTTCAATTCTCCTAGTTGAATGCACAGATCTGAAGGAAGTCTCACAGAATGCTTCTGTGTAGTATTTATATGAAGATATTCCTTTTTCCAGTATATGCGAATTAGTGCTCTGAATGTCTGCTTGCAGTTTCTATAGAAAGAGAGTTTCACAACTTCTCAATCAAAAGTAAGGTTCAACTCCGCTAGTTGAATGCACAGATGAGAAAGAAGTTCCCCAGAATGCTTCTGCGCAGTTTTTATTTGAAGATATTCCTTTTTCCACTATAGGCCCCTAAGCGCTCCGAATGTCCGCTTGCAGTTTCTACAGAAAGAGTGTTTCAAAACTCCTTGATCAAAAGTAAGGTTCAACACTGCTGGTTGAGTGCACAGATCACAAAGAAGTTTCGCAGAATGCTTCTGAGTAGTTTTTATTTAAAGATATTCCATTTTCCACTATAGGAGACTTTGCGCTCTGAATGTCCACTTGCAGTTTCTACAGATAGAGGGTTTCAGAACTCCTCAATCAAAAGTAAGTTTCACTCTGCTAGATGAATGCACAGATCAGAAAGAAGTTTCGCAGAATGCTTCTGTGTAATTTTCGTTTGAAGGTATTCCTTTTTCCACTATAGGCCGCTTAGCGCTCCGAATTTCCACTTGCAGATTGTACAGAAAGAGTTTCAAAATCACTCAATCAAAAGTAAGGTTCAATTCTGCTACTTGACTGCACAGATCAGAAAGAAGTTTCACAGAATACTTCTGTGTAGTTTTTATTTGAAGATTTTCCTTTTTCCACTGTAGGTCCCTTAGCGCTCTGAATGTACGCTTTCAGTTTCTACAGAATGAGTGTTTCAAATCTCCTCAATCAAAAGTAAGGTTCAACTCTGCTCGTTGAATGCACAGGTAAGAAAGTAGTTTTGCAGAATGCTTCTGTGTAGTTTTTATTTGAAGATATTCCTTTTTCCACTATAGGCCCCTTAGCCCTCCTAATGTCCGCTTGCAGTTTCTACAGAAAGAGAGTTTCAGAACTTCTCAATCAAAAGTAAGGTTCAACTCTGTTAGTGGAATGCACAGGTCAGAAAGAAGTTTCACAGAATGCTTCTGTGTATTTTTTATTTGAAGATATTCCTTTTTCCACTCTAGAACCCTTAGCGCTCCGAATGTCCGCTTGCAGTTTCTACAGAAAGAGAGTTTCAAAACTTCTCAATCAAAAGTAAGGTTCAACTTTGTCAGTTGAATGCACAGATGAGAAACAAGTTTCGCAGAATGCTTCTGTGTAGTTTTTATTTGAAGATATTCCTTTTTCCACTAGTGGTGCCTTAGCGTTGCGAATGTCAGCTTGAAGTTTCTACAGAAAGATTGTTTCAGAACTGCTCAATGAAAAATAATCTTCAATTCTGTTAGTTGAATGTACAGATCAGAAAGAAGTCTCGCAGGATGCTTCTGTGTAGTTTATCTTTGAAGATATTCCATTTTCCACTATAGGCCCATTAGCACTCCGAATGTCTACTTGCACTTTCTACAGAAAGAGTGTTTCCGAACTGCTCAATCAAAAGTAAGGTTGAACTCTTCTATTTGAATGCACAGATGAGAAGGAAGTTTCGCAGAATGCTTCTGTGTAGTTTTTTTTGAAGATATTCCTTTTTCCACTCTAGGCCCCTCAACCCTCTGAATGTCCACTTGCAGTTTCTACAGAAAGAGTGTTTCAAAACTCCTCAATCAAAAGTAAGGTTCAACACCGCTAGTTGAATGCACAGATCAGAAAGAAGTTTCACAGAATGCTTCTGTGTAGTTTTTATTTGAAGATATTCCTTTTCCACTGTAGGCCCCTTAGCGCTCCAAATGTCCCCTTGCAGTTTCTACAAAAACAGTGTTTCAGAACTAGTCAATCAAAAGTAAGGTTCAACTCTGCTAGTTAAATGCACAGATCAGAAAGAAGTTTCGCAGAATGCTTCTGTGTAGTATTTATTTGAAGATATTCCTTTTTTCACTAAAGGCCCCTTAGCGCTCTGAATGTCCACTTGCAGGTTCTACAGAAAGAGTGTTTCAGAATTCCTCAATGAATTGTAAGGTTCAAATCTGCTAGTTGAATGCACAGATCTGAAAGAACTTTCACAGAATGCTTCTCTGTAGTTTTTTTTTGAAGATATTCCTTTTTCCAACATAGGCCCCTTAGCGCTCCGAATGTCCACTTGCAGTTTCTGCAGAAACGGTGTATCAAAACCCTTCAATCAAAAGTAAGGTTCAACTCTGCTAGTTGAATGCACAGACGAGAAAGAATTTTCGCAGAATGCTTCTGTGTAGTTTTTATTTGAAGTTATTCCTTTTTCCACCATAGGCCCCTTAGCGCTCGTAATGTCCACTTGCAGCTGCTACAGTAAGAGTGTTTCAGAACTGCTTAATCAAAAGTAATGTTCAACTCTGTTAGTTGAATGCACAGATCAGAAAGAAGTTTCGCAGAATGCTTCTGTGTAGTTTTTCTTTGAAGATATTCCATTTTCCACTATAGGCCCATTAGCGCTCCAAATGTCCACTTGCACTTTCTACAGAAAGAGAGTTTCAGAACTGCTCAATCAAAAGTAAGGTTCGACTCTTCTAGTTGAATGCACAGATGAGAAAGGAGTTTCGCAGAATGCTTCTGTGTAGTTTTTATTTGAAGATATTCCTTTTTCCTCTATAGGCCCCTTAGCCCTCCGAATGTCCAATTGCAGTTTCTACAGAAAGAGTGTTTCAAAACTCCTCAATCAAAAGTAAGGTTCAACTGTGCTAGTTGAATGCACAGATCAGAAAGAAGCTTCGGAGAATGCTTCTGTGTTTTTTTTATTTGAAGATATTATTTTTTCAACTATACGCCCCTTAGCGCTCCTAATGTCCACTTGCAATTTTACAAGAAAGAGTGTTTCAGATCTGCTCAATCAAATGTAAAGTTCAACTCTGCTAGTTGAATGCACATATGATAAAGAAGTTTCGCAGAATGCTTCTGTGTAGTTTTTATTTGAATATATTCCTTTTTCCACTATAGGTCCCTTAGCCCTCCAAATATCCACATGCAGTTTCTACAGAAGGAGTGTTTCAAAAGTCCACAATCCAAAGTAGGGTTCAGCTGTGCTAGTTGAATGCACAGATCAGAAAGAAGATTTGCAGAATGCTTCTGTGTATTTTTTATTTGAAGACATTCCTTTTTCCACTATAGGCACCTTAGCACTCCGAATGTCCACTTGTACTTCCTACAGAAAGATTGTTTCAAAACTACTCAATCAAAAGTAAGGATCAACTATCATAGTAGAATGCACAGATAAGAGAGACTTTTCGCAGAATGCTTCTGTGTAGTTTTAACTTGAAGATATTCCTTTTTCCACCGTAGGCCCCTTAGTGCTGCGAATATCCACTTGCAATTTCTACAGAAAGAGTGTTTCAGAACCCCTCAATGAAAATTAAGGTTCAAATCTGCTATTTGAATGCACAGGTCAGAAAGAAGTTTCGTAGAATGCTTCTGTGTAGTTTTTATTTGAAGATATTCCTTATTCCACTATAGGCCCCTCAGCGCTCCGAATGTCCGCTTGCAGTGTCAAAAGAAAGAGTGTTTCAAAACTCCTCAATCAAAAGTAAGGTTCACCTCTGGTATTTGAATACACAGATCAGAAAGCAGTTTTGCAGAATGCTTCTGTGTAGTTTTTATTTGATGATATTCCTTTTTCCACTATAGGCCCCTTAGCGCTCCGAAAGTCCGCTGGCAGTTTCTACAGAAAGAGTGCTTCAAAACTCTTCAATCAAAAGTAAGGTTCACCTCTGCTAGTTGATTGCACAGATCAGAAAGAAGTCTGGCAGAATGCTTCTGTGTAGTTTTTATTTGAAGATATTCCTTTTTCCACTATAGGCCCCTTTCCGCTCTGAATGTCCACTTGAAATTTCTACAGAAAGAGTGTTTCAGAACTGCTCAATCAAAAGAGAGGTTCAACTCTGCTAGTGGAATGCACAGACCAAAAAGCAGTTTCACAGAGTGTTTCTGTGTAGTTTTCATTTGAAGATATTCCTTTTTCCACTATGAGCCCTATAGCGCTCTGAATGTCCACCTGCAGTTTCTACAGAAAGAGTGTTTCAATACTCCTCAATCAAAAGCAAGTTTCAACTTTGCTAGTTGAATGCACAGATCAGAAAGAAGTTTCTCAGAATGCTTCTGTGTAGTTTTTATTTGAAGATATTCCTTTTTCCACTATAAGACCATTAGCGCTGCGAATGTCCACTTGCAGTTTCTACAGAAAGAGTGTTTCAGAACTACTCAATCAAAAGTAAGCTTCAACTCTGCAGATTGAATGTGCAGATCAGAAAGAAGTTTCGCAGAATGATTCTGGGTAGTTTTTATTGTAAGATATTCCTTTTTCCACTATAGGCCCTTTGGCACTCCAAATGTCTTCTTGCAGCTTCTATAGAAAGAGTGTTTCTGAACTGCTCAATCGAAAGTAAGGTTCAACTCTGCTAGTTGAATGCATAGATAAGAAAGAAGTTTCACAGAATGATTCTGTGTAGTTTTTATTTGAAGATATTCCTTTTTCCACTATAGGCCCCTTAGCGCTCTGAATGTCCACTTGCAGTTTCTACAGAAAGAGTGTTTTAGAACTCCTCAATCAAAAGTAAGGTTCAACTGTGCTAGTTGAATGCACAGACCAGAAAGAAGTTTCGCACCATGCTTCTGTGTAGTTTTTATTGGAAGTTATTCCTTTTTCCACTATAGGCCCCTTAGCGCTCTGAATATCTGTTTGCAGTTTCTACAGAAAGTGTGTTTCACAACTCCTCAATCAAAAGTAAGGTTCAACACTCCTAGTTGAATGCAGAGATCAGAAAGAAGTTTCACAGAACGCTTCTGTGTAGTTTTTATTTGAAGATATTCCTTTTTCTACTATAGGCCCCATGGTGCTCCGTATGTCTGCTTGCAGTTTCTACAGAAAGAGTGTTTCAAACTTCCTCAATCAAGAGTAAGGTTCAACTCTGCTAGTTTAATGCACAGATCAGAAAGAAGTTTCACAGAATGATTCTGTGTAGTTTTTATTTGAAGGTATTCCTTTTTCCACTATAGGCCCCTTTGCACTCCGAACGCCCGTTTGCAGTTTCTACAGAAAGAGTGTTTCAGAACTGCTCAATCAAAAGGAAGGTTCAACTCTGCTAGTTTAATGCACAGATCAGAAAGAAGTTTCGCTGAATGCTTCTGTGTAGTTTTTATTTGAAGATATGCCGTTTTCCACTATAGGCCTCTAAGTTCTCCGAATGTCCGCTTGCAGTTTCTATAGAAGGAGATTTTCAGAACTTCTCAATCAAAAGTAAGGTTCAACTCTCTTAGTTGAATGCACAGATCAGAAAGTAATTTCGCAGAATGCTTCTGTGTAGTTTTTATTTGAAGATATTCCTTTTTCCACTCTAGGCCTCTAAGTGCTCCGAATGTGCACTTGCAGTTTCTACAGAAAGAGTGTTTCAGAACTTCTCAATCAAAAGTAAGGTTCAACCCTGTTAGTTGAATGCACAGATTGGAAAGGAGTTTCACAGAATTCTTCTGTGTAGTTTTTATTTGAATATGTTACTTTTTCCACAATAGGCCACTTAGAGCTCCAAATGTCCGCTTGTAGTTTTAACAGACAGAGAGTTTCAGAGCTCCCCAATCAAAAGTAATGTTCAACTCTGCTAGTGGAATGCACAGATCAGAAAGAACTTTCACAGAATGCTTCTGTGTAGTTTTTATATGAAGATATTCCTTTTTCCACTATAGGCCCCTTAGCGCTCCGAATGCCCACCTGCAGTTTCTACAGAAAGAGTGTTTCAGAACTGCTCAATCAAATGTAAGGTTCAACTCTGCTAATCGAATGCACAGATCAGAAAGAGGTTTCGCAAAATGCTTCTGTGTTGTTCTTTTTTGAAGATAATCCTTTTCCCACTATAGACAGCTTAGAGCTCAGAATGTCTGCTTGCAGTTTCCACAGAAAGAGTGTTTCAAAACTCCTCAATCAAACGTAAGGTTCAAATCTGCTAGTTGGATGCACAGATCAGAAAGAAGTCTCGTAGAATGCGTCTGTGTAGTTATCATTTGAAGATATTCCTTTTGGCCCTATAGGCCGCTTAGCGCTTCAAATATCCGCTTGCAGTATCTACAGAAAGAGAGTTTCAGAACTTCTCTATCAAAAGTAAGGTTCAACTCTGTTATTTGACTGCACAGGTCAGAAAGAAGATTCGCAGAATGCTTCTGTGTAGTATTTATTTGAAGATATTACTTTTCCTACGATCGGCCCATTAGCGCTCCGAATGTCTGCTTGCAATTTCTACAGAAAGAGAGTTTCAGAACTTCTCAATTAAAAGTAAGGTTCAAATCTGTTATTTGAATGCACACATCAGAAAGAAGTTTTGCAGAATGCTCCTGTGTATTTTCTATTGGAAGATATTCCTTTTTCCACTATAGGCCCATTAGTGCACGGAATGTCCACCTGCAGTTTCTACAGAAAGAGTGTTTCAGAACTGTTCAATAAAACTATGGTTCAACTCTGCCAGTCGAATGCACAGATAAGAAATAAGTTTCGCAGAATGCTTCTGTGTAGTTTGTATTTCAAGATATTCCGTTTTCCACTATAGGCCCATTAGCGCCCCAAAATTAAGCTTGAAATTTCTACAGAAAGAGTGCTTCAGGACTGCTCAATCAAAAGTAAGGTTCAACTCTGCTAGTTGAATGCACAGATCAGGAAGAAGTTTCGCAGAATGCTTCTGTGTAGATTTATTTGAAGATATTCCTTTTTCCACTATAGGCCCCTTTGCGCTCTGAATGTCCCCTTGCAGATTCTACAGAAAGAGAGTTTCAGAACTTCTCAATCAACAGTAAGGTTCAACTCCGTTAGTTGAATGCACAGATCAGAAAGAAGTTTCACAGAATGCTTCTGTGTAGTTTTTATTTGAGGATATTTCTTTTTCCACTGTAGACCTCTGAACGCTTCTAATGTCCATTTGCGGTTTCTACAGAAAGAGAGTTTCAGAACTTCTCAATCAAAAGTAAGGTTCAACTCTGTTAGTTGAAAGCACACATAAGAAAGAAGTTTCACAGAATGCTTCTGTGTAGATTTTATTTTTAGATATTCCTTTTTCCACTATAGGCCCCTTATCGATCTGAATGTCGGCTTGCACTTTCTACAGAAAGAGAGTTTCAGAACTTCTCAATCAAAACTAAGTTTCAACTCTGTTAGTTCAATGCACAGATCAGAAAGAAGTTCGCAGAATAGTTCTGTGTAGTTTTTATTTGAAGATATTCCTTTTTCCACTATAGGCCCCTTAGCGCTCCGAATGTCCGCTTGTAGTTTCTACAGAAAGAGGGTTTCAGAACTGCTCAATCAAAAGTAAGGTTCAACTCTGCTAGTTGAATGCACAGATCGGAACGAAGTTTCGCAGAATGCTTCTGTGTAGTTTTTATTTGAAGATATTACTTTTTCCACAATAGGCCCATTAGCGCTCTGAATGTCCGCTTGCAGTTTCTACAGAAAGAGTGTTTCAGAACTGCTCAATCAGAAGTAAGGTTCAACTCTGCTCCTTGAGTGCACAGATCAGATAGAAGTTTCGCATAATGCTTCTGTGTAGTTTTTATTTGAAGATATTCCTTTTTCCACTACGGGCCCATTAGCGTTCTGAATGTCCGCTTGCAGTTTCTACAGAAAGAGTGTTTCACAACTTCTCAATCTAAAGTAAGGTTCAACTCTGCTAGTTGAATGCACAGTTCAGAAAGAATTTTCGCAGAATGCTGCTGTGTAGTTTTTATTCAAAGATATTCCTTTTTCCACTATAGGCCTCTTAGCACTCCGACTTTCTGCTTGCAGTTTCTACAGAAAGAGAGTTTCAGAACTTCTCAATCAAAAGTAAGGTTCAACTCTGTTAGTTGAATGCACAGATAAGATAGAAGTTTAACAGAATGCTTCTGTGTAGTTTTTATTTGAAGATATTCCTTTTTCCACCATAGGCCCCATAGCTCTCTGAATGTCTGCTTGCAGTTTCTACAGAAAGAGTGTTTCACAACTTCTCAATCTAAAGTAAGGTTCAACTCTGCTAGTTGAATGCACAGATCGGAACGAAGTTTCGCAGAATGCTTCTGTGTAGTTTTTATTTGAAGATATTACTTTTTCCACAATAGGCCCATTAGCGCTCTGAATGTCCGCTTGCAGTTTCTACAGAAAGAGTGTTTCAGAACTGCTCAATCAGAAGTAAGGTTCAACTCTGCTCCTTGAGTGCACAGATCAGATAGAAGTTTCGCATAATGCTTCTGTGTAGTTTTTATTTGAAGATATTCCTTTTTCCACTACGGGCCCATTAGCGTTCTGAATGTCCGCTTGCAGTTTCTACAGAAAGAGTGTTTCACAACTTCTCAATCTAAAGTAAGGTTCAACTCTGCTAGTTGAATGCACAGTTCAGAAAGAATTTTCGCAGAATGCTGCTGTGTAGTTTTTATTCAAAGATATTCCTTTTTCCACTATAGGCCTCTTAGCACTCCGACTTTCTGCTTGCAGTTTCTACAGAAAGAGAGTTTCAGGACTTCTCAATCAAAAGTAAGGTTCAACTCTGTTAGTTGAATGCACAGATAAGATAGAAGTTTAACAGAATGCTTCTGTGTAGTTTTTATTTGAAGATATTCCTTTTTCCACCATAGGCCCCATAGCTCTCTGAATGTCTGCTTGCAGTTTCTACAGAAAGAGTGTTTCACAACTTCTCAATCTAAAGTAAGGTTCAACTCTGCTAGTTGAATGCACAGTTCAGAAAGAATTTTCGCAGAATTCTTCTGTGTAGTTTTTATTTGAAGATATTCCTTTTTCCACTATAGGCCCCTTAGCGCTCCGAATGTTGGATTGTAGTTTCTACAGAAAGATTTTTTCAAAATTCCTCCATCAAAAGTCAGGTTCAACTATGCTAGTTGAATGCACAGATCAGAAAGGAGTTTCAAAGAATGCTTCCGTGTAGTTTTTATTTGAAGATATTCCTTTTTCTTCTATAGGCCCCTTAGCGCTCCGAATTTCGGCTTGCAGTTTCTACAGAAACAGAGTTTCAGAACTTGTCCATCAAATGTAAGGTTCAACTCAGCTAGTTGAGTGCACGGATCAGAAAATTGTTTTGCACAATGCTTCTGTGTAGTTTTTATTTGAAGATATTCCTTTTTTCACTATAGGCAACTTAGCACTCCGAATGTCCACTTGCAGTTTCTACAGAAAGAATGTTTCAAAACTCCTCAATCAAAAGTAAACTCCAACTATGCTAGTTGAATGCAGAGATCAGAAAGAAGTTTCACAGAATGCTTCTGTGAAGTGTTTATTTGAAGATACTCGTTTTTCCACTATGGGCCCCTTAGCGCTCCGAATGTCCTCTTGCAGTTTCTACAGAAAGAGCATTTCAAATCTCCTCAATCAAATGTAACGTTCAACTCTGCCAGTGGAATGTACAGATCAGAAAGAAGTTTCACAGAATGCTTCTGTGTAGTTTTTGTTTGAAAATATTTCATTTTCCACGATAGGCCTCGAAGGGCTCCAAATGTCCACTTGCAGTTTCTACAGAAAGAGTGTTTCAAAACTCTTCAATCCAAAGTAAGGTTCAACTCTGTTAGTTGAATGCACAGATCAGAAAGAAGTTTCACAGAATGCTTCACTGTAGTTTTTATTTGAAGGTATTCCTTTTTTCACCATAGGCCGGGTAGTGCTAAAATGACCACTTACAGTTTCTACAGAAAGAGTGTTTCAAAACTCTTCAATAAAAAGTAAGTTTCAACTCTGTTAGTTGAATGCACACATCAGAAAAAAGTTTCACAGAATAATTCTGTGTAGTTTTTATTTGAAGATATTCCTTTATCCACGATAGGCCTCTCAGAGTTTCAAATGTCCACTTACAGTTTCTACAGAAAGTTTTTAAAAACTCCTCAATCAAAAGTAAGGTGCCACTCTGTTATTTGAATGCACAGATCACAAAGAAGTTTCACAGAATGCTCCTGTGCAGTTTTTAGTTGAAGATATTCCTTTTTCCACTATAGGCCTCTTAGTGCTCCGAGTGTCCACCTGCACTTTCTACAGAAAGAGTGTTTCAAAACTGCTCAAAAAAAGTAAGGTTGAACTCTGTGAGTTGAATGAACAGATCAGAAAGAAGTTTCACAGAATGCTTCTGAGTAGTTTTTATTTGAAGGTATTCCTTTTTCCATTATAGTCCTCTGAGCGCTCCAAATGTCCACTTTCAGTTTCTACAGAAAGAGTGTTTCAGAACTGCTCAATCAAAAGTAATGTTCAACTGTGTTAGTTGAATGCACAGATCAGAAAGAAGTTTCACAGAATGCTTCTGTGTAGTTTTTATTCGAAGATAATCGTTTTTCCACTAAAGGCTTCTTAGCGCTCCAAATTTCCAATAGCTGTTTCTACAGAAAGAGTGTTTCAAAACACCACTATCAAATGTATTTTTCAACTCTCTTTGTTAAATGCATAGATTAGAAAGAAGTTTCACAGAATGCTTCTGTGTGGTTTTTATTTGAAGATAATATTTTTCCACTATAGGCCCCTTTGCGCTCCGAATGTCCACTTGCAGTTTCTACAGAAAGAATGTTTCAGAACTGCTCAATCATAAGCAAGTTTCAGCTATGTTAGTTGAATGCACAGATCAGAAAGAAGTTTCACAGAATGTTTCCATGTAGTTTTTATTTAAAGATATTCCCTTTTCCACGATAGGCCTCTTTGAGCTCCGTATGTCCAATTGCAGTTTCCACAGAAAGAGTATTTCAGATCTCCCCAATCAAAAGTAAGGTTCAACTCTGTTAGTTGAATGAACAGATCAGAAAGAATCTTCACACAATGCTTCTGTGTAGTTTTTAATTGAATATATTCCTTTTTGCACAGTAGGCTTCTTTGCGCTCCGAATGTCCACTTGCAGTTTCTACAGAAAGAGTGTTTCAAAACTCCTCAATCAAAAGTAAGTTTCAACACTATTTGCTTAATGCACAGATTCAAAAGAAGTTTCACAGAATGCTTCTGTGTAGTTTTTATTTGAAGATATTCCTTTTTGCACTGTAGGCCTCTTAGCACTCCGAATGTCCTCTGGCAGTTTCTACAGAAACAGTGTTTCAGAACTGCTCAATCCAAAGTAAGTTTCAACTCTGTTAGTTGAATGCAAAGTTCAGAAAGAAGTTTCACGGAATGCTTCTGTGTAGTTCTTATTTGAAGATGTTCCTTTTTCCTCTGTAGGCCTCTTAGAGCTCCCAATGTCCACTTGCAATTTCTACAGAAAGAGTGTTTAAAAACTCCTCAAACAAAAATGAGGTTCAACTGTGTTAGTTGAATACGCAGATCAGAAAGAAGTTTCACAGAATGCTTCTGTGTAGTTTTTATTTGAAGATATACATTTTTCCACAATAGGACTCCTAGCGCTGTGAATGTCCAAATGCAGTTTCTACAGAAAGAGTGTTTCAAAACTCCTCAATCAAATATAAGGTTCAACTCTCTTAGTTGAATGCACAGATCAGAAATAAGTTTCACATAAGGCTTCTGTGTAGTTTTTATTTGGAGGTATTCCATTTTCCACGATAGGCCACATTGCACTCAAAATGTCCACTTGCAGTTTCTACCGAAAGAGTGTTTCGAAACTCCTCAATCAAAAGTAAGCTTCAACTCTGTTAGTTGAATGCACAGATCAGAAAGCAGTATCACAGAATGCTTTTGTGTAGTTTTTATTTGAAGATATTCCTTTTTTCACGAAAGGCCGCGTAGCACTCCAAATATCCACTTGCAGTTTCTACAGAAAGAGTGTTTCAAAACTCCTCAATCAAAAGTAAGGTTCAACACTGTTAGTTGAATGCACAGATCAGAAAGAAGTTTCACAGAATGCATCTTTATAGGTTTTATTTGAAGATATTCCTTTTTCCATTATAGGCCGTGTAGCACTCCAAATGTCCACTTGCAGTTTCTAAAGAAAGAGTGTCTCAAAACTCCTCAATCAAAAGTATAGTTCATCTCTGTTATTTGAATGCACAGAACAGAAAGAAGCTTCACAGAATGCTTCTGTGTAGTTTTAATTTGTAGATATTCCTTTTTCCAAAATAGGCCGCGTAGCGCTAAATATATCCATTTGCTGTTTCTACAGAAAGAGTGTTTCAAAGCTTCTCAATCAAAAGTAAGGCTAAACAATTTTAGTTGAATGCCCAGATTAGCAAGAGGTTTCTCAGAATGCTTCTGTGTAGTTTTTATTTGAAGATAATCCTTTTTCCACGATAGGACGCATAGCGCTCCAAATGTCCACATGCAGTTTCTACAGAAACAGTGTTTTAAAACTCCTCAATCAAAAGTAAAGTTCAACTCTGTTAGTTGAAAGCACAGATCAGATAGATGTTTCACAGAATGCTTCTGTGTCGTTTTTATTTGAACAGATTCCTTTTTCCACGAAAGGCTGCATAGTGCTCCAAATGTCCACTTGCAGTTTATACAGAAAGAATGTTTCAAAACTCCTCAATCAAAGTATGTTTCAACTCTCTTAGTTGAATGCACAGATCGCAAAGAAGTCTCACAGAATGCTTCTGTGTAGTTTTTATTTGAAGATATTACTTTTTCCATGATAGGCCTCTTGGAGCTTCAAATGTCCACTTGCAGTTTCTACAGAAAGAGTGTTTCAAAGCTCCTCAATCAAAAGTAAGGTACAACTCTGTTAGTTGAATGCACAGATTACAAAGAATTTTCACAGAATGCTTCTGTGTAGTTTTTATTTGAAGATATTACTTTTTCCATGATGGGCCGTGTATCGCTCCAAATGTCCACTTGCAGTTTCCACAGAAAGAGTGTTTCAAAACTCCTCAATCAAAAGTAAGGTTGAACTCTGTTAGTGGAATGCACAGGTCAGAAAGAAGTTTGACAGAATGCTTCTGTGTAGTTTTTATTTGAAGATATTCCTTTTTGCACTATAGGCATCTTAGCGCTCCGAATGTCCACTTGCAGTTGCTACATAAAAAGTTTTTAAAAACTCCTCAATCAAAAGAAAGATTCTACTTTGTTAGTTGAATGCACAGATCCGAAAGAAGTTTCACAGAATGCTTCTATGTAGTTTTTATTTGAAGATATTCCTTTTTGCACTATAGGCATCTTAGCGCTCCAAATGTCCTCTTGCAGTTTCTACAGAAAGAGTGTTTCAAAACTCCTCAACCAAAAGTAAGGTTCAACTCTGTTAGTTGAATGCACAGATCAGAAAGTAGTTTCACAGAATATTTCTGTGTAGTTTTTACTTGAAGGATATTAATTTTTCCACGATAGGCCGCATAGCCCTCCAAATGTCCACTTGCAGTTTCTATGGAAAGGATATTTCAAAACTCCTCAATCAAAAGTAAGGTTCTACTCTGTTAGTTGAATGCACAGATCAGAAAGAAGTTTCACAGAACGCTTCCATGTAGTTATTATTTGAAGATATTCCTTTTTCCACCGTAGGCCTCTTCACGCTCCGAATGTCCACTTGCAGTTTCTACAGAAAGAGTGTTTCAGAACTGCTCAATGAAAAGTATGTTTCAACTCTGTTAGTTGAATGCACAGGTCAGAAAGAGACTTCACAGAATGCTTCTGGTTAGTTTTTAATTACATATATTCCTTTTTGCACGATAGGCCTCTTAGCGCTCTGAATGTCCACTTGCAGCTTCTGCGGAAAGAGTGTTTCAAAACTCTTCAATCAAAGGTAAGGTTCAACTCAGTTAGTTGAATGCACAGATCAGAAAGAAGTTTCACACATTGCTTCAGTATAGTTTTTATTTGAAGATATTCCTTTTTGCCCTATAGGCCTCTTAGCGCTCCGAATGTCCTCTTGCAGTTTCTACAGAAAGAGTGTTGTAGAACTGCTCAATCAAAAGTGAGGTTCAAATCTGTTAGTTGTATGCACAGTTCAGAAATTTCACGGAATGCTTCTGTGTAGTTCTTATTTGAATATGTTCCTTTTTGCTCTGTAGGCCTCTTAGTTCTCCCAATGTCCACTTGCAATTTCTACAGAAAGAGTGTTTAAAAACTCCTCAATCAAAAGTAAGGTTCAACTGTGTTAGTTGAATGCACAGATCAGAAAGAATTTTCACAGAATGCTTCTGCGTAGTTTTTATTTGAAGATATACATTTTTCCACTATGGGCCTCTTAGCACTGTGAAAGACCAATTGCAGTTTCTACAGACAGAGTGTTTCGAACTGCTCAATCAAAAGTAAGGTTCAAGTCTCTTAGTTGAATACACAGATCAGAAATAAGTTTCACATAATGCTTCTGTGTTGTTTTTATTTGGAGATATTCCTTTTTCCACGATAGGCCACATTGCGCTCCAAATGTCCTCTTGCAGTTTCTAGAAAAAGAGGGTCTCCAAACTCCTCAATCAAAAGTATGGTTCAATTCTGTTAGTTGAGTGCACAGATCAGAAAGAAGTTTCACAGAATGCTTCTGAGTAGCTTTTATTTGAAGATATTCCTTTCTCCACGATAGGCCTTGTAGCGCTCCAAATATCCACTTGCAGTTTCTACAACAAGAGTGTTTCAAATCTCCTCAATCAAAAGTAAGTTTCAACACTGTTAGTTGAATGCACAGATCAGAAAGAAGTTTCACAGAATGCATCTGTGTAGTTTTTATTTGAAGATATTCCTTTTTCCCTTATCAGCTGCGTAGCTCTCCAAATATCCACTTGCAGTTTCTAAAGAAACAGTGTCTCAAAGCTCCTCAATGAAAAGTAAATTTCAACACTGTTAGTTGAATGCACAGAACAGAAAGAAGCTTCACAGAATGCTTCTGTGTAGTTTTTATTTGTAGATATTCCTTCTTCCAAAATAGGCCGTGTAGCGCTAAAAATGTCCATTTGCAGTTTCTGCAGAGTGTTTCAAAGCTTCTCAATCAAAAGTAAGTCTAAACACTTTTAGTTGAATGCACAGATTAGCAAGAAGTTTCACAGAATACTTCTGTGTAATTTTTATTTGAAGATATTACTTTTTCCACGATAGGACGCGTAGCACTCCAAATGTCTACTTCCAGTTTCTACAGAAAGAGTGCTTCAAAACTCCTCAATCAAAAGTAAGATTCAACTCTGTTAGTTTAATGCACAGATCAGAAAGATTTTTCACAGAATGCTTCTGTGTAGTTTTTATTTGAAGAGATTCCCTTTTCCACGTTAGGCCGCATAGCGCTCCAAATGTCCACTTGCAGATTATACAGAAAGAGTGTTTCAAAACTCCTCAATCAAAAGTATGTTTCAAATCTCTTAGTTGAATGCACGGATCAGAAAGAAGTTTCATGGAATCCTTCTGTGTAGTTTTTATTTGAAGATATTCCTTTTTCCACGATAGGCCTCTTAGCACTCCAAATGTCCACTTGCAGTTTCTACACAAAGAGTGTTTCAAAACTCCTCAATCAAAAGTAAGGTTCAACTCTGTTAGTTGAATGCAGAGAGAAGGAAGAACTTTGACAGAATGCTTCTGTGTAGTTTTCATTTGAAGATATTCCTTTTTCCACGATAGTCCATGTAGCGCTCAGAATGTCCCCTTGCAGTTTCTACAGAAAGAATGTTTCAAAACTCCTCAATCAAAACTAAGTTTCAACTCCGTTAATTGAATGCACAGATCAGAAAGTTGTTTCACAGAATGTTTCTGTGTAGTTTTTATTTTAAGATATTCCTTTTTCCACGATAGGCCGTGTAGCGCTCTAAATGTTCACTTGCTGTTTCTACAGAAAGAGTGTTTCAAAACTCCTCAATCAAATTAAGGTTCAACTCTGTTAGTCAAATGCACAGATCAGAAAGATGAAACAGAGAATGCTTCTGTGTAGTTTTTATTTCAAATATTCCTTTTTAGACGATAGGCCGTGTAGCACTCCAAATGTCCACTTGCAGTTTGTACAGAAAGAGTGTTTCAAAATTCCTCAATCAAAAGTAAGGTTCAAATGGGTTAGTTGAATGCACAGATCAGAAAGAAGTTTCACACAATGCTTCTATTGTAGTTTTTATTTGAAGATATTTCTTATTCCGCGATAGGCCTCGTAGCAACCCAAATGTCCACTTGAAGTTTATGCAGGAGAGTTTCAAAACTCGTCAATCAAAAGTAAGGTTCAACTCTGTTAGTTGAATTCACATATCAGAAAGAAGTTTCAAAGAATGCTTCTGTGTAGTTTTCATTTGAAGATATTCCTTTTCCCACGATAGGCCACATAGCGTTCCAAATGTCCAGTTGCAGTTTCTACAAAAAGAGGGTTTCAGAACTCCTCCATCAAAAGTAAGGTTCAACTCCGTTAGTTGAATGCACAGATCAGAAAGAAGTTGCACAGAGTGCTTCTGTGTAGTTTTAATGTGAAGATATTCCTTTTTCCACGATAGGCCACGTAGTGCTCCAAATGTCCACTTGCAGTTTCTACAGAAAGCGTTTTTCAAAACTCCTCAATCAAAGTAAGGTTCAACTCTGTTATTTGAATGCGCAGATCAGAAAGAGGTTTCACAGAATGATTCTGTGTAATTTTTATTTGAAGATCTTCCTTTTTCCACGATAGGCCTCGTAGCATTACAAATGTCCTCTTGCAGTTTAGACAGAAAGAGTGTTTCAAAACTCCTCCATCAAAAGTAAGGTTCAACTCTTTTAGCTCAATGCACAGATCAGAAAGAAGTTTCACAGAATGCTTCTGTGTAGTTTTCATATGAAGATATTCCTTTTTCCTCGATAGGACTCTTTACGCTCCAAACGTCCACTTGCAGTTTCGACAGAAAGAGTTTTTCAAAACTCCTCAATCAAAAGAAAGATTCAACTATGTTCGTTGAATGCACAGAACAGAAAGAAGTTTCACAGAATGATTCTATGTAGTTTTTATTTGAAAATTTTCCTTTTTCCATGATACGCCACGTAGCGCTCCCAATGTCCAATTGCAGTTTCTACAGAAAGAGTGTTTCAAAACACCTCAATGAAAAATAAGGTTCAACCCTGTTTGCTAAATGCACAGATGAGAATGAAGTTTCACAGAATGCTTCTGTGTAGTTTTTATTTGAACATATTCCTTTTTCCACGATTGGCCAGTTAACGCTCTAAATGACCACTTGCAGTTTCTACAGAAAGAGTGTTTCAAAACTCCTCAATCAAAAGTAAGTTTCAACTCTGTTAGTTGAATGCACAGATCAGAAAGAAGTTCCACAGAATGCTTCTGTGTAGTTTTTATTTGAAAATATTCCTGTTTCCACGATAGGCCACATAGCACTCCAAATGTCCGCTTGCAGTTTCTACAGAAAGAGTGTTTCAAAACTCCTCAATCAAAAGTAAGGTTTAAATCTGTTATTTGAAAGCACAGATGAGAAAGCAGTTTCACAGAGTGCTTCTGTGTAGTTTTTATTAGAAGATATACCTTTTTCCACGATACGATTCTTAGCGCTCCAAATGTCCACTTGCAGTTTCTACAGAAAGAGCGTTTCAAAACTCCTAAATCGAAAGTAAGGTTCAACTCTGTTAGTTGAATGCACAGATCAGACGTAGTTTCACAGAAAGCTTCTGTGTAATTTTTATTTGAAGATAACCCTTTTTCCACGATAGGCTTCTTAGTGCTGCAAATGTCCACTTGCAGTTTCTACATGAAGAATTTTTCAAAACTCCTCAATCAAAAGTAAGGCTCAAATCTGTTAGTTGAGTGCTCAGATAAGAAAGAAATTTCACAGAATGCTTATGTGTAGTTTTTATTTGAATATATACCTTTTTCCACGAGAGCCCGTGTAGCGCTCTAAGTGTCCACTTGCAGTTTCTACAGAAGGAGTGTTTCAAAACTCCTCAATCAAAAGTAAGTTTTAACTCTGTTAGTTGAATGCACAGATCATAAGGAAGTTTTGCAGAATGCTTCTGTGTAGCTTTTATTTGAAGTTACTCTGTTTTCCACGACAGGCCACGTAGCACTCCAAATGTCCACTTGCAGTTTCTACAGAAAGAGTGTTGCAAAACACCTCAGTCAAAAGTAAGGTTCAACTGTGTTAGTTGAATGGACAGTTTAGAAAGTAATTTCACAGAATGCTTCTGTGTAGTTTTTATGTGAAGATATTCCTTTTTCCACGATAGGCCGCGTAGTGCTCCAAATGTCCCCTTGCAGTTTCTACAGCAAGCGTGTTGCAAAACTCCTCAATCAAAGTAAGGTTCAAACCTGTTATTTGAATGCACACATCAGAAAGAAGTTTCACAGTATGCTTCTGTGTAGTTTTTATTTGAAGATATTACTTTTTCCACGATACGCATCTTAGCTCTCCAAATGTCCACTTGCAGTTTATACAGAAAGAGTGTTTCAAAACTCCTGAATCAAAAGTAAGGTTCAACTCTGTTAGTTGAATGCACAGATCAGAATGTAGTTTCACAGAATGCTTCTCTGCACTTTTTATTTGTAGATAGTCCTTTATCCCCGATAGGCCGCGTAGTGCTCCAAATGTACCCTTGCAGTTTCTACAGAAAGAGTGTTTCAAAACTCCTCAATCAAAAGTAAGGTTCAACTCTGTTACTTGAATGCACAGATCAGAAAGAAGTTTCACAGAATGCTTCTGTGTAGTTTTTATTTGAAGATATTCCTTTTACCACTATAGGCTGCGTAGCGCTCCAAATGTCCACTTGCAGTATCTTCAGAAAGAGTGTTTCAAAACTTCTCAATCAAAAGTAAGTTTCAACTCTGTTATTTGAAAGCACAGATGAGAAAGGAGTTTCACAGAATGCTTCTGTGTTTTTTTTATTTGAAGATATTCCTTTTTCCACGTTAGGCCTCTCAGAGCTCCAAATGTCCACTTGCAGTTTCTACAGAAAGTGTGTTTCAAAACTCCTCAATCAAAAGTAAGGTTCAACTCTGTTAGTTGAATGCACAGATCAGAAGTAGTTTCACAGAATGATTCTGTGTAGTTTTTATTTGAAAATATTCCTTTTTCCACAAAAGGCCTCTGAGCGCTCCAAATGTCCACTTGCAGTTTCTACAGAAAGAGTGTTTCAAAACTACTCAATCAAAAGTAATGTTAAACTCTGTTAGTAGTATGCACAGAACAGAAAGAAGTTTCACAGAATGCTTCTGTGTATTTTTTATTTGAAGATATTCTTTTTACCACTATAGGCCACGTAGCGTTACAAATGACCCCTTGCAGTTTATACAGAAAGAGTGTTTCAAAACTCCTCAATCTAAAGCTAGGTTCAATTCTGTTACCTGAATGCACAGATCAGAAAGTAGTTTCACAGAATGCTTCTGTGTAGTTTTTATTTGAAGATATTCCTTTTACCACGATAGGGCTTGTAGCGCTCCAAATGTCCACTTGCAGTTTCTACAGAGATAGTGTTTCAAAACTCTTCAATCAAAAGTAAGGTTCAAATCTGTTATTTGAAAGCACAGATGAGAAAGCAGATTCACAGAATGCTTCTGTGTAGTTTTTATTTGAAGATATTCCTTTTACCACTATATGCCTCATAGCGCTCCAAATGTCCACTTGCAGTATCTTCAGAAAGAGTGTTTCAAAACTCCTCCATCAAAAGTGAGGTTCAACTCCATTTCTTGAATGCACACATCATAAAGAAGTTTCACAGCATGGTTCTGTGTAGTTTTTATTTGAAGATATTCCTTTTTTTGTGACAGGCCTCATAGCACTCCAAATGTCCACTTGCAGTTTATACAGAAAGAGTGTTTCAAAACTCCTCCATCAAAAGTAAGGTTCAAATCTGTTAGTTGAATGCACAGATCAGAAAGAAGTTTCACAGAATTCTTCTGCGTAGTTTTTATTTGAAGATATTCCTTTTTCCGCGATAGGCCTCATAGCGCTCCAAATGTCCTCTTGCAGTTCATACAGAAAGATTGTTTCAAATCTCCACCATCAAAAGTAATGTTCAACTCTGTTAGCTGAATGCACAGATCAGAAAGTGGTTTCACAGAATGTTTCTATGTAGTTTTTACTTGAAGATATATCATTTTCCGCGATAGGCCACATAGTGCTCCAAATGTCCACTTGCAGTTTATACAGAAAGAGTGTTTAAATACTCCGCCATCAAAAGTAAGGCTCAACTCTGTTAGTTCAATGCAGAGATCAGAAGGATGTTGCACAGAATTCTTCTGTGTAGTTTTTATTTGAAAATATTCCTTTTTACACAATAGGAGTCATAGCGCTCCAAGTGTCCACTTGCAGTTTATACAGAAAGAGTGTTAAAAAAACTCCTCCATCAAAAGTAAGGTTCAACTCCGTTAGTTGAATGCACAGATCAGAAATAATTTTCACAGAATGCTTTTGTGTAGTTTTTATTTGAATATATTCTTTTTCCGAGATAGGCCACATAGCACTGCAAATGTCCACTTGCAGTTAATACAAAAACAGTGTTTCAAAATTCCTCCATCTAAACTAAGTTTCAACTCTGTTAGTTGAATGCACAGATCAGAAAGAAGTTTCACAGAATGCTTCTGTGTGGTTTTTATTTGAAGATATTCCTTTATCCACAATAAGCCTCATAGCGCTCCAAATGCCCACTTTCAGTTTATACGGAAAGAGTGTTTCAAAACTCTTCCATCAAAAGTAAGCTACAACTCTGTTAGTTGAATGCACAGATCAGAAAGAAGTTTCACAGAATGCTTCTGTGTAGTTTTTATTTGAAGATATTTCTTTTTCCGCGATAGGCTACATAGCACTCCAAATGTGCACTTGCAGTTTATGCAGAAAGAGTGTTTCAAAACTCCTCCATCAAAAGTAAGGTTCAACTCCGTTAGCTGAATGCACAGATCAGAAAGAAGTTTCACAGAATGCTTCTGTGTAGTTTTTATTTGAAGATATTCCTTTTTCCACAGTAGGCCTCAGAGAGCTCCAAATGTCCACTTGCAGTTTATACAGAAAGAGTGTTTCAAAACTTCTCCATCAAAGGCAGGGTTCAACTCTGTTAGTTGAATGCACAGATGAGAAAGAAGTTTCACAGAATGTTTCTGTGTAGTTTTTATTTGAAGATATTCCTTTTTCCATGATAGGCCTCATAGCACTACAAATGGCCACTTGCAGTTTATAGAGAAAGAGTGTTTCAAAACTCCTCCATCAAAAGTAAGTTCAACTCTGTCAGTTGAATGCACACATCGGAAAGAAGTTTCACAGAATGCTTCTGTGTATTTTTTATTTGACGATATTCCTTTTTCCACAGTAGGCCTCATTGCGTTCCAAATGTCCGCTTGCAGTTTATACAGAAAGAGAGTTTCAAAACTCCTCCATCAATAGTAAGGTTCAACTCTGTTAGTTGAATGCACAGATCAGAAAGTAGTTTCAGAGAATGCTTCTGTGAATTTTTTATTTGAAGATATTACTTTTTCCATGATACGCCTCATAGCTCTCCAAATGTCCACTTGCAGTTTAAGCAGAAAGAGTGTTTCAAAACTCCTCCATCAAAAGTAAGGTTCAACTCTGTTAACTGAATGCACAGATCGGAAAGAAGTTTCACAGAAATCTTCTGCGTAGTTTTTATTTGAAGATATTCCTTTTTCCGCGATAGGCCTCATAGCGCTCCAAATGTCCTTTTGCAGTTTGTACAGAAAGAGTGTTTCAAAACTTCTCCATCAAAAGTAAGCTTCAACTCCGTTAGCTGAATGCACAGATCAGAAAGAAGTTTCACAGAATGCTTCTGTGTATTTGTTATTTGAAGACGTTCTTTTTTCCGCGATAGGCCTTTTAGCACTCCAAATGTCCATTTGCAGTTTATGGAGAAGGAGTATTTCGAATCTCCTCCATCAAAAGTATTGTTCAACTCTGTTAGTTGAATGCACAGATCCGAAAGAGGTTTCACAGAATGCTTCTGTGTAGTTCTTATTTGAAGATATTCCTTTTTCCACGATAGGCCTCATAGCGCTGTAACAGGCCACTTGCAGTTTATTCAGAAAGAGTGTTTCAAAACTCCTCCTTCAAAAGTAAGGTTGAACTTCGTTAGTTCAATGCACAGATCAGAAAGAAGTTTTACACAATGTTTCTGTGTAGTTTTTATTTGAAGATATTCCTTTTTCCACGTAAGCCTCATATTGCTCCAAATTTCCACTTGCAGTATATAGAGAAAGAGGGTTTCAAACCTCCTCCATCAAATGTAAGGTTCAACTCTCTTAGTTGAAGGCACAGATCAGAAAGAAGTTTCACAGAATGATTCTGTGTAGTTTTTATTTGAAGATATTCCTTTTTCCGCGATAGGCCACTTAGATTTCCAAAGGTCCACTTGCAATTTCTACAGAAAGAGTGTTTCAAAACTCCTCCATCAAAAGTAAGGTTCAACTCTGTTACTTGAATGCACATATCAGAAAGAAGTTTCACAGAATACTTCTGTGTAGTTTTTATTTGAAAATATTCCTTTTTCCACCACAGGCCTCGTAGCGCTCCGAATGTCCACTTGCAGTTTATATAGAATGAGTGTTTCAAAACTCCTCCATCAAAAGTCAGGTTCAACTCTGTTAGTTGAATGCACAGATGAGAAAGAAGTTTCACAGAATGCTTCTGTGTAGTTTTTATTTGAAGATATTCCTTTTTTCACGATAGGCCTCATAGCGCTCTAACTGTCCACTTGCAGTTTATATAGAAAGAGTGTTACAAAACTCCCCCATCAAAATAAGGTTCAACTCCTTTAGTTGAATGCACAGATCAAAAAGAGGTTTCACAGAACGCTTCTGTGTAGTTTTCATTTGAAGATATTCCTTTTTCCACGATACGCCTCATATCGCTGCAAAGGTTCAGATGCAGTTTATACAGAAAGAGTGTATCGAAACTCGTTTTTCAAAAGTAAGGATCAACTCCGTTAGTTGAATGCACTGATCAGAAGGAAGTTTCACAGAATGCTTCTGTGTAATTTTTATTTGAAGATATTCCTTTTTCCAAGATAGGCCTCATAGCAATCCAAATGTCCACTTGCAGTTTATACAGAAAGAGTGTTTCAAAGCTCCCCCATCAAAAGTAAGCTTCAACTCTGTTATCTGAATGCACAGATCCGAATGAAATTTCACAGAAAGATTCTGGGTAGTTTTTATTTGAAGATATTCCTTTTTCCGCGATAGGCCTCATAGCGCTCCGAATGTCCACTTGCAGTTTATACAGAAAGAGTGTTTCAAAACTCCTCCATCAAAGTAAGGTTCAACACTCTTAGTTGAATGCCCATATCAGAAAGAAGTTTCACAGAATGCTTCTGTGTAGTTTTTATTTGAAGATATTCCCTTTTCCACGATAGGCTTCAAACCGCTCCAAATATCCATTTGCAGATTCTACAAATAGAGTGTTTCAAGAATGCTCCATCAAACGTAAGTTTGAACACTGTTAGTTGAATGCATAGATCAGAAAGTAGTTTCACAGAATGATTCTGTGTAGTTTTTATTTGAAGATATTCCTTTTTCAACGATAGGCTTCATAACGCTCCAAATGTCCACTTACAGTTTACACAGAAAGAGTATTTCAAAACTGTTCAATCAAAATTAACGTTCAACTCCATTAGTTGAATGCACAGATCAGAAAGAAGTTTCACAGAATGCTTCTGTGTAGTTTTTATTTGAAGATATTCCTTTTTCCATGAAATGCCTCAAAGCGCTGCAAATGTCCACTTGCAGATTCTACAAATAGAGTGTTTCAAAACTGCTCCATCAAAAGTAAGGTTCCACTCTTTTAGTTGAATGCACAGATCTGAAAGAAGTTTCACAGAATCCTTCTGGGTAATTTTTATTTGAAGATATTCCTTTTTCCACAAAATGCCTCAAAGCGCTGCAAATGTCCACTTGCAGATTCTACAAATAGAGTGTTTCAAAACTGCTCCATCAAAAGTAAGGTTCCACTCTTTTAGTTGAATGCACAGATCTGAAAGAAGTTTCACAGAATCCTTCTGGGTAGTTTTTATTTGAAGATATTCCTTTTTCCACGATAGGCCTCATAGCACTCCAAAGGTCCACTTGCAGTTTATACAGAAAGAGTGTTTCAAATCTCCTCCATCAAAGTAAGGTTCAACTCTGTTAGTTGAATGCACAGATCAGAAACAAGTTTCGGAGAATGCTTCTGTGTAGTTTTTATTTGAAGATATTCCTTTTTGCATGACAGGCTTCAAAGTGCTCTAAATGTCCACTTACAATTTATAGAGAAAGAGTGTTGCAAAACTCCTCCATCAAAAGCAAGGTTCAACTTTGTTAGTTGAATGCACAGATCAGAAAGAAATTTCAAAGAATGCTTTCGGTGTAGATTTTATTTGAAGATATTCTTTTTCCACGATTGGCCTCATAGAGCTCCAAATGTGCACTTGCAATTTATATACGTAGTGTGTTTCAAAACTCCTCAGTCAAAATAAGGTTCAACTCTGTTAGTTGAAGGCACAGATCAGAAAGAAGTTCCACAGAATGTTTCCTTGTAGTTTTTATTTGAAGATATTACTTTTTCCACGATAGGCCCTTTAGCGCTCCGAATGTCCGCTTGAAGTTTCTACAGAAAGAGAGTCTCAGAACAGTTCAATCAAAAGTAAGGTCCAACTCTGTTAGTTGAATGCACAGATCAGAAAGAAGTTTCACAGAATGCTTCTGTGTAGTTTTTGTTTGAACATATTCCTTTGTCCACTATAGGCCCCTTAGCGCTCCGAATGTCCACTTGCAGTTTCTACAGAAAGAGTGTTTCAGAAATCCTCAATCAAAAGTAAGGCTCAACTCCGTTAGTTGAATGCACAGATCAGAAAGAAGTTTCACAGAATGCTTCTGTGTAGTTTTCACTTGAAGATATTCTTTTTCCACGTTAGGCCTCATAGCGTTCCAAATGTCCACTTGCAGTTTATACAGAAAGAGTGTTTCAATACTCCTCAATCAAAAGTAAGGTTCAACTCTGTTAGTTGAATTCACAAATCAGAAAGCAGTTGCACAGATTCTTCTGTGTAGTTTTTATTTGAAGATATTCCTTTTTCCACGATAGGCCGTGTAGAACTCTCCATGTCCACTTGCAGTTTCTACAGAAAGAGTGTTTCAAAACTCCTCAATCAAAATTAAGGTTCAACTCTGTTAGTTGAATGCAGAGATCAGGAAGTAGTTTCACAGAATGCTTCTTTGTAGTTTTTATTTGAATATATTCCTTTTTCAATGATAGGCCACGTACGGCTCCAAATGTCCACTTGCAGTTTATACAGAAAGAGTGTTTCAAATCTCCTCAATCAAAAGTAAGTTTCAACTCTGTTAGTTGAATGCTCGGATCAGAAAGAAGTTTCACAGAATGCTTCTGTGTAGTTTTTATTTGAAGATGTTCCTTTTTCCATGATAGGCCGTGTAGGGCTCCAACTGTCCACTTGCAGTTTATACAGAAAGAGTGTTTCCAAACTCCTCAATCAAAAGTCAGGTTCAACTCTGTTAGTTGCATGCACAGATGAGAAAGGAGTTTCACAGAATGCTTCTGTGTAATTTTCATGTGAAGATATTCCTTTTTCCATGATAGGCCTCTTAGCGCTCCAAATGTCTACTTGCAGTTTCTACAGAAAGAGTTTTTCAAAACTCCTCAATCAAATTAAGGTTCAAATGTGTTAGTTGAATGCACAGATCAGAAAGAAGTTTCACAGAATGCTTCTGTGTACTTTTTATTTGAAGATATTACTTTTTCCGTGATAGACCTATTAACGCTCCAATTGTCCACTTGAAGTTTCTGCAGAAAGAGTGTTTCAAAACTCCCCAATTAAAGGAAGGTTCAACTCTGTTAGTTCAATGCAAAGATCAGAAAGAAATTTCAGAAAATGCTTCTGTGTAGTTTTTATTTGAAGATATTCCTTGTTCCATGATAGGCCTCTTAGCACTCCAAATGTCCATTTGTAATTTATACAGAAATAGGGTTTCGAAAGTCCTCACTCAAAAGTAAGGTTCAACTCTGTTAGTTGAATGCACAGATCAGAAACGTGTTTCACAGAATGCTTCTCTGTAGTTTTTATTTGAAGATATTCCTTTTTCCACGACAGGCCGCGTAGTGCTCCAAATGTACAATTGCAGTTTCTACAGAAAGCGTGTATCAAACATCCTCTATAAAAAGTAAGGTTCAACTCTGTTAGTTGAATGCAAAGATCAAAATGAAGTTTCACAGAATGCTTCTGTGTAGTTTTTATTTGAAGATATTCCTTTTTGCACGACAGGCCACGTAGTGCTCCAAATGTCCACTTACAGTTTCTACAGAAAGAGTTTTTCAAAACTCCTCAATCAAAAGTAAGGTTCAAATCTGTTAGTTGAATGCACAGATGAGTAAGAAGTTTCAAAGAATGCTTCTGTGTAGTTTCTATTTGAAGAGATTCCTTTTTGCACGACAGGCCATGTAGTGCTCCAAATGTCCGCTTACAGTTTCTACAGAAAGAGTTTTTCAAAACTCCTCAATCAAAAGTAAGGTTCAAATCTGTTAGTTGAATGCACAGATGAGTAAGAAGTTTCAAAGAATGCTTCTGTGTAGTTTCTATTTGAAGATATTCCTTATTCAACAATAGGCCGCGTAGCGCTCTAAATGTCCACTTGCACTTTCTACAGAAAGAGTGTTTCAAAACTCCTCAATCAAAAGTAAGGCTCAACTCTGTTAGTTGAATGCACAGATCTGAAAAAAGTTTCACAGAATACTTCTTTATAGTTTATACTTCAAGTTAATCCTTTTTCCACAATAGGCCTCATAGCGCTCCAAATGTCCAGTTGCAGTTTATACAGAAACAGTGTTTCAAAACTCCTCAATCAAAAGTAAGGTTCAACTCTGTTAGTTGAATGCACAGATCAGAAAGAAGTTTCACAGTATGCTTCTGTGTAGTTTTTATTTGAATATATTCCTTTTTCCACGATAGGCCGCGTATCAATCAAAATGTCCACCTGCAGTTTCTACAGAAAGAATCTTTCAAAACTCCTCAATCAAAAGTAAGTTTCAACTCTGTTATTTGAATGCACAGATTGGAAAAAAAGTTTCAATGAATGTTTCTGTGTAGCTTTTATATGAAGGTATTCCTTTTTCAATGATAGGCCTCAATATTCTCCAAATGTCCACTTGCAGATTCTACAAAAACAGTGTTTCAAAACTGCTCAATCAAAATAAAGGTCCTACTCTGTTAGATGAAAGCACAGATCAGAAAGTGGTTTCACGGAATGCTTCTGTGTAGTTTTAAGGGGAAGATATTTCATTTTACACGGCATGCCTCAATATTCTCCAAATATCCCCTTGCAGATTCTAGAAAAAGAGTGTTTCAAAACAGCTTAATCAAAAGAAAGCTTCAACTCAGTGAGGTGAATGCACAGATTGGAAAGTAGTTTCACAGAATGCTTCTGTGTAGTTTTTATTTGAAGATATATCTTTCTCCATGATGGGCCTCAAATCCCTCCAAATGTCCACTTTCAGATTCTACAAAAAGAGTGTTTCAAAACTGCTCCATCAAAAGTAAAGTTCAACTCTGTCATTTGAATGCACAGATCAGAAAGTAGTTTCACAGAATGTTTCTGTGTATTTGTATTTGAAGATATTCCTTTTTCCTGGATAGGCGACAAAGCGCTCCAAATGTCCACATGCAGATCCTACAAATAGAGTGTTTCAAAACTGTTTCATCAAAGGTAATGTTCATCTCTGTTATTTGAACGAAGAGATCAGAGAGAAGTTTCACAGAATGCTGCTGTGTAGTTTTTATTTGAAGGTATTCCTTTTTCCATGATAGGCCTCATAGCGCTCCAAATGTCCACTTGCGGTTTATACAGAAAGAGTGTTTCAAAACTCCTCAATCTAAAGTAAGGTTCAACTCTGTTAGTTGAATGCACAGATCAGAAAGAAGTTTCACAGAATGCTTCTGTGTAGTTTTTATTTGAAATTATGCCTTTTTCCACGAAAGGCCTCATAGCGCTCCAAATGTCAACTTGCAGTTTATACAAAAACAGAGTTTCAAAACTCCTCAATGAAAAGTAACTTTCAACTCTGTTAGTTTAATGTGAAGACCAGAAAGAAGTTTCACAGAATGCTTCTGTGTAGTTTTTATTTGAAGATATTCCTTTTTCCACGTTAGGCCTCAAAGCGCTTCAAATGTCCACTTCCAGATTCTACAAACAGAGTGTTTCAATCCTGCTCCATCTAAAGTAAGGTTCAACTCTGTAAGTTGAATCCACAGATCAGAGAGTAGTTTCTCAGAATGCTTCTCTGTAGTTTTTATTTGAAGATATTCCTATTACCACGATAGGCCTCATAGCCCTCCAAATGTCTACTTTCAGTTTATACCAAAAGAGTGTTTCAAAACTCCTCAATCAAAAGTAAGGTTCAAATCTCTTAGTTGAATGCACAGATCAGAAAGAAGTTTCACAGAATGCTTCTGAGTAGTTTTTATTTGAAGATATTCTTTTTCCACATTAGGCCTCATAGCGTTCCAAATGTCCACTTGCAGTTTATACAGAAAGAGTGTTTCAAAACTCCTCAATCAAAAGTAAGATTCAAATAAGTTAGTTGAATGCACAGCTCAGAAAGAAGTTTCACAGAATGCTTCTGTTTAGTTTTTATTTCAAGATATTTCTTTTTCCACGATAGGCGTCATAGCACTCCCAATGTTCACTTGCAGTTAATACAGAAAGAATGTTTCTAAACTACTCAATCAAAAGTAAGATTCAAACCTCTTAGATGAATGCACAGATCAGAAAGAAGTTTCACAGAATCCTTCTGTGTAGTTTTTATTTGAAGATATTACTTTTTCCACGATAGGCCTCATAACGCACAAAACGTCCACTTGCCGTTTATACAGAAAGAGTGCTTCAAGACTCCTCAAACAAAAGTAAAGTTCAACTCCATTTGTTGAATGCACAGATCAGAAAGAATTTTCACAGAATGCTTCTCTGTAGTTTTTATTTGAAAATATTCCTTTTTCCACGATAGGCCTCATAGCGCTCCAAATGTCCACTTGCAGTTTATACAGAAACAGTGTTTCAAAACTCCTCCATCAAAATTAAGGTCCAACTCTGTTAGTAGAATGCACAGATCAGAAAGAAGTTTCACAGAATGCTTCTGTGTAGTTTTTATTTGAATATATTCCTTTTTCCACGATAGGCCGTGTAGCACTCAAAATGTCCACCTTCAGTTTCTACAGAAAGACTGTTTCAAAACTCCTCAATCAAAAGTAAGGTTCAACTCTGTTAGTTGAATGCACAGCTCAGAAAGAAGATTCACAGAATGCTTCTGAGTAGTTCTTAATTGAAGATATTCCTTTTTCCAAAATAGGATGCTTAGCGCTCCCCATATCCACTTGCAGTTTCTCCAGAAAGAGTGTTTCAAAACTCCTCAATCAAAAGTAAATTTCAACTCTGTTATTTGAATGCACAGATCAGAAAAAATGTTTCAATGAATGCTTCTGTGTAGCTTTTATATGAAGGTATTCCTTTTTCCACGATAGGCCTCAATATTCTCCAAATGTCCACTTGCAGATTCTACAAAAAGAGTGTTTCAAAACTGCTCAATCAAAAGAAAGGTCCTACTCTGTTAGATGAAAGCACAGATCAGAAAGTGGTTTCACGGAATGCTTCCATGTACTTTTAAGGGGAAGATATTTCATTTTACATGGCATGCCTCAATATTCTCCAAATATCCCCTTGCAGATTCTACAAAAAGAGTGTATCAAAACAGCTCAATCAAAAGAAAGCTTCAACTCAGTGAGATGAATGCACAGATTGGAAAGTAGTTTCACAGAATGCTTCTGTGTAGTTTTTATTTGAAGATATATCTTTCTCCATGATAGGCCTCTAATCCCTCCAAATGTCCACTTTCAGATTCTACAAATAGAGTGTTTCAAAACTGCTCCATCAAAAGTAAAGTTCAACTCTGTCATTTGAATGCACAGATCAGAAAGTAGTTTCACAGAATGTTTCTGTGTATTTGTATTTGAAGATATTCCTTTTTCCTGGATAGGCGTCAAAGCGCTCCAAATGTCCACATGCAGATTCTACAAATAGCGTGTTTCAAAACTGCTTCATCAAAGGTAATATTCATCTGTGTTAGTTGAACGAAGAGATCAGAGAGAAGTTTCACAGAATGTTGCTGTGTAGTTTTTATTTGAAGGTATTCCTTTTTCCACGATAGGCCTCATAGCGCTCCAAATGTCCACTTGTGGTTTATACAGCAAGAGTGTTTCAAAACTCCTCAATCTAAAGTAAGGTTCAAATCTGTTAGTTGAATGCACAGATCAGAAAGAAGTTTCACAGAATGCTTCTGTGTAGTTTTTATTTGAAAATATTCCTTTTTCCACGAAAGGCCTCATAGCGCTCCAAATGTCAACTTGCAGTTTATACAAAAAGAGAGTTTCAAAAATCCTCAATAAAAAGTAACGTTCAACTCTGTTAGTTTAATGTGCAGACCAGAAAGAAGTTTCACAGAATGCTTCTGTGTAGTTTTTATTTGAAGATATTCCTTTTTTCATGTTAGGCCTCAAAGCGCTTTAAATGTCCACTTCCAGATCCTACAAAGAGAGTGTTTCAATCCTGCTCCATCTAAAGTAAGCTTCAACTCTGTTAGTTGAATCCACAGATCAGAAAGTAGTTTCTCAGAATGCTTCTGTGTAGTTTCTATTTGAAGATATTCCTTTTTCCACGATAGGCCTGATAGCGCTCCAAATGTCGACTTGCAGTTTATACAGAAACAGTGTTTCAAAACTCCTCCATCAAAATTAAGGTCCAACACTGTTAGTTGAATTCACAGATCAGAAAGAAGTTTCACAGAATGGTTCTGTGTAGTTTTTATTTGAATATATTCCTTTTTCCACGATAGGCCGTGTAGCACTCAAAATGTCCACCTGCAGTTTCTACAGAAAGAGTGTTTCAAAACTCCTCAATCAAAAGTAAGGTTCAACTCTGTTAGTTGAATGCACAGCTCAGAAAGAAGATTCACAGAATGCTTCTGCGTAGTTCTTAATTGAAGATATTCCTTTTTCCAAAATAGGATGCTTAGTGCTCCCCATATCCATTTGCAGTTTCTCCAGAAAGAGTGTTTCAAAACTCCTCAATCAAAAGTAAGGTTCAACTCTGTTATTTGAATGCACAGATCAGAAAAAAAGTTTCAATGAATGCTTCTGTGTCGCTTTTATATGAAGGTATTCCTTTTTCCACGATAGGCCTCAATATTCTCCAAATGTCCACTTGCAGATTCTACAAAAAGAGTGTTTCAAAACTGCTCAATCAAAATAACGGTCTTACTCTGTTAGATGAAAGCACAGATCAGAAAGTGGTTTCACGGAATGCTTCCGTGTAGTTTTAAGGGGAAGATATTTCATTTTCCACGGCATGCTTCAATATTCTCCAAATATCCCCTTGCAGATTCTACAAAAAGAGTGTATCAAAACAGCTCAATCAAAAGAAAGCTTCAACTCAGTGAGATGAATGCACAGATTGGAAAGTAGTTTCACAGAATGCTTCTATATAGTTTTTATTTGAAGATATATCTTTCTCCATGATAGGCCTCAAATCCCTCCAAATGTCCACTTTCAGATTCTACAAATAGAGTGTTTCAAAACTGCTCCATCAAAAGTAAAGTTCAACTCTGTCATTTGAATGCACAGAACAGATAGTAGTTTCACAGAATGTTTCTCTGTGTTTGTATTTGAAGATATTCCTTTTTCCTGGATAGGCGTCAAAGCGCTCCAAATGTCCACATGCAGATTCTACAAATAAAGTGTTTCAAAACTGCTTCATCAAAGGTAATGTTCATCTCTGTTAGTTGAACGAAGAGATCAGAGGGAAGTGTCACAGAATGCTGCTGTGTAGTTTTTATTTGAAGATATTACTTTTTCCACGATAGGCCTCATAGCGCTCCAAATGTCCACTTGCGGTTTATACAGAAAGAGTGTTTCAAAACTCCTCAATCTAAAGTAAGTTTCAACTCTGTTAGTTGAATGCACAGATCAGAAAGAAGTTTCACAGAATGCTTCTGTGTAGTTTTTATTTGAAAATATTCCTTTTTCCATGAAAGGCCTCATAGCGCTCCAAATGTCAACTTGCAGTTCATACAAAAAGAGAGTTTCAAAACTCCTCAATAAAAAGTAACGTTCAACTCTGTTAGTTTACTGTGCAGACCAGAAAGAAGTTTCACAGAATGCTTCTGTGTAGTTTTTATTTGAAGATATTCCTTTTTCCATGTTAGGCCTCTAAGCGCTTCAAATGTCCACTTCCAGATTCTACAAACACAGTGTTTCAATCCTGCTCCATCTAAAGTAAGGTTCAACTCTGTTAGTTGAATCCACAGATCAGAAAGTAGTTTCTCAGAATGCTTCTCTGTAGTTTTTATTTGAAGATATTCCTATCACCACGATAGGCCTCATAGCCCTTCAAATGTCTACTTTCAGTTTATACCAAAACAGGGTTTCAAAACTCCTCAATAAAAAGTAAGGTTCAAATCTGTTAGTTGAATGCACAGATCAGAAAGAAGTTTCACAGAATGCTTCTGAGTAGTTTTTGTTTGAAGATATTCTTTTTCCACTTTAGGCCTCATAGCGTTCCAAATGTCCACTTGCTGTTTATACAGAAAGAGTGTTTCAAAACTCCTCAATCAAAAGTAAGATTCAACTATGTTAGTTGAATGCACAGCTCAGAAAGAAGTTTCACAGAATGCTTCTGTTTAGTTTTTATTTGAAGATATTTCTTTTTCCACGATAGGCCTCATAGCACTCTCAATGTCCACTTGCAGTTAATACAGAAAGAATGTTTCTAAACTCCTCAATCAAAAGTAAGGTTCAAATCTCTTAGGTGAATGCACAGATCAGAAAGAAGTTTCACAGAATCCTTCTATGTAGTTTTTATTTGAAGATATTACTTTTTCCAAGATAGGCCTCATAACACACAAAACGTCCACTTGCCGTTTATACAGAAAGAGTGCTTCAAGACTCCTCAATCAAAAGTAAAGTTCAAGTCCGGTAGTTGAATGCACAGATCAGAAAGAATTTTCACAGAATGCTTCTCTGTAGTTTTTATTTTAAGATATTCCTTTTTCCACGATAGGCCTCATAGCGCTCCAAATGTCCCCTTGCAGTTTATACAGAAAAAGTGTTTCAAAACTCCTCTATCAAAAGTAAGGTCCAACTCTGTTAGTTGAATGCACAGATCAGAAAGAAGTTTCACAGAATGCTTCTGTGTAGTTGTTATTTGAATATATTCCTTTTTCCACGATAGGCCGTGTAGCACTCAAAATGTCCACCTGCAGTTTCTACAGAAAGACTGTTTCAAAACTCCTCAATCAAAAGTAAGGTTCAACTCTGTTAGTTGAATGCACAGCTCGGAAAGAAGATTCACAGAATGCTTCTGTGTAGTTCTTAATTGAAGATATTCCTTTTTCCACGATAGACCGCTTAGCGTTCCCAATGTCCACTTGCAGTTTCTACAGAAAGAGTGTTTCAAAACTCCTCAATCAAAAGTAAGGTTCAAATCTGTTAGTTGAATGCACAGGTCAGAAAGAGTTTCAATGAATGCTTCTTTGTATTTTTATATGAAGGTCTTCCTTTTTCACGATAGGCTTCTCAGTGCTTCAAATGTCCACTTGCATTTTCTACAGAAAGAGTGTTTCAAAACTCCTCAATCAAAAGTAAGGTTCAAATCTGTTAGTTGAATGCACAGGTCGGAAAGAGTTTCAATGAATGCTTCTGTGTACTTTTTATATGAAGGTCTTCCTTTTTCACGATAGGCCTCTCAGTGCTTCAAATGTCCACTTGCATTTTCTACAGAAAGAGTTTTTCAAAACTCCCCAATCAATAGTAAGTTTCATCTTTGTTAGTTGAATGCACAGATCAGATAGAAGTTTCATAGAATTCTTCTGTGTAGTTTTTATTTGAAGATATTCCTTTTTCCACTATAGGCCTCTTAGCGCTCCAAATGACCACTTGCATTTTCTACAGAAAGAGTGTTTCAAAACTCCTCAATCAAAAGTGCGGTTCAACTCTGTTAGTTGAATGCAGAAATCAGAAAGAATTTTCACAGAATGCTTCTCTGTAGTTTTTATTTGAAGATCTTCCTTTCTCCACGATAGGCCTCTCAGCGCTCCAAATGTCCACTTGCAGTTTAAACAGAAAGAGTGTTTCAAAACTCCTCCATCAAAAGTAAGGTTCAACTCTGTTACTTGAATGCACAGATCAGAAAGAAGTTTCACAGAATGCTTCTTTTTAGTTTTATTTGAAGATAGTCCTTTTTCCACGATAGACCTCTTAGCGCTCCAATTGTCTACTTGCAGTTTCTACAGAAAGAGTTTTCAAAACTCCTCAATCAAAAGTAAGGTTCAAATCTGTTAGTTCAATGCACAGATCGGAAAGAAGTTTCACAGAATGCTTCTGTGTACTTTTTATTTGAAGATATTACTTTTTCCACGATAGGCCGCCTAGCGCACAAAATGTCCACTTGCAGTTTCTACAGAAAGAGAGTTTCAAAACTCCTCAATCAAAAGTAAGGTTCAACTCTTAGTTGAATGCACAGCTCAGAAAGAAGATTCACAGAATGCTTCTGCGTAGTTCTTAATTGAAGATATTCCTTTTTCCACAATAGGATGCTTAGCGCTCCCAATATCCACTTGCAGTTTCTCCAGAAAGAGTGTTTCAAAACTCCTCAATCAAAAGTAAGGTTCAAGTCTGTTCTTTGAATGCACAGATCGGAAAAAAAGTTTCAATGAATGCTTCTGTGTAGCTTTTATATGAAGGTATTCCTTTTTCCAAGATAGGCCTCAATATTCTCCAAATGTCCACTTGCAGATTCTACAAAAAGAGTGTTTCAAAACTGCTCAATCAAAATAAAGGTCCTACTCTGTTAGATGAAAGCACAGATCAGAAAGTGGTTTCACGGAATGCTTCCGTGTAGTTTTAAGGGGAAGATATTTCATTTTACACAGCATGCCTCAATATTCTCCAAATATCCCCTTGCAGATTCTATAAAAAGAGTGTTTCAAAACAGCTCAATCAAAAGAAAGCTTCAACTCAGTGAGGTGAATGCACAGATTGGAAAGTAGTTTCACAGAATGCTTCTGTGTAGTTTTTATTTGAAGATATATCTTTCTCCATGATAGGCCTCTAATCCCTCCAAATGTCCACTTTCAGATTCTACAAATAGAGTGTTTCAAAACTGCTCCATCAAAAGTAAAGTTCAACTCTGTCATTTGAATGCACAGATCAGAAAGTAGTTTCACAGAATGTTTCTGTGTATTTGTATTTGAAGATATTCCTTTTTCCTGGATATTCATCAAAGCACTCCAAATGTCCACATGCAAATTCTACAAATAGTGTGTTTCAAAACTGCTTCATCAAAGGTAATGTTCATCTCTGTTAGTTGAACGAAGAGATCAGAGAGAAGTTTCACAGAATCCTGCTGTGTAGTTTTTATTTGAAGGTATTCCTTTTTCCACGATAGGCCTCATAGCACTCCAAATGTCCACTTGCGGTTTATACAGCAAGAGTGTTTCAAAACTCCTCAATCTAAAGTAAGTTTCAACACTGTTAGTTGAATGCACAGATCAGAAATAAGTTTCACAGATTGCTTCTGTGTAGTTTTTATTTGAAAATATTTCTTTTTCCACGAAAGGCCTCATAGCTCTCCACATGTCAACTTGCAGTTTATACAAAAAGAGAGTTTCAAAACTCCTCAATGAAAAGTAACTTTCAACTCTGTTAGTTTAATGTGCAGACCAGAAAGAAGTTTCACAGAATGCTTCTGTGTAGTTTTTATTTCAAGATATTCCTTTTTCCACGTTAGGCCTCAAAGCGCTTCAAATGTCCACTTCCAGATTCTACAAACAGAGTGTTTCAATCCTGCTCCATCTAAAGTAAGTTTCAACTCTGTAAGTTGAATCCACAGATCGAAAGCAGTTTCTCAGAATGCTTCTGAGTAGTTTTTATTTGAAGATATTTCTTTTTCCACGATAGGCCTCATAGCGCTCTCAATGTCCACTTGCAGTTGATACAGAAAGAATTTTTCTAAACTCCTCAATCAAAAGTACGGTTCAAATCTCTTAGGTGAATGCACAGATCAGAAAGAAGTTTCACAGAATCCTTCTGTGTAGTTTTTATTTGAAGATATTCCTTTTTCCACGATAGACCGCTTAGCGTTCCAAATGTCCACTTGCAGTTTCTACAGAAAGAGTGCTTCAAGGCTCCTCAATCAAAAGTAAAGTTCAACTCCGTTAGTTGAATGCACAGATCGGAAAGAATTTTCACAGAATGCTTCTCTGTAGTTTTTATTTGAAGATATTCCTTTTTCCACGATAGGCCTCATAGCGCTCCAAATGTCCACTTGCAGTTTATACAGAAACAGTGTTTCAAAACTCCTCTATCAAAAGTAAGGTCCAACTCTGTTAGTTGAATGCACAGATCAGAAAGAAGTTTCACAGAATGCTTCTGTGTAGTTTTTCTTTGAATATATTACTTTTTCCACGATAGGCCGCGTAGCACTCAAAATGTCCACATGCAGTTTCTACAGAAAGACTGTTTCAAAACTCCTCAATCAAAAGTAAGCTTCAACTCTGTTAGTTGAATGCACAGCTCAGAAAGAAGATTCACCGAATGCTTCTGTGTAGTTCTTCATTGAAGATATTCCTTTTTCCACGATAGACCGCTTAGCTTTCCCAATGTCCACTTGCAGTTTCTACAGAAAGAGTGTTTCAAAACTCTTCAATCAAAAGTAAGGTTCAAATCTGTTAGTTTAATGCACAGGTCGGAAAGAGTTTCAATGAATGCTTCTGTGTACTTTTTATATGAAGGTCTTCCTTTTTCACGATAGGCCTCTCAGTGCTTCAAATGTCCACTTGATTTTCTACAGAAAGAGTGTTTCAAAACTCCCCAATCAATAGTAAGGTTCATGTCTGTTAGTTGAATGCAAAGATCAGATAGAAGTTTCATAGAATTCTTCTGTGTAGTTTTTATTTGAAGATATTCCTTTTTCCACTATAGGCCTCTTAGCGCTCCAAATGTCCACTTGCAGTTTCTACAGAAAGAGTGTTTCAAAACTCCTCAATCAAAATTGTGGTTCAACTCTGTTAGTTGAATGCACAAATCAGAAAGAATTTTCACAGAATGCTTCTCTGTAGTTTTTATTTGAAGATATTCCTTTCTCCACTATAGGCCACTCAGGGCTCCAAATGTCCACTTGCAGTTTCTACAGAAAGAGTTTTCAAAACTCCTCAATCAAAAATAAGGTTCAAATCTGTTAGTTGAATGCACAGATTGGAAAGAAGTTTCACAGAATGCTTCTGTGTACTTTTTATTTGGAGATATTCCTTTTTCCACGATAGGCCTCTTAGTGCTCCAAATGTCCACTTGCAGTTTCTACAGAAAGAGTGTTTCAAAACTCCTTAATCAAAAGTAAGGTTTAACTCTGTTAGTTTAATGCACAGATCTGAAAGAAGTTTCACAGAATACTTCTTTGTAGTTTATATTTGATGTTATTCCTTTTTCCACGATAGGCCTATTAGCGCTCCGAATGTCCACTTGCAGTTTCTACAGAAAGAGTTTTTCAAAACTCGTCAATCAAAATTAAGATTCAACTCTGTTAGTTGAATGCACAGATCAGAAAGAAGTTTCACAGAATGCTTCTGTGTAGTTTTTATTTGAATATATTCCTTTTTCCACGATAGGCCACGTAGCACTCAAAATGTCCACTTGCAGTTTCTACAGAAAGAGTGTTTCAAAACTCCTCAATCAAAAGTAAGGTTCACCTCTGTTAGTTGAATGCACAGCTCAGAAAGAAGATTCACAGAATGCTTCTGCGTAGTTCTTAATTGAAGATATTCCTTTTTCCACAATAGGATGCTTAGTGCTCCCAATATCCACTTGCAGTTTCTCCAGAAAGAGTGTTTCAAAACTCCTCAATCAAAAGTAAGGTTCAACTCTGTTATTTGAATGCACAGATGGGAAAAAAAGTTTCAATGAATGCTTCTGTGTAGCTTTCATATGAAGGTATTCCTTTTTCCATGATAGGCCTCAATATTCTCCAAATGTCCACTTGCAGATTCTACAAAAATAGTGTTTAAAAATTGCTCAATCAAAATAAAGGTCCTACTCTGTTAGATGAAAGCACAGATCAGAAAGTGGTTTCACGGAATGCTTCCGTGTAGTTTTAAGGGGAAGATATTTCATTTTACACAGCATGCCTCAATATTCTCCAAATATCCCCTTGCAGATTCTACAAAAAGAGTGTTTCAAAACAGCTCAATCAAAAGAAAGCTTCAACTCAGTGAGGTGAATGCACAGATTGGAAAGTAGTTTCACAGAATGCTTCTGTGTAGTTTTTATTTGAAGATATATCTTTCTCCATGATGGGCCTCTAATCCCTCCAAATGTCCACTTTCAGATTCTACAAATAGAGTGTTTCAAAACTGCTCCATCAAAAGTAAAGTTCAACTCTGTCATTTGAATGCACAGATCAGAAAGTAGTTTCACAGAATGTTTCTGTGTATTTGTATTTGAAGATATTCCTTTTTCCTGGATATTCGTCAAAGCGCTCCAAATGTCCACATGCAGATTCTACAAATAGAGTGTTTCAAAACTGCTTCATCAAAGGTAATGTTCATCTCTGTTAGTTGAACGAAGAGATCAGAGAGAAGTTTCACAGAATGCTGCTGTGCAGTTTTTAGTTGAAGGTATTTCTTTTTCCACAATAGGCCTCATAGCGCTCCAAATGTCCACTTGCGGTTTATACAGAAAGAGTGTTTCAAAACTCTTCAATCTAAAGTAAGGTTCAACACTGTTAGTTGAATGCACAGATCAGAAAGAAGTTTCACAGAATGCTTCTGTGTAGTTTTTATTCGAAAATATTCCTTTTTCCACAAAAGGCCTCATAGCTCTCCACATGTCAACTTGCAGTTTATACAAAAAGAGAGTTTCAAAACTCCTCAATGAAAAGTAACGTTCAACTCTGTTAGTTTAATGTGCAGACCAGAAAGAAGTTTCACAGAATGCTTCTGTGTAGTTTTTATTTGAAGATATTCCTTTTTCCACGTTAGGCCTCAAAGCGCTTCAAATGTCCACTTCCAGATTCTACAAACAGAGTATTTCAATCCTGCTCCATCTAAAGTAAGGTTCCACTCTGTAAGTTGAATCCACAGATCGAAAGTAGTTTCTCAGAATGCTTCTGAGTAGTTTTTATTTGAAGATATTTCTTTTTCCATGATAGGCCTCATAGCGCTCTCAATGTCCACTTTCAGTTGATACAGAAAGAATATTTCTAAACTCCTCAATCAAAAGTACGGTTCAAATCTCTTAGGTGAATGCACAGATCAGAAAGAAGTTTCACCGAATCCTTCTGTGTAGTTTTTATTTGAAGATATTCCTTTTTCCACGATAGGCCTCATAACGCACAAAACGTCCACTTGCCGTTTATACAGAAAGAGTGCTTCAAGACTCCTCAATCAAAAGTAAAGTTCAAGTCCGGTAGTTGAATGCACAGATCAGAAAGAATTTTCACAGAATGCTTCTCTGTAGTTTTTATTTGAAGATATTCCTTTTTCCACGATAGGCCTCATAGCGCTCCAAATGTCCACTTGCAGTTTATACAGAAACAGGGTTCCATACTCCTCTATCAAAAATAAGGTCCAACTCTGTTAGTTGAATGCACAGATCAGAAAGAAGTTTTACAGAATGCTTCAGTGTAGTTTTTATTTGAATATATTCCTTTTTCCACGATAGGCCACGTAGCACTCAAAATGTCCACCTGCAGTTTCTACAGAAAGACTGTTTCAAAACTCCTCAATCAAAAGTAAGGTTCAACTCTGTTAGTTGAATGCACAGCTCGGAAAGAAGATTCACAGAATGCTTCTGTATAGTTCCTAATTGAAGATATTCCTTTTTCCACGATAGACCGCTTAGCATTCCCAATGTCCACTTGCAGTTTCTACAGAAAGAGTGTTTCAAAACTCCTCAATCAAAAGTAAGGTTCTAATCTGTTAGTTGAATGCACAGGTCGGAAAGAGTTTCAATGAATGCTTTTGTGTACTTTTTATATGAAGGTCTTCCTTTTTCACGATAGGCCTCTCAGTGCTTCAAATGTCCGCTTGCATTTTCTACAGAAAGAGTGTTTCAAAACTCCCCAATCAATAGTAAGGTTCATCTCTGTTAGTTGAATGCACAGATCAGATAGAAGTTTCATAGAATTCTTCTGTGAAGTTTTTATTTGAAGATATTCCTTTTTCCACTATAGGCCTCTTAGCGCTCCAAATGTCCACTTGCAGTTTCTACAGAAAGAGTGTTTCAAAACTCCTCAATCAAAAGTGTGGTTCAACTCTGTTAGTTGAATGCACAAATCAGAAAGGATTTTCACAGAATGCTTCTCTGTAGTTTTTATTTGAAGGTATTCCTTTCTCCACGATAGGACTCTCAGTGCTCCAAATGTCCACTTGCAGTTTAAACAGAAAGAGTGTTTCAAAACTCCTCCATCAAAAGTAAGGTTCAACTCTGTTAGTTGAATGCACAGATCAGCAAGGAGTTTCACAGAATGCTTCTTTTTAGTTTTATTTGAAGATATTCCTTTTTCCACAGTAGACCTCTTAGCGCTCCAAATGTCTACTTGCAGTTTCTACAGAAAGAGTTTTCAAAACTCCTCAATCAAAAGTAAGGTTCAAATCTGTTAGTTGAATGCACAGATAGGAAAGAAGTTTCACAGAATTCTTCTGTGTACTTTTTATTTGAAGATATTCCTTTTTCCACATTAGGCCTCAAAGCGCTTCAAATGTCCACTTCCAGATTCTACAAACAGAGTGTTTCAATCCTGCTCCATCTAAAGTAAGGTTCAACTCTGTTAGTTGAATCCACAGATCAGAAAGTAGTTTCTCAGAATGCTTCTCTGTAGTTTTTATTTGAAGATATTCCTATTACCACGATAGGCCTCATAGCCCTCCAAATGTCTACTTTCAGTTTATACCAAAAGAGTGTTTCAAAACTCCTCAATCAAAAGTAAGGTTCAAATCTGTTAGTTGAATGCGCAGATCAGATAGGCGTTTCACAGAATGCTTCTGAGTAGTTTTTATTTGAAGATATTCTTTTTCCACTTTAGGCCTCATTGCGTTCCAAATATCCACTTGCAGTTTATACAGAAAGAGTTTTTCAAAACTCCTCAATCAAAAGTAAGATTCAACTATGTTAGTTGAATGCACAGCTCAGAAATAAGTTTCACAGAATGCTTCTGTTTAGTTTTTATTTGAAGATATTTCTTTTTCCATGATAGGCCTCATAGCGCTCTCAATGTCCACTTGCAGTTAATACAGAAAGAATGTTTCTCAACTCCTCAATCAAAACTAAGGTTCAAATCTCTTAGGTGAATGCACAGTTCAGAAAGAAGTTTCACTTAATCCTTCTGTGTAGTTTTTATTTGAAGATATTCCTTTTTCCACGATAGGCCTCATAACGCACAAAACGTCCACTTGCTGTTTATACAGAAAGAGGGCTTCAAGACTCCTCAATCAAAAGTAAAGTTCAACTCCGTTAGTTGAATGCACAGATCAGATAGTAGTTTCACAGAATGCTTCTCTGTAATTTTTATTTGAAGATATTCCTTTTTCCACAATAGGCCTCTTAGTGCTCCAAATGTCCACTTGCTGTTTCTACAGAGAGAGTGTTTCAAAACTCCTTAATCAAAAGTAAGGTTTAACTCTGTTAGTTAAATGCACAGATCTGAAAGATGTTTCACAGAATACTTCTTTGTATTTTATATTTGATGTTATTCCTTTTTCCACGATAGGCCTATTAGCACTCCGAATGTCCACTTGCAGTTTCTACAGAAAGAGTTTTTCAAAACTCCTCAGTCAAAAGTAAGGTTCAACTCTGTTATTTGAATGCACAGATCATAAAGAAGTTTCACAGAATGCTTCTGTGTAGTTTTTATTTGAATATATTCCTTTTTCCACGATAGGCCGCGTAGCGCTAAAAATGTCCACTTGCAGTTTCTACAGAAAGAGTGTTTCAGAACTCCTCAATCAAAAGTAAGGTTCAACTCTGTTAGTTGAGTGCACAGCTCAGAAAGAAGATTCACAGAATGCTTCTGCATAGTTCTTAAGTGAAGATATTCCTTTTTCCACAATAGGCCGCTTAGCGCTCCAAATATCCACTTGCAGTTTATGCAGATAGAGTGTTTCAAAACTCCTCAATCAACAGTAAGGTTAAACTCTGTTATTTGAATGCACAGATTGGAAAAAAAGTTTCAATGAATGCTTCTGTGTAGCTTTTATATGAAAGTATTCCTTTTTCCATGATAGGCCTCAATATTCTCCAAATGTCCACTTGCAGATTCTACAAAAAGAGTGTTTCAAAACTGCTCAATCAAAAGAAAGGTCCTACTCTGTTAGATGAAAGCCCAGATCAGAAAGAGGTTTCAGGGAATGCTTTTGTGTAGTTTTAAGTGGAAGATATTTCATTTTCCACGGCATGCCTCAATATTTTCCAAATATCCCCTTGCAGATTCTACAAAAAGAGTGTTTCAAAACAGCTCAATCAAAAGAAAGCTTCAACTCAGTGAGATGAATGCACAGATTGTAAAGTAGTTTCACAGAATGCTTCTGTGTAGTTTTTATTTGAAGATATACCTTTCCCCATGATAGGCCTCAAATCCCTCCAAATGTCCACTTTCAGATTCTACAAATAGAGTGTTTCAAAACTGCTCCATCAAAAGTAAAGTTCAACTCCGTTATTTGAATGCACAGATCAGAAAGTAGTTTCACAGAATGTTTCTGTGTATTTGTATTTGACGATATTCCTTTTTCCTGGATAGGCATCAAAGCACTCCAAATGTCCACATGCAGATTCTACAAATAGAGTGTTTCAAAACTGCTTCATCAAAGGAAATGTTCATCTCTGTTAGTTGAACGAAGAGATCAGAGAGAAGTTTCACAGAATGCTGCTGTGTAGTTTTTATTTGAAGGTATTTCTTTTTCCACGATAGGCCTCATAGCGCTCCAAATGTCCACTTGCGGTTTATACAGAAAGAGTGTTTCAAAACTCCTCAATCTAAAGTAAGGTTCAACTCTGTTAGTTGAATGCACAGATCAGAAAGAAGTTTCACAGAATGCTTCTGTGTAGTTTTTATTTGAAAATATTCCTTTTTCCACGAAAGGCCACATAGCACTCCAAATGTCAACTTGCAGTTTATACAAAAAGAGAGTTTCAAAACTCCTCAATGAAAAGTAATGTTCAACTCTGTTAGTTTAATATGCAGACCAGAAAGATGTTTCACAGAATGCTTCTGTGTAATTTTTATTTGAAGATATTCCTTTTACCATGATAGTCCACAAATCGCTCCAAATGTCCACTTGCAGATTTTACAAATAGAGTTTTTCAAACCCACTCCATCAAAAGTAAGGTTCAACTCTGTTAGTTGAATGCGCAAATCAGAAAGAAGTTTCTCAGAATGCTTCTGTGTAGTTTTTATTTGAAGATATTCCTTTTTCCACGAAAGGCCACATAGCACTCCAAATGTCAACTTGCAGTTTATACAAAAAGAGAGTTTCAAAACTCCTCAATGAAAAGTAACGTTCAACTCTGTTAGTTTAATATGCAGACCAGAAAGATGTTTCACAGAATGCTTCTGTGTAATTTTTATTTGAAGATATTCCTTTTACCATGATAGTCCACAAATCGCTCCAAATGTCCACTTGCAGATTTTACAAATAGAGTTTTTCAAACCCACTCCATCAAAAGTAAGGTTCAACTCTGTTAGTTGAATGTGCAAATCAGAAAGAAGTTTCTCAGAATGCTTCTGTGTAGTTTTTATTTGAAGATATTCCTTTTTCCACGATAGGCCTCACAGCGCTCCAAATGTCCACTTGCAGTTTATACAGAAACAGTGTTTCAAAACTCCTCTATCAAAAGTATGGTTCAACTCTGTTGGTTGAATGAACTTATCAGAAAGAAGTTTCACAGAATGCTTCTGTGTAGTTTTTATTTGAAGATACTTCTGTTTCCACGATAGGCCTCATAATGCTCCAATTGTCCACTTGCAGTTTATATAGAGTTTTTCAAAACTCCTCAATCAAAAGTAAGGTTCAACTCTGTTAGTTGCATGCACAGATCAGAAAGAATTTTCACAGAATTCTTCTGTGTAGTTTTTATTTGAAGACATTCCTTTTTCCAAGATAGGCATCAAAGCACTCCAAATATCCACTTTCAGATTCTACAAATAGAGTGTTTCAAAACTGCTTCATCAAAAGTAAGGTTCAAAACTGTTAGTTGAATGCACAGATCAGAAAGAAGTTTCAGAGAATGCTTCTCTGTAGTTATTTGAGGATATTCCTTTTTACACATTGGCCGCATAGCGCTCCAAATATCTACTTTCAATTTATACAGAAAGAGTGTTTCAAAACTCCTCAATCAAAAGTAAGGTTCAACTCTGCTAGTTGAATGCACAGATCAGAAAGAAGTTTCACATAATGCTTCTGTGTAGTTTTTATTTGATGATATTCCTTTATCCACGATAGGCCTCATAGCACTCCAAATGTCAATCGCAGTTTATATAGAAAAATGTTTCAAAACTAATCAATCAAAAGTAAGTTTCAACTCTATTAGTTGAATGCACAGATCAGAAAGAAGTTTCACAGAATGCTTCTGTGTAGTTTTTATTTGAAGATATTCCTTTTTCCACAATAGGCCCCATAGCGCTCAAAAAGTCCACTTGCAGTTGATACAGAAAGAGTGTTTCAAAACTCGTCAATCAAAGCTAAGGTTAAACTCTGTTATTTGAAAGCACAGATCAGAAACAAATTTCACAGAATGCTCCTCTGTCGTTTTTATTTGAAGATATTCCTTTTTCCACGATAGGCCTCACAGGGCTCCAAATGTCCACTTGCCGTTTTTACAGAAAGAGTGTTTCAAAACTCCTTAATCAAAAGTAATGTTCAACTCTGTTAGTTGAATGTACAGATCAGAAAGAAGTTTTACAGAATGCTTCTGTGTAGTTTCCATTTGAAGATATTCCTTTTTCCACGACAGGCCTCATATCGCTCCAAATGTCCACTTGCAGATTCTACAAATTGAGTGTTTCAAACATGCTCCATCAAAAGTACGGTTCAACTCTGTTAGTTGAATGCACAGATCAGAAAGAAGTTTCACAGAATGCTTCTGTGTAGTTTTTATTTGAAGGTATTCCTTTTCGTACGATAGGCCTCATTGCTATCGAAATGTCCACTTGCAGTTTTTAAAGAAGGAGTGTTTCAAAACTCCTCAATCAAAAGTAAGGTTCAACTCTGTTAGTTGCATGCACAGTTCAGAAAGAAGTCTCACAGAATGCTTCTGTGTAGTTTTTATTTGAAGATATTCCTTTATCCTCGATAGGCATCATAGCGTTCCAAATGTCCACTTGCAGTTTATACAGAAAGAGTGTTTCAAATCTCTTCTATCAAAAGTAAGGATAAACTCTGTTAGTTAAAGGTGCAGATCAGAAAGAAGTTTCACTGATTGCTTCTGGGTAGTTTTTATTTGAAGATATTCTTTTTTCCATGATATGCCTCAAAGCGCTCCAAATGTCCACTTGTAGATTCTACATATAGAGTGTTTCAAAACTGCTCCAGCAAAAGTAAGATTCAACTCTGTTTGTTTTATGCAGTAATCGGAAAGAAGTTTCACAGAATGCTTTTGTGTAGTTTTTATTTGAAGATATTCCTTTTTCCACGATAGGCCGCATAACGCTCCAAATGTCCACTTGCAGTTTATACAGAAAGAGTGTTTTAAAACCCCTCCATCATATGTAATGTTCAACTCTCTTAGTTGAACGCACAGATCAGAAAGGAGTTTCATAGAACGCTTCCGTGTAGTTTTTATTTGAAGATATTCATTTTTCCATGATATGCCTCATAGCGCTCCAAATGTCCACTTGCAGTTTACACAGGAAGAGTGTTTCAAAACTCCTCAATCAAAAGTAAGGTTCAACTCTGTTAGTTGAATGCACAGATCAGTATGAAGTTTCACAGAATGCTTCTGTGTAGTTTTTACTTGAAGATTTTCCTTTTTCCATGATAGGCCTCAAAGCGCTCCAAATGTCCACTTGCATATTCTACAAATAGAGTGTTTCAAAACTGCTCCATCAAAAGTAAGGTTCAACTCTGTTAGTTGAATGCACAGATCAGAAGGAAGTTTCACAGAATGCTTCTGTGTAGTTTTTATTTGAAGATATTCCTTTTTCCACAATAGGCCTCATAAGGCTCCAAATGAACAATTGCAGTTTATACAGAAAGAGTGTTTCAAAACTACTCAATCAAAAGTAAGGTTCAAATCGGTGATTTGAATGCACAGATCAGAAAGAAGTTTCACAGAATGCTTCTGTGTAGTTTTTATTTGAAGATATTCCTTTTTCCATGATAGGCCTCGTAGCGCTCCAAATGTCCACTTGCAGCTTATACAGAAAGAGTGTTTCAAAACTCCTCAATCAAAAGTAACGTTTGACTCTGTTAGTAGAATGTGCAGATCAGAAAGAAGTTTCACAGAATGCTTCTGTGTAGTGTTAGTGGGAAGATATGTCGTTTCACAACGTATGCCTCAATATTCTCCAAATATCCACTTGCAGATTCCCCAAAAAGATTGTTTCGGCCAGGCGCGGTGGCTCATGCTTGTAATCCCAGCACTTTGGGAGGCCGAGGCATGCGGATCACGAGGTCAGGAGATCGAGACCACAGTGAAATCCTGTCTCTACTAAAAAAAAAATATATAAAAAAATCAGCCGGGCGTGGTGGCGGGCGCCTGTAGTCCCAGCTACTCGGAGAGGCTGAGGCAGGAGAATGGCATGAACCCGGGAGGCAGAGCTTGCAGTGAGCCAAGATTGTGCCACTGCACTCCAGCCTGGGCAGCAGAGCAGTACTCCGCCTAAAAAAAAAAAAAAAAAAAAAAAAGTGTGTTTCAAAACAGCTCAATTCAAAGAAAGGTTCAACTCAGTGAGACGAATTCGCAGATCAGAAGGAAGCTTCACAGAATGCTTCTGTGTAGTTTTTATTTGAAGATATACCTTTTTCCATGATAGGCCTCAGAGTGCTCCAAATGTCCACTTGCAGATTCTACAAATAGAATTTTTCAAACCTGCTCAGTCAAAAGAAAGGTTCTACTCTGTGACATGAATGAACAGAATAGAAGGAAGTTTCACAGAATACTTCAATGTTGTTTTTATGGGAAGATATTTCGTTTTTAACCCTATGCTTCAAAGTTCTCCCAATGTCCACTTGCAGATTCTACAAAAAGCGTGTTTCAATACTGCTCAAAGTAAATTTCAACTCTGTTAGACAAATGCACATATCAGAAAGAAGTTTCACAGTATGCTTCCGTGTAGTATTTTTGGGAAGATATTTCTTTTTTCACCCTTGGCCTCAATGCTCTAGTAATGTCCAATTGCAGTTTCTATGAAAAGCCTGTTTCAAAGCTGCACAATCAAGAGAAAATTTCCATTCTCAGAGATGAATGCACAATTCTTAAAGAAGATTCACAGATTACTTCTGTATAGTTTTTATCTGAAGATATTCATTTTTCCATGATAGATCTCAAATCGCTCGAAAAGTCCACTTGCTGTTTAAACAGAAAGAGTGTTTCAAAACTACTCAATCAAAAGAAAGGTTCAACTCTGTGAGATGAATGCAGAGAATAGAAAATTTCACAGAAGTATTCTGTGTTATTTTTACTTGAAGATATTTCATTTTACACCACAGGCCCCCAAGATCTCCAAATATCCATGTGCAGATTAAACAAAAAGAGTGTTTCAAAACTGCTCAATCAAAAGAAATGTTCTACTCTGATGAATGCACAGATCAGAAAGTAGTTTCACAGAATGCTTATGTGTAGTTTTAATGGGAAGGTATTTCGTTTTTCACCGTTGCCCTCTATGATTTGCAAATATCCACTTGCAGATTCTCCAAAAAGGGTGTTTCAAACAGCTCAATCAAAAGAAAGGTTCAACTCAGTGAAATGAATGCACAAATTGGAAAGAAGTTTCACAGAATGCTTCTGTGTAGTTGTTATTTGAAGATATACCTTTTTCCACGATAGACCTCAAAGCTCTCCAAATGTCCAGTTGCAGATTCTACAAAAATAGAGTTACAAAACTGCTCAATCAAAAGAAAGGTTCTACTCTGTGAGATGAATGAACAGAACAGGCAGAAGTTTCACAAAATGCTCCTGTGTAGACTTAGGGGAAGATAATTAGTTTTTCACCGCATGACTCAATGTTCTCCAAATGTACACTTGCAGATTCTACAAAAAGAGTTTTCAAAACTGCTCAATCAAAAGAAAGGTTCATCTCAGTCAGATTAATGCAAAGATCTGAAGGAAGTTTCACCACAGAATGCTTCCGAGTAGTTTTCATTTGAAGATATAACTTTTTTCAAGATAGGCCTCATTGCGCTCCAAATGTCCACTTGCAGATTTTACAAAAAGAGTGTTTGAAAACTGCTCAGTCAACAGAAAGGTTCTACTCTGTGAGATGAATGAACAGAATAGAAAGAAGTTTCACAGAATGCTTCTGTGTAGTTTTTAGGGGAAGACATTTCGTTTTTCACCATAGACATCAATGTTCTCAAAATGTCCTCTTGCAGATTCTAGAAAAAGAGTGTTTCAAAACTGCTCAAATCAAAAGTAAGGTTTAACTCTTTAAAATGAATGCACAGATCTGAAAGTAGTTTCACAGAATGCCTCTGTGTAGTTTTTATTTGAAGGTATTCCTTTTTCCACGATAGGCCTCAAAGCACTCCAAATATCCAATTGCAGATTCTACAAAAGGAGAGTTTCAAAACTGCCCATTCAAAAGATAGTTTCTACTCTGTGAGATGAATGAACAGAATAGAAAGAAGTTTCAGAAAACGCTTCTCTGTTGTTTTTAGGGGAAGATATTTCGTTTTTCACCACAGGCCTCCATGATCTCCAAATGTCCACTTGCAGATTCTACAAAAAGGGTTTTTCAAAATTCCTCAATCAAAAGTAAGGTTCAACTCTTTTTGATGAATGCACAGATCAGAAAGAAGTTTCACACAATGCTTCCATGTAGTTTTTATAGGAAGATATTTCTTTTTTCACCATAGGCCTCAAAGCTCTAGAAATGTCCAATTGCAGATTTTACGAAAAGAGTGTTTCAAAACTGCTCAGTCAAAAGAAAGTTTCTACTCTGTGAGTTTAATGAACACAATAGAAAGAAGTTTCACAGAATGCGTCTGTGTAGTTTTCATGGGAAGATATTTCATTTTACACTGTAGGCCTCCATGTTCTCTAAATGTCCACTTGCAGATACTACAAAAAGAGTGTTTCAAAGCTGCTCAATCAAAAGTAAGGTTCAACTCTGTTAGTTGAATGCACAGATCAGAAAGAAGTTTCACAGAATGATTCAGTGTAGTTTTCATGGGAAGATATTTCTTTTTTCACCATAGGCCTCAATGCTCTAGAAATGTCCAATTGCAGATTCTACGAAAAGCCTGTTTCAAAGCTGCACAATCAAAAGAAAATTTCCACTCTCTGAGGTGAATGCACAGTTAATAGGGAAGTTTCACAGATTACTTCTGTGTAGTTTATATTTGAAGATATTCCATTTTCCACGATAGGCATCAAAGCGCTCCAAATGTCCACTTGCAGTTTATACAAAAAGAGTGTTTCAAAACTGCTCATTCAAAAGAAAGTTTCAACTCTGTGAGATGAATGCAGAGAACAGAAAGAATTTCCACAGAAGTATTCTGTGTAGTTTTTACTTGAAGTTATTTCGTTTTTCACCATAGGCCTAAAAGATCTCCAAATATACACTTGCAGATTCTACAAAAAGGGTGTTTAAAAACTGCTCAATCAAAAGAAAGGTACTACTCGTTCAGATGAATGCACAAATCAAAAAGAAGTTTCACAGAATGCTTCTGTGTAGTTTTAATGGGAAGATATTTCATTTTACATCATATGCCTCAATATTCTCCAAATATCCACCTGCAGATTCTACAAAAAGAGTGTTTGAAAATGGCTCAATCAAGAGAAAGTTTCCACTCAGTTAGATGAATGCACAGATCAGAAAGAAGTTTCACAGAATGCTTCTGTGTAGTTTTTATTTTTCCACGATGGGCCCCATAGCGCTCCAAATTTCCACTTGCAGATTCTACAAAAAGACTGTTTCAAACTTCTCAGTCAAAAGAAAGGTTCTACTCTGTGAGATGAACGAACAGAATAGAAAGAAGTTTCACAGAATGCTTCTGTGTAGTTTTTATTGGAAGATATTTCGTTTTTCACCCTAGGCCTCAATGTACTCCAAATGTCCATTTGTAGATTCTACAAATAGAGTGTTTCAAAACTGCTCAATCAAAAGTAAGGTTCAACTCTGTTTGTTGAATGTGCAGATCAGAAAGAAGTTTCACAGAATGCTTCCATGTAGTTTTTAGGAGAAGATATTTCATTTTTCACCGTAGGCCTCAATGTTCTCCAAATGTCCACTTGCAGATTCCACAAAAAGTGTGTTTCAAAACAGCTCAATGAAAAGAAATGTTCAACTCAGTGAGATGTATGCAAAGATCAGAAAGGAGTTTCACAGAATGCTTCCATGTAGTTTTTATGGGAAGATATTTCTTTTTTCACTCTAGGCCTCAATGCTACAGAAAGGTCCAATTGCAGTTTCTACGAAAAGCTTGTTTCAAAGCTGCACAATCAAAGGAAGTGTTCCACTCTCTAAGATGAATGCACAGGTCATAAAGAAGTTTCACAGATTGCTTCTGTGTAGTTTTTATTTGAAGATATTCCTTTTTCCACGATAGGCCTCATAGCGCTCCAAATGTGCAAATGTGGTTTATACAGAAAGAGTGTTTCAAAACTACTCAATCAAAAGAAAGGTTCAACTCTGTGATATAAATGCAGAGAATATAAGGAAATTTCACAGAAGAATACTGTGTAGTTTTTACTTGAAGATATTTCGTTTTTCACGATAGACTTCAAAGATCTCCAAAGTCCAATTGCACATTCTACAGAAAGAGTGTTTCAAAACTGCTGAATCTAAAGAAATATTCTACTCTGTTAGATGACTGCACAGATCAGAAGGAAGTTTCACAGAATGCTTCTGCATAGTTATAATGGGAAGATATTTCGTTTTTCACCGCAGGCATCAATTTTTTCCAAATATCCACTTTCATATTCTACAAAAAGAGTGGTTCAAAACTGCTCAATCAAAAGAAAGGTTCAACACAGTGAAATGAATGCACAGATCAGAAAGAAGTTTCAGAGAATCCTTCTGTGTAGTTTTTATTTGAAGTTATTCCCATTTCCATGATAGGCCTCAAAGAGCTCCAAATATCCACTTGCAGATTCTACAAAAAGAGAGTTTCAACACTGCTCAATCTAAAGAAATGTTCTACTCTGTCAGATGAATGCACAGATCAGAAAGAAGTCTCACAGAATGCTTCTGTGTCGTTTTAATGGGAAGATATTTCGTTTTACATCGTATGACTCAATGTTCTCCAAATACCCACTTGCAGACACTTCAAAAAGAGTGTTTCAAAACAGCTGAATCAAAAGAAAGGTTCAACTCAGTGAGATAATTGCACAGAACAGAAAGAAGTTTCAGACATTGCTTCCGTGTCGTTTTTATTAGAAGATATTTCTTTTTCCATGATAGGCATCAAAGCACTCCAAATTTCCACTTGCATATACTACAAAAAGAGTTTTTCAAAACTGCTCAGTCAAAAGAGAGGTTCTACTCTGTGAGATAAATGAACAGAATAGAAAGAAGTTTCACAGAATGCTTCGGTGTAGTTTTTATGGGAAGATATTTCGTTTTTCATGGTAGGCTTCAATGTTCTCCAAATGTCCACTTCCAGATTCCACAAAGAGATTGTTTCAAAACTGCTCAACCAAAAGTAAGGTTTAAGTCTGTTAGATGAATGCAAAGATCAGAAAGAAGATTCACAGAATGCTTCCATGTAGTTTTTATGGGAAGACATTTCCTTTTTCACCCTAATCCTCAATGCTCTAGAATTGTCCAATTGCAGTTTCTACGAAAAGAGTGTTTAAAAGCTGCTCAATCAAAAGTAAGTTTCTACTCTGTTAGTTGAATGCAGAGATCAGAAAGAAGTTTCACAGAACGCTTCTGTGTAGTTTTTATTTGAAGATATTCCTTTTTCCACCACAGGCCTCTTATCCCTCCAACTGTCCACTTGCAGTTTCTACAAAAAGAGAGTTTCAAAATGGCTCAATGAAAAGAAAGGCTCAACTCTGTGAGATGAATGCAGAGAATAGAAACAATTTCAACAGAAGTTTTCTGTGTAGTTCTTACTTGAAGATATTTCGTTTTTCACAATAAACCTCAAAGATCTCCAAATGTCCACTTGCAGATTCTACAAAAAGTGTGATTCAAAATTGCTCAATCAAAAGAAAGGTTCTACTCTGTTCGAAGAACGCACAGATCAGAAAGAAGTTTCACAGAATGCTTCTGTGTAGTTTTAATGGGAAGATACTATGTTTTACACTGTATGGCTGAATGTTCTCCAAATATCCACTTGCAGATCCTACAAAAAGAGTGTTTCAAAACAGCTCAATTACAAGAAAGTTTCAACTCAGTGAGATGAATGCACAGTTCAGAAACAAGTTTAAGAGAATACTTCTGTGTAGTTTTTATTTGAAGATATACCTTTTTCCATGATAGGCCTCAAAGCACTTCAAATGTCCACTTGCAGATTCTTCAAATAGAGTTTTTCAAAACTGCTCGGTCAACAGACAGGTTCTACTCTGTGAGATAATGAACAGAAGAGAAATAAGTTTCACAGAATGCTTCTGTGTAGTTTTTTTGGAAGATATTTCCTTTATCAATGTAGGCCTCAATGTTCTTCAAATGTCCACTTGCAGATTCTTCAAAAAGAGTGTTTCAGAACTGCTCAATCAAAAGTAAGGTTCAATTCTGTTAGATGAATGCACAGATCAGAAAGAAGTTTCACAGAATTATTCTGTGTAGTTTTTACCTGAAGATATTCCTTTTTCCACAATAGGCCTAAAAGCGCTCCTAATGTCCACTTGCAGATTCTACAAAAAGAGAGTTTCAAAGCTGCGCAATCAAAAGAAAGGTTCTACTATGTGAGATGAATGAACAGAATAGAAGGAAGTTTGACAAAATCCTTCTGTGTTGTTTTTCGGGGAAGATATTTCATTTGTCACAGTAGGCCTCAATGTTCTCAAAATGTCCACTTTCAGATTCTACAAAAAGAGTGTTTCAAAACTGCTCAGTCAACAGAAAGTTTCTACTCTGTGAGATGAATGAATGCAATGGAAAGAAGTTTCACAGAATGCTTCTGTGTAGTTTTTATGGGAAAATATTTCTTTTTTCACCCTAGGCCTCAGTGCTCTAGAAGTTTCCAATTGCAGATTCTATGAAAAGCCTGTTTCAAAGCTGCACAATCAAAAGAAACTTTCCACTCTCTGAGATGAATGCACAGTTCATAATGAAGTTTCACAGATTTCTTCTGTGTAGTTTATATTTGAAGTTATTCCATTTTCCATGATAGGCCTCAAAGAAATCCAAATATCCACTTGCAGTTTATAAAAAAATAGTGTTTCAAAACTGCTCAATCAAAAGAAAGGTTCAACTCTGTGAGATGAATGCAGAGAATAGAAACAATTTCAACAGAAGTATGCAGTGTCGTTCTTACCTGAAGATATTTCGTTTTTCACCATAGGCCTCCAAGATCTCCAAATGTCCAATTGCAGATTCTAACAAAAGGGTGTTTCAAAACTGCTCAATCAAAAGAAAGTTTCTACTCTGATAGATTAATGTACAGATCAGAAAGAAAGTTCACAGAATGCTTCTGTGTAGTTTTTATTTGAAGATGTACCTTTTTTCACGATAGGCCTCAAAGCACTCCAAATGTCCACTTGCAGATTCTACAAAAAGAGTGTTTCAAAACTGCTCAGTCAACAGAAAGGTTCTACTCTGAGAGATGAATGCACAGATCAGAAAGAAGTTTCACAGAATGCTTCCATATAGTTTTTATGGGAAAATATTTCTGTTTTAACCGTAGGCCTCAATGCTCTAGAAATATCCAATTGCAGTTTCTATGAAAAGAGTGTTTCAAAACTGCTCAATCAACAGAAATGTTCAACTCTGTTAGTTGAATGCACAGATCAAGAAGAAGTATCAGAGAATGCTTCTGTGAAGTTTTTATTTGAAGATATTCCTTTTTCCACGGTAGGCCTCAAAGCGCTCTAAATGGCCAATTGCAGTTTATACCAAAAGAGTGTTTCAAAGCTACTCAATCAAAAGAAAGGTTCAACTCTGTGAGATGAATGCAGAGAAGAGAAAGAAATTTCACAGAAATATTCTGTGTAGTTTTTACTTGAAGATATTTAGTTTTTCACCATAGGCCACAGAGATCTCCAAATGTCCACTTGCAGATTCTACAAACAGAGTGTTTCCAAACTGCTCAATCAAAAAAAATGTTCTACTCTGTTTAATGAATGCACAGATCAGAAAGAAGTTTCACAAAATGCTTCTGCATAGTTTTCATGGGAAGATATTTCGTTTTTCACCGTAGGCGTCAATGTTTTCCAAATCTTGACTTGCAGATCTTACCAAAAGAGTGTTTCAAAACACCTCAATCAAAAGAAAGGTTCAACTCAGTGAGACGAATGCACAGATCAGAAAGTAGTTTCACAGAATGCTTCTGTGTAGTTTTTGTTTGAAGTACTCCTTTCTCCACGATAGATCTCAAAGCGCTCAAAATATCCACTTGCACATTCCACAAAAAGAGAGATTCAAAACTGCTCAATCAAAAGAAAGATTCAACTCTGTGAGATGAATGAAGAGAATAAAAAGAAGTTTCACAAAATGCTTCTGTATAGTTTTTACGGGAAGATATTTCATTTTTCACCATAGGCCTCAATGTTCTCCAAATGTCCACTTGCAGATTCTACAAAAAGAGTGTTTCAAAACTGCTCAATCAAAAGTAAGGTTCACATCTGTGAGATGAATTCGTAGATCTGAAAGAAGTTTCACAGAATGCTTCTGTGTAGTTTTTATGGGTAGATATTTCAGTTTTCACCATAGGTCTCAAATTTCTCCAAATGTCCACTTGCAGATTCTATAAAAAGAGTGTTTCGAAATTGCTCAATCAAAAGTAAAGTTCAACTGTGTTAGTTGAATGCACAGATCAGGAAGAAGTTTCACAGAATGCTTCTGTGTAGTTTTTATGGGAAGGTATTACTTTTTTCACCATAGGCCTCAATGCTCTAGAAATGTCCAATTGCAGATTCTATGAAAAGCTTGTTTCAAAGCTGGACAATCAAAAGAAAGTTTCCACTCTCTGAGATGAATGCACAGTTCATAATGAAGGTTCACAGATTACTTCTGTGTAGTTTATATTTGAAGATATTCCATTTTCCATGATAGGCTTCTAAGCGCTCCAAATGTCCACTTGCAGTTTATAAAAAAATAGTCTTTCAAAACTGCTCAATCAAAAGAAAGGTTCAACTATGTGAGATAAATGCAGAGAAGAGAAAGAATTTCCACAGAAATATTCTGTGTAGTTTTTACTTGAAGATATTTCGTTTTTCATCACAGGCCTCAAAGGTCTCCAAATGTCCACTTGCAGATTCTATAAAAACGGTGTTTCTAAACTGCTCAATCAAAAGAAAGGTTCTACTCTGTTAGGTGAATGCACAGATCACAAAGAAGTTTCACACAATGCTTCTGTGTAATTTTAATGGGAAGATATTTCGTTTTACACCATATGCCCTAATGTTCTCCAAATCTCCACTTGCAGAGTCTACAAAAAGAGTGTTTCAAAACAGTTCAATCAAAAGAAAGGTTCAACTCAGTGAGATGAATGCACAGATCAGAAAGAAGTTTCACAGAATGCTTCTTTGTAGTTTTTATTTGAAGTTATACCTTTTTCCACAATAGGCCTCAAAGCGCTCCAAATGTCCACTTGCAGATTCTACAAAAAAGAGTGTTTCAAAACTGCTCCATCAAAAGAATGTTTCTACTCTGTGAGATGAATGAACAGAATAGAAAAGAGTTCCACAGAATGCTTCTGTGTAGTTTTTATGGGAACATATCTCGTTTTTCACCGTAGGACCCAATGTTCTCCAAATATACACTTCCAGATTCTACAAAAAGAGTGTTACAATACTGATCAATCAAAAGTAATGTTCAACTCTGTTAGATGAATGCACTGATCAGAAAGAAGTTTCACAGAATGCTTCTGTGTAGCTTTTATTTGAATATATTATTTTTCCCACGATATGCCTCAAAGCTCTCTTAATGTCCACTTGCAGATTCTACAAAAAGAGAGTTTCAAAACTGCTCAATCATAAGAAAGTTTCTACTCTGTGAGATGAATTAACTGAATAGAAAGAAGTTTCACAAAATGCTTCTGTGTAGTTTTTAGGGGAAGATATTTCCTTTTCCACCCTAGGCCTCAATGTTCTCAAAATGTCCATTTGCAGATTGTTCAAAAAGAGTGTTTCAAAACTGCTCAATCAGAAGTAAGGTTCAACTCTTTTTCTTGAACTCACAGATTGGGAAGAAGTTTCACAGAATGCTTCTGTGTAGTTTTTATTTGAAGATATTCCTTTATTCACAATAAGCCTCAAGGCTCTCCAAATGTCCACTTGGAGTTTATGCAGAAAGAGTGTTTCAAAACTACTCAATCAAAAGAAAGGTCCAAATTTGTGAGATGAATGCAGAGAATAGAGGGAAATTTCACAGAAATATTCTATGTAGTTTTTACATGAAGATAATACGTTTTTCACCATAGGCCTCAAAGATCTGCAAATGTCCACTTGCAGATTCTACAAAAAGAATGTTTCAAAACTGCTCAATCAAAAGAAATGTTTTACTGTGTTAGATGAATGCACATATCAGAAAGATGTCTCACAGAATGCTTCTGCATAGTTTTAATGGGAAGATATTTCGTTTTCCACCGTAGACTTAAATATTCGCCAAATATCCGCTCCAGATTTTACAAAAAGAGTGTTTCAAAACAACTCAATCAAAAGAAAGTTTCAACTCAGTGAAATGAGTGCACAGATCAGAAAGAAGTTTCACAGAATGCTTCTGTGTAGTTTTTATTTGAAGATATTTCTTTTTCCACGATAGGCCTCAAAGCGCTCCAAATGTCTACTTGCAGATTCTACAAAAAGAGAGTTTCAAAACTGCTCAATCAAAACAAAGGTTCTACTCTGTGAGATGAATGAACAGAGTAGAAAGAAGTTTCACAATATGCTTCTGTGTAGTTTTTAGGGGAAGATACTTCGTTTTTCACCATAGGCCTCAATATTCTCCAAATGTCCACATACAGATCCTACAAAAAGAGTGATTCGAAACTGTTCAATCAAAAGTAATGTTCAACTGTTTTAGTTGAATGCAAAGATCAGAAAGAAGTTTCATAGAATGCTTCCGTGTAGTTTTTATGGGAAGATATTTCTTTTTTCACCGTAGGCCTCAATGCTCTAGAAATGTCCAATTGCAGATTCTATGAAAAGAGTAACTCAAAACTGCTCAATCAAAGGAAAGTTTCTACACTGTGAGATGAATGAACATAATAGAAAGAAGTTTCACAGAATGCTTCTGTGTAGTTTTTATGGGAAGATATTTCGTTTTTCACCATAGTCCTCAATATTCTCTGAATTTCCACTTGCAGATTCTACAAAAAGAGTGTTTCAAAACTGCTAAATCAAAAGTAAGATTCAACTCTGTTAGTTGAATGCACAGATGAGAAAGAAGTTTCACAGAATGCTTCAGTGTAGTTGTTATGGGAAGATATTTCCTTTTTCACCATAGGCCTCAATGTTCTGGAAATGTCCAATTGCAGATTCTATGAAAAGCCTGTTTCAAAGCTGCACAATCAAAAGAAAGTTTCCACTCTCTGAGATGAATGCACAGTTCATAATGAAGTTTCACAGATTACTTCTGTGTAGTTTATATTTGAAGATATTCCATTTTCCACGATAGGCCTCAAAGCACTCCAAATGTCCTCTTGCAGTTTATACAAAAAGAGTTTTTCAAAACTGGTCAATCAAAAGAAAGGTTCAACTCCATGAGATGAATGCAGAGAATAGAAAGAATTTCCACAGAAGTATTCTGTGTAGTTTTTCCTTGAAGATATTTCGTTTTTAACCATAGGCCTCAAATATCTCCAAATGTCCACTTGCAGATCCTACAAAAAGGGTTTTTCAAAACTGCTCAACCAAAAGAAAGGTTTTGCTCTGTTAGATGAATGCACAGATCAGAAAGAAGTTTCACAGAATTCTTCTGTGTGTTTTTAATGGGAAGATATTTCATTGTACACCGTATACCTCAGTGTTCTCCCAATATCCACTTGCAAATCCTACAAGAAGAGTGTTTCAAAACAGCTCAATCAAAAGAACTGTTCAACTCAGTGAGATGAATGCACAGATCAGAAAGAAATTTCACAGAATGCTTCCATGTAGTTTTTATGGGAAGATATTTCTTTTTTCACCATTGGCTTCAATTCTCTTGAAATGTCCAATTGCAGACTCTACGGAAAGAGTGTTTCAAAACTGCTCAGTCAAAAGAAAGGTTCTACTCTGTGAGATGAATGAACACAATAGAAAGAAGTTTTGGGGTGGAGCTAAGATGGCTGAATAGGAACAGCTCCAGTCTACAGCTACCATCCTGAGTGACACAGAAGACTGGTGATGTCTGCATTTCTGTTTAAGTTACCAGTTTCATCTCACTAGGGAGTGCCAAACAGTGGGTGCAGAACTGTTGCTGAATCGCACTTTGTGCAAGCCGAATCGGGCGAGGCATGGCCTCACTCAGGAAGTGCAATGGGTCAGGGAGTTCCATTTCCTAGTCAAAGAAAGGGGTAACAGAGGGCACCTGGAATATCGGGTCTGTCCCACCCTAATACTGCGCTTTTCCAACAGGTCTGGAAAATGACACACTAGAAGATTGTGTCCCACACCTGGCCCGGAGGGTCCTATCCCCACGGAGTCTCTCTGCTTCCTAGCACAGCAGTCTGAGATCAAGCTGCAGGGTGGCAGCAAGCCTGGAGGAGGGGCGCCCGCCATTGCCCAGGCTTGCTTAGGTAAACAAAGCAGCCAGGAAGCTCAAACTGGGTGGAGCCCACCACAGCTCAAGGAGGCCTGCCTGCCTCTGTAGGCTCCACCTCTGGGGGCAGGGCACAGGAAAACAAAAAGTCAGCAGGATCCTCCAACCCTTAATTGTCCCTGTCTGACAGCTTTGAAGAGAGTAGTGGTTCTCCCAGCACGCAGCTGGAGATCTCAGAACGGACAGACTGCCTCCTAAAGTGGGTCCCTCACCCCTGAGCAGCCTAACTGGGAGGCACCCCCCCCAGTAAGCACAGACTGGCACCTCACTTGGCCGGGTACTCCTCTGAGACAAAACTTCCAGAGGAACTATCAGACAGCTGAATGTGTGGTCTCACAAATATCAGCTGTTCTGCAGCCACCGCTGCTGACACCCAGCCAAACAGCATCTGGAGTGGACCTCTAGTAAACTCCAACAGACCTGCAGCTGAGGGTCCTGTCTGGTAGAAGGAAAACTAACAAACAGAAAGGACATCCACACCAAAAATCCATCTGTACATCACCATCATCAAAGACCAAAGGTAGATAAAGCCACAAAGATGGGGAAAAAACAGAGCAGAAAAACTGGAAACTCTAAAAACCAGAGCACCTCTCCTCCTCCAAAGGAACTCAGTTCCTCACCAGCAACGGAAAAAAGCTGGATGGAGGATGACTTTGACGAGTTGAGAGAAGAAGGCTTCAGACAATCAAACTACTCTGAGCTATGGGAGGAAATTCAAAACAATAGCAAAGAAGTAAAAGCTTTGAAAAAAAATTAGAAGAATGGATAACTAGAATAACCAATGGAGAGAAGGGCTTAAAGGAGCTGATGGAGCTGAAAGCCAAGTTTCAAAAACTATGCAAAGATAGCAGAAGCCTCAGTAGCAGATGCGATCAACTGGAAGAAAGTGTATCGCTGATGGAAGATGAAATGAGTGAAATGAAGTGAGAAGGGAAGTTTAGAGAAAAAAGAATAAAAAGAAAAGAACAAAGCCTCCAAGAAATTTGGGACTATGTGAAAAGACCAAACCTACATCTGATTGGTGTACCTGAAAATGACGGGAAGAATGGAACCAAGTTGGAAAACACTCTGCAAGATATTATCCAGGAGAACTTCCCCAAACTAGCAAGGCAGGCCAACATTCAGATTCAGGAAATACAGAGAATGCCACAAAGATACTCCTCGAGAAGAGCAACTCCAAGACACATAATAGTCAGATTCACCAAAGTTGAAATGAAGGAAAAAATGTTAAGGGCAGCCAGAGAGAAAGGTCGGGTTACCCATAACAGGAAGCCCATCAGACTAACATCTCATCTCTCGGCAGAAACTCTACAAGCCAGAAGAAAGTGGGGGCTGATATTCAACATTCTTAAAGAAAAGAATTTTCAACCCAGAATTTCATATCCAGACAAACTAAGCTTCATAAGTGAAGGAGAAATAAAATACTTTACAGACAAGCAAATGCTGAGTGATTTTGTCACCACCAGGCCTGCCCTAAAAGAGCTCCTGAAGGAAGCACTAGACATGGAAAGGAACAACCGGTACCAGCCACTGCAGAAACATGCCAAATTGTAAAGACTGTCGAGGCTAGGAAGAAACTGCATCAACTAACGAGCAAAATAACCAACTAACATCAAAATGACAGGATCAGATTCACACATAACAATATTAATGTTAAATGTAAATGGGCTACATTTTCCAATTAAAAGACACAGACTGGCAAACTGGATAAGGAATCAGGACCCATCAGTGTGCTGTATTCAGGAAACCCATCTCACGTGCAGAGACACACATAGACTCAAGATAAAGGGATGGAGGAAGATCTATCAAGCAAATGGGAAACAAAAAAAGGCAGGGGTTGCAATCTTAGTCTCTGATAAAATAGACTTTAAACCAACAAAGATCAAAAGAGACAAAGAAGGCCATTACATAATGGTAAAGGGATCAATTCAACAGGAAGATCTAACTATCCTAAATATATATGCACCCAACACAGGAGCACCCAGATTCATAAAGCAAGTCCTGAGTGACCTACAAAGGGTCTTAAACCCCCACACAATAATAATGGGAGATTTTAACACCCCACTGTCAACATTAGACATATCAATGAGACAGAAAGTTAACAAGGATATCCAGGAATTGAACTCAGCTCTGCACAAAGTGGACCTAATAGAACCCTCCAACCCAAATCAACAGAATATACATTTTTTTCAGCACCACACCACACCTATTCCAAAATTGACCACATAGTTGGAAGTAAAGTTCTCCTCAGCAAATGTAAAAGAACAGAAATTATAACAAACTGTCTCTCAGACCACAGTGCAATCAAACTAGAACTCAGGATTAAGAAACTCACTCAAAACCGATCAACTACATGGAAACTGAACAACCTGCTCCTGAATGACTATTGGGTACATAATGAAATGAAGGTAGAAATAAAGATGTTCTTTGAAACCAACGAGAACAAAGACACAACATACCAGAATCTCTGGGACACGTTCAAAGCAGTGTGTAGAGGGAAATTTATAGCACTAAATGCCCACAAGGGATAGCAGGAAAGATCCAAAATTGACACCCTAACATCACAATTAAAAGAAATAGAAAAGCAAGAGCAAACATATTCAAAAGCTGGCAGAAGGCTAGAAATAACTAAAATCAGAGCAGAACTGAAGGAAATAGAGACACAAAAAACCCTTCAAACAATTAATGAATCCAAGAGCTGGTTCTTTGAAAAGATCAACAAAATTGATAAACTGCTAGCAAGACTAATAAAGAAGAAAAGAGAGAAGAATCAAATAGATGCAATAAAAAATGAGAAAGGAATATCACCACCGATCCCACAGAAATACAATCTACCATCAGAGAATATGACAAACACCTCTATGGAAATAAACTAGAAAATCTAGAAGAAATGGATAAATTCCTCGACAAATACACCCTCCCAGGACTAAACCAGGAAGAAGTTGAATCTCTCAATAGACCAATAACAGGTTCTGAAATTGTGGCAATAATCAATAGCTTACCAACCACAAAGAGTCCAGGACCTGATGGATTCACAGCCGAATTCTACCAGAAGTACAAGGAGGAACTGGTACCATTCCTTCTGAAACTATTCCAATCGATAGAAAAAGAGGGAATCCTCCCTAACACATTTTATGAAGCCAGCATCATCCTGATACCAAAGCCTGGCAGAGACATAACCAAAAAAGAGAATTTCAGACCAATATCCTTGATGAACCTTGATGCAAATATCCTCAATAAAATACTGGCAAACCAAATCCAGCAGCACATCAAAAAAGCTTATCCACCATGATCAAGTGGGCTTCATCCTTGGGATGCAAGGCTGTTTCAACCTATGCAAATCAATAAATGTAATCCAGCATATAAACAGGACCAAAGACAAAAACCACATGATTATCTCAATAGTTGCAGAAAAGGCCTTTGACAAAATTCAGCAACCCTTCATGCTAAAAACTCTCAATAAATTAGGTATTGATGGGACGTATCTCAAAATAATAAGAGCTATCTATGACAAACCCACAGCCAATATCATACTGAATGGGCAAAAACTGGAAGCATTCCCTCTGAAAACTGGCACAAGACAGGGATGCCCTCTCTCACCGCTCCTATTCAACATAGTGCTGGAAGTTCTGGCCAGAGCAATCAGGCAGGAGAAGGAAATAAAGGGTATTCAATTAGGAAAAGACGAAGTCAAATTGTCCCTGTTTGCAGATGACATGATTGTATATCTAGAAAACCCCATTGTCTCAGCCCAAAATCTCCTTAAGCTGATTAGCAACTTCAGCAAAGTCTCAGGATACAAAATCAATGTACAAAAATCACAAGCATTCTTGTACACCAATCACAGACAAACAGAGAGCCAAATCATGAGTGAACTCCCATTCACAATTGCTTCAAAGAGAATAAAATACCTAGGAATCCAACTTACAAGGGATGTGAAGGACCTCTTCAAGGAGAACTACAAACCACTGCTCAACGAAATAAAAGAGGATACAAACAAATGGAAGAACATTCCATGCTCATGGGTTGGAAGAATCAATATCGTGAAAATGGCCATACTGCCCAAGGTAATTTATAGATTCAATGCCATCCCCATGAAGCTACCAATGACTTTCTTCACAGAATTGGAAAAAACTACTTTAAAGTTCATATGGAACCAAAAAAGAGCCCGCATCACCAAGTCAATCCTAAGCCAAAAGAACAAAGCTGGAGGCATCATGCTACCTGACTTCAAACTTTACTACAAGGCTACAGTAACCAAAACAGCATGGTACTCGTACCAAAGCAGACATATAGACCAACGGAAAAGAACAGAGCCCTCAGAAATAATACCACACATCTACAACCATCTGATCTGAAAAACCTGACAAAAACAAGAAATGGGGTAAGGATTCCCTATTTAATAAATTGTGCTGGGAAAACTGGCTAGCCATATGTAGAAAGCTGAAATTCGATCCCTTCCTTACACCTTATACAAAAATTAATTCAACATGGATTAAAGACTTAAATGTTAGACCTAAAACCATTAAAATCCTACAAGAAAGCCTAGGCAATACCATTCAGGACATAGGCATGGGCAAGGACTTCATGTCTAAAACACCAAAAGCAATGGCAACAAAAGCCAAAATTGACAAATGGGATCTAATTAAACTGAAGAGCTTCTGCACAGCAAAAGAAACTACAATCAGAGTGAACAGGCAACCTACAGAATGGGAGAAAATTTTTGCAACCTACTCATCTGACAAAGGGCTAAGATCCAGAATCTACAATGAACACAAACAAATTTACAAGAAAAAAAGAAACAACCCCACCAAAAAGTGGGCAAAGGACATGAACAGACACTTCTCAAAAGAAGACATTTATGCAGCCAAAAAACACATGAAGAAATCCTCATCATCACTGGCCATCAGAGAAATGCAAATCAAAGCCACAGTGAGATACCATCTCACACCAGTTAGAATGGCCATCATTAAAAAATCAGGAAACAACAGGTGCTGGAGAGGGTGTGGAGAAATAGGAACACTTTTACACTGTTGGTGGGACGGTACACTAGTTCAAACATTGTGGAAGTCAATGTGGCGATTCCTCAGGGATCTAGAACTAGAAATACCATTTGCCCCAGCCATCCCATTACTGGGTATGTACCCAAAGGAGTATAAATCATGCTGCTATAAAGACACATGCACACGTATGTTTATTGCGGCACTATTCGCAATAGCAAAGAGTTAGAACCAACCCAAATGTCCAACAACGATAGAGTGGATTAAGAAAATGTGGCACATATACACCATGGAATACCATGCAGCCATAAAAAATGATTACTTCATGTCCTTTGTAGGGACATGGATGAAATTGGAAAACATCATTCTCAGTAAACTACCACAAGGACAAAAAAATCAACAACACAAGTTCTCACTCATAGGTGGGAATTGAACAATGAGAACTCATGGACACAGGAAGGGGAACATCACACTCCGGGGACTGTTGTGGGGTTGGGGTAGGGGGAAGGGATAGCATTAGGAGATATACCTAATGCTAAATGACGAGTTAATGGGTGCAGGAAATCAACATGGCACATGGATACGTATGTAACAAACCTGCATATTATGCACATGTACCCTAAAACCTAAAGTATGATTCAAAAAAAAAAAACAGATTTCCCATGGACTCCCAGGGCAAGAACATACTCATGTGGGAAGGGGAGCCATTCATGAGGGATCCACCTGCATGATCCAGCACCTCCCACCAGGCCCCGCTTCCAACATTACGATCACATTTCAACATGAGATCTGGAGGGGACGCACATCCAAACCACATCAGCCGCATTTGCTGAGAACCGACCACATGCCAGGCCCAGCGCAGCCTCCTCGTGTGCACGCCTTGTTTCCTTGTTTAGATAGGACCACAGCACTGCCAGGTCAACAGTGTTACCCGTTATACAGATGAGCAGACTGAGGACCAGAGAAGCCCCGGAAGCTGCTCCAGCTGGTGACGGAGTGTTTGGGGCCGAGATTCACACTCCGTGCAGGACACCATGGTCTACTTGTGCTCGCGTCTCCGAATGTGAGAGAGGGAGAGAGGCATCCCAGGGCAGCGGGACCAGGGCAAGAGGGAGCAGAGAGAGTTCCAGCTTCCCTGCCACCAGCGTTTCCCAGCCGTCCTGCATCTTGGCTTCACAGAAGGAGCCCTTCTGTGAGGCCCACCTCTTCTCCCTCCCTGCAAATGTCGTGGGTCTAGGCCATCTCGGTCTTGTTTCAAGAAGTAAAGCAGTAATGCTCCTCCAAAGCTGACTGGGAGGAGCAGCAGCAGTGCAGCAGATGGAGCTGTGAAAGGGGAGCTCTCGGGGTTCTAGACAAGCACCCCGAGTCTGGGTTCTCCAGGTAAGCCCCTGCAAGGCCACCCACTTGGACTAGTGGCACGTGGGGCGAGTTTCATTCTTCCTTCACAAGTGGTCACCAGGGCTGGCAAAATGTTGCACCACAAGGCTGCTGGCCAGCTAGGTGCCCTCCACTCACCAAGACTCTCAGAATTTGCGAGGTTCTCCATTGCTAATAACAATAGGCCTGATCTGTTAAGAGCCCACCTGCGCCAGCCTGTGCCTTGCACAATTATTATCTGCATTTTACTCCAGTGAAAGCTGTGGCTCTGAGAAGCCAGAGTCACATGGAGAATACTTGGAGCTGTGGGAATTGAACCTCAGACAGTGCCAGGGCAGTGTCCTGGCCCTCTGCCCTGCAGGAGCCCCTCAGCTGCCAGTAGCCTGAGATGCCTGCTGCTGGGCACCATGGCCTGCCACTGACAGTTCTGGATGGAGAACTGACTTGAGTTTGTGTCTCTACAGGTCTGGAGACCTGATCTGTCCAAGCTTTCCACTGGAGCGAGGAACAATGGGGCTGGGTCCATGCTGAGGTTCACAGTCAAACGGTACCACCTGCATCAGTGCTTTCCACACCTGATCTATCTCGAGCCTCATGAAAACTATTATCCATTTGAAGAGGGGGAAACAGGCTCAGAAAGCTCAAGCACCCTCCTAAAAGCCATGGGGGAGCGAGAACTCCCATACAGGCCTTACGGCTCCCCGTCCTGCCTCCTCCCACCATGCCCAGAACTAGCACCCCCTGAGCACTTGCTCGAGCCATGGTGAGATCCAGAACCCGGCTGGAGCCAGGCTTCAGCCAGGCCATGGCCACGCTGCCATCTGACAAGCCCAGGGTCTGTCCCAACAAGACTGAGGCCCGTGTGGAGACAACTGCAGAGTAGTGACCGGATGTCCTGACAGATCTGCTAGCACTGCCAGAGGCTGGGAGGGCGCTAAGGTAAGCTGGCCTGCCTGCCTGCCTGCTGGGGCGGCACCTCTGGCGCCTGAGCTCCCAATTTGGCTGTTAAAGCCAAATTTTAGCTCCAAGTAAAAATGTGTCTGAATATAAAGCTTTGAAGATACAGTTTCTTAATGAAAACGCTGGGTGAAGACAATTAGACTGGCAGGGGCAGTAATCACTATAATAAGGGTAATTGAGTTGGATTTATTATAGCTGACGATGGCTCTTTTCCTCTTAAGTAGAGAAAGAAAATAATTTACTGATATTAAAACAAATTAAAAAAAAGAATGGCCATCATTAAAAAATCAGGAAACAACAGGTGCTGGAGAGGATGTGGAGAAATAGGAACACTTTTACACTGTTGGTGGGACGGTAAACTAGTTCAACAATTGTGGAAGTCAGGGTGGCGATTCCTCAGGGATCTAGAACTAGAAATACCATTTGACCCAGCCATCCCATGACTGGGTATATACCCAAAGGACTATAAATCATGCTGCTATAAAGACACATGCACACATATGTTTATTGTGGCAGTATTCACAATAGCAAAGAGTTGGAACCAACCCAAATGTCCAACAACGATAGACTGGATTAATAAAATGTGGCACATATACACCATGGAATACTATGCAGCCATAAAAATAATGAGTTCATGTCCTTTGCGGGGACATGGATGAAACTGGAAAACATCATTCTCAGTAAACTATCGCAAGGACAAAAAACCAAACACCGCATGTTCTCACTCATAGGTGGGAATTGAACAATGAGAACTCATGGACACAGGAAGGGGAACATCACATTCCGGGAACTGTTCTGGGGTTGGGGGAGGGAGGAGGGACAGCATAAGGAGATATACCTAATGCTAAATGACGAGTTAATGGGTGCAGGAAATCAATATGGCACATGGATACATATGTAACAAACCTTTACATTGTGCACATGTACCCTGAAACCTAAAGTATAATAAAAAAAAAATCAAAGAGAAAAAACAGCTCAATCAAAACAAAAAGTTCAACTCAGTGAAATGAATGCACAGATCAGAAAGAAGTTTCACAGAATGCTTCTGTGTAGTTATTTGAAGATATTACTTGTTCCACGATAGGCCTCTAAGCACTGCAAATGTCCACTTGCAGTTTATACAGAAAGAGTGTTTCAAAACTGCCAAATCAAAGGAAAGGTTCAACACTCTGAGATGAATGCAGAGAATAGAAAGAAATTTCACAGAAGTATTCTGTGTAATTTTTACTTGAAGATATTTCTTTTTTCACCATAGGCCTTCAGGATCTCCAAATGTCCACTTGCAGATTCTACAAAAAGTGTGTTTCAAAACTGCTCAATCAAAAGAAAAGTTCTACTCTGTTAGATGAATGCACGGATCAGAAAGTAGTTTCACAGAATGCTTCTGTGTAGTTTTAAGGGGAAGATATTTCGTTTTACACCATATGCCTCAATATTCTCCAAATATCCCCTTGTAGATTTTACAAAAAGAGTGTTTCAAAACTGCTCAACCCAAAGTAAGGTTCAACTCTCTTAGTTGAATGCACAGATTAGAAAGAAGTTACACCGAATGCTCCTGTGTAGTTTTTATTTGAAGATATTCCTTTTTCCACGATAGGCCTCAAATCCCTCCAAATATCCAATTGCAGACTCCACAAAAAGAGAGTTTCAAAACTGCTCAATCAAAAGAAAGGTTCTACTCTGTGTGATGAATGAACAGAAAAGAAAGAAGTTTCACAAAATGCTTCTGTGTAGCTTTTAGGGGAAGATATATCGTTTTTCACCGTAGGCCTCAATGTTCTCCGAATATCCACCTGAAGATTCTACAAAAAGAGTGTTTCAAAACTGCTCAATCAAAAGTAAGGTTCAACTTTGTTAGATGAATGCACAAATCAGAAAGATGTTTCACAGAATGCTTCCGAGTAGTTTTCATGGGAAGATATTTATTTTTTCACCATAGGCCTCAATGCTCTAGAAATGTCCAATTGCAGATTCTACGAAAAGAGTGTTTCAAAACTGCTCAGTCAAAAGAAAGGTTCTACTCTGTGAGATGAATGAACACAATAGAAAGAAGTTTCACAAAATGCTTCTCTGTAGTTTTTATGGGAAGATATTTTGCTTTTCACCGTAGTCCTCAAAGTTCTCCTAATGTCCACTTGAAGATTCTACAAAAAGAGTGTTTCAAAACTGCTCAATCAAAAGTTAAGGTTCAACTCTGTTACTTGAATGCACAGATCAGAAAGAAGTTTCACAGAATGCTGCCATGTAGTTTTTATGGGAAGATATTTTTTTTCACCATAGGCCTCAATGCTCTAGAAATGTCCAATTGCAGATTCTACGAAACGCCTGTTTCAAAGCTGCACAATCAAAAGAAAGTTTCCACTCTCTGAGATGAATGCACAGTTCATAATGGAGTTTCACAGATTACTTCTGAGTACTTTATATTTGAAGATATTCATTTTCCAAGATAGGCCTCAAAATGCCCCAAATGTCCACTTTCAGTTTACACAAAAAGAGTGTTTCAAAACTGCTCAATCAAAAGAAAGGTTCAACTCTGTGAGATGAATGCAGAGAATAGAAAGAATTTCCACAGAAGTATTCTGTGCAGTTTTTACTTGAAGATATTTCGTTTTTCACCATAGGCCTCAAAGATCTCCAAATGTCCACTTGCAGATTCTACAAAATGGGTGTTTCAAAACTGCTCAATCAAAAGAAAGGTTCTACTCTGTTAGAGGAATGCTCAGATCTGAACGAAGTTTCACAGAATGCTTCTGTGTAGTTTTAATGGGAAGATATTTCGTGTTTCACCGTATGCCTCAATGTTCTCCAAATATCCACTTGGAGATTCTACAAAAAGAGTGTTTCAAAACAGCTCAATCAAAAGAAAGGTTCAACTCAGTGAGATGAATGCACAGATCAGAAAGATGTTTCACAGAATTCTTCTGTGTAGTTTTTATTTGAAGATATACCATTTTCCATGGTAGCCCTCAAAGCGCTCCAAATGTCCACTTGCAGATTCTACAAAAAGAGCATTTCAAAACTGCTCAGTCCAAAAAAAGGTTCTACCCTGTGAGATTAATGAATAGAATAGAAAGAAGTTTCACAGAATGCTTCTGTGTAGTTTTTATGGGAAGATATTTCGTTTTTCACCGTAGGCCTCAATGTTCTCCAAATGTCCACTTGAAGGTTCTACAAAAAGAGTGTTTCAAAACTGCTGAATCAAAAGTAAGGTTCAACTCTGTTAGATGAATGCGCACATCAGAAAGAAATTTCACAGAATGCTTCCATGTAGTTTTTAAGGGAAGGTATTTCTTTTTTCACCCTAGGCCTCAATGCTCTCGAAATGTCCAATTGCAGTTTCTATGAAAAGACTTTCAAAGCTGCACAATCAAAAGAAAGTTTCCACTCTCTGAGCTGAATGCACAGTTCATAAATAAGATTCACAGATCACTTCTGTGTAGTTTTTATTTGAAGATATTCCTTTTTCCACGATAGGCCTCAAAGGGCTCCAAATGTCCACTTGTAGATTCTACAAAAAGAGAGTTTCAAAACTGTTCAATGAAAAGAAAGGTTCTACTCTGTGAGATGAATGAACAGAATAGAAGAAGTTTCACAAAATGCTTCTGTGTAGTTTTTATTAGAAGATATACCTTTTTCCACGATAGGACTCAAAGCGCTCCAAATGTCCTCTTGGAGATTCTACAAAAAGAGTGTTTCAAAACTGCTCCACCAAAAGAAAGGTTCAACTCTGTGAGATGAATGCACAGAATAGCAAGAAGTTTCACAGAATTCTTCTGTTTAGTTTTTACATAAAGATATTTCATTTTTCACTATAGGCCTAAATGTTCCCCAAGTGTCCCATTGCAGATTCTACAAAAAGAGTGTTTCAAAACTGGTCAACCTAAAAAGAGGTTCTACTCTGTGAGATGAATGCACAGAATAGCAAGAAGTTTCATATAATTTTTCTGTGTAATTTTTACAAGAAGATATTTTGTTTTTCACTACAGGCTTCAATATTCTCCAAATGTCCACTTGCAGATTCTACAAAAAGCATGTTTCAGAACACTTCAATGAAAAGAAAGATTCAACTCTGTTAGATAAATGCACAGAAAAGAGAAAAGTTTCACAGAATGCTTCTGTGTAGTTTTTATGGCAAGATATTTCGTTTTTCACTATAGGCCCCAATGTTCTGAAATGTCCACATTGAGATTCTGCAAAAAGTGTGTTTCAAAACTGCTCAATCAAAATACAGGTTCTACTCTGTGAGATGAATGCACAGAATAGAATGAAGTTTCGCAGAATGCTTCTGTGAAGTTTTTATAGGAAGATATTTCGATTTTCACCATAGACCTCAATTTTCTCCAAATGTCCACTTGCAGATTGTACAAAAAGTGTGTTTCAAAACAGTTCAATCAAAAGAAAGTTTCAACACTGTTAGATGAATGCACAGAATGGAGAAAAGTTTAACAGAATACTTCTGTGTAATTTTTATTTCAAAATGTTCCTTTTTCCACAAAAAGCCTCAAGCGCTAAAACTGTTTCTTTGCAGATTCTATAAAAGGAGTGTTTCAAAACTGCTCAATCAAAAGAAAGGTTCTACTCTGTTAAATGAATGCACAGATCAGAAAGATGTTTCACAGAATGCTTCTGTGTAGTTTTAATGGGAAGATATTTCGTTTTTCACTGTGTGCCCCAATTTTCTCCAAATATCCACATGCACATTCTACATAAAGAGTGTTTCAAAACATATCAATCAAAAGAAAGGTTCAATTCAGTGAGATGAATGCACAGATGAGAAAGAAGTTTCACAGAATGTTTCTGTGTAGTTTTTATTTGAAGATATAACCTTTTCCACAATAGGCCTCAAAGCACTCCAAATGTCCACTTGCAGATTCTACAAAAAGAGTGTTTCAAAACTGCTCAGTCAAAAGAAAGGTTCTACTCTGTGAGATGAATGAGCAGAATAGAAGGAAGTTTCACAGAATGCTTCTGTGTAGTTTTTATGGGAAGATATTTCGTTTTTCACCGTAGGTCTCAATGTTCTCCAAATGTCCACTTGCAGATTCCAAAAAAAGAGTGTTTCAACACTGCTCAATCAAAAGTAAGGTTCAACTCTGTTAGATGAATGCACAGATCAGAAAGAAGTTTCACAGAATGCTTCCGTGTAGTTTTTATCGGAAGATATTTCTTTTTTCACCATAGGCCTAAATGCTCTAGAAATGTCCAATTTCAGATTCCACGAAAAGACTGCTTCAAAGCTGCGCAATGAACAGAAATGTTACACTCTCTGAGATGAATGCACATTTCCTAATGAAGTTTCACCGGTTACTTCTGTGTAGTTTATATTTGAAGATATTACATTTTCCATAATAGTCCTCAGAGCGTGCCAAATGTCCACTTCCAGTTTAAACAAAAAGAGTGTTTCAACACTCTACAATCAAAAGAAAGTTTCAGCACTGTGAGATGAATGCAGGGATAGGAAGTATTTTCACTGAAGTATTCTGTGTAGTTTTTACTTGAAGATATTACGTTTTTCACCATAGGCCTCAATGATCACCAAATGTCCACTTGCAGATTCTACAAAAAGAGTGTTACAAAACTGCTCAATCAAAAGAAAGGTTCAACTCAGTGAGATGAATGCACAGATCAGAAAGAAGTTTCACAGAATGCTTCTGTGTAGTTTTTAGTTGAAGAATACCTTTTCCCACGATAGGCCTCAAAGCGCTCAAAATGTCCAATTGCAGATTCTAGAAAAAGAGTTTTTCAAAACTACTCACTCTAATGAAAGTTTCAACTTGGTGAGATGAATGAAAAGAATAGAAAGAAGTTTCAAAGAATGCTTCTGTGTAGTTTTTATGGGAAGATATTTCGTTTTTCACCATAGGCCTCAATGTTCTCCAAATGTCCACTTGCAGATTCCACAAAAAGAGTGTTTCAATACGGTTCTATCAAAACAAAGTTTCAATTCTGTTCGGCGAATGCACAGAACAGAAAGAAGTTTCACAGAATGCTTCCGTGTAGTTTTTATGGGAAGATATTTCTTTTTCACTGTAGGCCTCAATGCTCCAGAAATGTATAATTGTAGTTTCTCCGAAAACCCTCTTTCAAAGCTGCACAATCAAAAGAAAGGGTCCACTCTCTGAGATGAATGCAGAGTTCATAAAGAAGATTCACAGATTAATTCTGTGTAATTTTTATTTGAAGATATATGTTTTTCCATGATAGGCCTCAAAGCGCACCAAATGTCCACCTGCAGTTTACACAGAAAGAGTGTTTCAAATCTGCTGAATGAAAAAAAAGGTTCAACTCTGTGAGATGAATGCAGAGGATAGAAAGAATTTTCACAGAAGTATTCTGTGTAGTTTTTACTTGAAGCTATTTCGTTTTTCGCCATAGGCCTCAAAGATATCCAAATATCCACATGCAGATTCTACAAAAAGAGTGTTTCAAAACTGCTCAATCAAAAGAACGTTCTATTCTGATAGACGAATGCACAGATCATAAAGAAGTTGCACAGAATGCTTCTGTGTAGTTTTAATTGGAAGATATTTCATTTTTCACCGTATGCCCCTATATTCTACAAATATCAACTTTCAGATTCTACATAAAGAGTGTTTCAAAACAGCTCAATCAAAAGAAAGATTCAACTCAGTTAGATGAATGCACAGATCAGAAAGAAGTTTCACAGAATGCTGCTATGTAGTTTTTATTTGACGATATAACTTTTCCACGATAGGCCTCAAAGCACTCCAAATGTCCACTTGTAGATTCTACAAAAAGAGTGTTTCCAAACTGTTCAGTCAAAGGAAAGGTTCTACTCTGTGAGATGAATGAACATAATAGAAAGAAGTTGCACAGAATGCTTCTGTGTAGTTTTATGGGAAGATATTTCGTTTTTCACCATACGCCTCAATGTTCTCCAAATGTCCAAAGCAGATTCTACAAAAAGAGGGTTTTAAATCTGCTCAATAAAAAGAAAGGTTCAACTCTGTTAGATGAATGCACAGATCAGAAAGAAGTTTCACAGGATGCTTCCGTGTAGTTTTGAGTGGAAGATTTTTCTTTTTTCACCTTAGGCCTCAATGCTCTAGAAATGTCCAACTTCAGTTTTTACGAAAAGACTGTTTCAAAGCTGCACAATCAAAAGAAAGGTTCCAATCTCTGAGATGAATGCACAGTTCATAAAGAAGATTTAAATTTTAATTCTGTGAATTTTTTAAGATAAGCCTTTATCCACGATAGGCCTCCAAGCGCTCCAAATGTCCACTTGCAGTTTATACAAAAAGAGTGTTTCAAAACAGCTCAATCAAAAGAAAGGTTCAACTCTGTGAGACGAAGGCAGAGAATAGAAACAATTTTCACAGAATTAGTCTGTGTAGTTTTTACTTGAAGATATTTCATTTTTCACCATAGGCTTCAAAGATATCCAATTGTCCACTTGCAAGTTGTAGAAAAAGAGTGTTTCAAAACAGCTCAGTCAAAAGAAAGGTCCAACTCAGTGAGATGAATGCACAGATCAGAAAGACGCTTCACAGAATGCTTCTATGTAGTTTTTATTTGAAGTTATATCTTTTTCCACGATAGGCCTCAAAGCGCTGCAAATGTGCACTTGCAGATTCTACAAAAGAGTGTTTCAAAACTTTTCAATTAAAAATAAGTTTCAACTCTGTTAGATAAATGCACAGAGCAGAAAGAAGTTTCACAGAATGATTCGGTGTAGTTTTTAGGGGAAGATATTTCTTTTTTCACCATAGGCCTCAATGATCTATAAATCTCCAATTGCAGACTCTATGAAAGACTGTTTCAAAGCTGCACAATCAAAAGAAAGTTTCCACTCTCTGAGATGAATGCACAGTTCATAAAGAAGTTTCACATATTACTTCTGTGTAGTTTATATTTGAAGATATTCCATTTTCCAAGACAGGCCTCAAAGTGCTCCAAAGGTCCACTTGCAGTTTATACAAAAAGAGTGTTTCAAAACTGCTCCCTCAAAAGAAAGTTTCAACTCTGTGAAATGAAGGCACAGAATAGAAAGAATTTTCACAGAAGTATTCATGTAGTTTTTACTAGAAGACATTTCGTTTTTCAACAAAAGCCTCAAAGATCTCCAAATGTATACTTGCAGATTCTACAGAAAGAGTATTTCGAAACTGCTCAATCAAAAGAAAGGTCCTACTCACTTAGATGAATGCACACATCAGAAAGAAGATTCACAGAATGCTTCTGTGTAGTTTTAATGGGAAGATATTTCATTTTTCAGTGTATGCCTCAATGATCTCCGAGTATTCACTTGCACATTCTAGAAAAACAGTGTTTCAAAACAGCTCAATCAAAATAAATGTTTAACTCAGTGAGATGAATGCACGGATCAGAAAGAAGTTTCACTGAATGCTTCCATGTAGCTTTTATATGAAGATATTCCTTTTTCCACGATAGGCCTCATAGGGCTCCAAAATGTCTCCTTGCAGATTCTACATAAAGAGTGTTTCAAAACTCCTCAGTGAAAAGAAAGCTTCTACTTTGTGAGATGAATGAACAGAATAGAAAGAAGTTTCAAAGAATGCTTCTGTGTAGTTTTTATCGGAAGATATTTCGTTTTTCACCATAGGCCTCAATGTTCTCCAAATGTCCAATTGCAGATCTGACAAATAGTGTGTTTCAAAAATGCTCAATCAAAAGTAAGGTTCAACTCTGTTAGTGGAATGTACAGATCAGAAACAAGTTTCACAGAATGATTCTGTGTAGTTTTAATTTGAAGATATTCCCTTTTCCACGACAGGCCTCAAAGTGCTCCAAATGTCCACTTTCAGATTCTACAAATAGAGTGTTTCAAAACTGCTCAAATAAAACTAAGCTTAAACTCTGTTAGTTGAATGCACAGATCAGAAAGAAGTTTCACAGAACGCTTCTGTGTAGTTTTTATTTGAAGATATTTCGTCTTTCACAGTAGGCCTCAATATTCTTCAAATGTCCACTTGCAGATTCTACAAATAGAGTGTTTCAAAACTGCTCAATCAAAACTAAGGTTAAATTCTGTTAGTTGAATGCACAGATTAGAAATGAGTTTCACAGAATGCTTCCATGTAGTTTTTATGGGTAGATATTTCCTTTTTCACTATAGGCCTCAATGTTCTCAAAATGTCCACTTTCAGATTCTACAAAAAGAGCGTTTCAAAACGGCTCAATGAAAACTAAGGTTAAACTCTGTTAGTTGAATGCACAGATCAGAAAGGAGTTTCACAGAATGCTTCTGTGTAGTTTTTATGGGAGGATTCTTCGTTTTTCAACATAGGACTGAATATTCTCCAAATGTCCACTTGCAGATTCTACAAATAGAGTGTTTCAAAACTGCTCAATCAAAAGGAAGTTTCAACTCTGTGAGTTGAATGCACAGAACAGAAAGAAGTTTCACAGAATGCTTCTGTGTAGTTTTTATTTGGAGATATACCTTTTTCCACGGTAGGCCTCAAAGCGCTCAAAATGTCCACTTGCAGATTTTACAAAAAGAGTGTTTCAAAACTGCTCAGTCAGAAGAAACGTTCTGCTTTGTGAGATGAATGAACTGAATAGAAAGTAGTTTCACAGAATGCTACTGTGTAGTTCTTAGGGGAAGATATTTCGTTTTTCGCCATAGGCCTCAATGTTCTCAAAATGTCCAATTGCAGATTCTACAAATACCGTGTTTCAAAACTGTCAATGAAAACTAAGGTTAAACTCCATTAGTAGAATGCACAGATCAGAAAGAAGTTTCACAGAATGCTTCTGTGTAGTTTTTGTGGGAAGATATTTCTTTTTCACCCTAGGCCTCAATTTTCTCCAAATGTCTACTTGCAGATGCTATGAAAAGACTGTTTCAAAACTCCTCAATCAAAAGTAAGGTTCAACTCTGTTAGTTGAGTGCACATATCAGAAAGAAGTTTCACAGAATGCTTCTGTGTTTTTTTTATTTGAAGATATTCCTTTTTCCAAGAGAGGCATCAAAGCGCTCCAAATGTCCACTTGCAGTTTATACAGAAAGAGTGTTTCAAAACTACCCAATTAAAAGAAAGGTTTAACACTGTGAGATGAATGCAGAGAATAGAAAGAAATTACACAGATTTATTTTGTGTAGTTTTTACTTGAAGATACTTGGTTTCTCACCATAGGCCTCAAAGATCTCCAAATGTCTACCTGCAGATTCTACAAAAAGAGTGTTTCAAAACTGCTCAATCAAAAGTAAGGTTCTACACTGTTAGATGAATGTACAGATCAGAAAGCAGTTTCACAGAATGCTTCTTTGTAGTTTTAAGGGGAAGATATTTCGTTGTACACCGTATGCCTCAATATTCTCCAAACACCTCCTTGAAGATTCTACAGAAAGAGTGTTTCAAAACAGCTCAATAAAAAGAAACTTTCAATGCAGTGAGATGAATGCACAGATCAGAAAGTAGTTTCACAAAATGATTCTGTGTAGTTTTTATTTGAAGATATACCTTTTTCCATGATAGGCCTCAAATCGCTCCAAATGTCCACTTGCAGATTCTGCAAAAAGTGTGTTTCAAAACTACTCCATCAAAGAAAGGTTCTACTTTGTGAGATGAATGAACAGAATAGAAAGAAGTTTCACAGAATTCTTCTGTGTAGTTTTTATGGGAGGGTATTTTCGTTTTCATAGGCCTGAATTTTTCTCCAAATGTCCCCTTGCAGATTCTACAAACAGAGTGTTTCAAAACTGCTCAAACAAAAGTAAGGTTCAACACTGTTAGTTGAATGCATAAAACGGAAAGAAGTTTCACAGAATGCTTCCGTGTAGTTTTTAGGGGAAGATATATCGTTTTTCACTGTAGGCCTCAATGTTCTCCGAATATCCACTTGAAGATTCTACAAAAAGAGTGTTTCAAAACTTCTCAATCAAAAGTAAGGTTCAACTCTGTTAGTTGAATGAACAGATCAGAAAAAAGTTTCACAGAATGCTTCTGTGTAGTTTTTATTTGAAGATATTCCTTTTTCCATGATAGGCCTCAAAGCTCTCCAAATGCCCATTGCATTTTATACAGAAACAGTGATTCAAAACTACCCAATCAAAAGAAAGTTCAACTCAGTGAGATGAATGCACCAATCAGAAAGCAGTTTCACAGAATACTTCTGTGTAGTTTTTATTTGACGATATACCTTTTTCCACCTTATGCCAAAAAGCGCTCCAAATGTCCACTTGCAGATTCTACAAATAGAGTGTTTCAAAACTGCTCAATCAAAAGTAAGGTTCAACTCTGTTAGTCGAATGCACAGATCAGAAAGAAGTTTCACAGAATGCTTCTGTGTAGTTTTTATGGGAGGATTTTTCGTTTTTCACCACAGGACTGTATGTTCTCCAAATGTCCACTTGCAGATTTTACAAATAGAGTGTTTCAAAACTGCTCAATCAAAAGTAAGGTTCAACTCTGTTAGTCAAATGCACAGATCAGAAAGAAGTTTCACAGAATGCTTCCGCGTAGTTTTTATTTGAAGATATTCCTTTTTTCACGATAGGCCTCCAAGCACTCCAAATTTCCACTTGCAGATTCTACAAATACAGTGTTTAAAAGCTGCTCAATCAAAACTAAAGTTAAACTGTGTTAGTTGAATGCACAGATCAGAAAGAAGTTTCACAGAATGCTTAGGTCTATTTTTTAGGTGAAGATATTTCTTTTTTCACCGTAGGCCTCAATGTCCTCCAAATTTCCACGTGCAGATTCTACAAAACAGTGTTTCAAAAGCTCAATGAAAAGTAAGGTTTAACTCTGTTAGTTGAATGCACAGATCATAAAGAAGTTTCACAGAATGCTTCTGTGTAATTTTTATTTGAAGATATTCCTTTTTCCATGATAGGCCTCAAAGCGCTCCAAATGTCCACTTGCAGTTTATACAGAAAGAGTGTTTCAGAACTGCACCATCAAAAATAAGGTTCAACTCTGTTAGTTGAATGCACAGATCAAAAAGAAGTTTCACAGAATGCTTCTGTGTAGTTTTTATTTGAAGATATTCCTTTTTGCACAATAGGCCTCAAAGCGCTTCAAATGTCCAATTGCAGTTTATACAGAAAGATTGTTTCAAAACTACCCAATCAAAAGAAAGGTTCAAAACTCAGATGAATGCAGAGAATAGAAAGAAATTTCTCAGAAATATTCTGTGTAGTTTTTACTTGAAGATATTTGGGTTTTCACCATAGTCCTCAAAGATCTCCAAATGTCCACCTTCAGATTCTACAAAAAGAGTTTTTCAAAACTGCTCAATCAAAAAAAAGGTTCTACTCTGTTAGATGAATGCACATATCAGAAAGTAGTTTCACAGAATGCTTCTGTGTAGTTTTAAGGGGAAGATATTTCATTTTACACCGTATGCCTCAATATTCTCCAAATATCCCCTTGCGGATTCTACAAAAAGAGTGTTTCAAAACAGCTCAATCAAAAGAAAGTTTCAACTCAGTGAGATGAATGCACCGATCAGAAAGTAGTTTCACAGAATGCTTCTATGTAGTTTTTATTTGACGATATACCTTTTTCCACGGTATGCCAAAAAGCACTCCAAATGTCCACTTGCAGATTCTTCAAAAAGAGTGTTTCCAAACTGCTCAGTAAAAAGAAAGATTTTGCTTTGTGAGATGAATGACCAGAATAGAAAGAAGTTTCAGAGAATGCTCCTGTGTAGTTTTTAGGAGAAGATATTTCTTTTTTCACCGTGGGCCTCAATGTTCTCCAAACGTCCAATTGCAGATTCTACAAATAGAGTGTTTCCAAGTGGCTCAATAAAAAGTTAGGTTCAAATCTTCTAGTTGAATGCACAGATGAGAAAGAAGATTCACAGAATGCTTCCGTGTAGTTTTTAGGGGAAAGTATTTCGTTTTTCACCATAGGCCTCAATGTTCTCCAAATGTCCACTTACAGATTCTACAAATAGAGTTTTTCAAAACTGCTCAATCAAAACTAAGGTTAAACTCTGTTAGTTGAATGCACAGATCAGAAAGAAGTTTCACAGAATGCTTCCATGTAGTTTTTAGGGGAAATTATTTCTTTTTTCACCATAGGCCTCAATGTTCTCCAAATGTCCACTTGCAGATTCTACAAAAACAGAGTTTCAAAACTGCTCAATCAAAAGTAAGGTTCAACTCTTTTATTTGAATGCACAGATCAGAAAGAAGTGTCGCTGAATGCTTCTTTTTAGTTTTTATCTGAAGATATTCCTTTTTCCACGATAGGCCTCAAAGCGCTCCAAATGTCCACTTGCAGTTTATACAGAAAGATTGTTTCAAAACTACCTAATCAAAAGAAAGGTTCAACAGTGTGAGATGAATGCAGAGAATAGAATGAAATTTCACAGGAGTATTCTGTGTAGTTTTTACTTGAAGATATTTCGTTTTTCACCATAGACCTCTAAGATCTCCAAATATCCACTTGTGGATTCTACAACAAGTGTGTTTCAAAACTGCTCAATCAAAAGAAGGGTTCTACTCTTTTAGATGAATGCACAGATCAGAAAGTAGTTTCACAGAATGTTTCTGTGTAGTTTTAAGGGGAATATATTTTGTTTTAGTCCGTATGCCTCAATATTCTCCAAATATCCCCTTGCAGATTCTACAAAATATTGTTTGAAAACAGCTCAATCAAAAGAAAGGTTCCACTCAGTGAGATGAATGCACAGATCAGAAAGTAGTTTCACAGAATGCTTCTATGTAATTGTTATTTAAATATGTATCTTTTTCCACGATAGGCTTCAAAGCACTCCAAATGTCCACTTGCAGATTCTACAAAAAGAGTTTTTCAAAACTGCTCAATCAAATGTAAGGTTCAACTCTGTTAGTTGAATGCACAGATCAGAAAGAAGTTACACAGAATGCTTCCGTGTAGTTTTTATGGGAAAATATTTCTTTTTTCACCATAGGCCTCAATACTCTAGAAATGTCCAATTGCAGATTCTAGAAAAAGAGTGTTTCAAAACAGCTCAATCAAAAGAAAGTTTCATCTAACAGAAATGAATGCACAGATCAGAAAGAAGTTTCACACAGTGCTTCTTGGTAGTTTTTATTTGAAGATATTACCTTTTCCACGATAGGCCACAAAGCGCTCCAAATGTCCACCTGCAGATTCTACAAAAAGATAGTTTCAAAACTGCTCATACAAAAGAAAGGTTCTACTCTGTGAGATGAATGAACAGAATAGAAAGAAGTTTCACAAAATGCTTCTGTGTAGTTTTTAGGGGAGATATTTCATTTTTCACCGTGGGCCTCAATGTTCTCCAAATGTCCACTTGCATATACTGCAAAAAGAGTGTTTCAAAACTGCTCAGTGAAAAGTAAGTTCAACTCTGTTAGATGAATGCACAGATCATAAAGAAGTTTCACAGAATGCTTCCGTGTAGTTTTTATGGGAAGATATTTTTTTTTCACCATAGGCCTCAATGCTCTAGAAACGTCCAATTGCAGATTCTATGAAAAGAGTGTTTCAAAATTGCTCAATTAAAAGAAAGGTTCTACTCTGTGAGATGAATAAACAGAGTAGAAAGAGGTTTCACAGAATGCTTATGTGTAGTTTTTATGGGAAGATATTTCGCTTCTCACCATAGGCGTGAATGTTCTCCAATTGTCCACTTGCAGATTCTACAGAAAGAGTGCTTCAAAACTGCTCAATCAAAACTAAGTTTCAACTCTGTTAGTTGAATGCACTGATCTGAAATAAGTTTCACGGAATGCTTCCATGTAGTTTTTATGGGAAGATATTTGCTTTTTCACCACAGTCCTCAATTCTCCAGAAATATCCAATTGCAGATTCTATGATAAGCCTATTTCAAAGCTGCACAATCAAAAGAAACTTTCTAATCCCTGAGATGAATGCACAGTTCATAATGAAGTTTCAAAGATTACTTCTGTGTAGTTTATATTTGAAGATATTCCATATTGCAAGATAGGCCTCAAAGGGCCCCAAATGTCCACTTGCAGTTTTTACAAAGAGGGTGTTTCAAAACTCCTGTATCAAAAGAAAGGTTCAACACTGTGAGATATATGCAGAGAATAGAAAGAATTTCCACATAAGTGTTCTGTGTAGTTTTAATGGGAAGAAATTTCGTTTGACACCGTATGCCTCAATGTTCTCCAAATATCCACTTTCCAATTCTACAAAAAGAGTGTTTCAAAACACCTCAATCAAAATAAAGGTTCAACTCAGTGAGATGAATGCACAGATCAGAAAGGAGTTTCACAGAATGCCTCTGTGTAGTTTTCATTTGAAGATATACCTTTCTCCATGATAGGCCTCAAAGCACTCGAAATGTCCACTTGCAGATTCTACCAAAAGAGTGTTTCAAAACTGCTCAGTCAAAAGAAAGTTTCTACTCTGTGAGATGAATGAATGGAATAGAACGAAGTTTCACAGAATGCTTCTGTGTAGTTTTCATGGGAAGATATTTCGTTTTTCATAAAAGGCCTCAATGTTCTCCAAATGTCCACTTGCAGATTGTACAAAAACAGTGTTTCAAAACTGCTGAATCAAAAGTAAGGTTCAACTCCGTTAGATGAATGCACATATCAGAAAGCAGTTTCACAGAATGTTTCTGTGTAATTTTTATTTAAAGATATTCCTTTTTCCATAAGAGTCCGCAAAGCGCTCCAAATGTCCAGTTGTAGCTTATACAGAAAGAGTGTTTCAAAACTACTCAATCAAAAGAAAGTTTCAACTCTGCGAGATGAATGCAGAGAATGGAAAGAAATTTCACAGGACTATTCGCTGTAGTTCTTACTTGAAGATATTTCGTTTTTCACCATATGCCTCAATGATCTTCAAATGTCCACTTGCAGACTCTACAAAAAGAGTGTTTCAAAACTGTTGAATCAAAAGAAATGTTTTACTCTGTTAGATTAATAAACAGATCAGAAAGAAGTTTCACCTCATTCTTCTGCATAGTTTTCATGAGAAGATATTTCGTTTCTCACCATAGGCCTCAATGTTCTCCAAATATCCACTTGCAGATTCTACAAAAAGAGTGTTTCAAAACTCCTCAGTCAAAAGAAAGGTTCCACTCTGTGAGATGAATGAACAAAATAGAAAGATGTTTCACAGAATGCCTCTGTGTAGTTTTTATGGGAAGATATTTCGTTTTTCACCAAAGGCCTCAATTTTCTCCAAATGTCCCCTTGCAGATTCTACAAAAAGTGTGTTTCAAAACTGCTCAGTGAAAAGAAATGTTCTACTCTCTTAGATGAATACACAGATCAGAATAAAGTTTCACAGAATGATTCTGCGTACTTTTAATCAGAAGATACTTCATTTTTCACTGTAGGACTCAATGTTCTCCAAATATCCACTTGCAGATCCTACAAAAAGCCTGTTTCAAAGCTGCACAATCAAGAGAAAGTTTCCACTCTCTGAGATGAATGCAAAGTTCATAATGAAGTTTCACAGATTACTTCTGTGTAGTTTGTATTTGAAGATATTCCATTTTCCACGATAGGCCTTAAAGTGCTCCAAATGTCCACTTGCACTTTATACAAAAACAGTGTTTCAAAACTGCTCAATGAAAAGTAGGGTTCAACTCTGTGACATGAATGCAGAGAATAGAAAGAATTTCCACAGAAGTATTCTGTGTAGTTTATTCTTGAAGATATTTCGATTTTCACCATAGGCCTCAAAGATCTCCAAATATTCACTTGCAGATTCTAGAAAAAGGGTGTTTTAATACTGCTCAATCAAAAGAAAGCTTCTACTCTGTATGATGAATGCACAGATCAGAAACATGTCTCACAGAATGCTTCTGTGTAGTTTTAATGGGAAGATGTTTCCTTTTATAGCATATGCCTCAATTTTCTCTAAATATCCACTTGCAGATTCTACAAAAAGAGTGTTTCAAAACAGCTCAATCAAAAGAAAGGGTCAACTCAGTGAGATGAATGCACAGAGCAGAAAGAAGTTACACAGAATGCTTCCGTGTAGTTTTTTTTGAAGATATAACTTTTTCCATGATAGGCCACAAAGAGCTCAAAATGTCCCCTTGCAGATTCTACAAAAAGAGTGTTTCAAAACTGCTCAGTCAAAAGAAAGGTTCTACTCTGTGAGAGGAATGAGCAGAATAGAAAGAAGTTTCACAGAATTCTTCTGTGTAGTTTTTATGGGAAGATATTTCGTTTTTCACCGTAGGCCTCAATTTTCTCCAAATATCCACTTGCAGATTTAACAAAATAGTGTTTCAAAACTGCTCAATCAAATGTTAGTTCAACTCTGCTAGATGAATGCACAAAACAGGAAGAAGTTTCACAGAATGCTTCCGTGTAGTTTTTCTGGGAAGATATTTCTTTTTTCACCATAGGCATCAATGCTATAGAAATGTCCAATTGCAGATTTTATGAAAAGAGTGTTTCAAATCTGCTCAGTGAAAAGAAAGTTTCTACTCTGTGAGATGAATGAACACAACAGAAATAAGTTTCACAGAATGCTCCTGTGTAGTTTCTAGGGGAAGATATTTCGTTTTTCACCGTATGTCTGAATGTACTCCAAATGTCCACTTGCAGATTCTACATAAAGAGTGTTTCAAAACTGTTCAATCAAAAGTAAGGTTCAACTCTGTTAGTTGAATGCACAGATTGGAAAGAAGTTTCACAGAGTGCTTCCGTGTAGTTTTTATTTGAAGACATTTCTTTTCTCACCGTAGGTCTTAATGTACTCCAAATATCCAATTGCAGATTCTACAAAAAGATTGTTTCAAAACTGTTCAATCAAAAGTAAGGTTCAATGCTGTTAGTTGAATGCACACATTGGAAAGAAGTTTCGCAGAATGCTTCCATGTAGTTTTTATGGGAAGATATTTCTTTTTTCACTATAGGCCTCAATGCTCTAGTAACATCCAATTGCAGATTCTATGAAAAGCCTGTTTCAAAGCTGCATAATCAAAAGAAAGTTTCCACTCTCTGAGATGAATGCTCAGTTAAAAATGAAGTTTCACAGATTACTTCTTTCTAGTTTATATTTGAAGATATTCCATTTCCCACTATAGGCCTCAAAGCACTCTGAATGTCCACTTGTATTTTATACAAAAAGAGTGTTTCAAAGCTGCTCAATCCAAAGAAACGTTCAACTCTGTGACATGAATGCAGAGAATAGAAAGAATTTTCACAGAAGTATTCTGTGTAGTTTTTACTTGGAGATATTTCGTTTTTCACCATAAACCTCAAAGATCTCCAAATCTCCACTTGCAGATTCTACAAAAAGGGTGTTTCAAAACTTCTCAATCAAAAGAAGTGTTCTACTCTGTTAGATGAATGCACAGATCAGAAAGAAGTTACACAGAATGCTTCTGTGTAGTTTTCATGGGAAGATATTCCTTTTTTCACCATAGGCCTCAATGTTCTCCAAATGTCCACTGGCATATTCTACAAAAAGAGTGATTCAAAACTGCTCTATCAAAACTAAGGTTCAACTCTGTTAGTTAAATGCACAGATCAGAAAGACGTTTCACAGAATGCTTCTGTGTGGTTTTTATTTGAAGATATTCCTTTTTCCACGAGAGCCCTCAAAGGGCTCCAAATATCCACTTGCAGTTTGTACAGAAAGAGTGTTTCAAAACTACTCAGTCGAAAGAAAGGTTCAACTATGTGAGATGAATGCAAAGAATAGAAAGAAATTTCACAGAAATATTCTTTGTAGTTTTTACTTGAAAATATTTCCTTTTTCAACATAGGCCTAAAAGATCTCCAAATGTCTACTTGCAGACTCTTCAAAAAGAGTGTTTCAAAACTGCTGAATCAAAAGAAATGTTCTACTCTGTTAGATGAATGCACAGATCAGAAAGAAGTTTCACAGAATGCTTCTGTGTAGTTTTAATGAGAAGATATTTCGGTTTTCACCGTAGGCCTCAATTTTCTCCTAATATCCACTTGCAGATTCTACAAAAACAGTGTTTCAAAACCGCTCAATCAAAAGAAAGTTTCAATGCAGTGAGATGAATGCACAGATCAGAAAGAAGATTCACAGAATGCTTCCGTGTAGTTTTTATTAGAAGATATAACTTTTACCACAATCGGCCTCAAGGCGCTAGAAATGTCCACTTGCAGTTTATACAAAAAGAGTGTTTCAAAACTCCTCAATCAAAAGCAAGGTTCAACTCTGTTAGATGAATGCACAGATCAGAAAGAAGTGTCTCAGAATGCTTCTGTGTAGTTTTTATTTGAAGATATTCCTTTTTCCACGACAGGCCTCAAAGCGCTCCAAATGTCCACTTGCAGATTCAACAAAAAGAGAGTTTCAAAACTGCTCAATCAAAAGCAAGGTTCTACTCTGTGAGATGAATGAACAGAATAGAATGAAATTCAACAAAATGCTTCTGTGTAGTTTTTAGGGGAAGTATTTCGTTTTTCACCGTAGGCCTCAATATTCTCCAAATGCCGACTTGCAGATTCCACAAAAAGAGTGTTTCAAAACTGCTCAATCAAAAGTAAGGTTCAACTCTGTTAGATGAATGCACCAATCAGAAAGAAGTTTCACAGAATGCTTCTGTGTAGTTTTTATGGGTAGATATTTCGTTTTTAACAGTAGGCCTCAATGTTCTCCAAATGTCCACTTGCAGATTCTACAAAAAGAGTATTTCAAAACTGCTCAATCAAATGTAAGTTTAAACTCTGTTAGGTGAATGCACAGATCAGAGAGAAGTTTCAGAGAATGCTTCCATGTACTTTTATTTGAAGATATTCTTTTTTCCATGATAGGCCTCAAAGCACTCCAAATGTCCACTTGCAGATCATACAAAAAGAGAGTTTCAAAACTTCTCAATCAAAAGAAAGGTTCTACTCTGTGAGATGAATGAACAGAAGAGAAAGAAGTTTCACAGAATGCTTCTGTTTAGTTTTTTTGGGAAGATGTTTCGTTTTTCACCACAGGCCTCAATGTCCTCCAAATGTCCACTTGCAGATCCTACAAAAAGAGTGTTTCAAAACTACACAAACAAAAGTAGGTTTCAACTCTGTTAGATGAATACACAGATCAGGAAGAGGTTTCACCCAATGCTTCCATGTAGTTTTTATGGGAAGATATTTCTTTTTTCACCCTAGGCATCAATGATCTAGAAATATCCATATGCAGTTTCTACGAAAAGCCAGTTTCAAAGATGCTCGATCAAAAGAAAGGCTCTACTCTGTGAGATGAATGAACAGAATAGTAAGAAGTTTCACAGAATGCTTCCGTGTAGTTTTTATGGGAAGATATTCTTTTTTCAACATAGGCCACAATGCTCTAGAAATGTCCAATTGCAGATTCTACAAAAAGGGTGTTGCAAAACTTCTCAGTGAAAAGAAAGGTTCTACTCTGTGAGAAGAATGAACACAATAGAAAGAAGTTTCACAGAATGCTTCTATGTAGTTTTCATGGGAAGATATTTGGTTTTTCACTGTAGGCCTCAATGTTCTCCAAATGTCCCATTGCAGATTCTACAAAAAGAGTGTTTCAAATCTGCTCAATCAATAGTAAGGTTCAACTCTGTTAAATGAATGCACAGATCAGAAACAAGTTTTACAGAAGGTTTCCGTGTAGTTTTTATGGGAAGATATTTCTTTTTTCACCATAGGCATCAATGTTCTAGAAATGTCCAATTGCAGATTCTATGTAAAGCCTGTTTCAAAGCTGCACAATCAAAAGAAAGTTTCCACTCTCTGAGATGAATGCAAAGTTAATAATGAAGTTTCAATGATTACTTCTGTGTAGTTTATATTTGAAGATATTCCATTTTCCACGAAGGGCCTCAAAGCACTCCAAATGTCTGCCTGCAGGTTTTGCAAAAAGAGTGTTTCAAAAGTGCTCGATCAAAAGAAAGGTTCAACACTGTGAGGTGAATGCAGAGAATAGAAAGCATTTCCACACCAGTATTCTGTGTAGTTTTTACTTGAAGATATTTCATTTTTTACCATAGGCCTCAAAGATCTCAAAATGTCTACTTGCAGATTCTACAAAAAGGTTGTTTCAAAACTGATAAATCAAAAGTAAGGTTCTACTCTGTTAGATGAATGCACAGATCTGAAAGAAGTTTCACAGAATGCTTCTGTGTAGTTTTAATGGGAAGATATTTTGTTTTACACCGTACGCCTCAATGTTCTACGAATATCAAGTTGCAAATTCTACAAAAAGAATGTTACAAAACAACTCAATCAAAAGAAAGGTTCAACTCAGTGAGATAAATACACAGATCAGACAGAAGTTTCACAGAATGCTTCTGTTTAGTTTTTATTTGAAGATATACTTTTTTCCACAATAGGCCTCAAAGCGCTCCAAATGTATACTTGCAGATTCTACAAAAAGAGTGTTTCAAAACTGCTCAGTCAAAAGAAAGGTTCCATTCTGAGAGATGAATGAAGACAATTGAAAGAAGTTTCACAGAACACTTCCGTGTGGTTTTAGAGGATGATATTTATTTTTTCACCCTAGGCCTCAATGATCTAGAAATGTCCAATTGCAGTTTCTATGAAAAGCCTGTTTCAAAGCTGCACAATCAAAAGAAAGGTTCCACCCTCTGAGATGAATGCACAGTTCATAAGGAAGATTCACAGATTACTTCTGTGTAATTTTTATTTGAAGATATTACTTTTTCCATGATAGGCCTCAAAGCGCTCCAAATGTCCACTTGCAGTATACACAGAAAGAGTTTTTAAAAACTACTCAATCAAAAGAAAGGTTCAAATCTGTGAGATGAATGCAGAGAATAGAAAGAAATTTCACAGAATTATTCTGTGTAGTTTTTACTTGAAGATATTTCTTTTTTCACCATAGACCTCAATGTTCTTCAAATGTCCACTTGCAGATTCAACAAAAAGTGTGTTTCAAAAATGCTGAATCAAAAGAAATGTTCTACTCTGTTAGATGAATGCACAGATCAGAAAGAAGTTTCATAGAATTCTTCTGCGTAGTTTCCATGGGAAAATATTTCATTTTTCACCGTATGCCTCAATGTTCTCCAAATATATACTTGCAGACTCTACAAAAAGAGTGTTTTGAAACAGCTCAATCAAAAGAAATGTTCAACTCAGTGAAGTGAAGGCACATATCAGAAGTTTCACAGAATGCTTCTGTGTAGTTTTTATTTGAAGATATTCCTTTTTTCACAATAGGCCCCAAAGCGCTCCAAATATCCAATTGCAGATACTACAAAAAGAGAGTTTCAAAACTGCTCAATCAAAAGTAAGGTAAAAATCCGTTAGATGAATGCACAGATCAGAAAGAAGTTTCGTGGAATGCTTCTGTGTAGTTTTTATGGGAAGATATTCCTTTTTTCACTGTAGGCCTCAATGTTCTAGAAATGTCCAATTGCAGATCCTACGAAAAGAGTCTTCCAAAACTGCTCAGTCAAAAGAAAGTTTCCACTCTGTGAGATGAATGAAAAGAACAGAAAGAAGTTTCACAGAATGCTTCTGTATAGTTTTTATGGGAAGATATTTCGTTTTTCACCATAGGCCTCAATGTACTCCAAATGTCCACTATCAGATTATACAAAAAGCGTGTTTCAAAACTACTCAATCAAAAGTAAGGTTCAACTCTGTTACTTGAATGCACAGATCAGAAAGATGTTTCACAGAATGCTTCTGGGTAGTTTTTACTGGAAGATATTTCTTTTTTCACCAAAGGACTCAATGCTCTAACAATGTCCAAATGCAGATACTACGAAAAGCCTGTTTCAAATCTGCCCAATCAAAAGAAATTTTCCACTCTCTGAGATGAATGCACAGTTCCTAATGAAGTTTCACAGATTACTTCTGTGTAGTTTATGTATGAAGATATTCCATTTTCCACGATAGGCCTCAAATGGCTCCAAATGTCAACTTGCAGTTTACACAAAAAGAGTGTTTCAAAACTGCTAAATCCAAAGAAAGGTTCAACTCTGTGAGAAGAATTCACAGAAAAGAAAGAATTTCCACAAAAATATTTTGTGTAGTTTTTCCATGAAGATATTACATTTTTCACAATAGGCCTCAAAGATCTCCAAATGTCCACATGTAGATTCTACAAAAAGGGTGTTTCAAAACTGCTCGATGAAATGCAAGGGTCTACTCTGTTAGATGAATGCACGGATAAGAAAGAAGTTTCACAGAATGCTTCTGTGTAGTTTTAGTGGGAAGATATTTCATTTTACACCGTAAGCCTCAATGTCCTCCAAATATCCACTTGCAGATTCTACAAAAACAGTGTTTAAAAACAGTTCAATCAAAAGAAAGGTTCAACTCAGTGAGGTGAATGCACAGATCAGAAAGTAGTTTCACAGAATGCTTCTGTGTAGTTTTTATTTGTAGATATATCTTTTTCCACTAAAGGCCTCAAATCGCTCCAAATATCCACTTGCAGATCCAACAAAAAGAGTGTTTCATAACTGCTCAATCAAAAGTAAGTTTCAACTCTGTTAGTTGAATGCACAGATCAGAAAGAAGTTTCACAGAATGCTTCCGTGTAGTTTTTATTTGAAGATATTCCTTTTTCGACGATAGGCCTCTAAGCGCTCCAAATGTCCGCTTGCAGTTTACACAGAAGGAATGTTTCAAAACTGCTCAATCAAAAGTAAGGTTCAACTCTGTTAGTTGAATGCACAGATCAGAATGAAGTTTCACAGAATGCTTCCGTGTAGTTTTTAGGGGAAGTTATTTCATTTTTCACCATAGGCCTCAATGTTCTCCAAATGTCCACTTGCAGACTCTACAAATGGAGTTTTTCAAAACTGCTCAGTCAAAACTAAGGTAAAACTCTGTTAGTTGAATGCACAGATCAGAAAGAAGTTTCAGAGAATGCTTCCATGTAGTTTTTATGGGAAGATATTTCTTTTTTAACCATAGGCCTGAATGTTCTCCAAATGTCCACTTGCAGATTCTATAAGAAGAATGTTTCAAAACTGCTCAATCAAAAGTAGGGTTCATCTCTCTTAGTTGAATGCACAGATCGGAAAGAAGTTTCACATAATGCTTCTGTGTAGTTTTTATTTGAAGATATTCCTTTTTCCATGATACGCATCAAAGCGTTAAAATGTCCACTTGCAGTTTATACAGAAAGAGTGTTTCAAAACTACCCAATCAAAAGAATTGTTTAAAACTGTGAGATAAATGCAGCGAATAGAAAGAATTTTCACAGAATTATTCTGTGTAGTTTTTACTTGAAGATATTTGGTTTTTCACCATAGGCCTCAAAGATCTGCAAATGTCCACTTGCAGATTCTACAAAAAGTGTGTTTCAAAACAGCTCAATCAAAAGGAAGGTTCTACTCTGTTAGATGAGTGCACGAATGAGAAATTAGTTTCACAGAATGCTTCTGTGTAGTTTTTATTTGTAGATATATCTTTTTCCACTAAAGGCCTCAAATCGCTCCAAATATCCACTTGCAGATCCAACAAAAAGAGTGTTTCATAACTGCTCAATCAAAAGTAAGTTTCAACTCTGTTAGTTGAATGCACAGATCAGAAAGAAGTTTCACAGAATGCTTCCGTGTAGTTTTTATTTGAAGATATTCCTTTTTCGACGATAGGCCTCTAAGCGCTCCAAATGTCCGCTTGCAGTTTACACAGAAGGAATGTTTCAAAACTGCTCAATCAAAAGTAAGGTTCAACTCTGTTAGTTGAATGCACAGATCAGAATGAAGTTTCACAGAATGCTTCCGTGTAGTTTTTAGGGGAAGTTATTTCATTTTTCACCATAGGCCTCAATGTTCTCCAAATGTCCACTTGCAGACTCTACAAATGGAGTTTTTCAAAACTGCTCAGTCAAAACTAAGGTAAAACTCTGTTAGTTGAATGCACAGATCAGAAAGAAGTTTCAGAGAATGCTTCCATGTAGTTTTTATGGGAAGATATTTCTTTTTTAACCATAGGCCTGAATGTTCTCCAAATGTCCACTTGCAGATTCTATAAGAAGAATGTTTCAAAACTGCTCAATCAAAAGTAGGGTTCATCTCTCTTAGTTGAATGCACAGATCGGAAAGAAGTTTCACATAATGCTTCTGTGTAGTTTTTATTTGAAGATATTCCTTTTTCCATGATACGCATCAAAGCGTTAAAATGTCCACTTGCAGTTTATACAGAAAGAGTGTTTCAAAACTACCCAATCAAAAGAATTGTTTAAAACTGTGAGATAAATGCAGCGAATAGAAAGAATTTTCACAGAATTATTCTGTGTAGTTTTTACTTGAAGATATTTGGTTTTTCACCATAGGCCTCAAAGATCTGCAAATGTCCACTTGCAGATTCTACAAAAAGTGTGTTTCAAAACAGCTCAATCAAAAGGAAGGTTCTACTCTGTTAGATGAGTGCACGAATGAGAAATTAGTTTCACAGAATGCTTCTGTGTAGTTTTAATGGGTGAAGATATTTCGTTTTACACCGTATGCTTCAATATTCTCCAAATATCCCCTTGCAGATTCTACCAAAAGAGTGTTTCAAAATAGCTCAATCCAAAGAAAGCTTCAACTCAGTGAGATGAATGCACATATCAGAAAGAAGTTTCACAGAATGCTTCTGTGTAGTTTTTATTTGAAGATCTTCCTTTTTCCATGATAGGTCTCAAAGCACTCTAAATGTTCCCTTGCATATTCTACAAATAGAGTGTTTCAAAACTGCTCAATCAAAAATAAGGTTGAACACGGTCAGTTGAAAGCACAGATCAGAAAGAAGTTTCATAGAATGCTTCCGTGTAGTTTTTATGGGAAGATATTTCTTTTTTCACCATAGGCCTCTATTTTCTCAAAATGTCCACTTGCAGATTCAACAAAAAGAGTGTTTCAAAACTGCTCAATCAAAAGTAAGGTTCAACTCTATTAGTTGAATGCACAGATCAGAAAGAAGTTTCACAGAATGCTTCTGTGTAGTTTTCAATTGATGATATTCCTTTTTCCATGATAGTCCTCAAAGAGCTCCAAATGTCCCCTTGCAGTTTATACAGAAAGAGTTTTTCAAAACTACCCAATCAAAAGAACAGTTCAACACTGTGAGATGAATGCAGAGAATAGAAAGAAATTTCACTGATGTATTCTGTGCAGTTTTTACTTGAAGGTATTTCATTTCTCACCATGGGTCTCAAAGATGTCCAAATGTCCACTTGCAGATTCTACAAAACGACTGTTTCAATACTCCTCAATCAAAAGAAAGGTTCTACCCTGTTAGATGAATGCACAGATCAGAAAGCAGTTTCACAGAATGCTTCTCTATAGTTTTAAGGGGAAGATATTTTGTTTTACATGGTATGCCTCAATATTCTCCAAATATCCAATTGCTGATTCTACAAAAAGGGTGTCACAGAAAAGCTCAATCAAAAGAAATGTTCAACTCAGTGAGATGAATGTACAGATCAGAAAGTAGTTTCACAGAATGCTTCTGTGTAGTTTTTATTTGAAGATACAACTTTTTCCATGGTAGGCCTCAAAGCGCTACAGATATCCACTTGCAGATTCTACAAAAAGAGTGTTTCAAAACTGCTCAGTCAAAAGAAAAGTTCTAGTTAGTGAGCTGAATGAACAGAATAGGAAGAAGTTTCACAGAATCCTTCTGTGTAGTTTTTATGGGAAGATATTTCTTTTTTCACCATAGGCCTCAATGTTCTCCAAATGTCCACTCGCAGATTCTACAAAAAGAGTGTTTCAAAACTGCTCAATCAAAAGAAAGGTCCTACTCTGTTAGATGAATGCACAGATCAGAAAGTGGTTTCACGGAATGCTTCTGTGTAGTTTTAAGGGGAAGATAATTCATTTTACGTGGCATGCCTCAATATTCTCCAAATATCCTCTTGCAGATTCTACAAAAAGAGTGTTTCAAAACAGCTCAATCAAAAGAAAGCTTCAACTCAGTGAGATGAATGCACAGATTGGAAAGTAGTTTCACAGAATGCTTCTGTGTAGTTTTTATTTGAAGATATACCTTTCTCCATGATAGGCCTCAAAGCACTCGAAATGTCCACTTGCAGATTCTACAAAAAGAATGTTTCAAAACTGTTCAGCCAAAAGAAAGGTTCTACTTTGTGAGATGAATGAACAGAATAGAAACAAGTTTAACAGAATGCTTCTGTGTAGTTTTTATGGGGAGATATTTCGTTTTTCACAGTAGGCCTCAATGTTCTCCAAATGTCCACTTGCGGATTCTGCAAATAGTGTTTCAAAACTGCTCAATAAAAAGTAAGGTTCAACTCTGTTAGTTGAATGTACAGATCAGAAAGAAGTTTCAAAGTATGCTTCCATGTAATTTTTAGAGGAAGATATTTCATTTTTCACCGTAGGCCTCAATGTTCTCCAAATGTCCACTTTTGGATTCTACAAATAGAGTGTTTCAAAACTGCTCAATCAAAAGTAAGGTTCAACTCTGTTAGTTGAATGTACAGATCAGAAAGAAGTTTCACAGAATGCTTCTTTGTAGTGTTTATTTGAAGATATTTCTTTTTCCACGATGGGCCTCAAAGCGCTCCAAATGTCCAGTTTGAGTTTATACAGAAAGAGTGTTTCAAAACTACCCAATCTAAAGAAAGTTTCAACACTGTGAGATGAATGCAGAGAATAGAGAGAAATTTCAGAGAAGTATGCTGTGTAGTTTTTACTTGAAGATATTTCGTTTTTCACCATAGGCCTCCAAGATCTCCAGATGTCCACTTGCAGATTATACAAAAGAGTGTTTGAAAACTGCTCAATCAAAAGAAAGATTCTACTCTGTTAGATGAATGCAGAGATCAGAAAGTAGTTTCACAGAGTGCTTCTGTATAGTTTTAAGGGGAAGATATTTCGTTTTACAACCTATGCCTCAATATTCTCCAAGTATCACCTTGCAGTTTCTACAAAAAGAGTGTTTCAAAACACCTCAATCAGAAGAAAGGTCCTACTCTGTTAGATGAATGCACGGATCAGAATGCAGTTTCACAGAATGCTTCTGTGTAGTTTTTATTTTAAGATATTCCTTTTTCCAAGATAGGCCTCAAAGCGCTCCAAATGTCCACCTGCAGATTCTACAAAAAAAGTGTTGCAAAACTGCTCAATCAAAAGAAAGGTTCTACTCTGTTAGACAAATGCACAGATCAGAAAGTAGTTTCACAGAATGCATCTGTGTAGTTTTAAAGTGAAGATGCTTCGTTTTACACCGTATTCTTCAATGTTCCCCAAATATTGACTTGCAGATTCTACAAAAAGAGTGTTTCAAAACAGCTCAATCCAAAGAAAGTTCATCTCAGTTAGATGAATGCAGAGAGCAGAATGTATTTTCACAGAAGGCTTCTGTGTAGTTTTTATTTGAAGATATAACTTTTGCCATGATAGGCCTCAAAGCCCTCCAAATGTCCACTTGCAGATACTACAAAGTGAGTGTTTCAAAATTACTCAGTCAAAAGAAAGGTTCTATTCTGTGAGATGAATGAACAGAATTGAAAGAAGTTTCACAGAATGCTTCTGTGTAGTTTTTATGAGAAGATATTACGGTTTTCACAGTAGGCCTCAATGTTCTCCAAATGTCCACTTGTGGATTCTACAAACAGTGGGTTTCAAAACTGCTCAATGAAAAGTAAGGTTCAACTCTGTTAGATGAATGCACAGATCAGAAAGAAGTTTCACAGAATGCTTCTCTGTTGTTTTTATTTGAAGATATTCCTTTTTCCATGATAGGCATCAAAGCGCTCCAAATGTCCACATTCAGATTCCAGAAAAAGTGAGTTTTGAAACTGCTCAATCAAAAGAAATGTTCTACTCTGTGGGATAAATGAACAGAATAGAAAGAAGTTTCATATAATGCTTCTGTGTAGTTTTAAGGGGAAGTTATTTCGTTTTTCACCTTAGGCCTCCATGTTCTCCAAATGTCCACTTGCAGATTCTACAAATAGAGTGTTTCCAAACTGCTCAATCAAAAGTAAATTTCAACTGTTAGTTGAATGCACAGATCAGAAAGAATTTTCTCAGAATGCTTCTGTGTAGTTTTTAATTCAAGATATTCCTTTTTGCAAGATAGGCCTCAATGTGCACCAAATGTCCACTTGCAGTTAATACAGAAACAGTGTTTCAAAACTACTCAATCAAAAGACAGGTTCATCTCTATGAGATGAATGCAGAGAATAGAAAGAAATTTCACAGAAGTATTCTGTGTAGTTTTTACTTGAAGATATTTCGTTTTTCACCATAGGCCTCAAAGATCTCTAATTGTCCACCTGCAAATTCTACAAAAAGGGTGTGTCAAAACTGCTCAATCAAAAGAAAGGTTCTACTCCATTAGATGAATGCAGAGATTACAAAGAAGTTTCACAGAATGCTTCTGTGTACTCTTAATGGAAGATATTTCATTTTACACCATATGCCTCAATGTTCTACAAATATCCTCTTGCAGATTATACAGAAAGTGTGTTTCAAAACAGCTCAATCAAAAGAAAGATTCAACTCAGTGAGATGAATGCACAGATCAGAAACAGTTTCAGAGAATGCTTCTGTGTAATTTTTTTAGAAGATATACCTTTTTACACGACAGGCCTCAAAGTGCTCAAAATGTCCATTTGCAGATTCTACAAAAATAGTGTTTCAAAACTGCTCAGTCAAAAGAAAGGTTCTACTCTGTGAGATGAATGAACAGAATTGAAAGAAGTTTCACAGAATGCTTCAGTGTAGTTTTTATGGGAAGATATATCGTTTTTCACCATAGGCCTCAATGTTCTCCAAATGTCCACTTGCAGATTCTACAGAAAGAGTGTTTCAAAACTGCTCAATCAAAAGAAAGGTTCACCTCAGTGAGATGATTGCAAAGATTAGAAAGAAGTTTCACAGAAGTCTTCTGTGTGGTTTTAATTTGAAGATCTACCTTTTTCCACGATAGGCATTGAAGCGCTCCAAATGTCCACTTGCAGATTCTACAAAAAGCGTGTTTCAAAATTACTCAGTCAAAAGAAAGGTTCTATTCTGTGAGATGAATGAACAGAATAGAAAGGAGTTTCACAGAATGCTTTTGTGTAGTTTTTATGGGAAGATATTTCGTTTTTCACCGTAGGCCTCAACTTTCTCCAAGCGTCCCTTGCAGATTCTACAAAAAGAGTGTTTCAAATCCTCTCAATCAAAAGTAGGGTTCAAATCTGTTAGATGAATGTACAGATCAGAAAGAAGTTTCACAGAATGCTTCTGTGTAGATTTTATTTGAAGATATTCCTTTTTCCATGATAGTCCTCAAAGGGCTCCAAATGTCCACTTGCAGATTCCACAAAAAGCAAGTTTCAAAACTGGTAAATCAAAAGCAAGGTTCTAGTCTGTGAGATGAATGAACAGAACAGAAAGAAGTTTCACAAAATGCTTCTGTGTAGTTTTTAGGGGAGGATATTTCATTTTTCACCGTAGGCCTCAATTTTCTCCAAATGTCCACTTGCAGATTCTACAAATAGAGTGTTTCAAAACTGCTCAATCAAAAGTAAGGTTCAACTCTGTTAGTTTTATGCACAGATCATAAAGAAGTTTCACAGAATGCTCCCTTGTAGTTTTTATGGGAAGATATTTCTTTCTTCACCATAGACATCAATGTTCTCCAAATGTCCACTTATAGATGCCAGAAAAAGAGTGTTTCAAAACTGCTCAATCTAAAGTAAAGTTCAACTATGTAAGTAGAATTCACAGGTCAGAAAGAAGTTTCTCACAATGCTTCTGTGTAATTTTTAATTGAAGATCTTCCTTTTTTCACGATAGGCCCCAACGCGCTCCAAATGTCCACTTGCAGTTAATACAGAAACAGTGTTTCAAAACTACTCAATCAAAAGAAAGGTTCAATTCTGTGAGATGAATGCAGAGAATGGAAAGAAATTTCACAGAATTATTTTGAGTAATTTTTACTTGAAGATATTTCGTTTTTCACCGTAGGCCTCAAAGATCTACAAATGTCCACCTGCAGATTCTTCAAAAAGGGTGTTTCAAAACTGCTCAATCAAAAGAAACGTTCTACTCTGTTAGATGAATGAACAGATTAGAAAGGAGTTTCACAGAATGCTTCTGTGTACTTTTAATGGGAAGATATTTCGTTACACACCCTAGGCCTCAATGTTCTCCTAATATCCACTTGCAGATTCTACTAAAAGAGTGTTTCAAAACAGCTTAACAAAAGAAAGTTTCAACTCAGTGAAATTAATGCACAGATCAGAAAGAAGTTTCACAGAATGCTTCTGTGTAGTTTTTATTTGAAGATATTCCTTTTTCCATGACAGGCCTCAAAGCGCTCCAAATATCCACTTGCAGATTCTACAGATGGAGAGTTTCAAAACTGCTCAATCAAAAGAAAGTTTCTAATCTGTGAGATGAATGAAAAGAATAGAAAGAAGTTTCACAGAATGCTTGTGTGCGTTTTTTAGGGGAAGATAATTCGTTTTTCACCGTAGGCCTCAATGTTCTCCAAATGTCTACTTGCAGATACTACAAAAAGAGTGTTTCAAAACTGCTCAGTCAAAAGGAAGGTTCAACTCTGTTAGATGAATGCACAGATGAGAAACAAGTTTCACAGAATGCTTCCGTGTAGTTTTTATGGGAAGATATTTCTTTTTTCACCATAGTCCTCAATGCTCTAGAAATTTCCAATTGCAGATCTTACGAAAAGAATGTTTCAAAACTGCTCAGTCAAAAGAAAGGTTCTACTCTGTGAGATGAATGATCACAATAGAAAGAAGTTTCACAGAATGCTTCTGTGTAGTTTTTAGTGTAAGATATTTCGTTTTTCACCATAGTCCTCAATGTTCTCCAAATGTCCACTTGTAGATTCTACAAAAAGAGTGTTTCAAAACTGCTCAATCAAAAGAAAGGTTCAACTCTGTTAGTTGAATACACAGATCAGAAAGAAGTTTCACAGAATGCTTCCGTGTAGTTTTTATGAGATGGTATTTCTTTTTTCAGCCTAGGCGTCAATGCTTTAGAAATGTCCAATTGAAGACATTACGAAAAACCTGCTTCAAAGCTGCACAATCAAAAAAAGTTTGCACTCTTGGAGATGATTGCACAGTTTATAATGAAGTTTCACAGATTACTTCTGTGTAGTTAATATTTGAAGATATTCCATTTTCCACGATAGGCCTCAAAGCACTCCAAATGTCAACTTTCAGTTTATAAAGAAGGAGTTTTTCAAAACTACTCAATCAAAAGGAAGGTTCAATTCTGTGAGATGAATGCAGAGAATAGAAAGAAATTTCACCGAAGTACTCTCTGCAGTTTTTACTTGAAGATAGTTCGTTTTTCACCCTAGGCTTCAAAGATCTCCAAATGCCCACTTGCAGATTCTACAAAAAGAGTGTTTCAAAACTGCTCAATCAAAGTAAGGTTGAACTCTTTTAGGTGAATGCACAGATCTGAAAGAAGTTTCACAGAATGCTTCTGTGTAGTTTTTATGGGAAGATATTTCTTTTTTCACCATAGGCCTCAATGCTCTAGAAATGTTCAATTACAGATTTTACAAAAAGAGTGTTTCAACACTGCTCAGTCAGAAAAAAGTTTCTACTCTTTGAGATGAATGAACACAATAGAAAGAAGTTTCACAGAATGCTTCTGTTTAGTTTTAATTGGAAGACATTTCGTTTTTCACCTTATGCCTCAATGTTCTCCAAATATCCACTTGCAGATTTTACAAAAAGAGTTTTTCAAAACAGCTCAATCAAAGGAAAGGTTCAACTCAGATAGATGAATGCACAGATCTGAAAGAAGTTTCACAGAATGCTTCTACATAGTTTTTATATGAAGATATTCCTTTTTCCACGATAGTCCTCAAAGTGTTCCAATTGTCCACTTGGAGATTCTACAAAAACAGTGTTTCAAAACTGCTCAACCATAAGAAAGGTTCTAATCTGTGAGATGAATGAACACAATAGAAAGAAGTTTCACAGAATGCTTCTGTGTAGTTTTTATGGGAAGATAATTCGTTTTTCACCATATGCCCCAATGTTCTCCAAATGTCCACTTGCAGATACTACAAAAAAAGGTTTTCAAAACTGCTCAATCAAAAGTATGGTTCAACTCTGTTAGATGAATGCAGAGATAAGAAATAAGTTTCACAGAATGCTTCCATGTAGTTTTTATGGGAACATATTTCTTTTTTCACCATAGACCTCAATGCTCTGGACATGTCCAAATGCAGATTCAATGAAAAGCATGTTTCAAAGATGCACACTCAAAAGGAAAGTTCCACTTTCTGAGATGAATGCACAGTTCATAAAGACGTTTCACAGATTATTTCTGTGAAGTTTTTATTTGAAGATATTCCTTTTTCCACGATAGGCCTGAAAGAGCTCCAATTGTCCACTTGCAGTTTATACAAAACGATTGTTTCAAAACTCCTCAATCAAAAGAAAGGTTCAACTCTGCGAGATGAATGCAGAGAATAGAAAGAAGTTTCTCAGAATGCTTCTGTGTGGTTTTTACTGCAATATATTTCATTTTTCTCCTCAGGCCTCAAAGATCTCCAAATGTCCACTTGCAGATTCTACAAAAAGTGTATTTCAAAACTGCTAAATCAAAGATAAGGTTCAACTCAGATGAATGCACAGATCAGAAAGAAGTTTCACTGAATGTTTCCATGTAGCTTTTAAGGGAAGATATCTCTTCTTTCACCATAGGCCTCAATGCTCTATAAATGTCCATTTGCAGATACTATGAAAAGAATGTTTCAAAGCTACACAATCTATAGAGAGGTTCCACTCTCTGAGGTGAATGCACAGTTCATAAAGAAGTTTCGCAGATTACTTCTGTGTAGTTTTTATTTGAAGATATTCCTTCTTCCATGACAGGCCTCAATGTGCTCCAAATGTCCACATGCAGTTTATACAAAAAGAGTGTTTCAAAACTGCTCAATCAAAAGAAAGTTCAAATCTGCGAGATGAATGCAGAGAATAGAAAGAATTTTCACAAAAATATTCTGTGTAGTTTTTACTTGAAACAATTTCGTTTTTCACCACAGGCCTCTAAGATCTCCAAATGTCCACTTGCAGATTCTACAATAAGAGTGTTTAAAACTGTTCAATCAAAAGAAAGGCTCAACTCAGTTACATGAATGCACAGATCAGAGAGAAGTTTCACAGAATGCTTCTGTGTAGTTTTAATTTGAAGATATTTCGTTTTTCACCATAGGCCTCAATTTTCTCCAAATATCCACTTGCAGATTCTACAAAAAGAGTGTTTCAAAAAAGCTCAATCAAAACAAAGGTTCAACTCAGTTAGAAGAATGCACAGATCAGAAAGATGTTTCACAGAATGCTTCTGTGTAGTTTTAATTAGAACATATTCCTTTTTTCATGATAGGCCTCAAGGCGCTCCAAATATCCACAAACAGATTCTGCAAAAAGAGTGTTTCAAAACTGCTCAATCAGTAGAAAGGTTCTAGGCCGTGCATGGTGGCTTACGCTTGTAATCCCAGTACTTTGGGAGGCGCAGGCAGGTGGATCAGGAGGTCAGGAGATCGAGACCACGGTGAAATCCTGTCTCTACTAAAAATACAAAAAAATTAGCCATGCGAGGTGTCGGGCGCCTGTAGTCCCAGCTACTCGGAGAGGCTGAGAATGGAGAATGGCGTGAACCCGGGAGGCGGAGCTTGCAGTAAGCCGAGATTGCGCCACTGAACTCCATCCTGGGTGACAGAGCGAGACTCCATCTCAAAAAAAAAAAGAAAAGAAAAGAAAAGAAAGGTTCTACTCTGTCAGATGAATGAACAGAATAGAAAGAAGTTTCACAGAATGCTTCTGTGTAGTTTTTAGGGGAAGATATTTCGTTTTTCACCGTAGGCTTCAATGTTCTCCAAATGTCAACTTGCAGATTCTACAAATAGAGTGTTTCAAAACTGCTCAATCAAAAGTAAGGTTCAACTCTGTTACTTGACTGCACAGATCAGAAAGAAGTTTCACAGAATGCTACCATGTAGTTTTTAGGGGAAGACATTTCCTTTTTCACCGTAGGCCTCAGTGTTCTCCAAATGTCCACTTGCAGATTCTACAAAGAGAGTGTTTCAAAAGTGCTCCATCAAAACTAAGGTTAAACTCTGTTAGTTGAATGCACAGATCAGAAAGAAGTTTCACAGAATGCTTCCATGTAGTTTTTATGGGAAGATATTTCTTTTTTCACCATAGGCCTCAATGTTCTCCAAATGACCACTTGCAGATTCTACAAAAATACAGTTTCAAAACTGCCCAATCAAAAGAAATGTTCTACTCTGTGAGATGAATGAACAGAACAGAAAAAAGTTTCACAGAATGCTTCTGTGTAGTTTTTATGGGAAGATATTTAGTTTTTCACCATAGACCTCAATGTTCTCCAAATGCCCCCTTGCAGATTCTACGAAAAGAGTATTTCAAAACTGCTCAATCAAAAGTAAGGTTCAACTCTGTTAGAAGAATGCACAGATCAGAAAGAAGTTTCACAGAATGCTTCCGTGTAGTTTTTATGGGAAGATATTTCTTTTTTCACCAAAGGAATCAATGCTGCAGAAATGTCCAATTGCAGATACTTCGAAAAGCCTGTTTCAAAGGTGAACAATCAACAGAAAAGTTCCACTCTGTGAGATGAATGCACAGTTCATAAAGTAGTTCCACAGATTACTTCTGTGTAGTTTTTATTTGAAGATATTCCTTTTTCCATGATAGACCTCAAAGCGCTCCAAATGTCCACTTTAAGTTTATATAAAAAGAGAGTTTCAAAACTGCTCAATCAAAAGAAAGTTTCATCTCTGTGAGATGAAGGCAGAGAATATAAGTAATTTTCACAGAAATATTCTGTGTAGTTTTTACTTGAAGCTATTTCGCTTTTCACTATAGGCTTCAAAGATCTCCAAATGTCTACTTGCAGATTCTACAAAAAAAGTGTTTGAAAACTGCTCAATCAAAAGAAAGATTCTACTCTGTTAGATGAATGCACAGATCAGAAAGAAGTTTCACAGGATGCTTCTGTGTAGTTTTAATGGGGAGATATTTCGTTTTTCACCATAGGCCTCAATGTTCTCCAAATATCCACTTGCAGATTCTTCAAAAAGAGTGTTTCAAAACAGCTCAAAAAAAAGAAAGGTTCAACTCAGTTAGATGTATGCACATATCAGAAAGAAGTTTCACAGAATGCTTCTGTGTAGTTTTAAGTGAAGATATTCCTTTTTCCATGATAGGCCTCAAAGCACTTCAAATTTCCACTTGCAGATTCTTCAAAAAGAGTGTTTCAAAGCTGCTCAATTGAAAGAAAGGTTCTAGCCTGTGAGATGAATGAGCAGAATAGAAAGAAGTTTCACAGAATGCTTCTGTGTAGTTTTTATGGGAAGATATTCCGTTTGTCACCGTAGGCCTCGATGTTCTCCAAATGTCCTCTTGCAGATTCTACAAAAAGACTGTTTCAAAACAGCTCAATCAAAAGAAATGTTCAACTCCGTTAGGTGAATGCAGAGATCAAAAGAAGTTTCACAGAATGCTTCTGTGTAGTTTTTATTTGAATATATTCCTTTTTCAACCATAGGCCTCAAAGCGTTCCAAATGTCCACTTGCAGATTCTACAAAAAGAGTGTTTCAAACTGCTCAATCAAAATAAATGTTCTACTCTCTTAAATGAATACACAGATCAGAATGAAGTTTTGCAGAATGATTCTCTGTTGTTTTAATGGGAAGATATTTAGTTTTTCAGCATAGGCCTCAATGTTCTCCAAATATCTAATTGTCAATTCTACAAAAAGCCTGTTTCAAAGTGGCACAATCAAAAGAAAGGTTCCGCACTCTGAGATAAATGCACAGTTCGTAAAGTAGTTTCACAGATTACTTCTGTGTAGTTTTGTTCAAAGATTTTTTTTTCCACGGTAGGCCTCAAAGCGCTCCAAATATCCACTTGCAGTTTATACAAATAGAGTGTCCAAAACTGCTCAATCAAAAGAAAAGTTCAACTCTGAGAGATGAATGCAAAGTATAGAAGGAATTTTCACAGAAGTATTCTGTGTAGTTTTTACTTGAAGATATTTTGTTTTTCACCAGTGGCCTCAATGTTCTCCAAATAGCCACTTGCAGATTCTTCAAAAGGAGTGTTTCAAAACAGCTCAAAAAAAAGAAAGGTTCAACTCAGTTAGATGAATGCACAGATCAGAAAGTAGTTTCACAGAACGGTTCTGTGCAGTTTTTATTTGAGGATATTTCTTTTTCCACAATAGGCCTCAAAGCTCTCCAAATGTCCACTTGCAGATTCTTCAAAAAGAGTGTTTCAAAGCTGCTCAATTGAAAGAAAGTTTCTACCCTTTGCGATGAATGAACAGAATAGAAAGAAGTTTCACAGAATGCTTCTGTGTAGTTTTAATTGGAAGATATTTAGTTTTTCACCGTAGGCCTCAATGTTCAAAAAATGTCCACTTGCAAATTCTACAAAAAGAGTGTTTCAAAACAGCTCAATCAAAAGAAAAGTTCAACTCTGTTAGATGAATTCAAAGATCAGAAGAAAGTTTCACAGAATACTTCTGTGTAGTTTTTGTTTGAAGATATTCCTTTTTCCACCATAGGCCTCAAAGAGTTCCAAATGTCCACTTGCAGATTGTCCAAAAAGGGTGTTTCAAACTGCTCAGTCAAAAGAAATATTCTACTCTACTAAATGAATGCACAGATCATAATGAAGTTTAGCAGAATTATTCACTGTTGTTTTAATTGGAAGATATTTAGCTTTTCAGTGTAGGCCTCAATGTTCTCCAAATATCCAATTGCTGATTCTACAAAAAGCCTGTTTCAAAGCGGCACAATCAAAAGAAAGGTTCCACACTCTGAGATGAATGCACAGTTCATAAAGAAGTTTCACAGATTGCTTCTGTGTAGATTTGTTTAAAGATATTATTTTTTACACGATAGGCCTCAGAGCGCTCCAAATGTCCACTTGCAGCTTATACAAATAGAGTGTCCAAAACTGCTCAATAAAAAGAAAAGTTCAATTCTGAGAGATGAATGCAAAGAATAGAAAGAATTTTCACAGAAGTATTCTGTGTAGTTTTTACTTGAAGATATTTTGTTTTTCACTAGAGGCCTCAAAGTTCCCCAAATATCCACTTGCAGATTCTACAAAAAGAGTATTTCAAAACTGTTTAAAAAAAAGAAAGGTTCAACTCAGATGAATGCACAGATCAGAAAGAAGTTTCACAGAATTCTTCTTTGTAGTTTTTATTTGAAGATATTCCTTTTTCCATGATAGGCCTCAAAGCGCTACAATTGTCCACTTGTAGATCCTTCAAACAGAGTGTTTCAAAGCTGCTCAATTGAAAGAAAGGTTCTACCCTGTGAGATGAATGAACAGAATAGAATGAAGATTCACAGAATGCTTCTGTGTAGTTTTTATGTGAAGATATTTCGTTTTTCAGCTTAGGCCTCAATGTTCTCCAAATGTCCCCTTGCAGATTCTACAAAAAGAGTGTTTCAAAACAGCTCACTTAAAAGAAATGTTCAACTCCGTTAGGTTAATGCAGAGATGAGAAAGAAGATTCACAGAATACTTCTGTGTAGTTTTTATTTGAAGATATTTCTTTTTCCACCATAGGCCTTAAAGCGTTCCAAATGTCCACTAGCAGATTCTACAAAAAGAGTGTTTCAAACTGCTCAATCAAAAAAAATGTTCTACTCTGTTAGATGAATGCACAGATCAGAATAAAGTTTCACAGAATGATTCTCTGTAGTTTTAATGTGAAAATACTTAGTTTTTCTGTGCAGGCCTCAATATTCTCCAAATCTGCAATTGCAGATTCTACAAAAATCCTGTTTCAAAGCCGCACAATCAACAGAAAGGTTCCACCCTCTGAGATGAATGCACAGTTCTTAAGAAGTTTCACAGGTTACTTCTGTGTAGATTTGTTTAAAGATACTATTTTTTCATGATAGGCCTCAAATCGGACCTAATGTCCACTTGCAGTTTATACAAAAAGAGTGTCCAAAACTGCTCAATGAAAAGTTCAACTCTGAGAGACGAATGCAAAGAACAGAAAGAATTTTCACAGATATATTCTGTGTAGTTTTTACTTGAAGATATTTCATTTTTCACCAGAGGCCTCAAAGATCTCCAAATGTCCACTTGCAAATTCTACAAAAAGAGTGTTTCAAAACTGCTAAATCAAAAGAAATGTTCTATTCTGTTAGATGAATGCACAGATCAGAAAGAAGTTTCACAGAATGCATCTGTGTAGTTTTTATGGGAAAATATTTCATTTTTCACCATAGGCCTCAAAGTTCTCCAAATATCCACTTGCAGGTTCTACAAAAAGAGTGTTTCAAAACAGCTCAGTCAAAAGAACGTTTCAACTCAGTTAGTTAGATGAATGCACATATCATAAAGAAGTTTCACAGAATGGTTGTGTGTAGTTTTTATTTGAAGATATTCCTTTTTCCACGATAGGCCCCAAAGCGCTCCAAATGTCCACTTGCAGTTTCTACAAAAAGAGTGATTCAAAACTGTGCAATCAAAAGTAAGGTTCAAGTCTTTCAGATGAATGCACAGAACAGAAAGAAGTTTCACAGAATGCTTCTGTGTAGTTTTTATGGGAAGATATTTCTGTTTCCACCACAGGCCTCAATGCTCTAGAAATGTCCAATTACAGACTCTCCAAAATCCTGTTTCAAAACAGCACAATCAAAAGAAAGGTTTCACTCTCTGAGATAAATGCACAGTTCATAAAGAAATTTCACAAATTACTTCTGTGTAGTTCTTATTTGAAGATATTCCTTTTTCCACAATAGGCCTCAAAGTGCTCAAAATTTCCACTTGCAGTTTATACAAAAAGAGTGTTTCAAAACTGCTCAATCAAAAGAAAGGTTTAACTCTGTGAGATGAACACAGAGAATAGAAAGAATTTTCACAGAATATTCTGCATAGTTTTTACTTGAATATATTTCATTTTTCACCATAGGCATCAAAGTTCTCCTAATGTCCTCTTGCAGATTCTATGAAAAGAGTGTTTCAAAACTTCTCAATCAAAACAAAGGTTCTGCTCTGTTAGATGAATGCAGAGATGAGAAAGAAGTTTCACAGAATGCTTCTGTGTTGTTTTAATGGGAAGATATGTCGTTGTTCACCATAGGACTCAATGTTCTCCAAATATCCACTTGCAGATTGTACAGAAAGTGAGTTTCAAGACAGCCCTATCCAAAGAAAGGATAAAATCAGTTAGTTAGATGAATGCACAGATCAGAAAGAAGTTTCACTGAATGCTTCTGTGTAGTTTTTATATGAAGATATTCCTTTTTCCACGATAGGCCTCAAAGCGCTCCAAATGTCCACTTGCAGTTTATACAAAAAGAGTGTTTTGAAACTGCTCAATCAAAAGATAGGTTCAACTCTGTGAGATGAATGCAGAGAATAGAAAGCAATTTCACAGAAGTATGCTGTGTAATTTTTACTTGAAGATATTTCATTTTTCACCATAGGCCTCAAAGATCTCCAAATGGCCACTTGCAGATTCTACAAAAAGAGTGTTTCAATACTGCTCAATTAAAAGAAAGATTCTACTCTGTTAGATGAATGCACAGATCAGAAGGAAGTTTCACAGAATGTTTCTGTGTATTTTTTAAAGAAAGATATTTCTTTTTTCACCATATGCCTCAATGCTCTAAAAATGTCCAATTGCAGATACTGCAAAAAGCCTGTTTCAAAGCGACACAATCAAAAGGAAGGTTCCACTCTCTGATATGAATGTACAGCTCTTAGATAAGTTTCACACATTGCTTCTTTGTAGTTTTTTTTGAAGATATTCCTTTTTCCATGATAGGACTCAAAGCGCTCCAAGTGTCCACTTGCAGTTTAAACAAAAAGAGTTTTCAAAACTGCTCAATCAAAAGAAAGGTTCAACTCTGTGAGATGAATGCACAGTTCATAAAGAAGTTTCACAGATTACGTCTTCATAGATTTTTTTGAATATATTCCTTTTTCCAAGATAGTCCTCAAAGCACTCCAAATGTCCACTTGCAGTTTAAACAAAAAGAGTGTTTGAAAACTGCTCAATCAAAAGAAAGGTTCAACTCTGTGAGATGAATGCAGAGAATAGAAAGTATTTCAACAGAAGTATTCTGTGTAGTTTTTACTTGAAGATATTTCATTTTTCACCATAGGCATCAAAGATCTCGAAATGTCCAATTGCAGATTCTACAAAAAGAGTGTTTCAAAACTGCTAAATCAAAAGGAAGTTCTACTCTGTTAGATGACGGCAAAGATCAGAAAGAAGTTTCCCAGAATGCTTCTGTGTAGTTTTTGTGGGAAGATATTTCATTTTTCACCATAGGCCTCAAAGTTCTCCAGGTATCCACTTGCAGATTCTACAAGAAGAGTGTTTCAAAACAGCTCAGTCAAAAGAAAGTTTCAACTCAGTTATTTAGATGAATGCAGACATCAGAAAGAAGTTTCACAGAATGCTTCTCTGTAGTTTTTATTTGAAGATATTCCTTTTGACATGATAGGCCCCAAAGCACTCCAAATGTCCACTTGCAGATTCTACAAAAAGAGTGTTTCAAAACTGCTTAATCTAAAGAAAGGTTCTACTCTGTGAGATGAACGAACAGAATGCAAAGAAGTTTCACAGAATGCTTCTGTGAAGTTTTACTGGGAATACATTTCATTTTTCACCATAGGCCTCAATATTCTCCAAATATCCACCTGCAGATTCTACAAAACGATTATTTCAAGACAGCTCAATCAAAAGAAAGGTTCAACTCAGTTAGATGAATGCAGAGATGAGAAAGAAGTTTCACAGAATTCTTCCTTGTAGTTTTTATTTGAAGATATTCATTTTTCCATGATAGGCCTCAAAGTGCTCCAAATGTCCACTTGCAGATTCTACAAAAAGAGTGTTTCAAAACTCCTCAATCAAAAGAAAGGTTCTATTCTGTGAGAAGAAAGAACAGAATAGAAAGAAGTTTCACAGAATGCTTCCGTGGTTTTTATGGGAAGATGTTTCATTTTTCACCCTAGGACTCAATGTTCTCCAAAATCCACTCGCAGATTCTACAAAAATTATGTTTCAAAACTCCTCCATGAAAAGTGAGGTTCAACTCTGTTAGATGAATGCACAGATGAGGAAGAAGTTTCACAGAATGCTTCCGTGTAGTTTTTATGGGAAGATATTTCTTTTCTCTCCATAATCCTCAAGCTCTAGAAATATCCAAATGCAGATTCTACAAAAAGCCTGTTTCAAACTGCACAATCAAAAGAAAGGTTCCACTCTCTGATATGAATGCACAGTTCATACAGATGTTTCACAGATTACTTGGGTGTAGCTTTTATTTGAAGATATTCCTTTTTCCACGATAGGCCTCCACATACTCAAAATATCCACTTGCAGTTTATACAAAAAGAGTGTTTCAAAGCTGCTACATCGAAAGAAAGGTTCAAATCTGTGAGATGAATGCAGAGAATAGAAAGAATTTCCACGGAAGTATTCTGTGTAGTTTTTACTGGAAGATATTTCGTTTCTCAACATAGGCCTCAAAGATCTCTAAATGTCCACTTGCAGATTCTACAAAAATCCTGTTTCAAAGCTGCACGATCAAAAGAAAGTTTCCACTCTGTGAGATGAATGCACAGTTCATAAAGAAGTTTCACAGATTACTTCTGTGTAGTTTCTATTTAAAGATAGTCCTTTTTCCACAATACGCCTTAAAGTCCTCCAAATGTCCATTTTCAGTTTATACAAAAAGAGTGTTTCAAAACTGCTCAAACAAAAGAAATGTTCAACTCTGTGAGTTGAATGCAGAGAATAGAAAGAAATTTCACAGAATTATTCTGTGTAGTTTTTACTTGAAGACATTTCATTTTTCAACATAGGCTTCAAAGATCTCCAAATGTCCACTTGCAGATTCTACAAAAAGAGTGTTTCAAAACTGCTCAATCAAAAGAAAGGTTCTGCTCTGTTAGGTGAATGCACAGATCAGAAAGAAGTTTCACAGAATTGTTCTGTGTAGTTTTAATGGGAAGATATTTCGTTTTTCAATGTAGGCCTCAATATTCTCCAAATGTCCACCTGCAGATTCTACAAAAAGATTTTTTTCAAAACAGCTGTATCAAAAGAAAGGTTCAACTCACTTAGATGAATCCACAGATGAGAAAGAAGTTTCACAGAATTCTTCTGTGTAGTTTTTATTTGAAGATATTCCTTTTTCCACGATTGGCCTCAAGGTGCTCAAAATGTGCACTTGCAGATTCTACAAAAAGAGTGTTTCAAAACTCCTCAATCAAAAGGAAGATTCTACTCTGTGAGATGAATGAACAGAATAGAAAGAAATTTCACAGAATCGTTCTGTGCAGTTTTTATAGGAAGATATTTCGTTTTTCCGAATAGGACGCAATATTCTCCAATGTCCACTTGCAGATTCTACAAAAAGTACGTTTCAAAACTCCGTGAAGGTAATATTTAAAATTTTGATATTTAGTGTTCAATCACAGAATGAGTTAAGGATGGAATAATAAGGTAAATTGTAATTAACAGAGTACAATTCATTTCCAGTACATTTGCTTCTGCACAGCAACAATTAAAAACAAATTAAAAATTTAAAAAATGAATCAGATTTTTTCCCGTTTTTATTTTTCCACTTCTAACTGGACTCTGAAAGTTGATGCAACAGAACAATTGCCATAATCCTTTTACTCTAAAGTCAGAATGTGTAGTCAATGTAAAATTTGTGAAGGTTACTCAAAAAAAGAAGCCAAAATTGTTTTGGAACATTTGTTTTAGTTTTTACTACAAATCAGGTAAGACTTTTCCTTTAGACTAGAAACCATGCCACTACTTTTAACTAAAAGCAATCAGCTAATCTGCAAATTTAATCAGCCAATCAGTTAATTCAGAGAAAAGGGGGCACATAGTCATAAAACTTATTTTTTTCACTGAATTGGTACATTGGCACTGTCAGACAGTTAAATCTGTATGTGTATTGATCTACAATCTAAAATTTCAATAGTCAGTAGTCTCAGGCATTCATAATGTAAGATTTTCTTTTTTATTATTTATTTTCAAGAATTTTTGGAAGGATCATTGGGAATACATTAATGGAAGAGAATGAAGAAAATATAAGTCAAATAGTTCTTAGCTTTTTTTTTTTTTTTGAGACAGGTACTCAGGGCTCAGGCTGGAGTGCAGTGGCATGTTCTCGGCCCACTGCAGCCTCTGCCTCCGCCTCCCAGGTTCAAAGGATTCCCTTGCCTTAGCCACCTGAGAAGCGGGTGTGGGATTACAGGTGTGTGCCACTATGCTTGGCAATTTTTTGTGTTTTTAGTAGAGACAGGGTTTCGCCATGGTGGCCAGGCAGGTCTCAAACTCCTGAGCTCAAGCTGTCCACCTGCCTCAGCCTCCCAAAGTGCTAGCATTACAGGCATGAGCCACTCTGCCTGGCCCATGTTTTGACTCTTCTTCCATTTGTTCATTCTTTGAGTTTATAACAATGATTTTATTCTTTTCTAAGCATATTAATATTGACTATAACTTAAATATTAGTATATTGATATTTTAAAATTTTTGACATTTGTCCACCATGTTTCACTGACATAATGAAATCTTTTTTAGTGTACCTTGAAAACTTTTATCGAAGAAGGAATGAAATATTGTTTTCAAAGACGGATAAGTTAGAATACAGGATTAGATACAATTGCATTATCTATTATAATTAAATTATTATCAAAACTAGATAAATATTCAAATGTATAAAGTGAAATATTCAAATGTGTAATATGACAAGGGAATTCATATAGTTTTACATGTGGAAAAAAACAATTTAACTAAAAAAAGATGATTTAGATGCATATGGACTTACAAATGCCTGATCTAACACTGTATTTTTTTACTTAATTAATTTAGGTCTCATCAAATTTTCCAGTAACCCAGACAACTTTCCAGTTACCCAGCTAAAATTTCTGTAGTCAAAGGCTTAAATTTCATTAAGTGGCTGGCAAAGTAAACCCTACCTGGTCACAAAATTAGCTTTCGTTTACTAGGACTAAGTTTCATTTGCTTTGTACCACACTTTTGACTGTTTGGTAAAGACATTGATATTCCATAGGAAATAAAATTTCTAGAACTTGGGAAGCACTGTAAATGAAAAAAATTAATTTTGAAAAATAATTCTGAGTTCTTAATGTATCTTTTTTGTTTGTTTTTCTAGTTTAAAATGTAGCTTTGGGTAGAATGAAGAGAATTAAAGGAGGGAGATTCTCTTTTTAAAACATGTTTCTATGAAATAATAAATTACCAAAAGTGGAGAATAACTCTTGTAGGTTAAAGGTATGCCTTTTGGTTATCAATTGTCTTATGGAATTAAGAAATTAAAAATTAAATAATTTATCCCCCCATAAGATATTAAATGGATCTTCTGAAATCATTATAGTAAAGTCTTAGTTAAATCTAGTGTTTAACAATAGTTGATTCAAAATATTCACATTTTTGTGTGTAAGAGAAACCTTTGAGAGTTCAATACTTGTTTTATTTTTAGTTTTATTTATATGCCTTATTCAGTAGAGCACACAAATGTAATGTAACCTGCCTCAATACATGTGTATTATATAACTCTTTAAGTAGTATTCAGATAGGTATATAATTGTGTGGGCATGTGATGATTACAGATCAACGTGTACTGATGCTGGTCAAAACCAAGAGGGTAAACTTTTCCGATTATATCTGGTAGCAATTGTTAAGTGATTCCCCCCAAAAATGTTTACCCTGAGAATTTTTAGTTGGATTCTACGTAATCAATCTTTTAGTGAATGATAAGTTAGTATGTGGTTGTAGAAATATCACATTTTCAAACTCTGTAATTTTGTTCCTTTTACAATTATAAAGCCGAGTCTGCAGATGAATGGAGGGGTTCAACTATTCCAGAGTACCTGAATTCATGTTACTTGGACTTAATGATTCTCCTGAGCTCCAGATACTCTTTTTTGTGGTGTTTTTTGTCTTCTGTTCAATGACCATGTTGGCCAGCTGCCTGATTTTGCTCACTGTTGTATCCACCTCACTCCTTCACTCTCCCATGTACTTCCTGCTCAGCAACCTGTCTCTCACTGACGTGCCTGTCCTCCTTTGCCACACCAAAGATGATTATGGACATTTTTGCTCTGCGTAAGACCATCTCTTTTGAAGGCTGCATTTCTCAGATCTTTTTTTTGCACCTCTTCACCGGGACTGAGATTGTGCTGCTGATCTCCATGTCTTTTGACAGGTATATTGCCATATGTAAACCTCTCCATTATTCAACAATTATGAGCCAAAGAGTGTGTGTTGAGCTTGTGGCAGTTTCTTGGACAGTGGGCTTTCTGCATACAATGAGCCAATTAGCTTTTACCCTCTATTTGCCCTTCTGTGGTCCCAATGTTGTAGACAGTTTTTTCTGTGATCTTCCTTTTGTCATCGAGCTAGCTTGTATGGATATTTATGTTCTTGGGATCTTCATGATTTCAACCAGTGGTGTGATTGCTCTTATAGGTTTTCTGCTTTTGCTCACCTCCTACATCATTGTTATTACTGTCAGGGACTACTCCTCCACAGGAACCTCCAAGGTTCTTTCTATCTGTACAGCCATTTTATTGTTGTGTTAATGTTCTTTGGGCCCTGTATTTTCATTTATGTGTGGCCTTCCCCAAACTTCCTGGTAGACAGAATTCTCTCTGTTTTCTATACCATCTTCACTCCCTTTCTGAATCCACTTATCTATACTTTGAGAAACTAGGAAGTGAAGACAGCAATGAAGAAGAGACTGAATATTCAGTATTTCAGTCTTGGGAAAACTGCTCCGTGATACTTAATGCAATGAATACAGATCTCCTTTGTGAGATATAATATCAACAGTTATGTTCTTAGAGCAATCAAAAAATTAAACTTAGAATTTACCTTTCAAATCATTTAGCTTAAATTTATGAAAAGAAGTCAGGGATAAGAAATGTGCGACATCTTGACGAAAAGTTAGCACAGTGTTTACAAACCTTTAGAGTTATGGGTCTATTTGATAATCTGGAATGTAAAGGTTATTTTCATAGAAAAATGAACATATCATCAAAACATATCATCAAAATTGTGAACATAAATTCAGGACTTCATAGACCTCTGGATCCTACAAACATACCTCAGATTAAGACTACTTAAAGAAGCCTGAGATAAAATATGAATCTCCTGTTTTCTAATCCAGAATATTCCCATTCTGTACAGCCTTGTGGTACTCTGATGGTGTTTAGATTAATTTAGAACTATAATTAGCAGTGTAGGACAAAAGAAGTATAACACTGGAAATAGTTTTATGGAAAAATTTATACTGTGAAGAGATTCTTTTAGGTAATGTTCAACAATCTTGATTTAAGGGGTTCAGTTGTTTGAGGTCTGTGTCAACTTTGAAAATAAGAGAACAGTTCAAAGATTCACAAATTTAACAATACAGTTTCTTAATAGGTGTTTATACCACTATCACACTTCATAATTAATATAGCAAATAAATAATAATTTGTAAAGGTTAAATCATAGTAAACTACTCAAATCTGACTGGCTTTCAAAATCTAGCTGAAAATTATAAGTATGATGAATTTATTTACTACCAAGACTCAATGTTTGGGAAAAATATTAGCTATTAAATTAATCATACGTTTTTCATTTCCAAAATAAATATTGCAGCATATTATTAGTCTTAGAAGAAGCTTTGCATCTAATTTTCAGCATAATGTAACCTGTGGAAAGAAAGGAAAAAAAGAATTTAAGAAATACATAGCATGATTCTCCCTAATTTGGTATATTATTGATCATGTTCAATAGATTTTTTATTACAAGAGAGTCTTTGGAAATCAGCCAGCCAGTCCAGTTTTCTAACAGCTGAAGTACTGAAGGTCCAGAGAATTCACAGAACAGATTTAAGGCTGAATCACTGTAAGTGGCAAGGACATTTCTCTAGACAAACATGGACCCCGGAATTAAATCTTGATTCTGTCATTTCCTAGTTGTATTATCCCTGGGGATTCACTTTACCTCTCTCCCTTTTTCATCTCTAAAAAGATTGTAAAAGGTAAATTAAATATTTGTCATGACTGTTTTATGGAAAGTATACAGAATGTGTTCTAAAAATGTCATCTCTATTTCCCTATAACTTCTTCCCAAAATACATCTTATATTAAAGTAGTGTGCCTTTGAAGAATAACTTCTTTCAAAAAAAATCACTAGCAGGTTAAATTCAATATTCTAGTTTTAGGATGTTTCTAAGACTGCAGCTTGTTAAGACATATGACAGAAAAACGAATAGAACGTTTTCCAGTTTTTCATTACTAATACGGTTGGGGTGACAAAATTAGGTTAGATTGCATGGTATTTTGATATACTGATAAAAATGTGTCTACTTAAAATGACTGACATATATAAAAAGAGTTCTGGAAGCAATCAGTCATCATAGATTTGAACAGCGAGTAGCATGAGAAAAACACAACTTTGCCTTGCAAAGAAAGAAATGGCATTAATAGTTTTGCCACTTAAAAGTCCAAGATAATTGTAAAACATGCTTCAACACAACCTCCAAGCCAAATATTTAACATTAAATAATGTGCAGAAGCTTATGAAGAAATGTAGTGTTGGAGCTAGATAGAAAACCACATTTTAAATTTGAAACACTAGTTCATTTTAACAAATTATAAACTCTTCCTTATGTCAGCTAAGCAAATAAAAAAAAGGTTAAGGTGGAAATGTACTTTTACCTTATTTTGACTTTTCTGCCAAAATTCTCATCTTTGTTTTTGAATATAAATCTCTGCTCCTGAAATGTCAATCTTTAGTTCAATAATTATTTGTTGAACATCTACTCTGTTTCAGGCCCTCACTGGGTGGTGGAGATCCACTAAAATACACGATCTGTTTCTCTGTCTTTGAGGGACATGTATCCAGCAATTAGTTAGATCAATCCGTTGTAGATGTCAATTCCAGTGTCACAAATTTCTTGTTTTGCAACGTTGAGCAAGTTTTTTTCAATGTTTCTAAGCCTCAGTTTTTTTACCTACAAAATGTGGTAATAATATTTAACCATTAATAATGTGAAAATTAAGCAAAAATACATGTAATATATTTAACAATGGTTGTTGTTCATTAATGCTTTAATAAATACTAACTATATTATTGTTATTGTTGCTGTTGTGTTAAACATGCATAAGATAGCAGGTACTACAATGGAAATAAGGGTTCTTACTTGAAATTAAATGGCAGAATTTCATGCTGTAATAGGATCTATCAATTTACCTAGTATTAATTATTGTTAAAATACTGTTTTTTCGTCAATTATTATTAGTCTTTGATTCATTTCTGTAGTTAGCATTGTCCTTTGTATGTGTTGGCCTTTGCTTATTTTACCAAAGAAGTATTATACTTTTGGGGTTTCTTATTTTGAATTGAAGAATTTGCCAAGATTGCATAAAAGGGAAAAATAATAAATGCACTATGTTCAATAGGTCAATGTCTTGTTGTTTTTTTTTTCACAATGATTTTAAATTAAATAAACATAGTTAAAAAGTCTGAAGTATTTTGTCCCTCATCTCTTACCCATTCGAAAGATAGTAATGGAAAAGCTTTCTTATATATATTAACTGAGAAGTAAATGACTTAATAGTTATCTATTGCAGTTTTTAAAAACACGTTAATAAACAAGGCAGACTTTGTCCACATTTATAGAAGTATAATAAATTGTTTATTTTGAGACATGGTAGAATGTACTGTTCAGGAAATTGTTAAAAATAGAACCATAAAATTAAAGCATGAAGTAAGACATTTCATCTGACTAATAAAGCCCTAAAGCTGGAGAATAAATATCTAATCTCTACCGGGGAATTTTTGGTAGTAGAATTCATTTGGGGGGAATCAGTTAAGCCCTGAACTGTGCCCTCAAAGCCTTACTCATGGAGCCTAGTTAAAATTTCTGCATAAATACAGCATGTCAGATTAGCCATTCTTCCAACATGTTACACATGCCAGTATCTGAATGTGGCTCTCACATTTGCAGTACCCTTGACTCTTCCTCAGACTGCAGTTTAGGTGACTCACTCTAGAGCCCTTGTCATGAAAGAAGGAAGATGAGTCAGAGGTACAAAGAGAAGACATTGGAGGTAGAATGAGAGGAAAAATGGATGTAGTCAAATAAATAATTAGCTATTAATAAATTCACAATTTTGAGTCCCCCTTTTTTCTCATCCACTACTCCATACAATCCACTAAATAGTCCTCTTATTTTAAAAATATATATTGACTTAATTTATGTCTCTTCATCTCTGCTGCCATCTCGCTAGACAAGGCATTCTCTACTGCATAGTAGTACCACCTCACAGTATACTATTATAGGATAGTACATAGAGTACTGCTTAGTCAATACCATTGCAACGGCCTGCGAGTTGCCCTCTCTACTTTTCTCCTCATGGTTTCACATCTTCATTCTTCACATAACAGCAAGAAGTATTTCCAAAACATAAATGTGAGCACGAGGAACAGTGGAGCAAAGGTTGAGTTCTTCATCTGTATATCATATACTCTCAAGAGGTCTATGAATAGAATCCAGGAGGTCTGGGAACCTAGGTGAAAAAAATCACACATATGTTTTTTACTAATATCTAATTGACATGTAACATTAATTATGAATGTAATCAGTATTATCAGTACTTGTGATAATGTCATCACAAATATATTTATGTAATAAAAAGCTGTTGCAGAAATCTCAAGATTGTTAAAGATCACTATTTCATTTTATTTTTTAACTTTTAAGTTTCAGAGGTACAAGTGCAGGTTTGTTACACAAGTAAACTTGTGTCATGGGGGTTTTCTGCACAGGTGACTTCATCACCCAGGTATTAAGCCTACTAATCATTAGTTATTTTTCCTGATCCTCTCACTCCTCCTACCCTCCTCCCTCTGAAAGGCCTCAGTGTCTGTTGTTCTTCTTTGTGTCCATGTGTACTTAATGTTTAGCTCTTACTTATACATGAGAACATGCAGTATTTGGTCTTCTGTTTCTGTGTTAGTTAGCTAAGGATAATGACTTCCAGCTCCATCTATGTCCTGGCAAAGGACATGATCTCATTCTTTTTATGGCTGCATAGTGTTCCATGGTGTATGTGTACTACATTTTATTTATCCAGTCTACCATTGATAGGCATGTAGGTTGATTCCATGTCCTTGATATTGTGAATAGAGCTGCAATGAACATATACATGCATAGGTATTCATAATAGAATAATTTATATCGCTTTAGGTATACACCCAGTAATGGGATTGCTGGGTTAAATGGTATTTCTCTCTTTAGGTCTTTTTGAGGAATTGCCACACTGTCTTCCACAATGGCTGAACTAATTTACACCCCCTCCAACAGTGTGTTAGTGTTCCCTTTTCTCTACAACCTCGACAACATCTGTTATTTTTTGACTCTTTAGTAACAACCATTCTGACTGCTATGAGATGGTATCTCATTGTGGTTTTTACTTACATTTCTCTAATAATCAGTGATGCTGAATTTTTTATTTTATTTTATTGTTACTATACTTTAATTTTTAGGGTGCATGTTTAAAATATGATTATTGGCTGCATGTATGTCTTCTTTTGAAAATTGTTCATGTCCTTTGCTCACTTTTTAACGGGTTGTTATTTTCTTGTAAATTTGTTTAAGTTCCTTATAGATGACGGATATTAGACCTTTGTGAGATGCATAATTTGAAAAAATTTTCTCCTCTTCTGTAGGTTGTGTGTTTACTCTGTTGATAGTTTCTTTTGCTGTGCAGAAGCTCTTTGGTTTAATTAGATCTCATTCATCAATTTTTGCTTTTGTTGTAATTGCTTTTGGCATTTTCGTCATGAAATCTTTTCCCGTGCCTATGCCCTGAATGGTGTTGCCTGGGTTGTCTACCAGGGATTTTATAGTTTTGGGTTTTACATTTAAGTCTTTTAACCATCTTGAGTTAATTTTTGTATATGGTATAAAGAAGGAGTTCAGTTTCAATCTGCTGCATATGGCTAGCCAGTTATCCCAACACCATTTATTGAATAGAGAATTCGTTTTCCATTGCTTGTTTTTGTCAGGTTTGTCAAATATCAGATAGTTGCAGGTGTGTGGTCTTATTTCTGGGTTCTCTATTCTGTTTCATTAGTCTATGTGTCTATTTTTGTACCAGTACCAAACTGTTTTGGTTACTGTAGCCCTGTAATATAGTTTGAATTCAGGGAGCGTGATGTCTTCACCTTTGTTACTTTTGCTTAGGATTGCCTTGATTATTCAGTCTCTTTTATGGTTCTATATGAATTTTAAAATAGTTTTCTCTAGTTCTGTGAAGAATATCAATGGTAGTCTGATGGAAATAGCACTGTATCTATAAATTGCGTTGGGCAGTATGGCCCTTTTAATGATATTGATTCTTCCTATCCATGAGCATGGAGTATTTTTCCATTTGTTTGTGTCATCTCTGGTTTCTTTGAGCAGTGTTTTGTAGTTCTCCTTGTAGAAATATTTCACTTCCTTAGTTAGCTTTATTCCTAGGTATTTTATTCTTTTTGTGACAATTGCGAATGGAATTTCATTCCTGATTTGGCTCTCAGCTTGACTGTTGTTCACGTATAGGAATACGAGTGATTTCTGAACATTGATTTTGTATCCCAAGACTTTGCTAAAGTTGTTTATCAGCTTAAGAATCTTTTGGGCTGAGACTATGAGGTTTTCCAGATACAGGATCATGTCATCTGCAAATAGGGATAGTTTGACTTCCTCTCTTCCTATCTGAATGCCCTGTATTTCTTTCCCTTGCCTAATTGCCCTGGCCAGAACTTCCAATACTATGTTGAATAGGAGTGGTAAGAGAGGGCATAATTGTCTTGTGCCAGTTTTCAAGTGGAATGCTTCCAGCTTTTGCCCACTCAGTATAATGTTGGCTGTGGGTTTGTCATATATGGCTCTTAATATTTTGAGGTATGTTCCTTCAAAGTCTAGTCTGTTGAGTGTTTTTACCATGAAGGGATGCTGACTTTTATTGAAAGCCTTTTCTGCATCTATTGAGATAGTCATGTTGTTTTTGTTTTTATTTCTGTTTATAGATCATTACTATTTTAAAATTGGTTTAGCTATTAGATTGTCACTAGATCTTATTCAGTATGTTCAGAAAGCACTTGTATTACTATATCACAATTGAAAAAATATTTGAATACTACAGTTTAGTATAATTGATTTTCTTTGTGTTCTTATATTCTTAAGTTTAATTTATTTTTAATTGACAATAATTCTACATATTTATGTGGCACATAGTGATGTCATACATAAAACATGTAGAGATCAGATCAGGGTAGTTAGCATACCCATCATTTCAAACATTTATCATTTTTTGTTGGGTATATTTGATATCTTTTCTTCTAGCTATTTGAAAATATAAAAAATATTATTTTTGGCTATAGTCATCCTACAGTTCTATAAAACATAAGAGCTTATGTCTCTAATCTAGCTGTCATTTTGTGTCCTTTAACAAATATCTCCCTTTCTCCTTTTTTCTCTACATTTTTCAGCCTCTAGTAATCTCTATTCTGCTTTTTCCTTCTGTAAGATCAACTTTTTTTTTCTTTTCTTTTTTTTTTTTTTTGAGACGGAGTCTCGCCCTGTTGCCTAGGCTGGAGTGCAATAGCACGATCTCTGCTCACTGCAACCTCCGCCTCTGGGGTTCAAGCAATTCTCCTGCCTCAGCCTCCCAGAATAGCTGGGAATACAGGAACCCACAACCATGCCTGGCTAATTTTTGTATTTTTAGTAGAGACAGGGTTTCGCCATGTCGGCCAGGCTGGTTTCAAATTCCTGACAGGCGATCCGCCTGCTTCGGCCTCCCAAAGTGCTGTGATTTACAGGTGTGAGCCACTGCTCCTGGCCAAGATTAACTTTTTAAAATTTCCACATAAGAATGAGAACATGTGATGAACAGCTATTTGTTCCTGCTTTATTTCACTTAACATGATGTACCCCAATCCCATACATGTTGTTGCAAATGACATGATTTCATTATTTTTATAGCTGAGTAATATTCCATTGTATATATGTACTGCATTAAAAAAATCTCTTCATCTGCTGTCAGACACGGGTTGATTCCATGTCTTGATTATTGTGAGTAGTGCTGCAATAAGTATGAGGCTACCGATGTCTCTTTGGTATATTGATTTTCTTTCCTTTGGATAAATGCCCAGTAGTGGGATGGATGGATCATATGGTAGTTCTATTCGTAGTTTTTGTTTTGTTTTGTTTTTAAAAGGAAACTCTGTATCGTTCTTCATAGTGGCTGTGCTAGTTTATATTCCCACCAATAGCATATAACAGTTCTCTTTTCTGGCTCACGCCTGTAATCCCAGCACTTTGGGAGGCCAAAACGGGAGGATCGCGAGGTCAGGAGATTGAGATCATCCTGGCTAACACAGTGAAACCCTGTCTCTACAAAAAATACAAAAAATTATCCGAGCATGGTGGTGGGCGCCTGTAGTCCCAGCTACTTGGGAGGCTGAGGCAGGAGAATAGTGTGAACCTGGCGGGCAGAGCCTGCAGTGAGCCGAGATCGCAACACTGCACTCCAGCCTGGGCGACAAAGCGAGACTCCGTCTCAAAAAAAAAAAGCGTTCTCTTTTCTCCACATCCTCACCAGAATTTATTATTTTGTCTTTTTGATAATAGCCATCCTAACTGGGGTGAGACAACCTATCATTGTGGTTTTGATTTGCACTTTCCTGATGATAAGTGATGTTGAGCATTTTTCCATGTATTTATTGGCCATTTGTAAGTCCCTGTGTATTTTATCTTATGTGTGCAAGATATTATTCTGAGAAGGGTTCAGACTTCACCAAACTTCCAAAGGGACATATGATGCATTTGTATATGCACACACAAACACACACAAAGAGCTAGGAACCCCTGGAGTGGAGATGGAGAGCACCATAATTGAAACTGGATTGCCTGATTTGAATCTAGCTTTTCACCATTTACCAGGTTTGTGGCTTGGGGAATTAGCTTCTCCATTCTAATTTTCTCATCATCTTGTAAGCAGAGTTTGTAAGTTAGCATGCTGCAAGCCACAACTGTCCTCTATTCCCAACATGTTTTGTGTTCCCTCAATTTATAAAGAAATCAAGTTAATTACCAAAATTATATAGTGGAAAATTTCACAAATACAGATTTATTTATTTTCATGAAAAATGAAACAAGTAAATACAAGCCTGCCAATATTTGCCCAGAATTCCAAGTTGGAGCTGAGCTTTTAGATCAAATTACAACCAGAGACCTCATCTCTCTGTTTTGTTTTGCACCAGGCCACTCCATTCATATATATTACACCAGCAATTCTGCCTATATGAATAGAGCAGCCTGGTGCAAAACAGAACACGCCCTTTCTACTACCATACCTACAACTTTTTTTTGCATCTCTAACTCTCACTTTACTGTAATCCAGCCTTGTTCCTAGCCTTTCATGCCTTACTCTCAACAAACATAGCATTTGTTGAATCACTAGGAATATAATGTTCTTACAAATTAATCCTATATGAGACATTAGGTCAAGCAGGGTTATAGAATCTGTTATACTTCTATCCTCTTCTTGTTTTATACCTCTCTCCCTTTGTGTCCTGATTCGTTTTCTGTTTGCCCTCTAGCACAAATCTGTTTTCAGTCATTGGCATTTCATCATACATTGAAGAGCTATGCTAGCTCTTCCAAGGACATGTCTAATTCCAAGAGGATGGCATTTTTCTCTACATGAAGTATCTCTGAATTAGTTAGTAAGGAGGAGATGACTGTCATAAGTTGGATTTTCTGCCTTTTAGGCTCCTCTCAGTAAAGATAATCCAGGAAATGTTTTTTTGGCCCTTTTTACATGTCAGAATTTGTGAGATGTACTGAGGAAACAGAAATGATAATACAACTTTCCTATCCTTGAAGAGATTATATTCTAACAAGAGGGAAGATAATTGTCATGGTATAAATTTGCATGTAGTGATATGGGAACCTAGGAAAAGGCAAGTCTAAACGTCCCTGGCAAAGTCAGAGTAAGCTTGGAGATCAGAGGTAGTGCTGAATTTGAGATCTGGATGACAGGTTGGAGTAAAATAAGCCAGGAAGGGAAGAGCATGGACAAAGGCAGAGGAGCATAAAATGCCCAATGAATTCAGGAGCTACATTTGGTTTACTATTCCTGGAGCACAAGATATTAAGTTAGTAGTAGTGGAAAGAGAATCTGTGCTGATAGGAGGTGGTCAGAGCCATGGATGCTGCTATAATAAAGACATTAGGCCTATTGTAGAGGTAATGGGGAAGCATTGATTAAGTGGGGGCAGACTACCAGCAGCTGCTTAACTTTTGTCCAGTTTCTGCTGTGAGAACTTTTTACAGACTTCTCGGGTGATTTGCTGAGGAAGTTTTATCTTATTTTTCTCTGTAGTGGATAAAAGGGTGCCAAACATACAGTCTGCACTTAAAGACTATATTGGAGCTACAGAAGAAAAGTTATCCTTGTTCTTCTTGTCTCTTTCCACCCCTCCTGTATAACTTTGAATTTGCTTGTTTGACCAACATACTGAGACTTGGCTTATGTGGAGTTATTTGGACTATTAGCCTAGTAATTTCCAGACTGAAGTCTCTCTTTTCCCTCTTATTACCTTCTTTCCTCATCACCTTATGTCTTGAAGCAACTTCTCAGAGTCTCTCTACCTCCCATACTCTGAAATGACCTTATCGGTGTATAGAAATCTGTTCCTCTGCATTGCAATTCTTGCATTTTCACTGATGTGGCAGTTGGTGGAAGTCTAGACATTAAGATGATAGAACACCTGGAGGGGAGCAGGAAGGACTGCCGAAGAGATCTAGATATCCCTCATGAGGGAGGCACTGCTCAGCACCTGTTTTCCCAGGTGTGAAGTATTCTGACTTGACATTAGTTTTGACAATTTTCATCCACTATTGATGAATATCATATATTTATTTATTCTCAAATATTTATTACTAAAAGTTTATAATGTGATGGGCATTATTTTATGGATTACAGAAAAAATAGCAATGAGGCTGGGAAATAGAAAGCAACAAATTAGTACAATGTAGGATTCTGCCTATCTCCTCAGCCCTATTTTGCATTTTTCTCCCCCTTGAACACTAACTTCCCTTGTCTTCTAGTGTGCCAGGCTCCATGCTGTTGGGGCCTTTTCCAAATGCTATTATATCTATGTAATGATATCCATTTGCTTAACCTGCCCATGTCCTGTACATGTACCCTCAGGACTAAACCTTGATGGAATTTCTCCAAGAAGACTTCCAATGTCCACAGCAACCGGGGAAGGTTCCGGCATTATATGTTCTTTCGCTATTCTATACATGTTCCTAATAGTGCACAGCATAATTATAATTAGAAATGATTATGCTATTCTTTATTGAATACCTTTATATTCCCCCTCTAGACTGGAATTCCTTGTGGGTAGAGCGAAATACATCATATTTACGCTCTATTGCCAACAAGTAACAGAATGCCTGGCATACACAGATACTCGTGCACTTGTTGAAATATTAAATGAGCTGCAATGATAGAAGTATCTGCAGGTTAGTTTTGGAATATACAGGAGGGATTGGCCAATTATGACAGGTATAAAGGAAGGTTAATTGATGTAACAGAATGTGGTGATAGTCTAGTAGAATCTTAAAATAGGATCTTAGGACAGCAAGGTTGAGGGGAGAACATTCTAGGCAAAAGGAAGAGCATATGCAAAATGTGGAGGGTAAAACAACATGATGTGTTCTGAGAAGTGGAACTCATCCATCAGTTTAGAAGAAAAAGATGCTGGTTAGGAGACTGGTAAGATACGAAGCTAAAGATTTAGGCATTTAGATAGACATTAAACTACTTATAAAGGCAATTTTCTATTTATAAATGTGCATACCTTTTGAAATAAAATCTTATTACTGAGGATTTATTCTATGAATACGTCTGGATACTTAAGAAATGGTATATGTTCACTATTACTTATTGTGGCACTATAATAAAATAAATAGGAGAGAACTTCATTACCTATCAGTAAGATACAAATTAAATAAATTATCCATAGAGTGAAATAACATGAAATGGTAAAAATAATTAGAACTCTCTGTACTGATATTAAAAGCTTCCATACTATTGAGTAAACAAAAAAATAAGTTCAGATATGTAAAATGAATACTCACTTTAAATGATAAGAGGCAAAATGTATTAATCTGTATTTGAATCTGCTTGTACTTGGTTAAAGAAACCACAGATATGGTAATAAAAATTAAATAAAATTAATAAAGTAGATTCAGATGCGTGTGTGTTTGTGCATGTGTATGCATACATGCAAGGGAAACTGGAGAGTTAAGAGCAGGGATGGAAAGCACACTTTCAATTTTATATATTTTGATATTCTGATTTTTTCTTTTTTATTATATTACCTTATTTTTATTTTAGTATTATATCATGCATCAGTTTTATCTTATCAAGGTTGATATACACCCTTTCTTTAGAGAATTTCTTATCAATATCTTTTTTATTTAAACAGTTACATTTTTAATTATGAACATGACAATTTCAGCAAAAATAATGTACCAACTTTGTGCCAGTGGTAGTGAAGGATGCAAAGGAAGGCAAAATCTAGTGCTCTGGAGAATCGTCCAATTTAGTCAGGAAGACATGCAGCACATACCTAGGTGTAAGTGTTAAGTGTTTTACCATAGATCTACAACATTCACGACATAATCTCAGCTACACAGGCAATGGGAACACCTTAAGTATTGTCAGGTAAAATAATAAGAAAATGTAAGTGATATTTTAGAAGTCAGTTATGCTCACTACCTGGGTGATGAGATCATTTATACCTCAAACTTCAGCATCATGCAATATACCCATGAAACAAACCTGTACGTGTACCCTCTGAATATAACGTAAAAGTTGAATTTTTTTGTACATATTATGGGGTACATGTGATGTTTTGATACAGACATACAATGTGTAATGATCAAACCTGGGTAACTGAGGCATCCATAACCTCAAGCATTTATCATTTCTTTGTGTTAGGAGCATTCAAGTTCAACTCTTTTAGTTATTTTTAAATATACAGTAAATTATTGTTAATTATAGTCACCCTATTGTGCTACCGAATACTAGACCTTATTCCTTCTGTCTAACTGTATCTTTGTACCCATTAGCCATATCCTCTTTATCTCTCCCTCCCCACTACGCTTTCCAGCCACCAGTAGCCATCATTCTATTCTCTCCATGAGTTCAATTTTTTTAGCTCCCAAATATGAGTGAGAACTTGTGATATTTGTGTAAGTCAGCTTAATAGACAGCTTCTGAACAGCTTGACTAAAGAAACATACATTGTATTTTTTTCTTTTTTTTTCTAACTAATGTTGGTGAGGATGTGGATAAAAGGGAACCCTTGTATTCTCTTGGTAGGAATGTAAACTGGTACAGCCACTATGGAGAACATTACGGAGGTTCCTTAAAAAACTAAAAATACTACTACTATATAATCCGGCAATCTCATTCCTGGGCTTATATCCAAAAGAAAGGAAATCAGTACATTGAAGAGAATCTGCTCTCTCATGTTTATTTCAGCACTATTCACAATAACCAAATATGGAATCAACCAAAGTGTCTATCAATGGACGAATGGATAATTAAACTGTGGTGCACATACACAGTGAAATATTTTTCAGCTATACACATGATGAAATCCTGTTATTTGCAAAAGCATGGGTGGAACTGGAGGACATCATGTTAAGTGAAGTAAATCAGGCATGAAAAGACAACTATCACATGTTCTCATATTTCTCACTCATATCTCAGCTAAAAAAAAATTGAACTCATGGAGAGAGAAAGTAGAATGATGGCTACTGGAACTAGGAAGGGTAGTGGGGAGGGAGATATAAAGAGGATATGATTAATGGGTACAAAAATACAGTCAGACAGAAGGAATAAGGTCTAGTATTCAGTAGCGCAATAGGGTGACTATAGTTAACTATAATTTATTGTGTATTTAAAAATAACTGAAAGAGTTGAACTGGAATGCTCCTAACACAAAGAAATGATAAACGATTGAGGTTATAGATGCCTCAGTGACCCAGATTTGATCATTACACATTGTATGCCTGTATCAAAACATCACGTGTACCCTATAAATATATACAACTATTATGTATTCATTGTACTTAAAACAGTACTATGATTTTTGAAACATGGGAACATGTTATCTATTAAAAACATACTGGAAATATAAAATGGAAGCAAGGAAGGAGGGAAGGAAGGAAGAAAGGAAAGCAAGTCCAGATTAAATCCTGGATACATAATTTATCAGTGGTACAATGTTAGTTAAGTCACTTAAACTTTTCTCAATTTTTCCATGTCCAAAATAATAATAATAATAACAGTAATAATAATATATACCTCATACAATGTTAAGAATTCAATTAATGTTTAACATACATACTTAATTACAACATATTCATTAATATATAATTAAGCATCTCTGGCAGAGTGTGATGCATATTGAATATGATATGTTACATATTAGTACAGTTTAATTTCCATCCTGAAGAGGATTGTTGTCTTGCCTCAGAGGCTTCTCAGGGCATTTCCTCTCAAAGCTCAGTGTCATTAACAGACACATGGTGATTAACCAGGTTCACCAGAACCACTTGAGGGATATAAAATCAGGGGCTCATTTCCTACAGACTCCGAACTCACAGAACAGTGATTTCCTACTCAATTAACACACTTTTCATGGCCATGATACAGAATGTGTAACACATCTCTTAATATGTTTGCTTTTCTCTGTGTTAGAAAACTAGGGGTGATTAGCATTAACATAAAAGCAAACACTAGAAAATATCTCTCTGCATCCCTCCTTTTCTGTAGAACCTTGGTAGGTAAAGGCCTGGTAACTGGGTTTCTGAGGACCACAGATACCAGGTGTGGTTCCATCTATTTTTATGGTCTTTCATATATTAATAGAAATCCCATCAGCTTCTCTTTCCCTTACTTCCTCACTGCTCTTTTCCTATTAGGGATCCTCTCAGTCACCCTCCCAGAAATCAGCTTTTAGGAAGTTTTATATGTGAACTACCACTGGACAAAATGAATTGGAAGGCAGGAATCCTACACACAAGAATATTAGAGCTTGAAAGGACCTCAGAGAAGATTTAATCACATCAGTGACTTGCAGAAGGTCCCATAGCTAATGACAGAATTTGACAGGAACATTTGATAATCTCTGAAATTCTTTTCACTTCAACATTTCTATGATTACTATATTATATACTCAAAAAGTAATGGAATATTAATAAGGAAAATATAAAAAGACATTTATTTAGAAAAAGATAATTACTGTACTTCAAAAGTGTAACAAGTCACCATGTTAACTGTTCACTGAATCAAACACTATAGCAGATACTAAAACCAAAGCAAAACAAAACAAATTTGCCAACAATTGAACAACAATAACAAAACAATAAAAACAAGAAAGGGAAAAGTCCACTCTCAAAATGCTTATCAACTATAAGAAGAAATAATACAGTCTTAAGAATTGTTTAGGTAACAATATATTTCAATGCATAAAATCAATGATGTAAGACATATTAGCTCTGAAAAAAATAAAGACAGAGAGGTCAATAAAAGAATTGAAAAAGATTCCCTGAAGAGATGGGGCTTAGATTAAACCTTGAAGGGTGACGTTATAAAACTGCATTGTATTTTAGTGCTAAAACCATTGAAAATTTTGAAAGAAATATTGTAAAATTATTTTAAAAATAGATTTTCTGGAAGAAGAGTGGGACAAAATTATAACTGACCAGAAAAAAACGGCATATCAAACGCATTCTTTCTTTGTCAAGTTTCCTATAGTGAAGTTTCACAAATCCCTGACCACATCTTATATGGAAGAGCACTTTGCTGATTACCATCTCACCTTCTAAGATGAGCAGGGGAAAGTAGTTGTTTAAGTAGCGGCAATGTATTTGCTGTGGGGAGAGAAGTATGACTAAAGGAACTTTTATGCCAGGAATGAAGTTTGGTGCGGAGGTCTCAGTGTTTGAAGCTCATCCAGTTTGAGACAAATCTCGATTTTCTTTGTGCATGTATATATATTGAATTTTTTGCACTATGGGAAGTGTTTTTACATCTCTCTACATTTACTCCTGGTTTCATTTATTAGACCATAATTAGAAATCAACTTCTAAAATCATGTAAACTCAATGGAGGTCAATGGAGAACAGAAAAATCTAGTCAATTAAAAAAATAAAAAGTGAAGAAATAAATTAAATGACTCTACAGAACCACACTTCAGACAGCTTTGATTAGGCCAACAACTCTTGGAGTTTAAGACGTAGCATCTTGAAATTAGACTCAATAGTCCCTTAAAGTGTTTGCTAGGTATGTCTTTAACAATGAACCCTGGGCACTCAGTGTTAGGTTTTCTGTGACTATGATAATCAAAGATTAAAGAGCATGCTGAGATAAGTGATTGTCAGTAGACAATATGAGGCAGGGAAAGAGAGGACTCCATCAATGGATGGATTAGAATGGGAACTGGAATACTCTTTTACTCAAATTTTCTTAGGTTGGTGATTATATCACCTATCTGTATTTTTTCTTTAGGGTTAATTTCCTAGGTTGCTTTCCTAAGGCTTAGAACAGATGGCTTTATTTTACAGCATATGCACACTTTAATATAATGGAAACCATGATATTTATTTGGTTATAATTCTGGTAATGTATATATTAATATGCTGAACAGGCCCACAAAATTCATAGCCTGATAAAGAAACAACTATATTATATTCTCAACGTCAATCAGCCAACCATCGACTATTGACTAAAACAAAATATGAGCAACCCAACTTAAGAGATTTGGTCTTATTACAAGGGCTGAGAAGGACAGGTTTATAATGTTCCGAGAGCCATATAAATAAAGAACATTATTACTATATTTTGTTTAACCTTTATTCATTATTAGATCTCTCCAGTAATCATTAAACACATTCATAAATTGAATTGGCGGTACTTCATCACAAGAAACACATTTAAGATTATGTCTTTTTAACTATGCCAACTTCCTTAACTTTTACAGCAATTTTAAACAAGTGAGGCAATTTACAGTTGGTACAGGCTCAATATAAACCCATAGAAACTACTGGGTCAGTATAGTAAGCTGCATATTCATTTCTTTATCATTGATAAATTATCTATCCACCTATATTGCCATATGTATATATATGTATCCACCCATCCATCAACTTATTAATCTATCTGCCCATATACTCACCTATTGGCTATCTTATCTATTTGACTCCTTAAAATCTATCCATCAGTCATCTAAATATCCATCTGTATTTATTTATACTCAGGCTAAGGAAATATTACTGAGAATATTATGTAAATTTTGACAATTCTAGGGAATTGGCTAATTATTAGTGATTACAATAGTTCAGTTTTATACATTAAACATTTCTTTTACATGTAGCTCTCAGAATGACAATGATCAAAATGCTCTTGGAGATAATCTGGCCCTAGTTCAATAGAGAGGGAAAGGAAGAGAGAGGGAGTGAAAGAGAGACAGAGCATCTTTTATGCTAGATTCTTTCATTGAATAGCTTAGTTGGGAAAGTAACATCATTCCCTGGTTCTCAATTTCATCATCTGTAAAATAAATAGATTTGACTGGATGATTTGTATTTTCTAAAAGCTCCACTTATTGGATATATATGTTGAGGAACCTGTTTAATGAAGTCCTTACATCAAATACTGTGTTTAACCATAGGGAGAATGGCTCAGATCCTTTAAACCCCACTATTTACAATGTGGCTTTGGATTAAAAAATGGTACAGTAAACATCATGACACCAAAACAATTTGTTAGTGCTTAGGAAATAAATATCTATATTTGTGAGCGAATGATGTAGATTTTGTCTCTAATTAGCATGATTTTGAAAAACCTAGTGTATCATTGGGTCTTACTTTTATCTTTGTAGAACAGGGCTGTGGATGAGATTTGTTGTACAGTACTCTAGATTCCTTTTAATCAGTTGATAGATGATAGATAGATAGATGATAGATAGATAGATAGATAGATGATAGATAGATAGATAGATAGATAGATAGATAGATAGATAGATAGATATGATAGATAGACATAGATATAGATATGACTATAAGAATTTGCATGGAGTTTCCTATACTGTTTTAAAACTATGGAGTCCACTCTAGGGAACATAGGGACTAAAGATAAGTAAGATACATTCCTAATATTTTTACTTACCAAAAACCCTCTATTGCCTTCTGAATTTTGAGCTACAAAAAACCCACATTCATTAGTATCTTGTCAGCAATAAACATTCTATTGCTACTTTAGTGTATAGGGTACTATACTAGGTGCTGGTGCTTTTATATTTGTCTTTTTTCTTAGAGAGTATTGCTAGAGATAGGGAGGAAATCTACTCTTTCTTAAAACGTGAAAGTCTCAAAGGAAATTATATTCAAATCTAAAAAAATAAATATTTGATATTGTTGGTCCTTTCACATAAAACATTAAGTATACATTTTATAATGCTCTACAGTAAATGTCATGTTGTGTAAGAAACAATTAATATGACCAGAACTTCATGACTGAGGTTGGTTATAGAAACAGTTCTACCACGAACTAATTGATTTCTTGCAATAGTATCAATATGTTGGCCAATTGAATGAGGGGGATAAATGCTGACGAAGTATTTTATTTTCCTATGAGGAAAATTAAGAAGTATGATCAGTCTTCCTAGATTTAAATATATGGCTGCTTAGTTTCCTCATTGAATACTTGACATCTTTATTCCTAAGGGTATAGATCACTGGATTCAAGAGGGGAGTGAATATGGTATAAAACACTGAGAGTACTTTGTCTATTGGGAAATTTGTGAAAGGCCACACATAGATGAAAATGCATGGGCCAAAGAAAAGGGTCACAACAGTAAAGTGGGCACTGCACATGGAGAGGGCTTTGGAGGATCCACCAGAGGAATGCTGCCGAACAGTGACCAGGATGATAGTGTAGGAGATCACCAAGAGGGTGAAGCACACCAGGGCAATCATGCCACTGGTTGAGATCATGAACACCCCCAGAATATATGTGTCAACACAAGCGAGTTTAATCACCAAAGGGAGGTCACAAAAGAAACTGTCTACTTCATTGGGTCCACAGAAGGGCAGATTCACTGTAAATGCTAACTGACTCAGAGCATGGAAGATGCCGACAATCCAGGAAAGCATCACAAGCCCAACACACATTCTCCGGCTCATGATTGTTAGGTAACGTAGAGGCTTACAGATAGCCACATACCTATCAAAGGACATGGAGATCAGCAGTACAATCTCAGCACCCCCTAAGAGATGTAGGAAGAATATCTGGCTCATGCAGCCTTCAAAAGAGATGGCTTTGTGTTCACTAAGGAAGCCTGTAATCACTTTGGGGGTGGCAAATGAGGCCAGGGACATGTCAATGAAGGAGAGATTGCCCAGCAGAAAGTACGTGGGGGAATGAAGGTGTGGCTGTGATGCGTTGGTGACCACAATAAGAAGGTTCCCCAGCACAGTGGCTGCATAGACTATGGAGAAAAGCAGGAAGTAGAAAATCTGGAGTTCGAAAGAGCTGGACAGACCCTGTAGTATGAATTCAGTTACCACAGACTGACTGCTCCAGGCCATTTGCTCTGATTTCTGGAAGGACTCTAGCATTTCCATTTGGGAAGAGAACTAGGAAAAAATACAGCAATCAAACTCAAAGTGGGATTTTTGCATGGACTAATTGAGTGGCAGCCCACCATCAGATAGTTCCCTATTGTCTCTTTTCCGGACTCACAGTGGCCAAATATTTTTCCCAATAGCCTTTTTAGGTATTTCAAATGATTCAATTAAATATCTTTTTTTTTATGACTTAGCATTTGTTTTACAAGTAAAATACAAATATTCATAAAATAACTAAAAATTAATGGTTTCAAATATTTACTCCTCAGTTTGTGAAATACTTTTTAAATTTCACAGCTTGCTGACAGCAGGCTTTTGTAAGAAAAGGGAATGAAAACCTTTTTCAAACATCATGAAGGGTGAAAGATGGATAAGGAATATTTGAGGATCAAAGCTTATTATTAGTGGGAACACAATAGTGGGAAGGGTGTGGGCACTGGTCTCTTGCAGTGGCTAGGAAAAAGGAATCAAACATGAGGGGAGGAAAATGACTACAGAGATACATCATCTGTTTCAATTTTCTGATGGAGATTGTCTAGAATAAAAGTGAAATGTCCGGGCGCGGTGGCTCATACCTGTAATCCCAGCACTTTGGGAGGCCGAGGCATGCAGATTACGAGGTCAGTAGTTCGAGACAAGCCTGACCAACATGGTGAAACCCCGTCTCTACTAAAAATACAAAAATTAGCCGGGTATGGTGGCACGCACCTGTAATCCCAGCTACTCAGGAGGCTGAGGCAGGAGAATCGCTTGAACCCGGGAGGCAGAGGTTGCAGTGAGCCGAGATCGTGCCACCGCACTCCAGCCTGGGTGACAGAGTGAGACTCCGCCTCAAAAAAAAAAAAGTGAAATCACCTCTAATTATTTGTTCTTTATTTTAGTAATATAGATATTATGAATGACGCTTGATGTATGTCACCAATGCCATACATTTTTCAGAGGCTAGTGAACATGTTCTGGTTAAAGGCTGAAGTACTCATACATTTCTAAGTATATTTTAAATAGAAAGACTGTTAAATACCACGCTGCCAGAAGCCAGGCATTTTTTAAATGCTAGAAATTATTGATTTCACAGAAGCTGTTTGAAACAAGAAACACTCTTCCTGTTTCCAGAGTTTACATGGAGCAACTGTTGAGACAAGTTTACATCAGACAGAAGATAGTAATGAATTTAGAAGTTATGTAATATAATGCACCTCAAAAGTTGTAACTTGGCTGATTAAGGAAATCTCTTTCTCACTGAGATCTCAGTTTTACAAAGTGCACTGAAAGCCAATTGAAATGATGTGTACTCAAAATTCATGACAAAACCTTTTCATCTTTCTACTAATCCAAGCATTTGTTTTTCTTTTCTTCTCAAACCTCTGTTGTAACTATATATTCTAAACAAATTGTTCTAAGACCAAACTCAATTTACTCATTCAACTACCTACTGTTCCTTGGCTTTCTATTAAAAATTGTGTGGCCTTTGAAAAACAAATAAACAAAAAACCTTCACATTGTTCTTCTAGCTTTACCCATCCCAGAAACTTTTAATTTCTTTTGCACTCACCTACCTGATATTTAAATGGAAGTCTCTAGCACAGCTCTCATTTAAATTGGTGTACCAGAAATAACAGTGACCTGAAAGTCAGAAAATGGGAATTGAAATCTTGTCCTAGGAGTGTGGGATCGAGTAATTTACTGAGTCAACCGATGCTTCCAAGTCTTCATATGTAAAATAGGGGCGTTGATCTAAATAATATTAAGATCCTTTCCACACATGTAATATAACACTCAACCAACTCCTGAAAGCAAGGACAACTGCTTCACAGTGAAGTTAGGTGAATCGCTTGCCTAATTTCTGGGGAAAGGGGGCTCACAGTCCTTGAGACCTTTGCATTTATGACAGCTGTATTGATATGAAATAATTTTGTGAATTACATGGCAAGAAAAAGACCAGCTGCTTCTTGGGGAATAAAGAGATGTTCAAGTTGCAGTGGGAGTTATTAAAACTTTCAAGTTGGTTTGGCCATATTTAAAGGTGAATTACAGAATGCATGATTGCTCGTAAATGTTTCACGTACAGGGCATGGATGTGATTGGCTGGGAAAATATAAAGAATAATGCGTATCTTGGACCACAGCAAAGACAAGACAAATAGTATCTATTATTCGACTTGTGAGACTACAAGTGTTATCTCTCAGTTCCTCCATTAATACATGAGTATAAGGCCTGTGTATCCCCATTTGGAAAAAAATTGATACAGAAAATAATAAAATGAATGTTCAAGAATTTAAATTTTGTACTATTCACTTGAGTCATTATGGAGTAATGGAAGAAAAAAGTGAAAAGTGAAAAAATTCTGGTTTATAAATTCTAACTATATAAAGGACATGAAGTAATCATCAAAATGTTAATATCTCCTAAAAATCAGAATAACAACCAATAAAATTTAAATGCCACCCATACTTAAATATTTCTCTATTAACAAGAAAGTTTTGAATACTTATATTTCACAGAGCTTGTATTCATAAGGTGAAAAGAAATAACTTGATGAAACTGCATTATATGTCTCTAGTATAATATAAAGAACATTGAATCTCAGATTTGGAGGCCTGAGTTTACATCACAGTACAAGACTTTATTATATTATATTGAGTACATCACCACATTATCATAAATCTCAATTTCCTCATTTGCACTGAGAGCTTAAAAAAAAGCATTGATATATCAATACATAAAAAACTATTAAATTAGGGAATAAAAAGACCAAGAACCCTGCATAAAATGGGAAAAAAGTGCAAATAGCTGTTATCTATATAAAAGATGCTCAAACTCTTTTTATATGAACATATGTTGAAATTCATTGAGATACCACTTATCAACTATCATATGGTAAATGTTTCTATGAGGCAGCAAAATTCTAGCAGCTTGAACACCTGTTCTAGATGATACTATGGTGAGGTAATGCCAGAAGGAATATAAAATAATATATTTATAATATTATATATTCCAGAAGGAATATAAAATAATATAAAAATAATAAAATCCCATGGAGGAACATTAAATATATTAAATATACACATATATATTTAAATAGGTATATGTGTACATATATGTGTGTGCATGTACATATACATACACACACATATATATTTATATGAATATACATACACACACATATATATTAATTCATTTACCTCTAAGGAGAGGGAGATGATAGGGGACAATAGGAATAACATGTTGGAATGTCAGGGATAAAATCAAAACATCTCTGATTTTATCTACGTTGTTAGTTTTGACTTAGGTTAAGAAATAGAGTTCAACTTAGAAAGCAGAGCTACCATGCACTGTGGGATAAGGCATTTACCATAGGAATTAGACCTTAAACAATTGTTGAAGGACTTAGGAAAGCAAAGACATGAAACAGAGAGCTGCAGAATCAGAGGCAGCAATAGCCAGTCAATCGAGAAACCAAGCCCATCTAGCCAATGAAGTAGAGGTCATGAAAGGAGCAAATTTCACTCGTAGAAAAATTTTTGTTCAGTTGCTACTTCTGAGGATCTGCAGGCAGGCAGCCTGAGGCTTCTGTTGATCCTCCCCAATTCAGAAGTTGGGAAAAAGTTGGACACAGAGTGAAGTGGCTGAGAGCAAAACAAGCTAGAAGCTGTTGGCGCCTCTGCATCTGTATAGCCACAAAGATCAGAGAGTAATGGCTGGTGCTTTAGGCTGCTTTTCAAATTCCAAACAAATTTATTTTTAGACAACTCCAATACAGAAAGTCGTGGAGAAAAGAATTCTGGGAACTGTAGTTCTCAGCTTAACCACTTTGACAATAGAAAGATGTAACATGCCACTCTCCGGTCTATAGGAAAGACTCATGCACTTGCATTATTTACCTGGGAGCTCCACTGGTACTGGAACTTTCAGAAAGGCTTTCCTAGCATATCTTGTGCCTCACCTGGAGTGTATAAAATGGCTAGGGTCTGGCTGGTACTCCATATTTACATATAATATCTCATCATTCTGTATTCCTCCCTTGTGTGTGTGTGTGTGCACGTGTGCCTGTCTCTCAATGTTTCTTTGTATTTATTCTATTTATCCTAAGATGCTGATGAGTTAAAAAATAAAATATATAAACAGTGCTGGAGTCACACATTGACTTTTAAAACTTCTGCTCATGTGTGGCATATGATACTTCTAGTCACATTACATTGAACAAAGTAAGTCAGTATCCAAGGCTCTGGTAGATAAGATGAGAGTTATACTCCTTCCACAGCATGTGAAGGTTGCTGAAGGGATGAACCATATACAAAAAGGTAATCAGTTTTTATTTTCTAAAATTCAGTCGGCTGGGCGTGGTGGTTCACTGTTCATCCCAGCACTTTTCGAGGTGGAGGTGGGCTGATCACTTGAGGTCAGGAGTTCAAAACCAGCCTGGCCAACACGGTGAAACCCTGCCTCTACTGAAAATATAATTAGCAGGGCATGGTGGCACATGCCTGTAATCTCAGCTACTCTGGAGGCTGAGACAGGAGAATTGCTTGAACCAGGTGGTGGAGGTTTCAGTGAGCCAAGATTGCACCATTGCACTCCAGGCTGGGTGACAAGAGTGAAACTGTCTGAAAAAAAAAAAAAAAATCAGTCTACTACATAGACTGCACAAGAGAATAATCATATTATTAGTATTCAATAAATAAAAATATTCATAATGACAGTTACTTGGATGTCTCATTTAATTAATTACAATCACATTCACATTTCAGGTAACTTAGTCAAAATTATCTCCTTATATCCATTTCATTTAATGATCTGTATTAAATTTCTCCCTTCTCCAAACTATCTAAATAAATGCTTACATAATACTGCTTTCAAATAATCATAATTCTGCCCCTGACATTAAAATGACCTGTTATCTTTTATATGAAGTTAAATTTTTAGAAAGGCATTCTTGTTCTTCTAAACTGCTAACTAAATATCCCATTTCATGGCAATTAAGTTGCACTGTTTTCCCTCCACGTGCATTTTTTTTCTTCTGCCAATCAACATTTTAGTTTTCATTCTAAATCGAGTTCATGACATGTCTCCTGCAAGAACACTTGCTGGATTGATTCTGCACATTACCAGTTTTCTTTTTTTTAACTAAAGTCTAGTTCATCCATGGTCTCTGAGAATTGACTGAACACGAGGTTTATTTGGTGGTATTTTTCACCAATTGTTTTATTTATAGGTGTTTAATATTTCCAAATAACTCTAAATTACATGAAGCAGAGGTGAATGTTTGGATTTTGTTCTCCGTTGCTTCTAATATAGCATTAGAGAACCAAGAGTGCTTATTAAAATTAGTTGATTTGATATTTCCTGCTGCTTTTTGAAATTAGGACTTTCCCAACTTCTAGTCCCTGAGTCTCTCAGGTCCAGGTGAAAACAATCTTTGTAAATTCCCATAAGACTCTTGAAATATCTTTCCTTTGTGAACTCAATAACGCCGTCTTTGTTGTTTAATAAATCCCATTGCAAGATGATTTCTTGTTCAATTCGCATGTCCCTATGGCATCCATTTTATCCACAGCTGGTACACAACTAATGATTCAACCAGGTCATTTATTTATATTTTAAATTGCCTTCCATGCTCTGTCAGAAGCCTGCTTAACACTGAATAATCTAAAGCCCTGGTTCTGCTACAGATCTGGTAAGTAAAAGTGTTTCACAAATGAGTTCTACTGAAATATTTTAAATATTTGTCCTTCCCACTCCCATTTCCTAATCCCTATTCCATGCAGCTTAGGTCAATACAACAGTTTACGTATGTTGACATTTACAGAAGAAGAATTCAAACAGAGGTGAAATGAAAGAGATTGATCTTTGAGCACTTTCCCATGAAAATGTTGTTATATATCCTTTATGATATAAAATTTTAAAACATAGAATTATGAATATTTGTAAGGAACACATTCATATTTTAATTAAAAAGAAAGGACCAAAAGAAGTTAAATGCCTTTCCTTTGTCTATATGACTGTATTGTAATAAATTGGTCTTCTTTCTCTGGATGAATATCAGCAAAACTAACTTTCTGTGTATTACTTTTGAGTTTCAAACAGGAAACTTTATCTGGGAATACTTTAACAGTTCATCTTTGGAAATGTACAAGAGCTCTACAACTGACCATCGAAACTTCACTATAATGTGCTTAAGAGCCCTTATATGTGATATAATTTTTATATGTTTTCGTCAGTAAGGATATCTTTATGGACAAATTCCAAATGACTAAACATGTATGTGTATGTGTTTCACACATTGTCAGCATAAAGTAAGTTCTTACTGTTATGGTTTGACTTACACAGATGAATAGATGGACAAATAGGTAGGTAGGTCTGTTCAGAATTATATTATCTTGGTTGGATTGCCATTTAGTATCAGAAAAGAAAGTGTTCTTTTCAATACCTATGATTTAAGGAATATTTTGCTATAAGCTCTAATATTTCATAATTTCCATTCAAAACAATATACCAAATGAGAAGGATGGAAAGAATAGTCAAGATAAGTTTTATAGAGAAGATAAAATTTCTGAAAGTAGACAATTGGAAATGAATCTTTTGCTTCCATTGAATCTGACTTTCTTTTTTTTTTTTTTTTCGTGATACAGGCTTCTGCCTATGAATCAAGACAATGGATGTGGCCAATAAGTCTACCATGTCTGAATTTGTTTTGCTGGGGCTCTCTAATTCCTGGGAACTACAGATGTTTTTCTTTATGGTGTTTTCATTGCTTTATGTGGCAACAATGGTGGGTAACAGCCTCATAGTCATCACAGTTATAGTGGACCCTCACCTACACTCCCCTATGTATTTCCTGCTTACCAATCTTTCAATCATTGATATGTCTCTTGCTTCTTTTGCCACCCCAGAGATGATTACAGATTACCTAACAGGTCACAAAACCATCTCTTTTGATGGCTGCCTTACCCAGATATTCTTTCTCCACCTTTTCACTGGAACTGAGATCATCTTACTCATGGCCATGTCCTTTGATAGGTATATTGCAATATGCAAGCCCCTGCACTATGCTTCAGTCATTAGTCCCCACGTGTGTGTTGCTCTCGTGGTGGCTTCCTGGATTGTGGGAATCATGCATTCAATGAGTCAGGTCATATTTGCCCTCACGTTACCATTCTGTGGTCCCAATAAGGTAGACAGCTTTTTCTGTGACCTTCCTGTGGTGTTCCAATTGGCTTGTGTGGATACTTATGTTCTGAGCCTCTTTATGATCTCAACAAGTGGCATAATTGCGTTGTCCTGTTTTATTGTTTTATTGAATTCATATGTTATTGTCCTGGTTACTGTGAAGCATCATTCTTCCAGAGGATCATCTAAGGCCCTTTCTACTTGTACAGCTCATTTCATTGTTGTCTTCTTGTTCTTTGGGCCATGCATCTTCATCTACGTGTGGCCACTAAGCAGCTTTCTCACAGACAAGATTCTGTCTGTGTTTTATACCATCTTTACTCCCATTCTGAACCCAGTAATCTATACTTTGAGGAATCAAGAAGTAAAGATAGCCATGAGGAAACTGAAAAATAGGTTTCTAAATTTTAATAAGGCAATGCCTTCATACTTTTTGTGACACAGAACATTAGTCACAATGCTGTGTTAGGCTCTTCTTTCTAGAGGGTTCTTATCAAATTGTAATTGCCAAGAATTTGTGAGGGCTCAAGTTCAGTGCATTTTGAAACTATTCTCATGAATGTGAATGTGTTCAAAATACACTTGAAATTTCAGAAAATCAAGTTAATGAAAACAATTTATTCTAGAAACAAAGACTATAAAAATGTCAGGAGTGACAGTTCCAGTTAGGACATTCAATATCAATAATCAATTTATTGGAAAAGAGGACCAAGGAATGAGGAGAAGAAATATAGATTAAAGCAGAACTAGGAGATTATGACAATTACACACAGTTAGAAACTGAGTCACTTACTGAGATGCTCCTAAAGTATGACAAGCTAGCGAGATTCCTATAATCCTTAGGAACTCCATACTGCCATAGGATCTTAGCCTCTGACAGAGAAGCAATGATTTTCCACATACTTCCCCAAGCCACTCCTACTTAACATTTAAACCAATTTGTGATCTCTTCTATTAAAGAAAACTCTAGATATATTTTATTTCCAATGTTAATGACGTCCATAAAATTGCTGTAAGTGTAGCAATCTTTACCAACCACTTTTAGTTCATCATCAAAGCAATACAGTCATGATACTTCTTTCTGATAATGCAGAATGAGTACAGAGGCTGGAGAATTCTGCAAATCAGAAAATATGAAGTGAGTTGCAGATCAGTACACTTTGTTTTGTACAGACACGATGGTTGCTCAATTCCTAAGAAGTTAAATCTAGAATTAAGTTAAGAGACACAGCTTCTAACAGTAGAATTTATGGGGAGTCCATGCTTTCATTGTAAAGTGTTATATTGCTTTCCATTTTGGTTATTTTTTCTTGAAATATTTGGCTGTAAAAATAATGAATCTGCATTTAGTAATACATTGTCAATGTAATAAGTATGTTTTTGTACACAAATAGGTTTTGTTACTGTTACAAATAAATCTGGTAGGGTCACTATTAGCTTTAATGTATACAAAGTATTACTACCACCTGCTGGTACTTACTGGGATTGCAAGTATTGAAAGAGGAAAAATACTTCTGTATACCCTACTTTGCAAATCATCTTTAAATGATGGCAAACATTCGTGAGTTAACTGTTATTTAGAATTTTCTAAATGATATTGATAAAATATAGTGTCTTATATATGATCCAACATGTATCCACAAAGGGAAAGATAGGTTGCAACCACAGTATTTGATAATATCAAGTTGTGATTTTCTGGTATAATTGAGTAAACGGAGAAAACAAATGAAATGCATTAATTATCATTTATGAAAGATAATTAAAACAGAAAATTCTTAGATGTTCATATTAAGCCAAGTTATAAAAGGAATGTATTTTTTCTTCATCAGTTTTTGTTTTATTTCTTCATTAATGTACTAAGCAAATAAGGAACAAGCTTATAGCTTGAAAGTCTGTGATATTGTGTTTAAAGCCTGAGCAGTTTTAAAATTATTAGATAATAACGTCTACAGTATTAACATAAAATAAAACATGCTTATGTAAGCACAAGATTAGCATGATTCTATTTTAAGTAGGGATACAAATAGGCCAATTTAGGTTTTGAGTGTGAACTTTCTCTTGGTTGCAGTTACATGTACAAATATGTTCAGACTCAAGGACTTCGTTTATGTAGAATGTTTTAGCTGATGTTTAGAAATGCTAGAAATAATTCTTTTACGTGACATATTTATTTGTCCAGGGAATATTTTCAAAACTGTGCTGCTTTTTGCAATATAAAACTGTGGAATCTTCTGGAAGAGATGCTATTGATTTTCTGTGCTTTTGTGGAGAATTCTAAAACTCAAGAACATTTGCCAAAATACCCTCAAAGGTGTAGCTGATCAGCAGACAACTCTATAAAGCAAGTCAATAATGAGATTAAGTAGTTGGATGGATAGTAAAGTTCTGTAGCTGGTAATAAAAAGGATTACAGAAAGCCTTTGGAGGACTTACATATATGAATGGAACTATCACATTTCTTGGTGGCTTAGTGTGAGGAGTCAATATTCATGGTACCTCTGCATGTTATATAAACACTTAAAAATCTTAGTTAGGACTTTAGGACTCATGGTGGATGGTTTTATCGACATATCTCTTAGACAAGATGCTGACACTCTTTTACCAAGGATAACTGCAGTGACATGGCCATGGACTTGTTAAGCAATAGTAAGGATGGTGCCAGCTGCCACCGGAGTTTCCAGAGACAGAGATGATGTTCTGCAGAGAATGCAAGATATGCAGGCAAGTATAATTTTAAGTGATCTGCACTATCTGCAATAACACAGTTGAGGGAGTTCTGGAGCATTTATAAGAAGACTGTGTTAACAAGAAACTTCATCTTCCTCTACCTGTTTAGGAAGCTGTGAAGCTTGACAATAATTGAATGCAGATGGAAAAACTGTTAAAAATCAGGTAAAGATAAAAACAGATAAAGTGTAAATTTTAATATGTGAAGGAACTGGATATACGTAATAGCAATAAAAACTACAAATTATGTTTATTTCTAAAAATGCTTAAGAAAACTTTTAGAATACTATATGGTATAATGATGGTGGATTTACCTTAAAGCTGGTAAAGCTTAGGTTTTATAACTTCTCCTTTGCATGGATTTCCTCGAAGGCCCTAGAATGGAAACTAACAACCTTTGTTAGTTGTTTTGATTTTCTTTTCCTGAAACAGGTGTCCTCGAACTGTATAAGCTTTAAGCCTAGCTTGTCCAACCCATGACCTGCAGGTTGCATGCAGCTCAGGAGATGGCTTTAAATTCAGTCCAACACAAATTCATAATCTTTCTTAAAACATTATAAGATTTTCTTGTGATTTCTTTGTAAAGCTCATCAGCTATCTTTAGTATCAGTGTATTTTATGTGTGGCCCAACACAGTTCTTCCAATGTGGCCTAGAGAAGCCAAAAGTTTGGACACCCCTGCATTAAAAGGGTCTGCAGAATCTGAAGTCTAATGTGTAGTTTTAAAAGTCTTAGACTCTGGTTATGTTTTTTTTTGAAACCAGTGTTTAATACTACTTCTACTACTAGTGGTGTAAACTTAAGCTAAGAACTTAATACCTCTTAGCCTCAGTTTCTACATGTGTTAAAGGAGGTAATAGTGGTCTCTACACCACAGAGTTATTTGAGGCATAAAAGAAGTAAATAATATAAAGCATATGGTTGTCAATAAATGTTAGTCATTGTATCATTCTGGGTGATAACCTCTGGATATCTTTGTTTATGGGACTTGATAGTCTCTTGAGCTAACAATTGACTTGTTTAATTTAAAAGGCAAATTTTCATTTATGTGTTTTAAATATTGATGTCTGTATATGTGTGTGTAAATATTCACGTCTGTATACGTGTGTCAGTATTAATTTGAAAAATTAAAAGTAACTTCCACTAGAAAATTACACTGGTTCTTACATTAATTAAAGCTTCTGGAAACTTGTTTTTCTGTATGTTCACAATTGTCATTAATCAAGAGAAGTATCAAGTTGTTGCTTAATCATTATGCTATTGCTTCTTTACAATGAATAAATATTAAATTGGCTTATTGATTTTAGGATGAATTCACATTAAAATTGTCATCAGAATAAGAATGATGTTTGACTCATATTATTAAGGTGAAGAGATAGGCAGTTGGATATATTAGTAGATAGATAAAGTTTTGTATTATATGAGCTGTCTTACATGAAGTATTTTTCTGCATTGATAAGGATTTAGGATAATGTGATCACTGGATTATGCTACTACAAGAAGTTCTTGGTAAAATGCTGTTACTTGTGCATATCCAGACTGTTTATGAAAGTATTTTCAAATTTAAAAAACTACCAGTGAATCTCTTCTCTATATGTGAGTTTTTAAACAACTCAGTTATAGCAAAATTTGTTGAGAGAGTTGGAGTAATCCTCCTATTTCCCTGTTCTTTCCTTGATATTATTTTGCATGGTTTTCAGATGTATGCATCAGTTGAAAAATGGGGAGAAGAAAACAGCCAGGGAAATCTAATTCATGTGAATTTCTTGCATGTACTCTCAGATGCCAATGAAATCCACTAAGCAACTTGATAGTTTTTCAGTTTATAAGTTTCTGTTATGCTTTGTTGTTTGAAATTATTTTTAACACTCTTGGTTACACCTATGAGGTAAATATGCACAAATTATTCTGGAGTGTGTAGGACCAACACTCAAATGAAATTGAAAATGTGACTGGGATCATTGATTGATGTATTCTGTCTGTATTGTTGCTAATATAACTCGGTTGACATGTTTATTTTTTCTCTTTGATTTTTGGAAAACAAACAAATAAATTCCAATATCTAGTATGTACTAAAATGTTATACTTTCATTTTTATTTTTTACTCTGATAATTTACACTGCCAATATAAGGAGATGTATACCTATTTTTTAAATTAAAAAATGTTCTCCGACTGGAGGCTTCAGGTTTTTTCCCCCATTAGCCTTTTTATGACTACTAAATGCAAGACCATTGTTAATTCGCCTCTTTTCTTTACGTTTTAACTGTACTAGGAATCTGAAGCCATCAACAAAAGCTAGATTTTTCTCCCTTTGCTCACTCGCCATCTGTTAAAGAAAATTTAAAGGAGAGAATTTTGTTTTAGTTTGAGGCTAGAAATAGCAATTTAATTAATAATTTTTTAATATAATAATATATTTATATCTAAATTTTTTCTTCTTGTTTGAATATATTTATATTGGTTGTCCTACAGTTAAGAAAACAGAAACCATTGGGTAAATTAAGCAGATTTAATACAATGTATTAAATGCTTATGAATAATTCAAAGACTTACAGGAACATGCATTGGAAGCGGAGATTTAACACAATGTATTAAATGCTTATGAATAATTCAAAGACTTACAGGAACATGCATTGGAAACTGCTACTGGAGCTATCGTGTTCCAGAGCACATTACCCCAGTAATGTGATGTAAGGGCAAAAGGCAAAAAGCTTTGGCATCATTGCCACTCCTTCATCACCCTCAACACTCCTGAAGGTGGTGAATAGTCACTGGACACAGGTATGGCTGCCACAGTTGCTTTCCCTCATGTGTCATCATCATCTTGCTCACCAGCAGCAATTATATCAGTAGATCCCTCTGCCACACTTGTGCTTTCTAAAGCTCATTTGGTGCATCTAATTGGTAGAATCTACTTTGCACAGAGAAACTTGGCTTAAAAAATCAATTTGTAGATTTCAAGATTCTTATGCAACAGAAAACATGCTAATAGAGGGTGGATTGGAGGGAGACTCCGTCAATCAATCAATATCCATTACTTCAATTTTTTATAACCTTTTTATTGTAGTGTAAAAGCAAGGTAAAGAAAAATACGCAAACATGTTTAGCTTAATGAAATACTATAAGGCAAACACCATTATAATCACATCTCAAGTCACAAAATAGAACTTTGCCAGCCACCCCTGAAGTCCTCAAATTTGTTCATCTCGATGACAACAAAATAGAACTTTGCCAGCCACCCCTGAAGTCCTCAGATTTGTTCATCTCGATGACAACTCTCTCCTTCCAAAATTAACCATTACCCTGACTTAATAAATTATTTGCATTTCTTTTCAGTTTCATGAATACATATATACTCAAATATACATGCATACACACTCAAACTTGGCCTCACCAACTTTGTTTCCTTTTCTTGTGGCCTACAAGTCTCACTATCACTATCTCTTCAGTTTCTGTATAATTTTTCTTTTTTTTTTTGAGACGGAGTCTAGCTCTGTCGCCCAGGCTGGAGTGCAGTGGCGCGATCTCTGCTCATTGCAAGCTCTGCCTTCCGGATTCACGCCATTCTCCTGCCTCAGCCTCCCGAGTAGCTGGGACTACAGGCGCCCACCACCATGCCTGGCTAATTTTTTGTATTTTTAGTAGAGACGGTGTTATAATTTAACTTTTGAAAAACCTGAGTTATTTACCATGTAGGGTCTCCCAGAGTCTGAAATATGCTGATATTGCATGCTCATGGTACAGTTCAACCTGTACTTCTGTCACTGTATTTTCTGCAAATTGCCTATCCAGTGGCTTAATCATATTTAGTTTGATACTTTTTGCAAGACAAATGATAGATGATGTTATATTTTTTCATCCAAAAGATCTTGATGTCTTGCTTTATCTCTTCTGGGAATGATAGTGCTATTGTTGCTGTAGTAGTTGATATCTCTAACCATTGTTGTTGGCTGAAGTTTATTCTCTACTATATTCCTCAGGAAGTCTTCTTGAAGACCCTATTCTCTGAATTCTGGCCTGTTGGCAAGTTTCTTTGAAACATAAATGTTTCAAAGTCAATTTTGCTGTAAATTCATTGGCTATTCCTTTATTTTCTTGATTATCTTAAATTGAAATAATGATTCTGTAAGCACTTTGTCTGGAGTCTGCAAAGCCTGTATTTCTCTTCACTCACCCTAGCATACCATACAATTAGAAGTCTGGAACTGATCTTTTAATTTTTGGAGGGAGGTACTAATAACCCTTCTGATATTTATATTAGTAGTCTCTCTAAAGTAATTAAATAGGACTCCATTGCACTCAAGAGATTTTAAAACATTTAAATTTCTAAATTCCCTTTAAGTATATTAAAATGTACCTAAATAAAATTGTTCTTCAAGAGTAACATGTAATGGAATCATCAACATATTTATATAACTTTTCCAATTTTTTAAAGAAAGATATCTCTCTTGCAGCTCAAGTGCTTTTTAAATAAAATAAATTTGAATCCCTGTGTGTACCTGGAAACCTTTTTGATCTGCCCTCCTCACCTCACATTTCACACATGGAGAAAAAAAGTCTGCACTTATAAAGCAATTATGCTGCAAAAAATGAAATGCCTTATTATCCTAAAGGAAAAGAACAAATTATGAATATATTGTAAAGTAGCTCAAATAAGATTGAGGCTGGCCTTTCTGTGTGTCTGTTTCACTGAAAACTCATGTAACATTTACAAAAACACATTAACATGTAGGCCATAACATTTTGATAAATACCAGAAAGTCGGTAATTACAGAAGACATTATCTAATCACAAAGCAATAAAAATAATGAAATGATAAATAGTCCTTCCTTACCCACCTACTGCACCCCCAAAATAAACCCTATACCTTTGGAAATTAAAAAAAATGCTTTGTACGTAAGCCTATTAGTCAAAAAGATAATTTGACAAAATATGTCGCTCCTGTAATCCCGTAATTTGGGAGGCCGAGGCGGGCAGATCACGAGGTCAGGAGATCGAGATCATCCTAGCCAACATGGGGAAACCCTGTCTCTACTAAAAATACAAAAATTAGCTGGGCATGGTGGCATGTAGCTGTAATCCCAGCTACTCAGGAGGCTGAGGCAGGAGAATCGCTTGAACCAAGGAGTCAGAGGTTGCAGTGAGCTGAGATCATGCCACTGCACTCCAGCCTGGCGGCAGAGCAAGACTCTGTCTCAAAAAAAAAAATATGCTGCAGTGCATATTGCTCAGGTGATAGGTGCATCAGGCTCTCACAAATCTCAACTGAAGAACTTACTCATGTAACCAAATACCACCTGTGCCCCAATAACTTGTGGAAAAATAAAATTTAAAAATAACATTTTGAACTGAGTAATACAAATAGACTTAATATCAACACTTGTGAAGCAAATGTCTATTCATAAATGTTCAAGTTAAAACATAAAAGAAAAAACAGTAAGCTTAGTGTTCTATATACAAAATTAGAAAAAATAACTAAACAGGAATAAAGGAAGAGAAGGAGAAAAATCATAAACATAAAGCAGAATATAATGACATTTTCTCCAGCTGTCTTTATGGACGTAGCTTAAGCTTAATGTCAAAACCCTGTGAAGATGCTAGAAGAAGGAGAGTTTTTAGACAATTTTGTTTTTGAATGTAGTACACGTATCTGTTAGGATTTGATTAGGAAAGCTGAACCACTAAGGGTGACATGTAATATAATTGATTATATGGATTAACATTACACAATAATAAGAATCAGTGGAGAACCCTATGGAAGGCTGCTGCTTCTGAAACTGGTGGTGTACCTGAAGCTTATAGGTTAGCAAGGTAGTGGCTGAAAGAAAAACTAGATATGAAATCTAAAGTTTATCTAGTTGATATTTTCTAGTGAACAATCTAGCTGATATTTTCTAGTGAACAATTCTAATTTCTTTCTTGGTTTTTAACTATAATTTTTTGAGTTATTTTGTTTTGTGGTGCCTCTAGGGATCACAACCTGCATGCTAACTTATCACAATTTACTTCAGATTAATACTAATTTAGTCCCAGTAAAATATAGAAACTTTGATTCAGTATACCTTCGTTTCCTCCCACTTCTTTGTGCTGGTATTGTCACACACATTACATCTCATATTTATAAGTAGAAAATAAAGCTTTATAATTATTTTATACAATTGATTTTCAAATCAGGTTGTAGAAGAAAAGAAAAAAGCCCGTTTATGTAGGATTTAATATTTACCTACATAGTAGCTTTATTCGTGCGCTTTAATTCTTTATATTGAATGAGGTTACTCCCTGGTGTCTTTTTATTTCAGCTTGAAGAATTTCCTTTAGTATTCCTTGTAGAGAAGATCTAATAATTGCTTATCATTCTCTTTGTTTGAATCCGGGACTATCTTTATTTCACCTTTATTTTTGAAGGATTTTTTTTGTTTATATTTTTCTTTCAGTAATTTCAATATGCTATCCTACTGTTTTTTAACCTCCATTTTCTTTTCCAGTGAAAAGTCGCTTGTTAATTTTAATGAGGTTTCCTTATCCTGATGTGTTGGCTTTCTCTTACTGACTTCAAAATTTTCTCTCGTCTTCCAACAGTCTGAGTATGATAGTCTATAATAGGTATGGATCTTTTTGTGTTTATCTTCTTTAAAGTTTGTTAAGGTTTTGGGATCTGTAAGTTAATGTTCGTCAATTTTGGGATATCTTCAGGTATGTTTTTCAGGCATCACATGTTTTTCTGCACCTTTCTCTTTGGTCCTTCTGGGACTTCCATTTTGGTCATTTTGCTATAACTTTATTGTGTCCTGCAAGTCTGTGAAGCTCTGTTCATTATTCTTCATAATTTTTTTCTTGTTTTATTCAGATTTCATAATTTCTATTGATCTATCTTCAGGTTTGCGGATTCTTTCTTATGGCATCTAAAATTTGGTATCAAATCCCTCTAGTGAATTTTCATTTCACATATTTTATTTTCTCTCTTTAGAATTTCTATTGTTTCTTATTTATAATTTATATTTCTTTATTTTCATTCTCTATTTGGTGAATCACTGTTATTATTCTTTCCTTTAATTATTGTTTTCTGATCCAGTCATGTCTTTCTTCTTTTTATTTTTTTTCTAATTTTTAAAATATTTTTATTATAGATTCAGGGGGTACATGTGCTTGTTTGTTACATAAGTATTACATGTATAATGGTGGGGTTTGGGCTTCTAGTGTACCCATCACCAAATATTGGAAATATTCAAACCTATCTGCTGCATGCCCCCATTTGGAATTCTCAGAGTCTATTTTCCCCATCTTTATGTCCATGTGTACCCTTTCTTTAGTGCCAACTTATAAGTGAGAACATGCAATATTATTTTATGCTTCTTTGTTAGTTTAACTTAGGATAATGGCCTCCAGCTTCATCCATGTTACTGCAAATGACATTTTCTTCTTTTTCTAAGGCTATGTAGTAATCAATGGTGTATATATATCACATTTTCTTTATCCAGTCAGCTGTTGGTAGACACTTAGTTTGGTTCTGTGACTTTGTTGTTGTAAACAGTGCTTCAATAAACATATGAATGCAAATCTCTTTTTGATATAATGATTTCTTTTCTTTTGGGTAGACAGCTGGTAGCTGGATTGCAGGGTTGAATGGTAGTTCTACTTTTATTTCTTTGAGATATCTCCATATTGTATTCCACAGAGATTGAAATTGCATTTGCACCAACAGTGTATGAGCATTCCCTTTTCTCTGCATCCACACCATCTGTTTTATGACTTTTAATGAAAGCCATTCTGACTAGTGTCAGATGGTATCTCTTGTGGCTTTAATTTGCATTTCTCTGATAATTGGTGTTGGGCATTTTTTCATGTGTTTCTTGGCTACTTGTGTTTCTTCTTTTGAGAACTGTTTATTCCTGTCTTTTGCCCAGTTTTTGATAAGGTTGTTTGCTTTTTTCTTATTGAGGTGCTTGAGTTCCTGGTAGATTCTAGATAGAAATCTCTGGTTAGAGGCATAATTTGTAAATATCTTTTTCCCATTCTGTAGGTTATCTGTTTTATTCTGTTGATTATTTCTTTTGTTGTGCAGAAGCTTTTTAGTTTGTTTAAGTCCCATTTGCCTATTTTTGTCTTTATTGTAATTGCTTTTGGGGTCTTTATCACAAACTCCTTGGTTAGGCCAATATTCAAAAGAGTTTTTCTAGATTTTCTTCTAATACTTTTATAGTTTCAGGTCTTACATTTAGGTCTTTAATCCGTCTTCAGGTAATTTTTGTATATGGTGGAAGGTAGGGGTCTAGTTTTGTTCTTTCACTCATGGCTAGCCAGTTTTCCAAGCACCATTTATTGAATATTTATTGATTAGAGTGCCCTTTCTCCATTGCTTGTCTTTGTTGACTTTACTAAAGAACAGCTGGTTACAGGTACATGGCTTGTTTTTGGGTTCTCTATTCTGTTTTATTGTCTATTTTTGTATCAGTACCATGCTTCTTTAGTTATTATATCCTTGTAGCATAATTTGAAGTCAGACAATGTAATACCTCCAAATTAGAACTTTTTGCTTAGGATTGCTTTGGCTCTTTGGGATTTTGTTTTTGTTTTTGTTTTTGGTTCCATATGAACTTTAGGACTTTTTTTCTAATTCTGTGAAAAATGACATTGGTAGTTTGATAGGAATTGCATTGAATATGTAGATTGCTTTGGTTGGATAATGAGGTCATTTTAATGACAGTTATTCTAATTCATGAGCATGGAATGTTTTTCCATTTTTTGTGTGTCATCTTCAATTTCTTTCATCTATGTTTTGTAGTTCTCCTTGTAGAGATATTTCACCACCTTGATTAAGTATATTTCTAGGTATTTTATTTTTGTGTGTGGCTATTGTAAATGTAATTGAGTTGTTAATTTGGTTCTCAGCTTGAAGACTATTGGTGTATAGAAATGGTACTAACTTTTGTACAATGATTTTGTATCCTGAGACTCTACTGAAGTTGCTTATCAAGTCTAGGAGTCTTCTAGAAGAGTTTTTAGGGTTTTCTAAGTATACAATCATGTTGTCAGCAAACAGAGATCATTTAATTTCCTCTTTTCCAATTTGAATGCCTTTATTTCTTTTTCTTCCTTGATAGCTCTGGAGAGGAATGCCAGTGCTATGTTGAATAAGAGTGTATGTGTATAAGCATTAATTCCTTTCTTCTAGGTTTCTAGTTTGTGTGCATAGAGGTGTTCATAGTAGTCTCTTATTTTTTGTATTTCTTTGGTGTCAGTTGTAATGTCATTTTTATCATTTCTGATTGTACTTATTTGAATTTTCTCTTTTTTTTCTTAGACTAGCTAGTGGTCTGTCAATTTTGTTTATTCTTTCAAAGAAATAATTTTTTGTTGCATTGATTACATTGTATTTTTTTGTCTCAATTTCACTTATTTCTGCTTGGATTTCAGGTATATCCTTTATTCAACTAACTTTGGGTTTGGTTTTTTATTGTTCTTCTAGTTCCTTGAGGTACAACGTTATATTGTTAACTTTAGATATTTCCATCTTTTTGATGTAAGCATTTAACACTGTAAAATTTCCTTCTAGCACTGCCTTTGCTGTATCCCAGAGACTTTAGTATGTTGTGTTTCTATTTCATTTATTTTAAAGAGTTTTTACAGTTTCTGTCCTGATTTCGTTGTTTACCCAAAAGTTGTTCAGGAGCAAGTTTTTAGTTTCCATGTACTGGTGTAGTTTCGAGAGTACTTTTAGTATTAATTTCTAATTTTATTCCAGTGTGGTCCAGAAGGTACTGGATATAATCTCAGTTTTTAAAAATTTATTGAGACTTGCCTCATGCCTGAGCATATGGTTGATTTTGAAGAGTATTCTTTGTGCAGATAAGAGAAATGTATATTCTGCAGTTGTTGGGTAAAATGTTCTGTAGATGTCTATTAGATCCATTTGGTATATTTTTCAGTTTAAGTCCAGAGTTTCTTTGTTGATTCTCTTCTTCAATGATCTATTTAGTGATTTCAATGGGGTATTAAAGTCCCCCACTATTACTATTATTATTTTATTATTATTATTATTATTTTGAGACAGAGTCTTCCTCTGTCACCCAGGCTGGAGTGTAATGGCGCAATCTCGGCTCACTGCAACCTTCGCCTCTTGGGTTCAAGTGATTTGTGTGCCTCAGCCTCCTGAGTAGCTGGGATTACGGGCACACACCACCATGCCCGGCTAGTTTTTTGTATTCTTAGTAGAGATGGGGTTTCACCATGTTGGCCAGGCTGGTCTTGAACTCCTGGCCTCAAGTGATCCACCCACCTCAGCTTCCCAAAGTTCTGGGATTACAGGCGTGAGCCACTGCACCTAGCTCCCCACTATTATTTTATTTTATTTTTGAGACAGAGTCTTGCTTTGTTGCCCAGGCTGGAGTGTAGTGGAATGATCATGGCTCATTGCAGCCTTACCCTCCTGGGCTCAAACAATCCTCCCACCTCAGCCTCCCAAGTAGCCAGAACTATAGGCATACACCACCATGCCCAGCTAATTTCTTTTTTTATGTGTAGAGGTGAGGTAGTAGTTCGTTCTTGCATTGCTATAAAGAAATAACTGATACTGTGTAATTTATAAAGAAAAGAGGTTTAATTGTCTTAAGATTCTGCAAGCTGTACAGAGAGCCTGATGCTGGCATCTGCTAAGCTTCTTGGGAGGCCTCAGGAAACTTACAATCACGGCAGAAGGCTAAAAGGGAGCTTGCATGTCACATGGCAAAAGCAGGAGCAAGAGAGAACAGAAGGGAGGTGCTACACACTTTTAAATAACCAGATCTCACGAAAACTCACTATCATGAGGACAGTACCAAGAGGAATGGTGCTAAGCCATTAATGAGAAATTCACCCCCATGATCCAATCACCTCCCACCAGACCTCACCTCTAACATTAAGGATCACATTTCAATATGAGATTTGGGTGGAGAAATACATCCAAACTATATTATATCAGATCTCACTGTTTCCTAGGCTGGTGTCAAACTCCTGGACTCAAGCAATCCTCCCACCTTGGTCTCCTAAAGTGCTGGAATTACAAGAGGAGGCACTGTGCCTGCCCCCTCCAACCCCCAACTATTATTGTCTTGCTATCAATTTATTTTCTTAGGTCTAATAATATTTGTTTTATGAATCCGAGGGTTCCAGTGTTGGGTGCATATAGTTAAATCTTCTGGTTTTCAATATTTTTCTTATAATCATATAATGCCTTTTTTTGCCTGTTTTTAAACTTTTTTTTGGTGTAAAGTGTCTTTTATCTGATATGAGAATGGATTTTTCTGCTTGTTTTTCTTTTCCATTTGTGCAAAATATATTTTTTCCATCCTTTTACTTTAAGGTTGAATGTGTCTTTAGTCAGTAAGGGGGTTTCTTTTATATAGAAGATGGTTGAGTTGTCTTTTTATAATCTGATTTGTCATCATGTATCTTTTAAGCAGGTTCTTTAGGCCATTTATATTCAAGGTTAATATTGATATGTGAGATTTTGATCCTGACATAGTATTGTTAGCTAACTGTTTTGGAGTTTCAATTGTATAGTTGCTTTCTAGGATCTGGGAGCTTTGTTTTTATATATCCTTTTTCTGATGATCAGTATCATCCTTTTGTTTCCATATTTAGAGCTCCTTTGAGCATTTCTTGTAAGACCAGGCTAGTGGTGACAAGTTATCTTAGCTAATGCTTGTCTGAGAAAGACTTTATTTCTCCTTCATTTATGAAGCTTAGTGGCATGATATAAAATTCTTGGATAACTTTTTTTTCTTTATGGAGGCTAAAAATAGGTCCTTAATATGTTTTGGCTTGTAGGGTTTCTGCTGCAAAGTTTGCTTTTAGTATGATCAGTTTTTCCTTGAGAGTAATTTGTTCCTTTTTCCTAGCTGCCCTTAAGATTTGTTCTTTAGCACTGACCTTGGATAGTCTAGTGACTACATGCCTTGGTGATGTTCATTTTATATGGTATTTTGCAAGGGTTCTCTGTACTTCTTTTTCTTTTCTTTTCTTTTGTCTTTTTTTTCTTTTTCTTTCCTTCTTTATTTCTTTCTTCTTCTTTTTTTTTGGACAGAGTCTTACTCTGTCACCCAGGCTGGAGTGCAGTGGTGCAATCTCAGCTCACTGTTACCTCCACCTCCCGGGTTCAAGCAATCTCCTGCCTCAGTCTCCCGAGTAGCTGGGATTACAGGCACACACCACCATGCCCAGCTAATTTTTCTCATTTATTTTCTTTTTTTTTTTTTTTTTTTTTTTTTTTTTTTTTTTTTTATTATACTTTAGGGTTTTAGGGTACATGTGCACAATGTGCAGTTTTGTTACATATGTATCCATGTGCCATGTTGATTTCCTGCACCCATTAACTCGTCATTTAGCATTAGGTGTATCTCCTAATGCTGTCCCTCCCCCCTCCCCCCACCCCACAACAGTCCCCGGAGTGTGATGTTCCCCTTCCTGTGTCCATGAGTTCTCATTGTTGCCCAGCTAATTTTTGTATTTCAGTACAGATGGGGTTTCACCATGTTGGCCAGGCTGGCCTCGAACTCCTGACCTCAAGTGATCCGCCTGCCTAGGCCTCCCAAGGTGCTGGGATTACAGGCATGAGTCACTGCATCCAGCCTCTCTGTATTTCTTTATCTGGATGTCTACCTCTTTAGCAAGATTAGAACATTTTCTTAAATTATTTCCTCAAATATGTTTTCCATATTGTTTACTTTTTCTCCTTTCTCTCAGGAATGCCGATAATTTGTAGGCTTGGTCACTTTACATAATTCCATATTTCTTGAAGGCTTTGTTCATTTTTCTAAATTCCTTTTTCTCTATTGTTGTCTGACAGAGTTAGTTCAAAAGATCAGTCTTTACACCCTAAAATTCTTTCTTCTGCTTCGTCTAGTCTATTGATAAAGCTTTTACTTGTATTTTGCAATTCTTTTAGTGTTTTTTAAACTCTATTAGTTCTGGTTAATTTTTTTAAAAAATTCTCATCATTTTCTTTATTTCCTGGATTGCTTTAGTATTTGGTTTGTGTTGATTTTCAACCTTTTCTTGGATCTTTTTAAGTTTCCTTGCAATTCATACTTTGAATTCTTTATCTGTCATTTCTGAGTATCCATTTTATTAGTGTCCATTGCTGGAGAGCTATTGTGATCCCTTGGTGGTGTCACAACATTCAGATTTTTTATGGTGCCAGAATTTTTACACTGGTTCCTTCTCATCAGGAGAGACTGCCACTTCCAATTTTTAAATTTATTTTCATATAGATAAGATTTTTTTTTCTTGCCCTATTTTTCTCCCCCTCCTTTCCCCCCAACCTCCCTGCGGGGTGAGACTCTAGTGTATGTTGTGTAAGGTCTTCTGGCTTTGCTTCTATAGCCCTATGCACTTCTGTTGGCTCATTTTATATTGGGTCATACAGTTTGACCTACAGGAGCTTACAGGTAAGAGACAGCTGTGGCATGAACAAAAGAGTACGTATTTATGTTAGTCCATTTTCACATTACTATAAATAACTATCATAGACAGAGTAACTTATGAAGAAAAGAGGTTTAACTGACTCACAATTCTGCAGGCTTAACAGGAAGAATGACTTGGAGATCTCAGGAAACTTACAATCATGACAGAAGGCAAAGGGGAAGCAAGGACCTTCTTCATATGGTAGCAGGTGAGAGAGAGAGAGAGAGGAGGGAAATGCTGTAACCAACCAATGGGTTCATGTTGCCTGCTGCCTAGACACAGCCGATTTCTCAAGACAGGGGAATTGCAATACAGAAGGAGTAATTCATGCAGAGTTGGCTGTGTGGGAGACTGGAGTTTTATTATTACTCAAATCAGTCTCCCCTGGCATTCAGGGAGCAGAGTTTTTAAGGGCAGCTTGGTGGGTTGAGGGGAGCCAGTGATCCAGGAGTGCTGACTGGTTCAATATAAAATCATAGTGAGTCGAAGCTGTCTTCTTACACTGAGTCAGTTCCTGGGTGGGGGCCACAAGATCAGATGAGCCAATTTATCAATCCAGGTGGTGCCAGCTGATCTATCAAGTGCAGGGTCTGCAAAATGTCTCAAGCAATGACCTTAGGAACAGTGTAGGGAGGGTCAGAAACTTGTAGCCTCCAGCTACATAACTCCTAAACCCCCAATTTTTAATCTTGTGTCCTGCAAAGGCAATTTAGTCCCCAGCCAAGAAGCAGGTCTAACCTTGGAGAGGACTGTTATCATCTTTGTTTTAAACTATAAACTGTAAACTAGTTTCTCCCAAAGTTAGTTCTCCTTATGCCCAGGAATGAACAAGGATATTTTGGAGGTTATAAGCAAGATGGAGTCAGTTAAGTTAGATCTCTTTCACTGTCTAAGTCACAATTTTGCAATGGCAGTTTCAATGCCACACTTTTAAACCATCAGATCTTGTGAGAACTCACTCACTGTCATGAGAACAACATGGGAGAAATCTGCCCCCATGATTGAATCACCTCCCACCAGGTCCCTCCCCTGACACATGGGGATTATAATTTGACATGAGATTTGGATGGGGACACAGAGTAAAACCATATCAGTACTTGATCTTTGTTTACTGTGAGGTGTTCTGTGTTGTTTCAAGTGACAGGCTAGACAGTGGAAGGCTAGGCACCCTGAGCTTTCTTTTCCATGGGGTCAGGCGCCACACCTTGGCAGAGCTGGACCCCCCGGCTTGCCCACAAATACACCAATGGCAATTATGGACACCAGCCCTGGTGAAGGTGGCTGAGGGGAGCTTCTGATAAAATGCTCTGTCTTTGTGGGGGCTGAGGGGGATTGCACCATCTCCATGTCCTAGATAGAAGGAACATGATCTGTTTCCCTATCATGCCCTGTCCTGGGGCTTGTGACTCCCAGTTCAGATGCACACTGTAGTCTATCCCCAGAATACAATGTGGTGGAGAGCCATGGGAAATACCTATCTTGTAACTCTCTATGGGAGTGGTTTGGGGGTGGAACTTCTTCACTCCTCCCAATACAGATAGTTTTATGGCTCACCTGTTCTCTTATGTGGTAATGCTGCTGCTTCATGGGGATGGGGCAGAGCTCCACCTTTGGGCACATGTGGGTGGGTGTTGTTTGTGGTGATGTTTACTGGTTGGATCAGCCTGACCTCAGACCCTGGGGAAGTGGTCAGGTGCCAGTAGTGTTGGAATGGGCCAAGTAATTCCCTAGTTCCCAGGCCTCTAGGTGGCCCACTGGATAGTGTGTATGAGTCCTGAAGGGGCTGGACCTGAGTCAGGTTAACCCAGAGTTCAGGTGCTTGCTGTGATGGGGAGAGGCAGGCTAGTCCATTGATCACTGGCAGAACTCTCAGGTGAGGGCAGGTGGAACCTTTAGGCAGTGGAAGCCCAAGGGAAGATCACGTGCCTATGGGGTTGGGTTTTCTGAAGTGTTCTGGGCCACAGCTAAAATGTTCAGGAGGGGTGGACATCTGTGCTGTGGGCATTTCACTGGTGAGGGCAGAATTCTTCAGCTGGGACAATGGAGATTGGCAGCTGTGGGGAGCATGGTACACTTGCATTTTCCTCTCACACAAGTGGCACTGGATTTCACTGTTAGGGACAAGCAAAAGTGCCAAACCTCCCTGATCCCATGCTGGCCTAGGGGTGGTAGAGGTGGAGGCAGTGGTAGGGGTGAAGGCAGTGGTAGGGACAACTGTGAAAAGCTTGTTGCTGACCTCAGGTAATTGGGCTTTCAGAGGAACTGAGATGTGGCCTTAGTGTTCAGGTGGGGGTAGGGTGGGTGTGTTGGGGGCTGGAAGCCAGTGAGTCCTATTCTCCAGGGAGCAGCAGAGGCAGGGGTTTATGGACCATGCAGCAGCCCGCTGCTCATCCATATCTCAGCTGAGCTGTTCATGCTGGAGGTGTAGGAAGGTACTCTGCTTCCTTGTTCCCTCCTTGACCTGGGGTTGGTAGGGACAGAGGCAGTCGTGATCACAAAAGGCCTGCCAACCACCTGTGAGAACTCCTGTGGGAATTATGTAATCAGGAACAGAGAGCTGCGGCTACAGTGATCAGGTGTGGGTGGGGTGAGTGTGCTGGAGGCTGGAAGGTGGAAACCCCATTTGGCAGAGAACAGTGGAGGCAGCAAGTTGTTGGGGCATAGTTAGCCCACTGCTCCTTTGCATCTCCATTGTGTTGTCTAGTGCTAGAGGTCTGCAAATGTGCCCTACCTCCTTGCTCCCCCCATAGGGGTGGGGAAAGTGCCAGCAGAGATTGTAAAAGGCTTGTCAGCTACCTCTGAGAGGTTTGCTCCCAGAGGAATGCAGAGATGTGACCACAGTGTTCAAGCGGGGGTGGGGTGGCTGTGCTGGGGGCCTAAACCTGTGAGCACCCCCTGGTGAGAAGCAGTGGAGGGAAAAGGGTCACATGGTATGCAGTCTGGCTGCTCCTCGGTACCTGGGCTATAACATCTATCCAATGGACTTGCAAAAGTACCTTGCTTCCCTTCTTGGCAGGGCAGTGGCAGCTGGCACCAGGCTGCTCAGGGATCAAAGGCCAGTGAAATTCCATGTGGGCTTGAGCAGTGACTCTGCATAGACTCCAGGTGGCTCTCTGTGTTGGTCTGGAGGGTGGGGTAAGGGTGTCTAGGGGACTTTCCTGTGCTCAGGATTACAAATGTCAATGGCAGAAGTGTGGATCCCCAGGGGACTCTCACTCACTCACTCTTTTCCTATGTTATGGAGATTCCCCCAGCTCTGCATGATCCCAGGTGGGCAGTTACTTGGCTTCATGGCTTCACTCCTCTCTGTTCTCCATGTGTCCACTTGCTTCTCTGGTGAATCCCAGCACGATCTCTTAGGTGATCCTAAGAGTTAGTATTCACTTGCCACTTTGTTTATTCTCCATGAGATGGAATGCACTAGATGCTTCTAGTCAGCCATCTTGAATCAGAACCTCCTTTAATTCCAAAACATGTTTTTCTTTAGGTATTTCAATATATTTTAGTATTTACTTTGAAGTGTTTGTTTGATAAATCTGTCATTTGTGACATTTTATCAATAATTTCTATTGACTATTTTTCTTCCTGTGTCTGAGACAGTTTCCTTTTTTGGGGGAGTGGGACATTGTGGAGGTCGGTCCTGCAGACCTTGACTCAGTGATGGCTGAATAATGTACACTGGCACAGATATTCTGCTTTGCCAGTCCAGCTGAGTGTCTGGGCCACTTACAGACTCCAAGAAGAGTGCTGTAAAGAGTCAGCAGCCAGGGAGACTTGCATTTATTTAGTAAAGATTAATTGACAAAGGCTTGAGTCAACACCACTGGAGAGTAATTGACATTGCAGACTTCCCAAGTAGAAAAGAATTAAGCACCAATGGTAGAACAAACGTTAGTCTTAGGACCACATGAGTAAACAAGCTAGTTAGACAAACTCCCCCACATTCCCTTGTATTTACTTTCATTTATCTAATTAAGGGTAAAGGGACTAGGCTGCCTTCAGCCAGATCTGTTCCCAAAGTTTTGCAAACTCTCAGGCCTTTCAAGAGGGTTTGTAGTTATTATAACCAAAATTTTTCCCACCAGCCTGACTGAACCCTCACAGGACATGTCTCTTTTTTGTTGTTTAAAGTTGTACATTTTAGACAATATATTGTAACAACTCCTGATTCCTTTCTCTTTCTCTCTGAGAAGTTATTGTTGCTGCTATTACTGTTTGTATTATTTTTATTTGTTTAGTGACCTAACAGGACTAATCCTGTAAAATCTGTGTCCCTGAAATATACGGCTACCAGTGACTCTGTTAGGGTTTTTCTTGTTGCTAGTTCTGGTTCTTATATTTAATCTTGGTGTACTAAAGGTCACTTCTGGTTGAGCATGGTTAATGGTCACTCAATGATTGGAGAGGTTGTGCTTCATTATCTTGAGCCACCCAGTTTTTCATCTTTTGTCAATGACAGGCAGTTTAGAAATTGTTCCAGCTTTTGCTTTCATCCACACATCCTTGTGTCTATGCTGCTTATGTGCAAGGCTTTGTATTCATCCAGGGACAAGTAGATATTTATGGGTTTCCCTGACTTCTTCTGAGCATTCATGCAGTCTTGTGCGTATGCATAGCTGTTTGAACTTTCAGGGATATGTGGAAACTTATCAAGGCTCAGCATCACTATTTCATTTCTCCGATCTCTCTAGTAAATATCTCATAAGTGTGCCAGTTTCCTGCTTGTTCTATCCAATATGTCAATATTAGACTAACTCCAATGCTGAATTTCATGACATTTTGACACTAAGATCATTAATATTTTAGACAACATTCTGGGCATGTGATTTTGTGTTTCCAGCTCTAAATTATATCAGCCACCTCTGGCAGAAAAGCAGCTGATTTCCACCACTTTCCCCACCCTGCTGGAAGTATTATGCCAAAGGAGTTTGTTGGGGTAGTGATAATGCCAGAAGCCATAGGCTAAAATACCATATACTTCTACTGTTCTTATCTGATATTCATTAGGTTTTCACAAATACAGGTTTCTCTTTCTTTTTGTCTGAATGTCAGTTTGGGCAGCCATCACAAAGTAGCACAGACTAGACGGTTTATAAGCAACAGAAATTATTTCTCATAGATATGGAGGCCGGAAGCCTGAGATCAGACTGCCAGTCTGGTTCGGTTCTGGTGAGTGCCCTTTTTCAGGTTGCAAGTGATCAACTTCTCCTTATATCCTCATGTGGCAGAAAGAGAGCTAGAAATCTCTCTAAAATATTTTTTACAAAGGCACTGAACCCATCCATGAGGGGTCCACCCTCATGAGCTGATTTATCTCCAAAAGTCTCCATTTCCTAATATCACCTCATTGGAGGTTAGGATTTCAATATATGGATTGTGGGTTGGCAGGGGGGACACAAACATTCAGTTCTTAACAGTCAATATCCAGGATTCTGAAATAGTTGTTTCCAACCACTTTTTTTCCAGTTTATTATTACTTTTGTTAGGAAAGACTTGATTGAATTCCTTACACTTTCATTTCAAAATTAGGTCTTGACTTTCTACAAATTATGCACACCCCAGATGGAGATACACTTAAAAATAAAAATCTTAAAATGGTACTCCTTTTTTGATTTTATTATTATTATACTTTAAGTTTTAGGGTGCATGTGCACAACGTGCAGGTTTGTTACATATGTATCCATGTGCCATGTTGGTATGCTGCGCCCATTAACTCGTCATTTAGAATTAGGTATATCTCCTAATACTATCCCTCCCCCCTCCCCCCACCCCACAACAGTCCCTGGTGTGTGATGTTCCCCTTCCTGTGTCCATGTGTTCTCATTGTTCGATTCCCACCTATGAGTGAGAACACGTGGTGTTTGGTTTTCTGTCCTTGTGATAGTTTGCTGAGAATGATGGTTTCCAGTTTCATCCATATCCTTACAAAGGACATGAACTCATCATTTTTTTTATAGCTGCATATTATTCCATGGTGTATATGTGCCACATTTTCTTAATCTACTCTATCATTGTTAGACATTTGGGTTGGTTCCAAGTCTTTGCTATTGTGAATAGTGCCACTATAAACATACGTGTGCATGTGTCTATATAGCAGCATGATTTATAATCCTTTGGGTGTATACCCAGTAATGGGATGGCTGGGTAAAATGGTATTTCTAGTTCTAGATCCTGAGGAATTGCCACAGTGACTTCCACAATGGTTGAACTAGTTTACAGTCCCACCAACAGTGTAAAAGTGTTCCTGTTTCTCCACATCCTCTCCAGCACCTGTTGTTTCCTGACTTTTTAATGATGGCCATTCTAACTGGTGTGAGATGGCATCTCATTGTGGTTTTGATTTGCATTTCTCTGATGGCCAGTGATGATGAGCATTTTTTCATGTGTTTTTTGGCTGCATAAATGTCTTCTTTTGAGAAGTGTCTGTTCATATCCTTCGCCCACTTTTTGATGAGGTTGTTTGTTTTTTTCTTGTAAATTTGTTTGAGTTCATTGTAGATTCTGGATATTAGCCCTTTGTCAGATGAGTAGATTGCAAAAATTTTCTCCCATTCTGTAGGTTGCCTATTTACTCCGATGGTAGTTTCTTTTGCTGTGCAGAAGCTCTTTAGTTTAATTAGATCCCATTTGTCAATTTTGGCTTTTGTTGCCATTGCTTTTGGTGTTTTAGACATGAAGTCCTTGCCCATGCCTATGTCCTCAAGGGTACTGCCTAGGTTTTCTTCTAGGGTTTTTATGGCTTTAGGTCTAACATTTAAGTCTTTAATCCATCTTGAATTAATTTTTGTATAAGGTGTAAGGAAGGGATCCAGTTTCAGCTTTCTACATATGGCTAGCCAGTTTTCTCAGCACCATTTATTAAATAGGTGCGATACCATCTCACAACAGTTAGAATGGTGATCATCAAGAAGTCAGGAAACAACAGGTGCTGGAGAGGATGTGGAGAAATAGGAACACTTTTACACTGTTGGTGAACTAGTTCAACCATTGTGGAAGTCAGTGTGGCGATTCCTCAGGGATCTAGAACTAGAAATACCATTTGACCCAGCCATCCCATTACTGGGTATATACCCAAGGGATTATAAATCATGCTGCTATAAAGACACATGCACACGTATGTTTATTGCGGCACTATTCACAATAGCAAAGACTTGCAACCAGCCCAAATGTCCAACAATGATAGACTGGATTAAGAAAATGTGGCACATATACACCATGGAATACTATGTAGCCATAAAAAATGATGAGTTCATGTCCTTTGTAGGGACATGGATGAAGCTGGAAACTATCATTCTCAGTAAACTATTGCAAGGACAAAAAACCTACACTGCATGTTCTCACTCATAGATGGGAATTGAACAATGAGAACACATGGACACAGGAAGGGGAACATCACACACTGGAGACTGTTGTGGGGTGGGGGGAGGGGGGAGGGATAGCATTAGGAGATATACCTAATGCTAAATGACAAGTTAATGGGTGCAGCACACCAACATGGCACATTTATACATATGTAACAAACCTGCACGTTGTGCACATGTACCCTAAAACTTAAAGTACAATTATAATAAAATAAAGAAAAAAACAAACAACCCCATAAAAAAGTGGGCAAAGGATATGAACAGACACTTCTCAAATGAAGACATTTGTGCAGCCAAAAAGACACATGAAAAAATGCTCTTCATCACTGGCCATCAGAGAAATGCAAATCAAAACCACAGTGAGATAGCATCCCACACCAGTTAGAATGGCCATCATTATAAAGTCAGGAAACAACAGGTGGTGGAGAGGATGTGGAGAAATAGGAACACTTTTACACTGTTGGTGGGACTGTAAACTAGTTCAACCATTGTGGAAGTCAGTGTGGCGATTCTCAGGGATCTAGAACTAGAAATACCATTTGACCCAGCCATCCCATTACTGGGTATATACGCACAGGATTATAAAACATGCTGCTATAAAGACACATGCACATGTATGTTTATTGCGGCACTTTTCACAATAGCAAAGACTTGGAACCAACCCAAATGTCCAACAATGATACACTTCATTAAGAAAATGTGGCACATATACACCATGGAATGCCATGCAGCCATAAAAAGTGATGAGTTCATGTCCTTTGTAGGGACATGGATGAAACCGGAAACCATCATTCTCAGCAAACTATCACAAGGACAAAAAACCAAACACTGTATGTTCTCACTCATAGGTGGGAATTGATCAATGAGAACACATGGACACAGGAAGGTGAACATCACACACCCGGGCCTGTTATGAGTGGGGGAGGGGGGAGGGATAGCATTAGGAGATATACCTAATGTTAAATGACGAGTTAATGGGTGCAGCACACCAACATGGCACATGTATACATATGTAATAAACCTGCACGTTGTGCACATGTACCCTAAAACTTAAAGTATAATAAAAACATAAGAAATCCCATTGTTCAACACATAGCCTGTATTGAAGGGTACATTCAAACCTGAGAGACATTAAACTGATAAATGAAAAGAAGTACAAATTTGTTAAATAGTTTTGCAGAATAATCTGGAAATATCTAATAGTAATTTTGAAGATTTGAATTTTTTACAATTTAGCAATTACTCTTCAAGTGTGCATTCTGGAGAACCTCTAGCACATATTTATTTATGCAAGTGCTCATTTTAATGTTGTTCATAATAGCAAGAACTGGAAGGAATCCAGGTGTCTATTCACCAAAAACGACAAACATGCAGTGCAATGTATTTATATATAATGGAGATCCTACAGAATTAAAATGAATAAACTAAAACTATGTGTATCACTATTGATAACTGTTAAAAATCAATTATTGGGTAGAAAAATATTCAATTGTCAAATAATGCATGAAGGATGATACTGCTTGTATGAAATTAAGTAAATATGCCAATAAGTCATTTAATAGTTCTCTTCATCTTTAGTGTCCTTGAAATATTACAAATCATTTTGTACAAGGGTAAACTAAGGCTAAGAGAGTTACAATGATTTGTCCAATAAAATATTCTTTGTTATTGGTAGAATTGAGAATAAGAACCCATGTCCTTTAAGTTCTAATTAATTACCCTTTGTTCCATATTGCACATGCGAGGCCCAGTATGCCCTTCCATTCCCAAGTCAAAGTATTTCTCACTTAGGCAAAAGAATGTACTTCCTCACACATTTTCTCTGGAGTAGCAGGTTCATTTGTATAGAATTGGCAGATCATACTTTACTCCACATAGTGCCCAAGGGCTGAATGACTCTCACTTTTTCTCCTATGGCCTTATTGTCCTCATTGTAGTTTTCAGCAATGTGGGACGTTATTTGCCTTGTTGGAATGAGAATATCTGGTGAAACGTATAAATTTCTATTGGAAGATGAACCTTGGCTATTCAATACTAAATCTTAAAAGCTGCAATTGGTCACTTAGATAAATTCATGGTACGCTTACAATTTGACAAAAGAAAAAGGTACTAACTACCTGTACCCCGATAACTTATGGAAAAAATAAATAATTAATTTAGAAAAGATGAGGATGTTCATGTGTCTGTGTCTTTTCATGCTAGGGATAACTTGTGAGAAATTATGTAAATAGGTGAAATATACTTGGGGAGACCCTTGGGAAATTTATGAAAAACTCTTGACTGCACCTAGGAAAATCCATCATGACACTCTTACCTACTACCTAAAGAAATTAAATAGGCATGCAAATCAAGGCTATATATTACTTTGTAGAGTAAAACTACACAAAAACTCAGGAGAATGTTAAATACCAAGCTCATGTTATAGGTCTGTAGTTATAATATAATCCATAATTTATTTTTATTTGCACTTAAAGTATATAACAGGATTTATTTAACCCTACAGAAGTAAAATGCAAATTTATTCTTCTTAAAGCATCTCATTATTTCTATAACTTCAAAAAGTTGGCAACTAAAGTATGGTTTACTTCCAATATAACATATGAACTATTTTCTCCATGCTTCAACTCAAACCAGTTATGTCATTCTTTTTGCATTGGCTGGTTGATTGTTGGCACTGGTTTTTATTACTTAATTAGGACACTGTATTACCAATTAGATGAAATATTTTTGCTCCATGTAAAGATGGAGTTTATGTAGGTGGTTTATGGTTTGCAGAGTTCTAGGCCATTCACTGGGAAGGACTCTATGCACAGGAAAGTAAGAAGGTAAAACTATTCAGTGAATGACAAATACAGGGTGAAATATATTTCCATTAATACTATAACACGTTTATGGACAATGTACTTTTGGCACATCTCTCTACCAAATCCTGTGAATGATTCGTAAGAAGCACCATAATTCAAGAAGTTTCAGTGTGGAAGAGAAATAATAGAGTTAGCTATCATAATAATATTCCTCTTCCACACTGGGAGTCTTAACTTTATGTTTTGAGAGTCCCCAGCTAAATTGGGATTCCATATCAGAGTGGCTAGCAATCCTGTCCTAATGAGAAATGAAAATGAGCTTGTTGTGGGTGTTTCCAGTCTGTCTTTAGGGATATTTCTTTTACCTGGTGAAAGGCTTAATGCCTAGTTGTCATGAACAGGGAATTCCTCACACAGGAAACTTTATACTGGCAGATGCCCCTGCAGCTTTTGTCTGACCTATGTCTAGTTGATGTCTACCAGACCAGCACTCTGGAGGCTGGGAGACTGATCTTGTGTTCTCCCAAGCATTCCACGGAAAACTCAGCCTGGGCCAGCCCCTGGTTCTTCAAGTGGATGATGCAAATTCAATACATCACTGCAATAGAAAAAAAGTTCAATGATGTTTATTTAGCGATCAGGCAGGGAGAGTGCAATAAGTTGGGAGGACAGTCCTTCATCCCAGAGTCATGTAGGAATGAAGATTCAGGTAGAGGGAGGGTGAGAAAGCCTCGCATTTAGCAGTATACCTGAGGGAACAGGGTATGGGTTACTTTAAGTTCACCGGAAAAATGACTGAATGGTCCATTTAAAGAAAGCAACAGGAAAGCAGGGAGCCCAGTTGGCCAGGTGGGAGCGATGCCTCTAGTTTTTATCTCTGGCCACCAGCTTGAACCATTTGGACGTAGTGTAGAACTGGAAACTGTATCAAGGGTAATTGAGCTCGGCTTCTGGTATGAGAAAGTGGAATTTGTATTCAAAATGTATGCCAAGCCAACATAATTCACTATATCTTGGGAGAAGATATAATGCATATGCAAGCAAAGTGCTACAGAAACATTAGGATGTAGAAATTTCAACTTAAACCTCTAGGAAGGCTTTTAGAGGTGGTAACATTTGTGTTGGAATAGACATCTGTGAAGGACATGAAAAAATGGATAAGGAATTGTCTATCAGCTTAATAAAAGTTGAGCAGTCTCATTTTTTGCTAGAGACCAGGGTATGGCATAGGTAAAACCAGGTTATATATTCTTGGCTCTCATGATAAGGACATTAAATTTTATATATATATGCTTAAGGAATGATGAGATGTTTAAAGTGGAAGAGTGAGGTCCAGGAGAAAGGTAGGTTTTCCCTTACAGTTAATTCAGAAGAGTTTGAAGGAAAAGAGTTGAGCTGAGTTGGGAAATGGTGAGAGCTGAAGTTTGAGATGGCTATGTATAGTCACATTCAAAAACTGTCAGAAACAGATTGGAATATTGGAATGTGGGGGCAGCGGGGGGAACAGTACTGCAAAATTCGAGGTCATAACACAGAGGAGATGACGGATGCCAAGGAGATGAATGGAATGCTGAAGAAAGGGAGATAACAAGGAGCAGAAATAGATTAATAAGGACATAAAGAGATAAAGAAGAGTTCAAGAAATGCAGAGAGAAAAGGAAAAAAAATTGGAATGCCAGAGGCTAGGACCTCTTGGAATCTACTTTTAAGGGGCAGTAGCATGGATAAAGGAAGCTAATATTAAAAATTCTGAAAAGAAAACCAAGAGGCATTCTGTTTAAGACTTAGCTGTCATTACCAGGTCTTTGGGGACATTTGATAAAGTAGTTTTCCTGACTGTGCCAGCAAAAGGCATAGTTAAGCATGTTAAAAGTCTGAGTAGTAAAAAAGATTTGGAGAGAAACATGTAGACACTCCTACACAAAATTTATTTTTTCTATAAAAAGAAAAATTAAGAGAAATAAAGATAATAGAAGAGTTTAGGAGAGTTCTTTTTTATATTTCTTTGATGAGTGAATCTGAGCAGTTGTCAGTAGATGAAAAGATGAAATGAAAAGTTAAATGAAACAGGGAGAGACTAAAAATGCAAGCCAAAGATAGCTTAACACAGTGGCACAGTGGTTCTCAACTGGGAGTCATTTTTCACCTCCTCAACTGGACATTTTGTAATGTTTGGAGACATTTTTGGTTGTCATAACTGGGGGGAAAGTGTAGCTGGCATCTAATGGGTTATGCCAGAGATGCTCCTGAACAGCCTACAGTAGTCACATGACAGTCTGTTTCAACAAAGTAATTCAACCCCAAATATCAATAATGCCAAAGGTGGGAAACTCTGGCTCAACTGACGAACCAATGCCTCATAGCAGATGAAAAGATTAGAATCATGAGCATATACTGAGGGAATTTCCAGTTGTAGCATAGTGTCAATGGCATGGGTTTTATATTCAGATCTGAAACAGTATGTTGTAATGTGGCAAGAGCTGGCCTTGGAGTCAAATACCAGGGTTCAGATTCTAGTTTAATGGCTCTCCAGCTATGGAACTTCAGGGAAACTGCTTATCATCTCCATATCTCTGACTTCTTATTGTAAGATAGAATTAGTAAGTGCATTTACCATGCAGTGTTATGGGAATATTCAATTACTATATATTAAGAGCTCAGAACAGTGCCTGACACTTTGATGCTTAGTAAATGTTAAATATTATTTTTATTATCTGATTTCAAGTCCCCACTGAGATGTTCTGACCCTTATTAGCTGTCTGACCACAGATTACTAAACATGTCTAATCTTTGTTTTTCTCTTCTGCAGTTTAATAACCCCTTTTCCAAAGGTCTATTGTAAAGATAACTTGATAAAACATGTATACACAGTAGATGCTATCTAGCAGCATCTGAACAAACACAAGCTCTCTTTGCCCTTCATTTGTAAATTTTAAAATTATGATTCATCATTCACTATATTTAAATCTGCCTCAATTTTTAGCTTAATACATTACATTCATACAATAAACATTTTCGTTAGGTAGAGTTGATCATTTTATGTAATAAATACATGAACTTGAGCAAGGACACTTTTATTTTAGAAGTGGGGGAACAAAATGAGTCACACATGGGATAAAGTGATTACATCATATTTCAGAATCCTCTTAATTATTGCCTTCTTGTATATTATAGACACTGATTTGTTGTTACTAATGCTTTAAACAATTATAATGAGTCATCTTTTTGTTTGCCGTAGTTCCAGAGTTTACAATAATGTATATCCAAAATGTGGCTTAGTGGAATGCTTCTCTGAACATTCTTTCAATAGAGTACACAGTATGATTGTTTACTGTGGGGCTTCCCGGTGTGGATTGCAACTGCATTCATCTAAATGAGAGACTAGGTCTGTAGCCTAGAGACAAAGGAAAGACTCTGGCTTCTTGTATGAAATAAATTAGCCAGAAAAAGATGTTCGTGTTCTCACATGGGACTAGAATTAGATCATTACTCCCTCAGGTCTCTTACCATGACTGTTGTCAACAGTTAACTGTCAGAACTAATATGGTTTCCTAAAACAGCACTTCTTTAAAGTTTTTCCAGTTCAACTGAACTAGATTTATACAGTAAGGGTATGTCTTTACAGGGTGAAAAACATAAGATGCAAATTTTTAGATATTTTCAAGAGCACGAGAGGTTTATAATCATTTTTACTTCTCTATCCAGAAATTTTTTTAAACTTCATTTTCCAGCATTAATTATAAAGATGTTTTAAGATGATCATGGAGAACTCTAGCAGGGAGAATGTAAGTGGGCTGAAATCTAATTCTGATAGGCAAAGAAAATGAAAAATTTAGGTTCCACTCTTGGATAATCAACAGAAAATAGGATTTAGATAATTCAGGTAAGCCATAATATGTGTTTTAAGAAATTATTGGATAACTAATTGACAAACTCAGTTGGAACTATAGGCCAGTATAATATACATTCAACAGTATCTGTTTAGTAGGAATTACCTAATTGTAAATGACTCCTGCAGGAGCACGAAGGTAAATTTCTATTAATACAGGGTGTTTAATGTATTAAGATCATATGTTGCAGTCCAATTACTTTGATAGTAGAATGTCATGAGTTGTTCTGCTTAAACTCTAAAGTTTTCTGTAAAGTAGGTATTTTTACACCTTCCATCTTTTTTAAGGTGTGGAATTAAAGCTCAGATAAAATAATTAGCCAAAAGTTAATCCGTATGACTTTACATCATGTAATAATAATCAAGCCATGAATATCTCTTCAGAAGTTAGGAAGAATGTTGTATAATTGATGATGTAAGATGACCACAAGACAAAGCAGATGTAAACACTTTTTGTCAACCTATGAGCCTTGTGGAGCTGGACTCTAGGTCACTCCTCTAGTCTTGTCGTCATGAGTCAGCTCCTGGGTAAGCTCATTTCCTACTGTATAAAAGACAAGGACTATCCAAAAACTCAAGGGGTTCTAATTATACTGATTAAATTACTAAGCCTTATTTAGACACTTATATAAGTTCTTTCCTATTATCCACCTATCCAGACATACTATTATGGCCTCTTCAAAATTTTTGCATTCAGCAAATGCACATTATATCTGAGGTCTCAGAATCCCTTACCTTGAAAGTATTCTTAATTCAAATTCTGATTCCTTTCTATTTATCCTCCTTTAGAGTTGTTTCAGAAAAGTCTGCAGCTTGGAACCATGGGTAAGGCCAATTCTTCAGTGGTGTCTGAATTTGTACTGTTGGGTCTCTGTAGTTCTCAAAAACTCCAGCTTTTCAATTTTTTTTTTCTTCTCTGTGTTGTATATGGTCATTGTGCTGGGAAATCTTCTCATTATCCTCACAGTGACTTCTGATATCAGCCTGCACTCCCCTATGTACTTTCTCTTGGGAAACCTTTCCTTTGTTGACATTTGTCAGGCTTCTTTTGCTACCCCTAAAATGATTGCAGATTTTCTGAGTGAACACAAGACCATGTCTTTCAGTGGCTGCATAGCCCAAATTTTCTTTATTCACCTTTTTTACTGGAGGGGAGATGGTGCTACTTGTTTTGATGGCCTATGACAGGTATGTAGCCATATGCAAACCCTTATACTATGTTGTCATCATGAGCCGAAGGACATGCACTGTCTTGGTAATGATCTGCTGGGCTGTGGGCTTGGTGCACACATTAAGCCAGTTATCATTTACTGTGAACCTGCCTTTTTGTGGACCTAATGTAGTAGACAGCTTTTTTTGTGATCTTCCTCGAGTGACCAAACTTGCCTGCCTGGACTCTTACATCATTGAAATACTAATTGTGGTCAATAGTGGAGTTCTTTCCCTAAGCACTTTCTCTCTCTTGGTCAGCTCCTACATCATTATTCTTGTTGTGGTTTGGCTCACGTCTTCGGCTGCAATGGTGAAGGCCTTTTCTACGCTGGCTTCCCATATTGCAGTAGTAATATTATTCTTTGGACCTTGCATCTTCATCTATGTGTGGCCCTTTACCATCTACCCTTTGGATAAATTTCTTGCCATATTTTACACTGTTTTCACCCCCATCCTAAACCCCATTATTTATACACTAAGTAATAGGGATATGAAGGCTGCCATAAGGAAAATTGTGAACCATTACCTGAGGCCAAGGAGAATTTCTGAAATGTCACTGGTAGTGAGAACTTCCCTTCATTAAGACAAAACTCCTTCACATTCCTCAGGTCAATACTGTGTTTAATATTTTAATGTATTTTTGTGGTGTATCTCAATTGTGGGGAAAGTAGTGAAGAAGATAATATAGAGAACATTTAATGAATATTAACAAATCTTTTTCTAGGTATCAAGTGAAAGTTAAATATAAAAACATGGAAAAATCTCTGTTTAGATTAGTGGTTCTAGAAACAAAATATGGGCACTAGATGGATAATATGTATGCATTTACTGCTTTTGTTACGGGTAAATGTAAATATCATGAAAAAAGTCAATAAGAACCTAATTCTTTGGTGGGCGTACATTCAAACATTTGTCAGGTTTTATGAGTTTTCTTAACAACATGCCTAAAACTTCTATATGGATGAATAGTATTTAAGAATCTGAAACTGAATTTTGCCAACTTCAGGAAATAGCCAATCTACAATTTAATATAACTGCTTAAGTTTAAGAGGAGATTATTAGGTTATGAGACTCCTCCCCCCACATCAATTATGCCTATCCCATACGGTTTTCAAATAGCTAGCAATGCTTTAAAATATGGAATGATACATACTCAGAAGCTTCCATTTTAAACCTGTCCTTTAAAAGGCTGTCTCTGATTGGCCAGATAATTCCAATTTCCTTTTAGATTATGAGTCATAGAAAAGAGAGGAGAATCTAGAAAGCTGAACTATTTCAGCACCAAGATTTTCATTTGTGCCACTTCTCTTCTTGTTCCTATAGTGCAGCTGCCAGTGGCTTACATTCAGGCACCCAGTGGTACTCATCCTCTGGCAAGTTTTATTGCCAGCCTTGGCCTTAAATTCTGTGATTCCCATTTTCAGTTCATCTTCTGTGGACTAGCTCTGGTCCAGTGCAACCCAGAGAACCTCTCTCCATCCAGGGGGCCTCACCTCACTCATGTTCTATCCAAAGAGTTCTGAAACTCAGCGATGGGCAGGGCATCACGCTTCCACATTTATTTCCTCCTTGGTTTCTCTCCTTTAGGCCTATGGTTTTTTTTTCAAAGTGAACTAAAGACTATTCAGATTCAGATTTAATCAGTTTTTACATGTACTCTTTTTTTTTACTATTGCTGTATAGTATTATGAAATATCATTGCATAAACAGATTCATGTAGCCACGACGACCACAATAAGGATATAGACCTCTTCCATCACTTCAAAGAAACTTTCCTGTGCTGTCTCCCCTGTGATCTTAACCCTGGCAACCAATGATCTGCTCCCCATCACTCTATTTTATTCTTTCATTTCAAGAGTGTTGTAAAATTTATCAGCTGTTCAAACGGCCTTTGTAATCATTTTTAGAAAATTTAATGTGGTTGGATTTGTGAATCATTTTTGGTATCTTTTTTTGTGTGTATGTGTCTGATTTAAGAAATCCTTCTCTCTGTCAAGATCATAAAGACATTATTTAGATTTTCTTCTGTAAATTAAAACATATTTTGCTTTTTATACTTAAGAATTTCATCCATTTGTAATTCATTTTGTACATTTTGGGAGCTAGGAATCTATTTTTATATATTTGTAAATATGTAGAAATCAGGCTTGGTATCATTTATTTAATAGTTCATTATTTCCCTCAATTTGCAATACTATCTCTCTTATATTTTCAGCTTCAGTGTATGTATGGATTTGTTACTGGACTCTATTATGTTTCATTAATGTATTATGTATGTGTTTAGCCCTGCACCCATATTACACTGTTTTAATTTACTACAGTTTTAAAATAAATCTTGATGTCTAATAGATTAAGTTCTCTCATCTCTTATCTTTCACAGTGTCTTTGTTAGTTTACCCCCTTTATGTTCTGTAAACATTTTACAACCAACTTGTCAGATTTCTTAAAATATTATTTCAAGATTTTGTTGTAATTGCATTGGATTCATGTGTTAATTGACATACAAAGATATTTATTATATTCATTGTATATCCACATATTTATTAACTTATAGAGAATTGGCATCTTTTACAAATAAATGTTGAAAAAGAAAAAATATGTAAACAAAAAATTACAATTATTTACGTAAAAAATGTAACCTGCAAAACAACAAATACTCTAAGCTTATGTACAAATTTAAAGATGTGCATTTAGAGAAAATTATAAAACTTAACAAAAGGTAGTAATGAAGAGTGTATTAGTAAATAAAACTTAAATAAGTGAAGATAGACACTATATTAATAAATAGAAAAACAGTATTGTAAAAGATGTCAGTTCTCTCTTAGGGTATTTTTTTAGTGTTACTTTTTATTCTTCTTGTAGTAGCTAATTCCTATTACCAGTTGCTAATTCTTTATATTAAGTATTCTCTGTTCAAATTCCTCATGTGGGTTCTGTCTCCTGACTAGACTCTGACAGATACAGATACTTTTAAGTATTTTGAAGATATCAAAAAATCAGAAGCAATCAGAAGCATCTCATCAAATATGTTAATGAGAGAAGTCAGAAGCATTCAGAAGCATCTCATCAAATATGTTAATGAGAGAAATCAGGAGCTAGTTAAATAAAAAAAAGTCAGTAGCTTCATCTATTTATGTACTAAAGTGAAATTCATCTATGACATGCTTGAAAATAGAAAAAAGTGATAGGGCTGGGCACGGTGGCTCATACCTGTATTCCCAGCACTTTGGGAGGCCCAAGTGGGCAGATAACCTGAGGTAGGGAATTCGAGACCAGCCTGACCAACATAGAGAAAACCCCTCTCTACTAAAAATACAAAATTAGCTGGATGGACACAGGAAAGGGAACATCACACACCGGGGACTGTTGTGGGGTGGGGGGAGGGGGGAGGGATAGCATTAGGAGATATACCTAATGCTAAATGACGAGTTAATGGGTGCAGCACACCAACATGGCACATGTATACATATGTAACAAACCTGCATGTTGTGCACATTTACCCTAAAACTTAAAGCATAATAATAATAAAATTTAAAAAAAAATTATCTGGGCATAGTGGCGCATGCCTATAGTCTCAGCTACTCAGGAGCCTGAGGCAGGAGAATCACTTGAACCTGGGAGGTGGAGGTTGCGGTGAGCCGAGATCGTGCCATTGCACTCCAGCCTGGGCAACAAGAGCAAAACTCAGTATCAAAAAAAAAAAAAAAAAGATAGCATTTATAAAGTGAATGCTATCATTTGGTAAACTCAAATTTATTTCTTGACTTTTTAATAATCGCCATCCTGACTGGTGTGAGATGGTATTTCACTGTGGTTTTGATTTGCATTAGATGCTGGTGAAACTGTGGAGAAATAAGAATGCTTTTACACTGTTGGTGGGAGTGTAAATTAGTTCAACCATCGTTGAAGACAGTGTGGCTATTCCTCAAGGATCTAGAGCCAGAAATACCATTTGACCCAGCAAACCCATTACTGGTTATATACCCAAAGGAATATAAATCATTCTATTCTAAAGACACATGCACATGTATGTTTTTTGCAGCACCATTTCCACCAATTTTTCAAATTACTCTAGTTCCAATAAAAATGAGACATTCCGCATGCTAATAGCAATGAATTTCTAATTTAATTAATTCTTATTTAAGGGAAACTATTAATGGCACATAGCATTGTACTTCGGTTAAGATTGTGATATTATGTACTATAGAATCCCACCTTAAATTTTGTTTAAAATATAAAAAATAAATCAACTATTAATATAACTTGGTAATCAACTTTTTAATACACACATTTCAAAGTAATTGGAGAGTATTAAAAATTCTTTTTTTTTCTCTCTGGTTTACAGATCCTATAGACTTTCCCTGCAATGCTGACAAACTGACAGAGAAATACCTTTAACTGAATAAAATGGCAGAAGAAGTGAACATTTTAGTAAATGTGGAAATAACTCTAGTCAATTGAAAAAGTGTAAAGGAAAGTGTCTTGAGTTGGCTGTCAAAAACTGGGATTTGAACATTGATTACATTACTATTTTGTGACATTGAACAGATTACTTAGCTTTTGATCAAGTCACCAATCTCTTCAGTCTTTTAATTTTTAGCTATTTCTCTTAGAATAAAGAAAAGAAAAAAAAACAACCTTTTTGGTTCACACAGGCTCTGTATTATATGGCTTCCTCTTCACGATAACCCATACAATGAGTTAATTAACATATTTCTCCCTGGCTAAGCCAAACTCTACCTTATTAGGGGATTTGTTTACAGTAGATGAATATATTCCTAAATTGCTTTTGATAATCTGAATATTTTAAAAAGCAAGAAGGGATGCTACCAAACCCAGGGCAGACTTTTATTTGTTTCCTGAGATCTCACAATTTAAGCTACTTCTGCTATGCTTATGAACTAAGTTGATGAGCAGTCCTTCTGAAAAGGAACAGTCCTTCAGACAATGCCCAGCTCAGAAGCTGTTCAAAGGAGCTGATGTGATGCCTCAGACTTTACAGAGAGATGCTGTCATGGCTAGTGGGGCCAGTACCCCAAAAGGCCAACGAGATAAAAGATGAAGAAGCTTTAGTTCCATTGACTAAGTATAGACAACTGGCAATAGTATGAGTCAAGTTAGTCACAGGACAAGGAGGAAAGTATCAGAGGTACATTTTCCAAGAACACAGAGTAACAGAGTCCTCCAGGAAAAAACAGAGTGGGTGATTGCAAAGGCATTTCAGGGTGGTCTTTAGAGGAACATAAAGGTGGGGTGTGGGTGGAATGGATCTGTCAGCAGAGCCAAGATCCAGTACTTCACCATAGGTGTTTTACTTTTTAAACAGATCTACATTTCATCATAAATGCTTTTCCATGGAGAAGACCCTTGCTATATTATATGTTGTATTTGCAATATCTTGAAATTCAAATAGATTTAACCTCATATCAAGTACATGAAGGATATCATAAAACTACTAACATGTCAACAAAAAGTTGTAGAAAACCTCTCAACTTTGTCTTGTGATGGAGTTCTCACCCTTAAAAAGTCACATTTCTTACTCCATAACTTTCTGAACATTTATAGTTTGTTCAGCTTTTTCAGACTCTCTTACTCTCTGTCATAATATTGTCCTGAGGGAACTTAACGGTCATGATAATCTATAGAACATCATATTAGTCACACATTGAAGGTATGCACTGATTAGACCTGTGAGTAGGAAGTGACATACAAGAAGGTTAGCAATAACCCTTAAATATTTTCAGAATTCTGCCAAATCATTTAGGTGCTGAGTCCAATACACTAGAGCAGGCTATAGTATCCTCTCGGTTACATAAAATACACATTATTTTGTTTTGTATTCTTTACCACTGAGAAAGAGGCATAGTTCTTGCAAGATCATTGAATGTTACAGGCAGCATAAAAACTGCTTTGTAAATATTGCTTTAGATCAATTTTAGGTTGATTCATGGGATTTCCAGTTTTCAGTGGGTACCAGTACTAATTCTGGTCTTCACTGCAAACTGCCCAGCCATTCAGGCTATGTCAACCAGAAATCCAATGAAATGGAGATATCCATGATAAATAAGGACATTGTGTAGATTATTTACAAAAGTCAATTAAATAAATAACAATACTTTTAGGATTCCAGAAAAAAATAACTCTGCAAAAGACAACTGCTTACTGTTTAAAAAATAGATCTTAGTATGCTGTTGGGTCTTATCAGGGACTAAGTACCTGACCACTGATTTCCAAGTGACTGCCTACGTGACAAGCACTGCTCATCATGAACTGTTATCAGATTTATTAAATCTTAATTTCTAGCTGCCACAGCAGCAAGCCATCACACATTGGAAATGGCATGTGTAGGACCACGCTGAAGCAGGTATAAAGGCACTACTAATTGGTATGAACAGGTAGGCTAAATCCCTTATCAAGTATTTCTGTGCATTAATATATTTTCTTAAGCTCAATATCATGGCCTCGTGGGAGAGTTTCTATGGATGACTTCATTCTATGTCTTGGTGCAAGCCAAAAAATGGACTGCTGCTGCATTACAACTCACTCAGATGACCTTCACGGACACTCAGGAGGAAGAATTCTCTCATTGGCTGGAGCCATAAACATTGCACTTAGTTATCAGATTTAGATGGAGAATTGGTCATAAGTAAAAATAAACATGAATTCGTGGGCTTTGAAAAAATGGCTTTGCTAGCTTGTTAGGGGTCTTGAAGATCAAAATTGAAAACTGGAGGAAAGTAGTCTGGGAGGGAAGAATGAGGGTGAACCTATGTGAGTGGGCTCTAAGTGTGTAGATTTTTGTACTTCAAAACAATGCCTATCAGGGACCAAAAACATGGACTCTCTTTTATCAAGGTTAGTCTCATACCACTACTGCAGCTCCTGAATGCTTGGTCTGTTGGTAGAAGGGAGTCGTGCTGCAACCTTGTTATGGTGCCATTCCTCAGAGAGACCACATCCATTTGGTGGCATATCAACTGTATCACACTCTTTCCTCTGAAGGGGGGGTCGTGATTTGTCTTTATTGGAATTCGTTCCTACTCCTGATGTGAGTTTTCCTTCTCTACCTGTAGTCTTTCTCCCCAGACACAATTCCAGGGCACACAGAATGTTTGATATATGGATATAGGATTCCACAAAGATTGTCTCTGGAATTATAGACAAAAGTATTTACTGTGAAGAAACCGGAATTTATTGAATTTACAGTGAAGAGGTGTGACAATAGAGACATATCATGGATCCATTTTTCTGGGAAGCTTCCAGCCACAAACAAGATTGGAATGGCCTTTAAAAGCCTCAGATAAGAGGTTGTTGTTGAGATTATGCTCACATTTTTTGAGACGGTGAACTCCAAAATGTAATATATTCATTGATATGACAGTTAATTTGCAATTTTCTGTCACCAGTAGCTAAAATACTGACAATCAGATAACAAGGAATAGACAAGGAATAGATTGGACTCTCTCTCCAGCATTCCCATTGATCCACTTACAGATTTTGTGCTTCCTGTCCCAACTATTCTAGGATTTACTATGATCTTGCTTATTTATTTATTTATTTATTTATTGCTTGTGGTTTATTGAATATCTTGCTTCTACGGCTAGAAGTATACTTCAGTTATGGAAAGCTTTTAGCCAGGATCTCTTCAGCTATTGTTTTAGCCTTGTGCTCTCTTCTTCTGTGACTTCAATTATGTTTGTCTTTTTCCAATGTGGCTCTAATTCATGTCCTTTCTTTGCCATCTTTGCCAATTTAACTGACAACAAAAAGCTTGTTTTTTTTTTAAATTCCTATTTGTTTATTTTACATTTCTCTAAATAAGAAACAGGGTTTTTATTTTTAATTGGGCATATATTTTGTCTCTTAAATTAAAATGTTACCTGTTTTCTGCTTTAAATATATTCACTAAGTATAAAATGTATGTTTCTAATTAGGTTTTCATTGACAATGAATTAACATATTTCCTCCCCAAATTACTCCAAATTATGTTGACATTTTTTCAGTCTGTAAGGTAAAGAGGTCTTATTATTGTCATAGAGTTGTAGAGTATTTCTGTTCTTTTGAACTCCTTGTGCATCTGCTCATTTTTCTACTTATTGATATTTCTTTATTTTAATTACTAATAGTATTTTGATTTACAAGGAATTAGTCTCGCTTGTCATATGTGTTGCACATATTTTATAGTTTGCCTTTTTATTTAATGTTGATTGTGGGTTTTTTGAGATATCAAATCAAAAATGATTGTTAAGTCAATTAATTCTATCCATTACATAGCCATATATTTATGGCTTCTTTAATATCATGCTTTAGAGGCCTTACCAACTCTAAGATTATAAAAAAACTTCACGTGCTTTTTTCTAGTTTTTAAAACTTAATCTTTGATCCAATGAAAATTTATTTTGCTTTTATAACTGTATGCAGATAGAAATTTACTTTTTCCTATGAATTTCATTTATATAGTAATCTAAATTTCTTTAAATTATTATAAATATTATTATAAACTATAATTTATATATATTTGGTTATATTTCTGGATACTATTCTATTTATTGTTTAAATATATGTAATTAAAAATAATATAATATATACATTGTAGACATATCACACTGTTTGTGTGTGTGTGTGTGTGTGTGTGTGTGTGTGTGTGTGTGTGTGTGTATGGGGAGAGAGAGAGACAGAGAGCATGGACCAAAATATTTCACCTTGGAGCTTTTCTTATTTTTTTTTGGTAAAGTTACTTCTAGTTAGTTTTCTCTTGCAAATATTTCTTGTCTACTCTCACACAATTTATCTCCTAGTAACCTTTGTAGGCTATTTTAATAACGATTATTTTATGCAATCAAAAGAAACTATTTCTAATCATCCTGAGCAAAATGTAATTATTAGGAAGATTTGGCATTATGTGCATGTTTGACAGTACATTTAGAGAAATAGCCTCATAAGATGAGCAGAACCATTCGAAGCCAAACAGCATGAAAAACAGTCAAGATTATGCTTGTCTGGTAAAAACAGATGCGTGTTGACACTGGGTCTTCCCTGAATCATTGCTGCTGAAATCTACCATTATTTTACTATTGTGATAGTCCCTTAACTGTCTGTCATTGTATATCTCCCTTAAGATGCTAAATTAGGCTTTATGCTTTTGAATTTTTCTTTGTAGTCTGGATATTTTAAAACTTTAATTCATCAGTGTGTCCATTGATTTGGTTTATAAAAGTTCAAACATAATTTTACAATCTTTAACTTTTTTCCCTCAACATTATGTTTTTAACCATACATATTCATGTATAAAATATTATTTAACAATTATATTAAATTTATATATATATGTACTTAGGTTTTTTCCAGTATCTCTCTCCTTCAGTCAGTGCTGCAATGTGTGTCATTGTGCTCAAATGCTTATATATGTGAACGTTTTACTAAGGTGTACACACACACACAGGATACATAGGAAGATAGAAACACTAAGTAATAGGGAAGCTTACCTTCCATTTTTTTACTTAAAGATGACCACTTGAAACTTACATCAGAACCTGTGGAGATCTAGAAAACTTATATCAATTATAGTTGAAAAAGACTGTTGATGTACTTTGGGAGAGAAATAAATTTATATAGGGAATAAATGAGAGCCTCTTTAAATATTTGAAGAAAAATAATATTGAAGTGCTAATAGATTTACTCTTTAAATTACAGACAGTAAAAACAGTGGAGCACAGATTGAACTGTCTTATGAAGTAGTGGGCTCCTTGCAGTTGGAGGAAATACCCTGAGGCGAGGTGATCATTTTTAAGATTGTGTGATTGTTTCATTAACAGAAAGTTAGGAGTTGAATACTTGAATACTTCCTTTGCTTACTGATACTCAGTTAAAATCAAGTAATCTTTTGCTTTCATATGTATACACTAGTTGGCAAACAAACAAGTAAACTTTTTTTTCTTTTCCGTTTCTGGAAAATTATTTTGTAAGACATAATTACTCCCACTGGAAAGTGACCTCAGATCTCTAAAGGGTGATTTCTTGCTTCACCAATGAAATCAGTTTTCTAGAATGAGGTTAAAAGACTTTATATTGTATTGCCTTATGATATTGTAATTGCTCGGTTAAGTGCAAGGTGATCAGAGCCCTCACTACCTCAGGACAGGACCTGAGAGGCTTCCTTCCATATGGCACAGTGTAGGGAACCGAGTTAAAATGCATCAAGTTAAGGTTACATTACAAATATTTTCAGTATGAAGACTCATAGCAGAAAGTGAGAAACAGAAACAAACTAGAGGACACCAAACTGGAGAAAATAAGGAAGAAGTCAAAGACTTGGACAACTTTTTCAAAGTGTAAGTATTATAAATTCATTGTGAACATATTGTTGCACTAGAGAAATAATTAATGAGATCTCTTATAGATGCAAAATCAGCAACTAGAAGATAGCAAAGTGGAAGTTACTGTTGTCTCAAAGTGAAAACTCCCTCTGGAAGAAGAACATTCCTGTTCTCCACTTCTCTGTCTATACCATTCTTCCACTGCACTGCTTTTGGGCAACCCTGGTAAGAAGAGGATCAGAATCTGATAAACAGAGGAACATACGTTACAACCATTATCTGTCCCTTCTCTGACCCATTTATGCTTTCTGTTCAGTGACTCTGTATCCATTAGTTTAACAAATATTTATTGACTACCAAAATTTGCCTCAAATGAAAGGTGTAGATATACACAGTAGAGTAACGGTCAGTAGTATATCCTTTATTGTTTGCTTCTAGGCTTACAGGTAATTAAGTATTATACATTAAAATAAAGACAAGAAAAATTATTCATGCTTATGATTTCAGAGTTCCATTGACACATTGTATAGTAGATATTAATGTAACAGCAACCCTTTCGTATCCAACTTGGTTTTACACCAAGAATAGGGAAATTTTCTGATGGTGTATTTTGGGATCTGAAAACACTCCTATCTCTGAAGTATAGTGGCAATGAGAGAATGAATGATTCAATAATGAAGAAGCTTCTCGGTGTTCTGTGGACAGTCCAAGCAATGCTGACTTTTATAAACTCCATGTGTTTCCATAACTGCCTCTGCACTTAGAATTTTAGAGATGAAACTAGCTTTAGAGATAATCCAGTTCTATCTTTTAAGTTCAGTCACACAGCTAGAAAGTAGCAAGTGTTATTTGTCTATACTATTGGGTAACTACCTTAATTATTAAGAAGAAAATGAGATATAATATTGAACCTCATCTGTTCTACTTGCATTAAAAAAATCATAGGAAGTTAGCTTGAAGAGGAATTTCTAGTTGTTTCCTATATTTTGAAAAATTAAGACTAAAAACCTTGTCATTTATTAGATATTGAAAAGATATAATTTGTGGGAAATTTGGATATTTTCAAAAAATATATTTTTCAAAGATAAGATGATTTTTGAAAAAGGAATAATAATACCACTAACATTATTTAACAATTTTTTGTTAATCATGTTTTATTCTCTTTCTTCTTCCTTCTCCTTTTCCTTCTTTTTTCTTCCTCCTCCTCCTCTTCCTACTCTTGCTCCTTCTCTTCTCCCTCTTTCTCCCCCTTTGTCTTCTTGAGCACCCTCTTTCATCTCTTTCAATCCCCACTCCCGTGTAAATGCCTATTATGTTCCACTCTGAAATGTTACAAGTGACATCATCATTTCACATGTTAGAAAAGGAGTTGAGAAAAGTCAAGGAATTGTTCATTCCATTAGAAATTTTAGGAGCTCAGATTGAATCCAAGCCTGTCCCACTTCGGAGCCCCACCACTCTATCACGCATAAGATTTAGCTTTGTTTGTCCAAAAGCATCTCCCAGTCTACTGTAGGAGTCATTACTACAAGTATACAACTTACTAGTAGTATAAACTTGGGCAATTTACTTAGCCTAAGCTTCTCTGTGCCTCAGTTCCCTCAATTATAAAATGCATATTTGAACGGTAGCTACTTTGAAGGGTTGTTTTGAGCATTAAATGAGTACAAATGCATGCCATATGCTTAGGAGACTGCTTAGAACATAGAAAGTGCTATAAATGTTATCAATATTATCATTTTTATATAAAGCACGTTTTCTAATATTGGCTATAATATATGTATGTACAAAATACTGTGTGATTCATTTAAGTGGCAAATCTTATCACAAATGACATTTCAATTATGGAGTATTTTTTACTGTAATTACAATGGTTCATTATTATTACTGTATAAAGAACTGGTACATATTCTATACCAGTAGTAGTAGAATCTAAATTTATTTGCATGCTCTGTGTCAAGGATTTTTTTTGCTTAATAACCTATGAAAATAAATAATTTTTCTTCCATTAAAAAACTGTATTTAATAGGCTTTCCAGAATGAATTGAATGCTATAAGCAGTTCCTCATGGTGTCAAATTTTATCTTTTAAAATTCATAACTATAGCTTTTTAGGAATTTTTTACTCTTAGGAATGGGAATATCTTTCTTTTTCAATGTTTCTTTGCTCCTCATTTCCCCTGCTCATGTATACACATGATTAGACATGCCAGCATTGCTCCAAATCTTCTACATGGAAATGAGATCCCATCATGGAAACATGTAGTTAGGTCAGTTCATGCCTCGTTGATCTGCTTACATTCTTGAGTAACTTAGGTTTCTGCATTCTTTGTTTTTGAGATGGAGTCTTGCTCCGTCACCCAGGCTGGAGTGCAGTGGCACGATCTCGGCTCACTGCAACCTCCACCTGCCAGGTTCAGGTGATTCTCCTGCCTCAGCCCCCTGAGTAGCTGGGACTACAGTTGTGTGCCACCACACCCGGCTAATTTTATGTTTTTAGTAGAGACGGGGTTTCACCATGATTGCCAGGCAGGTCTCGAACTCCTGAACTCATGATCCACCCACCTCGGCCTCCCAAAGTGCTGGGATTACAGGCATGAGCTACCGTGCCCGGCCTGCATTCTACTTAAAACTACAAATCATAACCAATGCAAACATGGAAGGCCCTGAAAGTGTAGGATATAATGCTTCAACATCCAGGTTAAAACTACATAATGAAAGCTTGAAAACAGTTTAAACACTTTTTAATTTGGTTTATGATTACCTATACAATTTTAACTTTTAAAATATAAAATATTTATTATTTTGGTCATGTCTAAATAAACTGGTTCTAACAAACCACTGAGGAATATGGAGGGGTGCAGAGCTTCAATTAGCATAAGGACAAATAAATATCTGTTGTGTACTGTTGGATACACAGAGCTAAGTTCAAAAATGTTTCCTGAACCACTTCAGGAAGGGTGTGCAGGGTTTTCTCTGTGACCAAGTGGCCACATGTGTTAAGCAAAGTGTCAAAAAACATTTAAGAGCAAATTTGCTTACTAGTTAACTTTCCTGAGAATTTCTTATGCCTTTGAAATGAACTATATGAGATATTTCTTAAACCACCATTCCTGAGAGGTGTTGAGATTTTGACAAATTCAAGTTTGTCAGGTACGTATAGGAAAGATAAAACACAGTCAGAAGAAAGACTGAAAACACGTTGTTGGTTATTGTGTCATTTATAGTTAATTGCTTTTTATGTGACAGAAGGTGAACTTTGATTAACTGTTTGTTAAAAGGTTGAAAGGAAGTGTTCTTGAGCTTCAGAGAAACTTTCAGAATGTCACCATTGGCTCTTCCTTCTCTATTACAGTAAATTGCTTCTATCGTTTTCTTTTTTCTTCTTTTCTTTTCTTCTTTTTACGTTTTATTTATTTATTTATTTTTTTTGAGACAGTGTTTCACTCTTGTTGCCCAGGCAGGAGTGCAGTGGTGTGATCTCAGCTCACTGCAACCTCCACCTCCCAGGTTCAATCAATTCTCCTGCCTCAGCCTCCCGAGTAGGGGGGAATACAGGCGCCCACCACCACGCCTGGCTAATTTTTTTTGTGTTTTTAGTAGAGACAGGGTTTCACCATGTTGGCCAGGCTGATCTTGAACTCCTGACCTCAGGTGATCCACCTGCCTTGGCCTCTCAAAGTGCTCGGATTACAGGCGTGACCCACCGTGCCTGGCCACTTCTTTTGTTTCTTAAAATACTTCCAAGAACACTATGATTCTCAGTTCCATTTAGTATTGTGTTTAAGGCTAATTGAATTCACGATTTGCTCTTGATCTACCATTTGTTAATTTAATTTTTATTGTTTCTTAGCATGCCCTCTCCTCCAGCCAGGCCACTCCACTAACAGGTTCCTGAATGAAGTACATCTTTATATTTTTACCTTTGATTCTTTATTCATGTTATTCATTTCACTTGAAATAATAGACTTTTCCTTCACTTTTGGCTAGCAAATTTCAAACTTGAGAGAAGTTTTAGCACAAATAGAAATTATTCGAGCTAAAACTTATCTTACCACTTTGGCATAATCTCTTTAATCTTATCAACGTTTATACTATTAATGTATTTCACTTATACTTTCCTGTTTCTGATTTTGTATTTTCATTTTTTTTAGTATGTGTAGTTTTTTCTAATTATGACAGGGATTCATATCTAATCCTCTTTTTCACACTCTTTCAACTTTCATAGCAGTCATGGATGTTAAATATTAGTCAACTGAGTACATATGTAAATATATATAACCTAATTAAATTGACTATTTCTTTTGTTTATAATTGACTATATTTCTTTTGTTTATAAACGACTATATTTCTTTTGTTTATAAACTAGAAGTATTGTAATGCCAATCATTGTGACATTTTTCTAATCTCTTTTTTTTAGGTAACTGCATATTGGATACATGGCTCACACAAATGAATCGATGGCGTCTGAGTTTGTACTTTTGGGACTGTCTAATTCCTGGGAACTTCAACTTTTCTTTTTTGTCATCTTTTCTATAGTCTATGTGACATCAGTGCTAGGCAATGTCTTAATTATTGTCATTATTTCTTTTGACTCCCATTTGAACTCTCCTATGTACTTCTTGCTCAGTAATCTTTCTTTCATTGATATCTGTCAGTCTAACTTTGCCACCCCCAAGATGCTTGTAGACTTTTTTGTTGAGCGCAAGACTATCTCCTTTGAGGGTTGCATGGCCCAGATATTCCTTCTTCACAGTTTTGTTGGGAGTGAGATGATGTTGCTTGTAGCTATGGCATATGACAGATTTATAGCCATATGTAAGCCTCTGCACTACAGTACAATTATGAACCAGAGGCTATGTATAATTTTTGTGTCTATTTCCTGGGCAGTGGGCATTCTTCATTCTGTGAGCCACTTGGCTTTTACAGTGGACCTGCCATTCTGTGGTCCCAATGAGGTGGATAGCTTCTTTTGTGACCTTTCCTTGGTGATAGAGCTGGCTTGCATGGATACATATGAAATGGAAATTATGACCCTAATGAACAGTGGCCTGATATCATTGAGCTGTTTCCTGGCTTTAATTATTTCCTACACTATCATTTTGATCAGTGTCCGGGGCAGGTCCTCCAGTGGGTCATCTAAGGCTCTTTCTACATTAACTGCCCACATCACAGTGGTGATTCTTTTCTTCGGGCCTTGCATTTATTTCTATATATGGCCTTTTAGCAGACTTTCTGTGGACAAATTTCTTTCTGTGTTCTACACTGTTTGTACTCCCTTGTTGAACCCCATCATCTACTCTCTGAGGAATGAAGATGTTAAATCAGCCATGTGGAAGCTGAGGAACCATCATATGAACTCCTGGAAAAACTAGGGATCACTATGAAGGAGCATAATCCTGAATTCGAATGAAGACCCTCCAGTATATCACAGTGTCATGCCAACCATCTTTGCCAGAGATAACGGGTTATTGAGTTACAGAATTGGCTTTTTGTTTTAAGTGCAAGAGAATTGCATCAAGTCAGTCTCTGGTTCTATTTAAATATAATGTTAACTATTTTTTCATTGTTTATAATTCTAAAGTACAAATTGTCTTGAAAATATTTAGTAATATTTTAAAACATTTTATAAAGATTTAGAGATTCCAATGTGCATAAAATGTTATTCATGTTACTAAGCTTGTGATTCTCTTCAATTGAATACATGATAGATTTAAACCTGACAATCAAAATGTACAGGCATACTGAATTTCTGATATCTTTACCCAATTTATTCATAACATTACAACATACATTGACATAGTAGAAAAAGCATTACATTTTACAACATGGATTTCACCTTATTGTTATACATTTTTAGCTTTTCTTTATCCTATGTATTATTTTAGTAATTTATAATTGGGTTATTATATATTTGTGTATTTATAGTTTTCCTATTTACTATTTTATTCCTACTTTTTTCTGTTTTCCTTTAGATTATTTGACATAAATTTTTGCTTTCTACAAAATTTTGTAGGTATTTGGTGCCATCAACAACATATATATATATATATGTGTATCTGTGTATATATATATACACACATATATATATATACACGTTTGTCAGAAGCCTACTTTTTTAAAGTAGAATAAATTGGCTATAATGAATTCCACATTATTCATAGAAAATTTCAAATATCTTTGAAACTGTTTGCAGCCATAACAAATTTCTACAAAATGGGTGCCTAAAAAAAAAAGATTTTTTATGTCACAATTTGGGAGACTGTGTATCACAATTAAAATATATTTCCTTTAAGATTGAGAATGAGACAGAAAATATTATTATCATGATTTCTATTCAATGTGCTGAAGATTCCAGACAATTTGAGACAAAATAGTAATAAAATATGTGCTTAGAAAAAATATATTTTTAGAAAAATATTTTTTCTGTATATATACATACATTTCTGTATATATGTAGAAAATATTTTAAGCTATTAAAGTTAACTAGTGCATTTAGCAATGTTGTCTGATAATGGTTAAATTTTCCCAAATTGATCCATAGATTTAATGCAATCTCAATCAAATTTCTAATAATATATTTGAGCAAATTGACATGCTGATTCTAAAATTTATATGGAAATACAAAGAGGTAAGAATATCCAAAGATATTTTGAAGGAAGACATATATTACATATATCAAGACTTTCTTCAAATTTGAAAGAAGACACAAGAAGTCTTCATATATGGTAGAGTATGTCATCCTTCGAAACTTCCTTGACTATTCTTGCCTCTTTGCATTTCCAAGGACATGGAATTAACCTAGATGCCCATAAATGGCAGACTGGATGAAGAAAACATGGTACATATACACAATGGAATACAATGCAGCCATAAAAAGAATGAGATCATGTCCTTTGCAGCAACAGAGATGAAGCTGAAGGCCATTATCCTAAGCAAAGTAACACAGAAACAAAAAACCAAATACCACATGTAGTCACTTACAAGTGGGAGCTAAACACTGAGTATGAATAGACACAAAAAAGAAAATAATAGACATTGGGGCCTACTACAGAGAGAAGGGTGGGAGAAGAAGGAAAATCCAAAAACCACCTATTGAGTACTATGGTTATTACCTGGGTAACAGGATTATCTGTATAACAAACCTCTGTGACATGTAATTTACCTATAAAACAAACCTGCACATATGCCCATGAAATAAAAATAAAAGTTAAACAAAAGACTATATATTGAAATCTTGTATTGGTAAAGAAAAAAGAAACATGCTAGTGAAACACACCAGAGATTCTGGGAACAAAAAGCAAGTACATAGTCACCTGATCTATGAGAAATAGGATAATGAAGAGAAGAAACAAAAATATGAAGCTTGGCAATTGTACTCTTACTTTTAACAAACAACAACAAAAAACGTTGGCTCTAAATTCACAAAATTCACAAAAATAATTCAAAATAATATATATTTCTATATAAATAAAAATCAAGCTTTTAGAAGATGATATAGGAGAATGTTTTCATGACTTTTATATATGCAAGGATTTCTTAAATATGACACAAATAACTTTAAACTTAACAGAGTCTATATTGGACATACAGAGACTTGATTAAAGCTCTTAAAAACAGACATCTGGTAAATCTATGATTGGTAATAGTGCGTGTGTGTTTGTGTGTGTGTGTGTGTGTGGAGAGACAGAGAGAGAGAGACAGGGAGAGAGAAAGAGAGCAGAGGGAGAGCGCACGCACATACAACAGCTCTGTGGCTTGGGTGGTCTAGGCACTTGAAGGATATACAAAGTATGAACCTAAATTTTAAGAACCCTCTACCAAATTGGGAAACAAGACTCATGCAATGAAACAATAAAGTAATACAAGAAAAAAAAAGAGACAAACTAGACTTCATTAAAATACGTTATCAATCATCATTAAAGACGAGAGTGAAAATGCAGGTCCTCACAAACACCAGAAGCTGGAAATGGCAAGAAACAGATTTTTCTCCAGAGTTTCTGAAAGGAGTGTGGCTCTGTTAACATCTTGACTTTGATCCAGTGATACTGATTTTGAATTTCTGTCCTCCGTATGTAAGAGAAAATAAACTTCTGTTCTTATGAGCCACCAATTGTGTAGTAATTTGTTACTATAGGAAACAAACACATATGGTAATTCATCAGTTCATCAAACTATACATACACTTATGATTTGTGATTTTTTATGTTTCTGTTACACCTCAGTAAAGAGTTTGCTAAACATTAAATGCATAAAGGACAGGCTTAAATGAGGTATGAATTTCTTCAACAAATATTAATAAAGTTTTTATTCTATCCAGAATTCCTGCTAACTACTGGGAATTTAATGATGAGAAAAATGAAAAATATCCCAGTCCTAGTGGAAAAGGCAGGTTAAACAAATAGCTATAGAGTCTAAATTGCTTTGATAAAGACTTAAGAGCAGGTAAGAAAAATCTGAGGCCTGAAGTATGTTAGTAGACAAAGAAGAAAAGTGAAGTTCTCCCTAGTACAGAAATCTACTTACAAAGGCAACTACCTGCAAAGGATGATGAGATAACCACTGCACTGGAGAAATTAAAAGCTCAGATTATAGGAGACAGGGAAAATTACAGGGAACTAAGTATCTATCAATTTTCTTACTTCCTCTTCTAGAGTTTAGAGCTGTTACTGGACAACAGCTCCCCTTCTGGAACTACAATTCTTAGTCACCTTTCTTCTAAGTAAGTCCATATGTCCTATTCTTACCAATAAAATATCATATTCTTACCACAAAAAGAAATAATTTGACTAAGTTAGTAATAATTAAGTCTGACTTAACTCTTTAGTCCTTTGTCTGCCAAGAGGATGCAGAAGACTCTAGGATCCTAAAGAAATCTTTTTTTAATTATTATACTTTAAGTTTTAGGGTACATGTGCATAACGTGCAGGTTTGTTACATATGTAAAGGAATCTTAAATCAAGAAGATGCAAGAGGAAGCGACGCCAACAAAATAGCTGACTAGAAGTGCCTCTCAACCTTCTCCCCGGCCACCACACAAAAAGACCAAAACAACAAATAAATAACCACTTTTCAACTAAAATATATGAAGGAGAGCCCTGGAGTAAAACAGGGAAATGGCAGAGACCCTGTGGATCATGGAGACTCAGGATGGCCATATAAAAAAGGGAATGGAACACTCTGCCTTTACCATCTTGTCTCTCCTAGTGGGATGAGGTCAGAGCCAGGGCGGACTCTCTTTACAGAGAAAAAGCATGCAGGAGGCCCTCAGCAACACAAATTAAAATGTGGACACCCACAATCTTTGCTCATGGAGATCACTGTAGTCCTCACAGGTCCTAGGCCCAGCTTGAGGAGTTGCCTGGAGTTCACATGTCTATGTTACTCCAAACAAGGAGCCCACATTGTGTCTCCTCCTGCCCTATTATCCAAGCTGCTGCCGTGTAATGGCATCTTGAGACTGAAGCCACTGCTAGGTTGCCTTCTCATTTGGGGGCCAGTAGCCACTGTATCTTCCCATACCCTAGGCTTCACTGCCGCTACACCGCACCTACTCATGGCAGCACACCATTCTGCAGCTGGGCAGCTACAACTTTTAACCCCATGGAAACAAACTGCCAAGGAGGCACTCCATCTTTCCATCCCAGTGACTGCAGTATCTTGGCTCTGTCTACTCAGAGCCTAGGACCAACAGAACAGCTGTAACCTTAGCACCTGAGCCCATGAGGCACCCTGTTCCCCAAGGAACAGGCACTCATGCCCAGTGATTGTACCCAAGCTAACAGAGCAACCTCACAAACTCCTGCAGCCTAAGACATTTTCTTATGAGGAAATCCCCCCATATGGGACTTCATGGCTGTACCTTGCTGCTTTGGACGATCAGCATATTTCTCAGCATATTTCTCAACCTTTCAGGCCAGGAGAGAATGGGATAATATATTCAAAGTGCTGAGAGAAAAAAATAAAACTTCTAGTCAAGAAGAGTATACTCATCAAAGTTATTCTTTATATATGAAGGAGAAGTAAAGTCTTTCCCAGACAAGCAAAAGCTGAGGGAATTCATCACCACTAGAACAGCCTTATAAGAAACGCTTAAAAGATGGTTTCAAAGGATGTTAATTGCCACTACGAGGTGAAAGAATGTTAATTACTACCATGGAAGTATTTAACTCACTGGTAGAAGTAAACTTATAATTAAATTTAGAGTACTACATTATTGTAGTGGTGGTATATAGTATGAAGGTTAAAAGTCAAAATGGTCAACAATAACCATAGCTACAATCAGTTTTTAAGAAATAAACTATATAAAAGATGTGAATTAAGACAACAAAATTATAAATTGGGTTGGGGGGTAAAAGTCTAGAATATTTGCAGGCAATCAAAGTTAAATTGTTATTAGCTTAAAATAAACCTTTAGAACTATAAGATTTGTTATGTAAGCCCCAGAGTAACAACAAAGAAAAAAGTTACAGCATATATGCAAATGAAAAAGAAAATGGTATAAAACCATGAAACCACAAAAGTAAACACAAGAGAGGAAGAAAGAAACAAAGACCTACAAAATAACCAGAAAACAATGAACAAAATGGCAACAGTAAATCCATACCTATCAATAATAACCTTCAATATAAATGTATTAAATTCTGTAATTAAAAATGGCTGAATGTAAATAACCTTCAATATAAATGTATTAAATTCTGTAATTAAAAATGGCTGAATGCATTTTAAAAACACACAACTACATACTGCTTACAGGAGACTTACTTCACCAGTAAGGACACATATTGACTAAAAATAAAGAAGAGAAAATTATATGCCATGCAAACGGAAATCAAAAGAGAGCAAGAGTAGCTATACTTAGATCAGATAAAATAGACTTTAAGTCAAAAACTTTAAAAAGAGACAAAGATGGTCATGATATAATGATGAAGGGGTCAATTCAGTAAGGGGATATAACAACTCCAAATATATATTAATCTCAAACCAGAATACCCAGACATATAAAGCAAATATCATTAGATGTAAAGGGAGAGATAGAGTCCAATGCAATAATAATAGAGGACATCAATATCTCACTTTCGGCAAAGGACAGATCTTCTAGACAAAAATTCAGCAAAAGAACAACAAATAAAAAGCGCACTCTAGATCATGTGGACCCACCAGATATTCACAGAACATCCCACTCAACAGCTGAAGAGTATGCATTCTTCTCATCAGCACATGGAAGTGTCTTCAGGGTAGATCAGATGTTAGGCCACAAAACAAATCTCAGCAAATCTGTAAAAATCAAAATCAGGTATCTCTTTTGACCATGATGGAATAAAACTAGAAATCACTATCAGTAAAAACTTTAGAAACCATTTAAATACATGTAAATTTAACAACATACTCCTGTATAACAAATGGATTAAGGAATAAGTTAAAAAGAAAATTCAAACACTTCACGAGACAAATGAAATTGGAAACACAGTATATGAAAACTTACGGAATACAGCAAAAGCAGTTCCAAGAGGGAAGTTTATGGCAATAAACACCTACACCATAAAAGACAAAAAAATCTCAAATAAACAGTCTAACATCATACCTCAAGGAACTAGAACAACAAGAACAAACACAAAATTAGTAGAAAAAAGAAATAAATGAGAGCAGATATAAGTGGAATAGTGACTAAAACAATACAGAAATCCTTGAACAGAAACAAATCTTTAGTTAGATTAACTTAGAAAACTAGAGGGAAGGTTCAAATAAAATCAGAGATAAAAAAGTGTACATTACAACTGATGTAACAGCAATACAAAGGATTATAAGAGACTATTATGAACAACTGCATGCCAACATATACATATACAGCCTACCAAAATTGAATTATAAAAAAGTAGAAAATCTGAAGAGACCAATAGTGAGTAACAATATAGAATCTACAATAAAAAGTCTCCCATCAAAGAAAAGCTTCAGATATGATGGCTTCACTGCTGAAATCTACCAAACGTTTAAAAGATGTTATCAATACTTTTCAAACTATTTCAAAATAATTGAAGATGAGAGAATTTGTCCAAACTCATTCTACAATGCTGGCATAACTCTGGTACAAAAACCAGTCAAGGGCGCAACAAAGTATGAAACTACAGGACAATATGTCTGATAAAAATAGATGCAAAAATCCTTAAGAAAATACTAGCAAACCAAATTCAACAGCACATTAAAAAGATCATTCGCCATAATCAAATGGGATTCATTCTAGATAATACAACCTACATAATACAATAAATGTGATATATCACATTAACAGGATCAAGGACAAAAGCTAATCTATCACTTTGATAAACAGAAAAAGTATTTGACAATATTCAACAATGCTGTTTTGATTAAAACTCTCAACAAAATGTACCTCAACACAATAAAGGCCAAAAATGACAAACTACAGCTAACTGGAGAAAAGTTGAAAGCTTTTCCTCTAAGATCTGAAACAAGACACAGATGCCAATTTTCACCACTTTTATTCAACATAGTACTAAAGTCCTAGCCACAGAAATTAGGCAAGAGAAATAAATAAAAGGGATCTAAATTGGAAAGAAGGAAGTCAAATTGTTTCTATTTGCAGTTGACATGATTTTATGAATAGATTTTATATAAAGGTTCAACCAAAAAGCTCCAAGAAGTGATAAATAAATTCAGTAAAGTTGCAGGATACAGCATCAACCAAAAATATCAGTAGCATTTCTTTTTTTTAATAACTTTTATTTTAAGTTCAGAGGTACATGTGCAGGTTTGTTACATAGGTAAACTTGTGTCATGGGAGTTTGTTGCACAAATTGTTTCATCACCCAAGTACTTATTTGTTCTATTGGCCGCAAGGTGACTATAGTTAATATTGCATATTTCCAAATAATTAGAGGAGAGGATTTTAAAAGTCCTTACCACAAACTAATGATCAATGTTTAGATAATGAATATGCTGAATACCCTGATTCTATCATTACTGAATATATGCATGCATTGAAACATCATGCTGTGCCCCATAAATATGTGCAATTATGTGACAAAAGCAAAATAAAACTTTTCAAAAATAAAGATGGAAGAAACCTGGGTTGCTCAATCACTGACGGGTGACCAGTCACCACCCATAACACTACTGAGAATGGTTACATGAGCAGATATATCATTTCATGTGTAAGTACCTAAAATTTTATATTTTGTTACATTAGCTAGAATTACTCAAACTAATAACAAAGAGAGTGAGATATAAGCCTGGGTAGAAAAATCAATCTTAGAATGATGTTGTAAGTCTTACTAAGAAATCTCAACTTTGCTAAAAGGACATTTTCAGAGGTTTAATGTTATATATTTAGACTAAGCAATTTGATTGATTACAGGAAATGTATTACAAATAAAAAATCATAAAGATAATGAGATAAGTTGATGACACCTATTGCATCAATCCAGTGTGTAATGAGGATCATAGTAAAATAGAATTGAACAGACTCAGAAATATTTAAAGTTTATATAGATAACGCCTATTACTTGACTACATTTGACGGTAAGGGAGAAACAAAATTAGTGCAAAATTTTCTTGCTTGCAGAGCTAGCAAGACAATACACAACTCCAGGAGTTCATTCATTTAAAAAAAAGTCTATTATTTGTCATATAAGGGAAAGATAAGTTGAATATTGTCCATAATGAATTTGAAGTGCGCATATAAAAACAAATGGAGATGCTCAGTAAGTAATTGAATACGTAGAAAAATATACAGAAAAAAAACATGCTATTTAAAAAAATAACTACCTTTAGCACCTTGTCACGGGAGAATGACAAAATTCCCCCCAAAACCAGAAGCCATTTTATTTATTTATTTATTTATTTATTTATTTATTTATTTTTGAGACGGAGTCTTGCTCTGTCGCCCAGGCTGGAGTGCAGTGGCGCAATCTCGGCTCACTGCAAGCTCCGCCTCCCGGGTTCACGCCATTCTCCTGCCTCAGCCTCTCCGAGTAGCTGGGACTACAGGCGCCCGCCACCACGCCCGGCTGATTTTTTGTATTTTTAGTAGAGACAGGGTTTCGTCGTGGTCTCGATCTGCTGACCTCGTGATCCACCCACCTCGGCCTCCCAAAGTGCTGGGATTACAAGCGTGAGCCACCGCGCCCGGCCCAGAAGCCATTTATTTAGTGAAATAGCTTGGTGGGCCACATTTTTCTAAGTGTTGAGCAAGAAGCAGACCCATTACAATGGGTCAAGAAGTGTATTAGTCAAGGTCACAGAAGAAAACATAAAACATATTTGGCAAAGGTTTTCAATATAATATGAGAATCAAATATCTATAAAAATCTTGGCAGGATTAAATGAGGCATCCTAACACCAGAACCAGCAGGAAACTTTATTACTCTTTGCCTGAAGAGACAAGAAGAGGGTTAGAAATTGTTGAGAGCTAGAGCCATAAAGGGACCTACAAGGTATAAATACTCAAGGATAGATTACTAGAAGAATTCTAGTCAAGTGGCAAGAAGGAGAAACGAAGTAAAATCCAGACCTTTCTCTCCTTTTTCCCTCTAATCTCCTGCCAGCTCCTTTTATTCTCCAATCTCAATAAAGGCTAGAGGCAGAAAAGCCCAGATAATGTAGCCATGATAGTGAGCCAACAGGGGCCTAGAATAGAAAAGGGTGGAGAATGAAACAAACAACTAAAGAAAACTTCAAGAGAAATCAATGGGAAATGATGGCCTGGGGACAACTGACATGATGTAATAGTTGATTTCAAGAATTTAGGGTATAAATGGGAAGAGATGAATTTATAGTTGGGAGATGATGTGTTAAGAAAGTTAGATACTTAAGAGAGAAAGTTGAAGGAATTCATACTGGTGGTAATGGGTTTCATTTTACAAAGTAGGAAATGCGTTTATACAGTACATATATACATATCCTAAGAGCCCATGTAAAGAAGAAAATCCAAATATCTTGTTCAAGGGTGTGAGAATGATGATCAAGGCTGTTTTCTGTGCTTTCTTCCCCTTATCATTACATAGGTCCATAACGGTTAAATCTCCTTACTGTCCAATTGTACAATAAGGGACCTAATTCTGAGTGGTCTATTTCGGTTCATTTCTATGCAAATTATCCAGCATTAAAATTCAATTTAAAAAATTAGCTCGTCTCCTATTGTGCCACCAGGATGATTAAAATTCTGTCTTTTCTTAAAAGGAGCAGAACATCTCTAAATCTTTGTGTTTCAAATATTTGGTTTCAGTTTGGGGTCTGGTTCTCAACATTGACCACTAGTATTAACGTACAGTTTGTTACAGGAAACTTGTGTGGAATTTTCTATAACAATTGTCACAACAACACATAATGAAAAGAAAAAAATGCAACATCAACTAGGATGGGATGCTAGCGTCAACAGTTCATTTTTACTCCTGGTATTACAACCCATATTTTCAGTTTAAAAAAAATAATTCAAGTTCCACATGAACCTAGTGGTATACTAGCAATATGACAACAACATAGCCACTTAGCAAAACAAAAATTTCACTACTTTTCATGTGCTGTGCAGGCTCATTTTTTTCAGAAACTGCTTATCATTTGTTTATTTATAATATTCAAGATACCCATAGGTGATATGGAATGAAATGATAGCCAATTGTATTCATTAGATTTTGCTCCATATTAAGCCACCTCAAAATTTATTGAATTAAATGAGGAACCATTTTATATTTGTTCACAAACCAGGTGAGTACCTTTTCTGGCCTGGGACAATATGTTTGACCTCTACTAGGATGTCTGGTAAGTCTGGGTGAGCTGGACAATCTATACTGACCACACTCATATGTCCGGTAGTTGCCAGGTTAGCAACATGAGCTGGTTTACTGTCAGCCAGGCCCCAAATTCTCTCCACATGGTCTCTCATCTGTCATCAGCTGGAGCTGACTTATACCTGAATGAGAACTTGTTTTATATTATCAGGGGTTTTGTGAGGTAGTTATTATACACTTGGTGGCTTGAAATCTGCCACAGTGGGAGTATTTGTACCACGGACATTGGAAAACACTACAAATCAGAGCCTTCTCTGCCCCTTTACCCCAAGAACCACCTCCTAAACATTTACCAGGACATCATTGCTTCTTGTCTTCCAAAAGACTGGCTTAGGTTCAATTCCACAGTGGCCTCAATATTCCAATAGTAACAATAGAGGGTGGAGCCAAGATGGCCAAATAGGAACAGCTCCGGTCTTCAGCTCCCAGCCCCAGCGACACAGAAGACGGGTGATTTCTGCATTTCTGCTTGAGGTACCGGTTTCATCTCACTAGGGAGTGCCTAACAGTGGGTGCAGGACAGTCGGTGAAGCGCACTGTGCGTGAGCCGAAGCAGGGCGAGGCATTGCCTCACTCGGGAAGCGCAAGGGGTCAGGGAGTTCCCTTTCCTAGTCAAAGAAAGGGGAAACAGATGGCACCTGGAATATCGGGTCAGTCCCATCCTAATACTGCGCTTTTCCAACAGGCCTGGAAAACGGCACACTAGGAGATTGTGTCCCGCATCTGGCTCGGAGGGTCCTATGCCCACGGAGTCTCGCTGATTGCTAGCACAGCAGTCTGAGATCAAGCTGCAAGGCGGCAGCGAGGCTGGGGGAGGGGCGTCCGCCATTGCCCAGGCTTGCTTAGGTAAACAAAGCAGCCAGGAAGCTCAAACTGGGTGGAGCCCACCACAGCTCAAGGAGGCCTGCCTGCCTCTGTAGGCTCCACCTCTGGGGGCAGGGCACAGACAAACAAAAACTCAGCAAGAACCTCCACAGACTTAAGTGTCCCTGTCTGACTGACAGCTTTGAAGAGAGTAGTGGTTCTCCCAGCACGCAGCTGGAGATCTGAGAACGGACAGACTGCCTCCTAAAGTGGGTCCCTCACCCCTGAGCAGCCTAACTGGGAGGCACCCCCCCAGTAGGGACAGAATGACACCTCATTCAGCCGGGTACTCCTCTGAGACAAAACTTTCAGAGGAACTATCAGACAGCTGAATTTGTGGTCTAACGAAAATCTGCTGTTCTGCAGCCACCGCTGCTGACACCCAGCCAAGCAGGGTCTGGAGTGGACCTCTAGTAAACTCCAACAGACCTGCAGCTGAGGGTCCTGTCTGGTAGAAGGAAAACTAACAAACAGAAAGGACACCCACACCAAAAACCCATCTGTACATCACCATCATCAAAGAAAAAAAGTAGATAAAACCACAAAGATTGGGAAAAAACAGAGCAAAAAAACTGGAAACTCTAAAAAACAGAGCACCTCTCCTCCTCCAAAGGAACGCAGTTCCTCACCAGCAACGGAACAAAGCTGGATGGAGGATGACTTTGACGAGTTGAGAGAAGAAGGCTTCAGACGATCAAACTACTCTGAGCTACAAGAGGAAATTCAAAACAATAGCAAAGAAGTTAAAAACTTTGAAAAAAAATTAGAAGAATGGATAACTAGAATAACCAATGGAGAGAAGGGCTTAAAGGAGCTGATGGAGCTGAAAGCCAAGTTTCGAGAAGTACGCGAAGATTGCAAAAGCCTCAGTAGCAGATGCAATCAACGGGAAGAAAGGGTATCGCTGATGGAAGATGAAATGAATGAAATGAAGAGAGAAGGGAAGTTTAGAGAAAAAAGAATAAAAAGAAATGAACAAAGTCTCCAAGAAATTTGGGACTATGTGAAAAGACCAAACCTAAGTCTGATTGGTGTACCTGAAAATGATGGGGAGAATGGAACGAAGTTGGAAAACACTCTGCAAGATATTATCCAGGAGAACTTCCCCAATCTAGCAAGGCAGGCCAGCATTCAGATTCAGGAAATACAGAGAATGCCACAAAGATACTCCTCGAGAAGAGCAACTCCAAGACACATAATGGTCAGATTCACCAAAGTTGAAATGAAGGAAAAAATGTTAAGGGCAGCCAGAGAGAAAGGTCGGGTTACCCACAAAGGGAAGCCCATCAGACTAACAGCTGATCTCTCAGCAGAAACTCTACAAGCCAGAAGAGAGTGGGGGCCGATATTCAACATTCTTAAAGGTAAGAATTTTCAACCCAGAATTTCCTATCCTGCCAAACTAAGCTTCATAAGTGAAGGAGATATAAAATACTTTACAGACAAGCAAACGCTGAGTGATTTTGTCACCACCAGGCCTGCCCTAAAAGAGGTCCTGAAGGAAGCACTAAACATGGAAAGGAACAAACCGTACCAGCCACTGCAAAAACACGCCAAATTGTAAAGACCATCGAGGCAAGGAAGAAACTATAGCAACTAACGAGCAAAATAACCAACTAACATCATAATGACAGGATCAGATTCACACATAACAGTATTAACGTTAAATGTAAATGGGCTAAATGCTCCAATCAAAAGACACAGACTGGCAAACTGGATAAGGAGTCAGGACCCATCCGTGTGCTGTATTCAGGAAACCCATCTCACGTGCAGAGACACACATAGACTCAAAATAAAGGGATGGAGGAAGATCTATCAAGCAACTGGAAAACAAAAAAAGGCAGGGGTTGCAATCCTGGTCTCTGATAAAATAGATTTTAAACCAACAAAGATCAAAAGAGACAAAGAAGGCCATTACATAATGGTAAAGGGATCAATTCAACAAGAAGAGCTAACTATCCTAAATATATATGCACCCAACACAGGAGCACCCAGATTCATAAAGCAAGTCCTCAGTGACCTAAAAAGGGACTTAAACTCCCACACAATAATAATGGGAAATTTTAACACCCCGCTGTCAACATTAGACAGATCAACGAGACAGAAAGTTAACAAGAATATCCAGGAATTGAACTAAGCTCTACATAAAGTGGACCTAATAGACATCTACAGAACTCTCCACCCCAAGTCAACAGAATATACATTTTTTTCAGCACCACACCACACCTATTCCAAAATTGACCACATAGTTGGAAGTAAACCTCTCCTCAGCAAATGTAAAAGAACAGAAATTATAACAAACTGTCTCTCAGACCACAGTGCAATCAAACTACAACTCAGGATTAAGAAACTCACTCAAAACCGCTCAACTACATGGAAACTGAACAACCTGCTCCTGAATGACTATTGGGTACATAATGAAATGAAGGCAGAAATAAAGATGTTCTTTGAAACCAACGAGAACAAAGACACAACATACCAGAATCTCTGGGACACGTTCAAAGCAGTGTGTAGAGGGAAATTTATAGCACTAAATGCCCACAAGAGAAAGCAGGAAAGATCTAAAATTGACACCCTAACATCACAATTAGAAGAACTAGAAAAGCAAGAGCAAACACATTCAAAAGCTAGCAGAAGGCTAGAAATAACTAAAATCAGAGCAGAACTGAAGGAAATAGAGACACAAAAAACCCTTCAAAAAATTAATGAATCCAGGAGCTGGTTTTTTGAAAAGATCAACAAAATTGATAGACTGCTAGCAAGACTAATAAAGAAGAAAAGAGAGAAGAATCAAATAGATGCAATAAAAAACGAAAAAGGGGATATCACCACTGATCCCACAGAAATACAATCTACCATCAGAGAATACTACAAACAACTCTATGCAAATAAACTAGAAAATCTAGAAGAAATGGATAAATTCCTCGACAAATACACCCTCCCAAGACTAAACCAGGAAGAAGTTGAATCTCTGAATAGACCAATAACAGGTTCTGAAATTGTGGCAATAATCAATAGCTTACCAACCAAAAAGAGTCCAGGACCTGACGGATTCACAGCTGAATTCTACCAGAGGTACAAGGAGGAACTGGTACCATTCCTTCTGAAACTATTCCAATCGATAGAAGAAGAGGGAATCCTCCCTAACACATTTTACGAAGCCAGCATCGTCCTGATACCAAAACCTGAAAGAGACATAACCAAGACTGTAAACTAGTTCAACCATTGTGGAAGTCAGTGTGGCGATTCCTCAGGGATCTAGAACTAGAAATACCATTTGACCCAGCCATCCCATTACTGGGTATATACCCAAAGGACTATAAATCATGCTGCTATAAAGACACATGCACACGTATGTTTATTGCGGCACTATTCACAATAGCAAAGAGTTGGAACCAACCCAAATGTCCAACAACGCTGGACTGGATTAAGAAAATGTGGCACATATACACCATGGAATACTATGCAGCCATAAAAAATGATGAGTTCGTGTCCTTTGTAGGGACATGGATGAAACTGGAAAACATCATTCTCAGTAAACTATCGCAAGGACAAAAAACCAAACACCGCATGTTCTCACTCATAGGTGGGAATTGAACAATGAGAACTCATGGACCCAGGAAGGGGAACATCATGCTCCGGGGACTGTTGTGGGGTGGGGGGAGGGGGGAGGGAAAGGATTAGGAGATACACCTAATGCTAAATGACGAGTTAATGGGTGCAGGAAATCAACATGGCACATGGATACATATGTAACAAACCTGCACATTGTGCACATGTACCCTAAAACCCTAAAGTATAATAAAAGTAGATATACATAAATAAAAAAAAAAAAAAGTGAATTTCAGACCAATATCCTTGATGAACATTGATGCAAAAATCCTCAATAAAATACTGGCAAACCGAATCCAGCAGCACATCAAAAAGCTTATACACCATGATCAAGTGGGCTTCATCCCTGGGATGCAAGGCTGGTTCAACATACGCAAATCAATAAATGTAATCCAGCATATAAACAGAACCAAAGACAAAAACCACATGATTATCTCAATAGATGCAGAAAAGGCCTTTGACAAAATTCAACAACTCTTCATGCTAAAAACTCTCAATAAATTAGGTATTGATGGGAGGTATCTCAAAATAATAAGAGCTATCTACGACAAACCCACGGCCAATATCATACTGAATGGGCAAAAACTGGAAGCATTCCCTTTGAAAACTGGCACAAGACAGGGATGCCCTCTCTCTCCACTCCTATTCAACATAATGCTGGAATTTCTGGCCAGAGCAATCAGGCAGGAGAAGGAAATAAAGGGTATTCAATTAGGAAAAGAGGAAGTCAAATTGTCCCTGTTTGCAGATGACATGATTGTATATCTAGAAAACCCCATTGTCTCAGCCCAAAATCTCCTTAAGCTGATTAGCAACTCCAGCAACGTCTCAGGATACAAAATTAATGTACAAAAATCACAAGCATTCTTGTACACCAATCACAGACAAACAGAGAGCCAAATCATGAGTGAACTCCCATTCACAATTGCTTCAAAGAGAATAAAATACCTAGGAATCCAACTTACAAGGGATGTGAAGGACCTCTTCAAGGAGAACTACAAACAACTGCTCAATGAAATAAAAGAGGATACAAACAAATGGAAGAACATTCCATGCTCATGGGTTGGAAGAATCAATATCGTGAAAATGGCCATACTGCCCAAGGTAATTTATAGATTTAATGCCATCCCCATCAAGCTACCAATGACTTTCTTCACAGAATTGGAAAAAACTACTTTAAAATTCATATGGAACCAAAAAAGAGCCCACATCACCAAGTCAATCCTAAGCCAAAATAACAAAGCTGCAGGCATCACGCTACCTGACTTCAAACTATACTACAAGGCTACAGTAACCAAAACAGCATGGTACTGGTACCACAACAGAGACATAGATCAATGGAACAGAACAGAGCCCTCAGAAATGATGCCGCATATCTACAACTATCTGATCTTTGACAAACCTGACAAAAACAAGCAATGGGGAAAGGATTCCCTATTTAATAAATGGTGCTGGGAAAACTGGCTAGCCATATGTAGAAAGCTGCAACTGGATCCCTTCCTTACACCTTATACAAAAATTAATTCAAGATGGATTAAAGACTTATATGTTAGATCTAAAACCATTAAAATCCTACAAGAAAACCTAGGCAATACCATTCAGGACATAGGCGTGGGCAAGGACTTCATGTCTAAAACACCAAAAGCAATGGCAACAAAAGCCAAAATCGACAAATGTTATCTCATTAAACTAAAGAGCTTCTGCACAGCAAAAGAAACTACCATCAGAGTGAACAGGCAACCTACAGAATGGGAGAATATTTTTGCAACCTACTCATCTGACAAAGGGCTAATATCCAGAATCTACAATGAACTCAAACAAATTTACAAGAAAAAAACAAACAACCCCATGAAAAAGTGGGCAGAGGACATGAACAGACACTTCTCAAAAGAAGACATTTATGCAGCCAAAAAACACATGAAGAAATGCTCATCATCACTGGCCATCAGAGAAATGCAAATCAAAACCACAGTGAGATACCATCTCACACCAGTTAGAATGGCCATCATTAAAAAATCAGGAAACAACAGGTGCTGGAGAGGATGTGGAGAAATAGGAACACTTTTACACTGTTGGTGGGACTGTAAACTAGTTCAACCATTGTGGAAGTCAGTGTGGCGATTCCTCAGGGATCTCGAACTAGAAATACCATTTGACCCAGCCATCCCATTACTGGGTATATACCCAAAGGACTATAAATCATGCTGCTATAAAGACACATGCACACGTATGTTTATTGCAGCACTATTCACAATAGCAAAGAGTTGGAACCAACCCAAATGTCCAACAACGCTGGACTGGATTAAGAAAATGTGGCACATATACACCATGGAATACTATGCAGCCATAAAAAATGATGAGTTCGTGTCCTTTGTAGGGACATGGATGAAACTGGAAAACGTCATTCTCAGTAAACTATCGCAAGGACAAAAAACCAAACACCGCATGTTCTCACTCATAGGTGGGAATTGAACAATGAGAACTCATGGACACAAGAAGGGGAACATCACACTCCGGGGACTGTTGTGGGGTGGGGGGAGGGGGGAGGGAAAGGATTAGGAGATACACCTAATGCTAAATGACGAGTTGATCGGTGCAGGAAATCAACATGGCACATAGATACATATGTAACAAACCTGCACATTGTGCACATGTACTCTAAAACCCTAAAGTATAATAAAAAAAAAAAAAAAAACAATAGAGGGCAGTCCCAATGCAAAACTCTCTTGTGCTATTATTCTTTTCGGCAGAACAAGACACATGGCCAAGTCCAGAGTCAGTGCAGAATACCACTTATCAATTTAAAGGAACCAGGTATTGATTCACGGAGTAACTGGGGTGAATCTCAAAGGCATTATGTTGAGTAAAAGAAGCCAGTGTCAATAAAAACATATGTATGACCCCATTATAACATTCTCATTTTTTAAAGAGTTTTATGGTATTTTTGAAAGGTAAAAAGTAACCATCTCATGGCCGCTTGTACATTCATTTATTCAGTGAATCAATAATATTCTGTGGGCATCTACTATTCGCTAGGTTCTGGGCCAGGTGCTGGGGAGATGATAGTGATCCTGAGACACTCAGTTTTTCCCCACATGAGTCCCACACTCTTGGAGTGGAGATGCAGGAAGGAAAGAGAAACAAAAACATGTAAGAAAATCAAACGAGCAAATTAAAAGTTTAATGAGTGTTATGAAGATAGTAAATAATGTTGTGAGACGAGAAAAAACAAAGGAGTGAAGAGGGGTGAAGGGTGCTCAGAAAAAGCCTCTCTGTGCTCTGTGTAATGAATAACCTTTTATTTAGTTCCTGTGGGAAGGATATACAATAGAAGAGCCAAAAGAAACAATATTCAGGCAGACAAAAGGGAAATGGAAACTCCCTGAAGTGGAAAGGTATTGTGTGTTCCAGAAAATGAAAGCAGGAATTTAGTGAATGACCAGTGAGTGAGAAGAGATGAAGCTGAAAGTTAATATGTAAAATACAGGATAGCAAGGGCTCATTATGGAGATTGGATTATATTTCTAGAGCAATGGGGACTATGATGGTCCCTTGGTGTCTATGGGGAATTGGTTCCAAGACCCCCGCAGATACCAAAACCCGTGGATGCTTCAGTCCCTGGTATAAAGTGGTGCAGCATTTGCATATAACCTATGCACATTCTCCCGTATACTTTTAAATCATCTCTAAATTACTTATAATATCTAATACAATGTCTACATATCACTTCGTTTAAGTGAATTCAGTGTAGTAGTTGGTGTGTTGCAAATTTCAGTTTTGATTTTGAAGATTTGTGGAATTGTTTTTTTCTAAATACTTTTGATCTGTGATTGATTGAATCCATAGACTCAGAACCCATGTATACACAGGAATGACTGCATGTTTATGATTTTAAAGTTGTTTGACTTATTTATCTTATTTTTAAAGATTTATCTTATTTTTAAAGACTGCTCTGAGCATTCAGTAGAAATTGACTGGAAAAAAAAACAGTGCAGAGAGTTGGAGATTATTAGAAGGCCTTTGAAACATTTAAGGAGAAAGAAAGGGAACGTTTAGACAAGGGAAATTGTAATAGAAAGCTTTGATGGATTGGCAATATTTTAGAGAAAGGCACAACAGGACTGGAAGTGGGAGTGAGAAAATGGAAGGAGTGAAGTTTCTGGCTGAAACCACTGGGGCAATAGAAATGCCATTATCTTGGTTAAGGGAGACTAAAGGAGGACTAGATTTGGAAACAGAAGAATTGAAATGCCTGTGAAAATTAAAGAGAAGATGTGAAGAACAAACGTGGTCTATCAGTCTGGGCTGACGACTGGGCTCCTCTCCTCAATTAGGCTCATCAAATTTCCTGGGCACTCACTCTGTGTCACAACATTTACTTTTGTCTTTGTCCCCTGCTCTTTTCTGTAGATCTCCTAAGTCCTTCTACAGCTCTAATGGGATATGTTTCCACAATATCCAAAAGCAATCTACTTTTATATCTGGGCAGTTTTATCCACTTATGTCTAAGATTCTTTTCTGAATCTGTTGTATGGTCAAGTACTGTGTAGTGATAATTAAAATATTGGATAATTTTGGCAAAATATTGTGTTGTATGGAATTTGAAAACCTTTGATATAAAAATTTTCAAGAAAAGGAAGAAGTATAAGATTAGAGAAAACAAAATTCTAATTTTCTTAGACCCATTGCGGGATTTATATTTCTTTGGATCGAATTTTCTTCAGGCCCTGTGTGTGTGTGCTAGTGCTTCCTGGCACAGTCACTTTAGATAAGGACAAAGAAAGCACGTGGATAGAGGCAGAACATTAAATGAGGGCAAATGTAGTTGTTGCCAACATTGAGATCACTACATTTCTCTCTCATGACATATGTTCTCATTTGCAATTAGAGGCAAATGACTTAAAAGTTCTTACCATCTTGATATGGGGGAGAAGCAACCAAAATAGTGTTAATAACTCCCATAGCAAGATGAATTCACTTAACAAAGCTCATTTTTTAATTGGCTTTCACAATTCATGGGATTGGCTATCTGAGACTTTGGGGAGTGTCATGATATTTAAATAGTTCCTTTATAGGCTCCTGTGATACTCTTTTTAAAATTATTTTTAAGAAAGTTTGGAAGCTTCTTCTCTTCACCCTGTTGTTACTTTCCTGAGATTTATCTCAAAACTGGTATGTGGAATTTAATCGCATCAAGCTTAAAAGCAACTATACATGTTGCCATTCAGAGAGATAAAGGGATTCTGGGCTAAAGTTATTACCACAGTCAAGGCAACCTGGGTTTTTGAGCATGAGGACTTGGGGTTTGGGTGTGAGAGCCTAATATAAAACAAAACAATGAATTACTGCTGATTATTGTCACTGCTAACACAAGCATGGAATTGAAGTAGCAAGATAAAAGTGAGCATGTTGATGTATAGCTCAGAAAGAGCAGAGAATATAATTGGGCACAACTTTGTCATTTTAGAGGTGGGAGGATCACTTGAGGCCAGGAGGTCAAGGCTGCCATGAGCCATGATCACATAGTTGCACTACAGCCTGAGTGATAGAGTGAGACCCTGTCTCTTAAAACAATAATAATGCTAATAAAAATTATTTTAATGACCAGGTAGACATTCTTAGATACAGGTTTTCAGTAATCAGATCCTTAATTAAGCAATATATAGCAGTTAAACATATGTTCTTTGCACATTCAAACCTTCAGACTACCAGTGTGCCCTGTGACGCTAACTTTAGCACTAAATTGTAGCTGCTTCTAACACAAAGTTAGGATTATAATAATATTTACTTTATAGCATTGTAAGGATAATAAGGTAATTATTGGTCACCTATCACTGCAAGATAACTAAATCAATCTCATCATACCCAAAAGCCTTTATTCAATTTAATTATCTACATAGTAACAAGCCAGTTTCTTCCCATAAATATGATTATCTTCATTACCAAACTATCTTCTTTCTCTTCTACAACTTTGATTGGTTCTTTTCATGTCTGACATCTGTACCACTAAGACCTTTACATGTATCTATTTGTTAATCTGGACTGTGCAATCTAGAGTTTGAGCCACAGAAGATTCTACAGTTTGACCTCTTGCCTTATAACCTTTGCTTCTTCCTTCCTGTTTGACCAGAAGGCTTTTAGCTAAAGCTCCTTGCTCAAATTAATGTCTGAGTCCAGAAAGTACTTCATACAAATTTCACATTTCTCCTTTAAATAAAAGTTTTATTTCACATTCGGTTTATCATTACCTTAGGCAGAGACCTGCAATTAATTTCCAAATCCGGTGCTAAGGATGGGGTGTTAATCCCATTAGAGAAGATTATTTCCAGTATAACCTGATGTCCAAGACAAGGCATTATTTAACTCTGTATTTGAAATCGGAAGTAGAGTTAATAATGAAACATCAAAGAATGTCATCCCCTATTTCACAATGATATCCATTTGTAACATAATTCTAGCTCTAGTTTACTGCGTTTACTTTTTTAAAATAAGTTAGAGGTGAAGAATGCTAAAGGTTAGAAGTAGCTAACAGGTGAATGGAGAATTGTAAAGAACGCTGTGTGGCTTTTCTTCGGTGTCTACTTTGCTTTTTGTCAGATTTGTATTCCAATGTTTTAATAAATTATAGGTTTATTCTAGCAAATAATGATTTCATTCTAATATTTCATTTTACTCTTATTTGGTCTTTTAAAGTCTCTTAGTTTGTTAACCTTCTCAGAAGCAAATATTTTTCCATTCAGATTGGCTTTACTTATAAGAAAGTAAAACTATATTATGTAATTTTCAATTAGAATATACTTTATAGTTTACACAGCTCTTTGAAATGTACACTATCACAAATAAAGACTCGAAAGTTTAGAGAATTCCAGTAAATTGCAAAAGGACATTAATCCTATCTGTTTTCGTCATCATTATCTCTCTGGGCCTGCAGAGTTTTTGACCCATAATCACCAAAGGTACTCAAGACACACAGGGAGCTCCATGTAGCTTTGGGATCTGGCTATGAATTTCATTTTCAATGGCTCTTCTTTGAGAAAACAGATTGTTTCAATTTTATTTTGAATAAAATTAGATAAAATTAGCATCATGCACTTATATCAAAATTATAAAATCATTTTCAAATTCTGTACATGGGCATATATACATATGCATACATATGTCAATACATAATTTGAAAAACAATATTATATCCATATTTCATTCTAGAAAAAAAAGAAAATGTTAGTATGTATCTATATGTTAAGACTAAACTTATAGTTCCCTAAAATTACAAACATGCTTAAGCCTATGAAGAGAATATTATTCAAAAAAGCCAATTTTGCAAGTCAAGTCCATAATAAGGTTAAAAACTAAATTTTCATTTAATTAATTTCTAATTAACTTGCAAAATTACACTGATGTTTCCCAAGGGAATGTTTATTTTTCACAAATAAGGTATTGCATATACTTGCTATGTTATTGGTCTGAAGTGGAATTCCTCAAGGATTGCTCCTCATTTTTCTTTAGTCTTTCTGAAATGTAACCTGCTTAGTGAGGCTTTTACTGATCACCTGGTTATAGTCCATATTCCTTTGTTCTGCTTTATTTGCTCCATGGCACTATTCAATAAATATTTTCCTTTGACAAAGGTAGTTATCTTCATTACCAAACTATCTTTTTTTCTCTTTTTGCTGTCTCTCAACTTCTCCCCTCTTCATTCATGAATATGTATATCATGTCAGTTAGATGTCACTAACTGATATAATACGTATTTTACTTATTTATTTTTAATTGCCTGTGACAACACCACCCACCCCCACACCTTTAGGATGCAAGTTACATGACGATGGGACAGTTTTTATTATTTTTTCTCCCATTGCTTTTTCTCCAGGGTCTATAAAAGTGTGTGGTACAGAAAAGACAATCTATAATTATTTGTTGAATGAATTAATTACATCAGAGATGCTATTCAATAGGCCTTGGAAAACTCTTCTGTTATTGTGATATTAGCTCAATTACAGAAAGAAAAGGCTGTGAAATCATCAGCAAAGGTAAGTAGTTCAAATATAAATTTAATTAGAAAATCTATTATGCTATCTGAAGTTGCATTTAGTGTAGCGGGAAATCAGCGACCCCAAATGGAAGGAGCGGCTGAAGCCATGGTAGGAGAACGTGGATTGTGAAGATTTCGTGGACTTTTATTAGTTCCCCAAATTAATACTTTTATAATTTCTTATGCCTGTCTTTACTGCAATCTCTAAACATAAATTGTGAAGATTTCATGGACACTTATCACTTCCCCAATCAAAACCCTTGTGATTTCCTATGCCTGTCTTTAATCTCTTAATCCTGTCATCTCATAAACTAAGGAGGATGTATGTCACCTCAGGACCCTGTGATAATTGCATTAACTGCACAAATTGTAGAGCATGTGTGTTTGAACAATATGAAATCTGGGCACCTTGACAAAAGAACAGGATAACAGCAATGTTTAGGGAACAAGAAAGATAACCTTGAACTCTGACTGCTGGTGAGCCGGAGGGAACAGAGTCATATTTCTCTTCTTTCAAAAGCAAATGGGAGAAATATCACTGAATTCTTTTTCTCAGCAAGGAACATCCCTGGGAAAGAGAATACTCCCTGGAGGGTGGGTCTCTGAACTGGCCCCTGTGGGTGTGGCCATCTTCTACGGTTGACACTGTAGGGGTGAAATAAATCCGTCTCCCATGGCACTCCCAGGCTTATTAGGAAGAGGAAATTCCCACCTAATAAATTTTGGTCAGACTGGTTGCTCTCAAAACCCTGTCTCCTGATAAGATATTATCAATGACAATGGTGCCTGAAAGTTCATTAGCAATTTTAATTTCGCCCTGGTCCTGTGGTCCTGTGATCTCACCCTGCCTCCATTTGCCTTGTGATATTCTATCACCTTGTGAAGTACATGATCTCTGTGACTCACACCTATTGGCACACTCCCTCCCCTTTTGAAAGTCCCTAATAAAAACTTGCTGGTTTTGTGGCTTGTGGGGCATCATGGAACCTACCGCATGTGATGTCTGCCCCGGATGCCCAGCTTTAAAATTTCTCTCTTTTGTACTCTGTCCCTTTATTTCTCAAGCCAGCCGACACTTAGGGAAAATAGAAAAGAACCTACGTGACTATTGGGGCAGGTTCCCGATAATTTAGTCCCATCATTGAAGAGCAGGTAGCCAATCATATTAAATAATATTAAATTTAGCTTCTGTGAAGGAGGAATCATATTGGTAAGGGTAAAGAGTACAACTGTGATACTAAAAGAATCACTTTTGATTAAAGAGGATGTATGCTTCCAAGATTCTAGGAAGATACATCTGTCATTGCTAAATTATTTAACTCACTGTTGTATAGTTTACATTTTTTGATACAGAAAACCAAATGCAATATCTCACTCACACTAGTTTAATTGTTACAAATTAATTTCAATCTATTCTTATTGCCACAGACACCTCAAATACATGGCCTCATGCCATTCCTTTATTTGATGTCATTTATCAAAGTAAATAGACTGATTTCCACATCTTTACACCTGGCCTAAATTGCCTGTCCCTTCAAGATTCTGTAAATGGTGCTAGACTCCTCATTTTCAACTATTAATAATCTGAATGTGTAAGTACAGTGTGTATGATTTTCAAAGTTCTATTAAGGTATTGCACATTTCTACAAAAACATTTTAGAATTCAATGGCAAATATTGCTGTCTCTCAATTTCTCTCTTTCTATATAGGTTTGTCTGTTAGATAAAGTCTCTCTCTCTCTCTCTCTGTCTGTCTCTCTGTCTCTGTATCCATCTATCTACCTTGGCAAAGCATAAAGGCAAAAGTAAATAATAATTCATATAATTATCTAAGTGAGCCCAGGGAAAATATTAATTCCTAACAATCATGTGAATACTCTTTGTCTTATATCCTCACCATTTTATTTTTATATTGATTAGAATCAAAGCATCTATTTGATTTGCAAAATGGTAAAACGCTTATTTTTAATCCATCTCAATTATCTTTTCTTCCCTCTGGATAACTTCAGCAGCTCAGTTTCATTAATGGATGGAGTAATAAGTCAGTGGTTACTGAATTCATTTTGTTGGGGCTGTCTAGCTCTTGGGAACTCCAAGTCTTCCTTTTCTTTATCTTCTCTGTATTTTATGGAGCTGCAGTGTTGGGAAACATCCTTATCATCATCACAGTAATTATAGACTCTCATTTGCATTCCCCAATGTACTTTCTTCTTAGCAATCTCTCTTTCACTGATGTGTGTCAGGCTACATTTGCCACTCCCAAGATGATTGCAGATTTCCTCAACGAACACAAGACCATCACTTTCCAGGGATGCTTGTCACAGATCTTTTTCTTGCATGTTTTTGGGGGTAGTGAGATGGTGCTTCTTGTTGCCATGGCCTATGATGGATACATTGCTATATGCAAACCTCTGTACTACATGACCATCATGAACCGGAGGGTGTGCACTGTTCTGGTGGGGGTTTCCTGGACCATTGGCATCTGGCACTCAGCCAGCCACCTGGCATTCACAGTCAATCTGCCTTTCTGTGGACCCAACAGGGTAGACAATTTTTTCTGTGACCTCCCCCTAGTGATCAAGCTTGCCTGCTTAGACACCTATGTTTTTGAGATCCTGGTGCTCACTAACAGTGGTCTGCTCTCACTTATGTGTTTCCTCCTTTTGCTCATTTCTTACACTATCATCCTTGCTACTGTGCATCACCAAGCCTTCGATGGGATGTCCAAGGCCCTTCCCACTCTGTCTGCCCACATTACTGTTGTGCTTCTGTTCTTTGGCCCATTAATATTCATCTATATTTGGCCCTTTGAAAGCTTCCCAATTGATAAATTTATCTCTGTGTTTTTTACTGTCTTCACTCCTCTCCTTAACCCCATGATTTATATTCTGAGGAATAAAGATATAAAGGAAGCCATGAGGAAGCTGAGGAGATGACATGTGGGTTCCAAGCAGGGTTTGTATTACTACAAAGAAGTAATACAAATTCCTACTTTTGGGCTTTGAAATTAACATATGTGATTATTATTATTGTGTTTGTATCACAAAGTTTTTTAATAGACTAAATTAGAGGGCCTGAATGTGGTGATCTGGAGTTGGCAAACACAGTGCAGAATCTTATGATGCCAGTTCCTATATTCTCTGTCTCACATAATCCTCCCTAAAGCTGCAACTACATGTATTAAAACTCATAAGCAGTTTTTCCCCTTACACAGGCACCATAAAAAAAAATCTCTTTGAGAGGCAGAGGTAAGAGGATCACTCAAGCCCAGGAGGTCGAGGCTGCAGTGAGCTGAGATCGTGCCACTGTACTCCAGCCTGGGCAACACAGTGAGACCCTGTCAAAAAAAAATCTCTTGCAGCATTTAAAAATCAGCTCTATATTAAAGGAGATTAGCTAGTTCATGTGATTCACTCTGGGTAACATAGAGAATAATTTAGCATTATTTGAGTTAAAACAGAATTTGCTTTGACATAAAAGGCGATATGAAGACTCTAAAAAGTGCTGCTTTACCTCATCAGTTACAGTTCATAATTATTCTGGCTAATAATGTTATAAAGGTAAAATTTTATATTCACAAATAAGGCATTAATGCTTCTTAAACCTGTCTTTTGTCATACTTATTATTTGTGCTAGAATTTAAATATATAAAATGCTACAGTATCAATTACAGGATGATAAATATAACCAAGTTCATAGCTAAAATTACAAGACTACTCTTACTCTCTCTGGAAGAAATAGCAATTACAAACCTCATTATATCCTAATAATAACCTGTCATCAATTGACAATGACTGCAAGGTATCTGAATAGCTGGTGATTTTGTTTAGTTAATTTCATTTGGGAGTGAAATTTTCAAAGTAGTTGCAAAAAATATATACATTGGTAACTAGAAAATATATCACATGCTTCTCTTCTTCTCAAACTTTAATTGAAACTTCAGAAATAGCTCATCAAACATTGGAAAGAGTAAGAGAAAGAGGGTCATCACATGATTGATTCAGTATTTTATCAGCCACAGAATCTGGCACTGTCATCACTGCATCAGATAATTTGAGCTTGAAGAGTTTAGTTTATGATAGATTTCAATTCAAACTTGTAATTTTTGAACTAAAGGTATGATTATGTATTTTATTTTTATTACTTAAAATAGATTGTGAGTCCCTAAGGCAAATATTGTTCTATCTTTTACCATAGTTGTTAATGTATCAAAAGTTGCATGTATCACATGCAACAGGTGCCATAAAAAGGATTTGCTACCCAGAGCAATTGATATTCAGGTGATTTCTACACTTGTTTTTTTACAAATGTGGCATTTGGAGTGATGAGGTTGGAAGCCAGTGAAAAACTAGATTGTCCATCTCTAAGTCTTAGCTTATGTGGGTCATTGCACTCTGTAACAATCTGATCTTGTTTTTGCATTTAGTTTTCCATGTGTGGAATTACGTCATTGGGTGCTACTTTACTAAACTGACATTGATTAAAGGTCTCTATCAATAGAATGATAATGGGCAGTGCCAGCTATCTAAGTAAAGAGGCAAAAGTCATAGGCCCTTGTTCCATAAAAGCTCTTAAGCTTATCAGGATAGTAATAAAATGTTTATTAACAGGTAATAAAGGCAAGTAGAATATATAATAAAACACACACTGAATTTTTAAGTAAGTGCAAAAGTAATTGCAGTTTTCACAACTGTGAAAACGGCAATTATGTTTGCACCAACCTAATAATCCCAGTGTGTTAATGCTCAGTTTCGTCCAAAGCAAATCAATGCGTTTGAGCAATTTTTAAAACTTAACCTATATCAGAATATGTGTACACATAAAAGAGACGAAGAAAGACTTTTGGCCTTGTAGAAGTAATTGCATATTAAATGTATAATGAAAAAGGACTTAATCTGTATAAGGGTTGCAGAATTACATGGCCAGGGAAGACATTTACCTGGCAAACCACCAGAAAGTCAGATAAGTGACATTAACTTAATGAATTGTGACAGTTTAAGTTTTGACCCCATATTCATAGACCTAGAAACCTCAAATTGTTAATTGCAAGGAATTTGAAGAAGAAATTCATCAAATTACATTAAAAATATGATTGTGAAATTAATTAACCACAGCATCATGATTAGAACAGAAGTCAGATTACTTGGGAGTGGTTTGATAAATCTGTGTTAAGTTGAAAAGTTTTGGTTATTTGATTGGCATGTATGAGGTTACCAGACTCTGAAAGCTTGTTAGAAAAATATCTACCGTAACAATGTTGAGATAGTCACTGTTATCCGTTATCTTAATTACTCCCTCTGTTATTTATCCACATAATTGGTGCTGAATATGGTCTTTGTTTAGGTGTGTTAATATCTCTTAACAGGTTAAAATCAAGACACATAGCCAAGACTCATGCCAAGAGAACATTCGCATATGTTCTCTTACTCATGATATGTGTTTTTAGAATTTAACCCTCTCTCTCAGACTTATTTTATTACTTATAAAGTTTTGTGAGTCAAATATTATGAGTAGAATATTTTTTAAAAATATACAAATAGAAAACAAAAGTAGCAAAAAATTGATCTAATAGATAATAAAAATGGACACCTATTAGATTAATAAAGAGTAAAACAAAAGGATATCACTAAATAAGATGGAAAATTTGAAAACATGGAAGCTCTATTTGGTCAAAAATTACTGAACAACTTTTAGAAAGCAATTTGCTGTATTTATCATATTATTTCCATATTCATGAGCTGATAATTGTATTTCTAGGAGTCTATCTTGAATAATTTCTTCCCTAATTCTGTAATATAAAATTAAATGCATAAATATATGTATATTGGACATGATGAACTGTAGAAAATATAACCTCATGAAGAAATGGGTAAAGCAAGTCATAAGGAGAAAAGAAACTGTTGATTTTCTCAGTGCCAAGAGTGTCATCTGAACACCTACTATCTACCCACAAAAACTGAAAATTAAAATTAAAAAATTAATAAAGTGTCATCTGAAACAGACTGCCATTGTTTCCTCTGAGAGAACGTTGCTCCACTCACATAATAGCTAGAATAATTCTGATTCAAAATTTGAAAAGGGTCATAGAGGAAAGAAAAATTATAGGCCAATCTCACTCAAAAACAAAAATACAAAATTCCTTTAAAAACATAGAAATACAAATTCAGGAAAATAGAATAATAAAATAGTATCCATTTGAGATTACAAGCAAAGCAATGTTGATGATGAACTGAAGGAATGGATATTTGATTATAATTTAATACAATTCACTGTATTAACAGAATAAAAGGAAAACTGTATATATAATATATACATATATATATATATACAGTTACTTCAAAAGGTGCAAAAACTGTTTTAAAATAATAATTATTGATTGAGGGTGGAACCAAGATGGCTGAATAGGAACAGCTCTGGTCTACACCTCCCAGCGTGAGTGACGCAGAAGACAGGTGATTTCTGCATTTCCATCTGAGGTACTGGGTTCATCTCACTAGGGAGTGCCAAACAGTGGGCGCAAGACAGTCAGTGCAGTGCACCGTGCATGAGCCAAAGCAGGGCGAGGCATTGCCTCACTCAGGAAGTGCAAGGGGTCAGGGAGTTCCCTTTCCTAGTGAAAGAAAGGGGTGACAGACGGCACCTGCAAAATTGGGTCAGTCTCACCCTAATACTGTGCTTTTCCAATGGGCTTGGAAAACAGCACACCAGGAGATTGTGTCCCGCACCTGACTCAGAGGGTCCTACGGCCACGGAGTCTCGCTGATTGCTAGCACAGCAGTCTGAGATCAAACTGCAAGGTGGCATTGAGGCTAGGGGAGGGGCGCCTGCCATTGCCCAGGCTTGCTTAGGTAAACAAAGCAGCCAGGAAGCTCCAACTGGGTGGAGCCCACCACAGCTCAAGGAGGCCTGCTTGCCTCTGTAGGCTCCACCTCTGGGGGCAGGGCACAGACAAACAAAAAATCAGCAGGAATCTCTGCAGACTTAAATGTCCCTGTCTGACAACTTTGAAGAGAGTAGTGGTTCTCCCAGCACGCAGCTGGAGACCTGAGAATGGGCAAACTGCCTCCTAAAGTGGGTCCCTGACCCGTGAGCAGCCTAACTGGGAGGCACACCCCAGTAGGGACAGACTGACACCTCACTCCGCTGGGTACTCCTCTGAGACAAAACTTCCAGAGGAACAATCAGACAGCTGAATTTGCAGTTCACGAAAATCCTCTGTTCTGCAGCCACTGCTGCTGACACCCAGCCAAACAGGGTCTGGAGTGGACCTCTAGCAAACTCCAACAGACCTGCAGCTGAGGGTCCTGTCTGTTAGAAGGAAAACTAACAAACAGAAAGGACACCCACACCAAAAACCCATCTGTACATCACCATCACCAAAGACTAAAAGTAGAAAAAACTACAAAGATAGGGAGAAAACAGAGCAGAAAAACTGGAAACTCTAAAAAGCAGAGTGCCTCTCCTCCTCCAAAGGAATGCAGTTCCTCACCAGAAATGGAACAAAGCTGGATGGAGACTGACTTTGACGAGCTGAGAGAAGAAGGCTTCAGACGATCAAACTACTCTGAGCTACAGGAGGAAATTCAAAACATAGCAAAAAAGTTAAAAACTTTGAAAAAAAATTAGACGAATGTGTAACTAAAATAACCAATGCAGAGAAGTGCTTGAAGGAGCTGATGGAGCTGAAAGCCAAGTTTTGAGAACTACGTGAAGAATGCAGAAGCCTCAGTAGCCAATGTGATCAACTGGAAGAAAGGGTATCAGTGATGGAAGATGAAATGAATGAAATGAAGTGAGAAGGGAAGTTTAGAGAAAAAAGAATAAAAAGAAATGAACAAAGCCTCCAAGAAATATGGGACTATGTGAAAAGACCAAATTTACCTCTGATTGGTGTACCTGAAAGTGACGGGGAGAATGGAATCAAGTTGGAAAACACTCTGCAAGATATTATCGAGGAGAACTTCCCCAATCTAGCAAGGCAGGCCAACATTCAGATTCAGGAAATACAGAGAACGCCACAAAGATACTCCTCGAGATGAGCAACTCCAAGATACCCAATTGTCAGATTCACCAAAGTTGAAATGAAGGAAAAAATGTTAAGAGCAGCCAGAAAGAAAGGTTGATTTACCCACAAAGGGAAGCCCATCAGACAAAAGCCTGATCTCTCGGCAGAAACTCTACAAGCCGGAAGAGAGTGGGGGCCGATATTCAACATTCTTAAAGAAAAGAATATTCAATCCAGAATTTCATACCCAGCCAAACTAAGATTCATAAGTGAAGGAGAAATAAAATACCTTACAGACAAGAAAATGCTGAGAGATTTTGTCACCACCAGGCCTGCCCTAAAAGAGCTCCTGAAGGAAGCACTAAACATGGAAAGGAACAACTGCTACCAGCCACTGCAAAAACATGCCCAATTGTAAAGACCACCGAGGCTAGGAAAAAACTGCATCAATTAATGAGCAAAGTAACCAGCTAACATCATAATGACAGGATCAAATTCACACATAACAATATTAACTTTAAATGTAAATGGGCTAAATGCTCCAATTAAAAGACACAGACTGGCAAATTGGATAAGGAGTCAAGACCCATCAGTGTGCTGTATTCAGGAAACCCATCTCACCTTCAGAGACACACAAAGGCTCAAAATAAAGGGATGGAGGAAGATCTACCAAGCAAATGGAAAACAAAAAAAGGCAGGGGTTGCAGGGGATGCAATCCTAGTCTCTCATAAAATAGACTTTAAACCAACAAAGATCAAAAGAGACAAAGAAGGCCTTTACATAATGGTAAAGGGATCAATTCAACAAGAAGAGCTAACTATCCTCAATATATGTGCACCAAATACAGGAGCACCCAGATTCATATAGCAAGTCCTGAGTGACCTACAAAGAGAGTTAGACTCCCACACAAAAATAGGGAGATTTTAACACCCCACTGTCAACATTAGACAGATCAATGAGACAGAAAGTTAACAAGGATACGCAGAAGTTGAACTCAGCTCTGCACCAAGCAGATGTAATAGACATCTACAGAACTCTCCACCCCAAATCAACAAACTATACATTCTTTTCAGCACCACACCACACCTGTTCCAAAATTGACTACATAGTTGGAAGTAAAGCTCTCCTCAGAAAATGAAACAGAACCAAAATTATAACAAACTGTCTCTCAGACCACAGTGCAATCAAACTAGAACTCAGGATTAAGAAACTCACTCAAAACCGTTCAACTACATGGAAACTGAACAACCTGCTCCTGAATGACTACTGGGTACATAAAGAAATGAAGGCAGAAATAAAGATGTTCTTTGAAACCAATGAGAACAAAGACACAACACACGAGAATCTCTGGGACACATTCAAAGCAGTGTGTAGAGGGAAATTTATAGCACTAAATGCCCACAAGAGAAAGCAGGAAAGATCCAAAATTGACACCCTAACATCAGTATTAAAAGAACTAGAAAAGCAAGAGCAAACACTTTCAAAAGCTAGAAGAAGGCCAGAAATAACTAAGATCAGAGCAGAACTGAAGGAAATAGAGACACAAAAAACCCTTCAAAAAATTAATGAATCCAGGAGCTGGTTTTTTGTAAAGATCAACAAAATTGATAGACCGCTAGCAAGACTAATAAACAAGAAAAGAGAGAAGAATCAAATACAAGCAATAAAAAATGAAAAAGAGGATATCACCACCGATCCCACAGAAATAAAATCTACCATTAGAGAATACTACAAACACCTCTATGCAAATAAACTAGAAAATCTAGAAGAAATGAATAAATTCCTCAACAAATACACCCTCCCAAGACTAAACCAGGAAGAAGTTGAATCTGTGAACAGGCCAATAACAGGCTCTGAAATTGTGGCAATAATCAATAGCTTACCAACCAAAAAGAGTCCAGGACCTGATGGATTCACAGCCGAATTCTACCAGAGGTACAAGGAGGAGCTGGTATCATTCCTTCTGAAACTATTCCAATCAATAGAAAAAGAGGGAATCCTCCCTAACACATTTTATGAGGCCAGCATCATCCTGATACCAAAGCCTGACAGAGACACAACCAAAAAAGAGAATTTCATACCAATATCCTCGATGAACATTGATGCAAAAATCCTCAATAAAACACTGGCAAACTGAATCCAGCAGCACATCAAAAAGCTTATACACCATGATCAAGTGGGCTTCATCCCTGGGATGCAAGGCTGGTTCAACATACGCAAATCAATAAATGTAATCCACCATATAGTCAGAACCAAAGACAAAAACCACATGATTATCTCAATAGATGCAGAAAAGGCCTTTGACAAAATTCAACAACTCTTCATGCTAAAAACTCTCAATAAATTAGGTATTGATGGGACATATCTCAAAATAATAAGAGCTATCTATGACAGACCCACAGCCTACATCATACTGAATGGGCAAAAACTGGAAGCACTCCCTTTGAAAACTGGCACAAGACAGGGATGCCCTCACTCATCACTCCTATTCAACATAGTGTTGGAAGTTCTGGCCAGGGCAGTCAGGTAGGAGAAGGAAATAAAAGGTATTCAATTAGGAAAAGAGGAAGGCAAATTGTCCCTGTTTGCAGATGACATGACTGTATATCTAGAAAACCCCATCGTCTCAGCCCAAAATCTCCTTAAGCTGATAAGCAACTTCAGCAAAGTCTCAGGATACAAAATCAATGTAGGAAAATCATAAGCATTCTTGTACACCAATCACAGACAAACAGAGAGCAAAATCATGAGTGAACTCCCATTCACAATTGCTTCAAAGAGAATAAAATACCTAGGAATCCAACTTACAAGGGATGTGATGGACCTCTTCAAGGAGAACTACAAACCACTGCTCAATGCAATAAAAGAGGATACAAACAAATGGAAGAACATTCCACACTCATGGGTTGGAAGAATCAATATCGTGAAAATGGCCATACTGCCCAAGGTGATTTATAGATTCAATGCCATCCCCATCAAACTACCAATGATTTTCTTCACAGAATTGGCAAAAAGTACTTTAAAGTTCATATGGAACGAAAAAAGTGCCCCTATCGCCAAGTCAATCCTAAGCCAAAAGAACAAAGCTGGAGGCATCACGCTACCTGACTTCAAACTATACTACAAGGCTACAGTAACCAAAACAGCATGGTACTGGTACCAAAACAGAGACATAGATCAATGGAACAGAACAGAGCCCTCAGAAATAATGCCACATATCTACAACTATCTGATCTTTGACAAACCTGACAAAAACAAGCAATGGGGAAAGGATTCCCTATTTAATAAATGGTGCTGGAAAAACTGGCTAGCCATATGGAGAAAGCTGAAACTGGATCACTTCATTACACCTTGTACAAAAATTAATTCGAGATGGATTAAAGACTTACATGTTAGACCTAAAACCATAAAAACCCTAGAAGAAAACCTAGGCAATACTATTCAGGGCACAGGCATGGGCAAGGACTTCATGTCTAAAACACCAAAAGCAATGGCAACCAAAGCCAAAATTGACAAATGAGATCTAATTAAACTAAAGAGCTTCTGCACAGCAAAAGAAACTACCATCAGAGTGAACAGGCAAGCTAGAAAATGAGAGAAAGTTTTCACAACCTACTCATCTGACAAAGGGCTAATATCCAGAATCTACAATGAACTCAAACAAACAACCCCATCAAAAAGTGGGCGAAGGACATGAACAGACACTTCTCAAAAGACATTTATGCAGCCAAAAAACACATGAAAAAATGCTCATCATCACTGGCCATCAGAGAAATGCAAATCAAAACCACAATGAGATACCATCTCACACCAGTTAGAATGGCCATCATTCAAAAGTCAGGAAACAAGAGGTGCTGGAGAGGATGTGGAGAAATAGGAACACTTTTACACTGTTGGTGGGACTGTAAACTAGTTCAACCATTGTGGAAGTCAGTGTGGCAATTCCTCCAGGATCTAGAACTAGAAATACCATTTGACCCAGCCATCCCATTACTGGGTATATACCCAAAGGACTATAAATCATGCTGTTATAAAGACACATGCACACGTATGGTTATTGCGGCACTATTCACAATAGCAAAGACTTGGAACCAACCCGAATGTCCAACAACGATAGACTGGATTAAGAAAATGTGGCATATATACACCATGGAATACTATGCAGCCATAAAACATGATGAGTTCATGTCCTTTGTAGGGACATGGATGAAGCTGGAAACCATCATTCTCAGTAAACTATCTCAAGGACAAAAAAACAAACACTGCATGTTCTCACTCATAGGTCGGAATTGAACAATGAGAACACATGGACACAGGAAGGGGAACATCACACTCTGGGGACTGTTGTGGGGTGTGGGGAAGGGGGAGGGATAGCATTAGGAGATATACCTAATGCTAAATGATGAGTTAATGGATGCAGCACACCAACATGGCACATGGATACATATGTAACAAACCTGCACATTGTGCACATGTACCCTAAAACTTAAAGTATAATAATAATAATAATAAAAAGAAAACAAAGGTTATTTACTTTAAAAAAATAAAATAAAAATAAAAAATATAAATACTAATTATTGTTGTAAAGAAAACTTTCATAAATGAGAATATAAAAAGTATATGTGGCTGAAAAGTTTAATATCAGCCATTGGCACACAGTGCTATCTAGAAATGACGCTGTTATCTACTCCACTAATTTGAAATATCAACGCAGAAGGCAAAGATAATTTTAACAAAAAAGCCAAAAATGTAAACATAAAATAGAAGGAGGTGAGATTCACAGCACATAAGGTGAGGAGGTGAGGTTCACAGCACATCTAATTCAAAAGGACTTTAGAGGTGAACTAGTTGAGTGGTTATCAGATTTATCTGATCATCAAAATCCCTGGAAACTTTTTTTCTTTTCAACTTTATTTTAGATACAGGGGATTCATGTGTAGATTTGTTACAGGGGAATCTTCTGTGAGGCTCACACATGTGATGAGATCCATACTCCAAACCTCACATACTGAGTATGGATCTCACAGGTAGTGAGCGTAGTACCTGATAGGTCGTTCTTAAACCAAGCTCCCTTTTCACCCTCTAGTAGTCCACAGTGTCTATTGTTACCATATTTATATTTATATGAGCTCAGTGTTTAACTCCTGATTATAAGTAAGAACATGCAGTACTTGGTTTTCTGTTCCTGAGTTAATTTGCTTAGGATTATGGCCTTCAGCTCTATCCATGTTGCTGCAAACAACATGATTTTATTCTTTTTTATAGCTGCATAGTATTCCATGGTGAATATTTACCATTTTTAAAAATCCAATCTATTATACTACTGATGGACACCTGGGTTGATTCCATGCCTTTGCTATTGTGAATAGTGCAGTGATGAATGTACAAGTCCATGTGTGTTTTTGGTAGAATGATCTATTTTCTACTGAATATATATGCAGTAAAAATGGCAAAAGAAAAAACACTCTACAAAATAGAGTGTTATGCCACCAAAAATGATAAAGTAAGGAGCTAAACTAAAATCCCTCTTCCATAAAGAAATGAAAAATTAACAAAAATTTACAGAGCCACAGTTTCCATATCCTGGAGATTAAAGAAAGGCTTACAGCAACCCAGGGAACATTTATTAAAGAAAAGTAGTTTGGTTCTTAACGTTAAATACTAAAAAGAGCCCGTTAGGTTGAAGTAAAAGTCCTGGACAGTAACTTGAATACATATGGAGAAACAAAGAGGACTAATAAAGGTAAAGGCATATGTAAAAGTAAAATACATAAATACATATTTTATTTGTAGTATTTTTTTCTCTTACCTGATTTAGAAGATAACTTCACAAAGAAACACCTACAAATCCACTTGTTGTTCAGCACAACATGTATAAAGATGTAATTTGTATGACAATAACAGCACGGAGAAAGGGGAAAAACAGAGCTATATGGAAGCAAAATTTTAAAAATATTATTGAAATTAAATAGATATCAATCCAAACTTGATTGATAAGGTGATAATTGTAAGCCCCAGGGAAACTACTGATACAAGATAATTAAAATGATATACTAGCAAACATATGTTTAACATGAAAGAAGACTATAATAAGAAATAGAGAAACATAAAAGATACAAGACATATAGAAACAAATAACAGATATTTGTTTCTATTATATATGTTATATACGAATTCAGAATTCATAATATATTATCAATAACATAATTTTTCAGTAAATAATGATATGCATAATATATTCAGTAAATAATGAATAAGCAGATGCCCTATCTTATTATTTACTGGATATATATTCATTAGAAAATAAATCATTCTACCATACTCAAATAATAAGTAGCAGATGCCCTATCTTATTATTAATGACTAAATGTAAATAGATTAAATACTTCAATTAAAAGGCAGATATAAGCAGAATGGATTGAAAACATGACTTATCTATATGACGCCTATAAAAAACTCACTTTTGATTCAAACATAAAAATAGGTTGCCAGAAGATTCATGAAAAAAATACATAGTATGCCAACAGCCATAAGCAAAAGAGAGTTGGAGTGGATATATCAACATCAGATAAAATGGACTTTATAACAAAACATCTTTTTATATATTTTTTATTATACTTTAAGTTTTAGGGTACATGTGCAAAACATGCAGGTTAGTTACATATGTATACATGTGCCATGTTGGTGTGCTGCACCCATTAAATCGTCATTTAACATTAGGTATATCTCCTAATGCTATCCCTCCCCCCTTCCCCCACCCCACAACAGGCCCCAGTGTGTGACGTTCCCCACCCTGTGTCCAAGTGTTCTAATTGTTCAATTCCCACCTATGAGTGAGAACATGCAGTGTTTGGTTTTTTTGTCCTTGTGATAGTTTAATAGAGAGAGAAGGACATTGTGTAATGATACAAGCATAAACCTATCAAGAAGATTAAACAATTTTGTACACATATGTGCATGTGTTTATTTATTTCATTAAATGGCAACAGAGTCCTAAAATACATAAAGAAAAAACTTACATAATTCAAGGCAGAAATAGACAGTTTGACAATAATAGAGAAAAATTTTAATACTTTTAGGTAGAGCACTAAGATAGAAGATCAGCAAGGAAAACTCTGTAAGTCACTTAGACTTAATGTATTTATAAAACACTCCACCAAACAACAGTAGAATACACAGTTTCTTCAAGTGCACATAGAACATTCTCTAGGATAGACCATATATTAGGCCCTAAACCAAGTCTCACTAAATTTAAAAGGATTAAAATCATGCAAACTATGTTTTCTGATTACAATGGAATGAAATTAGAGATCAGTAACACAATAAAACTTGAAAAATAAACAAATAGTGGAAGTTCAACAATACATTCCTAATATCCATAGGACCAAAGAAAGAATTACAAGGGAAATTATAAAATGCTTTAAGATGAAAATGAAAACACAGCATACCAAAACATATGTAAATGTTTGTGACTGTGGATTAGGCAACAATTTCTCTGATTTGACACCTAAAACAAAAGTAACCAAAGCAAAATAGATATTTAATTTTATGAAAATTAAAAACTGTTGAGGTTTAAATGACACAATCTAGAAAGTTCAAAGAAAACTCACCAAATGAAAAAAAATTGTGAACTTATGTCTGACATGGGTCTTGTATCCAGAATATATAAAGAACTCTCAAAAATAACAACTAAAAACAAATAACCCACTTAAAAATGGGCAATGGATTTGAATAGACTTTTCTCCAAACAAGACATGCACCTAAACTTAACCACATAATATTGCTCAACACCATTAGTCATTAATAAAATGGAAATTTAAACTACAATGATATACCAACTCACAACCATTAGGATAGCTGTAATTTAAAAAAGTGGAAGATAGCAAATGCTGTCAAAATTGTCAAGAAATTAATTTCCTCACCCATTGCTTGTAAGAATGTAAATTGGTGTAGCCACTCTGGAAATCTGTTTGGTAGTTCCCTAAAAAGTGAAACATATGCCCCAGAAATTCCAATTCTAGTCAGAGTTCATAGGTTTTTATTTCATTTCAGAGAAATAAGATGTTTATCCAAAAACTTGTACACAAGTATTCATAGCAGCAGAACTATCAACAATCAAAACTGGAAACCACCCAAATTCCCATCAACTGATGAATGAATAAACAAAATTTCTATATCCTTACAATGGAATATTACATAGCTATAAGAGAGAATACAGTATTGATACATGACATAACATGGATGAAACTTAAAAACAATGTGCAAAATTAAGGAAGCCAGACACATTATTATTTTCATATCACTTATTAGAAATGTCCAGAATAGACAATTCCAAAGAGTCAGAAAATAGTTTAATGGTATCCAAGGGCTGCATTTAGGGAGAATGGGAAGTAAATGCTAATGGTTACAGGGTTTCTTTTGGGGTTGTGGAAAATGTTTTACAGTTAGACAGTAGTGATAGCTGCATAACCTTGTTAACATGATAAAATTTACGGAATTGTACACTTTAAAAGGATAAATTTCATGGTAAATGAATTATAAATCATTTTAAAAGGAAATAAACAGTATTCATGATTTTTTTATTAAAAAAACAGTATGAACTTCCACTTCCAGCCATGAGGTACTACTGGATTTAATTTCCTTTCATAATCAACAAGAAAACTGGATAAAATATATCACTATATTGTGTTTAAGCATTAGTCTACATGCAACACAAGACTAAGATCCTTGAGAGAATAAAACATAAGATTAACATTATGATCAACCCAGTTTCCTGTGTGGAGGTTCTTTCTACATCTCAGGGCAGCAAATGTAATTCAAAGCAGAGCACAACTGACTTGATAAGTTAGAATACAGAAAATGGAGCTCAGAGAGTTGGCGATGGCCAAAATCTACATCCAGGACAAAAAGCACAATTGACCTGATGAGTTAGAATACAGAAAATGGAGCTCAGAGGGTTGGCGATGGCCGAAATCTACATCCAGGACAAGAAGCACAACTGACTTGATGAGTTAGAATACAGAAAATGGAGTTCAGAGAGTTGGCGATGGCCAAAATCTACATCCAGGACAACAAGCACAATTGACTTGATGAGTTAGAATACAGAAAATGGAGCTCAGAGAGCTGGCGATGGCTGAAACCTACATCCAGGACAAGAAGCACAACTGACTTGATGAGTTGGAATACAGAAAATGGAGCTCAGAGGGTTGGCGATGGCTGAAATCTACATCCAGGACGAGAAGCACAGTTGACTTGATGAGTTAGAATACAGAAAATGGAGCTCAGGGAGTTGGCAATGGCCAAAATCTACATCCAGGACAACAACAACAACAACAGCAACAACAACAAAACAGAAAAATTACATAGAAAAATCTCTCCAGAAGTTTCTATGGGGCCCACTTGAGTTGTTATTGAATAGTAAGATGAGTACACAAAGGCTAAAGCTTCTAAAATCTAGGAAAAATTTTGTAGAGCTATAAGCTGAACTGTGTGAGTTTACTCAGGAGACATATGATGTCTGATTAGCCAGAGAAGACAGTCTTTTAAAAATACCCAAGACTGGCCAGGCGCGGTGGCTCATGCCTATAATCCTAGCAGTTTGGGAGGCCGAGGCAGGTGGATCACCTGAGATTGGGAGTTCCAGACCAGCCTGACCAACATAAAGAAAACCTGTCTCTACTAAGAATACAAAATTAGCCAGGCTTGGTGGCAGATGCCTGTAATCCCAGCTACTTGGGAGGCTGAGGCAGGAGAATGGATTGAATCTGGGAGGTGGAGGTTGTGGTGAGCCGAGATCGCACCATTGCACTCCAGCTGGGGCAACAAGAGTGAAAACTCCATCTCAATAAATAAAATTAAATAAAATTATTAAATTAAATTAAATTAAATTAAATTAAATTAAATTAAATTAAATTAAAAAATAAAATACAATAAAAATACCCAAGATCTTAGTTGATCCTGGGCAATTCCTTAAATATCAGATAATTCCTTAATACTAAGGCTAAAGTAGCTTAGAGAAGCCTACTCTAAACCCATACTAAAATATTTAAAAATAAAATGACACAATTAGCTTAGCCCACAAGTAACTTTGCAACTGAACAGACTACTACTTTTGAATAAAAAAAGAATCCAGCACTCAGAAATATTTTTACTGTCCACCATTAATAAATGTAATAAAGCATAAAAATATGCATCATAATGAGTAGAATTGGAAACTGATTCAAATAAGTCCAGAAATTATCAAGATGTGGAAATTAGAATAAAATAACTTTAAGAGAGATGTCATAAATATGCTCAAGTATATAAATAAAAAATATAAACAGAATGAAGAGAGGAATGGAATATATTAACAACATCAAGATTTCGTGAGGTGAAAAATGTTGGACACCACAAAGGAAATTATCAGTAAATCAGAAGACACAGCAATAGAAAATCTCTAAACCAAAGTACAGAGACAAAAATATGAAAGGAAAAATTGAACAGAGTCACAGCAATATGCAAGAGAATGCCAACTGGCCTAACACATATGTAACTGGAGTTCCAGAGGAAAGGATAAAAGGAATGTATAGAAAAAAATATATTTAAAAATGGGGACAAAAATGTTCTGAATTTTATTGAAAGTTACAAAAAAAAAAAGTCAAGAAGTTCTACCAACCTCAAGCAAGATAAATCAAAAGAAAATCACAAGAAGACATATCACAATTCATATGGGAAACTTGTCATACAGAAAATATCTTACAGTAGCCATGGATAAAAGAACAACCATATACTGAAAAACCAGGATTCAAATAACTGAATACTTATTATTATAAAACAGGATTCGAATTGTTAAAAAACAGAATGAAAACAACAGAGTCAACACAATCATTTAAGTATGAAAAATATTCTTCAAAATGAAAGTGAAATGATGACTTTGTAAGTCAAACAAAAGTAAGACATATCATGGTTGATATAATTCTACTACAAAAATGGAAAGCAAGGGAAGTCCCAAATTTAAAAATAGTAGCAAGGTAGTAGATATAAACCCAACATATCATTTACATTATATGTAAATAGTATAAGAAGTCTACTAAAAGGCAGACATTACTAGAATGAACAATACAAGCAAGAGCCAACTATTTGCTGCCTACCATGAATCCACTTTAAATATAAAGACACAGACTACTTAAACATAAAAAGTGAACAAAGATATACAATACAATGCAAATAGTAATTATAAAGGAGCTAAAGCAGTCATATCAATATCTGACTCTGTAGATTTTAGAAGAAAAAATATAATCAAAAGTAAAGAGAAGAATGCCATATGATAAGGGGCTTAATCAGGCATGAAGACACACCAGTCCTAATCTATTTGCACCTAATTTCAGAGTTTAAAATAGATAGAATCAAATATTTCTTCCTATCAAATCATATCTTCTACGTGACTTGAAAAATAACATAAACATAAAAACCTACAAAAAATGTTTATAGCAGTTTTATTCATAATCACCAAAAACCAGAGAAAAAGCAACCAAGAAGTCCTTCAATATACAAATGGCTACACAAACTGTGGTAGAAATACAATGGGACACTATTCCATATAAAAAAGAATGAACTATTAATCCATGCAACAACAAGAATGAATCTTGAATGTATATTGCTAAATGAAAGAAGACAGTTGAAAAGGCTACACATTGTACAATTTCATTTGTCTCCTGTTCTGGAAAAGGCAAATCTGTAGGCATGGAAAACAGAAGAATGGTTTCCAGGTGTTTAAGGAGGGGAAGTGGTTATCTGTAAAGGGGGTGCACAGGGGAGTTTTTATCATGACACATCTGGACTATGGTACTAGAGTCTTGAGTTTTGTGTTATGAATCTGGAGTCCCATTAATGCTCAAATTCTTTATTTGAACTCAGAAGTATAAATGTTTGCAAAATTATTTGGAGTGTCTTTACTAGAATCTACTCTGTAGGATACAGCATTTCTATTGTATTAATAAAGCAGATTTCACTTTTTTACTGTAGAATCCTTGCCTTTCTTAGAAACCAAGCATATAGCTCTTGTGAAGCTGTCAAAATGCCAAGGTGTTTGCCATGTAATATGCACAGTCACATGATGACTCCCCATCCATTTTTGACACTCCCAATAGTGCTTTTCTAAAGCTCTTCGGAAGCATAAAGAATTAGCTAACAAAATTACTCATTGCTTTTTAAAAAAAGTGTTACATCTCTTACAGAGCAAAGCATTTCCATTAGGCCTGCTGCTTCTTCCATTTGTGAAATCCTCAAGGTGATGCACTATAATTCTTGTGGGCAAACAAATTGTCTCACATAATTATCCCCTATTAAGGTGATTTCTGCTATCAAAACTCTCCTCTGGGTCTCTTGCTTACTACAGTCCAGTGATGTCAAATTCCTAATTAGTTTGTAATAATCGTGATGGCTTTTCTTATATCAGTGTGCTGAGTATACTGATACCTCAGAGTGTGAAGGGTGAAGACTGACGTCTGGAAAGACATGGGTTCTCTTTGTCCCTCATCCAATGGCTCCCAGTGAATACTGTTTTCCTGGGTAGGTGCTGATATTTTAAGGCCAAGGACAGAGATTGAGTCAGAACAGAGAACAGAGACCAGAGACAATTATCCTCCATATTGTTTTAAATTAAACTTTGAATATTCTGTGCCCATTTTACCTATTTACTGTTGTCCCAATACCTAACTCTGAAGAGTGATTGCTGCATTACTTTACTAAAACCAGGTGTTTTACCCTTTTGATTGGATATACTTTAATTTCAATATAATATTTTATAATTATTCTTATCTTTGAATTGACACTCATTTTGGATCATGTTTTTCAAAAACTGGAGACTGCGTTTGGGAGAGGGAATTCTACTCTTTTTTGAGGAAACACAGAGCACCTGAGAAGGTATGTAATTTTCTTACAATTGTAAAGTTATTTAGTGAAAGATAGAATTGGAAAATATATTTTCTATATCCTGGCTAATACATGTATTTAATTTTTAAAAATTAATATATCCTTTTACCTCAATAACTTTTAGGATACAAGCGGTTTTTGTTTACATTGATAAATTATATAGTAGTGAAGTATACAATTTTTTGTGCACCTATCACCCACAAACACAAGTAGTGTACATAGTATTCAATATGGCTAATACATTTTTGATAGTCCGTAAGTCTTTGGACAGCATCCATTGATTTGAACTTCAGGTTCTTAAAGCTTATAGTTTAGAATGGTCCTTGTTAATCTATGACTAGAAAGTAGTAATATAAACACTAAGGAAATTCAACATTTCTTGCTGGATATATATTCTATTTGTGAACAAAAGCATATCCCATGTATAATTCCTTAAAATATATCTTAAAATATTACTACTATTAGGGTAAATTCATTATAACACTACTGCACAAGATGTTTGATTTAGTTGTGTAATGATTATATATATATATATATATATATTACATCTGTGAGAAGCAAGTAAAAAGTCACCTACACTTTGAATCAAGTGAAAATCAGATGAAAGAAAACCCTAAATCTTCCCTGATGAAATTTTTGATAAAATGATGCAATATTCCTACTACTTCAGAGTCTTTACAGATCCCAAATCATATAAAAATCACTATTATTGATTCCTTAAACATTCTCCAGTTTTATAGACACAGTGAGGCTGAATCCTTTGCAAAATTGTGAAGCAGAAGATTTTGTTTTCAGCATTTCTTCTTTTCAGTCTACTCTTTTTCTCCTTTCAGATTCCTGACTGCTCCAAATGCTCCTCTAGTTGCTTAAGACTTAGATTAAGATACAGCATCCAGACCTGTCTCACCTCGTTGAAGACAACTCAGCTACAGACACCCTGAATCCACTTCTGTCTTATTTGGAAGTAAATTCTTTATGACTTATCTTCTGAGGAATTGTTCTGTTTTCTTAGGAGATGTGGAAGTAACAACGAAATTCTTCCCAAGCATTAATGACTATAATTTATAGGATAGCTCCACACTTTCCATTTCACCTTAGGTATGTGAAAGTGTTTTGTCAGCATCCTTCTGAAGACCATGCACTAGCATTTGTCTCCAATATAGTCTGTAATAGAGAGACTGCTATTTCTCTGATCTGCATTTGGAGTGGGAGAGTCAGGGGAACAGCAATATTGGCAAGTTTGTGAAAGATACCTATTTGAACTGGTAGAGTTTGGTGGCCCCTGTAAATGATACCTATTTATTTCACTTCATCTATAGTCATAATATCTGAGATAGAAATATTGAGGCAAGATTCATTTGACAGAATTTAAAATAGGAGGGAACTGAGGTTTGCCAAGCACAGCCCTGTATACATGCATTAATCCATCTTCAAATTTTCAAGAATTTTTTTTAAGAAAGGTCTTTTTTTTTTTTATACTTTAGGTTTTAGGGTACATGTGCACAATGTGCAGGTTTGTTACATATGTATCCATGTGCCATGTTGATTTCCTGCACCCATTAACTCGTCATTTAGCAATAGGTATATCTCCTAATGCTGTCCCTCCCCCATCCCCCCACCCCACGACAGTCCCCGGAATGTGATGTTCCCCTTCCTGTGTCCATGAGTTCTCATTGTTCAATTCCCACCTATGAGTGAGAACATGCGGTGTTTGTTTTTTTGTCCTTGCGATAGTTTACTGAGAATGATGTTTTCCAGTTTCATCCATGTCCCTACAAAGGACACGAACTCATCATTTTTTATGGCTGCATAGTATTCCATGGTGTATATGTGCCACATTTTCTTAATCCAGTCCAGCGTTGTTGGACATTTGGGTTGGTTCCAACTCTTTGCTATTGTGAATAGTGCCGCAATAAACATATGTGTGCATGTGTCTTTATAGCAGCATGATTTATAGACCTTTGGGTATATACCCAGTAATGGGATGGCTGGGTCAAATGGTATTTCTAGTTCTAGATCCCTGAGGAATCGCCACACTGACTTCCACAATGGTTGAACTAGTTTACAGTCCCACCAACAGTGTAAAAGTGTTCCCATTTCTCCACATCCTCTCCAGCACCTGTTGTTTCCTGCTTTTTTAGTGATGGCCATTCTAACTGGTGTGAGATGGTATCTCACTGTGGTTTTGATTTGCATTTCTCTGATGGCCAGTGATGATGAGCATTTCTTCATGTGTTTTTTGGCTGCATAAATGTCAAGAAAAAAACAAACAACCCCATCAAAAAGTGGGCAAAGGACATGAACAAACACTTCTCAAAAGAAGACATTTATGCAGACAAGAAAGGTCTTTACATAAACACATCTACTTATTGGAAACTCATTCTTGTGTGAGACAGACCACATAATGTAAATTTATGAAAAAATATTTACTTCTTCTAAACTAAAATAATACATTACTAAGGATGCATACATATACTTAGTCACTACAGTTGGTTAAAGAATTTTCATTTACATAATTTTTTAAGAAATATTTTTAGTGTCTCTTTGAGGTTAATAGTCTCAAGATTTAATATTTGATGATAATAGTCCCTGAATGGCTAAAGGAACTGCTCAGCTTCACACAGTTACCCAATGATACAACATAGAACATTTAAAAATAATAGCTTTGTTTTCACTACAGTACAGCGATTTTACTGGGAATAAAAAGACAGTCCATTTTATCTAATAGGGAATGTACTGGGGGTAAAGGGAAGTGAATTCATCAGCTTGTCTAAATAAACAAAGGGTTATTAATATTATCAAATGATTTTTAGGGAGACAAGTTATAAACCTAACTGCTTTATCACCAGTGCATAGCACAGTGCCTGGGGGAAAGCAGGTATTTAAATTTATATGAAGTAAGTGAACTAAAAAAGAATGGATTTAGGTAAGAAACAGGTTTAGAGCTCCTGTGTTCCACCACTTTCATCTTATATACTAAGAAAGTTCTTGATTGAATCAATCTGCCCAATGTTTTTCTCCATGAAAAACAGGGTCTTTTCTTTTTCTGAGCACCTGAAGAAGCCGATGAAAATGGAAAAATAGAGCTCTGCAGAAGAGTCAGAAAAGCTATCGGGAGGATGATTCCTATGACTGTCTTTCACACAGTTGGATTATGTGTCTTAGCCTAAAGACACCAGGAAGTTTCTGTGCTCAGAAATGCCTCCTGATGCCCCTCTCTGCTATAGCACCGGAGGGTCTCCCTAGGACACTCATTCCTTGTGCTTTTGGCTTTGCTCTTTCTGATGGAGTGCCTACGAACTCCTATTCACTGATTTTGTTAGATTTTACTTCTATTCATGCCTTAGGGATTCAATGCAGTATTTATGTCACAGGATTGAAGGGTCAAGACTTCTGGGAAGTGAGAAGAAAGAGAGATTTGTATAATTTTTTTCTGTAGCCTGCTTTACCTTCAAGCTCCACTTGTTAAACTCTTCTAAAAAGCCTAGAGCCATAGTTTTGATATAATCTGTGATAAGACAAGAGTCCTCCCTTATCCATGGTTTTGTTTTCAGCAGTTTCAGTTACCTCAGTTCAACTGTGGTCCAAAAATATTAACCTATTTTGAGAGCGAGAGACAGAAAAAAAAGAAACACATTCACAAAAATGTTATTACAGTGTATTGTTATAATTTTTTATTTTGTTAGTTATTACTGTTCATCTCTCACTGCACCTAATTTATAAATTAAACTTTATCTCAGGTATGCATGTATAGGAAAAATATAGCTTATATAGGGTTCAGTACTATCAGTGGTTTCAAGCATCCACTGGTGGTTTTGGAACACATCATCTGCAAATAAGGGAGAAAATTTGTATTTATTTTTGGGAGAATTGGAGATTTGAAATACAGAGGTGAGTCTAAATTTGGTTTCTGGGAGTTAAAATTATTATATCACATGTTCTGTTCTTATAAATAAACCCTCCAGTCTAACCCAAAGAGAGACTAAGCAATTTGCAGCTACAATCTAAGAAGACATTAGTATCAAAAATTGCAAGTGGTTAGAAATGAGTAAAATAAAAGACATCCTCTCCCAAGATCTGATTAAGATGTAGAGAAAGCTTCTTCAAAATCAGATAATATAACGCTCCTTTAAAATTCACATTTTATTTTTTCTTATTTACCATAAAACTTTTCTAAGTTCTAAATAGCTTCTACACATAACAATAACATAAAAGGAAGAAAGTTCTGATAACATAGAATATAGAGTAACTGAGTAGAAAAGAGAAAGCATTTTTTTTCCTGGTCTGAATCCCTTAGTAATAAGTAATATAACTTATTAGTTATATTAGTATTTATAGTAAGCAATATAACTTAGAAGTTTTTAAGCCACATCAAATCAAATGAAATATCAATCATAGCTCAATAAAGTGTCTATGGTGAGTAACACCAATGGCTAAGTTTTTTTTATACATAATTAAAAAGAAATTATTTATAATTGTCTTTCTAGAGATTGGGTATTAATAAGGAAAAAACACTAAAACACTAAGGATTGGTTAGAACAACACCATTTTTAAGGTATTGATTTATTATTAATAAAATTACAAGGATTTTAATTTTTTAACTCAAAAGTCCAACTGTTATTGCATCTCATTGCATTCAGCTTTCTCTCCCCTTTGAAAAGGGCTGAGATAATAATTGTCTCCTTTAACTTTTTCGTCACCTACTGTAACCTTTTTCCTCAGGTTTTTTTTTATTATTATTATACCTTAAGTTTTAGGGTACATGTGCACAACATACAAGTTTGTGACATGTGTATACATGTGCCATGTTGGTGTGCTGCACCCATTAACTTGTCATTTAGCATTAGGTATATCTCCTAATGCTATCCCTCCCCCCTCCCCCACTCATAACAGGCCCGGGTGTGTGATGTTCACCTTCCTGTGTCCATGTGTTCTCATTGATCAATTCCCACCTATGAGTGAGAACATACAGTGTTTGGTTTTTTGTCCTTGTGATAGTTTGCTGAGAATGATGGTTTCCAGTTTCATCCATGTCCCTACAAAGGACATGAACTCATCATTTTTTATGGCTGCATAGTATTCCATGATGTATATGTGCCACATTTTCTTAATCCAGTCTATCACTGTTGGACATTTGGGTTGGTTCCGAGTCTTTGCTATTATGAATAGTGCCGCTATAAACATACATGAGCATGTCTCTTTATAGCAGCATGATTTATAATCCTTTGGGTATATACCCAGTAATGGGATGGCTGGGTCAAATGGTATTTCTAGTTCTAGATCCTTGAGGAATTGTCACACTGACTTCCACAATGGTTGAACTAGTTTACAGTCCCACCAACAGTGTAAAAGTGTTCCTATTTCTCCACATCCTCTCCAGCACCTGTTGTTTCCTGACTTTTTAATGATGGCCATTGAACTGGTGTGAGATGGTACCTCATTGTGGTTTTGATTTGCATTTCAATGATGGCCCGTGATGATGAACCTTTTTCCATGTGTTTTTTGGCTGCATAAATGTCTTCTTTTGACAACTGTCTGTTCATATCCTTTGCCCACTTTTTGATGGGGTTGTTTGTTTTTTTCTTGTAAATTTGTTTGAGTTCATTGTAGATTCTGGATATCAGCCCTTTGTCAGATGAGTAGGTTGCAAAAATTTTCTCCCGTTCTGTAGGTTGCCTGTTCACTCTGATGGTAGTTTCTTTTGCTGTGCAGAAGCTCTTTAGTTTAATTAGATCTCATTTGTCAATTTTGGCTTTTGTTGCCATTGCTTTTGGTGTTTTAGACATGAAGTCCTTGCCCTTGCCTATGTCCTGAATGGTATTGCCTAGGTTTTCTTCTAGGGTTTTTATGATTTTAGATCCAACATGTAAGTCTTTAATCCATCTGGAATTAATTTTTGTATAAGGTGTAAGGAAGTGATCCTGTTTCAGCTTTCTCCATATGGCTAGCCAGTTTTCCCAGCACCATTTATTAAATAGGGAATCCTTTCCCCATTGCTTGTTTTTGTCAGGTTTGTCAAAGATCAGATGGTCGTAGATATGTGACATTATTTCTGAGTGCTCTGCTCTGTTCCATTGGTCTATATCTCTGTTTTGGTGCCAGTACTATGCTGTTTTGCTTACTGTAGACTTGCAGTATAGTTTGAAGTCAGGTAGCATGATGCCTATGGCTTTGTTCTTTTGGCTTAGGATTGACTTGGCAATGAGGGCTCTTTTTTGGTTCCATATGAACTTTAAAGTAGTTTTTTCCAACTCTGTGAAGAAAGTCATTGGTAGCTTGATGGGGATGGCATTGAATCTATAAATTACCTTGGGCAGTATGGCCATTTTCACGATATTGATTCTTCCTACCCATGAGCATGGAATGTTCTTCCATTTGTTTGTATCCTCTTTTATTTCATTGAGCAGTGGTTTGTAGTTCTCCTTGAAGAGGTCCTTCACGTCCCTTGTAAGTTGTATTCCTAGGTATTTTATTGTCTTTGAAGCAATTGTGAATGGGAGTTCACTCATGATTTGGCTCTCTGTTTGTCTGTGATTGGTGTCCAAGAATGCTTGTGATTTTCCTACATTGATTTTGTATCCTGAGACTTTGCTGAAGTTGCCTATCAGCTTAAGGAGATTTTGGGATGGACGGTGGGGTTTTCTAGATATACAATCATGACATCTGCAAACAGGGACAGTTTGACTTCCTCTTTTCCTAATTGAGTGCCCTTTGTTTCCTTCTCCTGCCTGATTGCCCTGGCCAGAACTTCCAACACTATGTTGAATAGGAGTGGTGAGAGAGGGCATCCCTGTCTTGTGCCAGTTTTCAAAGGGAATGCTTCCAGTTTTTGTCCATTCAGTATGATATTGGCTGTGGGTTTGTCATAGGTAGCTCTGATTATTTTGAGATATGCCCCATCAATACCTAATTTATTGAGAGTTTTTAGCACGAAGTGTTGTTGAATTTTGTCAAAGGCCTTTTCTGCATCTATTGAGATAATCATGTGGTTTTTGTCTTTGGTTCTGTTTATATGCTGGATTATGTTTATTGATTTTCATATGTTGAACCAGCCTTGCATCCCAGGGATGAAGCCCACTTGATCATGGTGGATAAGCTTTTTGATGTGCTGCTGGATTCGGTTTGCCAGTATTTTATTGAGGATTTTTGCATCATTGTTCATCAGGGATATTGGTCTAAAATTCTCTTTTTTGGTTCTGTCTCTGCCAGGCTTTGGTATCAGGATGATGCTGGCCTCATAAAATGAGTCAGGGAGGATTCCTTCTTTTTCTATTGATTGGAATAGTTTCAGAAGGAATGGTACCAGCTCCTCCTTGTACCTCTGGTAGAATTCGGCTGTGAATCCATCTGGTCCTGGACTTTTTTTGGTTGGTAAGTTATTAATTATTGCCTCAATTTCAGAGCCTGATATTGGTCTATTCAGAGATTCAAGTTCTTCCTGGTTTAGTCTTGGGAGGGTGTATGTGTCAAGGAATTTATCCATTTCTTCTAGATTTTCTAGTTTATTTGTGTAGAGGTGTTTATACTATTCTCTGATGGTAGATTGTATTTCTGTGGGATTGGTGGTGATATCCCCTTTATCATTTTTTATTGTGTCTATTTGATTCTTCTCTCTTTTCTTCTGTATTAGTCTTGCTAACAGTCTATCAATTTTGTTGATCATTTCAAAAGACCAGGTCCTGGATTCATTGACTTTTTTTATTATTATACTTTAGGTTTTAGGGTATATGTGCACAATGTGCAGGTTTGTTACATATGTATCCATGTGACATGTTGGTTTGCTGCACCCATTAACTCATCATTTAGCATTAGGTGTATCTCCTAATGCTGTCCCTCCCCTCTCCCGCCATCCCACAACAGTCCCCTGAGTGTGATGTTCCCCTTCCTGTGTCCATGAGTTCTCATTGTTCAATTCCCACCTATGAGTGAGAACATGCGGTGTCTGGTTTTTTTCCCTTGTGATAGTTTACTGAGAATGATGTTTTCCAGTTTCATCCATGTCCCTACAAAGGACATGAACTCATCATTTTTTATGGCTGTATAGTATTCCATGGTGTATATGTCCCATATTTTCTTAATCCAGTCTATCACTGTTGGACGTTTGGGTTGGTTCCAAGTCTTTGCTATTGTGAGTAGTGCCGCAATAAACACACATGTGCATGTGTCTTTATAGCAGCATGATTTATAATCCTTTGTGTATATACCCAGTAATGGGATGGCTGGGTCAAATGGTATTTCTAGTTCTAGATCCCTGAGGAATCGCCATACTGACTTCCACAATGGTTGAACTAGTTTACAGTCCCACCAACAGTGTAAAAGTGTTCCTATTTTTCCACATCCTCTCCAGCACCTGTTGTTTCCTGACATTTAAATGATGGCCATTCTAACTGGTGTGAGATGGTATCTCATTGTGGTTTTGATTTGCATTTCTCTGATGGCCAGTGATGATGAGCATTTTTTCATGTGTTTTTTGGCTGCATGAATGTCTTCTTTTGAGAAGTGTCTGTTCATGTCTTTTAATGAAGTGCTTTTTGTGTCTCTTTTTCCTTCATTTCTGCTCTGATCTTAGTTATTTCTTGCCTTCTGCTAGCTTTTGAATGTGCTTTCTCTTGCATCTCTATTTCTTTTAATTGTGATGTTAGGGTGTCAATTTTGGATCTTTCCTGCTTTCTCTTGTGGGCATTTAGTGCTATAAATTTCCCTCTACACACTGCTTTGAATGTGTCTCAGAGATTCTGGTATGTTGTGTCTTTGTTCTCATTGGTTTCAAAGAACATCTTTATTTCTGCCTTCATTTCGTTATGTACCCAGTAGTCATTCAGGAGCAGGTTGTTCAGTTTCCATGTAGTTGAGCGGTTTTGAGTGATTTTCTTAATCCTGAGTTCTAGTTTGATTGCACTGTGGTCTGAGAGACAGTTTGTTATAATTTCTGTCTTTGACATTTGCTGAGGAGTGCTTTACTTCCAACTATGTGGTCAATTTTGGAAAGGGTGTGGTGTGGTGCTGAAAAGAATGTATATTCTTGATTTGGGGTGGAGAGTTCTGTAGATGCCTATTAGGTCCACTTGGTGCAGAGCTGAGTTCAATTCCTGGGTATCCTTGTTAACTTCCTGTCTCATTGATCTGTCTAATGTTGACAGTGGGGTGTTAAAGTCTCCCATTATTATTGTGTGGGAGTCTAAGTCTCTTTGTAGGTCACTAAGGACTTGCTTTATGAAACTGGGTGCTCCTGTATTGTGTACATATTATTTAGGATAGTTAGCTCTTCTTGTTGAATTGATCCCTTTACCATTATGTAACGGCCTTCTTTGTCTCTTTTGATCTTTGTTGGTTTAAAGTCTGTTTTATCTGAGACTAGGATTGCAACCCTTGCCTTTTTTTGTTTTTCATTTGCTTGGTAGATCTTCCTCCATCCCTTTATTTTGAGCCTATGTGTGTCTCTGCAGGTGAGATGGGTTTCCTGAGTACAGCACACTGATGGGTCTTGACTCTTTTATCCAATTTGCCAGTCTGTGACCCATGGCTAAGGTTGAAGAAGCTTCATAGCTTCAGGGATTAATTGAAAGGAACCAGTGTGCTAGATTTCATGATAAAGTAGAACTCCATGAAGAGCTGAATCATAAAAGAGTTCCAATAATGTTGGGGCCTTTCAATTTTGCCAGGGTTTTGTACTTTAGTTTATATAATTTTTCACTGTAGAGAAGAAATAAGGTATAATCACTTAAGGCAATGATTTCTCCTGTGAGCTCTATTACACAAATCTAATGCTGTCTCTCTTTCTCTCTGGTTTTAATTTTCATAATTATGCAACTTATGTATACAAAAGTGAAAAAAGCAAAAGTTCATATTTCAGTAAGTTTTCATAAAGTAAACACTCCCATGTAACTGTCAACCACATCAAGAAAGAATATTAGCAGCACTTCAGAAGCCCCTCCCATGACCACATCTTGTCCCTTAAGGATAACTGCTAGGAGGTTTTTCTACACCTTAGTTTGACATTTTTGAACTTCATTTAAATAGACCAATACAGTGTATACTCTTCTGTGTCTAACTTTTTTAGTCATCAAGTTTGTGAAATTATCTTCCTCTGTGGCAGATGTTCAAAAAAACTTTATATCATTTACTTTAGAAAAATTGGTTTAGATTTTGTCTCTGTAGATTTTTAGACTGGATTTCTGTAGTGTCACAAAAACTTCAGATGCTCAAATTCATTTTTAAATTGTCAATTTTATTTCTTAAATTAATGTATTTAGATAGCCCAGCTGGTTGAACATCTCTTTGACAACTCTCTCCTTTAACCCCGTCTTCCATACTTACCTGTACTAGCTGTATAATTTGTAATAACTCATGAAAACCCAGACACATACATAGGAATAGGAATTGGAATTCTGAAAAGTTTAAGTGTAATTGGAAAGTCAAACTCATGCTCACTTCATTAACTGATCTCTCTTTCTCTCCTATTCAGGTAGCTGAAATTAAGTCCCTTCCAAAATCAATGAATGAGACAAATCATTCTCGGGTGACAGAATTTGTGTTGCTGGGATTGTCTAGTTCAAGGGAGCTCCAACCTTTCTTGTTTCTTATATTTTCACTACTTTATCTAGCAATTCTGTTGGGCAACTTTCTCATCATCCTCACTGTGACCTCAGATTCCCGCCTTCACACCCCCATGTACTTTCTGCTTGCAAACCTGTCATTAATAGACGTATGTGTTGCGACTTTTGCTACCCCTAAAATGATTGCAGACTTTCTGGTTGAGTTCAAGACTATTTCTTTTGATGCCTGCCTGGCCCAGATTTTCTTTGTTCATCTCTTCACTGGCAGTGAAATGGTGCTCCTAGTTTCCATGGCCTACGACCGTTATGTTGCTATATGCAAACCTCTCCACTACATGACAATCATGAGCCGCCGTGTATGTGTTGTGCTCGTCCTCATTTCCTGGTTTGTGGGCTTCATCCATACTACCAGCCAGTTGGCCTTCACTGTTAATCTGCCATTTTGTGGTCCTAATAAGGTAGATAGTTTTTTCTGTGACCTTCCTCTAGTGACCAAGTTAGCCTGCATAGACACTTATGTTGTCAGCTTACTAATAGTTGCAGATAGTGGCTTTCTTTCTCTGAGTTCCTTTCTCCTCTTGGTTGTCTCCTACACTGTAATACTTGCTACAGTTAGGAATCGCTCCTCTGCAAGCATGGCAAAGGCCCGCTCCACATTGACTGCTCACATCACTGTGGTCACTTTATTCTTTGGACCGTGCATTTTCATCTATGTGTGGCCCTTCAGCAGTTACTCAGTTGACAAAGTCCTTGCTGTATTCTACACCATCTTCACGCCTATTTTAAACCCTGTAATCTACACGCTAAGAAACAAAGAAGTGAAGGCAGCTATGTCAAAACTGAAGAGTCGGTATCTGAAGCCTGGTCAGGTTTCTGTAGTCATAAGAAATGTTTTTTTCTAGAGACAAAGTAAACTTATGAGACTGTTTCCACTTTAGCCCTGTCTCCATACACTTACAAATGGATTCACTGTAATCTTAAGGCAAATCAACTTGGCCTGTGGGAAAGGTGAGTTGATTGATTTGAAGCAAACTGTAATGATAATAAAAACTCATGAAATAAACTTTAGTGATTTTAATATTCTTTCTCTATTGTAGGTTTTTTAATTTTCTCCTTTGTATTCTTTATTTTAAAACTTCTTAAGATATGGACTTTGATGACATTGAGAAAATGACATTGCCTTATAAATGGTTAATATACTGTTATGTCTCCCTTTGAAAACAGTACTACTCACACCAACTTTGGAGTAATGATAGGTGCATATCTCCAAGCCACAGAGATAATAGATCTATTTATAAGTATATGATATGTGATATACAACATGTGATCTAGATATGAGTACATTTTATACTGCACTATATATCTGATAGCACATGAAGACACATCTATGAATGGTGTGAAAGATACAGTAAAATGTAAAACGGCATGACTACCCAGCAGAAGGCATTTACATTCAACTCTTTCACAAACCCTTTGTCACAGTGGCTGCTTAATATATGTTGTTCATGAAAAGCAATCACCTGAACAAATTTATTTACTGGTGTGTTTTGTATTGGCCTATATTAACTTCTGTTTAATACTGATAAAATAATCTGGGTTACCGAAGATGAGTTATAATTCTCTACCACTTATCTTCATGATAGTAGGAGTCTGAATCTTAGTATAAAATATTTTCCCCCTAGATTTTTATGATCTTATCTTCTTAGAGTATTTTTATATTAGTATTTGGTAGATATTATAATTTTTCTATGTGGACTTTTTAATTCAGTTGACATTTCATTTTTAAATTGCCCACTGTAGGCTCTGAAAATGACAGAACCCTATTTCAAGACCTTAGAGTTCATCATAAATTTACTCCTCCTTGATCACTTACAAGACCAAGATTTTTGGGGATTCATCACTACAGGCTATTTTAGGCTTTTCCTCTTTTATAGCATTCAAGGCTATTTCTATATTTTTTTTACTGGGTTCTAGTCACAGTCTGGTATAATGTTAACTGATTGTTTTCCAGACTCAGTCTTTAGAGTCTCCTAAAGTGATTCAATAAGTCTTATTAGCGAAGGGGAAAAAAAGTTTCTGAGCCAAAGTGTTCCGAGTTATTTAAGAAATAACAAAATGAAAATAAAACAAATGTTCATTAACATTGAAATATGAGAAAAAAATTAAATACAAAAAAGTATAAGTAAAAAAAGTAAGTATAAAAAAGTAGTAAAACTTTTTACAATAATACACTTCCAAAATTTTACAATATTTTTGCATATTCTAATTTTCTGCATAAAACAAATGACATATTTTGGTACTAGTACTAATTACAACTGAGTTAACATTGTACAACAAGAAATGTAGTAATAGTTTTACATCTTTTTAAGCTTTAAAATATCTCTAGGATATATTTATTCCTTTCATTTTACATATAAAAATAAGGTAAAGAAGCATTAAGAATATGGTGCAATATTATAAAGCTAGAAAATAGCAGAATGGATTTCCTATGCAGGTTTTGTGGTGTTTTGTTTTTTTGGTTTCTTTGACCCTGATGGCACACTTTTTAAGTGCATTACTGCTTATAGTAATACATTTACTGTGTATTATAGTTGGAGTACAGGGTGCCCTGTCCAGAAAATATGATTCTCTGGTTATCCTCTCACACACTTTTTCCTATTCCTAGTATGCAAAAAGTCTCAGAATATTATGTTTTTCACTAAAGAGGGTACCCAAGTTCCTTGCGAAGTTACTCAAATAACAGGAGCTCAGGCTGACTGGTACAGTTTTTCTGTAAACTGGACATTAAAATAAAAGCACAATGGGATTTTCTTAAAGCACTAACCTGTTCTTTTACAAAAATTATAAAGGCTTAAATAGAGTCTATAAAAATCTTACCTTATGGTCAGACATTAAAATTGGATAAATATACCTACAAGCTTTTATTAAAATTGAGTTTAACATTAATGGCACACTAATATAAAGGTGAAATTTAGCTTATCTGGTATAAAATCATACAGGAGGCCGGGCGCGGTGGCTCGCGCTTGTAATCCCAGCACTTTGGGAGGCCGAGGTGGGCGGATCACGAGGTCAGGAGATCGAGACCACGGTGAAACCCCGTCTCTACTAAAAATACAAAAAATTAGCCGGGCGTGGTGGTGGGCGCCTGTAGTCCCAGCTACTCGGAGAGGCTGAGGCAGGAGAATGGCGTGAACCCGGGAGGCGGAGCTTGCAGTGAGCCGAGACCGCGCCACTGCACTCCAGCCTGGGTGACAGAGAGAGACTCCGTCTCAAAAAAAAAAAAAAAAAAAATCATACAGGAAGCATTGTCAAATACAAAATGGTGTTTGGCTTTCTTTGGCCTAAAAACTAATAAAAATAGGTGCTAAAGAGAATTCAGAAGGAAAATGGATATTGTTAGACCACAGAGAACTGTTATCCAAGCCCCTTATAAGGGAGATCTTGTTCCAACTGCATCAAGGGACCCATTGTGGGCCCCAAGCCATGTGTGACACAGTCCTCAGAGTTTATGGGTGCATAGGAATTTATACCCTGGCCAAACGGGTTACAGACAGTTGCTTAGTAAAAGATTACCCCTTGGGGGAAGGAGTCCAGGCTTAAGGCCATTCCAAAGTATCCAGAAAGATTACACACAGATGCCTTCAATTGGTCATCTAAAATATTTATTCATAATAGTAGATCACCTTACTCATTGGGTAGAAGCTATTCCCTTTTCAAGCACAACTGCTAATAATGTAGTCAAGGCATTAGTTGAAAGTCTTATACCCAGGTTAGGTTAATAGAAAAAATTAATTCAGATAATAGGACTCATTTCACGGCACATGTCATTAAGAAATTGTCCCAGGTATTGGATGTAACATGGGATTATCATACTCCCTGGCACCAATCTTCATTAGGGAAAGTAGAAAGGCCTATTACCCTGTTAAGAGTCTGAACTGCTCCCCAAAAAGACATAGGCCTATCCCCTTAAGAGATGCTTTATGGATTGCCTTATCTACATTCTACTACTGATCTTCCCACATTTGAAACAAAAGATCAGTTTCTCAGAAATTATATACTTGGTTTATCTTCCATTTTATCTTCCCTCAGAACTAAAGGTCTTTTAGCACAGGTGCCACCTCTAGAGTTTCCAGTACACCAACATCAGCCTGGGGACCACGTCCCCATCGAAATTTGGAGAGAAGGAAAGCCTGGAACCGGCCTGGGAAGGACCTTACCTAATACTCCTAACTACTGAAACCGCAGTCCGAATAGCAGAAAAAGGATGGACCCATTACACCCAAGTCAAGAAAGTGCCACCCCCTCCAGAGTCATGGGCCATAGTTCCAGGGGAAAACCCTAAGAAACTAAAGCTAAGAAAAATTTAACTTTCTTTCATCTGTTCTATTACTCCTTCTTCTTTCCTCACTCTATTGCTGACCACCTAGTTATTAATGTAACCAAGTCAATTTCACCTCAAACTATTACATTTGATGCTTGCCTTGCTACACCCTGTGGAGACTTTTTAAGTCAAAGACAGCTCTCCACTTCAGAAAAGTACCTCTGCCCTTCCTGGCTCTTCTCAGACTGGACATTAGTGAATTGGGATCATTTAGCCTGGGAAGATTTCAATGAGGACCCCAGCGTCAGCTGGGAGTCTTGCCCCCCATAGACAGAGCTTTTATGTTGCAGTTGGTCCAACATTCTGTGGACCACTAAAGAGCAAGGATGGGCTGCCTCAACCAGTAGTTGTAATTTCCTAAAGCCATACATTCATTTTACTAAAGGAACAGCTTCACCTAGCTGTCAGCTAAACCAGTACAATCTAATAAAGGTTATTATACCAAACCCTCAAACTCTTCCCCTTCTCTAAGCTGGTTCCCTTCTTTAAGCCAGTTTTTATGGTATGGGGGATGAGGTTTCAGGAACAGACCCTATCAGATACTTTGAAATATGTTTCATTGATCCTCCACCACCTACACCTTCCCCTAAGCCTTCTTCCAAAATCTCTCACAATGAAATGGTTTTTCCTTCTCCATCTAATGATAGGACCAAAGTAGATGCTGTAGAAGTAAGTGATTTAAAACAAACTTTAGCAATAGAGACAGGATATCAAGATGCAAATGCCTGGTTGGAATGGATCAAATATTCTGTCTGCAGGTTAAACAAAAGCAATTGTTATGCTTGAGTGCATGGCAGGCCAGAGGCCCAGACTGACCCCTTTCCACTAGGGTGGTCCTCCAGTCGACCAGGCATGGGCTGCATGGTAGCTCTTTTCCAGGATTACACAGCCTGGGGTAACAAGTCATGTCAAGTTCTCTCTCTGCTATATCCTGAAGTTCAACACTCTGCAGGTCAGCCCCCAAAGGCCATCCAGCTTCCATCTCCCCACATTAATTTCACTTCTTGTCTCTCATGACGGGAGGAAACAGCATTTCTTGAAGACCTGACAGGATGCAGTGAGCTTAAGACTTTCCAAGAGCTTACCAATCAGTCAGCCCTTGTTCATCCCTGAGCAGATGTATGGTGGTATTGTGGTGGACCTTTACTGGACTCTCTGCCAAGTAACTAGAGTGGCATTTGTGCTCTAGTCCAGTTAGCTATCCTTTTCACCCTGGCATTTCATCAACCAGAGATAGGAAAAATACAACATCGTAAAACAAGGGAAGCCCTTTATGGGTCTTCTGACTCTCACATTTATTTAGATGTAATTGGGGTCCCATGAGGAGTACCACATAAATTTAAAGCCAGAGATCAAATAGCTGCAGGATTTGAGTCAATATTTTGGTGGATGACAATGAATAAAACTGAAGATTGGATAAATTACATTTATTACAACTAACAGGGGTTTATTAACCACACTAGAGATGTGTTAAAGGAATAGCTGAGCAATTAGGGCCTACTAGCCAGATGGCTTGGGAAAATAGAATAGCCTTAGGCATAATATTAGCAGAAAGAGGAGGAGTTTGCATCATGATTAAAACTCAATGTTGTACCTTCATCCCAAACAACACCACCCCTGATGGAAGTACAACAAAGGCATTGTAAGGTCTAACCGCCCTGTCCAATGAGTTAGCCAAAAACTCAGGAGTGAATGACCCCTTCACAGGGTGGCTAGAAAAATGGTTCAGTAAATGGAAAGGAATCATAGCCTCAATTCTTACTTCTCTTACAGCTGTAGTAGGTGTACTCATTCTTGTTGAGTGTTGTGTCATACCATGCATCCATGAGCTAGTGCAAAGACTTATAGAAGCAGAATTTATGAAAACCTCCCTTAGCTCTCCTTCACCTTATTCAGATCAGCTTTTTCTTTTAGAGGATTAAGTCAAGCAGTAAAGCCAAGATATGTTTAAAAAGTTTGAAGAGGAAATACTATGAAAATTGAAAGGGGGAAAATTGTAGGATATCATAAATTCCTCCTCAAAGATTTTAGCCTGTAAATTTTTAAGTACAATGAGTTCTGAGATCCTCTCCAAAGAACCAATCAGTATGTTCAGCTCCCCATTCTTTGCTCTTCATTTTAAAGTTGAATTTCCTTGTTCTTTATATCTCCTTGCCCCTAGTTTCAGTAAACAACCTCCTCCTACCCTCTATCACCTGCTCTGACCTTAGTCAACCTTGTTCACCTTCTCTGATCTTAGTCATCCTTGGTCACCTGCTCTGTTCTTAGTCATCCTGAGTTCTGTAACTGTTATCACCTGTTCTGTAACTGTCCTTCCCACCAAACTACTCATCCTGCCACTCTGGCTTGTACCACTGTTCTCTTTAAAATAGCCAATCTGAATTAGCTCAGATGTGCAGTCCAACCCTAGCCAACAGGGGAAGGACACAGCAGTAAGGGCTGCCTGTGTCAGGGATAAGAACCCCTTCCCCTCCCTTGTTCAAGTGTGCTCTCACTATTGTTCAATTCATGAGACACACTCTTCTATAGAAGTAAAATTGCCTTGCTGAGAAAATTCATGTTCAAGTGCTATTTCTTTTGCAGCACCAAAAATTTATTTCCAACACTCTCTTCTAGCTATTTTGTAATATACAGGCTACCATATATATGTGAATAGAATAGGAGATAATTGATCATATAGAGTAGCGATTGGCAAATTTCTTCTGTAACAGGCCAGATATTAAATATTTAGACTTTATGAAGTGCATATAGTCTCTGTTGCATATTGTTCCTTACTGTTGCAGTTTTTCTTTTTTACATCCCTTTAAAAATATAAAAACTCTTCTTAGCTTGTGGGCCATACATAAACAGACTATGAGTGAGATTTGGCCCATAGAGCCATAATTTGCCAACCCTGGCTATAGATATTCAATTATAGTAGGGGACACAGAAAGCAAGTAAACAAGCAAACAAACAATAAGTAAGTATTACTAACAAGAAAACATCACTACCTATAACAAAGAAATCACTCCCAAGGGATCCCTTGTAATACTATGGTGATCCTGTCTACTCTCCTCCCCCCAGAGAACCACTGGCCTACTTTTTGTCACTTTAGATTAGTTTGAATTTTGTAGAGTTTTAGAAAATTGAAATCATACACTAAGTACTAATTTTTTAATCTGTTTTTCACTCTGTCTAATCATTCTTCAATTCATACATGGTCGTTACAGGAAAGGTGTCCAGATCTAGACTCCAAGAAAGGGTTCTTGGATCTCATGCAAGAAAGAATTCAGAGTGAGTACATAGAGTAAAGGGAAAGCAAGTTTATTAAGAAAGTAGAGGAATAAAAGAATGGCTACTCCATAGGCAGAGCCACCCCGAGGGCTGCTGGTTGCCCATTTTTATGGTTATTTCTTGAGTATATGCTAAATAAGCAGTGGATTATTCATGCCTCCCCTTTTTAGACCATATAAGGTAACCTCCTGATGTTGCCATAACATTTGTAAAGTGTCATGGTGCTGGCAGAAGTGTAGTAGTGAGGACAACCAGAGGTCACTCTTGTCACCATCTTGATTTTGGTGGGTTTTGGCTGACTTCTTTGATGCAACCTCTTTTATCAGCAAGGTCTTTATGACTTGTATCTTGTGCCAACTTCCTATCTCATCCTGTGACTTAGAATGCCTTAACCTTCTGGAAATGCAGTCCAGTAGACCTCAGCCTTATTTTACCTAGCTCCTGTTTAAGATAGAGTTGCTCTGGTTCACACACCTCTGACATTTCCCCATCACTTTTATAAGAGAATCCTTAATACCAAGGGCTGCAAAGGGATGAAGATCCATCTTCTGAAACTTCTTCAGGCTGAATAGGGGTAATGATATTCCTGCCTAATTATTAGGGTCCCCTGTATTTGGGGTAGAGGGGAGCTCAGTCAGAAAGCATCAGAATGGTGAGGGCCATTCCTAACTCTGAGTTCTCACAAAAAGTGATATCTGGGAGACTAACAAGTGTTTAATTTAAGGAAACATTGAATAAGTTTATCCTACATTCCTACACAGAGAGTACAACAGCAATATATTCCACAAGAGTAAAGCAAAATAAGTAAAAATATCCAAAGTAAACTAAATTAGAAGGCTTTCCATGAACTGGGCAATTGTTGGAACCAAGCTAATATGAGATTACTAGCCAATTCCAATATGTGCCCAGAATTAGAAATATTGATTCAGATTTTTACATTATCCATCTCTCTTGTTTCTTCTGAACAGCAGTCAGAGATCACTGGTTGGCTTAGAAGGATTCTTGTTAAAGGCTGGCCAAGAACTTACCTATCAAAGGTTGGCAGTAAAAAAAATGAATTTGATTTCAAGGTTGCAGGGATTCTTACCAAACTGACTTAACAGGATTTTTCACTAAAACCTGGCTAGGTAAGTCAAGAGAGTAGGGTGTTGTGTCAAAAGAGAACAGGGGTGGCTATACTAGTATCAGAAAAATTCAGATTTAAATAAAAATGTTTACAAGAGACATAGAAGGACATTATATACTGATGAAAGATTAAATATAGTAAGAAGATATAACAATCATAAACGCTTACAAACCATCAAAATATTTGAAGCAAAAACTGAAATAATGGAAGGGAGAAATAAGCAATTCCACAATAACAGTTTAAGACTTCAATACCCTACTTTCAATATGGATAAAACAACCAGATAGAAGATAGATAACGAAAATAGAGGACTTAGAATAAACCAAATAGTTCTAACATATACAGAATATTTACCCAACAACAGCGTACAAATTCTTCTCAAGTGTATATGGGATATTTTCCAAGATAGAGAATATGTTAGGCCCAAATTAGGTCTCAGGATATTTGAAAGATAGCTATCACACAAAATATCTTTTCTGAACAAAATGAATTAAAATTAGAAATCAATAACGGAAGTAAAACTGGAAACTGACAAAATTGTGGAAATTAAATACACTCTTAAACCATCAATTGATTAAAGAAGAAACCACAGTGGAAATTAGAAAATATTTAGAGACTAATGAAAATGACAACACAACATACCAAAACTAATGGGATACAGCAAAAGCAGTACTAAGGAGAAAATTTATAGTGATAAATGTATACATTCTAAAAACAAAAAGTTTTTTTTCAAGCTGATTAGGGAAATTACATGCCAGCTCTTCTCAGAAAAATCAAAGTTACCAGTGAATGAACAAGTTTTGAATGGAAAGTATAGAGAAGTGAGGATGTGTTGGACTGCCCACGGGAAGAAGCTGCAGCACAGAAGAAGAATGCAGCAAGACTCTGGCTGATATCAACCTCTGAGCAACTCAGAGCTCAGCCAAAAGAGTAGGTTGAAGTTGCTTCTCTCTACATGCCTCTGACAACCTGCTGAGTGCTAAATGGCTGGGGAGCCCCTTTGCTCTTGCTAGCCAGGGCAACACAATCAGTGATGATTAGAGAATTTCCTGGGAACACAGAACCAGTGGCCAGCTTGCACAGCCATACCCACTCTCCCCTTGGACCTGAACTGAGATGGTTGGCACAATACTGGTTGTGCACCAGTGTGTCACTTTCCTTCCCAAGGATCCTCTGCCCTTAAGTCACTGCACCACCAGACCACCTGCAAATATACTCCACAACCTCCTCTGACTTGGCAAGCACAGGGGACCAGTGGGTGCCTGAGGAATTGTAGGTTCTCTGGAGATCTTACTCTCAGCACGGAGCCACCCTTTAAGGAGCCAGGGAGCACAGCCTGCCAAAGTACTCCCTGGGACAAAGGAAATACAGATGTGACACCAACTGAGGAACGAGACAGCATCAATATCCAGGAATAATTATGAAGAAGAGGATTGTCTCCCACCTTTCATCCACTGTACACTGTAATGAATGCAGCAGCAGTTCATCCTGTCAGACCTGGTGAGTGTGCACTGAAAGAAAGTGATTCTTTGTGCTTTCAGCAGGTGTAGTGGATCCACCCCTGCTAAAAATGAGACTGTGGCTGCTCTGGCTTTCACAAGGGGTGGGGTCCAACTCCCCTTTCCAACACAGAGTGGCAGCACCCTGACAACAGAGGACAGACTACAAAGTTGTGTGTCCTGTACTGGAGGAAGAGGTTCTACCCTGACCCTCATTTGAGTGGTAGCCATCAGAGAGGCAGATCCATGGCCCACAAAGGCACTGTGGTGGGAACTAAAGGATGAATATCTTACAAACAAGGTCATGAGACCTGTGACAGGGATATGATAGGGAAGTAGACTGCATTTCTGCTAGTTCAGGATGAAGAGCTGGTGCACCCCCCATCTCTTTCCTGGAGGTTTCAGAGCACTCCATCATGATCTCTCCCTGCCACCCTCATCAGTACAAATTCATCCACTGGGTAGCAGCTTACCTGCCATATCATACTCCTAAGTGCTATGTACTGGACTACAGCCTGAACTGCACCATCAAATAAAAAATACATGGCTTTACCAAACAATATCTGATAAAGTCACCACACAAAACATATCCACAAGCAACATGTAGAGTCTTGCCCCCCAACCAAAAGCATTCAGAAACTAAGCCAAAAGATAATACATAACATCCACCACAGTTACACCCTCAAGGGAAAAAAAAATAAAGAGCCCCATCCAAACAATACAAATTAAAAAACAGAAAGCAACACTTTCCTCAGATGAGAAAAATCAGCATAAGAACTCCAGCAGTACAAAAAATCACAGTGTTTCAACATCTCCAAAGGATTGCACTAGCTCCTTAGCACTGAAACCTAACCAGATTGAAATGTCTGAAATGACAGATTTAAAAATTCTAAGTATGGGTTGTAAGGAAACTCAAGATTCAAAAGGATGTTGAAATCCAACAGGAAAAAAAAAACAGTAAAATGATTCAGGATATGAAAGAAGACATAGGTATATTAACAAAAACCCAAATAGAACTTCTGAAATTGAAAAATTTACTACAGGAATTTCAAAATACAATCAGAAGACTTAATTGCAGACTAGACAAGCAGAACAGAAAATGCCAGAGCTCAAAGACCATGTTTCAAATTAACTCAGTCAGACAAAATAGAGAGAATTTTAAAAATGAACAAAGTCTTCAAGAAATATTATATGATATTATGTTAAACAACAAAAACCTATGACTTACTGGCATTCCTGAGAAAGAAGAAGAAAGAGTAAGCAAATTGGAAAACATATTTCAGGAAATAATTAAATAAAATTTCCCCAATCTTGTTAGAGACATTGCCATCCAGATATAAGAAATTAACAAAACTACTGAGAGATACTAAACAATATGACCATCCCCAAGGCAAATAGTCATCAGACTATTCATGATTAATGTGAAATAAAAAAAAATCTCAAAGGAAACTGGAGAAAAGGGCCAAATTACCCATAAAGGGAATACCATCAGACTAACGGTGGATATCTCAGCAGAAACCTTATAAACCAGAAGAGATTGGGGATCTATTTTTACCATTTTGAAAGAAAACATAAATACCAACCAAGAATTATACATCCCACCAAACTAAGTTTTATAAACAAAGAACTAATCTATTTTCTAGACAACCAAATGCTAAGGGAATTTGTTACCACCAAATCAGTCCTACAAAAATTTTTAAAAGAGTTCTAAAAATGGAAATGAAAGAATGGTACTTGTTATCATAAAAGCACACATAAGCATAAAGCTAACAGACCCTATAAAGCAACTACACAATCAAGATTACAAAGAAACTACCTAATGACACTACAACAGAACAAACTTTTACATATAAATATTAACCTTGAATGTAAAGAGCTTAATTGCTCCATTTAAAAGATAGAGTGGCGAAGTGGATAAGAAAACAAGACACAACCTTCTGTTGCTTTCAAAAGACCCATCACACATGTAATGACACCAATAGGCTCAAAGTAAAGTGATGAAGAAAGATCTATCATACACGTGGAGAAAGGGCAGGTGTCACTATTCTTTTTTTTTTTTTTTTGTCTGAGATGGAGTTTCACTCTTGTTGCATAGGCTGGAGTACAATGGTGCGATCTTGGCTCACTGCAACCTCTACCTCCCGGGTTCAAGTGATTCTCCTGCCTCAGGTTCCTGAGTGGCTGGGATTACAGGCGCCCACCACCACACCCAGCTGATTTTTTTGTGTTTTTAGTAGAGATGGGGATTCACCATGTTGGCCAGGCTGGTCTCAAACTCCTGACTTCAGGTGATCCACTCATCTTGGCCTCCCAAAGTGCTGAGATTACAAGCGTGAGCCACCACACCCCGCCATGTCACTATTCTTGTATCACATAAAACAGACTTTAAACCAATAATAGTAACAAAGACAAAGAAGGGCATTACATAACAATAAAGGACTCAATTCAATAAGAAGATTTAAATATCCTGCATACATATGCATCCAACGTCAGAGCACCCAGATTTATTAAAAAACTACTACTAGATGTAAGAAAAGATACAGATAGCCATGCAATAATGGTGGAGGACTTCCACACACCACTGACAATATTAGACATACCATCAAGGCAGAAAACTCACAAAGAAATTCTTGACTTAAACTGTACACTTGACCAAATGGACTGAATAGACATCTACAGAATACTTCACCCCAAAACCACAGAGTATGCATTCTTCTCATCTATGCAGGGAACATTCTCTAAGATTGGTCACATGCTCAGTTATAAAGTAAGTCTTAATAAATTCAAAAAAATCAAAATCATGCAAAGCATCTTCTCAGACAACAATGGAATAAAATTAGAAATCAATACCAAGAGAAAATCTCAAAACCACACAAATACATGGAAACTAAACAACTTGCTCCTGAATGACTGTCAGATAAACAAGGAAATTAAGGTAGAAATCAAAAAGTTATTTGAAATAAATAAAATTTAAGACATGACATACTAAAACCTCTAAAGAGTAGTGAAAGCAGTGTTACGAGGAAAGTTTATAGTGGTAAACTTCTACCATCAAGAAGACAGAGGCCGGGCATGGTAGCTCATGCCTGTAATCCTAGCACTTTGGGAGGCTGAGGCAGGCAGATCACCTGAAGTTAAGAGTTCCAGAGCGGCTTGGCCAACATGGTGAAACCCCATCTCTACTAAAAAGAAAATACACAAAGTAGCCTGGCATGGTGGCGGGCATCTGTAATCCCAGCTACTCGGGAGGCTGAAGCTGGAGAATCGCTTGAACCCAGGAGCTGGAGGTTGCAGTGAGCAGAGCTCGCACCATTGCATTCCAGCCTGGGTGAGAAGGGTAAAACTCCGTCTCAAAAAAAAAAAAAAAGAAGACAGAAAGTTCACAAATAAATAACCTTTCCTTGCCTCTAAAGGGACTAGAAAAATATGAACAAACTAAACAAACTTAGCAGAAAAAATAGCTAAGATCAGAACAGAAGTCAATAAAATTCAGACCACAAAAAAATACAAAGAATCAGTAAAACAAAAAGTTGGTTATTTGAAAGGCTAAACAAGAATGATGGAGGATTAGCTAGGTTAATACAGAAAAGAGAGAGAAGATCCAAATAAGCAAAATCAGAAATGACAAAGATGACATTACAACTGATTCTACAGAAATACAAAGGATCCCCAGAGATTACTATGAACATCTTTTGTGCACAAATTAGAAAATCTAGAGGAAATTGATACATTCCTGGAAATACACAGTGTTATAAGATTGAACAAGGAAGAAATGGAAAACCATAACAGACCAATAATAAGTTACAAAATTGAATCAGAAAAAAAAAATCCCTACCAACCAAGAAAATCTCTGGACCAGATGGATTCACAGTCGAATTCTACCAGACATGAAAAGAAGAGATGGTACTAATCCTAATAAAACTATTCCCCCAAATTGAGGGGGAGATATTCCTCCCTAACTCATTCTATGAAACCAATATTATTTTGATACCAAAATCTGGCAAGGACACAACAAAAAAAAAAAAAAGGAAAAGGAAACTATAGACGAATATCCCTGATGAACATAGAGGCAGAAATGCTCAAAAAAATGCTAGTAAACTGAATATAGTAGCACATCAAAAAGATAAATTATTATGTTCAACTGGGCCTTATTCCTGGAATATAAGGAGAGTTCAACATATGAAAATCAATAGAGGTGATTTACCATATAAACAGAATTAAAAACAAAAACCATATGATCATCCTAATAGACACAAATAAAGGACTTGATAAAATTCAACATCCTTTCATGCTAAAAATCCTCAACAAACTAGGCATCAAAGAAATGTGATAAGAGCTACCTATCACAAAAGGAGAGCCAACATTATATTGAACAGGCAAAAGTTGAAAGAATTTTCCCAAAACTTGAAATAAGACAAGGATTTCCACTCTCATGATTCCTATTTAATAGAGTACTAAAAGTCCTAACTAGAACAAACAGGAAAGAGAAAGAAATAAAAGTCATCCAAATTAGAAAAAAAATCAAATTGTCTTTGTTCACTGATTACAATTCTACACCTAGAAAACACTGAAGATTTATCCAGAATAATCCTAGATCTGATAAACAACTTTAGTAAAGTTCAGTCAACATACAAAAATAAGTAGCATTTATAAACACCAATAACATTCAAGCTGAGAACCAAAGCAAGAACATAATTTCATTTACTGTAAGAAAAAATAAAATACCTAGGAACATATTTAATCAAAGAGATGAAAGATTTTTACAAGGAGAACTTCCAAACACTGATGAAAGAAATTATAATTGACACAAACAAATGGAAAAACATTGCATGTTCATAAATTGGAAGAATCAATATAATTTAAATAGCCATACTGCCCAAAGCAATCAACAGATTTAACACAATTCCTATTAAATTACCAACATCATTTTTTTCAGAATTAGAAAAAACAATCTTAAAATTCATACAGAATCAAAAAGAGCCCAAATAGCCAATGCGATTCTAAGCAAAAAAACAAGGCTGAAGGCATCACATTACCTAACTTTAAACTGTAATACAAGGCTCTAGTAACCAATACAGCCGGGTATTGGTAAAATAAAATAGACATGTAGATCATGAGAACAGAAGAGAGAACCCAGAAATAAAGCCCCATACCTATAACCAACTGATATTCATCAAATGACAAAAATTAACAATGGGGAAAGGACACCCTATTCAATAAATTGTGCTGAAATAACAGGCTAAACATATACAGAAGAATGAAACTGGACAATTACCTCTAACAATATACAAAAATCAACTCAATGTGGATTAAATACTTAAATGTAAGACCTGAAAGTATAAAAATTCTAGGAGAAAGCCTAGGAAAATATCTTCAGGATATTGGCCTAGGCAAATAATTTATAACTCAGACCTCAAAAGCATATGCAACAAAAATAAAAATTGGCATCCCAGCACTTTGGAAGGCCAAGGCAGGTGGATCATCTGAGGTCAGGAGCTCAAGGCCAGCCTGGCCAACATAGTGAAAACCCATCTCTACTAAAAATACAAAAGTTAGCCAGGTGTGGGGTGGCCACCTGTAGTCCCAGCTACTCAGGAGGCTGAGGCAGGAGAATCACTTGAACTTGGGATCGGAGGTTGCACTGAGCCGAGATTGGGCCACTGCACTCCAGCCTGGGCAACAAGAGCAAAACTCTGTCTCTAAATAAATAAATAAATGTCAATTGTGACTTAATTATACTAAAGAGCTTCTGTACAGCAAAAGAAACTATAAAGAGTAAAAAGAAAATATACAAAATTGGATAAAATACTTGCAAACTATTCATCCAACAAAGGACTAATATCTAGAATCTATAAGGAAATTAAACGAATCAACAAGAAAAAAACAAAACCCATTAAAATCTGGGCAAATAAAGAGACATTGCTCAAAAAGACGAAAACAAGTAGTCAACAAACATGAAAAATGCTGAACACCATGAATCATCAGAGAAATACAGTACAAAACCACAATGAGATTTCATCTCACACCAGTCACAATTGCTATTATTAAAAAGTCAAGAAGCAACAGGTATTGGCAAGAATGCAAAGGAAAGGGAACACTTATACAATGTTGGTGGGAATGTAAATTAGTTCAGCCACTGTGAAAAGCAGTATGTAGATTTCTCAAAGAACTAAAAACAGAAATATCATTTGACCCAGCATTAGATACCATTATTGGGTATCTACTCCAAAGAAAATATATTGTTCTACCAAAAAGACACTTGCATTCCTATGTTTATCACAGCACTATTCACAATAGTAAAGTCAGAAAAGTCATAGTATCACCCTAGGTGCCCATCAATGGTAGACTGGATAAAGAAGATGTACACATACACCACTGAATATTATGTAGCCATAAAAAAGAATAAAATCCTGCCCATTGCTGCAACATGTGCGTTAGTCCATTTTCATACTGCTGTAATGAACTACCTGAGACTGAGTAATTTATAAACAAAAGAGGTTTAATTGACTCACAGTTTCACATAGCCTCAGGAAACTTATAATTCTGGTGGAAGGTGAAGGGGCAGTAAGCCACATTTTACGTTCAGTCACTTCCCACCAGGTTCCTTCCATGACACATGGGGATTAGGGGAACTATAATTCAAGATGAGATTTGGGTAGGGACACAGCCAAACAATATCATTCTGCCCCTGGCCCCTCCCAAATCTCAGGTCCTTTTTACATTTCAAAACCAGTCATGACTTTCTAACAGTCTCCCAAAGTCTTCACTCATTCCAGCATTAACTAGGAAGGCCAAGTCCAAAGTCTCATCTGAGACAAAGCAAATTCCTTTTACCTATGAGCCTGTAAAATCAAAAGCAAGTTAGTTACTTCCTAGATACAATGGGGGTACAGGCATTGGGTAAACAAACCCATTCAAAATGGGAGAAATTGGCCAAAACAAAGGGGCTACAGGCCCCATGCAAGTCCAAAATCCAATAGTGCAGTCATTAAACCTCAAAGTTTCAAAATGATCTCCTTTGACTCCATGTCTCACATCCAGGTCATGCTGATTCAATAGGTGGGCTTCCATGGTCTTGGGCAGCTCTGCCCCTGTGGCTTTGCAGGGTGCAGCCTTCCTCCCAGCTGCTTTCATGAGCTGGCATTGAGTGTCTGTAACTTCCAGGTGCATGGTGCAAAATGTCAGTGGAGCTACCATCCTGGGGTCTGGAGGATGGTGGCCCTCTTCTCACAGCTCCATTAGGCAGTGCCACAGTGGGGACTCTGTGTGGGTGCTCCCACCTCACATTTCCCTTCTACATTGTCCTAGCAGAGGTTCTCCATGAGGGCCCCACCCCTGCAGCAAACTTATGCCTGGACATTCAGGTATTTCCATACATCCTCTGAAATCTAGGAGGAGGTGCCCAAACCTTAGTTCTTGACTTCTGTGCACCCACAGGCTCAACACCACATGGAAGCCACCCAGGCTTGGGGCTTATACCCTCTGAAGCAATAGCCTGAGCTGTACCTTGGACCCTTTTAGCCACAGCTGGAGCTGAAGCAGCTGGAATGCAGGGCACCATGTCCTGAGGCTTCATAGAGCAGAGGGGCTCTGCGCCCAGCTCAGAAAACAATTTTTCCCTGTTAGGCCTCTGGGCCTTCTGGGAAGGTCTCTGACATGCCCTGGAGACATTTTCCCCATTGTCTTGGTGATTAACATTCAGCTCATCATAACTTATGCAAATTTATGCAGCTGAGTTGAATTTCTCTTCTATCATGTCATCAGGCTGCAAATTTTCCAAACTTTTATGCTCTGCTTTTTCTTGAACACCTTGCTGCTTAGAAATTTCTTCAGCCAGATACCTTAAATAATCTCTCTCAAGTTCAATGTTTCACGGATCTCTAGGGCAGGGACGAAGTGCCAACAGTCTCTTTGCTAAAGCATAGCAAGAGTCACCTTTATTCCAGCTCCCAAAAAGTTCCTAATCTCTATCTGAGACCACCTTAGCCTGGCTTTCATTGTCCACATCACTATCAGCATTTTGGTCAAAGCCATTCAATATGTCTCTAATGTGAAAGGAAAATAAATCTTGGGGCCCCAAAATCACTAAGCTAAAGAAAAAAGTCAAGCTGGGAACTGCTTAGGGACAACCTGCCTCCCATTCTATTTAAAGTCACCCCTCTGCTCACTGAAATAAATGCATATCTGATTGCCTCCTTTGGAGAGGCTAATCAGAAACTCAAAAGAATGCAACCATTTGTCTCTTATCTACCTATGACCTGGAAGCCCCCTCCACATTTCCAGTCTTCTTGCCCTTGCTTCGAGTTGTCCTACCTTTCCAGAACAAACCGATGTTCATTTTGCATATTTTGATTGATGTCTCATGTCTCCCTAAAATGTATAAAACCAAACTGCCCTGACCACCTTGGGCACATGTTGTTAGGACCTACTGACACACAGGCACACATCCTCAACTTTGGCAAAATAAACTTTCTAAATTAACTGGGACCTGTCTCAGACTTCTGGGGTTCATACTAGGAAGTTCCAAACTTTGCCACACCTTCCTGTCTTCTTAGCCCTCCAAGGCTCTAGAAAGTTCCATACTTTCCAATATTTTTCTGTCTTCTTCTGAGCCCTCCAAACTCTTCCAACCTCTGCCTGTTACCTAGTTCCAAAGTTGCTTCCACATTTTTGGGTATTTTTACAGCAGCACTCCATGCCTGGTACCAATTTACTATATTAGTTCATTTTCTCGGTGCTATGAAGAAATACCCAAGACCGGGTAATTTATAAAGAAAATAGGTTTAATTGACTCACAGTTCCACATGGCTGGGGAGACCTCAGGAAAACAATCATGGCGGAAGGCACCTCTTCACAGGGTGGCAGGAGAGAGAATGAGCACCAGTAGGGGAAATGCTAGATGCTTAGAAAACCATGAGATCTCAGGAGAACTCAGTCACAGTCATGAGAACAGCATGGGGAAAACCGTTCCCATGATTCAATCACTCCCCACTGGGTCCCTTCAATGACACATGGGGGTTATGGGAACTCTAATTCAAGATGTGATTTGTTTGAGGACCCAGACAAACCATATCATACCCAAAAGAATATAAATCATTCTACAATAAAGGCACATGCAAACATATGTTCATCACAGCATTATTCACAGCAAGGACATGGAATCAACTTAGATGTCCATCAACGGTGGATAGAAAGAAGGAAATGGGGTACATATACACCATTGAAAACTATAAAGCCATAAGAAAGAATGAACTCATGTCCTTTGCAGCAACATGGATGGAGCTTGAAGCCATTATCCTAAATGAATTAATGTAGGAACAGAAAGCCAAAATCTGCACATACTCACCTATAAATAGCTAAACATTGAGTACACATGGACACACAGAAGGGAAATATAGATACTGGGGTTTACTTGAGGGTGGAGGGTGGGAGGAGAATGAGGATTAAAAAACTGCCTATATCATTCTATAATCATTACCTGAATGACAAAATAATCAGTCTACTAAATCCCCGTGACATCCAATTTACCCATGTAATAAAGATGTACATATAACCCCAAAACCAAAATAAAGGTTGGAAGGAAATTAAAACTACCTATAGGAGGTTATGTTTACTATTTGGGTGGTGGTTTTTACAGAAGCCCAAACCCCAGCATTACACAATATATCCATGTAACATACCTGTATATGTACTCCTTGAATCTAAAATTTAAGAATATTACATTAAAAAACAAAACCCAGAAAGTTTTCAAATCAACAATGTAACTTTACAACTTAAAGAACTTGAAAAAAATAAAACAAACTACACCTGAACCTAGCAGAAAGCAGGAAATAATAAAAAGTAGAGATCATTGAAATAGAGAACATAGAACAAAAGAAAAATGCAATGGAATCGAAAGTTGGTTATTTGAAAAGACAACAAAATTGGCAAACTTTAGCTGGATGAACTAACAAAAACAGAGACAAATCTCAAATTACTAAATCCAGAAATAAAAATGAGAACAGCATATTACTACCAACTCTAGGGAAACAAAAAGGATTATAAAAGAGTACTATGAATAATTGCACGGCAGTAAAATGAAAAACCTAGACAAAATGTACAAATTTCTAGGAGTACAAGACCCAGGGAGACTTAATAATGAAGAAATAAAAAGTATGAAAATATCTATAACTACTAAGGAGATTGAATTAGTGATCAAAGTCTCCCAACAAGAGAAGCCTGGACATGGTGGCTTCACTAGTGAATTTTACTAACATATTTTTCCTTTTATTATTATTATACTTTAAGTTTTAGGGTACATGTGCACGATGTGCAGATTTGTTACATATGCATACATGTGCCATGTTGGTGTGCTGCACCCATTAACTCGTCACTTAGCATTACGTATATCTCCTAATGCTATCCCTCCCCCCTACCTCTACCCCACAACATTCCCCAGTGTGTGATGTTCCCCTTCCTGTGTCCATGGGTTCTCATTGTTCAGTTCCCACCTATGAGTGAGAACATGCAGTGTTTGGTTTTTTGTCCTTGCGATAGTTTACTGAGAATGATGGTTTCCAGTTTCATCCATGTCCCTACAAAGGACATGAAATCATCATTTTTTATGGCTACATAGTATTCCATGGTGTATATGTGACACATTTTCTTAATCCAGTCTATCGTTGTTGGACATTTGGGTTGGTTCCAAGTCTTTGCTATTGTGAATAGTGCCGCTATAAACATACGTGTGCATGTGTCCCTATAGCAGCATGATTTATAATCCTTTGGGTATATACCCAGCGATGGGATGGCTGGGTCAAATGGTATTTCTAGTTCTAGATCCCTGAGGAATCGCCACACTGACTTCCACAATGGTTGAACTAGTTTACAGTCCCACCAACAGTGTAAAAGTGTTCCTATTTCTCCACATCCTCTCCAGCACCTGTTTTTTCCTGACTTTTGAATGATGGCCATTCTAACTGGTGTGAGATGGTATCTCATTGTGGCTTTGATTTGCATTTCTCTGATGGCCAGTGATGAGGAGCATTTCTTCATGTGTTTTTTGGCTGCATAAATGTCTTCTTTTGAGAAGTGTCTGTTCATGTACTTTGCCCACTTTTTGATGGGGTTGTTTGTTTTATTCTTGTAAATTTGTTTGAGTTCATTGTAGATTCTGGATATTAGCCCTTTGTCAGATGAGTGGGTTGCAAAAATTGTGTCTGTTTTTGTAGGTTGCCTGTTCACTCTGCTGGTAGTTTATTTTGCTGTGCAGAAGCTCTTTAGTTTAATTAGATCCCATTTGTCAATTTTGGCTTTTGTTGCCAGTGCTTTTGGTGTTTTAGAGATGAAGTCCTTGCCCATGCGTATGTCCTGAATAGTATTGCCTAGGTTTTCTTCTAGGGTTTCTATGGTTTTAGGTCTAACATGTAAGTCTTTAATCCATCTTGAATTAATTTTTGTATAAGGTGTAACGAAGGGATCCAGTTTCAGCTTACATATGGCTTGCCAGTTTTCCCAGCACCATTTATTAAATAGGGAATCCTTTCCCCATTGCTTATTTTTGTCAGGTTTGTCATTATCAGATGGTTGTACATATGAGGCATTATTTCTGAGGGCTCTGTTCTGTTGCATTGATCTATATCTCTGTTTTGGTACCAGTAACATGCTCTTTTGGTTACTGTAGCCTTGTAGTATAGTTTGAAGTCAGGTAGCATGATGCCTCCAGCTTTATTCTTTTGGCTTAGGATTGACTGGGCGATGCGGGCTCTTTTTTGGTTCGATATGAACTTTAAAGTAGTTTTTTCCAATTCTGTGAAGAAAGTCGTTGGTAGCTTGATGGGGATGGCATTGAATCTATAAATCACCTTGGGCAGTATGGCCATTTTCACGATATTGATTCTTCCAACCCATGAGCGTGGAATGTTCTTCCATTTGTTTGTATCCTCTTTTATTTCACTGAGCAGTGGTTTGTAGTTCTCCTTGAAGAGGTCCTTCACATCCCTTGTAAGTTGGATTCCTAGGTATTTTATTCTCTTTGAAGCAATTGTGAATGGGAGTTCACTCATGATTTGGCTCTCTGTTTGTCTGTGATTGGTGTATAAGAATGCTTCTGATTTTTGTATATTGATTTCGTATCCTGAGACTTTGCTGAAGTTGCTTATCAGCTTAAGGAGATTTTGGGCTGAGATGATGGGGTTTTCTAGATATACAATCATGTCATCTGCAAACACGGACAATTTGACTTCCTCTTTTCCTAATTGAATGCCCTTTATTTCCTTCTCCTGCCTGATTGCCCTGGCCAGAAATTCCAACACTATGTTGAATAGGAGTGGTGAGAGAAGGCATCCCTGTCTTGTGCCAGTTTTCAAAGGGAATGCTTCCAGTTTTTGTCCATTCAGTATGATATTGGCTGTGGGTTTGTCATAGATAGCTCTGATTATTTTGAGATACGTCCAATCAATACCTACTTTATTGAGAGTTTTTAGCACGAAGGTTGTTGAATTTTGTCAAAGGTCTTTTCTGCATCTATTGAGATAATCATGTGGTTTTTGTCTTTGGTTCTGTTTATGTGCTGGATTACATTTATTGATTTTGGTATGTTGAACCAGACTTTCATCCCAGGGATGAAGCCCACTTGATAATGGTGGATGAGCTTTTTGATGTGCTGCTGGATTCAGTTTGCCAGTATTTTATTGAGGATTTTTGCATGGATGTTCATCAGGGATATTGGTCTAAACTTCTCTTTTTTGGTTGTGTCTCTGCCAGGCTTTGGTATCAAGATGATGCTGGCCTCACAAAATGTGTTAGGGAGGATTCCCTCTTTTTCTATTGATTGGAATAGTTTCAGAAGGAATGGTACCAGCTCCTCTTTGTACCTCTGGTAGAATTCGGCTGTGAATCCATCTGGTCCTGGACTTTTTTTGGTTGGTAAGCTATTGATTATTGCCACAATTTCAGAGCCTGTTATTGGTCTATTCAGAGATTCAACTTCTTCCTGGTTTAGTCTTGGGAGGGTGTATGTGTTGAGGAATTTATCCATTTCTTCTAGATTTTCTAGTTTATTTGTGTAGAGGTGTTTGTAGTATTCTCTGATGGCAGTTTGTATTTCTGTGGTATCGGTGGTGATATCCCCTTTATCATTTTTTATTGTGTCTATTTGATTCTTCTCTCTTTTATTCTTTATTAGTCTTGCTAGTGATCTATCAATTTTGTTGATCTTTTTCAAAAAACCAGCTCCTGGATTCATTAATTTTTTGAAGAGTTTTTTGTGTCTCGATTTCCTTCAGTTCTGCTCTGATTTTAGTAATTTCTTGCCTTCTCCTAGCTTTTGAATGTGTTTGCTCTTGCTTTTCTAGTTCTTTTAATAGTGATGTTAGGGTGTCAATTTTGGATCTTTCCTGCTTTCTCTTGTGGGCATTAGTGCTATAAATTTCCCTTTACACACTGCTTTGAATGTGTCTCAGAGATTCTGGTATGTTGTGTCTTTGTTCTCATTGGTTTCAAAGAACATCTTTATTTCTGCCTTCATTTTGTTATGTACCCAGTAGTCACTCAGGAGCAGGTTGTTCAGTTTCCACGTAGTTTAGCAGTTTTGAGTGAGTTTCGTAATCCTGAGTTTTAGTTTGATTGCACTGTGGTCTGAGAGACAGTTTGTTATAATTTCTGTTCTTTTACATTTGCTGAGGAGTGCTTTACTTCCAACTATGTGGTCAATTTTGGAAAAGGTGTGGTGTGGTGCTGAAAAAAATGTATATTCTGTTGATTTGGGGTAGAGAGTTCTGTAGATGTCTATTATGTCCACTTGGTGCAGAGCTGAGTTCAACTCCTGGGTATCCATGTTAACTTTCTGTCTCATTGATCTGTCTAATGTTGACAGTGGGGTGTTAAAGTCTCCCATTATTATTGTGTGGGAGTCTAAGTCTCTTTGTAGGTCACTAAGGACTTGCTTTATGAATCTGGGTGCTCCTGTATTGGGTGCATATATATTTAGGATAGTTAGCTCTTCTTGTTGAATTGATCCCTTTACCATTATGTAGTGGCCTTCTTTGTCTCTTTTGATCTTTGTTGGTTTAAAGTCTGCTTTATCAGAGACTGGGATTGCAACCCCTGCCTTTTTTTGTTTTCCATTTGCTTGGTAGATCTTCCTCTATCCCTTTATTTTGAGCCTAAGCGTGTCTCTGAAGGTGAGATGGGTTTCCTGAATACAGCACACCGATGGGTCTTGACTCTTTATCCAATTTGCCAGTCTGTGTTTTTTAGTTAGAGCATTTAGCCCATTTACATTTAAAGTTAATATTGTTATGTGTGAATTTGGTCCTGTCATTATGATATTAGCTGGTTATTTTGCTTGCTAGTTGATGCAGTTTCTTCCTAGCCTTGATGGTCTTTACATTTTGGAATGTTTTTGCAGTGGCTGATACCGGTTTTTCCTTTCCATGTTTAGTGCTTCCTTCAGGAGCTCTTTTAGGGCAGGCCTGCCCCCCACTAACATTTAAGGAAGAATTATTTTGCACCCATTCTCTTCAAAATTTTTTCAAAAAATTTAAGAGAAGGGAATACTTCCTAGTTTATTCTATGAGAGCAGTATCACCTTGATACCAAAGCCGGACAAAAAAACTACAGGAGAAGAAAATGATAGGGCAATGTCACTTCTTAACATTGTTGCAAAATCCTCAACAAAATACTAGCAAACTGAATTCAATAGCACATGAAAGAGATTATATACTATGACCAAGTGGTGTTTATTCCTACTATACAAAGATGTTTTAATACAAAAAATCAATGTAATATATCACTTTGCATTAGCAGATGAAGGGGGAAAACAATTGATACAGAAAATCATCTGAAAAAATTTGACATCTTTTCATGATAAAAGCACTTAACACTAGGAATAGAAGGATACTACCTCAATACAAATTAACAGGATACAAAAGTTATCACATAACAATTGTATTTCTATACACTAACAATGAACAGTCAAAAAAGAAAATTAAGAATATATATTATATATCTCTTTATATAGAGAGAGAGAGGGAAAGAGAGTGAGATGAGAAAGATGACAGAGAGAGAGAGAGAAAGGGAGAGACAGAGGAGATTTACTAGGGGAAATTCGCTCACTGATTATGAAAGCTGAGAATTCCTCCACCTGCAGCCTCCACTTCTCAGAAGGTACCTGTTCACATTGAGGGAGAATATTCCCTACTCAGTTTCCCGACTCTCACAGCAATCTCCTACACAAACTCCTTTACAGACCCACCTTGGGCAGCCCAATCATTCTAATCAAGTGCCAAACCACCTGGATTTCCATTCCAGCAGAAGGAGGACAGGTTCAGTGCCTACTGAAGCATTGAGAATAACTACTACAATGATTGAGACTAAATAATGCTTTATCAAATATCTGGGTATAGAAATACAATTCTATTAATTGTGGTTAACTTGCAGATCCTTGATAAGTAATGATGCTGAACTTTCTTAGTGATATCAATTAGTAAACAGAAGTTCTTAATTTTCGTGAAGCCTAGTGTGGTACTTGATTTTTAGTTACAAATGGACTGCATTAAGAACTTCTGTCTACTAAATGATATCACTAAGAAAGTGAAAGGTAAGCCGCAGATAATATTAGATAATTGTAATACATATATCAACAAAGGAGTTGTTTATATCATATATAATGGATTCCTATAGGTCAGTAAGAAAACGCAAATGACTCAACAATTGAGCAAACAAATTGAATGGACATTTCATGAAAAAGATTTTCAAATAGAAAATAAACATATAAGATGTTCAGCATCATTACTTATCAAGGATATGCAAATTAACCACAATTAGTACCCAGCATAGTGACTAAATTATTTTTCTTTTTAATGGTAGATGTTGAGGAGAATATGGAGCAATGTAAACTCTGTTACAACAGTGGTGGTATTGTAAATTGATACAACTGTATCTGAAGAATGTTTTACAGTTTCTTATCAAATTAGATATACATCTACTTTAGGATTGAAAAGTTACACTCCTAGTGTACATCCATCAGAAATGAATGTAATGTCCATCAAAATATGTACAGGAATGTTCATAAAAGCTTTTTTTGTATTAGCCAAAAATGAGAAACTACCCAAATGTCCAGCAACAGTACAATGTATAAACAAATTGTAGTATGCTTAAATAATGGAAGAAATAATAAAGATTGTTAATAATAAAAATGTACAATGATACACGCAATAACTAGAATAAATTTCAGTCATAATGTCAAATAAAAGAAATAAACACACATAGAAAGGGTATATATTTTATAATCCCATTTATACAAAGTTCAAACACAGGTAAAATTAATCAAAGGCAATAGAGGTTATAAAAGAGGTTAGCTTTAGGCATTTTGTTGGGAGGAGTGAGGAAGTCATCTGAGGCATTGTTAAAGTTCTGTCTCCATCTGGTTGGAAGTTTACATAAGCAAAAATTCAATCAGCTGTAAACGTAGGTTTGCAGTAAATGTTTCAAACACTTGCATTGTTTAATATTCTTGAAATCTAGAGAATTTTCATACATTAATAAAGAAAATATGGTAAACATTCAGAAATTAAAGTGACAAACGAACACGCAATTTTTAGAATTAAAAGATGTGTGACTAATAAAAATCTGAAAAGATGTTCATTCACAGTGCTGCTGAGGCAAATGCAAACTAAAATGAACTATCATTATTACACTTCAAATTTGAAAAATTAGAATTAAAATTGAAGAATGATGTTATCTAGTGTAGGAAAGAATATGAAAATAGCATCACATACATGGCTCATGGAAATATACATTACCACAGTTTTTTGGGGGAGAAATACCTGTCCACGTTTGTCTCAGAAATTTTACTTTCAGCCTCTGTCTCTTACATATACTGAATAGCAGTCTGAAGAAATATGAACAAATTGTTTACTGTAGAATTTTTTATTATAATGATAAAATAGTAGATGATCTACATGCCCATTGATAGAATATTTTATTATAACGTACCATATTTGATGGTTTTATTATCATATATCAGTTAAAAACTAATTAGAACTATAGCCGGGAGTGGTGGCATGGGCCTGTAATCCCAGCTACTCAGGAGGCTGAGGCAGGAGAATTGCTTGAACCTGGGAGGTGGAGGTTGCAGTGAGCCAAGATGGGGCCACTGCACTCCAGCCTGGGGGACAGAGACTCCATCTAAAAAAAATTATTAATAATAATTAGAGCTGAATATAGCACATGAAATCACATCCAGAATATATTACTGTATAGAGGAAAGTCTTTCTCGCTTTCTCTTCCCTCTCTCTCTTCCCCTCTCAGTGGTATAGAGGCAGAAGTAGAAGAAAGTGGAAACTTTTATATTTACTTAAGACATTTTTGTAATATTAAACAAAATTAAATTAAATCTAGAGTCAATAATTCTGATTAGAAAAGGTACTCCAGATAAAGCAGTACAAGCACAGGTGTACTGGTAGAAGAAATGCAAGGCCCCTGAAGCCAAAGTTTCCTTAATGTCTCATCATCCTTTCCACTAACCTCAGCCGTGTGGGCCAGGGGGACCCTTACCTCTCTATAAAATCCAGCTGACATTATTACAACTCTCATGTCTTCTTTTCCCCTTCTATTAATTGCTTTCTACCCTCACATCCCACTATCACTCAACACATATATTTTTATGTTTCCTAATTTCTGACAAAGCGTTGATTAAAAATTTTTAATGATTTCCTTTGTGATTTGACTGTGAGTAGCTGAATCTTGAAATCCCTAAAGATCAAAATTTCCTAATGGTGGCCAGTGTAACCAGGGGTTTTCATCTTAATTCATTAATTTTCTTGGTCAATAATATCTAGGGTGGTTGTATACTGTCAGTGTGCCAGGAGTCCATCACTGCAGGACCTAAGAATTTACAGACAAGAAGGTATGTAATTTGACTTAAAATCTATTATACTGACAGCCTTTCTTCATGCTCCTGTCATAAGGACCCACCTGCAGAATTAGTATTCAATGCTAACTGTGCTCTTTTTCAATATAATATTGTCTATGCAATGTTATATTGTGTAAATCAAACAATGAATTTTTGAAAGGTTTTAAGAGTATATGGTTAGCAAAATTAACAGTCTTTGCTTCTGGGAATTGAGAAGATAATTATTTTCTTTTTTCATGATTCTGAAACTGAGATTATTTGATGTTATATCTAGACAACTTTTACTCTCAAAACAAGTTAAATGGATTATGATTAAGAGAAATTATTACCTGAAAATTAAGTAAAAGTTTAAGTAATAAGTTGCAGAAAGAGAAAAAAATTCATTTTTTGGATTTTTATATATAAGAATAAAATGTCATAAACCCTACAGATATGCATATGAACTCTCAGTAGGTAAGAAGAAAGTCTCAATTGTTAAGGTGAATTTTTATAAATATTTTATTGCCTTTACATGTAGTCTAGTGTCTTATATAATTTAACTTTTCTGCCTATATAGATTGTATCATATTTTAAGTATAGTTTTGTGTGCTGTTTTTCCTTTTATTATGTGACCATTTTCTAAAGTTAATAAATATTTTTTAAACATCAGTTTAACAAAATAATATTTAAATTTGGAAGTTTTACCTCATAGTGTCTTGATATTTTTAACTGTTAGCATGTAATTGATGTAATCTTTATATTTACATAATTGCCTTAAATAAGGAATATGTAAATTTTATTACTTTTAAGCTAAACTTTATTTAGTTTAAAATTAATTTTATTTTTAATATTTTATCCTCGTTGACTTGCCTAAATGAAAGTATACCATTTATAGATTTAACAGTGGCATAAACTAAAATAAGGTGAAGAAAATTCAATATTTAAACTTTAAATTGCTATCTAATTATTATGTCTTAAGTCTTCAAAATGTTGCTCTGTGTATGGCACAACTAAGCTATAGAATCTGAGTGAATAACAGCTATCACAAAACACCAAAAACACCCCTCCCCGCAGTTCTCCGTGGACCATCACCCGTTTCAACTCATACAGTAGCATGTTCCAGCTATTGCTCATGTGAATGGATAAAATATACACAACATACAAATTGCTATTTTTATCTCAGAGAAATAGTTGATTTTCATTTGATTTGATAGACTAGTCAAAGGAGAGTTATTTCAATGCACGAAGAACCATTTTGTAATTATATTTAGATCATTATAAGCATAATGTGTACCAATATGCCCACAGGTATGATTTAAGATAAGAAATATATCATTTACAATAATAAACTGGAAATAAGTGTATTATAGAATATGGTAAGCTGCAGAGGCATATCAAAGAAAATATACTAAGAGGTCATTGAACTATCAATAATCCCAAGTGGAATATGATCTTTCCTGTAGCTATTTGCACAGGTTAGAGTCCTATAAGAGTTTTCTTGATGGCAAAGGGTACAGGGATTCCCTTTTCTCAAATAAAAGCTCTACAGATCTAATGTCCATTTACTGGAATCTGAAATTCTACCTTTGATTTTATTTTTTCCCCAAATATTTTTATTAAAAAATTAATATTTCAGAAAAATATAACATTTCTTGAGACTGAATGTGGAAAAGGAGAGAGAAGTAATGTGTTGAATGATGGAAGAGAGAAATGCATTATGTGGAAGTTAGTGGCTTGGAGCCAGGTAACTTCATGTTCTAATCAACCTTGGCCAAGTCATCAGTGTCTCGCAGTGGCAGCTGGTGAAATAATATACATTTATATTAGGTAAGGAGAAAATAATTTCTTCTTCTTTCTAATTAATCAGGATGTATCTTAAAGGATGAAAAATCTCTTTTTTGAAATGAGCAGAGTCTTGTATTTGATGTGAATTACCTCATTCATTTTAAATGTCACTATTGCCCTATTGTTTAATCTCTTTGATCTAGGTAGAGCCAGGTCAAATGGATAAAAATCAAACAGAAGTGGTGAGAGAATTTTTCTTGTCAGGCTTCTCACAGACATCATCTATTGAAGCAGGGCTATTTGTACTATTTCTTTTCTTCTATGTGTCCACTTGGGTTGGCAATGTCCTCATCATGCTCACAGTGGATCTGATAAATACCTGAATTCATCACCCATGTATTTCCTTCTTGGCAACGTCTCATTTCTGGACCTATGTTATTCAACAGTAACGACCCCTAAGCTTCTGGCTGACTTCCTTAATCATGAAAATCTCATTTCCTATGACCAATGCATTGTGCAACTCCTCTTCCTGCATTTTGTAGGGGCAGCAGAGATGTTCCTGCTCACAGTGATGGCCTACGATTGCTATGTTGCAATCTGTCGCCCCCTGCACTACACCACTGTCATGAGTCGGGGGGTTATGCTGTGTGTTGGATGCTGCCTCCTGGATAGGAGGATTTGTGCACTCCACTGTCCAGACCATTCTCACTATCCGTCTACCCTTTTGTGGGCCAAATCAGGTGGACAACCTTTTTTGTGATGTTCCCCCGTCATCAAACTTGCTTGTGCTTACACTTTTGTCATTGAATTGCTCATGGTATCTAACAGTGGGTTGATCTCCACCATCTCCTTTGTGGTGCTGATTTCCTCCTACACCACTATCCTAGTCAAGATTCACTCCAAGGAAGGAAGGCGAAAGGCACTCTCCACGTGTGCCTCTCACCTCATGGTGGTAACACTCTTTTTTGGACCCTTTGCTTTCATCTATGCTCGTCCTTTCTCTACATTTTCTGTGGACAAGATGGTGTCTGTACTCTACAATGTTATTACCCCAATGCTAAACCCCCTCATCTACACACTTCAGAACAAAGAGGTAAATCCAGCCATGCAGAAGCTCTGGGTCAGAAATGGACTTACTTGGAAAAAGCAGGAGACATGAGGCATTGATGTGAATTTTTGAAAGTAGAAAATCTGAGGTTAATATAATAACTTTTTGAATAATGAGTTAGAAGGTGGTTGTCTAGTTTTTAAATTTATTTCATTAGGTCAAAATAGCCCTATTACTGACTTTATCATTCAACTGTACACTATAACTAATCTGTTTACTTTTTTATTTAATCAAATCTGATTTTTCTATCAGATTGTCTTTTTCCTCTTATCTATTCATCTCATCAAATTTTATTCCATCCACTGTTTCCATTTAGTTTGTCATTTAGCACTGGTACAAACTGGTTTTTCTAAGCCTTCACTGCCTTCTCTACCTTGCTTTATTTTTTTTTCTTCAATTTTAACTTATTACAATTACAGATGGTCCCTGAGTTATGATGATTCACCTTATAATTTTTGTCTTTAAGATAGTGTACAAATCACACTTTGATTATTCATATAACCATTTTGTTTTTCACTTTCAGCACAGCATTCCATAAGTTACATTCAACACTTTATTATTATAAAATATGCTTCGTGTTAGATGATTTTGTCTAACTGTAGACCAGTGTCAATGTTCTGGGCATGTTTGAGGGAGGCTAGGCTAAGCCATCATGTTCAGTAGGCTAGGTTTATTAAATACATTCTTGACTTACAGTATTTTCAACTTACGGTGGGTTTATTCAGACATAAGCCCATCATTAGTTGAGGAGCACCTGTAGATATCTGCAGTCAATTTACAGGTATTTCTTTCTGTACATATTTAAGAGAATATCAGTTAGATGTATTAGAGTGGATTCAATTTATGACTACATAACAACAAGCTAATGGAATATATTAGTTTCATCACCTTATCACATGTAGTAGAGAAAGCAATTGCCTAATATTGTGGGTTCAAATATCCCTCTTTGAATTACAATTCATGTAAACCTGAAAATTTTTTTACGCCTTGAAGCCTGAATTTCCTCATATGTAGCATGCATAAAATGATGTGTACCTCTCAGTGCTGATGTGAAGATGAAAAATGAAAACAGACATGAATGTTTCTACTATGGTACCTGCCTCATAACACAGTTCAAAAATAATTTATTCATTAAAGATGATTTTTTCAATGATATAGGGTATAGAAGGTTAAGTTCTACACTGGCTGACCTACCATATTGCAACAACAGTTTGATCTGCCAGTTTGTGCAGGATGCTTGAAAGTGTATATAAATGAGTTCATGACATTTTCACATTTGTCAATTATTGGAAAGTTTATTTTATGTTACTGTCATCATCATTATCAAAAACCCCTCGACATTAGTTGTATCCTTAAATTGTATTAAGACAAATTCATAGGCCTGTTTACTGTTTGCCAAATCTTTATAATTAAAGATAAAAAATTAAATCGACATTCAAGTTTACAACAAACGGAACAAAAATAAAATAAAAAATACAAATGAACATGAAGTATTTTCATTCTTACAGCTTTTTTAGTCTTTGGATTTTAAAGCAATCATAGCAACAAATCTGTGTGACAAAGACAGAAGCCAAAGAGGTTTAGTAAATTCATTAATGACTGAGTTTTATCTTTATTATCTTTATACTCCCCAAACTAACTTAAACACCTAAAATAAAATAAATAAAATGGGACAAAAATGTATTAAATAAATGCAGGAGGCTTCTATATCTTTTCTCATCAAAGTGGCATTGCCAACAAAAGAGATATTTTAGAGAGGTTTTCTTATTTCATACTTAGTAAGAATAACTTGTAAAATTTTCACTGAGACATAGAAACACTTTCAGAGATGTTAAAGATGCAAGAATTCATCAAACTTGTATTCTATTTTATAAGTTATTGGATATATGTGCAGAACGTGCAGGTTTGTTACACAAGTATACATGTGCCATGGTGTTTTGTTGCACCTATCAACCTGTCATCTATGTTTTAAGCCCCGCAGGCATTAGGTATTTGTCCTAATGCACTCCTTCCCCTTTCCCCTCACCCCCCAACAGCACCCAGTGTGTGGTTTTCTCCTCCCTGTGTCCATGTGTTCTCACTGTTCAGCTCCCACTTATAAGTGGGAACATGTGGTGTTTGGTTTTCTGTTCCTGACTTAGTTAGCTGAGGATAATGGTTTCTGGCTCCATCCGTGGCCCTGCAAAGGACATGATCTCATTCCTTTTTATGGCTGCATAGTATTCCATAGTGTATATACAACACATTTTCTTTGTCCAGTCTATCATTGATTGGCATTTGGGTTGATTCTATGTCTTTGCTATTGTGAATAGTGCTGCAATGAACATATGTGTTCATGTATCTTCATAAGAGAATGATTTGTATTTTTGGGGGTATATACCCAGTAATGGGATTGCTGGGTCAAGTGGTATTTCTGGTTCTAGGTCTTTGAGGAATCACCACACTATCTTCCACAATGATTGAACTAAACAAATTTTAAAAATTTATAGCAACGCATCTAATGATTGATACATTTACCTCTAAAATCCAATATACAATGTTCCTGTTCAAATAAAATATGAAGCTCAGATTTTTTTTAAAAAAACTACTAATTTTGACAGTGTGGGTCGACTTATAATGAAATAACTATACCTAAAATATTATTCACTTAACAGAACAAATATTTATTTTATATTCATGCAACAATAATAATATGGGATGCATGTCAGTCATTGATCTCTGCTTGTTGTAGTCACCAACAGATTCATGCTGATGAAGGATTTACCTCAACATGTAATTTCATTACTGCTTGGGTAGGAAAACAGCCACATGGTGAATCTCACCCTGGCTCTTGAATCTTCTCATATTGCATTGACCAAATGAATTATACCAATAAATTTAATAATTTGAAAAACATGGAAAAACTTCTTTAAAATATGACTATTCAAGGCACTCTGCAGCAGACTTGGAAAATCTATAATAGGCTGGGATTTATTAAAAATATATTAAATCTATTCTTAAATTCCTTCCCACAAAGAAAACTCACATTAGCGAATTCTTTAAACATACAAGAAAAACATAGCACCAATGTTGTACAAACTCTTCCTGTGAGTAAATAAATAGAGAATACTTTTTGTTTCTTTTTGTCACCAGCATGTTTTAAATTTCAAAATCTGACCATGATGTCATAATAATAATAAATTAATTATAAATTAATCTCATCTATGAACATAAATGTAATGATCATTTAAATAATTAGCAAATTGTATCCATTGATACATAAAAAGATAATACAATATGGATCACTTGTCTTACTCCAGATTTGTAAGACTAGCTGAAAATTCAAAAATCAATCCATGTAATTAACTATGTTTACAAATTGATAGATGTAGTAAATTATTGCAAAATTTAATACCAATTTATTTAAAAAGATACCAAATTTGTAAACTACTAATTGCAAGTAAACTTATGCTAGGGAATCCTTAATCTGATAAAGAGTATCCACAAAATCATTCTAAAATAAACATGCTCACTGTTGAAATATTAAATACTTTCACCTTGAAACTAAGAAACAAATAATACTCGATATTGCCACCATAATTCAACATTATTCTGGAGGCTTAGGCAGTGTAATGAGACAAGAAAAAAATACAACGGTATGAGAAATGGCGAGGAAGGAATCAAAGATTCATTATTAACAAATGTCACAGTATGTGTATATAAATAATTCAAGAGAATATACAGAAAGTCAAATTAATAAATGAAGTTAACATAATCACTGAATATGACAAAGTCAATAGTGTGAAAATAAATTGTAGACTCCCAGTTCTGGGGTAAAATGGAATAGATATACTTTCCCCTATTCATGCTACTATGCACAACTAAAAACTCTAGATATTATATAAAGCAAACATTAAAAAAAGAAGAAGAAACTGAAAGATAGAAACAGCAAATTAGGTAGAAACTTCAAGACCCAATACATGGCATGATAATTTCCCTTTTTGCATTTTTTTATTTCTTTTAATTTGCCTCATATAAGTCCAATTGGGTGTTGGAGAAACCAGCAGCCCATAAACACCAAGTGATGCAGACATAAATAGCCCCCCACGCCCCCTAGCCAAAAAAAAAAAAGCCCACTATCTTTAACCAGAGGACAAGAAAAGGAGAAGCCTGGAAAGATAGAAAACTTCAAGACAATAACTGCTCTTCATCCACAAAAGGCCACAAATAAATGATGGCCTATCTTCCCATAAAATAAAGTAAGGAGTCCAGATTTCTAACCTTTCCGGTAGTAATAACCCTCTTCCCATTTGTGTCATTAGAGACGACGTGAAGAGCCGGTAATTCTACTCCATCGAGTGAGGTAAATTTCTCCTCACTGCCAAGGTGATATCAAAGAAGGTTGAGCTGGAAGCCAGTTTGTCAGAACCTTCCAGCAGTAAAGAGTACCCTCTCACCACAGTGTCAGTGGAGGTCATATAGGGAGCAATAAGAAGATGACCTTTTCCCTCCCAGCCAGCAGAGACCTAGTACGGAGATTGGACTTTCACCTCTGCCCAGCAGTAATGAAGCACCCTGGTGGGCCTTCTCTATAGAATCAACAGAGGCCAAGAAGGGAATCTAATTTCTACTTCCATTTTGCAGATGGCACAGTGCCAGATGAAGCCCACTAAAACAAAAATTTAAATAGTATCCAGAGTCTCATTACATTGAAATATCTATGATTAATTTAAAAAAAACAAAAACAGAAACTCTCACCATACAAACCAGAAAAATCTCAGCTAGAATGAAAAAATAGTGAATAGATGCCAATTCTAAGATAAAACAGACACTAAAATTATCATAAAATTCTTCAATGAGAAATTACAAGCATGTTTGAAGAAAATACAAAATAAAAAGTCTCAGCAAATAAATAGAAGACGTAAAAAAGAAACAAATGGAAATGGAGGTTTTATTATAGAACTGAAAAATACCATAACAGAAAGAAAGAAAAAGAGAGAGAGAAGGAAGGAAGGTAGGGAGGGAGGAAAAGAAGGAGGGAGGGAGGGAGGGAGGAAGGAAGGAAGGAAGGAAGGAAGGAAGGAAGGAAGGAAGGAAAGAAGGAAGGAAGGGAAGGAAAAAGGAAGAAGAAATACAGAAAAGCAAGCAAGAAGGACAGCTCAACGAATGGAATTAAAAGCATACTTGGGAGGACAGAGGGAAGAATCAGTAAACTTGAAGACAAAACAATAAACATTAAAAATGTAAGAATCCTAGAACACCAAAAGAAAAAACAATAAAAAGAAAAATATGTGGCTGGGCGCGGTGGCTCACGCTTGTAATCCCAGCACTTTGGGAGGCCGAGGCGGGTGGATCACGAGGTCAGGAGATCGAGACCACGGTGAAACCCCATCTCTACTAAAAATACAAAAAAATTAGCCAGGCGTGGTGGCGAGTGCCTGTAGTCCCAGCTACTCGGAGAGGCTGAGGCAGGAGAATGGCGTGAACCCGGGAGGCGGAGCTTGCAGTGAGCCGAGATTGCGCCACTGCACTCCAGCCTGGGTGACACAGCGAGACTTCGTCTCAAAAAAAAAAAAAAAAAAAGAAAAGAAAAATATGTGTAAATACAATAGCCTTTATTTCTCCTGTGTTTTCCAAATTGAATATGAAAGTTGAAGCAAACCTTATTGCATTGTTTATTGTTGTACCCAATGTATATAAATAGTTAAGACAATTTTGTATTTAAAGTATGGGAGGATAAAGAGACTGAAAGAATAAGATTTCTATACTATACTTGAACTGGTAAATTGATTACATAATGTAATACCTAGAATGACCACTAAGAAACCTGTAGAAAGAGATACACCAAAAACTCTATAGATAGATCAAAATAAAATTCTAAAAACATATTACAGTCACCCACAGGATAGTAGGGAAAATAGAACAAATTAAAAATGAGGGAAGAAACCAAAATCAAAAATAAAATAGGTGACTTAATCCTAACATATCAATATTACTTTAGATATAAATGGTTTAAATTCACCAATTTCAAGACAGAGATTGGCAAAGTAGAAAAAATTGACCTTTTACATGCTATCTATAAGAAACTCAATTCAAATATAATGACACAAGTGTGTGAAAATAAAAAGATGAAATAAGATGCACCATGCAGACATTAATGAAAAAGATGCTAGAGTAACTGTGCTAATATCAGGTATATTCAGAGCAAAGAAAATTACCAGGGACAGAGTAAGATATAACACAATGATAAAAGGGACAAGCTATAGCAATTCTAAATATGTATGTACCAAACAAGTGAGTTACAAATTATGTGAAATGAAAACTGATAAGACTGAAAGAACAAATAGACAAATGTACAATTATAATTAGATACTTCAACATGCCTCTTTACACAATTAATAGAAATAGTTCATTAATTATATAGAAGAATTCAACAACACTAACAACCAACATGACCTAATTGACATTTGTAGGACACTCCATCAATGACATGAGAATGCACATCCTTTTCAAACACCCACAGAACCTTTATCAAGATAGGTTATCTCCTGAAACATAACACAACAACCTAAATGTCCATTAATGATAGGCTAGATAAAGAAACGTGGTACATATACACCATGGAATACTATGTAGCCATAAAAAAGTAAGAGATCATGTCCTTTGCAGGGGCATGGATGGAGCTGGAGGCCATTATCCTTGGCAAATACAGTTACAGAAAACCAAATACCACATGTTCTCTAAGTGGAAACTAAATGATGAGAACAAGTGGACACATAAAGAGGAACAACAGACATTGGGGCCTATGGGAGGATGAAGGGTAGGAAGAGTGAGGGGATCAGGAAAAATAACTAATGGGTACTAGGATTAATACCTGTGTGATGAAATAATCTATACCACAAACCCCCTTGACACAAGTTTACCTATGTAACAAACCTGCACATGTACCCCAAACTTAAAATAAAAGTAAAAAAAAATTAAAATTGTAGGACATTTGCCAGAAGCCATCAAAATAAAAGTATACAGCTTTGAAAACAAACTAAAAAAATGTAAAATAATTCAAATTATATGGAAGATGTTCTGTAGCTGTGATTCATTCAGACTATAAAGCAAGAACAGAAAGATAAGAAAATCTCCAAACACTTGGAAACAATCCAAATCATTTATAAATAAGACATGGTCATACTAACAAAATTCAAATGAAATAAAAAATACATTGAACTGAATTAAAATGAAAATATAATATACCAAAATTCAGAGGACAAAGCAAAAGGATTACTGAGAGGAAAATTTATACCACTAAGTGCTGATATTATTATTCTTTTTTGATATTGTTCCATGTATCATTGTTTTAGTGCTTTTCCTTTGATTACATTTCATTTTTGCATTTCCAGTGTATAGAAATACAATTGACTTTTAAAAGCTTTTTATTTCAAAACATAGAGCCACAGAATGTTGCAAAATATAATGCAGGCATACCATTCCTAGATAGAACATCATATTCTAGATATTGGAAACTGGGAAGAAAAGGTTGCTTAAATGAAATCTTAGAGTTGCAGAAGTTAGTCACCACCCTGTGCATGATCCACAGGTCACTCACGATGGAGGGAGCCACAAAAGCCAATGTTTGGGGATACATTTCCTTTAAAAGACTCTCTGACCTCATCCTCTTCAAACTGCATCTGAGTTCAAATAGGAAGAGATAAAAGTGAAAAAATAATTTGCCAGTTTATAGGAAAGACATTTTACTTCATATGAAAACCCTTAGGGCGGGCGCGGTAGCTCACGCCTGTAATCCCAGCACTTTGGGAGGCCGAGGCGGGCGGATCACGAGGTCAGGAGATCGAGACCATCCTGGCTAACACGGTGAAACCCCGTCTCTACTAAAAATACAAAAAAATGCCCGTACTCGGGAGGCTGAGGCAGGAGAATGGCGTGAACCCGGAAGGTGGAGCTTCCAGAGAGCCGAGATCGCGCCACTGCACTCCAGCCTGGGCGACAGAGCGAGACTCTGTCTCAAAAAAAAAAACAAAAGGAAATGAAAACCCTTAAATTTGGAGCTCTCCTGTGAAAATTTATCATTTAAAATTACTTACATTAATAAGTCTTCAGACAAAATAATTTGATTTTAACATTGTTTTAGTATTCACGTTGAAGAAAAGCATGAATATATCAAACAGAATTAGGAGAGGAAGCAGCAAATATCTTAATGATTGCAGTTAGAGACAAGGAGGGATATTTAAGATTCCTTCAATTTCACAGAAACTTATCATTGACCTCGTCTTATAACCATCAATAATGTATTTTAGGAGATTGAGTTTTTTTAAAATTAGTATATCCTAATGATGTATTTCTAGGATGATTAATTATGAAAATGCATCCTAGTCCACTAATAGAGACTCATATGTTAAGAAAACCCTTCCAACCATTCCTTAATAGTATTTACTCCTGCAGATAACATCAGCAATTATTCAGTGGTTCTCAGTCATAACAGTGAATGAGAATCACCTGAGGCAGTTTATAGTAAAAAGCAGATTTCTGGGATTGGTTCCTAAAGTTCAAATTCAGCTGGCCAATTATGGAACCATATTATTTGCATTTTAAAACATTCACTGTAATATGTATTTAACTTACCTCATTTCAAAATCAAAAAATGAGTTTTGTAAATGCTTCCTCAAAATTCAGGAAGGTTCCTCTAATTTGAAGTCAGTGGCTTCCTATGAACTGACGGTGACAAGTTCTCTGAAAATGCACATTGTTTATGAAAAACAAAAACTGGTGATTTCTCTCAAATTTCACTAACCTATCAATAGCCATGTTTACACAGTCCAGACTACTATTTAAACCCCAGGAATGTCTGCGCCTAGAGAGTGCAATGATCCACATTTATCTTTATGGATCTGGACAAAGCAATGTGGAGAGTTGAGCAGAGATTAGGAATGGAGCATGAGCCATTGGATAGTTCTGAGAAGTCAGAAACACCTTATGGGACCTGGTATATATTTGGGCATTTACAACATGACTATTCCTATGCTAAACGCACACACACTGACTATATATATATATTTATATACGCATACACACATTATATATACACACTAAATATCATATATATTTATAGTGCATAAAACATATACACACTATATAATATATAAATATATTTTAATATATAATTATATATATATATAATTTAATAAGAAAGAATCCTAGAAAATCAGAGAAAAGTTGAAGGAATAAAGGCTTCCTAACAATCAGGATTGTATTAGGTTTCCCTTTGATGGGCCTTCTGAGGATATCCTGTTTATTTCTATCATAGTTCTCATTTTGCCTCATAGTTTGTGATTGTCTGTATACTTGTCTTTATTTCTCTAATTGAAAAGATCCAAGTGTCTGGTAATGTATGTTCTTAAATAGTTTATCTTCACTCCTAGATCATTGCCAGGAATCTGAAATGTTGTAGGTACTTGAAAAGCATATAATAATTGAATAAATAAATATATAGATCGCATTTGTTATATTTTGATTAAAAAATTATGTCCAAAGTCTGCAACAAGTCAGTGATCCGTATTACATCAATAACAACAAAGAAAATTACTTCTAAGGCAGATGTTGATTTCTCTTTAAGTTTTTGTTAATGTTCACATATACAGGTGTAATTGATTGTAAACATTGACTATGTTCAAAGTCTATAAAATAAAAAAAGAGTACTATAATAGGTAAGGGGACTTTATCTTAAGGCAGAAATTGTTTTCCTTCTACGTTCTTTTATATTTATGCATATGTTTGGATTGCAATTATGGGGCAAGTCGTAAGTACCCAGAAGCATGCCTTCCCGGATTGAATACAATATCCAAAGTTATTGGAAGTTCCATTCAATTGCTTAACTAAATCAATCATTACCCAATTTTCTCCTTTGCTTTGATGTCTCAGAGTCAACCTAGGAGAACATTGCTTGAGTTCCCTGCACATTAATTTAGTAAAAATCAAATTAACTCTTGTTTATAATTGTCTTCTTAAGATCCATGGACATGTAAAAATTCAGCATAACATCTGAATCTGTGGCATTCAAACACACACTTCCTAAAAAATGACTTCCCAGGAGACAGAATCAAATCAGGAAGAGATGCAGTGTTTACTGAAAATCTACGTTGGGTGAAAATGTGTTAATTTAATAATCCAATACATATTAAATGTAACACTATAGTTTATGTTTACATTATAAAATATTTAGCTGTAAAATATGGATTTTTCAATGTTAAAATGAATTTCTGTAATGAAAATCACTGGAATGTATTCATTTTTTAAATAAAAGCGTTCACTATAATACACATTTACTAGGAAAAGTATATTTTTAAAATCAATAGGATCTTGAAATGGTGCTGTCTTTTTCCCCCTTTCAAGCTTCCAAAATTAGGACAAATATTTGCTGGGCATTATTTAATCCCAGGCTTGCCTCCCTGTGCCAAATGTCTCCTGTTTTGAATGGTGCAATTTGCAGTATTGAGCTATGATTAGAAAATAAAAATTCCTTTTCATATTAACTTTTGGGGCAGAATAAACTAGTAAGATAAATCTGGTTTTAGAAAATGCAGAGTTCAATCCAAAATATATGTGTGGAGTTGAAGATATATATACATACGTGTGTATGTATGTGCGTGTGTATATACACACACATATACATCTTCACAGATATATATATCATTTTATCTTATTTTACAAATATATATACATACATAGATACATACATTACATATATACGTATATACATACATGTATGTATATATATTTGTAATAAAATACATGTATGTATATATAAAATACATAATATACATACATATATGTATGTATATATTTGTAATATAAAATAAAATGATATATTTTTGTTGAAATTAACTATTTCTCTGAATAAATGATATATATATATCATTTCTCTGAATACATAATAATACGTTGTTTCTCTGAATAAATGACATGTATATCATTTTATTTTATATTACATATATACATGGATGTATGTATATATATTTTAAGCTTTGTATATATATACAAAAATATATATACATATATACTTACATGTATACATATTTGTAATATAAATACACACATTATGTATATATGTAATACATTATATATACAAATTTGTAATATAAAATAAAATGATATATTTTTTCTTGAAATCAACTGTTTCTCTGTAATATAGCACATTACAAATTATATCAGTGTAGTGTCAGAATGAAATCTTTGAGCAGAATTATATTAAAAGAATTATATCCCCTGAAGGAACAGAAACATGTAACACTATGGAAGGCTGGATTTTCCTGTTGTACTATAGAATATTAGAGCTTATTCCTTCTGTCAAGCTATATTTTTGTCCATTAACCAATTCCTCTTCATTCTCTCTTCCCTCTTCCCTTCCCAGCCTTTTAAAAATTATTTAATATTCATTTCTTTAAAAATTATTCTTTACGTTCTATGGTACACGTGTACATCGTGCAGGTTTGTTACATATGTATACATGTGCCATCTTGGCTTGCTGCACCCATCAACTAATCATTTACATTAGGTATTTCTCCTAATGCTGTCCCTCCCCAAGACCCTCACCCCCTGACAGGCCCCAGTGTGTGATGTTCCCCGCCCTGTGTCCATGTGTTCTCATTGTTCAATTCCCACCTATGAGTGAGAACATGCAGTGTTTGGTTTTCTGTCCTTGTGATAGTTTGCTGAGAATGATGGTTTCCAGCTTCATCCATGTCCCTGCAAAGGACCTGAACTCATCCTTTTTTAAGGCTGCATAATATTTCATGGTGTATATGTAACATATTTTCTTAATCCTGTCTATCATTGATGGGCATTTGGGCTGGTCCCAAGTCTTTGCTATTGTAAATAGTGCAATAAACATATGTGTGTATGTGTCTTTATAGTAGAATGATGTATAATCCTTTGGGTATATACCCAGTAATGGGATTACTGGGTCAAATGGTATTTCTAGTTCTAGATCCCTGAGGAATTGCCACATTGTCTTCTACAATGGTTGAACACCCATCAACAGTGTAAAAGCGTTCCCATCTCTCCACATCCTCTCCAGCATCTGTTGTTTCCTGACTTTTTAATGATCACCATTCTAACTGGTGTGAGATGGTATCTTATTGTGGTTTTCGTTTGCATTTCTCTGATGGCCAGTAATGATGAGCATTTTTTCATGTGTCTGTTGGCTGCATAAATGTCTTCTTTTGAGAAGTATCTGTTCATATCCTTTGCCCACTTTTTGACAGGATTGTTTGCGTTTCTCTTGTAAATTTGTTTAAGTTGTTTGTAGATTCTGGATATTAGCCCTTTGTCAGATGAGTAGATTGCAAAAATTTTCTCCCATTCTGTAGGTTGCCTATTCACTCTCATGATAGTTTCTTTTGCTGTGCAGAAGCTCTTTATTTTAATTAGATACAATTTGTCAATTTTGGCTTTTGTTCCCATTGCTTTTGGTGTTTTAGTCATGAAGTCTTTGCCCATACCTATGTCCTGAGTGGTATTGCCTAGGTTTTCTCCTAGGGTTTTTAAGGTTTTAGGTTTTACATTTCAGTCTTTAATCCATCTTGAGTTAATTTTTGTATACGGTGTAAGGAAGGCATCCAGTTTCAGCTTTCTGCATATGGCTAGCCAGTTTTTCCAGCACCATTTATTAAACAGGGAATCCTTTCCCCATTTCTTGTTTTTGTCAGGTTTGTCAAAGATCAGATGGTTGTACATGTGTGGTGTTATTTCTGAGGTCTTTGTTCTGTTCCATTGGTCTATATATCTGTTTTGGTACCAGTACCGTGCTGTTTTGGTACCAGTACCGTGCTGTTTTGGTTACTGTAGCCTTGTAGTATAGTTTGAAGTCAGGTAGCATGATACCTCCAGCTTTGTTCTTTTTGCTTAAGATTGTCTTGGCTATGTGGGCTCTTTTTTGGTTCCATATGAACTTTAGAGTAGTTTTTTTCTAATTCTGTGAAGAAAGTCATTGGTAGCTTGATGGAGATGTCATTGAATCTATCAATTACCTATAGCCATTTCACAATATTTCACAATATTGATTCCTCCTATCCATGAGCATGGAATGTTCTTCCATTTTTTTGTGTCCTCTTTTATTTCGTTGAGAAGTGGTCTGTAGTTCTCCTTGAAGAGGTCCTTCACATCCCTTGTAAGTTGGATTCCTAGGTATTGTATTCTCTTTGTATTTAAATATATAATTGACACATAATAATTGTACATAATAATGAGGTACAATATGATGTTTCAAGGCATGTATGCATAGTATAATAATCAATTTTGGGTAATTACTATATCCATTACTTTAAACGGTTATTATTTATTTGTGATGACAACATTCATAATCTTCTCTTCTAGCTATCTTGAAATATACACTACATTGTCATAATCATCCTACTGCTTAACAGAACACCAAAACTTATTCTTTCTAAGTGTAACTTTGTACCCATTGACCAGCCTCTCCCAGTGCTCCTCCTCTCCTTGACTTTCCCAGGTTCTGGTAACCAGTTTCTACTCCCTGCCTCTATAAAATCAACTTTTTTGGGTTCCAGATATGAGAAATCATAGAGCATTTAATTTTCTGTGCCCAGCTTATATCACTTAACATGTCTTTCAGGTTCATTCATGCTGTTGCAAATGACAGGATTTGATTCTGTTTTATATCTGAGTAGTATTCCACTGTATGTGTGTGTAGGTGTGTGTGTAGGTATGTGTGTGTGTGTGTTTATATATACATATATATATATATATACTTATATATGCTGCATTTTCTTTAACCATTCATCTGTAGATGGATGTCTAGTTTGATTCCATATCTTGGCTTTTGTGACTGGCACTGCAATAAACATAGGGGTGCAGACGTATAGTTCTCATTTCCTTTGGGTATATGCCAAGAAATGAGATTGCTGGATCATATGGTGGTTCTAGTTTTATTTTTTTGAGGAAACTCTGTACTGTTTTTCATAATTGCTTTACTAATTTACACTCCCACCAACAGTGTATAAGAGCTCCCTTTTCTCTGTATCCTTATTAGCATTTATTTTGTTTGTTTGGTTTTTGATACTAGCCATTTTAACTGGGTCAACAGGATATCTTACTTTATAATTTGCATTTCTCTGATGATTAGTGATATTGAATGCTTTTTCATGTATCTGTTGATAATTCATAACTCTTCTTTTGAGAAATATCTTTTTAGATCTCTTGCCCATTTTAAGCGGTTTGTTTGTTTTTGAGCTCCTTACATATTTTGGGTATTAGCTGCTTATTAGATATATGGTTTGCAAACATATATATATATATATGTTTATATATATATATATGTTTATATATATATATAAATATATATTTCAATATGTGAGTTGCCTCTTCACTGTGTTAGTTGTTTCCTTGGTTGTGCAGAAGCTTTTTAGTTTGATGCAATCCCATTGTCTATTTTTCCTTCTGTTGCTTGTGCTTTTGGAGTTCTGTCTAAGAAAGCATTGCTGAGATCAATATTGTGGAGATTTTCCCTCTGTTTTCTTAGCTTTAGTTTCAGGTTTTGAATTTAAGTATTTTATCCATTTTGAGTTTAATCTTGTGTATAATGTAAGATAATGGTCAATTTTATTCTTCTGTATGTCAATATACAGTTTTTCCAACATCATTTATTAAGAGATTGTCTTGGCCAGGTGTTATGGCTTATGCCTATATCCCAGAACTTTGGGAGACCAAGGTGGACAGATCACTTGAGCCTAGCAGTTCAAGCTTGGGCAACATGGTGAAGCCCCATCTCTACAAAAAGTACAAAAATTAGCTGGGTGTAGTTGGTATGTGCCTGTGGTTCCAGCTACTCAGGAGGCTGAGGTGAGAGGATCACCTGAGCCCAGAAGGTGGAGGCTGCAATGAGCCATGATCACACCACTACACTCAAGCCTGGTGAAGAGTGAGACCCTGTCAAGAGAGAAAGGGGAAGGGGGAGGGAGAGAGACAGAGAGAGAGAGAGAGAGAGAGATTGTCTTTTCCCCATTGTGTGTTCTTAGTTGTTGAAAATCAATTGACCATAAAATATTTGGTTTTATTTCTGGGCTTTCTATCCTATTCCATATATACTTGATTTATGCCAGCACCATGCTGTTTTAGTTGCCATAGATTTGTCATATATTTTGAAATCAGAGAGTGTGTTGTCTCCAGCTTTGTTCTTTTTGCTCAAGATTGTTTTGGTTATTTGGGCTTTTTTTTCTGCTTTCATACAAATTAAAGGATTGTTCTATTTCTTTGAAAAAATAACGTTGGAATTTTTATAGAAATTGCATTAATCTGTAGTATAGACATTTTAACAATATTAATTTTTCCAATCTTTGAACATAGATTATCTTTCTATTTATTTGTGTCTTCTTCAATTTTTTCATCATTGCTTTATAGTTTTCAGTGGACAGATCTTTCACCTTCTTGGTTAAATTTACTCCTAAGTTTTTTTTGGTTTTGATGTTATTGTAAATAAGACTATTTTCTTAATTTTGTTTTCAGATAGTTCATTGTTAGTGTATAGAAATGCTACAGATATTTGTATGTTGACTTTTAACATGCAACTTTACTGAATTTGTTTATTAGCTTTAACAGGTTTGGATAAAGTTTTTAGGGTTTTTTATATATAAGATCATATCATCAGCAAACAGAGTCAATGTCACTTCTTTCTTTCCCATACGAATGGCTTCTATTTCTTTTTCTTGTTTAATTGCTCCTGCTAGGGCTTCCAGTACTATGCTCAACAGAATTAGTTAGACTGAGCAGCTTTCTCTTATTCCAGACCTTAGAGCAAACGCTTCCAACTTTCACTACTGGGTATAATGTAAACTATGGGCTTGTCATATATAGCCTTACTGTGTTGAGGTACATTTCTCCTATAGCCGTTTTTTTGAGATTTTTTTCATCATAAACAGTTGTTGAGCTTTGTCAAATAATTTTTCTACATCTATTGAGATAATTATGTGATTTTTATTCCTTATAAGATAGTATATCACGTTATTGATTTATATATTGACACACTGTTTTATTTCTGGGATAAAGCCTACTTGATCATGGTGAATGATATTTTTAATGTGCTGTTAAATTTGATTTGCTAGTATTTTGTTGAAAATTTTTGCCTGTATGTTCATCAGTGATATTGATATGTAGTTTCTTTTCTTGTAGTGGTTTTGTATAGAATGGTACCAGGATAATGCTGGCCTGGTAAAATGAGTTTGTAACTATTTCCTCCTCTTCATTTTTTTTGGAAGAGTTTAAGAAGTATTGGTATTAGTTCTTTAAATGTTTGGTAAAATTCGACATTTAATTTGTCAGGACTTGTGCTTTTCTTTGATAGGAAATTTTTTTAAAAATTAATGATTCAATCTCTTTATTCATTACTGATATGTTCAGAATTTCTGTTTCTTTCTGGTTCAGTCTTTGTAGGTTTCATATTTCTTGGAATTTGTACATTTTTTGGTGTGTTGTGTTTCCACATACCAAAAGTTATAGAGGGAGTTTATTTGGAAAATTGTTGTATTCCCTTTCATCTTTAAATCTTCACCCTATAATTAATCAACTAATTAATATATTAAAATGAATCTGTCCTGAGGATCTATTATGTGTCAGAGATTGTGCAATGATCTTGGAAATAAGAGAAATGAAACATCATTGCAAGCCTCAATGAGTAACTTGGTTAATGGCACTTAACAAAAATAAAGACAATATGAAAATATACTTGGAATGATAATGCCATGTAGCAGGCACAATGGATACACAAAAAGGAGGTTGTTAATTCTAACCCAGTATGTCAGATTTAGACAAAAGCATTGGTGAGGACATAGAATCACCTGCTGAACTTTTTTTTTACTAGTAAGTAATGAGGATTTCATATGAGTTATGCACTATGTTACTGTGAAATTGATGGGGAAATAGGAAAATGAGAGACTTTTATGCCTTGGCAAGCACTTAATTAATTCCTGCTGATGGCAGTGGTGGGCTATCTGGAGCAGCTGTTGCCATTATGCCCGCCGCTGTAGGGAAGAAGCAGACAGCCCCCTCAAAGCCTGCCACCCAGGGGGCTGCTGCAATGGGGCTGGGCCAGGCTGCCCGCTGGTGGGGGAGCAGCAGGGTCACACAGAGAGGGGCCCCGAGGTGGAGCTGGGCCTGGAGCAGTGCTGCACTTGCACATGGAGTGCCGGGGCTGGCTGGGGTGCAGACCTGGGGCCTCTCCCTGCTGTCAGCACCCACTCATATCTCAAAGCAGTGTAGGACTGAGCCCTGGCACTATCACAGCCTGGAAAGGGATGCACACACTTAGGGCAGCACTGACGAACCACCTCAGTCCCTTCTGGACTTTGGGCACCCACAAGCGTGTCAGGGGGCAGAGCTGAGGGCAGATTGGAGCTGGCCCACAGCTACTTCATGGCACAAGCAGTCTGGGGGCCATGGGCTGCAGCGGGAGACAGACAAGCTCCTGAGCAGAAGGAGTCCCTGTGAGGCTTCACCATCAGCCAGGGAGGGCCTGAAGCCGGAGGGCTGGGCTAGCAGTCCCATGGACAAGAGTAGGAACTTGTGATGCCTTTTCCAGCCCCACCCATGGCCGCCCATGGACCAATCAGTGTGCACAGTTCCTCCCCTCTTAGGCCGATAAGAGCGCTGGGTTCAGCCAGAGCTGAACAGATGATAGGAGGACCAGCTGCAGAGAGGACCTATGCTCTCTGTTGATAGCTGAACACTTGTCCGGAGACCAGCTGCAGAGAGGAACAACACTTGTTCGGACAACTTGCCTAGCAGAGAGGAGCTACCCTCTCTGCTAGGAGCTGAACACTCATCAGGACACCCTGACTGTGGAAAGGATCTACCCCCGTAGGTTCCCTGCGAGCTGTTCTATGGCTCAATAAAGCTCCTCTTCATCTTGCTCATCCTCCACTTGCCTGCATACCTCCTTCTTCCTGGTAACAGGACAAGAACTTGGGACCTGCTGAATAGTGAGGCTAAAAGAGCTGTAACACAAACAGAGCTGAGACATGCCCCTTGCTCACCATGTTGCTGGAGAAGAGAGGGAAGGAAGAGCTGTTGCCTATCAGGGAACCCAGGCCTGGAAGCTCCCTGAGCTAGGGCTATGACTCCTTCTTTGGAGCCCTGCGGTTCCTGGCATCTCTAAGATTCTGGGTGCCACTGTGTTCCCTGGTGCCAGCTGTGGAAGCTGCTGGCAGTGTGTCTGCTTCAGTCACAGCCTTGCAGAGAGCTGGTGCCCATGCCAGAGCATGGAGCTGCCCACCCCACTGCAGCAGCTGGCATGTCTGACTGCAGTGGCAAGATCCCATGCTCATTTACGCACCCATCACCTCCCCACACAGTCTCTCTTGGCAGGCATGGGATCCAGGCTGGTGGTGTGAGCTGAGCACAGCCTGCCACGCCAAGTGGGCAGAAAGAGCCCAGTAGGCCCAAGCAAAACTCAGGAAAAGACACCACTGGCCACAGAGGCTTCTGGCCAGAAAAGAAACACCCCAAAGATCCCTTAACACTGCTATATGATGGACATATTTTTCTAGGCATTATAATTAAGTAGTAATCAAATAATTTGTGTTTTAGTTTGGGCTAATGTCTTTGAGATATTTTTGCTCAACCACATTGCAGATTTGTGATATACAGATATGTATCTATATACTTGACAAAATCTGTGGTATCAGATTTTCTCTGAGAGCAACTATTCAGGAGAGGAATTTCCTAGCAGTATTGTATGCATATATTTATTTTAATTAAATAATTCCAAATTTCTTTCCAAACTGGTTTGCCTCCTATCAACTGTATGAGAAGTCATGTATTTCCACTTTCTTGCCATCAGTTTGCATCGTCTAACTCGCTACTTTTTGTCAAATTTACGGTTCACATTTAGATTCAGCTGTAATTATAATACAAGAAATCAGCTTTGTCTGTTGCATTAGTTTTCTAGGGCTGCCATCACAAATTACCACAAACATTGTGGCTTAAAACAACAAAAATGTATTCTCTCACAGATGTACAGAATAGAAGTCTGAAATTCAGGTGTCAGCAGGCCCATCCTCCCTCTGAAGGCTTTAGGGATGAAACCTTCCCTGCCTCCTCCAGCCTCTGAAAGCCCAGGTGTTCCTTGGTTTGCGGCAGCACAACTCCAATCTCTGTCTACATGCATCTTCACATGGCCGTTTCCTCTGTGTGTGTCTCTTTTCTGTCTCTTTTAGACACTCTCATTGCATTTTGTGTCCACATTAATTAGTATGATCTCATTTTGGTCCTTACCTTAATTATTTCTGCAAAACTCTATTTATTTTATTTTATTTTTTCTTTTTTTTTTTTTTTGATGGAGTCTCCCTCTGTCGCCCAGGCTGGAGTGCATCGGTGCGATCTCGGCTCACTGTGAGCTCCACCTCCCGGGTTCATGCCATTCTCCTGCCTCAGCATCCCAAGTAGCTGGGACTGCAGGCGCCCGCCACCACGCCCAGCTAATTTTTTTGTATTTTTAGTAGAGAAGGGGTTTCACTGTACTAGCTAGGATGGTCTCAATCTCCTGACCTTGTGATCTGCCCGCCTTGGCCTCCGAAAGTGCTGGGATTACAGGCATGAGCCATCGCGCCTGACCTGCAAAACTCTATTTCTAAATGAAGTCATATTCTGAGATTTTTGTTAGATGTGAATTTTGGGAGCCAGTATTACCCACTATATTTCTATTTAGACTTTCTATGGATGTGATTGTATATTATGTACTGTTTTGTGTTTGTGTTCTGTGTTTCTTTTCAATCAATGCTATTTGTTAATTTTATCACATGGATGCATGTAATCATTTTCAAAACCCCACTAGGTGTGAGAAGGTGAATTTTACAGTTGTAGGAATGTACATTCTTTTTCTTTGTCTTGAGTTTATAAAAGCAATAAATTAGTCTTTGTGTATTCACCCAGGGACTCTTCTCCACAAACTCTGTTATATTTTATGCTATTTCTAGATTTGGGGAAGAAGGCTATTTACAAATGTGGTGTCCAGAACCTACTGTTCGAGGTAGCATAGTGTTATGAAAAGGTGCATAGACTACAAAAACAGACTGGATTTCAATTTCACTTCTTTTGCTTGCTAATTATGGAAACTTGGGTAAGTTAGGAACCATTACCCTATACCCTAGTTCTCTTATACATAACATGGGATTAAGACTGAGATGCTCAGAGACTGTAATTATAGTCTATTTGCTTAGTTTTTCATCAGACTCTTCATTTTTTATAAAAAGAACAACACGTTGGGTGCAGACTGAAGAACTGCTTTTGACTACTCTTTGGTAGCCTGAAACATGGTTTCTATTTTTCTCTAGACATTTCAATCCATCTGACCAATATGCTCAATGTAAAATATCTTGGAAGAATAACTCTGAGCAAATTGTTACACTTTGCAAATTAGATTGTAACAGGTATGATACATATTTTTAGTTCTTCCTGAAATCTGGAAGAATGACTTATACTTTTAGCGAAGTTAAAGACTTAGAATTTTGAATCTACGGTAGACAATACATTTTAAACTATGAACAACTGTTTTGATATCCAGGTCATTTCTTGTTACTATCTGCCTTGCCACTTTCAGAAGAATTTAATTTCTAATGGTGACTTAATGGGTTGCGATATCCACTGGAATTCTGAACTTTGCTGATGCGTTCCAGTGGAAAGAAATCTCTCAAAGTAATGTTCAAATTTGCCTGTGAAAAAGGCTATTTTGGGTAATGGTGAGAGAGTTATCAGCTTGACTGCCTCTTTGGAAGCTATAAGATTTAAGTCTGCCTTTAGCTTGCTCTTAGAAGATTGGAAAGACTCCAGCCCATTTTAGTAAATTTTCCATCTTCCTAACTCTTGGTTTCTTGTTTAAAGCAAAGCAAAAAAACACAGTATTCACTAGGTGGTAGCTAAGTTCCTTGTAAACTTTACTTGTTTCAGTTTTGGCTGGAAGTTGTAACTTTCAACTGCAGTGTCACTTTCTTAGATTTCTTATACCAATTAAAGATTTACATCTACCCATTAGAAATGTTGACAATACCTCCACCAAAATTAGTAAATTTGTCCATAGCAAATAAGCCAAGTGCAAATTAAAGTTTTCATCATTCCAAATATATTTTATTTTGTTAAAAAATGTCAAATATTTACCATATTTAAAAAACATTAAAATCAGGAATTATCCATGCTAGAGGACTATCTCAGAACTTTTATGTCATCTCTCCATATCATTTACTTTTCAGGAAAATATGTCAGAGAAAATACTAAGTCCTAGACATGTCATAAGCTAAAATATGAAATAAGATATTAAAAGGTAATAGGAAAATATAACATATGAGACATTATATACTAGGCCCAAGAAAATCAACTAAAATTTGAATTAGAGAGTTTAGTATAGCGGCTAGTTACAAATAAAGAAACACATATATATATATACACACACATAAATACATATATATGATTATCAACATTTGAGAAACAACAAAAAATACAATTGAATAATTACTTCATCAAAATTAAAATAATTCATAAGTTTTGTAAGTTTCAGTATATAATGAAAAAAGTTATAAAACATTACTGAAGTCACAAAAGAAGACCCAAATAAGTTCAAAATTAAACCATGTTCTAGGATAGGAAAGTCAAATATGGTATAACAATATATATTTATCCCTGAAACAATGTTTTGGTTAATGCAATTATAATGATATACTGTTCATATTATTTGGTAAAATCACTCTAGTTAACGTAAATGAAAAACTGAATGAGACAAACCAAGATAGTTTGAGGGGGAGTAGTAATGGGAGTACTTATATGGGTAGATAGTAAAATGTAATCTAGGCCAGACACAGTGGCTCACAGTACCTGTAATCCCAGCATTTTGGGAGCCTGAGGTGGGTGGACCACTTGAGGTCAGGAGTTCGAGACCAGCCTGGCCAACATGACAGAACTTTGTCTCTACCAAAAATATAAAAATTAGCCGGGAATGGTGGCACACACCTGTAATCCCAGCTACTTGGGAGGCTGAGGCAGGAGAATTGCTTGAACTGGGGAGGTGGAGGTTGCAGTGAGCCAAGATTGAGCCACTGCACTACAGCCTGAGTGATAGGGCAAGACTCCATCTCAAAAAACAAATAAAATAAAATAAGAAAATAAAATGTAATATAGATTTACATTAATTAAATCAGCTTGCTACTGAACTAATCTCAGAAGGCATTTTGCCAAGTGAGAAAAGCCACCCTCAACAGGCTATTTGCTATATGACTCTACTTATATGACAATCTTGAAAAAGCAAACTCTAAGAGCACAATCAGATGGCTACTGTCAAGGACAGGAAGTGGGAAGGAGGAGGTGACTACTGTGGGGGACAGGGGCATTTTTGGGGTTGATGAAACTGTTCTGTCTCCAAGATCTGATAATTTTATAACTATGGTATCAGCCAATTACCCTGATTTGTTCATTATACATTGTTTGCTTGCATGCATCAAAATATCTCCAGTATCCCATAAATATGTGCAACTATTATGTATTCATAAGAATTAAAAATAAATTTTAAAAAATTAAAATAATAAAAAATAAATTGTTATAAAAAGCTCACAAAACCATACACTAAAGAGTCATTTTTTTCTATATGTAAACTGTACTTGAAAAATGAAAAAAAAAGCTTAATATTTGTACTAGGAGTTGATTGTAGGGTTCTCTGAAATGTCAATCTTCCCTTCTCCCTTGTGAGTTCTGAACCAATTCATAGGTAGAATTGTGAATAGGAAGAGACAAATATGAGTATTGTTACTGGTAAAGTTGTACTGGACTTATAACCCCAAGAGTCTTCCTACTACCTCCCCTTAATTTTAACCCTGGGATCCTCTTAAAGAGAGAGTTTGCAGAACAAACACTTAGCTGGGCAGAGACAAGGATAATTCTAACGTGCACATTCTGGCTAGGCTCAGTGGCTCACGCCTGTAATCCCAGCACTTTGGGGGGCCAACGTGAGTGGATTACCTGATGTCAGGAGTTTGAAACTACCCTGGCCAACATGCCAAAACCCTGTTTCTACTAAAAATACAAAAATGAGCCAGGCGTAGTGGCAGGTACCTGTAATCCCAGCTACTCAGGGTGCTGAGGCAGGAGAATCACTTGAACTCGGGAGGTGGAGGTTGCAGTGAGCAGAGATTGCGCAACTGCACTCCAGCCTGGGCAACAGAGTGATACTTCGTCTCAAATAAATAAATAAATAAAATAAAGTACACATTCCTCCAAGAGCAGAGGACACTGACAGGAAGACAGTTTGAGGTGTTACCAAATTTGCCCGTGGAAACAGTTGCTACCCCTTAACTGAGGTTTAGAACTGTGTGCCTCGGCTCCTCTGAAACAGCAACAATGTAAAACACCGAGAACCTCATGCTCAGTCTCTTTTCCAAATTTCAGTCATCTATAAATCACACCACGTGCTTAGAAGTAGAGCAAGTGAATGGCAGGCAGAAGGAGGGCGGTGCTTCTACTGGCTGTCAGAGTGAGGGTTTCTGTATTATATGTTTGGTAGTAGCTAGCATGTTGGGAGAGGGAAAAAATACCTCCTTCTAATAAAGACAGTTCACAAATTTCATATAACAAAGGAGACAGGGTAGATTATTTTTAAAATAATACTGTTTTGAAAATTAGCTAAATTATTTGGGAAAAATATTGAGTAGTTAGTAGCTTTCTCTGGCATAAGAAATATATAATAGTAGTTGGTAGCTTTTTTCTTGACACAAGAAATACATAAATAACTTACAAATAATTTATATCACAAATTCGTGACAATTTGTTCAACAAATTTTCAGTCACATCAACCAATCAATAATAGCCTTTTAAAAACAAAACTCTAGATTATATTAAACCTATAGGTATTTTCATAGTATGTGTTCAGAAAAGAGCTATTTCTAGTTAGATATAATATAACCAGCTTAAAATATAACCAGCTTAAGTCTCCCCCCGGCTCCTCCCGCCTCCCCCCACCTCCCTCCGCCCTGAGCCCCCAACACACACACCCATGCCCACCTCCCCGCTCAGAGGCTGAAGGCAAGTGCAGCAAGGAGTGGTAAAAGGAAAGCAGTTTTATTCAAATGCAAGCAGGTGGGGAATGGCCAGGTTCATGCCTTTAACAGACCATTCCCCGTTTGGGGGCTAAGTAAAGGAGTTTAAGACGGAAAAGATACGGGAAATATGTGGAAATAGTGCAGGAAGGTGCAGGTCTGCGTGTCTTGTTCTGAAGGTTATCTTGAGTAATGGCCTGTCCTGAGGTCTGATTTGCCTTTTCCTGACTTTGGCCTGGTAGTGGTGGGTTAACTGTAAGTAATGCCCCTCTCAAGGGAGGATTCTGCAGCCAGGTTTCCCTGCCTTGTTTGTTTCAAAATCGGCCCCTAGGATTTCTAAGCAAGCACTTAATTAGATAAGAAACACTGTGTATGAATGTACCTGGTGGGAAAGGGACATAAAGTCTTACAACACAAGGCTACATTCTGAGATTCAGAAAGAAAGAAAAAAAAGTTTGAAAATGCATCTTGAGGCTGGGATCCTTGGTTATAATAATTCAATTTGTATATAAAATATTTTCTCCATAAAATTGGTTTCTCAGTATAAAACAACTAAGGCTGTTGTGACTGTGCCCTTTATGTAACAAATGATCTAATAACATGTTAGAGACCTAGTATTCAATGTTTTATCTTCTGTCTCTGGAATGGCTTTTCTGGATACTAGGTATAATATATCCAATAAAAGACATAAAGTTCTTTTTGGATTTATGCTGAAGTTGAAAGACAGTAGACATCTTCTCCCATACTCAGTTGCCTTAAATTTGCTTTAGCCTTCAATTCAGTTACAGGCCTAGTTGCCTAGATTGCAAAGAGAAATATGAACAGAGCTAAGACGGAGGAGATAAACTTTGAACAGAAGCAGTACAATGTAAAAGTTGGGACAGGAATGGTCTATGCTTACTTTTTTTCCTTCCTGTCTCTCTTTTAAATTTCAGCATGACATAGTTCTGAATTCTGAAGAGTGTCCTATATTTTCTATTTTATGATCAGACTACATTTGACCTAACCTCTCTATCTCATCTCTTGACATCATAGCCCATGACCCAGCTCAATGAAATTATGTATAGGTTCTCCACTGTGTCATGCTTCTATGCATTCTCAACATACTATTTCTCTCTCGTGGAATGTCTTTCTTCTCCATCTAGCTGATGCTAACTATAAGTGGAACCCTTCCTGCCCTGCCCTGATTGAGATGCCATTCCTCTGCACTCTCAAAGCACCCTGTCCATCATGTAACAGGGCTGTTCCTGCCAAGGAACAATTGCCAATTTAGTTTGCTCGATCTATCCATAGGCTATAAGTTCCTTGAAGCCCTGGCTGTATCTTCTGGCATTCTGTAGGCTCACAAAATTTGTGAAGAATGGTTGAACACACTGTGTTTATGGCAAGCAACTTAGTATAATTTAATACACACTAATCAGGGATTACCCAGAACATGCAGTTTCTAGCCTGTAAGGCACTTGGATAAATAACTGTGATGAGATGTCTGTGTGCTTTCTCTAAACATAGATTACCAATAACAACAACAAAAATCGTAACAATAATAATGTGTTTTCTGAGGTTTAAGAGCATGCTAAAATAATAATGAAAGATGCATATAAACGAGGTTGTATAGATGAAAAAACCAAATCACAGAGAACTTATTTTGTTCAAATTTGCACCAGAGAAACTGATAAAGGTGGGATTTAAATGTATACAAGCCAAACTGTAGATATTATGTGTTTGACCATAAAAGATCACAAAAAGGTGTTTGCTTTTTAACAATTACATCTACGGTTTCCTCATACGGAACTTGAACTGTTAGCTGGTACACAAGTTATAGTGGTTTTTGCCATTAGTTTAATTTTGCCATTTACTTTAATGGCAAAAACCGCAATTACTTTTGCACGAACCTGATACATTAAAAACGAGTTTCTTAAATGTTCAAACAAACAAGAGAGTGTCTCTTCAAAAGTGTCATCTAAAAAGTATGTTTTAAATTTATATGCAGTCTTTTTTTAATGGCTGCCTTTACCTCTTGATTTCTTAATGTATAAATAATAGGATTTAAGAGAGGTGTGAAAATTGTGTAAAACACAGAAAGAATTTTATCTACTGAGTATCTGCTGAAGGGCCATACGTAGATAAAGACACACGGAGCGAAGAACAGAGTCACAACTGTGATGTGAGCTGAGAGAGTGGAGAACGCCTTCGAGGATCGACTGGCAGCACGGTACCTAACTGAGAATATTATGACTCCATAGGAGATAAGCAAGAGGAGGAAGCAGACCAGTGACAGGAGCCCACTGTCAGCAATGACCAGGAACTGTAGGATGTAGGTGTCCTTGCAGGCAAGTTTAATCACAAGGGGAAGGTCACAGAAAAAGCTGTCTATAACATTGGGACCACAGAAGGGCAAATTCAACATGAAAGCCATTTGACTAGATGAGTGCACAAATCCAACTGCATGGGAGGATAACAATAGCCCAGTGAGCACCCGTGGGCTCATTATGGTCATGTAATGGAAGGGTTTGCATATGGCAACATACCTGTCTATTGCCATGGCTACAAGCAACATCATCTCACTCCCACCCAGGAGGTGCATGAAGAACATCTGGGAATAACATCCCCACCATGAGATGGTCTTATGTTTTCAGAGGAAATCTACAATCATCTTAGGGGTAGCAAAAGAAGCCAGGATCATATCAATGCAGGAGTGGTTGGTAAGCAGAAAATACATTGGTATGTGAAGGCATGAATCAAAGGTCACAGTCACCAAGATGAGCAGGTTTCCTAACACAATCCCCACAAAAACCACAGAGAATCCCAAGAAGAATAAAATCTGAAGATTTTGAGATTTGGAAAGTCCTAACAAAATAAATTCAGATACCACTGAATGGTTTGCTCTTTCCATATGGTCAACTTTATCCCATAATGATCAAAATAAGTGAGAATAAGGGGTAGGGAAATGATGCATATTGGAAAGAAATGTTCATGTTGATGTCCACATTTGGTACTCAGTCAAGGCACTTGAACTTACAAGGACCCTTACTTTTGTGGAATTTTGTCAGTCAGTGATTTTACTAATGGCCCAGAGAAGTATACCAAATCGTCAGTAGAATTCAGAATATAAGTTTCTGGAAGACAAAAATAAAAACATTAATAGAACATGAAACCACAAATATATAGGTCGTGAATTAGAATCAGAAGACCTCTACAGGACACCTGGGCAAGCTGCTCACTGGGTGACATAGGACAAATAACTCCTTTTGAGGGCTTTCTTCTTAGTGAAAAAAAAAATTGGACTATATGGTATCAAATGCCTCTTTCTGCTATAAAAATCTCTATGAATAAGATAATGATTCCAGTGAGTTTTATAGTCACAGAACAATATTGAGTTTTACTGATGTGGAAATAATATCAAAAATACATCCAGGATTCTCAAGAACCATGTTTTGAAATGGACTCTGGTAAAGAAATATGAATTAGGTCCTGAGAAACTTACCTTATTTCCTCCATGCTCCATTCTTGCATAAATCCCTCACAGGTCAGTATTAGTAGTAGACACTACACACTTTTGAAGTGCCAAGTATATGTATAGTGTATGTATTATATATAACATGTATATTACATACATTTCATATATTTATATATCATTATTTATATAACTCATTCATTCAACATTTCATGTTATTCACATCAAATACCTCCTCTAGATGGTTAGACAATGTGTACAAACAGCCCACAGTCAAATGTAACTAAATTAATTTCCTTTTCAGCTTGTATTCATTTATTCATTCACCTGGTTATTGCTATTTAGTGGTTAGCTGGTTGGCCTGTGCGTGGTTGTCATAGGTTTCAAAATGACTTAGCTTGATGTAACATTTATGTTGGTAAAAGAAATACAGTTCTTTCAGTGTAATCATCTAAATTTATGACAAAATTTGTTATCAGCCCACGCTTATTACAAACTGGTTCTATTGGTTCAGCTTTTTAAAAAATTAACCTCCATTGCTAATAATTTTAAATTAATCTAGGTTTTTACAAAACACCTTCAGTAAATAAAGTATGTGTAGTCATCTTTTTGTGCTTTTATTACTTACAAGACGGGAAAAAAACTTTCGTGATGGCGTCTTACATGACTCCCAGGAATGGCCTTTTATCTCCTTTTCCTGTATCCCCATCAGTTATCTGCAGTTTACTCTTCCAATCATCAGAAACAGAAAAAAAGAGAGACCACAGTGCTATATGTTTCTTTGAGATAATCCCATAGGAACATTTATCCAACTAGGGATGTATTTTTTTCCCTATGTAAACATATCTGTTGGCCAATTTCCCGCTCTGAGAAACTTAGATTGATGCAAAATATTAAATTGCATCAAATATGTAATTAGAGCCATTCATTTATATGTCTATAAAGGTTATAGCTCCCTTCAGTTTTATGTCTAATGTTTAAGAATTCCTACTAATGCTTCTTTTTGAAAACTAATTTTTGAAGCTGCATTTAAACAGAAAAGAACAATTTTCAAATACATACAAAGCAGTTTATAAATGCTCCAGCATCTGGAATAGTGCATATCAAAAATACTAAGTGAATATCTGTTGAACGAATAAACTATGTAGTGCATATTCAGGATCTAGATTAAGTCAGCTGATTTAATCCACAGAAAAATCCACAAAATTAGGAATTTTAAGAATATTTATTTTTAAACGTCAAATTGAATGTTGAAGTATTTTAAAATCAGAAATAGAACAGCCATTTTTAAAAAGCTGGTTAAAATATGTTTTTTCTTTTAATTATCTTTTTTAAAAAAGTAGTTTATGCCAATGTGAAAAAAGCACATCACAGATAACAGAAAGACTGACTGTGACATTTTAAGAGTTTCTTAGATAACTTTCCAGAAAAATAATACACACTTCAGTATAGTGCATGTGTGTTAGTGTTACAGGTATTAATATTTACATTTATATCATTTTTATTAAGACTAGATCATATATTATATGTATAGTTATTTTTCTTGAGTTTTCAACTTATTACGTTTAAATATGTTTATATTAATAGAAACATAACTTTTTAATAGGTGTATAGAATTCCATTTTGTAGATGTTGCTTAATGTAATCTTCCCACAAATATAGTATATTCTTAGAATAAATTTAACATTACTTATAAAAATTATTTTTCATCATATCACTTTCTTCTTTATAAACCTGTGATAACTACCTTATCAATCCCCAACTTCTCCTGGATATTCACAATCAACTCCTCACCCACCCTAAAAATCCAATATTGTTTTCTAATATTGCAAAAACTCCTCTATTTCACTAAAAACAACCTTGTGGTTTTCTGCATTATTGATACTTTTTTTGTCCTATTCCTGCTTGTTTTCTTCTTTTTAGCTGAACAAGTTCTTCTGTCTATATGTAACCAAATTATTTAGTATATCTCAAGCCTTCTCTCCTAAGTAGTAAAACCTTTTCTAGATATGTAACTCATATCAATCTCCACTATAGCTATGGTTCATTTCACTTACTATGCCACTTAATTACTTTCCAGTTATATCATGTGTATTAATATTCTGAAACAAAAGGAACACTTGAACAAGAGTTATAGAAATTTGTTATAAGCTTAGATCCCTTCCATTTTTCATTCTTCTTTCCTCAAGTTAATTTTAAGTTCCTTGAATACAGACAAATTACTCTTATCTTCCTCATAATACACATTATGTAGGTTGTCAATAGATTTGTCAATAGAGTGTCTGACTGGAAGCAGACAGATATCTAAAAAGAAAAGCTTTGAAAATATTTTGCTGGGAATTATGCAACTAATGATATTTAAATATGGAATAGATGGATTGCATGCCAAATAATCTTTCAACTTTTCAGTCTTTTCTGCAACTTAAACTAATCAATAATTTTCCTATACAGAATAATCAGTTTGTAATTATAAACCCTAGATACACAGATATGCATGCACACTTTCAAAGGGTGTTGAGGAGGCAGGGGGAGACAGACAGAGAAAAGAGAAAATGTTTGCTTTCAAAAGGATCATTTTGATGTTTCTGGCATCCCTCTTTCTACAGAAACAAAGATCCTTAGCTTTCTTTTTACTGTGAAACACTTAAAGTATATTCTAAAATGATTCATGCTACCTAACTTCAAACTATACTACAAGGCTACAGTAACCAAAACAGCATGGTAGTGGTACCAAGACAGACATATAGACAAATGGAATAGAACAGAGGCCTCAGAAATAACACCACACATCTACAACTATCTGATCTTTGACAGCCCTGACAAAAACAAGCAATGGGGAAAGGATTCCCTGTTTCACAAATGGTGCTGGGAAAACTGGCTACCCATATGCAGAAAACTGAAATTGGACCCCTTCTTTACACCTTATACAAAAATTAACTCAAGAGGGAATAAAGATTTAAACATAAGACCTAAAACCATAAAATCCCTAGAAGAAAACCTAGACAATACCATTCAGGACATAGGCATGGGCAAAGACTTCATGACTAAAACACCAAAAGCAATGGCAACAGTAGCCAAAATTGACAAATGGGATCTAATTAAACTAAAGAGCTTCTGCATGGCAAAAAAAAAAAAAAAACTATCATCAGAGTGAACAGGCAACCTACAGAATGGGAGAAAAATTTTGCAATCTATCCATCTGACAAAGGACTGATATCCAGAATCTACAAAGGAAAATAACAAGAAAATCTACCAGAAAAATAACAAACAATCAAAAAGTAGGCAAAAGATATGAACAGTCACTTCTCAAAAGAAGACATTTATGCGCCAACAAACATATGAAAAAAAGCTCACCATCACTGGTCATTAGAGAAATGAAAATCAAAACCACAATGAGATACCATTTCACACCAGTTAGAATGACAATCATTAAAATGTCAGGAAACAACAGATGCTGGAGAGGATGTGGAGAAATAGGAACGCTTTTACACTGTTGGTGGGAGTGTAAATTAGTTCAACCATTGTGGAAGACAGTGTGGTGATTCCTCAAGGATCTAGAACTAGAAACACCATTTGACCCAGCAATCTCATTACTGGGTATATACCGAAAGGATTATAAATCATTCTACCATAAAGACACATGCACATGTATGTTTATTGCAACACTATTCACAATAGCAAAGACTTGGAACCAACCCAAATGCCCATCAATGATAGACTGGATAAAGAAAATGTGGCACATATACAGCATGGAATACTACACAGCCATAAAAAAGGATGAGTTCATGTCCTTTGCAGGGACATGGATGAAGCTGGAAACCATCATTCTCAGAAAACTAACACAGGAACAGAAAACCAAACACTGCATATTCTCACTCATAAGTAGGAGTTGAACAATGAGAACACATGAACACAGGGAGGGGAACATCACACACTGGGGCCTGTCAGGGGTTGGGGGTCTAGGGGGGATAGCATTAGGAGAAATCCCTAACGTAGATGACAGGTTGATGGGTGCAGCAAACCACCGTGGCTTGTGTATACCAGTGTAACAAACCTGCACGTTCTGCACGTGTATCCCAGAACTTAAAGTATAATAAAAAAACTGGGGATAAAGATAATGAACTTTGAAATCAATATTTTAATTCTAATGCATGGACTCATGTGCAGTAACTATAATACAACTGAGTATTAGAAGCTAAAATTTAATTACAGGAGACTATATTCATCAGAATATGAAGAGAAAAAGACAAATTATAATTGAACACCTACTTGCTTTTTGTACAGCTTAAGGAATAAAAAATATGAAGGTAATTTATTATGTTCATTACATTCTAATGTTATTATTTTACTCCCCATAAATAGATGCATGTTCCATCTCATATTAATGTTTTGTGTATGATATGAGGTAGGGAACAAGGAACACTTTTTTTTCAAGTGAATACCTAATTGCTCCCACACAATTTATTTAAAAGGCTGCATTTTTCCCCACTGAATTCCAGTAGCGTTTTGTTCTGTATCAAATGGTTGTATGTATGCTAGTCAACTTCTGGATCGTGTATGCTATTTCAATAATTTTACTTGTATATGCTTACACCATGACCACAATGTCTGTTACTATAAGCTCTTAAAAAGCATTCAAATCTAGTAGCGTAAAACTCCCAGCTTTGTTCTTCTTCTTCAGTGTTGGCTATTTAAAGCCTTTTGCATTTTCACATACGTATTTTTAAATCTTCTTGTGCATTTTCACAAAAAATCCTGCTAAGATCTTTAAGGGAATTGTACTAAATATATAGAGGAATGGTGGGAGAGAATTGGATGTCTGAATAATATTGAGTCTTCTACTTCTTAAATGTAATATATTTCTTATTTTTCTTAAGTTTAAAAATTTTATTCAGCAGTATTTTAAGTTTTCAGTGGAGACATCTTGCATACTGTTATAATTAATTTTACTATATTGATCTTAAATTCAGAAACCTTGAGTTTATTTATTTATTTATTGAGACAGAGTCTCATTCCCCCAGGGTGGAGTGCAGTGGCACCATCTTGGCTCACTGCAATTTCTGCCTCCCGGGTTCAAAGAATTCTCCTGCCTCAGCCTCCAGAGTAGCTGGGACTACAGGAGCACCACTGCACCTGGCTAGTTTTTGTATTTTTTGGTGGAGACGGGGTTTCAGCATGTTGTCCAGGTTGGTCTGGAACTCCTGACCTCAGGTGATCCACCCGCTTTGGCATCCCAAAGTGCTGGGATTACAGGCGTGAGCCATCGTGCTTGGCTACTTTTTAATTTTAATAGAGATTACTTTATTCTTTTGGAATTTTTATTAATCATGTTGTTTCTGCATGAAAATAGTCCTGTTTATTCTTTTCCAATATTTATGCTTATTATTTCTCATTTTTGTATTATGCATTCGCTAGGCCCTCCAATAAAATTTGCATAGAAGTAGTAATAGTGAAGATTGTTTTTCTGGTCTTTATCTTTTTCAATCCTGAATATAACCGACTGACAACTATTGTTACTACCTTTAATCAAATTGTCGAGGTTTCTTTCTATTTCTACATTACTGAAAATTTTGTTTTTTAATTATAAATGAGTGGCTGAATTTTATCAAATTGTTTTGGGGCATCAATTGTTATGACTATATGCAGTTATCCTTTATTCTGTTAACGTGATGAATTACATTAATTTTTCAGACGCTGTCAACTTGGTTATCATACATTTTATATATTTTATTTTTAAAGATTTTCTATAATATTTTCCCCTATATTTTTGTAATTTTTGTATCTTATTAGGTTTCATATCTTTAGTAAACAATATCAATTTTATTCTAGACTAATACAAATATTTTTGAAGTGTTCCTTCTTTCTCTGGATTTGTATTATCTCATTCTTAAATGTTTGGAAAAGGTCATCAACGAAGACAACTGGTTCTTGGGTTTTTTAGAAAGACTATTTAATTTTAATTTTTAACTCTTATTTGAAGTTCTGGGGTACCTGTGCAGGTTAGTTACATAGGTAAACTTGTGTCATGAGGGTTTATTGTACAGATTATTTCATCACCCAGGTATTAAGCCTAGTACCCACTAGTTATTTTTCCTGATCCTCTCCCTCCGCCCAGCTTCCACCCTCTGACAGTCCCCAGTGTGTGATGTTCCCCTCTATGTGTCCATGTGTTCTCATCATTTAGCATTACAGTTTTCATTTCTTTAATAAATACGCAATATCCAATTTTTTCTTCTTTTGTTGGTCATGTAACTGTGCTTTCAAGGAATTGCTTATTTTATCTAAGTTGTCAGCTATTCATGAAAATTTGGCAAAAAGCTAAATAGGTACTTCACAAAGGGGAATATTCAAATGGTTAGTAACAATATGAAAAGATGTTCTACATCATTAAAAATCAGGAAAATGCGAATCATAACCACAATTACTATTGGCAGGTACCCAACCAAAGAGCAAAAATTAAAAAGTCTTGAGAATACCAAAGTCTTTCAAGCATGTGGAACAACTGAAATTCTCCTACATTGCTAGTGGGAGTGTGAAGTGGTGCAATCACATTGGAAACCCAATGGCAGTTTCTAATAGACAAGCCTACCCCATGATTCAGTAATTCCACTCCACGTTATATAATAAGAGAAATGAGTGATTATATTCATAACAAATATCCGACTTTTATAGAAACAAAGTAACTGTTTAAGAGGTAAGTGGATAAAAAAATGGAAGATCACACAACAGCATATCACTCCACATTTAAAAAGAAGAAACTTCTGATATGATATGGATGAATCTCACTGATATTACTATGAGTGAAAAATACAGTCACAAAATAGTACATACTATTTGATTTATATAAAGTTCAAGAAAAGGCAAAACTAATAAATGACGATACAACAGTTAGAGCTACCCATAAAGTTGTGCTGTGCCTCTTTCCTGGTTCTACTGCCTCACACCCCATGTAAAGTTAGTCTGACTTCTATGTCTTGATCTGGGCTGTGTTTACACTGGCAGATACATATATAAAAATAAATGACTTGGAGAGGTGGAGCCAAGATGGCAGAATAGGAACAGCTCTGGTCTCCAGCTCCCAGCCCCAGCGACACAGAAGACTGGTGATTTCTGCATTTCTGCTTGAGGTACCGGTTTCATCTCACTAGGGAGTGCCTAACAGTGGGTGCAGGACAGTCGGTGAAGCGCACTGTGCGCGAGCCAAAGCAGGGCAAGGCATTGCCTCACTCGGGAAGCGCAAGGGGTCAGGGAGTTCCCTTTCCTAGTCAAAGAAAGGGGAAACAGACGGCACCTGGAATATCGGGTCAGTCCCATCCTAATACTGCGCTTTTCCAATGGGCCTGGAAAACAGCACACTAGGAGATTGTGTCCCGCACCTGGCTCGGAGGGTCCTAAGCCCACGGAGTCTCGCTGACTGCTAGCACAGCAGTCTGAGATCAAGCTGCAAGGCCGCAGCGAAGCTGGGGGAGGGGCGCCCGCCATTGCCCAGGCTTGCTTAGGTAAACAAAGCAGCCAGGAAGCTCGAACTGGGTGGAGCCCACCACAGCTCAAGGAGGCCTGCCTGACTCTGTAGGCTCCACCTCTGGGGGCAGGACACAGACAAACAAAAACCCAGCAAGAACCTCCACAGACTTAAATGTCCCTGTCTGACTGACAGCTTTGAAGAGAGTAGTGGTTCTCCCAGCACGCAGCTGGAGATCTGAGAACGGACAGACTGCCTCCTAAAGTGGGTCCCTCACCCCTGAGCAGCCTAACTGGGAGGCACCCCCCCAGTAGGGACAGACTTACACCTCATTCAACTGGGTACTCCTCTGAGACAAAACTTTCAGAAGAACTATCAGACAGCTGAATTTGTGGTCTCACAAAAATCCGCTGTTCTGCAGCCACCGCTGCTGACACCCAGCCAAACAGGGTCTGGAGTGGACCTCTAGTAAACTCCAACAGACCTGCAGCTGAGGGTCCTATCTGGTAGAAGGAAAACTAACAAACAGAAAGGACATGCACACCAAAAATCCATCTGTACATCACCATCATCAAAAACAAAAAGTAGATAAAACCACAAACATGGGGAAAAAGCAGACCAAAAAAACTGGAAACTCTAAAAAACAGAGCACCTCTCCTCCTCCAAAGGAATGCAGTTCCTCACCAGCAACGGAACAAAGCTGGATGGAGGATGACTTTGATGAGTTGAGAGAAGAAGGCTTCAGACGATCAAACTACTCTGAGCTACGAGAGGAAATTCAAAACAATAGCAAAAAAGTTAAAAACTTTGAAAAAAACTTAGAAGACTGGATAACTAGAATAACCAATGGAGAGAAGGGCTTAAAGGAGCTGATGGAGCTGAAAGCCAAGTTTCGAGAACTAAGCGAAGATTGCAGAAGCCTCAGTAGCAGATGCGATCAACGGGAAGAAAGGGTATCACTGATGGAAGATGAAATGAATGAAATGAAGAGAGAAGGAAAGTTTAGAGAAAAAAGAGTAAAAAGAAATGAACAAAGCCTCGAAGAAATTTGGGACTATGTGAAAAGACCAAACCTACGTCTGATTGGTGTACCTGAAAATGATGGGGAGAATGGAACCAAGTTGGAAAACACTCTGCAAGATATTATCCAGGAGAACTTCCCCAATCTAGCAAGGCAGGCCAGCATTCAGATTCAGGAAATACAGAGAACACCACAAAGATACTCCTCGAGAAGGGCAACTCCAAGACACATAATTGTCAGATTCACCAAAGTTGAAATGAAGGAAAAAATGTTAAGGGCAGCCAGAGAGAAAGGTCGGGTTACCCACAAAAGGAAGCCCATCAGACTAACAGCTGATCTCTCAGCAGAAACTCTACAAGCCATAAGAGAGTGGGGGCCGATATTCAACATTCTTAAAGAAAAGAATTTTCAACCCAGAATTTCCTATCCTGCCAAACTAAGCTTCATAAGTGAAGGAGAAATAAAATACTTTACAGACAAGCAAACGCTGAGTGATTTTGTCACCACCAGGCCTGCCCTAAAAGAGCTCCTGAAGGAAGCACTAAACATGGAAAGGAACAACCGGTACCAGCCACTGCAAAAACATGCCAAACTGTAAAGACCATCGAGGCTAGGAAGAAACTATAGCATCTAATGAGCAAAATAACCAACTAACATCATAATGACAGGATCAGATTCACACATAACAATATTAACATTAAGTGTAAATGGGCTAAATGCTCCAATCAAAAGACACAGACTGGCAAACTGGATAAGGAGTCAGGACCCATCCGTGTGCTGTATTCAGGAAACCCATCTCACGTGCAGAGACACACATAGACTCAAAATAAAGGGATGGAGGAAGATCTATCAAGCAACTGGAAAACAAAAAAAGGCAGGGGTTGCAATCCTAGTCTCTGATAAAATAGACTTTAAACCAACAAAGATCAAAAGAGACAAAGAAGGCCATTACATAATGGTAAAGAGATCAATTCAACAAGAAGAGCTAACTATCCTAAATATATATGCACCCAACACAGGAGCACCCAGATTCATAAAGCAAGTCCTCAGTGACCTAAAAAGGGACTTAAACTCCCATACAATAATAATGGGAGATTTTAACACCCCACTGTCAGCATTAGACAGATCAATGAGACAGAAAGTTAACAAGGATATCCAGGAATTGAACTCAGCTCTACATAAAGTGGACCTAATAGACATCTACAGAACTCTCCACCCCAAGTCAACAGAATATACATTTTTTTCAGCACCACACCACACCTATTCCAAAATTGACCACATAGTTGGAAGTAAAGCTCTCCTCAGCAAATGTAAAAGAACAGAAATTATAACAAACTGTCTCTCAGACCACAGTGCAATCAAACTAGAACTCAGGATTAAGAAACTCACTCAAAACCACTAAACTACATGGAAACTGAACGACCTGCTCCTGAATGACTATTGGGTACATAATGAAATGAAGGCAGAAATAAAGATGTTCTTTGAAACCAATGAGAACAAAGACACAACATACCAGAATCTCTGGGACACGTTCAAAGCAGTGTGTAGAGGGAAATTTATAGCACTAAATGCCCACAAGAGAAAGCAGGAAAGATCCAAAATGGACACCCTAACATCACAATTAAAAGAACTAGAAAAGCAAGAGCAAACACATTCAAAAGCTAGCAGAAGGCTAGAAATAACTAAAATCAGAGCAGAACTGAAGGAAATAGAGACACAAAAAACCCTTCAAAAAATTAATGAATCCAGGAGCTGGTTTTTTGAAAAGATCAACAAAATTGATGGACCGCTAGCAAGACTAATAAAGAAGAAAAGAGAGAAGAAACAAATAGATGCAATAAAAAACGAAAAAGGGGATATCACCACCAATCCCACAGAAATACAATCTACCATCAGAGAATACTACAAACACCTCTATGCAAATAAACTAGAAAATGTAGAAGAAATGGATAAATTCCTCGACAAATACACCCTCCCAAGACTAAACCAGGAAGAAGTTGAATCTCTGAATAGACCAATAACAGGTTCTGAAATTGTGGCAATAATCAATAGCTTACCAACCAAAAAGAGTCCAGGACCTGATGGATTCACAGCTGAATTCTACCAGAGGTACAAGGAGGAACTGGTACCATTCCTTCTGAAACTATTCCAATCGATAGAAAAAGAGGGAATCCTCCGTAACACATTTTACAAAGCCAGCATCGTCCTGATACCAAAACCTGGCAGAGACATAACCAAAAAAGAGAATTTCAGACCAATATCCTTGATGAACATTGATGCAAAAATCCTCAATAAAATACTGGCAAACCGAATCCAGCAGCACATCAAAAAGCTTATCCACCATGATCAAGTGGGCTTCATCCCTGGGATGCAAGGCTGGTTCAACATACGCAAATCAATAAATGTAATCCAGCATATAAACAGAACCAAAGACAAAAACCACATGATTATCTCAATAGATGCAGAAAAGGCCTTTGACAAAATTCAACAACCCTTCATGCTAAAAACTCTCAATAAATTAGGTATTGATGGGACGTATCTCAAAATAATAAGAGCTATCTACGACAAACCCACAGCCAATATCATACTGAATGGGAAAAACTGGAAGCATTCCCTCTGAAAACTGGCACAAGGCAGGGATGCCCTCTCCCACTGCTCCTATTCAACATAGTGCTGGAAGTTCTGGCCAGAGCAATCAGGCAGGAGAAGGAAATAAAGGGTATTCAATTAGGAAAAGAGGAAGTCAAATTGTCCCTGTTTGCAAATGATATGATTGTATATCTAGAAAACCCCATTGTCTCAGCCCAAAATCTCCTTAAGCTGATTAGCAACTTCAGCAAAGTCTCAGGATACAAAATTAATGTACAAAAATCACAAGCATTCTTGTACACCAATCACAGACAAACAGAGAGCCAAATCATGAGTGAACTCCCATTCACAATTGCTTCAAAGAGAATAAAATACCTAGGAATCCAACTTACAAGGGATGTGAAGGACCTCTTCAAGGAGAACTACAAACCACTGCTCAATGAAATAAAAGAGGATACAAACAAATGGAAGAACATTCCATGCACATGGGTTGGAAGAATCAATATCGTGAAAATGGCCATACTGCCCAAGGTAATTTATAGATTCAATGCCATCCCCATCAAGCTACCAGTGACTTTCTTCACAGAATTGGAAAAAACTACTTTAAAGTTCATATGGAACCAAAAAAGAGCCCGCATTGCCAAGTCAATCCTAAGCCAAAAGAACAAAGCTGGAGGCATCACGCTACCTAACTTTAAACTATACTACAAGGCTACAGTAACCAAAACAGCATGGTACTGGTACCACAACAGAGACATAGATCAATGGAACAGAACAGAGCCCTCAGAAATGATGCCGCATAGCTACAACTATCTGATCTTTGACAAACCTGACAAAAACAAGCAATGGGGAAAGGATTCCCTATTTAATAAATGGTGCTGGGAAAACTGGCTAGCCATATGTGGAAAGCTGAAACTGGATCCCTTCCTTACACCTTATACAAAAATTAATTCAAGATGGATTAAAGACTTATATGTTAGACCTAAAACCATTAAAATCCTACAAGAAAACCTAGGCAATACCATTCAGGACATAGGCGTGGGCAAGGACTTCATGTCTAAAACACCAAAAGCAATGGCAACAAAAGCCAAAATCGACAAATGGGATCTCATTAAACTAAAGAGCTTCTGCACAGCAAAAGAAACTATCATCAGAGTGAACAGGCAACCTACACAATGGGAGAAAATTTTTGCAACCTACTCATCTGACAAAGGGCTAATATCCAGAATCTACAATGAACTCAAACAAATTTACAAGAAAAAAACAAACAACCCCATCAAAAAGTGGGCAGAGGACATGAACAGACACTTCTCAAAAGAAGACATTTATGAGGCCAAAAAACACATGAAGAAATGCTCCTCATCACTGGCCATCAGAGAAGTGCAAATCAAAACCACAGGGAGATACCATCTCACACCAGTTAGAATGGCCATCATTAAAAAAGCAGGAAACAACAGGTGCTGGAGAGGATGTGGAGAAATAGGAACACTTTTACACTGTTGGTGGGACTGTAAACTAGTTCAACCATTGTGGAAGTCAGTGTGGCGATTCCTCAGGGATCTCGAACTAGAAATACCATTTGACCCAGCCATGCCGTTACTGGGTATATACCCAAAGGACTATAAATCATGCTGCTATAAAGACATATGCACATGTATGTTTATTGCGGCACTATTCACAATAGCAAAGAGTTGGAGCCAACCCAAATGTCCAACAACGATAGACTGGATTAAGAAAATGTGGCACATATACACCATGGAATACTATGCAGCCATAAAAAATGATGAGTTCGTGTCCTTTGTAGGGACATGGATGAAACTGGAAAACATCATTCTCAGTAAACTATCGCAAGGACAAAAAACCAAACACCGCATGTTCTCACTCATAGGTGGGAATTGAACAATGAGAACTCATGGACACAGGAAGGGGAACATCACACTCCGGGGACTGTTGTGGGATGGGGGGAGGGCGGAGGGACAGCATTAGGAGATACACCTAATGCTAAATGACGAGTTAATGGGTGCAGGAAATCAACATGGCACATGGATACATATGTACAATGTGCACATGTACCCTAAAACCCTAAAGTATAAAAAAAAAAAAAAAAAAAACTAGCTGAGAAAAATTAAAGACCAAAACAAATAGAAAAAAATACTGTGGTCAAGGCTCAAAAAAACTATTATTATTAAGATGTCCTCCAATTTGGTTCTTTCTCAAAATTGTTTTGCCTATTCTCAGTCCTTACATTCTAATAAAAATTTTAGAATCAGCTTATCAATTTCTAATGTAGAAAAATAATAAAGCTGAAGGGCTTCCATTAAAAAAAAAAAAAATTTCAAGTTTCATGCAGATTCGTAAAGCTTTCCATATTTTTTAATTTTAAAATAAATTACTTAAGAAAAAAATAAAAAATAAAAATAAATAAATGACTTAACTGTACACATGAAATTTTGAATCTTTGCACACTTTATGTAAAACCATTTTGCACAATTTGTCGTATGTGTGTTACACCTCTTAAGAAATAAACACAAAAATATTTAAGATAGGAATAAATTAAGTACGTTATTTCACATAGTATTTTTAACAATCTGTTATGAAAATTATAATGCCTGAAAAGACAAGGTATTTTATTTGTGTCTGGAATAGTGAAGCAGAATGAAAGCCTTGGATAATAAATATATTGCAGTTACCTAAAGGATCTCTCAGAAGGAATTTTATTTGGGGACACAAAAAGAGATTCAAGCTTTAACTGGCTATATTGAAAAGCGCAAAATTTGTGTAGAAAGGTAAACACAAAGGCCGGGCGCGGTGGCTCACGCTTGTAATCCCAGCACTTTGGGAGGCCGAGGCGGGCAGATCACGAGGTCAGGAGATCGAGACCACGGTGAAATCCCGTCTCTACTAAAAATACAAAAAATTAGCCGGGCGTGGTGGTGGGCGCCTGTAGTCCCAGCTACTCGGAGAGGCTGAGGCAGGAGAATGGCATGAACCCGGGCGGCGGAGCTTGCAGTGAGACAAGATCGCACCACTGCACTCCAGCCTGGGCGATGGAGCGAGACTCCGTCTCAAAAAAAAAAAAGAAAGGTAAACACAACCATATTGATACAGTACAGCAGTTTGTAGGAAATCTTTCAAATATCTCTTCATGTAAGATAAATAAGCATACATTTGAATTATATAACAAACTCAATAGTTTATTTTCAAAAAGAAAAAATAAATCAAAGAGAAGAAAGAAACAATTTTTTCCTTTATATGAGTGGTGGGTTAAGCATGTTGATATTATCATTTATCTGTTGCCCTCTAGATATTTTATAAAAATCATTTGGTATATTTTTAATATTTAATAAAGACAAATTTGTATTGGGAACTGAGATGGTTTTTATCTCCTGATATAAGGAGAGAAAATGAAAACCCATATTTATATCCAGCCACTGTAGGAGAAAAACAGAACTAGGAAATGGAAAATGATTTTATTTCATCAACAACTTTCATAGCCATACTATTTTCTCAAAAGGATCTAAGCTGTGAGTGTATAAGTAATCAATAAATGAAGTTACTAATTCAGAGACAACAACAATAAAATGATTTTGAACACTGTTGACCAGGCTTTTCACTGAAATCACAACGTAATTTGACAAAACAGTTGGCTGTATAGGCCATTTGGTGAAATGATAAATGCAGGTCATCAAACGCAAGAGAAAAAAAATTAGTCAGCTATTATTTGCGATGGGAGAGATCAAACAATTAAAAATAGTAAATTTCATTTATTTTAACCATTAACTATTTTGGCACAGTGCAGTTCCAACACAGCTCCCAAATCCAAGAGGAATTAATTATAATGGAAAATTACAAAGGTAAACAAAGGTATCAGAGGGATGTGACTCTTAGGAATAGTTATTTCCAATATTTCCAATTAAATTGGTACACTTGATTTTCATTTAGATAATATGATTAAAGAAAGAGATTTATGGCCACCAGAGTTTTCTAAGAAATTTTCTATAATGAAGTGAAATATAATACAATTAATCTTCTCTATATTGTGTTCCTAAATTCTTCTTTATTTGGAGCCTTGAAAATTCATTTTTATCTATTTTCTAAATAGATGCCTTTTATATCTGTGTCTGTGCATGGAATTATGGATATATTTTTTCGTTAGTAATGTCTTATTTCTGTGCCTTCTTTATGGCGAAAAGCCACACATGTACCCTAAAACTTAAAGTACAATCAAAAGAAAAAATAAATAAATAAATAAATAAATAAATAAATAAATAAATAAATAAAAGATTCCAAAGAGTCTAACTTCCCAATTCCACGGCCTTTAATTGCTGGGGGAATTCATTTACAAGAAGCAAGGTTTTCTCAGGGTCATTAATTGACACATTTTTCATGTTGTCTTATACAACTTTAAAATAAAAGGAATTTCTCCTTTATGAGAATTGGAACATGAAAAAGAAGACTAAACAAAGTGGGGACAAGTGAAAAAATCCTAAAAGTCACAGTAACTTCTGGTCACAACTTCCAAAGCAAGCAAGAGGTATGGTGGGAAAAAAAACGTTGAAGACATTTTTATGTTTGTATTTTATTAATTTTTTTTCAAATTTTAAAAGTAAAACACTTTCATTACAGAATATTTGTGAAATATCAAGAGATATAGGAAAATTATGAGATGTAATTTTACCTCCAAAGCAAATCACTAAAGCACTTTGATGTGCATGACCCCAATCTATTTTTCTACTGAAAATAAATTATTTTTTCAGTTGTTTAAACATCATTTATATATTGTCTTAAACATTTTTTGCATTTCCTCTGTTGATAATATATTTCAAAGATATATCTGTACTCTCATGTTTATTGAAGCACTATTCACAATAGCCAAGAAATGGAATCAATCTAAGTGTCCATCAACAAGTGAATGGATAAATAAAATGTAGTATATATACACAATGGAATGCTATTCAGCTGTAAAAAAAGAATGCGATTCTGTTATTTGCAGCAACACAGATGAACCTGGTGGACATAATGTTATGTGAAATAAGCCAGGCTCAGAAAAACAAATAGCACACAATCTCATTCATACGTGGAATCTATAAAGTAGAGCTCATAGAAGTGGCAAGTAGTATCGTGGTTGCCAGAGGCTGCGGTGAGGAGAAGTAGGGGAGAGAGGGAGAAGTTGGTCAATGGGCACAAAATTATAGTTAGAAAGAATAAGTTCTGGTGTCCTATTATGTAGTAGGGTGACTATAGCTAATAGCAATGTATTTTATATTTCAGGATAGCTAGAATAAAGGATCTTAAAATTATATACTCACTCTACATTATAGAATTACCACATTTTAAGAATAAGGGTCCAGAATAGGAAGAGTGAGACAGTGAAATACAACAGACAATTGTTATCCAGATCTAGACACAAATATTTATATAAATGTGACATATGATAGGAATAATTTTTTTATCAATAAGGAAAATATTAAGTATATGATGACACCACAAAGGAGTAATACATTCATCTACTAATTCTACTTCTTTATCACCACAAAGAAGTAATAAAGTTACGAAGTGATGGACATGGTAACTACCATGATTGATCATAATACAATGTACACATAATCAAAACATCACACTGCATTCCATAAACTTGTACATTATAGGTCAGTAGTAAATAAACAAAAATTTTAAGATGATAAATGATTTAGAATATATTTCCAATCTATACTATCTGTAGTAGGTTGCCAAATCAATAGTCATCAACCTCAATTTTCAGTGCTGCTGCAACGCTGCCTGTTTTAGGTAGTAGATGATGAATCAGCACAGCCAGTTACCATCACAAACCTCTACTTATTTACAGGTTATTTTTTACAGTTATATATAAAATAAGTGATTCTCTGATTTGAAATCCTTGGTAGCCAAATGCCAACTACATTTTTAGAGACAGGGCTAGAGTCTAATTTTACCTTATAAAATTTCATAGATTTTGAACGTGTAAAAACTAGAATCTGAGTTAAATCCTAGAAGCCAATATACCAGAGATTAGCACTGTTGCTAGTGTGATGAATTTATGGCTCACCCAGATTTTTATGAAGCTTATATGCATATGTGCATAATTTTTCATTAATATGCTATCACAGTGTAAAGCATGACAACATTTTAAAATATAGTAATATATCATAAATTTTTCATATCAACACAGAGATTTCTATTTTTAGATCACTTTACTAAGGATGGGTTTCTGGGGTGCTAGTATTTTCTTATTAAAGACAGTGCTACAATAAGCATTATTGATTATATTTATTTGAAAATTTAGGTTATAAATCCTAGACGTAGAGGTTCTCTGTTCAATTGTTGAAAAACTTTTACATATAAGAAAAAGTGTCGTTTCCTCCAAAAATATTGTGTTGATATATAAAAAAGTAGTAGTAGGATATGAGACTTTTTATAGCCTCATCACAAGTCTTGATCAAAATTGAATTTATATTTTAATATGGTAGATGAAAATTGTGCATTTTGTTATTTTAACTTGCATTTCTTTAATTGTAAATAAGGTTGAATACTTTTGTGTTTAAAGATATTTGTACTTCTTCTGTGGACTGCCAATCCATATAATCTCTTCACTTTTCCATTGCTTCTTTAACCTTTTCTTTCTAAATGCTAAATGTTATTCATAAATTAGTGATAACAGCTCTTTATTTCATGTTTTGAAAATATATTATCATCTCTTTTCTTGTGTTTACTCTTTTTTTACTCTTTCACTTCCATAGTCAAATGCATGTCTTTGTTTCCAGGGATTCTAATTTTATATCTAGAATGTTTTTATCCATTCCATTATCTTAAAATAATATTCAGCCATTTTTCTTTCACTAATATCATAATTTTATTTTTACAGATGTAAATATTTTAGCTCTCCGAAATTTATTTTCATGTGAGATTGGAATCTGACACCGCTCCCCAGGCATTAGCAAATTACCCTGTCATCATAGACTCAATATTTTCCTTACTGATAAAAAAATCTATTCCTATCATACGTCACATTTATATAAATATTTGTGTCTAGATCTGGATAATAATTTTCTGTTGTATTTCACTGTCTCACTCTTCCTATTGTGGACCCTTATTTTTGAAATGTTGTAACTCTATAATGTAGAGTGAGTAGAGCATGAAGGCACATGCTGCTATGTCACATGGCATAGTCACACATCAGAAAGGCAGGATTTATTAGGGAAGCTTATAAGTAAACATTTAGAAAAGCATCTCCTGCTCTTGTCATCTCATGGAGAAGCATGCAGGGGCCAAGTTACTGCTGCGTGCAGCATTGTAATGTGTCCCAGGAAAGCAATCTCATCCGCTAATGACTCTACTTTTTTTAATCAGGAAACTTGAGAGTAAACTTAGAAGAGAGGATTAAATTACGAAGCCCTAGAAGCTAGGCAATATGAATTTTGAAGTCAGCTTCTTTAGGAGAACATGATAAAGCCAACTCTGGTGTTTATTGATACTGTGGACATCTGACATCAGGAAGAGCCTCCTTTCCTAAAGAAGAGCCATGAGCAGCAGCTAAAACATCATAATGCAACCCTCCTGGAGACTAGTGAACCATGCTGTTAGTGTCTCCCAAATGTTGTGGAGTGTTTTCATTGTTATCATGTAGAAAAATTAGAACTTTTCTTACATTTTCAGTTTCATTTGGTTTATTTTTGTATCCTTGAGCCAACATCAAATTGTTTTATTATGTAGTTCAATAGTAGGTCTTGGTACACAACAGCATAAATTCTCCATCTTTTTTGTGTTAGATTGCCTCTGTTTACTTTGCCTTTTGCGTTTCCATATACATGTTAGAATTAACTTGTCAATTTTCAGAAAAAAACTTCTGGAATTCAGGTTGAGATTTTGTTGAATATACAGATGAATTTAGAAATACTTGACATATTTAGATTCCCTAATATTGAGGCATTCTTGCATTCCTACAATGAATGAGAGCTAATAAAATACCAGATATGTAGGGAATCAGTAGGATAATTACGTATAACCCCTTGTTGGGAATTTTGACAACACTTGATTAGTTGAAAATGGCCTACTAATTCTACTTCTTGTAATCTAAGCTTGAAAAAGTATTTGACATGTAAATATATATTGTCTAATTTTTATAATAGCAATTAGCTAATAAAACTAAAATTTTTGTTTGTAGAATGGTGTGACAGGATACCACTCATTCAGTTTTTAATAAATCACACACAAAATACTAAGATGATAACTGAACTTTACTTTTGCCAGTATTCTTTATTTTATTGAAAAATTGTGAAGCAAAGTGATAAAAATACATTTACTAATTCTGAATAGTAGTATGGAGATCTTTATTACATTTTTCTTTGGTTTTTCTGACTCTTTAAAACATTTAAAAATATTTAAATCTACATTGTGTCTTTTCTATTAGTAAGGTCTCTTTGATAGGGCACCATGGCTGACACCTGTAATCCCAACACTTTTGGAGGCCAAGTTGGGAGGCTTTCTTGAAGCCGGAAGTTCAAAACAAGCCTCGGCAACAAAATGAGACACCCTGTCTCTATATGAAAAAAAAAAAATCAGCCAAAAGTGGTGGCGTGCACCTTAGTCCCAGCTACTCTGGAGGCTGAGGTGGGAGGAATGTTGAGCCGAGGATTCCAAGGCTGTAGTGAGCTATGATCACACCTCTGCACTTCAGCCTGGGTGACAGAGTGAGACTCTGTCACAAATAAATAAATAAAAATAAGGTTTCCAGTCAGATATAAACTATTTCATCTTTTTCTGTTTATTTTAGCTCTCACTTAAAAAATATTGTAGTATTAGGTCTTAGCTAGCTTGTTTAAAAAATTTTGGCTACCATTATTTATATTTAAATGGGTATCATTTCACATGGGTCTGCTTTACTCATCTAGAACAACATGGAGGTGTTCCCTGTCAATCCCTTTTTTTAAAAAAAAACCAGAGCTCTACACTTTATAATATCATTATAAATGGTATGGACAGTTTAAGAGATCTGTTTGGACATTAAGCTGCTTGTCAGAGAAAGTAAGTTAAGCGAGGCAGAGGGAAGCCAGCAATAAATGTTCATTATGCTATCTCTGCGTGCTACACTCCCCAGTCTACTAAATTCATGTGCTCATGGGAGGAAATTCAAATATTGGACCCTTCTTTCAATCTCAGGAAAATTGAGGCCACCTCAAATTGCACAAACATAGATTCACATGTTTCAAGGATTCATTCTGTTTATCATCTCTGCTTATCTTACTTTCAGCAGCAACTACAGAAGTGACTCCTAGTATGTTCATGTTCCATATTCCATCTTAACAATTTCATTTTTCTTGACCCTTCTCAATTAAAAAACCATTTGCCTCCTCCTTCACTTGCATGTTCCTCATTATTTTTGAGTGTAGAAAGAGATTTGAAGATGGACAGGCCCTCCTCTTTGCCTATGGAGGACCAATAAATCTGTTCCTCAAATTCTAAAGAGGTGGCAGGAAACTTCCATACCTCCTTACCAACTGGGTTATGCACCTTTCTCAAGATTGATGTAGATATGAGTTACATAGTGATGGCTTCAAATTTATTCCAACATATTGGCAGTTATTCATAATTTTTGCTGAGAAATTACGTCTACTCTTTTTTAATATTGGATTCATTTTTGTTGAATACTTTTGATTCTTTTTTCACATTTCACTGAATTTTAGAAAGCAGTGTTATGTGCATATGTATTTCATTTCTCATATCTCTCAGAATTTAATTTTTATTTTGTTTTAGGTCATATATGCCAACAGACAAACAAATGGAAAAACAAAATCAGTCCATGGTTCCTGAATTTATTTTGTTGGGATTCAAAAATCTCATGAGCTACAGATTTTCTTTATCTTATTTTTTCCATTCTCTACATATCCATAATAAAGTAACCTAATCATTACCTTTGTAGTGAAACTGGATCCTCAATTGCATTCTCCCATGTACTTCCTATGGCCAATCTGTCTTTTATTGATATGCCCCTGGCCTTCTTTGCTACTCCTAAGATAATTGATAATGTAATTAGTGACCATCTCCTACGAAGGTTGCATGACATAGAGATTTTTCCTTCACTTTTTAAGTGGAAGTGAGATGATTTTACTCCTTTTTTATTATTATTTTTATACTTTAGGTTTTAGGATACATGTGCACAATGTGCAGGTTTGTTACATATGTATCCGTGTGCCTTGTTGGTTTGCTGCACCCATTAACTCATCATTTAGCATTAGGTATATCTCCTAATGCTGTCCCTCCCCCCTCCCCCCACCCCACAGCAGTCCTCAGAGTGTGATGTTCCCCTTCCTGTGTCCATGAGTTCTCATTGTTCAATTCCCACCTATGAGTGAGAACATGTGGTGTTTGGTTTTTTGTCCTTGCGATAGTTTACTGAGAATGATGATTTCCAGTTTCATCCATGTCCCTACAAAGGACATGAACTCATCATTTTTTATGGCTGCATAGTATTCCATGGTGTGTGTGTGCCACATTTTCTTAATCCAGTCTATCACTGTTGGACATTTGGGTTGGTTCCAAGTCTTTGCTATTGTGAATAGTGCCGCAATAAACATACGTGTGCGTGTGTCTTTATAGCAGCATGATTTTGATTTATAGTCCTTTGGGTATATACCCAGTAATGGGATGGCTGGGTCAAATGGTATTTCTAGTTCTAGATCCTGGAGGAATCACAACACTGTCTTCCACAATGGTTGAACTAGTTTACAGTCCCACCAACAGTGTAAAAGTGTTCCTATTTCTCCACATCCTCTCCAGCACCTGTTGTTTCCTGACTTTTGAATGATGGCCATTCTAACTGGTGTGAGATGGTATCTCATTGTGGTTTTGATTTGCATTTCTCTGATGGCCAGTGATGATGAGCATTTTTTCATGTGTTTTTTGGCTGCATAAATGTCTTCTTTTGAGAAGTGTCTGTTCATGTCCTTCCCCCACTTTTCGATAGGGTTGTTTTTTTCTTGTAAATTTGTTTGAGTTCATTGTAGATTCTGGATATTAGCCCTTTGTCAGATGAGTAGGTTGTGAAAATTTTCTTCCGTTTTGTAGGTTGCCTGTTCACTCTGATGGTAGTTTCTTTTTCTGTGCAGAATCTCTTTAGTTTAATTAGATCCCATTTGTCAATTTTGGCTTTTGTAGCCATTGCTTTTGGTGTTTTAGACATGAAGTCCTTGCCCATGCCTATGTCATGAATGGCATTGCCTAGGTTTTCTTCTAGGGTTTTCATGGTTTTAGGTCTAACATGTAAGTCTTTAATCCATCTTGAATTAATTTTTGTATAAGGTGTAAGGAAGGGATCCAGTTTCAGCTTTCTACATATGGCTAGCCAGTTTTCCCAGCACCATTTATTAAATAGGGAATCCTTTCCCCATTTCTTGTTTTTCTCAGGTTTGTCAAAGATCAGATGGTTGTAGATATGCAGCATTATTTCTGAGGGCTCTGTTCTGTTCCATTGGTCTATATCTCTGTTTTGGTACCAGTACCATGCTGTTTTGGTTACTGTAGCCTTGCAGTATAGTTTGAAGTCAGGTAGCATGATGCCTATGGCTTTGTTCTTTTGGCTTAGGATTGACTTGGCGATGCGGGCTCTTTTTTGGTTCCATATGAACTTTAAAGTAGTTTTTTCCAATTCTGTGAAGAAAGTCGTTGGTAGCTTGATGGGGATGGCATTGAATCTATAAATTACCTTGGGCAGTATGGCCGTTTTCACGATATTGATTCTTCCAACCCATGAGCATGGAATGTTCTTCCATTTGTTTGTATCCTCTTTTATTTCATTGAGCAGTTGTTTGTAGTTCTCCTTGAAGAGGTCCTTCACATCCCTTGTAAGTTGGATTCCTAGGTATTTTATTCTCTTTGAAGCAATTGTGAATGGGAGTTCACTCATGATTTGGCTCTCTGTTTGTCTGTTATTGGTGTACAAGAATGCTTGTGATTTTTGTACATTAATTTTGTATCCTGAGACTTTGCTGGAGTTGCTAATCAGCTTAAGGAGATTTTGGGCTGAGACAATGGGGTTTTCTGGATATACAATCATGTCATCTGCAAACAGGGACAATTTGACTTCCTCTTTTCCTAATTGAATACCTTTTATTTCCTTTGCTGTGTTTCATGTTTCTGTTAATCTCCTATAGCACCGTCCTGATTACTATTTGACATCATTCCTCCAGGGAGTCTTCCAAAACTCTGTCCACTCTTTCAGCCCACATTACGCTGGTGGTACTGTTCTTTGGAGCTTGCATCTTTATCTAAGAAAGGCCATTCAGCACTGTCTCTATTGATGTCTGTGTTTTAAACAATTTTTGTTCCCCTTTTAAATCCAATCATCTACACATTCAAGAATAAAGACATGAAGAAAGCATTAAGAAAAATGAAGATTAACTTTGTGAGTTCTAGATCAACTTGATAACTAAAATATTATAATCGCTAAAAGCATCATCATTATTGCTGTCATCATGATGATCCAAAGACACCGAAGTGGAGGATTTTTGTACCAAACGTAAGCCATTATTTTGGGATATAATAATCAATCCCCATGTAAGTGTATATGCAATACAACATTCTGATTTTTCCTTCAAGTACAAACTATTCCAACATGTTATTTGCTTATGTTGTAATTTTATGTTGCCTATTGATTAAATTATATTTTTAAATGTAATTTATTGAGTGCTGTTCATGTCTGAGGCACTTCCCATAAATTTTCTCCTATTTCACAACAAGGAAAATAGAGAATATTATTTGCATATTATCAATAGGTAACAAAACTGAGCATTATAAAATGTAATGAACTTGCCACAGAAATGTGAGTGCTAGATCCAGTATCAGATCCTATACATAACTACAAAATCTATGTTTTTCTAACTAAAAATATTTTCCTATCTACATTTTAATAACATAATTTTTTTGTTTTCTGAACCCTTCTTTACAGATCATAGTCCTCAATAAATAAATCTTTGCAAAAAGAAAATAAGTGGTATTTTATTAACCTGAAAGTAAATACTGTCACTAATACCAAGACATTTGAATCTTCTTCCCCCCAGTTTTTTTTTCTGTTTGCTTGTGTGTGTTTGCTCACTTGTTTTGAGACAGGGTCTTGCTCTGTCACCCACTGTACTAGAGTGCAGTGCCCCTATATCAGCTCACTGCAGCCTCTGCCTCCCAGGTTCAAGTGATTCTCCAACCTCAGCCTCCCAAGTAGCTGGGACTACAGGCATGAAATTTTTGTATTTCTTGTAGAGATGGGGTTTCACCATGCTGCCCAGGCTGGTCCCGAACTCCTGAGCTCAAAGCAATCCTCTCGCCTTGGCATCCCAATGTGCTGGGATTACAGGCGTGACCCACTGCACCCATCCCAGACATTTAAGTATTCTTTCACCTCTAATTAAAAAGAGAAGAGCTTATTAAACCAGCCAAGTTGACTCACTCCAATTATCAATTCATACTAGAATTGCTGTTGTACAGTTGGGTAGGTAAGACCATGTCTGAAACCCGAGTGATTTGCTGTTGTACCTGTATTATTTGCGTATCAAGTAGTAAAAATAAGTGAACATTACATCACCTAGGAAAAATAAAATTTTTGTTCATTCCACCATGTAAAGAATCACCATCATTGGAGATCTGAATGCATACGGAGAGGAATAAAATAGGCAGTAAAAGAAGGTAGCCATGAATATTAATTGTCTCACAATTTGTTAGTAAAATGATGATTTTAGAAGCTACAAATTTTTTTATATAAATTGCATTTGTTCACAAATTCCTGGTTCCTTTTTTCCTTTTTTATTTTTCTTATCAAGGAGACTAATTTACAATTTAGTTTCTAGGTTACAGAATATTAATGTGGCATTATGACTGAATTCGAAAAGATGGCAACACCGTACAGAAATGGATATAGTAACCAATGAGGATTTTTGGTTTTCAGTTAGAGAAAGGAGGCCAGAGTGTCTTAATTTGTTTGCAGGATAGATGCATCTTTAGACTGAAGCTATTGTCATTCTTTGGAAGTTGAAATAAACGTAGAATGATGTGTATTAATATTGAGTAACCAAAGGGGAGCATTCTGAATGTTTGTCTGTTGACCTTCAGCCCCATATCAGCTCTATAGTCTTCTCTCTATAGTTGGGAGTTACAAGCCTGAAAATTGTATTTCCTAAACTCTTTTGTAAACTTATTCCTGTGAGTTTCTGCCAGTAGAAGACATTCATATGATACTGAAAGGTGAAAAAAAATGAAAAAATGGAGAAGCCTTAGATTTATCTTCTGTCTTTCCCAGTAACAGTAGCAGCAACTGTGGACTGTAGAAGTCTTGGTGGGTCCCAGCAGCATCAGCAATATTGAAGGCTCTTGAAGCTCCCTTAAGTATATGAGCTCTTAATTTTTAATACAGGATAGAGATTCCAACAGCAGCAATGACACCACTGTGCCAACAGGAATTGTGGATTCTGTATAATATTGCTTCCTTTTTTTTCTCATCCAGCTTTAGAGTGGTAGTTGCTTTCTGCAGTAACCTAAATGTTGATAATATCATCTAAACTTTTTTGTTCCTCATTTCTGAGCTACTCACACATTTTTATTTTCAACTTCCTACTATACCCTTCCCCAGCTATCTTGAAGGCATCTCAATTCCAAATGCAAAAAATTAAATTACCTAATTTTCAAAGCCTGTTATTTTTTCTGCACTCCCTATTTGAAGTAATATGATCATTATCAGGCTAATGTCCAATCTAGAAGCCAAAGTTTACATTTCACAACATATGTAGGTGCTCTTACTAATATTCCACATTCTCTGAGGCTCTATTTATTTTTCCTTATTTTTATCCCTCTCTGTTGAGATGGCATAATTGCTATAGATATGTTTCCAAGTTCACTTGTGCCAGCTCAAATCTACTGATGAACTCCTTTATTGATTTCTTCATTTGAGTTATTATACGTTTCAACTTCTGAATTTCCATTTGGTCCTTTTTTTATAATTTCTATATCTTTATTGATATTCTTTATTTGCTAAGACATGAATTTCATATATTCCTTTAATTCTTCAGACATGGCTTTCTTTAGTTCTCAAAATATATTTATAATAACTATTTTGAAGTTGCTTTCTACTAGGTGCAATATCTTCGTTCCCATAAAAGCAGTTTCTATTGCCTTTTTTCATGTATACGTCACACTTCTGTGTTTCTTTGCATTTCTCATCATTTTTCACTTGAACATTGGACAATTTATTGTAGTAACTCTGATTACTGACCACCACTCCCATCCACTGATGATTTTCTTGTTATTGTTTGTTTAGTTGTTTATTTACTGATTTGGCTTAAACCTGTGAAGTCGATTTCCCCTGCAGTGTGCAATGTCTGATGTCCCTACTCCAAATGTATCCCTTTTTAAAACTCGCCTAGACTGGTACTTGTGGATTATCTCAAGGACAGCACAAGCTACTTATGGAACAAAGATTTTGCTTAAGTATCCTTCCTGACCAATTAGATTTTTATCCTTTATCACTACATATAGGTGTCGCTAGGAGGCTTCTATCAAACTCAAGAAACTTACATTTTTGCCCCACATTTATTTAGGGACTAGAATGTTCCCTCTCCAATCACTCCTGAGAATTACACACATGTGGACATTCACTCAGTCCTCCAGACTGCCAGGAATTTGTGCGATTGTATTTGTAAGCTTGGCTTCCTAAGAAGTTGCTCTTGGTTCAATGTAGTTTGTTTTTTAACTAGTGTTTGCTTAGAGGTTTTGCTTAAGCTTCTTGTGCCAGTAAGGCTTCAACCCTTTGTCAATGGAATTGTGTGTGGCTTGAAGAATTGTTTTCATTTCTGCCCCATACCTTTCTCTGATTTTCTTCTAAGTGGATGCAGCCAGTACATATCCACAGCATCTCCTATTCCCAGGACTATCTGTGATTCCAGTAGGGCTCTTATCTGTCTCTTGCCTGATCCTCTTTGATAAACATGTTGACTCTGCCATGTGACATGTTGATACCAGTAACATGGTGCTATCAGCAACTTCTTAATTGTTCTTCATCAACATCTCCATGGTTTCTGACAATGCCTATAGACATGGAACTCTTGAAGCTCTGTTCCAAATAAAGGTAGGCCCCTCAGGTGGAGCTGCAGAGTTTTCATCTTTATGGCACGCCTTTCTTCCTGGGCAGAACTTCTGTGCCAGTGCACAAGAGCAGGGAAAGCAGCCCAATTCTCCCAGGATGATATGCCTGCTCTCTGAGTGGGCACTGAGAAGAGGAGAGTCTCTGGTCATCTTGGCTTGCCATTTCTGGCACAAATGACTGCTGTACAAGCAAGCTAAAAGATAGAGATGATAAGAGGGCACCAGTATTTTCAGCCTGTTCCTGCTCACTCTACAAGTAGATGCTGGGTAGGGAAAGATAGCCTCATCCTCTCCTAAGAGTCTACTAGGAACAAAGCTTCTGCAATACTTAAGTCCTAACCCTCCCAGGGTGAAACCTGAAACCACAGCCCTCCACCTAAAAGTGAGGGAAGATGGAGTCCTGCCTTTTTTCCCACACCTGCTTGGAATAGAGCATCCAAAGGAGGACTTCTATATTACAGGACTGTGAGAGAAGTAGGAGAGGAGGTAGCAGTAGCAGCTTGAAACCCCAGACTTGCTGTTCTTACAGAGATTTAGAAGACTCTCTTAAGAGCATTTCTCCATTTTCTGTATGCCCTAGGACAATTTCCTGAGGCTTTAAATTATTGTCTTTTAGAAGTTTCTCTATCAGAATAAAATACCTAGGAATCCAACTTACAAGGGATGTGAAGGACCTCTTCAAGGAGAACTACAAACGACTGCTCAATGAAATAAAAGAGGATACAAACAAATGGAAGAACATTCCATGCTCATGGGTTGGAAGAATCAATATCGTGAAAATGGCCATACTGCCCAAGGTAATTTATAGATTCAATGCCATCCCCATCAAGCTACCAATGACTTTCTTCACAGAATTGGAAAAAACTACTTTAAAGTTCATATGGAACCAAAAAAGAGCCCGCATTGCCAAATCAATCCTAAGCCAAAACAACAAAGCTGGAGGCATCACGCTACCTGACTTTAAACTATACTACAAGGCTACAGTAACCAAAACAGCATGGTACTAGTACCACAACAGAGACATAGATCAATGGAACAGAACAGAGCCCTCAGAAATGATGCTGCATAGCTACAACTATCTGATCTTTGACAAACCTGACAAAAACAAGAAATGGGGAAAGGATTCCCTATTTAATAAATGGTGCTGGGAAAACTGGCTAGCCATATGTAGAAAGCTGAAACTGGATCCCTTCGTTACACCTTATACAAAAATTAATTCAAGATGGATTAAAGACTTATATGTTAGATCTAAAACCATTAAAATCCTACAAGAAAACCTAGGCAATACCATTCAGGACATAGGCGTGGGCAAGGACTTCATGTCTAAAACACCAAAAGCAATGGCAACAAAAGCCAAAATCGACAAATGGGATCTCATTAAACTAAAGAGCTTCTGCACAGCAAAAGAAACTATCATCAGAATGAACAGGCAACCTACAGAATGGGAGAAAATTTTTGCAACCTACTCATCTGACAAAGGGCTAATATCCAGAATCTACAATGAACTCAAACAAATTTACAAGAAAAGAAACAAACAACCCCATCAAAAAGTGGGCAGAGGACATGAACAGACACTTCTCAAAAGAAGACATTTATGCAGCCAGAAAACACATGAAGAAATGCTCATCATCACTGGCCATCAGAGAAATGCAAATCAAAACCACAGTGAGATACCATCTCACACCAGTTAGAATGGCCATCATTAAAAAATCAGGAAACAACAGGTGCTGGAGAGGATGTGGAGAAATAGGAACACTTTTACACTGTTGGTGGGACTGTAAACTAGTTCAACCATTGTGGAAGTCAGTGTGGCGATTCCTCAGGGATCTCGAACTAGAAATACCATTTGACCCAGCCATGCCGTTACTGGGTATATACCCAAAGGACTATAAATCATGCTGCTATAAAGACACATGCACACGTATGTTTATTGCGGCACTATTCACAATAGCAAAGAGTTGGAGCCAACCCAAATGTCCAACAACGATAGACTGGATTAAGAAAATGTGGCACATATACACCATGGAATACTATGCAGCCATAAAAAATGATGAGTTCGTATCCTTTGTAGGGACATGGATGAAACTGGAAAACATCATTCTCAGTAAACTATCGCAAGGACAAAAAACCAAACACCGCATGTTCTCACTCATAGGTGGGAATTGAACAATGAGAACTCATGGACACAGGAAGGGGAACATCACACTCCGGGGACTGTTGTGGGTGGGGGGAGGGAGGAGGGACAGCATTACGAGATACACCTAATGCTAAATGACGAGTTAATGGGTGCAGGAAATCAACATGGCACATGGATACATATGTAACAAACCTGCACATTGTGCACATGTACCCTAAAACCCTAAAGTATAATAAAAAAAAAAAAAAAGAAGTTTCTCTATCAAATGTTTGTTTTGTTGGGGAAAGATTCCACCAGGCTCCTCAGTCTGTCACTCCAAAAGTCTCCAGTTTTTATTACAAAAGCATCTGATTCTGATGCAAATATCTGCAGACAATATTTTGGAACTCCACATTCTACTCCGTATGCACTGCCATTAGTGATGCACGTTCTGTTATCTCATCTTCACAATTCCATCTGATAATTTAACCATACCCTCCTCCTCATCACTTTCTACAGCCTTAGGTCAGGCTTTCACCATTTCTTACTTGGATTATCAAAATGACACAGTAATTACTTCTCAGAACCACACCATAGCCTTCTGAAAAGTCAATTTTCTTCATAGTCTCTAATTTACCACTTTAATAGTTGCCAACTAACTATAATATATATTCCAAATTGCTTTGATTGATATCTCAGATCTTTGAAAACTCTTATCTGACTTTTCTGTCCTTGCTGAAAACTCTCCCTTCTTCACGACTCCACGAATCTATGGTATATTTCAAACATACTAGATATTTTCTGTTCACTTATATGTCACAATATTTTAGGCTTCCATAAATTCCTACACGTAATTAAATCTGCCCAGAATTTTCTTCTGGTTTCTCTTAGCAGTTTCTATTGCCTTTAAAGTCTCTACTTATCATTAAAGGCACAACTGTTTTTGAAAGACGGGTCTCTTTTATGAGAAAATTTGCAAACTCCACAAAACAGAGTTTTACTCATGCCATATCTGTATTATTACGCTCAGCATTTTATTATTTGGGGTCAGCCTCCAATGATAAAGCTCCCTGAGGACAAGTTCCTGACATACAGTTTAGGCTCAATAAAGCTTTGAGCTTTGCTGAGTTCGATACTTAGCTTCAAGGCCTTATTTTAGTCCCTTGTGAACTACTTGTGGATAATTTCCTTATTTCTTGGAACAAGTTCTACACTATAAGTACTTATGCTGTCAGAAAACAAATTTGAGGTTAGAACAGCTTAATTTGTCATCCAGTAAAATCTTCAAAGAAAATCAAAAGAGAATATATACAACATCAGAGAGTTGAAGGACATCAGTGAAGAATAAGCAAATTTATTAAATCCACCAAAAATAAGACGTTAAACTAGGGGTAGAGATGTTTGATAAATACAATACCTGCTACCAGTGAATATACGGTAAAGGGAATATAAATTCAAAGTATTAAGTACTTGAGACAGGGAAGGAATATTTCAAGAATCACAGAATTTTATTCTAGTCAATAAGTTAGGCTAAACATTTAATCAACCAATAAAAACAAGAAAACTATGAGTCTGGGAAGTACAGGACCTGGGGGAATATTTAATTGGGTCAGAATCCACATTTGATCCAAAAAAGAAGACTGAGTTAGCCAGTTATTTAAACTCATTTTCCCAAGGCACGGTGAATACATTTAAAGATGCCTGCAGACAAGCAAGTAATAAAAGAAATATAAGAACATCTGTTTATCTCTTTTAATTTGAAAAGATACATTTTTAGAAAGCTTTACTAATATTTAATAGACATTATTTTTGGTGCCCTAGCTGAATCTGTATTTTATCTGGTCATGTGTTATACATGATGTTTAAAGTTTTCTAAGGAAAGTACAAAAGGCAGAGGGGTTGAAAGCAGTTCTCTTCTCATTCATTTGCTTTGAGCATATTGTTATATATTACAACTTTGGTGTGCTCAATTAAGGGGAAGAGAGAGATTAAAGATTACATTATATTAATTTAGCTCAATTTGTTCTCCAAAAATTTAAAAGGGGCTTATAAAAATATTTTTGCACTTTAACTTTGGATTGAAGATAATTCTAATTATTAAAACTCACATAGCAATTATAAAATGACTGTGAAAATTCTACACATTGTAGGAATTCACACTGTTGGCTACATTACAAAGTAAAACAACAAAATTTAACTAGTTGAACTGATAATAAGCAAGCTAAAAACATTCTAAGTTATTAAGAAATATTATCTTAGGCCAGGCGCAGTGGCTCATGCTTGTAATCCCAGCACTTTGGGAGGCCGAGGCGGGCGGATCACGACGTCAGGAGATCGAGACCATGGTGAAACCCCGTCTCTACTAAAAATACAAAAAATTAGCCGGGCGTGGTGGCGGGCACCTGTAGTCCCAGCTACTCGGGAGGCTGAGGCAGGAGAATGGCGTGAACCCGGGAGGCAGAGCTTGCAGTGAGCCGAGATTGCGCCACTGCACTCCAGCCTGGGCGACAGAGCGAGACTCTGTCTCAAAAAAAAAAAAAGAAATATTATCTTACAATATGGATTTACTTTTGTTATTAATATTGAACTTGACACTCTGTACCATGCCTTGATTTATTAGCTAGTGATATTATGAAGTCATCATGATCAGCAAAACTTTTTTTTATTATTATACTTTAGGTTTTAGGGTACATGTGCACAATGCTATGCAGACATAAAAAATGATGAGCTCATGTCCTTTGTAGGGACATGGAATAAACTGGAAACTATCATTCTCAGTAAACTATCGCAAGGACAAAAAACCAAACACCGAATGTTCTCACTCATAGGTGGGAATTGAACAATGAGAACACATGGACACAGCAAAACATTTAAAACGTAAATATGTACAACAAAATAAATGCATATAATTTTCTTTGTAATATCTCTAGTTATGGAGGACTTTACATTTTTAGCTAAATGTAATAAAAAGTGTTTAAATTTTTCTTACCAAATAGCAAAATAACAAAAGTAACATTTCACTGAGAAAATACTTATGTTTTCTGCCACTGTATAAATGGTTATAATGAGCAACATGATATAAATAAATGCACTCCTTGTTAGCAAATGCTATCAAACACGGTAAAAGCATGGATGGCCGGGTGCGGTGGCTCACACCTATAATCCCAGCACTTTGGGAGGCCAAAGGCGGGTGGATCACCCGAGGTCATGAGTTTGAGACCAGCCTGGCCAACATGGTGAAATCCCATCTCTACTAAAAATACAAAACTTAGCCAGGTGTGGTGGCACGTGCCTGTAATCCCAGCTACTTGGGAGGCTGAGGCAAGAGAATTGCTTGAACCAGGGAGGCAGAGGTTGCAGTGAGCTGAGATCATGCAACTGTATTCCAGTCTAGGCGACAAGAGCAAAAACTCTGTCTCAAAAAAAAAAAAGCAAAACAAAACAAAAAACAAACAAACAAAAGTATGGGTGATTCTAACATTTATAATAAAAAAATTTAAATTAACTGTTATGACTCCTTCAATCAAAGAGTCTATGAGAAAAATCTAGATTAAGCCATAGGTTAAGTGGTGAATTTAACAGGGACTAAACAAAGACTTCGAAATAGTGACAAATGTCAATGAATTTGAATTTATTCACAACATCCCTTGTTAGCAAGTTATTCAAATAAACTATGAAGCCTAAGATATATGATGTACCGGAATCATCAATATGATTAATTTTGTAAAAGCAACTTCTTGTAAAACAAATATTTATTGTATGTTGTATAGTAAAATGGCAATAATTATGAAACTCCTTTTTGCTACAGATAAGTATTCTCTGAATATCTCAAAGCAAGGTACCTAAATCAAAAGATAATTGTTTATATTTTGGTGAACACAAAACAATTGTATCATTTCTAATGCCAAACTTTAAATTATTCAACACAACTTACTTTAAAAATTTCTACTTCTTTAGTATGCTTTCTTTATACATATATACATATACATACATCACTTTTAATAGTACATTTATAACATATACATGTAAATTATTTATATTGAAGAACTATGTGCAGAAAATTTGAAGATTTTCCTTCTTGAGAATTACCCATAAAGTTGCTAGAGGGAAGATAAGAGGAGAGCCTGAGAGTAATGTGAGGGAAAGGAAGTTCCATTAAATCAAAGCTGTCTACTCTACACTTACTATATCACAGCCAATCAACCAACACTCCCATGGCTATTTTAATCAAGCTACCACTCAGAGAGAGCCACAGCATCTTATGATGCCAGAAATTAGATGTAAACATCTCTCCCGGTCATACTAGGGCAGAAGCCTCAGTGGTTTAAGAAGTTCCACTGAAATTGGGATTCCCAGAGCTCCAGCAAATCTGCCCCCAAAGTGGTTCACATCTTTTTTAAAAAGACAGAAAGTAGAATGCAGAATCATATATGGGGCATCACAGAGAATACAAAGACGTTTAATTTTGAATAACCTCTTGAGCAACTTGTTCCTCATACTGTGCCTTTAAAATAGGTAAGTAAAAATACTGTAGCAAGCTGATTTGTTAGAACTTCAATATACTGGGATGATATTTTAATTAGTTTTGTTTTGGCTGGAAGGAAAAGGCTTTGGCATGTAAGGTATGAGATCCTCTTTAATTGGGAGATCATATAATAGTATCTCAGAAAGAGCTGCAAATCAACAATTTATATGAAAATTGAAAGAAAATACGCCCTCAAAATGATATTGGAAAGTAAAATTGGGCCATAGATGGTAAGTGATTAAGCATGATTAATAAACAAAAAAAAAGGTAAATTCTGATCATTAAGAAAAACTCGTTCTATCATTGAAAATAATAGAAAAGCTAGCAACTCTTTTTTGCAAGTAGGGAATATTTTTTCTTTTTGTAAACTTTCAGGTGTTGACAGAACATGCAAATAAACATGCTATATTGACAGTTGAAGAAGGAACTGGAGAGAGATAGAATTAGTGATCATAATTAGACATTAGGAAAATCTCCACGTAAAACTTACCATTAAACAATAATACAAAGGAGATCTTACAGAAATAATGAGGAAGAAGTCCTTAGAAGATGTCCATAGTCAAGGGAATAAAGAAAATGTAAATAATTAGAGAAAGCAGAATAGCAAGCTTCCAAATCCAGATGGCAGCTAAAAATATAAATTCAAATAGAGGACTTAAAGAAATTTTAAAACTAGATTAAATTGGATTTTCTATATGTCCTTGATTATTTCAGAGTGAAATATATTTGAGTTCAAGAGCTGGATAGTACTAGAAAACTGTATTTAAAAATACTAAATTAAATTATTTAAGAGAATTGTAACTTTAGGGAGAAAACAAAAAAGTGTAAAATAGTTGAATTTTTATTGCATATAATGCATATACTAAAAAATTCACCCATTTTAGGTACACATTTCAATTATTATTATGTTTGCATAGTTGTGCAACCATCACCACAATCTTATCAATCCATTTTCATCACCACAAAAAGAAACATCATGCCCATTTACAGCAAGCTTTGGCCAAAAGCAAGCACTAATATCCTTTCTGTCTCTATAGAATTTGCCTTTACTGGACATTTCCTTTTTTTTTAATTTTATTATTATTATACTTTAAGTTTTAGGGCACATGTGCTTTTCTATAAGTAGAATTATATAGCCTGTGGTCTTTTGTGTCACACTTATTTTACTAAGCCTAATGGTTTTGAGATTCATCTGTTTTAGTATAATTAGGTATAATTTTTTTGAAAATAATAAAATCAGTCAAAATTGAAATTATTTTCTTCAAATGGCTAGAAGAAAAAGAAAAGCAAATATTTACTTTAGCAAATTATTTTTATATTAAGTAATATGTATCATATATGCATGGGCAAGAGCAGAAAAGTTTATATTCAACTACTTAATAAAATGAGTCTTGGTTAATTTCTTTCATAAGAGGGATTTATACGAAAAATTCCCAGGATTGTAATCTTGGATTTACACAAATGACATAGATTCAACACATATCCCCTCATTTCCAATCCTCTGCCTTGCCAGGAGCTTATACCCACACCATCTCACCTAATACTCATGACCTCTTGGGGTAGCTCTGTCTCTATGACCTGGGAAGATTTACTTAATTATGTGGATCTTGATTTTTCATTTACTAAACAAGATGTGTAGAATAATAGATTACAAAGTTCTCTCTTAGCCCTAATATATTATTCTACTTTCAATTTCCTTCAGAGCATATCACAAATTATTTAGTAAAAGTAATTATTATAAAATCTACAATTGATTATTCAATGGAAAGTAAATTGTTCTCATTAATAGAATTATCTAAGCCATATGATAATTTATTTTCATTAATCTACATAGCTTTTGTACACTCAAGTATAATAATAGGTATACTGTATTAAGTGTAGACTAGAGAAATAGTTTTAGAAAGCATGCTTACAAAGGGAGAAGAGTAATAAGAGAAGCAAATGCTGAGAAAGCCATAAACATAAATTAATGCCAGCTTTTCCTCTGAAATAAAAGGCCAAAATAAAGCTTTTTAAATCAACTTATGCTTAATTGCATTGATTTCTTACCCAAATTTTTCTGTTGTCACTGTATCACAGGGCATAAAACGCCATGTAGCAAAGCTATTCACCCTCAAATTACAGATGGTATCTTCATTCTGTCTAGCAATTGTCAACACTTGTTGTTTTCCCACGTGTATCTAGTTATTGTTACTGCTGTTATAAAAGTCTCAAAAGCAAAATTCTTGCTCCTTTACATGACAAGCATGCAACACAACCCTGTAAAGCAGGTGTGGCCACCCATGCAGCCTCCTCCAGGGCCACAGCCTGTCATGAGTACCCATTCAGTGTGTTCCCACAGGTTGACCTACAGGAACCTTACATCATCTTTAGCTTTATTTTCTCTAATTTGTTAACATTATCCATTTCTCAGAAATATCTAAGGTATGAAAACAATAGAGGTAGTTACGTTTGGATGATGATAATACAATATTTTGACAGAAAACTGAGGAAGAATGCAAACAAGGAGAGAATTGCAGATCATTGGAGAAAAGAAACCAGGCATTTCCTATTCCTCTAAATATCTTAATCCAGTCTCCTTTCTAAACGTATCACTCTTGATATGCACTGCTCTTCATTCTTTGCCTTTTACAGATGCTCACACATTTTCTACTCCTCATTCTTTTTTGTTTGCTTACCATAAAAATTGATTTTTACAAGTGTTTTAAAGATAATCAACCAAGCCTGAAGTCATATCTAAAAGTGTTACTTGAAATTGATGTCTGTTTTTCTAAACCTCTTAAGACATTTTGCATATACCTTATACCAAATTACGTGTTTTCTCACATGGTTTATTTGCTATTTTTTGTTTGATAATCATGTCTCTCTAGATTGTAAACTCTCTAGATATAAGGCATTCATTCTGTATGAGAAAATAATGAAGTTAATTGTAACATAGAGGGATGATCCCAACATACTTGTTGAATCATATCCTCAAACCCACTCATATGAAGCATGCAAATTCAATCAATAATTAATACTTTGGCTGTAAATATATAGCCATTTAATTTTTGAGACAATATGGTGTATTGGTATAAGCCCAGATTCTGGTGTCAAATTAACTCAGCTTGAATACTAGCTCTCATCCATGTTAGCTGTGTAACCATGAATAAGTCATTAACTATTTGAATGTCACAGTTTCCTTACATGCAACATGAAGAAAAAAAAAAGCACTTACATCATGGTATTGTTATGAGCATTAAACAAATTAATGTATATGAAATACTTAGAATGGAGCCTGGCACATACTAATCACTTAGTTGTTGTTGATCACTTTCGATCACTCTAGATTCTATGAACATTGTCTAAAAAACTGAGTAACAATGATTTCATGTTAAACTTTACATCCAAATAGAAGCAATACATTAGGACTAAATCACTTTACTACTTACTTCTAAACCACCACATCTGTACACATATACACAATGCACAAGCTCCTCACTGTGAACAATGGTAACACAGAGGATTTGAAAAAAAACAAGCTCAAACAATCTGAAGCTGAATCCATGTTTCTTGTAATTCTCAGTACAGGGATACCTGAGAGATATTGCTGGTTTGGTTCCAGACCACTACAATAAAGTGAATTTCACAATAAAGTGAGTCACAATTTTGTTGGTTTTCTAGCACATATAAAAGTTATGTTTATACTTTACTGTGGTCTATTAAGTAGGTAATAGTGTCATGGATAAAAAACATACATACCCTAATTTTTAAAAGTGTTAATGGTTATCTGAGCCTTGCCAGTGGACAGTCTTGCCTCAATGTTGATGAGTGCTGACTGATCAGGGAATTGGTTGCTGACAGTTGCAATGGATGTGGCAATTTCTTAAAATAAGACAATAATGAAATTTGGCACATCAATTGACTCTTTATTTCACAAGCCACTTATTTGTAGTATATGATGCTATTTGATAGCATACAACCCAAATTAGAACTTATTTCAAAATTGGAGCCAGTCTTCTTGAACCTTGCTGCTACTTTATCACCTACATTTATGGAATATTCTAAATCCTTTGTTGTCATTTCAACAGTGTTCACAGCATCTTCACCAGGAGTAGGTTCCATTCCCCCCACCCCCCAAAGAAAACACTTTATTTGCTCATTCATAAGAAGCAACTTGTCATATTTTAAAATTTTGTCATGATATTGCAGCAATTCAGTCACATCTTCAGGACTCTCTACTAATTCTAGATCTCTTGCTATTTCTACCACATTTGCAATTACTTTCTCCGTGGAAAGCCTTCTTCATGGGAAGTCTTCTCCATGTAAGTCTTGAACTCTTCAAAGTAATCCATGAGGACTGAAATCAGCTTCTTCCAAACTCCTGTTAATGTTGATGTTCTGATCTCCTCCCATGAATCATAAATGTTCTTTGTGGCATCTAAAATGGCGAATTATTTCCTGAAAGTTTTAAGTTTACTTTGCCCAAATCCATCAGAGAAATCATTGCCCCTATGGCAGCTATAGCCTTATAAAATTTCTTAAATAATAAGATTGAAAATGAAAATTACTCCTTGCTCCATGGGCTGCAGAATGGACGTTAAATCAGCAGGCACAAAACCAACATTAATTGGATTGCACATCTCTGGCAGAGCTCTTGAATAACTAGGTTCATTGTCAATGAGCAGTAATGTTTTCGACGGAATCTTTTTTTCTGAGCAGCAATTCTCAGCAGTGGTCTTCAAATATCCAATAAACCATGCTGTAGACAAATGTGCTGTCATTCTAGCTTTGCTATTCCACTTACAGAGTACAGGCAGAGTAGATTTATCATAATTCATAAAGGCCTTGGATTTTTGGAATGGTAAATGAACATTAGCCTCAACTTAAAATCGCCAGCTACATTAGCCTTTAACAGAAGAATCAGCCTGTTTTTTGAAGTTTTGAAATCAGACATTGGTTTCTCCTCTCTAGCTATCAAAATCCTAGACAGCATCTTCTTCCAATAGAAAGCTGTTTCATCTATATTGAAAATCTATTGTTTAGCATAGCCATCTTTATCAATGATCTTAGCCAGATATTCTGGATAACTTTCCGCAGCTTCTATATCAGCACTTGCTGCTTCACCTTGTAGTTTTATGTAATAAGAATGGCTTCTTTCTTTCAACCTCATGAACTAACCTCTGCTAGCTTCAAACTTTTATTCTGCAACTTTCCCTCCTCTCTCAGATTTCACAGAATTGAAGAGAGTTAGGGTCTTGCCCTGGATTAGGCTTTGGCTTAAGGGACTGTTGTAGTTGATTTGAACTTTTATCCAGATCACTAAAACTTTCTCCATATCAGCAATAAAGATGGTTCACTTTGTTATCATTCATGAGTTCACTGGAGTAGCACTTTCAATTTCCTTTCAGGACTTTTTCTTTGCATTCACAGTTGACTAATTGTTTGGTGCAAGAGGACTAGCTTTCAGCCTGTCTCAGCTTTAGACATACTTTCCTCACTAAGCTTAATCACTTCTGGCTTAAAAAACTTTTTTACAGACTTTATTGTTTGGAGCAGTTTTAAGTTCACAGCAAAATTGAGCAGGAAGCACAAAAGTTACCGTGTGCCCTCTGATGTCACATACAGTCTCCCCCACCATTAACAACCTGAACCAGAGTGGTACATTCGTTACCACTGGTGAACCTACATTGCACATCATTATCTCCCCAGATTTGTAGTTTACATTAGGATTTACTCTTGATGTTATACATGCATACATGCTATGGGTTTTGACAAATATATTAAAATCTGTATCTAAGTATAGTAGATACAGAATTGTTTCAATACCGTACAAATTCCCTGTACTTCTCTTATTTCTTCATTTCTCCTTCTTCATTCAAACCCCTGGAAACCACTGATCCTTTTACTGTCTCCAGTTTTTTCTTAGTTTATTTCAAGTAAAAGACATGCAAGTTTTCCTTTTACTTGAGCACTTAGAGGCTATTGCAAAGCTATTAATTGGCCTAAATCCAATATTGTTGTGTCTCAAAGAATAGAGAGGCCTGAAGAGAAGGAGAGAGATGAGGGAAGAATAGGTTGGTGGAGCAGTTAGAAACAACTTTTATCAATTGTCTGCCATTCTACATGGGCACGGCTTGTGGTGCCCCAAAATAATTAAAATAGTAACATAAAAGACTACTGGTCACAGATCAAATAACATGTGTAATAATAAAGTTTGAAATAAATATTTTGGGAATTACCAAAATGTGACACAGAGCCATAAAGTGAGCACATGCTGTTGGAAAAATGGTGCCAATAGACTTGCTGGATCCAGGGTTGTCACAAACCCTCAGTTTATAAAACTTTAAACAACTGCAAAGCACAATAAAGTGAAACACAATAAAAGAGGTATACCTGTATATTAAAAAAATTATTTTAAATAAATTTATATACTATCTTCCATGTATAATTAGCTCCTGATTTTTGTGTGTGTGCTTTTTTGTTTGTTTGCTTATTTAGTTTAGAACCATAGGAAAACCTTCATAAATTACTTCAGAGATGTAGAACAATGTAATTCTTCATTTTCTAAATCTTGTATTCCTTATATATTGAGATAACATAATCTCAAGAATTGTAGGTACAGAATACTATAACAATGAAAGGCAAAATAAAATGTAATTAATTAGTATCTAATCTTTATATGTGAACAAATGAGCAACAAAGCCAAGATCCCTTGATAAGAGTATCATTTTATGGAATAAACAAGAGAAAATGGAACTTCTACTTCTTCAAATGATTTGCAGTTACTGCATACTAATTGTTTCAAAGTGATATATAAGCTAATCTCTGTGTTGATATATTTAAAATTATATGATCTCATATCATCAACTATTATCCACAACTAATAGAAATAAGAAAATTTTGGTGTTAACTGTGACTTATTTTTTAATTCTCTTTGTATATAAAGAACTTCTGGAAACTTTCTGAGTAAATGGATCTTAAAAATGGATCTCTAGTGACCGAGTTTATTTTACTAGGATTTTTCTGGACGATGGGAACCTCAAATTTTCTTCTTTGTGACATTTTCCTTGATCTACGGTGCTACTGTGGTGGGAAACATTCTCATTATGGTCACAGTGACGTGTAGTTCGACCCTTCATTCTCCCTTATACTTTCTCCTTGGAAATCTCTCTTTTTTGGACATGTGTCTCTCCACTGCCACAACACCCAAGATGATCATAGATTTGCTCACTGAACACAAGACAATCTCTCTGTGGGGCTGCATGACCCAGATGTTCTTCATGCACTTCTTTGGGGGTGCTGAGATGACTCTTCTGATAATCATGGCCTTTGACAGGTATGTAGCCATATGTAAACCCCTACACTATAGGACAATCATGAGTCACAGGCTGCTAAAGGGGTTTGCGATACTTTCATGGGTAATTGGTTTTATACACACCATAAGCCAGATAGTTTTAACAATGAACTTGCCTTTCTGTGGCCACAATGTCATAAACAACATATTTTGTGATCTTCCCCTTGTGATCAAGCTTGCTTGCGTTGAAACATACACCCTGGAATTATTTGTCATTGCTGACAGTGGGCTGCTCTCTTTCACCTGTTTCATCCTCTTGCTTGTTTCTTACATTGTCATCCTGGTCAGTGTACCAAAAAAATCATCAGATGGGCTCTCCAAGGCGCTGTCCACATTGTCTGCCCACATCATTGTGGTCACTCTGTTCTTTGGACCTTGTATTTTTATCTATGCTTGGCCATTCAGTAGTTTGGCAAGCAATAAAACTCTTGCTGTATTTTATACAGTTATCACGCCCTTACTGAATCCGATTATTTACACCCTGAGAAATAAGAAAATGCAAGAGGCCATAAGAAAATTATGGTTCCAATATGTTAGTTCTGCATAGAATTTCTAGGTGTTAGCACTATATAATTAACTTTTAAATGCTATGATAAGATAGTTTGAATAGATTATGTATAATGCATCATTTCACTTTTCTTGTTATAGTAATAATTAATGCATAAAGACAATACTAAGTTACTTTAAATTTTACATTTAAGACTTTTATAAACATAAGGATAATTGGAGATCTGTGGCAAAATAGACATAAAAATAGATATGAATAAACATAAAAAGATTATTGAGGATTTTTATCATATACATTCAATATATTCATTAATAAAGAAACAACTGTAAATGAATACATGAATATATGAATATTATTAGAGGTTATTTTAATATATAGATAATTAATGTTATTCATAAATTTATACTATTATTAAATGAGGTATCATGAACACATCATGAATTAAATAATATTAATGGAGAAAACAGAATTCTAATTTCTTGAATCAATGGAGGCAAAAAGTAAGAAGGAGTCCACAAATTCAACAGCACAGTGACTGTAAGATGTCAGAGAAAAACCCAATGGAAGAAAAATTTCAGTAGAACTACAAATGAACAGCCCTTTTTGAAACCAAATGCTCTGAGGAATATAAGTAAACACAGCTGACTTTCAAACCTCAATAAATAAAAATAAAAACAAAATCCTTTCTATTTTGTGTAATATACCATGTAGCTTTACCTTTTTAAGGGCTTTACATAAAATTACAGCTAAATTTTCCTCTGGTGGGATTCTAACCCTTCTTGATTTATAAGCTAAATCTGATGTTTGTGCATGTGGGAGAGGGAAGTGAGAAGTGCATTCAAAATTTGAAATAGTATGCATTGATAATTAAGCTTATTTTCTCTTAATTAAAGACACCATCATTTCTTGCTTGTGCTAGGTGATAGAGCTTTGTAATTAATCCTAAATCAGTTACATAAATCCTTTCTTCCATTCAATGCATTCTCTACAAGCAGTCAGAGTTAGGTCATAAAAATGCAATTCTCAATGTCATTTTCTGGATTAAAACTATCTTATGGCATGAAGACTTAGGTTCAAATTCTCAACTGGCCTTCATAATATGGCTTGCTTCTGGAATTTTGCTCCAATCTATTCTTTTCCATAATAGTAGAGTTATACTGGCCTTCTTTTTTCTCCAAAACACCAGACATCTTGTTAACTGAGTTTTTCTAAACTCTTCCCTTTACGTACAAGAATCTTTCATCTCCTCTTCACCAAGGTAACAACCTCTCAGAAGACCCAGATGAAATATTATATTTTAGATCACTTTTCCCACATGTTCTTGGCCAGTTTAGATTTCTTTATTTTACACATTTATGGCATGCTACAATTTCCATCCTTCTCATATATTATGGTAATAATTGCTTGTGTAATTATATGTTAATATTTGCTTTGTCTTAGCCTATGAATTCTATAGATCTATAATATCTAGCACAGATATTGATACATAGTAGTTCATACATATTGAATAAAGAAAAAATGAAATAATCATATTCTAGAATAATAATATTCAATTTAACCTACTACTATGGAGAACATGTATTCTTACTGTGAGACGTGATGTGTTAAAAATATTAGAAATACACAAGGCATATGGTGCTCGTGTACTTCAATAGTGGAACTACAGGGATTAGAGCTCTGTAACTAAATCCAAAGAGAATTAAATACATAATAAATTTAAAGCAAATGGGAGAAGAAATACTGCAAGTTTAGAATACTTGCTATTACAAACTACATTGGACTCTTTGCTACATAGTAAACTGCAACAACAAGAAACTTCACAGTCATACATTATACACCCCCCATATTAAGGAAATTTCCATCATTTAAAAGGTAAAATATGCATCGGTTGGTAGATAAGATTATATTCTAGCTGATAAAATACTGTGTAAGATTTTTGTATCTGTCAGTATAGCACATTTAGGATCCTAAAACATTTTAGTTACAAAATATCTATTTTACTAAAATTATTTAAAACATCTTTTAAATCACTTAAAGCTATTGAAAAAAAATTAAAGTAAATCACACCTGAGGCCCAGTATAAAATTGAATTCCATTCCAGGGAGGTAAAACAGCACTGAACCATTGCCCTCTCTGAGAACATCTACACATCCATTGCCTCGAGCTTCTACAAATAGAAGTTTGAAATGGGGAAAGCACTGTGCATTGGACTTTGAGGGTGAACAGGGAGGGAAATAGATTGGAGGCAATGCTGAGGGCTCAGACTCTGAAAAAAAAGTGTAAGAAAGCCAGCCTATCAAAAGCAGACACCAAGAAAATAAATCTGTCTCAACCTTGATTCATGAAGATTAAAGTAAATGCTTTTCTAAGAAGTGTATGGCAGAAGTAAAGACAAATCCTCACTAAAAATAAAGTACTTTCATAGAGATTGATCTTTGAGCCTCAGCCACATAACTCAAGAATCTGACTTGGAGTGACATTAGCCACAATGGCAACCCACTCATATCCTCCCATAATAAGAATTCTGAACCCATTCATAGAAAAATGTCTCTTAGAAGGAGTCTTTGGGTTCAGGCAGAAGGTTGGGGAACACCAATAGATCCCAAAACCTAGGATGGCTGTTTGGAGGGAGCAGACCGACATCCAGGTGGCAGACCTGCTAATCATTTTCCTGGGTTCAAACCTGGAAATGGCCACATTTTCTGAAGGGATTGGCTACAGCCCCAAGTGGCTTTGAGCCCACAACCAAAACTATCTGCCAAAGGGGCCAGAAGGAATCACAAGCACCAGTGTGCCTCAGTGGATAGGCCCTTATCACTGAAATCAGTGTCAGCAGTGGACCTGAAAGTTAACATGTAACTCAGTTCCAGCCCCGTTAGTGTTAGTCCTAGCATAGTGCAACTCACACAAAGACCCAGAGGTAGGCACACCCTATTGAACCACTGGGATAGACAAGCTTGCTGGCCTCTGTCCCACAGCAAACTCTAAAGGGGATGCAGGGTTCCGATACCTCTCTGTTACAGCCTGGGAATACCCTCCCACAGACATACACTCTGGACCACCAGGGTGGATTTGCTTGCCTCTGTCCAACAGTGGATTCTGCAGGAGCCTTGGCTTGGCTTCAGCCTTTCTCTGTGGCAGCTAAAGAGCTGCCCCACTGTGACACAGTCATCTGAGCCATTGGTACAGGCTTGCCAGCCTTTGACCCACAACAGATCCTGAAGGGGTCCTGTCCCAGCTTCACTTTTTTTTTTTTTTTGCCATAGTCAGAGAACTATCCTACCTGTGCAGGGAATTACTGGGAGACACACCTATATGAGCCATTCGGACAGGTTTACTGGCTTCCCACCCACAGAAGATCCTGAAGGGGCCTTTTCTTGGCCTCAGCCCTTCTCTGCTGCAGCACCAGAGTTATTCTACTTGTGCAGATAACTCCTGGGAGATAGACCTGGGCAGGTTTGCCAGACTCCATGCCACAGAAGTTTCAGAAAGAACCATGAATGCCAGTTCCAACCCCTCTCAACTGTACTATGCAAGCAGTACTGCCCACATAGGGCACTTCTGGGAATCTTGCCCATTGGTGTTACTGGATTGGGTTTGCCAGCAACAGTCTCACAGCAGATTCTGAATTACCCTGAAGGTTAGTTTTAGTCCCTCCCAGCTGTGGTCTGGGAGAAGTTCTACTCAGTCAAGCTCCTGCCAAGTGATACACTAAGCTGAGCCCTTGTGCTTGCCAGCCTCTTCCTTCAGTGTGTCCTCAAACATCCCTAGATCTTAGTCCTGGCTCCTTTTATCTATAGACTAACAACACCTCTGCCTGTCTGGAGACTTGGAGAGGAAAGTTCAATAGTGTTTTGCAGTTTTATGCCCTGATTTTGATCACATCATGAATCTTCAAAGAGCCCTATAAATTGATTTCATTTCTTCTTAACTGCAGTCTGAGAGCAGGCCTGCTCACCCTGTAACTCCCTGGGAGACATGGCTGTCTGTGACTATGAAGACAGATCTAAAGATCTCAGTCTAAACTCTAGGCTAGAAACAACCCTGAGTTTATTTCCAGCTCACTGTAGTCATTTGTAGCATGGCCAACCGAGAGACTCATCAAATGATGTAGTGTAAGGCCTCTCAGAAACTTGGAGAAAGCCAAACCTGTCAGCATTCCAGGTAACAGGGCTGCTGTCTGAGAATCCAGAAGCAAACCCTCACCTTACCTCCAACTCCTCATGGGATTCCAGCTTGGGCAACACCAGCCACTATGGACCTTGTGGTTTCTAAGCCTGTAACAGCTGAAGTCATTGCAGTGCTGACAATGACTTCAACAGCCACAGGCTTAGGAACCACAACTGTCTTCTCAATATTCCTGAACATGCCTACTGTAGAAGGGCAATCACAGAAAAGCAAGACTGCAAAGATTGCATACATTCCTATGTCATCCAATTCACAGACATTGAAACATGACCACAAGGATCAAGAACAACCAGAGTAACTGACATCACTGGCATAAAATAAGATGCAAACTGCTGACCCTAAAGAGATGGAGATCTATGATCTGCCTGACAAATAACTCAAACTACCTGTTTTTAAGGAAGCTCAGTTAACTTAAAGAAAATTCAGAGACAGTTTTTAAATTTTTCAGAGAAATTTAACATAGAGATTAAAATGATAATAAAAAATCAAACAGTAACTTTGGACCCGCAAAATACAAGGAATGAAATAAAAAATGCAACTGAAAGCATCAGTAGCAAAAATAGGTCAAGCAGAAAAAAGAATCAGTGAGTTAGGAAGACAGGCTATTTAAAAATATAAGATCTGAGAAGAAAAAACAAAACAGAATTAAAAGGAACAAAGAAAGTTTGTAGGATTTATGGGACAACATTAAAAGAGCAGATATTTGGGTTTTTGGGGTTTAGAAGGGAGTAGAAAAAGACAAAGAGTTAGAAAACTTATTTAAAAAAATAACAGAAAACTTACAGATCTAGAGAAAGATATAACTACTCAGGCACAAAAGACACCAAGTCAGATGCAATCCCAATAACAGTATCAAAAGATATAGTATAATTAAACTGCGTAAGATGAAAGACAAAGAGGGGATCCTGAAAGAAACAAGAGAAAAGAAACAAATAACATACAAGAGAGTTCCAATATGCCTGGCAGCAGGCTTCTCAAAACAAAAACAAAAAAAGTCTTATCGGCAAGGAGGAGTTGGGATGATATATTTAAATACTAAAGAAAAAAGCCTAGCAGCCAAGAATACTGTATCCAGCAAAGCAATACTTGAGTGTTGAAGGATACATAAAGACTTTCCCAGACAAATGAAAGCTAAGAGAGTTTATTAATACCAGACCTATCTTAGAAATGCTAAAAGGAACTCTTCAAAATGAAAGACAAGGAAACTACTAAGTAGTATCAAAAATCTGAAGGTATAAAACTCACTGATAAAAATAAATATACAGTCTAACTCAATATATTTGAATACTCTAATCAAGCTGTATAAACTACCTACATACTTAGCATGGCCATTAAAAAATAGAACTCTCAGGAGGCTGAATGCAAGGATTGCTTGAGCCCAGGATTTTGAGGCTTTGGTGAGCTATCATTACGCCACTGCACTCCATCCTGGATGATGGAATAAGACCTTGTCTCATAAAAAATTAATTCACAAGTTCTGAAATTGAATCCGTAATACAGAAATCTACCAAGCAGAAAAAGCCCTGGACCAGATGATTTCACAGCCAAACTCTACTAGATTTAAAAAAAAGAGCTGGCCGGGCGCGGTGGCTCACGCTTGTAATCCCAGCACTTTGGGAGGCCGAGGTGGGCGGATCACGAAGTCAGGAGATCGAGACCACGGTGAAACCCTGTCTCTACTAAAAATACAAAAAATTAGCCAGGCATCGTGGCAGGCGCCTGTAGTCCCAGCTACTCAGAGAGGCTGAGGCAGGAGAATGGCGTGAACCCAGGAGGCGGAGCTTGCAGTGAGCCGAGATCGCGCCACTGCACTCCAGCCTGGGCGACAGAGCAAGACTCCGTCTCAAAAAAAAAAAAAAAAAAAAAAAGAGCGAGTACTAGTCCTACTGAAATTATTCCAAAATATCAAAAAGAAAATATCAAAAAGGAGAGACTCCTCCCTAACTTAATCTATGAGGCCAGCATTATTCCAAAACCTGGCAGAGACACAAGAAAGAAAGAAAATTTCAGGCCAATATCCTTGATGAACATAGATATACAAATCATCAACAAAGTATGAGGAAATCAAATCTAGTGGAATATCAAAGAGCTAATACACCACAATCAAGTAGGTTTTATTCCTGCAATGCAAGGCTGGTTCAAGATATGCAGATCAATAAATGTGATTCATCACATAAACAGAAATAAAAACAAAACCCACATGATCATATAAACAGACACAGAAAAAGATTGTGATAAAATTCAACATCCTTTCACGTCAAAAAAAAATGCAACGAACAAGCCATCAAAGAAACATACTTCAAAATAATAAGAGCCATATATGTAAACTGACAGCCAACATCATACTGAATGGGAAAAAGCTGGAAGCATTCATTCTGAGAAATGGAACAAGATAAGAATGCTCACTCTCATCACTTATATTCAACATAGTACTGGAAGTCCTAGCCAGAGTAATCAGGTGAGGGAGAGAAATAAATATAACAAAAGAGAAAGTCAAACTATTTCTCCTCATAAATAATATGATTCTATACCTAGAAAACCTGCAGAGTCTCTGCCCAAAGACTTCTAGATCTGAAAATCAGCTTCAGTAAAGTTTCAAGATACAAAATCAATGTACAAAAATTATTAGCATTTCTATACACCAATAACGTCCAAGCTGAGACCCCAATCAATAATGCAGTTTCATTCACAGAAGCCACAAAAAGAATAAAATACCTAGAAATATGGCTAAACAGGGAGGTGAAAGATCTCTGAAATGAGAATTACAAAACATTGCTGAAATATATCAGAGATGACACAAACAAATGGAAAGAAATCCTATGCCCATAGATTAGAAGAATCAATATTATTAAAATAGCCATTAAATAGCTGCCCAAAGCAATTTACAGATTAAATACTATTTCTATCAAACTATCAATTTTATGTTTCACAGACTTAGAAAAAAGTATTCTGCAATTCAAATGAAACCCCAAAAGGAGCCCAAATAGCTAAATCAATTCTGATCAAAAAGAACAAAGCAAGAGGCACCACACTACCCAACTACAAGCTATATATGAGGCTACAGTAAACAAAACAGCATGGTACTTGTACAAAAACAGACACATAGGCCAATGAAACAGAACAGAGAACCCAAAAATAAAGCCACACACTTACAACCATCTGATCCTCAACAAAGTTGACAATAACGTGCAATGGAAAAAAGACTACATATTCAATAAATGGCATTGCAGTAACTCACTAGCCATATGGAGTAGAATGAGACTGGATCTCTTCCTTTCATCTTATACAGAAATCAACTCAATGTGCATTAAAGACTTAAATGTAAGACCTAAAACTATAAAAACCCTGGAAACAAACATCGGACATACCATTCAGGACTTAGGCATTGGCAAAGATTTTATGACTAGGTCTCTGAAATTAAAGATAACAAAAACAAATCAGACCTAATTACTTCTGCACAGCAAAAGAAACAATTGACAGCATAAACAGACAACCTACAGAATGGGAGAAAATATCTGCAAACTATGCATCTGATAAAATTCTAACATCCAGAATCTATAATTAAATTAAGTAAACAATAGAAAAACAAACAACCTTATTAAAAAGTGGCCAAAAGACAAGAACAGATACTTCTCAAAAGAAGACACATATGTGGCCAACAAACATATGAAAAAATGCTCCACATCACTAGCCATTAGAGAAATGCAAATCAAAACCACAATGAAATATCTACCACATCTCACAAAAGTCAGAATGGCTACTACAAAAAATAAAAAATAAATAAATTTTAAAAAGCAGATATTGGTGAGGTTGCAGAGAAAAGGGAACTCTTATACACCACTGGTGAGAATGTAAATTATCAGCCACTGTGGAATGCAGTTTAAAGATTTCTCAAAAAACTTAAAACAAAACTACCATTTGACCCAGCAATCTCATTACTAGGGTAGACATCAAAATGAATATAGAGAATTCTACCAAAAAGACATCCAAACTTATATATTCACTGAAGCACTGTTCACAATAGCAAAGACATGGAATCAACCTAGATGCCCATTAGCAGTGGACTGAATTAAAAAAAAAAAAAGTGGTACATATACACTATGGAATACAATGCAGCCATAAAAAGAATGAAACACTGCCCTTTGAAGCAACATGGTTGTAGCTGGAGGCCATTACCTAAGTGAATTAATACAAAAGGGAAAACCAAATAATGCACATTCTCAAGTGGAAGATAAACATTGAGTACACATGGACACAAAGAGGGAAACAATAAATACTGGGGCCTACTTGATAGTGTAGGGTGGGAAGAGAATGAGGGTCAAACAACTACCTATTGAATACTCCATTCACTACCTGGGTGATGAAATCATTTGTACACCAAACCTCATTGACATGCAATTCACCCATGTTATAAACCTGCACATGTACCCACTAAACCTAAAATAAAAGTTGAAAAAAAAATAAAAATATATAGGCATTTTTCTCTAATAACAAGTATATTAAATTAGAAAAATAAAAATAATAACTGCAATAATCTGTTAGGGATATGCAATGTATAAAGGTGTAAATTTTGACATCAAAAATTTTTAATATGGGAGGGAGAGGAGTTAGCACATACAGTTTTTTTTTAAATGTGATCAAAGTTATCTGTTTAAAATAACCTGTAAATGATAGGTCCAATAGAGCCATGATTATTGGTCAACACTTACAACTTGGATTCAGATATGTTATAAGACAATTCTTTGATTAAACTCTGTATATACATTTAGATAGCACCCTGTAAATGTAGAATGCAACCCTATGCCCACTGTATGTGTCTTCCCATGAAGATGAGTCATTGTGTCATCTAGAATAAAATGGGTAATATCATCAACTTGTCCCAGTGGCTGGTTATTCTGTCTACAAGATGGCACCAGATTAGGGGGTTCAGGTTAGTTTTGTTGATGACATTTATTGCACCACAGCAAGTGTGATCTTGGTGAGTAGGAAGCCAGGCAGTGGGTCCATACACAACCTCCTTTTCTACTATTATGACTACTTCAATAATAGCGAGTAGTTTATATCAACTGGATGAGCCATTATGTCATCTTGTTTATTTCATGCCTTTTTTTGATGCTCTGTAGTGAATATTAATATCAAATAATCAAGCTTTTTTGTAGATAGCTCTGTCTCTATAGTCAACATAAGTTCCATGATCAGATGTTTCATCCTTATTAGAACAGAGTGAAATCTAGGAGCTGATTTAAAATTCATGTATTTCCAGTTCTGCTACAAATGCTATGGTTCAAGCTACATGACCTTAGGAATCTACATTGTTATTCTTCTATTAGGGTTTGCCAAAACCTACAAATGCTGTATTTTTCTAGCACAGACAATTGCAGTGCCATAGACTTTACCTGGATATGTGGTTTAAGTAGTATGAATACTTGATACTAGATCTAGTATACACACTGTATGCTAGATGTGCTAATATTCCTTTCTTATACTGGACTCCACCAAAAGCTAGAAGTCCGTATGTCAATAAAAAATGAGTCAAACAATCATCCCAAGTACTGGAATATAGTGCCTCCAGAACTGAAATAGGATCACCAGAAAATATGCAATCTCCTTAAAAGTTTAGTGATTAACGTACAAGGTGCAATATTTGTCCATTACTTTTAAGGTGATCTTTCACCATGACCATAACATAAAAACGCTAAAACCTTCGCTGAAATATTAGGATTACCTTCTTAAGTAATGAGGATTTGTCCTCACACTTGATCTTCACGGTGAACAAAGGTTCAAAGAGAAAATATTTTTCTAACGTTCCATCTTAGGAATATTGAAAGTTTCAGTTGCATGCTCTTTGGGTAACTCTACCTCACAGATGTCTGGTCAGAATTATATTTGTATCTGTCAGTCTGCTAGTAATCAACTAGACTATAGTGTTATTAATAAGTTAGATGAAAGTTTATTTTCCTTGTGAAACCAATTGATAGAATATTACCTCACTGTTGGTATGGCAGTTTCACAAAATCAGGAAGTACAAAACTTCCTGTTTATTTTTTGCTTTAGATTAATATTCTGACCTCAATGTCACAAACTATCTGTAGAAACTCCACACATCACATTTACATTCTAGACATAAAGAAAAACTAAAAGGATGTATACCATCATGAGCTCGTTTTTCTTCCAATGCGTTGTTTTCATTTTTTATAGTTTTGCTCTATATTATACAGAGGCCTATTGATTAAGAATGCATTTCCAAGTTTCTGTGTCACCTAGATTCCTGATAGTCGCAAATAACAAACAGAGGTGACAGGTAGATTAATGGAGAGTCATTGGTAGATTAATAGGAAGGGATACAGAAGCCTATTTCACCCGTCAACCTCTCACTGCACCCAGCACATTGCCTATGCCTACATCTCTACAAGTAGTTGTATCAGATTCATGGCTCCTGCTCTCCTAGTAGAAAAAACAGTCATATTTCTTTTTTCTTTTCTTTTTTTTTTTTTTTTTGGACAGTTTCACTCTGTTGCCCAAGCTAGAGTGCAGTGGCATCATCTCGGCTCCCTGCAACCTCCGCCTCCCAGGTTCAAGTGATTCTCCTGCCCGAGTCTCCTGAGTAGCTGGGATTATAGGCACATGCCACCATGCCCAGGTAATTTTTGTATTTTTAGTAGAGATTGGGTTTCACCATATTGGCCAAGCTGGTCTCGAACTCCTGACCTCAGGTGGTCTGCCCTCTTTGGCCTCCCAAAGTGCTGGGATTACATGTGTGAGCCACCTCACCCTGTCAAGAACCACCATATTTCTAACTTTTGACCGTAAACTATTGAAGGCAGAATAATGGTCTCCCAATGAAGTCCAGACACTAATCCCAAAACTTGTGAATATGATACATTACAGTGCAAAAAAAAAGAAAGAAAGAAAGGAGAAAAACTACCAACAACAAACTTTGCTTAAGTGATTTAGTTCACAAACTTTGATATGAGAAGATTTCCTGGAATATTTGAATGTGTCCAGTGTAATAACATGAATTTCTAAAAGTGATAAAGCTTTTCTGTCAGTATAGAAAAAGAGAGTTGTCGCAGAAGAGAAGGCCTTTTTTTTTTTGAGACAGAGTCTTGGTAGTGGCGCGATCTCGGCTCACTGCAACCTCCACCTCCCAGGTTCAAGCGCGTGCCTCAGCCTCCTGAGTAGCTGGGATTACAGGCACCCACCACCACGTCGGCTAATTTTTTGTATTTTTAGTAGAAACGGGGTTTCACTGTGTTAGCCAGAATGGTCTCAATCTCCTGGCCTCCTGATCCACCCGCCTCAGCCTCCCAAAGTGCTGGGATTATAGGCACGAGACATCGTGCCCAGCTGGGGATGAGCCTTTCAAAGGGCCCCGTCCACTGTTAATGGCTTAAAAGAGGAAAGGAATCATGACAAAGGAAATCAGATAGTATCTAAATATTAAGGATAACCCTTGAATGGCAACAAGCAAATAAATGGAGATGTCAGTCCTACAATCACACAGAGTGAAATCCTGCCCACAACCTGCCCACAGTCCTAGAAATGAATTCCCCCAAAGTCTATGTTCATTCATAGTCTAATCTGCAGCAGAAAGTGAACGGACACCAAGTTTACACAAATCTCCTACTGACCTCACCTTATATTAACTGAGAGAAATTTGAACTGATCGGCTCCATATCCACTGCAGTTTCCACTGGCTTTGTGGCCCTGTGAAGTATCTCAAACTACAAGATATCAAGGAATATATGTAAAACAGTCACATTGCCAAAAGTGTTGACTCTCTGAGTAAATAATAATAAAATGCATAAAATGATTAGGTTCACTGTCTTGTTAGTCTCTGGGATTTTCTGTTTTCCTTTCTTTTAGACAACTGTGACAAACTCGTGCAAATGAATAAATGGATACCCTCAATAACAGCTCAAGTGTTTCTGAGTTCATCCTGCTGGGGCTTTCGGGTTCTCAAGAAATCCAAATATTCTTCTTTGCAATATTCTTTCATATCTATGTAGCCATCATAGTGGGAAACCTCCTCACTGTGATCACTGTGATACTTGATAGCCATCTTCACTCCCCCGTATATTTCCTTCTGGCAAATTTATCATTTTTTGACTTAGGTTTTTCCCCTGTGTCGACTCCCAAAGTGATTGCAGACTTCCTTAGAAAACATAAGGCCATCTCCTTGTGGGGTTGCATGGCCCAGATGTTTTTTATGCACTTCTCTGGGGGTGGAGAAATGTCTCTCCTGATAGCTATGGCCATCGACAGGTATGTTGCCATATGCAAACCCTTGCACTACAAGACCATCATGAACCACAGAGAGCTCACTGTGTTTCTGTTGTTCTCATGGGCAATTAGCTTCATACATACCACAAGTCAAATGGCTTTTACCGTGGGTTTACCTTTCTGTGGTCCCAATGTTGTGGACAACATTTTCTGTGACCTCCTGCTGGTCATCAAGCTTGCCTGCACTGAGACCTATACTCTGGAGCTCTTGGTGATTGCAGACAGTGGGGTCCTGTGCCTGTTCTGCTTTATTCTGTTGCTCATTTCCTACATAATCATGTTGGTCACCATCTGGCAGCACTCCTCCAGTGCATCCTCCAAGGCTGTGTCCACACTATCTGCTCACATCACTGTAGTAACTCTGTTTTTTGGTCCAGCTATCTTCATCTATGCTTTTCCATTCAATAGTTATTCTGTAGATAAGTTTCCTTCTGTGTTTTATTCTATAATCACCCCATTCCTTAATCCAATTATTTATACTCTGAGGAATCAGGAAATGAAGGCAGCCATTAAGAGACTAAACAAACAACATATTGGTTCTTGGCTGAATTTGTAAGTATTGCTTGTTAATATCTGATTTTGTGTGTGTGTGTTTTCTGCTATCTGGGAGTTTGAGTCTTAAATATTTGTTCAAATAATTTAAATAAAAATATGAAATAATATGTTTTATCCCTTCCAAATTCCTGGAATTGAGACTTTTTAAATTTAAGATTTCTAATGGAAAATGTTTGTAACACATATATAATGCCTAAAGCAACATGCATTTGTTATACTCCTCGTCTTCGAATATTTAAAATACATAAACATAATGTCTTCTTATAAAAATGTTATAATGTTCCAGTGAATTACATGTAAAATAAGAAACTAGTAAGAAAACACACAAGATGGTATTTAATATAAACTTTTAGGTGTTAAGTTTTTTAACCTAAAGTATGTGAAAAATGTCTATAAATAGGTTTCTGTCTTACGAAGGCTTCTCCATGGAGTCAGGAATCGAATTAGGATTTTCAGAATATTCTTTTTACTCTGCACTCTCAATAGGCTAATAATCCTTAGTAGAGTATAAAAATTTGTTTAGAAAGCAAAAATTCAAACATTTCTTTGGGTACCCCAATAGTTTTGTAAGAATTCAACATCATAATTGAAATATTAAAACCAGCCGGGTGCAGTGGCTCACGCCTGTAATCCCAGCACTTTAGGAGGCCGAGGCGGGTGAATCACGAGGTCAGGAGATCGAGACCATCCTGGCTAACATGGTGAAACCTCATCTCCACTAAAAATACAAAAAGAATTAGCCGGGTGTGGTGTTGGGCACCTGTAGTCCCAGCTACCCAGGAGGCTGAGGCAAGAGAATTGCTTGAATCCGTGAGGTGGAGGTTGCAGTGAGATGAGATCATGCCGTTGCACCCCAGCCTAGGTGACAGAGCAAGACTCTGTCTCAAAAAAAAAAAAAAAAAAGGCCTGGCGCATTGTCTGCTGCCTGTACTCCCAGCACTTTGGGAGGCTGATGTGGGTGGATCACCTGAGGTCAGGTAAAGACCATCAAGGCTAGGAAGAAACTGCATCAACTAACGAGCAAAATAACCAGCTAACATCATAACGACAGGATCAAATTCACACATAACAATATTAACTTTAAATGTAAATGGGCTAAATCCACCAATTAAAAGACACAGACTGGCAAATTGGATAGAGTCAAGACCCATCAGTGTGCTGTATTCAGGAAACCCATCTCACGTGCAGAAACACACATAGACTCAAAATAAAGGGATGGAGGAAGATCTACCAAGCAAATGGAAAATACAAAAAGGCAGGGGTTGCAATCCTAGTCTCTGATAAAATAGAATTTAAACCAACAAAGATCAAAAGAGACAAAGAAGGCCATTACATAATGTTAAAGGAATCAATTCAACAAGCAGAGCTAACTATCCTAAATATATATGCACCCAATATAGGAGCACCCAGATTCATAAAGCAAGTCCTTAGTGACCTACAAAGAGACTTAGACTCCCACACAATAATAATGGGAGACTTTAACACCCCACTGTCAACATTAGACAGATCAATGAGACAGAAAGTTAACATGGATATCCAGGAATTGAACTCAGCTCTGCAGCAAGTGGACATAATAGACATCTACAGAACTCTCCACCCCAAATCAACAGAATTTACATTTTTTTCAACACCACACCACACCTATTCCAAAATTGACCACATAGTTGGAAATAAAGCTCTGCTCAGCAAATGTAAAAGAAGAGAAATTATAACAAACTGTCTCTCAGACCACTGTGCAATCAAACTAGAACTCAGGATTAAGAAACTAACTCAAAACCGCTCAACTACATGGAAACTGAACAACCTGCTCCTGAATGACTACTGGGTACATAACAAAATGAAGGCGGAAATAAAGATGTTCTTTGAAACCAATGAGAACAAAGACACAACATACCAGAATCTCTGGGACACATTCAAAGCAGTGTGTAGAAGGAAATTTATAGCACTAAATGCCCACAAAAGAAAGCAGGAAAGATCCAAAATTGACACCCTAACATCATAATTAAAAGAACTAGAAAAGCAAGAGCAAACACATTCAAAAGCTAGCAGAAGGCAAGAAATAACTAAAATCAGAGCAGAACTGAAGGAAATAGAGACACAAAAAACCCTTCAAAAAATTAATGAATCCAGGAGCTGGTTTTCTGAAAAGATCAACAGAATTGATGGACTGCTAGCAAGACTAATAAAGAAGAAAATGGAGAAGAATCAAATAGACACAATAAAAAATGATAAAGGGGATATCACCACCGATCCCACAGAAATGCAATCTACCACCAGAAAATACTACAAACACCTCTACACAAATAAAGTAGAAAATCTAGAAGAAATGGATGAATTCCTCGACAAATACACCCTCCCAAGACTAAACCAGGAAGAAGTTGAATCTCTGAATAGACCAATAACAGGCTGTGAAGTTGTGGCAATAATCAATAGCTTACCAACCAAAAAGAGTCCAGGACCAGATGGATTCAAAGCCGAATTCCACCAGAGGTACAAGGAGGAATGGTACCATTCTTTCTGAAACTATTCCAATCAATAGAAAAAGAGAGAATCCTCCCTAACACATTTTATGAGGCCAGCATCATCCTGATACCAAAGCCTGGCAGAGACACAACCAAAGAAAAGAATTTCAGACCAATATCCTTGATAAACATTGATGCAAAAATCCTCAGTAAAATACTGGCAAACCGAATGCAGCAGCACATCAAAAAGCTTATCCACCATGATCAAGTGGGCTTCATCCCTGGGATGCAAGCCTGGTTCAACATATGCAAATCAATAAATGTAATCCAGCATATAAACAGAACCAAAGACAAAAACCACATGATTATCTCAATAAATTCAGAAAAGGCCTGTGACAAAATTCAATAACCCTTCATGCTAAAAACTCTCAATAAATTAGGTATTGATGGGATGTATCTCAAACTAATAAGCACTATCTATGACAAACCCACAGCCAATATCATACTGAATGGACAAAAACTAGAAGCATTCCCTTTGAAAACTGGCACAAGACAGGGATGCCCCCGCTCACCACTCCTATTGAACATAGTGTTGGAAGTTCTGGCCAGCGCAATCAGGCAGGAGAAGGAAATAAAGGGTATTCAATTAGGAAAAGAGGAAGTCAAATTGTCCCTGTTTGCAGATGACATGATTGTACATCTAGAAAGCCCCATTGTCTCAGCCCAAAATCCCCTTAAGCTGATAAGCAACTTCAGCAAAGTCTCAGGATACGAAATCAATGTACAAAAATCACAAGCATTCTTATACATCAATAACAGACAGAGAGCCAAATCATGAGTGAACTCCCATTCACAATTGCTTCAAAGAGAATAAAATACCGAGGAATCCAACTTACAAGGGACCTGAAGGACCTCTCCAAGGAGAACTACAAACCACCGCTCAATGAAATAAAAGAAGATACAAACAAATGGAAGAAGATTCCATGTTTATGGGTTGGAAGAATCAATATTGTGAAAATGGCCATACTGCCCAAGGTAATTTATAGATTCAATGCCATCCAGCTACCAATGACTTTCTTCACAGAATTGGAAAAAACTACTTTAAAGTTCATATGGAACCTAAAAAGAGCCCACATCGCCAAGTCAATCCTAAGGCAAAAGAACAAAGCTGGAGGCATCACCCTACCTGACTTCAAGCTATACTACAAGGCTACAGTAACCAAAACAGCATGGTACTGGTACCAAAACAGAGACATAGATCAACGGAACAGAACAGAGCCCTCAGAAATAATGCCCCATATCTACAACTATCTGATCTTTGACAAACCTGACAAAAACAAGCAATAGGAAAAGGATTCCCTATTTAATAAATGGTGCTGGGAAAACTGGCTAGCCATATGTAGAAAGCTGAAACTGGATCCCTTCCTTACACCTTATACAAAAATTAATTCAAGATGGATTAAAGATTTACATGTTAGACCTAAAACCATAAAAACCCTAGAAGAAAACCTAGGCAATACCATTGAGGACACTTATCTGGAGAGGAGATACAAAACAGATGAAAAGGTGGTTATAACAGATAACAATTTGCCCTATATTGTTCTGCAGAGTGAGAAATGATGGAAACAGAGAACCTCACAGTGGTGACAGAATTCATTCTTCTCGGTCTGACACAGTCTCAAGATGCTCAACTTCTGGTCTTTGTGCTAGTCTTAATTTTCTACCTGATCATCCTCCCTGGAAATTTCCTCATCATTTTCACCATAAAGTCAGACCCTGGGCTTACAGCCCCCGTCTATTTCTTTCTGGGCAACTTGGCCTTCCTAGATGCATCCTACTCCTTCATTGTGGTTCCCAGGATGTTGGTAGACTTCCTCTCTGAGAAGAAGGTAATATCCTATAGAGGCTGCATCACTCAGCTCTTTTTCTTGCATTTTCTTGGAGCAGGGGAGATGTTCCTTCTCATTGTTATGGCCTTTGACCGCTACATCGCCATTTGCTGGGCTTTATACTATTCAACCATCATGAACCCTAGAGCCTGCTATGCATTATCATTGGCTCTGTGGCTTGGGGGCTTTATCCATTCCATTGTACAAGTAGCCCTTATCCCGCACTTGCCTTTCTGTGGCCCAAACCAGCTCGATAACTTCTTCTGTGATGTTCCACAGGTCATCAAGCTGGCCTGCACCGATACCTTTGTGGTGGAGCTTCTGATGGTCTCCAACAGTGGCCTACTCAGCCTCCTGTGCTTCCTGGGCCTTCTGGCCTCCTATGCAGTCATCCTCTGTCATATAGGGAGCACTCCTCTGAAGGAAAGTGCAAGGCTATCTCCACATGCACCACCCATATTATCATTGTATTTCTCATGTTTGGACCTGCTATTTTCATCTACACTCGCCCCTTCCAGGCTTTCCCAGCTGACAAGGTAGTTTCTCTTTTCCATACTGTCATCTTTCCTTTGATGAACCCTGTTATTTATATGCTTCACAACTTTGTTTATATGCTTCACAACCAGGAAGTGAAAGTTTCCATGAGGAAATTGTTAAGTCAACATATGGTTTGCTGAATAGAAGAATGAGAAAAGCAAGAAAGGAAAAGTCCAGTTGAATTTAGCTAAATCATTTCCTCATTCATGCATTGAATCAGTCAGTTATTTAGCAAGTATTATAATTATTAAGCACTTCCCATTTTCAGGTACTATTCTAGGCATATGAATGAGACAGGTAAGATTCCAAGTCTCCTAGATTTATATTCAAGGGGATAAATACAGGTTATTAAATTTATTCAAAGGGATAAATACAGGTTATTAAATTTTAGAAACAACTATAGTTTCAGAAAGAAATCGTGTTCTGTAGCAAGCAGAAAGTGGTATTGTGCTAGAGATTATCTGGGGAGGTGGTAATTACCTTACGTTTGGTTGTTAAGTGAGGCCTTGAGTGGTGTTTAGCTGAAACCAAGATGATTTGACAGAAACAACCATGCAAATATCTGGAGACAGAAATTCTAGGCAAAAAGGGTGACTAGTACAAGAATCCAAAGATCTTATGAGCTTGTTATATTTGATGTCCATAAAAAGGAAGAGAGCAGCTGTACTGTATTTAGTGAATGTGAAAATGGCAAAAGTTGAAGTCGAAGAGTTTGGTAGGGGCAAAATTATGTAGAGCATTTTAGTCGATAAGAAGTTCAATTTACTCAGATTTCAAAAGGAGATTCTTGAAAGACAATAAGCAGGAGAGTAACTCTCTAATGTTTCCTATTTGACTTAAGGGAAGATCCTCAAGATTCTGATTACAGAACTATGAGTAGTAAAACATCATTAAGTGGAAAGTACGTGCTGCTAAGTATTTTTTATTTATGTCAACACTTAAAAGATCTAGTTACTTTTTCTAATTTGATAGAGAGAGAAAATTAAAGCTGTTATACTTTATCAGAAACTGAAAAGACAGTTTAACTATATATTTCAAAGTTTTGTAGAGGTTTATGCTTATTCTTAATGGGTATTTTTTAAATATTGGATGAAAACTTGAGTTCACTTACAAAAAATTTCACCCTGAATGCAATGATAATAGTTATATGTAATACAAGTTATTATTGTAATAATACTTGTAATACAAGTTATAACTAAATGACTCTGATTATTTGAATAAGCATATATAAGGCATTAGATACTTACAAATCATTGAAGAACTGTAAGACCAGGCTGTAGATTTGGCTTACTAAATGAATTTCTAAACATTACCAATCAATTGGTCTATATAAGGAGTAACTGTCCCCACAGCAATTATGAATGTAGGGAACACAGAAATCATTTTTAAACTGCCAGTTCTACGATTACAGCATTTGAACCATCAGCCTGTGATCAGGAAAATACTTAGTATTGCTCTAGTCCTATTAGATATCCCTACACAAAATGGAAACCTTACATTTTGTAATCTCTATTCCCACTTCCTTCATTTCATTTTTTAAATTTACTTTTAAAACTATTATTATTATCATAACTCAGTGGCCTCTCATCCAAGTATTAACCAGACCCAATCCCACTTAGCTTCTGAGATCAGGCATGATCAGGCACATTCACTTCCTTCATTTCTAAATTTAAATCTTTCATAAGTGAATTAGAATTCCTGAGAATAAATCAGAGACTGATTTTAAACCTGGCAATCTGTGAATGAGCCAGAGATTGACTGAGTCCTGTGAAACCTGAAAATCAGCTTCGACTCCACAAAACCTTTATTTAAATTAAGGCAGGGCTTCTTAACTTTGGCACGATTGGCATTTTGGACAAAATAATTATTTGTTGTAGGAGGCTGCCCCGTGCATCGTAGGTTGTTTAGTAGCATTCCTGACCTCTCCTTACTAGGTGCCAGGAGCATTTTCTTAGTTGTAACAACCAAAAATATTTCTACATATTGCCAAATTTCCCCCAAAAGTAAATTTTTTACAACAAGAAACACTGCATTAAGGGGATTTACTTCCATGTCCATCTTGTAGTGAGGTGTGTGAACTTTCTTTGCAGGAAGAAACATGAACTGGAGCCTCTACAACCTATAATTTTTAATCAACAATATCCATAATTTAATAAAAATCATAAGAAACACCAGAAGAGTGAAAAAATATTTTCAAAATAAAGAACAAACGATAAATAATTGGAATATAATCAGAGTCTATCCAGAGTATGAAAGTGAATAACAGTAACATTATAATAACCATGACTAACATGCTCAAGACAGTAGAAGAAAAGGTGTAATAAATAGATAAAAGGATAGCAAATTTCACCAATTAGGATCCATAAAGAGAAGAAAATGAAAATTATAGAACTAAAAAATTTTGAAATTAAAAATTCATTAGATGACTTTAAAATCAGATTAAACACAGAAGACTACAGAGTGTGCTGGAAGTTAAATCAATAAAAATACTAAAATTAAGAATGCAAATAGGAAAAATGAAAAAATACAAGAAAGAATATTGGAGATGTGTGAGACACAGTGAAATCTCATATATATATAATTCAATTACATATATATAATTCTATATATAATTGAAGTCCAAGTAAATAGGCAAACAAGAGAATGAGAAAAGTGAAATATTTGAAGAAAGAATTACCAAGAACTTTTAAAACCTGATAAAAGACAACAAGCCATAGGAAAAAAATACACTGTGGACCACAAGCGGAATAAACAACAATGAAAAAGATCTAAACACATCAACATGTGACAATAAAAATTAAAAACAGAGAATCTTAGTAGCAGCTGGGATGAGAGACTGTCCTTTAGTTTAAAGGGAACTGATAGATTTCTTCATAAAACAAACATGGAAGCCAGAGAAAAATGGAAAAGCATCTTTAAATTGATGAAAGAAGATAATATCAACCCAAATGTCTATATGAGATAAAGTAAATCATTTAAATAAAGATGAAATAAAGACATCTTATGACAAACAAAAATGAGAGAATCTGTTACCTAAGAACTTCTAATACATAAATATTAATAGCAGTCCTTCAAATAAAAGAATCCTGGAGAAAAACACTAAATTAAAGGAAAAAATAAAGAAGTAGACTGGCAAATAAGTTGGCATATGTAAATAAGTATACACTGAATATTGACTATACAAGCAATAGTATGATGTCTTACGTAATTTGCTATAGATAGATACATATATACACATATATAAGAATATTAGAAGTTTGTCTTTCTGTACCTGGCTTATTTCACTTGACATAATGACCTCCAATTCCATCTATGTTTTGGCAAATAATAGGATCTCATTCTCTTTTATGGCTGAATGGCACTCTATTGTGTATAGGTACCGTATTTTCTTTATCCATTTGTCTGTTAATAGACACTTAGGTTGCTTCTAAATATTGGCAACTGTGAATAGTGCTGCAGTAAATATGGGAGTGGAGATATCTTTTGATATACTGATTTTTTTCTTTAGGGTATATACTTACGAGTGGGATTGCTGAATTGTAAGGTAACTTTATTTGTAGTTCTTTGAGGAGCCTTCAAACTGTTCTCCATAGAGGCTGTACTAATGTAAATTAACATTCCCATCAACAGTGTTCTCCACATCCCCACCAATATTTGTTATTGACTGACCTTTGGATAAAAGCCATTTCAACTTGTAGTTTTGATATTCATTTCTCTGATGATCAATGATGTTGCTTACCTTTTCATATACCTGTTTGCCATTTTTATGCCTTCTTTTGAGACATGCCTATTCAAATATTTTGCCTGTATTTTCATTGGATTAATAGATTTTTTCCTATAGAGTTGTTTGAGCTCCTTGTATATTCTGGTTTTTAATCCCTTGTCAGATGGGCACTTTGCATATATTTTCTCCCGTTCTCTGGTTCAATCTTGATAGGTTGTGTCTAGGAATTTAATCATTTCTTCTAGATTTTCCAATTTATTAGCATATAGTTGCTCATAGTAGCCATTAATGATCCTTTGAATGTCTGCAGTATCAGTTATAATGTCTCCTTTTTCATCTCTAATTTGAATTATTTCAGTCTTTTGTTTGTTAATCCGGCTAAAGTTTTGTTGATTTTGTTTATCTTTTCAAAAAAATCAACTTTTTGTTTCATTCATTTTTTGTATTGTTTTCTTCATTTCAATTTCATTTATTTCTGCTCTACTCTTTATTATTTCTTTTCTTTTGCTAATATTGGTTTTGGCTTGCTCTTGCCTTTCTAGTTCTTTAAGATTCATCATTAGGTTGCTTATTTGAAGATTTTTTTTTTCTTTTTGATGCAAGCATTTATAGTTATAAACTTCCCTCTTTGTTCTGCTTTTGCTATATCCCATAGGTTTTGGTAGGTTGTTTTTCACTGATCATTTGTTTTAAGGAATTTTTCAATTTCCTTCTTAATTTCTTCACTGACCCACTGGTCATTCAGGAGCATGTTGTTTTATTTCTTCCAACTTGGAACGCCACTCCATCTCTAGTGGCCATCTTCCTGAGTTGTCATGGCCAACCAGATGCTGAAGCAAATGCTTTTAAAGTATCAAGGTTACATTGGTGCAGCCCTAGTTTTAAGGAGATTGGGAGTTTTTACCGGGCCTCACCTCTACAGCATCTATCCTCATGAATCAACTGATAACTAGCCTCATCACCATGGATCCTCAGCAGCAAAGGCTGTATTTGAAGATATTCTAGGCCAGATATGGGGGAAGGGGAAGCAAAGAAGATGGTAAGTGAAGCCACTGCAGCTGGCTTCTTCAACACCCTGGGCTCTGGAAGCCACATTGATCTCAGCATTATAGGCAAGAGCAAGGTAGATTTTCTTGGCCCATTCACAGTGCCCAAAAAGAAGGGGACTAGATTGGCCAGGTACAGGTGTGAGAAAAGGGACCACTGCAGTCCTCACCAAAGAAGCCACTACTTTTGTGAGGCACTGGAAGAAAGCCCAACCAATGGACACTTTCTGAATGGTGTCAGTGGGTGGCTGGCTATTGCTGTAGAAGATGGCAGCCATTGGAGGCCCTCCTGCAAGACATTTATTTGGCTATGTTTGCTGAATGAAATGCAATAAAAAATGAAAACAAAAGAAAAGAATGAATACAACCTAGTATTTATTTTATAGCACAACAGGATAAATATAGAGCTTATCCACTGCTGATGGGAATGTAAACTAGTTCAGCGAATGTGAAAAGCACTTTGGCGATTTCTCAAAGTTAAAACAGAATTACCATTTGACCCAGAAATCCCATTATTGGGTATATACCCAAAGGAATATAAATTGTCCTACCATAATGACACATACATGCACGTGTTCTTCACCGCAGTATTCAAAATAGCAAAGACATGAAATCAACCTAATCTCTCATCAGTGGTACAATAGATAAAGAAAATATGGTACATATATACCATGGAATACTATGCAGCCATGAAAAGGAATGAGATCATGTCCTTTGCAGCAACCTGAATGGAGCTGGAGGCCATTATCCTAAGCAAACAAATGCAGGAACAGAAAACCAAATGCTTACAAAAGGAAATACAAATACTCACTTCTAAGTGGAAGCTAAACATTAAGTACATACGGACACAAAGAATGGAACAACAGACCTTAGAGTCTACTTGAGGATGGAGGGTGGGAGGAGAGTAAAGATAGAAAAACTACCTACCAGGTACTATGCTTATTACCTGGGTGATGAAATAATTTGTACACCAAATCCCCATGTCATACAATTTACCTACATAGCAAACCTGCACATGTGCCCCTGAATCTAAAATAATAATTATACATTTTAAAATAACTAAAAGAGTATAATTGGATTGTTTATGACACAAAGAATAAGTTCTTGAGGAGATATATATGCCATTTTCCATGATGTGATTATTGCATATTGCATGTATGTAACAAAGCGTCTCATGTGCCACATTAATCCATGCACCTACTGTGTACCCACAAAAATTAAAAATAAAAAAGTTCTTAAAGTAAAATAAAATGAATTTTATAAAAATTAGGTGGAAAATATGAAAATCATTATATCAATGTGAATTGAGAGTCTGGGTAATAATCCAACAACCTGGGCTGAATAAATCATTCTCAGGGAAGGGAGATCCAGGTATGTTTAAATTGTTCCGCTACACTGATTGGACCAAATGATTTTATTTGAAGGATCACGTAACATAGAGAAAGTAGCTTAGTTCCTTTGATGGATGAAATTATTTTTAAGAGGAATAAATAATAGGACTACAAAGATAAAATGCTTGATTCATGGCTTGGAACCTAATAGTATGTTACCATATCAATGTTACCATTGCACTTGTTAAGAATTATAGAGAGGAAAATATGAGGAAATTTAAGTTCACTATGATAACAGTCCAAAAACGGTCCAATATTTACACAGTCATTAAGCAGTAAAGATCAGGAGAGAAATAGTTTTGCTGAGCACTGTATCTTTGTCAGATCCATGTGCACTTGCAAATGAACTTACTTGCATACTTCACGGAAACACAAAAGACCCAGATGCTGAAGTTGAGATAGAGTGATTGTGTTATTGTAAGAGTATAAAGCACAGGAAGGAGTAGACTTACAGATACAGATGAGAAGTATTATGATTTCCATCTTCAAATTCTATTACCTTTTGAAAGAAACAGGTGTTCATGCTACACTGAATAATGCTTTCAAATATAATGGTTAGAATATAAGCCACTTATGACTAAATGTTTATATTAGTGATATTAACTATGCATAGGAAAGTGCATGTAATTAAATCTTCACTATGATATTAGATATTATATTTTTAAAATTTAAGCTGTGTGATTAAAAGGTTAAAATGTACAGAAAATATCACATATATTTGATTTTTCCCAAGATAATTTATATTAGGTTTGAGTCTAGGCTCTGATAAAGACAAGAAAAGATATGGTGAGTAGCAACACATCTGGAATGAGACTTGGAAAATAGAGCAACCATTAGCGAGAGGAGGCACTGAACTAAGTACATTTATGTATATTGTGCACTGACCTTTTCCCTTGAAATATGTGTATATTTTCTTTTGATTTTATTTAGCTTCACTGAGTCCACGTCAGTCAGTAACAAAGTATTTGTGGCTTATATCCATGCTGGAAAAAGTCAAATTAACATTAAATAAAATTATTGTGAGGAAACTAAGTTTAAAGAAGACAAGTAACCCACAGACATTCCACTGATCAAACAAAACATCATACTTTTTCTTTTTCTTTTAAGTTTGGATTAGCAAAGTAAAATGATTCACCTCATTCCTTACACCTCTTTGGGAGAGAGAAGTGAAACAATACTATAATTATCAACTTACTACATCCTAGTTTTAACAGGATCATTATACAAAGTGTATTTTAACCTGCATTTTTTTCACTTAGAAGAATGAGCATTTTCCACATTCCAAACGTCATTTTATTCATTGTGCAATATTACATCCTAGGATATTCTATAATTTAAGAAAGTAAGTGCAAATTGTAGAATATTTAAACTGCTTCTTTTTTTAAATTTGTGTAGCTTTTATATTTTATTTTTATTGATATATGATAGTTGTACATATTTATACCATACATGTGATATTTTGATTGCATACAATGCGTAATAACTAAAACAGGGTAATTTAGATATCCACCACCTCAAACATCTTTCATTTCTTTGTGTTGGAAACATTCCAAACCCTATCTTCTGACTATTTGGAAAAATATTCTACATTAATGTTAACTATAGTTGCCCTAGAAATATACTATAAATTAATGTTAATTATAGAACTTATTCCTTCTATCTAACTGCATTTTTGTATCCATGAGCCAACGTCTGTTTACATCCCCTGCCCCACTATGCTTTCCACCCTATGGTAACCAGCATTCCACTCTCTATCTCCATGAAATCAACTTTTTTATCTCCCACTTATAAGTGAGAACTTTTTATATTTATCTTTCTGTGCCTGGCCTGTATCATCTAACATAATGACCTCCAGTTTCATCCACGTTGCTGCCAATGACAGGACCTTACTATTTTTATGGCTGAATAATATTCCATTGTGTAGGTTTACCACATTTTCTTTATCTATTTTTATATACACAGTAATGTTACAATGAAGATTTTATAATATATGCATAATCATTTCCTTATCATATTTATGAGAGCTGAAAGATCTGTCTCAAAGGTTCTGCACATTTTAAAGTGATTTTTTCTTTTATTTAACTTTTATTTTAAGTTCAGGGGTACATCTGCAGGTTTGTTATATAGGTAAACTTGTGTCATGGAGGTTTGTTATATTGATTATTTCATCATGCAGGTATTAAGCTTAGAACCCATTACTTATTTTTCCTGATCCTCTCCCTTGTCCCATCCTCCATCCTTTGATAAGCCCCATTGTCTGTTGTTCCCCTCTGTGTCTGTGTAATTTAGCTCCCACTTACAAGTGAGAACATATGGTATGTAGTTTTCTATTCCTGCATTAGTTTGCTAAGGCTAATAGCCTCCAGCTCCATCCACATTTCTGCAAGGGAGTATTTATATTTCCACTCATAAGTATTGGTTTTCTATTCCTGTGTTAGTTTGCTTAGGAAAATGGCCTCAAGCTCCATTCAGGTTGCTGCAAAGGATATGATCTCATTCTTTTTTTATGGCTGCATTGTATTTCATGGAGTATATGTACCACATTTTCTTTATCCATTCTCCCATTGATGGCATTTAGGTTGAATCTATGTCTTTGCTATTGTGAATAGTGCTGCAATGAACATACGCGTGCATGTGCCTTTATGGTTGAACAATTTATATTCCTTTGGGTATATACCCTGTAATGGGGTTGCTGGGTTAAGTGGTAGCTCTATTCTTACATATCTCAGGAATTGCCACAAGTTTTTCCACAAAGGTTGCATTAATTTACACTTCACTGGTACAAAAACAGATGCATAGACCAATGGAACAGAATAGAGAGCCCAGAAATATGGCTGCACACCTACAATAATCTCATCTTTGGTGAAGTTGACAAAAGCAGTGGGGAAAGGATTCCTATTCAATAAATGGTGCTGGGATAACTTGCTAGCCATATGCAGAAGATTGAAACTGGACCTCTTCCTTACACCATATACAAAAATTAACTCAAGATGTATTAAAGACTCAAATGTAAAACCAAAAACTATAAAACTCTGGAAGACAACCAGGCAATACCATTTGGAACATAGCAACAAGTAAATATTTCATGACAAAGACACCAAAAGCAAAAATTGACAAATGAGATCTAATAAAACTAAAGAGCTTCTGCACAGCAAAAGAAACTATCAAGAGAGTAAACAGCCAACCCACAGAATTGGAGAAAAATTTTACAAACTATATCTGACAAAGGTCTAATACCACATCTATAAGAAATATAAACAAAGTTACAAGAAAAGAAAACCCCATTAAAAACTGGGCAAATGACATGAGACACTTTTCAAAAGAAGACATACATGTGGCTAACAAATATATGAAAAAAAAACTCAACTTCACTGATCATTAGAGAAATGCAAATCAAAACCACAATGAGATACCATCTCACACCAGTCAGATGGCTATTATTAAAAAGTAAAAAAATAACAGATGCTGGCAAGGTTGTGGAGAAAAAGGAATGCTTATACAAAGTTTTTGAAAGACAGACAACTGAAAACATTTTAGAGCCTAAGATACTTTTAGAGGAAAACAGGTACAAAAAGGTGACCAAGTGACATGAGCATTTGAGAGCAAACAGTGTGGCAGGCACTTAAATAATATATAATAAGAAAGAAAACACTACTTAAAAAGAGGTGAACTGTTCTTCAGAGAGAAAGTTTTAGACAGCAATTTGTCAAATACACTGTATCTCATATTTATATTTGAGTTGATAAAAGTTAAAATCAAATTAGCTAATAAATAACAAAACCCTGAAATGGGGCTAGAGAAATGGATCCATAAACAATGATAACAGATACATTAATGATAGATTCATTAAGTACTAGGCCTGAGAAACCACTGAGAGTTTGAGCTCAACCACCTTATTTTACCAATGAAGAAACTGAACCCAGAGGAAAAGATAAGGCAGCTATTGGAGATAAAGCTGGTTCCAGTACCAGTCTGCCATCTTCATTTCAATGTTCTTTTCAAACATCATGCTGATCCCTTTTTAAAAAAAATTATTTTAGGTTCAGGGGTACATGCACAGGTTTGTGATACAGGTAAACTTGGGGATTTGTTGTACAGACAATGTTGTGACACAGGAACTAAGCCTAGTACCCAACAGTTATTTTTTCCTGCTCCTCTCCCTACTCCCACCCTACTCCTACCCTCTGGTAGGCCCCAGTGTCTGCTGTTCCTTACTTTGTGTGCACATGTTTGCCTTAAGTTCATAGAATTCAGAGAAGGAGAAAGATCGTGGCTATCAATATGACCTCTCTTGGTTCATATTAAGTAATTAGAGTGACATTTCTAGACTGCAGGCTCCAGTAATCACTAGATCAGTGTTATTTCCATGAATATGAATGTAGGTCTGTTGAAGACTATAGATAATGTATGAATTACAAAACCAAGTTTACTCAAAGTATACAGTTTTATAAAGATAAGTGAGATGCGACATGGGAGCTAAAAGCAGAAAGCAAGATATTTAGATGTCACAAGAAATGTCACTCATACTCACAGTGTATTTCTTGCTTCCTCTAGAATATGTGGTCAAGGTTAGAATGTGATGGGGCTAGTCAGTGTCTCAAAATATTGATTCCTGCTACTTAAACACAACTGCCTTTGCAACTTATGGGCCTTGTAAAAGCATTTCTAGAAATGTGGGTTTCTGCCACAGCAAGCCGTGGGTAATGACAGTCACATTAGAGAACAGTCATCTCTGCCAGAAAGCTCTGGAAGTTCAGGAGGGAAACTACAGCAGTCTGTTTCACTGCAAATTTTACTGCATCACTTATCCAGACCAGTTTTATATCTGCTGGATCAAAGCTCCTTCAAAACCCTGGGGCTGATTTGAGATGAAAACACAATTTCTTAAGGTAGTAGTAGGAAGACAGTATCTGCCAGATTCACTCAAATTTGAACTTGAAAGAGGTTGTGAGGAGCCCCTCTGTCATCCAAGGAATTCGGACTAAGGCATCTTACTGCCAACAAACAGTAACCTCCCAAAGATGGTCAAATCTTCTTTGACCTACAAAGACAGAGCATACATCTCTGAGCTCATGATTTGCAGGGGAACCTAGTGACATGAATATGTATTGCTTAAGAGTAGAACCAACCCAAATGTCCAACAACCATAGGGTGGATTAAGAAAATGTGGCACATATACACCATGGAATACTATGCAGCCATAAAAAATGATGAGTTCATGTCCTTTGTAGGGACATGGATGAAGCTGGAAACCATCATTCTCAGCAAACTATCGCAAGGGCAAAAAACCAAACACCGCATGTTCTCACTCATAGGTGGGAATTGAACAATGAGAACACATGGACACAGGAAGGGGAACATCACACTCCAGGGACTGTTGTGGGGTGGGGGGAGGGGGGAGGGACAGCATTAGGAGATATACCTAATGCTAAATGACGAGTTAATGGGTGCAGCACAGCAACATGGCACATGGATACATATGTAACAAACCTGCACATTGTGCATATGTACCCTAAAACTTAAAGTATAATAATAATTTTTAAAAAAGATCAGAGCAGAAATAAATAACATTTATATTTCAAAAATAAAAAAACAATGAAACAAAAAGTTAGTTTTTCAATATAATAAACAAAATTAGCAAACTTTTAGCCATGCTCATGAAGACCAAAAGGGAGACGACACAAATAAATAAAATCAGAGATAAAAAAGACGTGATGACTGATGCTGCAGAAATTCAAAGAATCATTAAAGGTCACTGTGAGCAACTATATGCCAATTAATTAGGAAATCTGAAAGTAACGGATAAATTTCTAGATAAATACAACCTACCAAGATTGAGCCATGATGAAATTTAAACCCTGAACTGACCAATAATAAGTAATGAGATCAAAGCATAATACAAAGTCTGCCAGTAATGAAAAGGCTGGGACCTGATGGCTTCATTACTGAATTCTACCAAATATTTAAAGAACGAACACTAGTTGTACTTAAACTATTCTGAAAAATAGTGGAGAAGGGAATACTTTCAAACTCATTATACAAACTCAGAATTACCTTGTTACCAAAACCAGATAGACGCATCAAAAACAGAAAACTACAGACCAATATCACTGATGGATACTCATGCAAATATCCTCAACAAAACACTATCAAACTGAATTCAACAACACATGTAAAAGATAATTCATCATGACCAAGTGGAATTCATCCCATGGATGCAAGATGTTTCAAAATACACAAATAAGTCAATGTAATACATTATGTCAACAGAATGAAGGGAAAAAAACCCAATCATCTCAATTGATATTGAGAAATAATTTAATAAAATTTCACATCCCTTCATAATAAAAACCCTCGAAAAACTAAAACTGGATATAGAAGGAATATACCTCAACATAATAAAAGCCATATGTGACAAACCCATTGCCAGTATGAAATTGAATGGCAAAAAACTGAACACTTTTCCTCTAAGATCTAGAACACAACAATGGTGCCCACTTTTACTGCTGTTATTAAACATAGTACTGGAAGTCCTAACCTAAGCAATCAGTCAAGAGAAAAAAATAAAGGGCATCCAGATTGGAAATGAATAAGTCAAACTTTCCTTGTTTGCAGATGATATTGTCTTATATTTTGAAAAAAATAAAGGCTTTACTAAAAAACTATTCAACCTGAAAAACAAATTTAGTAAAGTTGTAGGATACAAAATCAGCATACGAATATCAGTAGCATTTCTATATGCCAACAGCTAACAATCTGATAAAGAAATAGACACTAATCTCATTTATAATAGCTACAATAAAATAAAATACCTAGAAAATAAGTTAACCAAAGAAATGAGAGATCTTTATAATAAAAATTCAAAAATGATTTATGCAAGAAATTGATGAGGACACCAAAAAGTGGAAATATATTTCATATTCATGGAGTGGCAGAATAAATGCTGTTAAAACGTCCATAAGACCCAAAGCAATCTACAGATTGAATGTAAACCCTATCAAAATACCAGTGACGTTCTTCACAGAAATAGAGAAAAACAATCCTAAAATTTATATGGAATCCATAAAAGATCCAGAATAGCCAAAACTATCCAAAGCAAAAAGAACAAAACTGGAGGAATCATATTATCTGACTTCAAATTTTACTACAAAGTTTTAAAAACCAAAATGGCATAATACTGGCATAAAAACAAACACATTGACCAGTGGGACAGAATAGAGAACTCAGAAATAAATTTATACATCTGCCATGAACTCATTTTTCACAAAGGTCCCAAGAACATACAATGGGGTAAAGAACAGTCTCTTCAATAAATGATGCTAGAAAAACTGAATATTCATATGCAGAAAAATGAAACTAGACCCTCTCTTTCACCATATGCAAAAAAAATCAAAGTGGATTAAAGGCTTAAATCTAAATAATCAAATTATGGAATTATTACAAGAAAACTTTGGGGAAACTCTACAGGACATTTGTCTGGGCAAAGATTTCTTGAGTAATACCCCACAAGCACAAGTCACCAAAGCAACAGTGGATCAGTGGTATCACATCAAGTTAAAAAGCTTCTGCATAGCAAAGGAAACAATTGACAAAGTGAAGAGAATCCACAGGTGAGAGAATACTTGCAATGTGCCCATCTGATAAGGGATGACTATCCAGAATACATAAGGAGCTCAAACAACTCTATAAGAGAAAAAAATCCAATTTTAAAAATTGGCAAAAAATATGAACAGAATTTCTCAGAAGAAGGCATGCAAATGGCAAACAGGCATATGAAAAGGTGCTCAACATCATTGATCATCACAGAAATGCAATCAAAACTACAATGAGCTATCACCTCACCCCAGTTAAAATAACTTATATCCAAAAGACAGACAATAACAAATGCTGGTGAGGATGTGGAGAGAAGGGAACCTTTTTACGTTGTTGGTTGGAATGTGAAGTAGTACAACCACTATGGAGAGGAGTTTGGAGGTTCCTCAAAAATCTAAAAATAGAGCTACTATATGATCCAGCAATCCCACTCCTACATATATACCCGAAGTAAGAAAATCAGTATATTAAAGAAACATCTGAGGCCGGGCGCAGTGGCTCACGCTTGTAATCCCAGCACTTTGGGAGGCCGAGGCGGGCGGATCATGAGGTCAGGAGATCGAGACCACGGTGAAACCCCGTCTCTACTAAAAATACAAAAAATTAGCCGGATGTGGTGGCGGGCGCCTGTAGTCCCAGCTACTCGGAGAGGCTGAGGCAGGAGAATGGCGTGAACCCGGGAGGCGGAGCTTGCAGTGAGCCGAGATCACGCCACTGCACTCCAGCCTGGGCGACAGAGCGAGACTCCGTCTCAAAAAAAAAAAAAAAGAAACATCTGCACTCTCATATTTACTGCATCACTATTCACAATAGCCAACATTTGGAATCAACCTAAGTGTCTATCAACATATAAATGGATAAAAACAATGTAGTACATGTTCACAATGGAGTACTATTCAGCCGTAGAAAAGAATGCGGTCCTGTCATTTGCAACAACGTAAGTGGAACTGGAAGTCATTACGTTAAGAGAAATAAGCCAGGTACAGAAAGACAAACTTCACATATCCTCCCTTATATTTTGGAGCTATAAATTAAAATAATTGAACTCCTGGAGACGGAGAGTAGAAGAACGGTTACCAGAGGCTGAGAAGAGTAGTGGGACAGAGGCATTTGAAGGAAAGTGGGGATTACTAATAGGTACTAAAAAATGGAAAAAATTAATAAAACCTAGTATTTGCTAGCGAAAGAGGATGACTATAGTCCGAAGTAATTTAATTGTACATTTTGAAATAACTAAAATAGTATAATTGGATTGTTTATAGCACAAAGGACAAATGTTTGTGGTGATGGATACTTTATATACCCTGATGTGATTATTATACATTGCATGCCTCTATCAAAACATCTCATGTAACCCATAAATACATGCATCTACTATGTATTCACAAAACATTAAAAATCAATAAAAAGCATACCTCTATAGAAAATTAGAAAATCACAAAGACAGTAAGAGAGGAAGAAAGAATCAAAGGAATTACAAAACAGTTAAAACACAATTAATAAAAGGACAATATTTTCCTATCAATAATTACTTTAAATATAGTCTAAATTCTCCAATTAGAAGATATAGAATGGTTCAATGGATTAAAATAATGAAAAACAAGACCCACGAGGGTCTTGAAATAATGAAATAATGGAAAATGTATTACCCACAAGGGACTTGTTTTACCTTTAAGGAGGCACATAGGCTGAAAGTAAAAGCTACACAAAATATTTTACTAAAACAAAACCATAGAGAGCAAGGATAGCTATACTTATATCAGACAATAAAGATTGTAAGTAAAAAATGGCAGGAGGCAAAGAAGGGCATTATATAACTACAAATGTGTCAATACATTAAGAGAATATAACAGTTGTAAATATATATTCAATAAACACCAGATGACCTAAATATATAAAATGAATATTAACAATTATGAAGAAAGAAATGGACAGCAATACAATTATAGTTGAGCGCTTCTGTATTTCACTTTCATTAATAAATCATTTAGACAGAAAATCAATAAGGGTACACTGAATTTGAACTTCACTTCACACTAAATAGAAGTAACAGACATATACAGAACATTCCTTCCAACATTATCAGAGTATAAATACTATTCAAGTGCCCACAGAATATTCTCCAGGATAGATCCTGGGTTGGGCCACAGATCAAGTCTTAACAAATTTAAGAAGACTCAAATCATATCAAGTATTTTTTCCAGCCACAATGGTATAAAAGTTGAAATCAATAACAAGAAGAAAACTCGGAAATTCACAAATATGTGAAAGTTAAACAACACAACCCTGACCAACCAATGGGTCAAAAAGAAAATAAAAAGTGAAATGAGCTGGGCATAGTGGCTCATGCTTGTAATCACAGAACTTTGGGAGGCAGAGGTGGGTGGATCACCTGAGGTCAGGAGTTCAAGACCAGCCTGACCAACGTGGAGAAACCCTGTCTCTACTAAAAATACAAAATTAGCCACACATGGTAGCACATGCCTGTAGTCCCAGCTACTCGGAAGGCTGAGGCAGGAGAATTGCTTGAACCCAGGAGGTGGAGGTTGTGGTGAGCCGAGATTGCCCCACTGCACTCCAGCCTGGGCAAAAAGATCGAGACTCCATCTCAAAAAAAAAAAAAAAAAAAAGTGAAATAAAAAAATACCTTGAGGCAATAAAGACAGAAATGCAACATACCAAAATGTACAGAATGCAGTAAAAGGACTCTAAGAGGAAAGTTTATAGTCACAAGTGCCTACATTGAGAAAAAATTATGAATTCAAATAAACAACCTAACTTTACACCTAAAGGAACCAGAGAAGAAGAACATACTAAGCCCAAAGTTAATAAAAGGAAGAAAACAAGAAATATTAAAGTGGAATTAAATAAAATTGAGACTAGAAAGACAATAGGAAAGATCAATAAAGCTAAGTTTTCTTCAAAAGATGAACAAAATTGAGAAAATTTCAGCTAAACTAACAAATAAAAAGATAACTCAGAAGAATAAAATTATAATCTAAAGAGACAACATTACAACCTAGCCTGCCTGCCTGCCTGCCTTCCTTCCTTCCTTCCTTCCTTCCTTCTTTTCTTTCTTCCTTCTTCCTTCCTTCTATGGCCCAGGCTGCAGTAACTGCGTCCGGCTCCCGTGATTCTCCTGCCCTGGCCTGCGGGCTGCCTGGGATTGCCGCTGCGCGCCACCACCCCTCCCTAGTTTTTCTCCTTTGCCTGGAGGCACGGTTTCGCCATGTCGGCCAGGCTGGTCTCCAGCTCCTGACCTCGAGTGGTCTGCCCGCCTCGGCCTCCCGAGGTGCTGGGACTGCAGACGGAGGCTCGCTCATTCGGTGCTCGGTGTTGCCCGGGCTGGAGTGCGGTGGCGTGGTCTTGGCTCGCTGCAGCCTCCGCCTCCCAGCCGCCTGCCTTGGCCTCCCAGGGTGCTGGGATTGCAGCCTCTGCCCGGCCGCTGCCCCGTCTGGGAGGTGGGGAGCGTCTCTGCCCTGCCGCCCATCGTCTGGGATGTGAGGAGCAACTCTGCCCAGCTGCCACCCCGTCTGGGAATTGAGGAGCGCCTCTGCCCGGCTACCCCATCTGGGAAGTGAGGAGCGCCTCTGCCCGGCAGCCCCGTCTGGGATGTCAGGAGCACCTCTGCCCGGCCGCCCCATCTGGGAAGTGAGGAGCGCCTCTGCGTGGCCGCCCCTTCTGGGAAGTGAGGAGCGCCTCTGCGCGGCCGCCCCTTCTGGGAAGTGAGGAGCGCCTCTGCGCGGCCGCCCCTTCTGGGATGTGAGGAGCGCCTCTGCCCAGACACGCCCCGTCTGGGAAGTGAGGAGCGTCTCTGCCCGGCCACCCATCATCTGGGATGTGAGGAGCGCCTCTGCCCAGCCGCCCCGTCCGGGAAATGAGGAGCCCCTCTGCCCGGCCACCACCCCGTCTAGGAAGTGAGGAGCACCTCTGCCTGGCCACCCTATCTGGGATGTGGAGAGCACCTCTGCCCGGCTGCCCCATCAGTAAGGTCTACCACAGAGGCCAGAAGCAATGTGGGGGCTGGGCGTGGTGGCTCACGCCTGTAGTCCCAGTACTCTGGGAGGCTGAGGCAGGTTGATCACTTGAGGCTAGGAGCTCGAGACCAGCCTGGCCAACATGGCGAAACATATGAAAAATACAACTGTCAAACCGACCAACGAACCAAGCGACAACAAAACAGGTCTACCCTGGAGTCATACTCTAATTTTTTCTATTTTCCTCACTTTCTGATCCTTTATCCCACTTTCTTTTTCTTCCTCTTCCTTCTCCTTCTTCTTTGTCAAATAGAGGATTGAGTTATTATCATTGATACAAAGTCCCTCTCTCATTTATTTTCTTTAATTCCCACCCCCCATTTCTATTCCCCATCTTCCCATGTGCAACTTTCCTAATATGTTTGATATGCATCTTTTTGTTCATATGTACTTTTAGAAAATGTTTATTGTTTTGTGTGCAAAAAAAATAATAAAAAAACTGAACTAAAAAATAGCCAAAAAAAAAAACAACATTACAACCTATACCCCATAAATACAAAGGATCACAAGAGATTACTATAAACAATCATATGTCAACAAATTGGTTAACCTAGAAGAAATGAATAAATGTCTAGAAACATGCAATTTACCAAGATAGAATCATAAAAAATATAAAACCTGAATAGAACAATACCAAGTAAGGAAATTGAATTCATAATCAAAAATCTCTCAGTAGAAAAAGCGCAGGGCCAGATGGCTTCACTGGTGGATTCTACCAAATATTTAATACAATCCTTTTCAAATGTTCTCCAAAATCTGAAGAGAAAGGAAAACTTACAAACTCATTTTTTTGAGACAAGCATTACCCTGATACCAAAACTAGCCATGGATACTATAAAAAAACAAAATTACAGACAAATATCCCAGATGAACATATACAGAAAAATTCTCGACAAAATACTAGCAAACTAAATATAACAGCACATTAAAAGGGTAATACATCATAATCAAATGGAGTTTGTTCCTGGAATGCAATGATGATTCAATATACACAAATCAGTCAATGTGCCATGACATAAAATGAAAATTATAAATCATATAATCATCTCAATAGATGTAAAAAAAGATGAAAACTTTTTATTCTAAGATTAAGAACAAGACAAGAATACCAATTGTCACCCTTTCTATTCAATATAGTGCTGGAAGTCCAGCTAAAGCAATTAGGCAAGAAAAATAAATAAGAGGCATCCAAATCAGAAAAAAAATGTAAAATTGTCTCTATTTGCAGATAACATTATCTTATATAGAGATAACATTATCTTATATAAAGAAAACACTAAAGACTCCACCAAGAAAACTGTTAGAATAGTCAAATTCAGTAAAGCAGACAGATAAAAAATTCACATGCAAAAATCACTTGCAATCCTATACATTAATGAATTTTCTGAAAAAAGAAATTCAGAAATCCCATTTACAATAAAAATAAATATTAAAATATTTAGGAATAAATTTTATTAAGAAAGTAAAAAATCTTAACAATGAAAACTATAAGTTATTGATGAAAGAAATTGAAGGAAACACTAATAAAGAGAAAGATGTCCTCTGTTCGTGGATTAGAAAAATTAATATTGTTAACATATTCACACTACACAACACAGTCTATAGATTCAGTGCAATTCCTATTAAAATCCCAATGACATGGATCACAGAAATGTTTTTTTTTAGATCCCAAAATTTTTGTGGAACCACAAAAGAGTCTGAATAGCTAAAGCAATCTTGAGAAGAAGAACTAAGTTGAAGGCATCACAAGTCCAAATTTTAAGTTATATTACAGAACTATGGTAATCAAAACAGTATGATACTGACATAAAAACAGTCACTTAGACCAATGGAACAAAATGGAGAACACAGAAATAAATCCACCTACGTACAGTCACTTCATCTTAGATAAAGTTACCAATAATACACAATGTGGAAAGTATAGTTTCTTCAGTAGTCTTGGGGAAAATTGGATATCCATGAGCAAAAGAATGAATTTAAACCCTTAATTACACCATACCCAAAACACAACTCAAAATGGATTAAACACTTAAATGGAATGCCTGAAACCATAAAACTCCTAGAAGAAAACAGGAGAAGAGATTTTTTACATTGGTGTTGGAAATGTATATTTGGATATGACACCAAAACAACAGGAAACAAAAGCTAAAATAACATAGTAGTACCACAAAAAATTGAAACATCTGTACTACAAAGAAAATAATCAGTAATATAAAGAGGTAAACTGTGGAATGGAGGAAATATTTGCAAGCCATATATCTGAGAAAGTGTCAATATCCAAAGTATGTATTAAACCCAACTCCATGTAAAAAAAGGAAAACAGTTACAACATCTGCAAATAACTCAATAAATATTTTTCCAAAGAAGATATATAACTGTCCAACAGATATGTTAAAAGGTGCTCAATATTACCAATCAGGCGCAAATCAGAACCATAATGAAATTTCACCTCACAGTCGTCAAAATGGATATTATCAAAAAGTTAAAAGATAACTACTGGCAAGCTTGTAAAGAAAAGGAAACACTTGTACATTGTTGGTGGTAATGTAAATTTGTACAATCGGTATGTAAAACAGAGTGGAGTTTCCTCAAAAAAAATTAAATTGAGCAACAATATGATCTAGCAATCTCACTTCTGGATATACGTACAAGGGAAATGAAATCAGAGAAATCTGTATGCCTAAGTTCATTGCAGCACTAGGCACAATAGGCACAATATAGAAATGATTTAAGTAAGTGTCCATAAATAGAAGAATGGATAAAGAAACTGTGGCATTTACATATAATTGAATAGTATTCAGCCTTAAATTACAAGGAAACCTTGCCATTTCAGACAACTTGGATAAACTTGGAAGACATTATTTTAAGTGAAATAAGCCAGAGACAGAAAAACATATACTGCATGATATTATTTACATGTGAAACTTAAAAAGATCAAACTTATAGAAACAGAGAGTAGAATGTTGCTTAACCATGGGCTGGAGTTAGTGGAAATAAGGAGATGTTGACCGAAGAGTACAAAGTTTCAGTTATGCAAGAAGAATAGATTCAACATAACTATAGTTAATAATTATGCAACGTATACATGACATTTTCTGAGAATAAAATGTGTGTTCTCCCCACCCAAAAGAAGTGGTGGGGGTGGTAACTATGTGAAGTGGTAGATATGTTAATTAGCTTGATTGTGATTATCATTTCACAACGTATACATATATCAAATCATCATGTACAGTTTAAATATATACAATTTTTGTAAAGCATATTTTAAATTGATGCAAAAGCTTTTTTAACAATAAAATAAATAAAGTATAGTTATTAACACTCCCTTCAAAACAATGAAACTTAGAATCATATTACATGAGGAACACTTTTTTTTTATTATTATACTTCAGGTTTTAGGGTACATGTGCACAATGTGCAGGTTTGTTACATATGTATCCATGTGCCATGTTGTTTTGCTGCACCCATTAACTCATCATTTAGCATTAAGTATATCTCCTAATGCTGTCCCTCCCCCTCCCCCCACCCCACAACAGTCCCCAGAGTGTGATGTTCCCCTTCCTGTGTCCATGTGTTCTCATTGTTCAATTCCCACCTATGAGTGAGAACATGCGGTGTTTGGTTTTTTGTCCTTGTGATAGTTTACTGAGAATGATGGTTTCCAGTTTCATCCATGTCCCTACAAAGGACATGAACTCATCATTTTTTATGGCTGCATAGTATTCCATGGTGTATATGTGCCACAATTTCTTAATCCAGTCTATGGTTGTTGGACATTTGGGTTGGTTCCAAGTCTTTGCTATTGTGAATAGTGCCACAATAAACATTTATGCAGCCAAAAGACATGAAAAAATGCTCATCATCACTGGCCATCAGAGAAATGCAAATCAAAACCACAATGAGATACCATCTCACACCAGTTAGAATGCTGATCATTAAAAAGTCAGGAAACAACAGATGCTGGAGAGAATGTGGAGAAACAGGAACACTTTTACACTGTTGGTGGGACTGTAAACTAGTTCAACCATTGTGGAAGTCAGTATGGTGATTCCTCAGGGATCTAGAACTAGAAATACCATTTGACCCAGCCATCCTATTACTGAGTATATACCCAAAGGATTATAAATCATGCTGTTATAAAGACACATGCACACGTATGTTTATTGCAGTACTATTCACAACCAATATTTCTTAAGCTCTTATGATGAAGCACTGGTCAAGATACTTCATTTCATACAGTAATCTTTGCAACGGCCCTTAAAGAAGGCATAATTATGACCATTTCATAGTTAAGGAAACTAAGAAAGTATTAATTTCCTTTGACTAGTAAAGAAAACTCTTGACTCTAAATCCAGGACTTTTTCTATCTTGTACAGCTGCCTACCACTTGTCCCAATCTGGAAAATTATCTTATCCTTACTTTTTAAAGTACTTTCTAGAAACAGATTGCCCAACATTACAGATGTGGCAGCCCCCTCACTGAACCTGTGCAAACAAACAAGAGGAGGCAAGTGTGTTGTCATGAGATGTCTCTGGGCTGACTGAGGAGGGGGGTCAACCAAGTTAGGTATCCAGACTTCTACTGTATTGAACTTTGGGAGAACATCAAAGTATCAGGGAAATGCCTTCGTATCACACTGCATGGGACACAGCTTGGCTCATTCTGTCATAGTCTATCTTCACTCCGCTTTCTGTGGTTGACTAATTTAATGAGTAAACAGATTTTTTAAGTAGTTTTTGTTGTTAATTAACTTGTTCCAAGCAGCCAGGGTACAAAACCACAGTGCTGTGCCCGTGTTCCCAGTGCCCTCTACAGCCAATGCAGGGTGAATCAGCTAGATTTTTTCTTTTTCTTTTGTTTTGTTTTTTTACTTTCTTTTCTTTTTCTTTTTTTTAAATCCAGCTGGGATTTGTGGCAGGTAAACATCATAGTTTCTTCTGCACAGAAGAGATGAGTAATAAAAGGTAAGTAACAATACAGTCTAGTTAAGACTGTTAACTCAAAAGAACATAAAGCCATTCTGCAAAAGTATAACCACCCAAAGTCATTCTGCCTTGAGGTGTTCCCAAACAGTGACTGGGAAAGGAAGAAAAAAAATGTAAAGTTTTTTTCTTCTTTTCAAGTTTCCTGCTAAACCTATCTTAACATTGAATCACTAATATCAGATTCCACTGTTTACATAACTAGAATAGTAACCAATGGATTTTGCAGACTCATATTCCCAACCCAGAAAATCAAAGACCTGTTTCAACAAGGCAAAATTAAACCTGATTCTATTCCTCAGCTCCATCTACCCTTCATGGCTGGGGAACTATTTTTTTTTTTTTTTTTTTTTTGAGACGGAGTCTCGCTCTGTCACCCAGGCTGGAGTGCAGTGGCGCAATCTCGGCTCACTGCAAGCTCCGCCTCCCGGGTTCACGCCATTCTCCCGCCTCAGCCTCTCCGAGTAGCTGGGACTACAGGCGCCAGCGACCGCGCCCGGCTAATTTTTTGTATTTTTAGTAGAGACGGGGTTTCACCGTGGTCTCGATCTCCTGACCTCGTGATCCGCCCGCCTCGGCCTCCCAAAGTGCTGGGATTACAAGCGTGAGCCACCGCGCCCGGCCTGGGGAACTATTTTAACAGAAGTGAGAAGCAGCTACCTACTGTTAATTTGAACATTTTACTCCTGAAATTGGTAAATCGCATTACCAAATAGCATGAATCAGTGAGTTAGTTCACTATCTCAAAAGAGAAAAGTGATTTCAAATAGTTCCAAGGGTCCTTTGTTCCACAGACACACAATCTGAGTCAGCCTTGCCCAAAAGCATTATGTGGATGTGATCCCTTTCTGGGAAATAAGAAAGTGTATTTATTCATTCATTTTATGGGTATTTATTGAAAGCTTTCTAAGTACAAAGCACTGTGCTAATGCCTAATCACCTGTGGTAAAGTAACTTCTCAAATTGACTTCAAGCTGGTGACAAAATTCGATTTGAAATTTGATGCTCAGGAAGATGCTGTTGAGTGAGCCAGTTCAAAGAATTCTCCCTTGGTGGAGAGAATTTTCATACAGGAAAAGTAAAAGGTACAGTAAAGAATGTCTGGTTTAAATAATAAGATTGATAACAGAACTTATCTCAACAGTTAACGAACTTCCCAGAGAGGCTATAAATTACATCATGCCTTGAAATGTTCCCCTAAGCCACGCTTGAGGACAGTTTGATCACTTCTGCAGTATATTCTCTTGAAAGCAAAACAGTTTTGATATAACCACCTACTTTAAATAAAAGTACTACCAAGAAGAGAACTATCCACAGTAATATTACCAAAAGAAAAAAAAAGAAATTGTTAAAATGCAATCTATATGTCGTTCTCAAGACTCTAGTAAATACAGACCTTAATGTTAGAGAAGGATATTGACAATGAGAACTTCAATATACTGCCAATGGTAGTGAAAAATAGTCCAATAATTATAGAAAACTTTAGCTTAATTTTCTACAGTTGAAGATACACACTTCCTATGATCCAGCTAATAGAAATGCATGTACATGTGAATCAGGAGAGATAAACTATATGGTCATAGTGTAGCGGGAAATCAGAGACTGGAGAGACCAAGTGCAGTTCAGGAGGGTACATTTTAGGTGTACACCGGCTCAGCGGACATGCATCCTGAAAGTCTGAGCAGCAAACAAAGAAAACGAACGCGTTGGGCCGGGCGCAGTGGCTCACTCCTGTAATCCCAACACTTTGGGAGGCCGAGGTGGGTGGATCATGAGATCAGGAGATCGAGACCACCCTAGCTAACACAGTGAAACCCCATCTCTACTAAAAATACAAAAAATTAGCCAGGCGTGGTGGCGGGCGCATGTAGTCCCAGCTACTCGGGAGGCTGAGGCAGGAGAATGGAGTGAACCTGGCAGGCGGAGATTGCAGTGAACTGAGATCACGCCACTGCACTCCAGCCTGGGCGACAGAGTGAGACTCCATCTCAAAAAAAAAAAAAGAAAGAAACAAAAAGAAAACGAATGCCTTTTATGCACCTTGAGGCGGAAATTACATGATGCAGGAAGCTGGCTTACAAAAGCGAGAACAAAGCAATTAATTATCAGGTGACATTCTTAGGACTCAGCTTATATCTTGGGAAAACATGTCTTGCAACTCATGCTTATCTATATTGTGACCTTGCAGCTGCACAGCAAGAAAAACGGAAGCTTACAGAACTTAGAAAATACGTGGGAGAGACATGGTTAATGCTTCACAGACCTTACAGAGAAGCAGTTAATATTCTTTCTTAACTCTTACTTCGGGTAGGGGGCTACTTCATGTCCATTCTAGCTTAACCTTAAACTGTAGATTTAATTTCCTTTACGTTTTCCACTTTAATAGTAACATTACCCCTAACAGCCCCAAACTGGAAGTAAACCAAAATATTTATCTGTTGTAGAATGTTTAAGTAAGTGATGGTTCGAGTCAGGCGCAGTGGCTCAGGACTGTAATCCCAACACTGTGGGAGGCCAAGGCAGGCAGTATCACTTGAGCTCAGGAGTTCAAGACCAGCCTGGGCAACATGGCAAAACCCTGTCTCCACCAAAAAACAAACAATGACAAAAAAATCCGTCAAATTACCCAGGCATGGTGGCATGAGCCTGTGGTCCTAGCTACTCAAGAGGCTGAGGTGGGAAGATTTCTTGAGCCCGGGTGGCAGAGGCTGCAGTGAGCGGAGATGGTGCACTGCACTCCAGCCTGAGTGATAGAGAGCGACGCTATCTCAATCTTTTTAAAAAGTAATTCATACCATTCATTCAAACAATGTAACAGTATAGAGCAGTAAAAAATTGTCAGAATACAGATATATGCAACAACATGACTTTCACAAACTTACTGTTGAATAAAGAAACCATCCAAATGTATAATAGTATGATTTCATTTATGCAAAGAACAAAAACAAGCAAAACTTAATACTGTACTATTGTTTAGAGGTGCATGCTTAGTTATTAAATTGTAAAGAAAAACAAGTGATGATCATAAAGAAGAAATGGTGTTATGATTAGAGGGAGGGAAGGGCAGAGAGTGATGGTGATGGGGCATGTGAGGAGGTTCTAGGATGCAATGTTCTATTTCTTGAACTCAGTGGTAGTTACAATGAGTTTCCATTATGATCTTTTATTAAGATGTACATTCATGTATTATGCATGTTTCCACACAATTCACAATAAGGAAACTTCTGTGTTTATTCACTGATACTGACTTGCAGTGTATTTTATAGACCAACAACTATTGTCCAAGTGGACAATATTTCAGGATTAGGCAAAAGTAGTCACTATTAGCCAGGCACAGGTGGCTCAGGACGGTAATCTCAGCATTGTGGGAGGCCAAGACATGAGGATTAATTCAGCCCAGAAGTTCAAGACCAGCCTGGGCAATATAGGAAGCCCACCCTTCCCCTTTAGACCTTCAACTGATTAGATGAAGCCCACCCTTCCCCTTTAGACCTTCCCTTCCCCTTTAGACCTTCAGCTTATTAATTAGATAAGGGCCAACCTTACCTTTTAGACTTTCAACTGATTAGATGAGGCCTCCCCCTCCCTTTAGACCTTCAACTGATTAGATGAGGCCCACCCCCTTTAGACCTTTGACTGATTAGATAAAGCCCACCCACATTCCCCAGTCCAATCTCTTTTCCTGGAAATCAGTTGATTGTGAACTTAACATCTACAAAGCACCTTTGTAGCAGCCCCTGAGTCAGGGTTTGATTCAATAATTGGGAACTGTAGCCTGGTCACGGGGACACGTCATTGGTGCCGGGTGTCTGAGACAGAGAGCAAGAGATGGAAGGGAAACAGAGACTGAACCCAAAAGAGGTAGACACACAGGAAGACGGAGATAGAGAGGAACCCAAAGATGGGGGTAGAAGACAGTGAGAGGGGGAGGGAAGAGAGACAGAGAGAGACAGAGAAAAGAGGCAGAGAGACCAAGAGAGAGGCTCAACAGCAAGACTCCAGAGAGGGTGACTAAGGGTGAGGGACCTGCATGACCCGCATCCCAAGACCCCGTGGGTGCCCCTTTCCCACCCACCTCTCTCCAGCTCAGGGGCTGTGTCTTTCTCCCATGGGGAACTCCAGTTCCAGCCCAGGGCTGCCCCCAGCACCCACTTCCCTGCCACATAGTTAACATCCCCCCAGTTGCCACTTGCACACCCCCATCCTAGACCCGGCCATCTGTCATTCCCTTACCTTCCACCCCCATGCCAGCCTCCGCCCTGGGCCCCACTTTCCACTGACCCCCAGGGGTCCCCCTCATCAAGGTGCCAGGATGACAGCTTCAGGCTTCAACCTTCCCTTCTCTGAGCTCTGTTGGCCCCAGGGGCTTAGCACCTGCTGTACCCTGCCCAGGTTTCACACTCACAAGCTCTTCCAAAGGCCACCCTGTTCATCGTCAACTATGAGGCCACATAGGTGGATCTGTCTCAGATCTTTACCTCAGGAAAAGCCCCTGGCCAGGCGCAGTGGCTCACACCTGTCATCCCAGCACTTTGGGAGGCCAAGGCAAGTGGATCACCTCGAGGTCAGGAGTTCCAGACCAGCCTGGCCAACATGGTGAAACCCCATCTCTACTGAAAATACAAAATTTAGCCCGTGGCGGCTAAAGGGGGAAGAGTGGGGCTCATCTAATCAGTCGAAGGTATATAGTGGGAAAAGTGGGCCTCATATAATCAGTCGAAGCTATATAGGGGGAAGGGTAGGCCTCATCTAATCAGTCAAAGGTCTAAACGGGGAAGGGTGGGCCTCATCTAATCAGTCAAAAGTCTAAAGGGGGAAGGGTGGACCTCATCTAATCAGTCCAAGGTATATAGGGGGAAGGGTGGGCCTCATCTAATCAGTCAAAGGTCTAAAGGGGGAAGGGTGGGCCTCATCTAATGGGTTGAAGGTATATAGAGAAGAATGGGCCTCATCTAATCAGTCAAAAGTCTAAAGGAGGAAGGGTGGGCCTCAACTAATCAGTCAAATTTGTGGTGGTGGGCACCTGTAATTCCAGCTACTTAGGAGGCTGAGGCAGGAGAATTGCTTCAACCCGGGAGGCTGAGGTTGCAGTGAGCTGAGATCACACCGCTGCACTCCAGCCTGGGCAACAGAGTGAGACTCCGTCTCGAGGGAGGAAAAGAAAATAAACGCAGCCCGCTGAGTCCCAGGCTGAGCTCGTGAAGATCTCACAGCCTGAATCCTCCTTTTTCTCAGATCATCTGGGAGGAATTCACCCCAGAGGAAGGGAAAGACTACCGCGAACAGGTCTTTACCATGAAGGAAATTACCTGAGACCCAGAGGGTGTAGGAATGGCGCAGACATCTCTGCCTCCACGACACTGGGGAACTGTTTTATTGTTGATGATGCCGTGAGCCTTTATATCATTTTCTATGTTTTTATTTAAAAACATGATATTTGGGGCCAGGCACGGTGGCTCACGCCTGTAATCCCAGCACTTTAGGAGGCCAAGGCAGGCAGATCACCTGAGGTCAGGAGTTCACGACCAGCCTGCCCAACATGGTGAAACCCCATCTGGACTAAAAATGCAGAAATTTACCCAGACGCGGTGGCGGACGCCCATCATCCCAGCTACTCATGAGGCTGAGGCAGGAGAATTACTCGAACCTGTGAGGCGGAGGTTGCAGCGAGCCGAGATCGCACCGTTGCACACTAACCTAGGTGATAGAGCAAGATTGCATCTCAAAACAAATAATGATAATAAATAATAAATAATAAAAACCTGATATTTGGCTGGGCACCGTGGCTCATGCCTGTAATCCTAACACTTTGGAGGATTGCTTGAGACAGGAGTTTAAGACCAGCCTGGGCAACATAGCAAGACCCCATCTCTACAAAAAATGCAAAAATTAGCTGGGCATGGTGGCTTGTGCCTGTAGTCCCAGCTATCTGGGAGTCTGAGGTGGGAGGATCACTTGAGTTCAAGCTGACAGTAAGCTATGATTGCACCCCTGCACTGCAGCCTGGGTAACAAACTAAGACCCGATCTCTCTGTCTCAAAAAAAAAGTGATATTTCACAAAGATGCTTAGACTCCAAGAAGCTTTTGCATCTTTTTCCAACCCAACCACTGAGGCACTGTCTAGCCTCCTCCTTAAATTAACTGACCTGGTGAGCTGAGGTTGCACCATTGCAATCCAGCCTGGGCCACAAGAGCAAAACTCCATCTCATCTAAAAAAAAAAAAAATCATGGCCGGGCATGGTGGCTCCTGCCTGTAATCCCTGCACTTTGGGAGGCCGAGGCAGGCAGATCACAAGGTCAGGAGATTGAGAGCATCCTGACTAACATGGTGAAACCCCGTCTCTACTAAAAATATAAAAAATTAGCCGGGCGTGGTAGCAGGCGCCTATAGTCCCAGCTACTTGGGAGGCGGAGGCAGGAGAATGGCGTGAACCCAGGAGGCGGAGGTTGCAGTGAGCCTAGATCACACCACCGCACTCCAGCCTGGATGACATAGCGAGATTCAATCTCAAAAAAAAAAAAATTTATTATTGTACAGTGCCAAGCCTCCCTGGGTTAAAAATCCAGTTTTTAGTAGGTCTAGTTCCTTCTGGAGGACAAAGTGATGATATAGTTTGTTTGTTTGTCCCTTGCAAATCTCGGTTTCAAATTTGGTTCTCCAGGTTGGAGGTGGGACCTGGCAGGAGGTGTTTGAATCAAGGGGGGTGGACTCCTTATGAATGGCTTGGTGCCTTTCTTGTAGTAATGAGTGAGTTCTTTCTCTATTTGTTCCTGAAAGAGCTGGTTATGAAAAAGAGGCTGGTGGCTGGGCGCGGTGGCTCCTGCCTGTAATCCTAGCACTTTGGGAGGTCGAGTTTGGTGGATTGCCTGAGCTCATGAGTTCAATAGCAGCCTGGGCAACATGGTGAAACCCCGTTTCTACTAAAATACAAAAAATTAGCCGGGTGTGGCAGCAGGTGCACCTGTAGTCCCAGCTATTCAGGAGGCTGAGGCAGCAGAATTGCTTGAACCCAGGAGGCAGAGGTTGCAGTGAGCCAATATCATGCCATTGCACTCCAGCCTGGACAACAGAATTAGACTCGGTCTCCAAAAAAAAAAAAAAAAAGGTAAAAAGAAAAAAAGGCTGGTACTTCCTTCCCTGCCTCTTGCTACCTCTCCCACCATGTAACACCAGCTCCCCTTCCTCTCCCACCAGGAGTGGAAGTTGCTGAGGTTCTCACCAGCAGCCGATGCTGAAGGCATGATTCCTGTACAGTCTGCAGAATCATCAGCCAAATAAACCTTTTTTTTTTTTTTTTTTAAGATGGAGTCTCACTTTGTCTCCAGGCTGGAGTGCAGTGGTGCAATCTCGGCTCACTGCAACCTCTGCCTCCCCAGTTCAAGCAATTCCCCTGCCTCAGCCTCCCAAGTGGCTGGGAATACAGGCGCCAGCCACCACGCCCGGCTAATTTTGTGTTTTGTTTTGTATTTTTAGTAGAGACAGAGTTTCACCATGTTAGGCTGGTCTCGAACTCCTGACCTCATGATCCGCCCCCCTCAGCCTCTCAAAGTGCTGGGATGACAGGCGTGAGCCACTGCGTCCAACCAAATAGACCTCTTTTTAAAATACGTTAGCCAGCCTGGGGAATTCCTTTGTAGCAACACAAAACAGACTAAGACAAGGCAGAAATTCATTTCGCTCTATTTCCCACATCTAGAAAAGGCTGACTTTCTTCATTGGTGGTTGCTGTCACTCAGGCCTACTCTTGCCTCCTCATATCACACTGGACTGTGACTGTCCTGCCTCCCTCTTATAAGGACAATTATTATTATTATTAATTGTTATTATTATTATTTGAGATGGAGTCTCGCTCTGTCACTCAGGCTGGAGTGCAGTGGCACGATCTCAGCTCACTACAACCTCTGCCTCCCAGGTTCAGGCAATTCTCATGCCTCAGCCTCTCGAGTAGCTGGGATGACAGGCACCTGCCACCACACCTGGCTAATTTTTGTATTTTTAGTAGAGATGGGGTTTCACCATGTTGACCTGACCACCTGCCTCAACCTCTCAAAGTGCTGGGATTATAGGCGTGAACCACCACACCTGGCCCTTATAAGGACAATTATAATTACATGTCAGGCCCACGTGAACAGTCCTGAATCATCTCTCCATGACAATATCCCTGGAATAAAAGTCCTCCTTCCATAGAGAGCATTCTGTAACGTGTCAACAGGATGCTCATCCAGGTAAGAACATGCTGGGGGCTGTTATTCTGTGTAACACATGAGATTAGGACGTGGACATCTTTGGGATCATTATTTTGTCTACTACATGGCATTAGGACATGGACATCTTTGGGTTGCAGTGAGCCGAGATCATGCAGTTGCACTCCGGCCTGGGTGACATGGCGAGACTGTGTCTCAAAATAAATAATAAAATAAAATAAATAAAATAAAATAAAAAACAGCCAGCAGAGACAGGGCCTAGGATGACTGAGGCCCCTGAAGGCTGTGGAGATCAGCCCCTCCCCTGTGTTCTCTGGCACCTAAGGAACCTCTCCAAGGGATGGGTGGGCAGAGGCTGTCAGTATTGGCTGAGAGGGAGCTTCTGCCCAACCCCACTGCACCTGCCCAGCTGCACTGCACCTGTCCAACTGCACGGCACCTGTTCAACCGCACGGAGCCTGCCCAACTCCACTTTGCCTGCCAAACTGCACTGCGCCTGCCCAACCCCACTGCGCCTGCCCAACTGCACTGTGCCTGCCCAACCCCACTGCACCTGCCCAAACGCACTGCACCTGCCCAACCCCACTCCACCAAAGGAAGAGCAATGGAGACATTCAATCCTTTGCAGGCCTAAACTGGAGAAGACTGTTTATAAGATGCATTCAGGTGGGATTCCCACTGTTGGGGGGGGTCGTGGCTCACCTGTGTGAGATCAGGGTTGTGCAGGTGGAGAAAAGAGAGGGAGGGGAGAAAGAGTCTATGATGAGGCCGGGTGCAGTGAAAATGGGTCTCAAAAGAAATTTAAAAAATGATGATATATATAGAAGACAGATAGATGATTGATAGATGACATGAAAAACATATATGATAGATGAATAGATGTATAGGTAACAGATGATAGCTAGATAGATGATTGACTGATAGATACTTGATAGATGATAGATGGAATTTTATTTTATTTTATATTGTTTTAAGAGACAGAGTCTCATTCTGTCACCCAGGCTGGAGTGCAGTGGTGTGATCCCGGCTCACTGCAACCTCCACCTCCCAGGTTCAAATGATTCTCCTGCCTCAGCCTCTTGAGTAGCTGAGATTACAGGTGTGTGCCACCACACTCAGCCAATTTTTTATATTTTTGGTAGAGATGGGGTTTCAACCTGTTGGCCACGCTGGTCTCGAACTCCTGACCTCAAGTGATCTGCCCGCCTCAGCCTCCCAAAATGCTGGGATTACAGGCGTGAGCCACCTTGCCCAGCCATAATGGATGAATTTTAGATAGACAATAGACATAGATAGACGATAGATAGATAGATATAGATAGATAGATAGATAGATAGATAGATAGATAGATAGATAGATAGATGATAGATAGATAGATGAATGGATAAATAGATGGATAGATAGGTGGATGAATGGATAGATAGATGACAGACAGATAGATAGACTATAGATCGATAATAGATGATAGATTGATGATAGATGGAATGATAGATAATATATGATAGATGATAAATAAATGATTGATAGAAAATAGATGATAGATGGATAGATAGATAGATAGACTAGATAGACAGATAGATAGATATATAGATAGATACACAGATACATAGATAGACCAATAGATAGACCAATAGATAGACAGATATATAGATACATAGATAGATAGATAGATAGATAGATAGATAGATAGATAGATAGATAGATAGATAGATGATAGATAGAATAGATAGATGGATAGATAGACACATAGATAGATAGATAGATACATAGACAGATACATAGATACATACATAGATAGATGATGACAGATGATAGATTAGATAGATAGATAGATAGATAGGCAGATAGACAGACAGATAGATAGCTGGAATCTATCTGCTATTTCTCAGGCTCCCTCCTGGAAGTTGGAACTGATCTCACTTGTTCCAAGACCCTCACCTTAAATCACATTGTTAGACCGTGAACCATCCAAAGCCCCCAGGCCAGCAAAGATACTACCAGGGGCCATTCCAGGAGCTGAGGGATCACCACCCTCCAGCCAAGACCCAAGGCAAGACTCCCCTTTGGGTAAGGCTAGGTCTTCAGTGCACAGCGTCTAACAAGGGACAGGAGAAAGGTATCTCCTGGAGATGGGCTGGCCCGAGAAGAGCCCTGGAGACTCACGTTCAGCCCCTGCCCATCCACGCGGGAGGGAACACTGGTGTCATGGGGCTCCCCAACACCTGGGCTGTCCTGAATGAGATCAACAGCACCACCACCTCCTACACCCATGCCTGCATCTCTCATCCTGTTGAGTCATTAGTTCCCTAATTCTGTCTTCCTGTGTGAACACAAAACCAGCAGCCAATGCCCCAGACACAGGGGCGTTGAGGGCGTGGGGCCAACACGCTTTCCCCCCTAATGGTTTGCTGAATAATCACTAACAATGAACCAGATAGATTACTAAGAAACAAGACATGCATATTTTCTTCCTTCCATTTTGTTTTAAGATGGACTCTGGCTCTGTCGCCCAGGCTGGAGTTCAGTGGCACAATCTCAGCTCACTGCAGGCTCTGCCTCCCACATTCACGCCATTCTCCTGCCTCAGCCTCCTGAGTAGCTGGGACTACAGGTGCCCACCGCCATGCCTGGCTAATTTTTTTTGCATTTTTAGTAGAGACAGGGTTTCACCATGTTAGCCAGGATGGTCTCGAACTCCTGACCTTATGATCCGCCTGCCTCGGCCTCCCAAAGTGCTGGGATGACAGGCGTGAGCCACCGCACCCAGCATTTTTTTTTTTTTTTTGAGACGGAGTCTTGCTTTTGTCACCCAGGCTGGAGTGCAGTGGTACAATCTCAGGTCACCACAACCTACGCCTCCTGGGTTCAAGCGATTCTCCTGCCTCAGCCTCCCAAGTAGCTGGGATGACATGCATGCACCACCATGCCTAGCTAATTTTGTATTTTTAGTAGAGATGGGGTTTTTCCACGTAGGTCAGGCTGGTCTCAAACTCCCGACCTCAGGTGATCCGCCCGCCTCGGCCTCCCAAAGTCCTGGGGTTGCAGGCATGAGCCACCCTGCCTGGCCAAGGCATGCAAATTTCTGTAACGTGTATGCACAGGAGCCTTCAGAACAAAGACCCACGCTCCCAGGGACGTACAAGCTTGTACACCATCCTGTGGTTACAGAAAGAATGGGGCTGCCATCCTGGAAAAACAGGCTTTTGGAGTGGAAGAAGAGGAAGAAGAGAAATTCTGTTGGGGCTTGGATCTTCTCTCCTGGAGTGGGAAAAGAGGAATTCTACTGACGGAAAGAAAGTGATTGCTAGGAAGATCCTTTGCCCAGGATGGAGTGCAATGGCACCTCTTGGCTCATGGCAGCCTCAACATCCCAGGCTTAAACAATCCTCCCACCTCGGCCTCCTTAGTAGCTTGGGTGACAGGCGTGCACCACCATGGCTGGCTAATTTTTTTCTTTTCTTTTCTTTCTTTTTTTTTGTGAGACATAGGCTCACTTTGTCACCCAGGCTGGAGTGCAGTGGCACGATCTCGGCTCACTGTAACCTCTGCTTCCCAGGTTCAAGGGATTCTCCTGTCAGCCTCCCCAGTAGCTGGGACTACAGGCACCTGCCACCACACCCGGCTAATTTTTTTTTTCCTTTTTTTGAGACAGAGTTTCACTCTTGTTGCCCCGGTTGGAATGCAATGGCGTGATCTTGGCTCACTGCAAACTCCACCTCCCGGGTTCAAGCGATTCTCCTGCCTCAGCCTCCCAAGTAGCTAGGATTACAGGCACCCACCACCATGCCAGGCTAATTTTGTATTTTTAGTAGAGACGGGGTTTCTCCACGTTGGTCAGGCTGGTCTCGAACTCCCAACCTCAGATGATCCGCCTGCCTTGGCCTCCCAAAGCGCTGGGATTACAGGTGTGAGCCACCATGCCCAGCGTTAATTTTTGTATTTTTAGTAGAGACAGGGTTTCACCATGTTGGCCAGGATGGTCCCAATCTCTTGGCCTCGTGATCTGCTCGCCTCGGCCTCCCAAAGTGCTGGGATTACAGGTGTGAGCCACCACGCCAGGCCGAAGCTGAACTTTTCTCTCCACTGGCCAGTGGGACACAGCAGTAGTTAGCCAAAGTGTGGTTGCATCTTCTCCACTTCCCCCCAGGCTGTTGGACTTTGCCCCACTCCCCCTGAGCCGCCCATAGCCCCTCCTGAGAGAAAGGAGAGAAAAGACTTTGGAGAGGTTTGCAGATGTCTGGGAAGAAAATTGCAAAGCTTCCTTCGCCCCCTGGTGACGGAGACCCTTTAGATCCTTATTTTACTTATTTTTTGAGACTGAGTCTTAGACTGTCACCCAAGCTGGAGTACAGTGGCATGATCTCGGCTCACTGCAACCTCCGCCTCCCAGGTTCAAGTGATTCTCCTGCCTCAGCCTTCCAAGCAGCTGGAATTACAGACGCCCACCACCATGCTCAGCTTATTTTTATTTATTTTATTTTTTTGAGACGGAGTTTCACTCTGTCACCCAGGCTGGAGTGCAGTGGCATGATGTTGGCTCACTGCAACCTCCGCCTCCTGGGTTCAAGCAATTCTCCTGCCAAAATGCTGAGATTACAGGCATGAGCCACCGTGCCCAGTCTTTTTATCTTATTTTATTTTATTTTATTTTATTTTATTTTATTTTATTTTATTGATTTGAGATGGAGTCTCTCTCTGTCACCCAGGCTGGAGTGCAGTGGCGTGATCTTGGCTCACTGCCACCTCCACCTCCTGGGTTCAAGCGATTCTCCTGCCTCAGCCTCCCTAGTAGCTGGGATTACAGGTGCCCACCACCGTGCCCAGCTAATTTTTGTATTTTTAGTAAAGACAGGGTTTCACCATGTTGGCTAGGCTGGTCTTGAATTCCTGGCCTCAGGTGATCCACCCTCCTCGACCTCCCAAAGTGCTGGGATTATAGATGTAAGCCACCATGCCTGGCCTCCTTTTTAAATTTTTGAGACAGGATCTTGCTCGTTTGCCCAGGCTGGAGTGCAGAGGCATGATCATGGCTCACTGTAGCCTCAAACTCCCCGGCTTAGCGATCCTCCTCTCTCAGTCTCCTGAAATAGCTGGGACCACAGCTGAACATCACCACACCTGGCTAATTTTTAATTTAAAAAAATTTTTTTGAGACAGAATCTCGCTCTGTCACTGAGGTTGGAATGCAGTGGCAACATCTTGGCTCACTGCAACCTCTACCTCCCACATTCAAGCAATTCCCCGAGTAACTGGCATTAGAAGCATGCACCACCATGCCTGGCTAATTTTTGTATTTTTAGTAGAGACAGGGTCTCCCTATGTTGCCCAGGCTGGTCTCAAACTTCTGGCCTCAAGCGATCCACCCTCCTTGGCCTCCCAAAGTGATGGGTTTACAGGCATGACCTACCACACATAGCCCAAGTTTTTTGTAGAGATGGAATCTCACTATGTTGCCCAGACTGGTGTTGACTCCCAGGCTCCAGTGGTCCTCCGGCCTCAGCCTGCAAACACATTTGTACACATACATTCACATATGCACGTAAACAAATATGCACTTTTAGGCACATACATGCACACAGGCAGATTCTCATGCATGTATATTTGTGTATGCACCTGTGTACACATGGAATGCATGCATAGATACATACGCATTCAAACACACAAACACTGTGTGTATCTGCATGCATGAAAACACACAAACACAGCCGGGCATGGTGGCTCACACCTGTAATCTCAGCACTTTGCGAGGAAAAGGCGGGTGGATCACCTGAAGCAGGAGTCTGAGACCAGCCTGGCCAACATGGTGAAATCTCTACTAAAAAATACAAAAAGTAGGCTGGGCGCGGTGGCTGATGCCTGTAATCCCACCACTTTTGGAGGCTGAGGTGGGTGGATCACCTGAGGTCAGGAGTTCGAGACCAGCCTGACCAACATGGAGAAACCCCGTCTCTACTAAAAATACAAAAGTAGCCGGGCGTGGTGGCGCATGCCTGTAATCCCAGCTACTCGGGAGGCTGAGCCAGAAGAATCACTTGAACCTGGGAGGCTGAGGTTGCGGTGAGCTGAGATTGCGCCATTGTACTCCAGCCTGGGCAACAAGAGCAAAACTCTGTCTCAAAATAAATAAACAAATAAATAAATAATACAAAAATTAGCCAGGCATGGTGGCGTGTTCCTGTAATCCCAGCTACTCAGGAGGCTGAGGCAGGAGAATCGCTTGAACCTGGGAGGCAGAGGTTGCAATGAGCCAAGATGGTACCACTGCACTCCAGTCTGGACAACAAGGGTGAGACTCTGTCACACACAAGAAAACCCACAAACACATATGTGTGCACACAGATACACATGGGCACAAAAATGTACACACATGTGCAAGCACACACACATAGACACATGTACACATTATCCATATGTGCACAGGCATGCATGCAGTCATGTGCAAATGTGCAAACAGACATGGCTACACACAGGCATGCACACACATAGACCCACGTACACACGCACATGGATATTCGTGCACACAATGCACACATGTACAAGCACACTCTGACATGCATGCATGTGCAAAGGCACATTTGCACACACACACATATGCACACTCACCACCACTTTCCCTCCAGAAGCAGCTCCTTTTGCTGTGAGCACCAGGCTCCAGAAGGGTCAAACATCCTTCATTACCTGCAACCCAGTTTCACAGCCAGTCCCCGCTGCCTGACTCTTGTTTCTCCTCCAGCAGGCACCTCTGTCCTGCGTTTGGGAGCTGCGTTCCCAATGGTCCTCCTTTGGCTCACGCTGCTCCTGAGCGCCATGCCCTGTCTGCTGCAAACAAAGGAGAGTAAGAGCTGGAGAAAAAATCCACGTGCCACTTGGGGAGGGGGGCAGGGGGACAGACACACAATGTCAGCATGCCGTCCTTCAGGGAAACTTTTCATGATGAGCTCATGGCAGAGTCTCGTGCCATGGTCAGGAATGACTCAGAGACATCCCTGTACCCATCACCAAGTTCCCTGTAATGCAGCATCTTGCAAAACAGTAATATGACCTCACAGGCAGGGACAATCGTGACACAGATGCCAAGTGTGGTGTTTTGATGAAACTCACATGCTGGGATCAACAGCGCCAATTACGATTTCCAGTTTCATTCATTGTTTATCTTATTTTTTCATTTTCTTTTTTTTGTTTGTTTGTTTTTATTTTGGAGACAGGGTGTCACTCTCTTGCCCAGGCTGGAGTGCAATAGTGTGATCTTGGCTCACTGCAACTTCTGCCTCCCAGATTCAAGCAATTCTCCTGCCTCAACCTCCCGAGTAGCTGAGATTACAGTTGTGCACCACCGTGCCCGGCTAATTTCTGTATTTTTGATAGAGATGGGATTTCACCATGTTGGTCAGGCTGGTCTCGAACTCTTGACCACAGGTGATCTGCCCACCTCGGCCTCCCAAAGTACTGGGATTACAGGTGTGAGCCACCACGCCCAGCCTTTTATTCATTGGTTTTTACTGTCTATTACTGCAGGGTTTCTCTTTAGCTTGAATTTCTTTTAACTTTAATTTGCTTTTCATTCTCTAACTTCTTTTTTTTTTTTTTTTGACACAGAGTTTCATTCTTGTTGCCCAGGCTGGAGTGTAACAGTGTGACCATGGCTCACCACAACCTCCACCTCTATGGTTCAACTGATTCTCCCATCTCAGCCTCCCAGGCACATGGGATTACAGGTGTCCCCCACCACGCCCAGCTAATTTTTCTGTTTTTAGTAGAGACAGGGTTTCACCATGTTAACCAGAGTGGTCTTGAACTCCTAACCTCAGGTGATCTGCCTTCCTCAGCCTCCCAAAGTGCTGGGATTACAGGTGTGAGCCACCGTGCCCAAGTGTGTAATCCCAAACCTTTGGGAGGCCAAGGCAGGTGGATGATCACAAGGTCAGGAGTTTGAGACCAGCCTTGCCAACATGGTGAAACGCCCTCTCTACTAAAAATACAAAAATCAGCTGGGCATGGTGGTGGGTGCCTGTAATCCCAGCTACTTGGGAGGCTGAGGCAGGAGAGTCGCTTGAACCCAGGAGGTGGAGGTTGCAGTGAGCTGAGATTGCACCGCTGCACTCCAGCCTGGGTGACAGAGTGAGACTCTGTCTCAAAATGAATGAATGCATGAATGAATTTCTTATAAGAATTTTTTTCCCAGAGAGTTTGTTTTAAGGGATAAATTATCCTTCTAAATTAGGAGACAATAATTCCAGAAGTCTAGATATTCTTATGCTTTGGTCCTGCTTATCAAATCAAGGTTGTTGACCTTGATAACCAGTCAAGATCCTTACAGTTTATATATAAAGTCATTTCCTCAAGTTTTCTAAGTGGTCGATCAGAGATAAACCCCAGAGAAATAGCTGATGTGTTTCTAGCTTTCGGTGACCAGCAAAATGTGACAGAATATTGCCTTTTACTGGCTGGGTGCGGCAGCTCACTCCTGTAATCCTAGCACTTTGGGAGGCTGAGGTGGGTGGATCACTTGAGGTCAGGAGTTCAAAACCAGCTTGACCATCATGGTGAAACCCCGTCTCTACTAAAAATACAAAAACTTAGCTGGGCGTGGTGGTGCGTGCCTGTAATCCCTGCTACTCAGGAGGCTGGGGCAGGAGAGTCGCTTGAACCCGGAAGGCAGAAGTTGCTGTGAGCCAAGATCATGCCACTGCACTCCAGCCTGGGCGACCGAGCGAGACTCCATCTCAAAAAAAAAAAAAAAAGATTATTGCCTTTAACATCTTTGTACAGGTCATTTATGAAATATCTTGAGCCCTGTGATGGCTAAGAGAGACGTTCTTTTTCTTTCTTTCTTTCTTTCTTTCTTTCTTTCTTTCTTTCTTTTTTTTCTGAGATGGAGTCTTGCTCTGTCACCCAGGCTGGAGTGGAGTGGCACGATCTCGGCTCACTGCAAGCTCCGCCTCCCGGGTTCACGCCATTCTCCTGCCTCAGCCTCCCGAGTAGCTGGAACTATAGGTGCCCACCACCACACCCAGCTAATTTTTTGTATTTTTTTAGTAGAGACAGGTTTTCACTGTGTTAGCCAGTATGCAGTATGGTCTCGATCTCCTGACCTCGTGATCCGCCTGCCTTGGCCTCCCAAAGTGCTGGGATTACAGGCATGAGCCACCACGCCCCGCCTGAGATGGAGTCTTGCTCTTGTCACCCAGGTTGGAGTGCAATGGCACAAGCTCGGCTCACTGCAACCACCGCCTCCCAGGTTCAAGTGAGTCTCCTGCCTCAGCCTCCTGATTGGCTGGGATTACAGGCCTGTGCCACCACGGCCGGCTAATTTTTGTATTTTTAGTAGAGCTGTGGTTTCACCATGTTGGCCAGGCTGGTCTCGAACTCCTGACCTCATGATCCGCCCGCCTCGGCCTCCCAAAGTTCTGGGATTACAGACGTGAACCACCGTTCCTGGCCTAAAGAGACCTCCTTCTACTCTGACACTGTGGTGTTAATATGTTACTATTTCATTACACTTCAACATGTGTTGGAATGTATGAACTCTGATTTTCCATCAATACCAGAATTGCTCAGTTTGGGAGCTATGTAAGAGAATGGATACCACAGTATAATAATCGTGTCTCATATTGAAAAATACATGGTTGGCCGGGCGCAGTGGCTCATGCCTGTAATCCAAGCACTTTGGGAGGCCGAGGCGCGTAGATCACCTGAGGTCAGGAGTTCAAGACCAGCCTGACCAACAGGGTGAAACCCTGTCTCTACTAAAAATACAAAATTAGCTGGGTGCTGTGGCACATGCCTGTAATCCCAGCTACTCAGGAGCCTGAGGCAGGAGAATCCTTGAATCTGGGAGGCGGGGATTGCAGTGAGCCAAGATTGCACCATTGCACTCCAGCCTGGGCAACAGCAGCGAAACTCGATCTCAAAAAAAAAAAAAAAAAAAGAAGAAGAAAAGAAAAATACATTCTTTTGTAATTTGCAAACTGCCATTTCAAAAATCACAGTCTATATAGGAGACTTTGTGTGAAATTTCTTTTTTTTTTTTTGATTTGAGACAAAGTCTTGCTCTGTCACCCAGGGAGGAGTACAGTGGCATGATCTCAGCTCACTACAACCTCTATATCCAGGTTTCAGGTGATTCTTCTCCCTCAGCCTCCCGAGTAGCTGGGATTACAGGTGCCTGCCACCATGCCTGGTTGATTTTTGTATTTTTGCAGAGATGGGGTTTGTCCATGTTGGCCAGGCTGGTCTCGAACTCCTGACTTTAAGTGATCTGTCCCCGTCGGCCTCCAAAAGTGCTGGGATTACAGACATGAGCCACCACGCCCGGCCTTTGTGTGACATTCCTAAGCCACAGTTTGTTCTGTTATTGAAAATAACACGTATGACATACCTGGTTATAAAAGGTATACTTTACAACCACAGGGACAGCATAATTGGTCTGTTTGGTTGAGTGTCCCCTCTCCCCACATCCCACACCTTTGGGAATGTGATAAAATCACCCTGATAGGGAAGGCTGATTAGATCAATATGGCATTACTGGTTTATGACTTTTTTTTTTTTTGAGACGGAGTCTCACTCTGTCGCCCAGGCTGCAGTGCAGTGGTGTGATCTCGGCTCACTTCGTCCTCCTCCTCCCAGGTTCAAGCGATTCTCCTGCCTCAGCCTCCGGAGTAGCTGGGACTACAGGCGCCCGCCACCACACCTGGCTAATTTTTGTATTTTTAGTAGAGACGGGGTTTCACCCTGTTAGCCAGGATGGTCTTGATTGCTTGACCTTGTGATCCTCCCGCCTTGGCCTCCCAAAGTGCTGGGATTACAGGCGTCAGCCAGCACGTCCGTCCGGTTTACGACTTCTACCAGCTCACAGTAGTCTCCTGTCTACATAGAGCTCCACTTCCTAGCCAGGCTCAGTACCTTGCGCCTGCCATCCTAGCACTTTGGGAGGCCGAGGCAGGCAGAGCATGTGAGGTCAGGAGTTCGAGACCAGCCTGGCCAACATGGAGAAACCCCATCTCTAATAAAAATACAAAAATTATCCATGTGGTGGTGAGTGCCTGTCATCCCAGCTACTTAGGAAGCTGATACAGGATAATCGCTTGAACCCGGGAGGTGAAGGTTGTAGTGAGCTGAGATCACACCACTGCACTCCAGCCTGGGCAACAGAGTGAGACTCCGTCTCAAAACAAACAAACAAACAAACAAAAATACCCATTACAATGCTGTTTTAAGACTGTTGTGTATCAGCTGGGTGTGGTGGCTCATGCTTGTAATCCAAGCACTTTGAGAGGCCAAGGCAGGTGGATGATGAGGTCAGGAGATCGAGACCATCCTGGCCAACATGGTGAAACCCCTCTCTACTAAAAATACAAAAAATTAGCCGGGCGTGGTGGCGGGTGCCTGTAGTCCCAGCTACTCAGGAGGCTGAGGCAGGAGAATGGCATGAACCCGGGAGGTGGAGCTTGCAGTGAGCTGAGATGGCACCACTGCATTCCAGCCTGGGTGACAAGAGCAAAACTCCATCTCAAAAAAATAAAAAATTTTAAAAAATAAAATAAAAGAACTCGACCTCCCAAAGGTATTGGCTAACTCCACAGGCAAAAACACCACACCCATTACAATGCTGTTTTAAGATTCTTGCCCAGGCGAGGTGGCTCATGCCTGTAATCCCATCTTTTTGGGAGGCTGAGGCAGACAGATCACGAGGTCAGGAGATCAAGATCATCCTGGCTAACACGATGAAACCCTTTCTCTACTAAAAATACAAAAAAAGAAAAAAAGAAAAAAAAAAATTAGCCGGGCGTGGTGGCAGTCGCCTGTAGTCCCAGCTACTCAGGAGGCTGAGGCAGGAGAATAGCTTGAACCCAGGAGGTGGAGCTTGCAGTGAGCCGAGATCGTGCCACTGCAGTCCAGCCTGGGCGACAAGAGTGAAACTCCATCTCAAAAAATTTTTAAAAATAAAAGAACTCCACCTCCCAAAGGTATTGGCCATACCCCTTACAATGCTGTTTTAAGATTCTTATGTATCTCTTCTAACTCCAACCTGTCACCATTTTAGATCCAAACCCACCAATCACGAACCTAAGGATGAAAGCAAAGGCTCAGCAGTTGACCTGGGACCTTAACAGAAATGTGACCGATATCGAGTGTGTCAAAGACACCAACTATTCTATGCCAGTAAATCATACGATCTATTGTTTTTTATTTTTATTTTATTTATTTATTTATTTATTTGAGATGGAGTCTTGCTCTGTTGCACAGGCTGGAGTGCAGTGGCATGATCTCGGCTGACTGAAAGCTCTGCCTCCCGGGTTCATGCCATTCTCCTGCCTCAGCCTCCTGATTAGCTGGGACTACAGGAGACTGCAACCACGGCCGGCTAATTTTTTGTATTTTTAGTAGAGATGGGTTTTCACCGTGTTAGCCAGGATGGTCTCGATCTCCTGACCTCGTGATCCACCCCCCTCAGCCTCCCAAAGTGCTGGGATTACAGGCGTGAACCACCATGCCCGGCCCAGACTCTCTATTGTTGACAAACGAGACGTCTCCGTCTTCTGCAGGAATCTCAGAACCAATACTGCTCCCATTGCTGGTGTCGTGACTACCTGGTTTCTGCCCTGAAGTCAGCTGTGGGATTTGAAGTGACTTTGGAGGGTCTGGTTCCCCATCCATGGGATAGCTAAGATGGCACACACTGGACAGGATTGATGTGAAAGTGAAATGAGGCTAAGCTATGACTGGTGCAAAACCAAACCCCACACTGGGCGTGGTGGCTCACGCCTGTCATCCCAGCACTTTGGGAGGCTGAGGCGGGCAGATCACGAGGTCAGGAGTTCGAGACCAGCCTGGCCAACATGGTGAAACGCTGTCTCTACTAAAAAGATGAAAATTAGCCAGGCACAGTGGCTCACACCTGTAATCCCAGCACTTTGAGAGGCTGAGGCGGATGGATCACCTGGGGCCAGGAGTTCAAAGTCAGCCTGGCCAACATGGTGAAACCCCGTCTCTACTAAAAATATAAAAATTAGCCAGGCATGGTGGCGGGAGCCTGTAATCCCAGTTACTTGGGAGGCTGAGGCAGGAGAATTGCTTGAACCTGGGAGGTGGAGGTTGCAGTGAGCCGAGATTATGCCATTGCACTCCAGCCTGGGGGACAAAAGCGAGACTTCATCTCAAAAAATAAAAATTAGCCGGACGTGGTGGCACGTGCCTCTAATCCCAGCTATCCAGGAGGCTGAGGCAGGAGAATTGCTTGAACCTGGGAGGCGGAGGTTGCAGTGAGCCGAGATTGCTCCATTGCACTCCAGCCTGGGTAACAAGAGCAAAAATCCATTTCAAAAACAACAGAAAACAAAACAAAACAAAAACAAAAGTGTGTGCTCAGGAAACAAGGTCTTCATCACGAAATCCTTCCAAATCCCCTTCTTGTCGTCACCTGCATTCCCAGGGTTTGATAACAGTGCCAGACCTCATGGGGTGGCCCAGTTGGGAATGTGAGCTATTTACAAGTCAGTGTCTTATGGGAAAGGAGCACATTTCCCTGAGAACCTATTTGGTCCCCTCCAGGTGCTATGTTCATTCAGTACAATTCAAATCACGGCCCTTTATGCGTCTGCTCTGGCCACCACTATGAAGTCCCACAGCCCAGGAGGCCTAAACCACAGACATTGATTCTCCCACAGTTCTGGAGGTTGGAAGTCTGAGATCCAGGTGTGGGCAGGGCTAGTTCCTCCTGAAGTCTCTCTCCTGGGCTTGGAGATGCCGTCTTCTCCCTGTGTCCTCACAGGGTCGTCCCTCTGTGTGTGTCTGTGTTAAAATCTGCTGTTCTTATGAGATGTCTCAGTCCATTTCAGGCTGCTATCACGGAATACTATGGACTGGGTGGCTTATACACAACAGACATTGATTCTGCCACAGTCCTAGAGGCTAGAGGTCCAAGATCAAGGTGTGGGCAGGGCTGGTTCCTCCTGAGGCCTCTCTCTTTGGTTTGGAGATGCCATCTTCTCCCTGTGACCTCACAGGGTCGTCCCTCTGTGTGTGTTTGTGTTCCAATCTCATCTTCTTATGAGATGTCTTAGTCCATTTCAGCCTGCTATCACAGAATACTATTGACTGGGTGGCTGACACACAACAGACATTGGTTCTCCCACAGTCCTGGAGGCCGAAAGTCCAAGCCCAGGGTGTAAGCAGAGTTAGTTCCACCCGAGAGGCCTCTCTCCTTGGCTTGTAGACACCATCTTCTCCCTGTGTCCTCACAGGGTCGTCCCTCTGTGTCTGTCTGTGTCCTCATCTCCTCTTCTTATAAGGACTGTAGTCCTATTGGATTAGGGCCCACCCTATGACCTTGTTTCATTTTAATCACCTCTCTAAAGACGTTGTGTTCAAATACAGTCACAGTCTGATGCCCTGGGGGTTAGGACTGCCACCTGGGAATTTGGAGGGGGATATAGTTCAGCCTGTAGAACCCATTATCCACATAACTCATTCCACTTCAAAATCAGCACAAATCATTAGTTTTAAAAATCTCAAATCTGTATTTTTAAAAACTGCTCTTAACACATTAGAAAAATATAGAAAAACTTTTTTGTTGTTGTTTTTCTGAGACAAAATCTCACTCTGTAGCACAGCCTGGAGTGCAGGGATGTGATCATAGATCATTGCAGCCTCCACCTCCTAGGCTCAAGCAATCTTTTGCTTCAGTCTCCCAAGTAGCTGAGACTACAGGTGCACATCACCACACACAGCTAATTTTTTTCAAATTTTATCTTTAGTAGAAATGGAGTCTTGCAATGTTTCTCCCACTGGGCTCCAACTGAGCTCAAGTGGTCTTACCGCCGTGGCCTCCCAAAGTGGTAGGACTACAGGTGTGAGCCACCACACCTAACCTGGATAAACTCTTTTTTTTAATGGGTTATGATTACTACTTATGGCCTGCATTTTCATCCTATTCTCTTTATTTAACCAACATTTGCTGGCATTTTTTTTATGCCCAAGAAAACACATTTGCCCATCTATGTCAGGCCTCCAGACCCTCAGGGATGTGCATCTAATGCACCTACAGCTACCAGTGTAAACAGTAAACAGGGGCCAGACGCTATCTGTGCATCTTCCCTGACCTTGGGAGAGCCATTGGAATCTCTGCAGCCTTTAAGAGCATCTTGCTTCAGGTTTGCTGACCTGCTTGCTTCTGTAAGATCGTGTAGACTTCCCAAGCAATATCTAGCATTTCATTGTCTCTTTTCTACCTTGCAAGAAGAAGGGGCTATAGACCCACCTCTTGTTATGGAAATACTTATGGTAAAGGAATTATGTCTTACAGAATATGTGAGGCAAAACTGTCCATTTGCAAATAACTAACACACTGTCTGCACTGATGGGAAGCTAGTGCTTTTTTCCAATGCACAACAACTGACTGGCCATTCAGGTCTTTAATTTGCATTTTCCTTGGTCATTCATGCTGGGGGAAGATGTTGTGCATGCCCAGAGGACTTAATTTATTGAAAGGAACTATGGCCCACTTACAGGTGTTATTGGGTGCATTTGTGTATGCATATGTGTTCACACACAGTTATGCTTTATGTATTTTGTGCACATGCGTGTGCACATGTGCATGTGGATTTTGTAGTCATGTGCATAAGTGCACATGGATTTCGTGTGCAAGTGTGTGCACACATGTGGACTGAGCACATGCATGTTTATGTGCACAGATATGTTGGCATGTGCTTGTGGATTTTGCATGTGTGCATGTTTGTGCTTGGGTTGCATATGTATTGCATGTTTCCCATGTGTGTCCATTCACATACACACATTTAGGGGTGTGCAAGCACATGTGTGCATGTGGATAGATGCAGGAGTGTGCATCTGGGTGTGCTCATGTGGTGCATGTGCATACTGCATGAATATATAATGTGCATCTGTGCATGTGGATTGTGTGTATACATGTGTGTGTACAGGCATGCACATACAAACATGAATGTTTGTGTGTGCATATTTGCATGTACATGCATGTTTTGCATACATGTGTTAATGTGCACACATTAGTGTGTGCATATGCACACGTGTACATGTGTGTGTTTAGGCAAATTGCACTTTATATGTGCTTTTGTTGCCTGTGTTCGTGGTATGTGCATGTGTGCTATGTAGGTATGTGTGGGATGTGCATATGTGTGGATGTGTGCATTGAGTGCTTGTGTGCTTCTGTGTTGCATTTGTATCTATGTGTTGCACATGTCTAAATGCATATGTGTGCATGCACATGTGTATGCATGCTTGTCTGTGTTGCACATGCTTGTTGCATGCAGCATGTGTGTATGCATGTGCACACACATTTGTGCATGTCAGTGTGTGTTGCACGTGCATATGTGTGTATGAATGGCGTATGTGTGTGTCCATGGGGTTGTCAGCCTGTGTGTGTTTTGCATGCGCATGTACGTAGACTCCCCAATACTGAAATTAAAGCTGCATCTCCCTCTCCCCAGTATTATCCCCATTCTGCTAATGACCATTAGACATGGCATACACATTCACATTCCTCCTCCTTAAGCTGCTTGACTGTCCCCCTCCGTGCACAAGAATGTAAATTCCCTGAAAACAGTGATCTGTGTGCTGTGTTCATAATCATATCCTCAACAGTGCCCAGCAATAAAAGGCACTCCGTAAGCTCTGCTGAATATACACAAGCATCCTTTTCCATTTACAAGTGGAGATAACCATTCAACATATGGCAATCCAGAAGGTAACTGATTGACTTACCTGGTCCCAACCTTTAATAAGAGCACACTCTCCAAAATCAGTGCTGGGAGGAACTGTGTGGGCTTCTGTTTCCCAATCTCACAACTTTCATAGAGCACTCACACTTTGTATGTATATAAAGTAGCTTCTGAATAAAAATATCTGACCTTCAGCACAGGACCAATCAGAGTTCAGAGAAAGGAGAGGCAAGCATTGGTTTTTGCTGCAGAAGATGCCCCTTAGCTCTCAGAGTAAGGCTGTGAATGAGTGCTGAGACTATTGCATTTCTCCCAGTACCACCATTAATCCCCTTTCTTTGACCAGCATTAACTTGAAACCCAAGAAGGACAGGAGAAAGGAAGTTATGAACATTCTGCCCAAGGAAGCCATCAGAGTGCACTGTCAATCCCATCTCAGATCAAAGGAGGGAGAACTTGAAGCCCAGAAGGCTGACTTTGTGTCCTGTGTTGCTGGGAGAACAGGTTCCCCCTTGCCTAAGAGTCATACTCTCAGAGATTTGGGCTGACATCTGCTTGAGTTAAAGTTAAGAGTAAACACACTCAACCCCACCACTCTAGTGAGTTTTCAATTATGGGGGAGGAGAAAGTGATTGAAGGTGACCTCTACCTTTCAATGAACATGCAGAATACTAGTATCAATATTTTTGGGATATGTTGGCATCCATAGAAAAATTTATTGATTCTCCTTTTTCCCTCTGTGGTGTAAAGTGAGGTCCAGAGATGGAAAGGGCAAGGCAAATAAACAAGTAATTGCAGTCAAATCTGATGAATAATTTGCTGGAACATATGGGATCCTGTAGCAAGGCAGAAGGGATACTCCTAGACTGGGTTAGGTGAGGGAGGTAGGGCTTCCTGGAGAGAACAATATCCAAACCAGTCCCCAAAATATGGGTGGGAGGTGCCCAGGAGAAGAGTGAAGTGTCAGGGAAGATAGTGTGCTAGGTAGAGCTGGATACACATATGAGGATACCAGAGATTGTGTAGCCAGAGTGTGGAATGCAACAGGAACTAGGGAAGGATGCAGCGGTGACAAGGAAAGACCACCAGGTTAGCAGAGGTGAAGTCTGCATTTCATAGAAACTTCATGGGAAAAAGCCTGCCCCTGTTGGATGTGTAGGTGAAGAACGGACCTGAGGGGACTCACTAAGGCCCAGGGAGACCCCATTTCAGACCAGTTTAATACCCTCTGGAAATGATGAAAGGCTGAATTAAAGCCTGGGCAAGGGAGGCAAAGAGAAGCAGTCAGCTTGGATGACTACTTGGTAATGACAATTGATTGTACTTGATTGATTTGTAAGAGAAGAGAGAGAGGAAAATGTATGTATCAGTCAGCTATGCTGTGTCACAAAATACCCCAAAACTTAGTGGCTGGAAATAACCACCATTTACTATGTTCATGATTATGTGAGTCAGCAATTTGGGCTGAAACCATTCTTGTGGTCCTCCTGGTATCTTCTGAACTACTACTTTTGTGTGCAGTCAGCTGTAGATGTAGCCAGCGCTTTGACCATGTTTCCTGGGTCGTCTTATGTATTTGGGGGCCTTAGGTGGAATGGTTCATCTCAGCTTCATGTGGACTCTCATATCCCTCCAGGAAGCCAGGCCAGCCTTCATCACACACCACAGACCAGGCAGGGTACCAAGAGCATGAAGGAGAAGCGTGCCTGGGCTTAGAGACACCGTGTCTTCACTTGTGTGACATTCTGTTGGTGAAAGCCTGGATTCTCAGAATGAAGATGCAGCTCCACCTCTGGATGGTGAACACTGAAATCATACTATGGAGTGTGTGCACATAGGGAGGGGCAGAAGAGAGGGCTGTCTCTCCCAGGAGGTAGGGTGCACTGAGTGGCAGCATCAGCTATAGAGCAGGTTCTTGTGTTCAGTGACAACACTCTTCCCCCCAACATAGCAGCCTCATTCATGGAGCAGCCTTGTGTCCCTCACCTATGCCATGCCATGTATTGGCCCAGATGTTCAACCCAGTCTGAAGAAAGACATGCATGGAGAGGGGTGGCTATTTCAAATGGCCACTTTTTTCCCTTTGGAAGTGTTGATTTTTGCCATATCAAGCTCTTTCTTGTTCTTTGTGCTGGAGTACTGAAGCTCTAGAGTAATTTGCCATAGAGGCATTGAAGATGCTTGTGTCTAGTGTGTGCTTGGGTCTAGAGTTCCAGCATGCCTTTGAAAGCAAGCCTATCTGGCAGTTTTTAGTTGAATGATATTTTTGCATGAGTGAGCATTCTACGTCTAAAAAGACATGAAATCGTTTTGACATGTGCCTGTCATCCCAATTACTCAGGAGGCTGAGGCAAGAGGATCACTTGAGCCGAGGAGTTCAAGACCAGCTTAGGCAACATAGTGAGACCCCATCTCTAAAAATATAAATCAGGCCAGGCATGGTGGCTTACTCCTGTAATCCCAGCACTTTGGGAGGCCCAGGTGAGTGGATCACCTGAAATCAGTTCGAGACCAGCCTGGCCAACATGGTGAAACCCTGCATCTACTAAAAATACAAAAATTAGCTGGACATGATGGCATACACCTGTAGTCCCAGCTACTTGGGAGGTTGAGGCAAGAGAATCACTTGAACACGGGAGGTGGAGATTGCAGTGAGCTGAGATCATGCCACTGTATGCCAGACTGGGCAACAGAGCAAGATTCCTTCTCAATAAATAAATAAATAAATAAAATTAATTAAAAGGCATACATGAATTGAGTTCAACAAACAAAAATGCCAAATGCCTCGTCTGTGCAAATCCTGGCCTTGGATGTCTTCAGTGGTAAAATGTGGTTGACAAGCTTGGCTCTTTGTGAAAACAGAATTACTTCCTAAGGATTTTTTTTTAATTAACTTTCTCCTTTTCTGTGGATACAAGGGTGGGAAGGGATGTGATGGAGAAGTTATTAGATTGGTGCAAAAGTTATTGCAGTTTTTGTCATTATTTTCAATGGCAAAAACCATAATAACTTTTGGATAACCTAATATTTAAGCAGTTTTCCTACAGCCATGTTTTTTTCTCAGATAAGCTTGCTTTTTCTCCACTCCTGCAGGCAATATGGTAACAAAAATCGTGTCTTCCATTGTATCCATGGTGGTGGTGACACTGCTGGGCATGAAATCGTAGCCAGTTATTTCAAACTAAACACTGGGAGAAATTGTTTCAGGACTCATGGTAACTTTGGCTCTAAACATTGTTTTGCTTGTTATCATGCCTGATTTTTTATTTTAAAAATTACTTTTGGATGTCTGTCACCAGCAAAGTTATTCTTGGTTAAGTTCAATATACATAACTTGCCTAATAATGTGATTTTTTAAAATTTATTTTTGTTTTTGAGACAGAGTTTCACTCTGTTGCCCAGGCTGGAGTGCAGTGGCACGATCTTGGCTTGCTACAATCTCCACCTCCTGGGTTGGGTTCAAGAGATTCTCTTGCCTCAGCCTCCTGAAGAGCTGGGAATAGAGGCATGCACCACCATGCCTGCTAATTTGCATATTTTTTGTAGAGATGGGGTTTCCCCATGTTGGCCAGGCTGTTCTTGAACTCATGACCTCAAGTGATGATCTGCCTGCCTTGGCTTCCCAAAGTGCTGGGATTACAGGCGTGGGCCACTGCGCCTGGCCAACGGCTGGGTTTTCATGGTCAGATGTAGGCTGTACTTTCCTCTAAACCTTGTTACAATGACATTGGCACATTATCTGTCTAATGTAAAAGGGGGAGAAAAAAAGGAAAAAAAAAAGAAACAAAAAATTACTAACCTACATTGCAGGACTAAATCATGATGGTTGATTGAACTAACCAAATATAGTTATGTTTTGTATTCAGTGAAATTTTCATCACAGGTGAGTCAGGAAAAATATCTGGGTTGAATGTAAATGTTTTCCACAGAACCCCACCCGCAAAGAAAACTACTGAAACACTAAATTATAAGCCCCTCTGGAATTCTGAAGCTGAGCTCAGACCATAGGGGAAAAGAAAGATCTGCTGTTGCTTCCTGGTTCAATGCTGGCTCCACACTCCTGGGTCTGAAGAATCACTTGGGATTTGAGAGCAGAGGATGCCCTAAAGAAATCTCTGAAACAGCAGTCAGGGATTGTTTTATAGCCAAAAGTGTGACTCAGATCTTTAACTGGGGGTCCCTGGAGATTTGGTTTAAACCACAGGCCACTCACATCAGAATCTGTGTGGAGTTTGCCAATCGGCCTCTAACTCATACCTTCTTTGTGTCCCTGAAGGAAACCAGAAAGGGATGCCCATTCCTAGGGTGTTTGCTTTAGGATTTGCATTTGGCCTCAAAAATCCTAAAACCTTCCCATGCGCGCTCTCTGCTGGTGAATGGGCAGTATCAACCATTAGCTAATGAACCTCTGTTTGGCGTGAGCCTCCATCTACGTTATGCCCCATCCTGAAATTTTAGGAGGAAACTGAGTTTCTGAAAAACTGCCTTATTTTCCTGGCAACCTGAAAGCAGATTCTTGGGTTCAGTGACAACACTCTTTCACCCAATATGGCCGTCATCATTAACGAACACCACGTTCAGCAGCCTTCGTGGCAGTGATTTGTAAGCCTTTGTTAACCGACGGCTGAAACTGAGTAAGAGAGAGGCACCCATCTCCACAAGCACAAAATGTAAGGGCGGGGGACAGGGGTCACCCACAAACTCAATAATCAAGACAAATATATTTTAGTGCAATATTTTATAAGGAAAATCACTGGCATGGAGGCCAGTTGAGTTTCTGAAATAGGTGTAGTTTTAAAAACGTGGATGATGCCTGCCCCATTTGAGGTGGAACCACCTTTTTCTAAAGAGGTGTAATGTCTTGAAGCTCTTTCATGCCTTTTGGCTACCTGGTAAGTATTTTGTCTATTTTCTCCGTTGTACTTCAATGATACTCTCACCAAGTATTCCCAAGCACCAAATTTATCTTTCCCTCCCTTAAAGTTCCTGAGATCAGAAAGGAGGATGCAGACAGAGTGAGCTGATCTTAGGGAGATCTCTTCAAGGTGGACAGTGACATTTATGTGGATCCTGGACCTATATCACCTCGCTGGCTGTAAAGCCTTTATATTATCTAAGAAATATGTGTATGACAGCACTATATATGGGTTTTGTATCAAATGGGGCTCAGAGCTCTGTGAACTCGACTCTAAGGTTCCAGGCTACTGCTGATGGTACCCAGCCGTCCACCTCTCCTTAGTTAGGTCATGAATTTTCTCTCTCTCCTAAAGGATGATGTGCATGGTATACTAACCATATCCATGGTGATGTGATGCAGTGCACAACCTGTGGAACTGTATACATGCTGAGGCCATACACTGAAGCTTGCACACTTTGTAGGTAAAGAGTTGTAGTAACAGAGCTACATAGATAGAAGCAGATGTCTGTCACTTGATGTGGACTTTGAGGAATCAGACTTTGCTTTTATTTTGTAAAGTGGAGAAAATGACAACATCACTTCAGAAGTTATAAAGACAAACAAGGCCATATTCAAAAAAAGAAGTTCCTACAAATATTAGTTTTAACCAAAAAGAAAGTTACTCAATTCATTTAAGATCATCAAAATCCCTAACAAATGGCAAAACATAAAAAAAAGTTTTGAAAACAAATATTTATTTCCAGATATGATTTTAACAGTTTTTAAATATTTCGTTTTTTTTTTGTTTTTTTTTTTGAGACGGAGTCTTGCTCTGTTGCCCAGGCTGGAGTGCAGTGGCTGGATCTCGGCTCACTGCCAGCTCCGCCTCCTGGGTTTACACCATTCTCCTCCCTCAGCCTCCCTTGTAGCTGGGAATACAGACACCCACCACCACGCCTGGCTGATTTTTTGTATTTTTAGTAGAGACAGTGTTTCACCGTGTTAGCCAGGATGGTCTCGATCTCCTGCCCTCGTGATCTGCCTGCCTCAGCCTCCCAAAGTGCTGAGACTACAGGTGTGAGCCACCGCGCCCTGCCCAAATGTTTTCCATTTTTAATTTTTCCAGCTTTATTAAGGTATAGTTGACAAATAAACATTGTATATATTTAAGATGCACAACTTCATTTCTGCATAATTTATTCTAATCTATTTCCTTCTGCTGAAAGTAAGGCAAGTGTCATATAGACAGCAAACAGTTGGACATTGGTTTTCTTTTTTTTAAACTGATTTTTCATTCTTCTAGATTTTTTAAAGCATAATAAACATTGTATATATTTAAGATGTGCAACTTCATTTCTGCTTCATTTTTTTCTGTCTAATCTTCCTTCTGCTAAATATAGAGCAAGAGTCTCTTGTAACAACATAGAGTTGGATCTTGGTTTTCTTTTAATTGTTTAATAGACATTTTTTGTCCCCACAATGACATTTGTCTCCAATCTTCCTTTCAGAACCAGAAAATGTTGGAAGATGTTAAGATCCCCGATTACTTAGAGGAAAAACAACTAAAACAAGAACACTGTTTATCACTGTCGTGGAAATTTCCTTTTATTCTTGACACAACTTGATGACTTAAAGAGTGTTTTCTTCTGTGTGAAGTACGTGAGCTTTCTCACTAAGCATTCCCAACTCATTGGATGTGATGTGGTTATAAAGATAAGTTAGGCAGCTAGACCCTGCATTCTAAAAAAATGATTACTTGATCTGTTGGTTTGGCCATTCATTTGCACAAAGAGACTATGGCTCTCTGTTCTGAGATCTTCAGCTACTTCATAGTGCAATAACACACACATGCTTAACCATGATGATGGCACAAAGCAGTGAGCAGTAGGGAGGCAGAGTATCTTGGTGCGGAGGGGATGCTATCAGCTTCTGGGAGATGAAGAATATTGTTGAGTTCCAAAGATGCTAAATTCTTCAGTGATTTAAAACCATCAGAGTGAACAGGCAACCTACAGAATGGGAGAAAATTTTTGCAACCTACTCATCTGACAAAGGGCTAATACCCAGAATCTACAATGAACTCAAACAAATTTACAAGAAAAAAACAAACAACCCCATCAAAACGTTGGCAGAGGACATGAACAGACACTTCTCAAAAGAAGACATTTATGCAGCCAAAAAACACATGAAAAAATGCTCATCATCACTGGCCATCAGAGAAATGCAAACCAAAACCACAATGAGACACCATCTCACACCAGTTAGAATGGCCATCATTAAAAAGTCAGGAAACAACAGGTGCTGGACAGGATGTGGAGAAATAGGAACACTTTTACACTGTTGGTGGGACTGTAAACTAGTTCAACCATTGTGGAAGTCAGTGTGGCGATTCCTCAGGGATCTCGAACTAGAAATACCATTTGACCCAGCCATCCCATTACTGGGTATATACCCAAAGGACTATAAATCATGCTGCTATAAAGACACATGTACACGTATGTTTATTGTGGCACTATTCACAATAGCAAAGATTTGGAACCAACCCAAATGTCCCACAACGATAGACTGGATCAAGAAAATGTGGCACATATACACCGTGGAATACTATGCAGCCATAAAAAATGATGAGTTCATGTCCTTCGTAGGGTCATGGATGAAACTGGAAACCATCATTCTCAGTAAACTATCGCAAGGTCAAAAAACCAAACACCGCATGTTCTCACTCATAGGTGGGAATTGAACAATGAGAACTCATGGACACAGGAAGGGAATATCACACTCTGGGGACTGTTGTGGGGTGGGAGGAGGGGGAGGGACAGCATTAGGAGATATACCTAATGCTAAATGATGAGTTAATGGGTGCAGCAAAGCAACATGGCACATGTACACATATGTAACAAACCTGCACATTGTGCACATGTACCCTAAAACCTAAAGTATAATAATAAAATAAAAAAAATCATTGAACATTCATTATTGCGAATGAAGTGGGGATGCATTATTTCTGACACCCACAAGCAGGGTTTGATCATCCTTTCAGCTTTAATGTATCTGCACATAAAATTATTATTACCTTAAGAAAATAAGGCTGCATTTTGAAATGTTAAGTGCAAAACAACTGGTGTTAAAACCAACTGGGGGAAATCTTAGGATACTTTTTCCAGGAAATCATGTGGTTTTGATATATTTTGGCACATAAGAGACAGAAATGGTGATTATCAGGCATTCATCCTTTTTGTGGTGTTTTTAGTCTTTGATAGTCTGTAAGTACTAGTTCCTAGGGCAACAACATTGCATTCCTTGGTTTATACTTTTTCTATTCACCAGAGTAGGAAATCTTAAATCCTTAGGCATCCAAGAAGTACACCAGCTTTTGCCTTCTCTTTTAGAAACACTTGCAGGGACAGAAAAAAGGATGGTTTGGGCATATTGGTATAGTTTGAGTAAACTAAGGTTAATGTTCATATAACATTTAGCCTTTGCCACAAATATCAGAACCAAAGATTAAGACATTCATGTGCAGTCTGGAATGTATATACGGGACCCATAAAAATTCCAAGTATGCATGTTTTCTGCTCACCATTATGAATTGGGGTCTTCAAAGAGAGAAGGTTGAAAGTGGAAAGCACTTGGAAGAGCTCCCCAGTTTGTAAAATACCTTTAATCATTCACATTAGGCATCTCGGAGCTGCGGGGCTCAAATGTGGATTCATGCATCATTTGATAGTCTGTAAGATAGTCCATATTTCCTGTTTCAGTATTAGGTCCTACAACACTTTTCAATTCTTGTAGGAGGTTGTTTTCAGGAGTGGTGATGTCTGATGCTCAATTACTATTTTCTTTATAAGAGTTTCAGCATAAGCTTAATTAAATTCTTGTGAAAAAGTCTGTGTTTTTAGTTACATACACACATACATACCTACTTAAATGGAATCTAAACACTTTTAGCCTTTAATCCATTCCATTTTCTAAAACTGTCATAAACCATTTTTAATCATTTTAAATAAATGTAAAAGAAAAATAACTGGATTTGATTATTGCATAGTTTTTTCTATATCTCACAAATAAATTTTATGAAATGGCTGTAGAAGTGGCCCCAAAATTATGAACCTCCATAGCTGTGAATATGATGCAACAAATCTCTTTTAAAGCTCAAAATAGATTATGAACATATGAAATTCATAGAGTTACCTAATAATGAGATAAAATTCACCTAAGTGACAAGGATAATGTTCAACCTACTTAAAATGAAAATATTTGAATAATGATTGCTTGGGGGAACCTCTCTTTGAGGGGTCAGGAGGACCACCTGTTGGGTATTCTGTTTTTTTTTTTATTATTATACTTTAGGGTTTTAGGGTACATGTGCACAATGTGCAGGTTTGTTACATATGTATCCATGTGCCATGTTGATTTCCTGCACCCATTAACTCGTCATTTAGCATTAGGTGTATCTCCTAATGCTGTCCCTCCCCCCTCCCCCTACCCCACAACAGTCCCCGGAGCGTGATGTTCCCCTTCCTGTGTCCATGAGTTCTCATGGTATTCTGTTTTCATGCTGAGAAGGTGAGAATTGAACAGATGAAAAAAGCCTTGATAAGATGTCATCTCCATGTATTTATAGATGGATAACCTTGACTGTATAGTTGACCCTTGAACAACACAACGGCTGAACTGCATAGGTCCACCTATATGTGAATTTGCTTCTGGCTCTGCCATTACTGAGACAGCAGGACTAACCCTCCATCTACTCAACATGAAGATGATAAGGATGAAGACCTTTATGGTGATCTACTTCCACTTAATAAATAGTAAATTCATTAATTTTATCTTCCTTATGATTTTCTTCATAACATTTTCTTTAGCTTACTTTATTGTAATAATATGGTATGTAATACATATACAAAATATGTGTTCATCAACTGTTATCAGTAAGGCTTTCAGTCAACCAGTATGCTATGAGTAGTTAAGTTTTCAGAGAGTCAAAAGTTATACATGGGCTTTCAACTGTGCAGAGGGTCAATTCCCCTCACTACCCCACATTGTTCAAGGGTGAATTGTATAATGTTAAAAGCCACACTTACCTCTTTGTGGGGACTTGAATGCATTTGGTGGTCAACGGATAAATATCTTCATGATGGAATGAAGAGAAGACATGACTAATTTTAATAGGGTGAAGCGGAAAATGACAAATATATGAGCTATATTTTTGTTTAACTTTTTCTACACAGGTGAAAAAATAACAACTTTTTTTGTCCAAGTATAAACCACTATATGAAATTCTTCTGGTTTTAGGGGAGAGGAAAGTATGATTCTGCTGATTTGCCTTTGACTACTGGAATTGGAATATCCAGTTACACACAAAAACACACCACACACACACACATACACACACTCACACATACATACACAAACACAGTATTAACACACTGATATGAGTTGAATTATGTCCCCTCAAATTCATATGTTGAAGTCCTAACCCCTGGCACTTCAGAATGTGGCCGTACTGAAAATAAGTCTGTTGCAGAGGTAATTAGTTTATTGAAATGAGGTCATGCTGGAGTGAGGTGAGTTCCTAATCCCACATGCCTGGTGTCTTTCTAAGAATGTGGGATTTGGATATAGGTAGTCACACAAGGAGAAGGCTGTGGAGTGATATTACTACAAGCCAGAGAACTACCCAAAGAAAGAGAGGACCCTGGAACAGATCCTTCCCTAGAGACTTCAGAGGGAGCATAGCCCTGTGGACACCCTGGTTTTGGACTTCTGGCCCCCAGAACTGTGCAAGAATAAACAAATGTCCATTGTTTAGGCCACTCAGTTTGCAATACTTTGCTATAGCAGTTCCAGGGAATGAATATATGCATTAACACATGCTGTGTACATGTTTTTCCCCCTAATTAAACAAAAATGGTGGGGAATTAGTTTAGCTTGCCTATAGAGGTAGTACGCAAGATTAGCCAGGGTTAAATTCCAGACTCTGACACTCAATTTACAGATTCACCACCCGGTTTCTCCATTTCAAGCTGTGCACACTTAAGCAAGTTATACAACCTCTCTGGGCCTCCTAAGAAGATCTTCCTCTCCAAGATGTGTTGAGGATGTAAGACTTAATGTGTGAAGACTGGGCACGGTGGCTCATGCCTGTAATCCTAGCACTTTGAGGGGCCAAGGCAGGTGGATCACCTGAGGTCAGGAGTTTGAGACCAGCTTGGCCAACATGGTGAAACTCCGTGTCTACCAAAAATACAAAAAATTAGCCGGGCATGGTGGTGCATGCCTGTAATTCCACCTACTTGGGAGCCTGGGGCACAAGAATCATTTGAATCAGGGAGGTCGAAGTTTCAGTAAATGGAGATCATACCACTGCACTTCAGCCTGGGTGAGAGAGTGAGAGAACCTGTCACAAAGGAAAAAAAAAGAAAGAAAGAAAGAAATGACTTAATGTGCGAAAAGCATTCTCAGTGGTGCCTGGGAGGCAGTAAGGGCTGCCCAGGGGCTGGGGAAAAAAACAAGCTTCTCTCTTAGTGTAAATAAAATCAATCTCATTGAAATACATAGGGCATTTCTTAGGGTTGGCTCAAAAGCAACAAACATGAAAAAAAGCTCAACACAGCATCACTGATCATTAAAGAAATGTAAATCAAAACCGCAGTGAGATATCTCACACCAGTCTGAATGGTGATTATTAAAATGTCAAGAAACAGCAGATGCTGGTGGGATGGTGGAGAAATAGAAATACTTTTACACTATTGGTGGGAATGTAAGCTAGTTCAACCATTGTGGAAGATGGTGTGGCAATTCCTCAAAGATCTAGACCCAGAAATACTATTTGACCCAGCAATCTCATTACTGGGAGTATACCCAAAGGAATATAAACCATTCTATTACAAAGATACATGCATGTGTATGCTCATTGGAGCACTATTCATAATAGCAAAGACAGAATCAACCTAAATGCCCACCAATAATATACTGGGTAAAGAAAATGTGGTACACACACACACACACACGTGTGTGTGTGTGTGCATATCTATCTATCTATCTATCTATCTATCTATCTGTCTATCTATCTATCTATATATGCAGCTATAAAGAGGAATGAGATCATGTCCTTTGTAGGGACATGGATGGAGCTGGAAGCCATTATCCTCAGCAAACTTATACAAGAACAGAAAACCAAACACTGCATGTTCTCACTTATAAGTGGGAGCTGAACAATGAGAACACATGGACACAGGGAGGGGAAAAACACACACTGGGGCCTGTTGGCAGGTGAAGTGTGGGGAGGCAGAGTATCAGGAAAAATAGCTAATGCATGCTGGGCTTAATACCTAGAGGATAGGTTGATAGATGCAGCAAACCACCATGACACACATTTACCTATGTAACAACCTGCACTTCCTGCATGCACATGTACTCTGGAACTTAAAATAAAAATAAAAATAAAAGAATTGTTTCAGAAGGCTAAGACCATGAAGCCAAGGCTGCTCAACCTAACTAAAAACACGGAGCCTTAGAGAATGCACACGTTGTCCACTCAAATCCCTTCTTTCTGTCTTAATAATTTCAATAGTGCTGTATTTCTAGTGTATGGAACTGCGGTCGTTGTTCCCCAGCTGAACTACATTTTCCAGCATCCCTTGTGGGTAGGTGAAGTCACATGACTGCACTCTGGCAAATGGTGAGTCATCTCTATTTCTGAAGCTGAAAGATACTTTCATGATTTAACGAAAAATTGTCTTCCAGGATGAGGAAAACCACGGTAAGTCAGTCTTGAATTTGGGGAGAAACTGGTGTCAGGACCCAGCTGGTCTAATGGAGGAATCCTTTCCCTGTGTTTTTTGCATGCAAAAAATAACTGAGGAATAATCTAAATTTTTCTTGGGGATCCAGTTATCCAAAGAATTCCTGGGAGCTCTGTGAGAACCTTTACACATCCTCCCATCCTTGCTTTACTTGAACACCAAGAACATAAAGATACTTTTTGAAAATTTTAATTTCCCCCTCAATTTTTTTTCCTGATACATACATTTTCTTAAGTTAACCAAGTCCCCAAGTTTTCTCATTAAGTCTTCAAAAAACATGAGCTTTATCCTCTCAGGATAATTGCTAAAAATCAACAGTTCTTTCTGATATTTTCTTGCTGGAAGAATTTTTGCTTGAATTCCATAGGCATTCAGTTCCCTGAATGAATACATGATCTTTTCAGCTGCTTGGGAAAGATTCTCCTTCTTCTTTCCAGGATAAATTCACCTTCAATCTTTGCTGATCATTCATTATATTGATGGGGGGAGTACAATTTACTAAGACTTTATGTTTCTGCAGACATTTTGGAATCTGACTTTCAAATTTTGTGCGTGTTTTCTGACTTGTTCATTTTGGAGACTTTTCATACAATCTGTATACTGTTATTTTATCCACTTTCAGATAATTATATGTAGATTTCATTGCTTTTTCTTCGAGAGATTTTAAAGACTAATTTACCTTAACACGTAAATCAGTTTCATCAACATTCCTTCTGATTTCTAACAATTCTGCACCTACTAATGCATTTATCCTCAATGACAAGGGCTCACCATCCACCGCATCATCTCCAAGAATGGCAATCTGATCTGTCTTCAACAAGTATTTTCTAATATTGTTTGTGTTTGTTCATTAAATTCACTCACTATTTCTTTGCATCCATTGACTTCTTGGGAAATCAGGTTTATGCATCTATGAAAAGGGAAATTTTCATTTATACTATCTTTTATTGCCATATTAAGTGAGACTCTTAAATCTCATAGGTCTTTCCACTTTACTCATTGATTAATGTCATGTTGAAGTGTATTGTGATGGGGCCAGTGGATTTCAAATACCATCAAATTTTTTCCTCTCTAGTATTTCGAAACAATGACATTTCTTTTCATACATGCACAGATATAGTCCTGCTCATATTAACAGTTCTTCTTTAGGATTCAAATTCTAAAACCATCAGCAGTGAACCATGTAACTCTTTTCACCAAAAGCAAATTCTTGCTCTGAACCCATCAAGGTTTTCAGTACATGCTATTTTCATATAGCCCTTGATTTTTTTTCAGTTAAGTTCATTTAGATGGTCAGAAATGTCAGTTAGGCATGATTTGAAGGTAATAACTAACCCTGAAAAATTAGTGGCTTTGGTATAGTTTTCCAAAAATTTAGGCTGGGTGTAGTGGCTCACACCTGTAATCCCAGCACTTTGGGAGGCCTAGGTGAGAGGATTGCTTGAGCCTAGGAGTTCAAGACCAGCCTGGGCAGCATAGTGAGACCCCATCTCTAGTAAAGAGTAAAAAATTAGCTGGGCATCATAGTGCACACCTGCAGTCCCAGCTACGTGGGAGGATCACTTGGACACAGAAATTCAAGACCATAGTGAGCTGTGAGAGCACCACTGCACTCCAGCTTGGGCAACAGAGTGAGACTGTTAAAAGGTAGGTAGGTAGGTAGGAAGGAAGGAAAGGAAGGAATGAAGGAAGGAAGAAGGAAGGAAGGAAGGAAGGAAGGAAGGAAGGAAGGAAGGAAGGAAGGAAGGAAAGGAAGGGAGAAAGGGAAGGAAATTTGATTCTTTTCACCCATAAACTTGTGATGAGACACCAGTTTTGGAAAGCTGCCCTGCTTTGGTAGAAATAGCAGATGGCAAGATTCTGATATTATTTTCTACTATGAAGTTCAAAACAGTCAGAAGTGGGCAGCTTGGTTTTTCTGAAATTTATCATTCTGACAACCGACTCAGACCTAGAGGAGATTTTTTAATGCCATCTGACAGAACTAAAACACATCTTCTTAGAGAACCGTGCAAAAGTGGCAGCTGTCCTGTTTGCTTGGCTTCATTGATCCAAACTACAGGGTTGACAGTTTTCCTTCAAATGGATAAAGTGAGGGATTCTGCAGTTATATGAAGCATTTGAGTCAAGGTGATACTTGTCTCTCGAATCCACAGATGCCACTTTTTGCCTTTGAGGACTTGCTAAAGAGTTCAGACTTTTCCTACTGTATGTTTTCTGTGCAGAAGTCATGTTTTGTGGTGAGGACCATGGATTTTATTTCATTTCATAACTTTTCTATGCAAATGGGACCTTGAGGCTGCAGAGAAAAAAAAATTGGGGTGCACAAATCCAAATGGAAATAGGCTCATTAGTTTAGCTAAGGAGGACACTTGTGTTATCTTGTGATTCTAATGACATTTAAGCTTTAATCACATTTTCATGCAAAAGGAAAAATATGTATATCACATATGTGTGTGTGTGTGTGTGTGTGTATCTCCTGTAAAAATAAAAACAATATATCGTATTAAGGAGGCCTTGCAGCTGTTGGCCTTATAGCTTCAGAAATTTTATTTTTTTCAATATATTATTCTTAGGTCTGTAGTATGAAAGCTCTTTTAAAATAAGCTGTACAACAATTTCACAAAATATTCAGAATAAAAAAGAGGGAGTGTCGGATATTAATTGTCACTAAATTTAATGATTAAAATACTAAAAATTTTACAAAGGGGTGACCACACTAAAATTCATATATCCCCAAAGATCTCTTAAAAAATAGATTTTTCAGGCTGGGTGCAGTGGCTTATGTCTGTAATCCCAGCACTTTGGGAGGCCAAGATGGAAGAATCACTTGAGGCCAGCAGGTGGAGACCAGCCTGGGTAACAAAGCAAGACCCCATCTCTATAAAAATATTGTAAAAAACTTAGCTGGATTTTTTTGTAAATTTGTAAATTTTTTGTAAATTTGTAAATTTGTAAAAATTAGGTGTGTGCCGGTAGTTCTAGCTACTTGGAAGGTTGAGGCAGGAAGATCACTTGAGCCCAGGAGGTCAAGGCTGCTGTGAGCTATGATTGTGCCACTGCACTCCAGCCTGAGGAACAGAGTGAGACCTTGTCTCTAAAAGAGAAAAAAATAGGTATTTTGAACATTACAAAAGCCTACGATCTTTTTAAAATTGATTACTTTTATTAAATTCTTCTCCATTTAATGTGATTTTAGAAGTAATCCTTTTATATCTGGAAAATGAAGAATAATTTATTGTTTCACCCAGAAAATGATAAAGCAGTCTATCAAAATATAGCATTTTAGAAAGCTAATGAAGTAAATAATGTTCTAATTAGGAAGACCTACTGCCAGTAGGAGTAATAGATAATAACAATGCTATTTGCTATTCCTTTTACGTTAGTAGGAAAATAAGAGAAAAATAAGCTATTAAAATTATTTATGTATTTATTTATTTATATATTTTTGAGATGGAGTCTCACTCTGTCACCCACTCTGGAATAGAGTGGCACAACCTCGGCTCACTACAACCTCTGCCTCCCAGGTTCAAGCTGATAATTTGTCATACTCCGGTTTGAATTTTTGTTTCTGGACTAAACCAAGGGTCGGGATGCTTATTCTGGTGGCCGAAAAACAATATGCAGATGAACTAGGAGAGGAGGAAGTTTATTTCTGTAACCAGTTATAGGGAGAAAGCCTGGACATTATTGCCAGACCAACTCAAAATTACAAAGTTCTCTAGAGCTTCTATACCTTCTAAGTTGTATGTCTACGTGTAAGTGTGCATTCATCTAAAAACAGTATTTAATTCCTTCTAATATATAACTAAGGTCTGAGTCCTGAAGACCTTCCTCTGGAGCCTCAGTAAACTTATTTAACCTAAATGGGTCCAGGTGGCCAGACACTGTGGCTCATGCCTGTAGTCCCAGCACTTTGGGAAGCTGAGGCAGGCAGATCACCTGAGATCAGGAATTCCAGACCAACCTGGCCAACATGGTGAAACCTTGTCTCTACTAAAAAATACAAAAATTAGCCGTGTGTGGTGGCATGTGCCTGTAGTCACAGCTACTTGGGAGGCTGAGATAGGAGAATTGCTTGAACCTGGGAGGCAGAGGTTGCAGTGAGCTAAGATCATGCCACTACATTCCAGCCTGGGCAAGACAGAGCGAGACTCTGTCTCAAAACAAAACAAAAAAAGAGGGCAAAGGAATTCTGTGACCAACATGTTTCACAATTTCTGCTTGATTTTATAAATGATGGCACTTTCCCCCTGAAATCTCTGCAATTTAATCAATCTCCCTCCCTGTCTGACTGCCTCAATCCTTTTCTATCTCTGCCAACTCAAAATGGTTGAAGCAATAAAGACAACATCTGTAACAAGATGCACTTAAATTCAGGACCTCTGGGCTGGGTAAATTTGAGGGCTTAACAATGTCCTCCAGTAGCCAGGTTCTCTGTGTCTTGCAGTCCTGTGTTTCATATGTCATCAGCCCATTTCACTCATGGAAGAAGCTGCTGTACCTCCAGCCATCACAGCCTCATACACTAATATCCGGACACCCAATTAAGATCATTTCCTCTCAGATTTTCTCTTTTAAAAGCAAAGACATTCTTTCAGGTATCACCCCCAATTCCTCATCCCTGATTTACACACAGCTCCTAACTAAAAGTAATCAGGTGCAGGCCAGCCATGGTAGCTCATGCCTGTAATTCCACTTTGGGAGGCTGAGTCAGGAGGATCACCTAAGGTCAGGAGTTCAAGACCAACCTGGCCAATGTGGTAAGACCTCATCTCTACTAAAAATACAAAATTAGCCAGGCATAGTGGTGGGTGCCTATAATCCCAGCTACTTGGAAGGCTGAGGCAGGAGAGTTGCTTCAACCCAGGAGGTGGAGGTTGCAGTGAGCCAAGATCATGCCATTTCACATTTCATTCCAGCCTGGTCAACAAAGTGAGACTCCCTCTCAAATAAATAAATAAATAAATAATGCGATCAGGTGAGAAAGCATGACGGAACCCTGGGAAAATATACAGGATCCACCAACAATAAGGAAAAATGATGGTTGACTGGGTAGCCAGTAGCATGTGCTGCAAATTATTTGCTTGTTTTTGTGTGAAGTTGTTTGCCAATTTAGTTCTTTATATATTACCATGTTAATCATTACCAAAATATAAAATATTGAGATGTAATTGCAATTGTGACCCACACACATACATATAGATGTATGTTCTGTGTATCGCAAATGTGTTCTCTCAGTCTGTACTTGTCTTCAATTCTTAGAACCTTTGTCACAATCATTTTGTGCAATCCAATAGCTTGGCACAAACATTTGTTTTTGATTTTTGTTGTTGTTGTTGTTTGAGAGAGAGTCTTGCTCTGTCACCCAGGCTGGAGTGCTGATCACGGCTCACTGGAGCCTTGAACTCCCAGGCTCAAGCAATTCTCCCACTTTAGCCTCCTGAGTAGCTGGCACTACAGGCATCTGCCAACACTCCCAGCTAAGTTTCTGTTTTAAATTTTTTTGTAAAAATGAGGGGTATCTCACTAGATTGGCCAGGCTGGTCTTGGATTCCTGAGCTCAGGCAAGCCTCCCACTTTAGCCTCTTGAGTAGCTGGGACAACAGGCATGTGCCAACACTTTATGCTAATTTTTTAAATTTGTTGTAAAGAAGGAGGGATCTCACTATATTGGCCAGGCTGTTCTGGAACTCCTGAGCTCATGTGATTCTCTTGCCTTTACCTCCCAAAGTGCTGAGATGGCAGGCATGAACCACCATCCCCAGCTGCCTGCTGGGTTTCAATCCTTCCTTTCCCAGTACACAGGTAACTTCAAAATGGTCTTGTAACTAACTCTCCAATAAAATTGTCCCAGGCATATAAATGTCTTGACATCTTTTTCAAATGCCCCCCTAGGAAAATTGGCACTCACCTATTCCCGGCAACAGGGAGGAGAGAAAGGTTTACTCCGAATGCACCCATGACAAAGCTGACCTGCTGCCAAGCTCTCCATGGCTTCCTGGAGACCAACACACACAGGAACAGAAGCCCGGCAACCCCCAGGGGAAGATGCCTCCTCCGGGTTTAAAAATGGAGCTACGCTTTTGCCTGGGGATCATGAGCATTGCCTTGTAACTTAGTGCCTTATACTCTGCATTCAGAGCACCAATTCTCAGTGGAACGGGAGAAACAGGCAGGTGAGGAGGGATGGGGTGATTTATGGGGCAGAGAATGGTGCAACACCTACACTTGTTTGTGTTGGGAGACCGAGGCCTCCTGCATTCCCTAAACATGCTGTTTAAACATCCCTGCAATTGGGCCAACATCTCTTTCTGGCTGTTTCAACCCTTTTCTCTCTCTGCCAAATCCATGCCCCAACTTCTCCAGCCTTCCTGGCTCCAGCTACCCCTCCCCAACACCCTCAAATCTCAGAAATGCAAGCAGTGACTCTCAAGCCTGGCTGTGCCTTAGGAACTCCTGGAGGTCTGGTTCACATAGCGGGGTCGGGGGGAGTCCCAAGACACAGGGTTCTGATTTCAGAGTTCAGATGCCAGGTGATGCTGATGCTGCCGGACCAGGACTGAGCCTGCACATCTCACCCCGAATTCAAAATCAAAAGATGGGGTGAGGGTTCTCAGCAAAACGCAGCCTGAGACTCTATTTTGGAGACCCCTGTTCCAGAGAGAAGAGCAGTGCTCCTGACACTTGGTGGGTGGGGCCCATGTACGCGGCTCAACACCCTGCAGTGCACAGGAGGCTCGCCACAGAGAGTCATTCAACTTAATAGTAGTAAAGTTGAGAAAGATTCTATCTATTGCCTACTTATGTATCTATCCATCTATCCATCCATTCATCTATCATCATCATCTATCTATTACCTATGTATCATGTATCTATTATCTGTCCATCCATCTAGCCATCCATCATCCATCTATCATCATTATTTATTATTATGTGTCATTTATCTAGTATCTAACTGTCTTCCTATCTTCCTTCTCCTCCTCCTCCTCCTTTTCTTCTTCATCTTCTTCTATCAACTATCTGTCTGTCTGCTTGCCTGTCTGTCTTTCTGCCTCTCAATCTAATCTATCCTGATCATTTATTTGTCCATTGTCTACCTATAATCTATCTAACATCAATCTATATATCTATTCATCCATCCATCTATCATTTATCTATTATCTGTCATTTATCTATCTATATCTATTATGGCTTTCTGCCTGTTTACCTATCATCATCATCATCACATTTATCTATTATCTATGTATTCATCATCATCATCATTTATCTATTATCTATTATCAACATTTATCTATTATTTATCTGTTTCTCTAATCTATCAATCCTCACTTATCTCTATCATCTATCTGTCATCCATCTATATTTATCATTGTTTTTCTACCATCTACTTATTATCTGTTTATTTATATCTATCATTATCTTCCTATCATCTATTGATTATCTATCTATCATCTGTTTTCTATTATCTATCATCCATCTCTCTACATCTAACCATGGCAGTGGCTGTCACTTGGGTGATTTTGATGCCAGAGAACACATGGCAATGTGTGCAGTCCCTTGTGCTTGTTAGGATTAGGTGGGGTGCAGTACTGCATGTAGCAGGTGGAGCCTGGGGGATGCTGCCAAACAAGGCACAGTGCACAGGATGGCACCACAGTAATTATCTAGCCCCAAATATCATTGAAGAGTCTGAGAAAGCCTGCTATAGGCTAAAGAAGCCACCAGTGTAATTTGAAGTTTTCCACAGCCTTGCTAAAGCACAGGAAAGCTCTGTTTACTTTGTTTTCTTAATTTAGGGAGTGCATTAAAAACATCACAAGGAAATAGAAGCCCAAGTTTTTGCTCTGTTGGGGGACTCTTGGTGATGTCGTCACCATTGTGTGGGGGGTGCTCCAGGTATCAGGTGGGTGGAGCCCTGGGACACTGCTCAACACGCTGCAGTGCACAGGATGATGCCACCACAAAGACCTCAAGCCCTTAAGGACTGGGACTCCAAAATGAAGATGGGTTTTACCCAACTTCTGCTCTGGATAAGATGCCCAGGGGTGGGTGATGTGTGTTAAGGAGATCAGAGGCTTCTGTTATGCATGGGGAGAAAAATGTGTTCACCAGGCCGGGGAGATAAGAGCTGCCTAGAAGGAGGCAGGAGGCAGGCCCCTGCCTGTCTACCCTGCCAGTGAGCTGCTCGACAGCTGACAGAATCTATCCTGAGGCTGCCAGGGTGGGGTTGTGTTCATTGGGTTCATTGTGACAACTGTCACTGTACTTTGGGAATACCTGGAAACACAAGGTGAAGATGCCATGGGAAGGTTGAGGAAGGGGCAGCATTTCCATGTCTTTCCTTAGGGCCTGGCAGTGGCTCTGCTTGGTGCAGTCCCAAGTTGCTTCCACTCAGAAGGAGCTCTCTTGCTACAGAGCAGGGTTTCTCAATGGGGATGATTTTACCCTCAGGGGTCATTGGGCAAGGTCTGGAGATCTTTCTAGTTGTGACAACTGGGAGGGGATGGGTGCTACTGGACCCTGGTGGGTGGAGTCCAGGGACGCTGCTCAACACCCTAGAGTGCACACGACAGCCCCACCAAAGAGAGTGACCTACAGTCAGTCTATCGTCTATCTATCATATCTATCTCTCTATCATCCTGTATATCACCTACCATCTCCATCTATCTCACATGTATTTATATCAATCTATTATCTCTGTTTATCATCTATCTTCCTATCATCTATTTACTTATTCTACCTATCTACTATTTATCATCTGTCTCCATCTATGTATCTGTATATCTACCACCTATCTATATCTCCATCCTATCTATCATTTATCTGTCCATCCATCCTATCTCATCTATCATCTACTTATGTATCGTCTATCATGTATCTACTGATCCACTTATTTATCTACCATTTGTCTATTCATTTATCATCTACCTAAACAGTGGCTCACAGCCTAAGAATAATTCTGCCCCTGCTCCTACCAGGGAACACTGTCCAATGTTTGAGGTCAGTTTCAATTGTCACTACTGGAAAGTGTGCCAATGGCACCTGGCAGATGGAGCCCAGGGACACTGCTCAACACCCTACAGTGCACAGGACAGGCCTACCACAGAGAATCCAGCCCTGAATGTCACAAACGCCTTGGTGAAAAACTCCAGTAGTAATTTCCATCTAACCTTGGGAAAGGGATCAGGTTGACAATCACATTCTGAACAGTACAGGAAGCAGGAGTGTCTGAGTCATCTGTAAATACACTTTTGTTAGAACACTCGTAAGACCCTTTCCCATAGAAGGATCCTCCCTTATCCAGAGCAAGAGTACAGCACTCCACGGTTTCCCTGCTGGAGCAATGAGAAGCCAATGCAGGCCTCATGGAATGAGTTGGCAGCACGAGGCTGTGCAGACATCTGGCGACTATTGGAGACAACAAGGAGAAAGCACAGAAGCTGGAAAGTCTCCCCTTCCTTGCACAAGAACTGAGACTTCCTTGGAGGGGCCAGCTTCATCCTGGCATTTCTCTTCTTTGGGGCTGGCATCCAGAGGATAGACAACTGAGGTAGTACTGGCAAAGGGGGCTCTTAGGGGCACTTCTTGGTTCCTAAGGATTTCCCCAATGCCTCAGAGGCTGGACAGATTTAAAAGTGGACCTCCCGTGGAAAATGATAGAGATTTCTCAAAGAACTAAAATTTTATCTACCAGTTGATCTAACAATTCCACTTCTGGGTATTCACCTAAAGGAAAACAAGTCATTATATCAAAAAGACACCTGTACTCATATGATTATTACAGCACCGTACACAATAGCAAAGATGTATCAACCCAGGTGCTCATCAACAGGTGATTGGATACAGAAAATGTGATTTATGTGTAGAATGGAATAGTATTCAGTCATGCAAAAGGATGAAATTCTATCTTTTGCAGCAACATGGATAAAACTGGAGGCCATTATCTTAAGTCAGATAACTGAGAAATAATGTCAATTACCACATATTCTCACTCATAAGTGGGACCTAAATAATACGTCCATGTGGACATAGAGAGTGGATTAATAGACACTGGAGATACAGAAGGGTGAGAGAGTGGGAGGATGGTGGAAAATGAGAAATTACTTAATAGGTACCATGTACAGGCGAGAATGAACAAACAACTCTTTGTGAATGAGCAAATGAGGAAATGAATGAACTAGTGAATCAACGTTTGCACCAAGGAGGGAATGAATGCATGAGTTGAAGGCATGAATGAGCCAATGCATGAATGAATGAATTTAGAGATACATGCATGAATGGAGGAGTGACTGTGGAAAAAATAGGTGAACGTATGCATGCATGAATGAAGGCATGAATCCATGAATGAGTGAATGAATGAGTTGAATGCATGAATGACTGAATGAACAAGGGAATTCATGCATGACCGAGTGAGAACATGATTGAACAAGTGAATTCATGCATGCATAGTGCATGAATCAGTGAAAGGTGAATTCATGTATGCATGAGTGAGTAAACAAGTAAATTAATGCCTGCATGAGTGCATGAATGAGTGAACAAGTGAATTCATAAGTGATTGAGTGCATGAATGAGTGAACAAGTGAATTCATAAGTGATTGAGTGCATGAATGACTTAAGTGATGCTTACACTGGAAGCCCAGACTTCACCACAACTCAGTATCTAACTATGTGACAAAATTGCACTTGTACCCCATAAATTTACACAAATAAAATAAATCAATAAAATTAGATATGTAAACCTGTTTAATACAAACGAACGCAGAAAAACCTATGTTGTAATAACATATAAAAGATAAATAAAGGTGCTTTCTTCATGCTTAATATGCCCCGCAGATATCTTACAAAGCCCCAGTAGTCATGAGTTAAATTCTTGCATGTAGCCTGCTGGAGGTCAGAGATAGCCTCCACTGTTTATTTACAGCTCTGGGCCCATCTATGAAGTAGACCTAAAAACACCACCGATACCTGTCCCCAAGGCTGAGCTGATGCAGGAACAGACCTCAGCAGAGTGCCTGGTATCCACAGACCATCGATCATCCTAGGTATTAATCTAGATCAGGAAGGCCTGGCTGTAGCTTCCATTGATCACTATTGACACCTCTGGGAAGAAACTGGGTTCCTTTGCTGTCTCTTTTGGATTCTTTTTCTCCAAGAAAGTTCACTCATTCAACTCATACACTCATACATGCATGCATTCACACATTCATTCACTCATTCAACTCATACATGCATGCATTCACACATTCACTTATTCACTTAACTCATGTACTCATACATGCTTGCATTCACATAATCACTCATTCAACTCATGTATTCATACATGCTTGCATTCACACATTCATTGATTCATTTAACTCGCACATGCATGCATTCATACTTTCACTTAATTCATTCATGCATCCATTAACTTGTTCATGCATTCAATTCATTCATTCATTTATACATAATACATTAATTCATGAAATGTATGCAGTCTTCACTCATTCACTCGTGTGTGCATTAACACACATGCTAGTTTGTTCAGCTCATCCATGTACTCATACATATTTAGTCACTCATTCATTCACCCAATATTCACTTGTCATGTATTCTGTTCATTCACTCACACACACATTCATTCATTCCGTATAAATGCATGACTTCACATGCTCATTCAATCCTGCATGCATGAATTCACTCACTCACTCATGCAGGCATGAATTCACTTGTTCACTCACTCATTCATGCGCTCACTCATGCATGTATGAATTCGCTTATTTACTCATTCATACACATGCAGGCATGAACTCACTTGTTCACTCATTCATGCACTCAAGCATACATGAATTTACTTGCTCACTCACTCATACATGCACTCATGCATACGTGAATTCACCTGTTCACTTATACACGTACTTATACATGCATGAATTCACCTCTTAAGTCATTCATGCACTCAATCACTCATGAATTCACTTGTGCACTCATTCATGCACTCATTCATGCAAGCATTAATTTACTTGTTCACTCACTCATGCATAAATGAATTCACCTTTCACTAATTCATGCACTATGCATGCATGAATTCACTTGTTCACTCATTCATGTTCTCACACGGCCATGCATGAATTTACTTGTTCATTCAATCATTCATGCATTCAACTCATTCATTCACTCATTCATGGATTCATGCCTTCATTCATGCATGCATGCATTCACCTATTTTTTCCACACAGTCACTCCTCCATTCATGCATGTATCTCTAAATTCATTCAACAGCTGAGGCCTGAACACTCATTTTTTCTCTCTTTCGTGCATTCATTCATTCATTCATGCGTGCAAGTATGCTCACGTGCATTTTTCATGCATTCAACAAGATAGTGTATGAGCCCTGCCTTCTCCTCTGGGAGACTTCCAGAGCAGCCTCCACTCGGGCTGCGCGCTGGCCTTGGGCCCAGGGCCTTAAGTCATCGCAAACATTTACTTTGGGGCCAGCCGATTAAAGGTTAAATGTCCAAACCTAGAAACTGCCAACTGCCAAGGGGGCCGCGGCGGGCGAGGGGCGGGGCGCGGGCGTGGAGCGCAGCCACTGGCGGTTCCTGGGTCTCTCTCTCCCCGGCAGCTGGGGCTGGGCACCAGCAGGCGCTCGGGCTTGCGGGCAGGGGCTGCAGGGCTGAGGAGCTGACCCGCGCCTACGGGGGCTGGGCGCAGGCGAGGCCGGGATTCCGGACAGAGGCCAATCGCTACCGTCCAGGCCCCCAGCGCCGGCTTTGGGCAGAGGCAGCCAGGGCGCCGGAAGAGGTGCAGGGGCTGCAGCGGGGTGCAGGGGATCCTATGCAGTGGAGGAGGCCTGGGCGCGGCTGGGGGCCAGGGCGCGCTGAGGCTGCCCGAATGCCTACGAGGTTTAGGGGTGGGTGGCGTACACCCGGGCGCGGACGGAACCCAGAGGCAGAGGCTGGGGGCTGGGGGAGGAGCGCCGGCCTTGGAGTGCAGAGGAGGGGCGAGAGGCGCTGGGAGCTGGGGGTCAGAGAGAGGTTGCCCAAAAGCAAAGGCGGGGAGGGGTGCGGGGCGCAGGGATAGGCTAGCGGCGCTTGCGGGTGGGACCCAAGTAGCTGGGATGACAGGCACTTGCTACCACGCCTGGCTAATTTTTTTTATATTTTTAGTAGAGACAGGGTTTCACTATGTCGGCCAAGCTGGTCTCGAACTCCTGACCTCAAATGATCCACCCGCCTCGTCCTCCTAAAGTGCTGGGATTACAGGCATGAGCCACCACACACAGCCTGAATAAAGTTTTGACAGCATTACTGATTACTGTTCTGAGTGACATTTATTGTTTTATATTTTTTTCTTCCCAGAGAATTATTATGTCCATATGAAAACAATTATTAAAGCATACAAAATTACAGCTAGACAGGTGGAATAAATTATGGTGTTCTAAAGCCCTGTAGAATGATGATAGTTTCAAATAGTTGGAAGGAGGATATTAAGTGTTCCCTACACAAAGAAATGATGGGCATAGTAGCTCACACCTGTAATCGCAGCACTTTGGAAGGCCAAGGCAGGTGGATCACCTGAGGTCAGGAGTTCGAGACCAGCCTGGCCAACACTGCAAAACCCTGTCTCTACTAAAAATACAAAAATTAGCCTGCTGTGGTGGCACATGCCTGTAATCCCAGCTACCTGGTAGGCTGAGGCAGGAGAATTGCTCGAACCCTGGATGTGGAGGTTGCAGTGAGCCAAGATCATGCCATTGCACTGCAGCCTGTATGAGAGCGTGAGACAAGAAAGAAAGAAAGACAGAGAGAGAGAGAGAGACCAAAAGAGAGAAAGTGAGAGAGACAGAAAAAGAGAGAGAGAATGAAAGGAGAGAGAGAGAGAGAATGGAAGGAAGGAAGGAAGGAAGGAAGGAAGGAAGGAAGGGCTGTTTGACATGATGGATGTGCTATCAATCATCTCATTATAGATTATATGGATCTGATCATTAATTATACATTGATCATTATACGCTATAAGGATCTGATAATTATACACTATATGCATAGAAACATCACTATGTATCCCGTGAATATGGGCAATTTTTCTCAATTAAAAAAGAATAAAATAATGCCGGGTGTGGTGGCTCACGCCTGTAATCCCAGCACTTTTGGGAGGCCAGGCGGATCACGAGGTCAGGAGTTCGAGATCAGCCTGACCAACACGGTGAAACCCCGTCTCTACTAAAAAATGTATATATATATACAAAAAAAGTAGCCGGGCGTGGTTGTGCTTGCCTGTAATCCCAGCTACTGAGGAGGCTGAGGCAGGAGAATCGCTTGAACCCGAGAGGTGAAGGTTGCAGTGAGCCGAGATCGCACCACTGCACAGTGGTGGCAGAGTGAGACTCTGTCTCAAAAAATAAAAATTAAAAAAAAGAATAAAATAAAAATTTTAAAAAGCACAGAATTTGTATAACTCATTCTGACAAATAAAAGTCACTTATTCTTTTTTTAATCTAACAAATGGATACGAGGTCTTGCTATGTTGCCCAGGTTGGTCTCAAACTCCTGGGCTCAAGTGATTCTCCCACCTCAGCCTCCCAGAGTGCTGGGATTACAGGCGTGAGCCACTGCGTAAGGCCCAAAAGTCACATTATTTTTTTTAACACGGAGTCTTGCTCTGTTGCCCAAGCTGCAGTGTAGTGGCCCTATCCGGCTCACTGCAAGCTCCGCCTCCTAGGCTCAAGTGATTCTCCTGCCTCAGCCTCCCAAGTAGCTGGGATTACATGCACCCCCCATCACGCCAGGCTAATTTTTGTATTTTTAATTATAGACAGGCTTTCACCATGTTGGCCAGGCTGGTCTCAAACTCCTGACCTCAGGCGATCCTCCCGCTTTGGCCTCCCAAAGTGCTGTGGTTACAGGCGTGAGCCACTGCGTATGGCCTAAAAGTCACCTATTTTTAAACAAAAAACAAAAGAACAATGTGACCAAAGAGAACAGCAGTAAATGACACGGAACTCACTCTACTGTTTTCACAAACCCTCCATGCGTCGCATCTCACAGGATCCCCAGAAGCTGGTGGTCCCAGATGAATTTGTAAGCTTCCTTCCCGCCAATGCTTCGTTCAAGTGCACGCCAGGGCAAGCCCATTGAGAAGCCGAATCGCTTCTGCCACTTCCCCTCTAAGCGCTGTTGAAACTTGGCAGCAACGTGACATTGGGGACCCCTTCCCACTGTGCAGGCGCTGACGTGATTCACAGGGTCCGGCAGATTCGCACTCAACCCATCTCTGGGCTGTTGTGGGCCCTGTGTGATTGACAGCGGGGTGACTTCAGCTAGACTCAGCCAATAGGGAGCAGGTGCAGGGGCTAGGGGGCGGAGAGAGAAGGCCCTATGTAATTGACATCTTCCCGGCTCTGATTGACATCACCTGGCTGGGTGACTGCAGCAGGATCAGCCAATGGGGAGCAGGTGCAGGGGCTAGGGGGTGGGAAGAGAGAAGAGAGAGAGAAGGCCCTGTGTGATTGACATCTGCCTGGCTTTTATTGACATGACCTGGTTGGGTGACTTCAGCAGTGCTCAGCCAATGGGGAGCAGGTGCAGGCGCTATGGGGCGGGAAGAGAGAGAGAGAGAGGGCCGTGTGTAATTGACATCTGCCTGGCTCGGATTGACATCACCTGGCTGGGTGACTTCATCAGGGCTCGGCCAATGGGGAGCAGGTGCAGGGGCTAGCGGGTGGGAAGAGAGAAGGCCCTGTGTAATTGACATCTGCCTAGATTTGATTGACATCACCCTCGCTGGGTGACTTCAGCAGGGCTCAGCCAATGGGGAGCAGATGGAGGGACTAGGGGGCGGGAAGAGAAGGCCCTGTGTAATTGACATCTGCCTGGCTCTGATTGACATCACCAGGCTGGGTGACTTCAGCAGGGCTCAGCCAATGGGGAGCAGGTGCAGGCTCCAGGTGGCGGGAAGAGAGAGAAGGCCCTGAGTAACTGACATCGGCCTGTATCTGATTGACATCACCTGGCTGGCTGACTTCAGCCAATGGGGAGCAGGTGCAGGCACTAGGGGGCGGGAAGAGAGAGAGAGAAAAGGCCCTGTGTAATTGACATCTGCCTGGCTCTGCTTGACATCACCCTGGCTGGGTGACTTCAGCAGGGCTCAGACAATGGTGAGCAGGTGCAGGGGCTAGGGGGCGGGAAGAGAGAGAAGGCAAAGAATGGATTCCTTCTCCTCTACCTTTACCCCTGGGCGTCAGGACTTGATAGAACAGCCCCTCCCTTGTTCCTTGAGGTCTGGGATTTGCATCAGCCTTCCTGGCGTTTTCTTCTTACTTGACCCGACCCCCTTCTCAGTGACCCCCCTTTTATCCAAGGCTCTGACGCCACAGAGCAAGGAGTCAATTTGCCGCCTGCACACTGACCTATGTAGGCAGATTTTATTATTATTATATTATTATATTTTTATTGTTATTATTATTATATTTATATTTCATTTTACTTTATTTTACTCTTTTATCTTATTTTATTTTATTTTAGAGACAGAGCCTCACTGTCTTGCCCAGGCTGGAGTGCAATGGTGCAATCTCAGCTCACTGCAACCCCCACCTGCCGGGTTCAAGCGATTCTCCTGACTCAGCGTCCTGAGTAGCGGGGATTACAGGCATGAGCCACCAACCCTGACTAATTCTTGTATTTCTTAGTAGAGATGGGGTTTCTCCATGTTGGCCAGGCTGGTCTCGAACTCCTGACCTCAAGCGATGCGCCCGCCTCAGCCTCCCAAAGTGCTAGGATTACAGGCTTAAGTGTCATTTTTTAAGACGACTCCTTGTTCAAAGAAGTCTGCTGAGCAGTGAGTTTGTGCTAAAACAGCTTGCGAAGCTCCGAGAAGAGAATGTTTGCACTCCTGAACTCGTGTTGGGTCACACGCCGCTGTTGGGAAGAAAATGGCACCTGCCGCTCAGACCCATCGAGGCCGGACAGGGGTCAGCAAGGTCAGCCCCAGGCGGCTTCCCGTCTGTAAATGGAGTCTCGTGGTGCCCGAGATCGAGGGTGACGAGGGCCAGATTCTCGGAGATCGTGCATCGGCTCCTGGGAGGTAGGAAGATCTCTAGTGCCGTCCAGGTGCACACTGGGTGTGAGCACTAACCAGCGAGCCCCCTGGCCTGCAGAGACGGCCTTTCCTCCACCCTCAGGTCACCTGTGAGGAATGCACCTGTGGCCCGAGAAGCCAAGATGTCCCAGAGCACAGGGCTCTCTCGGGGCAGGTTGTGCTTTTTCACACCTCCGACGCTGCCCTGCTGTTCTCTCCGCTACCGCATCCACCCAGGGCTGAACGCATCAGGCTCCTTGCCACCAGGCCCCACCTGGGACCACACGGAGAGGGTCTGCCTGTGCCCCCTCCCCTCACACACACAAATCAGCATGTGCCTATACACATACGCCCATGCATATAGATGCACACACATATGGATGCACACGCACACACATATAGACGCACACATACAGACACACATATACACACACATATGCAAATGCTCACATTCACATACACAAACACATACACACAAATGCATACAGACACTAACAGGCATACACATTCATACATATCCATATGTACACACACAAATGCACACAGGCACATATGCACAAACACATACACACAAATGCAGACACTAATAGACATGCATGCTCATACATATCCATATCTACACATACAAATGTGCACATGCATATATGCATACATAGACAACTGCAAACACACTAGCATGCATATATGCATATATGCATACACACACGCAACACACACATGCACACCCAAAAATATACATGCACAAGCACATTCACACAAATGCATACAGACTGTAGCAGGCAAACACGCTCATACATATCCATATCTACACACACAAATGCACAGATGCACATATGCACAAATACATACAGAAACAACTGCATACACACTAGCATGCATATACACACACACACCCAATTATACACATACACAAACACATACACACAAATGCACAGATACTAACAGGCATACACACTGATACATATCCATATCTACACACACATATGCACACATGCACATATGCACAGGTGCATACACAACTGCACACACACTAGCATGCATATACACACACATGCACTCACACGCACACATGCACAGCCAAATAGACACATGCACAAACTCATGTACAAATACATAATACACATACACACAGAGACACAAATACACAAATATAAACACACATTCACATGCATACACAAACAGGCAAACACACACACAGACAGCCATACATATGCAAACACACATCCACAAGACACATGCATATGTACAGACACAAACATAACCACAAACACAGATAACGTACAAACACATACACACACAGACACACGCAGAAACACACACGCATACACACATTCATGAAGCTCTCCACCTCTACTAGCCAGACAACTATATGGACACACATACACATTCCTTAGTCAAGAAAAATAGACCGGGCGCAGTGGCTCACGCCTGTAATCCCAGCACTTTGGGAGGCCGTGGTGGGCGGATCACGAGGTCAGGAGATGGAGACTATCTTGGCTAACACGGTGAAACCCCGTCTCTACTAAAAATGCAAAAAATTAGCCAGGCGTGGTGGCAGGCGCCTGTAGTCCCAGCTACTCGGGCGGGAGGCTGAGGCAGGAGAATGGTGTGAACCCGGGAGGTGGAGGTTGCAGTGAGCGGAGATCGTGCCATTGCACTCCAGCCTGGGCGACAGAGTGAGACTCCGTCTCAAAAAAAAAAAAAAAAAAGAAAAGAAAAATAGAAAAACACACCTTTAGAAACTAAGTATCACCTGCAAACTGCAAACAAACAAACAAACAAAACTGTGCTAGGGCTTGGATACCACAACTGACAACCTAAATTATTGAGGTAGCAAACGGCCTAGAAGAGGTAGACATTTCCGGCTCTGAAATCAGGACCCGGCGATGAGAGACACCGCCTGCGTTGTTTTTACAGTTTTATTAGCCACATCCCTCAGGGAATCTCACGGCAGGTCTCAGGAGCTCTCTCTAATCTTGTTAACCTTCTGCACCTCTCCTCCCAGAGTACAAACTAATCTTTCTTAATGCAAGAGGACAGGGCAGCTTTGGAAAGGCCGTCACCAGACAGCCAGCATTCTCCGTCCTCAGAACTGGACTTTGGAGAGCTTTGGTGTATGGAAACCGGCTCCCCTGGGGGGTGAAACATTGAAACCCTGACAGACGGTATCACTGAGCTGAGAGCTTATGTTTCTAGAAAAGGCAACAGATGCAGTGTCTGATGATGAAGCTTAATTTGGAATGTGCTGAGCAGGAATTATTTAAACCAATCCCTTGATGAATTTGTCTTTAAGGAATAAGTCCTTTCTCTCGTGAGTCACTCAGGCTCCTGGACACCTGCCTGCCAGCCCTCACTGAATCTCTCCAGAGGCTCTTCATGTCTGCTGCCTGATAATTTTCTCCAGGGTGTACAAAAGCAAAGGAGAGCCCTCCCCTCCCAGACTGCTGGAGGGACGTGGGGACTTATCGCATGGCTGACGCTCTCAGGTTCTAGCCAGACTTAATGTCCTAAAATGCACCCAAGACAGGCAGGCCTGGGTCCAGACGGCCAGGGGAGGGCTGCCCGGGCTTGTCTGCAGAGCCTGGAAAGGGAGGAGGAGGTGAACAGAGGAAGGAGGAAGGGTGATGGGGCCTGCAGGGTGTGATATGACCTGAGTTATCACCTCCCTTTGTGCTGCTGTTGTTTCTTACTGTGGGAAATGCACATTACACACAGTTTGCCATTTTAAGGAAGAGACGGTTTAGTGCACTGAGCATTTTACACAACCGCCAGCCCTATCTAGTTCCAGAACACCTTCATAACCCCCGCAAGAAGACTCCATACCCATTAAACCATCACTCCCCAGTCTCCCTGCTCTCAGCCTTAAGCAATCACCCATCTGCTCTCTGACTCTGCAAACAGTCTTATTCTAGACACTTCATGCAAATGATATTGTGCCATTTTGCACTTTTGTGCCTGGGTGTTTTTTGTTATTGTTGTTTTTGTGGTTGTGGTGTTTTGTTTTCACTCCATTACTTGTACACCAAACTAATAAATGATGTATTCAGTCAAAGGCTATCAAGGACTCAAAAGAATACAACCTTTTTTTTTGATGGAGTTTCACTCTGTCGCCCAGGCCAGAGTGCAGTGGCATGATCTCAGCTCACTGCAACCTCCGCCTCCCGGGTTCAAGCGATTCTCCTGCCTCAGCCTCCCAAGTAGCTGGGATTACAGGTAACTGATACCATGCCTGGCTAATTTTTTTGTATTTTTAGTAGAGATGGGGTTTCACTATGTTGGCCATGCTGATATTGAACTCCCGACCTCAGATGATCCACCCACCTCGGCTTCCCAAAGTGCTGGGATGACAGGCGTAAGCCACCGCACCTGGCCCCCATTTTTATGGTTATTTCTTGATGATATGCTAAACTAGGAGTGGATTATTCATGTGTACTCTTTTTAGACCATATAGATTGTATCAGTCAGGGTTCCTTAGAGGAATAGAACTAAATAGAAGATATACACACACACACACACACATATATATACACACACATATACCTATTTATACACATATATATGTGTATGTATATATATATATAGGGGAGTTTATTAAGGAGTATTAACTCACACAATCACAAGGTGAGGTCCCACCATAGGTCATCTGCAAGCTGAGGAACCAGGAAGCCACTCTGAGTCCCAAGGCTGAAGAACTTGGAGTCCAGTGGTGCAGGGCAGGAAGCATCCAGCAAGGGAGGAAGATGGAGGCTGGGAGGCTAAGCCAGTCTAGCCTTTTCACGCTCCTCTGCCTGCTTTTATTTTGGCCACACTGGCAGCTGATGAGATGGTGCCCACCCAGATTGAGGGTGGGTCTGCCTCTCCGAGTCCACTGACTCTAGTGTTATTCTCCTTTGGCAACACCCTCACAGATATACCCAGGAACAACACTTTGATTGGATCTTTCAATCCAATCAAGTTTACATTCAGTATTAACCATCATGCCCAGGAAACTCATTCACGGGTCACGATATGTGAAGGTCACTCTAAAATCACTCTGGCTATAAGAGATATTACCTGGGCCTGGCGTGGTGGCTCATGCCTGTAATCCCAGCACTTTGGGAGGCAAAGGTGGGCAGATCACTTGAGGTCAGGAGTTCGAGACCAGCCCGACCAATATGGTGAAACCCCATCTCTACTAAAAATACAAAAATTAGCCAGGCATGATGGTGCACACCTGTAGTCCCAGCTACTCGGGAGGCTGAGGCAGGGGAATGGCTTGAACGTGGGAGGCGGAGGTTTCAGTGAGCTGAGATGGGGCCACTGCACTCCAGCCTGAGCAACAGAGCAAGGCTCTGTCTCAAAATAAAAAATAAAAAGAAAGAAAGAACCATAAAAACGGGTAAGCAGCAACCCTGGAGACTGCTCTGTCTACGGAGTAGCCATTCTTTTATTTCTTCACTTTCCCAATAAACTCGCTTTCCCTTTGCTCTAAGGACTTGCCCTGAATTCTTTCTTGCATGAGATCCAAGAACCCTCTCTTGGGATCTGGATGAGAACTGCTTTCTGGTAACAGAGGGGTGTAGTGAGGCCTGGCCAACCTCCACTTCCCAACATGGCATGAACTTTAATTTTTTTTTTTTTGAGATGGAGTCTTGCTGTGTTGCCCAGGTTGGAGTGCAGTGGCACAATCTCTGCTCACTGCAACCTCTGCCTCCTGGGTTCATGCCATTCTCCTGCCTCAGCCCTCAGCCTCCCGAGTAGCTGGGACTACAGGCGCCCACCACCATGCCCAGCTAATTTTTTGTATTTTTAGTAGAGACGGGGTTTCACCATGTTAGCCAAGATGGTCTTGATCTCCTGACCTCATGATCCACCCGCCTCGGCCTCCCAAAGTGCTGGGATGACAGGCCTGAGCCACCGCGCCTGGCCAACTTTAAATTTAAATTGAAATAATTTCACGTTAAATTTTAGAGTGTCCTGGCCAAGGGGGGAGTCCATTCAGATTTTTATTTTTGCTTTATTTATTATTTTTGCCATGTTGGCCAGGCTGGTGTCAAACTCCTGACCTCATGATCTGCCCACCTCAGCCTCCCAAAGTGCTAGGATTACAGGCGTGAGACACAACGCCTGGCCTTTATGGTTATTTCTTGATGATATGCTAAACAAGGGGTGGATTATTCATGCCTCTCCTTTTTAGACCATATAAGGTAACTTCCTGATGTTGCCATGGCATTCGTAAACTGTCATGGTGTTGGTGGGAGTGTAGCAGTGAGGACGACCACAGGTCACTGTTGTGGCCATCTTGGTTTTGGTGTGGTTTGGCCGGCTTCTTTACTGCAACCGCTTTTATCAACAAGGTCTTTATGATCTGTATCTTGTACCGACCTCCTATCTCATCCTGTAACTTAAAATGACTTAAGGATCTGGCAATGCAGTCCAGTAGGTCTCAGCCTCATTTACCTTATATGGTCTAAAAGGGGGAGGCATGAATAATCCACCTCTTGTTTAGCATATCATCAAGAAATAACCATAAAGGTCAGGTGTGGTGGCTCACGCCTGTAATCCCAGCACTTTGGGAGGCTGAGGCGGGCAGATCACAAAGTCAGGAGTTCGACACCAGCCTGGCCAATATGGTGAAACCCCGTCTCTACTAAAAATAGAAAAATTAGCTGGTCGTGGTGGTGCATGCCTGTAATCCCAGCTACTCGGGAGGCTGAGGTAGGAGAATCACTTGAACCTGGGAGGCGGAGGTTGCAATGAACCCAGATTGGGCCACTGCACGCCAGCCTGGATCACAAGAGTGAAACTCCGTTAAAAAAAAAAAAAAAAGAAAAAAGAAAAAAAATTTGCAGTCTCTTCTCTCAGAAACCTGCTACCCGGGAGGCTTCATCTGCACAATAAAACCTCGGTCTCTACAACACCATCATAAGCCAGACATTCCTTTCTACGGATAATAACTCTTTCAACCAAATGCCAATAAGGATATTTTTGTTTGTTTGTTTGTTTGTTTGTTTTGAGACAGAGTCTCCACCTGTCACCCAGGCTGGAGTGCAGTGACGTGATCTCAGCTCACTGCAACCTCCACCTCCTGGGTTCAAGCAATTCTCACGCCTCAGCCTCCCTAGCAGCTGAGATTACAAGCGTGTGCCACCACGCTGTGCTGATTTTTTGTATTTTTAGTAGAAACCAGGTTTCGCCATGTTGGCCAAGCTGATCTCAAACTCCTGGCCTCAAGTGTTCAAGGGATTCTCCTGCCTCAGCCTCCCAAGCAGCTGAGATTACAGGTTCACACCACCACACCCAGCTAATTTTTTTTTGGACAGAGTCTCGCTCTGTCTCCCAGGCTGGAGTGCAGTGGTGCAATCTTGGCTCACTGCAAGCTCTGCCTTCCGGGCTCACGCCATTCTTCTGCCTCAGCCTCCTGAGTAGCTGGGATTACAGGCACCCACACCATGCCTGGCTAAAAAAAAAAAAAAAAAAAAAAAAAACACAGAAGAGATCCTGAGACCAAACTGTGTGAAACTCTTGATGTATGCAAAGGAATTAACAACAAGAAGAATGGAAATTATGTGGATAAATATTAATGACTTTTGTTCTCAATTTTTAAATACTTTAAAAGATAAAAGAAAACCAAAACAGCACAGCTGGGGTAAAATGAATGACAACACAAAGGTCAGCAAGGAAAAGACGCATCTTCTGCTATTTGTGCAGTGGCATCACTTTGACTTGCAGGCAGCCTGTGATGGTCTAAAGATGCAGACAGGAACCCTAAAGCAACCCCCACAAAACACTGGAGGATAAAAGGGAGTACTAAAAAAAAAAATCCAAAATAACCCTTGAAAGAGGGAAGAAAAAGAAAAGAGATAAACAGAAACAGACCAGATGGTAAAACCAAGCCTTATGGATAATCACATTAAATGCAATTGGTTTAAACACTCCAAGAGATTGTCAGATGAATAAAAAAGCGAGAGCAACTACACGGCATCTGCAAAAAATTCACTTTAAAGAGAAAGACAACAAGAGGTTAAAAGTGAAAGGAAGGAAACATACACCGTGCAGCCACTATTCACAAGCACTCTTGAATCCACATCCACATTAAATGAAGTAGACTTTTGGGACAAGGATTACCACCAGTGATAAAAAGCAACATCTCATGATGACAAAAGGGTTAATTCATCAACTAATATCAAAAACTTGAATATGTGTAAACATAACAGACTTTGAAAATACACAAAGTAAAAACTGACAGAACCAAACGACGGGTTACAAGCACACAGCTCAGGACCTTCCACCCTCCTCTCAGATTAACCTACTAATAGGACCAAAGACAGGAAAACGGTAAAGGAGAAGCAAACACCACCAACAACCAATCTGAACTGACACTGAAGACACTCTACCTTCAAACAGCAGAATATTCTTTTCAAATGCATATTAAACATTCTGCAATGTAAGGCATGTGGCAGACCCTGAGTCCCAATAAACTTAAAAGGATGAAAATCACACAGTATGTTCCCTGACAACAGAATTAAACCGGAAACCACAACACAAAAAGCTACTTAGACTCTCTAAGTATTTGGAAATTAAACATCTGACTTCTAGATAACCCAGTGATAAAACAAGAGTCCACAGGGGAAACAAAATATTTTAAAGAGAATGATGAAAGACATGGCCTATAAAAATATATAATGCACGCTAAGGTGCTGCTTAGAGAGGAATCGATAGCTTTAAATACCTGTCTCCAAAATGAAAAAAGTCTTCAATAACTAACTCTCCCCTTAAAACACTAGACAAGGATAACAAATTAAACCCAAAATACAAAATAAAAATAAAGGTAAAAGGAAATTAAGTATTAAATGGAGAAAATAAAAACTAAAAGCAGATTTTTTAGATTAATAAAGTTGATAAATCAGACTAATCAAAGTAAAGGAAAATGAAAGAAATTGCCAACCTCAGGAAACAAACAGGACATTGTCACTACAGATCGCAGGTATATTAAAAGGAAAATAAAGAAATATAAACCTTATACCAGTAAATTCAACTACTTAAATAAAACTGACAAATCCCTTGAAAGTCACAAATTACCAAAGCTGGGACAATGCTAAATAGAAAATCTATTATCATATGTATGTTTAAAGAAATTAAATTCATAATTAAAATCTTCTAAGAAAACTCCACTCCCAGATTGCTTTACCAGTGAATTTAATATTTATTTTCCTTTTATCTTAATACTTCCCAACTCACTTTTTGAGCCCAACATTACCCCAACACCAAAACAAGAGAAATGCATTATGAGGAAAAAAAACTAGAGACCAATATCTGCCAAGAACATTGACACGAAAATCATCAACAATATATTAACAAATCGAATCCATCAATATATAAAATAAATAATAAACACAATTTGTGTTTGTCCTGGGGATGGAAGGGCTGGTTCAACATTTGAAAATCAATTAGTGTAATTCATTATATCAACACACTAAAAATGAAAAGTCATATAATCATCTTAATAAATACAGAAAAGGCATCTGACAAAATTCAATATGTATTCATGAAAAAAAATACCCTAAGCAAACTTAAAATAGAAGGGAACTCCTGGCCAGGCGATGGAGGCCGAGGTGGGTGGATCCTTTCAGCTCAGGAGTTCAAGATCAGCCTGGGCTATGTGGCAAAATCCCCTCTACAAATTTTTTTTTTAATTAGCCAGGCATGGTGCTGTGTGCCCGTAGTCCCAGCTATGAAGCAGGCTGAGGCAGAAGGATTGCTTGAGCCCAGAAGATGAGGCTACAATGAGCTATGATCATACCACTTGTACTCCAGCCTGGGCCACAGGGTGAGACCCTGTCTCAAAAAAAAATAGGGGGGCACAGGGGCAGGGAACTCCTAATAAAGGGCATCTATGAAAAAAATTACAACCAACATTCATCATTTCAATGGTTAATACAGTAAATATTTATTCTCTAAGATGAAGTACAAGCAAAAATGTCTTCTTTCACCAATTCTATTCAATATTCTATCTGAGGTACTAAACAATGCAGTAAGGCAAAAAAAAAAAACACCTTTATAATTAAAAAAGAGCATACATATTAAATAATAATACAAATGACTTTATATACAGACAATGTGATCTTGTACGTAGAAAATCTTAAGGAATTTTCTCAATGCCACTAGAATAAATAAGTTTAGCAAGGTCACAGAATATAAAGTCAATATACAAATTATTAATTACGTTTCTACAGACTAGTAACAAACAACTGGAAAATGAAATTAGGAGAACATCATTTACAATAGAATCCAAAACACAAAAGATACAGAATAAAGTTAAACTATATACAAAATGTTACCCTGAAAAACCATAAAACATGGCTGAGAGAAGCTGTGAAGCTGTTAAGTCTACACAGAATGGAGAGATATAAGCATGTGTGTGGGCTGGAATATGCAATATTAATAACCTATCAATTCTCCCAAAATTCATCTAGCTTCAATGCATTCCCAATCAAAATCCCAGCAAGTGTTATCGAAGCTGACAAGCTGATTCTAAAATTAAGGGTAGGCATGCAAAGAACATAGGATAGTGAAAACAACTTTTTTTTTGACACGGAGTTTTACTCTTGTCACCCAGGCTGGAGTGCAATGGCATGATCTCAGCTCACTGCAACTTCTGCTTCCCAGGTTCAAGCAATTCTCCTGTCTCAGCCTCCCGAGTAGCTGGGATTACAGGCATGCACCACCATGCCTGGCTAGTTTTTTGTATTTTAAGTAGAGATGAGGTTTCACCATGTTAGGCAGGCTGGTCTCGAACTCCTGACCTCAAATGACCCACCCACCTCAGCCTCCCAAAGTGCTGAGATTACAGGCATGAGCCACCATGCCCAGCCAAAAACAATTATTTTTTAACACAAAGGATATGGCTGGAAGACTTAACATTGTCCAATTTCAAGTATTCCTATAAACCAGACATAAAGATCAGTGGAACAGAATAGAATCCAGAAACAGACTCACATATGTGTGGTTTATTGATTGTCAACAAAGCTGTCAAAGTAATTCAATAAGGAGAGGAAAATCTCTTCCATAAATGGTTTGAGAACTGCTATCTATATGAAGAAAAAAATGAACCTCAACTCTTCCCTCACATCATTCATAAAAATGAACTCAAAGTGGGTCAGAGGCAAATGTAAGAGATAAAACAAAAAAACTTCTAGAAGAAAACATAGGAGAAACTCCTCACAACCTTGGAGTAGGTAAAGATGTCTTCTATAAGACACAAAAGGACAAACCATAAAAGGAAATACTGATAAACTGAGCTACAAAGAAAACTTTAAAAGCCTTTGCTTGTTTTTTGAAACACAGTCTTGCTCTGTTGCCTAGACTAGAGTGCAGTGGCATGATCTCAGCTCACTGAAACCTCCACCTCCCTGGTTGCAGTGATTCTCCTGCCTCAGCCTCCCGAGTAGCTGGGATTACAGGCGCCCGCCATCACGCCTGACTAATTTTTGTGTTTTCAGTAGAGACAGGGTTTTACCACTTTTGGCCAAGCTGGTCTTTAACTCCTGACCTCAGGCAATCTGCCCACCTCGGCCTCCCAAAGTGCTGTGATTACAGGTGTGAGCCACCACACCCAGCCAACCTTTGCTTTTTGACAGACACTGTTAAGGAAACAAAAAGGTAGCCGGCCTGGGAGAAGATCTTCACGATACATACATCTGACAAGGCCCTTGATTCCCAAATATATACATTTCTAAAAACTCTTGCAACTTGGTAAGACAACCCAGTTAAAAATTGGGCAAAATATTTGAAAAAGCACCTCATAAAAGAATGTAGACAAGCATCTTTACCCATTAGGAAAACACAAATTAAAACGACAATGAGAGACAGTTACACATTCACTCAAATGGCTAAAGAGAAAAGACGGACTATAACAAGTGTAGAGCAACTGGAATTCTATCTTGCTAGTGGGAGTTCTAAATGGCACAATCATTGGAAAACATTTTGGCAGTTTATTCTAAAGACTGAACTTACACATACTTATATTAAGTTATATATACTTATCACATGACCCAGCGATTCTACTCCTAAATTTTTACTTAAAGAAATAAAAATTGCTGGGCACAGTAGCTGACACCTGTAATCCCAGCACTTTGGGAGGCCGAGATGGGTGGATCATCTGAGGTCAGGAGTTCAAGACTAGCCTGGCCAACATGGTGAAACCCCATGCCTACTAAAAATACAAAAATTAGCCAGGTGTGGTGGCGGGCGCCTGTAATCTCAGCTACTTGGGAGGCTGACGCTAGAGAATCGCTTGAACCCAGGAGGCGAAGGCTGCAGTGAGCCGAGACCCCACCGCTACCCTCTAGCCTAGGCGGCAGAGTGAGACTACATCTAAAAAAAGAGAAAGAAATAAAAGTATATCTGCACACAAATGTCCCTAGTAGCTTTATTCAAAATAGGCAAAAACTGGAAACAACCCAAGTGTCCATCAACAGGTGGACAGATAAACGAACCATGGTATATGCACACGATGGAACTCTACCAAGCACCAACAGAACTTCTGACAGATGCGATGCCATAGGTCAATCTCAGAAACACTTTGTTCACTGAAAGAAGCCAAACACAGGAAGAGCACACACCACACAGCTTCACTTTTATCAAAACCTAAAAAAAAAGCAAAACTAATCCACAGTGAAGAAGGCAGATGAGTAGTTACCTGCATTGGGGTAGAGGATTAACTGCAAAGGATCATGAAAGAGCTTGTTTAGGGTGATGGAAACATTACCTTGATTGTGGTGAATGCTAAACAAATGACTGCTTATCAAAACTCAAGGAAAAAGATTCACTGACTTCATATAAAATACATCTCAGTAGAGCTGTCTTAAAAAAAAAAAGACAAAAACAGGCCAGGAGTGGTGGCTCACACCTGTAATCCCACCATTTTGGGAGGCCAAGGCAGGGGAATTGCTTGAGCCCAGTAGTTCAAAACTAGCCTGGGCAATATAGCAAGACCCTGTCTCTAATAAACAAATTTTTTTTTTTAAATCAGCCAGGCACGGTGGTGCATGCCTGTAGTCCCAGCTACTCAGGAGGCTGGGGAGGGATAATTGCTTGAGCCTGGGAGGTCAGGCTGCAGTGAGCCGCAATGACACAACTGCACCTCCAGCCTGGGCCACAGAACGAGACTCTGTCTCCAAAAAAAAAAAAAGACAGAGAGAGAAAGAGACAACAACAACTGAACAACCGGCTGGGCATCAATAAAAAATAAAAAGAGCCCCTGCAAGGTGGTTCATGGTGAAACTTCAGAGCACCCGGGAAGGAAGAAATACTGAGTGAGGTCATCCGGGTCACACACAGGATGGGGAACCCGCATGGCAGCAGATTCCTCAACCTGGAAGAGAGAAGACAGCTGGGTAACCCCCTCAAGCTGGGGAAAGTGCTTCCATCTAGTTACACAATCACCAACAAAAGGTGGAGGAAGGCTCCTTCAGAAACTGTCTCAGAAATGGTCATGGAAATGCACAGCATTAGCCTTTCCTCAGACGGCAGGGAGGCTCCTGCACCCAGGTAGGGACCCTGGCCAGGAGGAGGCGGGTGAGCGGCCTGGAGCAGAGGTGAAGGGAGGAAAGTCCAGGATGGCAGACATGCAGGTGGCCGGGGCAGCAACTATGCAGGCAGCGGCAGGACAGAGTTCCAGAGGGATGCCACAGAGGAGGAGAAACTCAGAACATGGTCATTCCCCCACAGGTGCTGCAGAGGACGACACAGAGCCAAACCCAAGGACGGAGTGACCCAGGTGTGGGTGTGAGAAGCTGAAATCTGCACTCAAACGCACCCGCGCACAGCAGGCATCTTGGAAACATGGTACCTGTGCCCAAAGGGAATTCAGACCTTATGCATCAAAGAATTGATGCTGGAGAAAAAACTCACCCTTATGGAAATCGTACCAACAGCCCCAAGCTTATTAAACATGCAGCAATTTCCAATGGGGAGAAAACCCACCTGTATAGTGAAAGCTTTGGGGCACAGCTCGAAGCCAGTGAGGCATCTGAGAGCCCACATTGGAGAGGGCCTAGGAACACAGCGCGGGTGAGAGAGGATGCTCGGGGAACTCGCACTTCCTACACACCCAGGCATTCACACTGCAAAAGGTGCTTTGGAAGCATTCAGCTGACATCGCATCCTGCATTGAGAACTCGCACCCCGGAGAAAGTCACATAAGGAGAAACCACTAACATAAGGAACTTAAATTCATATGGAAATGGCAAGAAAACAGTAAAATATGGAAAACACTGAATACAAATGTAAATAATGCATGAGAAAAAAGAAAAGGTCATGAAAACTAAAGCAAGTATTAACTCCAGGAAAAACAAAGCATCATACAAGGAAAGCAACATGAGCTGTGAAAATGGGTGCCTGACCACAGGAACATCAAGTCTGACTGTGAATGTGTCCAAAGCTGTCAATGCAACCACAGGGGAATGAGGAGGAGGGGAGTGGAGGGCTATGGAAACTGTAATAACTGTAATTGCCATTAGTCACAATCCTACCTCAGTAGATCATGTCCACAAATGAGGAGTCAGGAGCCGGAAATACAATGTATTTCTTTAAAATACGGAGGTAGAAACGAGAATAGCATGGAAGGAAAACGATGTCTCTGGTTACAAGGAGACTACCTTCTATTTATCTGCCAAGTCCACAGAAACAGAGGCCAGCAACGGCCTGAAAAGTCATTTATAAATGCACAGCAAATGAGACACGTGACCAAGCAGGGGAACAAAAACATACCCTCCTGCCCAAAGAATACCGGCAAAACAAGTGATTCACCAGAGAAGGAGGGTAAGAGACAGATGCTCTTACCCAGAATCTCCAATTTTACCCAGAATTAAGTTTTTCTATGTAGATATGAGAAGACATGGGAAAAGACACCTACACAAGCTAATAGAAAGGGAAATGTTACAATCTTTAGGATCAGATTTGGGCAAAAGAACCAAGCAAGCAAAAAAAAGTCCTTAAATACGAACCACCATTCCCCTCGCAGGAACGTGGCCTGAGGGAAATCATCGTGGCTGGACAGAGACTGCTGCACAGATGGAGAGGAGACAACTCGACCTCCAGCAACACCGAGATCACAGAAGGGCCACAGGGGAGTCACTGGAACAGCTGGCATCAGATATCTGGCCGATGCGCAGAAACTCACTGCACAGTACCGTACCAAGTAGAAACGTGGCTTACGACAGAAAGCACAGTAGGCTCCCCACTGGGTTGTAGGCCTATATAACACATACAAATAAAGAAAAACTATCAGAATTTTTACCAAAATGTTAACCATTTTCATAGGTGATAAGATTATGGGTAATTTACATTTTATTCTTTTTGTTCATCCATAGTTTCTACATTTTCTATAACTACGTCATTTCTAATACGAGGAAAAATCAATAAAAGATATTAAAGAAAAGCTAAAATTTGACTTTTGATCACAGGAAGCTTCCGCTAGCATTACAGAAGCGTCCCCGAAGCTCAGTCTCCTCTGGAAATGTGAACTAGGCCTGAACACCATTTCCCACAGAATTCTTGCAAGCACTTCCCACATGCACGCTGTCAAGTGAGAGCCAGGGATGAGTGAGACATGGCGCTCGCCACCAAGAGGCATCCTCATGGGCAGAGGCAGAGTGGGGCAGAGATGGTACTAGCTGGCACCCAAATCTGAACTAAGGCCCGGAGGCTCCAGTGAGTCCCAGAAAACCCTGTGGCTTTCTGTCCTTACCTCACTGTAGGATAAGGAAATGTAAGGAGTCTGCCCATCCACCTGGTTCACCAACCCCAAGCTTGGGTAGGAAAACAGCTAAAGAGCAGGGCAACTGTCTTAGAAAAAGTCAAAACACAAACGTCTGCCAACTCCTGACAAAGACCCGCCTGTCACAGCGACAGAGGGGCCTTCCAGGGAGCCAACAGATGGAGCACCATCCTGGCTCTGCATGTGCAAGCTAACCATCAGTAACTCCAGAACCATCCTGCGTGAGCCTCTTATTCAGGCCCACTAATACAGCCTCACATGGGGCCACACAACCTTCTAGCTCCTTTGCTGTGTTAATGCGCAAACTTAAACACCTTTTTGCATATCAGGATGCTTACTAACCAAAGGCTCTGGTAAGGTAACCTTATAAATAATTAGACACTACTAAAAATAAACATTCTTTACATATATTGTATTTAAAATTACACTATGAGCTTCTAAATGTAAAAGGAGAAAATAGCATTTGGGAAAATGCCATTTTTTTCCCTTAGTAATCAAAATGCCTTCTAAAGGCATTTTGATAAACTCCTTTATTGCATATAGGTGCATACTATGAAAATAAAAAGAAATTATTCACTGGCCAGGTGTGGTGGCTCATTCCTGTAATCCCAGCACTTTAGGAGGTCAAGGAGGGAGGACTGTTTGAGCCCGGGAGTTCGAGACCAGCCTGGGCAACACAGTGAGAATCCCTCTCTAATAAAAATAAAAAATAAAAATAAAAAATAAATTAGCCAAGCATAGTAGCACCTGCCTGTGATCCCAGCTACTCAGGAGGCTGAGGCAGGAGGATCACTTGGAGCCTGGGAGATCAAGGCTGCAGTGAGCCATGATCGTGCCACTGTACTCCAGCCTGGGGGACAGAGTGAGACCCTGTCTCAAAAAAAAATTTTTTAAAGCACTTAAAGCACCAACATGTGCCGTGTTTTCACATATAAATTCATCACCCTCTACTCTCAGCCTGCAGGAGAAACGCCTGCTTGCTTTGCTTCTTTTTAACTACAGCAGACACATTTCTGGACACAAAATATGACTCGTCCCAAATGAACGGCTGGGTCTCAGCATGACAGATGAAGTGTACTGCTCTCAAGTGAAAAGGAAACTGGCCACAGGAGCAGAGTCACACGCCACATCTAGGCAGGGCACTCACCTTGTTGATCCAGAACACCATGGCGTCCTCGAGGTCATACGGAAGTTCTTTCAAGGCACTGAACGTTGAGAAGCGCTTGACACTGGCCACCACTTTCTTGATGCTATCATCTCCACAGTGTAGGCCATCATCAGGGCGTCCACCATCGCCATGTGGGCACTCTAGGAGCAGAGGCAGCAGCTATAATCCCTCAAACCCACCCCTCTTACCAGGTTCTGATGCAGGGAACCTGCTCATACTCAGAATCCTGGCCTAATTTCTTCATCCCTCGCCCTTTCTGTCTGAAGAGATACTCAGATTTGAGACCTGCCTCTCCCTCACCATCACTATTTCAAGCCTGGCATTTCTGGCCAAGCCTCAAGACCGTTAGGAACCAGGAGTCCGTTCTCAGGCAGGCAGGCCAGCCCTGTGGCCCACAGTGCACTGTCATTTCTTATTTCCTCAACAGCCCTGTGGGACTCCCAGGAAAGGCGGTGCGACTCCCACGTCGTGGTTGTGGGAAGGCAGACAGGAGACCTGCCCCAGGCCAACTGCCCACCAAATGGCTCTGGCTCCTAGTCCAGAGCTCTACCTGCTACAGCTGCACCACGCCTTAGTGCAGCTTCCTCATACGACAGGAGTAACACTCTCTTCAGCCACCGCGCGGCACCCGCAGTCTCACCGGGAACGCCATGGGAGCAACCAAACAAAGGCAGTGCAGGAGGCGCCAAGAATGGCTCTGACCCAGAACACTCTGGAAAAGGCACACCAGCAGCAAGCCTTCAGAGAAAGATGGGGGCGGGATGCTTGGGGGAGAAAAAAGCAGACTGAGTTATTTTAGCACAAAGTATGCATGAAACAACCTAACAGAATGGGTGCAACAATTACAGTTCTCATCTGTAAAAAGTCTGCATCAAGTATTTTTATTAACAGGCCTCACTCCAATCTCAGCATTCACAGAGCATTCCCAATGAGAAAAAGAGCTCAACGAAAGCTCTCTTTTCCCCATTCTCCACAACAGTCATGTGCTTTAAAAGATATGCAGTTTCCTAAGGAACGCCAGTGTGCAAAAGCACGGGTCTCCACCACCTCGCTGCACACCATGTTCACACCATCCATGCACCAGGTGCGCCACATGAGAGCCCGCGGCTCCAGTGGATGGCCCCTGGGGGCGGCCACCGCAGACCACTCACCATTTTTATGGGTACGTGACTGAGGTCGGACTCTGTCACAGGGGTGTCATCACTCTCCATCACATAGATCCCTTTCTGGGAAAGGGCCTGGATGACAGACTGGTGTCCCTGTAAGGCGGCCACCTGGTCCCCTTTCAGGATGAGGCTGCAGACACGGCAGTACAGCTCGCTGGACAGGAGAAGCTTGATAACAGGTGGTTTAATGTGCTCCTGCTCATACTGGTCAACGTAGAAAGGGTCTCTGAGGTCCTCAGGGATGTTATCTAAGACAGGAAGGGGATGACCAGGTGAGTGCCACACACAAGACCCAAAGGAAGGAGTTCAAGGCTGCAGTGAACTATGACTGTGCCACTGTACTCCAGCCTGGGCAACGCAGGGAGACCAAGTCTCAAAAACATAATTGATTGATTGATTAAATGAGCAACTAACAACATGAAAAGGCTCTAGGATTTTCAATAATTCTACTGTCTTTGGTATTTACAAAGGCAACTAACTGTAGCATCTCAGACTACTCTGTGAACACAGACAACTGAAATCATTTCGTGACCTCCACCACTGTGACCTCAAAGGATGATTGTCCTAACTTAACAGCAGTAAGAAGGTAGACATGGGAGCCCTGAGGGTGTTAATGGGGCTGAGGGGAAACCAGCACAGGCTAGGACCATGTAGTGCCTGGTGACACCAGCGGAGACGGCACATGGGCACGGCCGGCATCAGCCCAGGGAGGGAGCCCAGCCTTCTCTTTCTGACAGGAAAATAGGAAGTGATAGCAGAGGCTGAACACCCAGGGTCTTTACAGAAGAGGGAGCGAGGCAGGAGTGGTACCACTGTAACCATGACGACACAGCAGCAGCAGCAATCAGCCTTTATCCATTTTTGGACCAGGCAGCATCAAACTCTTGACATGAACCGTGCTACTTAATCTTGCCACTGCAGTTCCCTCCAATGAGGACTACCATCCGCACATTACAAATGAGAAACTGAGGCACAGAGAAAGTAAGTAACATGCTCAAGGCCACAGGAGGCAGAGACCAGTCTGAACCCACACAATCTGATCCAGAGAGCCTACTGTATACTTCCGGCTGCAACATACACCACCTCCCACACAAACAGCAAAGGAGCAGCATACACACGGGACACAGAATGTGTCACGGCTGGCCTCACCCACTTTTCTAGCCCTGCCGCTCTGCCCCTCACACTGTCTCACAAGACATCAACGGCTGTCCCACTAAAGACGGAGGACGAGGGATGTCTGCAGTCAGATGCATTTGGGAAACGTGACCCCCAGGTCTTTAATGTGCCCCGTGCTCAACACTCTGCTAGGAGGTGCAGACACTCCCACCTCCACAGAGTTTAGAAAGGACTACTATCTCCACAGAACAGCTCATGAAGAAACCCCACTGACTCCCAGCGTTCAGACAACTGGTAACACTAGAGACGTTCACGGGGACACTAACAAACCTGTCTTGTGCTCCAAGCCAAGCTCTCCTAAGCTCTTCCCCAGGGGAAGAGCCAGCTGTGGCGATGGTTCCCCACAGCACCCCTCTCTCTCTCTCTGCTGCCATCTCTTCTGGCTTCCTTCGCTATTTTCCTGAGCCCTGAGTCACTTCATTATGGTCCCGTGGAGTCTGGTCATTTCCCCACAATCTGAGCACCTCACAGCTGTTTATTTCTAAATGGCAGCAGTCACCGTTTACGTAGCATTTTTGTGTTAAGCACTGTTGTACACAATGATTAGGTCACCACAGCAACCCAGGGGCGGCCAGGGCTCCAGCTATGGAAGGCTGGCTTAGTGGACGTTAGCAGACTCAAATCCTATACTTGCTGACCACATCGAGTAGCCCCCTATCTGAAATCATCGGGACTTTTGAAATACAACAGAGCACAGCAGTAACACAAGGAACAGGCCCCAATGCCAAGCACAGCGGGAAGACTTCTGCTTTCCTTACAAACTGCTCAAGGAAAGCTGACCAGCAGAGGTGAGCACAGAGCCACGCTGCACATGCCAGGATGTGAGACGTCCCAGAAAACAAGAGCAAGGTGGCCAGGGACAGACAGGCGGCCTGTGGAGTGTGCACCCATGGGCCGTGGAGGGAAGTCAGGGGAGGGCACTGAGTGAGGGATCCCATAACCTGACAATGTTTGCAGCAGTTCACACCGGCTGTGGGGAAATATGCGACAGTCACTCTCAGCCTTCCTCTTATTCAACTGACCACACCAGCAGCCCACCTAGTCAGGGCTCTTGGAGGGAGCTGCCTTTCTCCTGACTTTCGAGGTACCTGGCCTCTGTCCTCCCATCTCGCTGCCTGCTCCATCCCCATCTCCTAGGCCGGCTGCCTCTCATTTCTCCAAATATTGGAAGGGGCACTTCCCATCTCACTCCTCCCTAATGACCGAATTCAGTCTCATGGCTAGAAATACCACAGACACACAGTCATCCCCAAATGTACATTCCTGGCCCTGACCACTTCCCTGAACTGCCTATCTGACATCTCCATGTAGATGTCTGGGGGCACCTCAAGCCTAACCGGCCTGGTCCAAGCCACCCTCTCCTCCCACTTAGACAACTGTGATGCAGTCCCCCTAGGACAGCAGAAACTGGCACAGCTGAGAAGAAAGGCCCCGGGGGACCCCTCAGAATGATGACTCTGTGCAGAGTGGGAGACAGGACAGGCACGTAAGTGGAGGGCTGGCATTAGATGGAAGCAGGGTGAGCCCCAGGGAGAATGGCAGCGCCTACCTCACAGATGCAGAAACCTGGCCAGGCTGGAAGAAGCAACCATGGCTCTGATTTGTTTCTCTTTTACAATCTACCAAGTAGAAACGTTTGCCATAGGGTGACCCACTTTTAAAATTAATCAATATAAAGTGATTCATATAATCACCTTTTTGAATCATATATGAATATGCATAACACAACTAATTCACATAAATTTCAGATGCAGGAAAATGAGAGTTAAAGGAAAATGACGCACTTACTAAAGACACGAGCTTCAGACTGTGGCAAAGCCCTCCTAACTGTATGTTACTCCTTCCCATCTGACCTAAGGAAGACCCTGGCCAGACCCCCAACTGGGTGACAGTGGCCACGCTCCTCCATGGCCGTGCCGTGGCAGTTCTGCCCTCAGACACTGAATTTGTCCATGAGTAACCGGCTTCAATGAAAGCAACTACTGCTAGAGCTGGATGTGCACAGTTCTAGAACGTTTAACGTTCTATTAAAATCAATACTTACTAAAAAAGAAAACTTTGTAATGCCTTCAATGTATTTCTAATAGTTTCTTGTTGTTTTTTCTACAAACCAGTAAGACTGTTAGAATTAATACACATTCATTCGACAATTATTAAGTACCCATGTGAGCCAGAAAATGTATAAAAATGCCAGGGAGTCAAACAGGAAGAGATAAAGTCACTGTTCTCAGGCTGAGCCTCGTAAGACAACTGAAAAGTCAACAGGTAATTTCCACGCAATGTGGAGGGTGTTACACAGGATGAGTGCTGGGGGACTGGGGTGCAGGAGACACCAGTCCCGCACTGAGGAGTGGGGCAGTGGGGCAGTGGGATGTGCAGATGGAGAAGTTTCTTAGGGAAGGAAGTAGCCAGTAGGGGGGTGGGTAGGAGACAGCGAGAGGAAAACATGAAAATGACCCTGTTAAGAGAATTTTAGCAAATGACAGCAGTTCAGAATTGCACAGAAGAGGCAAACTGGATGTTTCATTCATTAACTCACCACGCTCTTGTGCGTGCCTGCACTAGGAGGAACCGGACCCTGTGGGATCTGTCAGCAGAGCGAGACAGGCTTAGGCGGGCACACAAGGAATGGAACGAGACCACGTCAAGTAAGGGGTCAGACAAGCCAGAGGACAAGGAGACCCCATCTGCTAGAGCTCCCTGTAAACAAAAGTGGAGAATGAGCATGGGCCCAGGAGGCTGCTGTGGTCACCGCCAGGAGAGACAATGGAGGCTGACACAGGCAGGCAGCCCCGGGAAGGGGCACCACTGCCCAGGAGGCGTGAGCAGCAGGTCTGTGCCTGATGTAGTACAACAAAGACACCAAACTTATAATTCCTGCCAGCCTGGAGCAGGACGGTCCCTTTTCCTAATACAGGAAACAAGTAGCATGGAGCGTGGAGGAGGAGGGACAGGAGAGATGAGCCTGCAGAACCCAAGGGGAGCTTTCCAATGGAGGGTCGTAGAGACTGGAAGCGCAAGAGTAAAGTGACCAGCTGGAGATGAGCTTTGGAACCCATTACATATACACAGCCATTGATGCCCAGGGTGACGAGTCATCCAGTGAGAGCCGGGCGCAGTGGGAGAAGCTGGTCAAGGCAACCTGAGGACACCTAGCCCACGGGACAGACGTTGGGAAAGAAGCTAAAGAAACGGACATGTGAACAGAGAGCGGGGTGGGGCCAGAACACGGTGCTGCCAAGGCCAGAGGAGGTTTTGAAAGGGCAGCGAGCACCAACGAAGGCTGAGAAGGATGCATGCATGAAGACCACAGAGCCCACCATGGTCCTGGATTAGTTTAAACCCCTTTGGTTCTTCCTGCAGGAAACCCCTTGAGGTCAAGATCCCACAATCAGACGAGGATGGAGTGGCTCACCCTCAGCCAACAGGCCAGACTCAAGGTGGTATAATGTCTTAACCAAGGGTGTGGGACTCCAGGTCTGACTCCCAACTCAGTGCTCCTTTAATAACCACTCTTTGGTAATTCTCCTTAGCAGGGGTTCCTGGCAAGTCAGTTCTCCCTCAGGCCTTCAGTTTCCTCACCTACAAGATGAGAGGGCTGGACCAGATGGAAACTCGGGGGGTAAGGGGATGTCCACGCGCAGCCCACCCCACCCACGGGCCCCTCGAGCCTCCATCCAAGTTCCCACCAGGCACCCGCCCCACAAATCCTGCCCAAGGTGAGGGCTGGTCCCGGGTCCTCCGGCTGCCTCATCAGTGAGTACAGGAGAGGGGAAGCCTCCAAGGGTGCGACTCCGGCTCAAGGATGAAACTCGGCCTGGAGTGAACTGGGGCCCAGAGGAAGGTGTCCGGGCCACTCCTCGAGCCCAGGCCGGGTCCCCGACCCCCTTACCTCCACTGTCCATATCTCCTGCTGGCTGAGGTCTTTGGACACAGCGCACTTGGCGCGCAGCCCGAGCAGGCTGCCGATGGAGATGCCGATGAGTTTCTGGAGCTGCCGGCACTGCTGCAGCTGCGCCTCCCTCCGCGGCTGCCGCATCACCCCCGCCACCGCCCTCCTTCTTCTCTCCCATCGCCGCGGCGCGCAGCGCCGTTCTATGGAGGCCGCGGCAGCCGAGGCAGGGAGCCCGGGGCGCGGGCGCCTTAGCAAGGAACCCCCGAGCCGGGAGAGCCGGACCAGGAGGGCCCCTTGCCGCTGCTCCAGCCAGGACGCCGGTAAAGCTGGCAGCCCAGTCTGCCGCTCCCGCCCTCAGAGCTGTGGCGGCGGGGACAAAAAGCAGCGACTGCAAAAAGCCGCGACTGCAAAAAGCCGTGACTGCAAAAAGGCGCGGCGGCGGGGGGCAAAAACCCGCGAAAAGCGGCGGCGGCGGCAAAAAGCCGCGGAGGCGGGGGGCAAAAAGCCGGGAAAAGCGGCGGCGGCCGGGGGGCAAAACCCGGGAAAAGCGGCGGCGGCGGGGATAAAACGCCGCGGCAGTGGGGGACAAGCCGCGGCAGCGTGGGTGTAAAAAGCCGCGAAAAACGGCGGCGGTGGGGGCGAAAAGCCACGGAGGCCGGTGCAAAAAGACGCGGCGGCGGGGAGAAAAAGCCGCAAAAAGACAGGGCGGCGGGGGCAAAAAAGACGCGGCGCCAAAAAGCCGCGGCGGAGGGGGCAAAAAGCCATGGCGGCAAAAGCTGCGGCGGCCCGCGGCGACGGGCACAAAGCGGCGGCGGCAAAAGCTGCGGCGATGGGCGTAAAAAGCCGAGGCGGCCGGGGCAAAAAGCCGCGACGACGGGTGCAAAAAGCCGCGGAGGCGGGTTTAAAAAGCCGCTGCACATAATGAAATATTTCCTTAAAAAAGAAAAACTCGCAGTAATTAAAAAGGGAAATATAGTTAATATTTTTTCTCTCCATTAAGCATGCCATTAACTGAGGAAAAAATCAAGCTGCAATATGTAAACTACATTTTCTCAAATCATAAAGAAAATAAGAAATGAAAAGGGATTTGGGAAAAAAATCCAAAGGTACAGTCAACTACACAAAAAAAGCTTAGTCTCATTAATCATTATGAAAATGCAAATTGTAACTCAAATAAGATAAAACTACAAAGAGAAAGCCTAAAATTTCAACCCCCAAAAAATTCTGGGTTTTGGAGAGCTGGGATGGAATACGGCTCCTAACCTTACAACAATGAAAGAACCAAACTAACTTCGAAGTCATGACTTTATTTTTATAGCAACCAGGTTGCCAAGAACTGAGTCAAAATGTGAGGGAAAACAAGCACCTGCAAGGAGAAAGAGGACAGATGCACTTACATAGGACAGATGCAAATAGACACCACTCTGACAAGTAAAGCTGGAATAATCAATACATTCCTAAAGACAAAGTGGGGCTGGTCAGATTGGGAGACCACTGACAGCTGCAGAAGTTGGGAAAGATCCATCACCTTGAAAACTTTTTCCGCACAAACCCACTGTGATCTCTCAAGCAATTGCTAAGGAATCCAAGACAGTCTGTATATGATACAGATCAAGGAGAGCAGAACACTTGGGAGGTGACCAGGTCTTGGGGGCCGAGCCCTTACGAATGGGATTAGTGCCTTTATAAAAGAAGTTCGATGGAGTTCTTGTGTGCCTTCCACTATGTGAGGACATAGAAGGCACCATCTCGGAACCATGAAATCGGCTCTCATCAACGCTGAATGTGTGAGCATCTTGACCGGAGATCTTACGGCCTCAAGAAGTGTGAAAAAAGTATCTGTTGTTTTTTAGTCACCCAGTTGATGTTATTTTGTTGTAAGAGTCCAAATAGACCAAGATATTCCACTTAATATGTAGGGGAAGGCAACTTAGAATGCCACACTTAGAATGCTCCTGATGCTGGGAGTATGAAAACAGGAAAAACAAAACAAAACTGCTCTTGAAGGTGAAGGAGGAATATCACTGAGCTCAGCAACACAGCCAGGAAAAGAACAGAAGTGTGAGAAGGCTGCATTCCTGAGACCCTGAGAAAAAGCACCTGCATAAGACTGAGATGAGATTACCCACCCTAGTTATAATTGAAATCCCAAAAACAAGAGAGGAAAAATAATGGAGCAAAAGAAATATTTTTGAAAATAACTGCCAAAAATATTCTAAAAGAAGTGACAGAAAATCAAACTTCAGATATAGGAAACTCAGAGAATGTCAAATAGAACAAAAATAAATACGAATTACATCTTCAAAAAATCTTTAAAAAATGAACTCTAAATTTTATATCTTGCTCCAAATATATAGAGATATCAATAGGTTATAATCAAGATATGGAGAAAGCCATATCATGGAAACACTAAAATAAAGCTGTGGAAGGACTACATTGATACTAGACGTAACAGAGTTCAGAACAAGAAATGGTATCAGAGATGAGAATATATAATATAATAATTCTCAAGAAGATGTAAACATCCTGCTAATTAGGGCATGCAGCTAACGACAGAACCTCCAAATACATGAGGTAAAACATGAAAGAAATCAAAGGTGAACTAGAAAAATCCAAAATTATATTTGCAGACTTCAACACTTTTGTCTTAGTAATGGACAGACTAGGCACAAACTCAGTAATCATATGGAAGATAAGAACAACAATATCACCAAGACATCCAATCTTCAATGGCAGATACTGTTTCCTTTCAAGTGAAAAAAAAACAGTATGGCGTATTCGCTAACAAACCCAGAATTTCTAATATTTGCGGTCTTCCTTCCTTCTTTCCATCTTCCTTTCTCTTCTCTTCCCTTCCCTTGCCTTCTTCCTTCCTTTCTTCTTTTCCTCTTTCTTTTCTTTTTTCTTTTCTCTTTCTTTTTTCTCCTTCCTTCCTTCCTTCTTTCTTTCCTCTTATTCTTCCTTCCCTCCTCCCTCCCTTCCTTTCTCCCTCCCTTCTTCCTTCTTCTCTTATTTTTTCTCACTTTCTTGCTTTCTTTCCTTTTTTCTCCCTTCCTCCCTCCCTTCTTTTCTTCCTTCCTCCCTCCCTTCCTTTCCTCCTTTTTCCTTCCTTCCTTCCTTCTCCTCTTTATTTTGTTTCTTTGCCTTCCTCCCTTTTACCATTCTCTCTTCCTCCTTTCGTTCCTCCCTTCCTCCTTCCTTTCCTTCTTTCTTTCTTTGTTTTTCATTTTCTTTCTCTTTCTTTCTTTCTTTTTCTTTCTTTCTTTCCTGTGTTCTTGCTTTCTTTTTTCTCCCTTCCTGCTTTTCTCCCTTCCTCCCTCCCTCCCTTCTCTCATTTCCTCCTCCTTTTCTTTCTACTTTCTTTCCTTCCTTCTTTCTTTCCTTCCTTCTTTTTTCTTTCTTTTCTGTCTTTCTCTTTACTAAAATTCATATTATTTAAAAAAAATTAAGAGAGGGAGGCAGAAAAATAAAGAACACTTTAATCTGCAGGTAAACAGATTATGTCTGCTGTAGACAAAATAATGGCCTCCCAAAAATGTTCATGTCCTAATTCCCAGAGTCTAACATACAAATAGGTTGCATGGCAGTGGGAAATCAGATTTCAAGTGAAATTAAGGTTGCAATAAAATGATGGAGACATTATCTCAAACGGGTGGGATCAATGAAATCACGAGCTTCCTTATAAGTGAAAGAAGAAGGCAGAAGAAAGACAACCATGGAGGTGGTGGCATGAGAAATTACTCAACATCACTGACTTTTAAGATAAAAGAATGAGGACCCAGCGCGGTGGCTCCTGACTAATCCCAGCACTTTGGGACGCCGGGGTGGGTGGATCACGAGGTCAGGAGGTCGAGACCATCCTGGCTAACATGGTGAAACCCCATCCCTAGTAAAAATACAAAAAATTAGCTGGGCATGGTGGCTCGTGCCTGTAGTCCAAACTACTCAGGACGCTGAGGCAGGAGAATCGCTTGAACCTGGGAGGCAGAGGTTGCAGTGAGCTGAGATCGTGCCACTGCACTCCAGCCTGGGTGACAGAAGGAGACTCCATCTCAAAAAAAAAAAAAAAAAAAGATATAAGAATGAGGTCATGTTCCAAGGAATAAAGGTGGCCTCTGGATGCTGAAAAAAATCAAGTACGTAGATTCTGCCACATAGCCCTCAGAAAGACTGCAGGCCTGCCCAAAACTTGATGTTAGCCCTGTGAGTCTCATTTAAGGCTTCTGAACTCGAGAACTGTAGGATTAACAGTCACTTTATAGTAAGATATGAAGTTTGTGGTAATTGGTTACAGCAGCAAGAGGAAGTTTATATAGTAATTGTATCATGAAAATGAGAACCATAATTTACAACTGCTTTTAATACTGCACTTGGATGTTTGAAATCACGAACATGGAAATGATCTCTATGTGTATGAGGGAGGATAGAAAATTGATGCTAAAATAATACAAATGCAAATCTTACACTCATTTATATGTAGGTTTAATTTAATCTTTGAAATTAAAATGAAATTAAAGGATTATTATATTTTGATGAAATTAGACTAAAATGAACAATAACAAAATAAGAACTTATATTCTTTTTTTTTTTTTTTTTTGAGACGGAGTCTCGCTCTGTCGCCCAGGCTGGAGTGCAGTGGCGCAATCTCGGCTCACTGCAAGCTCCGCCTCCCGGGTTCACGCCATTCTCCTGCCTCAGCCTCTCCGAGTAGCTGGGACTACAGGCGCCTGCCACCACGCCCGGCTAATTTTTTGTATTTTTAGTAGAGACGGGGTTTCACCGTGGTCTCGATCTCCTGACCTCGTGATCCGCCCGCCTCGGCCTCCCAAAGTGCTGGGATTACAAGCGTGAGCCACCGCGCCCGGCCGAACTTATATTCTTTATATGGTCAATAAAGAAGTGATAGTGGAAAAAAACAAGAACAAATGAAGGTGATGACTTAGGAAGTTGGAAAGATAGCTTAAACTACAAAATGGTATATAACTAGTGAACACTTAGACACATTGATTGATGAACTTCAGCTTTTGGCTTGGTGAGAGCATAAAATGAGAGCAGCTGAGGTTTGCAAATTTGTAATCTCCTTGTGGAAAAACAGGGGAAAAGACATCTCAGCATAATAAGATTAATCTACTAAAGAGTCAAGACTTGATCCATTTGTCCTTGTAATTCAAAAGCTAACTCAAATACTGATTTGATGTATTGTGTTAACAACCATTGCTGATTATCATCGCATACCTGGCATTCTCTTTTATCTGATATCTAAAATATTTGGTAATTCCTAGACTTTCTCTTTTCAAACTCAGTACGGTTTAATTTCAATCTTAGAACAGTTGTCTTTGAGAAATTCTTCCCTCTACTGCATCTGTGAATGGGCACAGCATGGTTACATATATACTGTCGCCCCAGAGAACATTTGTTAAATTAAAGCCAAAGTTTAAAGCAACAGCTTTAACTCACTGGTTTTACTCATTTTCTTCCTCCCCAATAGCCACAGCAAGATTGATGCTCTCACATCTTTGAACATAAAGCTTGGTGTTGTCTATTTTTCAGGTGCTGTCACCTATATGATCTCAGTATTTTAAAAATCAGCTTCCAGCCCATATGGTGGCTCATGCTTGTAATAGCAGCAGTTTAGGAGGCTGAAACGAGAGGATTCTTTGAGCCCAGGAGTTGAAGAGCAACCTGGGCAACATAGCAAGACCCAGTCTCTATCAAAAGCTAAAAAAAAAAAAGGGTGGGCATGGTGATGTGCACCTGTTTTGTCCTAGCTATTTGGGAGGCCAAGGTGGAAGGATTGCTTGAGCTTGGGAGGTTGAGGCTACAGTGAGCAGTGACTGCACCACTGCACTCCAGCCTGGGCAACAAAGAAAGACCCTATATCAAAAATATATATATAATGAAAATAAAAATCAACTCTCATTTATTTCTACATAAATATGCACAGATGATGTCCATATAGACATAAATAATAATATATCTGACAACAGGTCCATATGATCTTCAAAATGTAAAATGCCTATCTGTGTAATTGACTGGTTAGTCTCCTTAATGAATATAGATTCAATTATACTTTCTTGTTCTAGATAAATTATATAATCTAGCTCTTCGTTTCACTTATTTACTGATAACAGGAAGAATGACAAGATATCTATTTTGGAAAATTACTCTGGTAGGAGTAAAGATGAAACAATGATAGATTGCATGAAAAACTAGAAAAAAGTATGGTCTTCTGATATTCTGTCACATCATATACTAAAGACCTCATAAACTCAGATATTTTATCTAGACATGTTATTTTCATCTTAGGAATGATCAAAGCATGGGACTAGAATTGTATTACAGTGACTCTCACAAGCACATGTGCTCAAAGGGAGGGGAAAACATCGTTACTGATATTTTAAACGTACGTTTTACTTTCCATGAACATGAACTTGATATGATGCAGATTGAAGGAAATCACCCATAATTCCATATTAAGAAGGCCTGTGATATTTTAAGGGAAAAATAAATAGAGAAAATGCTAACAGAAACCCTATTAAGCATTAAGCCTTATGGAGCAAAGATAAATCCAGTGGTGAAAGATACACACTCGAGTTCTGTTTGTTGTCTTGGAACAATACGGTTTAGAGGTGACTGGTGGGTGAGGAGAACATATGCGAGTTCCCCAAACAGAAAAGCTGAATAAGGCAATGCCTCTTCCTGACCATATCTCTTACTCAGATAACTATATAATTTATTGTCCAGTAAAGGGTATATTTAAAAATCATATTAAAAGTCATGCAATGAAGTTGTCCAGGGAAATCAAGACTTAACAGTCTCACTCTGACAATAATGAATAGGGGGGTTCCCTCAAGATAGACTAGGACATGACCCCACACTGGCAGGTAGTAGTACCAGAAAAGAACCCATGGAAAATCTTGACCTTATGCTTGAGGTAGGGACCAGGCTAAAGCGAAAGCCAGACATAAAATTCTATCTGAAATATATCAACAATCGAAGAAAATATGTGGTGTACAGGCATAGAATGTCTTTACTGGATCATCGAAATAGTAAGATAAATTCAAATTTTTATATTGTTTTATTTTCCTCCAGTTAGGGCTTGAGGTTTGTCGGTGGAGAGTGGCTGTCAATTGGAGCCTTGCCTTTCTGGGGTTCTGGGCAGGGGGTTGTGGATGCCTAACATGTGCCTTTCACAGGAGACTTCCTTACCCCTGCAGTGGCCAGGTGTGCATCCCACGACCAGGCCTCCCTCTCACAGAACATCTGCTGAGACTAGGAGATGCCTGGTGGCTGTTGCCTGACCTGTGTCCTGAGTATTTCTGACAAGAGACACTCTCAGAGACCCTGGACAGGAGGAGAGTTAGGTTCCAGTGTAGGTCAGATCAGACACATGGAGGCCACAGGACCAAACACGGGAAATCAGAGTAGTTTTATTACTCACAGATCCAGAGAGAAGAGGGTAGCTGAGAAGAGGGTTTAGCTGTGTCCCCAGCCAAATCTCATCTTGAATTCCCGCATGTTGTGGGAGGGAACAGGTGGGAGGTAAATGAATCATGGGGGCAGGTCTTTCCCATGCTGTTCTTCTGATAGTGAATAAGTCTCACAAGATCTGATGGTTTTATAAAGGGGGGTTTCACTGCACATTCTCGTCTGCTGCCATGTGAGACATTCCTTTCACTTTCTGCTATGATTGTGAGGCCTACCCAGCCATGTGGAACTGTGCGTCTATTAAACCTCTTTCTTCTGGAAATTACCCAGTCTTGGGCATGTCTTTACCGGCGTGTGAAAATGGACTAATACAGTAGCAAACCTCATAGGGCTGAACACAATGGGGAAGATGAGTGGGGAGCAAGAGAGAGAAAAGGGGTCTGTGGGACTCCGGCCTTTACTGGGTCCAGAACATTACCCAAATAAGTTTTCCACGGGGTTCTAGCCAGTGAGGTGAGTGCCAGCAGGCACATTTCTTGGCTCCTACTGCAACTGAGCAGGTCACTCTGGCGTGTGGGGGCTGTCCATGTGGGCTGTGAGGTCTGTGGGGTGAGTCAGGTAGGTTGTATCCAACGGTTCCCTAGCGGGGAGTCACCAGGAGGAGGCAACTGTGTAGGGTCAATATCTGGGCCAGCCCCACTGAGGAACTGTGAGGGTTAGAACTGGAAATTGTCAAGGGAATCTCAACCCAGCTACCATATGAGAGAGTTCAACTTACGTTCAATGTGAATGCCATGGCAATATTAAAATGTAAGAATTCGCTCCATACGTGCTTGAGGTAAATAGGAGAAACCTAGAATTTATGTAAACAGTGAGAAGATTGGATGCGTTTTCCATCACATATTTTAACACTAGCAGCCTATTATATATGTCAGTCCATCCGGCATTCAGAATTACATGCTTATGAAAATTTTTTGCACCATCAGACAAAAGACAAGGGTAGAAGACATTTTTAACCATATAAACACTAGTAAATTAAAAACAGAAGGACCTACATGTCCTAATATATCTATGTTGTGAAAGGCTGCCCTGTGAAATACGAGATTTCTTAAACATGTTTTAAAAATCATAGGTGTTGATATTTTTTAGAAATCCATTTAAATTTTCTCTTGCTATTTTACAATGCCTATTTATTTATTTAGTGTTTCTGCTGATTTTGATGTACATCCTAAACTTTACATTTTCTTTAAAGTATGTTTAATATAACTTTACATAAAATGTTTCAGTATCTTCACATTCTCTCCCTGTCCCTTTGTTTTGCTCTTATATGGTGGCCTTGAGTCTTTTCTCTGGCTTTTCAAACCTAGTAAGACTAAGACACTAAAGTAACTTTGCCCGTGGTTTGGTAATGCCTTCTAAAGCACATCCTAAGCTCTCCTGCATACAGGGGTCTCCTTTGAGCTCTATGCTTTTGAGATCCCATATACCTAAATTCCAGTACTCCAAATCAGTACTGCTCAGTTTCAGTTACTAAGTTTAAAAATGTCTTTTAATAGCAAGTTAGTTTAGTGCACTCTTGCTTCTTTCTTTACTGCTGGTATACATGTATATTCCTTTAAATGAACCTTGGAATTTATTCAAAAATTTTAAATTATACTAATGAAACTGTATATTGTTGTGAATTCATAGGTGAATTTGGAATGATTCTGTCTTTATGATATTAAATCCTTTTTATCCAAGAACCATATGTGCCTTTATATTTATTCCAGTCTATATTTATATCACTGAGTAAATATATAGAAATATAGATACATACAGCTGTAGTTATAGATAGATACAAATATAGATATAACATGTTAAATCTATATCTATCCCATATAACATATATACATGTTATATGTGTGTGCATATATATATGCTTGTGTTATTAAAGAGATCCCTTAAAATTTTTCTTTTATTTCCTATATAATTTTAGGTTGAGCTTCAATTTTCCTTGTATAAAAAAGCAAATATTTATAGTAGTTTTAATACTGATGTTTAGACATTCTATCTTATTTTAGCATTGAATATTTTCACAATTATTATAAATATTATCTAATATTAATAATGTAACAAAAATATTTAAAATTTGAGCTTTGAATTATTTTATTGTTTAATTTAAATTCCTTTAAGTATGATAGTAAATTTCTATTTTCTGCTTTCTCTATGCACATGCAAATTAATCTATCCACTTCTCTATGTAGTGACATATGAAAATCAGGCCTTTCTTCTAATAGACACACACAAGTTTGCATATAGAATATCAGACTCTTTATAGCATTTAAAATCTTTAAAGACATGAATATTACATTTTAACAAATGTATTTTAGCATGTACTGAGAATCTCCTATTTATTTTTTATTTGGGCTAATCAATATAATTATTAATATTATTGGGTTACCAAATTTGGAGTCACACTTTCATCCCCAAGGTGGATATTTGTTTCATTTTTTTGCTAATTTCTTGTCTTACTGTTTCAAATACTGTTGGATATTATTTTTATTTTATTTGGCATTTTAGTATCAATATTTGTAAGTGATGTACTCTACATATTTTTTCTTCAATATCTGGTGGGTTTTATAATTACTGATATACTGGATTTGTAGTAGACATTGACAAAAATTATTCCTGTATGTTTTATAGCTATATGAAGGAAACCAATATATTTTACCCCAAAATATATTTCCTTGATATATTTCAAAATGGCTATTCAGAAGGGCTGGAAATGCAAACGTAGCTGCAAAGCTGTCTTGGGGAGATTTGCATCGGTAGAGAATCTGCCCTGATGCAGCCAGGCTTTCTCTGAGGTCTGCCCCCTTGTCTGGATCTAGGAAAGGTTAACTGAGAGTCTGAAGTCTCCAAAGGTCTGAAAGAAGCATTTTCTGTCTGTTCTCTCTGAGGACTGCTCCCAGTGAGGTTTCACCTACGTAATAAGTCCACTGTTGCTAGCCGGGGTCTTTTTCTCACATAACCTTTTCTTTCTTTTTTTTTTTCCCTGTGATCCAAGACCCCATTCTTTCTGTAAACTTCATGTGGTAGATAAGCTTCTGCACCCATCGTGTGTCTGGGTCTTCATTCTAAGGGCTCCAGTGTACACACATTGCAGAAACCTGTATGCCTTTTCTTCTAATTATCTGCCTCCTATTAGTGATTTTCAGGGAAACTTCAGAAGGCAAAAGGGACATTCTCCTTTAGCCCATACTCAGACAAAATCCCCCAACATTTAACTGATTCCTGATACCTTAAAATCACCTTGAAAAATCCATATATTTATAACTTTTTCTTCCCTCTATGATTTCTGGTCAGCCTGGGTTTTGTTTTTATTCCATTTACTTCATCCTAGAAAAGATCTATTTTACGTCTATTTATTCTCATTTATTGACATTGAGAAAAGAAAGTAACTTTTATGTGAGAAATGCAAGTCCTTTTAAAGAATCAGGCCCAGAGAGATATGAAAATGAGACAGCAGTTCTGTCCTACTCCTCTTTGAGCTGTGTGTACATCTAGGCTGCTTGCTGTTGCCACAGTAGCTATAAATTAACCAATAATGCCACACCAGACACTATAATCCACACCCAATAACCGTGTAACAGTGCATAGCCAGTCACTAATAAATGTTATTTCCATAAGCCAATGAGAATTTGTGACGAACCTCTTTGCATCATCCCACTTCTTGTCCCTTTTTTGCCTTTAAGAAACTGCTCGTTGCAAAGCTCCAAATGGAGTTCATATCCAAGCATACTTGGGTCTGTTTCTTCCAGGCAGCTGTCCTCATTTTGGCTCAAGTAAACTCTTTGAATGACGTTTTGTGCTTCAGCCTCTTCCACTTAGATTAACAAGATGGATTTGTGTCACCATGTGCAGCAATTAAAATGTTTACACTTTTCCCCTCGAGGGCATTGATGTGTTTCCCTGAGCACTTGGAATAGCTACATAGTGTTTACTTTCTAGATTATGGTTTCTCAACTTTGCTGCTACTTACCTTTAGGACTAGAGGATTCTTTGTTGTGGGAGGCTGGCCTAGCAACGCTAGATGTTTTGTTTGACCTCTAAATTTCACACCTCCACCAGTCTTCACATCCCCACAATAACCCTAGACATTGCCAAATGTCTCCTGGGGAAAACTCTCCACCACAAGACAAAGTTCTTGAAATATTGGAATGGTCAATTGAGTTTTTATGTTATCCAAAACAAATATTTTTCTTTGTTTTTAAACATCTACTTCCATCTACTTATCTGCTTATTTTTCTTTTATTTGTAACTTAATTCCATCAAGGAGAGAGAGTGCATTTTCTATTATGCTAAATTTTGGAATAATGTATTAATATTTTTATGACCTGATATATGGATGATATGTAGATATTACATGTTTGTATTATCAAATTTCAGGGTAATAATAAAATAAATACTTATAATATTTATATTGTCACTGTATATTAGTTATTCTCTTTCTTCACTACAGGATTTTTCAACCTATAGGCTATTTTTCAATTCTAGGTTATCCAGTAGATTTTGAAATGTTATGATTAAATATCTACTTCTCAAGCATTCGTCTTTGCAAATGAATCAATCCCAAGCTCTTATAATGCACATCATATAGAGGGCAGATTAGTCAATATACGGTTCAGAAAGAATTAAGTAATATTTATAAGAAAATTGAAAATTTATATCCTTAACCCAGATAACAATAATCCAAATTAAAATTTGATTTAATTACATTATTTAAAATGACACCAGAATACTAGTAAAAATGTAGATGTTTATATAATCCTTTTTAGCTGTAGGACTTTATTAGCATAAATTCAAATACAGGAACCAAAGTAAGATTGAGACCTATAGTAAAAGGCTAAAATGTACACATTATAGGGGCATGATTAAACCATTTTAAGGCATAATAACATGGAGAAATATTGCAAAACATTCATTTTACTGAATTAATTGTTAATATTTAATCATTAAGTGAGAACAAAGATAAAGAGTAGCTACACAAACAAACACACACACACACCAGTGCAATATTGTCAAATAAACATGTGATGTTCAGCTACACTAGAAATCACACCTGTGTTTTCTCCACAGAAGAGTAAAGATTAAAAATCAGAATAATATTTATTGTACATATGGAGGTAAAGATACTCAAAATATTACCCTAAAACGCATTTTTTTTTTGAGATGGAGTTTTGCTTTTATTGCCCAGGCTGGAGTGCAATGGCACAATCATGGCTCACTGCAATCTCAGCCTCCCAGGGTCAATTAATTCTCCTAGCTCAGCCTCCCAAGTAGCTGAGATTACAGGCATGCGACACCACACGCGGCTAATTTTTTGTATTTAGTAGAGACGGGGTTTCACCATGTTGGTCAGGCTGGTCTCGAACTCCTGACTTCAGGTGATCTACCCACTTCAGCCTCCCAAAGTGCTGGGATTACAGGCATGCGCCTGGCCAACTTTTTGACATATTTCAAGATGGCTATACAAATATTTGTATATATATATTTATATATATTATGTAAAGTCCAAGTGCATACTTGTGCACATAATTATATCTGTAAACCTTTTTCTCCTGTTAATTTGTACATTACCAGCTTGTTTTATAGACTCAAATAATTAAAGCTTCAAGAGAAAAATTTAAAGTTTCCTATAGAGAAAAGACAAATATATATGTGACAAATAATATTTAGAGTGTAAGGCGCTTTTTAAAGGTATATTTGCAATTTGTGTCAAAACATTTAAATATACATTTGTTACTTTAACTATAAAATTTCAAATAATTTAAGCTAAATACATAGTATATGCAGAAAATTTCGCAATATTTGTATGTAGCACCTTACTGTGCATTACTGTAACCAATTGTCTAATATAAAGAACTAATTAGGGTGTGTGTGAGAAAATATTTCATTTTTCTCACACACCTATTAAGACAAATAACGTTTAAACTTTATTTGTAAATTTGCAGAATAGTATTTTTCAGCAGATGGTTTATTTTAGCAAATTCCATCTTCACATTCTGCTATGCTTTTATGAGTTCCAGCTGTTAACGAGTATTATTTTACTGCTGAATCTATCATGTGTGAAATAATTGCTCATTATGTGCCTTAAAACACAAGCAATATACTTATTTTCGACTTGGAGCAAATTAAAATCTCATCAGCAATTTAAAAAATCAAGAGTGGTCTTCTTCTGGTTATTTTAAACTGGTATTTTTCTCTTTATGTTTTTAGTGAGTTGTCTTATCAAGGAGAAGAACTCAAACTGATTATTCTTTTTTTTTCTCTTCCATCCACCTCGCAGGTGTGTTAATAATTTCATTTCTCAGAAAACGTTCTTTCATATCCATCTTACAAGATGAGAGACCTTTTAACATCTTCCATTCTGATGTGATAGCAGTAATGGAAAATATTCCAGCTTCATAAATATGGTGATACAAATACTTATCCGTCTAACCTCTTTCAGTGCCAAATATTTACTTTACTCAGTGAATTACTCAGTTGACTGGCAATTTCTTCTGAAATCACAAATGAGAGGATCAGAGGTCTGGCTGTTGTCTGTACCTCATATGACTCCCAGTGCAGACAATTGTTTCTATGGAGCACAGACAGTTGAAAGGATTGACTTCCTGCCTAGAATAGTTTCTGCTGTGCTTCTTATCCTTCTTGTGGAGATTTCAGATGATCTGAATTGCTTTTCTATCTTAAGAAAAAACTCAACAATTCTTTCACCTGAGAGGAATGTAAACTGTAGTAAGTTAGCCGAAGCAATGTGCAAGGTTTTTAAATTGTTTGTTGTAGAGTGCAGTGTTAGTGTCTCCATCACTAAACTTTTTTTTTTATTGTTATTAAAGTTTTAGGGTACATGTGCACAATGTGCAGGTTTGTTACATATGTATCCATCTGTCATGTTGTTGTGCTGCACCCATAAACTCGACATTTAGCATTAGGTATATCTCCTAATGCTGTCCCTCCCCCCTACCCCCACCCCATAATAGTCCCCGGAGTGTGATGTTCCCCTTCCTGTGCCCATGTGTTCTCATTGTTCAATTCCCACCTATGAGTGAGAATGTGTGGTCTTTGGTATTTTGTCCTTGTGATAGTTTACAGAGAATGATGGTTTCCAGTTTCATCCATGTCCCTACAAAGGACATGAACTCATCATCTTTTATGGCTGCATAGTATTCCATGGTGTATATGTGCCACATTTTCTTAATCCAGTCTATCGTTGTTGGACATTTGGGTTGGTTCCAAGTCTTTGCTATTGTGAATAGTGCCGAATTAAACATACGTGTGCATGTGTCTTTATAGCAGCATGATTTATAGTCTTTGGGTATATACCCAGTAATGGGATGGCTGGGTCAAATTGTATTTCTAGTTCTAGATCCCTTAGGAATCGCCACACTGACTTCCACAATGGTTGAACTAGTTTACAGTCCCACCAACAGTATAAAAGTGTTCCTATTTCTCCATATCCTCTCCAGCACCTGTTGTTTCCTGACTTTTTAATGATCGCCATTCTAACTGGTGTGAGATGGTATCTCATTCTGGTTTTGATTGGCATTTCTCTGATGGCCAATGACGATGAGCATTTTTTTCATGTGTTTTTTGGCTTCATAAATGTCTTCTTTTGAGAAGTGTCTGTTCATATCCTTCACCCACTTTTTGATGGCGTTGTTTGGTTTTCTCTTGTAAATTTGTTTGGGTTCATTGTAGATTCTGGATATTAGCCCTTTGTCAGATGAGTAGGTTGCGAAAATTTTCTCCCATTTTGTAGGCTGCCTGTTCACTCTGATGGGAGTTTTTTTTGCTGTGCAGAAGCTCTTTAGTTTAATTAGATCCCATTTGTCAATTTTAGCTTTTGTTGCCATTGCTTTTGGTGTTTTAGGCATGAAGTCCTTGCCCACGCCTATGTCCTGAATGGTATTGCCTAGGTTTTTTTCTAGGGTTTTTATGGTTTTAGCTCTAACATGAAAGTCTTTCATCCATCTTGAATCAATTTTTCTATAAGGTGTAAGGAAGGGATCCAGTTTCAGCTCTCTACATATGGCTAGCCAGTTTTCCCAGCACCATTTATTATATAGGGAATCCATTCCCCATTGCTTGTTTTTGTCAGGTTTGTCAAAGATCAGATAGTTGTAGTTATGCGGCATTATTTCTGAGGGTTCTGTTCTGTTCCATTGATCTATGTCTCTGTTGTGGTACCAGTACCATGCTGTTTTGGTTACTGTAGCCTTGTAGTATAGTTTGAAGTCAGGTAGCGTGATGCCTCCAGCTTTGTTCTTTTGGCTTAGGATTGACTTTGTGATGCGGGCTCTTTTTTGGTTCCATATGAATTTTAAAGTAGTTTTTTCCAATTCTGTGAAGAAAGTCATCAGTAGCTTGATGGGGATGGCATTGAATCTATAAATCACCTTGGGCAGTTTGGCCATTTTCACAATATTGATTCTTCCAACCCATGAGCATGGAATGTTCTTCCATTTGTTTGTATCGTATCCTGTTTTATTTCATTGAGCAGTGGTTTGTAGTTCTCCTTGAAGAGGTCCTTCACGTCCCTTGTAAGTTGGATTCCTAGGTATTTGATTCTCTTTGAAGCAATTGTGAATGGGAGTTCACTCATGATTTGGCTCTGTGTTTGTCTGTTATTGGTGTACAAGAATGCTTGTGATTTTTGTACATTGAGTTTGTATCCTGAGACTTTGCTGAAGTTGCTTATCAGCTTAAGGAGATTTTGGGCTGAGACAATGGGGTTTTCTAGATACACAACCATATCATCTGCAAACAGGGACAGTTTGGCTTCCTCTTTTCCTAATTGAATACCCTTTGTTTTCTTCTCCTGCCTGATTGCCCTGGCCAGAACTTCCAGCACTATGTGGAATAGGAGTGGTAAGAGGGGGCATCCCTGTCTTGTGCCAGTTTTCAAAAGGAATGCTTCCAGTTTTTGCCCATTCAGTATCATATTGCCAGTGGGTTTGTCATAGATAGCTCTTATGATTTTGAGATACATCCCATCGATACCTAATTTGTTGAGAGTTTTTATCATGAAGGGTTATTGAATTTTGTCAAAGGCCTTTTCTACATCTATTGAGATAATCATGAGGTTTTTGTCTTTGGTTCTGTTTATATGCTGGATTACATTTATTGATTTGCCTATGTTGAACCAGCCTTGCATCACAGGGATGAAGCCCACTTGATCATGGTGGATAAGCTTTTCGATGTGCTGCTGGATTCGGTTTGCCAGTATTTTATTGAGGATTTTTGCCTCAATGGTTATCAAGGACATTGGTCTAAAATTCTCTTTTTTGGTTGTGTCTCTCCCAGGCTTTGGTATCAGGATGATGCTGGCCACATAAAATGAGTTAGGGAAGATTCCCTCTTTTTCTATTGATTGAAATTGTTTCAGAAGGAATGGTACCAGTTCCTCCTCGTACCTCTGGTAGAATTCGGCTTTGAATCCATCTGGTCTTGGACTCTTTTTGGTTGGTAAGCTATTGATTATTGCCACAATTTCAGAGCCTGTTATCGGTCTATTCAGAGATTCAACTTCTTCCTGGTTTAGGCTTGGGAGAGTGTATGTGTCAAGGAATTTATCCGTTTCTTCTTGATTTTCTAGTTTATTTGCGTAGAGGTGTTTGCAGTATTCTCTGATGGTAGATTGTATTTCTGTGGGATCGGTGGTGATATCCCCTTTATCATTTTTTATTGCATCTATTTGATTCTTCTCTCTTTTCTTCTTTATTAGTCTTGCTAGCGGTCTATCAATTTTGTTGATCTTTTCAAAAAACCAGCTCCTGGATTCATTAATTTTTTGAAGGTTTTTTTGTGTCTCTGTTTGCTTCAGTTCTGCTCTGATTTTAGTTATTTCTTGCCTTCTGCTAGCTTTTGAATGTGTTTGCTCTTGCTTCTCTAGTTCTTTTAATTGTGATGTTAGGGTGTCAATTTTGGATCTTTTCTGCTTTCTCTTGTGGGCATTTAGTGCTATAAATTTCCTTCTACACACTGCTTTGAATGTGTCCCAGAGATTCTGGTATGTTGTGTCTTTGTTCTCGTTGGTTTCAAAGAATATCTTTATTTCTGCCTTTATTTCGTTATGTACCCAGTAGTCATTCTGGAGCAGGTTGTTCATTTTCCATGTAGTTGAGTGGTTTTGAGTGAGTTTCTTAAACCTGAGTTCTAGTTTGATTGCACTGTGGTCTGAGAAACAGTTTGTTATAATTTCTGTTCTTTTACATTTGCTTAGGAGAGCTTCCAACTATGTGATCAGTTTTGGAAAGGGTGTGGTGTGGTGCTGAATAAAATGTATATTCTGTTGATTTGGGGTGGAGAGTTCTGTAGATGTCTACTACGTCCACTTGGTTTAGAGCTGAGTTCAATTCCTGGGTGTCCTTGTTAACTTTCTGTCTCGTTGATCTGTCTAATGTTGACAGTGGGGTGTTAAAATCTCCTATTATTATTGTGTGGGAGTCTAAGTCTCTTTGTAGGTCACTCAGGACTTGCTTTATGAATCTGGGTGCTCCTGTATTGGGTGCATACATATTTAGGATAGTTAGCTCTTCTTGTTGAATTGATCCCTTTACCATTATGTAATGGCCTTCTTTGTCTCTTTTGATCTTCGTTGGTTTAAAGTCTATTTTATCAGAGACTAGGATTGTAACCCCAGCCTTTTTTTGTTTTCCATTGGCTTGGTAGATCTTCCTCCATCCCTTTATTTTGAGTCTATGTGTGTCTCTGCACGTGAGATGGGTTTCCTGAATACAGCACACTGATGGGTCTTGGCTCCTTATCCAATTTGCCAGTCTGTGTTTTTAATTGGAGCATTTAGCCCATTTACATTTAAAATTAATATTGTTATGTGTGAATTTGATCCTACTTTCTCTACTTTTTATCTCTAAACTGTAATATTTCTAAATTTTCATTTCTTTTGTCCTTCTGTGCACCAAACTGAATGCTTTATTCTGACTTGTTATATTTCACACTTCATTTTCTAGTAGGTCTTCAAAGTAGATCAAATATTATCTAAATTTTTAATATTGTATTTTTCAGTTTTAAAAATTGAATTCTTTTCCTTTTTCACATGCAATACTTAAAAATGTATTTGCTGAAGTTCTCAATCTTTTTTATTTGACTGTAATAAGAGTTATTAAAGTCACTTTTAACAAATTTGCTATTCATGCAAAGTTATGTCCATTTATAACTAATGTTTACCCCTTTTCTTTATTTCTAGTCATATTGTGTTGTCTCTTCTTTTGCCTGGATATTTTCCAATGGTATGCCATCTATTTAATACGAATAGTTTCAGGTGTAATTTGAGGCTTAGATTGATGTGATTTCCCTCCTGTTTGCTTTTTACCAGACACAAAGCTTCAGTTCATTGTTCGTCTCCAACGAATCAAGGATTGAGATGATTCAAAGCGAATTTTTTAGCCCCTACAAAAGGTGGGCTATTTGCTGCTTACTCTCATAACAGACTAGCTAATCAGTACAATGTAAGGCTTGGGGTAATTACCAATGCTTCCTTCTCTTTGGCAGGTTTTTTAATCCTGTCCTCCCCTGCCCATCCCTCTCCCTATTTATACTTTGGTTAAAAGCTCTTCTCAGGGTGTCTGCCGTCTCAAAGCAAACATGTGAAAATGATCCCAGGAAACATTTAGTCCTCAATTCTGACCCCTTCTCTTTGTGATTCTTTTCCTTGTGACCTGGGTTTGTAATTCTTCACTGCCATGTCAGCATTATGTCTTCAAATATGTATTTTTAAAAGATCCATATCTCTGATATTTTTCCAAATTGTCTAGTGTGCCATTTCAGGCAAAAGACTTCCTATCAAAAATAAATAGAAAGACGTTCACATGTACTTCCTAAGAAACATATCCAAATTCCCCGTGGAAACTGTTCCACCCAGTCAGAAATAAGGAAATGAAAAACAAAATCACCATGAAATGAAATCACAACTCATTCACTACATAATGGCTAATATTAAAAAAGTATATATATATTTTATATATATAAATATGACCTCTTATGATGCTATAATGTGACCACCATGGTGTAAGTATATATATATAGTGTGTGTGTATGTGTGTGTGTATATATATATGTGTATATATATATATATATATAGAGAGAGAGAGAGAGAGAGAGAGTAACTCTTGACAAGGATGTAAACCAACTGGATCTTTCAACTTGAGGACTCCTAAATGCAGTTTCCTGTTTTGTTCTGTGATTCTCCTGTCTGAGGCTGCAGTGCTCATGCTGGCTGGGTGGGTGCAGGACAGCCTCCTGTGTTCCTGGCACCCACTGAGCTTTGCTCATGCATCTGGAGCCAGGGGAGTCATGCTGAGGTCATGCATTTCCTCTTCTTGTGAATAATCTCCACATTATGAGGTGGCCAGAAGCAGGAAAGGGCATTTGACTTCCTCCCATTTATTCATTCAGTGACTCTGCCCTTAGCATTAGTTCTGTGTGCCAGGTGCCCTGGTGGGCCCAGCGTATGGTATTGAAAATGATCTCGTGGTCCCTGACCCCTAGGGGCCAACAGTCTGAAGATAGGTAGACATCAAGCCCAAAGTTGATACCTAGGTGGCTGGTGAACATCAGGCCTAGGTGGCTGGTGAACATCAGGCCGCAGATGGACACCCTGGCCAGAGGTAGACATCAGGTCCCAATGGAAACTCGTCCCAAGGTGGATACCTTGCCACAGTTGAATAGCTAGTCCCAGGTGGACATCAGCCTCCAGGTTGACATCAGTCCCCAAGAGGATATCTAGGCCCCAGGTGGATACCCACTGCATACTTGTAAATTGTCAAGATTGCTTTTTTAAAGCAACACAGGGTTATCATAGAACATGATAACTTTTAGTAGATTTTGAGTATTCCTAAACTCCATGAGAAATCATAATAAATATTTTTAAAATCAGAGTGTACGTTAAATGAGTATTTTTAAATTTGTCCTTCATGTTTAAGGATTTGGAATGAAATGTTACAAAAGCTATCTGTGTTATTTGTAGAAAATGTAGACAATGAAAAAATCAGAGGGCAAAAATATCTATATTTTTTGGCTATGGGATAATCACTGCTATATCACATTCCTTCTAACCTTATTGCCATAGACTTTTTACAATTAATATAGATTTTATGCCACATAGTTCATTACATATGCAATGGAGCATTACTTGTTCATTAGTAAATCACAAAGAGTTTGACTGTATGTATATTTAAAAAGGCAAAAGAGAGAGATAAATTTACATAATTCAGGTTTTTCCACTTAGCATTTTATCAATAAACATATGTGATTGAGTGCAGATGAATGAGATTTGGTTCTGCATTTACTTCGGATGGCCTCATGCCCTATGTGCTTATCACTAAATATGATTCTATTGTAAACCATTTGGATTTATTTTAAATATGTCCTTAAAGGAACAAAAACATCTACCTTTGATGTAAAGCAAATAAACAACAAGAATCTGTTCTAATGCTAGAACAAAAGCAAACTGAGGATGATTGTAAAATTACATATATCAATACGTCACTTTAGAGGCCACTTAATTTTTTTCCAAGGGGATATTTGACATTTCACTTGCATCTTATTTAATGATTTTATAATTTAAACCCCAAATTATAAATCTAGAATTTAGAAAGTATATTTCCTCACTGGATTACATTTTTGGAAATATTATTTTATATGTGCACAAATATTACAAAGTCACTGTAGACACTTGAAAACTGTAATATCTTTTAAAGGCAATATTCTACATTAAACTGGTGTAACAAAATTGGTGCATTTTTCCATGTATTTTGTATATTTTACATATTTAACCTTTTTTATTCAGCAAATAATTTTTGAGTACCTACTAAATACTAGGTTCTGCATTACTAAATGAATTTAAAGGGTGAAATAACAGACATGGTCTCAGACAATAAAAATTAACATTAGGTCACCTATTTATATATTTTAAAATGGTAATTATGAAAACTTTTTGAGATTTTTAACTAGATAACATTATAATAACACCCTTGATGTTGTTAATATTTGCCAGTGAGCAAAAAAGAAAATAAAAAGATGGTCTAATTTATTCAATATACACTTTAAAATTGCAGAAAATAGTCAAGTTTCTGTGCTTTGCAGTTGAATGTCTATGTTTTTCTCTGCAACTTGGCTTTTGTGGAGTGAGAGAAACAATTATTCTTCCAGCCCAATAAAGGCAGAAGAGTAACAATAAATCTAATATTTTAAACGCTTACCAAAAGATAGTAAACATATTATTTCAGAATACTGAGATCAGTAAGTTGACCTACAAAGAAAGCCAAACTGACAGTATTACTGAATAAGGAAAGGCCCAAACAGACAAAATACTTTTTATTTTGTAACTTCGGTATGACACAACTTACCCTAACTATAAAGACTCTAAATTACCAAGATGGGTGCTTATAATGTGGAGAGTAAAAGAAGTCATTTCACTTTTAGCTTTTTTCTCTCAGAATAAAAAGTGCATAAGGAGTTTATAAAGAAGTTGGTATTATAAGTTAATACTACAATGACAGCACTTTTCAAGAAAAGACTTTTTTCTCTCTTATGAATATCATGTTAGCAGTATTTGTTTTCTCCAGAAATGATGAGGAAATAAAAATATGAGTATGTGGGTAATTAGAGTAGTTTCTTAAAGAAATGAGTTAGGCAACAGGCTAATAATGTATACTTCACTGGCTTTTGAATGCCAACAATCATTCTTTATAAGACACAGATATTTTCTAAAGAACAAGTATGTGAACCTGAAAAGTAATCACCACTTGGTAGTGACAATATGGATAGGGTGAAGGGCGTCATCAAGAAGCAATGAAAAGATACATTTGCAGCTAAATTTGAAAACCATGATGTTTAGTACATATGGTAATAAAGAATACTTTCTTCTGTTTCGACATTATTTTAGAATTTAAGATAGAAGCTAAAATACCTAGGGATAATGATATGACTATCAAAAATTAAAAATTTAAGGACATTTTGAGTATTATAAGAATGAGAACTTACTACCCAACGAACAGGGGACAATTAATTATGCTCCATATCCATTGAATTAAAAGACAGGCCCATTACCTGGATAATTTGAAAGTTTAATTTTATTTAAAAGTCTTGTTTCATTCATCAAGCTAAAGGATTAGCTCCCAGAAATATTCTAGGATTGCATATCCCCAACTGTGTAGGAAGTATAGAAAGAATGTTATAAGGGCCACCATCTAAACATTATTATGTAAATAATTTAGTACCATTCCATTTGCCTTTGTAGATTTAAAAATGTAAATGGCTTTCTCATATTACAAAACATCATTTTTCAAAACCCAGATAAACATAGTATATTGCAAGAGAATAATTATTTTCTTTATTAAAAAAGAAATGCTGGATGCTAAGTCCAAAATACATAAATTATGTTATACTAATAACTACTAACATTTTGTTCATTAAAACATAAAAGTCAAATATTTTAAAATGATCTTTAAATGATTAATAACATGTTGATCTTTTTCTTCTTTCTGTAAATCTTTTTGAGTCTTAAAAATACTAAACTATACAAGCAATATTAAATAGTACATAAACTTGGATTAAAATATTCAAATTTACTAGAATGTGGACATTGGAAAGAATGAAAATACACAGAAGCATAAAGCAGCAGATATAAAATTAAGAAAGGAACTAAGAGTGTTTAAAGTACATATTCATCTGTAGTCTAATGTCTACCATAAACAGTGAGTCTTCTCAGTAAAACACAAATTGTTCATGAAGGGAAAAAGCATGTTGTATTACAGAATATTCAACATAATTTTTTTCGTACTAACTTGTGCCTGGAATATTATTGGTTTTTCTATTATGAACTTATGCACTTCCGAATTTTTTTCATAAAAAATTGTGTTTACAACTCCATTCAAAAGCAGTTTTGGGTGGGTTTTTTTTTTTCGAGACAGAGTTTTGCTCTTTCACCCGGGCTGGAGTGCAATGGTGCAAACTTGGCTCACAGCAACCTAGCAACCTTCGCCTCCCAGGTTCAGGTGATTTTCTTGCCTCAGCCTCCCGAGTGGTTAGGACTACAAGCATGCACCACCATGCCTGGCTAATTTTGGGCTTTTAGTAGAGACGTGGTTTTGCCATGTTGACCAGGCTGGTCTTGAACTCCTGACCTGAGGTAATCTGCCCACCTTGGCCTCCCAAAGTGCTGGGTATGGGCAAGAGCCACCATACCCGGCCTCAAAAGCAGTTTTTAAAAGCAAACACAATATAACACCAAAGTTGAAAAATCTATGCTCACCCAAGGATGCCAGGTTTAAGAAATTATTTATAGAATACTGCATCAAAAACAAGACAATAACCCAAAATATACCATTAAAGATGTATCCACTCCTACAACTAGAGATAATTAATCTATCTGGTAGCAAATGATACTTCAATCAGTTTCAGCATGTCTGAAATCTGTAACGACAAAAGTGATAAAACATGACCTTCATTCTTCATTAGACTCTTACAACACTTGAAGGAAAACAATTTCTGAAGCACAAAGAGGTAAAGAGGTGCAATCTTTCAAAAAGATATTCAGTGTTCAAAATCCAAGAGTGCAACATCAGGCTGGGTGCGGTGGCTTACGCCTGTAATCCCAGCACTTTGGGAGACCATGGTGGGTGGATCACCTGAGGTCAGGAGTTCGAGACCAGCCCGGCCAACATGGTGAAACCCTGACTCTACTAAAAACACAAAAATTAGCCAGGCATGGTGGTGTGCACCTGTAGTCCTAGCTACTTGGGGGACTGAGACAGGAGAATCACTTGAACCTGGGAGGTGGAGGTCGTAGTGAACGGAGATCATACCACCTCACTCCAGCGTCAGTAACAGAATGAGATTCCATCTCAAAAAAAAAAAAAAGAGTGTAATATCGGTATACACAGATAATATACTGAATGAAACAAATAGAATAATTTGAAGAGGCATCTTGATGAACAAGGAGTCATTAGAAAGGTTGTTTTCATGTCTTTGAAGGAAATTGCAATGTGAGAAATTAGTACTTTGACTAAATTTAGTAAATTTAGTACTATACTAAAAATTTATGTGAGAATTTGGTACTTTGACTAAATTTAGTAAATTTAGTACTATTTACTACTATACTAAAAGTACTATTTAGTGCTGTACTATTTACTACTATACTAAAAAGTACTATTTAGTACTATACTATTTAGTACTATACTAAAAGTACTATTTAGTACTATACTAAAAGTTTATTGCTAACATGTATTGAGTTATTAACGTGTGTTAGGCAGAGTACCATATAATTTGCACATGTTATCTCATTTATTGTAGGTAAAACGTAATTTCGAACTCTGGGAGTATATATGAATTAGATGGAATAAAATTCTATTTAAATGGCCATCAGTAAATCGGTATCTAGGAACAGGGTGATACAGTGCCCAAGTTTTCTATTCTTCTAAATGTTGTGTTTCATTTTCAACGTTTTCTTGGATATTGCTCTTTTTTGGTCATTTTGATTTTTTTTATTTTAGAAAACTAATAAATTGACTCTTCTTGGTACTGACTCTTGGGTTTTATAGAAGAAAAAGTAATTAAATTCTGTACATTTACCTTTACCTCATTTTTTCTCTTTTAAATTTATTTTAATTGACATATAATAGATGTACATCTTATGGGGTACAGAGTGATATTTTTATATATTTATGCAATGCGTAAAGATCAAGTCAGAGTCATTATCATATCCATTACCCAAATCATGTATTATTTCTTTGCAGTGAGAATATTCAAAATCTTTTATTTTAGTTATTTGAAAACACACAATAAATTCCCGTTAACTACAGTCACCCAACAGTGCTGTAGAGAACTAGAACTTCTTCCTTCTCTCCAGCTGTAATTTTGTACGTATTAACCACATTTTTCCTATACTCTTATTTCTCCTACTCTTTCCAGGATATGGTAACCAGAACACTACCGTTATCTACTTCTACGAGATTAAAAATTTTAACTTCCATACATAAGTGAGAACATGTAGTTATGTGGTGTTTATGTTTCTATGCCAGGCTTATTTCACCTAACATAATGCCCTCCACTTGCATTCTTGTTGCCACAAATAACAGGATTTTGTTCTTTATTATGACTAAAGAATATTCCATTATATATGTATGTCACATTATTTTATCCATTCATCTGTTGATAGACACTTATGTTGATTCCATATCCTGGCTATTGTGAATAGTGCTGTAATAAACATGGGGGTGCAGGTAACTCTTTGATATACTGATTTTGTTTCCTTTGGATATATACTGAAAACCATATGATTAAATTAATAAACACAATAAAAGCGTTTGGCAAAATTAAATATTGTTACATGACAAAAAACCTCTCAACAATTTAGTATAGAAAATATATGCCTTAACACGGAAGGACATAAAGGACAAATCTACAGCTAAGATCATACTGAATGTGGAAAAGGTGAAAGATTTTACTGTGAACAAGAAAAAGATTTTACTGGAACAAGAAAAGAATGCCTATTTTCACCAATCATATTTCACATAGTGAAAGTCTTAGCCAGGACAATTAGGTTAGAGAAAAAAATAAAGGACATCTGAATTGGAAAGGAGACAGTCAAATTGTCCCTGTTTAAAGACAATGTGATCTTATACACGGAAAAAAATAAGACTCTACCAAAAGCTTCTTAGGGTGATAAATGAAATGAATAAAGTTGCAGGATATAAATCAACATACAAAAATCAGTAGCATTTCTATATATTGATAGTAAACTAGCTGAAACAAGAAACTAAGAAAGCAATTCCGTTTACAATAGTTACAAAAATGTACTTAGAAATAAATTTAACCAAGGAAGTAAAAGATTTCTACAACAAAATGAAAGAAATTAAAGAAAACACAAAAAAGGAAAGACATCAACGTTTATAGATTGAAATAATATTCTTAAAATGACCCACTATCCTATGTGATTTACAAATTTAGTACAATCACTAGCTTGTATTTTTAAAAGCACCTTTGCTGCATATTCTTAAGATACTCAATGACAATGCCTGGATTTAAGTTTGAGGTGTTATTATATCTATTTTATATTGGGCACAATATAATGTTATCAGAGATAACAGTTTTGATTGGTCCTAGGTCATACAGTAATATATACATTGCGATTTATAGACAAGCTATCTTTTAATACTCAGGCATTTAGAAAGTTCATTTAGACAAAGTCATAAAAACTTGCCTTCCATTCTGCCTATATCACCTAAAAATCCTAATTTAAGAGGTGATAACATTTTTTATTTGATATACAATTTATCAACACAATAAAAATCTAACAATTATTGTGTGCAGAGTGTGAAAATCTCATCAGATTAAGGAACACAAAGTCATCCTTTTCATATTTCGGAAGTAAAACTGTTTTGGAAACTGTTATTTTTAGAAACAGTTAAAAACATTTTTTCATTAGTTTTTCATGTAAAATTGTGACAACCAGCATGAAATAACTGTCATCACAGAAGCATGGTATATTCGATTCCAAAATATATTCTGTGGAAGTTTTAATATATTTATGTATTATTTATACTTAAATTGTAACCCATAATGTACAGATATTTTTTCCTTCATCTCTTAAGAATATTCTTAATAAAATTAAAATTAATGAATTATAAGTTTTTTTGGTTGGGAAAATGAATAGACACACACGTGACAGTACATCACTTCACCTCATCATTTCATCTCATTTCATCATTTCATCTCATAATTTTATCTCATCATTTTATCTCATCATTTCATCTCATCCCATCTCATCTCATCATTTCATCATATCATCTCATCATTCATCTCATCATTTCATCAAATCTCATCTCATTTCCATTTATTTCATTTCATTTCACTATTTCATTTCATCTAATTTCATTTCATTATTTCACTGTGTCATTTCATATCTCATTTCATCTCATATTTTTCATCTCATTTTTCATATCATTTTCATCTCATCATTTCATCTCAATTCATTTCATCTCATTTAATCTCATCTCATCATTTCATCCTTTCATTTTGACATTTCATCTCATCATTTCATCTCATTTCATTATTTCATTTCATCTCATTTCATTATTTCACCTTATTTCATTATTTCATCTCATCTCACTTCATCTCATCTCATTTCATCTCATCATTTTTCATCTCATCATTTAATCTCATTTCATTTCATTTCACCTCATCATTTCATCTCACCACATCTCTTCATTTCATCATTTCATTTCAACATTTCATCATTTCATCTCATCATTTCATCTCATCTCATCTTTCAATTTCATTTCAATATCATTTCTTTTCATTTCATCTCATTTCATTATTTCATTTCATTTCGTCTCATTTAATCTCATCATTTTTCATCTCATTTTTCATCTCATCATCTCATCTCATCATTTCATCATTTCCTCATTTCATCTCATCTCATTTCAATTTCATTTCATTATTTCATTATTTCATTTCATTTCTCCTCATTTCATTTCATCTCATCTCATCTCATTTCATCTCATTTCTTCTCATCTCGTCTCATCATTTCACCATTTCATCTCATCATTTCATGTCATCTCACCTCATCTCATCATTTCATCTCATTTCATCTCATCATTTCATCTCATCCTTTCATCTCATCATTTCATCTTATCATTTCATCTCATTTCATCTCATTTCCTCTCATCATGTCATTTCATCTCACCATTTCTTATTACATCTCATCATTTTATCTCATTTCATCTCATCTCAATTCAATTTCCTTTCATTATTTCATTTCATCTCACTTCATTTCATCTCATTCATTTCATCTCATTTCATTACATCTCATCATTTCCTCTCATTACATCTCATCTCATTTCATCTCATCATTTCATCTCATCATTTCCATTTCATTTCCATTTCATTATTTCATTTCATCATTTAATTTCATCATCTCATTTAATTTCACCTCATTTCATTATTTCATTTCATTTTTTCATTTCATTGTCATTTCATTTCATCTCATTACATTTCGTCTAATTTCATTTCATCTCATTTCATATCATTTCATTTCACCTCATCATCTTTTCATCTCATCATTTCATCTCATCATCTCATCAACTCATTTCATCTTATCACTTCATCATTTCATCTCATCATTTCATCTCATATCTTCTCATTTCAATTTCATTTCATTTTTTCATTTCATTATTTCATCTCATTTCATTATTTCATCTCATCTCATCACATCTCATCATTTCATCATTTTATTTCATTATTTCATCTCATAATTTCATCTCATCTCATTCAATTTTATTTCAATTTCATTTCATTTATTTCATTTCATCTCATTATTTCATCTCATTATTTCATTATTTCATTTCATCTCATCATTTCATCTCATCATTTCATCTCATCATCTCATCTCATCATTTCATCTCATCATCTCATCATTTCATATCATCATTTTATCTCACCATTTCATCTCATCTCATCTCATTTCATCTCGTCTCATTTCATCATTACATCTCATCATTTCATCATCATTTTATGTCATTTCATGTCATCATTTCATCACATCTCATCTCATCTCATTTCATTCCATCATTTCAGTATTTCATCTCATTTCATCTCATCATTTCAACTCATTTCATCTCATCTCATTTCCATTTCATTTCCATTCATTATTCCATTTCATCATTTCATTTCATTATTTCATTTCATTATGTCATTTCATCTCATTACATTTCATGTCATCTAATTTCATCTCCTCTCATCATTTCATCATTTCATCTCGTCATTTCATCTCATTATTTCATCTGATTTCATGTCATCATATCATGTCATCATTTCATCACATCTCATCTCATCATTTAATCTCATTATTTAATCTCATTTCATCTCATCATTTCATCTCATCTCATCATTTCATCATTTCATCTCATCATTTTGTCTCATCTCACTTCCATTTCATTTCCATTTCATTATTTCATCATTTCATTATTTCATTTCATCTCATTTCATTATTTCATTTCATTATGTCATTTTATTATGTCATTTTATTTCATCTCATTACATTTTATCTCGTCTCATTTCATCTCATCTCATTTCATTTCATCTCATCATTTCATCTCATGATTTCATCTTTCATCTTATCTCATTTCATCATTTCATCTCATCATTTCATCTTATCTCATTTCAATTTCATTTCAATTTCATCATTACATTTCATAATTTCCTTTCATTATTTCATTTCATTTCATCTCATTTCATTATTTCATTTCATTTCATCTCATCTCATCATTTCATCTCATTTTTCAGATCATTTCATCTCATCATTTCATCTCATCATTTCATCTTATCTCATCTCATTTCATCATTTCATCTCATCATTCATCTCATTTCATCTCATTTTAGCTCATTATTTTGTCTCATCTCATTTCAATTTCATTTCATTATTTCATATCATTTCACTATTTCATTTCATTTCATTTCATCATTTCATCTCATCATTTCATCATTTCATCCATCATCTCATCATTTCATCTCATTTCATCTCATCTCATCTCCTTTCAATTTCTTTGCAATTTTGTCATTTCGTCTCATCATTTCAACTCACCATTTCATCTCAAAACTTCACCTCATCTCATCATTTCGTCATTTCATCTCATCATTTCATCTCATCTCAAGTCATCTGATCATTTCATCTAAGTGAAATGATGTAATGGAATCGTGAAATGAAATGGATAGGATGCCCTCAGTGATGTTAAATTTAAAAATTGTTTGTTTTCATGTATTCATTTTTATATTTATATGTATTTATATTTATATTTACTTATATTTCTTTTTACTTACTTTATTTATATTTTTACTTCTTTCTTTATTTATAGACAAGGTCCTGTTCTGTGGCCTAGGCTGGAATGCAGTGGTGCATTCATAGTTCACTGCAGCCTCAAGCAAACCTCCCACCTCAGCCTCCCAGGTAGCTGGAACCCCAGGTGCGCACCACCAGACCTGGCTAATATTTTATTATTTGTAGAGATAGAGGCTTGCTATGCTGCCCAGGCTGGTCTCAAACTCCTGGGCTCAAGCAATCCTCCTGCCTTGGCATCCCAAAATGCTGGGATTACAGACATGAGCCACAGTGCCCAACCTGTTTATTTATTTATTTATTTAATAAAGACAAGGTCTCACTATGTTGCCCAGGCTGGTCTTCAACTCCTGGCCTCAAACGATTCTCCAAACTTGGCCTCTCAAAATGTTGGGATTACAGGTATGAGCCATCATGCCTGGCCTAAAAATAGTATTATATTTTTGTGTTATATAATTTTCAATTAGGTAATATGAATATTCTGTACAGGAAATATGCCCTTAATTACATAGACATAAACATTTGTTACACTGAGAAAAATCTAATAGAGCTAAAAATAAAAATTAATTTGGAAAGGTCATTAGATACTCATACATTCTTACGTTTACACATTCTTTCATATATTCATATATTCTTTTAACGGTATCAATGGTTTGGAGTTATGTGTACAAAACCATGTAATACAACTAATAACAGACTAATAACTAATAACTAATACAACTAATAATTACAATTCAAGGCATATTATATACAAAGCTTCAACTTCTCATCATTTCCTTTTTTGTTTTTTTTCTTTCTGTTTTGGCAGATACTATGAACACAACATTCAACTCACAGACACTATGGAGCCCTTACTAAGCATAAAGTACTGTGAAAGGCCAGGGCTAGGACAGAACTGAGACAGGGCCAGGGATATGACAGAACTGGGGCAGGGTCATGGCCAGAGAAAAACCAGGGGCAGGGTCACAGCCAGGGACATGACAGGACCAAGGCCAGGGCCAGAAGCAGGGCAGAACCAGGACCAGGGCAGGGACATGGCAGGGCCAGGGCCATGGCAGGATCAGGGCCAGCAGAAGGCCAGGGCAGGGCTAGGGTAGCACAGGGCCAAGGCAGGGCAGGATCAGTGTAGAGCAAGGAATGGGCCAGGGTATGGCAGGGCAGGGACAGGGAGGTCCAGGGCCAGAGTCAGGTCCAGGACATGGACAGGGCAGGGCCAGAAACATGGCAGGACCAGAAAGGGGACAGGGCAAGGGCAAGGCCAGAGAAGGACCACGGAAAAAACATGGCCAGGGAGGGTCCAGGGCAAGGGCAAGGCCAGGGCAGAACCAGAGCCAGGGCAGGCCAAAGGCAGGGCCAGGGCAGGGCAAGGCCAGGGTAGGGCAGGGCCAGTGTAGGGTGAGGGTAGGGCCAGGGCGAGTTCAGGGCCAGGGCAGGACTAAGATAGCACAAGGCCAAGGCAGGGCCAGGGCAGGGCCAAAGGAGGGGTCAGGGCCAAGCATGGCCAGTATGGGGCCTGGGGATTGTCAGGGCCAGGGCCAGGGTCAAGGCTGGGCCAGGGACAGGGCCAGAGCAAGGGCAGGGCCAGGGAGAAGGCAGAACCAGAGAGGATCCAGAGCAAGGGCAGGGCCAGGGCAGAACCAGGACCAAGACAAGGCAAAGCCAAGGCCAGGGCAGGGCAAGACCAGGGAAGCGCAAGGCCAGGGTAGAAAAGGTCAGGGTAGGGCCAGGCCAGGGTAGGAGAAGGCCATGGTAGGGCCAAGGCCAAGGCAGGGCAGGGTTAGGATAGCACAGGGCATGGCAAAAAACAGGGCAGGGCCACAGCAGTGCCAGGACTAGCAACAGGGCGAGGGCAAGCGCTGGACCACAGCATAGTGGGGACAATACAGGGCTAGGACAGAGGATGGCAAGGCAGGTCCAGGGCCATTTCATGGACTCGGTAGGCCTGGGGTCAGGCCAGGGCAGGGCAAGGGCAAGGCCAGGGAGAAGGCAGGGCCGGGGCCAAGGCAGTGCCAGGGCAGGGCTGGGCCCAGGCTGGGACACGCAGGGCAGAGCATGGCCTGTGCAAGGCAGGGCTAGAGCCAGGCCATAGAGATGGGAGGGCAACACCAAGGCAGATTCAGGGTAGATCCAGAGCTGAGCAGGGTCAGGGCAGGTCCAGAGTCGAGGCAGAGCTAGGGCCCAGGCAGGGCCATGGCAGCACCAGGGCAGAGGAGGGCAGGGCAATGCAGGACTGGGCCATGGCAGTGTATGGTCAGCTCCAGGGCAGGGCCAGAAACAGGACAGGGCCAGGGCCAATGCTCAGGCCAGGGACACGGCATGACAGGAAGTGCCAGAGCAGGGCTGGGCCAATGTTGGGGCAGGGCAAATCAGGCCAGAACACCTCCAAGTCCAGCTCTGGCCCTGCCTTGGCCCTGGCCACAGAAAAAGAGTAGAGTAGGGCAGGACCAGAGCCAGGCCATACACAGAGTAGGGCAAATGCCTACGCAAGGCTAGGGTAGTGCCAGGGCTAAGGCAAGGTCAGGGAAGGTCCAGGGCTGAGTCAAGGCTACAACCAATACAGGGCAAAGGCCGGGGCAGATCTAGGGCACAAGCAGGGCAGGCTAGGGCACAGCAATGGCAAGAACAGGCCATGACAGGGCCAGCCCAGGATAGAACAGGGCACAGGCAGGGCAGGGCCAGGGCCATGGCTGGGACAGGACAATGACCAGGACCAGGGTCCAGGCCAGGGCAAGGGTATGGCCAGGGCAGAGGTAGGGCCAGAGCCAGGGTCTGGGCAGGGCCAAGGCAGGTCCATTGCAGGGCCAGGGTTCAGACCAGGGCCAGAGCAGGGCTGGGGCAGGACCAGGGCCAGGACCAGGAAAGGGCAATGTCAGGACAAGGGCCATGGCAGGACCAGCAACCGGGCTAGGGCCAGGACAGGGACAGGGTCAGGGCTAGGGCCAGAATAGCATGCCAGGGTAGAGCCAGGCCAAATTAGGGCCTGGACAGGGTCAGGACCAGGGCTGGGCCAGGGTATGGCCTTAAGTAGCGAAGGGCCAGGGCCAGGGTCCATGCCAGTGCCAGCGCCAGTCCAGGGCAGAGGCAGGGCCATGGCCAGGTCTAGGACAAGGCTGGGGCAGGGCCAAGGTCTGGGTCAGGGTCAGCACAAGACCAGGACAGAGCCAGGGGAGGAACAGGGCCTTGGTAGGGCCAGGTTAAATCAGGGACAAGACACCTGCAAATCCACTTCAGGGCCAGGGTCAGGGCAGGGTCAGTTCAGGGCCAGGGCCAAGACAGGGCCAGGGCCAGGGCTGTCAGGACCATTGGCAGGGCCAGGGCCATGGCAGGACCAGGGTCAGGAGCAGGGGTCAATGCTGGGCCAAGGCCACAGATGGGACCAGGTCTGTGCTAGGGCCAGTGTGAGGGCCAAGGCGGGGTCAGGGCAAGGCCAAAGGGAAGGCAGGGCAAGGACAGGGTGGAGCAGGCGTGGGGTAGCACAGGGTTAAGTCAGGGCACGACCAACCAGGGCAGGTCTACGGCTGGGGCCAGGGCAGGGCCAGGGACGGGGCAGGGCCAGAGCCAGGGCAGGGCCAAGACAGTGGCAGCTCCAGGGCAGGGCCAGGGTTAGGACCACGGACACGTCCAAGGCCAGTGCCAGGGTAAGGGCAAGGGCAGGGGCAGGGCCAGGGTCATCTAAGAACCAGGGACAAAGCCAGGCCCAGAGCAGGGCCAGGACAGGTACCTGGCAGGGCTAGGGTCTGGGACAGGGCCATGGTGGGGCCAGGGCCACAACCAGGCCTGTGCTATGGCCAGGTCCAACACACTGCCTACCAAAACATTTTCTGTGCGATCCCAGTGGAAGAGGCAGGGAAAGGAATAAAGGTGCCATCCACCACCACTCAGACAACACAGCCTTCTACACCAGCAAGGGTGAACCCAACCCTACAGCAATACCTCAGGGTTCTGTCTGTCCACATTCATCCTGGACAGTCCCACACTTGTCTTAACGAGGAAACCTGGCCTGCTACTGAACTCCCAGGTGCTGGCTCTGCAGCCCAGCCTTGCCCCTGGAGGGGACCTTACCTTGCAGGACGGAGTCTTGGCCGCAGACTGAGCCTGTACCTCACCCGTCTCCCACTGACTCTTGGTACTGGCCACGGCCATGCTGGGCAGCTCTATGGAGGCCTGGTGGGCTAGCTTGGGGGTCCGGCCAGCGGTCTGCAGAGGAGGAAAAGCATCAGGGTTACCTTAGTGGACAGCCACCACGGTCACATCAGAGGGTCACACTGGGCAACCCTCTGCTTTGTGTTTGTGTTTTCCCCGGGAGCGCTTTCCCAATGAAGCCCTAGAGTGGGGATCACTGGAAAGATGTGCCTTCCTCCATTCGATGCAATTGTGAGACACCTCCCTGTCCTGAAGAGCATCAAGGAGATGATTGCGCACAGGACAGATGTGGGTCTGCCTCCATGCTGCTCATGGGGTAGGGCTGGGGGACCATGGGATGGATGGAGGGACATTGAATGGATGGAGGGACAGTGGTTAAATTTCAGGGTACTGGTTGGATGGGGGATCATTGATTAGATGGAGGAGTATTGGTTGTATAGAAGGGTGTTGATGAAGGAATATTGATTGGATGGAGGAGTACTGATTATATGAGGGAGTATTTGTTAGATGGAGGGGCATTGATTGAATGTAGTAGTATTGGTTGGATAGAGCCATATTGGTTCCATGAAGGGGCACTGATTGCATGCAACGACATTGATCGGCAAAGGAGTATTGGTTGGATGGAAGGGCACTGGTAGGATGGAAAGGTATTGACTGGATGGAGAAGCAGTGAATGAATGAAGGAGTATTGATTGGATGCGGAAGTATTGCTTGGATGGAGGAATATTGATAGGATACAGGAGCATTGATAGGATGGAGGAGTACTTGTTGGATGGAGAGGCATTAATTGGATGGAGGAATATTGGTAAGATAGAGGAGTGCTTCTTGGATAAGTGAGTACTGGGTGGATGGAGGGGTACTGGGTGGATGGAGGCACGCTGATTTAGCAGAAGAGTATTGGTTTGATGGAGGGGCACTGGGTGGATGGAGGGGCACTGATTTAGTAGAGGAGTATAGGTTGGATGGAAGGATACTGGTTAGATAGAGATGTCCTGATTAGATAAAGAAGTATTGGTTGAATAGAAGGGCACTGATTGGACGCAGAGGCATTGATTGGGTGAAACTATTTTGGTTGGATGGATGGAAATTGATAGAAGGCCATTGATTGGATGCAAGGCATTATTGGATGGAGGGGCATTGATTGGATGAAGTTGTTTGGTTGGCTGGAGGGGAATTGACTGAATGGAGGAGCACTGAATGCATTGATTGGATGAAGGTGTATTGGTTGGATTGAAGGGAGTTGGTGGATGAAGGAATATAGGTTGGATGCAGGCACACTGACTGGATGGAGGAGTATTGGATGATTGGATGGAGAGGTACTGATTGAATGGAGGGGCTGGCATGTGGGATTGGCATTGGTTACATGGTGAGCCATTAATTGAATAGACGAGTATTGGTTGGATGGAGGATATTGGTCAGATGGAGAAGCATTGATGGATGGAGGAGAATTGATTGGATGGGAGGGACACTGATTGGATGGAGAGGCATTGATTGGATGGAGAGGCACTGATTGGATGTAGTAGTATTGGATGGATGGAGGAATCTTGATTGGATGGAGGGGTATTGATTGGATTAAGGAGTACTGGTTGGATAAAGGGGCATTGATTGACTGGAGGAATATTGGCTGGATAGAGGAGCACTGATAGGATGAAAGAGCATTGATTGGATGGTGGAGTATTGTTCCGAAGGGGACATTGATTGAATGGAGACACTGAATAATTGGAGGAGTATTGGTTGCAGGAGTATTGGTTGTATAAAGGAACATTAATTGGATGCAGGAGCATTGATAGGATGGGAGATTATTGGTTGGATGGAGTAGCATTGATTGAAAGGAGGGGCATTGATTACATGGAGGGACATTGATTAGATGGAGGGGCATTGATTGGGTACAGGGGCACTGATTGGATGGAGAAGCATTCAACCTATCCAGGGTGTAGGATGAATAAGGTGGCATTGATTGGATGGAAGAGAGCTGGTTGGATTAAGGAATGGTGCCAGGATGCAGGAGGGACCTGACAGCAGAGGGGAGCCAGATCATACCTCGATGGCCTGGGTGTATTGTTCCAGCCAGTGGTCAATCTTGGAGATGGGCAAGTCTGGCTGGGATTTCTTCACACTGTTACTGGAGGGTAGAAGATGTGTCAGGCCCCATGTCTCCCACAAGACTTCTCCCAACCTGCCCAAGCCTCTCCCAGAGCCCCCTTGGTCTCCAGATCTTTACCCTGTGACTCTCTTCAACCCCCTCTTGGGGAAACCTAAGATCTGAGCCCAGAAAGCAGACAGACAGACAGACAGACCGCTTCTCTATGGAGCAGTTTAGGAACTCGGTCCTGTCGATGAGCTGCAGAGGATGGATAGAGACACAGACCTGCAGCAGCTAAGGTAAAGCCCACCCTCCATCTCCCCAGCTACTCCATCCACTAATCCAACCTCCAACCCTTATATCACGGGGGTTTGCTGAGCGCCGGGCAATGGGCGGATAGCAGACAAAAGCCAAGCCTGGGCCTGGTCTTCCTGTGGCTGGCATGTGGGATTGGCCTTTTGGGTATGAGTCTGGGAGAGGGGAGACAGCAGGCTTTGCAGCTTGACCTACTTTGATGGGAGGGCTCAGGTGAGGTGAGCTCTGTTCGATGGTCCCCTCCAAGACCAAGGGGCTGGGTGTCCTGGGCTGCTGATATTTCTGGTGCTAGAAAAAAAAAAAAAAAACAGAAACAGACATCCCAGGTGACCCCCTGCTTGTACCCCTCCTGCCCTGCCCAGCACCTGTGGGAAAAAATGCTGTTCCTCCCTGAGCCCCAGGTTCTCTGTGGCCCTGACATGCTCGTTTTGGAGCTGGTGGGGAGGGACCAAGGAGTCTGGGGAAATGACTCCAGATCTTGCAAGAGGATCACTGAGCCTCGCCCTCTCTGAGAATGCGGGCACAGAAGGGAATGCAAGGTCTACGGGTGTGGGGTGCTGACCCACTCTGGCCTAGACCCACAGGGCCCACAGAGGGGTGCAGACAGCAAAGGCTGGCTCATCCCTGGGGTGGGGGTACAACCAGACCCTCTGAGGTGGAGCCATCACCTCCTCCTGTTCCTCCTCAGCCCCTGAGGCCTCCAGGTTGTCCTGGACAGTGTCCTCTGGGCCTGGCCCCTCCTTGCTCAGACTCAGCTCCTCCAGGTGGACTTCGTCACTGTCCTCCTTTTCGCAGGCATGCAGGCTGGGCCTGTGGGTGGAAAGGGAGGCAAAGCCGTTCTAGGCCCGTTGGATTGCTTGGTTGATCCCTTCCTTTTTCCAAGCCTCAGTTTCCCCATCTGTAAAATGAAGGTAGTCAGGCTACTTGAGTGCCAAGGGTTCTGAGACCCAAGCCCATTGGGAAACAAGGTCCAGTGGCCTCAGAGCCAGCACAGTCTGCTTGGGCCCCTGTGTCAGGGCCTGAGGCCCTTGGGGAACTGCCCAGTCCCCGCTAGGCAGGGCTCTACAGACTGAGGGTCCCCCAGGCACTGAGGCTGGGTTCAACCCCCCAGCTTTCCGGCTGGGCCTCAGCTTGGCAGCTGCTCACAACTCAGTTGGTCTGGCGGGGTCCCCGCGGGGCCAGGCTGCCGGGGCCACCACTCCTGTTCTGCTCCCTGTGGGGGCCCTTGGGTGTTTGGGGGACTGGAGGCTGGGTCATTTGGAGGGCTAGGCAGGGGTAGGGGCCAGGTCACTGAGGAACAGGGCCAAGGGGCTGCCAGCTGTGGGGGAGGGGAGGCCAGCCAGCTGGCAGCTTCCAGCAGCTCTGCATTTGAGCAGGACTGAACCTGGAGGAGAAGATGGGAAATTCTCGAATTTTCCATGATTTCAGGCCCCTGGGTATGCGTGCCAGCCAAGACCCAGACCCACCCACCCAAGGTGAGCAGGGGTCTGAGCCAGCAGCAGCCACACAGAGGGGCCATTCAGGAGCAGGTCTGTGCAGCCAGGCAGGTGCAGGGGGTGGGGTGGCAGCCGCAGAGCTGGGCTCCACGGAAGATTCAAAGTGCCCCCTGCTGGTGGGGGCAGCCTTGCCCACCTAGGCCTGAGGCGAGGGAGAAGGGAGCTGCCCAATCTCAGAAAAGCAGGGCCGCTGATTCCTAAGCGCATAGGGGGAGACTGAGGTCTGGGGAGGGGGGCGGTGGGCACTGTGCCAGGCCAGGACCAGTGGCTCTTGGGGAGTGGGAGCCTGGTTGTAGGAGGACAAGGGAGTGTCGCTCAGCAACACTGGTCCCTAGAGCTCCAGGCTGGTTTAGGGCCTCAGAGGGGCCAGGAAAAACCCTGACCAGGGAGAACTGTCAGCCCAGCCATGAGCTCTGGTCCCACTCAAGGCAAGGGGGTCCTGAGCAGGGCTGGGGTCCCAGATGGCCTGCACCCTGCAGGGCAGGTGGGGTCAGCCCCATCATGGCCGCAGATGACAGAGTGGCAAGGAGCCTGAGCAGGGGTAGTGAGGTGGGGCTTGGGAGCAGCCCGTCGGGCCTGTTGGGGTTGAGACAGGCACACACATCCCCACATCTGGAAAATGTGTCCTCCCAGCCAACTCTCCAGCATGCACATCTGGAAATACCTGCTCCCCTCTGTGGGAATGGAGATCTGCCAGCCCCGAGGGAGGAAGGGGCGGCGGCGGGCTCTCAGCCTCCATTACAAAAGCGGCCGCAGCTGTGTGCTGATGTGGCAGCACCCGGCCTGGCCTCGCAGCTGCCTGGATGAGGCCCCGGGGCCCTGGGGAGCCCCGTAATGAGGTTTCCTCGCGGCCCCTCGCCGGCCACCATGCTGTCTCGCCTTCTTCCTCCCTTCCCTCCTTTCTCCCCCTTTCCTGGCCATGGGGGCATTTCAGGGGCTGCTTGGAAAGGGGAGATGGGGTGGCTGCTCAGGCGCAGGTTGAGGGCCTGAAGGGAGCTCTGCTGTGCCCCAATCCGCCCAGCGCCTGCCCTCGAGGTCCAGAGGGAGCCCCGCTCTGCCGAGCACCTGCCCTCGAGGCGTGGAGGGAGCCCCGCTCTGCCCAGCAACCACCCTCGAGGCCCTCACTCACCCGTCCTCTTGCTTGCCCTCAGGACTCCTGCATTGGGGCGGGCTCTCCGCTGTCCGAGGCGCCCTACGCCCCCTCGTGCTGCTGCCACTGCTCTGGCCCCTGGGACCAGTTGCCAAAGCCCTCATCCTCACCCAGTTCAGGGGCCTCCGAGGGCTTCAGGCTGAGGCTGAGGGTAGCAGCATGGAGCTAAGGACTGGGCGGCTGCTGTCTCCTCTGCTCAGGGCCCACACTCACCTCACAGCGCCCGCTCAGGCCCTGGACTCCAAGTGTGGGAGACCCTGTCTGCCACAGAGCTGGCTCTGGGCTGTGTCTCCTGTGGTCAGAATCCCTGAGGGCAGGGCTGTGCCTCCCCCGTCGGTTCTGGGGCAGCCTGAGAACTGTGCTTCTTCTATCAGTCCAGGATTCCTTGAGGCTCAGCAGGGCTATGCCTCCCCCATCAGCTTGGCGCTCCCTGAGGGTAAGGCTGTGCCTCTTCCATCAGTGTAGGGCTCCCTGAGGGCAGGGCTGTGCCTCCCCTGTCAGCCTGTGGCTCCCTAAGGGCAGGGCTGTGCTTCTCCCATCACTTCGGGATTCGCTAGGGCAGGGCTGGGCCTCCCCCGTCAGCCTGTGGCTCCCTAAGAGCAGGGCTGTGTTTCTCCCATCAGTCTGGGGCCCCCTATGGCAGGGCTGTGCCTCCCCCATCATCCTGGGGCTCCCCAAGGGCTGCCCTGGTCCCCACAAGGACCCTACATGAGGTCCTCCTAAGCCCCGACTTCTCAGGCCTCGCATGTGGCAGGGGGAGCCCCGGGATAGCTGGGGCCCTTGGTGGGGTGGCCAAGGGCCTGACTATGGTGACCGCTGAACCCCACTCTGCCCAAGGCTGCTGACTTGGAGAAAATGGAACAAAAGAGGCCAGGAGGAAGGGAAGCATTGTTGGGAAAACAGCCCAGCCCAGCCCAGCCACGGAGGCCTCCTGGACCCAAGAAGGAAGCAAGCCAACCTGGCCACGAAGTTGGACGTGGCTCTGTGAGTCACTGGCGGGGGAGTCTGGTGGGGGGCTCAGGCCAGGCTGCGTGGCTGGGGTCAGAGGCGGTCCGAGCAAGGGCCAGGGCACAGGCACAGAGCCTGGGTCAGCGCCCAGGAGGCAGCCAGGTATTGGCAGACCCTCATCCAGGGCTGTGGCCACCCTCACCCCAGGAGCACTCACCCACTCCCGCGCCTGCTCCTGGGGGCCCTTCCTCGCTCTCATCCTGCACTGGAACCCCCAAGCCCAGGCCCTTGACCTCTCCCTCTGCCCAGGCCCCAGGGTACATGAATAGGGGCTAGAGCCCAGGCATGTGGTAGGGGGCTGCTCACAGCATCTCCTGCTCCGGTCTCTCTGGGACAAGGCCACCTCCGTCCCCGTCCTGGGCCGGAAGCTGCCTGTCTCTCTCACGCTGGCATTGCTCGCGGACGGCCTCCTCCTCGTCCTCCACACTCCAGGAGCAGTGGGCCTGGTGGGGGACACACAGGGAGTCATGCCACAGCCGACACAGGTGCTGTTTTGCACCCATTCTTCCTATCTACACAGGCCTTGCTGGGGCCACACGGTGCAGGCAGCCCTGTCCACGAAGGCAGTCCCAGGCTGGCCCTCAGGCCTCACCTTGTCCATCTTTAAATAGAGGCTGCCTACATGGTCATGAGGTGCCCTCTGGCCCAGGAGAGGGTCCTGGGACCCTGTGAGGATCTGGGCACACCTGTGCCCTGTGGGGATGAAGGTGGGACTCCAAGGCCCATTCAAGCCTGAAGAAACTCAAGGACAGGACAAAAGATCCTCTGTCTCCCTCTCCCAGCCTGCCTCTCTCCCTAAGTAGAACCAAGACCTAGACCCAGGTGACCCTGGAGGGTCCAGGAAGAAGATACTGGAGTCCAGGGAGACTGGCCACAGCGCACCACCAGGCGGCACCTCCACCCTACCTGCGGGTGCTCCCTCCTGCACCCCAAAGGCAGGGCGTGTTGGGGAAAGGGGACCCTGCATGAGGTCCAAGGCTGAGGAAAGGAGGGCCTGAGCATGTCCAGGCAGGACACCTCCTGTCCCACCACCAGCCCCGCTCACAGAAGCCCTGCAGACCCGTGGGCTCCTGCCTGGGCGTAACCCCATAGCTGGGGGCACCTTACAGGGTCGGCTGACTCAACCCCACCCCATCCTTATTTCAGAGCCCTCTGCGGAGTCTCTCTGAGCTATTTCTTTTGTTTGTTTGAGACGGAGTTTCGCTCTTGTTGTCCAGGCTGGAGTGCAATGGTGTGACCTTGGCTCACGGCAACCTCCGCCTCCTGGGTTCAAGCGATTCTCCTGCCTCAGCCTCCTGAGTAGCTGGGATTACAGGCATGCACCACCATGCCCAGCTAATTTTGTATTTTTTAGTAGAGACAGGGTTTCTCCGTGTTGGTCAGGCTGGTCCCAAACTCCCGACCTCAGGTGATCCACCCGCCTCGGCCTCCCAAAGTGCTAGGATTACAGGGATGAGCCACCGCACCCAGCCGATTGAGCCATTTCAAAAATGGGGAAACTGAGGTAAGGGAGTGCCTCTGTTCTCAGAGCCTGAAACCATGGCTTCTTGGGGTCCCATACGCCCCCCTCAGGGACAGAGGTAGACACAGGCTGGCCTGGACCTGGGCATCAGAGCCCCGGCCCAGCAGCTCTCAGATGGTCCATGTCCTGCAGACACTGCTGACTCAGCTGTCACGGCCCTGCCTCCCATTACCCTCCTAGAGCCTGAGGGGGCGTCCAGGGTCTCTATGCTCCTACAGAGCTAATTATCCCAGACCCAGGGAGGGAGCCCAGGCCAGAACAGGGAGCAGGGCTGGGGTCTCCCTGCTGGGGTCTCAGTTCTTCCCAGCCAGTGGCCGCTGCCTGACCCTGCAGCCTGATCCCCACTGGGCCCCAGTCCCCAGGCCAGACAGCCCTGCCAGCGTGTGATCTAATCTCTTCTAGGTCTCCCCTAAGCCTCTCAGACAAAAGCCAGGCCATTCCACAGGCCCAAGTTCAAGGCCCACTCCCCCACCGAAGACACAGGGGACTCCAGCCACTCAAACCCAGCCGCCTGTGCACCCCGCCCCCCGCATCCGCCTGCCCGTCCTGCTCCTCAGAAGTGCCTTCAACTCCAGGCCCCCGAGGAAGCCACTTAATTCCCCACACCTGGCTCCCATCATCTGGGCAGATGAGGCCCAGCTTCCCGCTTCTGCCGGCCTCTGCGTGGCTGGGGGCTGCTGGGCCTCGTTCCACCTGGGGAGGCAGAGCCTGGGGTGCAGGGGCCCTCGTGCTCACCCACGCCCCAGCCCCTCCAAACGGAGAGTGGCGCAGAGCTGGGGCAGAGTGTTGGCAGAGGTGGAGGGCTTCCATGGAGGAGAAGCCTGGCCATGTTGCTCCCCATGTTCCCATGTCCCAGCCCCTCCATGTGAGCAAGGTCTCAGCTGGGGTGTGTGTCCCTGGGCCTGGGGCATGAGACAGAGCCCAAGCTCCTCCTTGGACCTGGGCTTCCGATGGGTCCAAGGCCCTCACTCCAGCTCCACAGACCCCCTCCACCAAGCCATAGGGGAGGCGGGGCTTGGAAGCACACATTGGCGCAGAGACCCCAGAAGCTCGTGTGCACACGTTTCCTCAGGTTCACCCCTAAAGGCAACGAGTCCGGGCCCCAACAGCCCCATAAAGGCCTTCGCTCTGCTCACAGCTCATGCCCAACACATGGAGTGCGGCCAGGCGTGGGACTCCCTAGGCCTGGGGCACACGCAGGTGCGCACCCAACTCACACACGTTCTCCACGAGCCCACGCTCCGGCCACACAGGCACACATGCCCGCACCCCATGCACACACAAGTATGCACGTGCTCACAAACGGGAACCCTTGACATCCACGTGCGTGTGCAGACAGGCTTGGGAACAAGGGGACCACGTCCCCCTCCAGGGATCCCTTCAGGGTGCTGCAGCCTCACTTTAGTGAGGCAAACATTGACTGTTGGCCTTGCCATTGCCCCGACAACGGCGGTGCCGGCCCTGGCATGAGACCCAGGTGTGTGCTCTGGGAACATCATCTCTGCAGAGCTGGGCCCCTGGAGGATCACTATGACTGAGCTCTCCCTGGCTAGGGGCCTGTGGGAGAGAGTGGGGGTGCAGAGTAAGCATATCCTGGTGTCTCCCCTAAAACCCAGTGCTGGGGAGAAGCCCCGCTGGCCCCTGGCCTCTGACCCAGCAGAGCTGAGGACGTGGAGGCCTCTGGGCCCCTTCTCCGTCTCCTCCCTTTGCCCTACCCCAGGATATGAGTCATGCGGGCCCCCTCCCCATGACCTCACCCCCTCACTATTTCACAGCTGAGCTCCGTTCTGGGAACTGAAAGGGGGGCAGCTCTCCTGGGGTGGGGTGGGGGCCTCTGGCCTGGGAAAGACGCCCCCCTCGGCCAGCGGCCCAGACCCCTTGGCATGCACCGCGGAGCTGTCAGGACTCTGGGATGGCCGACCCCGCCCGTGGCCCTGGCTCAGCCCCATGCAGCTGGGATGGATTTGGTGTTCCTGCGCAAATGCAGTTAGGCGATTTCCTGTGTCTGTTCTGGCTCCGAAGCCCAAGGTTCAGCCCAAGGGGCCAGGCGGTGGGGGGGCTCCATCCACCTCCCACCCCAGCACACCCCCGCACCCTCACAGTCCCAGGCTCCACCTCGGGGCCTGGCCCCCAGCCGGGGACACGAGTATGCACAGAACCCTGACGGATGCCTCGTTCTGAGTGGAGCTCCCCAAGCTCAGGTCTGTTCCTGTCGGCCTTGTCCACTGCCAACCACCCCTGACTCGGGACACTGGCCCTTATTCTCCTTCCTCCACAGACCCCCCCCCCCACCTCTACCTCCCAGTCGCCACTGAGGGCCTGAGAACGCCCATCCTCGGCCCAGCACTCCCAGCTACCCACTGCCGTCCTCCCCCTGCCTGGAAGTGCAGACACTTGCAGAATGGGTGTCCGGCTCGGTCCCTGTCCTGACTCTGTCCCCTGCAGGCAGCTCCTGTGGCTGCCCCACCCGGCTGTCCTGAGCCCAGAGGTCGGCTGGAGAGGGTCAGTCCTCTCTGGGGTCCTGGGGAGTGAGGAGACTCTGGTGAAGAGCAAGGGATGCAGGATGTCGAGGGGAGGGGGAGCTTCTCCTCCAGGCCTGACCACAGGTCTCCTGAACACCACAGGGAGCTGGCAGGAGGCCTGAGGAGTCGGGTTGGGCCTTCCACCAGGGTGGTTCGGGACTCCCTGCACAGCACTGAGGTCTCTGGTCCCCTCATGAGCCCAGCCTCCCCTGGGGTCATAGACTTGACCCCTCAAGTCACTGCAGAGCCCAAGAGTGGAGAGACATAGCACCGTGTGCCAGGAAAAGGTGCCCACAGGGGCCCTTCGTGGCTGAGGCTTCCAGAGGGTAGTGGGACAGCAACCCTGCTCCCTGCCAGCTGCCTACCACAGCGTTCATGATACAGCTTCGGAGTGTGGGTCGGGGTCTATCTGGGAAGCCAGGGCAAAGGCGGCGGCAGCTGGCAGCACCCATACCCACAGCTGGGGCACTGCTCACATGAGCCCCCATCAGCAGGCCCCTTGGTTGTGCCCACACGCAGGGGTCCTGGCCCAGGGAGGGGGTAGTCCAGGGAAGGGCTCGAGGGTGTGGCACAGGCCAGCTGTCACTCCTCCCTGGAGAGGCAGCTGGGGACGCAGCTGGGAGGGGAGCCAGGAGCAGAGACAGCCCGGAGCCAGCAGGTGGGTGACAGGTGGGGCAGCGGGAGGGGCACGCGCTGTCTGCCTGAGGCTGGGGTGTAGAGACGGGAACCTGCCCCCCAATGCCTGGTGCTGGCCCAGCCTCCCCCTGGGGCCTCTAGCACCTTCCCAGTTGTGTCTCCACCCTCCTGGACATGGCGGGGGAGGATGGGGGTCAACCCCTTTCCTTGTAGTCCCGTGCCAGTGGGCGAGAGAGACGACCCAGTGAGCAGGACCCTAGCCTCTCTGCCTGGGGAGGCCAGGTGATGAGCCACCCGGAGTGGGAGGAGGCCTTGAACTTGGGTCTGAAAGATGAGCAGGGGTTTGCTGGGCCGGGTGCAGGCAAGAGCTAATGCAGGAAGGCAGAGAGCAGGAGCGCTTAGAGGGAGTGGCTCTGTGAAGCCGGAGCCAGATGGCTGAACCTCACTCAGGAGGAAGCACTGGGACCCTCTCTGCTCACGCTGGGTCCCCCGCCTCCCTCTAGGATCCCCACACCCAGGTCCTTCTGGGCCTCTGCCGCACAGATCAGGTCTGGAAGGCTCCCTGGAGGAGGTGGCGCCTGGACTTGGACAGCGGCCTGCAGAGCGGGCTTCCCTCACAACCCTGGGAAGACAGAACTCCTCAGCAGGTTGATGTGGGGGAGGGCGGAGCCTCCCTCCAAGGCACCAGCCCAGTGCTGGGGGCAACACAGAGAGCCAGAAGCTAGCCGGGGCGGGAGGCTCTGCCCCCCAAGGGCTTTACATGCCGAAGCCCCCATGGCCAAGCTGGGACCCTGGGTCAGCCCAGGCCGGCCGTGAGAAAGGAGACTGTGGGCCCCACCCCATCACACAGGGAGGAGGTGCTGTGCCCGCTGGGGGGGCAGCTGCCTCTCTCTGGGCCCTTTGGGTGGGAAGAGGCTTGGTGAGGTAGAAAGCCCAGCCCCACCCAGCAGCGTTGCCTTCTCACAGTGGCAGCCCTTTGTAACCCGGGGGGTCCCTGCAGGGCCTCTCCTTGTTTTCTCACCATGGGGCAGCATTTGGGGGCCTCTTGAGGGACCCCCTAGATGCTTCTACTCAGAGCCCCCAAAGCCAAGGAGCCTCCACTCCTCTGCAGCCTCCCCTGCCGGTTCTCGCTACCCAGGGTTCAGTGGCCTGGGGGCTGACGGATGCGGTCGCCTCTGCCAAGGCCCCTCCCGGCGCCTCCCTGGCTCATCCAGCCCACCTCCTTCCCACGCTGGCTCAGGCAAAGTGCTCTGGTCACCAGGAGCCCTTCCTGACCAGCCCCGGCCCCTTCTTGGCCTTCGCCCCACCTGGCCTCCCCTGGAGTCCTGGCCTGGGTGCTGGGCCTGCTGGGTCCAGAGCCCACCCCGCCCTGAACGACCCCGAGCCTCAGCCACCCTCAGTTCTTACCCTTTCACAGCTCGGGAGTAGAGCCTGGGCCTGAGGTCTCCTGTGTGCCTCTCTGCGCCTGCGCCGGCGCTGTGGGCCTCTCTGCGCCTGCGCCGGCGCTGTGGGCCTCTCTGCGCCTGCGCCGGCGCTGTGGGCCTCTCTGCGCCTGCGCCGGCGCTGTGGGCCTCTCTGCGCCTGCGCCGGCGCTGTGGGCCTCTCTGCGCCTGCGCCGGCGCTGTGGGCCTCTCTGCGCCTGCGCCGGCGCTGTGGGCCTCTCTGCGCCTGCGCCGGCGCTGTGGGCCTCTCTGCGCCTGCGCCGGCGCTGTGGGCCTCTCTGCGCCTGCGCCGGCGCTGTGGGCCTCTCTGCGCCTGCGCCGGCGCTGTGGGCCTCTCTGCGCCTGCGCCGGCGCCGTGTGCCTTTGCTAGGGCAGAGCTGCGTTCTCCTCAGCACACGACCGGAGAGCGTCGCGCGGGCGGAGCTTAGTTCTCTGCACAGACTTCGGAGATAAAGCGAAGGCGGAGCAATGTTCTCCTCAGCACAAACCCGGGTGGGCCGGGGGCACCGCGAGGGCGGAGCTGCATTCGGCTCAGCACAGAACTTGGGGCACTGCCTCGCTTTGGGACAACTCGGGGCCGCATCGACGGTGAATAAAATTCTTCCTGTGTCCAGTCGTGTTTGCGGTTGGTGGCAGCGATGGACACTACAGCCAGCCAGAGCGTAGAAAGGCGTCGGGGTAAGTGGGCTATCCAGGCTGCACTGCGGGTGGCCTGGGACGGGTTGGGGGCCCTATCTCAGGCGTCACTGCCCGCTTTGGGTGGCTGGTTGGGTGTGCTATCTGGGGCTGTGCTGCCTGCACCGGGCGGGGGGGCGGTTTGGGGGCCCAAACCGGGGCTGCACTGCCCTTGACGGGAAGCCGGTTGGGGGCACTATCCCAGACTGTATTGCTGGCAACAGGGAGGTGGGCTAAGTGTGCTATCCGGGGCTGCACTGCGCAGCTGTGGGGGGGGTGGCGGTTTTGGGTTGAGGGCGCTATGGGGTGCTGCGATGCCCATGGTGTGGACAGGCGGGGCGGTTTGGGTGTGTTGGGTGTGCTATTGTGGGGGGGCGACACTGCTGGTGGTAGGGGGCAGGGTGGGTTGGGGGCCATATCAGGGGCTGCGCTGATTGCTTTAGCTAGGATTTCTGGTACTATGTTAACAGTGGTGACAGTGGGCATCCTTATCATGTTCCAGATCTTAGAGGAAAAGCTTTCCATTTTTCCCCATTCCATATGATTCTAGCTGTGGGTGTCTTTCCTGTAGTTTTTATTATGTTGCGGTATGTTTCTTCTGTACCCGTTTCTTTGAGGATTTATAGCATGAAGGGATGTTGAATTTCATCAAATGCTTTTTCAATTTCAGTTGACATGATCATACTGTTTTTGTCGTTTATTTGGTTGATATGATGTATCACATTGTATGTTGAGTGACCCTTGCATCCCAGGGATACATCCCACTTGATCGTGATGAATTATCTTTTTAATGTATTACTGAATTTGTTTCACTGGTATTTTGTTGAGGATTTTTGCATCAATATTAGAGATACTGGCCTGTAGTTTCCTTCTTTGATGGCTTTGTCTGATTTTGGTATCACAGTAATAATGGTCTCATAGAATAAGTTTGGAAGTATTCCCTCCTGTTTTTCAAAATAGTTTGAGTAGGATTCGTACTAGGTCTTTAAATTGTTTGGTGTGAAGCCATCAGCAGTGAAGACATCAGTTGTTGGGCTTTTCTTTACTGGGAGACTTTTTCTGATGGCTTCGATCTCATTACTTGTTGCCAATCTGTTCTGGTCATGGATGTTTTCATTGTTCAGCCCAAGTAGGTTGTATGCATCTAGGAATTTGCCAATTTCTACTAGGCTTTCCAATTTATTGGCATATAATAGCCAGTTATGATCCTTTGAATTTCTGAAGTATTAGTTGTAATGTCTCCTTTTTTTTATCTGTGGATTTTATTTATTTGAATCTTGTCTCTTTTTTCTTAGTTAGCCTGGTTAAAACTTTGTCAATTTTGTTTAGCTTTCCAGAAAACCAACTTTTCGTTTAATCTTGTGTGTTTTTTATTTCAATTTTATTTCTGCTACGATGTTATTTATTTTCTTATTTTCGGTTTAGTTCTTACTTTACTAGTTCTTTAAGATGTTTATTTGAAGTTTTTCTTTTGTTTGGATGGTAGACTCTTATAGCTATAAATCTTTGCCTTTGTCCTGCTTTCTGCTTAACAATTTTGGTATATTGTGTTTTCATTACCCTTTGTTTCATGAAATTTTTGAATTTCTGTCTTAGTATCTTCATTGACCTGCTAGTCATTTATTCAGGAGAGTAGTGTTTAACTTCCCTGTGATTGTATTCTTTCCAAAGTTACTCTACTTATTGATACCTATTTTCATTCCTTTGTAGTGAAAGAAGATGGCCACGGAGACAGCGGCATGGTGGGAGTGGTAGGAGCCGGCCGTCAGCGAGAGCTGCTCCGTGCCTGGCTGCTGGATGCTAGAGCCTGCGGCCCACTGGCTTGCCTCACTGTGGTTGGTGGTGGTGGTGACAGAGACTGCAGCACGACCAAAGTGGTAGGACAGGGGCTATCCAGGGCTGCACCTTTTGCAGTGTGGGGAGGGTTGGGGGCGCTATCCAGGATGTCATTGCCTGCATTAGCGGTACTGGTTGGTAGCACTGTACAGGGCTGCACTGCCCACGGCAGGGAGGGTGGGTTATGGGCGCTTTCTGGGGCTGCAATGCCCATGGAGGAGGACAGGTTAGGGCACTATCGGGTATATGCTACTGGCAGCATTGGGGGATGGAGGTGGGGGGCGCTATTGAGGGCAGGACTAGCCGTGGAGAGGGGGCGAGTTCGTTGCTATCAGGGGCTGCACTGCTGGCGGCGGTCAGCAGAGTTGGCATCCAAGGAAGGAGTGGTTCTCCTCTCCCTGACTCCACACTCCAGAGGCCGACCTACTCTTGGTCATACTGGAGTGTGGCAGGCGCGCAGTGTTTGCGTGGGAATCCTGAGCATGGCAGAGCCCCCACACCCACCGTGGTTCCTGGGCCTGTGCACTCTGAGTCTGTGCCTCAGAGGCTGCCAGGCACCCCTGGGGACACCACAGGGGACAGGGCCCTGTGTGTGGAGGTGTCTGGAACAGGAATTGGCACCTGGGTGCAGAGGGCTGACCGGGTCTGAATTTTTCTGCTTCTCCTGCTCCCCGACGAGTGCAGCCATGATGGGCCCAGTGGTTCCTGTGGAGTGGGGAGCTGGGTGCTGTGGTGTCTCCACACCCACCCCAGACCCCAGTTCCTAGCCAGCTTGGGCCAAAAGGACAGGCTGGACTTTGGAGGGTGGGTGTGAGTGCCTTTGCTGAAACTGGCCCCTGCCACCCAGTGGCCAGCATGACAAGTTGAGGCCCTAACCCTTCCACCCCTCACATCTTCCTGTAGGCTTTTCTGGCCTTGCCCGCCCAGCTGCTCCGTGCCAGGAGGAGGAGGAGACACCTAGAGCCTGCGACACCAAGGCTCGCCTCATTGCGGGTGGGTGGCAGCGACGGAGACCTCAGTGCACCGGAGCGGTAGGAGAGCAGCTGCCCTAGGTGGGCAGGTGGCTGCAGCCAGGGTTTGGGGTCAGGCTTACAGCGATGGATGGGCTGCAGCAGTGGCTAGGTGGTAGGAGCCTTGTACGGAGGGCTGGTGCATTGGCAAGGGGCCTGGCTTTGCCCTGCCCCTGCCGTGGATCTGGCCCTGTACTGCCCTGCCTTGCCCTGTACCTGCCCTTCTGTTACCTGGACTGTCTCGGCCCTGTCCTGCTCTGGTCCCATCCTGACCCTGTCTTGGCCCTGTGCTACCCTGTCCCTGCCCTGGTCTTGCCCTGGCACTGGCCCTGCCCTGAACCTGCACTGGCCTGGCCTTGACTCTGGCCCTGCCCCTTGTGCTGACCCTGGTCCTGTCATGGCACTGGCCCTGCCAATGGTCATGGTCCAGCTCCTGTTCTGGCCCTGACCTGGCCTTGGACACGTCCTGGCCCTGCTTTGGCCCATCCCTACCCTGGCCCCACCATGGGCCCGCCTGTTGTGCCCTCTCCTGGCACTGACCTTGCCCTGTCATGGCCCAGTGGTGCCATTGCCCTGCCTTACCCTGCGCTGGTTGTGCCTTGGCCCCGCTTGGTGCTGGCCGCTTCCTGGACCTGCCCTGACCCTGCCTTGGCTTTTGCCCTGCCCTCACTATGGCCTGGTGCTGACCCTGGCCCTGGCCCTGCCCTTATCCAGGTCCTGCCCCTGCTGCTGCCCTGGCCCTGGCCTCCTGGAACCTGGTCCTGTGAAGGACCTGCCCTGACTCTGCCATGGCCCTGGCCCTGCTCTGCCTTGGTCCTGGCCCTGACCCAGACCCTTTCCTGGCTCTGCCCTGGCCCTTCCCTGGCCCTGAGCTGGCAGTGGTCTGCCCCGGTCTTGCCATCACCCTGCCCTGCTGTGCTCTGGGTGTGTCATCACCCTACCCTGGCCCTACTCTCCCTTTGACCCTGCCCTGGCCTTACCTTGGCCCTCACCCTAGTCTTTTCTAGGTCCTGCTCTGGACCTGGCCCTAGCACAGACCTGGCCCTGACCCTGGCCCTGGTCTTTGTCCTGCCATAGCCCTGGCCCTGAAGTGGACTTGGAGGTGTCCTGGCCCTGGGGTGATATGGCTCTGCCTTGGCCTGTCCCTCCCCTGCCCCTACCATCGCCTTGCCCTGCTCTGCCCTGTCCCAGTACTGACCTGGCCGTGCCATTTCCGTGCCCTACCCTGCCTCAGCTGTGTCCTGGCTCGGTTCTGGCCCTGCCCTGGACGTGCTCTGACACTGCCACAGCCTTGGCACTAGCCTGGCTCTTTCTTGGCATCAGCCCTGCTCTCTCTGTGGACCGGCTCTTGTCCTGTCCTGCATTGGCCATACCATACCATGCCCTGCCCTGCCCTGACTCAGCCCTGGCTCAGCCCTGGCCCAGCTCTGGCCTTGGCATTGCCCCTGGTCCTGCCATATTTCTTGCCCTGTCCCTAGCCTGGCCTTGGCCCTGACCCTTACCTTGCTCTGGCCCTGCCCTTGCCCTAACGCAGCCCCTGGCCCTCTCATGGCCCTGCCCTGGACCCGTCCTGGCCCTGGCCCTTCCCTGCTTGAGACCTTGCCCTGGTTCTCCCCTGGCCCTGACCCTACCCTGGCCTTGCACTGCTCTGGCCCTTGCCCTGACTCTGGTCCTGTCACTGGCCTAGCCCCAGCCCTGTTGCTGGTCTTACCATGGCCCAGACCCTGCCTTGGCCCTGCCCTCACACTGTCCTGGACCCTGGCTGTGCCAAGAACCTGGACTGACCTTGCCCTTGTTTTGCCCCTGCCCCGAACCTGGTCCTGCCCAGGTCATGGCCATGGCCCTGGCCCTGGCCCTGCCCTGGCTGTTCCCTGGCCCTGCCCAGGTCTTGACACTGGCCTGGCCCTTCCCTGTCTTGGCCCTATGCTTTCCTGGCCCTGCCTTGCCTGCAATGGCCCTGCCTTGGCCCTAGCCTGGCTTTGACCCTGCCCTGGCCCTGTCTTTCCCTTCACCTTAGCCTAACCTGGGCACTCTGTTGGACCTGGCCATAGCACAGACCTGGTTGTGGCCCTGACCCTGGCCCTGCCATGGCCCTGCTCCAGACCCTAGCCCTGCCAGGTACCTGTCCTGGCCCTGCTCTGGGTCTGGCTTTGTCCCTGGTTCTTAGATGACCCTGGCCCTGCCCCTGCCCTTGCCATTGCCCTGGCACTGGCCTTGGACATGTCCGTGGTCCTAACCCTGGCCCTGCCCTGGAGCTGCCACTGCCTTGGCCCTGCCCCGGCCCTGGCCCTGCCCCGGCCCCAGCCATAGACCTGCCCTGGTTGGTCATGCCCTGACTTAACCCTGTGCTACCCCGTGCCTGCTCCACCCTGTCCTTGCCCTGCCCTCCCTTTGGCCCTGCCCTGACCCCGCCTTGGCCCTCACACTGGCGCTAGCACAGACCTGGTCCTATCTGTGGCCTTGGCCCGGCATTGACCCCTGCTCCTGACCCTGACCCTGACATGGCTCTGTCCCTCCCTGGCTCTGTCCTGGTCTTGTGCTGACCCTGACCCAGACCTTGGCCCTGCCCCAGCCTTGTCCTAGACCTGGCTGTGGCCCTGCCTCTGCCCTGGACCGGTGCTGGCACTGGCATGGACCCTGGCCCTGGCCCTTTGCTACTTAAGGCCATACCCTGGCCCGCCCTGGTACTGACACTGTCCTGGCTCTAATTCGGCCTGGCTCTACCCTGGCATGCTATTCTGGCCCTAGCCCTGACCCTGTCCCTGTCCCTGTCCTGGCCCTAGCCCCGTTGCTGGTCCTGCCATGGCCCTTGTCCTGACATTGCCCTTTCCTGGTCCTGGTCCTGGCCCTGGTCCTGCCCCAGCCCTGCTCTGGCCCTGGTCTGAACCCTGGCCCTGCAATGGACCTGCCTTGGCCCTGCCCAGACCCTGGCTCTGGCCCTACCTCTGCCCTGGCCATACCCTTGCCCTGGCCTGGACCCTGGTCCTGGTCCTTGTCCTGCCCCAGCCATGGCCCTGGCCCTGCCCTGCCTGTGCCCTGTTCTATCCTGGGCTGGCCCTGCCATGGCCTGGTCTTGCCATTGCCGTGCCCTAGCCTGTCCTGCTTGTGCCCTAGATCTGCCCCGGCCTTTGCCCTGTATTGGTTGTAGCCTTGACTCAGCCCTGGACCTTCCCTGACCTTGCCTCAGCCCTGGCACTATCCTAGCCTTGCCTAGGCATTTGCCCTACTCTCTCTATGGCCTGGCTCTGGCCCTGCCTTGCACAGACCATGCTCTGCCCTGCGTATCCCAGCCTAGGCCCAGCCCTGGTCTTACCATATTCCTGGCCCCAGCCGTAACCTTGTTCTGGCCCTGACCTTGCCCTGGCCCTCTCCTGGCCCTTCCTTGGTTGTGCCCTGCCCTTCCATGCCCTGGCCCTTCCTTGGTTGTGCCCTGCCCTTCCATGCCCTGGCCTTGCCCTTACCCTGCATTGTCCCTGCACTGGTCCTGCCCTGCCCTGGCACTGCCTTGGCCCCAGCCCTGCCTTCTCCCTGGCCTTGCCATTGCCCTGCCCTGGCCTGACCCCATGCCTACTGAGTCCATGAAATGGCCCTGGGCCTGCCTTGCCATTCTCTTTCCTGGCCCTGTATTGTCCCCACCATGCTCTGGTCCAGCCCTTGCCCTGGCCCTGTTGCTAGTCCTGCCACTGCTATGGCCCTGCCCTGCTTTTGGCCATACCCTGTGCTACCCTAGCCCTGCCCTGCCTTGGCTTTGGCCCTACCGTAGCCTTCTCCTACCCTGGCCTGTCCCTACCCTGGTCTTTTCTTCCCTGGCCTTGCCCTTCCCTGGTCTTGCCCTGCCCTGGCCTTGCCCTGCCCTGGCCTTGGCTTTGCCTTGTCCTGGTCCTGGTTCTGCCCTGGCCCTGCCCTTGCTCTGGATCCTCTCTGGTTCTGCCTTCTCCCTGGCCCTGCCCGTGCTCTGGCCCTGTCCCTGGCCCAGCCTTGGCCCTGGCCCTGGCCCTGACAATCCCCACGCCCTGCCCTGGCCCTGCCCTGGCCCTGCCTTGGCCTTGTGCTATCTTAGTCCTGTCCTGGCCCTGAACTCGCCCTGGCCCTACCCTCACCCTATACTGTCCCTGCCCTACCTTGGCCTTGCGCTGCCCTGGCCCTGCCTTTGGCCTGCCCTGGCTCTGGTTCTGCCGTGGACTTGCCCTGGCCCTGGACCCTCCCTGGCCATGTTTTTTCCATGGTCCTTCTCTGGCCTTGCCCTTGCCCTGTCCCCTTTCTGGTCCTGCCATGTTTCTGGCCCTGCCCTGTCCATGTCCTGGACCTGGCTCTGGCCCTGGACCTCCCTGTCCCTGCCCTGCCATACCCTGGGCCGTTCCTTGCTCTACACTGACCCTGCCCTGCCTTGGCCCTGTGCTACCCTAGCCCTGCCCTGGCCTTCTGCTGGCCCTGATCCTGCCATGTCCCTGCCCTGGCCCTGGTTCTGCCCTGGCCCTGGTTCTGCCCTGCTTCTGTCCCTGGCCTTGGTCCTGTCGTGTCCCTGGCTGTGACCCTGCCCCTGGTTTTTCTCTGGCCATGACCCTGCCCCAGTTCTGTCATATCCCTGGCCCTGTCTCAGTTCTGTCCTAGCCCTGGCCTTTCACAGTACTTTATGCTTAGTAAGGGCTCCATAGTGTCTGTGAGTTGAATGTTGTGTTCATAGTATCTGCCAAAACAGAAAGAAACAAAACAAAATCTGATGATGAGAAGTTAAAGCTTTGTATATAATATGCCTTGAATTGTAATTATTAGTTGTATTAGTTATTAGTTATTAGCCTGTTATTCGTTGTATTACGTATAGGTCATGGTTTTGTATGCATAACTCCAAACCATTGATACTGTTAAAAGAATATATGAATATATGAAAGAATGTGTAAACTTTAGTAAGAATGTATGAGTATCTAATGACCTTTCCAAATTAATTTTTATTTTTAGCTCTATTAGATTTTTCTCAGTGTAACAAATGTTTATGCCTATGTAATTAAGGGCATATTTCCTGTACAGAATATTCATATTACCTAATTGAAAATTATATAACACAAAAATATAATACTATTTTTAGGCCAGGCATGGTGGCTCATACCTGTAATCCCAACACTTTGAGAGGCCAAATTTGGAGAATCATTTGAGGCCAGAAGTTGAAGACCAGCCTGGGCAACATAGTGTGAGACCTTGTGTTTATTAAATAGATAAATAAATAAATAAATAAATAAACAGGTTGGGCACTGTGGCTCATGTCTGTAATCCCAGCATTTTGGGATGCCAAGGCAGGAGGATTGCTTGAGCCCAGGAGTTTGAAACCAGCCTGGGCAGCATAGCAAGCCTCCATCTCTACAAATAATAAAATATTAACCAGATGTGGTGGCACGCACCTGGGGTCCCAGCTACCTGGGAGGCTGAGGTGGGAGGTTTGCTCGAGGCTGCAGTGAACTGTGAATGCACCACTGCATTCCAGCCTAGGCCACAGAACAGGACCCTGTCTATAAATAAAGAAAGAAGTAAAAATATAAATAAAAATAAGTAAAAAGAAATATAAGTAAATATAAATACATATAAATATAGAAATAAATACATGAAAACAATTTTTAAATTTAACATCACTGAGGGCATCCTATCCATTTCATTTCATGATTTCATTACATCATTTCACTTAGATGAAATGATCAGATGACTTGAGATGAGATGAAATGATGAGATGAAATGACGAAATGATGAGATGAGATGAGATGAATTTTTGAGATGAAATGGTGAGTTGAAATGATTGGACGAAATGACAAAATTGAAAAGAAATTGAAAGGAGATGAAATGAGATTAAATGAGATGAAATGATGAGATGATGGATGAAATGATGAAATGATGAGATGAAATGAAATGAAATAATGAAATGATATGAAATAATGAAATGAAATTGAAATGATGAGATGAAATGAGTTTAAATGATGAGATGAAATTAGATAAATGATGAGATGAAATGATGAAATGAGATGAGATGATGAGATGAAATGATGAGATGAAATGAGATGAAAAATGATGAAAAATGAGATGAAATGATGAGATGAAATGAGATGAAATGAAATGAAATAATGAAATGAGATGAAATGAAATGAAATAATGAAAGAAAATTATGAAATGTAATGATGAAATTGAAATGAGATGAGATAAGATGAAATGATGAGATGAAATGATGAGATGAGATGAAATGAGATGAAACTATGAGATGAAATGAAATGATGAGATGAAATGAGATGAGATGAAATGAAATGATATGAAATGAAATGAGATGAAATGTAATGAGATGAAATAAAATGACATAATGAAATGAAATAATGAAATGAGATGAAATGAAATAATGAAATGGAAATGAAATGGAAATGATGAGATGAGACGAAATGATGAGATGAAATGATGAAATGATGAGATGAGATGAAATGATGAGATTAAATGAGATTAAATGATGAGATGAGATGTGATGAAATGATAAGATGAAATGATGACATGATATGATGACATGAAATCAGATGAAATAATGAGATGAAATGACAAGATGAAATGATGAGATGAAATGACGAGATGAGAAGAAATGAGATGAGATGAAATGTAGTGAGATGAAATGACATAATGAAATGAAATAATGAAATGATGAAATGGAATAATGAAATGGAAATGATGAGATGAGATGAAATGAGTTGAAATGATGAGATGAAATGAGATGAAATGCTGAAATGATGAGATGAAATGATGAGATGAAATGAGATGAGATGAGATGTGATGAAATGACATGAAATGATGACATAAAATGATGATGAAATGATGAGATGTAATGATGAAATTAGATGAAATGAGATGAGATGAAATGAAATGGTGAGATAAAATGATGATATGAAATGATGAGATGAATGATGAGATGTAATGATGAAATTAGATGAAATGAGATGAGATGAAATGAAATGGTGAGATAAAATGATGATATGAAATGATGAGATGAATGATGAGATGAGTTGAGATGATGAGATGAAATGATGAGATGAAATGAAATGAAATGAAATAATGAGATGAAATAATGAGATGAAATGAAATAATGAAATGAAATTGAAATGAGATGAGATGAAATGATAAGATGAAATAATGAAATAAAATGATGAAATGATGAGATGTGATGAGATGAAATGAGATGAGATGAAATAATGAAATGAGATGAAATAACGAAATGAAAAAATGAAATGAAATGAGATGAGAAGGTATGAGATGAGACGAAATGATGAAATGATGAGATAAGATGAAATGAGTTGATGAGATGATGAGATGAAAATGATGAGATGAAAAGAGATGAAGAGATGAAATGAAATGATTATATGAAATGAGATGAAATAAAATTAGTCGAAATGTAATGAGCTGAAATGACATAATGAAATGAGGTGAAATTAAATGAGATGATGAAATTAAATGATTAAATGAAATAATGAAATGGAAATGAGATGAAATGATGAGATGAGTGATGAGATGAAATGATAAGATGAAATGAGATGAAATGATGAGATGAAATGAGATGAGATGTAATGATGAGAGGAAATGATGAGATGTAATGAAATGAGATGAAATGAATGAGATGAAATGAAGTGAGATGAAATAATGAAAGGAAATTGAATTGAGATGAGATGAAATGATGAGATAAAATGATGAGATGAAATAAGAAATGGTGAGATGAAATGATGAAATGCTGAGGTGAGATGAGATGAAATGATGAGATGAAATGAGATGAGATTAGATGATGAGATGAAATGAGATGAAATGGTGAAATGATGAGACGAGATGAGAAAAAATGAGATGAAATGAGATAAGATGAGATGAAATGAAATGAGATGAAATGAGATAAGATGAGATGAAATAAAATGAAATGAGATGAAATGAAATGAGGTGAAATGAAATGAAATAATGAAATGAAATAATGAAATGAAATTGAAATGAGATGAGATGGAATAAGATAAAATAATGAGATAAAATGATGAGAAGAAATGAGATGAAATGAAATGAGATGATGAGATGAAAAATGAAGAGATGAAAAATGATGAGATGAAATGAGATGAAATAAAATGAAATAATGAACTGAGATGAAATGAAAAGAAATGATGAAATGCAATGATGATATTGAAATAAAATTGAAAGATGAGATGAAACGATGAGATGAAATGATGAAATGTTGAAATGAAATGATGAAATTAAGAGATGTGGTGAGATGATGAGATGAAATGAAATGAGATTAAATGATGAGATGAAAAATGATGAGATGAAATGAGGAGATGAAATGAGATGAGATGAAGTAAGATGAGATGAGATAAGATGAAATACGAGATATACCTAATGCTAAATGACGAGCTAATGGGTGCAGCAAACCAACATGGCACATGGATACATATGTAACAAACCTGCACATTGTGCACATGTACCCTGAAACCTAAAGTATAATAATAAAATTAAATTAAATTAAAAAAGAAATAATGAAATTAGGTGAAATAATGAAATGAGATGAAATGAAATAATGAAATGAGATGAGATGAAATGTTTAAATGAAAGGATGAAATGAGATGAAATGAATTGAGATGAAATGATGAGATGAAAAGTGATATGAAAAATGATGAGATGAAAAATATGAGATGAAATTAAATGAGATGATGTGAAATGACACAATGAAATAATGAAATGAAATTAGATGAAATGAAATGAAATAGTGAAATGAAATGAAATAATGAAATGGAAATGAGATGATATTTGATGAAATGAGAGGAAATGATGAGATGATATGATGAAATGATGAGATGGGATGAGATGAAATGCTGAGATAAAATGATGAGATGAAATGATGAAATGAGATGAAATGATGAGGTGAAGTGATGCAATGTCACGTGTGTGTCTATTCATTTTCCCAACCAAAAAAAATTATAATTCATTAATTTTAATTTTATTATTTAAGAATATTCTTAAGAGTTGAAGGAAAAATAATATCTGTACATTATGGGTTACAATCTAAGTATAAATAATACATAAATATATTAAAACTTACACAGAATATGTTTTGGAATCGAATATACCATGCTTCTGTGATGACAGTTATTTCATACTGGTTGTCACAATTTTACATGAAAAACTAATGAAAAAATGTTTTTAACTGTTTCTAAAAATAACAGTTTCCAAAACAGTTTTACATCCGAAATATGAAAAAGATGATTTTGTGTTCCTTAATCTGATGAGATTTTCACACTCTGCACATGATAATTGTTAGATTTTTATTGTGTTGATAAATTGTGTATCAAATAAAAAATGTTATTACCTCTTAAATTAGGATTTTTAGGTGATATAGGCAGAATGGAAGGCAAGTTTTTATGACTTTGTCTAAATGAACTTTCTAAATGCCTGAGTATTAAAAGATAGCTTGTCTATAAATCGCAATGTATATATTACTGTATGACCTAGGACCAATCAAAACTGTTATCTCTGATAACATTATATTGTGCCCAATATAAAATAGATATAATAACACCTCAAACTTAAATCCAGGCATTGTCATTGAGTATCTTAAGAATATGCAGCAAAGGTGCTTTTAAAAATACAAGCTAGTGATTGTACTAAATTTGTAAATCACATAGGATAGTGGGTCATTTTAAGAATATTATTTCAATCTATAAACGTGGATGTCTTTCCTTTTTTGTGTTTAATTTCTTTCATTAATATTTGTCATTTTTGTTGTAGAAATCTTTTACTTCCTAGGTTAAATTTATTTCTAAGTACATTTTTGTAACTATTGTAAAAGGAATTGCTTTCTTAATTTCTTGTTTCAGCTAGTTTACTATCAATATATAGAAATGCTACTGATTTTTGTATTTTGATTTATATCCTGCAACTTTATTCATTTCACTTATCACCCTAAGAAGCTTTTGGTAGAGTCTTATTTTTTTCCGTGTATAAGATCACACTGTCTTTAAACAGGGACAATTTGACTGTCTCCTTTCCAATTCAGATGTCCTTTATTTCTTTCTCTAACCTAATTGTCCTGGCTAAGACTTTCACTATGTGAAATATGATTGGTGAAAATAGGCATCCTTTTCTTGTTCCAGTAAAATCTTTTTCTTGTTCATAGTAAAATCTTTCACCTTTTCCACACTCAGTATGATCTTAGCTGTAGATTTGTCCTTTATGTCCTTCCGTGTTAAGGCATATATTTTCTATACTAAATTGTTGAGAGGTTTTTTGTCATGTAACAATATTTAATTTTGCCAAACGCTTTTATTGTGTTTATTAATTTAATCATATGGTTTTCAGTATATATCCAAAGGAAACAAAATCAGTATATCAAAGAGTTACCTGCACCCCCATGTTTATTACAGCACTATTCACGATAGCCAGGATATGGAATCAACATAAGTGTCCATCAACAGATGAATGGATAAAGAAATGTGACATACATATATAATGGAATATTCTTTAGTCATAATAAAGAACAAAATCCTGTTATTTGTGGCAACAAGAATGCAAGTGAAGGGCATTATGTTAGGTGAAATAAGCCTGGCATAGAAACATAAACACCACATAACTACATGTTCTCACTTATGTATGGAAGTTAAAATTTTTAATCTCGTAGAAGTAGATAACAGTACAGTTTTGGTTACCATATCCTGGAAAGAGTAGGAGAAAGAAGAGTATAAGAAAAATGTGGTTAATACATACAAAATTACAGCTGGAGAGAAGGAAGAAGTTCTAGTTCTCTACAGCACTGTTGGGTGACTGTAGTTAACGGGAATTTATTGTGTGTTTTCAAATAACTAAAAAGATTTTGAATATTCTCACTGCAAAGAAATAATACATGATTTAGGTAATGGATATGATAATGACTCTGACTTGATCTTTACACATTGCATAAATATATAAAAATATCACTCTGTACCCCATAAGATGTACATTTATTATATGTCAATTAAAATAAATTTAAAAGAGAAAAAATGAGGTAAAGGTAAATGTACAGAATTTAATTACTTTTTCTTCTATAAAACCCAAGAGTCAGTACCAAGAAGAGTCAATTTATTAGTTTTCTAAAATAAAAAAATCAAAATGACCAAAAAAGAGCAATATCCAAGAAAACATTGAAAATGAAACACAACATTTAGTAAGAATAGAAAACTTGGGCACTGTATCACCCTGTTCCTAGATACCGATTTACTGATGGCCATTTAAATAGAATTTATTCTATCTAATTCATTTATACTCCCAAGAGTTCGAAATTACGTTTTACCTACAATAAATGAGATAACATGTGTAAATTATATGATACTCTGCCTAATATGTTAATAACTCAATACATGTTAGCAATAAACTTTTAGTATAGTAGTCAAAGTACTAATTTCTCATATTGCAATTTCCTTCAAAGACGTGAATACAACCTTTCTAATGACTCCTTGTTCATCAAGATACCTCTTCAAATTATTCTATTTGTTTCATTCAGTATATTATCTGTGTATACCAATATTACACTCTTTTTTTTTTTTAGATGGAATCTCATTCTGTTACTGACGCTGGAGTGAGGCGGCATGATCTCGGTTCACTGCAACCTCCACCTCCCAGGTTCAAGCAATTCTCCTGTCTCAGCCCCCCAAGTAGCTAGGACTACAGGTGCACACCACCATGCCTGTCTAACGTTTGTATTTTTAGTAGAGTCAGGGTTTCACCCTGTTGTCCAAGCTGGTCTCGAACTCCTGACCTCAGGTGATCCACCCACCATGGCCTCCCAAAGTGCTGGAATTACAGTCGTAAGCCACCGCACCCAGCCTGATATTGCACTCCTGGATTTTGAACACTGAATATCTTTTTGAAAGATTACACCTCTTTACCTCTTCGTGCTTCAGAAATTATTTTCCTTCAAGTGTTCTAAGAGTCTAATGAAGAATGAAGGTCATGTTTTATCAGTTTTGTCCTTAAAGATTTCAGACATGCTGAAACTGATTGAAGTATCATTTGCTACCAGATAAATTAATTATCTCTAGTTGTAGGAGTGGATACATCTTTAATAGTATATTTTGGGATATTGTCTTATTTTTGATGCAGTATTCTATAAATAATTTATTAAACCTGGCATCCTTGGGTGAGCATAGATTTTTCAACTTTGGTGTTATATTGTGTTTGCTTTTAAAAACTGCTTTTGAGGCCGGGTATGGTGGCTCTTGCCATTAATCCCAGCACTTTGGGAGGCCAAGGTGGGTGGATTACCTCAGGTCAGGAGTTCAAGACCAGCCTGGTCAACATGGCAAAACCGCATCTCTACTAAAAACACAAAATTAGCCAGGCGTGGTGGTGCATGCTTGTAGTCCTAACCACTCGGGAGGCTGAGGCAAGAGAATCACCTGAACCTGGGAGGCGAAGGTTGCTAGGTTGCTGTGAGCCAAGTTCGCACCATTGCACTCCAGCCCGGGTGAAAAGAGCAAAACTCTGTCTCAAAAAAAAAAAAAATAAAACCCACCAGAAGCTGCTTTTGAATGGAGTTGTAAATACAATTTTTTATGAAAAAATTATCAAGTGCATAAGTTCATAATAGAAAAACCCATAATATTCCAGGCACCAGTTAGTACCAAAAAAAATTATGTTGAATATTCTCTAATACAACATGCTTTTTCCCTTCATGAACAGTTTGTGTTTTACTGAGAAGACTCATTGTTTATGGTAGACATTAGACTACAGATGAATATGTACTTTAAACACTCTTAGTTGCTTTCTTAATTTTATATCTGCTGCTTTATGCTTCTGTTTATTTTTATTCTTTCCAGTGTCCACATTCTAGTAAATTTGAATATTATAATCCAAGTTTATATACTATTTAATATTGCTTGTATAGTTTAGTATTTTTAAGACTCAAAATGGTTTACAGAAAGAAGAAAAAGATCAACATGTTGTTAATCATTTAAAGATCACTTTAAAATCTTTGACCTTTATATTTTAATGAATAAAATGTTAGTAATTCAAAAGCATGCTTTTTGACTTTTTAAAATTTAAGATGACATTGGATGATTTTATTACGTACCACGTGATGTTTTGAACATTCCACATACAGAATGTTGAATGGTTAAATCTAAATCTAGCTAATAACAAATGCATTATTTAACATAGCTATCATTTTTGTTGTGAGAACACTTATCCACTCTTAGTTGCAATTTTCTAGAATGCAATATATCATCAGTAACTGCAGCCACCTTGCTATACAATAGGTTTCTTGAAATTTATTTTGTCTATCTAATTGTAACTATGTGTCCTCTGACCAACATCCCCTCGTCCTATTCCCTTCTCTAACCACTCCAGCCTTTGGTAACCGCTATTCTACTCTCTACTTCTATGAGACCAACTTGTTTAGATCCCTCATATGCATGAGATAATGCAGTATTTTTCTTTCTGTACCTGGCTTATTTCACTTAATATAATATCCTCCAGGATCATCAATGTTGACAGTATTGACAGCATTTTATTCTGTTGTATGAATAAATATCATTCCATTGTATGTGTTTATGTATGTATGTATGTATGTACATACATGTATGTATACAAGCATATGTAGAATACCATTCTTCAAATATATTATTTTGCATTTATTTTTATTAAAATTATATTTCTCCATTATCTAAATGCTGATAAAAATATGAGGTCTTTTCAGTCCTTCCTCTTAATAAAAGCCAAAGTTAAAGGGCATTTTCCCCATTTTTTAATGATTCTTTTTTCTTGCTGATTTTTTTGAGTTCCCTGCAGAGTCTGCATATTACTGCTTAACCGTAAGTATAGTTTGGATTTTTTTTTCCCATTCTATATAATGTCTGTTTCCTCTGTGGTTTATTGTGAGTTTTTTTTCTAGGTTTTTCTTCTAGAATTTTATGGTTTCAGGTCTTAAATTTATTCTCTAATCTACCGGGAGTTAATCTTTGGATATGGTGAGTTTCATTCCTTTACATGTGGCCACCTGATTTTCCCAGCCATTTATTATGTATGTGCATGTTTTTGTCTGATTTGTCAAAGGTTGTTATTGTTTGCCTGTATTTCTAGATTCTTCATTCTGTACCATTGGACTATGTGTTTATTTTTATACCAGCAAAATGCTGTTTTGGTTACTGTATCCTTGTAGTATAAATTGAGTCAAAGGAAATATAAAGGAACGTTTTTGTCTTTCCTTTATTTTGAAGGAGAGTTTTAGTAAATATAAGTGTTCTTAAATAGAAGTTTTTCTTTCAATACTTTGAATATATTATCCCACTCTGCCCTGTCCTGAAAGGTTTTTTCTGAGAATTGCGCTGATAGTTATGTGATGAGTTGATTTTCTCTTGCTGCTTTTAAAATTCACTTTTCGCCTTTGACTTTTGACAGTTTTATTAGAATATGTCTTGGTGTGAGGTTCTTCATGTTCAACCTACTTAAGGACTCTTGAACTTCATGAGTCTGGATGTCCACCTCCCACCTCAAATTCAGCAAGTTCACAGTCAGTATTTCTCAAAATAAGCTTTCTATTCCTGCCTCTATTTCATCTTCTTGTTTCCACATAATGCATATATTGCTTTATTTGATGATGTTTTATAAGTCTCATAGTTTTTTTTACTCTTTATCTTTTGCTATTTTTTTTGTTTTTTGCACCTCTAACAGGATAATTTCAAGATACCTGTTTCCAACTTTGCTATTTCCTCTTCATGACTGAATCTGCTGTTAAAACACTCTATTAAATTTTTCAGTTTAGTCATTATAGTCTTCACCATTAACATTTCTGTGTTTATTTTTATGGTTTCTATTTATTTGTGTAACTTCTGATTTTATTTATGTATTGCTTTCCTAATTTTGTTTAGCTGTCTATAAGTGTTCTCATATAGTTCACTGAGCTTATTATCTAAAATAATTACTTCCCATTTTTAAAGGCACTTTGTCAATTTCTATTTCTTTAGGGTCCATTATTGAAGCCTTATTGGTTTATTTAAATTGTGTCATGTTTTCCTGATTCTTCATGATTCTTGTGGCCTTGTGCTGGTATAAGTATGTTTGAGAAGGTGGTCGCTTTCTCTAATCTTTACAGGTTGGCTTCAGCAGGAAAAGTCCTTCACCATTAAGTGTGGCCCTGGTGTTCTTGTTGGGTCAGGTGGTTGAGCCTGTTGATGGATTTGGCCACCTGGCAGTACTTCATGGTCAGAAATGTCTGCTGGTTTTAATCCCCCTGATTTGACAGCTTTGTTGGGTGAGGCCACTTGAAGCATTGTGGAGCACACTGAGATTTGTATGCACCAGTCACTGAGTGTTTCACCCCCTTTCTTTGGTCCTAGTTATCTTCAAGTGGTCTAAGTATTAAAATTCTTCCAGTGTTCATTCTGAGGCAAAGCAGAAGTGTGCCCATCAGGAAGCACTCCCCAAATAGACATTGAATATCCACTTTGATCTACTTTTCTCCCAGTGGAAAAATAATGGGCTGAGGGAATCCTTCTCAGCACAGTATTGTTCTGGATATGGAAGTGGTAAAGCAAACAAAGTAAAATCATTCTTCTTATCCTTTTTAATGAGTCTGTGTTTGCTTTTGAGCTCTTTTGGGTGTTGCAATCTCACACTGGTATTTGGAGTTCTCACAAAACCATTCTTTCCTGTAGGTAGTTGCCAAATAGATGTTTCTTCAAGGGAATCAGGGCTAGGAACCTACTATTCCACCATCTTACCAGACTCCCTCTACACCCAACCACTTCCATCTCTCAATCTCTCAGTAATTTGTAAAATAGGAAAATCCAAACATGTCTAGAAATCGTTACTAAAACTAATAGATGAGTTGAGTGAAGCCACAGTATATAAGCCAAATACATGAAAACTCAATGTGTATTTTTGTAGATTGTCAGTGAAAATCAAACCTTACCCTGAAAAACCTCAAGAAAGTACTGAGGAAAATTAAAGAATACCCAAATATAGAGCTATCATGTTCACATATCAGAATATTCAATATAATTAATATGTAAATTTTCCCCAGATTAATATACAGCATCAACACAATTCAGTAAAATTTCAGCAAAGAGCTTTGTAAAACTTGATAAGCCAATTTTTAAAGCACATTGAAAATACAAAGAATCTAAATTAGTGAAAACAGTAATGAAAAACAGTCACATTCAGAGACATATTATCTGAAATAAATACTATAAAGCTACAGTATTTACAACAGTGTGTTATTACCTAAGGAAATAATTATAAATAATTATAATATAGGAAGCTCAGGCATATATATATATATACACACACACACACATACATATATAAACACACGTATATATGTGTGTGTGGATGTATGTATTTATACACATATATAATTTGTTTATCAATGATTGTATGAAGACAATTCAAAGGGAAGAATAGATATTTACATAAATATTCTTGGAGAAATTGAATTCCCATGTGTAAGTATGTGAATATTGATTCATCAAAGTACATCTAAAAAATTAACTTCAAATGAATTTGAGATCTAAGTGGAATAGCCAAAATTATATATTTTGTATGAAAAAAGCATAGGAGAAATGTATTGTGACCCTGAGATAGGAAATGGTTTCTTAGATAGGATACATATGCAAAAAACATAAAGTAAAATATATAAATCTACTCTTCATAAGACACTGTTAACAAATAAATTGACAGCCATAGCCTGAGAGAAATATTGAAATACATATCTTTAATAAATGTTGGTATTCAGATTTGTATATACATAATTCCTACAACTCAGTTAAAAGAAGACAAATTACCTGACAAACATTAATGGTCAATGTCCATTAGCTGCTGATGGATAAACACGTGGTGTGCCCATACGATGGACTATTTCTCAGCAAATAACAAGTAAGAAATTACTGATCTGTACAACTTGCATGATTCCAAAGGAATTACTATGAGTTAACAGAATAAGACACTAAACACTACATAAATGTTAACATCACAATTATGTGAAATTTTTCAAAAGGCAAATATAGTAAATGAAATATAATAATTTTGTCACAGGCATCATGTACAAGGAGATAATTTAATGAAAAGAACCAGATTGAACTTTTCGTGGTGATGGAAATGTTCTACCTCATTTTTGTGGTAGTGATTATACAGTCACATGTAACATATTTTGAAATCATAATGTGTAAAATTTTACAAACCATTCATACTTGATGAATTTTAAAGAATGTAAATTGAACCTAAATAAACTTATTTCAAATTATGCTATGGAAGAATGTGTGGGGCAATTGGAGCATGCTCAAAACATAGGGAATGTCTGCAATCATTTAGAAAAAACTTTATTTAAGTAGTTAAGCCAAACAGATGCTCCCCCTGTGACTAAGCAACTTTCCTGTAAATATATATACCATAGAAATGCATCCTTATAATCATGGCAGCTTTATTTATAATGGCTAAAACAGGGAATGTATCCAAATGTTTGTCAACAGTAGAATGAATAAATTCTAGTATAGTTAGGAAGATTTTTTGTCTGAGTATTCATAGCCACACAACTCGCTCCTGTATATCTTTTATATTTTTACTCAAATGTTCCCCTTCCAGTGGAGCGTTGCCTGCCCACACTACATACAACCACCCCTGCCTACTGATATACTTTATCCATTACTATTTATGAAAATTGAAAGTGTTATACATTCTTCTTTGTATCTGGACCATATTCGCCATGAAGGATGTAGATAGAATCCATGAGTGCAGAGGAGTTTCTGTGATACCACAGATTTATTATCTCTGGAGACTAGAACAACTCCTGACACATAATACAACCTGAAAAGATCTGTTGAATGGATGAACCAATGAAAGAAAAGAACATGACACATCTGTGTCTCAAACATGACTCAGATGACAAGGGCAATGGAATGAACCAAGGGATCTAAGCTAAACAGTCTCTCCAGTTGCAGTGAATGGACACAGTCAAGGCATAAGCTGGCAACATCAGCTAAAACTCTTCACTGTTTGGGAGTCATGTCACCTCTTACCCCAGAAAAATGGCCCCCACAAAAGATCAATTCTCAAAAAGCACATGTATGCCATCAAGAACAAAGGGATGATCCAAACCAAACTGCTGTGTGTGTCCTTCAGATTGTCCTTTGATCCACTCCAGGATCATGCAACAAGTTTTTAGGGTGGTGATGTCCTAAAAATGCCCATGTCAACTGAAACCCTGGGTTTCTGGACATTCCACTGAAAACCAGCAGCTTGAAAGTAGAAGACCATGCCACTTTAGAAACGTAGAACCACATGTCGCAAGTAAGGAGAGAAGGAGCAAGAACATCATAAAATTGTGAAGAAGGGAAAGAAGCCTTATGTGAACTCATGTAAGACAACCAAGGATATCTTGAACAAGAGGGACAATTTAGGCAATCAGAAATGATGTTTCATCTACACTTATAATTTGTGGTTGAGCCTTTGCTTTCTTTTCTTCATCATGTGTGGAACACTATGTACCTCAACCTGAGGTAGACAAAGAAAATGTGGATAACCAGTAGAAAAGTTTTGTACACAACTGTTCCTACTGTGATATTTCCCAAAAATGAAGTTAGAAAAAACTTCCCTCTTCCTCACACTCCAAGGCAGATCTTGCCCTGTCTTTCTAGGAGGCATAATAATGACAGTTCAGGAAGGGGATTAATTACATACTTTTCCAGTAACCATGTCTGAACCAATGAGTAATCCATTACCAATGAGTAATCCAATCTTCACACACCGCACTGAAGATCATGTAGGTAAAGTCTCTGGTTTCTTAGATATGGAAATACTCAAATTTTAAAAATCTCATAAACACACAATGAAAGAACCACTTTGGGTCTAGATCTGGGATGCTGGGAAGTCCCTGATTTTAGCCACCCAAGATATGCTCAGAAATTTTAGCCACCCAAGATATTGCTGAGAAATACTCCATCATATGAGCACACCACGATGTGTTTATCCATCAGCAGCTGATGGACCCGCCCTTATTGTCCAGTCATTTGTCTTCTTTTAACTGAGGTATATTCATTTCTTAGATGATTATTATATTTTAGAATATTATTTAATGTAATGATTGTTGAAAACATCAGTTAAACAATCCTGTAAGAGTCTACTTGCATATCTTTCTAAGAAGGAAATCACATGTAGATTCTTATTTTTCACACTACAAGCTACAGGGTGGATCTATTAAAAACAATGTTATTGATGATATAACATTTAACTCTATTTTCAAATTAGTCTTAATAATATTTACTAACGTAAAAATAAGGGAATTGTTGCTTCCACTCTGAAGTAACTTATAATGCCATTGTCCTTCTCTGTATTAGATATATATGGTTTTAAATGATGGCAAAGGTGTAATAAATGAAATACAGAATACTTGGAAAAGGCAAGATGTAGAATAATATGAGAAAACAAATAGTGAGGTTACAACATTTTTTGGCACAAGATCAGATTTTTATTTATAATTTTAGCATTTATTGCAGGCAGAACTTGTGTTACATATTGTAGAAGACAGGAGAGTAAATAAAATAAGCACCTCTTTTTTTTTTCTTTTTTTTTTTTTTTAGACAGAGTCTTGCTCTGTTGTCCAGGCTGGAGTGCAGTGGCGTGATCTCAGCCCACTGCAATCTCTGCCTCCTGGGTTCATGCTATTCTCCTGCCTCAGCCTCCTGAGTAGCTGGGACTACAGGAGCTCACCACCACACCCGGCTAACTTTTTGTGTTTTTAGTAGAGGCGGGGTTTGACCATGTTAGCCAGGATGGTCTGGATCTCCTGACCTCGTGATCTGCCCACCTCAGCCTCCCAAAGTGCTGGGATTACAGGCATGAGTCGCCGCACCCTGCCAATAAGCATCTCTTTTCACAGAATATTATAATGTATCAAAAGACACATAGAGGGAAACGTCAGACACTGGGGCCTATCAGGGGGTGGAGGGTGGGAGGGAGGAGAAGATCAGGAAAAATAACTAACAGATCCCAAGCTTAATTCCTGGGTGATGAAACAATCTGTACAACAAACCACCATGACACAGGTTTACCAATGTAACAAACCTGAATGTGTACCCCTGAACTTAAAATAAAAGTTTAAACAAAACAAAACAAAGCAAATGGATTAATGTCCCAAGAAAAGCTTGTTAATTTGACCTGGGGTTCATATGCTGGTCAGTGTGCCTTCAACATTAGTAGTTAATTTATAGAGAAAGTAAACGTACTTATTTCTCAAAATCAGCCCTTACACTCTCATGTGCCCACTCTTCTGTGACAGTGTCTGGGCATTGAGGAGCTCAATAGTTTTAATTTTTGGCCCTGTGTCTCATGAACACACTTTATTTTGTTTGGCATCTTCTGGGTCTGAAGGTGAGGCTTTAACTACTGTCAGTATTTAATATTCAGCAGAAACTTGAGTTCTTTTTAGGCCCATGAGTCAAAGCCCTGCAACTTAACGACACAAGGGCTTTAAAAGAACACATAGAAAGTTACACGGATGTAATAACCTTAATTATTTTAAGAAGATTTTTTTAAATGAGGTATGCAGCTTTTAAAAAATCTTTGTATCTATCTTATTTAAGAATTAAATGGGAGGCCAATTAGCCTGACATAGTTCCCAGCTTGACTTTTACCCAGGCTATGTGATTTTGGTGTCCCAAGATTTATTTTCTTTTCACAGAATGAAGCAGTGACACCCACTTCAATGGGGCTGGACCTTGAAAACATGATGTGGTGGGAACACAGCTAGGCCTAAAAGGCCACGTAGAGTCTAATTCAATTTATGTCAAATGTCCAGAACAGATAGATCCACAGAGAGTGTGGAGCCAGGGGTTGAGGGATGGGACCCTCAGTGGTGACCGGGGGCTGATGGATGGGAGGGATGGGGGTGATAATGAAAGGGTATAGGGTTTTATTTTTTGAGATGATGAAAATGTTCTAAAATTGTTTGTGGTTATGGCTGCACATACCTGTGAATTTACTATTGAACATTGAATTTTAACTTTCAATTGGGTTAACTGTATGGTATGTGAATTGTAGGTCATTAAAGCTGTTTTTCTTTATGACGATGGTTACACCATTGTGTTTAGGCTGAGCCCTGAGGGAAGACCCTGTGGGCAGCCCAGGCCTCCCTGCTGCTGCAGCCCCACAGAGTGGAATCCATCCTCAGCTCCTGCCCATCAGTCTCCTGTGCTGGTTTCCAGGTTCCTTCTTTTATTTTTTTCCACACACATTGTCTGCTAGGGTTGCCAGATAAAATACAGGATGCCCATTTATCTCTGAATTTCACACCAACAGTGATTAAACTGTTAGGGTGTATATGTCCTAAATATTGCATGGGACATACTTAGACCAAACATTATTCTTTGTTCATCTGAATTGAAATTTAATTGGGCACCCTGGATTTTGAGATGCTCAATAGAGCCTCCTTGACTGGACCCCTGCTGGGTGGCGTGCACCCAGGGCCCAAGTCTCAGAGATTGTAGGACTCCAGAGGGAGGTGGGAGAAGGAACTGGGCTGGTGGCCATGCCCAAGACAGAGATGGTGGCTGCAGGGGTGGACACACCACCAAGAGACTTTGGGTGCTGAAGCTTCCTGGGGCTCAGCTGGGCCCTCAGAGACCTGGGACAGGGCAGAAGGCCAGCACCCCCAGCTGTAGAGCTGGCTGTTCTGCATTTCTCCCAAGGCTTTGCATCTGAGAGCTCCAAATCAGCAAAGATGCAGTGGGGTGGTGTGTTAGTCCGTTCTCATGCTGCTAATAAAGACATACCCGAGACTGGGTAATTTATAAAGGAAAGAGGTTTAATTGACTCACAGTTCGGCATGGCTGAGGAAGCCTCAGGCAACTACAATCTTGGTGGATGGCAACTCTTTACAACGTGGCAGGAGAGAGAGTGAGAGCTGAGCAAAGTGTTAAGCCCTTTATAAAACCATCAGATCTTGGGAGAACTCACTCACTATATTGAAGAAAGCATGGAGGGACCACCCTCCTAATCTAATCATCTCCCACGAGAGCCCTCCCATGAAACATGGAGATTATGGGAACTACAATTCAAGATGAGATTTGGGGGGGACACAGCCAAAACATATCATTTTGCCTCTGGCCCCTCCCAAATCTCATATCCTCACATTTTAAAACACAATCACGCCTTCCCAACAGTCACCCAAAGCCTTGACTCATTCCAGAATTAACTCAAAAGTCCAAGTCCAAAGTCTCATCTGAGACAGGCCAAGTCCCTTCCACCTATGAGCCTGTAAAATCAAAAGCATATTAGTTACTTCTTGAATATAATGGGATTACAGGTATTGGTTAAATACACCCACTGCAAATGGGAAAAATTGGCCCAAACAAAGGAGCTACAGGTCCCATGCAAGTCCAAAACCCAATAGGGCAGTCATTAAATCTTCAAGTTCCAATATGATCTCCTCTGACTCCATGTCTCACATCCAGGTTATGCTGATGCAAGAAGTGGCCTCCCATGGCCTTAGGCAGCTCCACCCCTGTGGCTTTGCAGGGTATAGCCCCACTCCTGGCTCTTTTCACAGGCTGGTGTTGAGTGCCTGTGGTTTTTTCAGATGCACAATGCAAGATGTCATTGAATCGGTCGTTCTGGGGCCTGGAGGATGGCGGCCCTCTTCTCACAGCTCCACTAGGCAGTGTCCCAGTGGGGACTCTGTGTGGGGGCTCCAACCCCACATTTCCCTTCCACACTGCCCTAGCAGAGGTTCTCCATGAGGGCTCCACCCATGCAGCAGAATCCTGCCTGAAGATCCAGGCATTTTCATACATCCTCTGAAACCTAGGTGAAGGTTCCCAAACCGGAATTGTTGTCTTTTGTGCACCTGCAGGACTAACAGCATGTGGAAGCTGCCAAGGCTTGGGGTTTGCACCCCCTGAAGCAATGGCCTGTGCTGTACCTTGGCCCCTTTTAGCCATGGCTAGAGCAGCTGGAACAGGGCACCAAGTCCCAAGGTTGCACACAGCAGGGTGGGCAGCAGCCCTGGGCACAGCCCAGGAAACCATTTTTTCCCTCCTAGGTCTCTGGGCCTGCAAAGGGAGGGGCTGCTGTGAAGGTCTCTGACATACCCTAGAGATATTTTCCCCAGTGTCTTGGTGATTGACATTTGGCTTCTGGTTACTTATGCAAAGTTCTGCAGCAGGCTTGAATTTGTACCCCAGAAAATGGGTTTTTCTTCTCTATCAGATCATCAGGCTGCATATTTTCCAACTTTTCTGCTCTGCTTCCTCTTAAATGTTTTGCCACTTAGAAATTTCTTATGCTAAATACCTTAAATCATCTCTCTCAAGTTCAAACTTCCACAGATCTTTAGGGCAGGGGAAAAATGCTGCCAGTCTCCTTGCATGGCAAGAATGACCTTTAGTCCATTTCCCGACAAGTTGCTCATCTCCATCTGAGACTGCCTCAGCCTGGACTTCACTGTCCATATCACTATCAGCATGTTGGCCAAAGCCATTCAGCAAGTTTCTAGGAAGTTCCAAACTTTCCCACATCTTCCTGTCTTCTGAGTCCTCCAAGTCCCTAGGAAGTTCCAAACTTTCCCACATTTTTCTATCTTCTTCTGTGCCCCACAAACTGTTCCGACCTCTTCCTATTACCCAGTTCCAAAGTTGCTTGTCCACTAACATCTGGCACCTAGATCACTGGGTGGTGGTGGGACCTCCACTTTTCATTCTATTCTATTTCTATTTCTAAGGGATGTTTAGTCTTTACTCCAGATACCCTGCCTCTCTCCATGCCTCTGTGGCTCCCCATCCCTGACCAGGACACAGCACTGGGCCAGCAGCATTTGATGCCAGACTCCACCTGCTCTTCCCTTGAGATCCAGCATGAACACCAACCTCATGCTTTGAGGCCAAAGATGAGCCCAGGGTGGGTTAGGCCACAGTGGGGGATTCAGTGCTGTCCTCCTCCAGCAGCTCCTCCTCACAAATAAACATGTGACCTGTGTCTACAGCGAGCTTGCTGTGCAAGTGCTGCTTCCAGAAACCCTGCAGGGAAGGGTCCTGTGGAGAGGACAGGAACGCAAAGCAGAGAGAAGGTGAGGGATGATCTTGCAATCAGATTCAAAGTTCTGCAGCAGGCTTGAATTTCTACCCCAGAAAATGGGTTTTTCTTCTCTATCAGATCATCAGGCTGCAGATATGGGATGCTCCTGCCAGAAGCCAGGACTAGGAAGAGACAGGAAATTCTGCAACCTTGGAGATAAAGGGATAGTGGGAATGGGGGAGAGTGGCTCGGGGTGGAGGTGGGAAACAGGGAAGGACCTCTCAGGGCTGGTGGGCATGGGGGGCTACCTTGGGTTAGATGGATTCCGCTGAATCAAACTGAACAAGATCATGAGAACAAGCAGGTTGGGGGCCATGATGCGTACTCTTGACCTGGAGGGTTTCAGTTGCTGGAGCCTCCTGAGGAGCCAAATGGAGCTTCCAAAGTCCTGAGCCCTGGGCTGAGAAAACTTAGACCCAGACTGGAGGGGGCAGTGACAAAGGGTGGCTTCAGTCCCTGGATTCAGCGCGAGGATCCAGCCTTAGGGGTGGTTGAGAGGCCAGCAGGGCTTGGTAGAGTGACAGCTTGGAGCCCGGAAGGTACCACACCTATGCCATAACAGAGTTCTCAGGGACCTTAGGTTTCCAGAGCCAGAAAGCTCAGTTTCAAATCCCAACTGCCTCACTTCCTGACTGTGTAACCTTGGGCAAGTTGCTTAACCTCTCTGTGCCAGCCTCCAGAGTGGGGCTGCCATTTGATGAGGTAACATACGTGGAGTACAGGGAACTGTGCCCAGCTTAGATGCGGGACAAAAGTTCAAAGTCATCATCGTCCCCTCACAGTTCTGCCTTACATGAGGACCTGAGGCTTTGAGGAAGGAGCCTGTGGGTGAACGATTGTTTCCTGGGGGACCTCTGAGCTGTGTGACATGGTCCCACCATGATGTGGGGACTTGGCTGGGAATGGCTGGGTTGGGGGTGCCAGTGGTTGGGGGCCTGGGTGGCAGCCATGTGCAGAGGCTGGACAGGACCCCCAGCATGTGGACTCAGGGTCCTCATCCCCAGACACTGAGCATGGCTTCCCATGAAGGTGGATATGGGGCTGGGAGCACAACCTCCCTGCTGGACACAAACTCTTGGCCGAGGCAAGGCCTGGCAGGCGGGACCCTGGGACCCCCAGCAGCTTTCATTGCCCTCATCAGCAGTGAGCAGAGGGGAGAGGGTGCCACCCACCTGGGAAGTCCCCGCTGTAGCTGTCGGGCTCTGCCTGACCATAATGTGGGCTTTGCTATGGTTTGTTTCCCTCCCTACTTTCGATATTTGGAGGCCCACTTTTATATTTTAATGTGTGTTTTTATGGAAATGTTCATGGTGCACATAGAGCACATATAACACCATTGTAGAGGAATTTTACCCCAATGCCGCTAAAATAAATGATGTTAGTGTTATGATTTTACAGAGTTTGCAGGTGCTGGCAAGGTGGTAAATAATTGAACAGTCACTGTATGAAAGCTCCCAAGTGGGTGAGTAACAGGAATCAGTGTTAAGAGCAATCCTACCTTTCCACAATTCTGGGGCAATAAAACAGAGTAGATTGCACAGATAAACAGGCGCCAGGTGACTCAGATAATAACAAAGGTTGTCCCAGGCAACAGGCATGACCTGGCCTCAGAGGAGCCAGGTCTCCTTCCTGGTTCTGCCCTTGTGAGGCCCTGACAACCCCTCCATCTCTCAAAGTGGTTTCTTCAGCTGCATAACTGGGACCATCCAGACTTTCTCATGAATATGCCGTGAATACCAAGCAAGACAGACAAACAAACAAAAAACCAGCATCCACACAGCCATGATGGGGCCAAGAAAATATGGGTTTGGCTTGCCAGGGTCGGGATCTTCATGGGGACAAGGCATCAGGGCTCAGGTTCTGGGGCAGCAGGGTCAGAGCCCAGAGGAAAAGACACCATAAAATCCGCATTGTGACTCACAACATCTCTGATGATGGCAGCAGAATGGATGCAGGCTCAGAGAGCCCAGTGAGCTGTCACCAGCCCTGGAGTGACCCCTGGCCTGGGCCCCGAGTTCTGGCATATGAGTACAAGTACAGACGTGGACATATATAACTATGTACAGAAGTGGATGCATGAAGATGCAGCCCAGGTGCACGTGGAAGCGGGTATGCAGGCATGCTGGTGTGGCTCTTGGTCATAGGCTGTAGTCACACATGTGTACAGAGTTGCAGTTTCTTACACCCATGTACACACTGTGGCTGTCATGGCTGGGAATGCCCTTCCCTGACCAGGACCCTAGATGCTGGCAATTTAGAGACCTGGCCCCAGTGCACACAATCTGCCTTAAGACTGGAAGGGCCTTGTGCCCTGGGTTTTGGGTGACGTCCTCGGGAGGGTGTGTGTGTATGTACATAAGTACCTATGCATGGTGTGGGCACACATGTAGACAAATGGTCATGTATGTTGATGTGTTGGCATGCATGGGTATGGCTGAGTACAGGCATGAATATAAGTGTTCTTGTGTGTGTGAGTGCATGTGTTTTCATGTGTGAACATGTGCATATGTGTATATGTTCATGCGGACATGTGTGTACATGTGCATGTGTGTGTGGGTGGGCGTGCATGTACATGGTTTGTGTTTTGTTCATGCATATATGTGCATGTGTGTAAATGTGTGTGCATGTGCATGCGTTTCCCATGCAAGTGTGTCTTGTGCATGTGTGGACACGTGGACTGGCCCCAAGCTCCTGCAGCTTTTGTCTCTCAGGGGTTGGCAGCCTGTTGGAGGGGATAGCCCCATGCAGAAAGATCTTCAAAGTCACAGAGAGAATAGGGCAGTTGTGACCAAATCTAGGTTGGCCCTAAGGCTCCTCTCAGGTCAGAGTCTTCAGGGCCGGGTAAAGTTTGTGCATGTGACATTGGAAGTGATCACCCTCCAGCACGCTGGTACACAGTTCCTGCTGTGTTCAGCCAGGACCTCAAAAGGACTCTGTCCTCCCTGAGTCCCCTCCTGAGACATTAGTTTTGAAAGATCTCACAAAAACCCAGCAGAAACGCATGGGGAAGGTGTTTACGTCCCACTGTCAGGGCTCAACTTGGTGATTCAAGTGTTTGGGCAACCAAACCAGAATACACAGGGACAAACTGACCTCCTGTTTGAGCCACCAGCCCCAGCTCCAGCCACATGGGCAGCACTGCCCATCCCTCTGAGGATCTGCCATGGGGCAGGCTCCACAGGCCCACATCCACTCCAGCAGGACTCAGTTGCCAGCCACTCCTGACTGGGTCCTTCCTAGAGGGAATGTGAGTCTGGGGTCCATATCTTCATCTTTCTCAGGAGGCTTTTCTGGAGGAAGAGCTCTCTAGAGGCTCCCACAAGCTGAGCCCCCTTCTGCACGGGCATGGAGTAGGCAGGAGTGTGTGCACTGACTGGATGTCCCCGGATCTGTGTGACTTCTGCTAGGCAACGTCGAAGTCACTTGTCAGTCTGGGGATGCTGGCACAGCCCAGCCTCCCTCATCCTGCTCAGAACCTGGCGCCCCTTCTCTGTCAGCATCATCATTCATGTTTTTCATACAATAAATCCACATAGAAAGGGAGTGGAATCCCTCAATGTCCAACCAGCTACTCCTGGGGCCTCTTAGGAAGAGGCCTTTTGACCTAGAACCCACCAGCCGAGAGAAATTTCTCTGGTAAGCCCAATAGGTAGATATCCTGGAATGAGAAGTGGAAAAGGTGGCTTAACTGGCCCCAGAAAGAAAGGGCCCGGATGTTCCTGGAGCAGAATTGATCCACAGGCTCTTTCAAGGAAGATGCTCCCTGGGGAGGGGCATAATTCAAGGTGGGGCTCAAGGCCAGCCTGTGCCTCTCCTGGTCACTTTGCCCACTGAAGACCTCCTGGGGACAGGTGGAGAGCACTGTGGGCAAAAGGAATCTAAACCACAGTCTGTTATAGCACCACTGACTCCAGGTGTCCTTGCTGCTCCTCCTGGGTACAACAGCCCCAGTGGCCATGATCCTAAAAGTGGAGTCTGCCAAGTGATTTTGAGAGCTGTACAGGAGCCCCAGAAGCCTGAAAGGTTGGTCCTGAGGACTGGCCCTAAAACCAGGGGTTGGGGTTTGGCATCTGAGGACTGGGGATCAGTCCCAGCTCAACCATTTTTCATCCACATGAGCTTAAGCAAATCAGTCAATTTGGGTTACTCTCCTCTAGGATGATCCAGACTTCCAGCCTATACTGGCCATTGGGAACCTGAGGAAGACAGAGGGTTGGGACAAGGCTTGTCTGCTGTGACCCTAGAGCACAGGGTCTCCTCTGGGCCTGTGGCAGGGCACTAGGAGGAGGGCAGTGCAGAGCTCTGGGACCTACAGAATCCTTGGAGATGTCTCAGGGACCCTGGTCCCTCTGGTCCCTGATCCATCCTCAGCAGGCCCTGGCAAAGTTATCCTGCCTGTGGGAACCCCCAGGTGGGGCCCTGGTGCCATCAGATAGGCCTATGGACAGAACCAGCTCCGTTCTCATTGGTGACCAAGAGTGGCATGGAGCCAAGCTCTGAAAAGAGGCCTCTGAAAGCCGCTGACCCAGTGGCAGGATCTGTGCCTGGAGAGCAGGAGCTGGTGCCTCCAGCCAGGCAGGAGTGACTGAGGGCTTTCTCCCAGGGCCCCTGAGGGTCTCAGCAGATGTCCCGGAGGAAGAGGCCAGAAAGGCTGGCATAGAGACTCTTGTTGCATCCCAGGCCTAAGCTTGTGATGCATGCGCAAGGCTTTGAGGGCCGAGCTGGGCTGCAGTGGGTGGAGGGCCGCAGGATGCTGCAGCACAGGCTGGACTTGGGGTCTCCAGCGTGCAGGGCATGAGGCTGTGGAGATGGGCAGCCCCACTGTGCAGGAACGGTGTGTGGAAACCAGCTCTTGGGAACATCGGGGACTGCCATTTTATTCTCGTCTCTTAGAGGTAGTAAGGGATTTTTTTCCTATTTTACAGATGAGCAATCTAAGGCAGAGTGGTGGGGTAATATCCCTAAACATGGGTGGTATATTTAGCTCTGGGGCTTAAGTTTTAGGATTCTCGGTCTCCAGTACCTTGATGTATTACGAGCTTCCTTTCCATAGTAAATTAGAAACTCAGAATGGAAAGGAAACAATACAACTTACCCATTCTCTCACTGCTCACATTTCCTCCTGGTCATTTCTTTGTGTGCATATAAAATATGTATCTCAAAAAACTCAGTTAGTGCTGTATATGCCAGGGATGTCCAATTCTTTGGCTTCCCTGGACCACATTGGAAGAAGAAGAATTTTTGGGGGCCACACATAAAACACACGAACACTAACGGAAGTTGATGAACTAAAATAAAAAAAAAAAAAGGAAAAAAATCACAAAAATCTCTTAATGTTTTTAAGAAAGTTTACGAATTTACATTGGGATGCATTCAAAGTCATTCTGGGCTGCATGCAGCCCATGGGCCATGAGTTTGACAAGCTTGGCATATGCTGTTTATACTATACTTTTTTTTACTCAATAGTTCACATACATTCCCTTGTTGTAAATGTTTCTCAGCAGCTCCGTGTCCGTCTATGCACTGCGTGCCTTTGGTCATGCCTGTGCCTGCCTGACTGAAGCCACAGTCTCCTTCCTGCTCTCCAGGCACATATCCTGCCACTTGGTCAGTGGCTTTCAGTGGCCTCTTTTCAAAGCCTGGCTCTGCACCACTCTAAGTTGTAATGCATCATGGGTGATATCCTGTCTTCACAATGTTTTGTCTTTAAGATGGAGACAGACATGGAGCTCCTAGATCGGGGAACACAGCCACCTGCAGGCTCCTTGACTTCAGGAGCTGTCCAGAAACCATCTGGCCACCTCCCATCTCCCATTCAGGCTTGATGCACATTTTGCAAATTCTTTACCAACAATGAGTGAACCCTCAGCTGTGGGTTCTGGGAATGGTGTGACATGAGTGGCATACGGGTCCTTCCATAGGGACACAGGTCTCTGCAGGCTCATGAGAAGCAATGTGCCCAGGCCAGTGGTGGGGGGACAGGATGTACCTGTGGCCCAGTCACCTGGTTAGGTAAAGGAGGTGTCAGCAAGGGGCTGGCTTACCCTGAGGTACTCACCCCCTAGGGACGCCCCTGGTGTGCAGCAGCCAGCCACACTGCTGATGGAGCTGGACATGGAGGATGAGGCCCCGCACTTCTTGGCAGCTGACACTGTACTTCCTGGGCCACATGGAGGAGACAAGTTCCTGATGGTGGCACTCTCCTGGAGGACCCAGGTGGCTCCCGCACTGGCACCACTGGCCCTGCTGCCACTAAGGAGGGGTTTCTTCTATGATGCCAACCAGGTGAAGATGGCCAGGTGGGCCACAGAGGGCAGGTGGAAATGGAGCCCAGCTTTGAGGAGGGCAGAGGCCCCCTATGGCTCTTGGTCTCTGCAACCCACAGCCTGGGCTTTGGAGCAGACAAACCTAGTTCAGCCCCACTTCTGTCACCTGTGACAGGACCTCACCTCTGTCACCCTCAGTCTCCTCATTTGTGTCTCAGTCTTGCTAGTTGTCATAGAAATCAGCTGGAGCAGGTACCCAGGGCCCGGCAGGTTTCCTGCATGCAGTGGGTGTTTTGCATTTGCTTTTGCTGTGGTTATGAAGAAAGAGGCCCAAGAATTGATTGTAGGCTGAGCTTCTCTCCAAGTCTCTCACATAAACTAGGTTTGAACATGACCCTGCCTTGGGGTGGGTAGCAGATGGGTCCCTGCCCACCTGCCTCCAAGAACCCTATCCTCCTGGGAAAAGCAGAACCTCACCTGCCTCAGATCTTACACAGGTTTCCCGTTTGAACTGAGGTCAGAACTGTATGCTCTGAGGGGGATTTCAGGCTTTGGAGCCCAGGGTGAGGAATCTGTCAGTTTCTTCCTTTCCCTGTGGCCAGGTTTAGATTCCTGAACTCCTTGCCTTGGGTAGAACAGGTGGGAGGACAGGATGCCCTGAATCTGCCATGTTTTTCTTGGCTTGGGAACCCCTGTGCCCACCAGCAGCCAATGGGTCCCTGCTGAGCGTACGTGCATACTCGGCCTCTTGGCTTGGCCTAGCTTTCCCGCCGACCACCGCCCCGGGACACTTGGGGAACACAGTGGTGTTGCTCCGAGTCCCGGAGTTGGAGCCAGGAAAAGGAAAGTTTATGTGAGCTTGGGGGTCTGACCTTATCCATAGACCCGGTTCTGCTTGGCCCATGCTGGTATTTTCCTCCATACCTTCTGAAGGATTCCCTGGAGCCCTCTGTCACTTTCTCATCTGAAGCCTCCCTCAGTGGCCCCACTGGGATGGAGTCTCCACCTCCACAAGCTAGAGGAGAAGATTGCCACACAGCAGAGAGGAGCACCTCTAATTACAGTGCAGAGTGGGCTCACAACTCTGCATACATGCCTGTTCCTGTGGCAACACACATTTTCTTTCTACTGTGAAAGCCACCCCCACCCCTTATGGGGAGACAAAGTACCCCCAAAAGCTCCAATGGCCACTGCTGCAACACACTTCTAGTCTCCTAGTGCTCAGAATAGACAGAAAGCCACCAGACTCATGGAAACAGCAGGGCCCAGTGGAAGCAGCAAGGATGGTGTGGGAGATTGTTGTGACAATGGTGTAGGATGGAATCCTGGGCAGCAATTCTGCTCCACTCGTGCAGGTGGTGAAGAAGGTGGTCCAGTCTGGGGTCACAGTCTGCCTCCAGCCTACCCTGGACATCTCCCACTGGAAGGACCAGCAGCTGCTGTGAGGCCACCACCATGCCATGGCTCTGCCATCCTGCAAACACAGCTGGGTAGGCCTGACAGCAGGGACCAAAACAGGAAGGACATCGCCTACCTCTCTCTGGCCATCTGTGCTACAGGGAGGAGCTGCCTGTCTGCCCACAGGACCCAGTCCTGTGTCAGGCACGTGGAAATATAGGGAGCCTGTGCCACGCTGTGGTTGGGGACATGCGTGCTTCCTGGGCGCCCATCCCTCGAAAGCATCTATAGGGTGGAAGGGGCCAGGAGGGCATCTTGCCATCCAGGTGAATGCACCAAGGCCTGAGAGAAGGGTATGGACAAGCTGGGGGCTGAGATGATTCCCTACCCTGGTTTCTGGGCTGCCTTCCCATGCACTCCCAGCCCTGAGGGTAGAAGGGCCCTTTTCTCTCTAATGAGGCGGAGGTGAGGTCTTCCTGCTGCCCTAAGTCCTTCCTAGAAATAGTGCCCGAGGCTTTGTATGTGCACATTCAGCCTCCTCACTTGGCAGAGCCATGCTGCCCACCTCCTCAACCTGGGGACTATGGGGATGCTGCTCCCAGTTGGGTATTCTTGGGGCTATAGGGGACACCAGACATCTGGAAGAAAGAGGCCTTTCCCAAAGGCGCTCAGGGAGCTCCTATGGGAGTGGGGATTCAGTGAGCTCATTCTTGGACAGCACTGGATGGCACCTGGCACAGAACCCATGCCCTGCATGCACTGGTGGGGAAGGCACACAGTCCAGAGCATACTGGCCAAGTATACAGTTAGTTCCCTATGTTTGCCACTGGATAGATGCCCAGGAGGGGCACGGTGGTGACATCCTCTTTGGGGAGGGGTTTCCTATGCTCTGAATTCAAGGGGCTCCTCCCAAGCTGCCTCACACCCAAGACTCACACCTTCATGCTGCTCTCATTTTAGGCCCTCCCCTGAGGACCCTCTCCTCACCCCCCTCCTGGCCTCAGAGGCAGCTGTAGTGCCCCCCATTATCCGAAGTTTCCCCTGGCTGCTTCCCAGTCCTGGTTGGGTTCCTCTTGCCCTGCAGCCAATGATCCCAGGTCAACTCTGGGTGTCTCTTTTTGTCTTGGTGACCAGTGGTGTGTGAGCTTCCCAAATTGGGCCCCAAGGCTTACACACCCTCTGCCTGCCCTGGGTGCCAGGAAGGACACTGAATGAGGGGCCCACCTGTAGTCATATCCTGACCTCACTCACACCGTCTTGCTGCAGGGAGCCAGGCAAGCCTGTCCCTTCTTGTCCTAGCCCACTGTAACAGGTTCCTGGGTCAGAAGACCATCAGGTTCCACTGAAAGAATGAGCTGTGGGCTGAGCCAGAAATGTGCAGACATTGTGTGGATGGGTGCTTGCACACTGGTCTTGGGCCAGTGTGGAGGAAAGGGCCTTTCCCAAGGGCTTTCAGGAGCTTCTCTCAGGGACGACTCAGGCAGGTGCCTCCCGTCCCCCAACCTGGGCCTGGACAAGCGGGAATGGGAGACACCCAGGGCACTGCCCTCCTCCACCTTAAGGAGAGAGGGAACAGGGCCAGGCCATCCAGAGCAGTGAGATGCCCATTAAAACCTGTGTCCTCATCCCCACTTGCACTATAGGTCACGAGGCCTTCTCAGAAACCCAGTTTGGAGGAGTCCTGTCCTTTCATCCTCCCATCTTCAGTCTGCATGGATAGATGTGCAAGGCCTCTTGGTACCAGGGGCTCTCCCCAGCTTAAATAACACTCAGTGGATGCAATATCTCTCTGGGGGTGCCTAGAAGGTGTCCCTTTGGCTGCATTGTGGGGGCTGCCTGGCTCCCTGTGTTGCAAAAGGCTTGGAGGACACAAACAGAAGGAATAAATGTTGGCCTTGGTTAGTCATGTCTGCCATGGGTGCAGGGATGAAGCCCCTGGAACTCTGATTTTAGCTTAATTTACCTGATTTTTATGTTAGATATCTATACATTTAGGACCTTCTTCTGCAGCAACTGCTTCAATTTAAAATAAAAGCTGAGAGGAGGGTGCTGGAAAGAATAGAAATCCCTTTCAGATGTGGGGACCTGTGTGCTAGAAGACACTTTCTGTTTTGTTTGTTTCCTTATGGACATTCCTTGCTTCCAACTGTGCTGTATTCAACATGGTCTGACCCCAGGGACTCACATTGGACCTGTGTCCTCACCCCAGACCTTCTGCCCTGAGCACTGGCAGTGGATCCTAGAAGAGTTGGGTAACCTCAGTTGAATCACTTCTCCTTGCGCCTCAGTTTTTTCCTCTGTAAAATAACGCAGATTCTAAATAGCCTATGGATCAAAGAAGAAATCGCAAGGAAAGTTAGAGAACACTTAGATGAATGAAGATGAAAACACAACACACCAAAACTTGTGAGGCACAACATAAGCAGTGCTCAGGGGGAATATATAGCTATACATGCTTCCATTAAGAAGAATAAAAATCTCAAATCAACCACCTAACTTTACAACTGAATAAACTAGAAAAAGAGCACACTAAGCCTAAGGCTAGGATAAAGAAAGAAATAATAAAGAGCAGAGCAGAGATAAACAAAATAGGGAATAGATAAACAATACAGAAAATCAGTGAAGCCAAAAGTCAGTTCCTTGAAAAGACCAAATTTTACAAACGTCTGGTTAGATGGACTAAGAAAGAGAAGACTCAAATTATTAAAATCAGAATGAAAATGGAGGCATTAGTACTAATTCTACAGAAATAAGAATTGTAAGAAAATACTGTGAACACTTGCATGCCAACAAATCAAATAACCTCAATGAAAAGGATAAATTCCTAGAAACACAAGACTTACTGAGACTAAATATATAGACAAACTGATCAGCCCTGTGACTATTAAAAGAATTGAATCAGCATCTGAGGGCTTTACTGGTGCATTCTACTAAAAATTTAAATAACTAACACTAATCCCTCTCAAATTTTTCCTTTGTTATATGTGACCTGCATTAATTACCCTTACACCAAAGCCAGACAAAGACACTACAAGAAGAGAAAACTACAGACCATTGTCCCTTATGAACAATGATGCAAAAATCCTCAACAAAATATTAGTAAAATGAATTCAGTTGAATATTGAAATGATTATACAACATGACCAAGCGGGATTTATTCCCACATTGCAAGAATGATCCAACCCACAAATGTCAGTTAATATCATATGCCACATAACAGAATGAATGAGCCACATGTTCATTTCTACTGATGCAGAAAAAGCATTTGACAAAATTCAACTTTCTATAAAACCACTCAATAAACAAGTAGTATAAGGAATCTCCCTCAATATAATAAAAGTCACATATGAAAAACTCACAGCAAATATTCCGTTGAATAATAAAACGATTATACAATATGACCAAGTGGGAATTACTGCTACAATACAAGAATGGTTCAACACGCAAATGTCAGTTAATGTCACATACCCAATAACAGAATGAATGAGCCACATGATCATTTCAACGGATGCAGGAAAAGCGTTTGATAAAATTCAACTTTTTGTAAAAACACTCAACAAACAAGTAGTATAAGGAATCTCCCTCAATATAATAAAAGCCATATATGAAAAACTGACAGCAAACATTATACTCAATGGTGAAGAGTAAAAAGCTTTTCCTCTATTATCAACAGCAAGGCAAGGAAACTCCCTTGTGCATATCTACTCAGCATTGCACTGGAAGCTCTAGGCACAACGATCAGGTGAGAAACAGAAATACAAAGCATCCAAATGTGTAAGGAAGAAGTCAAACTATCCCTCTTTACAGATGATGTGATCTTACATGTAGAAAATCCCTGAGTGACCTTGTCCCTGAGGGGGATCCCAATGTCCAGCAGCTGGCTCAGGAGGGCCCAGCAGCAGGAGTGGAGGCCCTGTGGGATGAGGGCTTCGGCTTTGGGCTTCAGAAGTCAGCTCTCGGGGACCACTGTCTAAGCCCTCATCACACAGGGCCTCCACTCCTGCTGCTTGACCTTCCTGAGCCAGCTGCTGGACATCGGGATCCCCCTCAGGGACAAGGTCACTAAGTGCCTCCTTGCCACTGGGGAAATGCTGATCAAAATCAGTGCTGAGCAGTGGAGCTGACAGGTCCCCCTCGCAGACATTCTCACTGCACTGGGTACACGTCTGCCCAGGAGTGGGGAACACAGGGGCTGGACACAGGTCCTCCTTCTTCTGACCCTGTGTATTCCTTTATGTAAAATGGGAGAAAGATACTTAGACCACAACAGCTTCTCAGGTCCCTTCCACTCCAAATTCCCTGACCTATGACCCGGTTTCCTGCATGAGGCCTGGTGTGTAAAAGGCTGCCCTCTGCTGTACCCACGTGGCTCTTTGCTTGCATAGAGGAGGAACAAAGGAGTGATTCTGGTTTCATAAAAGAACTTATACACTTGGCCTCCCTTAATTCGTGCATGTCACTGGCAGTTGTTTATTGAGCACTGATGGGATGCCAGGCCCTGCTCCAGGCAGGATTGTCTTAGGTCCCCGTGTGCCGAAATCGACATTTTACAGGGCTTAACTACAGATTTGTACACCCTCCCGGTGATGTGAAACCATTTCACCACTAATCTGAAAGGGGAGCTCCCTCTGCAGTCTGTGTTTTCCACCTAGGACTTCAGGGGGCCCAGGGCTGCTTCCCCCCATGCTGCTCTGCTCCAGGAGACCCAGCCTCCCTCTAGGTGATTGGGAGAGAAAAGATTTCCTTGTGGTGACCGAGGTGAGGGGGCTCAGAGCCCTGCAGCCTGGTGCTGAACCCCGGTGTTAGTTCAGAAATCAAAGCCTGTGCTTTGAGTTCTTTGAGATTAAGCTCACACAGAGTCACACAGCAAGGTGGGAGACTGGGGTTCAAGCCCCAGTCCTGCCTCTTTGCTGCTCACAGGCTGGTGGGAAGAGACCATTACTGTTCCCCGCAGGAGCCCAGTAGCAAAGTGCCAGGACCCTGGACCTGGATGGGGCCCTGGGACTGCCCCCCTCTCAGCAGGGAAAGTGGGCCTCAGTGGTGTGTGATTTGCTCCCTACAGCAGCAACCCTGTGGAATCCTGGGGTGCACTGTGCTTTCCTTGAGGGAAGGACTGTTGAGGATTGCCTGGCTGCCTGGAGAAGAAGGTGAGAGGGGCAGCAAGAAAGGCAGAGTCTCCAATGGACTTTATTCCTCAGGCACTGGGAGCCCTTGTAGTTCTTGAGAAGAGGAAGAGCCATGTGAGGCAAGTGGACTTACCTGTGCGGTGTCTGAGTGATTCCTGCTCATATTCGACTCTGAAGAAATGGTCAGATATGAAGAGATAAGGTGTTTTGGACAGCTGCCTGGACCCTGATGCAAAGAGTAGGATTCAAATGTGACTCTGAAAAGGCAAGTGCCTGCAGGGCAGAGGGGAGGTGGGCAGGCCTGGCCAGCAACAGCCTTTGGAGCTGGGCCACCTGGACCATCAGTCCAGCATTCCCCAGGGAGAGAAAAGCTGGGGTGGATGGAACTTGCTGACTGCTTCCTTTGGCCCTGCCCCATGGGACACACGGATGCTATGGGCTGAGTCCAGCACAGCCCTTCAGGAAGCACCGACTCTGCCAATCCCCCCGAGGCAAATGCACTGACCGCTGATGCCTGGGGCTGGTGCTGGCCACTCTGGACACAGTGCAGTGGGAGTGGGAGAAGGAGGCCCCCAGCAGCTCATTGGTTAGCAACTGACCTTGGGGTAAGAAGGGGCGCTCACAGACCGGGATGGGCAGACACCATGTTTGCCACTGTCCTAAAGCCTGGGGCAACCTGTAGAATGTGGGTGGGGTGAGCTGGCTGCATGGCTGTATCATAGGGCCTGTTGGAGAGAGTCCTTTAGGGAGGAGCAGAGGAAGGAGGCCATGGCAGTCACCCAGGCAAAGGAAGCTGGATCAAGTGGGTAGAGCAGTAGGACAGCCAGGGGAAGAGCATGAGGAGGTAAATCCAGGTTCCTGATCTGAGGGCCAGGCAGAGTAGCAGTGGACAAAGATGCCAGGCCGTGAGTTGGCCACTTGCCCTCCAAGGGTCTGAGCTGGGCTTTACAACTTCCAGGGGAGTTGAAATTGCAGGGAGGGGTCTTCTACCAGGGGCCCTCACCCATGGCCAAGCCCTCTGGAAGAAGTGGGCAGCCCCTTTGCATCCCAGGAGTCCACCCTCCCCAGGGAGCCAGCAGAGGCTGGCTGTAGAGAGGAGCTCTGGAAGTGAGGGAATGATGGGCTTTCTGGGCTAACCTTATGTTCCCTCCCTCCTTCTGTGTCCTCCGTGCAGGCCACAGCCCAGGAAGCCAGGACCCTCCTGGATGCAGGGCATCCTGAGCAGCCCACTGGGCTACTGACTATTGGCCATCCTGACTGGTGGCAACAGTGCCTGTCACCTGCATCTGCTGGCTGCCTGATCAAGCTGCATGAATTTGGAGGCCTTGGGGTTCTGGACCATGTGCTCTAGGAAGGTTCAGGGGATGACAACCTCCCAAGATGGATAGAGACTTCTGCAATTGGGGTTGCCTGCTGCTGAGCCTGAGGGACAAGGTGAGGGCAAAGAGGCCTTTGCCCAGGCCCTTAAGCTGGTACTCACTTTGGCCGAGAACAGCCTGTGCTGGGCCCCCACAGTACAGGTGTTTCTGTGTCATGGACAATGCTGCCGGGAGGAGCAGTGCTACACAGAGGCTTGGATGACAGCCGCACTCATTCTCCTGGTAGACCCCTATCACCATGGCCTGAAGGGGCTGAAGGGCAGAATCCAAAGAGAGGCGTCATCAGATTGCCAGCTCCACTGATGGGAGACAAACAACCTCTCAGGTCTAATCACAGGCCCACCCTAGCATTTTCTTCCAATGCCCAGGCCCAGGAGTACACCTGGCTCCCTCAAACTGGGAATGTGCCAACGTGCCCTCACAGCCTTTCCAGCCCCAGGGTGGGTCGGTGCTGGACAACCAGCCTCATACCTTTTTGTCTTGGGAAGCAAAGGGGCAGCTTCCTGCTTAGATGGAGGGACTGTCCTAAGAGACTTACAGTTTCTTCTACCACGAATAACCTCATCCTTGAAGTTGGGACCCTCTTGACCCATACCTGGGGCTCAGACCCAGAAGCAGCAGCCCCGGGTTTTGTTCCTGACCTGGGATCCTGCAGGATGGAATTAAGGCCCCCACCCCGTGGCCCTTGAAGGGGCAGTGCCATGCCCTCCTTGGGCATGAAGGTGACTTTGATTTTGATCCTGGCCTGAGCCTAGGGCCAGCGTGCAACCGAGCCTAGGAAAGCATCCTTCCCCAAAGACAGAACTGCCAAATGGGCCCAGCCAGCTGAGACCCATGGAGCTGACCTTTCGAAGTGCATTCATGGGGTCCTTCATGGAGAATTCAGTGCCTGAGCCATCACAAACAGCTCCAGCGGTTGATCTTACGGTCCTCTGCAGCCCCGCTTCCAAGCAGAGACCACCAAGGGTTGCCCTAATGAGCAGGGTTCCCTGGCTTTCACTGGTCTCGTCTCCCCCACAAAACTGCCAGAATGTAAATGTGTGCTTCCAAAGAGCATGAGAACAACGTGTTCTTTCTGGATTCACCATCCTGTGCAGTCTCACTTGCTGCAAGTGCTTGGGAAACCTCTCTTGCATAGGGCAGAGGATGTCAGCCCCATTACTGTGGCTTTCACAGATGTGAGGGCCAATCCGGAGGGTTTTCTCTCACCTCCATGGGGGAGAGATGTGCTGGGTAGGCTGGCTTGGCAAGATTCCTGTCTCTGAGCTCCTTCCTGGGTCTGCCTGCAGGGACAGGGCCAGAGCCACCTGTCCTGGCTTCTCTCTCCTTCTGCCAGCCACTGTAATTTGCCTCCTCACTTATTGGCCTCCTTCTCTACCCCTTCCCTACCCCTTCCTTCCGTGGTCTTGAACCCAGGAACAAACCCCCTGCCCTTACCTCCACCTCAGCTCTAGAATCATCTGACAGACCCCTGAGCCAGTCCATGGACTCAGGCAGGGAGATGGCCCTGGTCCTTGACCAGCAACATGCCTCGCCCCATGCCTCTGGTACCTGCCTACCCCAGGCAGCAGGTTAGGGGCCAGGTAGGGTTGGTGGCCCTCTTCCTCCTGAGGCCCCACCCACTACTCATCATCCCTTAATGGGGAGGGAGTCTTCAGCCCTTAATGCCACCTTCATCTTGGCTGGTGCCACCTGGGACCTGCTGGGCTGTAGCCACAGGAGGCCAGGCAAAAGATGAGTGCTTCCCACAAAGAGAACCAAGGGGATGTGGACACCACAGAGTGGGAGAAGGCTCTGAGGGAGGCCCTTCAGCCCTGCTTCACCTCCTCACTTTTCCCACTTGGAATTTTCAAACATTTCTGCTCTTCTGTGATTCCCTAATGCACATTCCTCACCAGGTTACTCCTTTGGCCACCCACCATCTCTCCATCTGTCCTTCTGTCTGTGTTTCCATCTGTGCACTCATTGGCCCAACAAACACCTGCTGACAACCCAGGAGCCAGGTGTAGGACCAGGTGCAGGGGTACAGGCAAGTCCCTTTTGTCAGCTGGGTGTCCTGGAACCAAGGGAATGAGGCCAGGGCTGGTACAGAGGAGCTGATTTGCAGCAGAAGACCCAGCCCCTGAGCTGCAGCATGGAGTGGAGGTAGTGGGGAGCTGTCACCTGGGTATGCCACCCTTCCCCTGTGCCATCACTCCTGCCATCCTCCTCAGCTGGGGTGTCCTGCCCAATCCATCCATGCAAGGCCATGTCAGAGCTCGTCACGCTAATTGCGCAGATGGCCAGCCCAACCAAAACTCCTTCAGAGCCTTCTGGGCCTCTCCCAGCCCCTGGTGTTTCTCCCTCACCAGGGAGCTGCACCTCTTGCCAGTGGCTCATCCGGCAGGTATCTCAAGTCAGCCCTTGCCTGGCCTGGCACCTTGCTGTGGTCTGAATGGGCTCAACTGGGGGAAAGTATTATCAATAGAAAGGAATGTTTGGGTTCTTCAATTTTAGAGTGTCCTGGCCTAGAAGAAAGCCCATTCAGATGGTTGAGGGACCTTAGAATTTAACTTTTTGTTTACAGGCTGATGTATTTTCCCCCTAAAATATATAAAATCAAGCTGTATCCTGACCACTGTGGGCACATGTTGTCAGGATCTCCTGAGGCAGTGTCATGGGCATGTCCTTAAACTTTCTCAATCAACTGAGACCTGTCTCAGATGTTTTTGGAAGTGGAGGTCAGATATGCCTCATTTTACATCTCCACAGAACTTAAGTCTGATAAGAACTATTTATAACCTGTTATCTTGGAAGCCTGCTACGTGAAGGCTTCATCTGCATGACAGAAACTTGGTATCCACAACCTCTTGTCACAACGCAGACATTCCTTTCTATTGATAACTCTTTCAACTAATTGTCAATCAGAAAAATTTTAAATCTACCTGTAACCTGGAAACCCCTGCTTTGAGTGGTTCTGGCTTTCTGGACAAAACCAATGTATTTTTTAAAAATGTATTTGACTGAAGTCTCATATCTCCCTAAAATGTACAAAACTAAGATGCACCCCGACCACCTTGGGCACATGTTCTCAGGGTCTTCTGAAGACTGTGTCATGGACCAGGGTCACTCATATTTGACTCAGAACAAATCTCTTCAAATATTGTACAGATTTTGACAGTTTTTTTTTTTTTTTGAGATGGAGTCTTGCTATGTTGCCCAGGCTGGAGTGCAATGGCACAATCTCAGGTTACTGTAACATCCACCTCCTGGGTTCAAGCCATTCTCCTGCCTCAGTCTCTGCAGTAGCTAAGATTACAGGTGCCCACCACTATGCTGGGCTAATTTTTGTATTTTAGTAGAGATGGAGTTTCACCATGTTGGCCAGGCTGGTGTCGAACTCCTGACCTCAGGTGATCTACCCACCTCAGCCTCCCAAAGTGCTGGGATTACAGGCATGAGCCACTGTGCCTGGCTGAGTTTGACTCTTTTCATTGACAAATCAATACATACAAGATTTGCACTGGTTTGATCTCAGGGTGCAAAGTGGGAGCTCCCAGGTCATAGGTAGATTTAAACACACCCTGACTGGCAATTGGTTGAAAGAGTTATTATCAACAGAAAGGAATGTCTGGGGCAAGAAAAGAGGTTGTGGAGACTAAAGTTTTATTATGCAGATCAAGTCTCCAGATAGCAGGCTTCAGAGAGAATAGATCATAAAGGGCTTCTTATCAGACTGAAAATCTGTGTTGATGTTAATCCTGGTTGGCTTTTCCTGAATTCTGAATGGGAGGAGGGCAGAAAGAGGCATATCCAAACCTCCCCTCCCGTCATGGCTCAAACCAATTTTCAGGTTAACTTTGGAATGCCCTGGTCCAGAGGAGGAGTCCATTCAGATTATTAGGGCATCTTCAGAATTTTATTTTTGGTTTACATAACTTAGGAATGAGGATTAAACTCTGACTTTTTTTCTTCGCTTGCCCAGATTTCTATCTAATGTGTCCAGGGAATCATGTTCTATAAACCATAAAATCTTATTAGATAGTTTTTTTTTTTTAAGTTAACCCTGTATAATGTGGCTTACTTTCCAACCTGACTCTGGTATAGCATCTTATGACAGCAGACTCTGAAGGAAAATGAAAATATTTCACCCCAAAATATATTTTTTGACATATTTTGAAATGGCTGTCACAGGGCCAACACATTAAAATGGCCCTGCAAGGATTTCTTTTGTGGAGGAAATTTTGCACATGTACAGAATCTCCGTTAATGCAGTCAGGCCTTCCTTTTCTAGGCCTTTCCTGGATCTAGGAGAGATTAACTGAGAGTCTGACACCTTTAAAGTCCAAAAGAGACATTCACCATCTATTCTCTTGGAGGGCTACCACCTAAGAGCCTTCATCCCCATAACAAGGGCCTTGGCCCCACAAGTCACTAGACATTCCTTTATAGTGATCAGGTTTTACAAATAGCTGAAATGTGCCCCTGGGTGACAAGGGGCCAGTTGGGAATGTCTGGGAGTGACTCCCCATGATGTGCAGTGGCCCTAGAGGAAATCCCTTAACAAAATTAATTAAAAGACTCATCCACGAAACACATATAAGAGCTGTTTACTCAGTGTTTTATGCCCTCTTGGAGATAATAGACCCCTGAAGAGAGACACATAAGAGGGCGGAAACAACTCAATGGTGAAATGCTATGGACTCCTGACCACAATCTGCACACTCTGTTCTGACACACTAAATCCTAGGGCACAGTTTTGTTCTTCCTTTTTAAGAAAAATGGGAAATAAATCATCTAAAAAGGAGGAAAAGTAAGGAGAGCAGCCCCCTTTGGGCATCTCAGTTGGCTTTGTGTTTGGTAATTATGGCACTACTACTTGCAAGTATTTATATAAAAATGGGAAGATCTTACTAAGGATGACCTAGGTCTAAGGTTTCCAAAACGGTTGATATTTCCAAATTGGTTTTCTTGCATACTAAATTAAAGAAATTAGGCTCCCAAATCAAGGAAAATGAATGACAGCTGTATTTTAGCTGGTACTTAGAATCATCCAAAAGAGAGAATGATAAGCCTCCCTCCAGGAAGTTAATAAAATATTTGAGACTGTCTTGGAATTAAAGAAATTAGCAGAAACCGGCCTGTGAGCCTTGAGTTTCTTGCTAGTGGGAACCCACGTGCATGTCCCAAAAGATCAATAAACAGTTAAAGGTGAATGTTGTCCAGATTGCATGACTGTCCCCATAACAGTCCTGAGAGGAGGCACTTAGGCCCACCGCAAAGTTCCTGAAGAAGGAAGGGACTTGGCCAAGGTCGCACAGCTCTTCTGAAGTCCTGGGTATTATCAGATCTCTTTCCAGAGGCTGTGTGGCAACAGCTTGGGAACCTGCCACAAGTGAGATTTCTCGAACGTGCTGCGTGGGCTGCCAGGAGATTGGCCTTCTGGACCAAGATCCAAGATGGAGAAGACTTGATTGTCATGTTCCCCTCAGCCACTGGCATGTCTGCCTTCGAGGTGCCCAGACCCGCTCTGCTTGGTGAATTGTGAATTATTACGAGTAAGCACTGTACCAACTACATCAGAAAAGAGATCACTGTGTGTGCTCCAGTCCTCCAGTAGTTAAAACCAGCCTTGTTCTCCAGATTCCCACCCATCAGGAGGGTCCACTGATGAGCAAACCTAGAATATGTGGAACTGTTTTTTAGGGGATGGAGACAAGCTAATTCACTGAGCACCTCCTCTGTGCCCAGTCCGACACCACGACTGGAGTGAGATGTGGAGCCAAGCTAGGCTGAAGGTGCTTATTATGTGGCTGGAGGCATCTACACAGGAGAATAATAAAGAATATTTTCCTGGGAAGTAATGCGCACATGCTGAAATCTACCCCTGGGGTTTTCTGGTTCTAAATGTCTCCTTTTTACTACATCCAGAAAAGACCTTGCAGATCATTGATTCTAACTCTTGAATTTATAAAGAAGAAAAAACTGGTGCCCAACTAAGGGAAGAATCTTGCCAAAAATCACACAGTAGGTAAGCGGCAAAGCTCGTACTGCCTCACCTACTGAGAAGGTTCGGCCATTAGGGCAGAACTACTGTGTACCCAATGAGAGAAAATTGTATCCAGTGGTCCAGGGTGGGTATGTTTGAGGCTGTGGGTTAAAAGGAACATTCCACAGCCCTGGATATTTTCTTCCTAAGAAATGTGATAGGAGGGGCTCAAAAATGTCCAGTGGAATGATTTTTATTTTATTTTTTTCAATAATAACTTTCATATTAGAAAAGCTGCTTGACATGTCTGTAATCTCAGTGCTCTGGGAGGCTGAGGCAGGAGGATTGCTTGAGCTCAGGAGTTCCAGGTGAGCCTGGGAAACCTAGTGGGACCTCATCTCTACAAAAGATTTTAAAAATTAGCCAAGCATGGTGACACGTACCTGTGGTCCCAACTACTTGGGGGGCTGAGGTGGGAGGATAGCTTGAGCCTGGGTGGTTGAAACTGCAGTGAGGTGGGATGGCACCGCTGCACCCCAGCTGAGGTGACAAAGCAAGATCCTGTCTTTAAAAAAAGCAATAAATATTTGTTGCTAGACTGGGCAAAGGTACAATAATGTAATGTATGCCCAGCTCAAACTGTACTTGATTTTTACATCATGTTTGAAAAAACATTCAAACATTCAGGGACGCTTACGAAAACTTTGAGCATGGTGGAAGTGATGGGTTACTAAATTCTAGATTTGTACAAGGCTTAGCTGATGAGTTAGTGACTTCAATAAAGTGAAATAATGTGGCTGGTGCTTCTTTGCCCACTAGTCATCAAGTCCCCACAGCTGACCAGTTGTCACAAATGATCACCGAGAAGGAAAAGGAAACACCCTTTAAGGTCATGAGTTCACAAGAAAAACAACTTAGTAACAAAGTAGGAAAGTTATAAGGGTTCCATTTTCTATTCCTCACAGAGATCCCAAAAAGACAAAAAAAAAGCAATTTGCCACTATTGCAAGAAGACAGGACATCTTAGAAAGGATTGCATGAAACACAAACAAGTGCTTGCACAACGGGAGGAGAAGACTCCAGAGGAAGGCACCAAAATAACTGAAAAATTAGAATGAAGATGCTCTGAGGGAATAGAGAGGGTTTTCCCTCTACTTTTAACAAACAAGGAGAAGTAGAAATATCCACAAATAGGGAGACTAGAGCCCTTATAGACAACGGCAGCTACACTGTCGGTCCTCAACCCTACCTTGTTTAAAAACACTCTCCCCTGGGGTCATATAAAAGTTCAAATGGTAGAGATTTTGAACTCCTGAGTTATAGCTTTTCCATCTAATCTTCTTCTATTTCAATTAGAACTAATAGGGCATCTTTTTTTGTAGTAGAGAGTGCGCCCATATATCTGCTGGCACAGGATTTCCCAGATACCCAAAATGCCCACATGTCATTTTTGCAGAAGGAAAATATGATTCTCAACTTGGGAAACACAGAAGACTTACAAAAGCTCATGTGTGGTATTATGCTTGCCAAACTCAATAAAGAATTTGAACAGGGGGAATTAGAGTCTTATCCAATGTACCACATTCTTTATGGGCAATTTCTTCCATGGATATCAGTAGAATTAAGTCAGCAGTACCCACAGAGATAACCACAGATAAACTTAAACCTCTGCCAAACATTAAGCAATATCCCCTTAGACCTGAAGCCTTACTGGGAATCAAGCCATTCACTTAGGACTATTTAGACAAAGAACTTGAACAGTCCTGGCAGTACACCAATCCTCCCCGTTAAAAAGCCAAATGGAAAAAGCTGGAGATTCGTTCAGGACCTAAGACCTATATAAATACGCTAATAATTCCTAGAAATCCTGCTGTTTCTAACCCCCACACCTTGCTGTCCAATGTTCCTATCACTGCCAGCCACTTCTCTGCCACTGGCATATGTGATGCTTTCTCCAGCTTACCTGTAGAGCAGAAGTCAGTATCTTTTTGCCTTTGCTTGAGAAAATCACCAATACACATGGACAATCTTGCTTCAAGATATTCCAAGTGTCCTACTTACTTTTCTCAAATATTAAAGACATTTATATGATACCAAATTTTCTAGTGGAACTATCCTAGTCAATATGTGGATGACTTGTTACTTTCACCCTCCTTGACAACACACAGAGAAGACACTGTCCACTTGTCACAACAGCTTGCTTTAAGGGACAAAGATTGTCCAGAGATAAATTGCAATTTTCTCTCTCTCAAGTTAAATATTTGGGACATGTGATTTCCAGGAGAGGGCTACTAATAAGCCCTGATGGAGCCTCTGTTGTTGACATTTCCCGTGTCCAAAACAAAAAGACAATTAAGAGGGTTCTTAGGGTTAACAACCCATTGTGGAAGTTGGATTTGGGATTACTCATTCATGGCTCAGCCATTTCATAAAAAATGAAAACAGACCCACTAGGCCAAATCTACGGGGAAGAAAGGGGAACACAACACATAGAGTATCTAAGGAAGGCTCCCACCCGAGTGCTGGCCTTAAGTATCCCAGCTACAGCCTTCCGTTTTCTATTTCTGTACACACAATTAATGGAAATGCTCTAGGAGTATTGACTCAAAAACATGGTAACAATCACAGGCCAATTGCTTATTTCAGCCAACAATTAGGTCTGGTATCAAGATGATGCCCCCTTGCATGAGGGTCATGCAGGCTTCTTATCTAAGGATGTTGAAGAATTTGTTCTACGGTCCCCACTAATCATCTGCACCCCCTACAACTGTGGAATCTCTCCTAAGCTCTCACCACATTGAACCCTGTTTGGTCAGCCACCTCGCCTCTTATGAGGCATTCCTGCTTTCTGTCCCTAACATCACTTTGAAGTGCTGTAACACTCTTAACCTGCTCCATTTTTTCAGGGGAACAACAGGAAGAGCACAGCTGCTCTCTAAAACAGATATCTTACTCTCCCCTAGGGAAGATTTACACGAAACTTCTGTGGAGAATGCTGAATTAATTTGGTTCGCAGATTCTTAAATTAAGACAATCAGGGTCATAAGTGAGCAGAATATGCCGTCACTTTCACAGTAGACATAATCAAAAGCACTAACTCCAAGGAGTAAAATCAGTCCAGATGGCTGAATTAATAGTATTAACTGGAGCTTGCCAATTGGTTGAAGGAAGGGTGGCAAATATATACACTGATAGCCCATACGCTTTTGGAGTAGCCCATGATTTCCACGTGCTACAGAAACAGAAGGCTTTCTCATTTCACCTGGGTAACCTACATGAAACATGTACTGAGTCTTGGAACTATTAGAAACGTTCAAACGCCAAAGCAGCTCACAATGATAATAATCCCTGGACACCAAAACAAATAATACTGAAGAAACAAAAAGAAATAATCTAGCTGACGCTGCAGCAAAGAATGCTGTCCTAGGGATGATGGCCTGTCTTACATAAGCATGCACCCTCCATCCTGCCAGTACCCTCACTAACATTCTTTTACAATACCAGTGGGCAAAAATTCCTCAGGAGAAAAAAATCTGGCAGCAAAAGGGAGGCATGTTTAACCCAAGTAGAGAATTGTGGCTAGGCCCTAACAAAAACCACATGGTTCCCAAAGGTGCACAATTCCCTCTCCTTCAATTTTTTCATGAAAAGATTCACTGGACCCTGAGAAAATGATATGATGGGGAAATACTTCTGGAAACCATACCCCATTGTAGCCCAAAAGGTATGTTCTGTATATGGGTACTATATGCCCAAAGCATAACCCTGGAAAGCCCTTACATGGCTCCCAAGGTCACTGTCTTTTGCCAACAAGACCCTTTGAAGTACAGCAATTGGGTTTCACCCAGATGCCACCGTCTCCAAGTTATCAATGTGTGTTGGTCTTGGTTTGTATGTTTCCTCACTGGGTAGAAACATTTCCTAGTTGGAGGGCTATTGCCTTAGCAGTAGGCAAAATACCACCAGAGAGAATAATTCTGGTTTGGAAAATCCCTTCTGAACTACACAGTGATCATGGGACTCATTTTACTGGACAAGTTGTTCAATCCATTTGCAAAATCTAGCCAAAAAACTCAATTAGCTAAGTTAACAGAGGCTTTTAAGCTCCCTTGGCCAAAAGTCCTCCCACTGGTCTTGCTTAATCTGAAATCCACTCCGTTTGCAAAATATTGTTTATCACCTCAGGAAATAATAACAGGGAGACCTATGAGGCTGGACAAGGGCTTACATGAGCCAGCTTTACCCAAGGGAAAAAATACTGCATTATAGCCAAGGATTTCTTAAAACTTAAAAAAACACAAATTTGGTAACAGAACCTTTCCACAATGAGCTCCTGGGAGCCAAGGACTCCAAGGATCTCAGATCACACCCAGTTGACTTTGTGTACTGGAAAGACATCAACTGAAAGACTTCCTATAGCCTCGCTGGAAAGGACCTTACCAGGTGTTTGCAACTAACTCTTGTGCTGCAAAACTAATGGGAATTGCTCCTTGGATTTACATCTCACACCTATCATGGGCACCCAACCACATTTCTGACTACACTTGGACTTCTGAACCGGTCTCTGACACCCACTTGTGATTTTAGAAAACAGCTGAGGTTCAGCTGGTCTCCAGAGCAACAACCAAAGCAGACATTCTTCCAGAGAATTCATGCCTGTCCTCATGAACCCTGCAATAACTCTCATGCTTGCTTTCCTTGCTATAGAATAGTTTGTTGAAAACCCCGAATGTTTTAACCAAGACCCATGAGAGGTTATTTGAGATCTATGGAATCTCCCTTGGTATATCTTTCTAAATGGGTGTGGTTATTAATTCCCTTGTTAAAAAGCAGAAAATAATGTTTTACCTGATTACTCTCATTCCCATAATCTCTGTTATCTGCCTATCTCATACTCCTTTTCTCTTCAAACCTAAAGACTTCTCCCAGTTCCCTGCAAACCTCACCAATTTTCCTGCAGATAGAGCTCATATATTTTTTTGTATGGCATATATCAGGATGAAAGAAAGGCTACTAAATGGAACAGTTCAACCCTATACATTCCCTGAGGGCCCTCCCTTTTCAGGGTGTCTCTATTATAAGGTTCTTACCAAATATAATGCCCTGCAGGAATATTTACTTAACAAAGATAGAACATCATATAACAACAAATATTGGTGATGACAAGCTTAGACAATTGCCTGGGTATGACAGAAGAAACCTAGCTGCCTTCTGTGTAAACTGCTGCAGCATAGCCTGATCAAATGACCACCAGCCCTGTGCCTGTGGCTGGATGCCCTATCTAGCACCAGACATAGTGACACTGCCCTTAAATTACTATTATGGGAGTCAGTTGGTGGTTAGAAGTCTCTGACAGTAGAAATTCTACCCTAATGCCAGGGCACCTCTGTTAGGCACCTCTGGTAATTACCCAGACAAGGGCATACTTAGATGTAATCGCCACTCTCCTGACAATCATTTGGGATACCCTATGATTCTGGGTTGACTTCATTTATTCAAATTACACTGATGCCATCAGATTACAATAGCAACAGCATTCCTGGTGGATACCTCAAACTTGGCCATCCAAAAGGCTAAAACATGACATCATTGAATGAATTGGAGCTGGGCTAAGTGCTGAATTTGTGGCTAATGAAGGGAGACATTACTCTGAGAAAAATTCCCTTTCAAAAATAGGCCACATGGGGGGAATGCTTTTCCAAGAAGAGGGAAAGAGACAGGAAGCTGCCCTGAAAGATGATGCAGCAATCATCAAATGGATAGAAGAAACCAGACAAATCATGACAACATACCTCCAAACCCAAAGTTGGGAATGGGTGTGTGCTCTCACCCAAGGTTTCACATCCACGTTATTACAAATGGAATATGAGGTGGCTATAAAGTGATGGCTTGCAGTCCTCATTGCCGAGGCACCATACAAACACCCATAGAAGGTATATGGTCCCAAAAATTTATATGAGTTTTAGATGGTAAATGTGACCTCAGACCACTATTCTTAAAGAATAGGCCTCAAAGTTGGATGAGGCAGGCATTGGGGCCATTGTAAATAACACAAGGATACTCCTGTGGGAAGCTGGTGGGCTGTTTTGGTTAAGAAAAACACATGGTGTCCTATTTCCCTCTGAGTTTGAGAGAATAGAAAAGGAGAATGGTTATGACTTCAAGCCACTTGGAGCCCCAATTTCTCCCAAATTTGTCTTCTAATATCCACCCTGATGGGACATGATATTTGGCATTTGAGAAAGGGATGTTTTTGTTGTGAGGGACGACAAAATGACACTAGAATTATATGGCTCCTCATATATGAAACCTCTTGTTCTCTCCCAAATACCAATAGATGATGCAACAAAAGAGAGGTGAGAAAAATAGATTTGTCAACTGTAAACAAGTCCTATGACAATTTAGACAATGAAGATCATATGCTTCTTGAATGTGATTTATATCCTGACATAATTTGGATATTTGTTCCTGTCCAAATCTCATGTTGAAATATAATCCTCAGTGTTGGAGGTGGGGTCTGGTGGGAGGTGCTTTGGTCATGGGGGCAGATCTCTCATGAATCGGTCCTGTCCTTGCAATAATGAGTGAGTACTTGTGAGATGTGGTTGTTTTAGGGTGTGGCACCTCCCTACCACTTTCTTTTCCTCCCACTTTTGCCTTGTGATGTGCAAGCTTCTGCCTCACCTTTGAGGCAGAAGTTTGCACATCACAAGCTTCTGCCCAAAAGCCGAGCAGATACCAGCAGCACATTTGTACAGCCTGTAGAATGGTGAACCAATTAAACATTTTTTCTCTATAAATTACCATGCCTCAGGTATTTCTTTATAGCAATAAAAGAATGGCCTAACAGAAAATTGGTACTGAAGAGTGGTGTTTTGCTATAAAGATACATGAAAATGTGGAAGTGACTTTGGAAGGGAGTAACAGGCAGAGGTTGGAAGTGTTTGGAGGGCTCAGAAGAAAACAGAAAGATGAGGAAAAGTTTGAAATTTCTTAGAGACTGGTTAAATGGCTGCATTCTGTTCATGCCCTAGGAATTTGTGGGAGTTCAAACTTAAGAATGATGATTTAGGGTGTCTGATGGAAGAAATTTTTAAGCAGGAAATCATTCAAGGTGTGGCCTCACTGCTTCCATACTCAGATCCAGGAACAAAGAAATGATTTAAAGTTGGAATTTATGTTTAAACAGGAAGCAGACCAGAAAAATTTGGAAAATTTGCAGTCTGGCCATGTGACAAAGAAAGAAAAAGCTTTTTCCGGGAGAAGAATTCGAGCAGGCTGTGGAGAAAACACTTGCTAGAGAGAGTTCCATAATTAAAACAAAAGCCAGATGCTGATAGCCAAGACAATGGGGAAAAGGCCTTGCATGCATTCCAGAGATCTCCATGGCAGTCCATCACATCACAGACCTTGAGGCCTAAGAGGAAAGAATGCTTTTAAGGGCCAGGACTTTACTGCTCAGCAAAGCCTCAGGACACTGCTCCCCACACCCTAGCCACTTCAGTGGCAGTCTTAACTCAGACGACCCCCGATACAGCTCAGACTACTGCTTCAGAGGGTGCAAGCTATAAGCCTCAGCAACTTCCATGTGGTGTTAAGCCTATGGGCATGCAGAGTGCAAGAGTGATGGCTTGGCATTCTCCGCCTATATTTCAGAGGACTTATGAGAAAGCCTGGGTGTCTAGGCAGAGGCCTGTTGCAGGGGTGGAGCCATCACAGAGAACCTCTCCTAGGGCAGTGCCAAGGGGAAATGTGGGGTTGGACCCCCACACAGAGTTTTCAATGGGGTACTTTCTAGAGGAGCTGTAAGAATGGACCATCATCTTCCAGATTCCAGAATAGTGGATCCACTGGCATCTTGCACTCTGTGCCTGCAAAAATTGTAGGCACTTAACCCGAACCCCTGAAAGCAGCTGTGGGGGCTGTACCCTGCAGAGATGCAGGGACAGAGTTTGCCCAAGACCTTGGGAGTCTACCCCCTGCACCAGTGTACCCTGGATGTGGAACACATAGTCAAAGGAGATTATTTTTGAGCTTTAAGATTTAACAACTGCCCTGGTAGGTTTCCAACTCATGTAGGGCCTGTAACCTCTTTCTTTTGGCCAATTTACCCCTTTGGGGATGAGAATGTTTACCCAATGCCTGTATCACAATTGTGTCTTGAAGTAAATAACTTGTTTTTGATTTTACAGGCTCATAGGTGGAAGAGACTTGCCTTGCCTCAGATGAGAACTTGGACTTGGGACTTTTGAGTTAATGCTGGAATGAGTCCAGTTAATGCTGGACTATTGGGAAGGCATGATGGTATTTTGCAATGTGAGAAAAACATGAGATCTGGGGCTTGTCCTGGGGTGAAATTATATAGTTTGGATGTTTGTCCCTGCCAAATCTCATGCAATTTTAATTCCCAATGCTGGAGGTGGGAACTAATGGGAAGCATTTGGGCCAGGGGGACAGATACCTCACAGCTTGGTGCTATCCTTGCGATAGTGAGTACTCATGAGATCTTGCTGTTTAAGGATGTTGCACCTACCCCGCAACTCTCTCTCTTGCTTCTGCTTTGCCATGTGATATGCAAACTCCCACTTTTTACCTTTGGCCAAGAGTAAAGGCTCCGTGAGGCCTCCCCAGAAGCTGAATGGATGATAGCACCATGCTTGTACAGCTTGCATTAAAGCTTGTGAACCCATTAAACATATTTTCTTTATATTTACCCAGTCTAAGGTATTTATTTATAGCAAGGCAAGAATGGCCTAACACATACCATCCTGATATAGTTTGAATAGCTGTCCCTGCCCAAATCTCATGTTGAAATGTGATCTCTAGTTCTGGAAGTGGGGCCTAGTGGGATGTGTTTGGATCATGGGGGTGATTCCTCATGAATGGCCTGGGCCATCCCCTTGGTGATGAGTGAGCCCTTGCTCTGAGTTCTCATGAGATCTGGACATTTACAGGTACGTGGCACCCCCGCCCCCGCCAAAAAAATAAACTTGCTCCTGCTTTCACCATGTGACATGCCTGCTCCTGCTTTGCCTTCTGCCACAGTTGTGAGCTTTCTGAGACCTCCCCAGAAGTGGATGCCGGCATTATGCTTCCTATACAGCCTGCAGAACCATGAGCCAATTAACTCTCTTTTTTTCTTTTTCTTTTTCTTTCTTTCTCTCTCTCTCTCTTTCTCTTTCTTTCTTTCTTTCTCTTTCTTTCTTTCTTTCCTTCTTTCTTTCTTTCTTTCTTTCTTTCTTCTTTTTTGACACAGTCTCACTCTGTTGCGTGGGCTGGAGTGCAGTAAGTGGTACGATCTTTGCTCACTGAAACCTCTGCCTCCTGGGTTCAAGTGATTCTCCTGCCTCTGCCTCCCAAGTAGCTTGGGATTACAGGCACCTGCCACTACACCCAGCTAATTTTTTTGTATTTTTAATAGAGATGGGGTTTCACCATGTTGGCCAGGCTAGTCTTGAACTCCTGACTTCATGATTCACCAGCTTTGGGCTCTCAAAGTGCTGGGATTACAGCCTTTTTTCTTACACATTACCCAATCTCATGGAGTTTCTTTATAGCAGGGCAAGGATGGCCTATTACACCCCCTCAGGATGTTATCCTTATTGAGACCAGTTGGCCAGAAGAGAAATTAAACTTACTGCACTCTGATTTGGTGTTGGTCCTACAATCCTCAGATAAGATTGATCATAAACTTCAAAAGTCTATTGACGAGGAAGCTATGCATGTGGTAAGTTTGATTAAAGAATATGATGATGCATGTGGGGACTTTTTTGGCGGGTTGTGTTGTTTACTGTCCTCTGATTCTATCTATAACTTTCTTGTATGCCCAATCTTCACTATTTTTATACATGTATTGCTATTTTATCATTATATGTCTCTTGTCAATGTCATGCCTATTGTAGGAAAAGAAAAAGATGCAATCAAAGACCCAGATCATAATAAACTGCAGGATAGATCTGATCCAGGATGGCTTTTCAGATTGAACCCTAGGCTTTAACTCCCTCTCACCATTTAACAATTGGCTATTAAATCATGTCAGATTGTGTCCTTCTTCTATGATCTGAACTCACTAATATTGACACTGTCATCACCAATGACAGATGACCAAATAAACAACCCTGGGAGTGAGACTTCCTAGCACTGGGGGACTTCCTGCTGGTTGTTGGCCTTCACATACATTCCATAAAATGACCTTTGGCCAACAGTGGAGACTGAGGCCTCAACTCTGACCTTTTATTCTCCTGCCCAAAATCCTGTCTAAGGGGCCTGGAGATTCACACTCTACAAACCATAAAATCTCATGACTTTTTTTTCAATTAACCTGGTATAATGTGGCTTATTTTCCAACCTGACCCTGCGATAGCATCACATAGCAGATGGCAGACCCCCTTACCTTAACTCAAGTGTTCCTTTCTACTGACTTCATGTCTTTACACAATAGTTTAACTCTCTTGACCAACTGTGAACTAAAGAATTCCTAAAACTCACCTATGACTTGTAAGCCCCCACGTTGAGATGTCTTGCCTTTTCAGGATGAACCAATGTATACCTTCCACTTATCGATTTACAATTTAATTTGCAATTTGTGTCTCTATGAAATGTACAAAATCAAATTGTAAGCTGACCACCTTGGGCTCACTCTCAGGAGCTCTTAAGACTGTGTAACCCTAGGCCATGGTCACTCACATTGGCTTAGAATAAAGCTATCTAAATACTTTGGCAGAATTTGGTTTTTCCATCATCAAAACTGAAAAAACTTGACCTTCACAAAACCGCTTTTCTGTTTAGTAGAAATTTCCCAGGGCTACAAAGGCTTAACTGTATAAGCTGCAAATCAAGCCAAAATGTTACCAGAGATGAAGAGATGGGGATGGCCATCAGGCCTGGGGATGGACCTCCCTGGAGCTGGGCATTCAAGAGGATGAGTGCAGCAGAAGGTGTATCCAGGGAGGTCTGGTCTGCTGATTTTTCCAGGCATAAAGAAATTTTTTTTAAAATTAAAATTAAAATGCATGCACTTTCAAATGTACTTAGTGCAACATATTGAACTTAAATTCCAGTTTTCCTGGAATTACTTGTGTCTTGGGCTAAAGGCTGTATTTGGTATAACAGGGAAGGAAAGAAATTATTTTTCCCACAAAATTAGTTTAAAAACACATATAATTAAGCAAAATAAAAATATTATCCCATAAAGAACATTTACTAATTCACAGATATTACCCAAGGTTTAGAAAATCACCTTAGAACAATTGTTTAAAAATTACGTAGGGAAAATGAGGCAAAACTATTGTTACAATCTGAGATTTTAACAGCCAGTGCACTCCTGTTCCTCAGCTGAATGTCCCCTTCTTTGTGAATGTCGGCAGTAGAATTGAATTAGGGAGCAGTTAGGTTCTAGGGACATATTCATTCCTGTTTTGTTCTCTCCCCAGTCTCAGCCTTTCAGTGACTGTTTGGGCAAAGCCTCCCTTGTGGTAGAAGATGCCTCACTTCTGGGGAGAGGAGGCTCCTCATCTTGCAGACAAGAAGCAGCAGCCACTGGTTCCTGCTCCAAAAGCCATTAACATTATAAACTGGCCAGGTGCAGTGGCTCAAACCTGTAATCCCAGCACCATTTGGGAGGTTGAGGCAAAAGGATTGCTTGAGACCAGGAGTTTGAGAACAGCCTGGGCAACACGGTGAGACCTAATCTCTACAAAAACTAGAGAAAAAATAGCTGGGTGTGGTGGCACTCACCTGTACTAAGGAGGCTGGGCTGGGAGGATCTCGAGCCCAGGTGGTTGAGGCTGCAGTGAGCCAAGATCACGCCTCTGCACTTGAGTTTGGGTGACAGAGTAAGACCCTATCTCAAAAAATAAATTATAAACTGATTCACAATAACTTTGGTTTTGTCACTAATATGCTGAATATTTTTGTTACAACTAATATGCAAAATGCAAACTGGCTATCACTACCATTCTGATAATGGAATTAGCTGTCCTACATACCTGATGACCTAATGCTTAACCTAATCTTCCTCTTTCCCACTTTGATTTGGAAACTCATTGCAGTAGAGTTCTTTACCTCAAAGTCTTAAGGAATTCAAGACAAAACTAGAATATGTTAATATACCACAAAAACAAAAAATATACATAGTAAGAGCTTTCATGAATAAGCAAGTTTTATACATATAAAAACAATTTACATGCAAATGACCAGAAGCAAAGGTTAAGTGACTCTGGTGTAAATAATTAGTTTTCTGATCCCACCAGAGCATATTAAGAAAAATTCACTTTGGCAAAATTATATGGATTTAAAGAAGTAACAAGTGGGTTTCTTTAAAGCACAATTTGGCTTTTTACTAGAATATCAAGTCACGTTTTTTGGGTGAGGAGAGTACAACGGGAGTGGGCAGCTGGTGAAAATAAACATTTAAAATTACTTAAAACTTCAACAAATGGGATCTGTATTTAAATCTGTTTTGGTCTACCTTCCCTTTGTTTTTTCTAATCCCAACAATGCAAACCTCAGCCACTGTCAAGGGCAATCTCAGACTGGAGGTTGCTGCCTAGGGTGAGGTTCTAGCAAGACTTACAAGCAGAGCTCAGGGAAAAGTCTGCATGGGAAAACACAGCCAGACCTAGAAGGCATTGCTGATGAATCCCATTTTCTTACTACAGAAGAGCTAGCAAAAACTGCAACATGATGTGTAAAGTCAGTGCAATCTTGTGGAAATTATACCAAGTCACAACGTGAGGCATGAGATACCTCAGATGTTGTTCCCTCTGAATCTCATGTGGAATTGTGATATCCCCAATGTTGGTGGTAGGTCTGGAGGGAGGTGATTGGATCATGGGGGTGGATTTCTCAGGAATGGTCTAGCATCATCTCCCTGGTGCTGTCCTTGTGACAGTGAGCGAATTCTTGCAAGATCTATTTGTTTAAAAGTGTGCGGTGCTTCCCCTGCCTTGCCAGGTGATGTGCCTGCCTGCTCCTTCTTCATCTTCTGCCATGAATAAAAGCCTCCTGAGGCCTCACCAGAAGCTAGGCAGATGCCAGAACCATGCTTGTACAGCCTGCAGCTATACAAACCTCTTTTCAAACCTCTTTTCTTTATAAATTACCCAGTCTCAGGTACTTCTTTATAGCAATGCAAGAATGGCCTAATACAGAAAATTGGTACTGAGACATGGGGCATTGCTATAAAGATACTTGAAAATGTGGAAGTGACTTTGGAACTAGGTAATGGGCAGGAGTTGGAAGAGTTTGGAGGGCTCAGAATACAGGAAGATGAAGGAAAGTTCTGAATTTCTTAGAGACTAGTTACATGGTTGTGACCAAAATGCTGATAGTGATATGGACAGTGAAGGATAGGCTGATGAGGTCTCAGGTGGAAATGAGGAACTTACTGGGACTTGGAATAAAGGTCATGCCTGTTATGCCTTTGTAAAGAACTTGGCTGCAGTCCATTCATGTACTAGGGATCTGAGGAAGTTTGAACACTCAGATGCAGGAGCAAAAAATGACTTAAAGTTGGAATTTACAATTAAATGGGAAGCAGACCGTACAAGCATAGAAAATTTGCAGCCTGCCCATTTGGCAAAGGAAGATAAAGCGTTTTCAGGGGAAGAATCTAAACAGTCTGTGGAGCAACCACTTATTAGAGACATTTACATAACTGAAAAAAAGCTAGGTGCTGATAGCCAAGACAATTCACAAAAGGCCTTGAAGGCATTTCAGAAATCTTTGCAGCAGCTCATCCCAGCACAGACCTAGAGGTCTAGGATGAAAGAATGGTTTCTTGTGTAGTGGGATTTTTTAAATTTATTTATTTATTTATTTATTTATTTATTTATTTATTTATTTTGAGATGGAGTCCCACTTTGTCGCCCAGGCTGGAGTGCAGTGGCACAATCTCAGCTCACTGCAAGCTCTGCCTCCCAGGTTCACGCCACTCTCCTGCCTCAGCCTCCTGAGTAGTTGGGACTACAGATGCCCGCCACCATGCCTGGCTAATTTTTTGTATTTTTAGTAGAGACGGGTTTTCACTGTCTTAGCCAGGATGGTCTCAATCTCCTGACCTCGTGATCTGCCCACCTCGGCCTCCCAAAGTGATGGGATTACAGGCATGAGCCACCATGCCTAGGCTGTAGCAGGATTTTTTAAGGAATCAGAGAGACCGATGGGGTTGAGGAGGATATTTATTATTTAGGTGCACCGGCCCAGTCAGATTAACATCCAGAGGACTGAGTCCTGAACAAAGACTTAAGTTACCTTTTAAGCATTTTGTGAGGTAGTGGGGAGTGGGGAGATCTGTGCAGGGGGAAGAATATTACAGAAGCGAGAAACAACGACAGTTATTCAATTAATTGAGACATGCATTATATCATTTCTTACTTTTCAAGGAAAAGCATGTTTTATGACTGGAGTTTATCTGTCTAGTGACCTTGCAGCTGCACAGCTAGAGAAACAGGGTCTTCACAATGCCTGGGAAAGGAGGAGAGATGAGGCTCACTAGCCACAGAAAAACAGGCAGTTAATTTTTAAAGGGCTCCAGCTCTTTCTCTTTCTCAGGGGGAATTGGGTTTTCTTACATACAACTGAGTTTCTGCTTACACATTCTTTAATTACTTTTAATTCCTGTTCCACTTGGAGCAGGGCCAGGGCACCACTCCCCTGTACCACCCCCAGGAGGGTATTCCTTGCATCCTGGCGCTTCTAGCTCCAGCCTTGGTTCAAAGGGCTCCAGATAGAGCTCAGGCCATGGCTTCAGAGGGTGCAAACTATAAGCCTTGGTGGCTTCCATGTGGTGTTAAGCCTGCAGGTGAGCAAAGTGCAAGAGTGAAGGAGGCTTGGCATTCTCTGCCTAAATTTCAGAGGATGTATGAGAAAGGCTGGATGCCCAGGGAGAAGCCTATGCACGGCTGCAGCCCTCAAAGAGGACCTCTTCTAGGACAGTGCCAAGTGGAAATATGGGGTTGGAGGCCCCACACGGGGTCCTGACTGGGGGGAGACTGCCTAGTGGAGCTGTGGGAGGGGGGCTGCTGCCCTCCAGATCCCAGAATGATAGAGCCACCAGCAGCTCATGTCTTCAGTGTAGAAAAGCTGTGGAAGCAGAGCTGCCCAAGGCCTTGGGAACCCACCCTATGCATCCTGGGAATGCTGTATGTTCCCAGGATGTGGGACATGGTTTCAAAGGAGATTATTTTGGAACTTTGAGATTTAATGACTGCCCTGCTGTGATTTGAACTTGTTTGGGGCCTGTAGCCTCTTTCTTTTGGCCAATTTCTCTCTTTTGTAATGGGAATGTTTACCCAATGCCTGTACCCAAATTTTATCTTAGAAGTAAATAACTTGTTTTGATTTTACAGGCTCATGGGTGGAAGGGACTTGCCTTGTCTTGGAAGAAACTGCACTTTCGAGTGATGCCAAAACAAGTTGAGACTTTTGGGGGACTATTGAGAAGGGATGATTGTATTTTGCAATGTGAGAAGAACATGAGATTTGAAGGGCCAGGGATGGAATGATATAGTTTCGATGTTTTACCCTTTAAGTCTCATGTTGAATTGTAACTCCCAGTGTTGGAGTTGGGATCTGGTGGGAGGTGATGGGGTCATGAGGGCTGATTTCTCATGTTTAGCACCATCCTCTTGGCACTGTCCTTGCAGGAGTGAGTTCTCGTGACATCTGGCTGTTTCAAAGTGTGTGGCACCTCTCCCTGCTTGCTCCTGCTCTGGCCATGTGACGTACCTTCTTTTGCTTCACCTTCCACCATGGGTAAAAGCTCCCTGAGTACCCTTCTTGAAACCAAGCAACTGCCAATGCAAAGCTTCCTGTACAGCCTGCAGAACTGTGAGCCAAGTCAATCTTTATTTTTCTGTATAAATTACGTAGTGCTTAGGTATTCCTTTATAGTAATTCAAGAATGTCATGATACAAGGCATAATGGTTTGCCTCTTAAAAATGAAAATTAAATTTATGTAACTTATCATGAAAAGATGAAATGAGTTAATAATGAGGAATATCTACATGTTGTCTTAGAGGTGCTGACAATCTGTCAAGGAATTACATGCATTGATCAAGCAGTTTACCTTCAAGTTGAATAACAAGATAGTCCTATCTAACATAACAAAATTTTGACATTATTTGGGAGACTGGAAATAATGCTAAATAATATCAGATTGTCAAAGTCAAATAAATATAGAGACAAACATCTGAAATTAAAATGTTTTATTTGAGATACAAGTATTACAATTTGACACATACATGCAGAATGGGTGTCTTTAGTATGTCCAAAACATAAAGAGAAAATTAGAGGCTCTATAAAAAAGGGAGACAGAGAGAAAAACAGTATGTATTTCTCTTTGAGAAAGTTCACTGGCACCAGTAAGGTTTTTGAGAGCTGGCAGGCTCTGATAGGTGAGGGACAGTGGTGGGTAAAACTAGTCTTAGTGTTGCAAGAGGTTGTTTCAGTAACCATTTGATAAAACTGGTTTCAGCTTAAAGCAGGTAATTTCGGCAGCCAGGCATGCAGAGAATTACGTTTTTGGAGTGTTGCTTTTGCCCTGAATGCCTCCTCCCCCTGGCTTCTTGATGGTTTTATTTGGTGTGACAAGAATGAACCAATTCATATGATCAATTTTTACATTTACCCCTTTTCATCAAGATCTTTCTCTTAAAGCATCAACCATGTTTATAGTTGTACAATGACTACAAGTTAGGTTTAATCATCCCTTAGTGCTAGGATGGACCTGTCCCAGTTGCTCCGTCCCACATCTGGGAAAGGTATGGAGGTCTACGTCAGACCTATGTCAAGATTTATGGCTTAAAACATCTATCCGAGGAAAAAATAAAACTGACCAGTCATCCCAGTAGAGAAACATACCTTGGCAAATTCGAATATATTTCTAATTTTATTTAACAATTTTAAAATTAATTAACGTATCAAAGATTCACCTAACTCATGTCAAATAAAATAGGTTTGGGTTAATTAATATATATTTTATATGAACATTCTTTTATTTAAACCATCCTTTTTTCCTAGAATGATGGATTAAGGGCTTTCAGTATGCCTCAGCCACTTGGAAGTAGAAAAATAAGCATAAAGATAAACTTTGTGAGCTTCAATTCAAGAAGAAAAATAGGAATTCACAGGAATAGAGAAGAATACTCCAGACCCTGTGGAGGGGGAGGTGGGAAAGCAGCCTCTGTGATAGCATTTGGTTCATAAAAGGGAGTGAAACTCCAGTATGAGAGAAGGGCAGCCAGTCTCCCTCTGCGACTCACCTTTCTACTGGGGATGTGTGCAACCAAGACTAAGGGAAAGCACTCTGTTTCTCCCAAGCCTTGGAGCTAGCACAAAAGTGGCTGAGAGATGGGGAAAGAGGAAAGACACTCAGAAAAACTGCAGGCATTTCCCCAGACCTGGGACTGAGAGAAGGATGCCATTTTGAATCTGGGCTCATACAAAGTCAATCATTGTTTGGTGCCTGGCGATGGTGGTCACTGCAGACACTTGAATCTTGGGCTAGTAATTGGAATGCTTGCTGTGGAGCAGGGGAGCAGCCGCCACAGCCAGAATTGAGTGTTGAGTGTGGAAAGTGCCCCAGCAGTAGGTGTTGGAATTAGGCTCTCTCCTCTTGCAGGACTGCAGTGGGAAGAGAGTTGCTAAAGCAGAGGTTTCTCAAGGATGGTGAGACTTGCAGCCAAGAACAGCTTTGCAACCTGGAAGTGGTCTGTGTGTGTCGTTGCTGGGTGTCCCAGCCTTCTCCTTTGGTCAGTTGAGAGAGTACCCCATCAGCTCCAAGAAACAGGAGGGAGGTGAACCCCATTCCCCAAGAGACCTAAACTTTGGTGAGGACCAGCCCTAAGGGAAGGAGGAATACAGCTTGCCAAACCCACCCCTTGGGTCAAAGGAAACACGATCATGACATCAGCTGCTGAAAGGGGCACACCAAAGCCTGGGAACAGATTTAGAGAGGTGGTCATCTCTTGCCCTCTGTCCCCTGCCTAGTGCACTGCTGCAGACCCAGCAGTGGTCATCCTGTTGGGCCCGAGGAACGTGGGCTGAAAGAGGCTGCTGCTTAGGTTTCTCCAGCAGCTCTGCCCCTGCTGAAGACTAGTACACACTGGGACAGGGTGTTTTTGGCACTTTGTCACTTCTGCGCCTGTCGAGGACAAGTACACAGAGGAGAAGACCCTGCAGCCAGCTGTTACTCTTAAGCACTGTCTACTGGATTGAAGCCGGAATTGCACCACCAAACAAAAATATGTCACCACACCAAGCCACCACAGGAGCTTATCTGCAACCAAGGGACTTGTACAGAGCCTTGGTCCTCTGAAAGTACCCAGAAATGAAGCAAATTGATCCTATACAACATATACCACACTCATACCCTTAAGAGAAAGAAAGAATGAAAAATTAAAAAAAAACCTCCTTCCAAATGATAGCAAATTCAACAAAAGAAGCATCAAGTCTCTCAGATGAGAAGAAACCAGCGCAAGAACTCTGGCAATACAAAAAGCCAGAATGTTCCATCACCTCCAAAGTGTTACACCAGCAACCTAGCAATGAGTCCTAACCAGAATTAAATGTCTGAAATGACAGGTATAGTATTCAAGATATAAGTGGCAAAAAAATTCACCAAAATCCCACAGAAAGTTGAAATCCAACAACAACCCAATAGCAACAATCCTGGATTTGAATGACAACATAGCTATATTGAGAAAGAACCAAGCAGAGCTTCTTGAATTGAAAAATTTACTATAGGAATTTCAAAAAACAGTTGCAGCCTTAGCAACAGACTAGGCCAAATAGAAGAAATAATTTAAGAGCTCAAAGACCAGACCTTTGAATCAACCCAGTCAGATAAAAATAAAAAAAGAATTTAAAAATAATGAACCAAACTTTTGAGAAATATAGGATTATGTAAAGGGACAAAAATCTATGACTTATTGACATTTTTTTGAGACAGAATCTCACTCTATTACCTAGTCTGTAGTGCAGTGGCATGATCTTGGCTCACTGAAACCTCCACCTCCTGGGTTCAAGCAATGCCTCAGCCTCCCAAGTAGCTGAGATTACAGGCGTGTGCCACCATGCCTGGCTAATTTTTGTATTTTTAGTAGAGATGGGGTTTCACCATGCTGGCCAGGTAGGTCTCAAACTTCTAGCCTCAGGTGATCCTCCCACCTTGGCCTCCCAAAGTGCTGGGATTACTGGCATGAGCCACTGTGCCCAGCTGACTTATTGGCATTTCTAACAGAGAAGAAGAGAAAGTAAGCAACTTGGAAAACATTTTTGACGATATAATTCAGGGAAGTGTCCTCAATCTTGCTAGAGAGGTCCACATGCTGATACAAGAAATCCAGAGAACTCCCATGAGACTGAAGGTAGGCAGTGAAGCAAATGCTTGCATTCTTGTATGGCTCTGATTAGCATCAGGATACCTACATTTTACATAGGAAAGGAGGAAGCAGAGGAAACAGTTAATTATGTGTTCATCTCGCATTCAGTAAATCTTCACTTTACATAAGCTAAAGTAAGCATGTGAATAGAGGGAGTGGAGTAGACGAAAAGTCAATGATTCATTCATCTCAGGATAGGCAGAGGGATGATTTCTGGTCCTGACCTTGTCCCAGAACTATGAAAATAAGCTGGTAATTGAGATTGTCAGCGTGAAATTGAGCCAATTCACTTTTAGGGATAGATTATAGATGGGATGTGCATTCTGAAAGATTTAGGGGCTCACAGCAAATTGTGAGGGAGGACATCTGAGGAGATATGTGGCCTTCTGTCACTGTGGGAACCTGGCTTGTGGATGAGGCTATGACACAGGGTTGTGAAGTTATAGCTATGTGTTTGAGAACAAGGAAGGCAGTATTGCGTAACTCAGTTCCCAAGCTTAATTTTCCCTTGACACAGTGAGCTTGGAGTTGGGGTCTCTATTCTCTTTTCTCACAAAATCATATGAGAACATTCCAGAAAATGTGAGGTTCTGTGCTCACTATTAAATAAAAATGACCAGGAGAGCCATGGGTAAGCTCCCTCCTTAGTCATCAGGACTGCAACAGAGAGCTTCCCCCTGTGTGGACAGGGGCCTGAATTCTGCAGGATCCCGTGGGGACACGAGTGTCAGGATAGAGGCACTCATTCAGCCAGGCACAGTGTCTCACACCTGTAATGTCAGCTACACTGGAGGCTGAGGTTGCCTTGAGGCCAGGATTTCAAGACCTGCCTGGGCAACATAGCAAGATCCCATATCTAAAAATAAAATCAGCTGGGTGTGGTGGCATGCACCTGTAATCCTAGTTACTTGGGAGGGAGGCTGAGGTGGGAGGATTGCTTGAGGGTAGGGGTTGGAGGCTACGAGCTAGGATTACACCACTGCACTCCATTCTCGGCAGCAGTAAGACTCCGTATGTAAAAACAACCAACCAATTCTGTGTTTTGAGTGTAAATTACCATAGCCTTTGTAACAGAAATTAGGCAGCAACTCTTATCATTCAAAATGCATAAGCAATTTGGCTAAACAATTGTGCTTCTAGATTATTTATTTATTTATTTATTTATTTATTTATTATTGGGACAGAATCTCACTCTGTCCCCCAGACTGGAGTGCAGTGATATGATCTCAGCTCACTGCAACCTCTGCCTCGTGGGTTCAGGCGATTGTCCTACCTCAGCCTCCCGAGTAGCTGGGGCTACAAGTGCACATCACCATACCCAGCTAATTTTTGTATTTTTTATAGAAATGGGGTTTTGCCACGTTGGCCAGGCTGGTCTCAAACTTCTGACCTCAGGTGATCCACCCACCTCGACCTCCCAAAGTGCTGGGATTACAGGCACTAGGTCCCTAATTTAGAGCCATACTCTTTAATGTCTAAAAGCACTCTTGCATATTTATTACTGCGTTGTTTGAACTTAAATATCCACAAGAGGATAACAGGATAATTAAACAGTTAATTGCACTATGGCACATCCATCTGTTAGCAAAATGAAATCGATCTTTTTGTACTGCGGTGGAAAGATTTTCTGAACATAGTTCAGGTAAAAAAAAAGACCACTGTTGAATAATGCTTCTGGTATAACACAATGTGTTTGAAAATGTACACAATACACGGTAATATCCAATGCATACATCTATCAAAGTAAATATATTTTATTCTAGGGTAATTATTAAAACATTAAGAAATACTCTTTAATCATATATGTTAAAACATGTAGAAAGTCAATAACATACAAGTAAAGAAGATCAAGAAGCCAAAAAAAAGTAATTCCAAGTGTAGAAAGCATGGAAGAAAACTGCAGAAATTTAAAATGCAAAATTAAAATACAGCCCTATAATTCATGATACATAGTTCTTCATTGAACCCCGAATCTGTCAGGACATATGTGTGATCTTGGATAGTGCATTCAACCTCCTCAACGCTGAATTTTCTTGACTGTGAAATGTTTTAGAGATGTTCCTCACCCAGTTGCATGAAGCACATCTGTGTGTGTTAAGGTACTTCCCATAGCATCTGTGACACAGAACAGTGGCAGCTGTGCTCTTCATGGTCCCTGAACACAGACCCACAGCAGTATATTGTGTGTTTTTTTAATATAAAAGGCTTTGAAAATGTCCCACAGCTTCCTCAGTAACTGACTGTCAAAAGGGGCAGCCTTCAAAAGTAGAATTCTAGCAAATGTCTTCAAAAGACACAAAATTCTGGCAATGGGCACATTTCCCCCTCCCGCCTTGCTCTTCTGGATGCATCCATTCTCTCCCACAGCACAGTCATTTTCTTCCACTCCACCGTAGAAATTGTCCTTCTAGTGGCAAGAGTGACGTGATTGATATGCGGAAATTTCTTTCCAAGCCTGCTTGGAGAAGCTCCCTCTGCCTACTTCTTTTTGGCCACCTCCTGCCAGGGTAAGAGCAGAGGGCCTCCAGGGCTGCTCTGTCACCCCCAAAGGCATGGACCTCACTGCAGTCACTCCGGAAGCTTCCCTCTAAAGGAAGCTTGTGCAGGAAACATCAAGCATCAAGCAGCATGGGGACAGGGGCTGGCCAGCTGGGCAGGGCTCACACTCCTGACACTCCGACTCCAGGATACTCCTCTGTCCCCACCCAGGGCAGATCCCTGCACTAAAAGTTTTCCCTCTCATGTCCAGCAAATGCTGCATGGAGCCCTGGAATTCTACGTGGAAAGCTAGGAAGAGGGAGAGCTGAAATGAGGATGTAATCACCCTTTCCAAAGAGGTCAGTCCACTACTACCCTGTGCTCCTGGGCAAGCTCTCCAGGCTGAAGGAACAGGAGCAGGGGTTATGTTGGGTAAAGGTGGAAGTGAGGGACCTCCCAGGAGGTGTAGAATATTCCACTAGGGACACCTCATATCCTTCCGGGATTAGACCTTGAGGCCTGGAGATCCCCAGGCAATTAGTATTGAAGGTCGAAAGGCCAATGACAGGAAGAGGAAGGCCCACTGTGTCATTCACAAAACATTTCCAAACCCATCACCACAGGTGACCCTCACAACAACCCTGTGAGACCTGCAGGGCAGGGGCTCTCACAAAGGAGGAGTTGGGAATGTCAAGATTTTAACACCTCCTCCAAGTCAGGATCAGGAAATGCCGTCCCAGCACTGACCTATATTCCCTATGCTTCCTCCCACAAAACAGCTTAGGGTGACTGCCAACTTGTGGGCAGAGACCCTCACTTTCCAATCCCCACAAGGGGCTGTGCAGTGGGGAGGATGAGGCCCCCTCCTCTGACTGTCTCCTCCAAGACCCTGTTTTCTGAGGAAGGTCACTCTGGTAACTGTTGGCCTCTGCAGATGGGGGCCTGGACCATGTGGAAAGACGACGTGAAGGTCACACCTGGCAGGGACCAGCGCTGGAGGGCAAATCTCACCTTTAAAAACTCACACTTTTTATTTTAAATTTATTTTTATTTTTAATTTATATGAGTACATAGTAGATGTATATATTTATGGGGTACATGAGATAGTTTGACACAGGCATGCAATGTGTAATAATCACATCAGGGTAAATGGGGCATTCATCACCTCAAGCAAGGGAAATGCCAGATGCTTATAAAACCATCAGATCACATGAGAACTCACTTACTATCATGAGAACAGCATGGGGGAAACTGCCACCATGATTCAGTTACCTCTCACTGGGTCCCTTCCGTGACACACGAGGATTATGGAAATTACAGTTCACGATGAGATTTGGGTGGCAACACAGCCAAACCATATCACCTTATAAAATGAATAATGTGAAAATAACAGCAGGCCTGAGTCCTGGCCCCTGCCCTGTGATGCCCCCTCTTGAGGAGGGCCTGGCTTCTGTGCCATGCAGGAACTTTCCTGTGCTTCCTGTGGGCTTGGGACGAGCCAGGTCCTCCTGGGGGAGCTGGACACTGTGGGACAGGAGGGTCCCTGGCCTGGGGTCTCCATTTGCCTCCTTACCCCATCAACGAAACACCAGAGGAGCCAACTCAACAAACCTCAATGCACGGCCCTTCCTGGACCACAGGTGCGCAGGGCCCCCTGAGCTGCCCTGGGGCAGAACACTGGGCAGTGGCCAGTGCTTCCCTAACAACTCCCCCATGCACAGATGCCTGGTGGACACATTTCCCTTAACCCTGCTCAGCTGGAGCTCAGCCCCCATCCTAGTACCTCTGCCTCCTCCTCCAAGGCAGGAAAAGCAAACCCAACTCCAAACCCATGGAGAATCCCCACCTTGGGTGAGGCCCTGGCTGGGACTCAGCCCCTTGTCAGCCCATCGAAGAGCTCCATCTTCCCCTGTTTCCCTGCCCCATGGGACCCTGGGCCTCTGGGAAAGAGTTGAGGGTGTTGTCCACTCAGCAGGTACCGCACGATCTTTGGGGAGGATTTGTGTTATACCTGCTCCTGGTGGGATAGGAGTCTCCGGAGCTGGGCAGTATTTGGGCTGCAGAAAACTGAGAAACCCCTGACCCATCATGCATCAGAGCCCACTCCCAAGATGCGGAGCCATCAGCTGGAAGAGCTGGGCAGTGGCAGGGGACCCCAGACCCTTCCTCGCTTCCATCAGGTGACCCTACCGTGTGGCCTCAGCTCTAGGGAGGTGGGCCCTAGCTGGAGGCACTGCACAGCAGCATCCTGGGTAGTGGTGCTGGGAGGGCAGGCCTGCCTTTGAGGCTGTGAGGCAGGGCTGAGGCAGGCAGTGGCCAGTGGAGGGAACAGGGTGGGTGCCGAGGGACTACATGACCATATCCTGGACGTGGGGTTGGGCTGGGGGAAATGGGATGGGCAGACACTGCCATCTCAACTTCATTGGCCCATCTGTGGGCTGGGAGGGCAGCTGGGAGTGTGTCCAGCTGGGAGGTAGGAGGACTCTTGGGGAAGTGACAGTCACCTACATGAACTCAGGGCTAGAGGGCTGTGGCTCTGGGACACACAGGGTGGCCAGGGAGAGGCTGCAGTGCCCTCTGCTGTTGGGAATGAAAGGTGTCTGCCTTGAAGTGAAACGGTTCCTGTTCAGCTCTGGGCCCCTGTGGAACCCTCAGCAGGGATGCCCTGAAGGCTCCTAACAAGCTGGAAAGCAAGGAAGGTGCCTTGCCTGGAAGTCAGGATCGCCCAGCCAGGGTGGCCTTCCCATGGCCTGGCTGTGTGAGGCCTTGGGGGTAGCTGTCCGCCTACCCTGCAGGGAGTGCCTCTCCTCGGCCATCAGCTGATCCAGTGCCCAGAAGGTGTCTTCCTCTGGCAGATGCAGGAGGAGGATGGCAGTTAGGCAGCTCATGTTGATGTGGTAGCCCGCCTCCTGCAAGAGCCAGAGTCACCATGGAAGCATGTCACCTGAGAGGGCTGAGGCCATCTGGGAGGACTCATGTCACTGAAGAGGACAGAGTCACCTGGGAGACTTCTCTCAGGCCCTAGGGGATTTAGGGTGCAGACTCTGCACTCCTCCCCTGACCCTGGGCATGAGGACTAAGCAAGTCCCCCACAACTCAGTTGAAAAGGGACCTGGAGGGACTTCTGCAGTGAGTGTCCAAACTCACATGGTCCGAAGGGGCACAGGCAAGGATCATTCATGTCCCCTATCCTGGGCCAGGCTGGGAAGGCCAGTGTGCCAGGCCTGGGGCAGCACCGGTGAACTGCACCCACCACAAGGGCAGGCGGTGGGCCACTGATCACCCACACAATGGGTCCTGTGATGGCCCAGGGGCTGCCTGCCAGGCACAGGAGGGTGGCTGGGTCCAGACCCCATGTGAGCAGCCCGTGGAGTGATCCCAGCGGCTCTCCCTGCCTGGAATGGTCTGGGAAGTGGGGGCCAAGGAGGAACAGCCACCTGAGTGACTTCCTCCGTGTCTACTGTGCTCTGGGGTTAAGGCAAAGGGGAAATTGGATCCCTGCCAGGTTTCCAATAAAAAGGCTTCCTCAGGATGCACACTCATTTCATGACAAGAGCCTGGCCCCCTCAGGCAACTCAGCAACTTGTCAAACATGTCTCCTGCAAGGACTATCTTGTGTGCAACATTGCTAAGCTCCTTGTTCAGGGCAACACCAGGAGCGGAGGGTCATTTCTTCTTCTGAGACATGGTGGTTGGGTCCAGGTGACATCAATAGTCTGGGCCCTGACCCCTTTCCATCTCAGCGGGACCCCTTGAGACACCAGCTCCCTTCCTTGCTTGGGTGTCCACGCCAGCAGTTCGACCTACTACGTTATTACAGCCGGATCAGGATAAATGTCCTCTCTCTGGAATAAATGCAATGACCACTGTTCCTTAAGCATTATTTATCTTAAATTATTGTTTTAGTTAGAAATGTATCTAACTTATGTTAGCCAAATTTCCTTTCAATGTAACCAAATTTCTTTTAAGTGAAAATTAAATATTTACCTTCTGTTATCAAGCATTCTATGAATACAAAATATTTATTTTTTTCAACTTTAGAAGAAATTGAAAATGTCTACATGCTACTCATCTAAAAATACAGGCTCTGGGTTTATATGGTGTTAACCTTTCTTCCAAATTTTAAGGAATAGATATTTAAATGCCATCCTCTTTATTTTAAAATACATAAAATGTTTTAAGCTTTTGACCTCAAAATTTACAGTAGCACAGCTACTCCATAATGAATAAACCACAGAATCAAAACAAAGAAAGATTCTACAGACCAGTCTAACCAACAATACAATTATAAACTAGTAGTTCAAATATCAAAAACCAATTTCAATGACAAATGCATGGTATGAAAACCCCACAAAGGTCAAGTAGAATATATTATACTTGAATGAAATTATGAGTTGAGAGTAGGAAATCTATGTTTAACCAAACAAATTAAATAATGTTGATGAGGAAATTATACTGCTAATATTTTATTATTTGGCAAGCTATTCAGTGGAACACAAAGATATTCTTAATGAAGTCGAAAATATATTTTAAAATGTCACTGAAGTAGATAAAAACAATGAGGACATGAATAACTTTAAAAAGTATTCAGGGATAAAGACAGAAAAATAAATTTAGATTTCATATATACATAAAATATATTTAAAAAGTTGTGTTTTTTGGTTGCTCGAATAAAAGGAGCAGATATTTAAATTCCATGCCTTTCATTTTAAAGTTTAGGAAATGCTTATAGCTTTCCACACTGACATTTATACTAACACAGTTAATCTAATCGAGTGATAACAAAATCAAAACAAGCAGAATTCTCTTGACCAATCTATTTTCTTGATTTTTAAAAGTAAATGTACTCTCAAAGACACAAAACTATTATTCGTGGATTGTTATTTGAAAATATTTACTGATCATTTACCTTACACCAAGTGATATCCAGCTCATGGAAAAATATGTAAAGTTGCCCAGCTTCATTAAGTTTAAACTCTTCTGAAGGAGAAAAGAAGCAACGGAGTAGGGACATTAAAGCAGGAATGTGGTGATATGGCTGAGACTTCTACTTGCACACTGTGGTACCTGTGTGGAGAATGGACTGAAAAAATGGCAATGACAGAAGCTTAAATTAGTATCAAATATGGCAATCCTATAATTTTAGGCATCCTTGAAATAAGAATGTATAATAGTTCTCATTATTTCCCCAAGAAATCTCTGCACTTGGCCTTGTGAGGGAAGGGCTATAGTTACCAAGTGATGGGGGTGGGAAGATGAATTTGGAAACATTTGGAATTACTACACTTTAAAGGTAAAGCTGGCAGGAATTCCATACACATCAGATCTGAAAATATTTGTGTGTGTGTGTGTATGTGTGTCTGTGTGTGTGTGTTTGTGTGTGTGAAGCAGGGAGAGAGATCAAAAGTGAGAGTGAGCAAGAGAGAGAGGAGAGAGAGGGAGAGAATCAGACAGATACAGAAAGAGAGTGACAGAGTTACAGAGACAGAATTAAAAGGGGACACCAAGAATATTGAGCTGAGAAACTATACAATGGGAGTTGCCATTGAACAGAATGGGGAAGAGCAAATTTGGGGAGTTTCAGTGGCTCCATATAGACATATTAATTTTGGGATTCCTAACTGACATCCACATGGATAAGTCAGGGAGTGTTGGGTGTAGTGTCCAGTGTTTAGGTGTAATATGAAATATCAGGAAATTAATGATAAAAAATTTAGTAAGAAAGCAAAGATAAGAAAGATAAGAAGTCAACGTCCTGAGCCTAATGGTCCTCTAACATTTCAAAAATAGTAAAGATGAAACCTGAAAAAAAGGACTAGGGATAATTATCAAAAACATGGTGGGGGGAAAGTAGGTTAAGTGTTCTGGAATTCTATAAAAAAAGTTTTACAAAGAGGAGGTGGAGATCAACTGTGTGAAATGCTGCTGATAAATAAATTAAGATGAAGGCCAAGGAGTTATGGTTCAATTTATAATTTAACAATATGGATAGCACTTATGTTTTGATATGAGCAGCTTCGTTGGAGTGAGTAGGCGAGAAACCATATTAGAGTGTTTGCTGAAATGAAAGTCTGATCTCTGGATTCTTAAGGAAAAGTTTTATTGCACTGCAGAGGCATAAGTTGGATTTTTAATTCTGGAGTCAGGATGTGCTCAGTAAACATGTGCCCATCAATGCCTCCTCGCATTTTTTTTTTAACTAGGTATTCTGTTATCTTTTAATAATATAATAATTACCTGCAAAACCTACACCCATTTGCAGCAAACCACCATGATACATGTATACCTATGTAACAAACCTGCATGTTCTGCACATTTATCCCAGAACTTAAAGTATATATATATATAGAAAGAAAGAAAGAGAAAGAAAGAAAGAAAGAAAGAAAGAAAGAAAGAAAGAAAGAAAGAAAGAAAGAAAAAGAAAACCCAGCCACGTGTGGTGGCTCATGACTATAATCCCAGCGCTTTGGGAGGCTGAGACAGGTACACCATCTGAGGTCAGGATTGAGACCAGCCTGGCCAACATGGTGAAACCCTGTCTTTACTAAAAATACAAAAATTAGCTGGGTGTGGTGGGGGGCACCTGTAGTCCCAGCTACTTGAGAGGCCAAGGCAGGAGAATCACTTGAACCTGGAAGGCAGAGACTGCAGTGAGCCAAGATCACGCCACAGCACTACAGCCTGGGTGACAGGGTGAGACTGTCTCAAAAAACAAAAACAAAAACAAAAAAACACCCATTTAATTGACAAACTTTACAAAGACTGATACTAGAGGTTGTTGGAGAGGACGTTGTTCCACATAATATCTTATGAGTTGCTGATGGACAAGTAAGATGGTAAAATGCCTTTGAAAAACTGACCATACCTGCTATACTTAAATATTCAGGTACCAAACACCCGGAAATTCCATCTTGTCATTTATTTCCACAAGAAAAAACAAGAGACCTGTATTAAAATATCCATTTCTATTAAAAATAATCACACTAGGTTTCTTGAAATTTTTTTATTAGTAGTTGTTTTCAGCAGTACAACCTCTAATATATATGTGTATATATATATATATGTATATATATACATATACAGATATATTTTATATGTATATATATTAGACATATATGTATATATATAATGTATATATACACACTCATATGTATATATATTAGACAGAGTTTTGCTCTTGTTGCCCAAACTGGAGTGCAATGGTGCAATCTTGGCTCACTGCCACCTCCACCTCCCAGGTTCAAGCGATTGTCCTCTCTCTGCCTCCCGAGTAGCTGGGACTACAGCATGTGCCACCACCCTCTGCTAATTTTGTATTTTTAGTAGAGATGGGGTTTCACCATGTTGGTCAGGCTGGTCTCGAACTCCTGACCTCAGGTGATCCACCTGCCTCAGCCTCCCAAAGTGCTGGAATTACAGTCATGAGCCACTGTGCCTGGCCTATTTTGTATTTTTAAATCTACCACACTCTAAGAACAAATACTTTAAATCAAGTTCAGAGGTGGAGCCAAGATGGCCGAATAGGAACAGCTCCGGTCTCCAGCTCCCAGCCCCAGCGACACAGAAGACGGGTGATTTCTGCATTTCTGCTTGAGGTACCGGTTTCATCTCACTAGGGAGTGCCTAACAGTGGGTTCAGGACAGTCGGTGAAGCGCACTGTGCGCGAGCCGAAGCAGGGCGAGGCATTGCCTCACTCGGGAAGCGCAAGGGGTCAGGGAGTTCCTTTTCCTAGTCAAAGAAAGGGGAAACAGACGGCACCTGGAATATCCGGTCAGTCCCGTCCTAATACTGCGCTTTTCCAATGGGCCTGGAAAACGGCACACTGGGAGATTGTGTCCCGCACCTGGCTCGGAGGGTCCTATGCCCACAGAGTCTTGCTGACTGCTAGCACAGCAGTCTGAGATCAAGCTGCAAGGCGGCAACGAGGCTGGGGGAGGGGCGCCCGCCATTGCCCAGGCTTGCTTAGGTAAACAAAGCAGCCAGGAAGCTGGAACTGGGTGGAGCCCACCACAGCTCAAGGAGGCCTGCCTGCCTCTGTAGGCTCCACCTCTGGGGGCAGGGCACAGACAACCAAAAACTCAGCGAGAACCTCCACAGCCTTAAATGTCCCTGTCTGACTGACAGCTTTGAAGAGAGTAGCGGTTCTCCCAGCACGCAGCTGGAGATCTGAGAACGGACAGACTGCCTCCGAAAGGTCGGGTTACCCACAAAGGGAAGCCCATCAGACTAACAGCTGATCTCTCAGCAGAAACTCTACAAGCCAGAAGAGAGTGGGGGCCAATATTCAACATTCTTAAAGAAAAGAATTTTCAAACCAGAATTTCCTATCCCGCCAAACTAAGCTTCATAAGTGAAGGAGAAATAAAATACTTTACAGACAAGCAAACGCTGAGTGATTTTGTCACCACCAGGCCTGCCCTAAAAGAGCTCCTGAAGGAAGCACTAAACATGGAAAGGAACAACCGGTACCAGCCCCTGCAAAAACATGCCAAATTGTAAAGACCATCGAGGCTAGGAAGAAACTATAGCAACTAACGAGCAAAATAACCAACTAACATCATAATGACAGGATCAGATTCACACATAACAATATTCACGTTAAATGTAAATGGGCTAAATGCTCCAATCAAAAGACACAGACTGGCAAACTGGATAAGGAGTCAGGACCCATCAGTGTGCTGTATTCAGGAAACCCATCTCACGTGCAGAGACACACATAGACTCAAAATAAAGGGATGGAGGAAGATCTATCAAGCAACTGGAAAACAAAAAAAGGCAGGAGTTGCAATCCTAGTCTCTGATAAAATAGACTTTAAACCAACAAAGATCAAAAGAGACAAAGAAGGCCATTATATAATGGTAAAGGGATCAATTCAACAAGAAGAGCTAACTATCCTAAATATGTATGCACCCAACACAGGAGCACCCAGATTCATAAAGCAAGTCCTCAGTGACCTACAAAGGGACTTAAACTCCCACACAATAATAATGGGAGATTTTAACACCCCACTGTCAGCATTAGACAGATCAACGAGACAGAAAGTTAACAAGGATATCCAGGAATTGAACTCAGCTCTACATAAAGTTGACCTAATAGACATCTACAGAACTCTCCACCCCAAATCAACAGAATATACATTTTTTTCAGCACCACACCACACCTATTCCAAAATTGACCACATAGTTGGAAGTAAAGCTCTTCTCAGCAAATGTAAAAGAACAGAGATTATAACAAACTGTCTCTCAGACCACAGTGCAATCAAACTAGAACTCAGGATTAAGAAACTCAGTCAAAACCGCTCAACTACATGGAAACTGAACAACCTGCTCCTGAATGACTATTGGGTACATAATGAAATGAAGGCAGAAATAAAGATGTTCTTTGAAACCAACGAGAACAAAGACACAACATACCAGAATCTCTGGGACACGTTCAAAGCAGTGTGTAGAGGGAAATTTATAGCACTAAATGCCCACAAGAGAAAGCAGGAAAGATCCAAAATTGACACCCTAACATCACAATTAAAAGAACTAGAAAAGCAAGAGCAAACACATTCAAAAGCTAGCAGAAGGCTAGAAATAACTAAAATCAGAGCAGAACTGAAGGAAATAGAGACACAAAAAACCCTTCAAAAAATTAATGACTCCAGGAGCTGGTTTTTTGAAAAGATCAACAAAATTGATGGACCGCTAGCAAGACTAATAAAGAAGAAAAGAGAGAAGAATCAAATAGATGCAATAAAAAACGAAAAAGGGGATATCACCACCGATCCCACAGAAATACAATCTACCATCAGAGAATACTACAAACACCTCTATGCAAATAAACTAGAAAATCTGGAAGAAATGGATAAATTCCTCGACAAATACACCCTCCCAAGACTAAACCAGGAAGAAGTTGAATCTCTGAATAGACCAATAACAGGTTCTGAAATTGTGGCAATAATCAATAGCTTACCAATCAAAAAGAGTCCAGGACCTGATGGATTCACAGCTGAATTCTACCAGAGGTACAAGGAGGAACTGGTACCATTCCTTCTGAAACTTTTCCAATCGATAGAAAAAGAGGGAATCCTCCCTAACACATTTTACGAAGCCAGCATCGTCCTGATACCAAAACCTGGCAGAGACATAACCAAAAAAGAGAATTTCAGACCAATATCCTTGATGAACATTGATGCAAAAATCCTCAATAAAATACTGGCAAACCGAATCCAGCAGCACATCACAAAGCTTATCCACCATGATCAAGTGGGCTTCATCCCTGGGATGCAAGGCTGGTTCAACATACGCAAATCAATAAATGTAATCCAGCATATAAACAGAACCAAAGACAAAAACCACATGATTATCTCAATAGATGCAGAAAAGGCCTTTGACAAAATTCAACAACCCTTCATGCTAAAAACTCTCAATAAATTAGGTATTGATGGGACGTATCTCAAAATAATAAGAGCTATCTACAACAAACCCACAGCCAATATCATACTGAATGGGCAAAAACTGGAAGCATTCCCTCTGAAAACTGGCACAAGACAGGGATGCCCTCTCTCACCGCTCCTATTCAACATAGTGCTGGAAGTTCTGGCCAGAGCAATCAGGCAGGAGAAGGAAATAAAGGGTATTCAATTAGGAAAAGAGGAAGTCAAATTGTCCCTGTTTGCAGATGACATGATTGTATATCTAGAAAACCCCATTGTCTCAGCCCAAAATCTCCTTAAGCTGATTAGCAACTTCAGCAAAGTCTCAGGATACAAAATTAATGTACAAAAATCACAAGCATTCTTGTACACCAATAACAGACAAACAGAGAGCCAAATCATGAGTGAACTCCCATTCACAATTGCTTCAAAGAGAATAAAATACCTAGGAATCCAACTTACCAGGGATGTGAAAGACCTCTTCAAGGAGAACTACAAACCACTGCTCAATGAAATAAAAGAGGATACAAACAAATGGAAGAACATTCCATGCTCATGGGTTGGAAGAATCAATATCGTGAAAATGGCCATACTACCCAAGGTAATTTATAGATTCAATGCCATCCCCATCAAGCTACCAATGACTTTCTTCACAGAATTGGAAAAAACTACTTTAAAGTTCATATGGAACCAAAAAAGAGCCCGCATCGCCAAGTCAATCCTAAGCCAAAAGAACAAAGCTGGAGGCATCACGCTACCTGACTTTAAACTATACTACAAGGCTACAGTAACCAAAACAGCATGGTACTGGTACCACAACAGAGACATAGATCAATGGAACAGAACAGAGCCCTCAGAAATGATGCTGCATAGCTACAACTATCTGATCTTTGACAAACCTGACAAAAACAAGAAATGGGGAAAGGATTCCCTATTTAATAAATGGTGCTGGGAAAACTGGCTAGCCATATGTAGAAAGCTGCAACTGGATCCCTTCCTTACACCTTATACAAAAATTAATTCAAGATGGATTAAAGACTTATATGTTAGACCTAAAACCATTAAAATCCTACAAGAAAACCTAGGCAATACCATTCAGGACATAGGTGTGGGCAAGGACTTCATGTCTAAAACACCAAAAGCAATGGCAACAAAAGCCAAAATCGACAAATGGGATCTCATTAAACTAAAGAGCTTCTGCACAGCAAAAGAAACTATCATCAGAGTGAACAGGCAACCTACACAATGGGAGAAAATTTTTGCAACCTACTCATCTGACAAAGGGCTAATATCCAGAATCTACAATGAACTCAAACAAATTTACAAGAAAAAAACAAACAACCCCATCAAAAAGTGGGCAGAGGACATGAACAGACACTTCTCAAAAGAAGACATTTATGCAGCCAAAAAACACATGAAAAAATGCTCCTCATCACTGGCCATCAGAGAAATGCAAATCAAAACCACAGTGAGATACCATCTCACACCAGTTAGAATGGCCATCATTAAAAAATCAGGAAACAACAGGTGCTGGAGAGGATGTGGAGAAATAGGAACACTTTTACACTGTTGGTGGGACTGTAAACTAGTTCAACCATTGTGGAAGTCAGTGTGGCGATTCCTCAGGGATCTCGAACTAGAAATACCATTTGACCCAGCCATCCCATTACTGGGTATATACCCAAAGGACTATAAATCATGCTGCTATAAAGACACATGCACACGTATGTTTATTGCGGCACTATTCACAATAGCAAAGAGTTGGAACCAACCCAAATGTCCAACAACGATAGACTGGATTAAGAAAATGTGGCACATATACACCATGGAATACTATGCAGCCATAAAATATGATGAGTTCGCGTCCTTTGTAGGGACATGGATGAAACTGGAAAACATCATTCTCAGTAAACTATCGCAAGGACAAAAAACCAAACACCGCATGTTCTCACTCACAGGTGGGAATTGAACAATGAGAACTCATGGACACAGGAAGGGGAACATCACGCTCCGGGGACTGTGGTGGGGTGGGGGGAGGGGGGAGGGACAGCATTAGGAGACACACCTAATGCTAAATGACGAATTAATGGGTGCAGGAAATCAACATGGCACATGGATACATATGTAACAAACCTGCACATTGTGCACATGTACCCTAAAACCCTAAAGTATAATAAAAAAAAAAATAAAATAAAATAAATAAAGTGGGTCCCTCACCCCTGAGCAGCCTAACTGGGAGGCACCCCCCCAGTAGGGACAGACTGACACCTCATTCAACCGGGTACTCCTCTGAGACAAAACTTTCAGAGGAACTATCAGACAGCTGAATTTGTGGTCTCACGAAAATCCGCTGTTCTGCAGCCACCGCTGCTGACACCCAGCCAAACAGGGTCTGGAGTGGACCTCTAGTAAACTCCAACAGACCTGCAGCTGAGGGCCTTGTCTGGTAGAAGGAAAATTAACAAACAGAAAGGACATCCACACCAAAAACCCATCTGTACATCATCATCATCGAAGACAAAAAGTAGACAAAACCACAAAGATGGGGAAAAAACAGACCAAAAAAACTGGAAACTCTAAAAAAGAGAGCACCTCTCCTCCTCCAAAGGAACGCAGTTCCTCACCAGCAACGGAACAAAGCTGGATGGAGGATGACTTTGATGAGTTGAGAGAAGAAGGCTTCAGACGATCAAACTACTCTGAGCTACGAGAGGAAATTCAAAACAATAGCAAAGAAGTTAAAAACTTTGAAAAAAAATTAGAAGAATGGATAACTAGAATAACCAATGGAGAGAAGGGCTTAAAGGAGATGATGGAGCTGAAAGCCAAGTTTCGAGAACTATGCGAAGAATGCAGAAGCCTCAGCAGCAGATGCGATCAACTGGAAGAAAGGGTATCGCTGATAGAAGATGAAATGAATGAAATGAAGAGAGAAGGGAAGTTTAGAGAAAAAAGAATAAAAAGAAATGAACAAAGCCTCCAAGAAATTTGGGACTATGTGAAAAGACCAAACCTACGTCTGATTGGTGTACCTGAAAATGATGGGGAGAATGGAACCAAGTTGGAAAACACTCTGCAAGATATTATCCAGGAGAACTTCCCCAATCTAGCAAGGCAGGCCAGCATTCAGATTCAGGAAATACAGAGAACGCCACAAAGATACTCCTCGACAAGGGCAACTCCAAGACACATAATTGTCAGATTCACCAAAGTTGAAATGAAGGAAAAAATGTTAAGGGCAGCCAGAGAGAAAGGTCGGGTTACCCACAAAGGGAAGCCCATCAGACTAACAGCTGATCTCTCAGCAGAAACTCTACAAGCCAGAAGAGAGTGGGGGCCGATATTCAACATTCTTAAAGAAAAGAATTTTCAACCCAGAATTTCCTATCCCGCCAAACTAAGCTTCATAAGTGAAGGAGAAATAAAATACTTTACAGACAAGCAAACGCTGAGTGATTTTGTCACCACCAGGCCTGCCCTAAAAGAGCTCCTGAAGGAAGCACTAAACATGGAAAGGAACAACCGGTACCAGCCCCTGCAAAAACATGCCAAATTGTAAAGACCATCGAAGCTAGGAAGAAACTATAGCAACTAACGAGCAAAATAACCAACTAACATCATAATGACAGGATCAGATTCACACATAACAATATTCACGTTAAATGTAAATGGGCTAAATGCTCCAATCAAAAGACACAGACTGGCAAACTGGATAAGGAGTCAGGACCCATCAGTGTGCTGTATTCAGGAAACCCATCTCACGTGCAGAGACACACATAGACTCAAAATAAAGGGATGGAGGAAGATCTATCAAGCAACTGGAAAACAAAAAAAGGCAGGGGTTGCAATCCTAGTCTCTGATAAAATAGACTTTAAACCAACAAAGATCAAAAGAGACAAAGAAGGCCATTACATAATGGTAAAGGGATCAATTCAACAAGAAGAGCTAACTATCCTAAATATATATGCACCCAACACAGGAGCACCCAGATTCATAAAGCAAGTCCTCAGTGACCTACAAAGGGACTTAAACTCCCACACAATAATAATGGGAGATTTTAACACCCCACTGTCAGCATTAGACAGATCAACGAGACAGAAAGTTAACAAGGATATCCAGGAATTGAACTCAGCTCTACATAAAGTGGACCCAATAGACATCTACAGAACTCTCCACCCCAAATCAACAGAATATACATTTTTTTCAGCACCACACCACACCTATTCCAAAATTGACCACATAGTTGGAAGTAAAGCTCTTCTCAGCAAATGTAAAAGAACAGAGATTATAACAAACTGTCTCTCAGACCACAGTGCAATCAAACTAGAACTCAGGATTAAGAAACTCAGTCAAAACCGCTCAACTACATGGAAACTGAACAACCTGCTCCTGAATGACTATTGGGTACATAATGAAATGAAGGCAGAAATAAAGACGTTCTTTGAAACCAACGAGAACAAAGACACAACATACCAGAATCTCTGGGACACGTTCAAAGCAGTGTGTAGAGGGAAATTTATAGCACTAAATGCCCACAAGAGAAAGCAGGAAAGATCCAAAATTGACACCCTAACATCACAATTAAAAGAACTAGAAAAGCAAGAGCAAACACATTCAAAAGCTAGCAGAAGGCTAGAAATAACTAAAATCAGAGCAGAACTGAAGGAAATAGAGACACAAAAAACCCTTCAAAAAATTAATGACTCCAGGAGCTGGTTTTTTGAAAAGATCAACAAAATTGATGGACCGCTAGCAAGACTAATAAAGAAGAAAAGAGAGAAGAATCAAATAGATGCAATAAAAAACGAAAAAGGGGATATCACCACCAATCCCACAGAAATACAATCTACCATCAGAGAATACTACAAACACCTCTATGCAAATAAACTAGAAAATCTGGAAGAAATGGATAAATTCCTCGACAAATACACCCTCCCAAGACTAAACCAGGAAGAAGTTGAATCTCTGAATAGACCAATAACAGGTTCTGAAATTGTGGCAATAATCAATAGCTTACCAACCAAAACGAGTCCAGGACCTGATGGATTCACAGCTGAATTCTACCAGAGGTACAAGGAGGAACTGGTACCATTCCTTCTGAAACTATTCCAATCGATAGAAAAAGAGGGAATCCTCCCTAACACATTTTACGAAGCCAGCATCGTCCTGATACCAAAACCTGGCAGAGACATAACCAACAAAGAGAATTTCAGACCAATATCCTTGATGAACATTGATGCAAAAATCCTCAATAAAATACTGGCAAACCGAATCCAGCAGCACATCACAAAGCTTATCCACCATGATCAAGTGGGCTTCATCCCTGGGATGCAAGGCTGGTTCAACATACGCAAATCAATAAATGTAATCCAGCATATAAACAGAACCAAAGACAAAAACCACATGATTATCTCAATAGATGCAGAAAAGGCCTTTGACAAAATTCAACAACCCTTCATGCTAAAAACTCTCAATAAATTAGGTATTGATGGGACGTATCTCAAAATAATAAGAGCTATCTACAACAAACCCACAGCCAATATCATACTGAATGGGCAAAAACTGGAAGCATTCCCTCTGAAAACTGGCACAAGACAGGGATGCCCTCTCTCACCGCTCCTATTCAACATAGTGCTGGAAGTTCTGGCCAGAGCAATCAGGCAGGAGAAGGAAATAAAGGGTATTCAATTAGGAAAAGAGGAAGTCAAATTGTCCCTGTTTGCAGATGACATGATTGTATATCTAGAAAACCCCATTGTCTCAGCCCAAAATCTCCTTAAGCTGATTAGCAACTTCAGCAAAGTCTCAGGATACAAAATTAATGTACAAAAATCACAAGCATTCTTGTACACCAATAACAGACAAACAGAGAGCCAAATCATGAGTGAACTCCCATTCACAATTGCTTCAAAGAGAATAAAATACCTAGGAATCCAACTTACAAGGGATGTGAAGGACCTCTTCAAGGAGAACTACAAACCACTGCTCAATGAAATAAAAGAGGATACAAACAAATGGAAGAACATTCCATGCTCATGGGTTGGAAGAATCAATATCATGAAAATGGCCATGCTGCCCAATATAGATTCAATGCCATCCCCATCAAGCTACCAATGACTTTCTTCACAGAATTGGAAAAAACTACTTTAAAGTTCATATGGAACCAAAAAAGAGCCCGCATCGCCAAGTCAATCCTAAGCCAAAAGAACAAAGCTGGAGGCATCACGCTACCTGACTTTAAACTGTACTACAAGGCTACAGTAACCAAAACAGCATGGTACTGGTACCACAACAGAGACATAGATCAATGGAACAGAACAGAGCCCTCAGAAATGATGCCGCATAGCTACAACTATCTGATCTTTGACAAACCTGACAAAAACAAGAAATGGGGAAAGGATTCCCTATTTAATAAATGGTGCTGGGAAAACTGGCTAGCCATATGTAGAAAGCTGCAACTGGATCCCTTCCTTACACCTTATACAAAAATTAATTCAAGATGGATTAAAGACTTATATGTTAGACCTAAAATCATTAAAATCCTACAAGAAAACCTAGGCAATACCATTCAGGACATAGGCGTGGGCAAGGACTTCATGTCTAAAACACCAAAAGCAATGGCAACAAAAGCCAAATTCGACAAATGGGATCTCATTAAACTAAAGAGCTTCTGCACAGCAAAAGAAACTATCATCAGAGTGAACAGGCAACCTACACAATGGGAGAAAATTTTTGCAACCTACTCATCTGACAAAGGGCTAATATCCAGAATCTACAATGAACTCAAACAAATTTACAAGAAAAAAACAAACAACCCCATCAAAAAGTGGGCAGAGGACATGAACAGACACTTCTCAAAAGAAGACATTTATGCAGCCAAAAAACACATGAAGAAATGCTCCTCATCACTGGCCATCAGAGAAATGCAAATCAAAACCACAGTGAGATACCATCTCACACCAGTTAGAATGTCCATCATTAAAAAACCAGGAAACAACAGGTGCTGGAGAGGATGTGGAGAAATAGGAACACTTTTACACTGTTGGTGGGACTGTAAACTAGTTCAACCATTGTGGAAGTCAGTGTGGCGATTCCTCAGGGATCTCGAACTAGAAATACCATTTGACCCAGCCATCCCATTACTGGGTATATACCCAAAGGACTATAAATCATGCTGCTATAAAGACACATGCACACGTATGTTTATTGCGGCACTATTCACAATAGCAAAGAGTTGGAACCAACCCAAATGTCCAACAATGATAGACTGGATTAAGAAAATGTGGCACATATACACCATGGAATACTATGCAGCCATAAAAAATGATGAGTTCGTGTCCTTTGTAGGGACATGGATGAAACTGGAAACCATCATTCTCAGTAAACTATCGCAAGGACAAAAAACCAAACACCGCATGTTCTCACTCATAGGTGGGAATTGAACAATGAGAACTCATGGACACAGGAAGGGGAACATCACGCTCCGGGGACTGTTGTGGGGTGGGGGGAGGGGGGAGGGACAGCATTAGGAGATACACCTAATGCTAAATGACGAGTTAATGGGTGCAGGAAATCAACATGGCACATGGATACATATGTAACAAACCTGCACATTGTGCACATGTACCCTAAAACCCTAAAGTATAATAAAAAAAAAAAAAAAAGATGAAAAGAAAAAAAAAAAAAAAAAATACTTTAAATCGATTTGTACATTCAGTGCCTAGAACAATACCAGCATTTTGTAGATACCTAAGAATTATTTGTTGTATAAATGATGAATAACTTAAATAAGTTATTATTTATAACATCTATGTACAAACAATATATTACCTCAGAATACAGTGATAACATTTGTTACGTATAAAATGATTTCAATCTCAGTTAAAAAATGTTTTTTGCATGAGTTATTGTCATATACAGATGCTCACATTGTTTTGCTTATATGAAAATGTTTGTAACTACTATGCACATTTTTGTTACTTAAGCCTTTTGGTCTTGCTGCCGTAGCAAATACTGTGCCTCTTAAGAACATGAACCTGTTTTACTTCATTTTTTAGCAGATTTCTTAATGAAATATATGCCATACTATTTTGTTTAACACATAAGCAGACACCCTGTCAGAAGCAAAGAGACATCTACTCCACCATTACCACTCATCCCTCTGCTAATGTGGCTGCTGAAGACGTTACCTAGAGCAGAGGACTTTGTGTTCAACCTAAGCACTTTATATCCTTTATTTTCAATTGGGTAGGAGATAAAATAATTCAGCAGCTATAAAAGTCACTCTTCTTAAAGTTGCAGTCTCACCAATGCACCACAATGTAGCAGTCTCTCTTGTGAGGTATCACCTGGAGTTCTTCACCTCACCACCAGGATGATTAAGGAACAGGGACACACGGGTGAGGTTGGAGTGAAAGTTTAATAAGCAAAAGGAGGAAGCTCTCTGCAGCAGACAAGGGGGTCCAAGTGGATTGCCGTTTTTACAGTTGAATCAAAAAGCTTTTATAAGAAACTCCTCTCAGCTATGTATAAAACTGTCTGCACAATTCCCTTTATATATCCAGCTGTGGGTATGTCTCTAGTCAAGCACAAAGTGGGCTTCTCTTGTTTGTATAACTGTGGGTTTGTTTTAGGTAAGCCCCCCTCCTCCCTGTGCAAGTTCCCACAGAGGCCACCATGTATATGCCTGAAAAAGGGAGGAAAACTTATCCTGGGAGCTTGCGAATTACACAAAGAACAGAAGGCAACTGTACTGGACCTTGCATGCTTATCTGTGCAGGGCTTATCTCTAGGTGCAGTAGTTGTGATTTTTCAGGCAGACAGCTTCCCTGAGGACCAGTCTCTTTCTTGTTTACTCAACTAATTTTCCTTTCCTTCTCCCTCAACATTATGCAGCAAAACAGAGTACACTTTTCTTTCCCAGTAAATCAGTGTTGGTACTCCTCTCTGAATACTTGTATTATTGGATTTCTTAGAAAAAAAAATTGGGGATCATAATTTAGATGCCATCAAACCATGAACAAAAATATGCTACTTCGTTTCCCTTCTCTTCTCTTGTCACCAGACAATAGCTAGTTTTCTTTTCTCTCCAACTCCTTTTTTCTGTGCTTCTACCTCATTTTTAAAAAAAAAACTTCTACACATTTCCAATCTTAGTATAGCAGACATCAAATATGTGGTCAAACTACGTACATAGGAAGAGTTGAATTATATAATTATATTCAAGCATTTTAAAATAACTCCCCTTCAGTTGGTTTTGCAACTGGTTTTGCAGTTATTTTACATAATCAAATGTCTTCCTGATATATGTCCCAACCCAGTGGTTTTCCAGCTCTGCTTTGTTTTCTAATTGCATCAGAATTATCCACAATTCTTTTTTTTTTTTTTTTTTTGAGATGGAGTCTCACTGTTGCCCAGGCTGGAGTGCAGTGGCGTGATCTCAGCTCACTGTCATCTCTGCCTCCCCGATTCAAGTGATTCTCCTGCCTCAGCCTCCCAAGTAGCTGGGACTACAGGCGTGCACCACCATGCCTGGCTAATTTTTGTATTTTTAATAGAGATGAGGTTTCACCATGTTGGCCAGGCTGGTTTTGAATTCCTGACCTCAAGTGATCCACTGCCTGAGCCTCCCAAAGTAAGAATTATCCAAAATTCTTATGATAAATATGGATAAATCAGCACAACGCAAGATTTAAGAAATAAAAATTTCCAAGAGAAGAAACCCAGGAATATGCGTTGAAAATGTCTCCCTCAGGTGATTCTGACGTGACATGTGGTCTGAGTTTAAAATGCAAGGAAAATTACCTTCCCTGCCTGACAGTTGGCCCTTGTGTCCGGATGTCCCTCTTCCCCTTTCTCATTGTGCTCTCTCCGTCTGTGCCTTTGTTATACTCTCCCTCCACTTCTCATCCAGATGCCAAGCCCTCTTCCATCAATTGTCCTAAAACTCCAAATGGTCAGTTGCCTCTAAACTTCCCTCTGTCCCATGAACAAGTTATACAGGCAAATGTAGAATTTAAGCTTGGACCAAGCTGAATCAAGAGCTGCAATTAAAGATTTCCCTAAACCCAGAGGGGACCAGTAAATACTTATAGAAGATTTTGGATTTCCTCTGAGTGCATAAGGCTCTGGGTAACCTGATGCTATAGTCCAAATGTTATTGTCCCCCTCAAATTCAAGTGTTGAAATCTAATTCCCTATATGATGATATTTGGAGGTAGGGCCTTGGGGAATGGTTAGATCATGAAGGCAGGGACCACATGAGTGGGATTAGTAGCCCCTATTGAAGCCACCATAGAGAGCTCCCTCATCCCTTCTGTCATGTGAGGACATGGTAGAAACATGGCTGTCTATGAACCACAAAGCAAGCCCACACCGGACATGGAATCTGCTAACCACTTGACCTTGAATTTTGCCATCTCCAGAACTGAGAGAAACAAATTTGTTTATAAGCTTCCTCATCTATGGCCTTCTGTTTTGACCCCAGATTAGCTAAAAACACCAAAATATCAACTTGTGCACCAAATTTTGGAAATGGATGCTAAAACTTTGATGGCAAAAGGTGACTGATCTGCCTGAGAAATGAACCTACATGATCCCTCTTTCCACAAAGCTGGAGGGAGAGTCAACACAAGCAAAAATAGGTCAAAGTCTTCTAAAAGCCACACCTGAAGGGTTTTCAATACCACTTGATCAGATGGTAATTTAATCACACAAAGAACCACAATAAAACACACAACTATCAGAGGTTTTCAACATTGCCTCAAAAACACCATCTACAATATTAGGGAGTGAAAGAAGTCATGGAAGTTTCAAAAAGTCAAACTTTATTTCAGTGTTATGGTAGAAATTTGAAATTCTTAGTTAAGCTATGAATAAATCCTTGCGCAGGTGCAGGCGTGGAGATTCTGGGGTGCAGCTGCTGAGTTTAAAAGCTTCCTTTGGAGATACCCCCTGGCCCCCTCACCCCCTGTTCGCCTGTCAAGAAGAGGCCACCCTGGGCAGCACATTAGAGGCAAATGGCCCAGATGCCTAGCTGAGGGCAAACCTCCATGCCTCTCCAGGAGGCATGGAGGTCGCCTCTGGGAGTAGAAGGACCTGCTGGAACCCCTGCTCACAGGTTCCTTTTCTTGCTCTCCAGCTCCTCCTGCAGGCAGGCAAACACCCCCAGCAGCAGTAGCAGCAGGCCCTTCAGCAGCAGGGCTGCTGCTCTGCTGAATGACAGAAGTCCCTCTCCAGTGAGGCAGAGAAGCCCAGGTTGCACACCCTGGTCTCTGCCTCCATAGCGTCCACTGTGCCCAGGACTGGGAGCAGTGTGGGACCTGCTGGCTGGAGCTGTGCTGGTCACCCCTCTCTGCCACCTCTAGCTCCAGCCACACTTTCAGCTCCAGGGCTGAGGCCGGTGGCTCTACCAGAGGTGCCATGAAGTCAGGCAGCTCCTCACTGGGCTGGTCCTGAGCAGGGCAGCGGCAGGAGGGCTCTGGAGCTTCCTCTAGCTCCAGCGCTGTCCTTGGAGGGGGCCCTGCCCCTGGTGCTGGCACTGGCTCAACAGGTGGCACTGGAAATAGCTGTATTTCTGCACCTGAAGCAGGAGCTGAAAAAGGAGAGAGGTCACCAATATCACTCACTTTCCACTGGAATTTCCAAACATGAAAACAACCTCACTGGATTTAAAGGAATTTCAGCCTGAAAACATTGTCCCTGGAAAGACTTCCAGACTGCAGGTGACCTCACCATGTGCCTGTGTCTCAATGAGCTCCAGAGGCTCCAGCTGGACAAGGACAATGTGCAGATGTGGCCCTGGTGGGATCACTGGTGAGGCCTGGCCTGGTAGCTCCATCTGGGGCCTGATGTCTACCTGTTGGTTCCTGTCCTGTGGTACCTGGGAGGGCCTTCTGCCAAATGGCCAGAGGCATCTGGGGTGAGGGATGAGCCTACAAGGGCATCATGGGAAAAGAAAGGCTCTCACTCCTGCCATTCCTGAAGCAGGAGCCTTGAGATGTGGGGAATGCAACACAATAACATCTTGCTCTCTTGAGCGTCTCCCACCAAGTGAGCTGGCTATGGGGCTAACTCAAGGATGTGGGTGCCTGGTTATCGGAATTCTTTTTTTTTTTTTTTTTGAGACATAGTCTCATTCTGTTGGCCAGGCTGGAGTGCAGTGGCATGATCTTGGCTCACTGCAACCTCCGCCTACTGGGTTCAATCAATTCTCCTGCCTCAGTCTCCTGAGTAGCTGGGATTACAGGCACAAGACATGCACCACCACACCTGGCTAGTTTTTTTGTGTTTGTTTGTTTTTTGTATTTTTAGTAGACGTGGTTTTACCATGTTGATCAGGCTGGTCTCGATCTCCTGATTTCATGATCCTCCTGCCTCGGCCTCCCAAAGTGCTGGGATTACAGGTGTGAGCCACTGTGCCTGGCCTGGTTACCAGAATTCTAAGTTCTGTTAGGGTCTATTGCCAAAGAAGTGAGGTCACTTCTTTAAGTTTCTATCCCCTCAGCCTCCTCCTTCCAGAAGACCTACTCAGGACCCCAGTGGGCTGCTGACTGCTCACCCTCCCCACAGGTCAACTCCTTACCTGTACACAGTTATGTCCACCCAGGGCCTGCTTGGACACCTGCACCTGATGTTCACCAGGGGCTTAGGAATCCACTTGGGGCCTGGGATCCTACAGCGGCCTAATGTCACCCTGCAGATTGGGTAGCCACCTGGGGACCAGGTATCAACCTGGGGACTGTGGTTGACCTGCAGGCTAATGTCCACCTGGGGACTGGTTATTCACCTGAGGCCTGATGCGCACCTGGGGCCAATGTCCCCCTCAGGGTGAATTCCACCTCAGGCCTGTATGTCCACCTGGGGCCTGATGTCTGCCTTAGATATGTGTCCCACTGGGGCCTTGTGTTCACTGGGGACTGGTATCCAGCTGTGGCCTGATGACCTACTGCATCCTGCTGCTCACCTATGGCCTGGTGTCTACCTGGTGATCACCTGGGAGCTGGATATCAACCTGAGGCCTGGGTGTCCACTTAAGGCCTGATGTGTGCCTGGGGCCTGATTGTCCACCTGGGGACTGGGTGTCCACCTTGGGTCTGATGTCTACCCAAAGTTAGGTATCTACCTAAGGCTTGGTGTCTACCTGTGGCCTGATGTCCACATGAGTCTGGGGTTCAGTTGGGGCCTGCTGTACATCTGGGACCTTGGTGTCTATCTGAGGCCTGATGTCTGCCTGGTGACTGCCAACCTCTTGAGGCCTGATATCCACCTGGGAATGGTTTATCCATGGAAACGGTTATGTCCACCTGGGGCTGGATGTCGCCGAGGGGCTAGATGTCCACCTATGGCCCCGTGTCCACCTAGGGCCTGATGTCCACCTGTGGCATGGTGTTCACCTGAGACCCAGGTGTTTACATAGGGCCTGATGTCCAGCTGCTGCCTAGGTGCCCACCGGGGGCCTTGTGTTAACCTGGGGACTGGTATCCAGCTGGGTCCTAATGACCACCTCGGTTGAATTGTTTGCCTAGAGTTTGGTATTCACTTAGGGTTTGAGTGTCAGCCTTGGACCTGGTGTCCACCTGGGCCTTGGGTATCAAACTAGGGGTTTGGTGTCCAGTTGAGATATCCTGTGCACCTGGGGTCTGAGTGTTTGCATGAGGCCAGATGACCACTGGGGGCCTGAACGTCAATCTGGTGTCTGAAATTCACTGGGAGCCTAGGTATCCACCTGGGGCCTGATGTCCACCTGGGACTAGGTGTCAACATGTGGCCTGATGTAAACCTCTAGTTCAGTGTCCACCTTGGGCCTGATGTCCACTGGGGGACTGATGTTCACCTTTGATCTGATGTCCACCTGGAAACCGTGTATTCACCCATGGCCTGATGGTCACCTGGGGTTGAATGTCCAACTGTGGCCAGATGTGCACCTGAAACCTGGGCATCCACCTGGGGCCTGATGTTCAGCTGGGGCCTGGAGTTCACCTGAGGCACGATGTGTACCTGAAGCTTAATGTTCATCTGAGTGCTGGATGTTCACCTGGGGCCTGATGTCCACCTGGAGCCCAAGGGCCCTTCTCAGGCCTGATGTCCACAAGTTGGCCTGGTATTCATCTGGGGCCTTTGTGTTAACCTATGGCATAATGTTCTCCTGGATTCTAGTGTCTTCTTGGGATCTGATGTCTACCATGATCCTGGTATCCACCTGGGGCGTGGTATCCACCTAGGGCTTCATATTCACCTGGAGCCTAGGAATCCACTTGATAACTGGTGCCCATCAGGCTCCTGACTTTCACCTTCGGACTCGGTAACCACCTGAGGCTTGATGTCCACTTAGGGCATAAGTGTTTATCTGGAGTCTAGTGTTCACAAGGGGCCTAATGTCAACCTTGAGCCTAGGTATTCACCAGGGGACTAGTGTCCAGCTGGGGCCAGATGTTCACTTGGGTCCTGGTGTCAACTTGAAGCATGGTTGTCAACCTAGGACCTGATGTCCAGTCCAGTGTCCACCTTGGGCCTGTTTTCTACCCGGGGCCTGTGTGTCCACATAGACCCTGGTGTCAATTTGGGGCCTGAGCATTTACCAGGGGCCTGGATATTCATTGGTACATTATGTCTACTGGGGTCTTTGTGTCAATCTGAGCTCTGATGTCCACCTAGAGTTTGGGTATCCGCCTAAGGCCTGGTGTTTACGTGGGGCTTGTAACACGAGGTTCCAGATGAACTCAGATGTCCACCTGAGGCCTGATGTCCACCTGAGTTCTGAGTGTTCACATAAGGCCTGCTGTCAACTTGGGACCTAAGTATTTACCTAGGGCCTGGGTGTCCACCTGGCACCTGACTTCCAACTAGATCTTGTGTCAACATGGGGCCTGATGTCCACTTTGGGCCTAGGTAACTTCCTGATGACTAATGCCCACATGGCTCCTAAGGACCATCTGAGGCCTGGTATTAATTTAGAGACTGGTATCCACCTGGGGTCCAGGTATCCACTTGGGACCTGATGTTCACCTGGAGTGTAGGAATTCACATGGGGCCTGGTGTCCACCTTGAGTGTGTGTATCCAACTGAATGCTGGTGTCCACCTGGAGTCCAGTGTATACCTGGGGCCTGATGTACACATGGGGCCTGAGCATCCACCTAGGACCTGATGTTCAGATAAGGGCTGTCATTCTCCTGGCCTGGTGTCCACATGGAGCCTGGGTGTACACTTGGAGCCTGATGTCCCAGGTGGATACCTGGGCCCCAGTGGTCATCGGATCCTAGGAAACTCTCAGGCCCCAGGTGCACATAAAGCTCCAAGTGGCCACCTAGGCCACAAGTTGATACACAGGGTCCAGGTGGACACTGGGTGCAAGATGAACACCAGGCCCCTGGTGAACACCAAGCCCCAGGTGTCTACCTAGTCCTTAAGTGGACACCAGGCACTAGATTGACACACAGGTACCAGGTGGCTATCAGGCCGCAGGTGAACACCAGGCCCCAGGTGGTTGGGTTACTTATAGCATAGGTGGCCATCAGGTCCCAGGTCTATATCCGCTCCCCACCTGAAAATCAGGATCCAGGTGGATACCCATGTCCTAGGTTCCAAATGAACATCAGGCTCCAAGTGAACACACAGGCCCCAGTTCAATACCAGCCTCAGGTACACATCAGGACCCAGGTGGACCCCGCCCAATGTGCATGCCTAGTCTCTTGGAATACATCACTTTCAAGGTGGACACCCAGATTCCTGGTAGACATCTGGTGCCAGGTGGATATCTGGCTGGAGGTGGACATCAGGCCCCAGGTGGAGACCCAGTACACAGGTATAAATCAGCCTCCAGTATTTCATCAGGCCCCAGTTAAACACTTGACTAAAGGTGTGCATCAAGACCTAGGTTGACACCCAGGCTTCAGGTGCACACCAGGCCCAAAGTGTACACCTGTGCCCAGGTGGCATCAGGCCAAAGGTGTACACCAGACCCCAAGTGGACATCAGGTTCTAGGTTGACACCAGGCTCTAGGTAGATCCTTAAACCCCAATTGGTCATCAGGCCCAAGGTGGATACCTTGACCCCAGGGGGTCACCAGGTCCCAAGCAGACCTCAGGTGGACACTAAGCCCTAGGTTAACACAAGGTCTGAGATGGTTTCAGCCCCCATGTGGACTTTAGTCATAAGGAGCTTACCTAGGCCCTAAGTGGACATCAGGCCCCAGGTTGACACTATGAACCATGTAGAAGTCAGGCTCTAAGTAGACACCCAGGCCCTAGGTAAATACTTTTGTCCCAAGCCAACATCAGGCCCTATGTGGACACCCAGACTCCAGGCAGATGTCAGGCCCCCGGTGAACACTGAACTCAGGGTGGTCATCAGGCCCTAGGTTGACACATAGGCCTCAGGTAGACAACAGGCATAGGTGAACTTCAGGCTCCAGATGAACATCGGGCTCCAGGAAGAAGTCTGTGCCCCAATTAAACACCAGGTCTTAGGTAGACATCAGGACTCAAATGGATGCCCAGGCCCCAGGTGCATATAAGGCCTCAGGCAAACACCAGGCCCCAGGTAGACATTAGACACGAGATGGACACTCAGGCCACAAGTGAACATCTGTCCCCAGGTGAACATCCATCCCAAGGTGGACATCAGGCCAGAGATGTACACCCAGGCCCCAGGAGAACTCCAGGCCCCAGGAGGACACTCAAGTGCCAGAAGGACACCCAGCCCCTAGGTAACTACAAGGCCCCAAGTGGACATGATGTTCCAGATGGATATGAGGCCCCAAGTGGATACTAGGCCCAGGTGGACCCCAGGTCTCAGGGACACACCAGGCCCCAGGGGAACACCAGGCCCTAGGTAAGCATGCAGTCCCAGGAGGACATCAGGTGCCAGGAGGACACCAGGACCCAGGTGGTCATCAAGCCACAGCTGAACACCAGTTCCCCATGAACATCAATCCTCAGGTGGGCATCTAGTCCTCTCATGTGCATCAGGTGCCAAGCTGACACATAGGCACCAGCTGAACTCTGGGCCTCAGGTGAACATCAGATCCCAGGTTGTCACCCAGGCCCCAGGTGAACACCAGGTTTTAGGTGGACACGAGGTCCTAGGTGGATGTCTATGATCCTGGTGAACCTCAGGCCCTAGTGGACACTCAGGCCCTTTATAGACATCTGGCTCCATGTGCACTCCCAGGGCCCAGGTAGACATGAGGCCCCGGAGAAACACCAGTCTTTAGTCACCTAAGACTGAATTCCCCTAGGGCTGGAGACTGAGTATTCACCTTGGGCCTAGGAATCTATCTGGGGCCAGATGTCGATCTGGGGCCTGATGTCTACTCAGGTTCAGCTGTCCACCTAGGGTGGGGTATTTTTCTGGGACCCAGAGTCTACCTGAAATCTTGTTATCAACCTGGGGCCTATGTGTCCACTTGGAGTCTGATGTGCACCTGAAGCCTGAGTTTTCACCTAGGATCTGATGAGCACCTGGGGCCCAGGTTTCCATCTGAAACATCAGGCTCTAGTTATACATCTGGGCCCCAGGTATACACTAGACACCAAAAGAACTCCAGCCCCTATCTTAACATGAGGTCCTAGGTGGATGACCAGGCCTCCTGTCTACATTAGGCCTCAGGTAGACACGATTCCAGGTGGGCATCAGGCCTGATATTGGCTCTATGTCTCCACCCAAATCTCATGTTGAATTGTAATCCCCATGGGTTGAAGAAGGGGCCTGGTGAGAGGTGATTGAATCATGGGGGCGGACTTCCCACTTGCTGTTCTCATGATAGAGTTCTTATGAGATCTGGTTATTTGAAAGTGTGTAGCACATCCCCCTTCTCTCTCCCTCCTTCTCCCTCATGGTAAAAAGGGCTTGCTTCCTCTTGGCTTTACATCATGATTGTAAGTGTCCCAAGCCCACCCAGTCATGCTCCCTATTAAGCCTGAAGAACTGTGGGTCAGTTAAACCTCTTTTCCTCATAAGTTGCCCAATATCAGGTGGTTTTTTATAACAGTGTGAAAATGGACTAATACAAGGTCTTAGGATAACAACCATGCTTCAGGCCATAGGTGGACATCTGGCTGCAACTGGACACTATTCCCCAGGTAGATACCTAGGCTCAAGGTTGACATTAGTCCCCAGGTAAACAACAAGCCCCAGGTGAATACCTATGCCCTAAGTAGACATCATGCCTCAGGCTGACACTCAGTCTAAGCTCAAATTTAGGCTCCAGGTGGACACCCAGACTCCAGGAGGATACTAGACCCCAGGGGTACACCAGACTCCTGGTAGGCATAAGGCCCCAGGAGGACACTAGAATCCAGGTGTACATAAAGCCACTGGTGGACACCAAGCCCTCAGATGAACACCAGGCCAACTAGTGGACATTAGGTACATGAGAATACTTGGGCACCAGGTGGGTATCAGGCCCCAGGTAAACATCAAACTTCAGGTGGACATCATTCTCCATACAAACTCTAGCCCCAGCTAAACATCACCCTCCAGGTGGAAGCCCAGACCCCAGGTGCACTTCTGGCCACAGTTGAAAATCTGTCCCCAGGTGAATATCAGACCGTGGATGGATAGCAAGTCCCCAGGTGGACATCAGGCCAAAAGTGAATATAAGTCTCTAGGAAGACATCTGGCCCCAGACGGATACTGAACTAGAGGTTTACATCAGGCCCCAGGTTGACAGCAAGGCCCAGGTAGACAGCAGGCCCCAAGTGAAGACCAGGCCCAGGTGTATACTGAACTAGAGGTTTACATCAGACCCCAGATTGACATTCAGTCCCCAGGTGGTCATGACACTTCAACTGGACACCAAGTCCTCAGGTTGATACCCAAGTCCCAGGTGGACACCAGGTCAAAGATGAACACAAGACCTAAGGTTGACACTCAAGCCCCAAGTGGACACCGGGCCCTAGGTGAATAATATGACCCAGGGAATCATTAGGACCCAGCTGCATACCAGTCCCCAGGTTTACACGAGGCCCTCAGTAAGTTCCTAAGCTCTAGTTGGACATGAGGTCCCCAGTAGACACCCAGGACTAAGGTGGACATCAAGCATCAGACGGACATATGGCCGTGGATGAACATCAAGCCTCACATGGATACCTAGTCCCCAGGTAGACATCAGACCCCAGTTTGACATCAGTTTCTGGGTGGATCCCTAAGCCCTAGGTGGATATCAGGTCTCAGGTGAACACAAGTCCCCAGGCAGACATCGGGCACCAGGTGCACACTCAGACCCCAAGAGGACATCTGTCCCCAGGTTGACATCACTCTCAAGGTATACATTAGGCAACAGATATACACCCAGGACCAAGGCAGACACGAGTCCCCAGTAAAACTCAAGGCCCCAGGAGGATACTCAAGCCCTAGGTGGATGCCCAGACCCCAGGTAATTACAAGGCCCCAGGTGGATATCAGATTCCAGACGAACATTAGGCCTCAAGTGGATACCTAGGCACCAGGTAGACACGAGACCCCAGGTGCATCCCCCAGTCTCAGGTGCACACTAGGCCCCCGGTGAACACTGGCTGCAGGTGAGTACCCAGTCCAAGGTAGACACCATGACTCAGGTGGTCATTAGGCCACAGTTGAACACCAATCTCGAGTGAACACCAGATCCCAGGTGGGTACCTAGTCTCCAGGTGGATATTGGGCCCCAGGTGGACACTCAGCCCCCAGATGAACATCAAGCTTCAGGTGGACATCATGCCTCAGGTGAACTCCGGGTCCCAGCCCAGCTGAACATCAGGCTGCAGGTGGATGCCTAGGTTCCAGGTGCACAACAGGTCACAGATGGACATTCAGCCCCAGGTGAACATCAGGCCATGGGCAGATAAACAGTCCACAGGTGGACATCAGGTCAAAGGTGAACATCAGTACTCAGGTGGACATCGGGTTCCAGGTTGACATCAAGCCCAAGGTGGACACTGAACTAGAGGTTTACATCAGGCCCCAGGTTGACACCCAGGCTCAGGTGGACATTAGGCCCCAGGTGGATACATAGGCCCCTAGTAAACCTCAGATTCTAGGTTGACATTCAGGCCCCCAGTAGTCATTTGGCCCCATGTGGACACTCAGGCACCAGGTTCACATGATGTCTTAACTGGACACCAAGGGGCCAGTTTGATACCCAAGTCCTATGTGGGTGCCAGGTCCAAGGTTACACTCAAGCCCCAAGTGGACACCAGGCCCTAGGTGAATAATACAACCCAGGTGGTCATTAGGCCCCAGATTGACACCAGTCCCCAGGTTAACAGGAAGCCCCCAGTGGGTACCTAGGCCCCAGCTGGACATCAGGCCTAATGTGGACACCCAGGTTCAAGATGGACATCAGGACTCAAGTGGACATCTGGTGACAGGTGGACATCAAGCCTGGTGTGGATACCTTGTCCCCTGGTGGTCAGCAGGCCCCAGTTCAACACCAGTCCCTGGGTGGATTCCTCGGCTCCAAGTGGACATCCAGTCTTCAGCTGAACATCAGACCCCAGGTGAACAACAGGTCTTAGGTGGACGTTAGGCTCCTGGTGAACATAAAGTACCAGTGGACATCCATGCTGCAGGTGGACACCCAGGGCCCAGATGGGCATCAGGCTCCATTTGGACATTGAGGCCCCAGGTGGATATCAGGCCTCAGGTGAACCCGAGGTCCAACATAGACATCAGGCCTTAGGTTGACACTCAAGCACCAGGTGGACTGCTGCACCTAAGCAGAAAACAGACCCCTATCTGGATATCTAAGATACAGGTGTACGACAAGCCCCAGGCTGACATCCAGACCCCAGGTGGACAATATGTCCCAGGTGGACACCATACCCCAGGTGAACAGCAGGCAACAGTTTGGCACCAAGTACCTAATTTCACACAAAGCCTTAGGTGATTACCAGGCCATAGGTAGTCATTAGTCTCCAGCTGGACAGTAGTCCCTAGGTGGATACCTAGGCCCCAGGTGGACACTAGACCCCAGATTAACACAAAAACCAACTAAAAAATCAAGCCCCAAGTGGACAACCAGGCCCTAGGTAAATACATAAATCTCAAGCTGACACCAGGCCCTATTTGGACACCCAAGCCCTAGGTGGACTTCAGGCCCCAGGTGAACACTGAACTCCAGAAGGTCTTCAGGCCCCGTGTTGACTACCTGGCCCCAGGGGGACACCAGGCATAGATGAACTTCAGGCACCAGCTCTACATCAGGTTCCAGGCAAATGTCCAGGCCCCAGATGGATATCAAACCTCAGATGAACACCAGGCCCCAGGTAGACATCACAAACCAGGTGGACACTCAGGTCCCTACTGAATATCCGTCCCCAGGTGGACATCCATCCCAAGGTGGACATCAGGCCACAGATGTACACTTAAGCCTAAGGTGACCCCAGGCCCCAGGAAAACTCCAGGCTCCATGAGGGCACTCAGACCCCAGGTGGATGCATTGGTCCTAGGTAAATACAAGGCCCCAGGTAGACATCAGTCTCCAGTGAATACCGGAGCCCAGGTGGGTACCTAGTCCCCAAGTGTGCATCAGGCAGAAGGTTGACCCAGTCCGCAGCTGAACTCTGGGCCCCAGCTGAACATCATAACCCAGATGGTCACCCAGGCTCCAGGTGAACACATGGTCTTAGGTGAACATCAGGCCCCACATGAACACCCAAGCCCCAGGTAGATATCAGGCCTTAGGTGTACACCAAGCCTCAGGTGGGCATCTGGCTCCAGATGGCCATACGTGGATAACTAAGCCTCTCCTGCATATCAGGCCCCAGGTAGACACCAGCCTCCAGGTGAACATCTAGCCCCAGGGGGACATCCAGCCCCTGGTGGACATCAGGGCTCACATGGATAAACAGTTTTCAGATGAACACCTGCCACAGGTGCCTCACCTCTACTTCCTGAAACCTCACTTCCCCTCATGGGCCTTCTGTCCGGCTTGGGGTACCCCAGCTGCCCTAGGCGCACACTGGACTCGAACCAGGGACGCCAAGGTCCCTGGGGCTCAGCACAAGGGTTCATGGGAATACACTTTCGTCCATGAGGGACCCAGTCCCTGCTTCTCGGCGGCGCAGTTTTTTTTTTTTTTCTCTGCCCCAGGTGTCTCACCTTCATCTCATGGGCCTTCTGTCCACCTTGGGGTACCCCTAGGGGCCCGAGTCACACCCTGGGCTCGAACCAGGGATGCCGGGGTCCCCGGACCGCAGCGCAAGGGCTGATGGGGAGACACTTTCTTCCATGGGGGACCCAGGCCCCGCTTCTCCGAGGAACGTTTTTTTTTTTTCCTCTGCCCCAGGTGGGTCACCTTCCCCTCATGGGCCTTCTGCCCGCTTTGGGGTACCTCTAGCGGCCCCAGGCGCACGCTGGGCTCGAATAAGGGTCGCCAGGGTCCCCAGGGCCCAGCACAAGGGTTGATGGGAAGACACTTTCACCTGTGGGGGTCCCAGGTCCCGCTTCTCCGCAGCGAGGTTTGTTTTTTTTTTCTCTGCCCCAGGTGACTCACCTTCCCCTCATGGGCCTTCTGCCCGCTGTGGGTTACCCCTAGCGGGCCAGAGGCACACCCTGGATTCGAGCCAGGGACGACAGGGTCCTCAGGGCCCAGCGCACAGGCTGATGGGAAGGCACTGTAGTCCGTCGGGGACCCAGGCTCAGCTCTTCTGTGGCGCGGTTTTTTTTTTCTTTTCTGCCACAGGTGCCTTACCTCTCCTCCCTCAAACCTCACCTTCCCCTCATAGGCTTTCTGCCCACCATGGGGAACCCCAAGAAGCCCAAAGCGCACCCTAGTCTTGAACCAGGGATGCCAGGGTCCCCTGGGCCCAGCGCAGGGGCTGATGGGAAGACACTTTCGTCCGTGGGGGACCCAGGCACCTCTTCTCCGGGGCGCAGTTGTTTTTTTCTCTGCCTCAGGTGCCTCACCTTCCCCTCATGGGCCTTCTGCCCACTTTTGGGTACCCCTAGCGGGCCCAAGGCGCACCCTGGGCTTAAACAAGGGTCGCCAGGGTCCACGGGGCCCAGCGCAGGAGCTGATGGGAAGGCACTTTCATCCGTGGGGGACCCAGGCCCCGCTACTCCGTGGTCCGTTTTTTTTTTTTTTCTTCCTCTGCCCCAAGGGCCTCACCTTTCCTACCTCAAACCTCACCTTAAACTCATGGGCTTTCTGCCTGCGTTTGGGTACCCCTAGCGACACGAGAGCACGCGGGGCTCAAACCAGGGACTCCGGTGTCCCGGAGGCCCAGCGCAGGGGCTGATGGGAAGACACTTTCGTCCGTGGGGGACCCAGGCCCCGCTTCTCGGCGGCGCAGTTTTTTTTTTCTCTGCCCTAGGTGCCTCACCTTCCCCTCAGGGGCCTTCTGCCTGAGTTGGGGTACCCTAGCAGTCCGGAGGCGCACCCTGGGCTCAAACCAGGGACACCAGTGTCCCCAGGGCCCAGCGCAGGGGCTCATCGGAAGGCACTTTCGTCCGTGGGAGACCCAGGCTTCGCTTCTGGGCGGCATGGTTTTTTATTTTTTTCTCTGTCCCAGGTGTCTCACCTTCCCCTCATGGGCCTTCTGTCCGCCTTGGGGTACCCTCAGCAGGCTGAGGCGCACCCTGGGCTCTAACAGGGACAACAGGGTCCACGGGGCCCAGCTTAGGGACTGATGGGAAGACACTTTCGTCTGTGGAGGACCCAGGCTCCGCTTCTCCGCAGGGTTTTGTTTTTTTTTTTTTCTCTTCCCCAGATGCCTCGCCTTCCCCTCAAGGGATTTCTGCCCGCCTTTGGGTACCCCTAGCGGGCCCGAGGCTCACCCTGGTTTGGAGCCAGGGATGCTAGGGTCCCCGGGGCCCATGGCAGCGCTGATGGGAAGGGACTTTTGTCCGTGGGGGACCCAGGGCCCCCTTCTCCGAGGTGAGCTTTTTTGTTTTTTTTCTGCCACAGGTGCCTCACCTCTCCTCCCTGAAACCTCACCTTCCCCTCATTGGCCCTCTGCCCGCCTAGAGGTACCGCTAGCGGCCCGAGGCGCATCCTGTGGCCGAACCAGGGATGCCAGGGTCCCTGGGGTCCAGCACGGGCGCTGATGGGAAGACACTTTCGTCCGTGGAGGACCCACGCTCCGCTTCTCAGCAGCGCGGTTTTTTTTCTCTCTGCCCGGGTGCCTCACCTAACTCTAATGGGCCTTTTGCCCGCTTTGGGGTACCCCTAGCGGGCACGACTCGCACCCTGGGCTTGAACCAGGGTCACCACTGTTCAGGAGGTCCAGGGCAAGGCCTGATGGGAAGGCACTTTCATCAGTGGGGGACCCAGGCCCTGCTTCACTGCGGCGCGGTTGTTTTTATTTTTTTCTGCCACAAGTGCCTCACCTTCCCCTAATGGGGTTTCTGTCCACCTTGGGGTACGCCCAGCAGCCCAAGGCGCACCCTGGTCTCGAACCAGGGACGCCAGGGTCCCTGGGGCCCAGCGCAGGGTCTGATGGAAAGGCACTTTCTTCCGTGGGGGACCCAGGCCTCCCTTCTCCAAGGCGAGTTTTTTTTTTTCTCTACCCCAGGTGCCTCACCTTCGTCTCATGGGCTTCTGCCCGCTTTGGGGTACCGCTAGCAGACCCAGGCGCACACTGGATTCGAACCAGGGTCGCCAGGGTCCACGGGGCCAAGCGCAGGGGCTGATGGGAAGGCACTTTCGTCCGTGGGGGACCCAGACCCCCTTCTCCATGGCGCGGTTTGTTTTTTTTTTTTTTCTGCCACAGGTGCCTCACCTCTCCTCCCTCAAACCTCACCTTCGTCTCATGGGCCATCTGCCCGCTTTGGGGTACCCGTAGTGGACCGAGGCGCACCCTGGGCTCGAACCAGGGACTCCAGGGACCCGGGGCCCAGCGCAAGCGCTGATGGGAAGATACTTTGGTCCGTGGCTGACCCAGGCCCAGCTTCTCTGAGGCGCGGTTTTTTTGTTTGTTTTTTGTTTCTGCCACAGGCGCCTCACCTCTCCTCCCTGAAACCGCAACTTCCCCTCATGGGCTTTCTGCCCGCCTTGGGGTACCCCTAGCGGCCCGAGGCGCACCCTGGGTTTGAGCCAAGGTCGCCAGGGTCCACAGGGCTCAGCGCAGGGCCTGATGCGAAGGCACTTTCGTCATGGGGGACCCATGCCCTGCTTCTCCGTGGCGCAGTTTTATTTCTTTTTTTCTTTTTTCTGCCACAGGTGCCTCACCTCTCCTCCCTCAGACCTCACCTTCCCCTCATGGGCCTTCTATCTGCCTTGGGGTACACCTAGTAGCTCGAGGTGCACTGTGGGCTCGAACCAGGGACGCCAAGGTCCCTGGGGCCCAGCTCAAGGGCTGATGGGAAGATACTTTCGTCGGTGGGGGACCAAGTCCCCGCTTCTCCGCGGCGAGATTTTTTTGTTTTTTCTCTGCCCCAGGTGCCTCACCTTCCCCTCATGTGCCTTCTGCACGCTTTGGGGTACCTCTAGCGGCCCGAGGCGCACCCTGGGCTCGAACCATGGAAGCCAGGTTGCACGGGGCCAAGCGCAGTGGCTGATGGGAAGGCGCCTTCGTACGTGGGGGACCCAGGCACTGGTTCTCCAATGCGCGTTTTTTGTTTTTTTTTTTTTTTTTGTCTGCCACAGGTGCCTCACCTATCCTCCCTCAAACCTCAGCTGAAACTTTTGGGCCTTCTTTCCTCCTTGGGGTACTCCTAGCAGTCTGAGGCGCACTGTGGGCTCCAACCAGGGGCGTCAGCGTCCTCTGGGCCCAGCGCAAGGGCTGACGGACACTTTCGTCAATGGGAGACCCAGGCCCCGCTTCTCCCCGGCACGGTTTTTTTTCTTTCTCTGCCGCAGGTGCCTCACCTTTCCCCTCATGGGGTACCCCTAGCGGCCAAGGCGCACCCTGGGTTCCAGCCAGGAACACCAGGTTCCCCAGGGCCCAGCGCAGGGGCTGATGGGAAGGCACCTTCGTCCGCGGAGGACCCAGTCCCCGCTTCTTTGCGGCGCGGTTTATTTTTGTCTCTGCCCCTTGTGCCTCACCTTCCCCTCATCCCCTTCTGCCCGTATTGGGGTACCCCTAGAGGGCCCGAGGCATACCCTGGCCTTGAACCAGGGTCGCCAGGGTCCCCGCGGCCCAGCGGAGGGGCTGATGGGAAGGCACTTTCGTCCTTGTGGTACCCAGGCCCTGCCTCTCTGCAGCGCGGTTTTTTTTTTTCTCTACCTCAGGTGCCTCACCTTCCCCTCATAGGCCTTCTGTCCGCCTTGGGATACCCCTATTGGGCACGAGGCACACCCTGGGCTCTAACTAGGATCCATGGGGCCCAGCGCAGGGGCTGATGGGAAGGCACTTTCGTCCGTTGGGTACCCGGGCCCTGCTACTCCGCTGCGTGGTTGTTTTTTTTTTTTTTTCTGCCACAGGTGCCTCACCTCTCCTCCCTTAAACCTCACCTTCCCCTCATGGGCCTTCTATCCGACGTGGGGTACCCCTAGTGGCCAGACGCACACCCTGGGTTCGAAACTGGGACACTAGGTTCCCCGGGGCCCAGCGCAAGGGCTGATGGGAAGACACTTTCTTCCTTGGGGACCCAGGCTCTACTTCTCCGCGGCATATTGTTTTGTTTTGTTTTGTATTGTTTTGTTTTGCTTTTCCCCAGGTGCCTCACCTTCCCCTCATGGGCTTCTGCCCGCCTTGGGGTACCGCTAGCAGCCCCAGGTGCACACTGGGTTCCAACCAGGGTCGCCAGGGTCCACGGGGCCAAGCGCAGGGGCTGATGGGAAGGCACTTTCGTCCCTTGGGGACCCGGGCCCCGATTCTCCGCGGCGTGGGTTTTTTTTTTTTTTTTCTGCCACAGGTGCCTCACCTCTCCTCCCTCAAACCTCACCTTCGTCTCATGGGCCATCTGCCCGCTTTGGGGTACCCCTAGTGGACCGAGGCGCACCCTGGGCTCGAACCAGGGACGCCAGGTTCCCTGGGGCCCAGCACAAGGGCTGATGGGAAGACACTTTGGTCCCTCGCTGACCCAGGCCCAGCTTCTCTGAGGCGCGGTTTTTTTGTTTGTTTTTATCTGCCACGGGTGCCTCACCTCTCCTCCCTGAAACCGCAACTTCCCCTCATGGGCTTTCTGCCCGCCTTGGGGTACCCCTAGCGGCCCGAGGCGCACCCTGGGTTTGAGCCAAGGTCGCCAGGGTCCACGGGGCTCAGCGCAGGGCCTGATGCGAAGGCACTTTCGTCCGTGGGGGACCCATGCCCTGCTTCTCCGTGGCGCAGTTTTTTTTCTTTTTTTCTTTTTTCTGCCACAGGTGCCTCACCTCTCCTCCCTCAGACCTCACCTTCCCCTCATGGGCCTGCTGTCTGTCTTCGGGTACACCTAGCAGATCGAGGTGCACTGTGGGCTCGAACCAGGGACGCCAGGGTCCCTGGGGCCCAGCGCTAGAGCTGATGGGAAGATACCTTCGTCGGTGGGGGACCAAGTCCCCGCTTCTCCGCTGCGAGGTTTTTTTGTTGTTGTTTTTTTTCTCTGCCCCAGGTGCCTCACCTTCCCCTCATGTGCCTTCTGCACGCTTTGGGGTACCTCTAGCGGCCGGCCCGAGGCGCACCCTGGGCTCGAACTATGGAAGCCAGGTTCCACGGGGCCAAGCGCAGTGGCTGATGGGAAGGCACTTTCGTCCGTGTGGGACACAGGCACCGGTTATGCGCTGCGCGTTTTTTTTTTTTTTTTTTTTTCTACCACACGTGCCTCACCTCTCCTCCCTCAAACCTCAGCTGAAACTTTTGGGCCTTCTTTCCTCCTTGGGGTACTCCTAGCAGCCTGAGGCTCACTGTGGGCTCGAACCAGGGACGTCAGCGTCTTCGGGGCCCAGCCCAAGGGCTGACGGACACTTTCGTCAATGGGGGACCCAGGCCCCGCTTCTCCGCGGCGCGGTTTTTTTTCTTTCTCTGCCGCAGGTACCTCACCTTCCCCTCATGGGCTTTCTGCTCTCCTTGAGGTACCCCTAGCGGCCGAGGCGCACCCTGGGTTCCAGCCAGGGACACCAGGTTCCCCAGGGCCCAGCGCAGGGGCTGATGGGAAGGCACCTTCGTCCGTGGAGGACCCAGGCCCCGCTTCTTTGCGGCGCGGTTTATTTTTTTCTCTGCCCCTTGTGCGTCACTTTCCCCTCATCCCCTTCTGGCCGCATTGGGGTACCTCTAGAGGGCCCGAGGCATACCCTGGGCTCGAACCAGGGAAGCCAGGGTCCCCGCGGCCCAGCGGAGGGGCTGATGGGAAGGCACTTTCGTCCTTGGGGGACTCGGGCGCCGTCTCTCTGCAGCGCGGTTTGTTTGTTTTTTTTTCTCTACCTCAGGTGCCTCACCTTCCCCTCATGGGCCTTCTGTCAGCCTTGGGATACCCCTATTGGGCACGAGGCACACCCTGGGCTCTAACAACGATCCATGGGGCCCAGTGCAGGGGCTGATGGGAAGGCACTTTCGTCCGTTGGGGACACGGGCCCCGATTCTCCGCGGCGTGGGTATTTTTTTTTTTTTCTGCCACAGGTGCCTCACCTCTCCTCCCTCAAAGCTCACCTTCCCCTCATGGGCCTGCTTTCTGACCTGGGGTACCCCTAGTGGCCAGACGCACACCCTGGGTTCGAAACTGGGACACCAAGTTCCCCGGGGCCCAGCGCAAGGGCTGATGGGAAGACACTTTCTTCCTTGGGGACCCAGGCTCTGCTTCTCCGCGGCGTTTTTGTTTTGTTTTGTTTTGTTTTCTTTTCTTTTGTTTTGCTTTTCCCCAGGTGCCTCACCTTCCCCTCATGGGCTTTCTGTCCGCCCTGAGGTACCCCTAGCGGGCTCGAGGTGCACCCTGGTTTCTAGCCAGGGACTCTAGGGTCTCCGGGGCCCAGTGCAGGGCTGATGGGTAGGGACGTTCATCGGTGGGGGACCCAGGCCCCACTTCTGGGCGACGCAGTTTTTAATGTTTTTCTCTGCCCCAGGTGTCTCACCTTTCCCTCATGGGCGTTCTCTCTGCCTTGGGGTATCCCTAGCAGGCCGAGGCGCACCCTGGGCTCGAGCCAGGGATACCAGGGTCCCCGGGGCGCAGCGCGAGCGCTGAGGGGAAGACAGTTTCCTCTGTGGGGGACCCAGGCCCCGCTTATCCGCGGCGCGGTTGTTTTTCGTTTTCTCTGCCCCGGGTGCGTCACCTTCCCCTCATGGGCCTTCTGCCCGCTTTTGGGTACCCCTAGGGGCCTCAAGCGCACCCTGGTCGCGAACCAGGAAAGCCAGCGTCCCCTAGGCCCAGCGCAGTGGCTGATGGGAAGACAGTTTCGTCCGTGGGGGACCCAGGCCCCGCTTCTCGGCGGCGCAGTTTTTTTTTCTCTATCCCAGGTGTCTCACCTTCCCCTCATGGGCCTTCTGTCTGCCTTGGGGTACCCCTAGCAGGCCGAGGCGCACCCTGGGCTCTAACCAGGGACAACAGGGTCCACGGGGCCCAGCTCAGGGACTGATGGGAAGACACTTTCGTCTGTGGGGTCCGAGGCTCCGCTTCTCCGCAGGGTTTTTTTTTTCTCTCTCTTCCCCAGATGCCTCACCTTCCCCTCATGGGCTTTCTGCCCGCCTTTGGGTACCCCTAGGGGCCCGGAGGCTCACGCTGGTTTGGAGCCAGGGATGCTACGGTCCCCGGGGCCCATCGCAGCGCTGATGGGAAGGGACTTTTGTCTGTGGGGGACCCAGGGCCCGCTTCTCCTAGGTGAGCTTTTTTTCCTTTTTCTGCCGCAGGTGCCTCACCTTCCCCTCATGGGGTTTCTGTCCGCTTTGGGGTACCCCAGCAGCCCAAGGCGCACCCTGGTCTCGAACACCTTCCCCTCATGGGCTTTTGCCCGTTTTATGGTACCGCTAGCGGCCCAGGCGCACACTGGGTTCGAACCAGGGTCTCCAGGGTCCACGGGGCCAAGCGCAGGGGCTAATGGGAAGGCACTTTCATCCGTGGGGGACCCAGGCCCCCCTTCTCCGTGGCGCGTTTTCTCTTTTTTTCTGCCACAGATGCTTCACCTCTCCTCCCTCAAACCTCACGTTCGTCTCACGGGCCATCAGCCCGCTTTGGGGTACCCCTAGTGGAACGAGGCGCACCCTGGGCTCAAACCAGGGACGCCGGGGTCCCCAGGGCCCAGCGAAAGGGCTAATGGGAAGACACATTGGTCCGTGGCTGACCTAGGCCCAGCTTCTCTGAGGCTTGGTTTTTTTTTGTTTTATTTTTTCTGCCACAGGTGCCTCACCTCTCCTCCCTCAAACCTCAACTTCCCCTCATGGGCTTTCTGACCGCCTTGGGGTACCCCTAGCGGCCCGAGGCGCACCCTGGGTTTGAGCCAAGGTCGCCAGGGTCCACGGGGCTCAGCGCAGGGCCTGATGCGAAGGCACTTTCGTCCGTGGGGGACCCATGCCCTGCTTCTCCATTCGTCTCATGGGCCATCTGCCTGCTTTGGGGTACCGCTAGTGGCCCCAGCGCACACTGGGTTTGAACCAGGGTCGCCAGGGTCCACCGGGCCAAGCGCAGGGGCTGATGGGAAGGCACTTTCGTCCGTGGTGGACCCAGGCCCCCCTTCTCCGTGGCGCGGTTTTTTTTTTTTTTTTCTGCCACAGGTGCCTCACGTCTCCTCCCTCAAACCTCACCTTCCCCTCATGGGCCCTCTGTCCGCCTTGGGGTACCCCTAGCATGCGGAGATGCACCCTGGGCTCTAATCAGGGACAACAGGGACAACAGGGTCCACGGGGCCCAACTCAGGGGCTGATGGGAAGACACTTTTCGTCTGTGGGGAACCCAGGCTCCGCTTCTCCGCATTTTATTTTTCTCTTCCCCAGATGCCTCATCTTCCCCTCATGGGCTTTCTGCCCGCCTTTGGGTACCACTAGCGGGCCCAAGGCTCACCCTGGTTTGGAGCCAGGCATGCGAGGGTCCCCGGGTCCCATCGCAGGGCTGATGGGAAGGAACTTTTGTCCGTGGGGGACCCAGGGCCCGCTTCTCCGAGGTGAGCCCTTTTTTTTTTTCTTCCGCAGGTGTCTTACCTCTCCTTCCTCAAATCTCACCTTCCCCTCAGAGCCCTCTGCCCGCCTAGAAGTACCGCTAGGGGCCCGAGGCGCACCCTGTGGCTGAACCAGGGACGCCAGGGTCCCTGGGGTCCATCACAGGCGCTGATGGTAAGAGACTTTCGTCCGTGGAGGACCCAGGCTCCGCTTCTCAGCGGCGCGGTTTTTTTCTCTGCCCGGGTGCCTCACCTTCCTCTAATGGGCCTTTTGTCCGCTTTGGGTTACCCCTAGCGGGCCCGACTCGCACCCTGGGCTCGAACCAGGGTCACTAGTGTCCACGAGGTCCAGCGCAAGCCCTGATGGGAAGGCACTTTCATCAGTGGGGGACCCAGGCCCTACTTCACTGCAGCGCGTTTTTTTTTTCTGCCACAGGTGCCTCACTTTCCCCTCATGGGGTTTCTGTCCGCCTTGGGGTACCCCCAACAGCCCGAGGCCCACCCTGGGCTCGAAGCAGGGACGCCAGGGTCCCTGGGGCCCAGCGCAGGGTCTGACGGGAAGGCACTTTCTTCCATGGGGGACCCAGGCCTCCCTTCTCCGTGGCGAGGTTTGTTTTTTTTTTTTTCCTCTGCCCCAGGTGCCTCACCTTCGTCTTATGGGCTTCTGCCCGCTTTGCGGTACCGCTAGCGGCCCCAGGCGCACACTGGGTTCGAACCAGGGTCGCCAGGGTCCAGGGGCCAAGCGCAGGGCCTGATGGGAAGGCACTTTCGTCCGTGGGGGACCGAGGCCCCCATCTCCATGGCGCGTTTTTTTTTTTTTTTTTCTGCCACAAGTGCCTCACCTCTCCTCCCGCAAACCTCACCTTCGTCTCATGGGCCATCTGCCCGCTTTGGGGTACCCCTAGTGGACCGAGGCGCACCCTGGGCTCGAACCAGGGACGCCAGGGTCCCCGGGGCCCAGCGCAAGGACTGATAGGAAGATACTTTCGTCCGTGGCTGACCCAGGCCCAGCTTCTCTGAGGCGCATTTTTTTTTTTTTCTGCCACAGGTGCCTCACCTCTCCTCCCTCAAACCTCAACTTCCCCTCATGGGCTTTCTGCCCGCCTTGGGGTACCCCTAGCGGCCTGAGGCGCACCCTGGGTTTGAGCCAAGGTCTCCAGGGTCCACGCGGCTCAGCGCAGGGCCTGATAGGAAGGCACTTTCGTCCGTGGGGGACCCATGCCCTGCTTCTCCGTGGCGCGTTTTTTTTTTTTTTTTTTTTTTTGCCACAGGTGCCTCACCTCTCCTCCCTCAGACCTCACCTTCCCCTCATGGGCCTTCTGTCTGCCTTGGGGTACACCTAGCAGTTCGAGGTGCACTGTGGGCTCGATCCAGGGACGCCAGGGTCCCTGGTGCCCAGCGCATGGGCTGATGGGAAGATACTTTCATCCGTGGGGGACCCAGTCCCCGCTTCTCTGCAGCGAGGTTGTTTTTTTTTTCTCTGCCTCAGGTGCCTCACCTTCCCCTCATGGGTTTTCTGCCCGCCTTGGGGTACCCCTAGCGGCCGAGGCGCACCCTGGGTTCCAGCCAGGGACACCAGGTTCCCTAGGGCCCAGCGCAGGGGCTGATGGGAAGGCACCTTCGTCCGTGGAGGACCCAGGCCCCACTTCTTTGCGGCGCGGTTTTTTTTTTTCTCTGCCCCTTGTGCCTCACCTTCCCCTCATCCCCTTCTGCCTGCATTGGGGTACCCCTAGAGGGCCCGAGGCATACCCTGGACTCTGGAATTGAGGGGCACGCAGGATTCTGAGCACCAGGGGCAGAGGCGGCCAGATAACCTCAGGGAGGAGTGTCCTGGTGTCCCCATCCTCCAAAGGGCCTGGGCCCACCCCGAGCAGGCAGTGAGAGGAGCTTCCCCATCCCCGGTCAGTCCACCCTGCCCCGTCCACTTTCCCATCTCCTCGGTATAAATCATGTTTATAAGTAATGAAAGAACTGGGACATTTTACAGAAAAAAAATATATATATATACGTGGGGGAAAAAAAAGATACACCATGCTTATTTAAGGCTTTTAGTACCTCCTGTCATAGTTGCATATATGCCAGATTGAGGGGCACAGAACTAGGGGAATTTGGTAAAATGCTCTTTATACAGAACTGTAATACCTTTTGTGGCATTTTAATTATGTAAAAGCTTACTGAAATACTACATAAAAAGATACTGTTTATTTTTCTGATAGATTTCATAGCACTCCGTGGTACTGAGATTTTCTAAAATTTAGAAAACAACATTAGTAATTATGTTTGTCTACTATAGTAATTATGTTTTTCTTCTTTCACTCTCAGGTTTTCCATTAATGTAAAAAGTAAAATTTCCATACATTTCCACTTATTTTAAATCAAAGTAGTGTCAACAAAATCTACATTACCTATAGAATATAAAGAGAAGTATATGAAACTTTATAAACATGTAAGTTATACTTTCCTGACAGACAACCCCATAGCTGTTATCATGTCATCTACAAACTCATTTTCAGCAATACTTGTTCAATTAGCCCAACTTCTGTGCTAGTCTGTACATTCCGAACACTTTTTCATAGAATGGCCGTAAACGTGCTCCCTATTTCTGCTTGACATGTTACATCACAGTGCTCTAAAAGCTCTGTCATGCATGCTATACTCTCAGCATCCTGGATAATAAAGTTCATCTCCAGTTCAAATTCTCCAACCAGCTGAAAGTAAACAGAAAGAAACAATAGTGTTAACATGGGAGGTTACTGATAACAGTAGAATAAAATAATAACAATAATTCAAAGCTACTACTCTAAAAAAATTTCAAGGCTTTTGGTATAAAATTATTTTTTCTAAAAAGTATAAGAGCTACAGATAAATGACAGGTTACTGGTAACAGTAGAATAAAATAATAACAAGAATTCAAAGCTACTACTCTAAAAAAATTTCAAGGCTTTTGGTATAAAGTTATTTTTTATAAAAAGTATAAGAGCTACAGATAAATGACAGGCATTTTAAGCATTGAAACTAGCAAACACTGAAGGGGTGGCCTGCCCCCTACACCTGTGGGATATCTCATCAGGTGGGACGAGAGACTGAGAAAAGAAATAAGACACAGAGACAAAGCATAGAGAAACAACAGTGGGCCCAGGAGACCAGCACTCAGCATACCAAGGACCTGCACTGGCACCGGTCTCTGAGTTCCCTCAGTTTTGATTATTATTTTCATTATCTCAGCAAGAGGAATGCAGTAGGAGAGCAGGGTGATAATAAGGAGAAGGTCAACAAAAAAATGTGTGAGCAAAACAATCTATGTCATAATTAAGTTCAAGGGGAGGTACTATGCCTGGATGTGCACGTAGGCCAGATTTATGTTTCTCTCTGCCCAAACATCTCAGTGGAGTAAAGAATAACAAGGCAGCATTGCTGCCAACATGTCTCGCCTCCCGCCATAGGGCGGATTTCTCCTATCTCAGAAATGAACAAATGTACAATCAGGTTTTATACCGAGACATTCAGTTCCCAGGGGCAGGCAGGAGACAGTGGCTGAAAGGGGCTGGGTGGAGACCAAACTACACTGGTCGTGGTCAAGAGATCTTTATTGGAGGTATCGAGTAGCACCACGCAAGGAGAAGGAAGAGAAGAGAGAGAGGGCTGGTGGTGTGCTGGGTTTTATATCTCTTGGGCCTACGTGGATTGGGCTAGGGGCGGGCCCAAGGGAAGGCGGGAGATGCTTCTTTCTGATTGGCCCTCCTTTGGCGGGTTCAGACAGTGCCCAGTCAAGGAGGGGAGAAGAACCCGGAACCGGCCCCATCTTAAGGTACGGCGCCATTTTAAGGTACCCATGTTACCTAGCAGTGGCCATCCTCTATCTCAACTGCAAGAGGTTTTCCTCTTTTACTCATCCACCTCAGCACAGACCCTACATGGGTCATAATCTCCATACATAGAAGATGAAGAAATATGAAACTGATATAACTTACAATAAATGTTGCAATAATGAAATGAATGTTAAAAATAAGTTGAACAGAAATATGCAAGGTTTTGTAATGCTTTTTTGTTTTTTAAGCACAAATGTGAATTGGGTAAAGAAAGCTGATTTAACAGCAACACATTTGACTTCAGCATTATGGCAAATGAGTCCAAAGTCATACTGTCCCTCCCATTTGGTATTTTAAGTAGAGTAATAGACAAATACACACAGAATAAAATAACATAATAATACTCTGTTACTCTCTGTTGATCGAATCCCATAGGAATTATTATATTTGGTTATAAGCATCATTCTTAAAAAAGAACACTGTCAAACTGGATATTCTTTTGGTCTAAAGAATAAGATTTAGGAATAAAATAATAATCACAAATTCGAAGTCATTAATTCCTTTGTTCATTCAATAAATAATTTATTAAGGTCTAGAAGTTACTGTTCTGGGAACTAGAATATATGAACATCCAAGATAAAGACCATGCACTAACAGTGCTAAATTCTAGGAACAAAGATTTATATGTATGTATGCATACACTACTTTATTCCAAAAAAAAAAAAACACTGAAGGTGGCTACAAGTTATATAAAGCATGAAGGAAGGCATAAAATATTAGATGAGAAAAGAGGAAGCAAAGGAAAAACAAGATTAGGGACAGACAGGGAGTAGAATTAGGATCAAGAAGTAGAATTAATTTCCTATCACTGAAAGGTATTCACAAATACTGACAGATCACCACAGAATATGATATAAATAAGATAAATAGTAATAATACCACCACCTAACCTTACATGGCATTTAGTACTGTTTTAAAGGTTTTACATCCATTCTGACACTATTATTATCTTCATTTTACAGAGAAGGAATCATAGGCACAGAGTTGTAAGTATGTTGAAGAATGTTACAAAATGGGTAAGAGACCCAGGATCCAAGCACAAGAAGTCTGTCTTCATGCAAGTTCATACAAACATTACAATCTTATTTAAGAATGTTTTTTTAGGAGGGAGGTGAGACAAGATGGCAGAACAGAAAACTCCACAGATCATCCCCCTACCCCTACCATAAGGACACTAAGTTATCAAACAACTACAGAGAAAAAAGCATCTTCATAAGAGCTAAAAATCAGGTGAGCACTCACAGTACCTGGTTTTAACCTCGTATCACTGAAAGAGACACTGAAAAGATAGAAAAACGGTTCTGAGTCTCTGACGCCACCCCTCCCTGACCCCAGCAGCATGGCTTGGTGCCAAGAGCATCTCTGGGTGCTGGTGAAGAGAGAACAGAGCAATTGTGAGGCACTGAACTCAGTGCCATTTTGTTGCAGCAAAAAGGAAAACCTGACCAAACTAAGCTGAAGTCCACCCAAAAGAAGGCATCTCAACCAGCCTTAGCCAGAGGGCAATCACTGATACCAGCAGTCCAAACCTGACTGCCCGCAAACCTCAGTACCAAAGGCCACAGTGCTCTTGTTTTCTAAGTAAACTTGAAAGGTAGTCTAGGCCATAAGGACTGCACCTCATAGGTGAGTCCTAGTGCTGAACTAGGCCCAAAGACAATGGACTAAAGTGGCATGGAACATATTGAGATACCAGCTGGGGCAGCTAAGGGAATGCTGGCATCACCTCTCCCCTAACCCCAGACTGCACAGCTTGTGGATCCAAAAGAAACCCCTTCATTCCACTTGAGAAGAGGAGAGGGAAGAGTTGGGAGGAGTTTGTCTTGCATCTTGCTTATTAGCTCTGCCACAGAAGGACAGGGCACCTTGAGGTCATGAGGCCCTTGTTCCAGGCTCTAGCTCTGGGATGACATCTCTAGATACACCCTGGGCCAGAAGGAAACCCACTGCCTTGAAGGAAAGGACCAAGTCCTGGCGGCATTCATCATCTGCTAACTGAAGAGCCCTTGGCTCCTGAATAACCAGCAGTGATACCCGGGTACTATGTTGAGGGCCTTGGTGAGCTTCTGAGACTTGGCTTCAGGTGAGACTATGCACGTTACCAGCTGTGGTGGCTATGGGGCAAAACCCCTTCCACTTGATAAAAACAGAAGGAAGAGTAAAGGGGACTTTGTCTTGCATCTTAGATACCAACACCACCACCGTGGGGTAGAGCACCAAGTGGGCTCTTGGGGTCCCCAATTCTAGGACTTGACTCTTGGACAGCATTTCTAGACCTGTCCTGGGCCAAAGGGGAGCCCACTGCCCCAACGGGTGAGTCCCAGGCCAGGCAGTATTCACCACAAGCTGATGTAAGAGCCCTTGGTCCTTAAGGGAACATCGGTGGTACTTTGGCAGTACTCCTCATTGCCAGGAGTGGAGGTGGCTACGGGGTGAGGCTCCTCAGCTTTTGGAAAGGGGAAAAAGTGGAAAGAGTGGGAAGGATTGTGTCTTGTGGTTTGAGTGCCAGCTCAGCCGCAATACAACAGAATGCCAGGTAGATTTCTAAGGTTTTTGACTCTAGTCCCTGACTCCTGTATGGCATCTCTGGACCCACTGATGGCCAGGGGGACTTTGCCACCCTGAAGAGAAGGACACAGGCCCAGCTGACTTTGCTACCTGCTAATTGCAGAGCCCCAGGGCCTTGAGTGAATATAGGCTATAGCCAAGGAGTGATTAAGGCAGGCCTTGGGCAAGACCCAGCACTGTGCTTGCTTCAGGTGTGACCCAGCACAGTCATGGTGGTGGTGGTCATAGGGGTCCTTGTATCATACATCATACCAGCCCCAGCTTTGGGTGTCTCAGAACAGAGAGAGAGAGAGAGAGACTCTGGGGGCTTGGGAGAAAGTAAGGGAAGAGAAAAAGACTCTGCCTGGTAATCTAGAGAATTATCCCAGATCTTATCCAAGGCCATCAAGGCAGTACCTCTACAAGTCTGCAAGAACCACAGTGTCACTGGAAAGCCTTCCCAAGAAGGATGGCTACAAATAAGCTCAGGCAATGAAGAGTACAATAAATACCTAACTCTTCAATGCTCAGGCCCCGAGGAACATCTACTAGCATTAACACCATCCAGAAGAACATGACCTTACCAAATGCACTAAATAAGGCAGCAAGAATCAATTCTTGAGAAAGAAAATATGTGACGTTTCACATGGAAAATTCAAAATAGCTGTGTTCAGGAAACTCAAAGAAATTCAAGATAACACAGAGAAGGGATTCAGAATTCTATCAGATAAATTTAAGAAAGATATTGAAATAATGTTTAAAAATCGAGCAGAAATTCTGGAGCTCAAAAATGCAATTGGCATACTTAAGAATGCATCAAGTCCTTCAAGAGCAAACTGCATCAAGCAGAGGAAAGAATTAATGAGCTTCTGAAGAAAGGCTATTTGAAAACACACAGAGGAGAAAAAAGAATAAAAACCAATGACACATGCTTACATGATCTAGGGAATAGCCTCAAAAGGGCAAATCTAAGAGGTATTGGCCTTGAAAAAGAGGTAGAGAACAGGGTTAGACAGTTTATTTTGAGTAAACTTTCAAATAACAGAGAACTACCCAAACCTAGAGAAAATATCCAAGTACAAGAAGGTTATAGAATACCAAGCAGATTTAACCCAAAGAAGACTACCTCAAGACATTTAATAATCAAATGCCCAAAGGTCAAGAATAAAATAAGAATCCTAAAAGCTGCAAGAGAAAAGAAACACTAACATACAAAGGAGCCCCAATACATCTGGCAGCAGACTTTTCAGTGAAAACCTTATATGCCAGGAGACAGTGGCATGACATATTTAAATTGCTGAGGGAAAAAAACTTTTACCCTGGAATAGTATATCCAGTGAAAATATCATTTGACCATGAAGAGGAAATAAAGACTTTCCCAAAGAAATAAAAGCTGAGGGATTTCATCGACACCAGACCTGTCCTACAAGAAATGCTAAAGGGGACACTTCAATCAGAAAGAAAAGGGCATTAATGAGCAATAAATGATCACCTGAAAATACAAAACTTACTGGTAATATAAGTACACAGAAAAATATTATAAACACTGTTACTGTGGTTTGCAAACTACTCTTATCCTAGGTAGAAAGACTAAATGATGAATTAAACAGCAATAATAACTACAACAACTTTTCAAGACATAGGCAGTATAATAAGATATAAACAGAAACAATGAAAAGTTAAAAAGCAAGGAAATGAAGTTAAGGCAAGTTTTTACTAGTTTTCTTTTTGCTTGTTTGTTTGCTTATGCAAATAGTGTCATGTTATCAGGTTAAAATAATGAGTGATAAGATAGCATTTGCAAGGCTCATGGTAAGGTAACCTCAAACCAAAAAACATACAATGGACACACAAAAAAAAAAAATCAAGAAACTAAATCACCAGAGAAAATCATCTTCACTAGAGGAAGACAAGAATGCAAGAAAGAAGACCACAAAACAACCAGAAAACCAAAAACAAAATGGCAAGAGTAGATCCTTACTTAATAATAACAGTGAATGTAAATACACTAAACTCTCCAATCGAAAGACACAGACTAACCATTAACTAAATGGATAAAAAACAACACCTATTGATCAGTTGCCTAAAAGAAACATACTTCACCTATAGAGACACACACAGACTGAAAATAAACAGATGGAAAAAGATATCCCATGCCAAAGAAAACCAAAAAAACAGCAGAAGTCACTATACTTAGACAAAAGAAATTTCAAGACAAAAACTAACTGTAAAAAGAGACAAAGAAGGTCACCAAATAAAGATAAGGGGGTCAATTAAGCAAGATGATATAATAATTTCAATATATATGCACCCAACACTAGAGCACCCAGATTTATAAAGGAAATATTATTACAGCTAAAGACAGCTATAGGCTCCATAATATCTGCAGACTTCAAAGCCTCACTTTCAGCATTGGACACATCTTCCAGAAAGAAAACAAGGAAACATCAGAATTAATCTGCACTACAGACCAAATTGAGCTAACATATATTTACAGAACATTTCATCCAGAAGCTGCAGAATACACATTATTTTCCTCAGCGCATGGATCAGTTGAAAAGACAGACCATATGTTAGGTCACAAAACAAATCTTGAAACATTCCAAAAAAAATGAAATAATATAAAGCATCTTCTCTGACAACAATGGAATAAAACTAGAACTACCAAGAGAAATTTCAGAAACTATAAAAATACATGGAAATCAAACAATATGCTCCTGAATGACAAGGGGGTCAATGAAAAAATTAAGAAGGAAATTGAAAAATTTCTTGAAACAAATAATAATAGAAACACAACATACCAAAATCTATGGGATACAACAAAAGTTGTACTAAGAGGGATGTTTCTAAGTGCCAATATCAAAAAAGAGGAAAAATATCAAATAGACAATCAAATGCTGCATCTTAAAGAACTGAATGATCAAGAGCACACCAAATCCAAAATTAACAGAAGAAAAGAAATAATAAAGATCAGGGCAGAAATAAATAAAATTGAAATGAAAAAACTACAAAAGATCAAAGAAATGAAAAGTTTATTTTTTGGAAAGCCTAACCAAAATTGACAAATCTGTAGCCAGACTAAGAGAGAAGATCCAAATAAAGAAAATCAGAAATAAAAAAGGAGATATTACAACTGATACTGCAAAAATTCAAAGGATCATTAGCAGCCACTGTGGGCAACTACATGCAAATTAATTGGAAAATCTAGAAGAAATTTATGAATTGCTACACACATAAAACTACTAAGATTGAACCAGGAAGAAGTGCAAAACCTGAACAGACTAATAACAAGTTACAAGACTGAAGTTGTAATAAAAGTCTCCCAGTAAAGAAACGTCCGGGAAATGATAGCTTCACTGCTGAATTCTAACCAAACATTTAAAGAACTAATAATAATCCCACTCAAACTATTCTGAAAAATAGAGGAGGAAGGAATACTTCCAAACTCATTGTATGAGGCCTGTATTACCCTGTTACCAAAACCAGTCACAGACAAAAATTTTTAAAAATATATTTATTGACTGACCAAAAAATAGAACAAATGAAGGATTCTTACCCCAATTTTGTTTGTTATAAATATTTATAATAGGTCTCTAGTTCTACAGTAAGGATATAAGCTCGGTTAGTTACGTGGCTTTAACCAGTTTACATCAAAAAATAGCTCATAAGCCACTGGCACTCTGAAAAGGGTACCGTGATGCATTTCATTGGTTTCATTATCATAAGATCTCTTGTAAAAATTGTCACTAAGGAAAAAATAACATAACTGTGGGCTACTAGAAAATCCTTCTTAGTTCTTCATAAGTACAACAAACAAGCACCTAACAGTAGAAGTAAATTGGACATGCTGCCAGAAACTACAACAATGAATGCAAATTTGAATACCAGCTTCATAGTTCTCAGCCTCAAGAGTGAGAACCTTAAAAGGTAAAAAGATTTGGGGATGACAGTTTCAGTAACATTCGGTTGGGAAAAGATTGGTAAAAATACAAAGAATAAATTTATTCTTAGTTTTTCCTAAAAATGAATTATTAGGCAAAAATATAATGGATATCATGTCTGTAACTCATAAATTACTGACATTACACAGCATAAATATTTTTAAACAACTACATTTACATTTAAGAGTTTTTGATATATTAGCTTGCTGGTCTAGAAGCAAAATAATTACCCCTTGGGGAATAATAATAAGGAACAATGAGTTCATATATCAATGTGCAAAGGAATCAGAGTATCCATATTTTAAAACTGAAAAAGATGTTACAAACCATCTACTGGAATTGCTCCCTTCATGGAGAGCCTAGCTAGGCTTTTATAGAGTCAAATGGATACTGTTTAAATGACTTTTAATATTTCAAAAAGTATCACATGTCATATTCTTGAGAACTAGAACTACATGAGCTAAGTGAAACATCATCTTTTATTCTTCACTGACTATAAAGGCAATGTTATCAATCTAGCTATCTCTCACTGGAAAACAAAGTCATATTTATTTAATAGAAATAACAGTAGAAACTGGAGAAGAAGGTAAAGTAAGAAATAATTTTAAAAATTAAATGTTGGTAATCATGGAATCCCTACACCAAGGTCAAAAACTAAGGTAACAGACAGGTAGAATATTCAAATTTCCTGACTAGTCCAGTGGTCTTGCCTACCTCCACACTACTTTGAATACAGGACACAAATAATAGACTAAACAAATGTCAGATGTTTACAATAGTGACCATGGAGCAATGAGATTACTGGCGACTTTCCATTTCTTCTTCACATATATTTTTAAATGATTTGCAATGAGCATATATACTATTATAATAAAAACATACACACACATGCACACACACACTCACACACATTTAATAGTGAGTCTTCCTAAAGCAAAACCTGATACTCGTACAAATCATGTTCAGAAATATGATTTTCCCATGTTTCCTTTTCCAATCACATAATCTTGGAGTATGTTTCCTCATTTATAAAATAAGCGTAATCGTTGGTTCTTACACTACGTTTCACTAATTATTGCTGGGACCACTCAAAAGATAGATGTAAATCTACTAACTGATTATGCAATGAGTGCCACTCATGTGGTATCTAAGAGTCTTCATTCATCATTTGTATACTGTATACTTGATACTTTGTATCAAGTATACAGTACTTGATTACAAGTACTATATAACAGTCTTCATTCATAGTCTCTTAGAAATATAAGAGAATTTTTTTTTTTTTTGAAACGGAGTCTCGGTCTGTCGCCCAGGCTGGAGTGCAGTGGCGCGATCTCTGCTCACTGCAAGCTCCGCCCCCCGGGGTTCACGCCATTCTCCTGCCTCAGCCTCCCCAGTAGCTGGAACTACAGGCGCCCTTAAAAGCCTAAAGGAGAACTAACATTTTATTCCTTACTACACGTATCTATTGAATGTATTTTGCAAGCCATGTGTAGTTTCAAGGTACAGGAAATATAGCGGTAAATGAAACAAAGTCCCTGTCCTCATATAGCTTATGTTCTAATACAGGTCACAGACAATAAACTAGTAAAATGTACATAAATAATATGACTTCAGAAATTGATACTTTTTATGGTATTTATTTTTATGAAAAAAATATAGTCTTGTAGTAATTTGTTATACAATTTTTTCCTGACTACATTAGCACTACTTGAAGGCAGGGACTATAGCTTATAAATAAACTCTGCAGCAATAAGCTATGCTCATTGATTGATACATGGTAAATACTTGATAAATGTCTCAAGGAAAGAAAGGAGGAAAGAACTTAAAGGTAAAAATTCTAAAAATTCAATACATTCAATAGTTTGATACAGATTACTTACATTACAAGGCAATGTCACATATTAAAGGAAGAAAAACAAAAGGGTTTAAAGTCAGAATAAAATCATTCCTCTAAAGGACTGTTAAATTCCCTAAAACATGATTTTGGGGGAATAATAAGGTCCTCAAAACTAGCATTCAAAGTATTAAATCATCATTGTTGTGTTAAGTAAATTATTTGGCCTCTTGGAGTCTTGATTTTCTTACCAATGAAATAGGAATGAGAGCATAGGAATGAACAGCTCTCATTATAGAAAGGGGTTGTAAGCACAAATGAGATAAATTATGATCCTTTGACAAGTACAAAGTATTACAGAGAAAGCAATAGCATTAATTCTGGCAGCAGTCTGGAATGGAGCAGTAATTCCAGTCATCTGGAAATACAGGCAGTAGTGAGTCACGGCTGTAGACTCAGAGCAGGGAACTGGTTTGGATAAAGTGTGTGACAAGTTGTGGGGGATGTTAAAAGGAGCTAGGCAGGGCCAAGCACGGTGGCTCACACCTGTAATCCCAGCACTTTGGGAGGCCGAGGCGGGCGGATGACCTGAGGTAGGAAGTTCAAGACCAGCCTGGCCAACATGGGGAAATCCCGTCTCTACTAAAAATACAAAAATAAGCCCGGCGTGGTGGTGCATGCCTGCAATCCCAGCTACTTGGGAGGCTGAGGAAGGCAAATTGCTTGAACCTGGGAGGCAGAGATCACAGTGGCCACTGCACTCCAGCCTGGACAACACAGCAAGACTCCATCTCAAAAAAAAAAAAAAATCGGAACTAGGCAGGTTCCACGCCCAGAGCTAGTGGTCAGGAATCAAATGGCAAGGAATCAAAACTAGTCACACAAGCCACAGTTGGGGCAAACCTGAAAAGACAGTTGCAGTGACCATGGATCCTCAAGAATGGAATAGGAAGGCAATATAAAGTTTGATAAACAGTCAGGAATCTGGAAATGTGATAAACAAAATGAAGGATAATGTAAACGAGAGGCCAAATTTGAGATCTTCAAAAATGCAGCAAGGCAGTTTTGTGCATCAGCTCCAGTGTGTGTATAAGGATCCTTTGAAGGAAAGCATTGACTCTTGAGGAGCAGGTGCTCAGGATTACATGATTGAGGTAAGGGAATGTAGGTGGAGCCAAACCAACAGTTTCTCCTCAAGAAAATTCTGGCAATAAATAGCCAGTTTTTAGAAGAATCTTTCCAGTCATCCATTTTCTAATTGGACAGCAAGATAAAGCTTCATCAAATCTCTAGATAAATTTCCCTTGGGATTTACACTATGTTTTCATGGTACCACAAAATATTTTGAAAGTAAAAAAACTCAATTGTTGATGTATGCACTCATTATTAGATCCTCAGTATGTATGGTTTCAGCTAGGAATGAAAGCATTGCCTCCTCTCTTGTTGACCTGAGTTTACTAAATAATTGGCTAAAGTTAATTAATGAATCAATTGTACTATAGCTACATGCCTGTGAATGCTAGGCAAAACCCTCCTGTGGATGAGAGAGAATTACTGTCTTTAGGTAACTGTTTGTTTGCTTTCTATCTCTACATTCAAAACTGACCAAGGAATGCCACTAGCTAGACATGTGTAGTGATTACCAGCGAACCTCAGGCCAGGCTCACTCAGGACTGGCTATCCCCAGGATGGAGGGTGGCCTGCCAGTAAGGAACCTGGCCTTAGCAGCAAGTTGTTTTTTTTTCTGCAAGTGTCGTATATTTCTTCTCCAACCAATTTTGTTCCCCTTGGTTCCTGGGAACCATTATACTGTTAGGTTAATGGATCATTGGTTTATCCACCCGTACGTTTCCTGAATTTTGGCCATTCAACCATGCATTCCTGGTGATTGGGTTTACAAGTACTAGTTTCCTAGGTCCAACATCACATTCAGATATCTCTTAACTATAAATTCGTGTAGTAACCGTGATATATCAGCATAGAGATGGCTCCATCCATTAAAAATATATTGGTATTGGTGGCTTCAGAAAACTGTATATTTGTTACTGGCATATAAAACAAATAAATGGCCAGATACAAAACTGTGCAGAACCCAGATTAGCATCTAATAAAGAATAAAGAATATGTATTAATGTAGATATATTTATTTACATATTAATGGTTTTTTGAAATTGGCGAAATTTTTCAAAACAATTACATATTAAAAATTGAGATATATGGAAATTCTAACTAATAGATTTATAGTCATTCCTAGGGTAGGCATTAACACTTCTTGGTAACTTCTGTAAGTTAATTATAGTTTAATTCCTAATTAATTCTGTAAGTTAATTTATAGTTTAACTTCCCAGAGGCTTTGGTATCTTTTTTTACCCTCACTTTAGAATACACACAATAGTATACAATATATCACATTTGGTCAACAGTTCAAATTTTTTTATTCTTTAAAGCATGTACAAAAAATATACTAGTTAGAATTCCTGTGAAAAATTCGAATACAGAGGAATTATATGGTTATGTTTGGAAAGATAATATTTCTTTAAAAATGTGTTGTTTTTTATGTTTTATGTTTGCAATAAGCATTATTTAAGTTTGAAGAATTTCATGATTTTTATGTATTACTTTCTTGTATTGAGAAATAGTGGTCCATTGTTGGGCTGTATTTAAAATTAATGTGTATGAAACAAGAAATATTTAATGAGTTATTAATTTTCCACAAGTAATATGTTTATTTGACCTAAATCAGTATCTTTTATCATATCAGCCTCACATATAACAAGAATAATAGCAAGGACAACAACAACAAATTTGAATGTTTCCTTTGTGCCTATGCTCCTATCATGTTATACTCATTCATATACACCTAACAATTAATTTGAAGTTAGACACACAGGATTTACTCATCAGTATTAGAGCATTCGCTGTTATCCAGGAAGAAAACTATCCCTGGTGCTGAAACTGCTCTGTGTAGTCCTTGTGGTTGAAGAATTAAAACAGTTTCTTTTAGACATATCCTTTCATTGAAATTATGAATTGGATAAGTGTTCATACCTTAAAGGAAGTATTAACTTTCACATATGTTAACATCTTAATTAACGTAAGATTAATATTCTACTTATGACTATGTTTTAATATTGAAAAATGAGTTTATGATGAGTTTCATTCGTTTCTAGAGAAAACAATGGTTTAAAAAATTTCAGTACATAAGACATTGAAGAGTCTATGAATGTTCCAGAAATCTGAAAACATATACCACTAATCAAAAGTTTCTCCATTCATGTTGACTAGCATTTGCCTTAGGTCTCAGAATTAATGGATTTGTGTTAAAAATAAACACCTGAAATCTAATTCCCTAACTGCATTATAACACACTTGATTACAAGTACTTAGCTTTTATTTAATGCTTATAATGACTTTAAATGGTAGGGAAATGGGCTTCCCCCAAGACGACAGCTTTGTTGATCCTGAGTTGGGGTCCTAAGCCAGAAGTTAACTATGCTTTCATATATTCTTGCAAGTAGAAGTACAGTGTTGGTGTAAATTCTCCTTAGATGGATAGCTAAGCCCAGAGGAAATAATGGTAATTGGCACCATATGACCGTATGCAATTCATGTGCATATTTATATCAAGAAAAGAACATTATAGGTCTGGTGAGACCCTATTTTGTTCTGACAATGTCATCTGTATGTGTCTCTTTCAGGAATTTGGAAGTCAAGGGATTCTGTGCTGGATTGTAAAGCATGTGCTTCTGCTAGATGTAGCTACTCAATTTTGTATTCTTGACTAATAAAGTCATAAACATAATTCAACCTCTGTGTGTGTGCTCTCCTTCCATTAATTTATACTTTACCAAAAAGTATTGAATGTGTGTGTTATGTAACAGTTTCCTATAAATGATACTAAATGATTTATTAGCTTTATTCAATAAAGTTTTAAGTGTTTTCTTCCATGACTACATTACTTGTTAACAAGAAATTTCTTTAACTGAAAACTTCAAGCAAGATTATCTGGGTAACTCTTTCAAAAACAGTTGTACCTATATTTTGGGATTGAATATATTAATTTCTTTTACTGTTTTAACAGGACATAATTTTACAAGACAAGCCACTTTTTCAAAGCCTGCTTCTCTTCCCATTTTCCCTATCTCTGTGATTGACACCTCCAACCCCTGTAGCCTGCCTCTGCTTCTCTTAACCAAGTCCTGCTGATACTACTTCCTAAGTATTTTTCAGCCCTGTCCTTCCTCTCCATCATGATGGACTCGTTTCCAGTTGAAATCCTTATGGTACCATCCCTGCATTATTGCAGTAATCAGAGAGCTGGTCTCCTTAACTCAGGATTCACTTCTTCTCATCTGTTGTTCACAGTGACAACAGAAAGATATTTTAAAATGATGAACTAGAATTAATTATATAAAACACACATACACACATAAATAATACTTAAATCTTTCAATGATGTTCCAATTACATAAAATATAATATAGGAGGCACTTTATGTTCTGGCCTCAATCTTTCAATTCAAACTTATCTCCTGCCACTATCTCCTTTGAACATTGTATTCCAGCTACTTTAGAATAATAATATATAATATTCATAGAGCCCTTCCTGGGTTCCTATCACTGTACAAAATACTTCACATATAACATTTAATCTTTGACAACTTTATTAGGCAAGTACTATTATTATCATCTATCTATATCTATATATATATAATCTATATTTTATAGATAAGAAAAAAGAGGGTAAAAACTTACCAAAATTACAAAGCTTAGAAGTGTAGCAGTTGGGATTTCAATCTAGGCCTCCTGCCTCTACAGTCCACAGTGGCTTTCTTGTGCCAAAAGGCTTGCAGTTCCCTAGACTTCACATTTCTCGAAATCTGTGTCTTTCACATGCTCTTCCAATTGTCTGGAAACTCTTTCCCAACCTCGGTCTGCCTGTGGTACTCATGTTCACCCCACAAGAACTGACTCCATCTGTCCCCTCTCCATGAAAATTTCTCTGAATCTCAGCACTTTGGGAGGCCGAGGTGGGTGGATCGCCTGAGCTCAGGAGTTTGAGACTGCCCTGGGCAACATGGTGAAACCCCGTCTTTACTAAAATACAAAAAACTCACCAGGTATGGTGGCACACGGCTATAATTCCAGCCGCTCCGGAGGCTGAGGCAGGAGAATTACTTGAGCCTGGGAGGCAGAGGTGGCAGTGAGCCAAGATTGCACCACTGCACTCCACCTTGGGCTACAGAGTGAGACTCCATCAAAAAAAAAAGAAAAAAAAGTAAGTTTCCCTGGTAAGGGCTCATGCCTTGGCACTGAGGGCATCTTGCAAAACTCAAGGATGCCACTTGGCATAGCAGATAGAAAATAATTGTGATATGAGGCAAGCCTGAATTGGATTTATGGCTCTATTGCATATTGGTTTTGTGATTTTGGGAAAGTCATTTAATCTCTCTGAATTTTAGTTTCTTTGGGGATTAATAGTACCTTTTCCAGGGAGCTGTTATTAGGATGAGACAACGACCAGAACACAGCAAGAATTCATTAGTGCTCTCACCACCCTTCCTCCGTTGCAGCTCTCAGTATCCAAATGGCAATCATGCATCTTCTCATCAGCCTGTGAATTGCTTCCCCTTTCATCTTTGGCTCTGCAGTATTCAGTGTCACTAGTGAAATGTGTGAAATGAATGAATCGACAACTGATCCTTAATACCTAATGAGACAAGTGAATGAATCCTTTTGTTCATTTTATGGCCAGAAAGATAGTGTAATTAAGTAATAACAACTGGCAAAAAAGAGAAACTCCACCTATACTTTGTCCTTTTCTCAAGTAGCATCTAAAACTTTTTCCTTCTGATTAAAAAATTATCACTGAAGGATCTCTTTGTGTCTCAAATTTTATATAAGCAGATGATCACAGCTCAGCATAATATTAGAAGATTATATGATTTTAAAAATTGGTTCATAGTTTTATAGTCTTGGAATATCTATCTATCTATCTATCTATCTATCTATCTATCTATCTAGGTATCTATCTGCCTACCTACCTACCTACCAATCTGTCATCTTCAAATATATTTAGGCCGCTTTCCTGAGGCTAATTTTTTATTCCATTCTATCATTTTTTTCAAGATCCCGGTATTCCCTGGTGTATTGGGTCCAGGTATTTATGATTAGGAGAAGAAATGATTCAGTGGCAGCTCCCCAGGATTTTGAATTATGAGATATGAAACTAGAAATGGCAACTTAGGTGGATTGTTTGAGAACACTGTGTATTACTGCTTCTGTATCAACTTCTCTTCTCCCTTGTTCATACTTTTTTAATACGCATTTCACGCACTATGTACTGGTGAACATTTGAACCCAAATCATATAACGATAGAAGATGCCATAGTTGGAAAGGCATAAAAGGTCATTCTAAATGTGTGAACAAGTTAGAGAACTACAAAATTAGAGATCATCATTGCTATATTGCAGACAGACTTCATTGCTTTTCACAGAAATTAAGCCATAGATAAGAATGACAGGTTGAAATAGGTCATGATTTCTAAAAATAATGTCATGTAAATTACCTATGTAAATACATTAAAATATGAATTATTTGAAAAAATGAATAGTAGGTCCTCAGAATAGCCCTACACATAAGTATATAATAAAAGCATGAGTTCAAGAGCAGAATGTTAATGAAGCTCCCTGTCTTGGTTTCTTTAATAAGACTCTTCTATTCTGCTTTCCAGAACTATTATGTTCCCAATATAAACTTTGTACCAAGTTAAAAGTAAGGCCCCTTTTGCCCCTTTTTTCTGTCTTCCTGGCTCTCTAGTCCTAGGAAGTTAAAAAGAGTCAGAAAATCCCGTCTTTTCTTCTATGAAGTTTGGGAGAAATGTCAAATAGGCTATAAAGTGTAGCACTTGATAATCCAAGCATCCTTCTACTGATAGTAGAGTCTCATTATCCTTCCTCAGATATATGCAATGATGAAAATAGATAATGAGAAAGCATGCACCCAAGTAACTCTTCGAGTGTATAAGGGCTGATTAAGTTGAAAGAAGGTTGCCAGGCGAGGTGCCTCACGCCTGTAATCCCAGCACTTTGGGAGACTGAGGCAGGCAGATCACTTGAGGTCAGGATTTTGAGACCAGCCTCGCCAACATGGCAAAACCCCGTCTCTACTAAAAATACAAAAAGTATTCGGGCATGGTAGCGTGTGCCTGTAATCCCAGGTACTCGAGAGATTGAGGCAGGAGAATCACTTGAACCCAGGAGGCAGAGGTTGCAGTGAGCTGAGATGATGCTACTGCACACCAGCCTGGGCAGAAGAGTGAGACTCCATTAAAAAAAATTGCAAAGTATCTACTAATCTAAAAAATACTCACAGCCTCAGTTCTCAAAGAGTTTATGTTGTAGGATCATGTCAGTTCCATATATAATTTGTTTATCACAACTGCACACTGTTACGTAAAGGAAATGCACAACTTGAGATATTTATTTTGGCTAGAAAACTGAGAAACATTAATGGAGGCAATTTGTGAACTGTCTTTTCAAGGAGGTCTTTAAATGGAATGTATTCATGATAATATTAATGCAGGGCTACCTAGAGACAGAGGGAAAAATTAAACAAGTCTTTTTTTTAACTTAACTTTTGGACTCAGCTATTAAGAAAGCATTTAAAAGTAAAGTCAAATTCAAATCTTTCTATCCTGTGAGCTCTGCCTCTCATCTCTGTCAGGCTGAAACTCCATCAAAGACTGGCGGTCACATGAATGGAGTGGAAAATATTCTCTAGTTTATTTGTTTGTCTATTTTTTCTTTAATGTTCCAACTCACATAATAAGCTTAATATGAAAATTAAAAACAATCACATGTAATTCTCAATATCAGAGTAGATGAGAGTGGCTGCCTTCTCACCAATACCCAGAATGCATTGCAGCTTTCCCAGCTGCCCTTGCACCTTCTCGATAGCCATGTGACCAGCTTTGGTGACTGCTGTGTGTCAATGAAGGGAGTATTTTCCCCTTTCCCTAGTTAACATGCAGATGTGGTGATGAGCTCTTTTTGGCCACAAAAGCCATGCCATAGTGATTGGATAAAAGAAAAACAGAAGATACCCAAGCACTGACCTCCCTGTAAAGCTATGCTGCCTTAATAACTTGTTCTATTATGTGACTGGGAAATAGTCTCTTTTCTTCTCTAAGCCACTCTTATTTTGAACTTCTATCACAGCCACCAAACCTGTATCTTAACTAACATAAAACTTTGTATCTGGAAGAGGAGCTGAACAGAAGAGAATCTGAAATGCGTGGCATTTACTCAGAATTCCCCAGCATGGGCCAGGCGCGGTGGCTCACGCTTGTAATCCCAGCACTTTGAGAGGCCGAGGCGGGCGGATCACGAGGTCAGGAGATCGAGACCACGGTGAAACCCCGTCTCTACTAAAAATACAAAACATTAGCCGGGCATGGTGGTGGGTGCCTGTAGTCCCAGCTACTCAGAGAGGCTGAGGCAGGAGAATGGCGTGAACCCAGGAGGCGGAGCTTGCAGTGAGCCGAGATCGCGCCACTGCACTCCAGCCTGGGTGACAGAGCTAGACTCTGTCTCAAAAAAAAAAGAAAAAAAAAAAAGAATTCCCCAGCATGTGACAGTGATAAAGCTGGTGAGTTTTGCTAGGCCATGGACAAATGTTTGTTAAAACCACCATCTATGATGTCATGGAAGGTAGAACACATGGCATCTGAACCTCTAACTCCAAAGAACATGGAGAAAAACATTTCAAGTGTTTGGTATAAGATGCTTGCTTCTTGCTACTTTTAGTAAAGGCTCCAAGAGAGGAACTCAAGCTGGAGCTAACCAACATAAAACAGAGCAGGAAAGGACTATAACTACACTAAGAAGACTCTCTGCCTGTGGCTTGAGATTGAAGTTGGCTAAAGTCTGGGAGGAGCTTCACAGTAAGCCTGCCAACTACTTCCCTACACTGACGCAGCTGGAAGAAGTGGATCTGAAGAGCCTGCCCTAGCAGGAGATAAAATTTTGGCCCCAAGCCAAGGCAGCCAAACAATGAATATCTCTAATCTGAAAATCTGAAATCTGAAATGCTTCAAAATCTGAAAGTGTTTAAGCACTTACATGATGCTCAAAGGAAATGTTCATTGGAGCATTTCAGATTTCAGATTTTCAAATTAAGGATACTCAACTGGTAAGTACAATACAAATATTCCAAAATCTGAAAAATATCCAAAAGCCAAAATACTTCTGGTCCCACGCATTTTCAATAAGGGATACTCAACAAGTACTTTAAAAGATCAAAATAAGGGTAAGAGAATATGGATATTTAAGCTTATGGTTCTTTACATGGAACAGTTGAGGCCATTAAAAAATGTCTAGGACGTAGGCAGTGGAAGGCTGAATTCAAGAAAAAGTCTCAGAGCTGAGGAAACAAAGAACCTATGAGGTTAAGGTGTTAGATGAGCCAACCACACGAGTGTGAAAGGGAGGCCAAATGAGAAAATGATGTTGCTTCGGTGGAGAGGAAGTACTGGAATAAATGTGGCAGTTGTTAGGAGACATTATAGTCAGAAGACATTATAGTTAGATGGATAGACAGTAAAGAAGGGGCTTTTGTATTAAAATAGAGGAATAGTGGTTGGGAATAGGAAATATGGAGCTAAAATTATGCCAACCCACTTCTATTAAATGAATTCTATGACACCTTAGCCTTTGGGAAAATGACTAGCCTTCAGTGGAGCACATGTCAAGGGAAGCAATGTCCCCATAGAGATAGCTGAATTTTAATTAAAGCAAAGAAATGGAGACGATGTCCTCTAATGAGGTTTCCAGAAGTCACATTGAAAATATTTGGGAGGGAGGGAATATTGATTCAGAGGTAAAACACAGAGCAGTATGGAGATAAGACACTGGAGAGCACAAATGAGTCGAGTTTTCAAAAAAATACAACAAAATTTTTTGAAGTCAGTTGCCTATTATCTTCCCTCATAGTTCTTAGGGAGATACAACTAAAGGCCTCCAAAGAATTTGTGTCTGTCCATAGGGTACAGAATAAATTTATTTCAAAGATCTCCTCCTCCCACAGTTGATTATTTGACTCAGGGCAAAAGACTGAATGTAAATAGTAGCAAAACTGTCTCTGATATTATTGTAAGGAATAAAATAATTTTGCTTTGTAAATAAAATAGAATATTTTCTAGAGAGAACTGACCCAAACTCAATTTTAGAACTCGTCCTGAAATTCAGAAATGTCTTTCCCATATTGCCTAACTGTGCCTTTTTCACTGGAAATAAAAGTGCAGCCTTCATGGAGCATGCCTCCCCAGAGATCAGTGAAATCAATGAGAAATGCAATGCCCATTTGTCAGTAAAGACATGTGAAGTTTGATGGGTTTCTTGGGACTGGACAACTAGCTAAAGATTCTAAAGAAAAATTAAGTGGGGCACAGAAACCAAAAATCTCAAGAGATCTTTGAAGAAGGAAACATGAAAAATAGGACAAATTTAGAGAACTGTTGCTGGCATAGATGTTAACTTCCAGAAGAAGATGGAAATAGACTACCATACAAAACAAAAAAGACAGAAGAGAATATTAGCACTCTGTTGCAAAGGAGAATAGGTATGCTCAACTGGTAAGTATAATGCAAATATTCCAATATCTGAAAAAATACCAAATCCAAAATACTTCTGGTTCCATGCATTTTGGATAAGGGATACTCAACAGGTAAAATGAAAGAGTTATATTCTTTTTGTGGTAGTAATTCCACTTTCAGGGCCAAATACATTTTGATTATTTTATCACCTTTCAGTGAGTTGTTTTTGTTCTTTAACCAAGGATGTATGTTTGAGGTAAGAAGTAAAGCATAAAGTATATGATTTTTTGTGTGTGTTTTTATCTTGCTATACCCGTAGGGAATGTTTAATTCTGCCTTGGAAGTGGCCAAATTTAAAGGTGCTGTGATTCAAACTGTCAGTGAGATAAGGCAGCAGATCAAGAAAGCGCTCCAGGCTCCAGAAGGAGCCTTCCAGGCCAGCTTTGAGTATAAGCTGCTGATGAGCAGTGAATGTCTTGAGTAGTGTTCAGGGCAGGGTGTCACCATTCATGCTTGACTTCTAGCCAGTGTGACGAGAGGCTGGAGTCAGGTCTCTAGAGATTGAGCAGCTAAAGCCTTAGATCTCCCAGTCTTATGTGGTGTGCCCATTCGCCTTGTGTCTGCAGCCCCCTGGCCACACCCAGTAACAGTTCTGGGATCTATGAGACTAGCTTCCTTAATGAGCTTTCCCTTCAAATACTTTGCAACCAGGTAGAGAAGTTTGGAGTGAATGTTTTGTTCTTTGTTTCTTCGCAATATGGATATAAATCTACTTTTGAAAATGTTAAAGTAAATTACCTCTCTTTTCAGATCCTGTCTTCATGTGAACTTGGTATCCTGTTTCCATCCCAGCCTTCTATAAGCCAGTAACATCTTTGTTGAAACCAGTGGGTGAGAAAGACACCTGGTCAGGAATGCAGACCACAGGACAACTCAGGCTCACCCACGGCATCAGACTAAAGGTGAACAAGGAGTCTGTATAAAGTACTGGTGGTGTGTGTGTTAGTGGAGATGCAGCCTGTGCTCTGCAGACAGGGAGTCACACAGACACTTTTCTATAATTTCTTAAGTGCTTTGAATGTTCAAGTATAAAGTCTAACATTAAATTTGATTGAACAAGTGTATATTCATGGAATATTTTGGAATGGAATACCAAAAAATGGTAATAGTGGTTCTTTCTGGATTGAAGACAAACTTTTCTTCTTTAAATTTTATTTTATATATTTGAGGTTGACCACATGACCTTAAGGATACATACAGACAGTAAACTGGTTACTATAGTGAAGCAAATTAACATATCTACCATCTCACATAGTTACATTTTTTGTGTGTGACAGGAACAGCTAAAATCTACTTATTTAACAAAATCCCAAAGACAATACATTTTTATTAACTATAGCCCTCATGATGTACATCAGATCTCTAACTTGATCATCCTCTATGTCTGCTACTTTGTATTTTTTTAATGTACGTCTCCCCATTTGCTATTGGTCATTTCCTATTTGGCTCATTTTTCAACTGGGTTGTTTTTCTGTTATTAAAAGAGTTCTTTACTGATTTTTGGACATTAACACTTTATCAGATATGTGATCTGCAAATATTTCTTCCAGTTTGTAGGTTCTCTTTTCATTTTGTTCGTTGTTTCCTTTGCTGTGCAGAAGCTTTTTAGTTTGATGCAGTCCTCCTTGTTTATGTTTCCATTTGTAGTCTGGCTTGTAGTGCGATATCCAAAAAATAATTGCTAAGGCCAATGTCAAGAGGCTTTCCCTGTATGTTCTCTTCTAGGAGTTTTACGGTTTCAGGTTTTATTTGGGTCTTGGGTCTTGTATCTGTTTTGAGATGATTTTTGTGTATGGTGTATGATCAGGGTCCATTTTTATTCTTTTGCATGTGAAAATCCAGTTTTCCCAGCACTATTATTGAAGAGACTATTTTTCTTTCCATTGTGTTGTCTTGTTTGCCCTTGTCAAAAATTAGTTGACAGTATATGTTTGGAATTTTTTCAAAGGTCTCTGTTCCGTTCCATTGGTTTATATTTTTTGTTTTTAAGCCAGTATCATACTGTTTTGATTACTATAGAGCTTTGTAGTACAATTTTAAATCAAGAGGTGTGATGCCTCCAACTTTTTCTTTCAACAGTAATCTGTTGGCTGTTTGGGGTTTTTTGTGGTTCCATATGAGTTTCAGGATTTTGGTTTTGTTTTTGTTTTTTTGAGATGAAGTCTCACTCTGTTGCCCAAGTTGGAGTGCAGTGGCACAATCTTGGCTCACTGCAACCTCCACTTCCCAGATTCAAGCAATTCTCCTGCCTCAGCCCCCGAGTAGCTGGGACTACAGGCACATGCCACTATATCTGGCTAATTTTTGTAGTTTTAGTAGAGACAGGGTTTCACTATGTTGGCCAGGCTGGTCTCCAACTCCTGACCTCGTGATCCACCTGCCTTGGCCTCCCAAGGTGCTGGGATTACAGGCATGAACCACAACGTCTGGCCAGCATTGTTTTTCTCTGTTCTGTGAAGAATGCTGTCAGAACTTTGATGAGGATTGTGCTAAATCTGTATATTTGCTTTGGGGAGTGTGAACATTTTAACAATATTAATTCTTCTGATCCATAAACATAGGATATCTTTTCATTTGTTCATGTCTAAATTAATTTCATCAATGTTTTATGGTTTTCAAGTGTACACATCTTCCATCTTCTTGTTTAAATTCATTCCTAAGTATATGTTTTTCTTTGATGCTATTGTAAATGAGGTTGTTTTCTTGATTTCTTTGTCAGCTAGGTTATTTGTATATAGAAATGCAACTGATTTTTATATGTTGAGTTTATACTTTGCAGCTTAACTGAGTTGATTTAGTAGTTCTCAGAGTTTTTTGTGGAATGTTTGGAGTTTTTTACATAAAAGTTCTTGTCATCTGCAAATAGACATAATTTTACTTCTTTAATTTAGTTGCTTTTTTTTCTCATCAAATTGCTCTTGCAAGTACTATGCTGAATAAAAGTGATGAGACTAGGCATCCCTATCTTGTACTCAATCTTAGTAGAAAAGCTTTTATTTGTTCCCCACTGACTATGATGTAGGCCATGGGTTTCTCATAAATGGTCTTTACTATGTTGAGGAACTTTCCTTTTATACATAAACTATTAAGAGGTTTTATCAAGAAAGGTTGCTAAACTTTGTTAAATGCTTTTTCTGCATCAATTCAGGTGACCATATGGTTTTATCTTTCATTTTGTTAAGGTGATACATCACATTGATGATTTACATATGTTAAACCAGCCTTGCATGCCAGAGATAATTCCCACTTAATCATGATGTATAATCTTTTTGCTGTGTTGTTGAATTCTACTTCCTAATTTTTTTCCTGATCAGCCATGTGTGTGTGTGTGTATATATATATATATATAGATATATATATATATAGATATCTATATATATATTTTTTATTACACTTTAAGTTCTAGGGTACATGTGCACAACGTGCAGGCTTGTTACATATGTATCCATGTGCCACGTTGGTGTGCTGCACCCATTAACTCATCATTTACATTAGGTATATCTCCTAATGCTATCCTTCCCCCCTCCCCCCACCCCACAACAGACCCAATGTGTGATGTTCTCCTTCCTGTGTCCAAGTGTTCTCTTTGTTCAATTCCCACCTATGAGTGAGAACATGTCGTGTTTGGTTTTTTGTCCTCGCGATAGTTTGCTGAGAATGATGGTTTCCAGCTTCATCCATGTCCCTATAAAGGACATGAACTCATCAATTTTATGGCTGCATAGTATTCCATGGTGTATATGTGCCACATTTTCTTAATCCAGTCTATCATTGTTGGACATTTGGGTTGGTTCCAAGTCTTGGCCATTGTGAATAGTGCCGCAATAAACATACATGTGCATGTGTCTTTTTAGCAGCATGATTTATAATCCTTTGGGTATATACCCAGTAAGGGGATGGCTGGGTCAAATGGTATTTCTAGTTCTAGATCCCTGAGGAATCGCCACACTGACTTCCACAATGGTTGAACTAGTTTACAGTCCCACCAACAGTGTAAAAGTGTTCCTATTTCTCCACATCCTCTCCAGCACCTGTTGTTTCCTGACTTTTTAATGATGGCCATTCTCACTGGTGTGAGATGGTATCTCATTGTGGTTTTGATTTGCATTTCTCTGACGGCCAGTGATGATGAGCATTTTTTCATGTGTCTTTTGGCTGCATAAATGTCTTCTTTTGAGAAGTTTCTGTTCATATCCTTCGCCCACTTGTTGATGGGGTTGTTTGTTTTTTTCTGGTAAATTTGAGTTCATTATAGATTCTGGATATTAGCCCTTTGTCAGATGAGTAGATTGCAAAAATTTCCTCCCATCCTGTAGGTTGCCTGTTCACTCTGATGGTGGTTTCTTTTGCTGTGCAGAAGCTCTTTAATTAGATCCCATTTGCCAATTTTGACTTCTGTTGCCATTGCTTTTGGTGTTTTTAGACATGAAGTCCTTGCTTGCCCGTGCCTATGTCCTGAATGGTATTGCCTAGGTTGTCTTCTAGGGTTTTTATGGTTTGGGGTCTAACATTTAAGTCTTTAATCCAACTTGAATTAATTTTTGTATAAGGTGTAAGGAAGGGATCCAGTTTCAGCTTTCTACATATGGCTAGCTGGGCAATGTCAACTTTGTAAATTAACTGAGACCTGTCTCAGATTTTGGGGGTTCACAAACTATACTCCAAGGATATAGTAACCAAAACATCATAGATCTGGTACAAAAACCACGACACAAAAGCCAATGGAACAGATTAGAGAAGGTTGTAGGCTGCACTCCTACAACCATCTGATCTTTGACAAAGTCTATAATTAGAAGCAATGGGAACGGACTCCCTATTCAATGAATGGTACTAGGATAACTGGTTAACCATATTCAGAAGATTTAAAATGGACAACTTCCTTCCAACATATTAAAAAAATCAACTTAAGATGGATTAAAGACCTATATGTAAAACCTAAAACTATAAAAACCCTAGAAAAAGCCCAGAACATAATATTCTGGACATAGGCAATAACACAACCTACTCATCTGACAAAGGGCTAATATCCAGAATCTACAATGAACTCAAACAAATTATAAGAAAAAAACAAACAACCCCATCAAAAAGTGGGCGAAGGACATGAACAGACGCTTCTCAAAAGAAGACATTTATGCAGCCAAAAAACACATGCAAAAATGCTCATCATCACTGGCCATCAGAGAAATGCAAATCAAAACCACAATGAGATAGCAGCTCACACCAGTTAGAATGGCCATCATTAAAAAGTCAGGAAACAACAGGTGCTGGAGAGGATGTGGAGAAATAGGAACACTTTTACACTGTTGGTGGGACTGTAAACTAGTTCAACCATTGTGGAAGTCAGTGTGGTGACTCCTCAGGGATCTAGAACTAGAAATACCATTTGACCCAGCCATCCCATTACTGGGTATATACCCAAAGGACTATAAATCATGCTGCTATAAAGACACATGCACACGTATGTTTACTGCAGCACTATTCACAATAGCAAAGACTCAGAATCAACCCAAATGTCCAACAACAATAGACTGGATTAAGAAAATGTGGCACATATACACCATGGAATACTATGCAGCCATAAAAAATGATGAGTTCATGTCCTTTGTAGGGACATGGATGAAACTGGAAAACATCATTCTCAGTAAACTATTGCAAGGATAAAAAACCAAACACTGCATGTTCTCACTCATAGGTGGGAATTGAACAAAGAGAACACATGGACACAGGAAGGGGAACATCACACTCCGGGGACTGTTGTGGGTTGGGGGGAGGGGGGAGGGACAGCATTAGGAGATATACCTAATGCTAGATGACGAGTTAATGGGTGCAGCAAACCAACACGGCACATGGATACATATATATGTAACAAACCTGCACATTGTGCACATGTACCCTAAAACCTAAAATATAATAATAAAATTTAAAAAAACAAGGATTTTATTATCAAGTTTCCAATACCTATTGCAACAAAAACATAAATAGACAAGTGGGACCTAAGTATACTAAGGAGATTATGTTCAACAAAAGAAACTATCAGCAGAGTAAACAGACAACCAACAAAATGGGAGAAAATATTTGCAAACTATGGATCTGACAAAGGTCTCATATCCAGAACCTGTAAGGAACTAAAAAAAATTTTTAAGCAAAAACTAAACAACCTCATTGAAAAATGGGCAAAGGACAAGAACAGACACTCCTCAAAAAAGACATACATGCTGTCAACAAGAATATGAAAAAATGCCCCATTTTAAAAATCACTAATCATTAGAGAAACGCAAATGAAAACCACAATGAGATACCATTTCATACCAATCACAATGGCTACTAATAAAAAGTCAGAAAATAACAGATGTTGCTGAGGTTGCAGAGAAAAGGGAAATCTTATACACTTCTGTTGGGAATGTAAATTAATTCAGCCATTGTATAAAGCAGTTTGAAGATTTCTCAAAAAACTTAAACAGAACTACCATTTGGTGCAGCAATCTCATTACTGGGTACATACATAAGGAAATATAAATTGTTCTACCAAATGACACATGTACTTGTATGATTATCACAGCACTATTCACAGTAGCAAAAACATGGAACCAACCTAGAGGCTCATCAGTGGTGGACTAGAAAAAAAAAATGTGTACCGCCTGACATGGTTGCTCACGCCTGTATTCCCAGCACTTTGGGAGGCCGAGATAGGTGGATCATTTGATATTAGGAATTTGAGAAAAGCCTGGCCAACATGGTGAAACACCATCTCTACTAAAAATACAAAAATTAGCCAGGTGTGGTAGTGCATGCCTGTAGACCCAGCTTGGGAAGCTGAGGTGGCAGAATAGCTTGAACCTGGGAGGCAAAGTTTGCAGTGGGCCCAGATTATGCCACAGCACTCCAGCCTGGGTGTCAGAGTGAGACTCTATCTCAAAAAGAAAAAAAATTGGTACATATAAACCATGAAATACTGCGTAGCAACAAAAAAAAATAAAATTATGGCTTTTGCAACAAAATGGATGTAGCTGGAGGCTACATCCCACAAATGAAGCAAATTAACACAAAAACAGAAAAAGTATATATTATCACCTATAAATGAGAGATAAACATTGGCTCCACATGGTCCAAAACAGGGACCAATAGATACCAGGGCCTGTGTGAGGGTAGAGGGTGGAAAATCGATGAGGATTGAAAAGTTACTTATGCCTATCAGGTACTATGCTCACTACCTCAGTGACTAAATTATTTTTTCCATTAAACCCCAGCAACATGCAATTTACCTACATAACAAAGCTGCACATGTACCCCCTGAACCTAAAATATAAGTTAAAAAAGAAAAGAATAAATATCAATAAGATAATTAGTAAACACACAAGTGTTTGGAAATCAAACAACAAATTTCTAAATAATTCACAAAGAAACATCAAAATAAAATTTAGAATACATTTTGAATTGAAAGATAAACATCTGAAGTGCTGAAAGAATAGAGATGGCTTTAGTCTCGAAACATATATAAAAACATTGAAATTTCAATCAGACGGTAATTGGTATGTGATTTGATAATCTACTTTAAAGTTTATACAAAACTGAGAACCCGGCTAGGTGCGGTGGCTCACGCCTGTAATCCCAGGACTTTGGGAATCAGAGATGGTTGCAACATGAGGTCAGGAGTTCAAGACCAGCCTGGCCAAGATGGTGAAGCCCTGTCTCTACTAAAAATAAAAAAATTAGCCAGGCGTGGTGATGGATGCCTGTAATCATGGCTACTCAGGAGGCTGAGGCATGAGAATCAACTGAACCCGGGAGGCAGAGGTTGCAGTGAGCCAAGATCATGCCACTGCACTCTAGCCTGGGTGAGAGAGCAAGGCTTCATCTCGAAAAGAAAAAAAAAATTGAGAACCCAGATAAAAATAGCTAACTTTATTCTCCAAAAGAAAAAAGAACGACAGTGAGTAGAGGTCTGCTTCTATTGGCTATCAGATAATCTTATAACCCTGCGGTACTGTGATGCTACGAAGCACATCCACAGCAGTAGTGTGACAGTCAGGTGTCAAATAGACAAGAACTTCAGAGAAGACAAATGTAACGTTTGAAATCAGTAGAAAGAAGCATTGCTTTGAGAAAGTTGGTTATTATTTGGAATTTGAAGAAATAATAAATTTCAAATAAAGAATGAAATAAAAAATAAATACTACAAGGAAGTTTTTAAAATATTCATGCCTTTTCCTCATGATATGAAATACAAATATCATGAAGTAAAAGACAGACAAATTTTACTAACTAAACAAACTCATTTTTAGCAAACAATTGATAAATACCATTAAAAGACAAATAACAAATTAGAAGAAAATATTTACATGGTATATATAACAAAAAATGGATATTCAGAATGTATAGAGATTATCAAATAATAAAGAACTTGCAAATCCCAGTGGGAAAATGAGCAAAGAATATAAAGAGGAATTGCACAGAAGAAAAAGTATGCATTACGTATTAACAAATGAAAAGTTGCTTCATCTGTGTAATGGCCAAAATGTATGTTAAAATATAAGACAGCATTTCTCCCATCTCATTGGTAAAATAAAAAATACATATGCACTGCATAAATTCATGTCACTTCAGCATTTTTACAATTAATATCACTTTTGTTATTCTTAAAAAGTTGAAAAATTAAATGAGTTAAAAGCAATATGAGAGAAATTATTGCAAATATGTGTATAATATTGTTAGGAGAAATCCAAGTAAGACCCCAGAGGCATAAGTTTAAAATGAAGACTAATCAGTTTATATATATAATAATTTAAAAATATTCTGTACATTATAAAACTCACAAAACAATTAAAAGGCAAAAAAAAAAACAAGAAAAATTAATTTCAAAATAAATGCCACAACACAGCCTCCTGTGGTCAAGATTACTCTCCATTCTACTGTGATGTCTAAATAGGTTTTTGGGCATCTAGACTAATATTGGGTTTGTATACTCCCAGAAAATTCAAGACTAGTAAATGCACCCAACCTTACAACCCTGAAGCCTATTATCACATAGGGGTCTTGTGTAGTTTGCTAAAATGTAATTAATGTACTACCTGTCACAGAATGAGCACTTAACTGATGTTGGGTGTGATGTAGCACAGTAGCAAAAAACTTTAGAATTAGGCCACAATGTTTTTATTTTTTGTTTTTATTTTTTTTTTTTTTTGAGACGGAGTCTCACTCTGTCGCCCAGGCTGGAGTGCAGTGGCGCAATCTCAGCTCACTGCAAGCTCCGCCTCCCGGGTTCACGCCATTCTCCTGCCTCAGCCTCTCCGAGTAGCTGGGACTACAGGCGCCCACCACCACGCCAGGCTAATTTTTTGAATTTTTTTAGTAGAGACGGGGTTTCACCGTGGTCTTGATCTCCTGACCTCATGATCCGCCCGCCTCGGCCTCCCAAAGTGCTGGGATTACAAGTGTGAGCCACTGCGCCCAGCCAGGCCACAATGTTTTTAAGGGCTTTGCACAACCCGTTATTTTTTGGCACTTAATTTAAAAAAATCTGCATGCTTATTTTAATTTTGTCATTACTTGCCTTTGTATCCATCTCAGGACACTGATCAAATAATCACAAAAATCACAGAGATGATACTCTGCTAATTAAGCAAGTTTTCTTTTTTTTTCTTTGTGAAACCATTCTTCATTTTTTTGGTATTCAGAAATAATTTGTAGTGCTAATTTATTTTTAGCGAAATTTTGCACAGATTCTCCAAATAAAAAACCAAGAATGACCAATTTTATTGGGAAAATACTAAATGTAACAAACTTTATTTTTTGATAAGTAAAGACTATTTTTCTAATTTTGCTTAAAAATTTTAGGTTTAGCCTTAGGTAATAAAGTTAATAGAAAGAATGTTTACTACCATACATAAATTCAAAAGACTTGTTAGTTTAGATTGTCAATTTAATGTTGAACAAAGTTGTTTGAAATTTTCAGATAAAATAACTTTAGGTAAGCTTAAGAAAAGTTTGATTGCATTTTGTTTATAATCTTGTACTTCTGTTTTCATTCTGATTTAGTAGGCTGCATCCTTTTTTAAAAAAAATTTCAGGTGGATTGTGGCCATTCCTTTTCCTCTTAAGTCTTATTTGATTGTTCTTCCAGAACAGATATTAACATTTGCAGTGCTGCATCTGGATCAAGCAGTTTGGTTAGAGAAATTTAAACCTTTAAATCACAAAACAGGTTATTTTCAATTGTCATAGCTGACATTGAATCTATGCCTAATGATGTAAGCAATGTGGATATTGGAATGTCTCTGAGTTTTATATTAATAAATTTACTAGCTAAATAAGTGACGTAATCATCTGTTGATGTCTGAGATGAAGAGTGAGTAAAAACCACATAAAAATCTTCCATAAAACTTATCTTGGAATTCTTTGTAAAAACAAATTCTGTGAGATGGAACTTTGGAAAGTTTTCCTGTAATTTCTTGAAATCAAATTTAACAGTGCATGGTAGTCTGACCATTCTGCATAATACTTTCTGTATAAAAAACATCACTATTTCAAGGCCAGAGAGCCCCCTTTACATGGCTTGTTAAGAATTATTCAAAATCCAGTATGATTCAAGATACTGATGGATTTGGGGTATTTCAAGAGAATTCCTCTGGTGGCTAAAATGCTTTGAAGATCATTTGTGCAGCCGTCATTCAAGATTAAAGGCTCCCTAGTTAATTGTCCAGTGAGATCACAGCTCCTGTGACAGTGGCAGAAGATGTCCAGCAAGGAGTTAGCAGCAGCCTAGTTGGCTTTTGTTGCATTCTCAATGAAAGCAGAAACTAATGAATAGCACTCAAAGTAATCAAGTTCCTGCTTTCTTGTCAAAAACTGAAGATGTACTGCTCCAGCTACTTTGGGGCTTAACACTTTCTCCAATTAAGAAGAGATGTTGAGAGCTTCTAGGAACCCATTATCCAAGACTGTGGCACTAAAAAAACACACCTGAGATTTTACTCTGCAAAGTTATTTTCTATTAAATTCACTGCCTTTTTCACATCAGAGTGAATAATGACAATACATTGTAGCTTGGTCATTTTGCACTCTTCATTCTGATTTTCCAGCAACTTGCATTCCTTTCAACTGCTCATAGGTTAAATTTCTCAATGAAGTAATCACAACAGAACTATTTCCTGAAAAAAACAGATATACCACCATATGATCCAAAAATCCCACTTCTTGGTATATACCCAAAAGAAAGGAAATGAGGCCGGGCGCGGTGGCTCACGCTTGTAATCCCAGCACTTTGGGAGGCCGAGGCAGGCGGATCACGAGGTCAGGAGATCGAGACCATCCTGGCTAACACGGTGAAACCCCGTCTCTACTAAAAATACAAAAAAAAATTAGCCGGGCGTGGTGGCGGGCGCCTGTAGTCCCAGCTACTCGGAGAGGCTGAGGCAGGAGAATGGCGTGAACCCGGGAGGCGGAGCTTGCAGTGAGCCGAGATCGCGCCACTGCACTCCAGCCTGGGCGACAGAGCGAGACTCCGTCTCAAAAAAAAAAAAAAAAAAAAAAAAAAAAAAGAAAGGAAATGAGTATATCAAAGAGATTTCTGCACACCTAGGTTTGCTGCAGCACTGTTTACAATTACTAATATTTGAAAGCAACCTAAGTGTCCATCAACAGATGAATGAAGAAAATGTGGTACATATACACAGTGGAGTACTATTCAGCCATAAAAATGAAAGCCTGTCATTTGCAACAACATGGATGGAACTGAAGATTATTATGTCAAGAAAAATAAGCCAGGCACAGAAATACAGACATCACATGTTCTCACTTATTTCCGGGATCTAAAAATAAAAACAATTAAATTCATGGACATAGTAGAACGATGATTACCAGAGGCTGGGAAGGGTAGTGAGAGAGTGAAAGGGAGGCAGGAATTGTTAATGGATACAAAAAACAAAAAAGAAATAATATATAATAAAAATCTACTATTTGATAGCAAACCTGGGTGACTACAATCAATAATAATTTAATCATATATTTGAAAATAACATAAAGAGGGTAATTGGAATGTTTGTAACTCAAAGAATCACTGAGGGGATACCCCATTCTCTATGATGTGCTTTTTTTCACATTGCATGCCCGTATCAAAACATCTCATGTACTCCATAAATACTATGTACCCACAAAAATTAAAAATAAAATACAAAAACGAACCATCTTCTCTCTATGTAACAAATATTATAGTTTCAAATCCAAGGCTAGAGAGCTGCCCTGAAACAACATACACTCTTTTGACTTGAAGAGTTTTCTCTTTGCTCTATACATAGCTATTTGTAGAAGTTAACATTCTGGAACATTGACTTCCAACACAGCCAGAGTGACAGCCACACATGTAAAAGACAATGACAGAGCAGGACTCACAAGTGCATTCTGCTGAAAACGTGAGCAAGCCAAATTCAAATTATTTTTCAAACTCATTGATTTTAGCTACCAAAAGGTCTACAGGACATTATCAGAGTTTTTGTAGAATCTAAGATTTAGAAAGTGAACTTGAACGTGACTGTGATCATTATGCAATAACTGCTGTAAAAACTCAGGTTACTGTTGGCCACATAGGACTACAACACTCTTGTGTTGCCTTGACAAGTTCCTCTAAACGTGGCAGTAAACTTAGTGCCTTTCAGTGTTCTTTTTCCCATAGACTTACAGACAGCGAGAGATACCTGGCTCCCCCACATCACTTCCTTAGCAGCCAAGAACAGCATGTCACCCAGAATGAATTCTGGCTGTGGCAGAAAATGGCCTACATAGAGAGATGTCTGGCATTTGGTAATACCTGGGTGAGAGCTTTCCAAGCTCTTAGGAAGTATACGATGCATAAGGTCCATTTCTAAATACTAGAAACATCTTGCTGTGAAAACACATAAAGTCCATACTTAAGATAATGATGCCATGCAGAAAAACACGTGGCAATGTAACCACCAGTCTTTTTCAATGGCCTTGCACATGGCTGTTACTGTACTGCTGAAGTCCAGTGTCAGCAGTTTATGTTTCCCCACTGTGTCACAGCCCAATTCAAAGTACCGTCAAAATTACATCTGGAGGTGCTAACAGGAAAATAATCTGAGTAAATCCACATTTGCCGTCTCAACTTCCAAAGATTGGTCATCAAACAGTGTGTTTCTGTCTTTCTATCTTGGCTGTCACCTTTACTACACTATAGGGGTCTGAGGTTTGTAGAGTGGATATCACAGAGTTCTGGTTGTCCTTGTGAGGTTTGATATGATAAACTTTTTCAAAGAAAGTATGCCTGATTACAGAAATGAGTATTGTCCCCTGACAATCCACATAGAATTCCGGGGCATTCTTCTCTTTACATTTAATAATAGCTTCTGCTAAACTTGTAATGTTCTGTGGGATTGTATCACTTCTTCACCTTCTTGCTCACTTCCCACCTTCTTGCTCAGAGCTCCAATGGGCTCAGAGCAATATTTGGAGTGCCAATCACCCTGAGCTCAATCTTGCTCTGAACATCATCTTCTCTGAGCTCCATCTTACACTGAGAAGCACCTGCTGCAAGCTCCATCTTGCTTGGGGCTCCTTCTTGCTCCAAGCTCCATCTTGCTCGAAGTGCCAATCACTCCAAGCACTGTCTTGCTGTGAGCAACATCTGCATAGACATTCATCTTACTCAGAGCTCCATCTAGTCAGAGATCCATCTACTGTGAGCTCCATCTTGCTGGGAGTCCCAATCACTCCAAGCCCCATCCTGCTGGGAGCTCCAATCACTCCAAGCCCCATCTTGCTGGGAGCTCCAATCACTTCTAGCTCCATTTTGCTCTGAGCACCATGTGGTCAGAGCTCATCTTACTCTGAGCTACATGTGCTCTGAGCTCCACCTTGCTTGGAGCTGTAATCACTGTGGGCTCCATTTTGCTCTAAGCTCCAACTAAAACCAAGCAACATCTCCTCCAAACTCCATCTTGCTTAGAGCTCCTTTTTTGCTCAGAGCTCTATCTGCTCTGAGCTGCATCTTGCTCAGAGCTCCAATCGCTCAGAGCAATGTTCAGAGTGCCAATCACTCTGAGCTCCCTCTTGCTCTGAGCACCATCTGCTCTGAGCTCCATCTTACACCAGCAACTTCTGCTCCAAGTTCCATTTTGTTTGGAGCTCCTTCTTGCTCAGAGGTCTATCTGATCCGAGCTCCATCTGGTTCAGAGATCCAATCACTCCAAGCTCCATCTTGCTCTGAGCACCATCTGCTCCAAGTTCCATCTTGCTTAGAGCTCCCATCACACTGAGCTCCATTTTGCTCAGAGCTCCATTTACTCAGAGCTCCATTTGCTCCAAGCTCCATCTTTCTCAGAGCTCCAATCACTCCAAACTCCATCTTGCTCTGAGCACCATCTGCTCTGAGCTCCATTTTGCTCAGAGCTCCATCTTGCTCTGAGACCATAGGCTTGGAGCTCCATCACACTCTGAGCAACATCTGCTCCGAGCTTCATATTAATTGGAGCTCCATCTCACCTGGAGCTCCATCTGCTCTGAGCTCCATCAAGCTCGGAGCTCATCTTGCTCAGAGGTCCATCTTGCTTTGAGCACCATCTGCTCTACGTATGTTTATAGCAGCACTATTCACAATGGTAAAGACTTGGAACCAACCCATATGCCCATCAATGATAAGACTGGAAAAAGAAAATGTACTACATATACATCATGGAATGCTACACAGCCATAAAAAGGTATGATCAGGTCCTCTGCAGGGACAGGGATGAAGCTGGAAGCCATTATCCTCAGCAAGCTAACACAGGAACAGAAAACCAAATACTGCATGTTCTCACTCATAAGTGGGAGCTGAACAATGAGAACACATTTTAATACTATTATGCCCTCTGAAAATGGTCTCTGTTTCTCTTAACAAAGGATATTTATACTTTGTAATTTTTTTCTCTCTAAAGGATTGTGGCTTCTGTCTGTGCCAGTCTAGGGTACAGGTTGACTACCTCACTTTGAAATGACCCACCCCATGTCCACACATGGTTGGTCCCTCCTGTAAACTGTTTGTTCACAGACTGTTACCACCTGTGGGTCATTTGACGGGAGATGACCTCACATAGCAATGCACCAGGCAAATCACCAACTGAAAGGATCACTGAAACAACATGTGTTTGCTTATTTCGAAGAATGAACAGGAGTCAGTTGAAGGTGATTAAGTCAGCAACATCTTAAGGTGATAAGATGTCAGTAACATCTTAGATGACCAAGAATAATCCTGTGGGCCCCAAGAACATATGACAATATGGACTATGCCAGCAAAAATCTCACCCATCAGACAAGAGCAAATGACGCTGTGGCTCAAATGTTAAATGTCCTCTCTTGATGTGTGAAAGCACATCACCAGCAGGAGGCAAAAACATCAGGGAGACAAAGGCTTTGTTGCATATCTGTGGACTTCAGTCTCCAGTGAGACACTCTGGGCCTACATCTCTTCTGTTACCACTGCTGTTTTTATTGCACAGAACATTTCCATATATGTTTCATTGCATAAGAAACGTTTTGACAAACATACCTCTGATAAAAGGCTGTATTCAAAATGTCTAAGCAACTAACACTACTTACTAGCAAAAACACAAAAGAGAAACTAATAACCAAACAAAACCTGAATAGACATTTCTACAAAAAAGACATAACATTGAAAACAAGTTTTAAAACTTGAATAACATCACAAACCATGAGAAAGATATAAATCAAAACAACACACATATCATCTCACTATAATTAAAATGGATGTTATCAAAGTGATAAAATATATTAAAAGAGACACAAATGCTGGTGGAAATTTCCAGAGAATAACTCATTTGGTAAGAATGTTAGTTAGTATACAGTTTGGCACAGTGGCTCACGCCTGTAATCCCAGCACTTTGGGAGGCTGAGGTGGGCGGATCACGAGGTCAGGAGATCGAGACCATCCTGGCTAACACGGTGAAACCCTGTCTCTACTAAAAATACAAAAAATTAGCTGGGCATGGTGATGGACACCCATAGTCCCAGCTACTCAGGAGGCTGAGGCAGGAGAATCGCGTGAACCCAGGAAGCAGAGCTTGCAGTGAGCCGAGATCGTGCCACTGCACTCCAGTCTGGGCAACAGAGCGAGACTCCATCCAAAAAAAAAACAGAATGTTAATTAGTATACATACTACAGAAACCAGTGGGAGGTTCCTCCAAAAATTAAACCTACAACTACCACTTCATCTAACAATTCTACTACTAAGTACACTTTCAGTGCAAAAGAAATCAGTTTATGCAAGAGGTATCAGCCATCCTATGTGGACTGCAGCACTATTCACAATTGCCAAGATAAGGAATAAACTTACCTGCCCATCCACAGATGAAGGGATAAAGTAACTGTGGGGGACGCACACAAACAGAATAGTCTTCAGCCAGAAAATCAAAATGAAATTTCATCATTTGGGGCCATACTGTTGAACCTGGAGGACAGCATGGTAAATGACCTAAGCCAGGTAGAGAAAGAAAAACATTGCCACATCTCACTCATGTAGAACCCAAAATAAAAGGCTTTATTGCAATAGATCTAGAGAGCACAAGAGTGGTTTCCAGAGATTGGAGGGAAGCAGGGGCACAGGCAGGGATCAGAAATAGGTACAAAATTACACTTAGATGAGAGGAATGAATTGTTCCTCTCTGTTCCACAGCACAGTGACCAGAGGTTAACAAAACATCACACCTTTTTCACAAAATCTGGAAAAGATGATTCCAAATGTTTTCACCACAAAGAAATTAACAACTGTTTTGATAACAAAGACTCTAAATATCCTGATTTTAACATTCCTCTGTGTCTGCATTAACCAAAATGCCCCACTCTAACTCTCCCCATTGTATACTTTTACTACATGGCCAACCTTTTAATGCAATGCTAAAATTCATGCAGACCACAAAACACCCTGAATTTCTAAAGCAATCCTGAGTCCAAACTACACTGGTTGTGTCACACTTCCTGATTTTAAATTTCATGAAAAAGCTAGGGACCCCATTTCACACAGAGCATTGGAACAGATTAGAGGACCCAGACGTAAACCCACACCCCTAACACCATCTGATCTTCAAAAAAATCCACAAAAATAAGCTTTGGAGAAAGGACTCCCTCCGCTCAATAGATGGTGCCAGAATAAACTGCTAGCCAGTTGCAGAAGAAAAACAGTGGGCCCCTGTGTCTCACCCTGTACAGAAATCAACTCAACATGAATGAAAGATGTAAACGCAAGACCTCAAACTATGAAAAGCCTGCAAGAGAACGTGGAAATACCCTTCTTGACAGAGGATTTGGCAAAGCATGGCTATGCCTAAGACCCCAAAAGCAAGTGCAACTAAAACAATTATTGACAAGTGGGGCCTAATATACAAAACAGCTGCTGCACAGCAGAAGAAATTACCAACACAGTAAACAGACAGCCTACACAATGGAGGAAAATGTTCCCACATACGCATCTGATGAAGTCTAATATCCAGGATCTACCGCAAATACATTAAGCAAATAAATCAGAAAAACAAAAACTCAATGAAGAAAGGGTAAGGGGCATGAAAACATGCATCTCCAAAGAAGGTTTACAGCAACCAACAGACAAGACAACATTTCTTTACCTCAGGAATCATCAGAGAAATGCAAAGCAAAAGGCCCATGAGATAGTATTTCACACATTCTGATGAATGACAATTATGACACAGTCCACAAGAATGAACACCAGCAAGGCAGAGGAGGAGGGATGCTGGTCTGCTGTTGGTGGAAATGCAAACTAGTTCGGACGCCATGGAAAGCAATGTGGGGATTTCTCAAATAACTTTCTCGACATCATTAAATCTCACAAAAAAATGTCCATGAAAACCACACTAAGATTCTGTCTCATTCCACTCAGAATGAGTGCTACCAAAAGCAAAACACAAGTTTTTGAAGGTGACATCCAGTGTAGACTTACAGAAAGGTAACACTTAAACACTACTGGTGGGGATGTAAATTAGTATACACACTATGAAAAACAGCTAGAGGTTTCTGAAAAAATTCACAGTACAACTACCATGTCAGCTAACAGCCCCACCACTGGTTCCACATTTAAAGCAGTTGAAGTCCCTAGGTTGAAGACAGCTATCTGCCTTCCCATGGGTACTAAAGCACTCTTAACTGTGGCCAAGGTAGAGAACCAACCTACCTGTTCAAACACAGCTGCAGGGATGAGGAAACTGCTATACAGGTACACCACGGAATATGTTTCAGCCATAAACCTTTGGGAAATCCTGCCATCTGCAGCCACATGAAGAAACCTGAGGAACATGAGGTCCGAAGAATAAGCCTGGTAGAGAAAGTCCCATGCCACGTGATCTCAGGCATGTAGACTGAAAAAAGCTTTATCTTCTAGAAGTAGAAAGTTCAATAGGGCTTACCAGAGGCTGCTGGGGAAGTGGAGGCGGTCTCAGAAGGAATCAGTGATGGGGTACAAAGTTACTCTCAGATGAGAGTGATCAATTCTGGTCTTCTATTCCACAGCAGGGTGACCAGCCTTAACACAAATGTATCATATGTTTCAAAGTAGCTAGAAGGAAAGATTCTGAATGTTGTTACCACTCAAAAATAATAACTATATGAGATGAGGAGATGCTAAATAACCTGATTTTATCATTACTCAACATATACATGTATCAAAATCTTCCTTGTACCTTCTAATTGTACACATTTAGTATATGACAAATAGTGTTTTAAGAAATATAAAGAAACAATGCCAAAATTTATGTGGAAATGTGAAACACCCTGAATTTCCAAAGCTATTCTAAGAAATACAAACCATATGGGATGCATCACATTCCCTGAGTTCTAATTAAATGAAAATCCGTAGTTAACAAACCCATGTGTTACTGACATACACAGAGAAACACAGACCAGTGAGCAAAATGAATGTGCTCAATAATAAACAAAAATTTATATGGAATGAACACATTTTTCAAAACAACACCAAAATAACACAACGCGGAAGATTTCCAAAACTAGATATCCATATGCAAAAGAATAATACAGGACTCTAATGGTACTAGATACACAATAATCAACTCAAAATGATTGAAGATTATACACAAAACTTGCAACCATAAAGTTCCTATAAAGACAACCTTGGGTGTGCGTATATTTAGGACAACTTGGATGTATGCTCAGGGTTCACAAAAAGTAAACAAAAATACAAGGGAAAAAAATTATTGACAATGAACTGCTTTGGTGGTGATTTTGTTTTTTCTTGATTAGTAACCAACAGCACAGCCACCAAGAAATTACACACATGTGGGACCACGTCAAGCTGAAGGGTTTGTGCCCAACAAAGGAAACAATAAACAAAATAAAAAGGCACACTAAAAATTACAAGTTTGGGATAAGGGATTATTTTTGAAAAGGTACAAGCCAGTCATACTACCAGCTGGCAAAAAAATAAAACAACAGAACAATTGCCAGACAAAAACTGGGCAAATAATTGGATAATTTTCCAAAGAAGACAGGAAACTGACACAATGTCTACAAAAACGTGGTTAACATTACTACTCATGAGAAAAATGCAGATCAAAACTACACTCAGATCTTATCTCATTCCAATAGAATGAACATTACAAAAAGATCAAAATATTTAAAACGACAATTCCTGGTATGAATTTCCAGAAAGGGGAACTGTTTGTGGAAACATAAATTAGTATTAACATTATAAAAAACAGTTACAGGTCTTGCAAAGAATAGGAAAAAAAGAAATACCATATCATCTAGCAGTCCCATTACTGAGTATAAACTCAACCTACCTGTTCATCCACAGATAAAGAGATCAAGAAACTCTCATATACATACACTAGGAAATATTCTTCAGCCAACAAAATAATGAAACAGTGTCATTTAGAGCAACACAGATGAACCTGGAAAACATTATGTTAAATGTAATGAGCTAGGCCCAGAAAGACAAACACTGCATGATACCACTCATGTGAAATCTTAAGATGTTTATCTTAATGAAGTAGAAAGCACAATATTGGTTACCAGAGTTTGGGAGATAGAGGGGGAATGGGGAAGGACTGATTATGGAAACAAAGTTATCTTAACATTAAAGGGATAAATCTGAGGTTCTCCTCCTCAGCCTCGTGACTGGGGTTAACAATATCATATTTTTCTAGAGCAAGAAGGGAGAATTTTGAAAGTTCTCCCCACAAAAAAAAAAAAAAACACCTGGATGAGCAAATAGAGATCCTAAGTACCCTGATTTGATCATTACCCAATCTATATGTATGAAAATGTACCTCTAATTATGGACCTTTATGTTGTGAAAAAAAGTTAAAGAAATAAATATGTCTTGCTAAAAATCACAGGGAACCACAAAAGCAATGAATATCTAAAGGAATCCTAAGAAATACAAAGTGAAGACCCACAATCCTCAATATCAAATTACACTGCCAAGTTGTAGTTATACAGCTGATACATGATACTTGCATAAACTATGGACAAAAACAGGGAGGACAAAAACATGATCAACACAAATATGGACACAATCAACTGACTTTGATAAAGAACACTGCAATGTGGAAGGCAGAGAAGGAATACCTTTGAGAAAAATGATACCCAGATGCAGAAGCGAGAAATAGGACCTTATTTTACACGATGTATGAAAATGAACACCCCCTCCCCCAAATTGAAGGCAAAACAAAAGACCATAAATCAGAAAATGTTTTTAACTAAAACACAGGATGAGCATATATTTTGGGTCACTTGAATCTCTGCTCGCCTTTGCAAAGAGGAAAATTAACAAACACCCTGGAAGAAAAACCTCATTGACAATTAAATGCTTTGTCACTGATACATATTTTCTTATATGGGTGACAAAAACTACATGCATGAAACGCAAAAATAAATATGTGGGTCTACGTCAACATGAAAAGTTTCTGCACATCAAAGAAAACTACTTTCCAAATTAAAAAGCATCCTATAAATTAGGCAAAAATTTCAGGCCATCACGTAATTCACGAGGAGTTGTCATCTAACATGTACACAAAAAACTCTACAAAGTAGCAAAAGCATCCAATCTAATATTTTGCAAAGAACCTGGACAATTCTGCACTGCCATAAAATCGAACAACAAATAAGAGATAAAGCCTCAAAATAAACTATTCATTAGAAAACTGTAATTCAAAACCACACACAGATAATCTCACACTTATTGAATATTCCTAGATTTAAAAAAAAAAAAAATAGGAGGGGCTGGGAACGGTGTCTCATGCCTGTAATCTCTGCACTTTGCGAGGCCGAGGCAGGTAGATCATCTGAGGTCAGGAGTTTGAGACAAGCCTGACCAATATCGTGAAACCCCATCTCTACTAAAAATACAAAAATTAGCTGGGCATGGTGGCGGGCGCCTGTAGTCCCAGCTACTCTGGAGGGCGAGACAGGAGACTTGCTTAAAACCAGGCAGAGGTTGCAGTCGGCCGAGATGGCGCCACTGCACTCCAGCCTGGAAGACAGAGCACAACTCCATCTCAAAACAAAAACAAAAACAAAACAAACCCCAAACCAAAAATAATAGGAATGCGGGTGTGGTTCTGGAGAAAGGGAAACTCATACACTGTAGGTGGAAATGAAAATTAGGATACACACCATGGAAAACAGCTAAATAGCTGGAGACTCCTCAAAGAACTGAAACTACAGATGTCCCTTGCTCTAGCGAGGTCTCTTTCTAAAGGTGCTGAGGCATCAAAAATAATCCTAGACTCCAGCTCAGAGGCCCCTGGGGCTCGGAGGGACCCAGGTCCCGCATTTCACCGCCAGCTCTAGGCCAAGGCGCTCCTTTACGCTGGACGCGGGTCGGACATTGGCATAGCCTTCCCGGCCGGGGTGCGGACGCTGCAGTAGCCAGGACCCCACAACCGCCCCCACGCAGAGGACTCAGGCCCAGATGCCCACGAAGAAGTGACGGCACGAAAACAGGGAGAGGCAGGGAAGGAGCTGGGAGGGTTCCCGGTGGGGTCCACGCCCCCGCCACTTAGCGCGGAGACCTGCCTCCTACTCCACCATCACATGGAACCCACCACCGCTTCTCGAAGCTCGCTCTGACCACGGCGCTGCTGCTCCAGGGGCCTCGCAGGAAGTGCAGCCTCAGCTTCCGTAGGGACCCGCCCGCTCGCAGCGTCCCTCGTGCCAGATTGAAGCTCCACCCCCTCTTAAAGGGACCGCGGCTCCGACTTGCCAGAAGCAGCTTTGGGTTGCGGCACAGACTGAGCCTCTGCCCAGCCCCAGGGGACGACGAAAGGCCCCTGGTCTCTCATCCCCAGCTTTCGGGCCCTAGAAGTCGCAGGAGCGCTCCCTGTGACCCCCTCCCCGAGATCGGCTCCCTTTGCCTAGGGAGCGCCCAGGACCTGCCCCTGCCCTCCTCTGGACCTCAGCTTCACCATCCGCAAAGGAAGCAGCCTCGCTAGAGCTCTGGGGTCCCTCAAGCTCGGCGTCTCAGGATCCAGGGTAGGTTCCCCTGCTCCTCTGCAGAGGGGGTCCAGAGAACCACAGAAAGCTGGGGGCTGGAGGGGCAATCCGGAGGGCAGCAGGGCCTCCCCAGCCTCACTGTCCGCATCTGTCCTGTGGGAGCCCGGGTGCCTCGCTATGGCCCAGACACCCACAGCCTCACCAGGGCTGCCTGGGTCACCGGGCTCCCCAGGAGGCAGGCAGGGGCCCTGGGGTCCAGCGCTGCCCCCACCTCAACTCCATCCTGCGTCAGGGCCCGCGAGGGGCCCTGTGGACTGGACCCAGGCCTGCCCATTCCCAGGGAGAGGCTATTAATTATTGCCTCAATTTCAGAGTCTGTTATTGGTCTATTCAGAGATTCAACTTCTTCCTGGTTTAGTCTTGGGAGGGTGTATGTGTCAAGGAATGTATCCATTTCTTCTAGATTTTCTAGTTTATTTGCGTAGAGGTGTTTATAGTATTCTCTGATGGTAATTGGTATTTCTGTGGGATCAGTGGTGATATCCCCTTTATCATTTTTTATAGCATCTGTTTGATTCTTCTCTCTTTTCTTCTTTGTTAGTCTTGCTAGCGGTCTATCAATTTTGTTGACCTTTTCAAAAAACCAGCTCCTGGATTCAGTGATTTTTTTTGAAGGGTTTTTTGTGTCTCTATTTCCTTCAGTTCTGCTCTGATCTTACTTATTTCTTGCCTTCTGCTAGCTTTTGAATGTGTTTGCCCTTGCTTCTCTAATTCTTTTAATTGTCATGTTAGGGTGTCCATTTTAGATCTTTCCTGCTTTCTCTTGTGGGCATTTAGTGCTATAAATTTCCCTCTACACACTGCTTTAAATGTGTCCCAGAGATTCTGGTATGTTGTGTCTTTATTCTCGTTGGTTTCAAAGAACATCTTTATTTCTGCCTTCATTTCGATATGTACCCAGTAGTCATTCCGGAGCAGATTGTTCAGTTTCCATGTAGTTGAGCGGTTCTGAGTGAGTTTCTTAATCCTGAGTTCCAGTGTGATTGCACTGTGGTCTGAGAGACAGTTTGTTATAATTTCTGTTCTTTTACATTTGCTAAGGAGTGCTTTACTTCCAACTATGTGGTCAATTTTGGAATAAGTGCTGTGTGGTGCTAAGAAGAATGTATATTCTGTTCATTTTGGTGGAGAGTTCTGTAGATGTCTGTTAGGTCTGCTTGGTGCAGAGCTGAGTTCAATTCCTGGATATCCTTGTTAACTTTCTGACTCATTGATCTGCCTAATGTTCACAGTAGGGTGTTAAAGATGCCCATTATTATTGTGTGGGAGTCTATATTTTGGTTGCAGTTGAGTTTATAGTCAAAGTAAAAAACACATGAAAGGCATTCACATTTCCAGGAACAGAAGCATCCTGTCTGGTTTTTCAGAGGTGAAGGGAGCAGTCTGAAGGGGCCGTGGCATACATGTGTCTATAATCAAAGTTCACAGCCAAGGCCCTGGGGGAGGTTCAGGTGTGCCCCAGGGGGTGGGCCCCATCCAGCACTGCACTGCCAGGGGCCTCATCTTTATTAAATTCTGGGCCTTTTCCTGGGCAATAGTTACACAAGGTGGGTTCAATGAACCCTATGTCCTGTGGCTGCCACCTATTTCAGGGTCGCAAAGATAATGATCACCACCCCCTCCACCTTCTGCTGAGGGTCCGGGTGACCCCCTGGTGGTGTAACCCAGGCCCTCACCCCTAAGGGGTCCTGAGTCTTGCTCACCACAGAGTCCTTGGTCTAGGGCTGCTGCACTTGTCCACATACCAAGTGCTGTGTACTGAGAGGCACTTGTGTAGAGCCCCTCCTTCCCCAGGCAGCACAGCCCTGCTTCTGCTGACACCATGGTCCAGGTGGTACACATTTTTCTGCCCGCAGGTCCCATGGAGGAGCAGCCTGAGGACAAAGCAGCACCCAGAGCTTGTTTTTTCGGAGAACCTGGCTCTGTCCTGTCTAGAAGCCCCACAGCTGTGGAAACCAGGACCTCCTGCTTTTCAGAGCCTAGATGTGCAGGATATAGATGCACCTCAGAGGTCCTGGGTGTGAGGTGGAAGGTTGGGGGACACTGGGCTTCCTACTGCTGTGCTCCCATTGCCACATCTTCTACCTGGTGGGACAAGGCAGCTAGCAAAGGTGACAGATTCACCCAGACACTGTGTCCTCCCACATCCTGACCTGGCACCTGAGCCACACTGCTGGTTCTGAAGTTCCCAGGAGCGTGTGTGTGCTGTGACCAGCAGACCTATGGCACGTGCCCTCTTCCTCCCTCTGTGGCATGGTATCAGTTCCTCTGATGGTGCCATGTGAGGTCTCCTCCTGATGGGTAGAACTTTCTATAAACCATCCCATGGCCCTGGGGAAAGGCAAGCTCATCCCTGCAGGTTTAGCTGTTTCTGTTAAATGCAACCCTGTTCTTCCCAGGGCATCAGGGCCCGGTGCAGTTGTCCCAGCCTGGCAGGCAGTCCCCTTGATGGTTGTGTGGAGGGCGAAGCCTGGGCCTAGCTCATGACCCTGGCAAAGGGCGGGTGAGCCCTGGGACTGACCACCTGTACTTTCTGTTTGGTGGTGGGAGATGTGGGGCAATATTTCTTCCCTTTCCTTTAGAGATCATCTCCCAGCCTGTGCAGACCACTAGACCCCTAAAAATGTGACTTGTAGGCAGGGCCTCCCTGGCTCTCTGTGGTGCTTTTCTCTCCCCTCCAAGCACCTGTGATTCCCAGGCCTCCAGCCCTGCCGGCTTCCCCCATCTGAGCTCCTGATGCAGGGGTAGGACTGTATTGTGGCAGGCAGCATGCCAGTTTAAACAGTTCTCGGACAAAACTATAGTTATACATTATTTTATGTCCCAAGTAAATGAATCCAATTTCTGGATGCTTTTTTGACACAGAGGGAAGAAATGCATTGGTGAGATCCGTGCACCAGAGCTCAGGTCCATGCTCAGGCCCTGGGAGCAGCTGTGCAGCTCTGGAGCTGTTGCAGGGCCCGGGGAAGGGGTGGGTGCTGTGTCTTTGCTCACTGTGTTAAAGGCTTTATTTGTTTCTTTGTTCAGTTTGTTCTTTGACCCCTGTTTAGCAATACTGAAAATCAAGCATTTCTAAGAGGCGGAGACCTTGATTTGGAGCAGGGGCAGGGCATTGGGTGGAAATGGAAAATAGGTTGATAGTGGGAATTTCATTCTCTGGAGCTCACGTGCAGACTCTTGATGGCCCCGTCACAAGTTCACCTGATGACCTGAGTGGCCCCTGTCCTTCTCCTGAGTGGGTTGCATGCTTGCCAGGCACATGAGCAGTGCATGCTCCCATTCTTCAAGTGAAGGAACTAAGTAAGAAGGGTTTGTCAGCAGATCGTAAGCCTGAAGCTGCCAGTGTTTGGTCCACAGTAAACTACACGTGGAGAGCTTTAAAAAATTGCCTTCAAATCTGGCAAGAAAATTACAGTAATAAATCATTACTGTAATACACATATTTATTTAGTTACAATTATATATATAAAATAATTTTGCAGAAGTTTCTCATCTACCAGCATTTATTATTTTTATTTTTTTGCATGATAAGTTTCCAAGGAACCTTAGTGATGGGGACTGTCTCTTTTAAAATTAAATTGTGTAAATAACTCCCAGAGCCATGCTGGTAAGAAACAAAACAAAACAAAAAGAACTAGAAACTTGAAACAAACATAGGATTTCTGCTGGAGAAAGGATGCAAAGCAGGCCTGCCTGCTGCACTTCCCCAGAGCTAATCCTTGAGCCGAAAGAGCTCCCTGGTGAAGCCTCGCACTCTCTGTAACAGGGTGTGGGGGGACTGAGACATGTGGGCTCCAGATTTGACCATCTTTACCTAGTTATGGGACTTCAGTCATGTCTGTTAAATTCTTTGAGCTGCAGTTTTCACACATATAAAGTGAAAATATTTTTAAAATTTTAATTTGTATTATAACCTTGTGTAAAGATAAAATAGTACACTTGAAAGCATTTTAGCTGAAGTCAGACGTTCATGTGTGTGCATGCAATGGCTTCTTAATTATTTTAGAGCCTATCCTGGTTTTACTGGTACTGTTGCTAGCACTGCTACTTCTCCATATCTCTGAAGACTATGAAATACTTAGAACTGAAGGAACAAGAAGCACCTGTCAAAGGGTTCTATGGCCGATGACAGATTTGACACAACTAGATATAATAATATGTTAGATGGTGCCTAGAGCACTGCTGAGCAGAGACTTCACGCTGTTCAAAGTCGAAGGTGTCCCTAGAATTCTGAACTTGCTGAAGCCGCCCTCAGAACTGAAGTTGAGAAAAGTACATTTTCAATTAAGGAAAGTCTGAGAGAATGTGTTGCCATCACACTCAAACAAAAATAAATGCAAAAGAAAGCTGTTCAGGTTGAAGAAAAATGATAACAATTGGAAATTCTAGTTCTCAGAAAAGACGAAAGTGTGCCAAAAATAGTAAACATGTGGAGGGGAAATTACTGTTTTAACGACATCCTCCAGGAATTACAACATGTGCAGAAGAAAAATCTATGACAACATGGCACAAAAGATGAGAGGAAGGAGGAGGGTAAGGTAAGGTTTTTATATTTTATATACAATGTTATGATATTTAATATACTTTAAGTATTTTTATTTTAATTTCTAAAGAACTCACTAAAAATAAAACAGTCATAGTTAAAAAAAAAAACACAAGATACAAAATCCATACTAAAGAAAAAGAAAACCCCATAAAACAAACAAACAAATGAAAACTACAATAATCCAGAAGAAGACCAGGAAGGCAGAACAGAGACTGTCAAAGTAGGTAAAAAGGAAACCTCAATATCAGCTTTTAAAAAGAAATACACTTATGAAATAAAGATACAAATAGATTCAAACTGAAAAGATGGACAAATATACACCATGAAAATCTTTGTTATCAAAAACTGCAGCCAGTGTATTAATGGCAGATAAGACAGACTACAAGAAAGACAAGCATCAACAGGGATAAAGAAGGATGTTTTATGCTAATGAGTCAATTTGCTTAGAAAACCTAATAAGCATGTATGCACCTAAGAAAAATAACAAAATACATGAGGCAAAAGTTATTGAATTAAAAGGATAAATGCATAAATCCACAATTTGACAATTCTAATTCTTATATCTCAGAAATTAATAGAAAAAAATAACTACAACAATAGGACTACCAGGTAATAGGAGAGATTATAACCAGAGCACCAGGAGAAAAACAGCAATATCCAATGTGCTTACAATATTGGTTGACAACTCAAAAGTTCCCAAAAGAATTTTTGACACTAAATGAAGGTAAATAGTCTGGAAAACCTAAAAGCCAGCAAAGGAAGGAAGTGGAAAATGAAACACTGATTGAAAACAAATCTGGAAGTCCGGGCGCAGTGGCTCATGCCCGTAATCCCAGCAATTTGGGAGACCAAGGTGGGTGGATCACCTGAGGTCGGGAGTTCGAGACCAGCCCGGCCAACATGGAGAAACTCTGTCTGTACTAAAAATACAAAATTAGCCAGGTGTGGTGGCACATGTTTGTAATCCCAGCTACTCGGAGGCTATGGCAGAAGAATCACTTGAACCTGAGAGGCAGAGGTTGTGGTGAGCCGAGACCACCCCGTTGCACTCCAGCCTAGGCAACAAGAGCAAAACTCCATACCCCCCTCCCCAAAAAAAGGAAAAGAAAAGAAATCTGAAAAAAGGAAAAGAGAATTGAGGATAAAGCTTTGGGATACAAAATCCAAAATCAAATGATAGAAATAAGTTCAAATGTATCACTTTTTCCTACCAAACACAGAGGGATTAACCTCACATATTAAAATAGAAAATTATCAGTAACAAAGCAGCACTTTCAAATTAAAGAAAGAAAAATAATGGGAATAAAAATTTTAAGTAAGTATTCACAGAAAGCAAGCTGCTACCACAAAATTAATTTTAGTTCAAATAAAATTTGAGGAAGAAATAATAAACAACAGGATAGACACTGCACATGGAGGGACCATAGAACCAAGTAGGTGAAGCAACGTCAAGTCCAACGCTGGCCTCGCCTCCAGGACATACAAAGAAACTAACAGGAACAGCAGGTCTAGAGAGGGAAGCTGGAACTCATACTTCTGAATTTAAATTGGAAATAGACAAAGATGTTATGTGTTTATAAAAGATTTTAAAATCACAACAAATGCTGAATATATGTCATTTTCTAGTATAGGTAATACTTACTAAATGGGACCCATATTAGGTTGCAAAAGAAATTACAAAAAAAACTGGAGCTAGGGACCAAAGGATTAACAGAATTCAGAACAAAAAACACACCCCATATATTTTAGGAAAAAAACGGCACAGTGATTTAATGGTAAATCACTATAAACACGAAGGGATTCACCTAGAATAGAGATGAGATGCCAGAGTTCAAGACGACAACATGTGTCAGCCTGACTTTCTGAATGACTGCACAGGAAAGGCTGCCATCCAGGGAAGTGCAGAAAAGGACATCCCTCAGGTCCTGGATGGAGGAGGATGACCCCCAAGTCCTGGATGGAGGAGGATGCCCCCCAGTCCTAGATGGAGAAAGATGCCCCCATCAGTCCTGGATGGAGACAGATGCCCCCTAGTTACTGGATGATAAAGGATGTCCCCCAAGTCCTGGATGGAGAAAGATGGTCCTTCAAGTCCTGGATGAAGAAGGATGCCCCCCAATTCCTGAATGGAGAGGGATGCCCCCCCCCAGTCCTGGATGGAGAAGGCCTCTGTCCTCCCCGAGTGGGTTACAGGCTTGCCAGGCACTAGTTACTGGATGGAAAAATACATCCCCCAAGTCCTGATGGAGAAAGATGGTTCCCCAAGTCCTGCACAGAGAAGGATGCCCCCCAATTCCTGAATGGAGAAGGATGCCCCCTAGTCCTACATGGAGAAGGATAACCCCCAGTCTCGAATGGAGAAGGATGCCCCCTAGTCCTACATGGAGAAGGATAACCCCCAGTCCCGAATGGAGAAGGATGCCCCCCAAGTCCTATATGGAGAAGGACAGACCCCAATCCTGGATGGAGAAAGGTGCCCCACGAGACTTAAATGGAGAAGGATGCCCCCCAAGTCCAGATGAAGAAGAATTTCCCCCACTCCTGAATGGAATAGGATCCCCCTCAAGTCCTAGGTGGATAAGACACTTCCCAAATCCTGAGTGGAGAAGGACATCCTTCAGGTCCTGGATGGAGAAGGATGTTCCCCAAGTCCTGCTTGGAGAAGATGGCTCTGGGAACCACATAGGGAAGGATGCCCCTTTTCCAGCCTCCCCATCCATACTTATCCTGACCTGTTAGTGTAGAACAAAAAGATTCGGAGGAAGAAACACGGGACTAAACTTTACTCAGAATGTTTTCCTTTTAATTAACACTTTATAAATTCTGATTTTTATTTGATAAAAATAAGTGAACTGTATGACATAAGCACAGTGTAACAACCAATTAGACCTATTTTTCCAAATCTGTGTCCTGGCTACCGGCTCTATTAGTCATTCTACTTTTCTGTATTCGTAAAACTTCTTAAAATTAAAGATAAAAGAGTTTATTGCTAGTAACATGTATAAATAGACATTGAATAAAATGTGACTCTTTAAAAATTAGTTTATTCTATGGGCTTCTTTTGGTGTACTAAGATTACTGGTGGATTTTTATTACAAGCTCACTGGTAAAAATAGACAATGTGAAAATATTCTAATTTGTTAGAAATTAGTGTTGAGTATTAATCAAAACTTTAAAACCAAAATACATGGACATAAGAATAAATTATTCAACTTAATTATCCACTGACTTTAAATTCTAACTGCTAAATTTACTTTTTGTCCATTTCGCCTTCTTCAAATCTCCAAGTAACTCTTCATTTTTCTCTCCTGTCAATATTTTATTCTCCTTTTTTTTTTTTTCTATTTCCTGATTTTTTGGACAACTAAGGGAGTTGTGTTTTGCTTGTGTTGAATGATGTCATTACACCAACCCTTTAGGCAACTAGACCCTCACCAAGGTGAGCACTAGGAGACTTCTGACCACGGAGCCTCTCCTGATTTTTGAATCAGGCTACCTGGCAACTGTGTTTAAATTATGAGTTGTTTAATTTTTTAGATCCCCTATAGATAAAGAAGGATTTTAATAACCATCCATTTAAAATGCACTTGGACACTTTATGACTGACATTTCTTGCAATTTCTGTGCTGCAGCCTCATGAGTAACTGTAAGAAACATCATGTTCCTCATTCTGCCCTTGCTCCTTGGGCTCCAACAGGAAAAAACAGAAGTTCTGTGGCTATAAAACATGGAAACAGTCATTCTTTAAAGAAAAAGGCTGTAAAGCAGAGACGAGAACAGGGAAAGGATGTTATTGAATACATGCAAATGGATAAAATACGAATGATCATGTTCTCATGTTCAACCCGATTTTTAAAAGTGGATGTATGAGCAGTGCGACCATTTAGTCAGGCCATGGTGAGCCTGTGGGCAGCGGTGGCAAACCCGGACTCCTCCCGCCGACACCAGCGGCCCCGAAACCCTAGAGCCAGAGGCCACCTAGTGGCCAAAGTCAGGCAGTCGGCCCACAGCTGCAGGAGAGCTGGAACCCGCCCTTCAGCGGATTCCTGGAGGCGGCACAGTGCCCAGCGCCCGCCACCCGGTGCTCTGGGCGCGGGCAAATGACCCTCAAGCCGCTTGGGACCGGACCAGCCCTGCAGCCTCAGCGATGGGCTCAGGGGCGGCTGCCACATGAACACGGTGAACTATAGCAGCTGTGGCAGCCCCCAACCCTGTGCAGGCCACCGGCAGTGCAGACCCCATGACCAAAAGCCGCCGCGTGCCCTAACTCAGGCGGTCGGCCCCCCAGCAGCCAGAGGGGGGAAACCTGCAGCTCAACCCCATCCCAGCGCCTGCACTGTGCTCAACGCCTGTAATCCCACTCTCTGGGCGCGGGCAAGGAAGACTGGACCTTAGGGTGGGAGGGCGGTGCACTCGGGGACCCTCAAGCCTTCTGGAACAAGCCCTGCCATCCTCCGCCGCGGGCTCAGCGGCAGCTGCCACCTGCACACTCCTGGAAGCAGCAGCGGTGGCAGCTCTGGTCTCCGCCAGCTCCAGCAGGAGCGCGGACCGCAGAGCCAGAGGTCACTGCAGCGCGTGTTAGGAGGTTGGCCTCTCAGCCGCAGGAGGGCAGGAATCTGCGCCCAACCAGATCCTCATGGCTGCACAGTGTCCAACGCCCACGACCCCGCAATCTGGGCGCTGGTCTAGGAATAACGGACCCTAGGGTGGAAGGGTGGTGCACTCACCCACCCTTGGGCAGCCTCAGACCAGCCCTGCCAGCATCTGCCTTGGACTCAGCTGCCGCTGGTGCCTGCGCATGGCGCACGGCAGTAGTAGTGGCAGCCCTGACCCTGCCCTCAGACACCGGCAGCAAAGACCCCAGGGCCGGACGCCTCCAAGGCACCTAAGTCAGGTGGTCGGTCCCATAGCTGCAAGAAGGCGGGAATCGGCTGCTCAGCCCCATAGCAGCTGTGGCAGCCCCCATATCTGTCCATACCACCAGTAGCTCGAATCCCAGGGCCAGATACTGCGGTGGGGCCTAATTCAGACTGCAGCTGCAGCAAGGCGGGAATCGGCCGCTTAGCCCCATCCTGGAGGCTTCTCAGTGTCCAGCGCTCGCACACCACGTCCTGGGAGCAGTCTAAGGAACAGCAGACCCTAGGGTGGTAGGGTGGTGCACTCAGCGACCCTCAGGGTGTCTGGGACCAGCCCTGGCAGCGGCTCAGCTGCACTTACCACCGCCAGGTGGCGCCCGTTAGCAATGGTGGAAACCACACCCCCCTCCTCCGACCTTGCCTGCCCGCAACAGCAGTGCGGATTCCATGGCTGGATGCCTTGCCAGAGCGGGAACCAGCCGCACAGCCTATTCTGGGCAGCTGCACTGGGCCCAGCGCCCGAAACCCCGAGCTCTGGGCTCGGGCCAAGGAAGAGTGCACCCTAGACTGGGAGGGTGGTGCACACCGCGATCCTCAGGCTTTCTGGGACCAACCCTGCCGGCCTCTACTGAGAGCTCAGCTGCAGCTGCCACCTATACAAGGGCGCGACAGCAGCAGAGCAACCGGGCGCTTTGCCTACACCAGAGTCCTGACACCCGGGACAACGCCGCCTCAGCGCCTAATTCAGGCAGTCAGCCCCGCAGCTGCAGCAGGGCAGAAACCTTTGCCCTCGGCCCAGTCTCCTTGGCTGCACAGTTCCCAGTGCCCGCGACCCAGAACTCTGGGCTCAGGCAAAGGAACAGCGGACCCTAGGGTGGGATAGTGGTCCACTCAATGACCCTGAGGCTGCCTGGGAAACTCCTTGCCAGCCTCCGTCATGGGCTCAGCTGCAGCAGCCACCTGCACATGGCGCGCGGGGAGCAGCCTTGGTGGCAACCCCAGACCATGCTTTTACACCAGCCGGGTGGCTTCCAGGGCCAGACGCCGCCCAGCGGCCAATTCAGGTGGTCCGGCCCCAGCTGCAGGAGGGCGGGAACAGGCAGCTCAGCCATTTCCTGGCGGCTTCCCTGTGCCCAGCGCCTGCACACCCTGATCTGGGCGCCTACAAGAAAGAGCTGACTCTAGGGTGAAAGGGCCATCCACTCAGAGACCCCCAGGCTGTCTGGGACCAGCCCTGCCTGCCTCTGCTGTAGGTTCAGCTGTAGTGGTAACCTGCACAAGGCGCGCAGCAGCAGCTGTGGCAAACTCCGACCCTGCCAGCGCCACCAGCAGCCCAGACCCTTGGACCAGAAGCCTCCACGACGCCTAAATCAGGGTGTTGGTCCCCAGCTGCAAGAGGGCAGAAATTGGCGCTCAGCCTCACCTCAGAGGCTGCATAGTGCCCAGAGCCAGGGCCCAGCTCTTCTAGCGCAGGTTATGGAGGACCCAGGGCCCACCCAGGCTGGAGGGCAGTGTCATGATCACAGCTTACTGAAGCCTCAACCTCCCAGATTCAAGCTACCCTCTCACCTCAGCCTCCTGAGTAGCTGGTAGCTGGGACTACAGGCGGGTGCCATCGTGGCTGGCTATTATATTTTATATACATTTTGGAGAGGCAAGGTCTCACCATGTTGCCCAGGCAGGTCTTGGAAAGCCTGGAGTTCAAGTGATCCTCTCACCTTGACCTCCCTCAGTGGAATTATATGTGTGAGCCACTGTGCCCTACCTGCCGCTTTTCTTATAAGGATACTTGTCATTGGATTTAGGGCCCATCCTAATCATCTCAAGGCGCTGGATTTAATTACATCTGCAGACTGTTTTCCAAATAAAGCACATTCACATGTTCCAGGTAGACATATCTTTTGACAGACCACCATGCAATCCACTCTAGGAGTACTAAAGTGCCAGTGTGGACCGAGGCACCAAAGAATCACATTATTATGTCATATAACTTGCCTTATTTGTAGCGATCTGTGGGCTTGGAAACAGAACCATTTGCAGCTGTCAGGGAAGTGCACAGTGCCTGACCTTCCCCGCAGCCTCCTCCCCACTGGCCTTCCATGAGAGGATCACCCCTTGAGAGTGTCCAGAGATTCCTGTTAAATGCCAAAGACCACAGGAGCATTTGGGAGGGGGAAGATGTTTGGGGAGCAGCTTATTTGTCCTGAGGTGCCCATCACCCTTCACTGTTTCAGCAATATGGATCTTCCAAGGATCTGGGAATGGGAGCCAGGCATAAAACAGGTACATGTGGATGAGAAGAGGCCAGAGTCTTTCTCTGTGTAGGTACCAGCCCAAGATGAGCATTGCTCCAGACACATGCACTCATGATGCTAAACCCAATCTATTGAGGACTTAATATGAACTGCGATTTTTTAAAATCATTTAATTCTTACCACAGTCCTTTGACATCTTATTATCTCCATTTTACAGGTAAAGAAAAAGGCACAGACGGTTTAAGTAACTTGCACAAGGTCACACAATCACAACTAGTAAAGCCAGAATTAAAGTCCAGTTGGTCTGCATTCAAAGGCTGTGCTCCTGCCCCCAAGTGACAAGTAATGACTTAAAGGCAAGAAAAACAGACCCTCCTCTACCCACCATCCTCAGACACAGCCTTCCAGCTCAGGATCTGAGCCATTTATTCATTTTCTCTCATATTCATTCATTCATTCAGTTCTTCATCACACATTTAGTGAAGCTCTGTTGTGGAATGTTCACACAGAAGGTATTAAAATGAGGCAGGTGTATTTTCTCCCATCTAACTGGGGATGACCACATGAAGAGAACTGATGGGCTGTGTGTCCCATGGCCTTACATGGCAGTGGTGGAGGGTGGCCCAGGTCATCCACTCTCTGGGGAGGCAGAACTAGAAGCACCAGTTGGACAACTGCTAGAGATGTTTATGCAGCCTCATATGTTAAGTCGTATATTTTGAAAGCTTTTTAAATTTTTTCTTTAAGAAGATTTTAGATGGTTATCACTGAGTACCAGAGGGATGTAGGCTGATGCCCTCATCAACAAAGTCAGGGACCGTGGCACACAACGATTGGCTACTGCAGACATGGTCACAGTGCTACCTCTAGATGGCCTGAATCCCCCTGCCCTCTCTGGTGGGGAGAAGGGCTGGCAGAGCCATTAGCATGGGCTCTGGCCAATCCTGGTCACTTTGACGCTCCTGGTGCTGACCCAGGGTCCTGGAGGAAGCGATGAGGTGGGTGGTAGAGATGCTCAGGGCAGCGGCCCCTTTCCATCCACACTGGAACTATTTCAGTATTTTACCACCAATTCGGCCATTCCCTTGTGCGCTGGCTGAACATCAGCCCTGCTCCAGGTCTCAGTTTCCCCTTTGTAAAGGGAAAGCTCTGGATTCAGGGGTGGCCAGAGGTCATCATGGTCTTGTGATTCCAGGCCTGTAGGCAGGGGGTGAGAGGTTCATTAGGAGCACAGAAGGCCAAGGTTGGGCAGAGGCAGCAGAGAGAGTGGCCTCCCTTTGACCCAGGTGAGAGGTTTACAGAGACACACTTCCTTCTTCCCCAAGGCAGGACTTGTTACAGTGAGCTTCAGGCAGTCTGGCTCTTAGGACTAACTAGGATGTCATCCTCCCTGCAGCGTCCACTCCATAGACAACATGAGAGGAGTGTGTAAGTATAACTAGGAACAGGCTAGTGTCCTGATATTCTCTGTGATGGAGGGGACAGCCCTCCTCAGAGACCTGGGGGAGCCCAGAACCATGGGCAGCCTGAACACACTTTACTTTCTCCGCAGTGACAATCAGAACCCTGGCCTACTAAAGCAGAAATTAAAAAGAGAAAAACCTAAGTTCCTGCCTGTTCCAGGCTGACTCACTCCAAAGCCCTGCTAGGATTAAGGTAACTTTATATACAAGGCCAAGCAGAGCCCAGAAGGAATGGACTCCAGGAACAGGGATGAGAAAAACAGGTTCTTCTTATCAGCTTCCCCCTTTAAGATTCTTTCCCAGGCCAATATTTCTTTGCTCTGCTCTCATAACTATTTTTGTAACTATTTCTTTAAGTTTATAAGTATTTTTTAAGTTCCTGTTTTCCATCTGTGTAAACCTGAGAAAGTCAAAAGACATGCCTAAAATAGTGACTGTTTGCTGAAAGCCTGCTGGGTGGCCCAGCAGAGGTCACCAGGCATGTTTGAGTCATACACCTGTCACTGTTTAATTAACTGCCTTTGTTCTGCCTCTGTAAGCTTGCTAAGCCCACCCTGTAAGTTTTGCACAGCTGCATGCTTAAAAACCAGGCCCCATCTCTTTTCTGGGCTCAGCCTTTTGGATGCAAATCCACTGGGCAAGTAGTCACTTTAATAAAATCCTCCTGTCTCACCCATTGGTCTCTCCAGTCTCTTGAATCCCTCAACACTAAGACGGCTCCAAGACAGCATGTGAGATTTAAGTAATAACTTTTTTGTTTGTTTGTTTGTTTGTTTTTATTTTTGTATGAGACTGGGTCTGGCTTTTTCACCCAGGCTGGAGTGCAGTGGTGCAATCACAGCTCACTGCAGCCACTTCCTGGGCTGAAGCCACCCTCCCACCTCAGCTTCCCAGGTAACTTAGGACTACAGGTATACACCACTATTGTTGGCTAATTTTTGTATTTTTTCCAGAGACGAGGTCTCACTGTCTCACTAAGCTCAGGCTGGTTTCACATTCCTGAGCTCAAGAGATTTACCAGTCTCAGCCTTCCAAAGTGCTAGGATTACAGGCGTGAGACACTGTGACTGGCCAGTAATTTTGTTTTATTATATTAAGGTGAGGTTTATACCACCTTCTTCTGATTACAGAAGTAATACATGCTCATTGTATAACACTGAAAATGTAAGCAGTATAAAGAAGAAAATAGAAAAGAATATGAAAATCACTAGTGGTCCCATTGCTTACCCATACATTATGTGCTGCTTCCTAATCTTTACTTCTTCTCCCTCCATGTGTGTCTTTGTGTGTGTGTGTGTGTGTGTGTGTGTGTCTGTCTGTCTGTCTGTCTGTCTGTGTGGTTTTTTTTGGCACATAGGACAATAGCTGACATTTATACCTCCCCTACCAGTGTTGAGCATTGTGTTAAGCAATTGACAAAGCGTATTTTATTTAACTCCTACAGAAAACCTAAAAAGGGGAAGGGCAGTATAATTAACAGGATTTTCCAGATGAAAAGACTGGGGCCTGACTTGAGGTCACATTTTATATACAGCATTGTATTGTACTTCAGGCACTTAACAAAGTAAGCGTCCTGGAGAATCTTGGTCTCAGTCTATATAATAACGTAAGCATCTTTTGTAGGATTAATTGTTTTTCCAAAGCATGCCTGGAATGCTTGCATAACATTTTAGAGTTTAAATATGTTGTTTATCGCCAGGCACAGTGGCTCACGCCTGTAATCCCAGCATTTTGGGAGTCTGAGGCAGGTGGATTGCCTGAGCTCGGGAGTTTGAGACCAGCCTAGGCAACATGGTGAAACCCCATCTCTACTAAAATACAAAAAAATAGCCAGGCATGGTGGGGTGTGCCTATATTTCCAGCTACTTGGGAGGCTGAGGCAGGAGAAGTGCTTGAACCTGGGAGGTGGAGGTTGTGGTGAACCGAGATTGCACCACTGCACCCCAACCTGGGCAACACAGTGAGACCCTGTCTCAAAAAAAATGTTGTTTATCAAACCATTTTCATCTTTGAAACATTTCAGGTCTCCTCTTTGGCTTTTTTGCATTATAAATAATACTGTGATAAACATCCTTCAGCACAAACCTTCATAGGCTAGCTTCCTAGAAGTAGAGGTATTAGGTCCAAGGTTGTGAATTGTTTCAAAGCTATTGATTTGTCTGGATAAAATTACTTCCAGAGATATTGTCCCATTGCATTGCAATCAGTGGATCTCACCTTCAGTATTTTGTGCAATTAAAAAAAAGAATGTTTCTCCTTTTGAGGATTATATTTAAAATAGCTTTTAAATATGAAACATTTGTGTCTACAAATAAGAGATAATGAAAAAATAATAAAAGAAACACAAAAGCAGAAAGTAGATTAAAACATTAAAATCCAAATCACAGGCTCTGTCATGGAGAAGACAGCTGCAATAGCTTTTTCATTCTTTTATCTATCCTTGATACATTCTCTTTTAATTAATTTGTACCCCAACTTAAGTGCTGGCTGAGTTGTTGATTTGTTGCTGGGATGGAAAGAAGAAATTTGCACCTTGTCTTTTGCAGGTTATGAGAGCCCTGTCTGTCCTTGTTGTTATGTGGGTGTCTTTTAGATTATTGTGAATATTGAGCTTTGAAAATAACCTAACAGTCAATCAGTTGCTGAGCTCCTATCACCAGTAGTGGGACACAATGTACATCACGTAGAGAGGCAGACTTGTCAATGACAAAGGGGTTGACCCCTAGAAAACCAGCACAGAGCCAGCTGTTCTGTCTGAATCCACTCTCTCCAAAACATAACATAAGTCATGGAAAGAAATAAGAGTCTCAAGAAATGAGATTCTTACCATGATGAGAGGGGGACCTTGAAAAGCTACTTTAGTGATTAGGAAGAGAAGTCCCCTTTTGCATCCCAAATCAAGCGGAGGACTGCTAGTCCAAATATAATTTCTGAATAACCTGAGTCACCCAGGCCCTGAGGAATCCTGGCCTCTTAGTCCACATTTGCAGAAATATCAGGAGGTCAATCAGGAAGCTGGCTAGGCATCTCAACACAGGGTCAGAAAGCTCCTAGATATGCAAATAAATGTGCACACTGGAAATTGAGTTCAGTAATTTTTCCATGGCCTAGAGAACTATGATGATGACAATGTTCTACATTTGTGCTGGCCAGTTCAGTAGCCACTAGCCACATGTGGCTATTGAGTAACTGAAATGTGGCTAGTACAACTGACCAGCCAAATTGTAAATTCTGTTTTATTTGAATTAATTTTAATTTTAATAGTCATCTGTGGCTATTGGCTACTGTACTGGGTAGCACAGAGATAAGAAATAATAGAAAACTTTTTGTTTGGTTGTTTCAATGGCTAACATTGTCAAAAGCTCAATTCCTGTTTTATGTAAGGTTTTGGTTTATATTTTCTCAAAGAAGTGAAGTACAGATAAAAGAAAACAAAACAAAAGGATGATCAAGCAGAACTTTGGTAAGGAAGGGTGAAGCAGAGACACCTAACTCGGGGTGGGGACAACAGCAATGACCTTGTTTGAAACGCAGCTCCTGTCTCTGTTGCTCTCTGTGCTCTCCTGGGGCATCAGTTCCTTTACTTCTTAGTTAAAGCAGTTATTTCGATGGTGCAATGCTTTTTTGTTCAATAAGCATGATTTTTTACACAGCTGATTTATCTCCAGGATGGAAGCTCTCTGCTTAATCGTCTTGATTTTCCTGGGCTTGTTCCAACTCTGCAGATGTATGCATGACACCTGTATCTCTCTCTCCAGGCTGTGATCTAGGATGACAGTTTCTATGATGTGCCCATCTAGAGAAATACACAAATTGCAACTTTAGGAAGAGAAAAATAGGGCCCTGCAAAAGGCATCTGCAGGCCCCCTGTGCTGTTCACCTTTCTTATTTATGGGTGAAGTGGGTCCTCACCCATTTATTGGGCAGTTGCAAGCAAAGGAATTAACTATGACAACTCACCTTGGGGTACAACAATTTTGTCTGTTTTGAGTTTCCACTGTTGAAAAAAACCTAGTTATTCTAATAAAGAATAGTTATAGATAATAGAGTGATAGTTTTTGTTTTTGTTTTTGTTTTTGTTTTTTGAGACAGGCTCTTGCTCTGTCACCCAGATTGGAATGCAGCAGCACGATCATGGCTCACTGCAGCCTCAACCTCCCTGGGCTCAGTGATTCTCCCACCTCAGTCTCCTGAGTAACTGGGAGTACAAGCACATGCCACCATGCCTAAATATTTTTGTACTTTGTTTTGTTTTGTAGAGATGGGGCTTTGCCATGTCACCTAGGCTGTTATTGACCTTCTGGACTCAAGTGATCCTCTCTCTTCAGCCTCCCAAAGTACTAGGATTACAGGTGTGAACCAGCATGCCACGCCTATAGTGATATCTTTAAGTAAGCCTCTCCTGTCTTCTTTTGAGCAGTTTTTCAAAGCAACAGGCACCTTATTAAATAAGAAAGTTGATGTGCTTCCCTAATGCCTGCTAATAAAGAACTAAAGAACGTCTGTGATTTCAATGAAGTCCCTTCAGATGTTATGGGCTACTTGTTACTGACAAGTATGGTAGGAACTGTAGGTCAAGCTGTCATAGGCAAATAGATCTTGCTGAAGAGGAAGAATTATTGGTTAAGATAATACCCTAGGACACCTGGCATACTTCGGACACAGCTAAACTGAATGCTTTCTGAGGAGGAGTGTATTAATCTGTTCTCACGCTGCTGTAAAGACATACATGAGAAAAGGGATTGAATTGGCTCACAGTTCTGTGGGCTGTACAGATTTATGCTTATAGGGAGGCCTCAGGAAACTTACAATCATGGCAGAAGGTGAAAAGGAAGCAAGCACATATTCACATGGCTGAAAGGAGTCAGGGGAGGTGCTACCCACTTTTTAAACAAGCAGATCTCAGGAGAACTTTATCATCAGACAGCATGAGGGGGATGAGGCTAAACCATTAGAAAGCACCTCTATGATGCAGTCACCTTCCAGCGAACCCCTTCTCCAACACTGGCAATTACAATTCCACATGAGGTTGGGGGTGGGGGTTGCACAAATCCAAACCGTGTCAAGAAGCATTTTAAAAATTGAGGGAAGTTCTAATCAGACGGCAATTCAGGACAGGGCATTCCATCAGCATAATGCTCCTCTCAATACATGCCAAAATGGGAGAAAGGAAAAATTGCAAGGATGAAGATGGGACACAGCAAAACGACAAGATGACTAACAAAATGACCCGTGTGGAAAGCATTTACTGATTCAACAACCAAATAATGAAGAAAATAAGAGCAATTTTGCTGAGTTTCTGTGCTCCTCATGCTTATTAGGGAAGGGCAAAAACCAGCCCCTCAACATGGTTGCTGTCAATTAACATCATCCCCGCCTGCTCTTAAGTGTCTAGATACTTTCAGGAATCTAGTATTACCTTCACTTAAATGTTTTTTGGATGTGCCCTTCATGCATGTGATATTGCAAAAACACTCTACATTAGCCACAGCAAGATGGCTCTGTAATAATTGGGATCACTTTAGGGGAGCATATTTGTACCACAGTTTGAGATGGAAAATGAAATAAAGATGTCCATGTGTCAATTTCTTCTACATTATGCCAAACATTCAAAGAGATTATTTTATTTATTTCAAAGATGTATACATGTTGAAATTAAAATTTAAATTAAGAAAATTTATAAACTGAGTCAAAAGCAAAGTAAGCGAGGCAGTTCTGCATGCCCTGGAAGTGTCAGGCATATATGACTCTAAAGTATTCAGCATGTGGCCAGGTGTCGTAGCTCATGCTGTCATTCCAGGACGTTGAGAGGCTGAGGCAGGTGGATTGCTTGAGCTCAGAACTTTGAGACCAAGCAAGCCAACGTGGTGGAACCCCGTCTCTATGAAAAATATGAAAATTAGCCAAGCATGGTGGTGCCCGCTTTTACTACCAGCTACTGGAAAGGCTAAGGTGAGAGGATCATTTGAAACCAGGAGGTCGAGGCTGCAGTAAGCTCTGGTTGCACCACTGCAATCCAGCCTGGGTGCAAGAGGGAGACCCTCTACCCAGGACTCTTGGGATATGACTATACCCATAGGGATTGCCCTCAGTAACCTCACACTTGAGTGGAAGTGGAGATCATATGTACCTATACCAATATCTAGCAAAAAAGAAAAACATAAGAAATGATGGCAGAAATGGCCCAAAGAATAAAAGAGGGTGGGGGTAATTGAGAGAGGCTTTCTGGTGATAAAATTTGAACTGATTTCTGGAGAATGGGTTGAATTCCAATAGGGGGAGATGGACCAAATTTAATTTTGATGAGGGAAATGTCTTGAGCAAAATCTAGAAAAGGAAAACATGCCCATTTTCAGTGTTAATGAGGGTCCAGTTGGGGTACAGTGCAGGAAAAGAGTTCTAGTGAAAAGGTAGTTGGTCTGATAGGCCAGAGTCTTGCAGGCAGAGGCAGATACTATCATTATTCCATTTTTCAGATTGGAAAACAGACACAGAGAGTCCAAGGTCACAAAGCCAGAGAGGGAATCTGGGCAGTCTAGCGGCAGCACCCTCTTCTTAAATATCTATTAAAGGGCCTCTTCTCCAGGCATTCTAAAACTCTTCCCCATTTTAGCTTCCCCAGAGTACAGTGAGGCTCCCTGTCTACCTCACAGGACGGGTCTCAGAAAAGCAACAGATCCCAATTCATACTAGCTTTTAAATAAAAAAATTTATAACCTTGAGAAAGAAGAAGTGCAGAGGTTGGGCAAGAGCCAGCCCTGGATCATTCAGCGGCTCAACAATAAATCCAAGGACCTGGGTATTGTTTCACCTCTCCACACCACCGTCCTCATGGGCCAGCTTCTACCTTCTCCTGAATACTGTGTCTTTGCCTAGTTTTCTCCCTGATTTTGGCTCAATTGCTCCTTCCTGGGAGCAGCCTTTCCTGCCCCGGTCTTGGGTCAGCCTGCCTTCACAGGCGCTTGCAGCACACCTGGGTCTGCTGCACTTTCCCTTATTACCTAATTTTGTGACTAGCATCAGCTCTTTCTGTTAGATTCTAAGCTCCACTAGGGAATAAATTCTGTGCATTTTTGATCACTATTGAACCCTGGAGTCTACCACTCAAATCTTTGTCAAACGAGAAATGGTAGCTCTGTGCAGGGCCAAAGAATCCAAGAACCATAAGAAATAATCTGCCAAAATACTCATTACAGCTCACTCTCCTCTGATGCCTCTGGTGACGTTTCCCTGAGGCACATTCCTGTTGGTTTCTTCCCCTCAAGAAGGATTCTTCTTTCTCCTTCCTATAAAAGCCAGGTTTTTCTCAGATAGCCACACCACGCCCCATGCAAAGAGATTTGGATTATTCTACCATCTTGAGGCATTTCTGTGGAAACTGCTATCAGCCCAGGTGGCCCATGACCTAAGCTGACCCAAGCCGACTGAAGGGAGGACGTATTCTATGCACCCTATGTAGTTCCAGAGGGTGCTGGTTTCCCCGGCTGCTGCTGGTGGTCTTCATGTAACCAAGGCATCGCTAGTGCTTACGGAGAAAACAGAGCAAGTGGAGAGAAACTGAGTAGGTAAAAGTGGACAGGGCTTGGTGATGTTCGGGATATGAGGGATAAGACAGAGGATGGTCTTAAGAGAATCTGTGCTTTCCTTTTGGAAAATGGTATAAATGAATAAAAGTTCCAATCACCGGGATAGAAAACACTTGGAAAATATGAGATTCATCCAGGCAAGTCTTTCATAAACTATTCCATAATCAGTTTCATAAGTGAAAGGGAGTCAGAACTCATCTCCACCTTGTTTGCTTCTATCATACTGTACCCTGTTGGACCTACTTATCATATTCTTCCTGGTAGCAGACTTACCTACTAATGTTTGCACTTCCTCCCTGCTGGCCTGGAAGCTCTGAGGCAGCAGGAGCAGTGTGTTTGTACACGTGCGTGTGCACTTTCATGCGTGTGTGTGTGTAATTGGATTCCCCACAGCACATTATTGTTTTATCTATAGTAAATGGTGGATAAATATTTGCAGGATTTAGCTGGACTGCAGCATTGTGGAGGTCAGATAACCAAATTTTGATAGACAAGCTGCATTCTAACCTTGAAGCAAACAAAATGCCCATCTTATCAGCCTCCCTCACACCGGCTGTACCTTTCCTTTGTGGTTGTATGTTTAAAGAGCTCATCCAACAAGCTTCTTTAAAGGGGGATTGGACCTTTGCCAGCCTCGGGCTGCATGGCACGGTGACTGCGTCTTTGAATATCCCGGATGGAGGCTGGTCATCCTTTTGTCTTTCGGTGAATAGACTACTCAGGAAGGTAGGGATGCATGCACCCCCCACCCCGCTTTCTTGTTAATGAGTTTGCAATTTATTTTGGCAGATCTAAAATAGTATTTCAAAGGCAGTGCAGAAGCAGATGGGGACATTACTTGTAATTGTTTAATACTGTTATGACATGACATTTGATTACAGAAAGAGAGGCAAGCCATCATCTTCAAGGGAGGGCATAGTCATCGACTGTGATCCTGGTGTCCATGTTGGAATATCATGGCAACTATCTCCCAGCACTAGACTTGATTACTTCTACCGCATTCCCAGTGATAGCTGAGTTGCTTAATTTACTTTCTTCTACACCATTTGTGAAAGGGAAACTAGAAAACTGCACTATGTATGGTTTTGTGTACTGAAAATTTGACGTTATCAAAGGAGGCATGATCTTTCTCTCTCTATCCCTCTCCAAATGTTTTCTATAATTATATTCAAAGGCTCATAGGTCTTACCATGGGTCATCGAGGAAGGGCTGGTAACTCTTTCAACCACAGGTAAAATATTACAAACATCTGAAACTTGCATTTTTACAGGTGAGAGAAATGAGGCTGGAAAGGTTAAGTGCACCATGTTGAATACAATTTTATTTGGTGATCAGGCAGCCCTGGGTTCAAATTCTGGCTCTATTGCTACCAATTAAGCCACTTAACTCCATCTGAGCCTCAGGTTGCCCATCTGTGCCATAAGCAGTAATAGCAGCTATCTTGTAGGACTTTTGCGAAAATTACCACTCAGGCAATGATCAGGATACTTCTTGACATAGTGGTGTTCATTACCTAGGTAGTGTTATTATTATTACATCTAAAGTCACAAAGGGAGTTTTTGAGAAACCTGGAATGAAAACTTGTTTCTCTCAACTCTGAACTTATTAGAGCACACTGTTTTGCTTGAATAAAGCAACCTTGGAGTATCTCAGGGGAGGGTATTTGTAACATCTGCTCAGGCACGATTTCATTTACTATATACCCAGAGACTAGCACTGTACAGGTTGTGGGGAGATACTCATGTGAGTTGGCGGACTTCTGGTCAAATATTTTCCCTAAACCCAGGACTCTATGGCATTCTACAGAACACTGCATCCTTCTAAGAGACATTGGAAGAGCAAATGGATTGTACAGTGAGTTACAAATAAAATGGCCAATCTCAGCATGAAAGGCCGAGGGTGTTACCTGAATGAGGATACAGACCCTCCATCTACATACAAGCAAACCTAAGTGACCATGAGCCTGCCGGAAAGAAATCACATGCTATGTAAAGGCTTAGTAACAGTGATGAATATTTGAACTTGAACTCCAGCTCCAGAGCAGTTCTGTGGCCTCTCTTCCAGGAACAGAAGCCAAAGCAGCTCAGGATTCTTGAAGGCTCTGAAAGGTCAATGAGAATCTTGGTATATGTCAAGACTTTCCCACCAAAGAAGGGCTCTGTGTGTAGAGACTTAGAAAGGATTCCCAACCCTGGCCCCTCCAAAACCAGAAACAAAGATGGGGGACAGCCCAATTAAGTGGCCCTAGAGATTTGCCCAGGAGCTGGAGCCTTCCAGAGAAGTCCAGTTTTCCTACGCAGGGAGAGGACTGGGAGTTCTCTGGTCACAAGCATTCTGCCTTTGTTTTCGTGAAGCTATGTCTCTTACCTGGTAAGAAAAATGGAACTGCATGCAGCTGCTGAAAACTTTAACCAGAAACCCAAAGATGTTGGCACAAAGAAAGGAGGCCTGAAGAAAACAAGTGACCATGCAAACACATTTAGCTCTTAATCTGACCCATTTCTCATGGGCCAGGGCTGGTGCCAGGAATGCGGTGATGAATAAGGCCTGAGCTGCAATTGTGAGGATGAGAGGGAGTCCACCCTGTGGGGATCTGGGATGGTAAACGGTTAAAGCTGATGAAGAAATTCAATGAAGTTAATAGTTACAAAATCAACATACAAATATCATTATTATTTCTATAAACTAATGACAAACTATTACCTGAAAAATAAATTAATAAGGCAATTCAATTTATAATAGAATCAAAACAGATATATAAATATATAAAAGACAGGAGTGAATTTAATCAAACACAAAAGATTTGCATACTGAAAACTATAGCACATTGATGAAAAAAATTAAAATGGCATAAATAAATGGAGAAACATCCTTTATTGATGGATTCAAAAATTAGTATTGTAAAAGTGTCAATGCTACCCAAAGCAATCTACAGATTAAATGCAACCACTATCAAATTCCAATGTCATTCTTCACAGAAATAGAAAAATTACTGCTAAAATTTGTATGGAACCACAAAAGACCTGGACCAACCAAAGCAATCTTGAACAAAAAGAACAAAGCTGGAGGTATCAGACTACCAGACTCCAAACTATATTACAAAGCTATGGTAATTAAAACAGCATAGCAATGGCATAAAAACAGACACGTAAAACAGTACAAAGGGATATAGAACCCGTAAATAAATCCGTGTGTCTGTGGTCAATTGATTTTTTGATAAAATAACTAAAAATACACAATGAAGAAAGAAAATTTTTTTCAATAAATAGTGTAGAAAAAACTGACTATCCACATACAGAAGAATAAAATTTGACTTTTATTTTGCTCTTTATATGAGCATCAAATCAAAATTAAAGTCTTAAATGTAAAACTACTACAAGGAAATATAGAAGAAGACTGTATGACATTGGCCTGAGCTATGATTTTCTGTAGATTATTCCAAAAGCAAAGGCAACAAAAGCAAAAACACACAAATGAGACTGCATAAAACTTAAAAGCTTTTCCACAGGAAAAGAAGCAATAATAGAATGAAGAGAACCCACAAATGGGATAACATTTTAAAACCATACATCAGATAAGGGGCTTATGTAATAATATATAAGTAACTCAACCTACTCAAAAATAAGAAAAAAACTATGCTTATTAAAAAAATAAAGAATCAGAATAGACATTTCCTATGGCATACAAAAGACCAACAGGTACATGAAAAAATCATAAACATTCCTAATTATCAGAGAAATGCAAATCGAAGCCACCATGAGATATCACCTCACACATTTTACTAGGGCTATTATTAAAAAAAGATGGAAGATAAGTGTTGGTGAGGATGCAGAGAAAAAGAAACTTTGTACACTGTTGGTAGGAATGGAAATTAGTACAACCATCTTGGAAAACTGTATGAAGCTTCCTCAAGAAATTATAAATATATTTACCCTATGATCCATCAATCCCACTTCTGGATATGTATCCAAAGGAATTTCAATCAGTATGTCGAAAAGAGACATCTGTAATTTCTTGTTCATTGCAGCAATATTCATAATAGCCATGAATTAGAAACAACCTAAGTGCTTATCAACTGAAGAAAGGATAAAAATATGTGGAAAAATTGGAAGTCTTCTACACCGCTGGTGAGACTTTAAAATGTAAAACAGTCTGGCAGTTCAAAAGGTTAAACATAGAGTTATCACATGACCCAGGAGTTTCACTCCTAGGTATTTACCAAAAAGAAAATAAAACAAATGCTACACAAAAAGTAGTACACAAATGTTTATAGCAACAAAAAGTAGAAATACTCATCAACTGAGGAGTGGATAAATAAAATGTGGTGTGTCTATAAAATAGAATCTTATTTGGCAACAAAAGGGAAAAAAGCATTAATGCATGCTCCAAAATGGATGAACATTAAAAATATGTTAAGTGAAAGAGGTGAGTAAAAAATGACTATGTGTTATTATGATTCCATTTATGTGAAATGCCCAGAGTAGGCAAATTCATAGTCAGAAAGTAGATGAGCAGTCACCTAGACTAGGAGGGGTTTAAAAAAGGCTGGAGAAAATAGGGAAAGATTGCTAATGGGTGCGAGTCTCTTTTAAGGAGCATTAAAATGTTCTAAAATATATTATGATGATTATTTGTCCACCCAGTTAATATACTAAAAGAATTTGAAGTTTGTACTTTAAATGAGTGAATTACATATTGTATAAATTATATCTCAATAAAGCTGTGGAAAGTTAAAAGTATACGTAGGATGCATACAAAAATACTACTTATCTTTATAAATGAATGACATTCTGTCATTTGCAAAAACATGGATGAATTTAGAGGACATTATACTAAGTAAAATAAGCAGACACAGAAAGACGAATATCTCATAATATCACCTATATGTGAAATCCAAAAATGTGCACTCATAGAAGTTAGGAGTAGAATGGTGGTTTATCAGAGGCTGAGCAGGGCGGGCAGCAGGGGTGGAAAAAGGGGAAATATTGAATGGGATAATGCTTCAGTTAGGAGAAATACATTCTGGTGATATGGTACACAGCAAAGTGACTGTAGTTACTCATAATATAGTGCATATCTTAAAAGCGCTAAAATAGTACATTTTAAATGTTTCACCATAATGTAATAAATATCTGAGGTGAAGGATATGTTATTTAGCCTAATTTCTCCATTTCACAATATTTACATATATTGTACCACATTGTACCCCATATATATTTATTTATCAACAAAAACAAAATTTTCAAAAGTTAGAAAAACAGATGTGCTAGATCTTCATCTAAAGACATTTCTGAGAAAAATGTATCTGTTTTCTTTCAGAAGAAATTTATGCTTACTAGATATTATGATCAGGTAAAGGTTCTGCATGCTTCTATTTTGAATAATATTTTCTCCTTAGAATCACAAAGTGTGAATGCCTTTTATTTCAGAGGTCTAGCCCTAAATGGTTTAGTCAATTATGTCATGCATTCTGAAATAAGCACTGGTGCATTTATGAAGGTACTATATATAATTGTGTCTTAAATTTAACTATCATAGGCCGGGCGCGGTGGCTCACGCTTGTAATCCCAGCACTTTGGGAGGCCGAGGCGGGTGAATCACGAGGTCAGGAGATCGAGACCACGGTGAAACCCCGTCTCTACTAAAAATACAAAAAATTAGCCGGGCGTGGTGGCGGGCGCCTGTAGTCCCAGCTACTCGGAGAGGCTGAGGCAGGAGAATGGCGTGAACCTGGGAGGCGGAGCTTGCAGTGAGCCAAGATTGCGCCACTGCACTCCAGCCTGGGCGACAGAGCAAGACTCCATCTCAAAAAAAAACAAACAAACAAACAAAAAAAAATTTAACTATCATATAAGTCTACTTTTCTAGTTAAGAGTCTATATTTTATAGAGGCCTTCCATATATATATATGTAAGAGCTTTTCTGACAGTATATCCATTAAATTTCAAAGATAAGGAAAGGAACAATTTTGCTTTTATTTTTATTATTTTTTAAGGCTAGTCAAGTGAAACAGTGGGAGTGGAGAAGGAACCGATTTAATTTTTATATGTTGGTGTTACAGGCTATATGTGACAGGCTATATATTTGTCTGCTGAATTTTAGAAACAAAGTGAAATATTTATTTCATATTTCATTAGATTTAGGGATGATGATTACATTGAGGGATTGGGACTAGACTGAAGGCACCACATCCTCAATCACTTGGAAACAAGATTTTGTCTATGTGTTATGTTATATTCACAAAAACTTTTATTGTGTCAGGCAATATAGCTCCCTATTGAAATATGTGAAAAATGTAGAGAAAAAAGACAATATTTGTTATCAAGGGATATTTAGGCCTGAGATGCGTGATGCAAATATTCAAAACATACACTTTTAAAAAATTAGATTTAAAATGTAAATTGAAGCAGAGCGTTTAGAAAAAGACATAATATCTACTATAAAAGTCCTGGGTTAGAAAAGTTAAAATACTAAATGAAAAAATAATGCTTCTTGGGTGGCTTAAAATCGAATATGAGACAAAAAATTACTCAGAAATTTTTCTAAGATTAAAAACATGTATACAGTTTCTTTGATATAAAATGAAATAAACGTCTGGATATAACTTTAACAGAACAGAATAGGGAGACAAGGGCAAAGAGCAGGTGTATGCAGAATGAAGTGAACATATTATTGTAACAATGAAAGGGACAGAGTTGAATGATTGCTCTTGGAGACAGGGGATTTTGATGTCTAAGTTAATGACAAATCTTTTGTTTCCGAGTTAAAAAAAATGTAACTTAAACCTGGTGGAGGAATAAAGGGTGGTTGGGGGGATGATTCTTTGTACACTAAACTTGTTTTAATGACTAATGAATTAGTCATAAGTTCAAATGATTTTATGGAGGCCTTTTCTTTTTTATTTGATGTTTCTGGACTCCTTTTTTCTTTGTATGTGCTCCATTTTTACCTACTTGAACAATTTTTACCCACAAAGTTTAGGAAACACTGTAACCAAATGTTCCAACATAATGTGATCCCTGAAAGCATTTGCAGCTGGGGGTGTAGGGGGAAAGGGGCTTCTAAAATGCATGTTAATCTCAGTGAAAACTCAGAAGTTTAAACATGGTCCTCCTTGGGTCATGTGGCTACCCCAGGACCAATCATTGCACCAGACATAGGAGATAATCTCAAAAGCCAGGGTGGAGTCAAGGTTCTCCAGTGGAGTTTCCACTTTAGAAATCAGTTTTGTCAGGCTTTGTGTTTGCATATTACAGACACGATAGCCATATAGTTATCTATTCCACTTCCAGTAGAGATGAAAACCTAAGAGCATATGTTCATTCAAAGGATTTTACATGAATCTTCATAGCAGCTTTACTTGCAACAGCCAAAACCTGAAAACATTCCAAATGTCCATGGCAGGTGAATTTGTGACATAAACTTACTATGGTATATGTATAAAATGAAATAATACTCCCTAGTAAGAAAAGAACAATTGATAGATGTAGCAACATGAATAAATCTCAAAAATAGTGATGCTGAGTAATCAGAAAGTATACATACCCTATGATTTCATGTATTTGGAAATAAAAACTCACGGATAGTGACTGGAAGTGGATCAATGGTTGCCTGTGGATGGGATGGGGATAGGCAGGAAAAAGTGAGTAGAAAAAACACAAGAAAACTTTGGTGGTAAAGGTAATGGATATGTTTGCTATTTTAATATGTTGCTGGTTTTATAGAGCTACAAATGCCAAGAATTATCAAAATGTACAATTGAAGTATGTGCAGTTTATTGCATGTAAATAAACCTTTTAAAAATTAACCGATACAAATTGACTTACATGACCAGAAAGCTCTTGAAAAACTCTCCTGTTTTCTCCCCTATTTTTATTCTTGCATGCCCTTATAGACTGTGTTAACACATTTCTCATCTTACTGTTCTTTTGTGTCTACATTTCTCCAGGTAAATATAACTATCACCATAATTTCTTGGTTTCTCTTTAGTTCATTAGTAATTATGAGTAATGTATTGAAATGTTAAAGATATGTTCATGCGTTCAGAATCCTCTGCTCTCTGATCCACATAATAGTGAATTATGCTATCAAAAATTACACAGTATATTGCTGTTTTTTTGTTTTTTTGTTTTTTTTTTTTTTGAGACAGAGTCGCACCTGGTTACCCAGGCTGGAATGCAATGGCACATTCTGGGCTCACTGCAACCTCCACCTCCCGGGTTCAAGTGAGTTTCCTGCCTCAGCCTCCTGAGTAGCTGGGATTACAGGCATCTGCCATCATCCCTGGCTAATTTTTGTATTTTTATTGGAGACAGGGTTTCACCATGTTGACCAGGCTGGTCTTGAACCTCTGACCTCAGGTGATCTGCCTGTCTTGGCCCCCCAAATTGCTGAGATTATAAGCATGAGCCACCACACCCAGCTAGAATATTGCTACTTTTGCAAATAGCTTCAATTGACCCTGATCTGGACTTTGAGTTGATCATAGCTTTGTAAAAGAGGATAGCATTGTAAAACTACAAAATTAGACTAATAATAAATAACAAAGAATGCTTTCAGTATAAGAAATAATACTATCCTAAGCAAAAATAAATAAATAAAACTGGAGGAATTATATTATCTGACATCATATTATACTACAAAGTTATAGTAACCAAAAGAGGATGGTACTGGCATAAAAACAGACCCATAGATCAATGGAACAGAATAGAGAACCCAGTAACAAATCTACATACCTACAGTGAACTCATTTTTGACAAAGGTGCCAAGAACATACACTGGTGGGAAATGGTGTTGAAAAAACTGGATATCCATATGCAGAAGAATGAAAACAGACTAGTATCTATCACCAAATACAAAAGTAAAATCAAAGTTGTTTAAAGATGTAACGCTAAGACCTCGAACTATAAAACTAGTACAAAAAAACTTTGAGGAAAATCTCCAGGACGTTGGTCTGTGCGAAAATATCTTGAGCAATACCCCACAAGCACAGGCAACCAAAGCAAAAATGGACAAATGGATCGCATTAAGTTAAAAAGCTTCTGTACAGAAAATGATACAATCAACAAAGTTAAGAGACAATCCACAGAATGGGAGAAAATATTTGCAAACTACTCATCTGATAAAAAATTAATAATCAGAATATATAAAAAGCTCAAACAACTCTTTAAGAAACAATCTAATAACCTGGTTTAAAAAAGGGAGGCAAAAGATTTGAATAGATATTTCTCAAAAGAAGACCTACAAATGGCAAACAGGTATAAGAAAAGGTGCTCAATATCACCGATCATCAGAGAAATTCAAGTCAAAACTACAATGAGATATCATCTCACCACAGTTTATATGACTTGTATGCAAAAGACAGGCAATAACAAATGCTAGCAGGGATGCAGAGAAAAGGGAACTCTTGTACACTGCTGATGGGAATGTAAATTAGTAAAACCACTAAGGTGAACAGTTTGGAGGTTTCTCAATAAACTAAAAGTTGAGCTACCATATAATCTAGCAATCCTAGATGTATACCAAAAATAAAGGAAATCAGTATGTCAAATACATATCTGCACTCCCGTATTTGTTGCCTAGCACTGTTTACAAAGCTAAGATTTGGAAGAAACCTTAGTGTCCATCAACAGATGAATGGATAAAGAAAATGGGTACATACACACAACAGAGGACTATTCAGCCATAACAAAGAACAAGATCCAGTCATTGTCAGTAACATTGATGGAACATTATGGATCATTATGTTAAGTGAAATAAGCCAGGCACAGAAAGACAAATGTCACATGTTCTCACTAATTTGTGGAATCTAAAATCAAAACAAACTCACGGACATAGAGAGTATAAGGATGGTTATCAGAGGCTGGGAAAGGTAGTGGAGGTGGGGGTTTGTGGGAAGGTGGGGATGGCTAATGGGTATAAAAATAGAGAGTTAATAAGGCCTACTATTTGATAGCACAATAGGGTGACTATATTCAATAATAATTTAATTGTACATTTTGAAATAACTAAGACTGTAATTGAATTTTTTATAACTTGAAGGATAAATGCTTTAGGGGAGGGATACCCCATTCTCCATGATGTGCTTATTTCACATTGCATGCCTGTATCAAAACATCTCATGGACCCCACATACTATGTACCCACAACACATACTATGTACCCACAACATTTTTAAACAATCTAATACAATTTTTTAAATGGCACTTACTTTTTGTTACCTTCAACTATTGTAAAATATATTCTATTATTTATGATTAGCCCTGTTTGAAAACAAATTTTAAAAACACTATTTAAAACCAAATAAATGGACTAGGAGTAACTTGCACAAAAATGACAGAAATTGCTGCTACTTCTTCTAATTATTGAGATGGTATTTCTATATTTGTGAAATTATCTGTGATAGAAAATTGAATTGTTTCCAACATTATTTTTCATAATTAAACATGTTATATTGCTACTTCTTTAAAAGCAGCCTTTAAAATATTACCAATCTATTTTAAAGTCTACTTGCCAAAATAGTAAACTATTCTTTAAAAAAGTAATTTATTTAATTACCTAACTTCCTCAATGTCCTAATTTTCTCAAGCAATTATCTGATTTTCTCAAGCAATTGATATTAGCAAGTTGTGTTAGTTAACTGCTGAGAATCATTGTCTACATATGAGATAAATCATCTGTCAATCTTTTAAAGAAGACTTTATAAGCCATAGAGATTGTAGTCCAATCTGTATCATTGACTTTAAATATTGGATAATTGACACTCCATGTTGCCTGTAAGCCTATTTCACAGCAGCTGATTGATGTTAATAGGTACTTCTTGGAGAGCCATTTTCTTTATAACCCTTAGATTAATTCAGATTGACTGAGTTCTGTGTCAGTTAAAATTGCCAGAATTATATTATTGTGCTTTGCATCTAGTTTCACTTTTCCAAAAGCCTACACAGATTTCAGATGTTTAGAAAATAGCCCTTGTTTTCCTTCTGGGTAATCTTTTTCATGTCACCACTCTTGTCAGCATCTGCATTGGGCAAATTTCCTAGGACCTCCCTTCTGCTTCTTTTAAAATACGAAAACAAAATCAATGTAGCGCAGCAAGCCAGGGAAAGTCTGCTTTGATTGACTTACGGCCATAGTCACCCAGCAGTTCCTTCAGATGTGGCTTCACAAGTCAGACACTGAGTCCACGCGCTGTCCTCCTGCCTGCAGAAGTGGCTCTGAGAGCTGTTTGAGGAGAAAATGGGGGACTTTGGACTTCAGCCCGAGGAGAACACGGTGGAGATGAAGGAGCCCCTGGGCGTCCGCAGGTTAACTGAAAACATGAGAGGACACAAGCACGGGACCAAGTCTGTCACTAACCTGTAAAAAACTCTGACCTAGCCCACTGGGCACTCTGTCTGCGCGCCTGCCTTTGCTACCACCCTGTGCGGGAATGCCTGGGGCACAGCTGGGCCATCCCAGTGTTATTTCTAGACATTCCGAAGTTACCCCTCAGCAAAACGCCAGAGGCTGGCAGACACAGTGGAGCATCAGGCAGTAGGGATCCGAAGCCGTGGAATCTCCAAAGGGCCACTTGACCGCGTCCCAGAAGCTCCAGCTCATGCTGGACGTTGCCAGGAAAGCCCAGATCGTCTTTGGCAAGACCTACCGGATGGTGGTTTTGATTTGCATTTCTCTGATGGCCAGTGACGATGAACATTTTTTCGTGTGTCTGTTGGCTGCATAAATGTCTTCTTTTGCTAAGTGTCTGTTCATATCCTTCGCCCACTTTTTGATGTGTTTGTTTGATTTTTTCTTGTACATTTGTTTAAGTTCTTTGTAGATTCTGGATATTAGCCCTTTGTCAGATGGGTAGATTGCAAAAATTTTCTCCCATTCTGTAAGTTGCCTGTTCACTCTGATGGTAGTTTCTTTTGCTGTGCAGAAGCTCTTTAGTTTAATTAGATCCCATTTTTCAACTTTGGCTTTTGTTGCCATTGCTTTTGGTGTTTTAGACATGAAGTCCTTGCCCGTGCCTATGTCCTGAATGGTATTGCCTAGGTTTTCTTCTAGGGTTTTTATGGTTTTAGGTCTAACATTTAAGTCTTTAATCCATCTTGAAAGCATAATAATAGTAATAAAAAAAAGGAAGAAATTAAAAAAAAAAAAAAAGACCTCCCGGAAACCAGGAACTTGGTCGGTGCTGGCGGCCTGAGATCGAGCTCTGGGGCGCCTTCCTGTCCTCCTGCTTCTTCCTTGGCTGCCTTAGGGGGCGCGCCTCGCCGTGGGTCTCCCTGTGGGCGGCGAGGTGGTGCTCCTGGATGTCACCTCCAGGCGCTTTTGAGACTGCGACCGGCACCGGACGCACGGCACCTGCGGATTCCCCTCCCCACGCCCGGCTCACGGACCTCCAGCGCTCTGAGGTGTGGGCTGCAGGCGACTTCAACGTGGAGCTGCTGCCAGCGCCACAGGCCCCAGGGAGGCCCAGGATGCTGCTTCCCGGCCCCAAGAAGGGCAGTTTCGGAAAGTCTTTGGCGTGATGGAAGGCTGAGCCCATCGAGGGCGGGACTGAGAACTAGGCTAACGCCGCTGCCTGGTAAGCGAGGGACAAAGAGGCACAGGGTCTCCATCAGGAACCAGGTGCTTCTCCAAATGCCGTACTTCAAGGAGGAGCAATGGCGTCAAGCTGGCTGACACCAGGAACACCCAGAAGTCCCCGATCCTGTCTGTCCTCCCGCACTCAGGAGCGGGGATGGCCGCAGGGATGCCATCCGCCCACAAACCGCTGGTGTTTGCTGCCATGGTGCGCCGAGATGCGGTTCCCGAAGCCACTTTCGGCCAGGACGCTGGGATCATCAGCGGCAGCATCCCTCGCTGACACTCAGTATTGACTTTCCCAGGACGTTGCTGGATTTTTTCCTTTTTAAAACAATTTTGCAGTGGGAGAGCAAAAAAGGGCATCCTCAGAGCTTTTGCAAAATTCTCCTGGACCTGTTCTATGGTGTTCACCTCTGCGTTTTACTGACCACTAATTGGCCACAGCTCCTAAGGCCTATAAGTGTCCCCCTGCCCCACCAGGCGCTTTAGACACCCCTGAGGGACATTCGCAGCTCAGGAGGATAAAGGTCCTCAGGGGCCTGCTGCGAGGAGGATATGCAGCCCCTCGGTCGCCGCGTCTTCCTCCATTCCAGCCTGGAAACAGAGACGTTGCCCTCCACCCCACAGGCCTTCATGACCTTGGGACCCACTCTTTAGAGGCCACGTGCGTTTCCACTGCCAAAGCAATGACACAGGAGATGGAAAGAAATTCTTGGCTGGGCTCGGTGGCTCACGCCTGTAGTCCCAGCACTTTGGGAGGCCAAGGCGGGCGGATCACGAGGTCAGGATATTGAGACCATCCTGGCTAGCAAGGTGACACCCCGTCTCTACTAAGAACACACAAAAAGTTGGCAGGCGCCTGTAGTCCAGCTACTCGGGAGGCTGAGGCGGGAGAGTGGCGTGAACCCGGGAGGCAGAGCTTGCAGTGAGCCGAGATCGCGCCACTGCACTCCAGCCTGGGGGACAGGGCGAGACTACGTCTCAGAAAAAAAAAATATATTCTGCCTTCACTATATGCCCAAGTAATTTTTCGATTAGAGCCCAGAGTCGTGGGGCCCACACCGCCAGCTGACACATGAAAGTGTGGCAACGATGTGATGGTGTCTCTGTGTGGCAGCGTGGTGGTGTCTCTGTGTGGCAGTGTGTCCGCATTTCTATGTGGTGGTGTATCCGTGTGGCAGTGTCTGTGTGGTGCTATGTCCATATGGTGGTGTGTTCATGTATCTGCATGGTGATGTCTCCGTGTGACAGTGTGTATGTGTGACAGTGTCTGTGTGTCCTTGTGTCCACATGGCAGTGTGTGGTGGTGAGTGTGGTGTCCATGTGACAATGTGGCAGTGTGTCTGTGTGCAGCAGTGTCCGTGTTTTCGTGTGCGTGATGGTGTCTCCATGTGACAGTGTGGTGATGTCTCGTGTGTGTCCATGTGGTGATGTCTCCATCTGTCCATTTGACAATGTGATGTCACCGTGTGTCTGTGTCGCTGATAGTGTGTCCCTGTGGTGATTTCTCCGTATGTCTGTGTGTCCGTCCACGTGACCGTGCGACTGTGTCCATGTGATGTCTCCGTGTGTCTGTACATGTGAGTCTGGTCGTGTGTCCATGTGACGGTGTTCCCTCCCCGGCTTGCGGAGCTGGCATCTTTCCCTTTCAGCCCAGGAGGCCCTAGCTTGGTGGGCAGGAGGCGACTTCTGTGGAGGTAGGCGCAGGGAGCCCCGAGTTTGTGGGGTCCCCTGCATTGGGTCGGAGTGAGGAGAAAGGCCCGGGACAGCCAAGACAAGCCTGGGCCTGCCCTAAGGAGGTGACTCACTACGGGTCTGCATTTCCTGGGGCGAGCACTCCAGCTCGGTCATCTTGTCCTGAGTCCTTTGTGTGCCGCGGAGATTGCTGTTTTGAAGAAGGGAAGGTCATCTTTGTCATGGAAAGCCTGATGTGTTTCTCTATTGCTGTCACTTTTAAGCCTCATGGCTGGCGAAACATCAAACACCGGGCACCTTCTGCGAAGAAAACTCCCAGAAGAAAATGTGGGGACTGTGGGCAAAACACAGACTTCTGTTTGGTCGGAGATCTGCCATTTTTCCCTGTGGGTGGGGGAAGCTGAGCAGCTCTGCAGCTGGAAGGAAGGTGGGTTCTGTGCGGCCAGGAAGGTCTTGGCCTGGGGCGGAGGGGCCAGATGGGATGGGCGGTGAGGAGCTGTGCAGGGCAGCTGTCAGTGTGCATCGCCCCTACTGCCGGGCGCCCAGGAGGACAGGTCCCGGTGTGGCGGGAGTAGAAGCGCTGGAGTAGAAGCAAGGATGGAGTCCCTGCACCAGGCGTGAGGGCCAGCAGAGAGGCAGGCAGTGGCCGGGGTGGGTCCCGGGCACCTGGTGGGCGTTCTCATGACCAGGACGCACACCAGGATCCGGAGGCCAGGCGGACCAAGCGAGGGGCGCCAGGGTAGGCTCAATGTTCCCGCGGCGGGAAGTGGGTCCCTGGACCCTGATCTCCTGCTGCTGTCCCGCACATGGGCCGCCTTCGCTCAGGGGCGCCCCACCAGGGTCGCCTATCTGGGACCTCAGTGCAGCTCCTGGCGGGCGAGAGGTTGAGGAAGACACCTCGGGGCCCAATTGGGTCTGCAGTTTCCACCACTCGTGAAGCAGGGCGAGCTCAAGCTCTGCCGCCCAGGCAGGAAACCCTCCGACCTTGCCAGCTTTGGCGTCAGTTTTGGTGACTCTCTCCAGCTCAGCTTCAACACCTTTCAACAGTTCTGTGTTCTCTATTATCACAATACTTCTTTCTGTATTTGCTATCTTTTGTCAAATAAGAATTTGAATATGCATATGGAGTGATATCACAGTTGAAACATTAAACAATATACAATTTCATGTCATTTATTTTGTTTAATGTATAATTTTCTAAGAAGTAAAATTATGACTCTACTGCAAATATAAGATAAACACATACCAACAATGTTATTCAACGCAATAAGTGATGAGGGTTCCAGTAACAGATTCAAATCATTGCAAGGAACATTAAAGGAGCTTTACAGTCGATGTTAAGGTCAGATCGCTGGTTAGTTACAATACTGGTGAGTATCCAGCATAGCCAGAAGCTGTAATCTTTGTGATTATCTCTTCCATGGCACAGAAAGTATGCATTTTTCTACTGTACAAAATATTTATCTTTTCTACTACTTCTGCACATAAAAATATTGGCAGTCAGAAAAGACCAGGATTGCACTGAAAAAAAAAATCTCGGTAGTATCTCACCTGTATTCATACTTCCTTTGTTCCTTTATGAAGTATCTTTCAACTGCATTTTCCATCTGAAGGTTTATAGAGAGTAAAATGAATAAAAGCATAGTGACTATTTTGATAACATTTTACAGCTTTATTCATGTCCATAATGAACATAAAAAACACACTTCCAATATTTAAAGTGTAAATGAGATGAATTTGATGCATACATGTGCTCATTAAACAATCACCATGAAGGGAACAATGAGCATATCCAATACTCTAAAAGCTTCAAAGCTTCCCAGTTCCCCTTTGTAATGCACACTCATACCTCTCAGGTGTGAAGTATTGAGCTACACCCAAATACACACTGGGATATCAAATTGTTTCAGAAGCATTTGTTGAAAATGTCCATGAAAGGTCTAAGAACTTTATCAAAAATTAGCTGATAGCTGATATACATGTATATATCTATATTTGTACTACATTGTCTTAAGTATTACCATAACTTTATAAGTCTTGAATCCAGGTGCTATTAACTCTCCAACAGCACCTGGTTTCAAAGTAATCGTTTCCTTTCCAAATAATTTGCCATTATAGGTCCTCTACCCATCGATGTACATTTCAGCATTTTAGTTTCTCTATTTCTAAAATAAAAAATCCAGCTGTGATTTGATTGGAATTGTTATAGATCGATGTGGGAAGAGTAGATATCTTAACAGTATTGAGATTTATGACTCATAAATTCCATTTATTTAGGTCTCATTTATTTTAGCAATATTTTGCAGTTTTGTAGTTTTCAAGTTTCTTTTTGAAGGTTTATCTCTAAGTACTACACATTTTGATATTTGCAATAATATCAAAATTATGGTAATATTAATGGAAATGCTTTATTTTTTCCGTTGTCAGGTAGTTTTAAATAATTTAATTGTACGATAAAACTCGGTTTTGTGAGAAATGTATACATATTGTATATATACATTTTTTTCAGTTTGGCAGATTGACTGCATTATCATATCATATAATTTAAAATTGCACTAATTACCACTCAGCCTGCTCTCAAGGATAATATATCAAAATATATAGCATGTTTCAGTTTATTTAGCATCATGAAACTCTCATATTGTACTTACTTTTGGAAACCTGGAATAATAATGTAAATATCAGTTCACAGGTGACATATATGTGACAATTTTCTAAATATCGATCTATCACTCTTTAATTCTATGTTTATATTGTCAATTTTTTCCTCCTCTTGAAACTCTCTTACGCTGCTTATTGACTTTTGGTTCAATTCCTTCCTTGTTTTTCTACCTAACCTACTTTCTAATATTTTACTGATGTTGCACTCCTTTTTATTTGGACACTTTTAAAAAGCTGTGTAATTTCTCCTTTGTATTAAAATGCAAATCCATATCCAAAATAAATGAGGGCAGGAACCATACAGATGTTTGTGCAGCGTGTCCATTAGCAATATTCTTCACAATAATCAAAGGGAGGGAGCAGCCCGTGTGAATATTGATGGATGAGTGGTTAAACAAAACGTGGCATATACAGCAACATAATAATATTCAGCCTTAAAATATATTCCGACACATGCTACGAAATAGATGAAACTTGAAGACATACTAAGTGAAATAAGCCAGTCAGAAAAATTCAAACATTCTATCATGCCACTTCTATGGGTTACTTGGTGAAATGTAGAGAGAAAGTAGAATGGTGATTGCTAGGGGGAGGGAGAGGGAGAGGGAGAGGAAGTTGGTGTTCAATGAGTACAGCGTTTTAGTTGGAGAAGACGACAAGTTTTAGAGGTCTATGGTGGTGACTGTTGCACAATAGTGCAAATATACTTAATGCCACAAAACTGTGCATTTAAAGTGATTAACAAGGTAAATTTTAGGTTCTGTATATCATCTTTCCAGAATTATAAACCTGCCATCACAGAATAGAAATAGAATATGTTACATAGTGTTGGGTGATGATATTTTACACATTTGCACATAATTAGAATTTCGAAGCCATAATTTCAGATAAGATAGTCTAGGACATAACAATATTGATGTCAGAAAGCCATAAGCAATGTTTATTTTCAATCAGATTTACTAAAAAATTTTATTGAACTGCTCAATTTTCTTTGCCAATATTACTGTACTCTTATTTCTAGTAATAGAAGTGTGAAAAAGCATCAAGGAAACTTAAATTGCATTCTCATACTGACTGCATACAATAATTCTGAAAACAGTGGAAGTTACATATATCCCCCATAAGTAAAACATGAGTAACACAACCAAACAAAAATTAACAGGAGACAATTCAAATAATGGTGACCTGTTATTCTCATCTAGTTAAGTACTATTCTAACAGGAATTTGCTATTTCAAATATATTATCTGAGATGTCTATATATTTATATTTTGAGATGCTATACAAATTTGAGTCAATGACATAGAATTTCACAAATCAAGAAGCTTATTCTGGGGCCATTTCTTTTGACGTTTTCTCTAAACTACTAAAGAGGCATTAATGATCCATAAATTATATTATCTACATTTACAGCATTTAAAATGTGTACAGCATGAAATATTAGCTACAGGGGAAGCTAAATAAATTAAACATGGAATAAAGATTTGTCCTTAAATATACTTTACAAGAAGACTTTGATATTTGTTTTTCACAAGTGAAGCATTCTTATAAAGTGTCATAACCTTTTTGGGGAAACTCTGGGAAAAAAGGAGAAACTCTGAAGGGTTTTAAGTATCTTTCTTGAAGCTACAGACTCCATAACCTCTCTTTACAGGGAGCTCCTGCAGCTCCTACAGAAACGAGTGGCTGAGATTCTTGGTTGCATAGCAGAGCTTCTCATCCAAACCCTTTCCCTTTTTAGTGTCTGTGCATCAGTATAAACGTTTTATAAACTGTAGTTACTTATTTTAATCCCAAAGCACAGTAACAATATATTTCATCCTAGGGTTGGCAGTTTCTCTGTTTTGTTTAATTCTCAAAACTCTATCTGCAGGATTCCAAAGAGCCTAAAAAGTAAAATATTTTAAAAAGGAGAAAGAGAGAAAGGAAAGAAAATAAAATAGCCCATTCTGTCACTGTTATTAAACACCAGAATACCTTTCTGTTAATCTAATTAAAATTAGTGACATCATTTAACATTTATGTCTTCAACAAAAGTTTGGAATCCTGAAAAAGACATTTAATTTGCTAATAAATATATTTGAATTGAATTGAAATCCTTATATATTACTTTAAATAAAGAACACAAGATGAATTATGTAGAAAATTCTATCCTTCATTGTCCAAAATCTAATAGTTAAATTGAACTTGTTAAATAATGTTTTTGTCCAGGCATGTAGCTTACACCTGGAATACCAATACTTCGGGAGGCAAAGGCAGGTGGATTACTTGAGCTGAGGAGCTGCAGACCAGGCTTGGCAACATGGTGAAACCCAATCTTTACAAAAAAAAAATAAAAAAATAAATTTAGCCAGGCGTAGTGACTTGCCTGTAGTCCCAGCTACTCAGAAGGATGAGGTGGGAGGATCACCTGAGCCTGGGGAAGCTGGGGCTGCAGTAAGTCATGATTGTGCCACTGCACTCCAGCTTGGGCAACACACTGAGACCCTGTCTCGAAAGGAAGGAAGGAAGGAAGGAAGGGAGGAAGGAAGGGAGGAAGGGAGGAAGGGAGGGAGGGAGGGAGGGGAGGGAAAGAAAGAAAAGAGAAAGAAAAGAAAGAAAGAAAGAAAGGAGAAAGAAAGAAAGAAAGAAAGAAAGAAAGAAAGAAAGAAAGAAAGAAAGAAAGAAAGAAAGAGAAAGAGGAAGGAAGGAAGGAAGGAAGGAAGGAAGGAAGGAAGGAAGGAAGGAAAGAAGGAAGGACGGGGAGAGAGAGAGAAAGAAAGGAAGGAAGGGAGGGAGGGAAAGAAAGAAAGAGAAAGGAAAGAAAGGAAAGAAAGAAAAAAGAAAAAGAAACGAAGGAAGGAAGGAAGGAAGGAAGGAAGGAAGGAAGGAAGGAAGGAAGGAAGGAAGGAAGGAAGGAGACAGAGAGAGGAAGAAAGGAAGGAAAAATAATGGTTTTGGTGCCAATAATCTTTGTGGAATTTTGCTTTAATGAAATAGATTTAACTAAGTAGTGACATGATCTGCTTAAGTTTACTGACCCTAGCAATCAGAGGCCTCTGAATCCCCACAATGACTTGGCAATTACATTTGACAAACACTGATTCTCCTATCATACCTACTGCATAGTCAGAATTTCAGAATTCCAACCTTCCCAATGCTATTTGGGCACATTGCTTAACATCTCTAAGACTAGATATTTTTACTCTTAAGATACTACTACTAATAGTACCTAGTTTTTATGATATAATGTGTATCAAAAGCATTATACTTTCAGGCAGATAGCAATTTCTCAATAAATATTTGCTAATGTTTTAGTAAAACAGGAAAATCGGATTATGATATTTATGACATCGTTGATTCTCCTTCTAGAAACATTTGTTTCTAAAGCTTGTTTTCAAGTTAGAGCACTATTTTGTGTTCAAACTGAAAATATTGTATGTTCAGATTTTTTAAAAAACAGTATTGCATGAATGTTTTAATAAAAATATTCCTAAATGAGCTTGAGCAAGGAGGACAGGGGAGATAAGTAAATAAGGCTTTGTGGCATAGGAGACATTTGGTGGAAATCTTTCAGCTCAAATAAGATTTGAAAAAAAAAGAGAATTTTTATAAGAAATGTAAAGGCAGGATTTACCCTGATGAGCTTGTGGATAAAATACAAAGTCTAACGTAATTCAAAAGAGACTAATCAGTCAAAGTAGTTTTGAAGGAAATATCTTGAAGAGAGAGAACATAAAATGAAGATCGGGTATGTAATTATTTTAATAATCTATCCATGAGATAAAAAGCATTGGGTTTTTTGTCAAAAAGGGACAATAGTTTCAAGAACCATTCTTTGTTCAGCCTAAAGAGGATTTTACATTTTGAGCCAGTGACATATTGTGCTAAGTAGGATAATATCCTAATTTGTGTCTATATCAACAATTTTGTTCTCAATAAAAACACTTTATTCACACAAGTGATGATTATCTGCATTTGATTTAGTGCTGAACTGTCAAAGGGGGACTAATAAAAACAAAATATTAGAGTTGCAAGCAGCGTAAGTGGAAAATAATTATCATTCAACTCATTACTGAAATAAGAAAACAAAGCAAAAAATAAATAAGAAAAAAATTGACTACATGAACGTTTGCCTCTCTCCTAAGAATCAAAACCCTGAATTTTCTGTGGCAAAAAAGCATCTGGGTCCATGAACCCATGCAAAACTCTGTTTCTGGGAGATAAGAAGAAGCAAAACACATCAGCTTTCAGAGAAGGTTAAGAAACCTCTCATACCCTACCCTACCCCACCTGAGACCAGACAAAGGATCACTGCTTCTGGGGGAGGGATGCAAGAAAAGTACTTCTCCATCAGGAGAGGAACAAGGATTGTTTTGGGGCCCAGGATTTTGCACTAATGCAGAGTCATGATACTGTGGTAAAGGGTTGGAAAATCTCCATCCAGTGACCACAGACAAAGGTGAATTTTTCCTATGGAAGGAGAAATAAAATAGTATATGTCCTTACTGTGTGGTTGAAAACTTGCAATGATATAAATCAAAGGTTTTCTACCACTGAGGTGGGAGGAGGGCAAGGTATTATTTCTTCCTCAAAAAACAACACAGATAAGAGACAGTTTGACTCCCACTAGAATAACAGTCAGGAAGTGCTAAAAATACCCCTTCTCTGAGTGTCCAATGATGAAACTGGCTCAAAAATAACATGAATCATCCCTCTGCCCCCAACCTGAATTTTCTGCCTAGTCACACACACACACAAAATGATGTTCTACAGTTAGAGAGGAACAAGAAAGTGGAGAGGGACCCTTTCTATGACATATATGGTAAGGAGTACCGAAAGCTAACTGTGGAACAGGAGCATTGGCATACGCCCTCCAGAGCCTAAGGCCCCCCACAAGGCACATGATATAGCAGTCTACTGCTGGAGAAATCTGAGTTACATGGTTCACTGAATGTTTCAGACACCACCACAAAAACCAACCTTTGTTCCTGCCCACACTAATAGCATGACACAAACCAAAATTAAACAGAAATATAAAACAATCTCGACATAAATAATTATCTCATGATCTACTGTTTTTCTACATCTGATGATTTGCATTTTTTAGAAATTGGGAGACACATAAAAGCAAGTCAGAAATTTGAGTTATGAGTTATAATATTTCAAAAGATAAAAAGTCAACAGAATCCAATTCAGAGGTAATTCAGATGTTGAAACTAAATGCAAGTAATTTAAAATAATAATGATCAAAATGTTAAATAATCTAGTTAAAAAAAGACAACAAGTATGCAAAAATGAGGAATTTCAGCAGAGACGGGAACAGTAAAAGGCAAAAGCTAGAAGTAAGAGAAAGCATGAGAACAGAGACGAAGAATTACATCAGCAAGCTGATTAGCAGACTGGTCATCAGAGCTAAAGAAAGAAGCAGTAAATTTTATACTAGGTCAATACAAATTATTTGAATGGTAGCACAAAGGGAGGAAAGCAAAAAACAAAATAAACTGATGAACCAAGCAAACAAAATACTCCAGTGAATCCAAGAATTCTCTGGTAATACGAAATTAACTGAAATACAATTAATTGGAATTCCAGAAGGAGAGTAGAAACAGAAGAGAGAAGAAAAATTTGAAAAAGATGACTAAGGAGACCAAATAACCTCAAAAAGATCCAAAAAAGATTAATACGAAATTTAAAGAACGATAGGATAATCACACTAGTCAAACTGCTGAAAACCAATGATTAGCATAAATCTTGAATTCAGTCACAGAAAAATAGGAACACTGTGTAAACAGATAAACAGAAACAGACATTACAGTGAACCGCTTGTCACCAACTCTACAAGTCAGAAACCAATGATACAAAATTTTTAAATAACTGAAAAAAAGTCAACCCCCAATCTTATATCCATTAACTATATAGTGAAAATAACAATTAAATGAAGACATTTTCAGATTAACACTGGAAGAGTCCCTTGCTAACAGGTCTGCACTAAAATAAATGTCAAAATCATTTCTTGAGGCAAAAGGAATATGGAAGCAGATGAAAGTTGAAACTACACAAAGGAATAAAGAGTCCCAGACAAGATGTAAAGATATATAGCCCAATTATTTTACATTGCTCTAAAGATACTTGTCTTTTTTTAAAGTAACTTTTTATCATGGAATTCATAATACTTGAGACTATAATGCATGACATAAATAGTATAAAGGAGAGAGGAAACAGAAATACACATTTTAAGGTTTTTATACTATAGTTGGCATAATAAAAATTATAGGTTACTGTAATAAGCTAGAATAGGTATTGAAACCTCTAGAGAAACCATGAACATTTTTAAAAGATGGTATGTGCATTAATATTTTCATAGAACTTCCAGCTTTTGTTTTTCTTCATTTAATTTTATTTATTTACTTTTGAGATGGAGGCTCACCCTGTTGCCCAGGCTGGAGTGTAACAGCATGATCTCAGCTCACTGCAACCTCCGCCTCGCAGGTTCCAATGATTCTCTTGCCTCAGCCTCCCAAGTAGCTGGGATTACAGGTGCCCACCACCATGCCCAGTTAATTTTTGTATTTTTAGTAGAGATGGGGTTTTACCATGTTGGCCAGGCTTGTCTCTAACTCCTGACCTCGTGATCGGCCCACCTCAGCTTCCCAAAGTGCTGGGATTACAGATTTCAGACACCGTGCTAGGCCCCAGCTTTTAGTTTTTAAGGTAGTTCTTGTGTTATTACATGTGAAGTAAGGTTATCCTTCAATATCCATGTTTTGAGAATAATGACAAATTAATTTATCTCAATCTAAATAACATTTTAATATTGAATATTTAAATATTTTTATTATTTTTACTTTTTAACAGAAGTCATTCTAACTGGTGTGAAATGGTATCTCATTGATCTTTTGTTTTGCATTCTCTGATGATTAGTGATGGTATGCATGTGCTAACATGTTTGTTGGCCACATATGTGTTCTTTTAAAAACTATCTGTTCATGTTCTTTGCCCATTTTTTAATGGAGTTATTTTTCGCTTGTTGATTTGTCTAAGTCTCTTATAGATTCTGGATAATAAGCCTTTGCTGTATGCATGGTGTGTGAATATTTTCTTCCATTCTGGAGGCTGTCTGTTCAATCCCCCTTGAGAGTTTCTCATGCTGTGCAGAAGCAGCTCTTTAGTTTAATTAAATCACACTTGTCAATTTTCATTTTTCTGGCAATTGCTTTTGAGAACTTACCCATAAATTCATTGCCAAGTGCAGTGTCCAGACGAATATTTCCTAGGTTTTCTTCCAGGATTTTTATAGTCAGAGGATGTAATCTTATGCCAGTGGGTCTTAATAATCAAAAGACTCCACAGTGAGAATCATTACTCTGAAAAACTGATTTTGTTATAATGATGGAAATTTAAATATTTGAAAGTAAAAGCAGATGCCACCTTTTGGTAGAACTCTACAAGGCAAATTGCTATAAGAGGCAGAGGAAACATTATATATATATGTATCAAAAATATAATTTGCAGTGAAATAAATGAAAGCACATTATAAATAAACTTACCTGATTTTACAAACTAACCTGTAAAGGGATTTCTACTAATTTTTCTATTGCCTGCATTGCCCTTTCTTCTAGATCCAATTTATATTTTTGTACTTCACCAATGTGTCTTCACCAATGTGTACTTTCCATATGTTTTTTAAGATTTCATATTACTTCTTCCAACATCTTTTTATCCTCCTCAAGTTTTTTATATTCCTGTTGTACTTTTTTCATAGATAATAACTCCTGTTGAATAACTTTTTAGTCAAATAGACATATTTTGCAGATACGGCTTCCAGCTTTGCTGTAAGATCATCAAACTACAACAAAATAATATAGCTTGATAATGAAGTAGGCTGAGAATAATCTCATACAAAACCAATAACAAATTTTGAAATATATCTACTTGCAATAAAATGTTATCTATAATGTAGATTCTTTAAATGTTAACCCGTACTCAGAAATTCAAGAACAAAGTAAAAGCCACCATGAGTCACAAACATATATTCTTTACTCTCATCATCTTTGCCACAGGACTTTTGCACTTGATCTTACTTTTACTTTTCTGATAATTTGTGTTTTTTCCTCCTTAAATGGCTCTAAGTTAACTCTTATTAGAAAGTTTCAAACCCCCTTCTCTCATCATCATGCCCAAAAATGTGTCAAAAAAAAGTTTCAGAGATATTATATTGAGTTATTTAGGTCAAAGTCAGAAAATAATGTAATACTCTACGCTAGGCATGGTGTATCATGCCTGTAATCCTAGCACTTTAGGAGGCTGTGGCAGAAAGATCACTTGAGGTCAGGAATTTGAGATCAGCCAGAGCAACATAATGATACCACAATCTCGACAAAAAAAAAGTAAAAAAATTAGCCAGGAATGATGCCTTATGCTTGAAGATCCAATTAGTTGGGAGACTAAGGCAAAAGGATGGCTTGCACTCAGAGTTCAGGGCTGTGGTAAATTATGATCAAACCACTGCACTTCTGCCTCGATGACAAAGACCATTATCTCAAAAAAAACACAAAATAATCCTACAAATAAGGATTCTAATGCCACAAGCCTCTCCCTAGGCTGTAAACGTTTTATGCTAATTTGAATTGCATTTTAAAAAGTAATGATCCTTGGGGTAAAGGCCATAGAATACAGCACCGAGAAATAAACCCACATATTTACCTTACAAGAAACAAATCCACATTCTTGCGTTACAAGAGCTCCTGAAGGAAGCACTAAACGTAGAAAGGAACAATCAGTACCAGCCACTACAAAAACATACCAAATTGCAAAGACCATTGACACGATAAAGAAACTGCATTAACTAATGGGAAAAATAAAAAGCTAGCGACACCATGACAGGATAAACTTCACATATAACAATACTAAACTTAAATGTAAATGGGCTAAATGCCCCAGTTAAAAGACACAGACTGGCAAGTTGGATAAAGAGTAAAGATCCATTGGTGTCCTGTATTCAGGAGACCCATATCATGTGCAAAGACACACACAGGCTTAAATGTTTGCATTTAAGTTGTTGCACAGGCTTAAAGGGATGGAGGAATATTTACCAAGCAAATGGAGAGCAAAAAAAAAGCACGGTTTGCAATCCTAGTCTCTGATAAAACAGACTTTAACTGAAAAAGATCAAGAGAGACAAAGAAGGGCACTACAAAGCAGTGCCGTCTGCTTTTCCTCAGGCCTGTGCTCCATCAGCCATCAGGTGGCAGCCACTCAGGCTGTTGGAACCTGGCCATCCCTGCTTCTTTGAGTGGGTGAGGTTGGTGGCTGCTCAACCTGCTCCAGGCACACCCTTACAGAGTTGGCTATTGCTCTTTGAGCCAGCTTTGCATTGCCTGCATGCACAGGCCCCAGGGACCAACATGCTCCTCTGAGTGAGCTTGTCCTTTGTCAAATTCTACGTCTGGTCTGGACCACAGAAGCAGAAGTCCCCTGGGTGGTAATACTGGCTGCTTCCTGGACTGGAACATAAAGTCCTCTTCAAGACGATCTGTGGTCTGCCTCTTGGCAACCAAGAAGCCCGCAGTGTCATACGACCCATGAGGCATGGACTGAAAGCCCAAAGGCAGCGCATACCCTGCTCCTGAGCCTGCTGCTCCTTTCCTCTATATGGCTCCATTTGTAGCACAGTTGTTGCACTGAGGATTGTGCATGCCGGGCAAGGCCAAGCTGGCTCAAAGAGCAACCAGCTGTCTTTGCACAGATGTGCCAGCAGCAGGTGGACCAGCCACCAAACTCACATGCTGCCGGTCAGGCTAAATCAGTTCTTCTACCATAAAGATAGGGCCACAGTGCCATCTGGTTTTCCTAAGGCCTCTGCTTCATCAGCCATTAGGTGGCAGCCACTCAGGCTGTGGGAACCTGGCTACCCCGGCTTCCTTGAGTGGGTGAGCTGGTGGCTTCTCCACCTGCTCTAGGCGCACCCTCGCAGAGGTGGCTGCTTGCTCTTTGAGCCAGCTTGGCCTTGCCCGGCATGCACAGATCCCAGCTACGGACACACTACTCCAAGTGAGCTTGTCCTGTCTAGGACCAAATTCTAAGTTGGCCAGGGCCACAGAAGTCAGAATCCCGAGGGTGGTAATCCTGGCTGCTTTCTGCACTTCAACATAAAGTCCTTCTCAAGACGGCCTGTGGTCTGCCTCTTGGCAACCAAGAAGCCCGCAGTGCCGTACGACCCCTGAGGCATGGACTGGAGCCCCAAAGGCAGTGTGCACCCTGCCCCTGAGCCTGCTGCTCGTTTCCTCTCTGTGGCTCCATTTGTAGCACAGTGGTTGCACTGATGCTTGTGCATGCCGGCCAAGGCCAAGCTGGCTGAAAGAGCAACCAGCCACCTCTGCAAGGGTGTACCAGGAGCAGGTGGACCAGCCAACAACCTCAATGGCTGCCGGACATGGTACATCGTTCTTCTACCCTAAAGGTAGGGCCAAGAGGCAGACCACAGGCCGTCTTGAGGAGGACTTCATGTTCAAGTGCAGAAAGTAGCCAGGATTGCCAACCAGGTGGCTCGGCCTTCTGTGGCCCGCCCGTAGTGCCATACGAGCTGAGGCATGGACTGGTGCCATCTGCTTTATAGAAAAATTAACTTAAGATCCATTAAAGAGTTAAATGTGCCATCTGATTTTCCTCAGGCCTCTGCTCCATTAGCCATCAGGTGGCAGCCACTCAGCCTGTTGTAACCTGGCCATCCCTGCTTCCTTGAGTGGGTGAGGTTGGTGGCAGGTCCAACTGGTCCAGGCGCACCCTTGCAGAGGTGGCTGGTTGCTCTTTGAGCCAGCTTGGCCTTGCTTGGCATGCACAGGCCCCAGGCACTGACAGGCTGCTTCGACTGAGCTTCTCCTGCTTTGGCACAAATTCTAAGTCTGGCCAGGGTTGCAGAAGGCTGAGTCCCCTGGGTGGTAATCCTGGCTGCTTTCTGCACTTGAACATAAAGTCCCCCTCAAAACGGACTGTGGTCTGCGTCTTGGCAACCAAGAAGCCCGCAGTGCCATATGACGCCTGAGGCATGGACTGGAGCAAAGGCAGCACGCACCCTGCTCCTGAGCCTGCTGCTCGTTTCCTCTCTGTGGCTCCGTTTGTAGCACAGTTGTTGCACTGAGGCTTGTGCATGCCGGGCACGGCCAAGGTGCCTCGAAGAGCAACCAGTCACCTCTGCAAGGGTGTACCAGGAGCCGGTGGAACACCCACCAACCTCACTTGCTGCTGGTCAGGCTAAATCAGTTATTCTACCCTACAGGTAGGGCGCCAGTGGCATCTGCTTTTCTTCAGGCCTCTGCTCCATCAGCCATCAAGAGGCAGCCCCTAAGGCTGTTGGAACCTGGCCATCCCAGCTTCCTTGAGTAGCTGAGGATGCTGACTGGTCCACCTGCTCCTGGCACACCCTTGCAGAGGTGGCTGGTTGCTCTTTGAGCCAGCTTGGCCTTGCCTGGCATGCACAGGCCCCAGCTACTGACACACTGCTCCGAGTGAGCTTGTCCTGCCTTGGCACAAATTCTAAGTCTGGCCAGGGCTACAGAAGGCCGAGTCCCCTGTGTGGTAATCCTGGCTGCTTTCTGCACTTGAACATAAAGTCCTCCTCAAGACGGCCTGTGGTCTGCCTCTTGGCAACCAAGCCCGCAGTGACATACGACCCGAGGCACGGACTGGAGCCCCAAAGGCAGCGCACACCCTGCTCCTGAGCCTGCTGCTCGTTTCCTCTCTGTGACTCCATTTGTAGCACAGTTGTTGCACTGAGGCTTGTGCATGCCGGGCAAGGCCAAGGTGGCTCAAAGAACGAGTCACCTCTGCAAGGGTGTGCCAGGAGCCGCTGCACCAGCCACTAACCTCACTCGTTGCCGGACATGGCACAGCAGTACTTCTACCCTAAAGGTAGAGCCACAGGGTCATCTGTTTTTCCTAAGGCGTCTGCTCCATCTGCTATCAGGTGGCAGCCACTAGGGTTTTGGAAACCTGGCCATCCCTGCTTCCTTGATTCGGTCAGGTTGGTGGCTGGTCCACCTGCTCCAGGTGGATGCTTGCAGAGGTGGCTGGTTGCCCTTTGAGCCAGCTTGGACTTCCCTGGCATGCACACGCCCCAGGTACTGCCAGGCTGCTCCAATTGAGCTTGTCCTGCATTGACACAAATTCTAAGTCTGGCCAGGGACACAGAAGGCCGAGTCCCCTGGGTGGTAATCCTGGCTGCTTTCTGCACTTGAACATAAAGTCCTCCTCAAGACGGCCTGTGGTCAGCCTCTTGGCAACCAAGAAGCCCACAGTGACATACGACTGGAAGCATGGACTGGAGCCCCAAAGGCAGCGCACACCCTGCTCCTGAGCCTGCTGCTGGTTTCCTCTCTGTGGCTCCATTTGTAGCACAATTGTTTCACTGAAGCTTGTGCATGCCGGGCAAGGCCAAGCTGGCTCAAAGAGCAACCAGCCACCTCTGCAGGGGTGTGCCAGGAGCAGGCAGGTACACCAGTCACCCACTAGCGGCCGGACATGGTACATCACTTCTTCTATCCTAAAGGTGGGCCACAGTGCCATCTGCTTTTCCTAAGGCCTCTGCTCCATCAGCAATTAGGTGGCAGCCAAGGCAGGACAAGCTCACTCGGAGCAGCGTGTTAGTACCTGGGGCCTGTGCATGCCAGGGAGGCCAAGCTGGCTCAAAGAGCAACCAGCCACCTCTGCAAGGTCTGGCCAGGGCTACAGAAGGCCGAGTCCCCTGGATGGTAATCCTGGCTGCTTTCTGCACTTGAACATGAAGTCCTCCTCAAGACGGCCTGTAGTCTGCCTCTAGGCAACCAAGAAGCCCGCAGTGCTATACGACCCAAGGCGTGCACTGGAGCCCCCAAAGGCAGCCCACCCCCTGCTCCTGAGCCTGATGCTCATTTCATCCCTGTGGCTCCATTTGTAGCACAGTTGTTGCACTGAGGCTTCTGCATGCCAGACAAGGCCAAGCTGGCTCAAAGAGCAACCAGTCACCTTGCAAGCGTGTGCCAGGAGCCGGTGCACCAGCCACCAACCTCACTTGCTGCCGGACATGGCACATCAGTACTTCTACCCTAAAGGTAGGGCCACAGGGCCATCTGCTTTTCCTAAGGCCTCTGGTCCATCAGCCATCAGGAGGCAGCGTTGGAAACTGGCCATCCCAGCTTCCTTGAGTAGCTGAGGTGGCTAGCTGGTCCACCTGCTCCTGGCTCACCCTTGCAGAGGTGGCTGGTTGCTCTTTGAGCCAGCTTGGCCTTGTCTGGCATGCACAGGCCCCAGGTACTAACACGCTGCTGAGTGAGCTTGTCCTCCCTTGGCACAAATCCTCACTCGCTGCCGGACATGGTACATCAGTTCTTCTACCCTAAAGGTAGGGCCAAGAGGCAGACCACAGGCCATCTTGAGGAGGACTTTATGTTCAAGTGCAGAAAGCAGCCAGGATTGCCACCCAGGGGACTCAGCCTTCTGTGGTCTGCAGTGCCATAGGAGCTCTGAGGCATGGACTGGTGCCATCTGCTTTATAGAAAAATTAACTTAAGATCCATTAGAGTTAAATGTGCCATCTAGTTTTCCTCAGGCCTCTGTTCCATCAGCCCTCAGGTGGCAGCCACTCAGGCTGTTGTAACCTGGCCATCCCTGCTTCCTTGACTGGGTGAGGTTGGTGGCTGGTCCCACTGGTCCAGGTGCACCCTTGCAGAGGCGGCTGGTTGCTCTTTGAGCCAGCTTGGCCTTGCCTGGCATGCACAGGCCCCAGGTACTAACACGCTGCTCCGATTGAGCTTGTCCTGCATTGACACAAATTCTAAGTCTGGCCAGGGACACAGAAGGCTGAGTCCCCTGGGTGGTAATCCCGGCTGCTTTCTGCACTTGAACATAAAGTCCTCCTCAAGACGGCCTGTGGTCAGCCTCTTGGCAACCAAGAAGCCCGCAGTGACATACGACCCGAGGCATGGACTGGAGCCCCAAAGGCAGCGCACACCCTGCTCCTGAGCCTGCTGCTGGTTTCCTCTCTGTGGCTCCATTTGTAGCACAGTTGTTTCACTGAGGCTTGTGCATGCCGGACAAGGCCAAGCTGGCTCAAAGAGCAACCAGCCACCTCTGCAGGGGTGTGCCAGGAGCAGGTGCACCAGTCACCCACTAGCGGCCGGACATGGTACATCAGTTGTTCTACCCTAAAGGTGGGCCACAGTGCCATCTGCTTTTCCTAGGACCTCTGCTCCATCAGCAATTAGGTGGCAGCCAAGACAGGACAAGCTCACTCGGAGCAGCGTGTTAGTACCTGGGGCCTGTGCATGCCAGGGAGGCCAAGCTGGCTCAAAGAGCAACCAGCCACCTCTGCAAGGTCTGGCCAGGGCTACAGAAGGCCGAGTCCCCTGGATGGTAATCCTGGCTGCTTTCTGCACTTGAACATGAAGTCCTCCTCAAGACGGCCTGTAGTCTGCCTCTAGGCAACCAAGAAGCCCGCAGTGCTATACGACCCAAGGCGTGCACTGGAGCCCCCAAAGGCAGCCCACCCCCTGCTCCTGAGCCTGATGCTCATTTCATCCCTGTGGCTCCATTTGTAGCACAGTTGTTGCACTGAGGCTTCTGCATGCCAGACAAGGCCAAGCTGGCTCAAAGAGCAACCAGTCACCTTGCAAGCGTGTGCCAGGAGCCGGTGCACCAGCCACCAACCTCACTTGCTGCCGGACATGGCACATCAGTACTTCTACCCTAAAGGTAGGGCCACAGGGCCATCTGCTTTTCCTAAGGCCTCTGGTCCATCAGCCATCAGGAGGCAGCGTTGGAAACTGGCCATCCCAGCTTCCTTGAGTAGCTGAGGTGGCTAGCTGGTCCACCTGCTCCTGGCTCACCCTTGCAGAGGTGGCTGGTTGCTCTTTGAGCCAGCTTGGCCTTGTCTGGCATGCACAGGCCCCAGGTACTAACACGCTGCTGAGTGAGCTTGTCCTCCCTTGGCACAAATCCTCACTCGCTGCCGGACATGGTACATCAGTTCTTCTACCCTAAAGGTAGGGCCAAGAGGCAGACCACAGGCCATCTTGAGGAGGACTTTATGTTCAAGTGCAGAAAGCAGCCAGGATTGCCACCCAGGGGACTCAGCCTTCTGTGGTCTGCAGTGCCATAGGAGCTCTGAGGCATGGACTGGTGCCATCTGCTTTATAGAAAAATTAACTTAAGATCCATTAGAGTTAAATGTGCCATCTAGTTTTCCTCAGGCCTCTGTTCCATCAGCCCTCAGGTGGCAGCCACTCAGGCTGTTGTAACCTGGCCATCCCTGCTTCCTTGACTGGGTGAGGTTGGTGGCTGGTCCCACTGGTCCAGGTGCACCCTTGCAGAGGCGGCTGGTTGCTCTTTGAGCCAGCTTGGCCTTGCCTGGCATGCACAGGCCCCAGGTACTAACACGCTGCTCCGATTGAGCTTGTCCTGCATTGACACAAATTCTAAGTCTGGCCAGGGACACAGCAGGCTGAGTCCCCTGGGTGGTAATCCCGGCTGCTTTCTGCACTTGAACATAAAGTCCTCCTCAAGACGGCCTGTGGTCAGCCTCTTGGCAACCAAGAAGCCCGCAGTGACATACGACCCGAGGCATGGACTGGAGCCCCAAAGGCAGCGCACACCCTGCTCCTGAGCCTGCTGCTGGTTTCCTCTCTGTGGCTCCATTTGTAGCACAGTTGTTTCACTGAGGCTTGTGCATGCCGGACAAGGCCAAGCTGGCTCAAAGAGCAACCAGCCACCTCTGCAGGGGTGTGCCAGGAGCAGGTGCACCAGTCACCCACTAGCGGCCGGACATGGTACATCAGTTGTTCTACCCTAAAGGTGGGCCACAGTGCCATCTGCTTTTCCTAGGACCTCTGCTCCATCAGCAATTAGGTGGCAGCCAAGACAGGACAAGCTCACTCGGAGCAGCGTGTTAGTACCTGGGGCCTGTGCATGCCAGGGAGGCCAAGCTGGCTCAAAGAGCAACCAGCCACCTCTGCAAGGTCTGGCCAGGGCTACAGAAGGCCGAGTCCCCTGGATGGTAATCCTGGCTGCTTTCTGCACTTGAACATGAAGTCCTCCTCAAGACGGCCTGTAGTCTGCCTCTAGGCAACCAAGAAGCCCGCAGTGCTATACGACCCAAGGCGTGCACTGGAGCCCCCAAAGGCAGCCCACCCCCTGCTCCTGAGCCTGATGCTCATTTCATCCCTGTGGCTCCATTTGTAGCACAGTTGTTGCACTGAGGCTTCTGCATGCCAGACAAGGCCAAGCTGGCTCAAAGAGCAACCAGTCACCTTGCAAGCGTGTGCCAGGAGCCGGTGCACCAGCCACCAACCTCACTTGCTGCCGGACATGGCACATCAGTACTTCTACCCTAAAGGTAGGGCCACAGGGCCATCTGCTTTTCCTAAGGCCTCTGGTCCATCAGCCATCAGGAGGCAGCGTTGGAAACTGGCCATCCCAGCTTCCTTGAGTAGCTGAGGTGGCTAGCTGGTCCACCTGCTCCTGGCTCACCCTTGCAGAGGTGGCTGGTTGCTCTTTGAGCCAGCTTGGCCTTGTCTGGCATGCACAGGCCCCAGGTACTAACACGCTGCTGAGTGAGCTTGTCCTCCCTTGGCACAAATCCTCACTCGCTGCCGGACATGGTACATCAGTTCTTCTACCCTAAAGGTAGGGCCAAGAGGCAGACCACAGGCCATCTTGAGGAGGACTTTATGTTCAAGTGCAGAAAGCAGCCAGGATTGCCACCCAGGGGACTCAGCCTTCTGTGGTCTGCAGTGCCATAGGAGCTCTGAGGCATGGACTGGTGCCATCTGCTTTATAGAAAAATTAACTTAAGATCCATTAGAGTTAAATGTGCCATCTAGTTTTCCTCAGGCCTCTGTTCCATCAGCCCTCAGGTGGCAGCCACTCAGGCTGTTGTAACCTGGCCATCCCTGCTTCCTTGACTGGGTGAGGTTGGTGGCTGGTCCCACTGGTCCAGGTGCACCCTTGCAGAGGCGGCTGGTTGCTCTTTGAGCCAGCTTGGCCTTGCCTGGCATGCACAGGCCCCAGGTACTAACACGCTGCTCCGATTGAGCTTGTCCTGCATTGACACAAATTCTAAGTCTGGCCAGGGACACAGAAGGCTGAGTCCCCTGGGTGGTAATCCCGGCTGCTTTCTGCACTTGAACATAAAGTCCTCCTCAAGACGGCCTGTGGTCAGCCTCTTGGCAACCAAGAAGCCCGCAGTGACATACGACCCGAGGCATGGACTGGAGCCCCAAAGGCAGCGCACACCCTGCTCCTGAGCCTGCTGCTGGTTTCCTCTCTGTGGCTCCATTTGTAGCACAGTTGTTTCACTGAGGCTTGTGCATGCCGGACAAGGCCAAGCTGGCTCAAAGAGCAACCAGCCACCTCTGCAGGGGTGTGCCAGGAGCAGGTGCACCAGTCACCCACTAGCGGCCGGACATGGTACATCAGTTGTTCTACCCTAAAGGTGGGCCACAGTGCCATCTGCTTTTCCTAGGACCTCTGCTCCATCAGCAATTAGGTGGCAGCCAAGACAGGACAAGCTCACTCAGAGCAGCGTGTTAGTACCTGGGGCCTGTGCATGCCAGGGAGGCCAAGCTGGCTCAAAGAGCAACCAGCCACCTCTGCAAGGTCTGGCCAGGGCTACAGAAGGCCGAGTCCCCTGGATGGTAATCCTGGCTGCTTTCTGCACTTGAACATGAAGTCCTCCTCAAGACGGCCTGTAGTCTGCCTCTAGGCAACCAAGAAGCCCGCAGTGCTATACGACCCAAGGCGTGCACTGGAGCCCCCAAAGGCAGCCCACCCCCTGCTCCTGAGCCTGATGCTCATTTCATCCCTGTGGCTCCATTTGTAGCACAGTTGTTGCACTGAGGCTTCTGCATGCCAGACAAGGCCAAGCTGGCTCAAAGAGCAACCAGTCACCTTGCAAGCGTGTGCCAGGAGCCGGTGCACCAGCCACCAACCTCACTTGCTGCCGGACATGGCACATCAGTACTTCTACCCTAAAGGTAGGGCCACAGGGCCATCTGCTTTTCCTAAGGCCTCTGGTCCATCAGCCATCAGGAGGCAGCGTTGGAAACTGGCCATCCCAGCTTCCTTGAGTAGCTGAGGTGGCTAGCTGGTCCACCTGCTCCTGGCTCACCCTTGCAGAGGTGGCTGGTTGCTCTTTGAGCCAGCTTGGCCTTGTCTGGCATGCACAGGCCCCAGGTACTAACACGCTGCTGAGTGAGCTTGTCCTCCCTTGGCACAAATCCTCACTCGCTGCCGGACATGGTACATCAGTTCTTCTACCCTAAAGGTAGGGCCAAGAGGCAGACCACAGGCCATCTTGAGGAGGACTTTATGTTCAAGTGCAGAAAGCAGCCAGGATTGCCACCCAGGGGACTCAGCCTTCTGTGGTCTGCAGTGCCATAGGAGCTCTGAGGCATGGACTGGTGCCATCTGCTTTATAGAAAAATTAACTTAAGATCCATTAGAGTTAAATGTGCCATCTAGTTTTCCTCAGGCCTCTGTTCCATCAGCCCTCAGGTGGCAGCCACTCAGGCTGTTGTAACCTGGCCATCCCTGCTTCCTTGACTGGGTGAGGTTGGTGGCTGGTCCCACTGGTCCAGGTGCACCCTTGCAGAGGCGGCTGGTTGCTCTTTGAGCCAGCTTGGCCTTGCCTGGCATGCACAGGCCCCAGGTACTAACACGCTGCTCCGATTGAGCTTGTCCTGCATTGACACAAATTCTAAGTCTGGCCAGGGACACAGAAGGCTGAGTCCCCTGGGTGGTAATCCCGGCTGCTTTCTGCACTTGAACATAAAGTCCTCCTCAAGACGGCCTGTGGTCAGCCTCTTGGCAACCAAGAAGCCCGCAGTGACATACGACCCGAGGCATGGACTGGAGCCCCAAAGGCAGCGCACACCCTGCTCCTGAGCCTGCTGCTGGTTTCCTCTCTGTGGCTCCATTTGTAGCACAGTTGTTTCACTGAGGCTTGTGCACGCCGGACAAGGCCAAGCTGGCTCAAAGAGCAACCAGCCACCTCTGCAGGGGTGTGCCAGGAGCAGGTGCACCAGTCACCCACTAGCGGCCGGACATGGTACATCAGTTGTTCTACCCTAAAGGTGGGCCACAGTGCCATCTGCTTTTCCTAGGACCTCTGCTCCATCAGCAATTAGGTGGCAGCCAAGACAGGACAAGCTCACTCGGAGCAGCGTGTTAGTACCTGGGGCCTGTGCATGCCAGGGAGGCCAAGCTGGCTCAAAGAGCAACCAGCCACCTCTGCAAGGTCTGGCCAGGGCTACAGAAGGCCGAGTCCCCTGGATGGTAATCCTGGCTGCTTTCTGCACTTGAACATGAAGTCCTCCTCAAGACGGCCTGTAGTCTGCCTCTAGGCAACCAAGAAGCCCGCAGTGCTATACGACCCAAGGCGTGCACTGGAGCCCCCAAAGGCAGCCCACCCCCTGCTCCTGAGCCTGATGCTCATTTCATCCCTGTGGCTCCATTTGTAGCACAGTTGTTGCACTGAGGCTTCTGCATGCCAGACAAGGCCAAGCTGGCTCAAAGAGCAACCAGTCACCTTGCAAGCGTGTGCCAGGAGCCGGTGCACCAGCCACCAACCTCACTTGCTGCCGGACATGGCACATCAGTACTTCTACCCTAAAGGTAGGGCCACAGGGCCATCTGCTTTTCCTAAGGCCTCTGGTCCATCAGCCATCAGGAGGCAGCGTTGGAAACTGGCCATCCCAGCTTCCTTGAGTAGCTGAGGTGGCTAGCTGGTCCACCTGCTCCTGGCTCACCCTTGCAGAGGTGGCTGGTTGCTCTTTGAGCCAGCTTGGCCTTGTCTGGCATGCACAGGCCCCAGGTACTAACACGCTGCTGAGTGAGCTTGTCCTCCCTTGGCACAAATCCTCACTCGCTGCCGGACATGGTACATCAGTTCTTCTACCCTAAAGGTAGGGCCAAGAGGCAGACCACAGGCCATCTTGAGGAGGACTTTATGTTCAAGTGCAGAAAGCAGCCAGGATTGCCACCCAGGGGACTCAGCCTTCTGTGGTCTGCAGTGCCATAGGAGCTCTGAGGCATGGACTGGTGCCATCTGCTTTATAGAAAAATTAACTTAAGATCCATTAGAGTTAAATGTGCCATCTAGTTTTCCTCAGGCCTCTGTTCCATCAGCCCTCAGGTGGCAGCCACTCAGGCTGTTGTAACCTGGCCATCCCTGCTTCCTTGACTGGGTGAGGTTGGTGGCTGGTCCCACTGGTCCAGGTGCACCCTTGCAGAGGCGGCTGGTTGCTCTTTGAGCCAGCTTGGCCTTGCCTGGCATGCACAGGCCCCAGGTACTAACACGCTGCTCCGATTGAGCTTGTCCTGCATTGACACAAATTCTAAGTCTGGCCAGGGACACAGAAGGCTGAGTCCCCTGGGTGGTAATCCCGGCTGCTTTCTGCACTTGAACATAAAGTCCTCCTCAAGACGGCCTGTGGTCAGCCTCTTGGCAATCAAGAAGCCCGCAGTTCCGTATGAGCCCTGAGGCATGGACTGGAGCCCCAAAGGCAGCACACACCCTCCTCTTGAGCCTGCTGCTCGTTTCCTCTCTGTGGCTCCATTTATAGCACAGTTGTTGCACTGAATCTTGTGCATGCCGGGCAAGGCCAAGCTGGCTCAAAGAGCAACCAGCCACGTCTGTAAGGGTCCTCCTGGAGCAGGTGGACCAGCCACCAACCTCACCCACTCATGGAAGCAGGGAATGCATGTTTCTACCATGCATTTCACTACAAGTACATTTCCCCTGAGGTTGGTGGCCTAAGTTTTCTTCTACGTTTTTTGCTTTTAGGTTTTACGTTTAACTCTTTTATCCTTCTTAATTTTTGTATAAAGTGTAAGGAAGTGGCCCAGTTTCAGTTTTCTGCATATGGCTAGCCAGTTTTCCTAACACCATTTATTAAATAGGGAATCCTTTCCCCAGCGCTTACTTTTGTCAGTTTTGTCAAAGATCTGGTGGTTTACATGTGTGGTGTCATTTCTGAGGCCTCTGTTCTGTTCCATCGGTCTATATACCTGGTTTGGTACAAGTACCATGCTGTTTACGTTACTGTGGCCTTGTAGAATAGTTTGAAGTCAGGTACTGTGATGCCTCCAGCTTTGTTCTTTTTGCTTAGGATTGTCTTGGCTATGTGGACTCTTTTTTGGTTCCATATGAAATTTAAAGTAGTTTGTCTAATTTTTTGAAGAAAGTCAATGGTAGCTTGATAGGGATATAGCACTGAATCTATAAATCACTTTGGGTGGTATGGCACTCAGGCACAGAAATGTCCTTGTGTTAGGCAATACCATTCAGGACATAGGCATGGGCAGAGACTTCATCACTACAACACCCAAAGCAATGGCAACAAAAGCCAAAATAGACAAATGGGATCTAATTAAGCTAAAGAGTGTCTGCAGAGCAAAAGAAACTATCATCAGAGTGAACAGGCAACCCACAGAATGGGAGAAAATTTTTGCAATCTATCCATCTGTCAAAGGGCTAATATGCAGAATCTACAAAGCACTTAAACAAATTTACAAGAAAAAGAACAACTCCATCAAAAAGTGGGCAAAGGATACGAACAGACACTTCCCAAAGAAGACATTTATGCAGCCAAAGAACACGTGAAGCAAAGCACATCATCACTGGTCATTAGAGAAATGGAAATCAAAACCACAATGAGATACAATCTCACACCACTTAGAATGGCCATCATTAAAAGATCAGGAAACAACAGATGCTGGAGAGGACGTGGGGAAATAGGAACGCTTTTACACTCCTGGTGGGAGTATAAATTAGTTCAACCATTGTGGAAGACAGTGTGGTGATTCCTCAAGGATCTACAACTAGAAATACATTTGACCCAGCAATCCCATTACTGGGTACATATTGAAAAAATAATAAATCACTCTAATATAAAGACACATGCACACCTATGTTTACTGCAGCACAGTTCACAACAGCAAAGACTTGGAACGAACCCAAATGCCCATCAATGATAGACTGGATAATGTGGCATATATACACTATGGAATGCTATGCGGCAATAAGAAAGGATGAGTTCATGTCCTTTGCAGGGACATGGATGAAGCTGGAAACCATCATTCTCAGCAAACTATCACAAGGACAAAAAACCAAACACTGCATGTTCTCACCTATAGGTGGGAATTGAACAATGAGAACACATGGACACAGGAAGGGAAACATAACACACCGGGGACTGTTGTGGGGTGGGGGGAGGGGGGAGGGATAGCATTAGGAGATATACCTAATGCTAAATGACAAGTTAATGGGTGCAGCACACCAACATGGCACACGTATACATAGGTAACAAATCTGCACGTTGTGCACATGTACCCTAAAACTTAAAGTACAATAACAAAATAAAAAAATTTTTAAAAAAGTTTTAAAAAATTTCTAACTGGATTTTTGTTTTTGTTTTTTGTTTTTTTGTGTGTTTTTTGTTTTTTGTTTTTTGTTTGTTTGTTTTGGTTTTTTTGGTTTTTGGCTTTTTTGTGTTTGTTAGTTTTTTATTTTGTTTTTCGGTTTTTCTTTTGCAGCCACAGGAGTTTTAGCCAATTCAGATGCCTTGCTCCCCACAATTTGGAACATTCCTTTGAATTTGACCAAGTCAGGAAGAGATGGGAGAAAAGTGAAACAGCAACAATAAATCCCCAAACATAAACAAAAAGAGTTAAGCAAAACAAACAAATGCACAATTCATATGATTACTGAGTGTTCCAATGGTAAGGAGAAATTAAAAGGAGCTGGTGGGTAAATCTTAAATTTTAGTCATTAAGGAAAAATTTTAAGACCAAACTCTAATTCAGCTACTTACCTGGAAATAAGGCTCAGGCTGGTGATCGTTCTCTGCCATCTTAGAAGCTGGCAAAAACTTACCCTTACCTTCCCTGTCAGAAGCGAGCTGAAACTCAGGAAAGGAGGTGCCTGCTCTCCATCGTCATGGAAGCGGGAAAACTTGCCTTCCTTGTTGGAAATCAGTAAAACTTCAGAAAAGGAGTTGTAGAGCAAAACCAACCTTACATCTCAACCAAATTTTGGGAGATCAGGGACCCTCTGCAGGGAAGAAGCTCCACAACCTCAGCAAACTATTCTATTGGTTTGGGCAATAAAAATAGCCCAGGTTGGTATCAAGCAATAATGAGAGTTATCAAAGGTCAGGACCACCTTTGTAATGTCCTTCTCTTTTTTTATCTTTATTGGTGTAGTCTCTTTTGCCAGAAACTAGGAGTGCAACACCTGCTTTTTTCTGTTTTCGATTTGCTTGAAATATTTTTCCTCTATTCCTTTATTTTGAGCCCATGTATGGCACTGCATGTGAGATGGGTTTCTTGCAGACGGCATACTCCAGTGCGTCTTGGTTCTTTATCCAGCTTGCCCCCCGTGTCTTTCAATGGGAGCATTTAGCCCATTTACATTTAAGGTTAGTAATGGTATGTGTGGATTTGATCCTGTCATCATGCTGTCAGCTGGTTATTTTGCAGACTTGTGTATGTGGTTGGTTTTTAGCATCACTGGACTGTGTACTTCAGTGCGTTTTTGTAGTGTCTGGTGATGGTCTTTTCTTTCCATATTTAGCGCTCCCTTCAGGAGCTCTCGTAAGGTAGATCTGGTGATACTGAATTGCCTCAGCATTTGCTTGTCTGAAAAGGATCTTATTTCTCCTTCACTTATGATGCTTAATTTTGCTGGACATGAAATTCTGGGCTGAAATTTCTTTTCTTTAATGGCAGTTGATGTGGGTTGGGGTGTGTGCTGCACTCCCGTGTGCTGCCAGGGCCAAGTAGAGCAAAACCCACCTGTGTAAACACACACAGCAAAGTGATGTAGGAAGTTTCCATATAAAGGGCTGCAGTATGGAGAGGTAATGTGCAGGCTGGTGTGTGGCTGTAGGGGCCACCTTGCTGCAGCTCTCCACTGATATGGTATGGTCGACTAGCATGGAAGCTATCTATGGTGTGGGCATCCGAGAGTGCCCTGTAAGCAGGTGTGGCCAGGCTGGGGCCCTGGGAGAGGCAAGCAGACTAAGGAGTGCTGAGATCAGACCAGCCCTATCTCATGTGCAGGACTGCCCAGCCTCCAGAATCAGGTTTCAGAGGAGAACTCTCTCAAAAGTGAACCCCCAGCACAGCACAGCTGCTCTACATAAACGTGGCTCGACTTCTTTTTTAAGCAAGTCCCCTTTTCTAAAACAGGAACTCTCGGACCGGATCTCTGCTGGGCGATCTTGCACATGAGATGTGGCTGGTCTGACCTCAGCATTCCTAAAGTGCTGGGATAAAGTGTCTCACAAGGGCAAGTGGACCCTAGAGAGAGATAGCTGTCCCTGCCCTCTGGGCTCCACATCACCTGACTTGCTGCTCCATCACTTTGCTCGTGTCCTGGGTGCTCCATCCCAGAGACATGTGAGTTAGCGATCACTTAGTGTAATCAGCCCAGGATGGAGGGTCTGTGCTGTGGGCCCAAGCCAGGGTTCCCTGTCTGGTGATGAATAGTGGAGTGTGTGTGGTACCCGTGGGAAATGGACTGGCTTGTTCTTTGGGTCAATTGTAACTTACTGGAGGTGTTGATATGGCACTTAGGGTCTTTGCTCCCTTGATATATCTTCTAAGGGTAGCAAGGGCAGTTCCACTGTAGAGGCAGTGGCAGAAAGGATTTCATTTGCTCCTGGATGGAACTGCCGAGTTGCCACTGGCTTGATAGCTCTGGTGGTGGGCTGGCTAGACACCCAGGCCAGGAGGACCTGCCCATCAAGTAGAGAGTCCGGCCAGTTTTCTGGAAGGCTGCTGTGGTATGCTGGGTGTCCCCTCCAGTCCCTAATTGCCTCATATTTTCCAGGGAAGATGATAGCCTGCCTCTTCCTCTGGGAGCTCTGTACCACTGAGGTATGAACCTGTTGCCAATCTGAACACACCTATAAGATGTGGCTGGAGGCAAGTCGAGAAGTCTTACCTAGTCAGGAAGAACAAGAACAGGGACTTGCTTTAAAAAAAAAAAAAAAAAGTCTGGCCACGTTTTTATACAGCAGCTGTGCTGTGCTGGGGGTTCACTTCAGCCCCTGGTCACCTCAGACACTCTGAAGCCCTAAGGCTGAAATGGCTGGGTTACCCAAACAGCAAAGATGACAATCTGGTCCTCCCGCTGGGAGCTCTGACTCAGGGGGGCCTGAGACCTCTGTCGGCCAGACAACAGCAGTCAAGGTAGCCAGAGACCCTGGGTGAAACACTTCACCTGCTGACTAGAAATGTGGTCGGGGACTGATGTAAACAAGAGTCTGGCCACGTTTTAGTAGCGTGGCTGTGCTGTGCTGAGGTACCTCTTCCACCTCTTGTCAGCTTGGGCTCTCCAAAGCCAGCAGGCCAGAACGGCTAGTCACCCAAACAGCAAAGGTGGGGGCTTGCCCCTCTCTCCGGGAGCTCTGTCCCAGGAACATTTCACATTTCCATTGGCCAAGGAATGCTGGTGGGGGTAGCTGGAGGCCCCAGTTGGGAGGTCCTGTCCAGTGAGGTGGAACAGGATCAGGGGCCTGCTTACAGAAGCAGTCTGGCCATGATTTGGTAAAGCAGCTATGCTGTGCTGTGGGATCTCTTCTGTCCCTGGTCGGTTTGTATTCTCCAAAGCCTGCAGGCTGGAATGACTAAGTTGCCTGAACGGGAAAGATGGCGGCCTGCCCCGTCTTTTCGCTCAGAGTTTTATCTTGTTTCATGGAGCTTAATTTTTAGCCTGTTGATTTTACTGTCTACATTAGACTTGTTGAGGAAGATAAATGAGAATTCATTGTCTTCTGTAAATAAACCTGTTCATGTCTTGTTCTCTGGAAAGAAGTCTCTTTCAGCTCTCTGACTTTGGTCACAATCATGTACAGCAGTAGCCAGTCTACAATGACGTAACTGGATTTCCATTTCCAGTGTTTCCTTGTTGTGTCTTACATTTTCCAGTTCAGAACTGAGCATTTTATTCTCAGTTGTCAACCTGCTAAGCTGTCCACTGTACTGAAATACTGTGCTTCCTCATTCAATTTTTTTAAGGTATGCACTTTTATCCAAGCCTTCATACACCCCAAGTTGGGGTACAAAAAAGGGGGGCCACGAAGGCTGATCATTCAAAATAAAACAAAATTAAAAAGTATTAAGGCAAAGATTAAAAAAAAATTGCATTACGTAATTTGCACGAAAGCAATGCTATCACCTCCCCTGTGTGAACTCAGGAGAGGACTGGGCCATTCTCCTTAGAGAGAAGTGGAGTGGCTTTTAGCCCAGTCGTCCCAGTTGGTGATGATGCCTTGCTCCATGGGGTACTTCATGGTCAGGATGCCTCTCTTGCTCTGGGCCTTGTTGCCCACATAGGACTCCTTCTGACGCATGCCCCCCATCATGCCCTGGTGCCTGGGGCGCCCCACGATGGAAGGGAAGACAGCCCGGGGAGCATCGTCGCCCGCAAAGCCGGCCTTGCACGTGTCAGAGCCGTTGTCAGTGACGAGCACAGCGGTATCATCATCCATGATGAGCTCACTCAATTGTAGAGCCTTTAAAAGATTATCATTCTTTTTTCTCACACTTTCAATTTCCTCCAAATATTTCTCTTCTCTTAGCTGGGTCTGATGTTTCATTATGTCTAGCTTCAGTCTTAGCATGGCAATTTCTTCCTGCAATGTACTATTTTCACGCAAGAGGTCTTTTTCTTTCTTATAACTAAGAGAAAGCTAAGTAAACAAAGGGAACTTTTAGTTAGCACTCAATAGATTGACATATCATGATTTCTTCTGAAATTAAAAAATAACGTGTATTTGTATAATGAAAGAATCCCCAAAGTGGATATTTAACTGCAAAAAAATTGGACAAAACTTCAAACCTAAAAGAGTGTAAATTCCTCTAGTGATTTATTTTTCATAGTCTTTAAATACATATTTAAACTTTTAGGAATCTGCTCCTGAATTCCTAAAAGTTTAAGTATGTATTTAAAGACTATGAAAAATAAATCACTAGAGGATTTTTAAGAATCTCAGAATTAAAAAAGCCTTTCTCTGAGTTACAAAAAACCCAGAGGAATAAAATATCAGATTGATAGCTTTGACTGTATTTTTAAGATTAGGTTTACACTCTGATATCTAACCTATCAACCACACCATCCTAAGAGCGTTAGCTATGCATATATATTTGGACAGAAGCAATTTCTCAAAGTTCTTTAAGTTTCTTTTACTGAAGAACGTTTTACCGATATTCTACATTTCTAATATTTTTATACTGTTATAAGAATTACATTTATAACTGTTAAATCTAAGCACTGTACCCTTCTACACTGTACACATCCGTATCTAAGCATTGCACTTCTACATACAATACTGAACTCATTTACGATAACGATTCTTAAAAGGAGAGATCAAAAAATATATAAACGATGCAGGATTTTCCCCAGGTCTTCTGATGCTACTTCTAGTGATGCTCCACAAAACCACAGTTACTTCTGTGGTGTAAATATATAAATACAAAAGAAGCCTATTGTTTCAAAATACGAATGGTAAATAAGATACAACTTATAAAGATTTTCTTAGAAATCATGAGATTATTTGCCATTGCAATAACTTTCATTTCCTCTTTATAATGTTGGAAACAGTAGTAAGTGTGAAATAGGGGAAATATACTATTTCTCTAGGAACAAAATACTTATCAATAAATTATCACTAAATGTGTATCATGGCATGTCATTGTGTTCAAGCCCCTTTACATTGAAATGAGAAACTACTTGGAGCAAACTGTTCCTCTCCGCGAAAGGAAGGATAATGACATCCACCATGTGGCCTCTGACCCAGCTATACATTTCCTACTTTCCTATCAGTGAAAATAATCAATTGACTTCTCTATTAACATTTTTTAAAAAACTGATGTCCAAAAACTAGAAAATATGTTTTTCATAGCAAAACTTATTTTTGATATGGAAAGATCATCAATTCTTATGAAAATATCAACTGCTTCTCCTTTGGACTGAGGCCATTTGCAGGTCACTACTCGCCTGTTGCAGGCAAATGGAGCTGAATTAAGAACATGGCTTCATCCTGTATGTACATATATAGATATATGAGGAAGGATATATAGAATACATACACACATATATGACTTAAAAATCCTTTACATTTCCAAAATACAGTTTTTTAAAAATATATCCACATATAAAAACATTTGAAAATAACTAAAAAAATACCTCAGAATTCATTTTCTTTTCAGCCACTTCTTTCTGCTTTTCTTTATGAATCAGAATCTCATCTTGTAATATTCCAGTGTTCTGTTCTTCAGAAAGTCGTTTCTGAGTATCATTTTGTTCGTCACTAGAAGAAATTTTAATTTTCATGAAATACTGGAGGTGTCCCTAAAATGATCTACAGGGCAAGATGGCGCCATCAGATGTCATTCACACAATGTATATCTGCACATTATTCCAAGACAAGGCAAAGGGGTCTCACATCTGTTAACCAGGTGTCCCCAACCATGCTGGCACCAGGGACTGCTTTTGTGGAAGATAATTTTTCCAAGAACCTGAGGTGGGGGATGGTTCCAGGATGATTCAAGTACATTACATTCATCGTGCACTTTATTTCTATTATTATTAATATATAATGAAATAATTATATAACTCACCAAAATGTAGAATCAGTGGGAGCCCTGAGCTTGTTTTCCTGCAACTAGATGGTCCCATCTCGGGGTGACGGGAGATGGTGACAGATCATAATGCATTCGATTCTCATAAGGAGTGAACAACCTATATCCTCTGCATGAGCAACTTACAACAGCATTCAGGTCACACTCTTAGGACAATCTAATGCCACCGCTGATCTGACAGGAGGAGCAGCTCAGGCAGTAGTGCGAGTGACAGAGAGTGGCTGTAAACAGATGAAGCTTCGCTTGCTCACCTGCCTCTAACCTCCTGCTGTGTGGCCCAGGTCCCAACAGGCCAGGGACTGGTACTGGTCTGTGGCCTGTAACCCATACTTTTTATGTTTATTTTTTGGAAACACTTTCCACTTACATTCTTGATTCCTATGTATTTTATAAACAACTTAGAAATTCCTTTGAGAACAAGACAGGGTCTAATATTATGCTTTTAACACAGGACTTTGAATTAATTTTATCTGTGTATGAGAGAGAGATGTGAAATAAACTAAACATTAAGCGCTTTCCATTTTACTTTTATTTCATGCATATTAAGAATGAAACTGGGAAGTCCTAGGCAGAGCAATTGGGCAAGACAAATAAAGGGCATCCAAATTGGAAAAGAGGAAGTCAAACTATCTCTTCACCAATGATATGATCTTACACCTAGAAAACCCTAAAGACTCCTACAAGTCCCTAAAGATCTTATACCTAGAAAACCCTAAAGACTCCGACAAAGAGTCCCTAAAGACTCCCATTTGATAAAGGAATTGAGTAAAGTCTCAGAGGTTACAAAATAAATGAATATCTATCAGTAGCACCACTATACACCAACTATGGCCAACCTGAGAGTTCATATCAACAATCCAATCCCTTTTACAGTGGCTGCAAGAAAGTGTGAAATACCTAGGAATATACTTAATGAAAAAGGTGAGTGATCTATATAAAGATAACTGGAAAACACCACCAAAGAAAATAATAGATGACACAAACAAATGAAAATACATCTTATGTTCATGGACTGAAAGAACTGATATAGTGAAAATGACCATAGTGCCCAAAGCAGACTACACATTCGACACAATTCCTACCAAAGTACCAATGTCATTCTTCACAGAATTATTTTAAAATGCTGACATTCATGTAGGACCACAAAAGAGCCTGAATAGCAACAGACATACCAAGCAAAAGGAACAAATATGTTGGCATCACATTACCTGACTTCAACTTATACTCTAAGGCCAAAACAGCATGGTACTGGTATAAAAATAGATACACAGATCCATGGAACAGAATCGACAACTCAGAAATAAAGCCACTACAACCAAATGATCTCTGAGCAAGGATACAAAAACATACACTGGAGAAAGTACAGGTTATTCAGTAAATGGTGCTGGGAAAAAAGATAGCCACATGCTGAAGAATGAAACTGGATCTCTATCTCTCACCATATACAAAAATTAATTCAAGATGGATTAAAGGCCTAAACCTAAGATCTGAAAACATTGGCCTAGGCAAAGAATTTATGATGAAGACCCTAAAAGCAAATGAAAATAAATAAATAAGACCTAATTAAACTAAAAAACTTCAGCACAGCAAAAGAAATAATCATCAGAGTAAACCAACAACCTATACAATAGGAAAAAAATGGAAAATTATCAATCTAACAAAGGACTAATATCTATAACCTACAGGGAACAAATCAACAGGAAAAACACAAATAATTACATTAGAAAGTGGCCAAATTACATGAATAGACATTTCTCAAAAGAAGATGTACAAATGGTAAACAAGCATATGAAAACATGCTAAATATCTCTAATCATCAGGGCAATGTACAATAAAGCAATAGTGAGATATCACCTCTCTGCAGCCAGAATGGCCACTATTAGGAATCAAAAAACAACAGATATTGGTGTGGATGTGGTGAAAAGACAACAGTGATACACTGCTGGTGGGAATACGAATTCATACAAATCTATGGAAAACAGTATGGAGAGTTCTCAAAGAACTAAAAGTAGATCCTACCATTTTATCCAGCATTCTCATTTCTGGGTATCTACCCAAAATAAAAGAAATCGCACTCTCAAAAAGACAGCCGCACACGTTTACTGCAGCACAATTCACAATACGCAAAGATATGGAATCAACCAGTGTCCATCAACTGATGAGTGGAATAAAGAAAATGGATATATATACATCTCACATCACATATATGTATCATATATATGTATGTGTGTACATACACTCACACATATACATACGTACATACCTGAGACTGGGTAATTCATACACATACATACCTGAGACTGGGTAATTCATAAAGGAAAGAGGATTAATTGATTCACAGTTACGCATGGCTGGGGAGGCCTCAGGAAACTTAACAACCATGGTAGAAGGTGAAGGGGAAGCAGGCACCTTCTTCATAAGGCGGCAGGAGAGAGAGAAGTGAAGGGGAAAGAGCCCCTTATGACACCATCAGCTCTTGTGAGAACACACTATCACAAGAACAGCATGCAGGAAACCGACCCCATGATCCAATCACCTCCCAGCTGGTCTTTCTCTCAACACCCGGGAATTACAATTTGACATGAGATTTGCATGGAAACACAAAGCCAAACTATTGGGGGGGGGGGGCGGGTATCCTTATTTTTAAAATATCTAAATGTCATTATTTATAATTCAAAATAGCAATTTTTATTAGTTATGATTTTGTTTGAAAATAAAATGATCTGGTAAATTTTCTTCACTTTTAACCTATTCAGTCAAAATATATAAAAAGCTAGATTTGCCAGCAGAAAATTGTAACTACTTTTTAATGAGATAAAAATGTATAACAATATCACTATTATTGTACAGAGAAAAAAGTGAAGAAAAGGAATTTAAAAAGACAGAATATGACTATCATATACATACATGAACTGACAAAGAGACTAAAATCTCCTACTGGAGATTAGGTTAGGACTTGAGCAAAAGCCTCTAAAAATACCAAAACCAAAAACAAAACAATTATTTTTAAGAAATAAATTATACAGAGAACTCTTCTGGTTAAGAAGATGTATCAAAAAAAAATCTTCGTGAGAGCTATTATTAACCAAGTCATCATAACCAAAACTTTAAATCCACAATTCTGGAATATTAAAAAGTTTCATTTTGAACATAGTTAATGGAAGGCAACTTTTGAACAGAAAATTTCTGGTTAAAGTTGACTCAAACTTAGGAAAGAACTGACCCGTAGCCAGGGTAACAAGAAGCCACCCAGAGCCAGTTCAGAATCTAGACAATCCATCAATGACCACTGGGGCCTTGCTCACCAACCAGTATCAATGTGAGCAGCTTGCTTCTGAAAGACAGCCAAGCAGCAACAGCTGCTCTATCAGAATAGACAGTGCCTGACCAGTATACGTCTTACTATCAGAAGCAAAAAATTCCAACTCTGTCTTTTTATTTCAAATACCGAAGGTCCATAATCCTTTGGAAAGAATTTGCGAGTCCATTAAATTTACCACCCTAATTTTTTTTATATAAAATACTAGTGGCTGGACGTGGTGGCTCACGCCTGTAACCCCAGCACTTTGTGAGGCCGAGGCAGGTAGATTGCCTGAGGTCAGGAGTTAGAGACCAGCCTGACAAACAGGATGAAACTCCGTCTCTACTAAAAATACGAAAATTAGCCGGGTGTCATGGCACACACCTGTAATCCCAGCTCCTCAGGTGGCTGAGGCAGGAGAATCGCTTGAACCCAGGAGGCAGAGGTTGCAGTGAGCCAAGGTCACGCCACTGCACTGCAGCCTGGGTGACAGAGTGAGACTCTGTCTCTAAATAAATAAAATACCAGTAAAGTTTGCAATTCCTTTGACTCATTTTACCATAATTGCAATTATCATGATTACCAGTAAAAGAATAGTGAATAATCACAATATTGGGCTTTTCTCCCTAAGTGAAAAAATATTAATATAAAGAATGTAGCTTATTATGAAGAGCCAAAAGAATTTTAAAAATGCATATAATTACCATGCAAAATTGTTAAAATGAACCTTGTCAAACATTTTTGAAGTGAGAATCAATCAAACAATATACCTAGGATAAACTTCATTCATTGAGTTATTAGGTAGCTACGTCTGATATGCTAGGCCTTTTTCTAGGAAGTGAGGATATGGTAATGAACAATAAAAACCCTATTCATGAGAGTGAGATAAACACACAATAACAAGAGACAGATAAGGCAAAATACATAGTACGTTAGAGGAGAAAAACTAAAGCAGGAAAATGAAGTGTTTATGTGTTTGATGGGAAGGGTGGTGGGAAAGTCGGGATGGCCAGAAAAGTCCCTGCTGAGAAAGAGGATTTTTCTTTAATACAAAGAAAATTGTATTTGTATATCAAAGACTCTAAAAAACGATGATGTTAACAGAGTTGATGTCAAGACACAAATAGGTTTGAAGTTAGAGATGATAAATCACTTTGTTTCATTAAACCTTCCCTCAGTTACGTTAGAGAGCATCCCTGGCATGCTCCCAATTGAACCTCAAGCCTGATGCGTCCTGGTGATACAATCGTAATTCCTTTCTGTTAGTCCTCATTCTTTTTTTTGCTTTTTCCTCATTTTCTCTTGACTAGGAATTGTGCTGGTATATGGTTCTTCCTCAGAAAGGGGTTATTCCTTAATGTGTTTCTTTTTACCCTTTTTCTTCTTCTTCTTACAAAGGGGATTTTAAGTAAAGAACTGAAGGAATGGAAAGACTAAGCTAGAAGAATATCTGGGGAAAAAGCATTCCAGACACAGGGAACTGCTAAGTGCAGAGGTTGCCTGGAGTCTTTAAGCACTAGGAACAGGTAAGGAATAGCAAGAAGTTCAGTGTGGCTGAAACAGAGCAAAAGAGATAAGAAACAGAAGTTTAAGCAGGAGGGGTAACATACCAGATGGTTTACTGCCTTTTAGTTATTAGGAGGAACTCTGGCACATACTCAGAGTGAAATGGAAGGCAATCAGAAGGGCTGGGGCAGAGGAATGACACAATTTGACTTATGTTTTAAATACATCCACTGAGTTAAGAATTGACGAAAGGGGAAGTTTTTAAAAGCCAGGACGATCAATTCCCAGTCTATCACACTCATCTAGACTGCAGATGATGGTGGCTCAGATGTACAAGATATGACTGGCTTCTGGATATATTCTTCAGGTAGACCTGATGAGATTTACTGAGAGATTAGATGTGAAGTGTCAAGAGAGAGAGAAAGATGAGTCAAGAATGACACTGAGGTTTTTGGCAGAGCAACTGGAAGAGTTGCCATTAACCAAAGTAGGAAAGACTACATGAGGTGTAGATTTCAGGAAGGACATCAGTAGCCCAATTTTGGATCAGACAAGTGTGTGATACCCAACAGTTAATCAAATAGAGACGTCAAGTAGGTGGGCTGATATAGAGATCTGGAATTAAGGAGAGAGATCTGAGTTGGAGACATACATTTGGAAACCACTAGTAGATACACAGTAGAGAAAGTCACAAGGGGCCAGGCACGGTGGCTCACGCCTGTAAACCCAACACTTCGTGAGGCCAAGGCGGGCAGATCACCTGATGTCAGGAGTTTGAGACCAGCGTGGCCAACATGGGGAAACCCTGTCTTTACTAAAAATACAAAAATTAGCCAGGCATGGTGTCGCGCACCTGTAATCCCAGCTACTCAGAAGGCTGAGGCAGGAGAAGCGCTAGAACCCAGGAGGCAGAGGTTGCAATGAGCCAAGATCATGCCACTGAACTCCAGCCTGGGGTACAAAGCGAGACTCCGTCTTAAAAAAAAAAAAAAAGTTATGAGAAAGAAGATTGAGGACTCAGCCCTGAGAAACAACAACGTCGAAAAGGAGAAAGACAAGGAGGAGCAAGCAAAACAGACCATGATGAATGGACTAGAAACGAAGGAGGAAAAGCCTGAGGGAGTGAGGTCCTGAAAGCAAAGTGAAGACGCTGTTAGGGAGGAGATGCCCTCCATTGGCTCAAATATTGCCGACAGATTAAACAAAATGAAGTGTAAGAAAAAATGCCTAGATTTATTCCAGAAAAAAATTAGTGATAATCTTGAGAAAAACAACTCTGGAGGAGTGATGAGCATTTTTTCATGTGTTTTTTGGCTGCATAAATGTCTTCTTTTGAGATGGATTAAAGACTTACATGATGTTAGACCTAAAACCATAAAAACCCTAGAAGAAAACGTAGGCATTACCATTCAGGACATAGGCATGGGCAAGGACTTCATGTCTAAAACACCAAAAGCAATGGCAACAAAAGCCAAAATTGACAAATGGGATCTAATTAAACTAAAGAGCTTCTGCACAGCAAAAGAAACTACCATCAGAGTGACCAGGCAACCTACAAAATGGGAGAAAATTTTCACAACCTACTCATCTGACAAAGGGCTAATATCCAGAATCTACAATGAACTCAAACAAATTTACAAGAAAAAAACAAACAACTCCAACAAAAAGTGGGCGAAGGACATGAACAGATATTACAAGAATTCTAACAAGAACTCTTAAGATGTGTCATCAAACTAAATGCTTTAAATACATTTTAATTGTGAAATAATCAGTATACTCTAGATCCAACCTCATTTTTTAAAAATGGTTGCATAATACATTAATTTGGGCATATGGAAATTGAGCTATTTCCTATTGATAAGGAATTAGACTAGCTCCAAATTTTTTATATAATAATGCTCTAATACATGTCCCTATATGTATACATGTAACATATCTATACAAATATCCTTTACATGTATTATATATCCTTACTCTGTTATATATGTGTGTGTGTGAATATGCTACTAAATTAATGTTCAAAATGTATTTACCAACAGTGTATGAAATGTCTTTTTCAATGAAACCATCTCCTTTGCAGCAACACGGATGGAGCTGGAGGCCATTACCCTAAGCAAACTAATGCAGGAACAGAAAATCAAATGCCACATATTCTTACTGTTTAGTGGGAACTAAACATGAGAAATCATGGACACAAAGAGGAGAATAACAGACACTAAGGCCTACTTGAGAGTGGAGTGTGGCAGGAGGGAGACAACCAAAAAACTACCTTTCAAGTATTTTGTTTATTATGTGGCTGATGAAATAATCTGTGCCCCAAACCTCCATGATACAGTTTACCTATATAATAAACCTGCACATGTACCCCGAAGCTAAAATAAAAGTTCACTGAAAAGAAAATGCCTTTTCCCTCACATTTGCCAATAATGGTTATTTTTCAAATAAATTAATGACTGGAAAAAAACAGTAACTCATTGTTTGCTGATTTTCATTTTTCTGATTAACAGGCAAGGGCTGAATATCCTAGTAAAAGTATAAAATTTGTTCATCATGAATATTACTCAAATTAGGATTACTTTGACAGCACATAGTTACCTCCTGTTCAATGCTGTCGTAGGCTCACCTGTGATACTCTTCATTCTCAGTGTCAGGAAATTGCTGGCTTTCAGGTGTTCTGCTCTTCCTTGGAGGAATTAATCCATCATCACCATTGCCAGCAGCCACACCATGAGTCAGGTTTTCTGGGAATCCCACATGAGTACTTCCGTGCTTCTTCATTCTTTCTTCGATAGCCATAAAATTTTCTAGCTGGAAAATACACAGAATAAGAAATTACCTATTTAAGCCACATTATCTATTGATAATCAGACTAAAACCGAGAAAGATAAAATGACTGCTCCAAAGCTCCTGAAGTGGCATTACCTAGCATTTTATGGCACCATTCGGGATTATTCCATAAAAATGAAAGAATATCTCTAGGGTTTGTATCTCTTTAAAATTCAATGTACAGAATTCTGAGTTAAGTATTAAATTTTTCACTGATGATTTATGCTACTTACATGATAGGATCATGTATGCCTACATTTACTACACTTTGTTAAACAACATAACGTAAACATCTAGTTCAACAGAAACATTTGAATATGAAGGTATACCTCTCTATCACCATCCTTATTTATTTCTGGTTCTTGAGACATTTTCTGCAGATGCAAAAACAGTAGGTTAATTTGCTTGTTGTATTTCTGTGATGTCTCCTCTTTTGGAGCACATGTTTTTAAAATAATTTTATTCTTAATCAAGTATGGACAATAAAAATCAGAAAATAATTAAAATTAAACTGTTAAAATAAATAAATAATTAAAATTAAGAATTAACTTTTTAATCTATGTTTAGCTACTGCCACATCACTGGCTTCTAACATGTGAAAAATAATTCACCTTAGACAAAGGGAGAAGAAAAACATCAACCAGCAAACTTAACTTGGTCACTATTTGTTTGGACTAAACTTAATTTGTTATGACTTAAATCTACCAAAAATGAATCAGCAGAAGATTTGTAGTGTTGCAAAATCTTCCTCACTTGAAAAGAGTTTACCTCACAAAACCCTAACTAGTGAGCCCCTACAGTGCACTGAAGTGCTTTTCTAAAAGATTCCTAACTGGATTGTAGGCACCCTTTAAACTATTAGGAGCCGAAATCAACACCAAACAGAAAGAAATGCAAATTCTCAAATTTTAATTGAAATTATATACTGTAATATGATAGTGTTATGTATCCAGATTATCTGCTTAAGTCCAGTTCTCATATATTCTAATGTGTACTAATGACAGTAGATAAAAAATTTTAATCTGTACTGATTTTCTGCAACTGAAAGAAATTAGAATGTTATTGTGTTTGTGCACTAACACCAAAGGTCCCATTCAGCAAGATAAGATTCTTGTAAAAGGCAGTTCGGTTGCTTTTATGACCTGGTTCCCTCCCTGAACAGAAACACTAAGGTCAACAAGAGACCACAAGGCAGAATATATCTTTAACCTTGGTATCAGTGACTGACAATATAAAACTGCAGATTTTCAATCACTGGCCATGATTACTCTTTAACCATGAATCCAGCTCAGGGACCATCAGTGTTACATTGTTCATAATTCCTATTGCTTAATAATATGATTCAATAATCGATGTTACTTTATCATGTTATGGTGTTGTAAAAATAAAAGAACAAAGTTCTGAAATTTGTTTTTGCCTCTATTCCAAAAGGAAAGATTAGCTGTAAGCTAATCAAGAAGGCAAATAAGAATACTTGAAAATAAGAGTATTTTAAATTTTATAGTGGGTTATGTTCAAGTTAAATATCAAATATTAAATTAGAATCTATTGATTCTTCTGTTAATAAGGTTGCTGATTTTATTACAATAAATTTTAAGAATCTATTAAAATATTCTTTTTTTATTTTTTTTGAGACGGAGTCTTGCTCTGTCGCCCAAGCTGGAGTGTAGTGGCGGATCTCAGCTCACTGCAAGCTCCACCTCCCGGGTTCATGCCGTTCTCCTGCCTCAGCCTCCTGAGTAGCTCGGACTGCAGGCACCGGCCACCATGCCCAGCTAAGTTTTTGTATTTTTAGTAGAGACAGGGTTTCACCGTGTTAGCCAGGATGGTCTCAATCTCCTGACCTCGTGATCCGCCCGCCTCGGCCTCTCAAAGTGCTGGGATTACAGGCGTGAGCCACTGCACCTGGCCAAAAGATTCTTAAAAAAAGAATCTATTGATTATCAAAGCCTAGTCTGAAAGGTAATTTCATTTAGACTATCTAATATTGTTAAGGCAAAAAAAAAAAAAAAGGTTAAACCAAAAGTTTAAATTTAAAAGTTTCCATGCCTCTGGCTGGCCATTTTGACTTCCTTTAAGCCTTTGTGACTCTTCCCCGGATGGCAGCTTTAAGTCTTGTTCTGTTGAAAAATCCATATAATAAGTTAAAATCAACCACTTAGAACAGTTAAAAACTATTGCCTTTTAAAAACAGATTTAAGACAACATTTCATTTTATTTCATAAATTGAGCATTTAATCTTTCATGAAATTGTCATTTATAAAATAATTCTCAAAAACTTCAAAAAATCACTTGGGGAGACACCAGATGTCAGCAGTTTGAAGACACACAAACATGTCAAAAATTCCCTCATAAATTCATCCACCCAACATCAATGAACAAAACCACCATAAACACAGCTTTAAAATACAGTAGAAACATATAAGGTGAGGCCGGGCGCGGTGGCTCACGCTTGTAATCCCAGCACTTTGGGAGGCTGAGGTGGGCGGATCACGAGGTCAGGAGATTGAGACCACGGTGAAACCCCGTCTCCACTAAAAATACAAAAAAAAAATTACCCAGGCATGGTGGCGGGTGCCTGTAGTCCCAGCTACTTGGGAGGCTGAGGCAGGAGAATGGCGTGAACCCGGGAGGCGGAGCTTGCAGTGAGCCGAGATTGCGCCACCGCACTCCAGCCTGGGCGACAGAGTGAGACTCCGTCTCAAAATAAATAAATAAATAAATAAATAATAAAAATAAAAATAAATAAATAAAAATTAAAAAAGAAACATATAAGGTGACACAGTATATTGTTCTCCACTTCCTAATAGTACCTTATAAATGATTTCCAAAATCACTGCTGACACCTTTATTACTGTACAACATCTTCCTAATATCTAAAATGTTTCCCTCCACTATTCTGACAAATTTATTTTCTTTTTCTTTTTATTTTTTTTTTTAATGAGCCAGGGTCTTGCTCTGTCGCCAGGCTGGAATGCAGTGGTGCAATCAGCTCACTGCAACCTCCCACTCCCTGGTTCAAGCGATTCTCCTGCCTCAGTCTCCTGAGTAGCTGTGATTACAGGCAAGCACCACCACACCCAGCTAATTTTTGTATTTTTCGTAGAGATGGGGTTTCACCACTGGACAGGATGGTCTCGATCTCCTGACCTCATGATCCGCCTGCCTCGGCCTCCAAAGTGCTGGGATTACAGGTGTGAGCCACCACACCTGGCCTTATTTTGATCTTTTGAAATAATCCTATGTGAAGTCTTCCTTGATTCTGCATGTCTTTCCCCAAATAAACAGGTACCTCCTTCCTTGAGGCTGCCTTAGTACTTTACTGATTTTTCTACTGCATCTTTACCCCCTAAACTGTGCATTATTCCTCCACATGTCTGTCCCCTCTGCTCCAAGACTGCAGGGGAGAGTCTTACACATCATCTTTGTAAAAACAGTCTTTTTTTACTCAGAAATTTTTTATTGAGTCCTGCTAAATACATACTAGGCGTTACGGTCTAAAAAGAATGAAAATAAAGCATGTCAGGGATGGCTTTTCTAGAACACATGCCTAAGAAGAGACTTAAATATTGAGGCTAGCCAGATTAAAAGGGGTAGACAGCAGGAAAGGGTGACAGCATGCCAGGCAGCAGCAAGAGCAGGAGCGAGGCCTGAAAGAGTGAAAGTATTTGCCTACAATAGAAGGATGAGTGAGTAGGATATTACCAGCAGCTCAGTAATGCCAGAGAAAGGGCACACAGGGAAAAGGGCTAAAGATGGAGAGTGGGGCAGAAATCAGATTATGAAAGCCTTATGTGTAATTTTAAGATGCCCAGACGTTAATGTTCAAGAGTGGTCCCTGGACCTATCTGCATTAGATATAGATCACTTTAAATGCCAAAACCAATATTCCTAGTGAACAATTATTCATTAAGACAAGGTGACAGATAGCTCATGTGGACACAGCTGAGATGATACTATGTAGCAAATTCTCAATAATTCTCATGAAAGTCAATTCTATAATGAAGTCATACAAATTATAACAAATCAGTAAATATTTGGTTTGGGAAGATGCTTTGTAAAGTTATAGTGCATATGAATACAACTAAGAGTTGTGAATTCAGAGCTGTGACAATACAGCAAAGAAACCACATTGTGTTTCAGTCAGCAATCTTTAGATTTCTATCCAGTCTTCCCATCCAGTCCATAAATTCTAAGTATAATCCTGGTACTCACTCTCAAGTTTACATTAAATACTATCCCATACAAAAAACCCTCTTTCTCTTACTTCTTTTAATTATTTATATGTTGCCTTGTTTAAAGGAAGAACACAAAAATGCCCTGCTAAAGGGATTCTGTTTAGCTGCAGGCTGCAAAAGGGAAAAACACAAAGCAGGTTTTGCAGAAAATGATTTTTTAGAAGTCAGAACTATGACGTGAAGTCAAGCAGGGCACTCTAGGACTGAATTTGCTGTGCTTCCTTCATACGCTCCTTGCTCTTTCTTTTCTGGCAGCTGTGACTCACACAGGTCATGGAGAGTATCATTCCCTAAGAGGAACAGCCATGATATGCATCTTTATCTATTAAGTTCATCCGTCCCAATTCTGTGTTCTGTGGATGCTGACTTTCAGTCACGGATGGTGATACACATGGACATTTATCATCAACTTTCAGATTCTCGGATCTTTGACAAGTCTTATTGCTGAGAGTCAAACTAGTAGGATGCAAATTATAAATGCTGATTATCCAATTACCTACTCAAAATATCCTACACGAATATTCCATTAAACATGCATAGAAAAACATTAGTCATTCCTGCTGACCTGCTGCTCTTTGCTCTTCTGTATTCACCAGAAAATTTCCTACTCCTTCCTCACGTCCAGGTTAAATACTGGTGTACAACCTGGAAACCTGTATATCATTTGAGATTTCTCTCTGTCCCCCAAGCCTTTCTCATTCAATTATCACTAAATCATATTGACTATACCTCTCTTCTGCCTCCGTTTTGCATTCCCACTGCCACTGGGAACATAAACATTTACAAAATGGCTTTTATTTAAAAGAAAACCGCAACTATTAATGTCATTTCTTACATGAAAAAAAAATTAAGCCAAACAAATGAAAAAGGCATAACAAGGGCCAACACATTAAAATGAGTAACTGAGATTCCTAACGTTATTTATTTCACCATGGATGGGTGAAAGCCTTATAATACATTGATACTAGTCCAAGGATGTGTGACATGGAAACTACAGCTGACTACTGCAAAAGCTTCCTTTGTCTCCTGGTTTCTTTACATGGTAAAGAACCTTCCATCAATCCCAGCAAACTATAGGCTACAGACCAAATCCAATCTGCCTTATGCCTTTGTAAATAAAGTTTTATAGGAGCTCAGTCATGCCTGTTTGCTTACGTATAATCACGATTTCACGCTACAAAGGAGACAACAGCAGGGTTAAGCAGATATGACAGAGACCACATAGTCTAAAATATTTCCCACCTGGTCCTTTACAGAAAAAGCTTGCTAACCTGTTTTACACCGTAACCAGAATGCCTTAATACTCAAATTTAATCTTGTGACTCCCCTGCTCAAATTTCTCCAATGAGCCCCTGCAGCACACACTGTTGGCTCCCTATCAATAGCCATGCCTTATCCTTTCTTGCAGAAGAAACACAAGTCTATTGGGATATTTATTATCCCAATCTCCCTCCTCAGCCTCAGAAAGAGAAATGTTTATTCTAAGCTAATCAGGTATTTGCCTTCCCAGTGCCTGGTTTGGGAATGAGCATGCGGTGTGACCCAGCCAATGAAATGCTACAGGAAGCCCCTTGCATGCTTCTAAGTTTTCTCCCTGTTTAAAAGACACATGTGAAGAAAAGCAGCGCTCGCGATGTTGTGTTGGGAGAACAAGAAGTTTGGAGCTGCTGCGGATTAGCCAACCACGAAAGGAGACGTGAATAAAACACTGCCAACAGCACAGCTGAAAGAGGGACAAGCGGGATCCCTAGGATATCAATGAACAAACAAAACAACTCTGGTTCCTACTGTTTTAGCCACTGCTCATCTAGTATTTGCAGTCCAAAGCATTCTACCTGGTAAACTTCCCATGGCCCACAGGATAAGACCTACTCATTTCTATAGTATTAAAAAGTCTATCATAAACTTGCCTTAGCTAAATATCCACCTCATTCCCAACCTCTCGTATCTCACACTTTTGGTACTAGCAAAAGTGAATTGCTCAGAAACCCTGCAAAGTTCACTCAAGCATCTTGTCTTTTGCACTTGCTGCTCTTCCTGCCAAACAGGCAATCTCACTAGATGTTCCTTCTGGCAAACACACGACCTCGTTGCATGTTCCTTCTGCCAAACATTCTTCTTCTGCTTCTTTACCTAGAAAAATTCTTTCTCTGCATGCTTACCTTAAATCATACCTACTTTTTTCCAAAATTTTCATTCCTCATTACATATGTCTGGCACATAATCAATATATAATAAATCATAATTATAAGCTTCCAGTGGGCATCTAGCACACAGTAACCACTGGGAATAAAGTAGTAAAATAATGAAAATGACAATGATAATAACAAGCTCCTGTCTGTATTTTTGTTTGTGTTATTTAGCATCATAAAAAATGGTTAGTATCTAAAGGCATTTGATAGTTATTTGTTAAGCGGACAAGTGAAAACATAAATAGAAATGTTTTCTTTGTAAATTCTGTTGAAAAAGCACAAAAATGGAGACAGCTCCACTACGAGCACCTTAAAGATCAAAACTACATCTATTCCATCTTTGTCTCCTGCAACTTATAAAACCTAACTTACAGAAGCTCTTTGATAAATAGATGGCTAAATTAAAGGTGTCCTCATACAGTTTAGACTATACAATGTATTAGGTGTCCACAACCAGGTAGCATACTAGCATTTTTGTTAGTGTGAAACATTTTTCTACTTTTATTATAATCTGCTGAGCCTAGAGTTGGGCAATTTGTATATTTATTATGACAATCTCTTGGCAAATGGTAGCAGAGCATCTTGTTCTAACAAAATTACTGTTATCATGACAATTAACCAGCAGGTAGAACACATCTTGTACCAACAAAGTAAATATATCTCTTTCCAATTTCAAATGAGAAGGAATGAAGTCAGTAACAGTGAGACCTTATTGGGACAAGCATATGTAACATGACTTGTGCTTCAGTGTTCTTTCGTGATCAAAAATTCCTTACTTTTACTTTTTTATCTATGGTAGAACCACCCAGAGCAGGGGTCCTCAACTACCAGGCCACAGACTCGTAACAGTCCATGGACTATTATGAACCACACCACACAGGAGGAGGTGAGCAGTAGGCAAGCCAGGGAAGCTTCACCTGTACTTACAGCCACACCCCATGGCTCCTATTACCACCTGAAATCTGCCTCCAGTCAGATCAGTGATAACATCAGATACTCATTGGAGCATGAACCCTGTTGTGAACTGCCCATCCGAGGGATCTAGGTTGTGTGCTTCGTATGAGAATCTAATGCCTGATGATCTGTCACTGTCTCACTTTGCCCCCAGATGAGACCATCTAGTTACAGAAAAATAAGCTCAGAGCTTCCACGGATTCTACATTATGGTAAGTTGTATAATTATTTCATTATATATTACAACGTAATAATAATATAAAGTAGCACAATAAATGTAACATGATTGAATAATGCTGAAACCATCCCCACCTTTCCCCAGCCCATGGAAAGATTGTCTTCCACAAAACCGGTCCCTGGTGCCAAAAAGGTTGGGGACAACTGACCTAAAGTAATTCACTGTCACAAGTCTTACCTGGATTGCTGTTTTCAGAAGAAATTTTTAGCATCTGTTTTTCTTTGTAGTCAGAAAGTAACTGGCAAATTCTATGTATAAAAATATAATAAACCAAATTACTATTTTAATACTGATATAAAAAATACTTACCAAATGTAAAATTCTTAAGAGTATTTCAAACAATATCAGAATATCAGAACTTAACAGGATTATCCCATCCACTTATGAGTACATTCTGCAAACTTCTCTTTAAGCTTCTAATTAAAGAAGAAAAAAATGTAGGGTGAAATACTCATAAATCGAGGGCATGTGACCCAGTAAATTAGGTTGCATTAGCATGACATAATAAAAAGTGTCCCAACTCTGCATAAGTCTTAGCTCCATAATGAACAGCTATTTGTTCTTGGACAACTTGCTTCTCTTAGGCTCAATGTCTTCTTCAACAAAGTGAAGACTTTGCTGCCTTATTTCCCTAGGTTGTTATAAAGATTTAAGGAGATAACATTTTTTAAATGCTGAGAGAAATAGTAAAGCAATGGAATAATCTCTTCCTAAACTTTATGACTAAAATTATCTTGGAATCCCAAATAAAACCCAATGCGTATTTTGTTCATAGGTTCTAATATGCAAATGTTGTAGTTTTCAGAAAATGTTATTGAGTCCTAATTTTGCCTCTTAGTTGTCCTACTCCTTATGGCTTATAATTCAGGGCATCTCAACTATGTCATAGTTTGTAACTAAATTTATTCATAAATATCTCATTAAAGTAGGTAATGTGATTGTCCACTATTACGGAGTTGAACAATCACACCAAGGGCAGAAAAACCAATGGATGTTAAGACCTGGTTTGGACCAACAATCCTTCTCTACAGACTCAAACTCTCAGCCAGCAGATGTTTGTGAGGATAATGCTTTATACTGATGTTCAATTCCAGCTGACATGGGAGACCAAAAGTCTACTTTTATTTTTTTTAGTTTCCATGAAGAAGTTGCAAGTTGACATTCTGTAATTGTCATACATACATACTAACAATGTATTTTGCACCGAACACGTTATTCAGCTCAAAGTCATCTCATAGACCATCTTACATGACTATTTTTGCAGTGCAAATCACAATTTCAATATTTTGGTGGCACCCATTTTGCTTTGATTCACACTGTTTCCTTAGAGCTAGTCAGCAAATAGTCAAATGACCTTCCAGTGACTGCACAAAATATGGAATGCTTCAAAGATTTGTGCTGCCTCCTTATGCAGAAGCCATGCTAACTTTCTCCATATTGTTCCAATTTTAGGATATGTGCCACCGAAGCAAGCACAAAGCCCTACTCTTACACATGATTAGTGATGAGTCATGGACAAGGCTTGGCTCTGTTAAGTCCAACTAACCTACTTGAGATTCTGAGAATTCTCTTCAATGGCTTCCTGTGAGCTAGAATTTGAAAATATTTTAAAATCTTGAGCTAGAGATGGAAGTAGCTTGGACGATTTTCATTATCATGTAAATCAGATCACTCAAGGGGCCAACCACAGCTGGGAGTCACTGCTCAGGGGAAGGTTCATATGGGATTTTCTACTGCCCAAGGTTCTATACAGGATATAAAGGTGCCTCACAGTACAGATCTGGTAGCAAAGAAGAAGAAACAAACACTGATCTCTTTCTGCCACATTATTTGAACCCCTCTGACCCTTTAGAACAAGCCCACCCAATACCTGCTAGAGAAAAGACCAACAACGGCCTCAAAGGATCTCTTACCATGAAGGTCTCAGCTAATTCTTGGCTAAGATGTGGGTTCCACATTAGGTTCTGAATATGGGGGGAAGGGCCAATTTGCTCACTTTGTGTGTGGTTTATAAAGTCAGGACGCCCAGCAGCCAGAGCAGGGGGCTGGTGCTTTGGGAACAATGGCTGAGCATATAAGCATAGGTATGGGAACTAAAAAACGTTGTACTTCAAAGTCACTGTATGAATCGCCATGAAGACTTGAGGGACCTGAATCTACCGATTCATCTTAAGGCAGCAGGACCAGTTTGAGTGGCAACAATGCAGCAACAGAATCAATGGAAACAACAGAATGATTGCAATGTCCTTTTTTTTTCTCCTCCTCCTGACTTGATAAAAGGGACTGTCTTCCTTGGATTTAGTGAACCCCTTCGGTTCCTGAAAAATTCAAGGAGTATATAGGACATAGTCCCCAGAAGACAGTACAAGACTTTCTGATAAACTGGACATTTCCAGGCCCAAATAACTAATCAGAAAAATCAAAGATGTGACACTATTTTTTATCCCATGCATAGGTGTTACACTTGGATGAAATGAACAATGTTGGGATCTCTAAGGATAAAGGTCTTAAAAGTCTTGACATAAAGAATCCTGCACCCATTGGTACTTCTAACTTGTCTTGCTTTTTGTCTGATTTCTGGCTGATGCAGGGGACTAACTCACTGCCACTCTAAAACTACCTGAACCAAACTATGACATCTCACTTGATATGTAAGATGCAACTGTTATAATTATTTTAAACCTCAATTTAGCATTAACTAGCCTTTTAATGTAAACACTTACACATTATGATGACTAGAAACAGCATACTCTCTGGCCGTCTGTCCAGATAGATCTTGAGAAGATACATCAATACTTTGCTCAAGTAGAAGGCTGACTATACTTGCCGATCCACAACATACAGCAAGTATGAGAGCAGTTCTAAAATGACAGAAATAGGAACTGTAATAAAGTTATTTTAAAAGCTAACTTGATATACGTTACCAATTTAACTTCTTGCCTGTCTGTGCAGAATCAAACATTTACATGCACTAAAATACATAAGCATCTTCAGTGCTCAAGTGTTCATCTTTGTAAAATACCACCAAGGTTAACAAGAAGGGACAAAACAAACCCTCTTATCTCAGTGGGGTATTGCATAGCAGAAGCTACCAATTTAAAGTCCTTTGATGGGCAAGAAACAATGTTAGGGCCACTTATCTGAAGTGAACAAAGATTTAAGTGAAGATTTCATCACAGCTTCCCTAGACTGATAAGCTGTAATAGAAAATCAGCTAGGGGGTAACATAAATAAGAGCTCTCTGCATGCTGAAAGCAGTAAGATTAATAATAATGGTAAGAATAGTAGTCACAGGAGTTTCAGTTAATGATGCCAATAAGCATGTGCTAGGCACTGAATTAAATGCCATATCTATCTTTCTTATGCACAGCCAACTTTGAAGGATATATTCTCCTTTTCATATATGACAACATATTTGGCGGTAAATAACGTTCCCAAGGTCACACGCCTAGCAAGTAAGAAAGTTAGGAATTAAACCCAGTATTGTGTGAATCCAAAGTCTAGCTCTTTTCTCTTTATCACCCACCTATGGCTTCCCTTCATTAAAGGAAAAGTGTATCCACTTAAAACTATCTTCACTCCCTTCTCTCCATACCAATTAAAAATGAAAACATCAAAATACACTGGAAATAAAAAAGGAAAAAAGCTGTTGAACTCACAGTATGTGGGAACAGCAATTAATTGTCATGTAGGGATAAGCTAACAATATTCTTCAAAGAAAGCAACTTAAGGCAAAGTCATTGAAAAGACAAAAGGATTTTCTACTCCTATTTATGTTTAATACAGCGTATTTAGTGGAAAAGCATGTAAGACACAGAGGTTAAAAACTATTAGAAAGGGTTAAGAAATTCAATACTGACTCATAACTTTAACTGAAAGTTAAAGTTCAAACTTCATAATATTAATATGAAATCCCTCTAGCTAACATAAGATCATGTAACCAAAAATGTCACATAACAAATAACGTCAATATAATAAAAGATGAATCCTACTAAAACTGTTCTTTATGTTGCCCAGTCCAAATAACTGTTTTTCTACCTAACTGATTTGTGTTCATACTGATCACTATATCCCAGTAAGTATACATTCATCTTATTAATTTAATATTTATGACTTGAGTGACTGCTATCTAGAACACACAGATTAAAAGAAAGAACTATACCTTCCATATATATCCAGTGAATTTAAATTAGCTTTTTTCTTGATTAAAAATTTCACCACTTGCTGTTTTTGTTCATGTACACCAAGTAACAGTGGTGTGAGGCCAAGCTGCAAAACAATATAAAGCAAAAACTTATGTAATTCAAAAAAGTACATATTCCTCAACCGAAGTAGAAACTTTATATAAGATCTTATGGACTTACATGCATAGAAAGTAAATAAAATGTAGTCGCTTCCTTCTCACTCTTCTGTGTTTTCCCACACGCTGCTCCTTCCCTTGGAAACACCCCTTCTCTGCCTCACCACGTTAACTCTAATCAACTCAAAAACTCACTTTAAACATTTACTGCTTCCAAGACCCTTTACTTCTAATTCAGCATTTGGCATGGTATTATTGGATGATAATATTTTTCCCATCTAAACAAAGAGCTTCCTGAGGGCAGGAGCTGTATCTTTTGTCTGTATATCCTCAACCCTAAGACAAATTGTGTATAAAGCAAGAATTTGCATGTAAAATGTTTCCTTAGTTTCATGTTTTACCGAAAGTTCAACCTCCAACACGCAACAAAAATTGCTATTAAAACTCATACTGCCCATTTGAAAAAATTTTCCAACATTCATTTATTTAAAATCTATCTGTATTTAATTTTCCCAGATTGTTAACTAAATCATCAGTTCATAGGACTACTGAAACTAAATTAACAGAATTCCTATCTGTATTCTTAGTAACTCCATGGTTTTAAGTGTTTAAAACTGCCATGCTGATTATGCCAAAGCTCTACATACTTGAGACGCACTGGATAGTCCATAATACAACCTCAATTGGCAAAAAATGGTTTAGAATTTGCTATAATTCTAATTGAGAAAACTCTGCTCTTAACGACTTACTGACCTAAGCACTTGAATGATTGAACAAAGAGACACAAAATGCTGAGAGGGCCATCCTCTACTTACTGAAAGACTACTCACAGCAAATTTCTAAAGACTTTCTGAATGGCAGTGAATAACTGATGGTAGAAAGGAAAATGTATTATTCTGTAACCTGATAGATACTACCAATAATATTCATTTTAATGTCTCGATCACAGAGATAAAAGACAGACTAGGCCAGGAATGGTGGCTCACACCTGTAATCCTAGCATTTTGGGAAGCTGAGGTGGGTGAACCGCTTGAGCCCAGGAGTTCAAGACCAGCCTGAGAAACATGGCAAAAACCTCATCTCTACTAAAAAAAAACTGAAGTTGGAGGGCCATCTGAGCTTGGGGAGGTCGAGGCTGCAGTGAGCTGTGATTGCACCACCACACTCCAGCCTGGGAAACAGAGTGAGACCCCATCTCAAAAAAAAAAAAAAGTCAGATTAACGTTACTGGAAAGGAAAGATTTAAAGAAATCAGCACATATCCAACTGCAACTCTTCTAGAGCTACCTTAAGTTTCTGAGATATAAGAATTTACATATTACATTTCTGTATTCAGTGGTTCTTAAGCAGGAGTGTATCCAGATTTTGAGAAAATTGTTGTTGTTATTGTTGTTGTTGTCGTTGTTGTTGGTCTCATTATGTTGACCAGGCTAGACTCGAACTCCTGAGCTGAAGCGATCCTCCCACCTCAGCCTCCCTAGCAACTGGGACTACAGCCATGCACCACCATGCCTGGCTTCAAGGAAACATTTTCAAATATACATATCCAGGCTTTATAAGACTTACTGTATCAAAATCTTCAGGAAAAAGCCTAGACTTGTTGATTATTTAAACATTTTCCTCAGGTTACTGGGATGCACAATTCTAGCTGAAAGCTAGTGTAATAGACAATTACTTCAGTCTCATTTCTCACCCACATGACCAATTCCCTTTCTCATTTGAAGATTTGGCCAAAAAGAGTAAGGAGGAGGAGAGAGACCCATTTGCTGAAAACACCACATGATTGTCCCCGGTAAGAGAAAAACAGGGTCTAGTCAACTCAAAATCCAACTTGATCTTGTTACTTATTTATCTTCCACCTTCCCATCCAGACACTCTAGATTTGAAAGCAGAGCTGAGACTCTAATTGGCCATTTCTACCAGAATAGGATACTAAGTCAGTTAATTACTTGATATTCCCTCTGCTCAAGGGTTTCCCCTTACATTACACCTATATTCACTGCCAATCTGGTTCCTCAGAGGCCTCCTAAAATTGACCTCTAGGCAGTTTACAACCCACTAACTCCCTCTCCCAAACTGAAAACTGTCATTCTCTAAAATTGAAGAGAACCTTGTCTCACCATAAAAAGGAAACAAATCAACAACACCACCACACACACACACAACCTCTTCACGGTCTTTTCCCTCTATTACCTAATTTCCAAATTGGCCCTGGTATTTCGGATTGCTCTTTTTCCCTTTCCACTTCTGCCCCATGAGCAATCAGAAATATCTGAAGCTTTGCCACTGAGAGGTGCATCACCTCGTATCTATTACTGCTTTTTAGGAACTTGCCAAAGGAGCAGGATCTCTATTCACTGAAACATGTTTAAGTTTTCTTGGAGTTTTCATGTAAAACCTATTTCAGGGCAAATTTTGCCATTTTACATTCATTAGGGGGAAAAAATCCTAGGAGGGAAAAATTGAAAAATAGTAAGTATTACCTTTTATAAATTCAGTGTTTTCAAAAAAAGTATTTACCACAAGTGCATTAAAAAAAACTGTACCCTCTAATGCTTCTTTGAAAGTTACAATATTTAAAATAAAATCTTAGATAATTAATTCATTTCAAAATATTTTCATTCAGGTTATGCTTGAGCTTCCAAATACGGAAAACTGGCCCTTACACAGGTCAGTGTTAAAATGAATGCATTTCAGTATTTTGAAGATAAAATTCGTAGATCTATACCTTGTTTTCTGATTCAATATCAGCACCATATAAGAGCAGTGCTTTGGCCATTAATTTATCGTCGTTGTAGATAGCATAGTGCAGACTGGTATTTCCATACTCATCTGGAATAGTTGGATCAGTGCCATGTTCCAGCAACATTAATGCACATTCATCTTCCTGGCATTGTACGGCCTGTCAGTATTAGACCAAAAACAAATTACAAATCCTAGGAATTCAAAATAAACATTCCACAGCTTTCACCAACTAGTTATATTTAAAGGAGAAAACTCATTTTTATGCTATGTATTGAAATCAAACCCACCTCACGCTGATATAGTTGGCTACTGCATACCTTTGTCAGAGCTGTCCTCTTTTTGTCGTCAAGGACATTAAGTTCACAACGTCTGTCCAGCAGGAGTTTTACTACTTCTGAATTCCCACTGGCAGAGGCCAGATGTAGAGCAGTCCTGTGAGTGAGAAGACTTTTTAGGAAATTGTAGTGCACTAGCTACAGCCGTATCAATGATTTACGTAATTGCAAACACTGAATACCCTGCTATTACTCTGCCTTCAAAACAAACATTTAACTTTCCCATGAAAAAACCACACTATTTATTATCTCTCATTACTGGCTGTATTAATGAAAGAGCAGCCTATATGAATACAAAGAGCATAGCCCTTGGATGACATTCAACTTGGGCTGGAATCCTACTTGAAGCTCTGTCACTTCCTGGCTGTTGCTTAGCCTTTTGGGGTCTCAGTTTCCTCGTCAATAAAATAGGAATGAAAATAGTAGCTTTCTCACAGGAAACCACTGTAATGCTTAAATGAGACTCTGCACAAAAGATATAGAATAGTTCCTAACAACAGCTCAATAATTGTTAGATATTATAATTTTTACTAATACCACTAAAGAATTAAGTGAGATGATACAATTATACCTACACTTTCAGGTATGTTTTAAATATTGCAGGTAACATTGTATTTTAGTGATTCTAAGATGATCATTGTCTCCATGTTGTCTCCACTGAGATACCACCTACAATTCATGATTTACTATAATTGGCGGCATTCAAATAATTCTCTTATTGAGATATAAAATAATGGGGCATCATACAATCCCTGGTGCCTTACATTAAGTAGAATATGTTATAACAGGTCTGGGGCGGTTCCAGTCTGATGACCAGCATTTAGATAAATTTTAGTTCTTAAAAGTACTGTGGAATAAGACAGCTGAGGTGAAAACAACAAATTTCTAAAATAAACCAATTTTTACTTTGGTTTTCAATAAACTTTAAGCCAAAGAAAACTTGGAATTGAAATGCATACCATGGCCTTATTTTTTTCAATACTTAGAGTTATACAATGTATGTACATCAGATATTTCCAATGATTCATATTAGGATTTAAGACTGTTATAAATTTTCTCTTTTTAAAAAGGATTTATGAAACTATTTGTGGAGCTTTTTTCAACTTTTACATTCAGGGGTACATGTGCAGGATGTGCAGGTTTGTTACATAGGTAAACGTGCACCAAGGGGGTTGGTTGTACAGACTATTTCATTACCCAGGTGTTAAGCCCAGTACCCGTTCGTTCTATTTCCTGCTTCTTTCCCTCCTCCCACCCTCCACCCTCTGATAGGCCCCAGTGTGTGTTGCTTCCCTCTAGGTATCTGTGTGTTCTCATCATGTAGCTCCCACCTATAGGTGAGAACATGCAGTATTGGGTTTTCTCTTCCTATGTTAGTTTGCTAAGGATAATGGCTTTCAACACCATCCATATCCCTGCAAAGGACATGCTCTTGTTCCTTCTTTCATGGCTGCATAGTATTCCATGCTGTTTATGTACCACATTTTAGTACTTAAAACAACTAAAACAGTCTTTACCCAAGACTTATAAATTTTCAAAAGGGCAGTTAAGGGTTGCCTTTTACTATTTTCTACCTTCGGAAATGCTTCTGTTTGAAAGGAGGGAGGAAAAGCTTCCATTGAGATTAAGTCCTAATGCCCCAATTTTAAATCTCTCAGCTTGCTTAAGCCTAGCAGGTAAACATGAAGTTTTCAAAGATGGAAGGATCCTGAGAGATAGTAGAATATGCCTGCCCCATAATAGGTGTCTGGCTTATGTCTGATGACTAAATGGATTGAAAAAATGGAAGAACACAGCTTGGGAGTTCAATATTTTTAAAGAAAACTCCTGTAGAGTTGGGCAATACATGTGCAATACTAATAATCTTTTATATTTGCTATTTTAATTTTCATAAATATATAACTAAAATGATTAATTCATACTTTTTACATGTTAGTCTATATATAATGAAAAGGTAATTATGTAATAAAATGTATATACAATAAAATCTACAGGAACAGGTAAACACAATCCCTCTACTTCTGAAGAGGGTAAAAGTTCACAGTAGATAGCTAACCACAGAAATAAAAATAAATAATAGAATGTGAGAAATTATTTGCATCTACGCAAGAAGCATATTCCTTCTCTTCCCAAGGATTATTTCATTACTAATGAACCTTAACTAAAACTTCAGATGTTCATTGCAGAAATCACAGATAAGAGAAAGGGAAAAACTTCACTTACAAATCCCCAGAAACAAGTTTGATTATATTTTCTACATATTTTCAGCTAACACAAGAGCAGATTCTGTTCGTATATATGTGTAACAAACTGGTTTTTTTCTCACTTGATATAGCAAAGTACATCTTTGCATGTCGACATATCTCTGTATCTACTGACATCCTCAATAGTTACATATTATTCCATCCTATGGATGCACTGAAATTTGTTCATGAAATCTTTATATAGGTTCTTCTAAATACACTGCTATTTTAAGCAATACTAAGAAAAACAGACATTTGGTAAAGATATTTCAGTATAATGGAATTGATGAGTAAAAAGCATAACCTTCTTAAAATGTGGTTCTTACCACTAAAGTGTCTGTTTGAAAACCTGCAGCAATTTAAACTTTAAACAACTATATAAGTACCACTGTTCTTCATCCTCACAAACTTTGTGGATAGAAAACAGTATTTCTTTTTTTTTTTTTTTTTTTTTGAGATGGAGTCTCACTCTGTCACCCATGCTGGAATGTAGTGGCACGATTTCGGCTCACTGCAACCTCCACCTCCCTGGTTCAAGCAACTCTCTTGCTTCAGCCTCCTGAGTAGCTGAGATTACAGGTGTGTGCCATCATGCCCAGCTAATTTTTTATATTTTTAGTAGAGATGGGAGCTCACCACACTGGCCAGGCTGGTCTCAAACTCCTGACTTCATGATCCACCTGCCTCAGCCTCCTAAAGTGCTGGGATAACAGGCGTAAGCCACTGCACCCGGCCTTTCATTCCTCCTCTAACTTAAATAGAAAACAGTATTTCAGACATGAAGTCCTTGCCCACGCCTATGTCCTGAATGGTATTGCCTAGGTTTTCTTGTAGGATTTTAATGGTTTTAGGTCTAACATATAAGTCTTTAATCCATTTTGAATTAATTTTTGTATAAGGTGTAAGGAAGGGATCCAGTTGCAGCTTTCTACATATGGCTAGCCAGTTTTCCCAGCACCATTTATTAAATAGGGAATCCTTTCCCCATTTCTTGTTTTTGTCAGGTTTGTCAAAGATCAGATAGTTGTAGCTATGCGGCATCTGAAACACCAAAAGCAATGGCAACAAAAGCCAAAATCGACAAATGGGATCTCATTAAACTAAAGAGCTTCTGCACAGCAAAAGAAACTATCATCAGAGTGAACAGGCAACCTACACAATGGGAGAAAATTTTTGCAACCTACTCATCTGACAAAGGGCTAATATCCAGAATCTACAATGAACTCAAACAAATTTACAAGAAAAAAACAAACAACCCCATCAAAAAGTGGGCAGAGGACATGAACAGACACTTCTCAAAAGAAGACATTTATGCAGCCAAAAAACACATGAAGAAATGCTCCTCATCACTGGCCATCAGAGAAATGCAAATCAAAACCACAGTGAGATACCATCTCACACCAGTTAGAATGGCCATCATTAAAAAATCAGGAAACAACAGGTGCTGGAGAGGATGTGGAGAAATAGGAACACTTTTACACTGTTGGTGGGACTGTAAACTAGTTCAACCATTGTGGAAGTCAGTGTGGCGATTCCTCAGGGATCTCGAACTAGAAATACCATTTGACCCAGCCATCCCATTACTGGGTATATACCCAAAGGACTATAAATCATGCAGCTATAAAGACACATGCACACGTATGTTTATTGCGGCACTATTCACAATAGCAAAGAGTTGGAACCAACCCAAATGTCCAACAACGATAGACTGGATTAAGAAAATGTGGCACATATACACCATGGAATACTATGCAGCCATAAAAAATGATGAGTTCGTGTCCTTTGTAGGGACATGGATGAAACTGGAAAACATCATTCTCAGTAAACTATCACAAGGACAAAAAACCAAACACCGCATGTTCTCACTCATAGGTGGGAATTGAACAATGAGAACTCATGGACACAGGAAGGGGAACATCACACTCCGGGGACTGTTGTGGGGTGGGGGGGAGGGGGGAGGGACAGCATTAGGAGATACACCTAATGCTAAATGACGAGTTAATGGGTGCAGGAAATCAACATGGCACATGGATACATATGTAACAAAACTGCACATTGTGCACATGTACCCTAAAACCCTAAAGTATAATAAAAAAAAAAGAAAAAAAAAAAAAAAAAAAAAAAGAAAACAGTATTTCATTCCTCTTCTAACTTAAATTCCTTCTTCTACCAGGAACACTATCTTTTCCTATGCGCATAGGTCACTGGTAGATATGCAAAAAAGTACTTTGCCCAATTTTAAAATGTGCTTATTTTATTATATCTGCATATATAGGCCAGGCACGGTGGCTCACGCCTGTAACCCCAGCACTTCGGGAGGCCAAGATGGGTGGATCACGAGGACAGGAGTTCAAGACCAGCCTGGCCAAGATGGTGAAACCCCATCTCTACCAAAAATACAAAACAATTAGCCAGGCGTGGTGGCAGGTGCCTGTAATCCCAGCCACTCAGTAGGCTGAAGCAGAGAATTGCTTGAACCTAGGAGGCAGAGGTGGCAGTGAGCCAAGATCGCACCACTGCACTCCAGCCTGGGCAACAGAGTGAGACTCCATCAAAAAAATATATAAATAGGCATTTGTGTTTTCTTCTGGTATGTTTCTCTTTTCATATATTTAAAATTTTTAATCTATACTCTTATTTTTGTGATATAAACATCTAGCTAGTTTTCTCCAAAAATGAATTATGAACAATCCATCTTTTTTAAATAATAAAAAACATCACCATTATCAAGTGCTAAATTCTTACATATATTTGGGTATTTCTAAATTTCCTATTCTGTTTTATTCATTGATGTCTTTTCAGCTGTTAGTAAACAATTTGTGGAAATAAATAACATGCACATTTTGATATCTGGAAAGGCAAGCCTTTTACCACTCTGTTACAAAAAAATTTATCACAATAATAAAAGACAGCATGTGTAATTTAAAAACGCTAAAACTGCTATTTTTATTTGGCTTAGGTAAAAGTGATAAATAGAAAAAGCTCACATCTTTTTTTTTTTTTTTGAGACGGAGTCTCGCTCTGTCTCCCAGGCTGGAGTGCAGTGGCGCTATCTTGGCTCACTGCAAGCTCCGCCTCCCGGGTTCACGCCATTCTCCTGCCTCAGCCTCCTGAGTAGCTAGGACTGCAGGCACCTGCCACTGCGCCTAGCTAATTTTTTTTATATTTTTTAGTAGAGACGGGGTTTCACCACGTTAGCCAGGATGGTCTCCATCTCCTGACTTCGTGATCCGCCTGCCTAGTCCTCGCAAGGTGCTGGGATGACAGGCATGAGCCACCCCACCCAGCCAAAAAGCTCACATCTTAAGAAAATTCGATCTTCCTATTCGAGCACAGGAACCATCTTCCCATTTCAGTTTCCTTCTAAGGTTCCTCAGTAAAGAACATATTTACATAGTGTACATTTACATAAAACCCATACTGGATTTTATTTGAAGAATATTTAGCCCTGAAGTTGATGTGTTATGGGGCTTCGTTCTTAGTTCTCAATATACACTTTTCTATAACGTATAGAACATTGTTTTAAAATCTGTAGATTAAAAATAATCTGCATCGACAATTTTGCGAGTTAAATCACTTTAAAACAGTCTATTAGTGTTCTACGAGGAAAATTATAATTTGATTGGAAATCAGCTAAAGTTTTGTTTTTGTGTTGCAGCTCATAAAGGGGCCTGGGCCCTGACCTCTCTGAGGTTTCCACAGCCAGTGTGGTGTGAGGCCTGCGGAGGCGAGAAAGCCAGGTCCCCCTCCTCCCCCGCCAGGAGGGTATGTCCCCATCATCCCCCCACGTCCCACCTCCTCCCAGCCCGGGCCTGGTTACCTCTTTTGCTTGTCCTTCTTGTTCACGTCAGTGTCCCTGAGCATGACGATGAGATCCTTTCTGGGGACTTTACCCCACCAGGCAGCTCTGTGGAGCTTGTCCAGATCTTCTCGACGGACGTGGTACCTGGGCTCCATGAAGGCGCTGTCATCGTAGTCTTCCCAAGCGCCCACGTTGCTTCTGAGCGTCTTCACAGCGGAGTCATCGTGGTCTCCAGAAGCGCCCACGTTGCTTCTGAGCGTCTTCACAGCGGAGTCGTCGTGGTCTCCAGAAGCACCCACGTTGCTTCTGAGCGTCTTCACAGCGGAGTTGTCGTGGTCTCCAGAAGTGCCCACGTTGCTTCTGAGCGTCTTCACAGTGGAGTCGTCGTGGTCTCCAGAAGCGCCCACGTTGCTCTTGCCTCTCCCCCTGCAGCAGGGGAAGCAATGGCAGCACCACTTGCCCATCTTGCTTCTGAGTGTCTTCATAGCAGAGTCGTCGTGGTCTCCAGAAGTGCTCACGTTGCTCTTGCCTCTCCCCCTGCAGCAGGGGAAGCAGTGGCAGCACCACTTGCCCATCTTGCTTCTGAGACCAAATGGCTTCTTCACAGAGGAGGCAGCCGGCATTGAACCAACCTCAGCCACCATCTGCTTTTAACAGCCAGGAGAGGCCAGTAGTAGTGAGCAGATCGCGTCTACTAACCAGTTTCACCAACCAGCAGGTAACTCCGGGTTTCCAATCTGTTTGAAAAGTCAATCCCAACCAAAACCTGCCAACCCCAGCAGGGGAGGCCAGCCCACCCCACCCAGGAAAAACCCACACCCACCCAGGGTGACCCCACGCCCACCCCAGGAAGGGCCACCCCCCCCCAAGAAAACACCCGGCCCACCCAAGGGAATGCCGAACCCAGCAGAGAAAAGGTCAAGCCCAGCAAAAAAACGTGAGAGAGGAAACGTCAACCCAAGGAGAAACCGTCAATCCAAGAAGGAAAGGTCAATCCAAGCGACCAACGCAAAGCCAAGCCAAGCCAAGCCGCTACAGGCCAGCCAAGCCGCTACGCACGTGTGGCATGCGCGTGCACTTACACGCCAGCCAAACCGTTACGCACGTGCAGCGTGCGCGTGCAAGCCGTTACAGGCCAGTGAAGCCGTTACACACGTGCGGCACGCGCGTGCAATTACACGCCAGCCAAACCGTTATGCGCGCGCGGCGTGCGCGTGCGGCGTGCGCGTGCGGCGTGCGCATGGGGCGTGCGCGTGCGCGTGCAGCGTGCGCATGGGGCGTGCGCGTGCGGCGTGCGCATGGGGCGTGCGCATGCGCGTGCGGCGTGCACATCTCAGGTGGCGTCAGTGCACGTGGCACAGACGCTGGCCGATGCGTGCAACCCGCTGCGTGCAACCCGCGTAACTCTTGGCGCCACGAATGTCACTGAGAGCTTGGTGTTCCCGGCAAACTTCCTGGGAGTCAGCCGAGCTTTCAAGCCATTGAGAAGCCTCTGGTGAAAAAACCTCTTGAAGCAGGACTGGGGCTAAGCGGCTGGAACTTGAGGATGCTGACAGCCTCCTCTGAAGAAAGCCCCCAGGACACTCCTGGCGGTGCTGTTGTGCGTGGCAGCTGCTGCAGCTCGGAGCACGGGCCGGCGGAGCTGGCTACAAAATGGCCTCAAAATCACGGAGCATGTTCTCACTCATAGATGGGAATTGAACAATGAGCACACACGGACACAGGAAGGGGAACATCACACACCGGGGCCTGTTTTGGGGTGTGGGGAGGGGGGGAGGGATAGCATTAGGAGATATACCTAATGCTAAATGACGAGTTAATGGGTGCAGCACACCAACATGGCACATGGATACATATGCAACAAACCTGCACGTTGTGCACATGTACCCTAAAATTTAAAGTATAATAAAATAAAAAAAAATCATGGAGCACAAGACGCCCACCGAGCCCAGCGCCTGTCTGAGGTGCCTTCGACACCTGCTCCTCTTTGCTCCGCACCCAGAACACGAGGCCATCAGCGAGGGGGCATTTGGGGCCACAGGATCGCAGTCAGCTCCTGCCCCGGTGCCCCCTACCCGCTGTCCGAGCCAGGGCCAACAGCTGTGGGGCTTCTGGCCTGGGGGGCTCTGTTCCGCTGGCATGCAATAGGGTCAAGGTCAGGCCATTGTGTCCAGGCCAGCAAGAGGGGGCTTGGAGGAGCACCTACCACTGATGGGGAGATGCAGAAAGGCAACCCCATGTGCAGATCCTGGGAACAGGACACTGAGCCTCCCTGGTGCTGGCCTCTCAGCTGGACCACCTCGACCATCCTACTGGGACCCTTCTGCTGTGAAGATTTACGCAGCCAGGCTGCTTCACCCAAACCACAGATGCTTTGGTGTGGGAGGAAAAATTGATTCTGAGCCTGGACACCAACCTGCTGTTACCAAAAGAAGTAGAGGGGAAGCCAATCACAAGTGCAAAAAAAAAAAAAAGTACTATTTTGTAACTGAAGTCTTGCCTGGATATGCAGGTTTAAGCTAAAGCTCCTCTTGCTTGATACTAAATTAAATTTTGAATGAAACGAAAAGAAGACATACACACTAAATTTCCTTGTTCCTCTGTGATCCCGAGCCAGGAAGCAAAAGGAAGCCTGGCCTCCTGGACTCTTCTCCCCAGCTGGGGGCTGAGGAGTTTCCTCCAGGGTCACAGGGAGCAGCTGGGCTCAGTGGGGCCAGGCTGCCCTTCCTTCCTACATGGGCATCCTCAAACCTTCCACTGCCCCATACAGAGTGCCATGATCCGGGTTCAAATCCCAGCTCCGGCACTCGCCACCTGTGTTACCTGGCAAATGCCTTACCCCCAAGCACTTGCTGTCTGTGTCATTCCTGACAGGAGGGATGGGAGCTGGTGGCCCTGGCATGAAGCACCGTAACAGTCAAACACAAGCAGGAGCACGCAGACACCTGGGTGGGGGACTGCCGTTCTGCGGGTGCTCACCAAAGAGCACCTACCCAATTGCCCAAGTGGCCTTGCACGTCTCAGCACTTATTAGGCACCTGACTATGGGAAATCCCTGAACAAAGCCCTGACCTGCCCTGGGGAATGTGACCAGGGCTATGCACCAGGAAGGACAGTCTGGGGTGCTTGGCATGACTGAGGATAGGCTGGGGAAATGCCAATCTCTTCCCACCAGCTCTGCATCCCAGGGCACCCTCAGTGGACAGAGAACCCAGAGATGCTACAAGGCTTGAGCTGCATCCTAACCATCCTGAGTTCCAGCCCAGCATGGCCCAGGCCCGAGGGTACTTTGGGTGCTAAGTTGGGATGACAATGGGCCAGGTGACACTCCTGTGTACCAGGATCTGGTCAAGAAGGTGGTACCCTGTCACTGCCTGGCTCCATCTGGTCCCAGTGGAACAAGGAGGACAGGAAGCCTCTAGCACCCACCCTCTGGGCCACCAACGCCCAGGTCCACAGTGTGGCCACCTGAGTCAGCACCACCTGCTTTGGGGACCAGAGCATGAAGGCCCAGATACGAGGAGCATAGTGCAGCAGTGGATGCAGGTGGGCAGGATGTGCTGTGCGGATCCAAGGAGCCCCTCTCTGCAGGCTTGGGCATAACCTCTCCATCTTATTGACACAATATTTTACCTCTTTGTAGGATAGATACAAATACTTGTTACATGCATAAAACGTGTAGTCTGGTTACTTTGAATATTTACTCATAATAATGTTACTTAGTCACCACAGCCTGCTGTCAGACATTACAGCTTATTTCTTCTAACTGTAGGTTTGTACCCAATAGCCAACCTCTCCTCTCTTCATTCTCCCTTCCACATACCCAGTCTTCCCGGCCTCTGGTACTGCCATTGTATTCTCTATGTCCATGGGATCAAGTTTTTTTAGCTCCCACGTGAGTGAGAACCTGCACAACTCCAGAATAGTTATTAAAATCGGGAATTACTGTTATTTTTTGAGACGGGCTGTCAGGCTGGAATGCAGTGGTGCAATCTTGTATAACTGCAGCCTCAACCTCCCAGGCTCAAGCAGTCCTCCCACCTCAGCCTTCTGAGTAGTTGGGACTACAGGAGTGTGCTACCATGACTGGCCAAGTTCTGTATTTTCGGTAGAGATGAGGGGTTTCACCATGTTGCCCAGGCTGGTCTCCCACTCCTGGCCTCAAGCTATCCTCCTGCCTCAGGCTCCCAAAGTGCTAGGATTACAACCCTGAGCCACCATACCTGGCCTGATCCCAGTTTTAGAAAAACTCTAACTAAATTTAGATGAAAATATATGAGTATGTTCGGTGATTGCTTTCACATTTTCTAAACTGCTTTTTTATATCATTGAGAATCTTCCATAAATGTACTTTGGTTTCAACTATTTTCTTGAAGTCAGACATATTTAACTGTGATCTGGAACAGTTCTTCTTACAGCATCCCCTCCCTGCAAACTGCAGGTCCTGAGGTCAGTGGCCGTTGACTCTATGGACTCTATGTTCTTCCCTGGATCCAGACCCTAACTCAGGGGATGGTGGCACCACCTCCTGCCCGGCTCTTGGCTGCCTGCACTGCTGGTCACGAGTGAGAGGATGGCCTGCCCCAGATGAGTGTCAAGTGTGTGTGTTAGTGTGCTTTTGCTGCATTTCTTGTGTCTTGCTTTTGTCATCTTTCTCCTTTTCCTTTCTGAGGCCTGCACAGGGCAGCTGTGCTACCCACCTCTGAATGTGGGCTCAGACACTCTAATGGGCACTTGTGCCTTGTTCTGTCCCTGTCATTTGAGGCCTTTTTGGCCAATGGGAAAGCAGACCCCTCTGGCAGAAAAAGGTCCACTTTGCCACAGGCTGGAGTGGCAACTCTGCCTGCAGGTTGGACCCGTCGGTCTCATCGTGAACCCTCACGGGCAACTGGCACTGGGAGAAGCAGAGAATGTGTGGGTTCTTCCTGCTGTCTTCACGTGTGGAGACAGGGTCCTGCCAACCGGTCTCCCGGAGGGGGCACTGCCTCCTGTGGGTGCCATGTGTGCCAGAATCCAAGCATGGGTGTGCACGGGGGCTGAGCCCACTCACAACCCAGGACAGAGTTGCTTGGCTGTTTTGAGGCTGGGAGATCTCCAAAAGCCTACCAGACCCAGCATCATCAGTGGCTCTCCCACTCTCAATGCCTTGGTCTTTCTGCTTTTTTGGCTGTCACATTGGCACATTTCTTGGTGCCACCAAAACAACTCAAAATAATCTCTTTTCAGTCATGCCTGAATAACATTAACTGGCTTCAGGTTTCCTGAAAAGAGAGCAGGTGAAAATCCAGAAAAAAGGCCTACTTGTTTTCTTCCTCTGATGGTCCAGCCTGTCTTCAACCACAGGACTCCACACTGGCCTGGGGTCTGAGTCTCCTGGATTAGTCACTGTCTAGCTTTGATCAAAACTATGAGCAACTGAAGCAGAATATCAACGTGGAAAATGCTCTGGGTTGTCCCCATGTTGGGAAATTATTGTCCAACAAATGAGTAGCTGTCCAAAGCAGTGCAAGGCAACTAGTGTGCCCTGGAGCTTGTCAGAGGAAGCGTTCAAGAGTGCTTCTGTCTCATTCAGCAAGTCTCACTTCTTTTTTATGTTCTAAATCAGAACATAGAATCACGGGCCAGGCTTGCAAGAAGCAAACATTAACTTCTATCCACATGTACTTAGCCAGGGCTCATTTGGATGGCCATATGTAGCATCAAAGACGCTGGAAAGGAGTGTAATGGTGTGACTAGTAGAAAGAGGAGACATGTTTGTTGTTCTTCACCCCATGCATACTAAGGATGTTTTTAGGAAAAACAAACAAATTTTTTGCTCAAGCACAGTTTATACAACAAAATGTGATTCAAAATCTAATTTCACAAAATAAATCCAGAGGAGAGACTTGAGGGAAAAGGGCAAAGATGTAACTCAATAAAGTCTATAACATCACAGAATAGGGTGATGGTGATGGTTTCTAACCTTGAGAATATAAGTGGGCTCTTCAGTTTCTAAAATTTATTTATCAGTTCTTGAACCCAAGAAATCAGAATAGATCACAACAGAAAGAAATGACCTAGCTTTCACCTAGACAAGTTAGAAAATGCAGAAGTAGCCTGGCAGAACTACAACCATCTGACCTTTGACAAAACCACAGAAATAAGAAATAAAGAAAAGGCTCACTATGCGACGAATGGCACTGGGATACATGACTAGCCATGTGCAGAAGAATTAACACTGCAGCCCTGCTTCTCATCATATGGAAAATTAACTCAAGATCAACCAAAGATTGAAATAGAAGACTTCAAATATAAAAGTTCTAGGAGACAACCTATCAAACACCTTTCTCAACATAGGCTTTTGCAAACCACTTAGACAGTACCCAAAAGAAATGCAACAAAAAGCCAAAAGTACAAGTCTGGCCTAAGAAACTACAGACCTGCTGCACAGCAAAGCAACTGCCAACAGAGTAAACACACAGCCTACATGATGGGAGAAAATGTTCCCAAACCAAGCATCTGACCAAGTTCTAACAGCCAGAATCTAGAGGACCTTACCTAAATCAAGAAGCAGAAAAATAACCCAAGTAAAAAATGGGCAAATGACACAAACACACTAGTCAAAACAAGACCTAAAAAAGACCAACAGACACAAGAAAATGCTCAACATCACTAATTATCAGAGATGAGGTACCAGTGCCATCACACACCAGTCAGAGTGGCCATTTGTCCAAACACAAAACATATTTGTGTAGCAGCAGATAAAAGCGAACACGGCTACACTCTTGGGGTAATGCAAACTAGGTCTCAAACTGCGGAGAGCAGTTTCAAGATTTCTCAACAACAACAAAGAAGGAAAGGAAGCAGAGCTACCCTTCGACCCAGCAATCCAACCCTCTTTGGATTGCTTTGACCCAGCAATCCAATACAATCTTTGGCTGTATCTACCCAAGGGAAAAATACATGCGTCTATCAAAAAGACACAGACATTTGCATGTTCACAGGAGTGCTACTCACAGGAATAAAGACGTGGACCTGACCTAGATGCCAACAGAAAATCAGATGTGATACCTATGCACCACAGAATACTAAGAAGCCACCAAGGAAAATCAAACACAGAAACAAAATCACGCCCTCAGCAGAAACATAGATGGAACTGCAGGCCACTCTGCTAAGGGAACTCAGGCAAGAACAAAAGACCAAACACCGCAGGTTTTCACTTATAGGCAGAAACTCAACACTGAATACACACGAACATAAAGATGAAATCAACAGATGCTGGGTACTACCAGACAAAAAAAGGAGGGAGACAGGAAGCCTTGGAGGAAGAATGATCCAACAGGTGCTGTGTTCACCACCTGGGTGATGGGTACGTTAGGACCTCAAGCTGTATAGTCATGTAGTGAAATGAACCTGCAGGCGTACACCCCTCGATCACAATAAAAGTAGCTATCATTTTAGAAAACCCAGCTTTGGAAACAGAAATAGAAAAAAGGAAGAAAATACAAGAAAACACACAAAACATAAAAAGCCTACAGTGGCCCAATCCATCCACTAGCGGCATGAACACTGAAAGATAACCAAATGGACACAACGAAGGAGCCAAATAATCAACCCACAATTATAAACACTGAACCCATGGGATTCTTGCTTTTCCCCCAAAAGCACACCAAAGGCACAATGGTTGAAGAAACTGGGGGGTCACGTGCAAAGGACTGAAGTAACCCTTCCCTTACACAAGACACAAAGCGACACAAAATCCACTGAACACCAAAGGGCAATTGTGAAACCAAAACCTCCAAGGAAAACACATAGGGTGTGTGTCTACTGTGGGGAAACTTGAACCTGTGCACCTAAACTACAAACAGAAAACACACAGGACTCAAATACCCATAGACCATACAATGGCTTCACCATCTCACTTTTCTTCTCAAAGGGACACAGAAATCACCGCTAAGAAAGGCTAATGTAACCATGTAAGACTAAGGACAACCTCAGAGCTTCACACAGCTTCAACACTGGAGAGAAAACAGTGAACCCAACAGAAGACATCCCCGCAGACTGGAAGAAAATTATGGAAAACTGTGGATCTGGAAGGGCTTCTTATCTAACATATTCAAGAAACTCATGGTCCTAAGTGGAAAAAAACATAAAGACCAATACACACGCTAAAAATGCCCAAAGGACTGGCATGGGCATTTCTGAAAAAACCTGAAACAGACTCGCGGGTGACAGAAGTTTCTCCACATCAGTAATCATCCCCTAAATGCAAATCCCAACCACACTCAGATACTGCCACACTCCCCAGAGAACGAGTATGACCAGGAACAGCAATAAAACTTTTTGAAGATAAGGGCAGTGTAGATTTGCAGACAGAGAAACTCTCACACACTATTGGTAGGAATGCAAATTTGTATACCCACTGGGAGAGACAGCAGGAGGTTTCTGAAACAACAGTACAACTACCAGTTCCTCTAGCCATCCCAACATTGGGTATACCAGCAAAGCCAAGGAAACTTGAAACTTAAGGAGATATTTGCTTTCCCATGTTTGATGACTTACTCTGGACAATAAGCAGGGTATGGAGGTAACCTACCTGTCCATCCACGGAGGAAGAAATGCAGGAAATGAAAGATGCATGCACGATGGCATACTCCTCAGCCATCAAACTTCTGGACAGCAGGTCACTTCCAGCAAGATGGAGAAACCTGAAGGACATTAAGTTAAAGGAAATGAGCCAGCAGAGGAAGACAAATGCAAACACAGCACAATCTCACGTGCGTGGAATCTAATGAAGTGCATCTCATAGAGAAGCAACGTCAATAGTGCATAGCAGAGGCTGAGGGGAGGCTTGGAAACAGCTACAAAGTGATGCTCAGATGAATGGCAAGAATTCTGGTGTTCTACGGCTTAGCACGGTGACTAGGCTTAACAATATCCTAGCATAATATTCAATATAGCGGGAAGGGGTGATTGGGATACTCTCTCCACCAAGAAATCCTCACTATAGCCTGAAACAGAAACGCGAGGTCCTGTAATTTGATCACAACAGCACTGATCCATATGTCAAACGGTCCCTTGCGCCCTTAAAGTAAAAGCATAGACCATGTGAAATTTTTGTTTTCAAATAGGATCACGCCACATTTTTGAAAGTCCTGTGGGACAGTGAAGTGCCCCGCACTCCCAAAGCAGTTCCTACACACACAAAGTCGGTGGAGGGCCATCACACTCTTCCACTTTAAACTACTTCCCAAAGCTTCAGTTACCCAGATGCTTTGTGACAGGCATTAGCAGAGAAACACAGGCCAATGGACACAATGAGGGTGCCCAGGAGTAAATTCAAATTGATATAGCGTACGCACATGTTTAGAAAGAACCGCAAAAGTCACCACAAGAAGGGAGAGTCTGTCCAATACAGTGTTCTGAGAACTGGATATTCCTAGACAAAATAACAACATAGGGTCCTTACTGTGTGAAATTCACAAAAATCTACTCAGCATGAATGAAAGACCTACACCCAAAACTTGAAACTATCACTCTCTGAGAAGAAAGTATATGGTGTGCAGATACCTGGGTCAACCTGGATCTATGCTTACAGTGTGCAAAAAGGAAAATGAAAAAATATGGGAGAAAGAAAAGAATACAAAAAACAAACAAGCAAAACTCACAACAGATTGGTATGCTAGTGAATTTCCTTTATTTCATCAGTAACCAACGTAGTGGAAAACCACAACACTGCACACCCCTGAATCTGTATCAGACTATATGGCTTGGGGGGGCAAGAAAGAATGAAAACAATGAATGAAAAGAAACAAACATCCAAAGGATGATAAGAAAGGTATCGGGGAAAACACAGCTAAGGAGACCTTTTTTGGAAAACGTGTAAGTAACTAACACTAGTAACTAGCAGAAAACAGCAGAAAAGAGAAGATAATCAGCAAACCAAAATTGGGCAAAGAAACCAAAGAGTCTTTTCTTTTCACATAAAACTGAAAACAAATGTACTTGTTAACACCTAGTTAGTATCACTAATCATAAGAAAATGAAAATCAGAACAAGACTCAGATATCGCGTCCCTCTGAAAGGAAAGAGTATTACGAAGAACTTCATATATCTTAAAAGAAGAGAAACCACAAATGCTGCTGTGAATTTCCAGAGAGGAGAGCTCCCTTATCCACAACTGTTGACAAGGTAAATTAGTACGCACACTACAGAGGCCACCTGGAGGTTCCTCTGAAAACTAAAAATACAACGACCATTTCACTGAGCCGCGCCACCACTGGGTGTGCACTGGAATCATATGTCATCAGTACAAAGAAGAAACATCTGCCCTCCCATGATGATTCTGGAACCAGTCGCAATAGCCAAGATAAGGAATCAACCTACCTGTCCACCCACAGAGGATGAGATCCAGAAACCGCAATATCCATTCACAAACACTTTTCAGCCAGACACAGGTACTGAAATCACGTCATCTGCGGCAACACTGTGGAACCTGGAGGACATTATGGTAAATGAAACACACTGGGTAGAGAAAGACAAACCTCACATTACCTCAGTCATGAGGAATCTAAGACCCTTTATCTCACATAGATCTACAAAGCACCATCATGCTTGTCAGGGTTGGAACAGAAGGCTGGGCATGGGTGGGGACAGCAAACAGGTACAAAGTGACACGTTGCATAAGAGGAATGAAACCTGCTGTTCTATTCCTCAGCAGGGTGACCAGAGAAAACTTTACCAGAGGATAGTTTTCAAGACAGCCAGAAAGGAAGGTTCTGGCTCTCCTCAACTCAAAGACAGCAACACTCTACAAGGCAAAAAATGATGCTATACCCTGATTTCATCTCTATGTGATGCATGCATGGATCCAAATATTCCACTCTACCCTCTACTTGAACACCTTTAGGATTGGGTCGATTTTGTTTTTTGAAAGCAATGTGAAGAAACAATGAATGCTAAAATTCCCATGGGACCACAAAATGCTCTGAAACTCCCAAGCCATGCTGGGAGATCCACATGATGTCAGATGGATCACACTCTCCAATTTCAAATTTCACAGAAAAGCTACAGACCCACCTCCACTTAGAATAGGAAACCCAGAAGCAACCCCACATACCTGCAACCATCTGACCTTTGAAACACCAAAATTCAGATGTGGAAAGGGCTCACTGTGCAATGAATGGCACTGGGATAGTGTCTAGCCACTTGCAGATGAATAACTGGAGCCTTACCTCTCACAAGATGCAAAAACTAACTCAAGGTGAGTGAAAGATTTCAGTAGAAGACCAAAAACTATACAAGTCCTACAAGAAAACCTAGGAAATACCTTTCTCAACACGGGCTTTGGTAAAGAATTTAGATTACTTAGTCCCTAAAAGCAACGGCAAGAAAAACCAAAATGGACAAGTTGGGCCTAAGAAACTAAAACACTGCCAGATAGCAAAATAAATCACCAGCACAGTAAAAACACAGCCTACAGGATGGGAGGAAATGTTCCCAAACTATCCTTCTGACCAAGGTCTAATAGCCAGACTCTAACGTGACCTTAAAAAAATCAAGAGGCAGAAAAACAAATAACCCAAACAATGGGCAAAAAGACATGAAGACATACTCGTAAAAGTAAGATGTACAAGTGACCAATAGACAAGAAAAAAACCTCAACATCACTCATCATCAGAGAAATGCAACTCACATGCACACTGAGATACCATCTCACGTCGGTCAGAATGGCCATTTGTCCAAAGTCCAAACATTTACATGGTGGCAAGGCAGCGGAAGAAAGCAAACACTGCTACACTCTTGGTGGGAATAAAAACTAGTTCTCCTCATGGACACAGGAAGGGGAACATCACACTCCGGGGACTGTTGTGGGGTTGGGGGAGGGGGGAGGGACAGCATTAGGAGATATACCTAATGCTAAATGACGAGTTAATGGGTGCAGGAAATCAACATGGCACATGCATACATATGTAACAAACCCGCACATTGTGCACATGTACCCTAAAACCTAAAGTATAATAATAAAAAGCAAAAAAAAAAAAAAAAAAACTAGTTCTCACACTATGAGAAGCGGTTTGGAGGTTCCTCAAAAAACTTAACAACTACCATCCAAATGAGCAATCGCATAACTGGGTATCTACACAAAGGAAAATAAATCATAAATCCTCCTTTCAAAATGACACAGGCATGGTTATGTTCTTGGTAGTGCTATTCACAAGAAAAAATAAAATAAAATTGACCCATGTTCCCTTTAACAGTTGATTTGATGTTTTAAAGTGTATACAGATACTGCAAAATCCTACACAGCTTAAACAAATTCATGCTCTCGGCAGCAAGAAGGATGAACCTGCAGGCCACTATGCTAAGCAAACTAAGGAAAGAACAGAAAACCAAATACCACATGATCTCACTTAGGGGGAAAATACCCATAGAAAATACAATGACTTTGCCATCTCTTTCTCTCTCTCTCTTCTCTCTCGACACAGAAATCCCTGCTGACAAAAGCAAATATAAACCTGTGAGACCAGCACTTTAGAGCTTCTGCATGGGGGAGAAAACAATGACCCCAGAGAGAAAGCATCTTACCTTGGCAGAAAGGATGATTGGGGGAAAACTGTGGAAAATCATAATTTTGGAATGGGTTGTTATCTAACATATTCAAGCACTAAAGCCACTAAGTGGGGAAAAGATTAAAAAAATACACAAGCTAAAAATATGCAAAGGATGTACACAACCACTTTTGCAAAGGACATGAAACTGATTCACAGGTGAAACAAAAGTTTCTCCACATCACTAATCACTCCAAACACATAAGTCAGAATCACACTCCAATATCAGATACCATCAAACTCCACTGAGAATGAATATTACCAAAACAGCAATAAAAATTTTGGACGGCAGCAACCAGTGTAGATTTACAGAAAGGGAAACTCGTATATGCTACTGATGTCAATATAAATTGATGTATGTACTGTGAAAAAAAGTTGGAAGGTTCCTCACACTGGGTATGCATTTAAAGCAAAGGAAACTGGTACCGTAAAAAATTATCTGCCTTCCCATGTTTTATGAAGTGCTATTCACAATATAGAAGATATGGAATCAACCTACCTATCCAACCACACATCAAGAGATGAAGACACTGCAGTATATCTGCACAATGCAATAATACTCTTCATCCTTAACAAAATAATGTAATTTTCATTTGGAGCCATATAGATGAACCTGGAAAATATACTGTTAAATAAAATAAGCCTGGCATAGAAAAACAAGCAAATTCATCTCACTTATATGGAATCCAAAAAACTTTGCCTTCAATAAGTAAAAGGTACAGTAGTGGTTTTCCGAGGAGAGGGGAAGGAGGAGATGGAAGGATTGGTTATGGAAACAAAGTTGCAGTTAGTTGGGACAAACACATTCTTGCATTCTATACCACAGCTGGGTGACTCTGGTTAACAAAATAGTACATTATTCAACAAAGCTGGAAGGGAGCAATTTGAATGTTATCACAACAGAGAAATAATACCTGTATGAGAACAGATACAGCAAGTACCCTGATTTGATAATTACTAAAAATATACATGAACCAAAATGTCCCAGAGGAAAAACAGTCCCAGCATACTCTCTAATTATATACTTTATAACGCACAGAAATTTAAGAAATGTGAATACACAATGCTAACGATCACATGGAAATGGCCCTGAATGTCTAAGGAATCCTGAGAAATAGAAACTAAGTTGGAGGACTCACATCCCTGATATGCTGCTGTGCTCCAGCCTGCGTAAGAGAATGAGACTCTGTCTCAAAAAAAAAAATTGTTAGGAAATTTGAGAGAATCGTAAGTGATAAATTGTTGTTACCGAATATGTACACAGAAAAAAGCAATACTAAGTAGCATAAAAATACATATATGAACTCATACTGAGCAAATAATTTGAATAGAGTTATCTGCAAAGATGACATAAAACAGGTAAGAGAAAAGGTCCTCAACATCACTATTCGTCAAAAAAAATACTTCAAAACCACACTCAGATGTCATTTCACTCTTATTGAAAAGAACATTACTAAAAAGATTAAAAATTTTTTTTGAGACAGGGACTCTGTCACTCAGGCTGGAGTGCAGTGGCATGATCACGGCTCACTGCAGCCTTGATCTCTCTGGCACAAGTGATCCTCCCACCTCTGCCTCCTGAATAGCTGGAACTACAGGCACACACCACCACGCCTGGTGAATTTTTTTGTATTTTTTTGTAGAAATGAAGTTTTGCCACATTGCCTAGGCTGGTATCAAATTCTTTGGCTCAAGTGATCTGCCCACCTTGGCCTCCCAAAGTGCTTGGATTACAGGCATGAGCCATCATGCCTGGCCATAAAATAACATGCATGGCTACATCAAAGTGAAAAGTTTTTGCAAGGAAAAGGAAACGATGAGCCCAAAGAGGAAGGCTGGGAGAACGAAACACATATCGGCTAATGGGGGTTGTTATGGAAAATATGCGACACATTAATAGTACTAAGTAGCAACAACAAAACAATGATCCATCCAAAACTGAGCAGGGAACCTGAATAGACATTTCTGCAAAGAAGACATTAAACCACATGGAAGGGAGCTTCCTCCACAGTCAGGTGGCCGTGACTAGAGGGACAGAGTTAGGCAGACGCTGCCGGGGGCGGGGAGGGTGTTGAGAAAAGTGACCCCTATGTCCCGACGGCGGGGAAACAAATGTAAAAATTCAGTAGACCAGTAGTTCATGCCTGTAATCCCAGCACTTTGGGAAGCCGAGGTGAGAGGACTGCTTTGAGCTCAGAAGTTTGAGACCAGCCTGGGCAACATGGCCAAACCCTGTCTCTACCAAAAATACAAGAAAAACAAAATTCAGCAGACCAGGCACAGTAGTTCGTGCCTGTAATCCCAGCACTTAGGGAAGCCGAAGTGGGAGGATTGCTTTGAGCTCAGAAGTTCAAGAAAAGCCTGGGCAACATGGCGAAACCCCATGGACACCAAAAATATGAAAAAAAAAATAGCTGGGCATGGTGGCACAAGCCCAGCTAATGGAGAGGCTGAGGCTAGAGAATCCCTTGAGCCCAGAAAGTGGAGGCTGCAGTGAACTGAGATCTGCCACTGCACTCCAGCATGGACAACAGGGCCAGATCCTATCTCCAAAAAAATAAAAACAATTAAAAAATCAGCAAACCCTGGAGGTTAAATTGGATCCTTTCCTTCCACCTGAGGCTTGGATGCAAGGCAGCCAAACTGGGGCCTGGCCCCAAAACCCAACCTGGGCTGGGCTTCCCCTTCTTCCCACAGCCAGACCTTTCCTCGCTCTCCGTCTACACAGGGAGTCTCCCTCAGAAACAGCCCTAAAGCCTACTCTTTCCAACCTCAAAAGCCCTCAGGGAATGAGTACTACTGTAAAATTAATGGTAAGATATCAAGAGAGAAAAAGGAAAAGGAGAACCCAGCAGGAATACATAGAACATTCCAGAAAACGAAAGCTTCTGTACTCACCATGATGCAAGAACTCCCCGAAGAAGCCGGCCGCAGAGAAGCCACACCGAAGCTCTGTCCTCAGCCGTCAGCGCCACGGACAGGAGGTGTTTCTTCCCCAGGATGCAGCCTCAAGTTATCCCGCAGCTGCCGCAGCACATGGTGACTCCTGAGAACACCCTAGCTCTTCCGGTTTAACACAGGCAAGTCAATAAATGTGATATATCACATAAACAGAATTAAAAGCAAAGTCACATAATCATCTCAACAGACACAGAAAAGGCATTTGACAAAATCCAGCATCCATTTATAATTAAAACCCTCAGCAAAAAAAGCATAGAAGGGACATACCTTCAGGTAAAAAAAACCATCTGTGACAAACCCACAGCCAACATAATACTAAATGGGGAAAAATTAGAAGCATTTCCTCTGAGAACTGGAACAATAAATACAAGGATGCCCACTCTCACCACTTCTATTCAACACAGCACTGACAGGTCCAGCCAGAGCAATCGAATGAGAGAAAGAAAGAAAGGGCATCCAGACCGGTAAAGAGGAAGTCAAATTGTCGCTGTTTGCTGATGATATGATTGTATACCTAGAACATCCTAAAGACTCCTCCAAAAAGCTCCTAAAACTGATAATTTCAGCAAAAATTCAGGATACAAAATTAATGTACCCAAATCAATAGATCTGCTATACACCAACAATGTGCAAGCTGAGAATCAGATCAAGAATTCAACCCCTTTTACAATACCTGCAAAAAATAAAATACAACACTTAGGAATACACCTAACAAAGAAGAAAAAGACCTCTACAAGGAAAACTACAAAACACTGCTGAAAGAAATCACAGATGACACAAATGGAAACACCTCTCATGCTCATGGATGGGTAAAATCAATATTGTAAAAATGACCATAACGCCAAAAGCAGCTTACAAATTCAAAGCAATTTCCATCAAAATATCACCATTATTCTTCACAGAACTAGAAAAGAGAATTTGAAAATTCATATGGAACCAAAAAAGAGCCCACATAGCCAAAACAAGACTAAGCAGAAAGAACAAATCTGGACGCATTACATTACCTGGCTTCAATCTATGCTACAAGGCCATAGTCAGCAAAACAGCATAATACTGCTATAAAAATAAGCACATAGACCAATGAAACAGAATAGAGAACCCAGAAATAAACCCAAATACTTACAGCCAACTGGTCTCTGACAAAGCAAACAAAAACGAAGTGGGGAAAGGACACCCTATTCAACATATGGTGCTTGGATAACTGGCAAGTCACATGCCAAAAAATGAAACTGGATCCCCATCTCTTACCTTATACAAAAGTCAACTTAATCTGAGACCTGAAACCATAAAAATTCTAGAAGATAACATTGGAAAAACCCTTCTACACATTGGCTTAGGCAAAGATTTCACGACCAAGAACCCAAAAGCAAGCACGACAACAAAATGAAGATAAACAGGTAAGACTTAATTAATCCACAGAGTTTCTGCACAGCAAAAGAAACAATTGGCAGAGTAAACAGACAACCCACAGAATGGGAGAAAATGTTTACAATCTATACATCTGACAAAGGACTAATAACCTGACAAAGGACAAAGAACTCAGCAGGAAAAAAACCAATCCCTTCAAATAATGGGCTAAGGACTTGAATATACAATTCTTAAAAGATATAAAAATGGCAACAAACATGAAAAAATGCTCATCATCACTAATGGTGAGGGAAATGCAAATCAAAACCACAATGCCATGCCACCTTACTCCCGGCAAGAATGGTCATAATCAAAACATCGAAAAATAATAAATGTGGGTGGGGATATGGTGAAAAAAGAACACTTTTACACCGCTGGTGGGAATGTAAACTAGTACAACCACTATGGTAAACTGTGTGGAAATTTCTTAAAGAACTAAAAGTAGAACTACCATTTAATCCAGCAATTCCATTACTGGGTTATCTACCAGACGAAAAGAAGTCATTATATGAAAAAGATACTTGTACATGCATGTTTATAGCAGCACCATTCACAACTGCAGAAATATGTAACCAGCCCAAATGCCCATCAATGAGTAGATTAAGAAATTATGATATATATATATTATCGATACATATACACACACAGCCATAAAAAGGAAAAAAATAATGGCATTCACAGCAACCTGGATGAGATCGGAGATTACTATTCTAAGTGAAGTAACTTAAGAATGGAAAATCAAACACAGTATGCTCTCAGCTGCAAGTGGGAGCTAAGCTATGAGGATGCAAAGGCATTAGAATACTACAATGGACTTGGGGGAAAGGGTGGGAGGCGGGTGAGGAATGAAAGACTACAAATTGGATACAGCATATTCTGCTCAGGTGTTGGGTGCACCAAAATCTCACTAATCACCTCTAAAGAACTTACTAATATAATCAAACACCACCTGTTCCCCAAAAAAACCTATGGAAATAAAAAAATACAATAAAAAGAAGTTTTTGTGTATGTGTGCATGCGTCACATATTTTTTAAATTTCTTCACAAGTTCATTGAGATGTAATTTACACATTATTTAATTCACTCATTTAAAGTGTAAATTTCAATTTGTTAGTGTATTAACTGGGCGGATAAACAATCACAATATAATTTTAGAACATTTTAATGCTCTTTAAAAGAAACCTTGCACTCATTAGCAATCTTTTCCCATTTTCCCCACTTCCTTTAAACCCCTCCCAGCCCTAGGCAACCATCCATCCACTTCCTAAGGATTTGCCTACTCTAGAAGGATTTGCCTGTTCTGGACATTTCATGTAAATGGAATCGTAATAATATATAGTTACGTGTGACCCACTGCTTTCACTTATATTTTTCATGTTTATCCTTTTTGAAGCATGTATATTAATACCTTTTTCTTTTTTATTGCCAAATACTATTATATTTTATGGACAGACCACATTTTATTAACCCACTCCACAATTCATGGACATTTCTGTTGCTTCCCACTTTTTGTTGCTATAAATACTTGTATGCTACCTTTTGAGTATGCATGTTTTAATTTCTTTTTGGTGTATACATAGGAGTTAATTTACTGAGTCATATGGTAATTCTATACTTATCCTTTTGAAGAACTGCCAGACTGTTTTAAAGTCTCATCAGCCGTGTATAAGGGCATCAAATTTTCACATATTTTTTATCCGTTCTTCAGTTGATAAATCTTAGGTTGTTTCTAAATCATAGCTATTATAAATAACTCTGCAATGAACATGAAATTGTAGCTGTCTCTTTGACATACTGATTTTAAGTTCTTTAGACATATATCCAGAAGAGGCATTGATGAATCACAATGTAAATATATTTATAATTTCTTGAGAAAGCTTCATACTATTTTCCAAGATGGTGGTATAATTTCAATTCCGACCAACGTGTACAACCATTTTCTCCACATTCTAATCAACAGTTGTCTTCCATCATTTTTTAATTATTTATTTATTTACTGAGATGAAGTCTTGCTCTGTCACCCAGGCTGGAGTGCAGTGGCACAATCTTGGCTCACTGCAACCTCTACCGCCCAGGTTCAAGCGATTCTTCTGCCTCACCCTCCCGAGTAGCTGCAATTACAGGTGCGTGCCACCACGCCCAGCTAATTTTTCGTATTTTTAGTAGAAATGGGAATTCCTCATGTTGGCCAGGCTGGTCCGGAACTCCTGACCTCAGGCGATCCACCTGCCTTGAACTCCCAAAGTGCTGGGATTTCAGGTGTGAGCCACCATGCCCGGCCACGTCTTTTTTATAACCACCTCAGTAACATCTGTGAGGTAGTATCTTCGTGGTTTTGACATCTATTTCTCTGACAATTAGGAATGTTGATGTTTTTTATCAATATTTTTGATTAAAATCTGGCCTTTTTTATGTCTGTTTTTAGAAAATGTCTATTCAAGTCCTTTACTTATTTTTTAGCAAGCTTGTTTTCTCATTCCCGGGTTGAGTTCCTTACATATTATTGGTATGAACCCCTTACCTGAGGTATGGTTTAAAAATACTCTCTTCTCATTTGTGGGTTGTCTCTTCACTCTATTACTGTTTCTTTTGCTGTGCAGAGAAGCTTCTTAGTTTTATGGAATCTCGTTTGTGTATTTTTGCTTTTGTTGCCTGTACTTTTGGGGTCATCTGTAGAAAATCATAGCTGAGGCCACTGTCATATGGTTTTCTCCTATCCTTGCTTGTAGTGGTTTTACAGTTTCAGGTTTATATTTAAGTCTTTCATGCATTACTACTTGATGTTGGTATAAAGAGTGAAATAACGATTCAATTTTATTCTTCTGTATGTGAATAGTCAGTTTTTCTCTACATTATTTATTGAAGATAATTTTCTTTCCCCATTGTGTATTCTTTGTCCTTTTATCAAAAATCAATTGGCCACAGACACAGATTTATTTATAGGTTCTATATTCCTTCACACTGGTCTAGATGTCTGTTTTTATGCCAGCGCGATGCTGTTTTAAATACTATAACTTTTTAATATCATTTGAAATAAAGTCGTCTGATGCCTCTGGCTTTGTTCTTTTTGCTCAAGATTGCTTTGGTTTTTCAGCGTCTTCTGTGGTTCCACTCAGATTTTAGGACTAATTTTTCTATTTCTGTGAAGAATGGCATTGGATTTTGATAGTGATTGCATTTAATCTGTAGATTGCTTTCAGTAGCATTGAAATTTTGACAATATTAATTTTTCAAATCCATAAATATGTAATGTTTTTCTACTATTTGTCACTTTCAATTTCTTTCGACAATGCTATAAATTTTCAGTATACAAATATTTCACATCCTTCATTAAAATTACTCCTTAGTCTTTTACTTACATATTTGTTATGATGCTATTATAAAATGAATTACTTTATTAATTTTTCAGTTAATACTTTGTCATTGGTGTATAGAAACGAATACTATTTGTATGTTAATTTTGTAACTCTCAACTTTGAATGTATTTATCAGCTTTAACACTTTCTTTTTTATGGAGTCTTTAAGATTATCTCTATGTTGGCTGGGCGCGGTGGCTCATGCCTGTAATTCCAGCACTTTGGGAGGCCAAAGCGGGTGGATCACGAGATCAGGAGTTCAAGACCACCCTGGCCAATATGGTGAAACCTCGTCTCTACTAAAAAAATACAAAAATTAGCTGGGCGTGGTGGCACATACCTGTAGTCCCAGCTACTTGGGAGGCTGAAGCAGGAGAATCACTTGAACCCGGGAGGCAGAGGTTGCAGTAGGGTGAGATGGTGCCACTGCACTCCAGCCTCTTTCCTATTTGGATGCCTTTCAGTTCTTTGCCTTGTATAATTACTCTGGCTACATGATTACATATAACATTTTCAGCATTTGTAATTTGACATCACATCCATCTGTTGTAATACACTGATTGTTACTTCTCAACTTGAAAACCTGGACATTTATCACTACTCTCCCTTTCTCTTCATCTAGTTCTTATCCAAGAAAACAACCTACCAATGTAAACCAGGTTAGATAATTACTTTTCTACAAAACCACTTCAAATGCATTAAAAAATTTTTAATCTAACAATTTTTAAACTTCGTATGTCAACGATTTTAAACTGTGGTCTCTCAAAACAAATCCAATACTTTCAGTAGGAAAAATTACATTAATTCCTACACTACCGTTAGGGCTATCCAAGAGTTGACCAAAGGTGATATTAATACATATGCTTATTTATTACCCTGTTCTCACAGTTCTACTGTAAGTCTTGAAAATCAAGTAAATTTGAAAACATAGTTGCACAAATCTTCTGAGTCACACAGTTAATCCAGAATATTATTTCTAAGTTATCATAAAGCCAACAAGCAAGTATGAAGTACTGTTTAAAAAGAATAATCATAATTTTATATTATACAAATGAAACATGTATTCGATACTATTTACTGAATATCTCAAGTATGCTTATTTACATAGAAACAAAGGAATCAAAAGCATATTATATAACGTTTAAATTACTAAAAATACTTTAGATAGCATTGCTCCATAAATGCTAGTGTAAATGCTGATGAAAGTAAAAATGTCATTCCCTATATTTGCTAAATATATTGTGACACATTATAAGTGTTTTTAAAACATATCACTAAGGGGCAAAATAAGTAGGCAAAAATAATTCTAAGCATTTATGGAAAAATTTAGTACACGGCATAGTATTCATGTGATGGAAGGATTTTAAATGGAACCCAGAGATTAGCAGCAGCAGGAAGTTTCTATCATACTTAGGATTGGGAAAACAACAGAAGTTACTGGAACACAAAAGCAGGGTCATGTTATTAAAAACTGGGGCCATGGTGAGTCTCTGTGACCGTTACCTAATATGTCACAGTGAATAAAGACAGATAGCACATGACCTGAGGCTTTTTCTTCCACAGATGCCTTCCATTGGCCAGAATTAGCCAGTATTTAGAGTGCACTGAAGACTGGGAGTATCTGTTCTCTGTAACAGAGTGAAGAGAAGAAGGTGAAAGCTCACTACCTCAGTGATGGCTTCAATCATACCCCAAAACTCAGTATCACACAATAAACCTGCACATTTTTATTCAATCTAAAACAAAAGTTGAATTAAAAAAATACACAGAAAGCAGGTTAGACTTTACTAATCAGTAGTAAAGTCTTTAGGGCTGCTCTTCCAAAAGTAAGCCAATGCACTGAGAAAATTGTCCATTTTATTCATCAGAAGAAAAATTCAATGAACCTTTACTCACTGACAATAGTGAGAATCAGAATGAATCAATTAGAATGTCTGTCCTAACTACTCCCTCTGGTTCTACTTCAATTCCTGCTGTCTCCATACGGTTCATCAGTGTGTGGAAGATGAATGTGGTAAAACTGAAGTGGCTGCTTGTACTTGGAGAACAACAAGAACGCACTGAAAATTCACTGCTTAGAAGCTGTTAAAAGAGTTTGGCAATAAATTCAACCTAATATTCACAATAATGAGCAATGATCTTATAAGCCCATTTTCACATCTATTGTAAAGGCCAACCATGTGTTTCAGCCAAAACAAACTAATTTTATTAATACAATGACCAAACATATATAAATAATGAGTTTATTTTACCAGAGAACTTGGCTGTCACACTTGCGTTCTATTGTAGGGATTTACACTTACCGAATTCTAACAAGAGTTGGATAAACTCAGGGTTTTCCTAAAGTAACAATGACTATTCCTCACAAAAGAGTCAGAAGCAAAGTGTACACTTAAAAATGTGTAGATTGCCTTCCATATCCTGTGTGCATTAAGAAATGTCTTATTTTTACACCTGGTATACGGACAACATGGATGAATATGTTGGCTAATTAGAACAAGTTTATCAAGTCCTTTGAAAGCCTTGGTAGACAAAGCAAAGTAATTCAAAGATTCAGTCCAGACTAAATAGTGTGAAACTCTGCAAGAAACCAAACTGTAGCAAACTAATAATGTAAATACAAATGTGATTTCGATCTCTGCTTGGCGACTGACCTCCCTCAGACCACTAAAACTCTGTGCATCAGATGCATTAACAGAGACATTGGTCACTCACTGGGGAGGTGAGCATGGTGAAAAGCTTTTTTACCCATGGATCCGGCGGAACTGCTTATAAGCCTGAAATGCATTCAGTTGATGCATCAGACATCAGTTACTGAAGAAGCAGAGGCGATGAACTTCCCTTCACATTGACCTAAGTGGATAAATGCATGGCAATGTGCTGAGTGCCTTCAACAATGCAGACACACCCAATGTCAAAATGCCACAGGGCTACCCAGTGCTGCAAGGCTGGGACTGGGTTTCTGTGAGACTGTCTTAAGGCAGTGGGATTTCTGATGCAACTGTGGACATAAGCATATGCCCCCATACGCCACTCCCACTACTCACTGTAAGAACAGCAGTGTAACATTTGTCCCGGCTAACAATGACAAACAATCCTCAAGTCCCTATGCAGACCAACAGTGCTGGGGCCACATAGTGGCCTGAGCAACATACCTATGGGTAGTAACTGAGAAGACATTTCCAAGCGATTGCCATTCCAACAGGCATGGGGAACACTCAACATCACTAATCATCAGAGATGAGGTACCGGTGCCATCACACGCTGGTCAGAGTGGCCATTTGTCCTAAGTGAGAACATAACATGCTGGTGTAGCAGCAGAGAAAAGCAAACATGGCTATTCTCTTGGTGGTAATGCAAACTAGATCTCAAACTGTGGAAACCAGTCTGAAGATTTCTGAAAAAAAAAAAAAGGATGGAAAGCAGAGCTACGCTTTGATGCAGCAATCCCACCCCGTCCATCTACCCCAGGGAAAAAATACATGTGTCTATCAAAAAGACAGACACTCACACATCCACGGGAGTGTTACTGACAGGAATAAAGATGTGGAACTGACCTAGATGCCCACCAACAGAAAATTGGATTTTTTAAAATGTGGTACCTATACATCACAGAATGCTGAAAAAACCACTAAGGAAAATCAAACACAGAAACAAAATCATGCCCTCGGTAGGAACATGGGTGGAACTGGAGGCCACTCTGCTAAGCAACTGAGGCAAGAACAGAAGACCAAACACTGCAGGTTCTCATTTATAAGCGGAAGCTCAACACCCAATACACATCAACATAAAGATGAAATCAACAGACGCTGGGTACCACCAGACGGAAAAAGGAGGGAGACAGGGACCCTTGGAGGAAGAAAGACCCAACTGGTGCTGTGTTCACCGCCTGGATGACGGGTACGTTAAAACCCCAAAACACCAAAATTCTACTGTATAGCCATGTAGTGAAGTGAACCTGCAGGCGTACCCCTTGATCACAATAAAAGTAGCTATCATTTTAAAAAACCCAGCTTTGGAAAATAAAAATAGAAAAAAGGAAGAAAATACACAAAACAAAACAAAAAGCCTACAGTGACCCAATCCATCTTCTTAGTGGCATGAACACAGAAACATAACTGAATGGACACAACGAAGGAGCCAAATAATCAACCCACAATTATAAACACTGAACCCATGGGATTCTTGCTTTTCCCCCAAAAGCACATCAAAGGCACAATGGTTGAGGGAACTGGGGGGGTCACGTGCAAAGGACCGAACCCTTCCTTTACCCAAGACACAAAAAGTGACACAAAATCTACTGAACACCTAAGTTCAATCCTGAAACCAAAATCTCCAAGGAAAACACATAGGGTGTGTGTCTACGGTGGGGAAACTTGAACCCGTGCACCTAAGCTACAAACAGAAAAGGAAGACATAGGAACCAAATACCCATAGACCATACAATGGCTTCGCCATCTCGCTTTTCTTCTCAAAGGGACACAGAAATCACCGCTAACAAAAGCTGATGTGTCCATGTGAGACTAAGGACAACTTCAGAGCTTCACACAGCTTCAACACTGGAGAGAAAATAGTGAACCCTACAGAAGACATCCCACAGACTGAGAGAAAATTATGAAAAACTGTGGATCTGGAAGGGCTTCTTATCTAACATATTCAAGGAACTAATGGTCCTAAGTGGACAAAAACACAAAAACCAATACACATGCTAAAAATGCCCAAAAGACTGGCAGAGGCATTTCTGAAAAAACCTGAAACAGACTCTCAGGTAATAGAAAAGTCTCTCCACATCAGGAGAGTTTCTCCCCAGAGAATGAGTATAACCGGAAACAGCAATAAAACTTTTTGAAGATAAGGGCAGTGCAGATTTGCAGACAGAGGAACTATTACATACTACTGTTTTGAATGCAAATTCGTATACCCAGTGTGAGACAGCTGGAGGTTTCTGAAACAATTAACGACACAACCACCAGTTCCTCTAGCCATCCCAACACTGGGTATACCTGCAAAGCCAAGGAAACCTACCCTAAGGAGGTATCTCCCTTCCCATGTTTCATGAAGTACTCTGGACAATAACCAAGGTGGGGAATCAACCTACTTGTCTTTCTACAGATGAAAAAATGCAGGAATTGAAGGATATACACACAACGGTACACTCTTCAGCCATCAAACTTCCGGACATCAGTTCACTACCAGCAAGATGGAGAAACCTGGAGGACATCAAGTTAAAAAACAAGAGCCAGGCAGAGGAAGACAAACACAAATACTGCACAATCTCATACAGTAGCAATGTCAACAGTGGGTACCAGAGGCTCGGGGGAGGATTGGAAATGGCTACAAAGGGATGTTCAGGTGAGACGCGGGTACTCTGGTGTTCTACAGCACAGCATGGTGACTAGGCTTAACAATATCGTAGCATAATACTCAATATTGCTGGAAAAGATTTGGAATGCTCTCTCCATCAAGAAATCGTCACTGTAGCATGAAACAGAGATGCTAGGTCCTGCAGTTTCATTGATTCATGTAAAAAGATCCGTTGCACCCTTTAAATAAAAACATAGACCATGTGATATTTTTGTTTTCCAAATAGGATCACAACACACTACTAAAAATCCCGTGGGACAATGAAATGCCCCACATTTCCAAAGCAGTTCCTACACATACAAAGTCGGTGGAGCGCCATCACACTCTTCCACTTTAAACTACTTCCCAAAGCTTTAGTTACCCAAGTGATTCGTGATAGGCATTAATAGAGAAACATAGGACAACGAACACCATGAGGGTGTCCAGCAGCAAACTCTAATGAAGGTCTCAGTTAATTTAGAAAGTTTATTATGCCAAGGTTGAGAACACACTCGTGACACAGCCTCAGGGTCATGATGACATGTGCCCAAGGTGGTCAGGGCACAGCTTGGTTTTATACATTTTACGGAGACATGAGACATCAATCAATATATGTAAGAAGTATATTGCTTTGGTCTAGAAAGGTGTGACAACTTGAAGCGAACTCAGGAAGACTGGAAGCAAGGAGGGAGCTTCCAGGTCACAGATCACTGATACACAAATGGTTACATTCTTCTGAGTTTCTGATTAATCTCCAATCAGATATGCATCTATCTCAGGGAGCAGAGGGGTGACTTTGAATAGAATGGGAGGCAGGTTGGCCCTAAGCAGTTTCCAGTCTGAGTTTTCCTTAGTGATTTTAGGGGCCCAAGATATTTTCCTTTCACATTTCCCCCCTTTTCTTTTTAAAAAATCGTTTGGAAAAAGCATTTTACAAGCAAATGAGTCTCTGGTCTCAGGTTTCATCTGATCTCTCACGGCTAGGAGGGTTTATTCCTAGATAGGTAGGTCCCAAAACCTCATTTTTTAGCAGGTTGTGAAGTCTCACATCCTGTGAGGTTAAAATAGGAGGGAGGACGGGAGAAAACAACAACAACAACAAAAGAACAATCCTGGAAAAATCAATGTAAGCCACATTACTCTGCAGTCCATACCTCAGTAGGCAGGTATGAAAGTGGCTTATGTATGTAAAGAGGTTGTTGTTATTTTCTTCTGAAGTTTAAGTTGTCTGGCTTCAGTTCGCAGGATTTTAAGAAAGCACAGCTTAGTTTTCAGTGACTCCACGTTAGGAATAATTGAAAAAAAAAATTGAAAACATTAAAGACTTGTGGCCAAGAAAAATTAGAATTCGGTCCCAACTGTAGAAAATAATAAAAATTGAAAAAACAGGCCGGGCACGGTGGCTCACGTCTGTAATCCCAGCACTTTGGGAGGCCGAGGTGGGCGGATCATGAGGTCAGGAGATCGAGACCATCCTGGCTAACATGGTGAAACCCCATCTCTACTAAAAATACAAAAAATTAGACGGGTGAGGTGGCAGGCACCTGTAGTCCCAGCTATGCAGGAGGCTGAGGCAGGAGAATGGCGTGAACCCCGGGGGGCGGAGCCTGCAGTGAGCCGAGATCGCGCCACTGCACTCCAGCCTGGGTGAAAGAGCGAGACTCTGTCTCAAAAAAAAAAAAAAAAATTGAAAAAACATTAGGCAAGACTAGAACCTAAAAACAGGTCTACTGTAGTTTTGAAACATAATTTTTTCTCTCTCCAGTTTTCCATTTTTACTAAAGATAAATCATGTTAGAACTGGTTTGCTTTATTATTCTTGGCCTAATTATTTGCATACAGTGCAGCAATAATTATTTTTTACACAGGCTTTTAAATTGGCTTTGATGGAACTTTGTTCCATGGGAGGAATCTTAGACAAGACTTTTTTAAAGCCAAACCCAGCCATGGATTTCTGCCATCAAATACCTATGATTTCAGTGAATTTCCTCTCCTCTTGAGGTTCCAAGATAAACCTGGGGCTTCTGCACCTGTCAGAAAGTGACATTCTTCATTTACCACAGGTCAGAAACCCTGTACAGGGACTGTGTACACAAAATATAAGGCCAGTTTTTCCAAGGGCTTTATTGGCTTCCGTAAGTCAGGTTTGATTCCTTAAAGGAAAGCACACCATTTCAATCAAACCCTTGATAAAATAACCAAATTCTCCAACTGTGTCCTATTGCAAAATAAAACAGATTTTTATTGCACTTACGCAAATAACTATATTGCCATAAATTAAGAATACCCCCCATTTCCAAATTCTGGAGAAATTAGGTAGAGAAAAACAAATTATGCTCCAAATTTTGTTCACAGGAATATACTTTATTGTTAAAAGCTGCAACTAACTTAAAGTTTTCTCAACTCTGAAAAACTAAACAAAGTATCAGCAATGTTTTAAGCAAAAAGGCAAAAAGATTACTTCAGTTTTCTATTGGTTCAGTTATTTCAATTAGCTCCTGTTCTGTTTGATAGTCATGAACATTTCAGCTCTCCATGAGAGTTCCAAAATTTTTTGCTTTATTCCAATTTAACAATTTCCAAAATTATCAGAAAACCTGAATTTAAGTGCACCTGTTAGAGTCCTACAGCTGATTATAAACCCACCTTATAAAGAGGGTTTGAAACAAGACAAAACAAGACAACTGTCTGTGGATGAAAAAAAAGTAAAGGCAGCCGTAGTTAAAAGAGACAATTGACAAGTGAATTTGTTACCTCCGTGGCACACGATAATTTTAACATAACAATTATGATTATTATGAATAATCTACACTAAGTTATATCAGAATTACAGGAGTTTCCCATCATTTTGGAACACATACCAATAACATATTTATACAAATGGATATGAAAGAAAGCCAAACACCATTTCTTATTTGACAATACTTCCTGTATAAATTTTATACCAGATAAGCCAAATTATGTCATTTTTAGACTTTAGAGAAACTAATGTTCTATTTAGGATAGAAAAAGACATAATATATAAATTTGATTTTGGAAAGTTTGTCAAATATAAAATGTTTAAAACACTTGATATTAAAAAATAGGACTACAGGTAATTGTAAAGTCATTTATTTAACCAAAGTGATAATTCAAGGATTTTTTTAAAGTGAAAACCTTCATCCTTTGAGACAGGAGACTTAATTTTCTAAACAAGAAGCCCTAATAAAAACAGTGTGAAGCCAATTACATTTGTTTTTAAAAATTTTCTAAACAATCTATAAAATGTAATCTTGATTATAAAATATAACTTCCATAAGCCTTTTATAACCTGTACTAAGGAGTTGGTAAATGCTTCAAGAAAACCTTGTTAATCTGACACAGGCGTCCATTTACTGGTTTTGCATCAGTGTGCCTTTGACAATAATGTATAGAGAAACTGAACCAACTTTATCTTTCAAACTTGGCCCTTACAATCTTACGCTCCCACCTCTTTTACAATAGTCCCTGGGTCTTGAGGAGTTGAATAGCTTTCATTTCTTGCCCTGTGTCTCAGGAATGCAGCATTTATTTAAATTGGCGTCTTCTATTGGGCCTGATGATGAGGCTTTAATTGCAGTGGGTGTTTAAGGTTTAGCAGGACTTGGTTTTCATTTTTAGACATAGGAGTTAAAAAGCCCTGTAACTCAGTGTTGCAAGGATTTTGAAAGCATGTACAGGAAGATGCATGGATGTAATAACCTCAATTTTAAAAAATCTCGTTTTTTTTCCTAAGTAAACCAAAACTTAATATGACAACTTTATTATATAAAAGTTTTTGGATTTTTTAAATATGTAAATCCTTATTGTGACTTACACTGTTCATGACATGGTCAGACTTTCTGATTTGTTCTGAACATCCCTTCTTTTTAAGCAACCAGTTATTTTATTTTAGGACTAAACTTACTATACAGGATTCTTTCTTATATCATAGTATTTCTCTTTAAGCTCTTTTTACCTCAAAAACTACCTCTTTACAATTTTGTTTACATTTTTTTATTTCCTGGTTCCTTTTACCTTGTTTTATACATAACTTTAAATAAGCTTTGAATTAGACAAAACTTGTTCTTTTTTTTTTTTTTAGAAAAAAAGACTTTTTTGGCAAGAATGTTTTCCTACAATATATGTTTATTGGAAAATACCCAAATAATGAAATATCTATTATTTAACTTTATATTCTAAATTATGACCAGTTTGTCTACAAGTATTTATCCCATTACATTTACCTATTTTAATTGTTTACCTAGATTATTTATGAAATCTGTGATAGTCATGATTTAAAGTTATGAAACCGCCATTGCAAAATTATAACTGGGACAGTGAAAAAAGATTTGGCCTAACTGGCTCCGTCTTGCTCATAACCTCCAAACCGTCCTTGTTCATTCCTCCGCATAGGCCGAACTGACACTGGGAGGAACTGGTTTATAGTTTAGCTTTGAAACAAAGGCAGTAACAGTCCTTTCCTTATTGTCTGTGGACTAGACTGCCAAACGCCACAGGATTAGAAGTGCTGGTAATCTTACTAAATTCAACATGCAGCTGTTTTTATTAAACTCCTATCAATGTCTTACTTATTAAAAATTACACAAGATCATTCTGTTTTGGGCTGGGTTTGTACTTTTGAAACCCCAATGCCAAATTTTGACACCTTATAGTATTTGGCAGGAATATGTATGAAATTTGTTGATAACTAAAGGTAAACAAAAATGTATGCTGCCAATTTTTAAGACATTTCTAATATTATTTTACCAACAATTTTAAAGCTAGCTTATTAAAGATTTTGCTTAAGTTACATGAAGTTGGCCGGGCGCGGTGGCTCACGCTTGTAATCCCAGCACTTTGGGAGGCCGAGGCGGGCGGATCACGAGGTCAGGAGATCGAGACCACGGTGAAACCCCGTCTCTACTAAAAATACAAAAAATTAGCCGGGCATGGTGGCGGGCGCCTGTAGTCCCAGCTACTCGGAGAGGCTGAGGCAGGAGAATGGCATGAACCCGGGAGGCGGAGTTTGCAGTGAGCCGAGATTGTGCCACCGCACTCCAGCCTGGGTGACAGAGCAAGACTCCGTCTCAAAAAAAAAAAAAAAAAAGTTACATGAAGTTGAAAAGGCATTTGACAAGTCTTTCTTAGTATCTAACTTAAGTGCTTTTATTTTTCTTTAAGCCAATTAGAGCTTTTATATATTTTTAGTAGTTTAACATTCTGCACACAATACATAAATACATCTAAAAATCTATCAGGCATATCTATGGAAGTACTGAAACCACCTTTGCAAAACTGTAACTAAGGAAATTAAGACAATGAAAGAAATCAGACCTAACCGACTCTATCTTGCTTCTAACCCTTAAGCTGTCCTTGCTCCTTCCTTGGTGTAAACTCGACTAACTTTGGGAAGGAATTTAGTTCATGGTTTGACTCTGAAAGCAGACTGATAACAGCCATTTCCTGAAAAGAATCCCTTCTTGCCTGGGGAGCAGTCTGCCTTTGCAGGACTAACATATTAGCTACAAGATTAGAATGGACAGTTTCGAGGTCATGCAGTCTCCGGCTCCGAACCTCCCCAAACTGCTCCTGCAGGTAACATCACATCACTCCTGTAAAACCTAAGATCAGGGCTTGATATGTGACATCACATCACTCCTGTAAAACCTAAGATCAGGGCTTGACATGTGACATCACATCACTCCTGTAAAACCTAAGATCAGAGCTTGACATGTGACATCACATCACTCCTGTAAAACCTAAGATCAGGGCTTGACATGTGACATCACATCACTCCTGTAAAACCTAAGATCAGGGCTTGATATGTGTTGCAGACCCTGCCCAGGCCGGTAATCTGGCCCAACCAGTTGTGCCGTCATACCCATGAATAGAAGACAGCAAGAAAACCTCATTTCGACCCCCTATGATTCCATCTCCAACCTGACTAATCAGCACTCCCCACTTCCCAAGCCCCTACCCACCAAAGATCTTTAAAAACTCTGATATCCCCGAATGCTCGGGGAGACCGATTTGAGTAATAAACTTTGGTCTGTCACACAGCCGGCTTTGCATGAGTTACTCCTTCTCCACTACAATTCCTCTATCTTGATAAATCGGTTCTCTCTAGGCAGAGGGCAAGGTGAACGCATTGGGCTGTCAGTACATTCTGTGTACACAGATTTTAAATACACAGATTTAAAGACCTCCCCCTTTTTTTCTCTCTTAGACTTTCAGATTCTTGATAACTTGTTTCACAACCCTAGGCAGTTGTCAACTCAACAGCCTTAAATTTGAACATTAACGGAAACAACTCAGGTGAAAATCAAATAGCAAAATCTACTTCATAAAGCACAGAAAGAGTCTGGTGCTGCTAGAGGGAGACACTAATATTTTTCTTCGAGCCAAATTAAACATAAAATTAAACTACACTCTTCCTTAAAAACCCAAGAGTAGCCTCTGTTGCAATAACTACTTAAGTCAAGAAAAATCATGTGAAAACAGAATCCAGTCAACTGAGAAAAAAAAGACAAAAAAACAAAACACATTTGCTCAACAACAACAAAAAGACAAGGTCTTAGGATAGTCAAAACAAAAAAACCAAAACCATGAAGGTCTTCCAGATACAAACACACACACACCCACACACATCTGGATGTTACCCTTTTAATTAAGCTGACTTTTACACAATTGTGCTCCTTTAAACAAACCTCTTAATCTTATTACCATATTTCAGCGAGGACAAAATGCTGCTAAACTAACAATGGTCGCACAAATCATATGATTTCTGAGCACTCTTAAGTGTAAGCAGAAATTAACACTGGCTGGTTGTTAAATGTTAACTTTATTCTTGAAAAGGAATTTGCAAGACAGAATCCAAAACCAGTTTCTTACCTAGTGATGGGTCTCAGGCTGTAAACCGCTCTCTACTATCCTAGAAGCAGAAACAAACAAAACAAATTTGCCTATTAGAAGAAGTGAGCTCAAACTCCATAAAGTAATTACCTGCCTTCCAACATCATGGAGGTATGAAAACTTGTCTTGTTGGACGCAAGTAAAACTCTAAAAAAAAAAAAAAAAAAGAGGAGTTGTACAGCAAAATAAACTTTAGATCTTGACCAAAGTTTTGGAGATGAGGGATTCTCTGGAGGGGGGTGCTCTCAGACCTCAGCAAATTGTCCTATTGGTTTGGGTCATAAAGTGGGCTCACACTGGTCCCAAGCACTGACAGGAGATTTGCCAAAGGTCAGGGGCATCTCCACTCAGAATCCCCCCGTGGTTACCAAAAGGTGAACCCAGAAAATCTGAAAACAGGTCTCAGTTAATTTAGAAAGTTTATTTTCCCAAGGTTGAGGACACACTCATTACAAAGCCTCAGAAAGTCATGAAAACATGTGCCCAAGGTGGTCAGGGCACAGCTTGGTTTTATACATTGTAGGGAGACATGAGACAACAATCAGTATATGTTAAGAAGTACATAGGTTCGTTCTGGAAAGGTGGAACAACTTTAAGCAAAGGCAGGAAGACTGGAAGCAGGGAGGGAGCTTCCAGATCACGGATAAGTGATACACAAATAATTACATTATTTAGAGTTTCTGGTTAGCTTCTCCAAAGGAGGCAATCAGATATGCATCTACCTCAGCGAGCAGAGGGCTGACTTTGAATAGAATGGGAGGCAGGTTGGCCCTAAGCAGTTTCCAGCCTGAGTTTTCCTTGGTGATTTTAGGGGACCAAGATATTTTCCTTTCACAACACAACAGAAAGCACATGTTTGAAAAGAACCACAAGTCACCCTGGGAAGGGAGAGTCTGTCCAATACAGTGTTGGGGGAACTGGATATCCCTAGGCAAAATAACACAGGGTCCTTATTGTGCGAAATTCGCAACAATTCATTAAACATAAATGAAAAACCTATACCCATAACTTGATAAAGTCACTCTCTAAGAAGAAAGCATATAGTGTGCAGATACCAGGGTCAACTTGGATCTATGCTCATGGTTTGCAAAAACGAAAACAAAAAAATGAAGACAAAAAAGCATACAAACAAGCAACAACCAAAACTCACTGGCAACAGATTGATAAGCTAGTGAATTTAACTTCATCAGTCACCAACGTAAGGGAAAACCAGAACACTGCACACACCTGAAACTGCATCAGACTACATGGCTTGTGGGCAATAAAGAATGAAAAACACGAATGATTGAAAAGAAAGAAACATACAAAGGATGATAAGAAGCGTTTGGAGAAAAACACAGCTGATGAGGCATTTTTTGGAAAACGTGTAAGTAACATTACTAACTAGCAAAAAACACCAGAAAACAGAAATTAATTACCAAAACTGGATAAAGAAACCAAAGAGGCTTTTCTGCAAGGAACACATAAAACTGAAAACAAGCATGCTTGTTAACACCTGGTTAACATCACTAATCATGGCAAAAATGAAAATCAGAACAAGACTCAGATACTGTGTCTCTCTTGGTGGAATGAGTATTACAAAGACCTTCGTGTATCTTAAAAGAAGCTGCTGTGAATTTCCAGAGAGGTGCGCTTTCTTATCCACATCTGTTAACAGGTAAATTAGTATGCACACTACAGAGGCCACCTGGAGGTTCCTCAGACAACTAAAATTACAACTACCATTTCACTGAGCTGTGCTGCTACTGGAATCATATGAAATCAGTAAACAGAAGACATAGCTGCCTTCCCACACTGACTGTGGATCCAGTCGCAATAGCCAAGATAAGGAATCAACCTACCTGTCCACCCACAGAGGATGAGATCCAGAAACTGCAGTATCCAGTCACAACCAGATACTCTTCAGCCAGACACGGGTACTGAAATCAGGTCATCCGTGGCAACACTGTGGAACCTGGAGAACATTATGTTAAATGAAACACACTAGGCAGAGAAAGACAAACCTCGCATCATCTCACTCATGAGGAATCTAGGAAACTTTATCTCACACAGACCTACAAAGCACCATCGTGCTTGCCACGGTTGGAACAGAAGGCTGGGCATGGGTGGGCATAGGAAACAGGTACCAAGTGACACACTGCATAAGAGGAATGAAACCTGCTGTTCTATTCCTCAGCAGGATGATTAGCGAAAACTTTACCAAAGTGTAGTTTTCAAGACAGCCAGAAAGGAGGGTGCTCGCTCTCCTCACTCAAAGCCATGAAAACTCTACAAGGCAAAAAATGACGCTAAATACCCTGATTTCATCCCGATATGATGCATGCATGGACCCAAATGTCCCACTCTACCCTCTAGTTGTACATCTTTAGGACAGTGCCAATTTTGTTTCTTAAAAACAACATAAAGCAACAATGCTAAAATTCCCGTGGGACCACAAAACGCCTTGAAACTCCAAAGCCATGCTGAAACACCAAAGGTCAGATGGACAAAAGGCTCACTATGCAATGAAGGGCCCTGGGCTAGGTGGCTAGCCACATGCAGATGAACAACACTGGAGCCTTAACTCTCATTAGATGCAAAAACTAACCCAAGATGAATGGGAGATTTCAGCAGAAGACCTCAAACTATGAATGCCCTACAAGGAAACCTAGAACGTATCTTTCTCAATACGGGCTTTGGAAAAGCATTTAAACAAAAAGCAACAGCAAGAAAAACCAATAGGACAAGCTAGGCCTAAGAAACAATAATACTGCCAGATACCGAAATAAATCACCGGCACAGTAAACACACAGGCTACAGGATGGGAGAAAATGTTCCCAAACTATGCTTCTCACCAAGGTCTGATAGCCAGACTCTAACATGACGATTTAATCAAGAGGCAGAAAAACAAACCATTCAAACAATGGGTAGAGAACACGAACACACACCTCAACGTTACTCATCATCAGAGAAATGCAACTCTCACGCACACTGACATACCATCTCACACCGGTCAGAATGGCCATGTGTCCTGAGTCCAAGCATTCACATGCTGGCAAGGCAATGGAGGAAAGCAAACACTGCTACACTCTTGGTGGGAATAAAAACGTTCTCACACTATGAGAAGCGGTTTGGAGGTTCCTCAAAGAACTTAACAACTACCATCCAAATGAGCAATCACATAACTGGGTATCTACACAAAGGAAAATAAATCATAAATCCTCCTTTCAAAATGATGCAGGCATGGGTATGTTCTTGGAAGTGCTATTCACATGGAAATATAAAATAACATCGACCTATGTCCCCCCTTAACAGTTGATTACATGTTTTAAAAATGCTGTACATAGATACCACAACATCCTACATAGCTTAAAAAAAATTCATGCCCTTGGCAGCAACAAGGATGGACCTGCAGGTCACTATGCTAAGCAAACTAACACAATCTAACAGAAAACCAAACACCACATGGTCTCACTTACAAGCAAAGTATCTACACACCATACAATGACTTTGTGATCTCTTTTTTCTCTCTCTGATTGGACACAGAAATCCCTGCTGACAAAAGCAAATAAAAAACTGTGAGACCAACACTTTAGAGCTTCTGCATGGGGGAGAAAACAATGAACCCAAAAACAAAGCATCTTACCTTGGCGGAAAGGATGATTGGGTTAAAATTGTGGAAAATCGTAATTTTGGAAGGGGTTATCTAACATATTCAAGCAATAAAGCTACTAAGTGGGGGAAAGATTAAAAAAATACACAAGCTAAAAATATCCAAAGGACCTGCACAATCGCTTCCGCAAAGGACATGAAACTGATTCATAGGTGAAAAAAAAAGATTCTCCACATCACTAATCACTCCAAACATGTAAGTCAGAATCACACTCCAATATCAGATACCATCAAACTCCACTGAGAATGAATATTACCCAAAACAGCAATTAACATTTTTGGAAGGTAGCAGCCAGTGTAGACTTACAGAAAGGGAAACTCTTATACGCTATTGATGCCAATGTGAATTAGCGAATACACTGTGAAAAAGTTGGGATGTTCCTCACACTGCATATGCATTTAAAGCAAAGGAAACTGGTACCTTAAGGAGTTACCTGCCTTCCCATGTTTCATGACAGTATTCACAATATAGAAGATATGGAATCAACCTACCTGTCCACCCACAGATGAGGGGATGAGGAAACTGCAGTATATCTGCACAACGCAATACTCTTCATCCATAACAAAGTAATGTAATTTTCATTTGGAGCCATATGGATGAACCTGGAAAATACGTTAAATAAAATAAACCAGACACAGAAAAACAAGCACAGATTCATCTCACTTATATGGAATCCAGAAAACTTTGCCTTCGATAAGTAGTGGTTTTCTGAGGAGAGGGGAAGGAGGGAATGGGAGGATTGGTTGTGGAAATAAAGTTGCAGTTAGTTGGGACAGATACATTCTTGTGCTCTATACCACAGCTCGGTGATTCTGGTTAATACTATATTTTTCAAAAAAGCTACAGGGAGCAATTCCAATGTTTTCACAGAAGAATAATAATACCTGTATGAGAGAACAGATATGCCAAGTACCCTGATTTGATCATTACTAAAAATATACATGAATAGAAACGTCCCAGAGGAACAGCAGTCCCAGCAGACTCTCTAATTATATACTTTACGATGCACAGAAATTTAAGAAATGTGAATACACAATGCTGATGATCACATGGAACCACAAATGGCCCTGAATGTCTAAGGAATCCTGAGAAATAGAAACTAAGTTGGAGGACTCACATCCCTGATACGCCGCTGTGCTCCAGCCTGGGTGAGAGAATGAGACTCTCTCAAAAAAAAACTTAGAAAATTTGAGGGAAACATAAAAGTGATAATTATAGGGACTCTGTCACTCAGGCTGGAGTGCAGTGGCATGATCATGGCTCACTGCAGTCTTGACCTCTCCAGCACAAGTGATCCTCCCACCTCCGCCTCCTGAATAGCTGGAAGGAACTACAGGCACACACCACCATGCTTGGCTAATTTTTTTGTATTTTTTGTAGAGATGAAGTTTTGCCATGTTGCCTAGGCTGGTCTCAAATTCTTTGGCTCAAGTGATCTGCCCACCTTGGCCTTGCAGAGTGCTTGGATTACAGGCATGAGCCATCATGCCTGGCCATAAAAAAACATGCATGGCTACATCAAAGTGAAAAGTTTTTCCAAGGAAAAGGCAGCAATGAACCCAAAAAGAAAGGCTGGGAGAACGTTTTGAGGAATCACATTAATAACATAACTAAGGGGTTGTTATAGCAAATATGCAACACATTACCAGTACTAAGTAGCAACAACAAAACCAATGATCCACCCAAAACTGAGCAGGGACTCTGAATAGACATTTCTGCAGAGGACAGTAAACCACACGAAAGGTCCCTTCCCCCGGTCAGGTGGCCATGACTAGAGGGACAGAGTTAGGCAGGCACTGCGGGGAGTGGAGAAATGCGACCCCCTACGTGCCGACGGCAGAGACACACATTTAAAAATTCACCAGACCGGGAGCAGTAGTTAATGCCTGTAATCCCAGCACTTTGGGAAGTTGAGGCATGAGGATTGCTATGCGCTCAGAAGTTTGAGACAAGCCCAAGCAACATGGCGAAACCCTGTCGCTACCAAAAATACAAAAAAAAAAAAGATAGCTGGGCATGGTGGCACAGGCCCAGATATTGTTGGGGCTGAGGCTGGAGAATCCCTTGAGCCCAGAAAATGGAGGTTGCAGTGAGCTGAGATCCACCACTGCACTCCAGCCTGGGCAACAGGACAAGACTGTATCTCCAAAAAAATAAAAACAATTTAAAAAATCAGCAAACCCTGGTTTCCTTCCATCTGAGGCTTGAAAGCAAGGCAGCCAAACTGGGGCCTGGCCCCTACCCCTACACCCCACCTGGGCTGGGCTTTCCCTTCCTCCCACAGCCAGAGCTTTCCTCTCTCTCCGTCTACAGGAGGAGTCTCCCTCAGAAACAGCCCTAAAGCCGCCTACACGGTCCAACCTCAAAAGCCCTCAGGGAATGAGTACTACTGTAAAATTAATGGTAAGATATCAAGAGAGAAAAAAGGAGTGAGAATCTAGAAGAAATACACAGAACATTCCAGAAAACGAAAGCTTCTGTACTCACCATGAAAGAAAAACGCTCCAAAGAAGCTGGGCCATGGAGAAGCCACACCAAAGCGCTGTCCTCAGCAGCCAGTGCCATGGACAGGAGGTGTTTCTTCCCCAGGATGCGCCCTCAAGTTATCCCGAAGCTGCCGCGGCGCCCGGTGACTCCTGATAATTCTAAAATTCATATGGAATCAAAAAAGAGCCCGCACAGCCAAAGCAAGACTAAGCAGAAAGAACAAATCTGGACGCATTACATTACCTGACTTCAATCTATACTACAAGGCCATAGTCAGCAAAACAGCATGATACTGGTATAAAAATAAGCACACAGACCAATGGAATAGAATAGAGAACACAGAAGTAAATCCAAATACTTACAGCCAACTGGTCTTTGACAAAGCAAACAAAAACATAAAGTGGGGAAAGGACACCCTACTCAATATATGGTGCTTGGATAATTGGCAAGCCACATCCCAAGAAATGAAACTGGATCCCCATCTCCTACCTTAAACAAAAGTCAACTTAAATCTGAGACCTGAAACCATAAGAATTCTAGAAGGTAACACTGGAAAACCCGTTCTACACATTGGCTTAGGCAGAGACTTCATGACCAAGAACCCAAAAGCAAATGCAACAACAAAATGAAGATAGACAGGTGAGACTTAAGCCAAAAAGTTTCTGCACAGCAAAAGAACAATTAGCAGAATAAACAGACAACCCATGGAATGGGAGAAAATCTTCACAATCTATACATCTGAGAAAGGACTAATATCCAGAATCTACAAGGTACTCAAATTAACAGGAAAAAAAAACAATCCCTTCAAATAATGGGCTAAGGACTTGAATAGACAATTCTCAAAAGGAGATATAAAAAATGGCCAACAAACACGAAAAAATGCTTATCATCACTAATAATCAGGGAAATACAAATCAAAACCACCATGTCAGGCCAGGAGTGGTGGCTCACACCTGAAATCCCAGCAGTTTGGGAGGCTGAAGCGGGTGGATCACAAGGTCAAGAGATGGAGACCACCCTGGCCAACATGGTGAAACCCCGTCTGTCCTAAAAATACAAAAATTAGCCAGGAGTGGTGGTGGGCACCTGTAGTCCCAGCTATTCAGGAGGCTGAGGCAGGAGAATCCCTTGAACCCGGGAGGCAGAAGTTGCAGTGAGCCAAGGTTACACCACGGCACTCCAGCCTGGCGACAGAGCAGACTCCATCTCAAAAAAAAAAAAAAAACCCACAATGCCATGCCAGCCTACTCCAGCAAGAATGGCCACAATTAAAACATCAAAAAATAAAAAATACTGGTGGGCATTTGGTGAAAAGGGAACACTGTTATACTGCTAGTGGGAATGTAAACTAGTACAACCACTATAGTAAACAGTGTAGAGATTTCTTAAAGAACTAAAAGTAGAACTACCATTTACTGGGTATCTACCCAGAGGAGAAAAGAAGTCATTATATAAAAAAAGATGCCAGCACACGCAAGTTTGTAACAGCACAATTCAAAATAGCAAAAGTATGTAACCAGCCCAAATGCCCATCAATGAGCAGATTTAAGAAATTGTGATATACATCATGGAATACTATTCAGCCATAAAAAGGGAAAAAAATAACAAGATTCACAGCAACCTGGATGGGATCAGAGACTATTATTATTCTTTTTTTTTTCCTTGAGACGGAGTCTCGCTCTGTCGCCCAGGGTGGAGTGCAGTGGCATGATCTCAGCTCACTGCAACCTCCGCCTCTCAGGTTCATGCCATTCTCCTGCCTCAGCCTCCCAAGTAGCTGGGACTACAGGAGCCCGCCACCATGCCCAACTAATTTTTCGTATTTTTAGTACAGACAGGGTTTCACCATGTTAGCCAGGATGGTCTTGATCTCCTGACCTTGTGAGCCGCCTGCCTCGGCCTCCCAAACTGCTGGGATTACAGGCGTGAGCCACCGCCCCCAGCCGATCAGAGACTATCATTCTAAGTGAAGTAACATAAGAATGGAAAAGCACACATTGTATGCTCTCCCTAGTAAGAGGGAGCTAAGCTATGAGGATGCAAAGGCATTAGGATACTACGACGGACTTTGGGGACTTGGGAGAAAAGGTGGGGGGGGGGTGAGGAATAAAAGACTACAAATTATATAGAGTGTATACTGCACAGGTGTTGGGTGTACCAAAATCTCATGAATCACTTCTAAAGAACTTACTCATATAATCAGACACCACCTGTTCCCCAAGGAGGGTGGATCACCTAAGGTCAGGTGTTCTAGACCACCCTGACCAACATGGTGAAACCCCGTCTCTACTAAAAACACAAAAATTAGCCGGGGGTGGTGGCAGGTACCTGTAATCCCAGCTAGTCAGGGGGCTAAGGCAGGAGAATTGCTTGAACCCAGGAGGTGGGGGTTGCAGTGAGCCAAGATCACGCCATCATACTCCAGCCTGGGGACAAGAGCTAGACTTCATCTCAAAAAAAAAAAAAAAAAGTTACACGAGATTCTCCCCCCTTCCTTTTTCTCTTGCAAAGAGGTGGTGATGAACCAGGTTTGCTCATGCAGGTGACAGTACTCTTGAAAATGGTGGCAGAGAGCCTGGTGTGGTGGCTCACACCTGTAATCCCAGCACTTTGGGAGGCTGAGCCAAGTGGATCACCTGAGGTCAGGAGTTCAAGACCAGCCTGACCAACATGGAGAAACCCCGTCTCTACCAAAAATACAAAATTAGCTGCGCATGGTGGCACATGCCTGTAATCCCAGCTACTCAGGAGACTGAGGCAGGAAAATCACTTGAACCCAGGAGACAGAGGTTGCTGTGAGCTGAGATCACCCCATTGCACTCCAGCCTAGGCAACAAGAGTGAAACTCCGTCTCAAAAAAAAAAAAAAAAAAAAGAAAAGAAAGAAAAAAAGAAAATGGTGGCAGAGACATGAAATGAAGAGAATACAGTTCACTTAATAATCTCATAAATTGGAACTTATTACCCCCATGACTCTTGCATAGCTCCAGACAAATGTGAGATGAAATGGCTGTTTGCTACCAATATTTTATGTGATGCTTCATTTTTTGATTCCTTGAGTAACTACTTACAACCCATTAGCCCACTTAATGCCAGAGGATGCAATTTTTTGAATTTTTGCATGAGTGAAAACTCAGACCTTGTCGATGACCCTGAGCAATAAAATGTTAAGTAACTTCCTCATGCTCAGCATTCTAAGAACGGAACACTAGGCATAAATGGGTTAACACGATCATGAAAGCATACATATTCAAGTAACTAATACAACTGATTTTTTTCCTCACCTCTAAAACATAGTAAGAGACCAGTTATTTTAAAAATACAACACAGGGACAAGCAGTTTCTTTTTAACTCAGTTTCGGTTTGTTGTTTGTTAAGGCCATTGCTTGGCATAAAGAAAACAAAAAGAGGAGAATAAACCACCATAGAAACATGAAATAGAAGCAGCATCAAAAGAAAATGAAGAGAAACAAGAAGATGAGAAGGCAATACAGACTAGAAAAAAGAGCAGGTGTGGGAATTAGGCCTATTATGATACCTTTTATCCCCTTCCCCAATTCATGAAATTTGAAAAAGTCTGAGACTATCACAACAAAAAAGTAACAAAAAAGATACACAAATAGTCACCCCTTAAGTTTTGTTAAGAATGAGACAATTCTGCCCCTCACACCTGGCTCGGTCACCAGCAGGAGGAGGGCACCCTCCAGAGATTGCAGGAGAAGGGGGAGGACTCCTCCTTTCCCTAGGTGCGCCTCCACCACTGCCACCGAGGCCCGGTACAGTACCCGCAGGTTCCTCCCCACCCCCAGGTCGGGCTGGGCCTTGCAATGCTCCTACGCCCCCTTCCCAACCCACAGACTTGCTGCTGCTACCACCACTAGCACCGATGCCAATACAACCGCTGCCGCCCTCAATGCAGCAGCCCACCCTACAAGGTTCCTACCACCTTGCCCCCACGGGCACCCTCCTACCACTCCAGTCGAGCTGCAGTCTCCGTCACTGCCACCAATCTCATGAGACCAGCTGCAGAGCCACACCATATGCAAGCTCCAGTTTACCACAGGTGACTCTTCCTTCTCCTCCTCCTCCTCCAGCCTGGCTTGGAGTAGCTGGAAGGGCAAAGTCAGAAAAGCCTAGAATGGGATGCAGGGAGTGGTAGTGTTAGAGCCTCACCTTGTCACACTGGCCACTGGGTGGCAAGGACCAGTTTCAGCGAAGGCACTCACACCCACCCTCCAAAGTCCAGCCTCTCCTTCTGGCAAAAGCTGGCCAGGGACTGGGGCCTGGAGTGGGTGTGAGGGCCTTCGCCAAAACCGCTCCCATCCAGGTGCAGCTGGCCGGAAACTGCTGGGCCCACCCAGGCTGCACTCCTCCAGGAGCAGGAGTAGAAGAAACTCAGACCCAGCCAGCCCTCCCCACCCAAGTGCTGGTTCCTGTTCCTGATGCCTCCACCCAGTGCCCTGGCCCCACAGTGCCCCATGATGCCCACTAATCCCTGCCTGGTAGTCCCAGGTGGTCTCCGAAACACACAGCGTGAGGCGCGGGCCACGGAACCACAGTGGGTGTGGGGGCCCTGCCATGCTCACAATTGCATGAGCAGGAGGAGATCACCCTCTAGAGTCTGGAATCTGGGAAAAGAAGAATGGTCACTGGAAGGAGAAAGGAGGCAGCACCACTACTGCTGTTGCTGCCACCTCTGCAGCCCATCAATGCCACGCAGTGTAGCCCCTGACAGCACCCCTAACCTGCTCCTTGCCACCAGCAGTGTAGCCCCCGGTTAGCATGCCCAACACATGCCGTGCCAGTTGCAGGCAATATAACCCCAGTACCCCTCCCAAGCCACCACCCCCACCCAGCCACAAGCAGTGCAACTCCTCATAGTGCACCCCAAGTGAGGTCAGTGCAGCACTCTAACACTCCTAAACCACCGCCCGCTGCCAGCCTTGTAGCTCCAGATAACCACCCAACCCACCCCCTGCCGCAGACAGCGGAGCAGAAAATAGCACCCCTAACCCGTCACCCACCACCAGCAGTGGACGTTAGTGCACACAACCTGCCTCCCCCTACCACCGTGGGCAGTGTAGCCCACGATAACCAGCCAACCTGCCCACCGCCAGCAATACAACCCCAGAGTGCACCCCCAACCAGCCGCCTGCCACAGGCAGTGCGGCCTAGGGCAGTGAGCCCCAAAATGACACCCAAGCCCTGCCCCCAGAGGCGGGCAGTGCAGCCCCAGAAAACTCACCCACCCAACGACATCTCTACCACTCTGGCCGAGGTGCAGCGTCCGACTTCACCACCAATCGCAGCGAAGCGAGCCGCTGTGGCGCAAGCTCCAGCCTCCAGCATGCGTGGGTGCCTCTTCCTTCTACTCTTCCTCCTGCCCAGCAGGAGAAGCTCCCGCTGCCGGCCGCCCTCCTACCGCTCCGTCGGCCACCACCAACCAGGCGGAGCCAGCGCCCAGGCTCCAGCCGGCAACACAAGGCCGCCCCTCTCCTAGTCCTCTAAGCACAGCATGCAAGACTGCCACTGAAGACCCCGAAATGACCTGAAGCCGGGCTCACCATGCTTTATATATGGAGGTTACGCACATGCGTTCCTGGACTACATGTTCTGATTGGATGAGAGAAAAACCTCTAGGCCTACTCTGATTGGACTTTATTTTCATGCTGTGATTGGTCCTCTTAAGACTTGCTCTCATCCAATCAGAACATGATAATAAAGTCCAATCCGAGTAACCCTGGAGAGTTTTTCTTATCCAATCAGAACATGCAGTCCAGGAACACTCATATATAAATAACCTCAGTATATGAATGATCCTGAAGGGAAGGCAGGTCCTTCCAGGTTCCCGTATCTTCCTGTAGAGCTGCTCAGTGCCCGGATTAGAGGACCGGGAATGGGTAATCACAGGCCGTACGCTGGAGTCTGGAGCCGCGGCAGCGTGGCTCGCCTAGCTGCAGTTGGTGGTGACGGCGACGGAGAAAGCAGTGCGGCGTCAGCGGTAGGAGGAGGAAAATAGTTTTGGGATAGATGGAGAGAGATAAAGAGGGTGGTTAGTGACAAAGGGAAAAGAGAATAGCGAGCGGGAGAAGGCGTTGCAAAAAGACAGTGGGGAAAAGATGGTGGGAAAAAAAGTTTTTGGGTAGATGGAGGGGGAGAAACAGGGTGCGGAGCGGGAGGGAGGGAAGGTTTTGCAGCAAGACAGTGGATAAAAAGTTTATGGGTAGATGGAGGAGGAAAAGAGTGTGTCAAGGGGGAGGAGGAAAGAGATGGTGGGGGGGAAACGGGGGTGAGCAGTAGGTAGAGAAGGTTTTGTGAAAAGACAGTGGGGAGAAAAGTTTTTGGGTAGATAGAGGGGGAAAAGACAGTAACAAGCGGGGGAAGGGAAAAGGGTAGCCTGCGGGAGGAAGACAAGGTTTTGCAAAAAGACAGTGGGCAGAAAAGAAAGACGGTGGAGAAAGAAAAGAGATCACGGTGCGATCTCGGCTCACAGCAACCTCCACGTCCCAGGCTCAAACGATTCTCCTGCCTTAGCCTTCCAAGTAGCTGGGACTACAGGCACGCGCCACTATGCCCAGCTAATTTTTCTTTTGTATTGTTAGTAGAGACAGGCCAGGCTAGTCTTTAACTCCTGACCTCAACTGATCCACCTGCCTCAGCCTCCCAAAGTGCTGGGATTACAAGCATGAGCCACTGTGCCCGGCCGAGCTTCCCTTTTCTTTCCATTTCTTGGTATTTGGAAAGTGAGCAGCCATGGAACAGCCGGTGTTTTCAGCTGGTGCAAACCCAGCTGGTATGCTCGTAAGACTTCTAGCTGAAGGAAGTGTCCGCCCTGCAGTCTCGCTGCCATCCCACCACCTTCCAGAAGCAGGACACCAGCTGTGTGTGCTCTTGGCCCATGGTGAGCCTGTGCTCTGGTGCTCATCTTGCCAGTTTTCCCACCCCTTGTTTCGGGTGAGGTCACCGCCCGGCTGGCATGGGAAGGAGGATGGGAAATGGTCACCACTGTGGTTTGTTGCAGAGTGAGTTTGGTGGCTGCCCTGCTTGGGCCCAGCTCCCATGTTTCTCCCGCTTGGCTGCAGCTCCAGCCCTGCCCCGTCCCCCATAGCTTCCTGCCCAGCCCCACACCACAGCCTTCCCAGCACCCAGAAGCAGCACAAACCCCACAGAACTCCAATGTCCCCTCCCCTAGGCCTTTACACACACCTGGTAAGCCGGGCATGGGACCCACAGCTCCATCGTGTGAGCTGTACACGGCCTGGCGGGTTGAGGTGCTAGGTCACCCCTCACCTTTACAAGGCCTCAGGTCGTACCATTCGTGCGAGCTCTGGGGCCCTCAGAGCCCCAGCTCCCCACCTGAGGGTCTAGGGCTGTGGCCTCACCCGCCCATAGTCCTGCAGTGACCCCAGCTCTGTCATGAGTCCAGCTGGCTCCAGCCGGCGAGGAGCAGCTATACCGGGACACGCTGAAGCAGCTGTCCAAGCGCATCAAGCCCCTGCACCATGTGGTCAACAAGATCGAGAAGAACGAAGGTGGGCTGCGGCCAGGGTGGGGGCCAGCGCCCTGGGGATGCCACCGGGCTCATGTCTTAGGGTCCCTTCTGCTGTTCCAGACAGAAAAAAGGACCTGAGCAAGATGAAGAGCCTTCTGGACATTGTGACAGACCTCTCCAAGCAGTGAGTTTTGCCCACAGCCAACGTAGGGTCCACAAGGGCGTGGGTCGCCCAGCCATGGATGGGCATTTGGTGATGATGTGGGTTTAGCAAAGGCCCCAGGCAGCTCTTTGGGCCCTGGACAGAGGCCTCCAAGGCTCCACTCTTGTATGTGCTGGGGCTTTGAGCCCAGGCTTCATCTTGGCCAGTGCCCAGCCTTTGCCCTACTCCTGACCAGTGCTGTGGCCCTCATGCTGGCCCATCACAGCCAGGTCTCATCCAGCCAGTAGTTGGGGGCCCAGCTTGCAGTGGCCTGACCATCAGCTGGCCGTGATGGGCCTGGAGCTCTGCCCCTGACTTCCCAGTGACCATGGGCAGGCGACTGCATCTCAGTTACCCCATTCGCAGCCCACGTGTGCTGTCATGAAAATGAAACGACGGTGCTCCTGGGAGCACTACTGGAGGGGCCTTCACGGTCAGGCTGGGTGGGGGCTGGGCCTGACCTGAGACCCTGCCCACCAGGCCGCTTCCAGGCCAGGTTCGCTGTGCTGGGTGGGAACATGGGAGAAGTCACCCTCTGTCTGCGGCCCCCATGGGTCACAGGGGGCAGGGACTCTGGGGAGGACAAGGCTGTGGGAGTGGGGGGTTATACCCAGGATCAGCCAACATTGTCTGCACAAGGGTGGAGGCTCTGAGAGAGGCCTTGGGAATCTGGCTGTGAGTGAAGACTGGCCTGGGGTGGGAAGACCCCGTAAATGGAGAACCCTCAGGTCCGGGGCTTCTGACCGTGCCCATCCTACCTCCAGCCCACTGCCCCTGGTGCCGCTGACCAAACAGCAGTACCTATGCCGGCAGCTCCTGGATGCTGTCCTGGCCAACATCCACTCACCCTCTTCAACCATTCCCTGTACCGCACATTCACTCCAGCCATGACTGCCATCCACGACCCACTCATCATGTACATCCAGCTGGGCTGGGCTTCGCAGAGGGCAGCTGGCCAGCCCTGGGCCATGTGTATCCAATGTGGTCGCCATGCTGCCTCCTCAAGGCCCTGGTGGTATGCACCCGGAAGCACAGGCTTGAGGACAACCAGCGGCAGAGCGTCCCCAGCATGCTCCAGGGCTTGGTGGCCAGGCCAGACCCCAAGTGCGTGATAAACCTGGACCCTTCTCGCTGCAGCGACAGTGCCACCATCTGCGTGATCTGCTGGGCGAGTGTCCAGGAGGGCCAGGCTGGCGCAGGAGAGCAACCCCCGACCGCATCCCCAGGCCTCTGCTGTCCAAGCCGGAGGGCACAGTGCCCAGACCCCATCCTGTGTTCATGTCCCGGCAGGCTGTCTGCTCTGTCTTCACATACACCCAGCCCAGGACAGACTGGCCATTGCCTCTGCCCCCACCCCCAGAGCCCACACACCCTCACCTCCCAACACAGATGCAGCTCTGCTTGCGTGGGGCCCTAGGGAGGTGGAAGGCAGGACCTGTGGGCACCCATCGATGCAGGTCACTGTGGGCTTCAGGTCTGGAAGTCAGAGAGACATCCAGGCTTTACCACAAGCCTGACCAGAACCTCCCGGGGTGTGAAGAGTCCTGTTCCGGAGCAGGGCTGTGAGGCGGGGCAGGCCAGGGCTTGTCTGGGTCACACGTACAGCCTTGTGTGTTGCAAACGACAAGGACCTCCCAAGTGTGCCACCATGTGCCCACTGACTACCATACCCAGAGTCCACTGTGGATGGACCCGCAGTGGCTGTACAGTGGGCAGACCCAGAGGAGCTGTCTGGGGACCCACGGCAGGCAGCGGTCATTCTGGAAAACCAGGCTTCCAGTGCTGCAGGGACAGCCTCTGTTCCCCTCCCCGGCTCAGGCCCCTTCCTCCCTTCTTCTGACTCCCCCTGTGTGGGCAGGAGCAGGTTTTCTAGTGGTCACCTGAGAGATAGGGGTCTCTGCTCTTCTTCTGTGTCCCTTTGCCCTTTCATCTTGTGTCAGGTCAGCTGTCCAGGGTGGCTGTGTTCAGTGGCTGAGGGGTGAGAAAGCCTGTGGCTCAAGGACAGACCCTGCTTTTCCCAGAGGCCACTAGGAAGCGCAGCGGAGCTGACAGGTCCTACCAGTAGCTTGGGCACACAAGGCCCCATCTGGGTGATGTGGCTCCAGAGAGTCATGTTGGGAGGGGTCAGTCTCCCTGAGCCCAGAGCTGGCACACAGCAGAGCCAGGGCTGGGTCCCCAAGGTTGTCAGAGGCAAAGCCCTGGGCTCCAAATCCCGTTCAGATTCAGTTCTTCACTGATGATGAGACTCTGGGAGGAGAGCCCAACGGCCAGGCAGCCAGTGTGCAGGGCTCCTCCTGGTTCTTCAGCCAGTCCTGGGGCTGCCACTTCCCAGAGCGCTGCCGGGTGTGCAGGGCGTGGGTGCAACACTGGCTGCCTCAGGCTCATGCCCACTGTTCTGTTGCAGGCACCAACCCCTTCCTCAGGTCGATGCACCACTGCGTGACCTCCAGGCGGCCGCGGCTCCCGGACAAGCACTCGGTTACCACCTTGCTCAACACCTGTGCCCGGAGCCTCCACAAGGCCTGCCTCTCGGCTGCCTAGCCAGGACTGCAGGGATGGCCCACAGCCTCATCGGGGCCAAGGACGCCTGCCTCCTCTCAGACACTTCTAGGTGTTGGCGTCCATGGAGAGCCTGGAGTTAGGTTAGCTTTCCTCCTTTTCTATCCTGCCTTGGGGATCTGCCAAATGAAATCCCACACTTGTACAGACTGAGATGGGCGCGGTAGAGCGGGCTGCTCGCCGTGGCCTGTCCAGGGTCCGGGTCCGTCTCAGCAGCATGAGGGTGCGCTCAGGGTGTTGTTAGAGCGTCTAGTGTGTGCTCGACACACCCCTGCTCCTTTCTATAGGAGAACACAGAGGACATAGGAAACCCTTCGAACACAGATCGGATTCTCTGCTCACAGTTTTGGGTTCAGGCTGCGCTGCATTGGGCAGGTGGGGCACCCCCCAGGGAAGCCCCTAAGTCCAGGGCACAGGCTGCCTATCAGAGGGAGGGCTGGCCCATGGCTGCTGCCAGCTCCCCACCACCAGCTGGGCCTCAGCCCTCACGGCATTCCTGCTGAGCACTGTGGGGCCCCCAGGGAGCAGGGGCATGAGGGATCCTGCTGCCGGCACCCGTGTCACTCGTGTGAGGGCTGTGTCCCCATTGTGAAGGATGAAGAGCGAGGCCCTCACAACCCACATCCTCAGAACACTGCGCGCTGCACCACCCAGAGAGAGTGGGCCTGGTGGTGGGTGGGGCCATGCAGCGAGCGCCTCCCTATGTTGCCCGCTACCCTAGGCACTGGCCAGCAGCCCTTTGGTGACAAGAGTCCCCCCTTTTTATGCATACTAGCCCATCATCTGTGATTGTTATACTCTTGTTATTCCTGTGTTTGTCAGGACTTGTCACTGTGTCCCCCGCTCCATGAAACTGGGCCTACTGTCCTGTTAGGATGCTGTAAGCCCCTGGGCGTCGGCTGTCCTCTGACACACTGTCCCATTCCTGGTTCATCCCCCAGCTTCCTGGCAAAGTTCCTGCTCCCTGAAGCAGGAAGAGGCTGAGGTTAATGCCAACGAAGTGGGGCCGTGGGCCTGGGAAGACTGTGTGGCTGGCTGAGGGTGGGCACTAAGCTGGCCACCCCACCCCCGACAGTGGACATGGCTGTGCTGTGGTGGAGGGGTGGTGCGGACATGGCCATGGCACTCGAGACAGCCCTCCGAGGAGGAGGGCGAGCCAGGCTGGACCCCCTGTCTGTGGTGCTGTGTCAGGGCAGGAGAGGACAGCCTCTTGCCCCCAGGAGTGTGCAGTCTGGGCAAGAGATAGAGTGATCATTTGTTTGGAACGCAGCTCCAGCCCAGCCAGGGGACCAGAAAAGCCCTCCTGCTTCCAGGGAGGATGTGCACGGCTCTGCCAATGCCTCTTTCCCAGGGCCGCTGGTAGGTTCCAGGATGAGTAAGACTGGGCTGCCCAGGCAGGTCCCTGCAGACAGCGGGGGCTGGGCTAGGGGCCAAGGGCTGGGACTGGGAAGGGACGCGATGCCTGATAGCCAGTGAGGAACTAGGCATACAACTTGGAAATAAACAAGCTTTATTTTCAGTTTCAACAGGTAAGGCGATACCTACTTCATCATGTGCTTTTATGTAAATGCCAAATAGCAAAATAACAGCTAGAAAATAAACAGTTTGTCAGTTTGGAGATCAAGTACTTTATCTATCTTGAGTGTCATATATCTTGGAATTTGGAATTCAGCCAGGCCTAAAAGTAGTGGAAGTATCAAGAAATGCTATAGAGAGCCAGTCTCCAGCTGCAGGTTGGTGGGCCTGGCACTGACCAGATGCGGGTGGCTCAAAGCACTGAGCAATGCAGGTGCCGTTTCTGCATTGCCTGCAGCCTCTTCTGCCTCTTGGCAAAGTTGTTCTTCGGGGTCTGCTTCAGTGCGGGCAGGATGGCACGCTCCGCCACAGGTGGGCTCAGAAGCAGGCTGCGGGCAGGTAGAGGGACTGTCACCGTGAGTGGGGCCTGCATGGCCCTCACAGGGGCCCAGAGAGGCCTCAGCGTGCTCTGCTTCTGCGCCGCCACCCTCCCTTCCCCACTCCCTCCCTGGGGCCCAGGCTGCAGGGCTGCCCCACTGTCCCTATGCCTGTGGGACTTACCATTTCTTGGAGAGGCTCTTGGTGGAGACCTTGGGGAAATGCATGGTTTCTTGGTCCCTGGGTGAAGGAAGAGTCAGCAGTGAGCTGTGGATAGGCCCCCAGGGATGGGGCAGGGGTGCACGAGGCACTCACCTGGGAAAGCTAGCTTCCTCTGGGGCCGCCTGGGGCCTCTGACTCCCTTCCAGGAGGGACTTGAGGTGCTGCAGCTGAAAGGCAGGGGCAGGGGCATGGTTGGGCCTTTGGCGGCACCAGACTGCCCAGGGCCACCCCCACCACCCAGGGCCTCACCTCTTGGGTCTGCAGGAGGTTGGTATTCCACAGCTCGCGGATGAGCACTTCGCACTGCCTAAGTGTGGTGGGCTTTTGCAGGGGAAGGGGCAGGATCATTGGGGGGTGTGCCCCCGTCCCCATCTGCCTGCCCTGGTGCTGGCTGCTCCTCATACAGGCAGCTCCTGCGTTAGAAGCTTCTGCTTTCTCCTTTCTGAAACAGTCATTGCAGCAGCCAGAGGTGACCTGCCTAGGTGCATCTAACCACCCAACCAGCATACCTCCCCAGGCAGCGCCCAGGCCAATGTAGGGAAGAGGGCCTGGCTCCCCTCTCCCACTGAGCAGGGTGCTCTGGGCACCAGGTGGGGGTCTCTGGGACTGGGGCCTGTCCCTTTCTCCCCTCTGAAGGTGCCCTAAGGGTCAGATGGGCTTCAGTGGGTGACCAGCTAGCTGCCAGGCTGCTCTTGGTCGTGACCCCACATCCAGTGGGGCATCTTGCTCCAGGCCTGGTCTCCGGATGTGCAGATGCAGGAGCCTGTCCTGCTGGTTGCGCTGCTGAAAGTGTGCACTCTGTAGCATCCCAGGGCAGTCCCAGAAACTCAGGGATCACCAGAACCTGGTCCTGCTCTGACCCGCTGGCCTAGTGCCCTCCAAAGGCAGGCTGTGGCCAGGGGCAGCAGGAACGCAACTCACTTTTCTTGGTAAGAATATTACTTCACTTTTCTCTGAGAAAGTGGTTTAGGGGCTGCTAGTGGCCCGCCTTGTGGGCTCAGGTCAGCACAGGTACTCTGCAGGACCCCCAGGGGAGGGGAGGAAGACAGCGCCCACCGATGGGTAGAGCGTGGCTGTCATCTGCTCTCATGAGCCCTGGAGACAGGCCCCTGGAGCTAGGGGCAGAGCAGTTGGCTGACTGCAGGGCGTGAGCCTAGTAAATGTAGTCATGGGGCCCTTAGGGTGCAGGCAAGACTTACCTGGCCTGCCCTTGCACCCCAGGAACACCCAAGCCTTACCTGGCCTGCCCTTGTACCCCAGGAACCTTGTCCAGCTTGCTGTTGTGAAGTCGGGGCTCCTCTTCCAGGTCCGCCTTCTCGGGGACGTCAGCTTTCGAATCTTGCTTGTTGAAGGAGCCGGGCTGGGGCCTGGCCTTGCCTTGAGAGTTGGCCGCAAGTCAGACCCTACAAGGCCAGTCACTGCAGGCACCAATAGTCACTGCCCAAGTTTTCCAGGATCAGCTGTGTGTACCCAAGAAGCCCCTGCCCCTGCCTCAGTTTCCTCCTCTGTAAAGGGAAGCCTGCCTTGGAGGGTTCTGGGGGGAATCAATGAGGTTCTGAGGGTGAAGCCCATGGGTGGTGCCTGTGAACATTCTATAACAATCAAGATAGTGGAAGCTGGCCCCATTTTGGGTAAAATGAAACTGCGTGAGAGGCTTGGGACCCAGCCTGCATGGGTTTCCTCGGCAAGGACAAGGCCCGTCTAGCACCTGGGCCCATCACAGGAATGGTGGAGGTTAGGGCTGGGCTGAGGAAAATGCCCGGCTTCACAGAGTGGGGAAAAGAGGCTCTCTGCTCCTGGCTCACTGTGCAGGTGCCATGAGCCCAGGGCTCCGTGGGCAGTGCCATCCCTCCTGTGTCCTGCCTGCTTGTGGCGGGGACACGGCCAAGCAGGGCTTCTGCTGGGCAGCCAGGGTACATCCTCCCTAGAAGGCCACCCGGGGAGGCCCCTCCTGCCTGCTTGCTGCCCCATCCTGGGGTGCCTGCTGTGAGGCCTTACTGCCCTGTGACTGGTCCCTGGTCCTGCCCACGCCCCCTTAATCCCCTCCCGGTGGCTTCAGCTTGCAGGGCTCTTTTCAGCTGCACCTTCACCCCCAAATCCTGGAGCTTGGCCCAGCAGAGGGCACCTGGTCAGCACCCCTAGAGGCCACCCAGGCTGGGGTCCCCGTGGGGCAGTCACTCCTGTGAGCACATGGACGCCAGCCTGCTCATCTGAATTAGAGATGGACTTGACAGACTGGAAGCTTGACGTGGAGAGGCTGTCTGCAGGAGAGCACACAGTGTTGGCGCCACCGCCCACAAGATGCCCACACTTGCCTCCTGGCCTGTGTGTCCATGAGGAGCCCTCCTTCACCCTGGCAGGGCTGGGTCCCCCCGGCTCTACCCACACTCCGTTGATGCAGACCCAGCGAGCGCCCAAGGGAGCAGAGGCCCCGGAAAGGTGGTTTCCTGAGGGGCCATCTGGAAAGCAGGAGGGCTTGGGACACGTGGAACAGCAGGTCCCAAGGGAGGGCATGGCCTCTTCCCGGGTCCTGTCAGGGTCCCCGGCACTGCAGGGCTGGGGCTGCTGACTTGGGCCACACTTTGCCCAGAACAGCTCACTGGAGTTGCCACAGCGCCTAGGGAAGGGCCCTCCCTGGACCCCATTCTCCATGTCTCCCTGGGAACGGAGAGCCCTAGGCACTGCCCCAGCTGCGATGTTCCCAGGCTGGCTCCACCCACCAGTCAGATGTCCTCCTGATGTCAGCCCCGGCCCCAGAGATAACGGGTAGTGAGCTCGAGACCACAACCCAGAATCCTGGGCTGGGTGGGGGCCGCTGTCAGGATGGGGAAGTGCCTTGGACAAGTGGCAAGGAAACAGGATTCTGCTTCCTCCCTTTGTCCCCATGGTTGCTGCCCAGATGGCAGGAAGGGATCCCTGGATGGAGTATGTCCAGAGCCCCTGGGGCCCCCAGCATGTCAGGACTCAGAGCCACGGGGCTGGAATCCTGGGCCTGGCCACAGCAGCAATCTGAGGCAAAGACCCAGCAGGGCAGGGGCTGTCCCAGGGGTTCCTTCCCATTTCAGCTCTACTTGGAGGAGGGAGGGTCTGGGAAGCACCCTGTGCCCACCTCCCCACTGCAATGACCTCAGGCCCTGGGCTTACTGAGAGCAGCAGGTGCTGTGCTTGGCTGCATAACATCGTCCAGCCACGGCTAGAGGTAGTGGCATCTGTCCAGGTCCCCCAGAACCTGTCCCCACTGGGTTGGCATACAGGGGCCAGTGCAGCCAGGTGGGCAAGGACAGTCTGGAGGGACTCCCCTGGGTGGCAAGAGCATCCCATCAGGCGCTGAAGGGCCCAATTCTCACCTTTCTTCTGTGATGTCTGATTCATTATGAGCTTGTAATGGAGATCTGAAAGCAAGCACACGCTCTCCTCAGCACTTGTGAAACCACAGCCATTCTGAGAGAAGAAGCCTGGCCTGTCCTCTCCCAGCTGCTGAGCCCGAGAGTCCTGGCCCCCCACTGGCTGATTGGGCCCTGCCCCGTGGATCCCGCTCTCCACCACGCCTTTGCCGTGGGCGGCAGGTCAGGAATGGCCCAGCCTGTTCCGTAGGCAGAGCCCACCCGGCATATCGGCCTCATCCATCTGAGATGACTGGAGGGCGTCCACACTGCCAGGCAGGACCTGGGTTTTAGGGGTACAGAGGTGAACTCCGGAACCCCTGGCTGTGGCGGTGTTATGATCCCGTGGGCATCAGGGACTTGGGCGGGGGGGGGCTCAAGAAGACATGAGGAACACGGCGTCCTGAGGCTCAAGAAGACATGGGGAAGGGGGGTCCTGACAAAACAGACGCCTGGTGATGGGATACTTGGCACTTAGGTAAGGCAGCACCAGGGAACGGGGCGGGAAAGGAGGCCGCGGGCACTGGTGACCTTGCTGGAGCCCTCCTGAAGCAGGAGCGAGGAGCGGAGCCACATCCCACATCCTGGCGGGCCCTCCTTCTGCTCGGGGCAGGAGGGGTGGGGGAGGAGGGAGGGAGAAGGGGCGTGGGGGTGAGGAGCAGCTGAGGGTGCAGTTGGGAAGGCCCCGCGGGAGGACAGTATGGGCACAGGCGAAGCGGGGACGGGGTGGGGGTCGGGGGGATGCCTGCTCCTGATCCGATGTGTTTAGCTGGAATAAATTCACTGAGCTGCGCACTCGCACTTGTGCACGTTTCCCTGTATAAAGTTTTTGTTTGTTTTTGTTTTTTTGAGACGGAGTCTCTGTCGCCCAGGCTGGAGTGCAGTGGCAAGATCTCCCCTCACTGCAAGCTCCGCCTCCTGGCTTCACGCCATTCTCCTGCCTCAGCCTCTCGAGTAGCTGGGACTACAGGCGCCCGCCACCACGCCCAGCTAATTTTTTTGTATTTTCAGTAGAGATGGGATTTCACCGTGTTAGCCAGGATGGTCTCGATCTCCTGACCTCGTGATCCGCCCGCCTCGGCCTCCCAAAGTGCTGGAATTACAGGCGTGAGCCGCCGCTCCCGGCCCCCTCTATAAAGTTTTTAACAGAGGTGTGTTGGACCCTTCCTGGAGAGGAGAGGACTGGCGGAGTCAGCATCTGAAATGATGCTGCCCCACGAGACAAGCAGACAGGGTCGGCACTGCCCGGGGGCCACGCAGGTCTCCCTCTGGAAGAAGGGGACAGCTCAGAGTGGCAGGACCCAGGGCGGGCTTGCTGTCCTGTGTTCCCCCTGAGCCCAGGCGTGTGCTGGAGTTCATGGCTGTGTTTCTGTGCTGCGGGAGCGGCAGTGTTGAGTGTGCCTGGGGAGGCAGGGCCGGCCTAGGGCCCCGCGCCGGCTCACCCCTGTTCTCCCGCTTCAGGTACTCGATCTCCTCATGGAGCTTGGCCAGCATCTCCGAGTGCTGCTGCTGCAGGAACTGCAGGCTCTTCTCCAGGTCCAGGTTCCGTTTCTGCGGGTCGCTCTGCCTTAGCTGCGGGCTCTGCGGCCTAAAGGACTGGACGCCCACAGAGGGGCGCTGGCGCCGGCAGCCCAGAGTCGGCGAGCTGAGGGGCCGCGTCCCAGCCGCCACCCCCGCACCGCTCATATCGCCGTCGCCAGGTACCCTCCTGCTGCCACTGCACCCAGGCTCAGTGGCCAGGCCGCCCTAGCCTGGCGCCCCGTCACCATGGAAACCGGGCGACGGAGGGCGCGAGGCGGTTGGCGGGGACGGGGCCTGTCGCTGGCTCTTCCTGGGTTAGTAGTGATTTACAAGGCATCCAGGGCTGGGCGCGGGGGCTCACGCCTGTAATCCCCGAACTTTGGGAGGCCGAGACGGACGGATCATTTGAGGTCAGGAGTTCGTGACCAGCCTGACCAACATGGGGAAACCCCGACTGTACTAAAAATAACAAAATTTAGCCAGGCGTAGTGGCAGGAGCCAGTAATCCCAGCTATTCGGGAGGCTGAGGCAGGAAAATAGCTTGAACCGGGAGGCAGAGGTTGCAGTGAGCCGAGATCACACCGCTGCACTCCAACCTGGGCGACAGAGACTCTATCTAAAAATAATAATAATAATAATAATAATAAAAGGCATCCAGGCATCCTTTCCAGCCTGGATGGAAAGTGAGACCCCGTCTCTATAAAAATTAAAACAGAAAAAACCCGGGCATGGTGGCTTGCGCCTGTAGTCCCAACTACTCGGGAGGCTGAGGCGGGAGGACTGCTGGAACCCCAGAGGTCGAGGCTGCAGTGAGCTATGATGGTACCACTGAATGTCACTTAGTGACAGAGTGAGATGCTGCCTAAAAATAAGAGGCCGGGCACAGTGGCTCACGCCTGTAATCCCAGCTACTCTGGAGGCTGAGGCAGGAGAATCACTTGAACCCAGGAGGTGGAGGTTGCAGTGAGCCAAGATCACGCCATTGCACTCCAGCCTGGGCGACAGGGTGAGACTCGATCTCAAAAAATAATAAATAAATAAATTAATTAATTAATTTAAAAATAATAAAAATAAAAAGAAGTAAGTCTTTTTTTTTTTTTTTTTTTTTTTTTTACAAGGCCTGCCCTCAAAGAAAAAAAAAAAAAAAAAATCACAGCCAGGCCAATCGTAATTTTGCCAGATACCAACAAACCTGGAGGAAGGGAACGTAGCTAACCCCAGCCTGCTCTGGCTCCCCTTCCCCACATCTTACTGCCACATCAACGGGGCTCCTGTAATAATAACAGGGGATACAAGTGAAAGAACTGCTCATCTCAGAGCTTATTCGAGAAATCTCTAGGAAACCGTAAAGACAACAGAGAGACAAAAACTAAGACACTAGAGGAGGTTTAAGGCTCTGACACCTCCGGTTAACAAACAGCACACATGGCCCAACCCCTAACCAGACCTACATAAAACTTCACACAGAAAGTCCATTTACCTCTTACTGGTTGAGCACGACCAGCCCTCAACAAAAACTTGCAAGGCATAATAAAAAAAAACACAGTTTGAAGACACAGCAAACATCAGAGCCAGACTTAAATAGGCAGAGATGTTGGAATTATCAGACCAAGAAATGGAATACAACTATGATTAATACGCTAAGTGCGCTAATGGAAAAAGTAGACAACATGAGATTACAGACTGATAATGGGAACAGAGAGGTAGACATTCTAAGAAATAATCTAAAGAAAATGTGAAGGCCAGGCAGGGTGGCTCATGTCTGTAATCCCAGCACTTTGGGAGGCCGAGTTGGGCACATCATTTGAGGTCAGGAGCTCAAGACCAGCCTGGCCAACATGGTGATACCCCATCTCTACTAAAAAATACAAAAATTAGCTAGCGTGGTGGCATGCACCTGTAATTCCGGCTACTTGGGAGGCTAAGGTGGGAGGATCACTTGAATCCAGGAGGTGGAGGTTGCAGTGAGCTGAGATCATGCCACTGCCCTCAAGCCTGGGCAACAGAGTAAGACACCATCTAAAAAAAAAAAAAAAAAAAAAAAGAAGAAAAGAAAAGAAAGAAAATGCGAGAAGTTGGCCGGGCACAGTGCCTCACACCTCTAATCCCAACCCTTTAGGAGGCCGAGGTGGGCGAATCACTTGAGGTCAGGAGTTCAAGACCAGCCTGGGCAACATGGTGAAAACCCATCTCTACTAAAAATACAAAAATTACTGGGAGGCCGAGGTGGGCGGATCACGAGGTCAGGAGATCGAGACCATCCTGGCTAACACGGTGAAACCCCGTCTCTACTAAAAATACAAAAAATTAGCCGGGCATAGTGGCGGGCGCCTGTGGTCCCAGCTACTCGGGAAGCTGAGGCAGGAGAATGGCGTGAACCCGGGAGGTGGAGCTTGCAGTGAACCAAGATGGTGCCACTGCACCCCAGCCTGGGCGACAGAACAAGACTCCATCTCAAAAAAAAAAAAAAAAAAAAATGGCAGGCGTGGTGGTGCATGTCTGTAATCCCAGCTACTCAGGAGGCCGAGGCCGAAGAATTGCTTGAAGTCAGGAGGTGAAGTTTCCAGCAAGCTGAGATCCTGCCACTGCACTCCATTCCGAGCAACAGAGTGAGACTCTGTCTCAAAAAACAAAAAGAAAATGTAAGAAGTCAAAAACACAAGAGAAATGAAAAGTCAGGTGCATGGCTGATGCCTGTAATCCCAGTACTTTGAGAGGCCAAAGCAGGAGCATCTCTTGAGCCCAAGAGTTGGAGACCAGCCTGGGCAATATAGCCAGACCCTGTCTCCACAAAAAACTAAAAAATTCACCTGCATGGTGGTGCACACCTGCAGTCCCAGCTACTGAGAAGGCTGAGATGCAGTGAGCCGTGATTGCACCACTGCACTCCAGCTTGGGCAACAGAGAGAGATCTTGTTTCAAAAAAAGAAGGAAAATGATATAGGAAATTTGGATCTAAAAAAAGGGAAGTGCATTAGAGAAGGAATAAATTAAGATAAAATATAATCTTGTATTATTACTTTTAACAGATGACAGGTTGTTCAAAAAAATTATAGCAACATGTTTTCAGTAATTATGGTTTATGGATAGCTGGAATGAATGGTAGCAATATTATTGCTGGGAAGGAGGATACCCTGAGTGGAGAGAAATTCATCCAGGCAGGAGTGCAGTGGCGCAATTATAGCTCACTTGCAGCCTGGAACTCCTGTGCTCAAGCCATCCTCCTGCCTCAGCTTCCCTAGTAACTGGGATTACAGGCACACACCACCATGCCTGGCTAATTTTTTTTTTTTTGTCTTGCTATATTGCCTAGACTGGTCTCAAACTCCTGGGCTGAGGCAATCTTCCTGCCTCAGCCTCCAGAAGTGTTGAAATTACAGGTATGAGCCACTGTGCCTGGTATATGGTTGCTTTTGAATGTCCTAGTCCTAAACATCTGGTTCCCAAGAAGGAGAAAAGAAAAATGAAGGCAGTAGGAGATGCCAATCCATAAAAACCTCCTGGAAGGTGTCCCCAGGGAGGTGGTGAGGGTTGAGGAGGGAGGTTGCAAACATAGCAGTGGAGATTGCGGCAGTGGCTGCCTGCCTCTTTGTCTGCATTTTCACAATCAATAGCAGCCATCATCAATCAGAGCACAGATCCCCAGTATATGGAGGATGGGGCTCTTATTGCCCACTCTGGTTCCTGCAAGCTACAGGGAAGCTACTCCAGAAATGCATGCATGGCTGCTTGCACCACCAATTTAAATGATTTCTTCTGAAAACACCCTTACAGACCTGCCAGGAAATAATGTGTAGCCAGATATGAGTGCATCCAGTGGCCCAGGCAAGTTGACATATAGAATTAACCATCACAAGTCTATCCCTTGTCAACCTGGCACCCATACACATCTCCTTAAACCATACTTACTCTCCAAATAAACACAATAACCAAGTGTTATTGTGTTAGCAGTGGAAGGTGTCCCAGTTAATAGTGTTAGCAGTGGAAGGTGTCCAAGTCACTGGCAGTGAATCCGGATGGGTCTTCAGCAACCACAACTCTTGGCTCCTCAGAAGAAGGAATTCGACTGAGGGGCATAAGGCAGAAAAAGAGACCGAAGCAAGTTTCAGAGCAGGAGTGGAAGTGTATTTTAAAAGGCTTTAAAACAGGAAACAGAGGAAAGTACGCTTGGAAGAGACCTAAGTGGGCACATGAAAGTCAAGTGTGGTGTTTAACCTTGATCCTAGGACTTTCTAGACTGGCCCCTTTCCCATGATCCTTCCCTTAGGGTGGGCTGCCCACATGTACAATACCCTCCTTACCCTTAGGAGTTGAGCACATGCAGTGTGTTTAGGAAACTGTATGCATGCCCATCTGAGGTTTTTGGGTGGGGTGCCCCCCGAAGGTCATACTGCACCACTTTGTCTCTTAATGCACATGCCTGGGAAGTTGCTTCTCCGTGGAATCCGCATTCAATTAACACTTTAGGTGTGGCCCATCAGGAAACGGCCTCTCCCTGGCGCCAGTTGCGAATTTATCACTTTTATTTTTTATTTATTTATTTTTTGAGGAGTCTCTGTCACCCAGGCTGGAGTACAGTGGTGCGATCTCGGCTTACTGCAACCTCTACATCTCAGGTTCAAGCGATTTTCCTGCCTCAGCCTCCCAAGTAACTGAGATTAGAGGCATGCACCACCACACTAGCTAATTTTTGTATTTTTAGTAGAGATGGGATTTCAGCATGTTGGCCAGGCTGGTCTCAAACTCCTGACGTCATCTTCCCGCCTCAGCCTCCTAAAGTGCTGGGATTACAGGCCTGAGCCACTGCGCCTGGCCAAAAGCAGGAATTCTTGACCGGAAAATAATTTGATATATTTTGGCACCTTGTGACTTGAGAAAATTATGCTCAGAATTCTGGTTTTGGGAGTCAAGGGAAGCTAGCTTAATTTTTATAGTGAAGGCTACATAAGAGTCCTCTCTCCAGCATGGTGGCTCACACCTGTAACCCTAGCACTTCAGGATGCGGAGGCGGTCGGATCACTTGAGCCCAGGAGTTCAAGACCAGCCTGGCAACACAGTGAGACCCCATCTCTACAAAAAAATTTAAAAATTAGCAGGGTGCAGTGGCGCATGCCTGTAGTCCTGGCTACTTGGGATGCTGAGGCGGAAGGATTGCTTAAGGCCAGGAGTTAGAGGCTGCAGTGAGCCGTGATGGTGCAGTACACTCCAGCCTGGGCAATATAGCAAGAACTTGTCTCAAAAAAAAAAGAGTTCTCTCTCATTTATATTGGAAATGTCAGGGTTATTGGTGAGAGCTGGCCTTTAGGGGATCTAACTTGCTCTTGGATGTCCAAGGGGAAAGGTATAGATTTCTCCTGACTGCACAGGGCCTCTGCTCGTGAGTTGCTTGCACAAGATGATCAGAATCTGACTTACCTCGGATCACGGGGGCGCTGGTATATCCTAGCAGTATAATGTGTGGGTCGTGGAAGGGAGTGGGCCACAAATGGGATCCAGGGAACAGGATTGTCTTGGGGCAAGGAGGAAGATGCAGAGGTGCAGGGGGCAGGGGTGTTGTCAGGACAGCCCGAAGCTGCACTGCCAGAGGCTCTGGGCCACGCGGTCAGAAAAGCATCTGGATTTGGCCTGTTAGCAGGGGAGTGTGACCCAATGGCAAAAAGTCAAGGGCATCCTAGGAGCTGAGGAGGTGGTGGTGGTGGCAGTTAGGGCAAACCACTCTGGAAGCGTCCAGGGGTGGAGACGAGAATGTGCCTCCAGCCTGGCCTCCCTCCTTGTGCCCCAGACAGAACTGCTTCCTCTGAGTTGCTCCAACTCCAGTCCTTCCCCAGAAGTCCCTCACAAGTGCCTCCTGGCCGGGCCCCCCCAGCTGCATTTTGCTTCTGCTCTCGTCCCAGCAGTCCCATTTTCTCTACAGTGAGAGTTCTTGGCAAAATTTAAATCCCATTTTATTGGTGAGGTCCCTATCCCCCAGTGGCTGGAACCTAGCTGCCCCACTGCTGCCCTCGCTCCCCAGGCAGAAGCCACTGAGCACCAGCTGGCCTTGTGGCCATCGCTGTCCAGGTCCCAGCCACCAAGACCCTGACCCCTCACTCAGCTTTGCTGTTCTGGGTTCTCAATGTGTTTTTGTCTGTCCCCAGCTCCTGGCCAGACAGTTCAGCCCCCAGCAACTCCCGCAATCCTCGGAGCTTCTGGAAGCGATAGACTTGGCGGCACATGTTCCCGGTGGTCAGCTTTGAGCACAGGATCTCACTGTCACCCAGGCTGGAGTATAGTGGCATGATGAAGGCTCACTACAGCCTTGACCTCCTGGACCCTGATGATCCTCCAAACTCAGCATTCCAAGTAGCTGGGACCACACAATGTGAACCACCACGCCTAACTTTTTCAATCTTTTGTAAAGACAGAGCAAAGTCTACTGTGCCTCTGAGAGAGGAAAGCATAGGAAGCCAGAGGCCCAGGCCTGTGGACACTGGGGGAGGGGCCGACGGGGTGCCCAACAGTTGTTTCTGCAGCCCCTGTGTGCTCAGGGACTCTGTACAGGTGAACCTCCTAGAGACTGAGCCCAGGTGCCAGAAGACTCAGAAGCAAGGACAGGTTTATTCAGATCCATGGTCGTTACAAGCTTGATTTTTGGTCACAGGCCCTAAAATGCCATTATTCTCAGTTTACATCAAAATACAAAGCCCAACATTCACATCTGAAAAACATTAAAGCAAACCCCCAAAGCCCCACACCGAAAACAAAGGCTTGGTTTGGAAATCACCACTGAGATGCTGTTCTCCCTCACATGTCGTCTGTGGGGTAAATGAAGGTGAAGACCCCGTGCTGGTTTCTGTCAGAGAATCTGCAGTTGTATATTTTGAATACATAAGTACCATTGAACAGTTGCCATGTCTTTGAGCACTTGATGTTAGTGAAGTGACAATGCTTCTGACCATCTTTGGCTGCAGAGCAGAAACTGGCAGAATCCGAACCCATCGACCCAGCAGTGTCCCCAATGCCTGAGGACCAGCACCCATCTGTGACAAGGCACAGGGGTCTGCAATGTTGGCCACTGCTCTGGGTGATGTGCTCAATGGCTTGGGGTCTGCAGTGAAGCACCTGGGCTCTGGGAGGGTCTTAGGCTCCTGAAACATGGAATTCTATGGCCCAGTCTTGGAACAGCTGGGAGAACATGAAGAATGCCCCTCACAGTGAGGAATCAGGAGAGCCACTCTCTAGTTTTCTCACAACTCTAGAAACTTTGATTCTTTCCTGGAGTGGAGACTTGAGCCACCGTCCTGGTCCCACACAGGGAGAGGAGGCACCACAACCCACTCTGCCCACCTCAAGGCCAGCCAGTGGGGAGGCCAGGCCCAGGCGGCTGTTGGCAGGCTGGCTCCCAAGCTTGGTGCAGCAGAGTACCCAAATGGGCACTGGAAAAAAGGCCCCGAGAGCTGGCTTGGCCATGAGTCCTTGGCGGAGGGAGGGAAAGGCCGGCGCTGAGCTCTGCGCTGTCACAGAGCGTGGCTGTTGAGCCCTGGTAGCCACTCCTTTGCTGGGCCCCACCTGCCTTCCCTTCTTGGTTGCGTTTCCTCCAGATGCCTCTGCGGCTGCAGGAACCCCGCTCCAGAAGCCCGAGGATGACCGTGTTCCCTCCTGGAGGGGCTTCCCAGGTCCTCTCAGGCCCAAGGGTGGGGCTGTGTGGCAAATCCCTCCAGCCTGCTCTGAAGGCAGCTGACACCTTCAGGGCTGGTGCAGCTTCCCCCGCTCGGTCAGCAGTGTCATGGCAGAGGCGTAGAGGACGTAGCCCAGGGTGAGCAGCAGCGTGCATGGGAGAGGCCCAACGCGGAACAGAGAGGCCACGAAGAAGGCCAGCAGCAGCGAGACCAGCGTCCGGTAACTGCCCAGGAAGCGCAGGCTGAGCCTGGGGCCGCGGGTGTGGCCGGCCACCTGCCTCCGCCCCACAGGGCTCAGCAGGTGCCTGCTGGCCAGCCCAGGTTCTGTGAGGTGGTAGCGACATAAGCTGCCGAGGAAGTCATCCCGGGAACACAGAGCCGCCATCTGTCCAGCAAACTGAAGCACAGACAGAGGCACGGGGTGTGGGGTGGTGGCACCACAGGCCTCAGGAGAGCAGTACCCCACCCTCACAGGCCACCCCGGGACTGCACCCCAGGCAGGGGCATCTAGAACCCTCTCTGAAGAGGCCAGGCTGGCCCTCCTGCCCACTCACTCTGTGGTTGATGGCAGACGACAGCCTGAAGAGCGTGCGGACCAAGCTGGCGATCTCATAGCTACGGATGGGCTGCAGCTCCGGGTCCCCCTGGTACTCAATTTCAAACCTTCGCAGCCCATTGATGATCTAGAAAGCCAGGCCATGGGGACGGGTCAGAAAACACAGCCCCGCACACAACTCAGAGGAGCGTGATGGCCTCTGCTTGCGAGGGAGGGAGCTGGGGACGGGTCAGGGCCCAGCCCATGCACCTCTGAGACACGGGCCTCTCACCTGGTACCGCCCCAGGGGCGTAAGCATGAGTCCGTCCTCACCCACGATGCAGTCAGGAAGCTGCTTTTTTCCATTCTCATCCTGGGCGGTGCCCAAGGCGAGTGTGAACTGCCTGAGCTGCGCTTCGCTGAGCTGCCAGAGAGAAGTGCCACTGCCCTCAGCATCAAGATGAAGGGAGGGGACCAGTCTTCACCCCACCAGCCTACAACAGTGGCAACAAGGGGACCCAGATATGACGCTTGGGGTGTGGGCCTGCCTCCCCCAACACTGGGTCCATATGTGTGGGGCCTGGGACTGGTACGTGGCTGACCACAGGCTGGGTGGAGTGGATCCTTCAGGGAAGGGGACCCTGATGGCCATGGGGCAGGCCACATAGCTCGTACCCGGAATATCTGGCGTAAGTACTCCAGGGCCTTCTCCAGGTATTCATCTGTCTTCCGGACGCTGTCTTGCCCCATCTCGTCCAGGTCGTTGGCTGTGTAAGAGCCGTTGGTATCCATGGAGCTAAAGCCCAGCCATGAGAGGAAGGAGTGGCCAGTCGGGCTCTCCGCACACTGGTCCGAGATGGACTTGGCTGTGTGTTTGGCCTGTGTGATGAGCTGAGCGAGGCGCAGGACCTGCAAGGGAGGTGCGGGCAGGTCACCAGTAGGACAGGCCTGTGCTGCCACCCAGGCAGGCCAGCCAGGGGCCCCAAGAGCAATGCACAGCCAGACTGCTGAGCGTCAGGAGAAGTGGCTTCTGCCAGAGGACTTTTAAAGACTAAAGGATGATCTTCTACATTTGAAATTTCCCAACAAACACTGCCTTCGTTATCAGGAAAAAATTAGACTTTACTAAAACGGGGGAAGGAGATATGGTGTCAAATCTATACCCAGCCTCCCCCCTTCCTGCTGGATCACAGCACTTCCCGGGTTCTGCTCAGCCCCATGGCTCCAGGGGCCCTGAGGACAGGCACCGCTGACCTACTCACCAGGGTGCGGGCCTCGGGCCCAAACATCGGGGTGTACTTGCAGTCCTGGCCCTCCAGGCTGTAGACATGGCTCTTCACCTTGAAGGAGGCATCAGTGACCGCTGGTGGCCAGGGTGACAGAAAGCTCCCAGTGAAGGTGGGGGCCGTGAAGAGTCGGTGCTGGCGGTGGGGGATGACCAGCTCTGGCTCCAGGAACAGCTGCTCACCTAGAAGGCAGGAGACGAACCTGGCACCCACTTCCCGGGGGCAGAGTACCCGACTGCTGCCCTTAGGATTCTGGGGTGCCTCCGAAGTGTCTGGGGAGCCATGACCCAGGGGTGTCCTCCTCAGGCCCTGCCTGGCAGCATCTCCCACACAGTAGGTGGCTGACATGGGGAGGGCGGATGGGGGAGCTGGTGGCTCAGAGCCCGCAGCAGTATCTGCAGGAAGTAAACAACAGGAGGATCGATAGAAAGCAATGCACAATCCAGCCAGGATGAATGCATGGCAGAGACCAGGCTCACCTCCTGAAGCAGCCACCACGAGTTGCCAGGGAGAAACGGCGGGGTCACAGGGCCGCAGCTTGGACCGTGCAGCCCCCCTCTGTGGGCACACCTGCGATCCCCCACCCAGTGCCTGGTGCCTGCAGGGCAGGCAGGATCCAGCCGGTTTCAGACTTCACTGCACATATGTGTCCCAGGAGTCTCCACAGCACCCTCTGCCGGGACCCACTCTGGGCGGGTGGGTCCCTCTTAAAGACCAGCCACCGACAGCTAAGGGCCTGGCCCTGGTCTGGCTGGGTCGACATCTACCTGGCTGGCCCAGGCTGAGGACTTACCTTTCTGAATCATCTCAGCCAGGTTGGGCTGGGCAAAGACTTTGGCCACTCGGAACACCATGAGCGCATGCTTGGGGCTGACCAGGTCTGTGCGGAGCGCACGGTTCAGGAAGCCCACAAACAACTTGGTGTACATCAGCAGGTTCTCCTGGACAAAGGGCGCCCTGGGGACCAAGGTGGCAGGTTGGGGCCAGCCTTCCAACTGGAGGCGGGGTCTGTGCTGGTCCATGCCCCTAATGCCCTTGCTCACCCTTGGGCTTTCAGACTCTCCCTGGCCAAGGTGACAAGCTGTCACAGATAACAGCTCAGGGGGCCACGGGCAGGCAAGGAGGGCAGGACAGAGGCAGGTAAGACCCAGGCCCTCTGAGGACGCCACATCCTTAGCAAGGCTGAGGCCCCTTTCCAAGTGGATGGAGGCCACCATGGCAGAGGCCGGCCCAGAGCCTGAGGGGGCTGAGGGAGGATCCCCCAGAGGGTCCAAAGGGGAATGCCTTGGGCAAGGAGGGGAGGGGTCAGTGGCCATGCCAGGTGCCATGGAAGCCTGGGGGTCTGCTGTGAGGATCAAGCAGGGGATGAGGGGAAGACGGCCTCCCTCATCCCCTGCTTGATTACCGCTGCTCTGCTCTGTGCTGATGAAGGTCAATGGATAGTTGGGGGGTGGCTGAACACTCATCTGGGACAGAAGGGAGGGGGAAAGGGCAGGATGGGTCACCCACGGCTTCCATGAGAAACCAATTCTAGGGCCTGGCAAAGTTGAGCCTAGGAAGGGCTGGTCTGTGTTCCACTCGGCAGGGGCTGGGAGAGGACTTCAGGAGGCCACGGGAGCCAGGGCCAGGCTGACCCCAGCACAGGCCACTGGCTTGGCCTCCACCCACTGGGGCAATATCTACCTGGGGGAGCCAGTGGCACGTCTGTGAGAGGGGCTGAGGCTCACCATTTCTCCGACACACACCGGGGCTGGGAGTCGCTGCCCAGAGCCTGCTTGTCAGGTGCGTACCGCCACGGCTGCAGGTAGCTCAGCCACATCTCCAGGACCTGTGGGGGAGGTGTGTGCTGAGGGCTCAGTGGCCGGGGGCCAAATCCTCCCATGGCCTGAAGCCCGGGTACCAGGCGGCAGCTGGGTGGGACTGACTCTTCCCACTTCCCCAGAGGGCAGAGGAGAGACGTGCACAGCCCTGTGAGGTTTGGCTCTCTTGCTGGCCCTCCAGAAGCCAGGGTGGGCTTTTCCCAGCCCAGGGGGCACAGTGCTCCCTGGTCAGCTAAGGGTAGGAACCTGCCCTGCACCAGACAGGTGGGACAGGGCAGGGCTTTCCTGAGGGTTGGCTTTGGAAACTGAAACAGAAAGAACAATGTGGCCCTCCAAGACCCTCTCCTTGCCAAGGCCTCTGTGATAACACTTGCTCTCCTCCTTTATCTGCCCCAGAGGACCTCCCACCTCAAGGCACACAGAAGACACAGGCACACATGTGACGGGGCCAACACTCACAGCTCTGAATGATGCGTCCAGGGGCCAGTGGCCAAAGCAATGCTGCAAGAAGAGGTAGAGTTTCTGCTGGACGAACCTCGGGACAGCGGCCCTGCAAGGGATGGGGAAGGTCACCTGCTGCTTGCCCAGTAACGAGGCCCTGCTCACAGATGAGCCCAGCGCTCCCATCAGTGAGGGTCGGCTCTGCCGGGAGAGAGCACTGGGCACCTCCGAGAGGTTCAGCCCCATTCTTCAGAGGAAGAAACCAAGGTCCAGAGAGGTTAGGGAACATCCCAAGGACACACAGCACGCAGGCGGCCGAGTCAGTGCAGCTCCTGCGCACATCTCACCTCAGTCCCATACAAACAGCCCACTCTGCTGGCCCTGGTGGGCCTGGCAGTCAGGGCTGCCCCAGCTCTTCTGACATGGTTGAAGAATATGAGATGCAAGAGATGGCAGCACAATAGGGCCTCTCTGGCCAGTCTGGAGAGAGGCTCTGGGAGACAACTGGGCAGGGTGAGAGGGTACCTTCCTAGGCCTGGAGAGGCCTCACGTGCTCTGTGAGCAGAAAGGGACTCCTCTCTCCCTGCCCTCCATGCCCTGGGGAGAGGTCGCTGTGGGTGACACCTTAGGAGGGGAAAGTGGGGGAGACAGCAGCGGTGGGAAGCCGCAAGGGCCACCCACCGTTTGAACTCCTCCAGGGGGCTGGTGGCGTGGGAGTGGGCGGAGGGTGAGGCCTGCTCTGGCTTCAGGCTGTTGGCAAAGGCGTGCAGGTGCTTCAGCAGCAGGCGCACCACCAACACATGCTCCTCAGTAGGCGTGAACGACTCCTAGGTGGAGAAGGAGGGGTGAGGGCCTGGGAAGGAACACGGCACCCATAGCACTCGGCCTCCAGGTCTGACATCCCGCCCCAAGCCAGTTGCTCTGCTTCCCCACGGGAGGCACAAGCCAGGCCGGGAGTAGGGCCACCCCCTGGGGCACCACTGTGCCTGGCACCCAGCGGACATGCCTTGCACTGTTTGGTCTGAACTGTGACCAGTTTGTGGTAGGGAAGTGCTTGGCCCAGCGCCCACACAGCCCACCCTGGGGAGGCCTCACTAAGACAGACACATCTGCAGAGGGCCTCCCAGCCCTGCTTCTGCACCCCTGCAAACCCGCGGCGGGTGGCACAGGCTGTGCCCTTGGGCACTGGTGCCTGTCTTGATCCCCAGGGCAGGAGAAAGCCAGCAGCACCCACAAGCTCTGGATCCAGGGTCTCCCACCTGCCTCCCAAGTGTGTGCAGAAAGCACATGGAACCCAGGTGTGGTGCCTCAGACCTGTAATTCCGGCACTTTGGGAGGCCGAGGAGGAAAGATCGCTAAGAAGTTCGAGATTAGCCTAGACAACATAGGGACACCCTGTCCCTACAAAAAATTTTTAAAAGTTAGCTGGGTGTGCTGGTGCACACCTGTAGCCTTAATGACTCAGGAGGCTAGGGTGGGAGGATCACTTGAGCCCAGGAGTTTGAGGCTGCAGTGAGCTAGGATCATGCCACTGCACTCCAGCCTGGGTGAGAGTAAGAACTTGTTCAAAAATAAGAACCCCATGGCTTCACTTTTCTCCCCAATTCCTTCCACCTGCTCCTCATCCTGGACACAGCCAGGTGAGAACTCGGCCCAGTAGAAGCCCCAGGCGTCACTTCCTCTGTTACCCAGGGACCTGTGGTCAGGAAAACCCCAAGACAAAAGCAGTCAAGCATATTAGGCCAAACTTTTTTTTTTTGAGACAGAGTCTCGCTCTGTCGCCCAGGCTGGAGCACAGTGGTGCAATCTCAGCTCACTGCAACCTCCGCATCCAGGTTCAAGCGATTCTCCTGACTCAGCCTCCTGAGTAGCTGGAACGACAAGTGTGTGCCACCATGCCCAGCTAATTTTTATTTTTCATAGAGATGGGGTTTCACCATGTTGGCCAGACCTCAGGTCTCCCAAAGTGCTGGGAATACAGGCGTGAACTACTGCGCCCAGCCTAGGCCAAACTTTTGATTTGTAACATACAAGCAGGATCCTGGAGATCTAGCCGGAGAGGAAAGCCTTTTTGGTGGCCATGGGCTTCCTCTGGTTGTTTAGCCATTGGGAGGGCAGGTGGGAGCATCGAGAGTAGACGAGGGCAGGGAAGTGGGGGCGCTGAGGGCAGAATCCTGAGTCTGAGTGGATATGCTCGCCTCTCCACGCTTGTCCCCTAGCCCTTTGGGCCTTAACACATCTGTGCTGCTGAGGCTGGTGCAGGGCCCGGCCTCCGGGTATATCCTGGGGTGCTGTAGACCCCGCACGGGCCACTGCCCATATCGCTACCTACTCAAGTCTCCCCGTCAGGAAACTGTCCCCACAGGTCCAGGTGACACACCCCAGAGATCAGGGGCTGAGTCTGAAGATGGAGCTATGGGGTGGGAGGCATTTTCTTCTTTTTTCTGAGACAGGGTCTCACTCTGTCACCCACGCTGGAGTATAGTGTCGTGGTCTCGGCTCACTGTAGCCTCTGCCTCCAGGGCTTAAGGGATCCTCCCACCTCAGCCTTCCGGTTAGCTGGGAACACAGGCACACACACCACCACACCAGGCTAATTTTTGTATTTCTTTGTAGAGACAGGGGTCTCGCCATGTTGCCCAGGCTGGTCTCAAACTCTTGAGCTCAAGCAATCCGCCTGCCTCAACGTCCCAAAGTGCGGGGATTACAAGCGTGAGCCATCGTGGCTGGCTATTTTCCACCACCTGTATCGTTAAGTCTTTGGGCAATGAATTTGCATTGTTTTAGAAGAAAGGGCCAGGTGCAGTGGCTCACGCCTGTAATCCCAACACGTTGGGAGGTCAAGGCAGGCGGATAACTTGAGGTCAGAAGTTTGAGACCAGCCTGGCCAACATGGTGAAACTACGTCTCTACTAAAAATACAAAAATTAGCCAGGTGGGTGGCACATGCCTGTAATCCCAGCTACTCAAGAGACTGAGGCAGGAGAATCACTTGAATCTGGGAGGTGGAGATTGCAGTGAGCCGAGACCATGTCACTGCATTCCAGCCTGGGCAACAGAGTGAGACTCCATCTCAAAAAAAAAAAAAGACGGAAGGAGAAAAGTATGAGACGTAATACTTGTACCTATACTGCCCAACTAGAAGGGCACCAGTGGGGTGGGAAGTTAGACCAGGGTCTTTCTCCTCCTCCAGTCTCAGCCCAGGCCAATCCTGGCCTGGGATCCTGAGCCGTAACATCCACCCTGCAGCTCAGGGGAGGGGACGACCTCCACATGGGAACTGGAAAACTGCCTTCCCCTGCTGGTGCACTTGCCCCACCTCAGCTGGTCCTTCCGAAGGGTCTGGAGGGCCCACTGTCCGCCCCTGACCCCAACAGTCACACGGAACCCTCTCAAGCTATTTTCCCACAGGTTTGCTGAGCCAAACTTCTCCCTCAGCTCTGCACCCCTCCTGGGCCATGTTCCCACATGCAGTCCCTGGCCACAGTCACACCTGCTTGCTTCTTAAGGATGTGTCCCCAAAGCCGCACATTTCCCACTGGGCTGAGACTCACAGCACCTCAGCTCACCCCACCTGGGTCTCGCTGGTCACCCCTCCCACCATGGGGTTTGTCAGATGCTTTCTGGACACTGTCCTCCCTCCCTAGCACAAGCCCTCAGGTCCCTCCTCTCCTCTGCAGTGGCTCCTGCGGAATGAGGTGCCCCAGTGTGTTGTGGCCGCCATTCCAGCCCACCAGCGCTCAGAGGCCAACACATTTTCTCATCTTATGCTCAAATTCCTGTTCAATCATCCGTGCTCCTTCCCAGGTGAACGGAACAGATCACCGGCTGTGAGCACAACCCATCTCCCCCGGCTCTCACAGATTCCTCTGTCATCCCTGAAGTCCCCCACAGGTCTGAACTCTGCTTCACTGACCTCAAATCCATCCACACACTTGTCATTTCTGCCTAGGCAGCCACAACCTCTATGAGGTTACCACCCACTCTAATCTGCCTCTGGAGGTGTGTATGAGTGGCCAGGGTTCCCCAGGTAAAGGCCGGGTCCTGGCTGGGCTGTCAAGGACTGACAGCTTCTGTGGGCTATATGGTCAAGCCCCAGGTCTTTCCCATCCCCCCGCCTCACACGCAGGCTCTGGGTCACAGCACCTCCAGGCTGGGTGACAGTTCTGAACAAGGCAGAACCCACACCACCCATAAGTCCCAGGCCTCTGCGTCTTCAGCTCCTTCCTGAGCGCCAGACCCTGCAGATTCAGTGAACCCAGCCACTGCTGAGGCCTGAGGACTCCAGCTCTTCAAACCAGGGCCAAGCACGAGGCCTCCAACACTGGAGCGCTTGTGAAACCTCCACTTGCCAGGAGCCTGGACAGCCAGGGCCACATGCCCACATGCCTCATTCTGCCACACAGCCACCACCCCCACCCCCAACCAAGCTAGTCTACAAAGCCAGGGGCCAAGCCCGGCTGGAGGCTGACCCCTCCTCCCCCGGACACAGGGGCTTCGCTCTGCTTGGAACTAGCCTCTGAGTCACCAGCGGCCGGCCCCGGCGGCCCCTTGCTTTGCCAGGCATGGACATGCACTCTGGGCAGGGGGAAGGGAACGAATGAGCCAGTACTTGGTAGGCGTGGAGGGCCTGGAGGCTGGGTTGGGCAGGGTTGTAGAGGGCGCTGGAGACACTGAGTCGGTAGTGCAGAACCTCCAGCTGAGACAAGGAACAGAGAGATGCCGGAAGAGGCAGAAGAGCAGAGGACAAGAGGATGGGGTGGGGAAGGGGAGAGATAGGACCAGACACGGGAGGGGGAAGCGGAGAGAGAAAGCAAGCAATGAGAACGAGCCCAGGAGTGAGGAGAAAAAAACAAAAACAAAAGCACGGTCAGTGACAATCCAAACAACTGCAGTCCCAGCAGCCGCGGGCCAGCGCAGCACCCCCCTCCGCAGCCAGGCCAGGGCTGTGGCCACACTCTCCTCGCTTGGGAGGCCCGGGCAGAGGGACCCTCCAGGTCACCTGGGTGGCCCCTCAGTACTGCTGGGGCCTAAAGGCCTCTCTAGCTCCTTGGAAGGGCCCAACTCACTGCCCTTCAAGATGGGACCCACTCTCCCCAGTGACTCTGTCACACTATCTGTGGCACATGCACATCAGAGCCCTCCAAGAGCCCAGGGTCCTCACTGGGACATGCTGCCAGCCACCAAGACCTCAAGATCCTGAGGCTCAGAAAAGAAACCAGCAGAGCATGTTCCAGGAGGAGGACTCTGCCCAGAAAAGACACGTGGAATTGACTGGATTTCCCTGGGTTGCCTTAAGAAATTTACCAAATTGGTATAAGACATGATCAATTCCTATGTGTCTAAAACTCAATCAATGTCCCCTCCATGACTGGCTCTCTGAGAACTGAGGGCAAGGACAGGTCCCCAAGGGTACCACAGAGACGAGGAGCACAGGCTCAGGCCCCCAGGCCCTGCCCTCCACCCTCATAGTGTGGACGTCAGCCAAGGTGGTGTGCACAACAGCTCTGACTCCTGGAGGCAGCCTCTCCTACCGCACCAGAAACTCCCACCCTCCAGGTACAGTGGGTTCCCAAGGGCGGGAGCCCCCAAGGATCTGGTCACAGCCACACACACCCAGAGGCAGCAGGAACCTGAGGCTGAGCTGGCTCCTAGCCAGGACCCTCCAACCTACTGCCCTGCAGCACCACGGCCTGCCGAAGCACCCCTTCAGCCCAGTGCAGCCAGAGCCGGCCTGGCACACATCCTGCCTCGCCAGCAGCATGCCTCCTGCCCAAGCAGCACACCCACTGGGCTCCACACAGGAGAAATCAGAACACACACCAGTCGCCATGACACGCAGAGCAGGGAGTGAAAGAGCAGGGCAGGGAGGTGTTGCCCTCCACAGCCTTCCTCTGTGCCAGACCTGGGGCTCAGGAAGGAATCAGACACATAGTTCCCCAGTGTGGCTCTGCCCTTGCTTGCAGGAACACAGTGGCCTACAGCGCCATGGCCATCCTTACTGCCCACAGGGCCACTGGGGAGCAAACACGCATCCTGGACTCAAGCAGGGTGAGGAGGATGACCCCAGGAGCCTCACTTCCTGCATCTAAAATAAGGGCTAGTGGGGACGGGCAGGGATTTCTGCATGGCAGTACATGTAGCATAGGCCTGGACAACTGGCAAGAAGCCTTAGGAGACACAGACCTCCACAGCTGCCTTTCTCTGGCTCCCACCCACCAAGTTTTCTTGTGTTTTGCCTGAACTGGAAGAGGCGAAGAGTGGAGCATCTCTGGGTACTTGGTCCGGCCACTGCAAGGTATTCTGAGCAGGGCCCACCCACCCTAAGAGGAAGCAAATGTGGGGAAGAAGGAACTGCACCTCCTGCCCTCCATAGGGACAGCCCCCTGCCCTTCCTCTGGCCCGTTAGGACAAAGAATCCTCACAGGTGACAGCCCAAAAGAGCCTTTCTGGCTGACTCTTGAAAGTAGGTGTGCTTCCACTCCCTCAGAAGGCAGAAGGAGCAACAGGAACACAATGCAGTGCAGTGGCCCCTGCCCCTGCCAGGCCATGCCACACCACATGCACGAGTGCTGAGTAAGTGTCCCAGAGCCTCGCGGGAGGAGCAGGCCCAGGGAATAACCAGGCCCCCAGGCACCAGCCAGTGACATGCAGCAAGTCTGCTCTGGAAGCAGGAAGGACACTGCACGCTCTTTGTGACTCAGGAGGCCCAAGATGGGGTCCTCAGCTTTTCCCCATTCTCCACCCATGTGATTCTGAGGGTGAGGACTTGGGGACCCTATGCTCTGAGAGAGCCTCCACATGGCAAAGCATGGGGCCATGGAACTGGCTGCAGAGACTGTGGCAGAAGCAGACCCACAGCTCTTCGCCAGAACCAGAGGAAAAGTGACAGGATGCTCTTCTGAAGTTTAATTCCATCACCCACATTCTGGAGGAAGCCCTCAATAATTCTGTCAGTGACAAAGCCAAAGTTTCCCAAGCATACTGATGCACAGACGCCATGGGCACCAGACTACGTGGCTGATGCCACTTCAGGCAAGGGCCTGGATGGGCATGAGTCAAGCTGCTCCATGGAGGATGACTGACTGGAGATCTAAGGTTCACCTAGCTGCTTTCTCACTCTGACCGGTCCAGGGGTGGTGCTAGCTCCAGGAATAGCAACAGCAGGAACGACCCAGGGCCTCCGCCACCTCCATGCACCTGAAAGCAGCGTGCTGCCCAGAGAGAGAGAGCGGGGACAGGCGAGGCAGAGGGAGAGGAGGGAAGCCAGGCTGCATGCAGGGGGGCACCAGGTGACACTCGCCACAAGAAGGGCTGCTTGCTCATGCTCTGGAGGAGGTGGGAGAGTAGGGGGAGGAGGCAAAGGAGGCTCCAGGCCACCCCTTCATGGGAAAGCACAAAGGCACTGCTGATGGTCGAGGAGACAGACGAGAAAGTGGCTCCCAGAGGCATCGCAGCTCCCCCGCCCCCAGAGCAAGAGCACCACAACCTCATCTGTTCCCGCTGCCAGGGAGGGGGCTCAGGAAGCTGCACAGGGAGGGCCCCGGAGAGGCCAGACTTCCAGGCCTCAAGTGTCTACACGTCAGGGTGCAACGCCCTCTGCCCACCACCGGAAACTAGAGAACGATGCCCACTTCTTATTCGGTTTCTGAGTGACAGGTGGGTGGTGGGTTTCTGCTTCCCACCATCCAGCCTGTGAAAACTCACTCAGAGGCAGGATAAGAAGCAGCAGGCTGAGCAGGGTCAGAAGCAGGAGGTGGGAAGAAAAACTGTGGAAACATACCTTGGCGTGAGGGGACTGCATTTTTTGATACATCTCCAAGGAATAGTGATGAAGCCACATTTCAACGAAAACCTGCAAAAAAGCATTAGCTAGTCAAACCATTCTCGACAATGATGCCAGACCATCCAGTGGGGAAAGGACAGTGTCTCCAACAAGCAAAGCTGGGAACACAGAATACCCATGGGCAGAACAGTGAAGCTGGGCCCTTCCTTCACGCCATCGCCAAAAAATAACTCAAAATGGGTAAGTGACCTGAGGATAAGCACTAAAACCATACACTCTCAGAAGAAAACATGGGCGAAAACTTCATAACACCAGATTTGGCAATGATTAATTAGATATGACGCCCAAAGCACAGGCAACAACAGGAAAAAAAATAGACAACTAGACTTCATCAAAATCAATACTCTTGAGCAGGAAAAAATACTATTGATAGAGTGAAAAGGCAACCAACAGGCATGGTGGCTCAATCCTGTCATCCCAGCACTTTGGGAGGCCAAGGTGGCTGGGTTACCTGAGGCCAGGAGTTCCAGACCAGCCTGGCCAACATAGTGAAGATCAGTCTCTACAAAAAATACAAAAATCAGATGGGTGTGGTGGGGCATCACACCTATAATCCCAGCTACTTGGGTGTCCGAGGTGGGAGGATTGCTTGTGCCCAGAAGTTTGAGGCTGCAGTGAGCCAAGACTGCACCACTGCACTCCAGCCTGGCAACAAAGTTAGACTCTGATTAAAAAAAAAAAAAAAAAAAGCGCTGGGCACAGTGGCTCACGCCTGTAATCCCAACACTTGGGGAGGCCAAGGCAGGTGGATCACCTGAGGTCAGGAGTTCAAGACCAGCCTGAACCAACATGGAGAAACCGTGTCTCTACTAAAAATACAAAATTAGCCGGGCATGGTGGCGCATGCCTGTAATTCCAGCTCAGCTACTCGGGAGGCTGAGGCAGGAGAATCGCTTGAACCCAGGAGGCAGAGGTTGTGGTAAGCCAAAATCGCGCCACTCCACTCCAACCTGGGCAACAAGAACAAAACTCGGTCTCAAAAAAAAAAAAAAGCAGCAACTCAAGTGTCCACTGAGGGATGAATGAATAAACACAATGTGGTACATCCACACAATGGAACACTATTCAGCCTTAAAAAGCAAGGAAATTCTGACACATGCTGTAATCTTTAGTCCATTGTGCTAAGTGAAGCATGCTAGTCACACACAAATAAGTACTATGTGCTACAAATACTCTGGGTATGAGATCTAGGAGTCAAATCCATAGAAACAGAAAGCAGAATAGTGGTTGCCAGGTGCTGGGTGGGGAATTGTTTAATGGTTTGATTTCTTTGCTTTTTATTAAAAGAGCCCAAATGGGGTCTCACTATGCTGGCCAGGCTGGTCTTGAACTCCTGGCCTTGAGCAATCCTTCCCTACTTGGGCTCCCAAAGCGCTAAGATTAGAGGTGTGAGGCCCCTGCGCCTGGGCTGGTTCAGTTTCAGTTTCACAAGATGAAAAGCATTCTGGAGATTGGATGCACAACAACATGACTGTATTTAACACAACTGACTGTACACTTGGAAATGGTTAAGACAATAAATTTGGGTGGAGCCAAGACGGCCGAATAGGAACAGCTCCGGTCTATAGCTCCCAGCGTGAGCGATGCAGAATACGGGTGATTTCTGCATTTCCATCTGAGGTACCGGGTTCATCTCACTAGGGAGTGCCAGACAATGGGTGCAGGACAGTGGGTGCAGCGCACCGTGTGCGAGCCAAAGCAGGGCAAGGCACTGCCTCACTCGGGAAGAGCAAGGGGTCAGGGAGTTCCCTTTCCTAGTCAAAGAAAGGGGTGACAGACGGCACCTGGAAAATCGGGTCACTCCCACCCTAACACCGCACTTTTCCAACGGGCTTAAAAAATGGCACACCAGGAGATTATATCCCGAACCTGGCTTGGAGGGTCCTACGCCCACGGAGTCTCGCTGATTGCTAGCACAGCAGTCTGAGATCAAACTGCAAGGTGGCAGCAAGGCTGGGGGAGGGGCGCCTGCCATTGCCCAGGCTTGATTGGTAAACAAAGCAGCCAGGAAGCTCGAACTGGGTGGAGCCCACCACAGCTCAAGGAGGCCTGCCTGCCTCTGTAGGCTCCACCTCTGGGGGCAGGGCACAGACAAACAAAAAGACAGCAGTAACCTCTGCAGACTTAAATGTCCCTGTCTGACAGCTTTGAAGAGAGTAGTGGTTCTTCCAGCACGCAGCTGGAGATCTGAGAACGGGCAGACTGCCTCCTCAAGTGGATCCCTGACTCCCGAGCAGCTTAACTGGGAGGCACCCCTCAATAGGGGCAGACTGACACCTCACACGGCCGGGTACTCCTCTGAGACAAAACTTCCAGAGGAACAATCAGGCAGCAGCATTTGCGGGTCACCAATATCCGCTGTTCTACAGCCACTGCTGCTGATACTCAGGCAAACAGGGTCTGGAGTGGATCTCTAGCAAACTCCAACAGACCTGCAGCTGAGGGTCCTGTCTGGTAGAAGGAAAACTAACAAACAGAAAGGGCATCCACACCAAAAACCCATCTGTACGTCACCATCATCAAAGACCAAAAGTAGATAAAACCACAAAGATGGGGAAAAAACAGAGCAGAAAAACTGGAAACTCTAAAAAGCAGAGGGCCTATCCTCCTCCAAAGGAACGCAGCTCCTCAGCAGCAATGGAACAAAGCTGGAAGGAGAATGACTTTGATGAGTTGACAGAAGAAGGCTTCAGACAATCAAACTACTCCGAGCTACAGGAGGAAATTCAAACCAATGGCAAAGAAGTTAGAAACTTTGAAAAAAAATTAGATGAATGGATAACTAGAATAACCAATGCAGAGAAGTCCTTAAAGGAGCTGATGGAGCTGAAAACCAAGGCTCGAGAACTACCTGAAGAATGCAGAAGGCTCAGGAGCCGATGTGATCAACTGGAAGAAAGGGTATCAGTGATGGAAGATGAAATGAATGAAATGAAGCGAGAAGGGAAGTTTAGAGAAAAAAGAATAAAAAGAAACGAACAAAGCCCCCAAGAAATATGGGACTATGTGAAAAGACCAAATCTACGTCTGATTGGTGTACCTGAAAGTGACGGGGAGAATGGAACCAAGTTGGAAAACACTCTGCAGGATATTATCCAGGAGAACTTCCCCAATCTAGCAAGGCAGGCCAACATTCAGATTCAGGAAATACAGAGAACGCCACAAAGATACTCCTCGAGAAGAGCAACTCCAAGACACATAATTGTCAGATTCACCAAATGAATCTGACAATGAAGGAAAAAATGTTAAGGGCAGCCAGAGAGAAAGGTCGAGTTACCCACAAAGGGAAGCCCATCAGACTAACGGCAGACCTCTCGGCAGAAACTCTACAAGCCAGAAGAGAGTGGAGGCCAACATTCAACATTCTTAAAGAAAAGAATTTTCAACCCAGAATTTCATATCCAGCCAAACTAAGCTTCATAAGTGAAGGAGAAATAAAATACTTTACAAACAAGCAAATGCTGAGAGATTTTGTCACCACCAGGCCTGCCCTAAAAGAGCTCCTGAAGGAAGCACTAAACATGGAAAGGAACAACAGGTACCAGCCACTGCAAAAACATGCCAAAATGTAAAGACCATCAAGGCTAGGAAGAAATTGCATCAACTAATGAGCAAAATAACCAGCTAACATCATAATGACAGGACCAAATTCACACATAACAATATTAACTTTAAATGTAAATGGGATAAATGCTCCAACTAAAAGACACAACTGGCAAATTGGATATAGAGTCAAGACCCATCAGTGTGCTGTATGTAGGAAACCCATCTCACGTGCAGACCCACACACACAGGCTCAAAATAAAGGGATGGAGGAAGATCTACCAAGCAAATGGAAAACAAAAAAAGGCAGGGGTTGCAATCCTAGTCTCTGATAAAACAGACTTTAAACCAACAAAGATCAAAAGAGACAAAGAAGGCCATTAAATAATGGTAAAGGGATCAATTCAATAAGAAGAGCTAACTATCCTAAATATATATGCACCCAATACAGGAACACCCAGATTCATAAAGCAAGTCATTAGTGACCTACAAAGAGACTTAGACTCCCACACAATAATAATGGGAGACTTTAACACCCCACTGTCAACATTAGACAGATCAACGAGACAGAAAGTTAACAAGGATACCCAGGAATTCAACTCAGCTCTGCACCAAGCTGACCTAATAGACATCTACAGAACTCTCCACCCCAAATCAACAGAATATACATTTTTTTAGCACCATACCACACCTATTTCAAAATTGGCCAATAGTTGGAAGTAAAGCACTCCTCAGCAAATGTAAAAGAACAGAAATTATAACAAACTGTCTCTCAGACCACAGTGCAATCAAACTAGAACTCAGGATAAAGAAACTCACTCAAAACCGCTCAACTACATGGAAACTGAACAACCTGCTCCTGAATGACTATTGGGCACATAACGAAATGAGGGCAGAAATAAAGATGTTCCTTGAAACCAACGAGAACAAAGACACAACATACCAGAATCTCTGGGTCACATTCAAAGCAGTGTGTAGAGGGAAATTTATAGCACTAAATGCCCACAAGAGAAAGCAGGAAAGATCCAAAATTGACACCCTAACATCACAATTAAAAGAATTAGAAAAGCAAGAGCAAACACATTCAAAAGCTAGCAGAAGGCAAGAAATAACTAAAATCAGAGCAGAACTGAAGGAAACAGACACACAAAAAACCCTTCAAAAAATTAATGAATCTAGGAGCTGGTTTGTTGAAAAGATCAAGAAAATTGATAGACTGCTAGCAAGATTAATAAAGAAGAAAAGAGAGAAGAATCAATTAGACACAATAAAAAATGATAAAGGGGATATCACCACCAATCCCACAGAAATACAAACTATCATCAGAGAATACTACAAACACCTCTACGCAAATAAACTAGAAAATCTAGAAGAAATGGATAAATTCCTCGACACATACACCCTCCCAAGACTAAACCAGGAATAAGTTGCATCTCTGAATAGACCAATAACAGGCTCTGAAATTGTGGCAATAATCAATAGCTTACCAACCAAAAAAAGTCCAGGACCAGATGGATTCACGGCCGAATTCTACCAGAGGTACAAGGAGGAGCTGGTACCATTCCTTCTGAAACTATTCCAATCAATAGAAAAAGAGGGAATCCTCCCTAACTCATTTTATGAGGCCAGCATCATCCTGATACCAAAGCCTGGCAGAGACACAACCAAAAAAGAGAATTTTAGACCAATATCCTTGATGAACATTGATGCAAAAATCCTCAATAAAATACTGGCAAACCGAATCCAGCAGCACATCAAAAAGCTTATACACCATGATCAAGTGGGCTTCATCCCTGTGATGCAAGGCTGGTTCAACATACACAAATCAATAAATGTAATCCAGCATATAAACAGAACCAATGACAAAAACCACATGATTATCTCAATAGATGCAGAAAAGGCCTTTGACAAAATTCAACAACCCTTCATGCTAAAAACTCTCAATAAATTAGGTATTGATGGGACATATCTCAAAATAATAAGAGCTATCTATGACAAACCCACAGCCAATATGATACTGAATGGGCAAAAACTGGAAGCATTCCCTTTGAAAACTGGCACAAGACAGGGATGCCCTCTCTCACCACTCCTATTCAATATAGTGTTGGAAGTTCTGGCCAGGACAATTAGGCAGGAGAAGGAAATAAAGGGTATTCAATTAGGAAAAGAGGAAGTCAAATTGTCCCTGTTTGTAGATGACATGATTGTATATCTAGAAAACCCCATCATCTCAGCCCAAAATCTCCTTAAGCTGATAAGCAACTTCAGCAAAGTCTCAGGATACAAAATCAATGTCCAAAAATCACAAGCATTCTTATACACCAGTAACAGACAGAGAGCCAAATCATGAATGAACTCCCATTCACAATTGCTTCAAAGAGAATAAAATACCTAGGAATCCAACTTACAAGGGATGTGAAGGACCTCTTCAAGGAGAACTACAAACCACTGCTCAATGAAATAAAACAAGATACAAACAAATGGAAGAACATTCCATGCTCATGGGTTGGAAGAATCAATATTGTGAAAATGGCCATACTGCCCAAGGTAATTTATAGATTCAATGCCATCCCCATCAAGCTACCAATGACTTTCTTCACAGAATTGGAAAAAACTACTTTAAAGTTCACATGGAACCAAAAAAGAGCCCGCATCGCCAAGTCAATCCTAAGCCAAAACAACAAAGCTGGAGGCATCAAGCTATGTAACTTCAAACTATACTACAAGGCTACAGTAACCAAAATAGCATGGTACTCGTTCAAAACAGAGATATAGACCAATGGAACAGAACAGAGCCCTCAGAAATAATGCCGCATATCTACAACCATCTGATCTTTGACAAACCTGACAAAAACAAGAAATGGGGAAAGGATTCCCTATTTAATAAATGGTGCTGGGAAAACTGGCTACCCATATGTAGAAAGCTGGAACTGGATCCCTTCCTTACACCTTATACAAAAATTAATTCAAGATGGATTAAAGACTTACATGTTAGACCTAAAACCATAAAAACCCTAGAAGAAAACCTAGGCAATACCATTCAGGACACAGGCATGGGCAAGGACTTCATGTCTAAAACACCAAAAGCAATGGCGACAAAAGCCGAAATTGACAAATGGGATCTAATTAAACTAAAGAGCTTCTGCACAGCATAAAAAACTACCACCATAGTGAACAGGCAACCTACAAAATGGGAGAAAATTTTCACAACCTGCTCATCTGACAAAGGGCTAATATCCAGAATCTACAATGAACTCAAACAAATTTACAAGAAAAAAACAAACAACCCCATCAAAAAGTGGGCAAAGGATATGAACAGACACTTCTCAAAAGAAGACATTTATGCAGCCAAAAAACACATGAAAAAATGCTCATCATCACTGGCCATCAGAGAAATGCAAATCAAAACCACAATGAGATACCATCTCACACCAGTTAGAATAGCCATCATTAAAAAGTCAGGAAACAACAGGTGCTGGAGAGGATGTGGAGAAATAGGAACACTTTTACACTGTTGGTGGGACTGTAAACTAGTTCAACCATTGTGGAAGTCACTGTGGCGATTCCTCAGGGATCTAGAACTAGAAATACCACTTGACCCAGCCATCCCATTACTGGGTATATACCCAAAGGATTATAAATCATGCTGCTATAAAGACACATGCACACGTATGTTTATTGCGGCACTATTCACAATAGCAAAGACTTGGAACCAACCTAAATGTCCAACAACGATAGACTGGATTAAGAAAAGGTGGCGCATATTCACCATGGAATACTATGCAGCCATAAAAAATGATGAGTTCATGTCCTTTGTAAGGACATGGATGAAACTGGAAATCATCATTCTCAGCAAACTATCACAAGGACAAAAAAACTAAACACCGCATGTTCTCACTCACAGGTGGGAACTGAACAATGAGAACACATGGACACAGGAAGGGGAACATCACACACCAAGGCCTGTTGGGGTTGGGGGGAGGGGGAAGGGATAGCATTAGGAGATATACCTAATATTAAATGACAAGTTAATGGGTGCAGCACACCAACATGGCACATGTATACATATGTAACAAACCTGCACATTGTGCACATGTACCCTAAAACTTAAAGTATAATAATAAAATTGTAAAAAAAAGACAATAAATTTTGTGTTATGTGTATCTTGTAATTAAATTTTTTTCTTAATTAAAAAACAAAAAGGGCCGGGCATGGTGGCTCATGCCCGTAATCCCAACACTTTGGGAGGCCAAAACAAATGGATCACTTGAGGTCAGGAATTCGAGACACGGTGAAACCCCATCTCTACTAAAAATGCAAAAATTAGCTGAGCATGGCAGTAGGCACCTGTAATCCTAGCTACTCGGGAGGCTGAGGCAGGAGAATCACTTGAACCTGAGAGGTGGAGGTTGCACGGAGCCAAGATTGTGCCACTGCACTCCAGCCTGGACAACAGAGGGAGACTCCATCTTAAAAAAAAAAAAAAAAAAAAAAATGTTTCAGTCCAGGGAACAGCAGAACCTCCCAGTTCTGCCCTATAAGCCCTGTGTCATGATCTTCTGCCCTCTTCATGGCCAGCACAGCCCACAGTCCACACAGCCAAGAGCCATCTGGGCATCATGGTCCCCTCTGTGAACAGGGGCAACGGTTCTTACCATTCCACCCTTCGAGGATGCTGTGAAATGGTATGGAGACTTCAAAAAGTGCAGCACCCCAAATACTAGGAGTTATACACAAGATGGGAGATAGAATCCGACCTTATCTACATGCCAGGCTGTCAAAAGCAAGGCTGTGGCTACCAAGTCAGCCCCAGGATCCAGTGTCAGAAGCAGCACCTGCTGAATCTCTCTGATGTGTGCCTAGAAGACACAGCCAGGACCTGGGAGTTGGCCAGCACTCAAGAAGTGAGCCAGCCCATACCATCCTGACAGGCTGGAGCCCCTCTGGGCAGACAAGGAAATCTGTCACCTTCTACTTCGATCCCCTGAATCAATGGAAGGCCTATGGAGCCTGCACAGACCCCTCACCATTCAGTGTCATGGAAACCAAAAGACTCTGCAACAATTATATCACCACAGGCAAAACGAAACAACTTCCATGGACAGCGGATCCTGGGATGAAAAACACCGTCAATGACATATAAGTTAGAAGGGTGGGCAGATTTATTTTCACGTTTTCTAAATGTCACAGCAGGAAAATATCAACAATTTAGAATCAGCCCCGGGCTGAGGGGCCACCTCTGGGACTCTGCCCCACATAGTGGAAGGTGGCAACAGTTTCTTTTTCTTTTTTTTTTTTTGAGATGGAGTCCAGTTCTGTCACCCAGGCTGGAGTGCAATGGCACGATCTCAGCTTACTGCAGCCTCCACCTCCCAGGTTCAAGCGATTCTCCCGCCTCAGCCTCCTGAGTAGCTGCGATTACAGGCGCCTGCTACCACGCCCGGCTAATTTTTGTATTTTTAGTAGAGATGTGGTTTCACCATGTTGGCCAAGTGGGTCCCAAACTCCTGACCTCAGGTGATCTGCCCACCTCGGCCTCGCAAAGTGTTGGGGATTACAGGCATGAGCCACTGTGCCCGGCTGGCTGAACAGTTTCTTTTGACCAGCTCAACTCTCACCTGGAGCAGAGTTTCTGACCTCCAGATCTCATGGGAGGCTGGGTCTGCATTCACTGACGTCTGATGAGAGATGTGTCGCTTCAGGAGGCTAGTGTGGTGGAGGCCATAGGAAGCAAAGGGCATGGCTGGTGTCCTGAGGGAGACACAGAAACAGGCCCGAGTTACAGGCTCCCGTTGGCCTAGCCAGGGGCAATCTGGATATCAAAATCAACGAAAGAAGGGACAGATTACATCTTGTTCAATAGCACAACGCATACCTCCCCCCAGGCCCCTGATCCACACTGATAGACCTGAAAAAATAAATAGCAAAGAGAGAAGTCTTCCTTACCACAGAGTGACCACTGACCCACTAATCAATGAAGGAGGGATGAAGTTAGAGAACCACCATTTGGTAACCGCCCTATTAATGGCTGATTTGGTCAAGAACCAACAGTGAGGTTGGGCATGGGGGCTCACACCTGTAATCCCAGCACCTTGGGAGACCAAGGCAGGAGGATTTCTTGAGGCTAGGCATTTGAGATCAGCCTGGGCAACAAAGTGAGAACCCATCTCCACAAAAACATTGAAACATAAAACAGCTGGGCCTGGTAGCATGTGCCTGTAGTCCTAGCTACTTAGAAGGCTGAGGAGGGAGAATGGCCTGGGCCCACGAGTTGAGGCTATAGTGACAAATGATCGTACCAACTTTACTCCATCCCGGGGTGACAGAGCAAGACCCTGTTTCTAAAAAACTAAGAAATTCCCAGCCTGGGCAACATGGCAAAACCCTGTCTCCACAAAAAAATACAAAAATTAGCCAGGTGTGGTGATGCCTGCCTGTAGTCCCAGATACTTCGGGGGTTGAGACAGGAGGATCACTTGAGCCCAGGAGGTTGAGGTTGCTGTGAGCAGATATTGTACCACTGCACTCCAGCCTGGGGTAAGAGAACAAGACCCTGTTTGCAAATAAAATCAATTTGAAAAAAGGGGAGAATCAAAAGTGGATGTTAATACTACTGATAATTACATAGTCTCCATACATCTTCCCAGTAAATTCTCGTTATCAATTTTTTTTTTTTGAGACAGGATCTTACCCTGCTGCCTAGGCTGGAGTGCACTGATGCAATCACAGCTCACTGCAACCTCAGCCTCCTAGACTTAGGCCTCCCAAGTAGCTGGGACCAACACCACCATGCTTGGCTGATGTTTTTCTTTTTAGTAGAAACAAGGTCGTGCTATGTTGCCCAGGCACTCACTATTAATTTCTTTTTTTTTGGTTGAGATACGGTCTCACTCTGTAGCCCAGGCTGGAGTATAGGGGCATGATCTTGGCTCACTGCCACCTCCGCCTCCTGGGTGCAAGCAATCCTCCCACCTCAGCCTCTCAAGTAGCTGGGATTACAGGTGCACACCACCACGCCTGGCTAATTTTTAAATTTTTGGTAGAAATGGAATTTTGCTATGTTGCCTGGGCTGGTCTCACACTCCTGAGCTCCAGTGATCCGCCCACCTCAGCCTCTCAAAGTGCTGGGATTACAGGCATGAGCCACCGCGCCCAGCCTCATTACTATTTAATCTGGGCACAAAGTAATTATTTTACAATGGAAAAACCTGACCCGGTGATAAAAGGGCACCTGGCAAGGACCAGGTGTCCCACTACGGTGCTCCTCCCAACAAAGCCCATGCTGGGCCTAGTCACCAGCAAATACCAGACAGCCTGAGGGGCGGCCGCACGCTCTGGAGGGGTCAAGGTCTGGAAAGACAGAAAGGCAAGGGACCATTCCTGACTGAACGGGAGTAGAAATATCACTGTTTACAGTGGGTGAGCCTTTGAAACATCACTGCACACAGTGTGTGGCCTGGTGGCAATACTAACTTCCTGGTGTGGTTACAGGCACTGTGACTGTATAGGATAATGCATTCGCTTCTAGGAAATACACTGAAATATTAAGAGGTCAAGGGGTGTCATATGCTGTAGCTTACTCATATTGGCTTAGAGAAAAAAAAAAAACACATACAATAGAGGTGGAAAACAACGGATGCAGCAAAGTGTTAACAATTTGGATATCTGGGTGAAGGGTCTATGAAAGTTTCTTTTTTTTTTTCCCCTGAGACAGGATATTGTTCTGTTACCCCAGGCTAGAGTGCAGTGGCACACTCACAGCTCATTGCTCCTGGGCACAAGTGATCCTCCCACCTCAGTCTCCTGAGTAGCTGGGACCATAGTTGCACATCACCACACTTGGCTAATTTTTTTTTTGTAGAAATGAGGTCTCCCGATGTTGCCCACGCTGGTCTTGAATTCCTGGCCTCAAGCGATCCTCCCGCCTTGGCCTCTCAAAGTGTTGGGATTACAGGCGTGAGCCACCGTGCTCAGCCTGCAAGTTATTTTTATTATGCGTGGAAACTTATTTGTAAGTCTGAAGTTATTTCAAAATAAAAAGTTAGGTGTGGTGACTTGCACCTGTAATTCCAGCTACTTGGGAAGCTGAGGCAGGAAGATTGCTGAGGCCAGGAGTTCAAGACCAGCCTGGGCAACACAGCTAGGCATCCCCATATCTCCGCAAAAAAAAAAAAAAATGTTAAATTAGCTGGCTGTGGTGATGCATGCCTATAGTCACTGAGGTGACAGGCTGGCTTGAGTGATGACTGTGCCACCAAGTGATGATTGTGACACTGTACTGCAGCCTGTGTGACAGAGTAAGACCGTCTTTAAACATACATAATGGCTAGGCTGGGAGCGGTGGCTCACGCCTGTAATCCCAGCACTTCAGGGGGTTGAGGCGGGCAGATCGCTTGTGGTCAGGAGTTCAAGACCAGCCTGCCCAACATGGTGAACTGTCTCTACTAAAGATACAAAAATTAGCTGGGTGTGGTGACAGGCACCTGTAGTCCCAGCTACTTGGGAGGCTGAGCCAGGAGAATCACTTGAAGCAGAGACAGCGCCACTACACTCCAGCCTGGGCAACAGAGTAAGACCCTGTCAAAAAAAAACAAAAAAAACAAAAAAAGCCCACAATGGACCAGTGTGGTGGTTCATGCCTGTAATCTCTGAACTTTGGGAGGCTAAGGCAGGAGGATTGCTTGAGCCCAGGAGTTCTAGAGCAGCCTGGGCAACATAGCAAGACCCATCTTACAAAAAAATAAAATAAAAGCTAGGTGTGGGCGTGCATGCTTATAGTACTAGCTACTTGGGAGGTTGAAGTGGGAGGATCACTGATCTCAGGAGGTCAATGTTGCAGTGAGTTGTGATCACAACACTGCACTCCAGGCTGAGCAAACCAGCCAGGCCCTGTCTCAAAAAAAAAAAAAAAAAAAAAAAAAAAAAAAAAAATGCTGGGCGCAGTAGCCCACACCTGTAATCCCACCACTTCGAGGCCGAGGTGGACGGATTGCCTGAGGTCAGGAGTTTGAGGCCAGCCTGGCCAACATGGTGAAACACCGTTTCTATTAAAAATACAAAAATTAGCCGGGCATGCTGACCTGTGTCTGTAATCCCAGCTACTTGCGAGGCTGAGGCGGTAGAATCGCTTGAACCCAGGAGGCGGAGGATGCAGTGAGCCAAGATCGTGCCACTGCACCACTCCAGCATGGGTGACAGAGCGAGACTCCATCTCCAAAAAAAAAAATAAATAAAATAAAATGAATAAATAAATAAACCCAAACCATATATATATAATTTCTTTTCTTTTTTTGTGTGTATGTGTGTGCACAGTGGTGCGATCTCAGCTCATCACAACCTCCACCTCCTGGGTTCAAAGGATTCTCCCGCCTCAGCCTCCCGAGTAACAGGCGCCTACCACCACGCCCAGCTAATTTTTGTACTTTTAGTAGAGACAAGGTGTCACCATGTTGACCAGGCTGGTCTTGAATTCCTGACCTCAGGCGATCCCTCCACCTTGGCCTCCCAAAGTGCTGGGATTACAGGCGTGAGCCACCACTCACAGCCTACATATATAATTTCTAATAGAAAAAATTAAAATAAAAAACCCAAAAAGTTAAAACAAGCAAAAAAACCAGGCATCAAAAAACTGCTTGGCAGCTGAATTCTGCATCTAAGAGGGTGTGAATCTGCCTCACCTCCAAGTCCTCCACACGATCAGCAACATTTCAGGGTCACTGATCACTGCCGCCACCTGGGCAGCATCTCCTCCCTGCCGCTCCCTTTCTCCCCTCCACCCGCTGGGGAATCTGTCCACATGTGAATTGTAGGTAAAGGCCTGGCCTGCCTTACACATGCTAGCAGATCTGGGGTGGGCCAGCATCTGCAGGAAGAGGCCTGCATGCAGCTTCCTGGGGAAGGCGATGGGCCAGTGAAATTAAGGAGGGTCGGAGGTGCACAGGCAGCTGCTGCTGGGGCAAGAGGGTCTCCTGGGAAGTCGGCCAAGAGAACCTGCGTTAGTGCCCACTGAGGACCCAGGACAGCCAGGCATGAGAACCCCTGGTTCACACTCCCGACCAGTGCAGGCACACATCAGGCTTAGCCTGTTTGGACTGGCAAAACAGGCTCTTTGGCCCAGGGCCTCCCCTTCAAGACCTGCTCCTGGGGCCCATAGAGATTTCCATTTTTTTTGCTCATAGGACAACCTTTCCACCCTCTCACTGACTCAGACACCGCCTGTGGAGAGGGCTGCTCCACACACAACACAGCCCATTCCCATGCAGGCCGTAGAGGCCTCCAGGGACCTGATAGCTTCAGTGATGGCCAAAGACACTGAACACTAAGGACAGATTGCCCTCCACACCCCCACCCTCCAGTCTGTGCTAAGACAGCTGGGGGTGGGGAATGAGGCATAAGAAAAATTTGGGAACCCTGGACAAAGGGTGGCAACATTGTCCCTGTGGGCAATGCAAGTGACCAGGCCACTCCCTTATGGAAGGGCCAGGTCTTAACAAAGGGCAGCCTTACCTGGGAGGTGGTGAGGGGCTGGTCCCCCCTGGGCTGGAGGAGAGTGGCGGGGGCACACTGCCTTCAGTGGGCAGGAACCATGACAGGTACCTGTCCACCAGGATGAAATAGGCACAGTCTGAAGTACGGACGTGGAGGGACACAGGGAGTGGCTGGAAAACCAAGCTAGTTGTTAGCGTGGGCTCTGGACACTGCCAGGCAACCAAGCACCAACAAGTGCAGGGAAGCCCTGGGTCGTGGCCTCACCTCTCCCAGCAAAAGGCATCCCTTCCCTACCTTCTGAGTGATGAGGCTCAAAGCAAAGAAGAATATGTAATACTCGAACGGATCTGACAGCAGCGTCAGGGGCAAACACGCAGGGTTGATGAGCCACCACCCCCAGCCCCGCCAAGGTCAAGTGCTGGGCCACCCAAAGCCTCCCTACCTCAGGGCCACCAAAGGATACTCAGGGCCAGGTTCAGACCAAGGCCCCCAGTAGGGGTGAACTGGACCTTGTTGTGGTACAGAGGACTGTCAGGGAGGATGCACTCCTGGATGGACGCCTTCACAGGACCCTGCAGAGAGAGGCAGTGAGGCTTGTGGGCAGGTGCTGGTGAGTAGTGCCCAATACGCAGTGCCCCACATGCATAGCAGCACTTTGGGAAGGCTGCTGAGGAAGAGACTCACACACAGAACCCACCTGTGGGGACAGTGCCCTGCCTCTGAGCAGTGCCTGAACAAGTCTTTGCTTAGAACTTCTCCTACCATCTCATAAAAAGCTGCAGACAGCAAGGGTAGCAGCCATGCAATACCCATTTCCTTTGCCTCTCATACCCCCGGAACGAATCACTCCTCAATTTGCCCTTAGAGGACTGGAGGAGATTGCCCATCACCACAGGGCTGTGCAAGGCCCACTGCCCCGAGCACCACTCTCACCACTATGGTTTACTTACAGGCAGGTAGGAGACAGGAAAGTCAAACTTATAGTCTTCAGCTTGAAGCTTATAAACCAACTTCATCATTGGGCCACTGAACATGAAATTGAACAAACAAAAACAGGGCAAATGAACTCCAAATTATCTTGCTTTGATTGTTTCTTAATCTTAAGAAATTCAGAGAGTGGTTTAAAGGTGGAATCACCATGAGGAATCGCCCAGCCTCTCGCCAGTGACCAACCTACCTACCCAGGGTCAAGAAATTCCATCACGATGCTGTACTCCACAGGATTCACGCGCCCCTGTAAGCAGCGGAGGTTCCAGCCAATGAGGACACCATCTAGGCTGCCGAAAATGCTCTCTACCAGCCATGGGAAGATGGTGTGCAGCTCCTGAAACAACGTGTAGTGAGGCCACGGGCAGGACCAGCACCCACTCCTGCCCTGGCTCTAGTCCTGCACCACCTGCTGCTCAGCTCCCTCTGAGGAAGCCACTCCCTGGCTGAGACCTATGGGATCAGCCCTGCACCCAAAGGAAGCCTGGTGCTATGGTGCCAATGACGAGAGCAGCTTTGGGTTCTTCCAATGGGGCACATGGCATACCAAGCAGTGTTGCTTTAGACTTGGGCCAGTTAAGTAAGTCAGCCTCCGATCAAAATACATTTTTTGTGTGTGACAGAAGACTAAATTAAGAAAAATAAATAAATTTAAAAAATAAACAGAAACAATGAAGAAAATAAAAATATATAAAATAAAAAAATAAACAAAATACTTATTTTTTGAGACAGAGTCTCACTCTGTTGCCCTGGCTGGAGTGCAGTGGTGCAATTATGGCTTACTGCATGCAGCCTTGACTTCCTGGGCTCAAGCAATCCTCCCACCTCAGCCTCCTGAGTAGCTGGGACTATAAGCACACACCACTACACTCAGCTAATTTTTAAATTTCTTGCAGAGATAGGTTCTCAGTATGTTGCCTAGACTGCTTCTGAGCTCCTGGGCTTAAGTGATCCTCCCACCTCGGCCTCCCAAAGTGCTGAGATTACAGGCATGAGCCACCACAAAAAAAGATTCTTCAAAAAGTGATGGAAACTTCTGACTTGAAGGATGCTCCATCAGAAAGGAAAGCAACATCCTTTCCAGAGTGAAGCCCCTGAAACCTAACTGACCTATTGCCATTTGGTATTAACTCCTTGTCTAGGCCAGCTTCCTGGGCCTGACAATTTCAGGTGTGACTTAAATACATATTTTTAGTATTTACATCAGGGTTTCTCAACCTTGGGGCTATTGACATTTTGGGCTAGATACTTCCTTGTTGCAGGGAGCTGTCCTGTGCTTTGCAGAATGTTTCCAGCGACCCTGGCCTCTACTTCTTAGATGCTAGTAGCACACACTCCCCATCTACCTCCAGATGTGACAACCAAAAATGTCTCTGACATTGCCAAGTGTCCCCTGAGGGACAGAGCACCTGTGGCTGAGAACCCCTGATCTACAAGTTCACATGTTTAAATGTGTCCATAAACATAATGGTCATGATAATGGCCAGGCCTCTGTGCCAGGCAGTGCTCGGGGTTGGGGCGGGGAGGGAAATTAGGAATTATAATAAAGTTCTTCAAGGAATGTATAAGACATGCTCCAAAGAGAGACGTTAGCAGAGCTATACCTTTGCTGGAAAATCCTCAATGACTTTAACCAAGTCTTGGCACTGCTGTGCAAAGGGCTTATTTATAGAGTCAGCTTTCAGGCTAGCCTAGAAGACAGAACAAAGCAAAAAAATCACGATGACATTCACTCTGCAGCTTTTAGTGATACTCTGGCTTGAGTCAAACAGAAATCCAAGCAATACGTTATGAGTCAGACCCATAACCAATGGCCTGGTTCCCCAGCCCCTCATGTGTGTCAGTGGCCCGAAGAGTACTACTAGGATAGGCCGCAGTTCTACGCTCTCTGGACCAGGAACTATCAGCCTTGTTTCCCAGTACCCACTCAGAGTGCTGCACATGATCAGAACAGGATTGACTTCTACCAATCCATAAGTAGGGGTTGGTCCCAGAGTCAGCCCCAGAGCCAGAAGAGGATCTTGATTGTGTAAGGGCACCCCTCACAAACCACAGAGTACCACTGAGTTTGTACGCATCAACTGGAAATTTCCAGCCTGATGGACCACCATGATTACACCGTTGTGATCATCAGTAAGAACACCCAACAACATCATGGCTATTGCAGAAGCTCTCTTAAATGAGCTGTCCTTTATTCAGTAGACACTGAATCTACTAAACCAATGATCTTAAAACACAGGGCAGACAAAAATTATAGACAGCTTCAGCCAAGTAGACACTAATCATGAAGGCAATGGAGAGGCCAGAAAAGACTCAGGACAAGGACTAATGAAATCTAGTCGTGGAATGTGAGGAAAGCACCCTGACTACAAGGAGAAAAAGGGCGTCTGTGCGAATGGATTAAGATCAGGAGAAACGGCTAGAATTTCAACCTAGAGGGCTCTGCCAAAGGATATCTAAAGCCTTGTCTACCTCCAAACGAGGGTGGATTTCACAGTGCTTGAGACAGAGATGGAGATCTGAGCTGTCTGGCCATGGGCCAGACCTGTTGACTCTAGTGGGGTGCACTGAGGAAGAATGTCCTTCCACATAAATGTTTACAAAAACACCTCCTAAGAACTAAAATTAGGAACTTTCATCACCAATACTTGCCTCATATCTAACTTCTCAGTATCATTTTTTTTTTCTTTTTGAGTCTTTACCATGTTGCCCAGGCTGGTCTCAAACTCTTGGGCTCAAGTAATCCTCCTGCCTGAGTCTCCTCAGTAGCTGGAACTCCAGGCATGAGCCACTGCCCCCAGTTCTCAGCATCATGTTTAATACTTAAAGTGCAACCTAGCAGCCCCCAGCACAACAGTGTCTCCATTTTTCACTGATGACAGTTATGACTGATTATTAGAATGCTTCGTATCTATTTAAGAATTTATAAGTCATGAACATTCTGATATACATCCTTCTCACTTGCTCTTCCTCCTCCTCATACCCTTGGGAAGTAGAGAAAATAGAATTTGAATGAATTTGTATGAGAAAACCCAGAGCCCAGAGGCTGAGTAACCCCAAGGTCCTGTAGTAATAAGGAGGCACAGTCAAGTTAAGGAGTCTGCCATTGTTTCCATCACATGCCCCTAAAAAACCACCACTACAGAGTTCTTCAAGTCAATGGGAAGAACACTCAAGTCCCACAGCTAGAGAACTATGGCCACACTGACACTCATGCGAGCAGTTGATATTTACCAGTAGAAAGCTGGGCTGCTGCAGGTGAGGGAACGCCATAGCAGCCTCCAGTGGAGAGTTGAAAATGGCCTTCTTAGCAAACCACTGTGGAAAAACAAAGACAAAATCTCAACATCTGTAACACCGCAGAATCTTTTTATATTGTTTTTTTAGACACAGGGTCTTGTTCTGTTGCCCAAGCTGGAATGCGGCAGCACGATCATAGCTCACTGCAACCTCAAACTCCTGGGTTCAAGCAATCCTCTCATGACAGTCTCCTGAGTACAGGCACGTGCCACTATGCCTGGCTAATTTTCTTTTTTTTTTTTTAGAGACAGGGTCTCACTACATTGCCCAGGCTAGTTTGTCAGGCTGTGATGCCCAGGATCCTGGCCTCCACTGATCCTCCTGCCTTGCCCTCCTAAGTGTTGGGGTTACAGGTGTGAGCCACTGCACCTGGCCCTAACAAAATATTACATAGTTTCACAATGTCCAGGAGAATATCACACATTACATTACCAATTCGCAACACACATTACATTGCCAATTCTCATCTCTTATTTATTGATTAGAGACAGGGTCTTGCTTGGTCGCTCAGGCTGCAGTACAGTGGTGTGATCATAGCTCATTGCAACCTCAAACTCCTGAGCTCTAGTGATCCTCCTGAGTCAGCCTCCCAAGTAGCGGGGACTACAGGCAAACATCACCAAGCCCAGCTAATTTTTGTACTTTTTGTAAAGATGGGGGTTTCATCATGTTGCTCAGACTGCTCTTGAACTCCCAGACTCAAGCGAACTATCTGCCTCAGCCTCCCCAAGTGCTGGGATTACAGGCGTGAGCCACCACGCCTGGCCAGCAATTCTCATCTTTTATAGAAACACTGTTCTCAGCCAGGCACGGTGGCTCCCGCCTGTAATCCTAGTACTTTGGGAGGCTGAGGCAGGAGGATCACCTGAGGTCAGGAGTTCAAGACCAGCCTGGCCAACATGGTGAAACCCCAAATACAAAATACAAAAATTAGCCGGGCATGATGGCAGGTGCCTGTAATCCCAGCTACTCAGGAGGCTGAGACCAGAGAATCACTTGAACCCAGGAGAAGGTGGTTGCAGTGAGCTGAGATCACACCACTGCACTCCAGCCTGGGAGGCTGAGCAAGACTCCGTCTCAAAAAAAGAAATACTGATGGGAGGGACAGCATTAGGAGATATACCTAATGCTAAATGATGAGTTAATGGGTGCAGCAAACCAACGTGGCACATGGATACATATGTAACAAACCTGCACATTGTGCACATGTACCCTAAAACCTAAAGTATAATAATAAAATTAAAAAAAAAGAAATACTGTTCTCCTGCAGCCCACAGTGGCCAGCTTCAGAGCCGAGTTTGTGGTACTGAATTCTTGGTAATGCTTGTACAGCATTTGTTATATACCAGGACTTGCTCTAAATGCTCTCTATATATCTCCCTATTTAATCCTCAGTGGTAGGCAGAATTCTAAAGATAGCAGCCCAAGATTCCGGACCCGTTTGTTCAATGAAATACTCATCTAGGTACTGCTGTGACGGCATTTTGCACATCCAATTAGAGTCCTAAGTTAGTGGCCCTTAAGTTACAGAGTAGTCCCCAGCTGACAGCCAGCAAGGAAACAAAGGCCTTAGTTCTACAACTCCAAGGAACTGGATTCTGCCAGCAACCTAAATAAACCTGGAAGCAGCTTCTTCCCTAGAGTTTCCAGATAAGAGCAAAGCTGCCAACACCTTGATTTTAATCTTGTAACACACAGCTGAGCTTGCCCGGACTTCTGCATACATAACTATGAGATAATAAACGGGTGCTGGTTTAAGCTGCTAAGTTTGTCATACAAGAATAGAAAAACCAACCTCGCAACAACCCGATGGGTACAGATGTACAATGACTGCAGGTCAGTACAGATGATGAAGGAGAGGCAGAAATGGGATAACTCACTTACCCCCACCCAGCTAGTAAGTGGCAGAACCAAGATTCCAATACAACGACCGCCTCACAAAACTCTGAGACAGGGACAAATCCCCTCCATATTACTTGTGCACTATGCAATGAACGGAGGGGAAGAGCAAGCTCTGCGAAGGGAGCCTTTGAATAAGCCATCAGAAAACTGGGATCAAAGGCCAGGCGCCATGGCTCACACCTGTAATCTCAGCACTTTGGGAGGCCATGGTGGGCAGATCACTTGAGGCCAGAAGTTCGAGACCAGTGTGGCCAACATGGCAAAACCCCATCTCTACTAAAAGTACAAAAATTAGCTGGGTGTGGTGGCGGGCACCTGTAGTCCCAGTGACTCGGGAGGCTGAGGCATGAGAAATGCTTGAGCCCAGGAGGCGGAGGTTACAGTGAACCAAGATCACACCACTGCACTCTAGCCGGGGTGACAGAGGGAAACTCTGTCTCAAAAAATGGAAAAAAAAAAAAAAAGAAAGAAAGAAAAAGAAAGAAAACTAAGACCAGCTTTCCAGATTCCTACCTCTCAGCTCACCCAGGTCAGAAATGAAAAATGCTCAGACCTAGACTTCACAGACAGGAAGTCTGCCAAGTCCCACTGGTGGGCTAGTTAGTTTTCCTGGCCCAGCTCTGCCCACTGCACAAATAAAGGCACTGGGGTGGCACCTGGCAGTCTGTGGAGGAAGAGAGGCTGGGTGTAAAGAGGCCACGTAGGCAGTTGTAGAGTGAGAGGAGACAGGAATCTCTGCCTCTCGGCAACAGGAACATCTCCCAAATTTTTTCAATTTTTTTTTTTTTTTGAGATGGAGTCTCGCTCTGTCGCCCAGGCTAGAGTCCTGTGGCGCTATCTTGGCTCACTGCAAGCTCTGCTTGGGTTCACGCCATTCTCCTGCCTCAGCCTCCCAAGTAGCTGAGACCACAGGTGCTGGCCACCACACCCGGCTAATTTTCTGTATTTTTAGTAGAGACGGGGTTTCACCGTGTTAGCCAGGATGGTCTCAATCTCCTGACCTCGTGATCCACCTGCCTCGGCCTCCCAAAGTGATGGGATTACAGGCATGACCCACCGCACCCAGCCTCTTTTTTTTTTTTTTTTTTTGACTGAGTCTCACTCCATCGTCTCACTGCAACCTCCACCTCCAAAGTTCAAACGGTTCTCGTGCCTCAGCCTCCCGAGTAGCTGGGATTACAGGGGCCTGCCACCACAGGCTGGCTAATCTTTCTATTTTTAGTAGAGACCGGTTTCCCTATGCTGGCCAGGCTGGTCTAAAATTCCTGGCCTCAAGTGATCGGCTGTCTCAGCCTCCCAAAGTACAGGCTTTTTCAATCCTTTTTTGAGATGGAGCCTCGCTCTGTTGCCAAGCTGGAGTCCAATGGCATGATGTTGGTTCACTGCAACTTCCGTCTCCCTGGTTCAAGCAATTCTCCTGCCTCAGCCTCCCGAGTAGCTGGAATTACAGGCACATGCCACCACGTCCTGTTAATTTTTGTATTTTTAGCAGAGATGGGGTTTCACTATGTTGGCCAGACTGCTCTGAAACTCCTGACCTCATGATCAGCCCGCCTCGGCCTCCCAAAGTGCTGGGGTTACAGAGGTGAGTCACCGTGCCCAGTCGCTTTTTTTCCTTTTCTTTTTTCTTTCTTTTTTTGAGATAGTCTCGCTCTGTCGCCCAGGCTGGAGTGCAGTGGCGCGATCTCGGCTCACTGCAAGCTCCGCCTCCCGGGTTCAGGCCATTCTCCTGCCTCAGCCTCCCGAGTAGCTGGGACTACAGGCGCCCGCCACCACGCCCCGCTAATTGTTTTTTGTATTTTTAGTAGACGGGGTTTCACGTGTTAGCCAGGATGGTCTCGATCTCCCGACCTCATGATCCGCCCGCCTCAGCCTCCCCAAGTGCTGGGATTACACGCGTGAGCCACCGCGCCCGGCCAGCTTTCTTTCTTTCTTTTTTTTTTTTTTTTTTTTGAGACGGAGTCTCGCTCTGCGCTCTGTGGCACAGGCTGGAGTGCAGTGGCGCAATCTCAGCTCACTGCAACCTCCTTCTCCCGGGTGCAAGCAATTCTCTGCCTCAGCCTCTCAAGTGACTGGGATTACAGGCGCCCGCTACCACACCCGGCTAATTTTTGTATTTTTTACTAGAGACGAGGTTTCACCATCTTGGCCAGGCTGGTTTTGAACTCCTGACCTCGTGATCCACCCGCCTTGGCCTCCCAAAGTGCTGGGATTACAGGCGTGAGCCACTGCGCCCGGCCTCAATTCTTAACCTAGCTATCAATTGCAGTGTTAAAGAAAAACGCCTCAGTCCTAAGGTACCTGGTCAAGATAACGCTGCACCACTGCAAAATGATCAAAGCAGCATTAAACTGTGCACTGCTGGATAAGTGCGGAGCTCTAGAGATGATGAAGTGGAGAGCATCTCTGCTCAGAAGAAGCTTTCATGGGCAGCGACTGAAAGAATGAGGCCCAGAGGAATTTCTAGGAAATTTCCAAAAGAGGAAATTCAAACCCGAGAATTCCCAAGAGGTGTCTCCCACACCCCTGTTCTCTGACCCTGCCATGGCCACCCTCCCCCGTCACAGGTCTCTGCGTGCCGTGCACCTAGAGTCCACTTCATCGCGACTCTCCAACACCTATTTTCTCCAGGAGCTGCTTCAGACCTCGTTTTGTTTTGTTTTGTTTTGTTTTTCTGAAAGCGACAGCCCTTGGGCAACGCCAATCATTCCAAGCAAATTCTGTCATGCCAAGACCTCCCTCAGCAGCACGCGCTCACTTGTTCCCAACTCTCCTGCGAATTGGGCTTTGGGAGCCTCCGAAACCAAGGCTCGGAGAAGTGAGCAAACAGGGGAAGGGGTCGAGCCGGGACCCACACCCGGCTCTTCCTCCCACACTGCCTGTTGAGCCCAAGGCTCAACTTCAACACAAAGCTCTCCTTCCCTCAACTCCTTCAACGAAGGTTAACCTTCAACGAACACCTACCGGACCGGGACAGAGTGTACGAGCCGCGCGGGAAGGTGGCACAAAGGCATGGCCCAGAGGGGTGGCAGGAAGACTCAAGCGGGGCCCTCCACTCCCCAGCCTGCCCGGCCTGGGCAAAGCCGGCAGAGCCGGCGGGCCAGCCCGAGTCCTGGGGCTCGCGGAGGAACGGAGATGCCCTCCGCAGGGGCTCGGGGAAGCCCCCAGGGCGCCGGACCGTCTCACGCGCCCGTCCCGCGCCACTCACCTGTGGGACCCATACCGTCGCCCGCCTCAGAGGTGGAAGCCGCCATTCCGCCACGGCGCCGAAATGTCGTCATCAAGCTACGCGCAGAGCCACGCCCCGCGGCCGGGCGGGAAAAGCGCTTCTACCTCTTTGGGCCGTTACCTCAAAAGGCGCGTGCGCAAAGCGAAGGCCGGCCGGGCGGAGAGGGGAAGTGGAGAGGCAGGAGTGCGGAGGAGGGAGTGGTCTGTAGCTGAATGCGCCTGCGTTGTGGCGGCCTCTGGCGCCCTAAGGTAGGGCTCACGCACTTTCTCCCCAGCAAGGAATGCGCGTGCGCGTAAGCAGGGTTGTATATTAGTGCCCCCCCCCGCCCCGAAAAGCGACCCATAGTGGTGCACCGGCGCGGACCAGAAAATTGCACGCTTTCTTGAAAGAGGCATTTACTGAGCGCCCAATGTATGCCTGGCACTGGGCTGGGTGCTGCCACCTAAGCGAGCACGACCAATGCAGTCTATCAGGGAGGCCCAGATCGCCAAGCAGCGGGCCCCTGCAGTCCGCCATGCCACTCCCGACGCCTAGAGCGCCGCTCAGCACACCGTGAGCGCCCAATAACTGTTGGGCTCCAATGACGCCGCGGAGGCAGCCCCGTCCCCGCGCTCCCGCCGCTGCCGCCGCTCCCGCCGCTGCCGCCGCTCCCGCCGCTGCCGCCGCTCCCGCCGCTCCCGCCGCTGCCGCCGCTGCCGCCGCTCGGGCAGCCCGGGAGGCCAGACGCTGGCGCTGCAGGGAGAGGGCGGTGGGCGCAGCCGCTAGGGGGCGCGGCGGGGCGGGGCGCACCTTTCCGTGGGCCGCGTGGATGGCGGCGCAGAGCGTAGGTCCTGGGTCGGGGTCGGCGGCGCCCCCGGGGCTGGAGGCGGCCCGGCAGAAGCTGGCGCTGCGGCGGAAGAAGGTGCTGAGCACCGAGGAGATGGAGCTGTACGAGCTGGCGCAGGCGGCGGGCGGCGCTATTGACCCCGACGTGTTCAAGTGAGCGGAGTGGGTGAGGGCCGCATACTCGCTAGACACTCCCGACCTCTGCTCTCCGGGTACGCCCGGCCCGCTGGTCGAGAGGAGCCCCGGCTCCCCGCCCTCCACCCCCCACCCCCCATCCCCGTCCTTGTCGGGTCTTCAGGGAGGTGGCCGCGCTGGGCGGAGAGGGCTCACCGGCCCCGCGTCTGTCCCCGCCAGGATCCTGGTGGACCTGCTGAAGCTTAACGTGGCCCCCCTCGCCGTCTTCCAGATGCTCAAGTCCATGTGTGCCGGGCAGAGGCTAGCGAGCGAGCCCCAGGACCCTGCGGCCGTGTCTCTGCCCACGTCGAGCGTGCCCGAGACCCGAGGTCAGAGCTGGGCCCGCTGTCCCTGCCCCAGTGGCGGGGGTGGCGGGCGGGGAGGGGGCAGGCGCGGCACAGCGGCGGCGTGGCCCTGAGTGGCCAGGCCTGTCTGTCGGTCTAGGCCCAGCACCTGCAGGGCCCATCCGTGGGCTCTGCTCCCGGTCTTCGCTGCCAGCCTTAGGAGGCACGCCCAGGTCAGGTGGACGCAGAGTGCGTGCCCCAGGGTGGTCCAGGCTGGGCTCCTCCGCTTAGCTCTTTCCCACCTCTTCCCTCAGGCCTTCATCCTACAAAGTCGGGAATCAAGACGGTTTGGGGCTGGGCGCCGTGGCTCACGCCTATAATCTTTGGGACCCCAGGGCGGGAGGATCGTTTGAGTCCACGAGTTTGAGACCAGTCTGGGTGACAGGGTGAGATCCTGTCTCTAAATGTTTTTCAAAAGACAGTCTCGATCTCTGCCCTGTGGTATACAGCATCCAGGGAAGTGCCCAGGGAGCAGGGCAGGCAGAGGTCTTCCTGCCTTTACCCCACCTGGGCCCAGTTCCTGCGCAGGGGCTTGGCCAGTATTGGTCAGCTTCCCTCTGATGATTGCAGGAAGAGAGTTAGACGCAGAACTCCCAGGGTGCAGAGGCCTGCGGGGTCTGAAGGGCCTCCTCCCTCTCCAGTGTGGTGACTGGGCTGAGGAGATGCTGGGACTGAGAGTGTCATGGTGGAGCCTCCGTCCCTGCTCATCCTCTCCGCATGTTGCTTCTGCTCCGGATGGCTCTCTCTGAAATGCAGCACAACCTCCCAGGCCAATGGAAGGAGGCCCAGAGCTGGCTCCCTGCCTGGAAGCACAAGGAGACCCAAACAGGCATCCTGAGAAGGCATGGAGAGCAGGCTGCCTTCATGGGGGGAGTGCCAGGGCCTGGGCACCCACGCCCCCTGACCCAAGAGGGCCCGGGCACCTGCGTGCTGGCCTCTTCACTGACCCTCGCTCTGTCTGCTCTCTTTGTGTCTCTCTCTGACCTCCAGAGGCCTCCTTTCTCTCTGCCAGGAACAGTAGCCCCCCTGCAAGGCCCTCCTTTTCCTCCAGCCCGCAGCCTGCGGCCTCTCCGGTTCTGCTCCACAGCCCGGCTGCCACACACTCGCCTCTCTCTCCAGGCCCCCCGGGTTCCCTCCGCCTCTCTTGCTGCCTGTTCTCTCCTTTTGCAGGTTGCGTTTATTGGCTTGTCTCTGGGGGTTGGTGCTCTCCCTTGTTTCCATGGAAGCTGCCTGGCCCCAGGAGGCCCAAGCAGCTTTGAGCTGCAAGGGCAGGACCATGCAGGCCACCGCTGCTCTGCCGCTTAGCAAAGGGCACAATTTCTGACTTGGTTTGTTGGAGACATGGTGTGGCAGTCTCTAGACCCCACAGACGGGCTGGCATCCGGAGACAGGACCAACACCCCCACACCCCAGAGGCGAACTGTGGTGAGTGTAAAGAGCCCCACTCCAGGGGAAGACAGCTGGCCGGGTGCGGTGTGCTGTGCTGGAGAGCACGGCCCCAGGCGTGACAAACACCTCGGCCTCTTAGAAGTTGTCCCCTACCTGGACAGGAAGTCTGGAGGCTGAAACAGAGACTCCCACCTTCCCAGAGTCTCCTGGGCAGTGCCACACAGATGCCATGTGCTGGTCCCATGGCCACACTCCAGTACTCAGCCCCTTGCCTGCCTCACTCCTGAGTTGGAACACTTTCCAGGTGTCACCAGGTGTGATCAGGAGCCCAGAGCCAGGGGCCTGTGAGAGCCCAGGGTATTTGGTTGCACCTCCTGCATGCGCCTCCTGACAGCACCCACCTCACTGTCACCCAGAGCTCAGGCCCAAGAGAGGGTGGAGAGGGGCTGAGGGACAGGCCTGTAGTAGGGGTGTATGCACTGCAGGCTGAGATGAGCAGTTGAGGGGCAAGTGTCCAGCAGGAGAGAGAAACTTGGAACAGAGTCCTTGTCACTCCAGGGGATGTTGCTGCTCACTCAGCACTCACTCAGGGCTCTGGGTGCCAGGCCCAGCTCTCAGGGCAGAGGGCGTGGCAGGGAAGTGAGATGATCACACTCAGTCCAGTGAGAGGCAGTGAGGAAAACCACCAGCGAGACCAGTGTGGTGGCTCACATCTGTAATCCCAGCACTTTGGGAAGTCAAGGCAGGTGGATCCCTTGAGCTCAGGAGTTCAAGACCAGCCTGGGCAACATAGCAAGACCCCATTTCTACAAAAAATACAAAAACTAGCCATGCAGGGCTGGGCACGGTGGCTCACGCCTGTAATCCCAGCACTTTGAGAGGCCGAGGCGGGCGGGTCTCGAGGTCAGGAGATCAAGACCATCCTGGCTAACATGGTGAAACCCCGTCTCTACTAAAAATACAAAAAAAATTAGCCAGGCATGGTGGCAGGTGCCTGTAGTCCCAGCTCCTTGGGAGGCTGAGGCAGGAGGATGGCGTGAACCTGGGAGGTGGAGCTTACAGTGAGCTGAGATCGCGCCACTGCACTCCAGGCTGGGGGATAGAGCGAGACTCCATCTCAAAAAAAAAAAAAAACTAGCCAGGCGGGTGTGGTGGTGGCACCCATCTGTAGTCCCAGCTACTTGGGAGGCTGAGGTGGGAGGATCGCCTGAGCCTGAGGGGGTTGTTGCAGTGAGCCGAGAGCTTGTGACTGGACTCCAGCCTGGGCAACAGAGCAAGACCCTGTCTCAGAAAAAAAAAAAAGAAAGAAAAAAAAGAAAAACTGCTAGCAATGGAGATAGGAGGAGGCTTCAGAGCCCAGAGAGCAGCAAGGGTTACACAGGGCGGAGCAGGAGAGGGGTCGGCAGAGCCCCACAGGTGTGAGCTGGGGCAGTAGGAGGGGGTGGGTGAGGCAGAGTGCTGTCCAGGTGCTGGTAGGCCTGGGGCAGGAGGAGGCAGGTGGGAGGTACAGTCAAGATGTATGTGGGGGTTGTGGCACTGGAAGTGCAGGCATAGAGGGGCCGGGAGGATTAGGGGGTGCCATGTGAGCGAATGGGGGCTCCGAGAGAATTTACCCGAGGACAGGAGTGGCCTGGAGTGCGGGGCCCCTCAGGGCCATTTGTTCCTTGAGGGCTCTGTCCTGGAAGCATAGCCCAGGTCCTGTAGGCTGGGTGGCAGAAAGCCAGGACATGAGGGCACGGAGGCCCCATGGGGATAGAGTGGAACCTGAGGAGGAGGTGGAGGGGAATGGGGCAGACGTGGGGCCACACCAGGAGTGTGCTTCGGAGTGAGAGGCAGAGGCCACAGATGGAATGCTGAGAGCTCTCTGAGGCCCACATGTTACAGCATCTGACCACACAGAGCTCCGGCTGCCCTGGTAATGGCAGAATCTGGGATGGAGGACATAAGGGGGATTGTCAGAGTGATCCAGCTGGGGGGCATGGAGGCCATAGATTTCCCACAGGACTCGGGTGTGGAGTTCTCCAGGCTGTAGGCCAGGCCCTCTACAGCTTGCCTCTGTGAGCTGCCGCAGGCACCCTGGGTCCTCTGGATGCCTGTCCCCCAGCCATCCAGACGGCCTGTGGGGACAACCACCACCAGATTCACTCATACCCACGGGGAGGGGGAAACAGAAAACCCCAGAAGCACAGAGGGGTGATGCTTGTCTTGGTGAGAGTCTGGAGTCATTGAGGGAAAAATAAATTCAGTCAAGCGTTCTATATAAGTTTAGGGAAGCTATACGTTTTAAAAGTTGTCCAGAGCATGCGTGTGAGATGACATTTGGAGTGTGGAAGCTGTCTCACCTGAGCTATGCTGCCTGATACAGGAATCTCGGGCCACACATGGCTGGTGTGGTCATTGCACTGCGTGTGTTATGCACAGCAGATGCCAAAGGACTAGTACAAAAGGAAATGCAAAAAACCCACCACACCTTAGGAGGCCGAGGCTGCTGGATCTCTTGAGCTCAGCAGTTCAGGACTAGCCTGGGTAACACAGGGAGACCCAATCTCTACAAAACATACAAAAATTAGCAGGGCATGGTGGCACACATCTGTAGTTCCAGCTACTTGGGAGGCTGAGGTTGGAGGATTGCTTGAGCCTGGGAGGTTGAGGTTGCAGTGAGCTGTGACTACACCACTGCACTCCAGCCTGGGTGAGAGAGTGAGACCCTGTCTCAAAAATAAACAAAAAACCCCAAAGTGAATGAGGCTGGGCATTGGTTCACACCTGTAATCCCAACACTTTGGGAGGCTGAGGCAGGAGTATCACTTGAAGCTCGGAGTTTGAGACCAGCCTGGGCAGCATAGCAAGACCCCACCCATCTCTACAAACAAACAAGAAAAAGAACAAAGGTGAATGCAACATCTTATGAGTAACTTATGTACTGATTACATATTGAAATAATAAGTTGGATATTTTAAATTAATTAAAGTATTTGCGCTAATTCTGCATTTTCTTTTACTTTTTATTTATTTATTTATTTTTGAGACAGTCTTGCTCTATCACCCAGGCTGGAGTGCAGTGGCACACTCATAGCTCACTGCAGCCTTAACCTCGTGGGCTCAGGCAATCCTCCCACCTCCTCTTGAGTATCTGGGACTACAGGTGCACATTACCACACCTGGCTAATTTTTTAATTTTTTGTAGAGATGGAGGTCTCACTGTGTTGTCCCAGCTGGTCTCTAGCTCCTGGCCTCAAAGGATCCTCCTGCCTTGGCCTCCCAAAGCACTGGAATTACAGGCATGAGTCACGGACCCCTGCTGAGCCAGGCTGTTTTTAACATTCAATGGTCATTGACTATCTTTGGCACTTTGGAGGGCCCTCCAGGGACCAGGTGTAGGGGCGTCAGTCACCCCGCCCTCACACCCCAACCTGCAGCCACACTTGGTTCAATCCCACTGTCTAGCCCGTCTGACTCAGTAGCCCCTCCCGAGGGAGCAGGGCTAAGCAAAGCTGGTTTTCCCACTGCAAGGCACTGCAGGCCCTTCTATTCTGGGCCTTCTCATCCTTCATAAAGTGAGAAGGCCTGAACAGGGCTCCCCACTAACCCCGAGAGCATGCAATTCCTGAAGATTTCCAGGATTTTCTTAATATCAGTTATGGCTTAAAGTTATGTTGGTTTCACATTTCCAGGGTTTGTCAACCCTGTCAGATTTAAAGATAAGCATTATTAGCCAGGTGTGGCCCCATGCTTGTAGTCCCACCTACATTGGAGGCTGAGGCAGGAAGATCCCTTGAGGCAGTGAGTTTGGGGCAGCAATGAACTGTGATTGCATCACTGTGCTCTAGCCCAGGTGACAGAGCAAGACTCAGTCTCTAAACCCCTCTCCCCCACCACTCGAAAAAAAAAAAAAAGCATTATTTGCTTTTTTCTGCTTCCCTCTCATCCTTGTTTCCAGAAAGGACTGGGTCATTACTGAGGGGAGGAGAGGAAGCTCAGATGGCGGCAAGCTGAAGGGAAGCCGGCTCTGAGTCAGGCCCAAGTCTACGGCCTGCCATGCCATGTGCCGTGGGGAGCTGAGAGTGCATGGGCACCTAAGCACCCAGATTAGGCCGTGGCTACAGAAGATCTGACTCTGTCTGGCCTGGCCTGCAGAGGGACTGTGGCCTCAGAGGAGGATGCTGGCCCAGTGTGGGAGCTGCTGCAGGGTGGCGAGGCCCATCTGCTCATGGAAGACAGAATCCTTGCCCCTTGACCAGTGGGGACTAGAATAATGGCAGTTTGTACCACAAGAGATGCGTGGTGGCCATTGTCTGCTTTGTGCCTGTTTCACGAATCACTGCTGGGCTGAGGTGGCCAACCATCACCCACCACGTGTTCCTGACTGCGCTCCTCCTTGGCTCAGGGCAACCCTGACTCCATCTTTGTTGAGTCAAGTGTGCCAAGCTGACAGAGTTCCAAGCATGACACCGCTGTAACCCTCACCACCACCAGGCAAGAATGAGCAAAGATCTCATTCTCTGAGGAAGAACTCCCCGGAAACTCATGAGCGCCGTCCTATCCCTGCAGGATATGGGGAGAATTTTGTGGTATTAGCATAGAAAGGGAGCTGGAGGTGCCTCTGGAAGAGCGGGGGTCTCTGCTTGTTCAAGGTGACAGATGGTGAAACAGAAATGACCTAATGGATCCCTGGACACCCGGTTGCATCTTTTCTCCAGGAATCCAGTTTCCCATTGCAGGGTACTTGACTACACTTGCTAAGAGGCCAGGGAAGGACCAGGATTGAGGCTGGGTGTTCTGTTGGCTGCACCCTTGTCTGGAGTCACCCTAAAAGTGGTGGCAGGGGAGTTCCCGCAAGGGACTGCCCCAGACCTTTCCAGGATGAGAGCCAGTTGGGATTCCAAAGGAAGAAACACTTAATGCCAGGGTGGTCAGTCCAAAGCATTTGTTAGGGAACTTACATACAGAGGGGGCTGCAGTGTGCCCTCATGAGGGACAGCCAGGAAAGAGGTTGTGCCTAGGCACACCGCACTGAGGGGGTGGGGTGTGGAGTTTCTATGAGGGTGCAAGGAATTTGGCTGGGGTGGGGCCAGTTTCCATGTGCTTAGCAACATGTCAGATCTTTCAGTGTTCCAGGCAACAACCTAAACGTGTATCAGTGTCTGGGAACATGCAAGCCCCAGCCAGGATTTGAGCCTGCAGGGGAACATGTAGCTGATTCGGTCAGAGTGATCAAGGCACTTCCCCAGTCAGGACAAAGGAAACGCTAGGGGGACGAAATGGGGGACCCAACACTGAGTCAGGCAGGGGACACATGCCCTGTTTAGAGCCCATGGGCCAGACCCTGCCAGGCCAGAGCAGGGGAGAGCCCTGGCCAAGGCACTCCGCATGGGGGGCTGTGACCCCATGGGCAAGTCTGCTACCCGGCACTTTTGTACCTTGGAGGGTCCTCTCAGTCTTGCTGATGCTGTCAACATCCCGAGCCCAGGGAAATCCATCCCATTAAAATAAAGCTCTGGCCCAAGTGTGGTTGCAGATCTTTTTTGGCTATCTTGAAGAGTAAAGTAAGCAAATTACAAATCAAAGAAACTCTGAACCAGTGGTCTTCATCCGAGAGAGCCTCTGGTGGTCAGAAGGAAAGTCTCAAGCCTTCAGACTGTGGCAGGAACCCTGTCATGGAATCTGGCAGCTGAACCCAAAAGCAAGAGGCTTGACCACTGCAGAACACTCGGGTAGGTAGGAAACAATGAAAGAGCTTCCAAAATCAAAATCAGAAACCCAATTCCAGGACTTGGTGACTGCAGTACTTCCTGCGTGTCACCATCTGGGGTAGCTCAGATGTACAGTCCAGCGTGAACACACCTTGAGGATGAGGCAGTGCATCCCTGCTGCTGCTGCCGCTAATGGCACCATCAGGGCAGACTAGGTTTGCTGACCAGGCTAGGTGTGGACCAGCGCACCTACCTTTCCCTAAATAGGCCCTTTTAAAATGTTCCCTTTTAAAATGTGGCATGTGTCCTTTTAAAATGTTCCTTTGGCAGTGTGCTCCTTGCATGGCTTCACTCCTCAGACACATCCTAAAGGGTCCCCTACACACTGCCAAGGGCTTCTGGGGCATGACCTGTCTTTAGTGGTTCTGAGTCTCAGGACTTGGGGCTGATGCAGGGCCTCTAGCTGAAGCGACTTTGATGGAAATGTGTAGACCCAAATGTTGCCCAAGGAGTACAAGTACAGCAGGTGCTGCAGTTACGGGGCGCGCCCATTCCTAATTGTTGTGCTTTATGTCTCCTTAGGGAGAAACAAAGGCAGCACTGCCCTCGGGGGAGCATTGGCCCTGGTGGAACGCAGCAGCCGCGAAGGATCCAGCCAGAGGATGCCACGCCAGCCCAGCGCTACCAGGCTGCCCAAGGGGGGCGGGCCTGGGAAGAGCCCTACGCGGGGCAGCACCTAGGATGGGGCAGAGACTTGTCACATCTTTGTCCCCAGCAAAGGCTACGTGTTATCTCCTTCAGTTGATAATAAACCTTTCTGAGATGCAGAGGGTCCAGGTCAGACGTTCTCTACTGTATTTTTTTGATATTAAGGCACACTTAGAATGAAGTTTCTGTGCCGGGCCTGGTTGTGCCACAGTGAACTAACCAGGTCCCTTCACCATGGGTCAACTTCCTGAACCTGATTTGGGTTCTGAGAAAAGGTGTCTGGATTGCCAGGTCTTTTATAAATAGGCGTCAACAAGCTTCACTGGAAGTGAAATGTGGGAGTTTTTTGTTTTTGTTTTTGTTTTTTTTTTTTTTGAAACGGAGTCTTGCTCTGTCACCCAAGCTGGAGTGCAGTGGTGTGATCTCGGCTCACTACAAGCTCCGCCTCCTGGGTTCACGCCATTCTCCTGCCTCAGCCTCCCAAGTAGCTGGGCCTACAGGTGCCCACCACCATGCCCGGCTAATTTTGTTGTATTTTTAGTAGAGACGGGGTTTCACCGTGTTAGCTAGGATGGTCTCGATCTCCCACCTCATGGGAGGTTTTCTACCAAGACAGTTGGCAATGCTGAGGGACAGGGTGGCTGTATGTGCGCACAGAGGGCAAGCGCTGCCTTCCAGGTTACCATGGAGCACTGGGGTCAGCATGGGTGTGTTGTAACCTTCTGTGGGTCATGAATGCTGTGCGGAACTCGGTTAATACTCTTTCCCTCTCTTAAGATGTCCTGACCTTACACATTTGACCCACAGCTTTAGAGACTTCATGGACAAGCCCCATCCACAGACCTCCAACACTTCTAGTCTCCCTTTTAGCCAGCATGACCCATCAATAAGCCCGAAAAATCACAAATTCAGTTGAAAACCCTGACTCTGCTTTCCTAGAATTTAGGAAATCTGTACATTGAATGCCTGGCTTTGAATAAACACTGTTTTCCCCTGGTCAGGTTACTTCCATGGCAGCTGCTTATGTACGGTCCTGCTGCACCAAACCCCACGCCAGCAGGGTAGGCTGGCACCCCACCGCTGTCCATGCAGGCTCTGGGGTCCCACCGGCTCCTGTAGGCAGAGCTAAGCTGCACGACACACAGAGGTCTTGGTTTTATACAGAACCTTTAATTGCAAACAATTTGAAAGTAGCCATCCTGGGGGTGGCAGGGGAGAACCCACCACACCCTCCCCTCAGTATTCTTCGCCTTCTTCAGCCTCAGCTTCCACGGAATCCACACCCACCTCTTCATAATCCTTCTCTAGAGCTGCTAGGTCCTCGCGGGCCTCAGAGAACTCTCCCTCTTCCATGCCTTCGCCCACGTACCAGTGCACAAAGGCCCGCTTGGCATACATGAGATCGAACTTATGGTCCAGGCGGGCCCAGGCCTCCGCGATGGCCGTGGTGTTGCTCAGCATGCACACGGCCCGCTGCACCTTGGCCAGGTCTCCCCCGGGGACCACTGTGGGGGGCTGGTAGTTAATGCCCACCTGCCGGAGAAGGGAAAGAAAGCAGTCCATGAAGCTTATATCAAACCTAGAAATGGTAGCTACTTTTCCTCAAACAGAAGACACCCTGTAGGTGACAAGGAGAATGCTCAATTCACCTCACAAACGTCACTAAGCCTTTCTCTGCGCCAGGCGGGGTGATAGTTCCAGACGAGGAATAGAGAAGGAACCTTGGAAGTAGCCACCCTGGTGGGATCCCAAGCTACCTAAAGGGCTGTGTCCTAGTACCTGTGACATGTGATAGGTGCCCAGGTGAAGACAGTCTTCCCTCTGAAAATGTATGCTGCTTGTCTTCTTCGTAGATTACAATTAAATTCTATAGCTAAACTTTTTCCACCCAGATAGATAGATTCAGAGTATACAACTCTTCCCCATGCTATCACAAGGAACATCATACCCACTTCTGACCCACAAAACAAGCCACTGTGGATATGCAAAGGTAGCAGAGCATGGGTCAAGAGTCATATGAATGCTGCTACCACAGCAGCAGGAAGTGGTCGAAGTGGTCCATGTGCCTGCCTAAGTAGGGGGTGACATTTCAAGGTGGTAACCAAAGGGGAAGCATTCCAAGTTTCAGAACTCAGGAATAACACGACTTGAGGTCCTGGCAGCAGTGCACAGGGTCAACCAGAGCAGGGATCAGCAAACTTGTTCTATAAATGACCACATCAGGCAAGATGTGGTGGCTCAAGCCTGTGACCCCAGCATTTTGGGAGACTGAGGCGGGCAGATCACATGAGGCCAGGGGTTTGAGACCAGCCTGGCCAACATGGCGAAACCCCATCTCTACTAAAAATACAAATATTAGCTGGGTGCGATGGCTCGTGCCTGTAATCCAGCACTTGGGAGGCTAAGGTGGGTGGATCACCTGAGGCCAGGAGTTCGAGACCAGCCTGGTCAACATGGCAAAATCCCATCTCTACTAAAAATACAAAAATTAGCCAGGCGTGGTGGCAGGTGCCTGTAATCCCAGCTACTTAGGAGGCTGAGGTAGAGAACTGCTTGAACCCGGGAGGTGGAGGTTGCAGTGAATGAAGATCGTGCCACTGCATTCCAACCTGGGCAACACAGCAAGTCTCAAAAAAAAAAAAAAAAAAAAAAAAGAAATCACCCGGGCACGGTGGTGCATGTCTGTGGTCCCAGCTACTTGGGAGGCTGAGGTGAGAGAATCGCTGGAGCCTGGGAGGCAGAGGTTGCAGTGAGCCAAGATCACACTACTACAGCCTGATGGACAAAGCGAGACCCTGTCTCAAAAAATAAATAAATCAATAAAGCTCACCACAGATATATAGTGTGATGACTCAGAAAGAGTTCAAAAGACATCACTGAGCTGGGTGCAGTGGCTCACGACTGTAATCCCAGCACTTTGGGAGGCTGAGGCAGGCAGATCACCTGAGGTCAGGAGTTCAAGACCAAGCTGGCCAACATGGCAAAACCCCGTCTCTACTAAAAATACAAAAATTAGCCGGGCATGGTGGCGGGTACCTGTAATCCCAGCTACCTGGGAGGGTGAGGCCAGAGAATTGCTTGAACCCAGGAGGCAGAGGTTGCAGTTAGCTGAGATCACACCACTGCACTCCAGCCTGGTCGACAGAGCAAGACTGTCTCAAAAAAAAAAAAAAAAAATCACTGAATCAATTATCAACTCTGGTTCACTAATTTATGCCCACATGCCTAGCCCATGGGACAGGGATAGTCTCCCCAAAGGATGCGGGCCTTCAGGGCCATTGTTATTTTGTGCATCTGCTGCTTGCTGAAAGGCCTCCACATCACCCAGTCATACCTTAAATCCAGTCGGGCACCAATCCACAAACTGGATAGTGCGTTTGGTCTTGATGGTGGCGATGGCCGCGTTGACGTCTTTGGGGACCACGTCCCCCCTGTACAACATGCAGCAGGCCATGTACTTGCCATGGCGAGGGTCACACTTGACCATCTGATTGGCTGGCTCGAAGCAGGCATTGGTGATCTCAGCCACAGACAGCTGCTCGTGGTAGGCCTTCTCGGCTGAGATGACTGGGGCATAGGTGGCCAGGGGGAAGTGGATGCGGGGGTACGGCACTAGGTTGGTCTGGAATTCCGTCAAGTCCACATTCAGGGCCCCATCGAATCGCAGGGAGGCCGTGATGGAGGACACGATCTGCCCAATCAGACGATTGAGGTTGGTGTACGTGGGACGTTCGATGTCCAGGTTGCGCCGACATATGTCATAGATGGCTTCATTGTCGACCATGAAGGCACAGTCAGAATGTTCCAGGGTCGTGTGGGTGGTCAGGATGGAGTTGTAGGGCTCCACCACGGCCGTGGAGACCTGGGGGGCTGGGTAAATGGCAAACTCTAGCTTGGACTTCTTGCCGTAATCCACTGAGAGCCGCTCCATGAGCAGAGATGCGAACCCAGAGCCAGTGCCGCCCCCAAAGCTGTGGAAGATGAGGAAGCCCTGCAGTCCTGTGCACAGATCCGCCTGAGAGAAACCAGACAACGTGAGCCAGTGCCCGTGGAAGCCACAACACCAACCACCAACAAGCCAGGGCCACTTCTCTTTGCCTCTAAAGAGTTGATGTGGATTCAAATCATCCATAATAAACACACGGTACACTTTGAAGCAAAGAAAAGCAAAGGTCTACAGACAAATCACCATTGCAGACTCAGTAGGGCTCAAGATGCTGGTCTAAGTTTTTGTTTGTTTGTTTGAGATGGAATCTTGCTCTGTTGCCCAGGCTAGAGTGCAGTGGTGCAATCTCAGCTCACTGCAACCTCCGCCTTCTGGGTTCAAGCAATTCTCCTGCCTCAGCCTCTCAAGTTGCTGGGAGTACAGGTGTGTGCCACCACACCTAGCTAATTTTTGTATTTTTAGTAGACATAGAGTTTCACCATGTAGGCCAGGCTGGTCTCAAACTCCTGACCTCAGGTAATCCACCTGCTTTAGCCTCCCAAAGTGCTGGGATTACACATGTGAGCCACCGCGCCCGGCCAAGATGCTGGTCTAAGTGTTGATAAAATGACTTCCCTTTCACATTCCAAGAACTACCCTCCCATGCAAGACAATGGCCACATGAAACCTTCTCTTCTTACCAGTTTGCGGATCCGGTCCAGGACTAGGTCAACAATCTCCTTGCCGATGGTGTAATGGCCCCTGGCGTAATTATTGGCTGCATCTTCCTTTCCGGTGATCAGCTGCTCCGGGTGGAAGAGCTGCCTGTAGGTCCCTGTGCGCACTTCATCTACAAAAGAGACAGTGTGTGCTGTGAATTTTTAAGGCCTGTACTCACCAAGATGGACACATTCCAGGACTGTTCACTTCTACAGAGTACATGCTGTTCAAAGTACATGACCTACATGTCATAGGTCAACAGTGGCAGTGTCTGCTAGAAAATGTCTCTGTGTGATAACCAAACTGCAGATGCAATTTATGACTCTACGAAGTTAAACTCAGCTTGTGGTATAAATGTCAGCAGGACCAGTTCCCAGTGAAAGGAAATAAGCTCTTGCACTCCTACGCAGGTACACAATTCTTTTCTACATGTAGCTACATCAAAGGCTGTAAGTTAAAAACTCTTACAACCTGGGCAGTCACCAGGTCAGTGTGACTTCTGCAGGGCAGTCCCATCAGGGCACCCTGGATGACCTGGGTCCCACAGGCTTTCAGGTGATGCTGTCATCTCCTGGGGGGGCCACTGAAAGGTGCTGCCTCTTTGTAGCTCTCCTTAGAAACTACCTCAGGCTGCTAATCTGAAGGAAGCAAATGACTGTTCTGTACTTACCTTCTATGCCTAAGATGCAGGTCGAGACTCTCATGCACCAGCATAAGAGAGTGCACAGCATTCAGGAGGAAACCAATGCCACTGCACAGTGCAGGCAGGGCCACCTGAGCAGGGCTGAGGCAGCCACGAGGGAATCTCTTCACCAGCCCATCTTTTTTTTTTTTTTTTTTTTTTGAGACGGAGTCTTGCTCTGTCACCCAGGCTGGAGTGCAGTGGCACAATCTCGGCTCACTGCAAGCTCCGCCTCCCGGGTTCACGCCATTCTCCTGCCTCAGCCTCTCCGAGTAGCTGGGACTACAGGCGCCCGGCACCACGCCCGGCTAATTTTTTGTATTTTTAGTAGAGACGGGGTTTCACCATGGTCTCAATCTCCTGACCTCGTGATCCGCCCGCCTCGGCCTCCCAAAGTGCTGGGATTATAAGCGTGAGCCACCGCGCCCGACCTACACCAGCCCATCTTACTGCTGGCAAAGCAGCTTTTCCCTGTAGGTCAGGTTTTCCTAAATTAGGAGCCGAGTCTCACAGACACTTTCATCACAAACCTTTCAGTTTCCCTCCTAACAATGCCATGGGCATATGCCTGTCTATCCCATCCTTTCAGCAGGATTCAAAGGAGCCCACACGAGGCTTTACCAATCCTCTCCCACCCTCTCAGGAAAGCTGCCATCCAGTGCCTAGGTACCTACCGACCACAGTGGGCTCCAGGTCCACAAACACTGCTCTGGGCACGTGCTTGCCAGCTCCAGTTTCACTGAAGAACGTGTTGAAGGAGTCGTCCCCGCCACCAATGGTTTTATCACTTGGCATTTGACCATCGGGCTGAATTCCATGTTCAAGGCAGTAGAGTTCCCAGCAGGCATTGCCAATCTGGACACCCGCCTGCCCCACGTGGATAGAGATACACTCGCGCTGTGAACCGGAACATAAATGTGAACCCATTCATTTCAAGGCAACTTGAAACTATATGGCATGCAAAATATTCTAATATTTATATAGTGCTTCAGTATCTGGCGCTTTCACAATTGATATTTCCTAGGAGGGTTAGGTGACTGATCCCTTTATCCCTGTGAAAACTAACTTGCTGTAAACCACACTAGCTACTAAGTTCTAGAGGCAGCCCTAGAACCTGTTTGCCACTACACAAAAATTAGGTTATTTTAAAACTTGGAAGCCATGTAATGTCAATAATCAACCCCACATTATAGCCAGTCACAGTAATTCTCTGAAGAATATATAGCAGTTTTTGATTATGTCCTGATAATCAAATGGCAGGTTGCCCTCTTCATAAAACTACCCTTTCAATTTCTTGTAACCACTCCCTGTCTCTACCCCTTGAAGCCTACGGGTGTAATGGCTCCCAGACGTCATCAGTGCTGGGACACTGCACTGTCCTTTGGTGGTTTCTTTAAACCCTGCCAAGCCGGGTGTGGTGGCTCATTCCTGTCATCCCAGCACTTTGGAAGGCTGAGGCGAGAGGATCGCTTGGGACCAGTTTGAGACCAGCCTGGGTAACATAGTGAGTCCCTGTCCCTACGAAAAATGTACAAATTAGCCAGGTGTGGTGGCACACACCTGTAATAGCAGTTACTTGGAAGGCTGAGGCAGGAGGACTGCTGGAACCCAGGGGTTCAAGGTTGCAGGGAGCCGTGATCCTGCAACTGTGCTCCAGCCTGGGCAACAGAGCATTTGTTGAGTGCTGTCTCAAAAAAAAAAGAAAAGAAAAGAAAAAGAAAGGAAAAAAAGGATAACTGACAAACCACAGCTATTCAGACTTGGGAATCTGTTAACAGGCTGTTTTTTTTTGTTTGTTGTTTTGAGGCAGGGTCTCTGTGGCCCAGGCTGGAGTGCAGTGGTGCCATCACGACTCACTGCAGCCTCAAAGTTCCAGGCTGGGCTGATCCTCCCACCTCAGCCTCCCGAGTAGCTGGAACCACAGACCCGCATCACCATGCCCAGGTAATTTTTGTATTTTTTTGTAGAGACGGGGTTTCGCCATGTTGGTCAGGCTGATCTTGAACTCCAGACATCAGGTGATCCGCCCGCCTCCACCTCCCCAAGGGCTGGGATTCCAGGTGTGAGCCACTGCGCCTTGCCTAACGGTTGCCTTTAGGTGAACGAGGCAAGTTGCAGCAGCGTCTGAGCCTTAATTCCTAATCTGACCAATGTCCACAGCCCCAACCCCCGTCAGCGAAGGCTCCTGGGGCTCCTCAGTCGTTTCCAGTAGCACAAAGACATGTGAAGCGGGAGCAGCGCCCTCCCGTCTTCAAGAGGCGACGCCACTATTTGCTCTCTGGGGGACGGGACACTGTCAATGGTCCCCGTCCACTGAAGGCCGGCAGCTTCATCTAAAACAAAAGCCACAGTCCCTGCCCTGGGACCCGCAGATCCAGGAGACGATCCTGTGTCCTCCGGTCCCGCACTAGACCCTGCGTCCTTCTCTGGCCTCCTCTCAGCGCCCAGGCCCGCAACAACATCCCTCTGTCCACCCGAGGCCAACTTCGTCTGCCTGGGCATCTGCGGGGCGGGAGTGACCCAGGCCTTACCATGACGAATTCTGCTGCTTTAGCCCAATGCTACTTCCAGACCCCAGCCGGCTGCCACAGCTGCTGAGCGCCCAACTGCAACTGCCTGCGCGCGCGCACTGCACGGGATAGGCACGCCGATGCCAGGCCGCCATTGGCTCAGAGTTCCTGGGAGGCGGGCCGAGGGCTGGGCCCCAGTTCTGATTGGCCGTTGCTCAACACGTGTAGTGGGGACGCTCTCTGATTGGATGCAGGATTGGCGGGAAGGCAGCGGGGTCATCAAAGGCTGCGCGGGTGCTGAGGCATTTCCGGGGTGTCTTCTGACCAGGGTGGGAACAGCTACTGCGCTGCCTCTGTGGGTCGCAGAACATTGCCTTGCTCCCAGTGTGCCACTGCCCCCTCCCTGATTGCCCCAGGCCCGCTCCTCTCCCTGCCTAATTCAGATCTTTGCAAACAGGGCCGCGTCTGAGAGGCCTTCTCGCCATCTACCCAAGTCACAGCAGCACCGCAATTATCCCCCTCTTCCCTGTTCCCACCCAGCACCCAGGAAGTGGCAGGATTCAATCACTTTTGTGACCCAAAAGGAGAAAACGGGCCGGGCGCGATGGCAAACGCCTGCAATCCCAGCACGGGCCGAGGCGGGTGGATCACCTGAGGTCAAGAGTTCCCGAGACCAGCCTGGCCAATATGGTGAAAACCCGTCTCTACTAAAAATACAAAAATTACCCGGGCTGGTGGTAGGCACTTGTAATCCCAGCTACACGGGAGGCTGAGGTAGGAGAATTGCTTGAACCTGGGAGACAGTTGTTGCAGTGAGCCAAGATTGGGCCACAGCACACTCCAGCCTGGGCAATAGAGCCAGACTCCGTCTCAAAAAGAAAAAAAAAAAGGAAGAAAGGAGGCAAAATTAACGTAAGTGGAGAGGTTGGGCCAGGCACACCGGCTCATGCCTGTAATTCCGGTGCTTTGGGAGGCCACAGCAGGAGGATTGCTTCAGGTCAGGAGTTCAAGACCAGCCTGGGCAACGTGGTGAGACCCACCTTGCCCGTTTTTTAAAAAAATACAAAAAATAAAATAAAATTAGCAAGGCATGGTAGCGCATGCCTGTAATCCCAGCTACTCAGGAGGCTGAGGCAGGAGAATCCCTTGAACCTGGGAGGCAGAGGTTGCAGTGAGCTGAGATCACGGCACTGCACTCAAGCCCAGGCGACAGAGCAAAACTCCATCTTGAAAAAAAAAAATAGAGTTTATTTGGGCCAAGTTTGAGAAGTGCAACCCTGGAGATGCAAGTTGTCTTAATATATTAGCAGCAGTTGTAAGTGGGTTTTTAAAGGAAAAGAAGAGGCAGTTCCTAAGTTGTTTACCAAGAATTTTGAAATTAGACAGGAAGTCTTGCTGTGTTGTCCAGGCTAGTCTTGAACTCCTGACCTGAAGGGATCCTCCCACCTCGGCTGGCCTAGCCTGAGGAATTTATATTAAAATAACGTAAGCTATTTATTGGGTCAGGCATGGTGGCTCACACCTGTAATCCCAGCACTCTGGGAGGCCAAGGTGGGAGGATCACTTGAGGTCAGGAGTTTGAGACCAGCCTGGCCAACATGATGAAACCCTGTCTCTACTAAAAATACAAAAATTAGCCAGGCATGGTGGTGAGCATCTATAGTCCCAACTACTTGGGAGGCTGAGGTAGGATAATCACTTGAACCTGGGAGGCGGAGTTTGCAGTGAGCCAAGATCATGCCATTGCACTCCAGCCTGGGCAAAAGAGTGAAACTCGGCCGGGCGCGGTGGCTCACGCTTGTAATCCCAGCACTTTGGGAGGCCGAGGCAGGCGGATCACGAGGTCAGGAGATCGAGACCACGGTGAAACCCCGTCTCTACTAAAAATACAAAAAATTAGCCGGGCGTGGTGGCGGGCGCCTGTAGTCCCAGCTACTTGGAGAGGCTGAGGCAGGAGAATGGCGTGAACCCTGGAGGCGGAGCTTGCAGTGAGCCAAGATCACGCCACTGCACTCCAGCCTGGGCGACAGAGCGAGACTCCGTCTAAAAAAAAAAAAAAAAAAGAGTGAAACTTCATCTCAAAAAAAAAAAAAAAAAGAAGGCCGGGCACGGTGGCTCATGCCTATAATCCCAGGACTTTGGGAGGCCAAGGCAGGTGAATCATGAGGTCAGGAGATCGAGACCATCCTGGCTAACACGGTGAAACCCCGTCTCTACTAAAAATACAAAAAATTAGCCAGGCGTGGTGGTGGGTGCCTGTAGTCCCAGCTACTCTGGATGCTGAGACAGGAGGATGGCGTGAACCCGGGAGGTGGAGCTTGCAGTGAGCTGAGATAGCACCACTGCACTCCAGCCTGGGCAACACAGCGAGACTCTGTCTCAAAAAAAAAAAAAAAAGCTATTTATTGTCTCTACATTGTCTACATTGTCTTTCATATCACAAATTCCAGGAACAGGAAGATAATGGGTTGAGCTAGTCAGGAACAAAATGCCTTTAAACAGTCACCCCAGGGCATGAGTACAAGGGGTGTAACTGAAGTCCCTATTCCTGTCTCTCTGGGCCTGATAAATTCTGCACACCTCACATAACTCAAAGTGCTGTGAACACTTTTTCTTTTCTTATTTCTTTAGTGAGAGGGAGTGGGTTTATGGCCAACAGGCAAGGGGAAGGCACACCCCTGTCCCGGGAAGAGCAGAGTGAGGACCCAATACCCATTTTGGAGGAGTTTGGAACAGTCACCTGACTCTTCCTTTTTATTTATTTATTTTTTGACACTGGTTCTCACTATGTTGACCAGGCTGGACTCAAATTCCTGGGCTCAAGCGATCCCCAAGCCTCAGCCTTCCTTGTAGGCTGGGACTACAGGTGTGTGATTCTTCCCAGTTTGATTCTTCCATCCATAAAGATCATCTTAGTGTGTATTCAGGTCTGGGAAAAGCCCTGGAGGAGACATGCTGGCTTACCCCCAGCTCATCACTAGGATGCAGCATCCCATCATGGCATCTCCCTGGAGGGTGGCTAAGCAGGCCCTTAACTTTCCCTCCTGAAAGGAGAGCGGGGGAGAGAGAGGGAGCTCCCCCAGTGGGATGGGACTCACGAGGTCCAGGAGTTGAGACTTCTCTGTGGCCTTTGGGGACCACTGAACAGTGCAATCAGGTCTTCCCTTAGAAAGATGCTTTGGCAAAGGGAGGAGGGGCAGGGACGGAGTTCTGCGGACAGCCAGGAAAATCAGAGGAGGCCACTGGCCCCCTGCCTCTTCTCCCCAGGAGGATGAATCCTTCTGTATTAGCCCCAGGCACCCTAAAAAAATACCACTGACTGAGTGGCTTAAACAACAGGGTTTTATTTTCTCACAGTTCTGGAGGCTAAAAGCCCCAGAGGCCTCTATTCCTGGTTTGCACACAGCCACCTTCTCACCATGTCCTCCCACGGGGAGGTAGCACCCAAGCTCTCTGGTCTCTTATAAGGACACGAATCCTGTTGGATCAGGGCCCACCCTTATGACCTCACTTAACCTTCATCATCTCCTTATAGGCCCTGTCCCCAACTACAGTCACACTGGGGATTAGAGCTTCTGCGTCTAATATTGGCGGGGGGGGGACGCCATTCAGTCCATAGCCCTACCCTTCCTCAGGGCTCCAACTACATGATGCACAGAACTCAGCTGTAGCCCGCATCACACGGTGCTCTTCAGTCCAGCCATGCGTCATTCAGCGGCTGGGATACGTTCTCGACAATGCATCATCAGGTAATTTCGTTGATGTGAGAACATCACAGAGTGAACTTAGACCAACCAAGGTGGTGCAGCCTACCGCACACCTAGGCCACATGGTATAGCATATTGCCCCTTCGCTACAGACCTGTACAGCAAGGATTTGTGTATCTAAAAACAGAAAAGCTACAGGAAAAATATGGTATTATAACTTTATGGGACCACTGTTATATATAGGCTGTCTGTTGTTGACCGAAATATCATTATATGCTACATGACTGCAATATTTATTTTTCTGATTATAAAAGTAACACATATTCCCAGTAGAGAGTGTAGAAGATTAGCAACAAACTATTTATTCTACTGTAAATGACAAAAGAAAAATTGAGCCTTGGATATGCCCATTTTTACTGTAAGTTATGATTCCATAACTGACTTGTAGTAAACAGTGTTTCTGGCCCCTAAGTATTGCTGCCTTGTGTATTTTATTTAGTATACAGCACTAAAAAAAAGAGTCCTGTGAATTATTAAATCATTTCAATAAGTCAGCTAACAACATTTACATATAGTTGCTACACAGAAAGGAACACAAATTATTTCCTCTTTTGCTCATATTCAAACAGGCTTGAGTGACAACTTGAGGACAAGGCGGCGCCTCGACAAGTTTTCACACAGCAGCTACGGGGGCCAGAGAAGCAGCACCGCATGGTGAGGCAGGAGGAGGAGGACCTGCACAAGGTAGGCAGCTCGGTTCTGGGTGAGAAAGGCTTAAGAGGCTTTGCAGAGTTTTGTAAGGTTCAGTTCATACAGATGTTTAAAGACCTCCCTGGGACTCCCGCTCATGGACTGTCCCTGCTGCATGCAGGACACCAGGGCCAAGCCTGGTTCTAGGGCCCCTGCTGTGCCCAGTTGCTACACAGCCCATGTCAGCTAGCTGGGCTTGGCTCCCTGCCATGGGTGCCTTTCAGCATGCTGCCTGCAGCAGGCACCCACTTCACAGTCATCATCTGCCATCTCCAGTTCAACCCCGCAGAGTAAGCAGCAACTCCCCCACCCCTACCCATTCTGAATGAGGAACGATGTCCAGAGGGCACTGTATTATCTGCAGTGACACGCTGCATCTGACATCAGTGACCTCGCCCTTCTCTCTACACCATGCCCCCTGCTCTTAGAAGGGGCATCTTAGTAATGACAGGGAACTGCAAAAGAGGACATATGTTAAAATGTGGCTGATTCCCCCATAACTCCTTTATAAATTTGGTTTTTAGTAAGGTATGTGAACTTTATATTCAAATGCCATTAAGTATGGTAATAACAAAATTAGGTTCTTTTTTCTTTTCTTTTTTTCTTTTTTTTTTTTTTTTTTTTGAGACAGCCTCTCTCTGTCACCAGGCTGCAGCCATGCGATCTCAGCTCACTGCATAGGCTCTGTTTTCTAAAATACATTCATTTATGCACTGAAGTCCTTGGACCTGTAGTTTGTGATCTGTCCTCTAAAATGTGGCACATTTTAAACCCACATTGCTTAAGATCATCTGTGGTATCGTCCCCCTGCACGACTTGTCTGGGAGTGCAGTGTGGGCTGGGCAGTGTCTCATTGCTTGACACATTCACAGTGACTCTGAGCTGGACCCAGAGAGGCCTGCAGAGGCCTTTCCTCCCAATGTGGGAGCCGCCCTGCCAGCTTGCTCCAGGTCTCATCACTTCCAGTCTTAGTCCAGCAAGTGTGACAGTGACTAAACAGCCAGATTGTTGGCCAGATCAGCTGCAGGGAGGCCAGGGTCATCTGTGCAGCAAGTGGTAAGGTTGGGTTGTCAGTGCAGCTGAACTTGTGGTAAGTCCTACTTGTGGCCCTCCATCCAGGGAGTCTTTGATTTAAATCTCTTTCTTCTTAATTTTCTTTTCTTTCTTTTTTAGTTTTTTAAGAGATGAGGTCTCACTATTTTGCCCAGGCGCTGGTCTTGAACTCCTGGGCTCAAGTGATCCTCCCACCTCAGCCTCCCAAAGTGCTGGGATGACAGGCATGAGTGCCTGGCCTGATTTAAATCTTCAGCACTTTGCCTATGTATTTTTTTCTGCGTCTGCTTGTGTTTAAGTAACTAGATTGAGTGCCCAAATGCTTTATTCACCTTTGCAATTGTGTAGAAGACCTCGGGCAGAGGTTGGCGTTACAGAGCCAGCTGTCCTGCTGTAAGCTACTCCGTGCAGTTGCAGGGTCTTTCTTGGTGTGGGGTTGTTGCTCAGCGCCTGAGCCCAGGTTGTCTTCCCATTGAATGTTTGGCTGGGGTGAGGTGAGCACAGGGCTTTTTCCAAGCAGGGGATTTCTCCCATCTGTGGCTTTAATCCGTAACCAGCACTAGCTGTCACTTGTAACTCTTTAATATAGTGTAAGACTAAATGTCCAGCCTTCCAGACCTTTGTTAAGCAAACATAAAACATCTATAATTTTTTTTCAGCAATTGGTTGAAGCTTCAGAGACATTGAAACCCCAAGCCGGAGAACTGAAAGATGCCCATCGGCAGCAAAAGCTGGCCCTGCAGGAGTTCTTGGAGCTCAATGAGCTCATGGCAGAGCTCTACTCCCAGAAGCAGAAGGTGTGGGACAAGAAGGAGGAGATGGAAGTAGCCATGCAGAAAGTTCACACGATGTGGCAGGAGATCTGAAGATCCAAGAAGCTCAGAAAGAGGATGCTGTTTAGTCAGGCGCGGTGGCTCACGCCTGTAATCCCAGCACTTTGTGAAGTTGAGGCGGGCGGATGGCCTGAGGTCAGGAGTTTGAGACCAGCCTGGCCAACATGGTGAAACCCCGTCTCTATTAAAAATGCAAAAATTAACCAGGTGTGGTGGTGGGCGCCTGTAATCCTAGCTACTTGGGAGGCTGAGGCAGGAGAATTGCTTCAACCTGGGAGGCGGAGGTTGCAGTGAGCCAAGATCATGCCACTGCACTCCAGCCTGGGCAACAGAGTGAAACGCTCTCAAAAAAAAAAAAAAAAAAGGAGGAAGCTATTTAGATATTTCAGCGATGGTATTGATTGGACTTTTGTATGACCTTAATAAAACATCTTTGAAAACTTGGGCTGCATTATGTATATTACTTTTAAATCATCTTAAGTTTTATATGAACCCAAGTAAGTTGATCTACCAGGCATTTATTTTGTGCTCATCCCTCAATATCTATTTGTGAAATTATTAAAAGAGGTTCCTATTCCTAAGTTTTTAAAATTCCCTTTTAAGTAAGTAGAGGGTATTTATGCTGAGCTGTGATATGGCCCGGCTTAATTGAATAAGAGCGCCTGCAGTCCATAAAGGGCCAATGGCAGTGGAAAGGCAAATCATAGTCTAGCACGCTTCAAGCCACTTGCTTTAGACCAGTGCTTCTGAAACGTCTTGGCCTAAGCACTCCTTTACACTCTTACAAATTATTGGGGATCCCAAAGAGCTTCTACTTATGTGGATTATAGCTCTCAATATGCACCATGGCAGAAATCAAAACTGAGAATTCTTTCAATACAACAAAAACCCATTACATGTTAACGTAACATTTGTAATGAAAAGTAACTATTTCTTTAAAAATCTAGTGAGAAGAATGGCATTTTTACATTTTTTTTTTTAATTTTAAGATGGAGTCTTGCTCTGTTACCCAGGCTGGAGTGCAGTGGCGCAATCTCCGCTCACTGCAGCCTCTACCTCCTGGGTTCAAGCGATTCTCGTGCCTCAGCCTCTTGAGTAGCTGGGATTACAGACATGTACCACCATACGCGGCTAATTTTTGTATTTTTAGTAGAGACGGGGTTTCACCATGTTGGCCAGGCTGGTCTTGAACTCCCGACCTCAGGTGATCTGCCCTCCTCAGCCTCCCAAAGTGCTGGGATTACAAGCGTGAGCCACCGCACCCAGCCGCATTTTTACATTTTTTAATGTTTCTTTAATATCTGGCTTAATAGAACGTGCTCGGGTTCTCATGTCTGTTTCTGTACTCAATCTGTTTTGATACACTGTTCCGGATGAAGTACATGAAGAACTCCTGGTTCCCACAGATAGCTAATTAATTATTAAAAGAGGTTCCTGTGGTACTAAGTTTTAAAAATTCCCTTTTCAGTAAGTAGAGGGTATTTATTCTCTGACAATGTCTCAGGATCCCAAGGTTCTCAGCCCACAATTTGAGAACTGCTGCCCTAGGTATTCTGAATGTTCTGCTGTTGATGAGTGACATGTTTTAAGCAATGCTTACTTTAAAATTTGATTAAAGGCCAGGGGCAGTGGCTCACACTTCTAATCCTAGCTCTTTGGGAGGCCAAGGTGGGCCGATCGATTGAGCTCAGGAATTCAAGACCAGTCTGGGCAACATAGTGAAACCCCATCTCTACCAAAAACACAAAAAATTAGCTGGGTGTGGTGGCATGCACATCTAGTATGAAGTACTCAGGAGGCTTAGTGGGAGGGTCACTTGAGCCTGGGAGGTGGAGGTTGCAGTGAGCCGAGATTGTGCCACTGTACTCCAGCCTGGGCGACAGAGTGAGAATCTGTCTCAAAAAAATTCTATTAAAATTTACTTAATGAATCCCACAAATGAGAAGGTCTGAAAGCACATGCTTAAGTTCAGGGCTCTTTGCTGTTTAGCCACAGGATACCTGTTTGTTTTCTTCTTAGTTTATTTGGCAACCTAAATATATTTGTGGTTGCAGCCAGTTACAACTCAAGTTAATGAAACCCCTAACTAAGGATTACCATTCCACATCGGTTGCAGTGATACCTTCCCTGGGATTTGCTCTCAAATGGTTTGTGCGTAGGCAGAGATGAAGCAAGCTCAGCTCAAGTTGCTCACTGTCAGCAGAATACGGTGGCTTGCCTGTAATCCCAGCACTTTGGGAGGCTGAGGTGGGTGGATCACCTGAGGTGGAGTTTGAGATTAGCCTGGCCAACACGGTGAAACCCCATCTCGACTAAAAAAAAATACAAAAACTAGCCGGGCGAGGTGGTGTGTGCCTGTAATCCCAGGTAAACTGGAGGCTGAGGCATAAGAATCACTTGAACCCAGGAGGTGGAGGTTGCAGTGAGCTGAGATCACACACCACTACATTCCAGCCTGGGCGACAGAGCAAGACTCTTGTCTAAAAAAAAAAAAAAAAAAAAAAAAAAAAAAAGGTCCTCTCCTCACTGTCAAAGCTGGGAGCCAGGCACAGGAGGTTCATTACTCTCTCTTCTTCTGTTCTTCTGTGTGTGTTTGAAATTGTCCATTTAAAAAATGAATCAGTGTTCTACAGAAATCAGAAGTACTTGTTTTCACAAGTGAATACCCTTTCTTGAAATCTCATCTCAAAATATCAACTTAAATTCGAATTTAAACTTGTTTTATTACTAACCAACCACTTCAGCTGAGCCCTGCAGTGTATTTCTGAAACTTTAATTTGTGATAAGATTTGATAAAGGGTGAAAAAATACAAAGGTCCTTTAAGGTCTTGTTCTCTTACAAGTCCTTTGGGGAAGATGTAACTGGTAACGCCGTGCTTACTTTGCGTTAATGACAAGTGCGTCTTTGTTTTGTAGCTGGAAGCTCAGCTCAAGGACACTGTTGCTGAGGCCTCAAAGGAGTGCAGACTTCGTGAGCACATCGCGGACTTCAAGCAAACAGAAAGTGAGCCTGAAGCCCTCGAGTTGGTGCTGGATTAGAGTCTTTACCCTTACCCCTGAGACAGAAAGCTCATCCTTGCTGATCCCGGCACGTGGACATTGCCTTCTGTAATGTGCTGGTCCCGGCTGAGCATTACCCAAGGCAGTTCCAGACAAGACAGCGATGTGGAGAGGTGGGGAGGGACCCTGCCTTCGTGATTGTTTTCATTTTGATAGCCAAGTGTATTAGTCCATTCTCGCACTGCTATAAAGAACTACCTGAGGCTGGGCGCGGTGGCCGACGCCTGTAATCTCAGCAGTTTGGGAGACCGAGGCAGGTGGATCACCTGACGTCAGGAGTTTGAGACCAGCCTGGCCAACATGGTGAAACCCCGTCTCTATTAAAAATACAAAAATTAACCAGGCGTGGTGGTGTGTGCCTGTAATCCCAGCTACTTGGGAGGCTGAAGCAGAAGAATTGCTTGAACCCGGGAGATGGAGGTTGCAGTGAGCCGAGATTGCGCTACTGCACTCCAGCCTGGGTGACAGAGCAAGACTCTATTTCAAAAAAAAAAAGAACTACATGAGACTGGGTAATTTATTTAAAAAAAACAGGTTTAATTAGCTTACAGTTCTGCAGGCTGTACAGGCTTCTGTTTCTGGGGAGGCCTCAGGAAACTTAACAATCATAGCGGAAGGGGTAGCAGGCACATATTACGTGGCCAGAGCAGGAGGAAGAGAGACAGCGGGGAGATGCTACACACCTTTAAACAACCAGATCTCATGAGAACTCCTGACCTCAGGTGATCCACCTGGCTCGGCCTCCCAAAGTGCTGGGATTGCAGGCATAAGCCACCATGCCCAACCCTGTATTTTAATTTTCAAATGAAGTAATATATTTGGTCTTTTAAATAGGATGTTTTTATTCAGTTAAAAGATGCTAAATAGGCCAGCCTGGTGGCTCACCCCTGTAATCCCAGCACTCTGGGAGGCCAAGGCAGGTGGATCACCTGAGGTCAGGAGTTTGAGACCAGCCTGGCCAACATGGTGAAACCTTGTCTCTACTAAAAATACAAAAATTAGCCGGGCTTGGTGGTGGGTGCCTGTAGTCCCAGCTACTTGGGAGGCTGAGGCAGGAGAATCACTTGAACCTGGGAGGCAGAGGTTGCAGTGAGCCAAGATTGTGCCACTATACTCCAGCCTGGGCGACAGAGCGAGACTCCAACTCGAACAAAACAAAAAAGAATTAATTACCTGAAATCACCAGGTGTGTCAGTTTTAGATTTAGATTTGAATTGAAATGTCTCTTAAATTAGATATAATTTAAAAATCCATATCATGAACTTAGTTTGGAAAAGTCTCATGACAATTAAACTTTCAAAATCTTCAACTTCCAGTGTTAATAATGCTAGCATACCACAGGATGCCACAGGAGCAAGTTATGTAGTGAAATTTTCTCATCTCAGCTTCGTTCCTTGTGGATAAACTCACATGCCAGAGGGTGTGTGGTCAGGGCTGTGAATTATAGGTGAGGCCAAGTGACCTCCCACTGCTGGTGGTCACTGTGACTTGTCAGACTCCACCTGCTCATGCAGTCACCACGATGCCAAGGGCAGTGGTGCTTGGGTAGGCGGCCAGCTGGGAGCGGAGTGGGGGTCTGTGTAGAGACAGGAGGGGTGATAGGATCCAGGAGTAAGAACCACGGGAATCTCGGGGCCAGACAGAGTGCACCATTTTTTTTTTTGAGACAGAGTCTCACTCTGTTGCCCAGGCTGGAGTGCAGAGGCGCTATCTTGGCTCACTCTACCTCCCAGGTTCAAGTGATTTTCCTTCCTCAGCTTCCCGAGTAGCTAGGACCACAGGCGCGTGCCACCATGCTCAGCTAATTTTTTGTATTTTTAATAGAGACGGGGTTTCACCGTGTTAGCCAGGATGGTCTCCATCTCCTGCCCTTGTGATCCTCCTGCCTCAGCCTCTGAAAGTGCTGGGATTACAGGCGTGAGCCACCGCGCCCGGCCCAGAGTGCACTTTTTAAGTAAAGAACTTGTAAGTAGAGTCTGAATTCTGTGGAATATGTCTTCACCCCACTATTTATTTCTTTGTTATTAGAGACCAGCTCAGCTAGTGAGCAAGAAACACAAGCACTGAAGCTGGAAGCATCCCCATCAATTTCTGTGGCTGCAAGAACAGAACTGCAGGAAGTAAGACAGCGTTGTCCTACCGATGCTCTCATCTGGGGTCTGCCCTCGTGTCCAGGTGACACAGCTGCCCTTGGTGATCAGAAGCCACTCACCTGGTCCCTGCGTGCCAGCTTGCAGTGAGGACATCTGTCCAGGCACGAGAGCCCACCTACCATTTTGAGAATTACTGTCAGTGCCTCAGTTAGATAAGCTAGGCTTCTGCAATCATACTGAAGTTTAACATCCATACAACAAATTGCACAAATCACAAGCATGTAACTTGATGAATTTTTACAAAGTGAATATGCCCCAAAAACCAACACCCAGTTCCAGAAATAGAACATTAGCAGCCCCTCAGAAGCCCTTCAGAAGGCTGCTTTCTCCTTTCCTGACACTAGCATTCCTTGACTTTATTCTGCTTTCTAACACTGTAGGTTAATTTTACTTGTTTTTAAACTTTATGTAAGTGGGATTGTAAATTATATGTTTTGTGCCTGTCTTCTTTTTGCTGCACATTAGAAGTCATCCATATTATTGTATCTGGCAACACTGTTCATTCCCATAACCTATGGTATTTTACTAGATAAATATGCTACACTTTACTTATCCATTGTACTTCTGGTGAATATTTGTGGCATTTCAAAATTTGGGATATTACAAATAATAAAGGAATAAGCATTTTTACATGTCTTTTGGTGGGCATATGCCGGCTTTTTGCACACTTTTTAAAAACTGTTTAATAAACACCCTGTTTTGCAAGAAGTTCACATGCCAATTCATGTAGAGTTGCTTGAGACCGTAACAACTGAATAGAATTTAATTGTATGATGTCTTGTAACATGTTTCCCTGTTGGTCATTTAGTCATGTGGCAGAAACCACTAGTTGTTTGCTAAAATTCATTCTCCCTTTCCTCTATGGTAATGGGCCCTCCACATTTTAAGCTGGGCAGATGGCTGCCCAGAATAAAGGCTACCAATAAAGGCGTGATCATGTTCCTAAGTTCTTAATAACAGGATGTAGTAGAAATATGGCATGGCAGATTCCAAGACCTTTCCTAAAGGGACACACTTTGCTTTCCTATCTCCCTTCCTCATTGCTGCGTATAAACGCATACTGCCATCTTCCACCTTGGGGTTGCAGCTCATACAGTGGCCACAAGCAGAAGGAACCCGGGCCCTGATAAAATCAAGTGTTATATTTACCTTAGACTGCCTATCCAGGTTTTGACAAGAGCTACAATGGTTTTTCTACCACTCATAACTGAAATAAATGATCACATACAAGTTAGTTTCCAATTTTTGATATTGTACACTATATAGCAGTGAACATTGTGCAATATATCTTTTTTTTTTTTTTTTTGTGGAGTTTCGCTCTTGTTGTCCAGGCTGGAGTGCAATGGCACGATCTCAGCTCACCACAACCTCCGCCTCTTGGGTTCAAGCTATTCTCCTGCCTCAGCCTCCCAAGTAGCTTGGATTGCAGGTATGCACCACCACTCCCAGCTAATTTTGTATTTTTAGTAGAGATGGGGTTTCTCCATGTTGGTCAGGCTGGTCTCAAACCCCTGATCTCAGGTGATCTGCCCACCTCAGCCTCCCAAAGTGCTGGGATTACAGGCATAAGCCACTGTGCCCAGCCTATCTTTGATCTTTGTGTATGTCTATTTTGTAGAAAAAAAATTCTACAGGTGGAATTGCTAGGTCAAAAACTAAGAACACTTTTGGCCAGGCACGGTGGCTCACGCCTGTAATCCCAGCACTTTGGGAGGCCGAGGCAGGCAGATCACCTTGAGGTCAGGAGTTCGAGATCAGCCTGGCCAACATGGTGAAACCATCTCTACTAAAAATACAAAAATTAGCCAGGCATGGTGGTGTGCACCTATAATCCCTGCTACTGGGGAGGCTGAGGCAGGAGAATCACTTGAAACCGGGAGGCGGAGGTTGTAGTGAGCCAAGATCGTGCCACTGCACTCCAGCCTGGACAACACAAGTGAAACTCCATCTCAAACAAACAAAAAAACTAAGAACACTTTATAGATACAGCCCAATGTTTGTTCCTCCGAAATTACATTACCACTGACATAAGTCACATTTCTGTCTTAAAGACACTGGGTGTCAAATTGTTAAACCTCTTATATGTAAAAGAGAAACCAACAAAACAAAACAAAAGAACAAATGATCAAACCCTAATTATCTTTTTCACATCTTTGTTGTGGGAAGAAAGTTGAGCAGCTTTTCATTTGAAGAGCCTACTTTTCTTTCTTTTTTTGTGACTTGTCTGTTGAAATGCTTTGCCTACTATTCCATTAAAGAAGCTTTTTATAATGATTTTAATCAAAATTTATAATATAGCTTTTCCCTTAATTTTGTTTTGATTAGCTTTACATTTTTTGATACATAGTAGAGCAAATCTTTTCACATTCTTATCGAATATAAGGTATTCATATATATTTTTCTTCCAAAAGAAATCTGAAGTCAAGCACTGACGTTCCAAAAAAAAAAACAATAATTTGATTAAAATTTTATTAAACATATTTAGTCTGGAGGAGGCTGAGATAATCAACATATAAATAATGCTGGATATTCTCATCTAGTCAGATGATGTCTCTCCATTAATTAACTCTTGTAGTCCAAGTAACATTCTGTAGATTCATCTGCATAGGGAATACTCACTTTTTCTAAGTGTATATCAAGATATTTTAGAGTTTTCAATGTGAATAGAAACTTTTTGCTTGTACAAATTCAATTTGATTCAGTTTGATTCATGAGAATTCTTTTGAGTTTCATTTTATCTTTTTTCTGTCCTCAACTCATTGTTTTTATTAGTTTTTAATTCCATTTTCTGAAAATTAAATCAGTGGCTGTGTAATTGATGTTTAATTCTAGTATGTATATTTTATATTTTCTTGTCATATTGCACTGGGAATAAAACCAGAACAGTACTGAATACTCTCCATGAAAGTAGTCATGCTTTTTCTCTTACCAACAGAAATTCCTTTAGTAATTCATCAAGATGTTTAATGTAGAATTCTTTAAAAAATCAAAACCACAATGAGATACCATGTCACGTCAGTTAGAATAGCGATCATTAAAAAGTCAGAAAACAACAGATGTTGGAGAGGATGTGGAGAAATAGGAACACTTTTACAGTGTTGGTGAGGCTGTAAATTAGTTCAGCCATTGTAGAAGACAGTGTGGCGATTCCTCAAGGATCTAGAACAAGAAATACCATTTGACCCAGCCATCCCATTACTGGGATTATAAGGATTTAAATTTCCAAAGGATTATAAATCATTCTACTATAAGGACACATGCACATGTTTGTTTATTGCAGCATTATTCACAGTAGCAAAGACTTGGAACCAACCCAAATGCCCATCAATGATAGACTGGATAAAGAAAATGTGGCACATATACACCATGGAATACTATGCAGCCATTAAAAAGGATGAGTTCATGTCCTTTACAGTGACATGGATGAAGCTGGAAACCATCATTCTCAGCAAACTAACACAGGAACAGAAAACCAAATACCACATGTTCTCACTCATAAGTGGGAGGTGAACAATGAGAACACATGGACACAGGGAGGGGAACATCACACACTGGGGCCTGTCAGGGGGTGGGGGGCTAGGGGAGGGATAGCATTAGGAGAAATACCTAATGTAGATGATGGGTTGATGGATGCAACAAACCACCATGGCACATGTATACCTATGTAACAAACCTGCACATTCTGCACATTTATCCCAGAACTTAAAGTATAATTTTTAAAAAATCAAATTAAGATATTATAAAGTTTTTAGATGTTTGTCTCACTTCAATACTTTTTTTTCTTTAGTTTAGCGTGTAACCATCCAAAACTAAATCATCCCCCACCTCAGTTAGGCATCTTAGCATAAGTCCAGTTACTCAGAAGTCTCAGCTTTGCTTCCTCTTCCCCTACAACCCACTTTTTAGAATGTAAGCAAGTCCTCTCCTGGTTTTCTTTTCTCCATTCCTACATCTTAGTTAAAACTTTTACATCTTCACCATGCAGACCACAAAGACCACTAAAAATGAGATAGATAATAGACGTGGGCTCCCATTTCTGGGTTCTGGGACCAAAGTTTAAATCAGAAGCTCAGCATAAACGCTATTAATTGGTAGTGTGTTTGGGCCTTATTGAAAGAGCCTAACTCAAGTCTTGAAACAGAAATTGAAAATAATCATACAGGAAAATACTGCAGAACTCAGAGTCCACAAAGATCTATTAAAGGCCGGGCACTGGCTTATGCCTGTCTCATGCCTGTAATCCCAGCACTTTGGGTGGCTGAGGCAGGTGGATCATCTGAGGTCAGGAGTTCGAGACCAGCCTGCCAACATAGTGAAACCCCGTCTCTACTAAAAACCCCCAAATCAAGCCGGGCATGGTGGCGTGCGCCTGTAATCCCAGTTACTTGGGAGGCTGAGGCAGGAGAATCACTTGAACCCGGGAGATGGAGGTTGTAATGAGCCAGGATAGTGCCACTGTACTCAAGCCTAGTCGACAGAGTGAGACTCTGTCAAAAAGAAAGGAAGGAAGGAAGGAAGGAAGGAAGGAAGGAAGGAAGGAAGGAAGGAAAGGAAAGCTCTATTACAGAAAGCAATGTGAATTGGAATTGCTTTATGATCATAAAGGAAATATTTTGGCCACTCTGAGGGATGTTCCAGGCAATAGTTTCAGTCTTACTCTAGCTATATAACCCTTTCAGGTCAGCAAAAAGGGTCAAAAAACCAGCCAGTGTTCAGAATGAACATGCATTTGAGATTTGTGAGAAGGAGAACTCACATCTAAAGTCTAGAAGAACAGGTTCTAGGTGTTCTGGCCGTAATTCATTTGTTACTGATACCATACGATTGCAATGACATTTTATGTTGTAAAGGCAATGCTTGCTGCCAAGACACTAAAGCTTTCTGGTTTTGGCCCCTCATTTAACAAAGATATAATTCTGGTTATTTTCTTTCTTTTGTTTTGTTTTTCTCTTTTTATTCCTCCCAGAACCTTGCCATTTCTTCCCCCACCCCTGCTTTTTTTTTTTTTTTTTAAGATGGAGCGTCGCTCTGTCAACAGGCTGGCGTGCAGTAGTGCGATCTCAGCTCAGGGCAACCTCTGACTCCCTAGTTCAAGCGATTCTCCTGCCTCAGCCTCCCGAGTAGCTGGGATTACAGGCACATGCCACCATGCCCAGCTAATTTTTGTATTTTTAGTAGAGATGGGGTTTCACCATGTTGGCCAGGATGGTCTCAACCTCCTGACCTCGGGATCTGTCCACCTCGGCCTCGCAAAGTGCTGGGATTATAGGCGTGAGCCACTGTGCCCGGCGGCCATTTCTTCCTTTAATCTCCAGCTATTTCATCCCAAGATGGTCAAGAAAACTTTTTTATTTTTATTTTTAATTATTTTTTTTTTTGAGACGGAGTCTCGCTGTCGCCCAGGCTGGAGTGCAGTGGCACGATCTCGGCTCACTGCAAGCTCTGCCTCCTGGATTCACGCCATTCTCCTGCCTCAACCTCCGGAGTAGCTGGGACTACAGGGGCCCGCCACCGCGCCCGGCTAATTTTTTTGTATTTTTAGTAGAAACGGGGTTTCACCTTGTTATCCAGGATGGTGTCGATCTCCTGACCTCCTGATCCGCCCGCCTCGGCCTCCCAAAGTGCTGGGATTACAAAGCGTGAGCCACCGCGCCCGGCCAAGATTGCAAGAAGACAGGAAGTAACACTTTGTCCTCTAATTTATCTCATAGGTGAAACTTTACTTCTTTCATTTTTCTAGGAAGTACCACTAGAATATAATCCTAAAATTTAATGGTTGAGAGACTTGACTATAGAATTTGCTTTCTGTTGATGTTATGGGGGCTTCCTTCTAACTCAGATGAATCTACTCTGAAAATGGCAAATGGTTCCCCCACCTCCCTGAGGATGGAAGAATAAGTTATAAGTTGCATTCACTTGCTGAAGATAACTTATTTAGAATTGCAATGATGTGCTGAACTCAAATAGTTGAAACAAGTAACTTCTGGGGCAGCAGGTACTTATGTCAGCAATTGGCTTATTCCTTGACACCAATGTTTTGGCTTTCTTTGGTGAACTGGTGGTTGACTTGATCCTTACTTGCTATTCAGACTGCCTCCGATCTTTCTGAGAGCCAGAACCATCTGGATGGCTCATTTGACATTGGTCAGAAAGGTCCTTAATCTTTAAATACACCAGTTCAAGCACAGAGTCATAAGATGAGATGGGGAGATGAAAGGTGGCTCACTTTGCGAGGCTGAAGTGGGTGGACAGCTTGAGCCCAGGAGTTCGAGACCAGCCTGGGCAACATGGGGAAGCCTCATCTCTATGAAAAACTACAAAAAATTAGCCAGACTTTGTGGTGCATGCCTGTATTCCCAGCTACCCAGGAGGCTGAGTGGGAGGATCTGAGCCTGGAAGGTGGAGGCATCAGTGAGCTGTGGTTGCATCACTGCACTACAGCCTGGGCAACAGACTGAGACCCTGTCTCAAAAAAAAAAAAAAAAAGACTAACAAAACAAAAAAAATTCAAATAGGCCCCTCCAAGGATCAACCATTTGTCTACAAGGAGTAAGGAGACTTCTACATCTTGGCAGTACTTGAAGAGGGTGGGAAATTATCACGTCACATTCTGTTACAGTTTGGGGGCTACTCCAAAAGAAATTTCTTAATGCAACACTTTCACAAGAAAAGATAATGTGCTACTAGTGCTACCATTATATGAGTGAGAGAAGGGGAGTGATTAATGTGTTACAGCCTCTTCTCACTAGCATCTAAGGACATGAAATCTATGCAGCACACCCTTCCCTCTCCCAGCCACATGGAATCAGTCCTTCACCATGTCCTTATTGACTCCACAAATTATCCATATGCATTGTGGTTATGATAGAAAGTATAGATAAGAAAAGGTACTTTACTGATGTCATAACTCATATAATTTCAAGTGTCTTACAGGGTCAAGTTCTTGTTCCAGTTATAATTGCTGCATAACAAACCACCCCAATCTCAATGCCATACAATTGTATTAAAATAACAACATTTGGATTCCCAGATTTTATGGGTCAGGAGTTTAGTCTGGACACACGGCAGACTGCTTATATGTCTGCTATGCCACAGCTGGGGCATTTGCTTGGAAGACTCAAAGTTTAGGTGTTACAGCAGCTGGGAACAGGAATCACCTGTGTGTATCTTCATTCACATGCCTGGTAGTTGATGCTGATTATTGGCTGGGACCTCAGAGGGACTACTAGCCAAACTGCCTCTGCACATGGGTTATTCTATCCTCCTCACAGCATATATAGCAGATGGGTTCTAAGAACAAATGTCCTAAGTAGGCAAGGCAGAAGTGCAAGGCGTTCTTACCATCTAGCTTGGAGGACACCATGGCATTACTTCCATTATACTGTATTGGTCAAAATAGTTACAAAATTCTGCCCAGCATGACACTACAGGTTTTTCTTTGGGGGCTCAGAATAAAAACGCAGAACAGCCTCTGCCTGTTTATCTCTTATTCTTTTGCAGGAGTTTTGTGTTACATACAAATAAAAATTTAGAGATATTGTCGTATTTCCCAGCTACCGAAGTCAACTGTGAAGAAGAGGCATTTACATCCCTCTATAGCAGTGCCAAGAAGAGGGGTATCCTTGACTAAACAAGCAAGGCAAGATTACTCTTTCCAGACTCTGATTTGGGAGTTAGCAGATAGAACATCAGGGAGAAGTACCTCTGTTGGTGTCACCTACAAAGCAACAAGCTTGAGAGCTCTGTGTTCCAACTTGGGAGGTAGTCAGTCTCCCAGATGTGGGGATATTTGGAGAGCAAGCTTGTGAAGAAGGCCAAGGAAACAGAAAGGACAGCTCTTAGGATACACTTTACTGAAGATATATCACTCAGACGAGATGCCCAGAAAGTTCAGGATTGATAAAGGTCTAGAGTATTGTAACTCACTTCCTATGGAAGCTTATTGTGAACAACAACAGTAACAAAGCAGCCTCAATTCTCTAATCCTGCAGAGGGCTAAAGAACACCTATTACTCCCTGGAGCTTAATAGAGATTAAATCTTAGGATATAACTGCAGTATACATGCTTAGGATGACCAGGAAGATGGTTATAATTGTTATACCCTAGTTTAGGTGAAAACTACATGTAAGATATTGTGAGGTCCTTGAGTGGTTAGATGACTAAGGTATTAATCATCCTGGAAGAAAATCTGGATCGATTAAATGTCAGATGAATTAGATGCACTAAAAATAAAAAGAGAAGCCAGAAAGTTGTCCTAGTAATAATCAGTCCATCCTTGCTTAGCACAGCTCCAATGTTAGATAGATTTCAGTTACCACAGTTTAGTCCAATGACACCAGTCCCCCAACAACATAGTTCTGATATCAGTTGCTATGGTCTATTAACTATGAATAGTTGCATAAAGGAGAAACTTCGCTGCTAGACCTTCAACCCATAAATTGCTACATATATACCAGAGGTGCATTATGATCAGTGACCAATCATGTCACTTCTTTCAATATCTATTGGTGATTGGTCACCACATCTTTTTTTTTTTTTTTTGAGATGGAGTCTTGTGTCTCACTCTGTCACCAGGCTAGAGTGCAGTGGCGCGATCTCGGCTCACTCAACCTCCACCTCCCGGGTTCAAGTGATTCTCCTGCCTCAGCCTCCCGAGTAGCTGGGACTGCAGGCAGGTGCCACCATGCCTAGCTAATTTTTGTATTTTTAGTAGAGACAGAGTTTCACCACGTTGGCCAGGATGGTCTCGATCTCTTCACCTCGTGATCCACCCGCATTGGCCTCCCAAAGTGCTGGGATTACGGGTGTGAGCCACAGCGCCCGGCCCCACATCTTTTATTCAATTCACACACTGGCAGCAAACCATGTAGCTGTGTTTTTTCCTTTTCTTCCAGTGATAAACCTGCATAACATTTTCAAAAATGTCTAATCAAAAGAGAAAACTGGCCAACAGTGAAGTGTCACAAAGATAAAAGCACAGCAAATAAACAAAAATAGAGAACTCTGAATGCTAGTTAATTTTATGCATCAACTTGGCTAAGCTAAGGAATGTCCAGACAGCTGGTAAAACATTAGTTCTGGTGTGTCTGTGAGGGTGTTTGCAGAAGACATTATCAGGTAAATGACTAGACTGAGTGAAGATCAGATCACCCTCACCAATGTGGGCATCATCTGATAGAACAAGAAGGTGGAAGAAGGACAAATTTACTCCCTCTGTTTGAGCTGGGACATCCATCTTCTCCAGCACTTGGACACTGGCACTGTGGTTCTCCAGCCTTTGGACTTGGACTTTGGACTGAATTATTCCACTGGTTTTCTTGGTTCTCCAGAATGCAGATGGTGGAACTTCTCAGCCTCTCTAATTGTGTAAGCCAATTTCCATAATAAAATAAATCTTCATATATACCTATATAAATCTTTATATATCTTATAAATCTTCATACATATAAGATGAAATAAATATTTATGTCTCTGTGTGTGTGCATATACTGTTTTCTGGAGAACGCTGACTAATATACTCTGAAAGTGAAATTCAAATTGAGTGTAAATGGAGTTATGGAAGAAATAGCTATCAGAGGTAATTTGCCACTGTTTGAGGCATTCCAGAGGAACTTAGGGAAGGCAGACTTAACAACATAAATAAAAATAGATGTGTTCATTCATTTTAGGATAAAGATGTCCCAGGAAAGTGACACTGGCAAAACAAAACAAACAAAACTCACATTAAAGGAATTATCAGAGATATTTCATGACATTAAAAGCACAAAGAATAAATAGTTGGAAGCTGATTCAAACTTAGACAGGAGAATGACCGTTTGTCAAGGTATAGCTCACTCTGCACTGTAAGTACTACGAGAAGAGGAGGGCCAGCGTCCTTCAAACTATACTCCATAAGATTTTTACAAAGAAATAAAATATTGATTCGTGTTTCTGATGTTTTAAATTACAGTATAATAAATATTAGTTTTAGTATTTTTGAAAATGTTCCTGTACATGTATAACCTACAATAGTTTTTAATGTTTTGACAAAATATTTTTAAAAGTCACAGAACAGTCGGAACGTTCCCCTTTGATGCACGAGATCGCGTTCCGTTTTCTGTTTGCAGTCATTTCTGTGGTCCCTCATTAGCATGCAAAGCAGGGCCTCCCTATATATCTGTTCTAGGAAGTGACTGTGGGAAGGGAAATGAAATGGTATATGTGAAGTGAAGCAAAACTGCAAGGACCACGATTGAGTGGCTGTGAAGAACAAGGCTGGAGATGATAATCATTGTGCCTAGCCGAGAGAAAGGTAAAAAAAAACTCTGAATCTTTCAGATTGTGCTGATTTACGCGTGATCTTTTAAAGATGGGTTAATCCTCACAAAGGAACAGTATAATTATTTAAGAAAAATCAGATGTGTGAAATATGGGATGCGATGGTGCACCGGGATTTGATAATTGGTGATATGATTGGAGAGACAAGCACACAGACCATTGTGGGTCTACCTCAAAGGAACACTTCTTAGTCTCATGCCATCTCATATGCCAGTTACTCATGATCTTTTAAAGACAGGTTAATCCTTACTGAGGATTTCCCTCTAATGACAAATGTCTTCTTTAGGAGAGGTTAGTTCAGTGATGTTATTTCGGCATTCAGACAACAAAGGCAGTCAGAAGAGGAATGCATGCCAGGTGTCCTAGAGGTCAATAAAAAAGAAGAACTTGGTCTAGGGGAATAATTATGAATGAGAGACTGCAGCAGAGCTAGAAGATGGTGCCCAGCAGAAGAGAATTGGAACAGATAGATTCCTGCTCTTTTAGAGCTTCAACGATGAAGTCTATTGTTCTGTGGTTTGAGGAAGGCTCATCATTCAGCATAGCTGGTTAACATAATTTATTAAGTTGAATCAAGTACAAAAGGAAAAAGTTCTTTAGAGTAGGCCAGATTCCATGAGCGGAAATTCCTTGGAGTCAAACAGGGAGAAAATACGCCTCACTGTTAAAGACTTTCCAGAGACTTCTTCCATTCCACTTTCCACCTCTCCTTAAATCACTCGCCAAAGAAATGCTTTGCTAGACACTAAAGTGGCCACAAATGTGTTCATAAGAAAACATCAGAATATAAAATTAATCATTGTCTCTTTTAGTTAACTTTTTTGGAGTGTGCGTGCAGGATTAAAGGACAGATGCTATTAAGATGATAAACATCAGCCAGGCGCGGTGGCTCACGCCTGTAATCCTAGCACTTTGGGAGGCTGAGGCGGACGGATCACCTGATGTTGGGAGTTCGAGACCAACCTGACCAACATGGAGAAACCCCATCTCTACTAAAAATACAATATTAGCCGGGAGTGGTAGCGCATGCCTGTAATCCCAGCTACTCCAGAGGCTGAAGCAGGAGAGTTGCTTGAACCTAGGAGGCAGAGGTTGTGGTGAGTCAAGATCGCGCCATTGCACTCCAGCCTGGGCAACAAGAGCAAAACCCCATCTCAAAAAAAAAAAAAAGGATGATAAACATCACTGAAAAGTTTGGAAGTACTACCAGTTTCTATGACCAATAGCTTTCCAAACAGCTGTAATTATTTGAAGGTCAATGAACTAAAAATGTCCATGTATCGGCTTTAGGCAAAAAGGTCATTAATGCTTTAGGGGACTATAATAAGTCTAGAAGAGGCTAATTTGACTCTCACCTTCTGCAGTTCTCTATCTGATCACCCTGAGATCCTTTTCAACTGCCAGGCTCCTGGAAGGTCAGAGTCAAGCCAGTGACTGACTCCCTGACCAGCCACACAGAGCCTAAAGTTACAACCTACCTGGATTGGCAAAGTCTTCTACGACTTACGTAGCCCCATCCTGGGATGAGGTTGCCACCCACCCACTCCCCCCCATAAAAGATCAGTCTTCTATGCTGGCTATGAAAAAAGAGAGGCAATGACAGTATTTTATTCCATCAGTGTTTGAAAAGTCTGCAACTTCTATGCAGGTATCTCAAAGCATCTAGGATTCCAGGGATGGACAGAAAGTCCTTCAATCGCAACAGAATTCCTGTTTTGCTCTTTAAAAAAGGAGAGAGGACAGGCTGACGGATGCTAAGGGTGCTTAGACTCACATGTTGTCCATGAAGTGGAGACTGTCCTCTAATTCTAAAGGAATAGCTTTGGTGACCGTTTTGCCATTGGTGCCATCTCTCAGGAAACTGATAATAAACTACAATGTTTTAAACTTGTACTATATCCTAGGAGATATGTAGATATATAAAATATTTTGTTATTTAAATTCCACAAGCGTACAATGTAGGTATTATTTTCATTGCACAAATATGATAAATGAGACAATAATTTTCTCAAAGACACCCAATTAAGCTGCCTGACTGCAAAGAGTTTCAGGCAATAAGATTTAGATTCCTTTAGTTCATCACCTTCTAAAGACGATGCTTTAATCATTGTTTAGCTGGTTACTGATCATACTGTTCTTAAAGCCTTTCCCCATGGGATTTGAAAAATCTGCTTCTAAGCATATCTGAAAGTTTTTAATTTTCAATTTCTTTTAGAGATGGGGTCTCACTATGTTGCCCAGGCTGGAGTGCCATGGCCATTCATAGGAGTGATCATAGTGCACTATGGCGTCAAACTCCTCAACTCAAGAGCTCCTCCCGCCTCAGCCTCCTGAGTACAGGCTACAGGCATGTGCCACCATGCCCAGCCATAGCTTGAGGTTTTCACCTACAATAACTGAAGTTCCTACCTTACCACTTCAGACCATCTACTAAGAAGTCATAGATATTACTTCAGGGAAAAAAATGCCTGGCTGCAAATAATTCCCTTCAACGGGCTTAAAGATAGTTCTGTTAGTGTCTTTCAAGCATAGTTTTCAACTCAGATCCAGTGCTCATGCAATACTCCTTATCTACTGTGTCTTTGTTTCCAATAGTAGTAACACATGAACTTAGAATAAATATGCTGTCTTTTTAAGAATTTACAGCCGGGTGTGGTGGCTCATGCCTGTAATCCCAGCACTTTGGGAGGCCAAGGTCTGTGGATCACGAGGTCAGAAGATCGAGACCATCCTGGCCAACATGGTGAAACCCCGACTCTACTAAAAATTAGCTGAGTGTGGTGGTGGGCACCTGTAGTCCCAGCTACTCAAGAAGCTGAGGCAGGAGAATCGCTTGAACCAGGGAGGCAGAGCTTGCAGTGAGCCGAGATGGTGCCACTGCACTCCAGCCTGGGTGACAGAGCGAGACTCTGTCTCAAAAAAAAAAAAAAAAAAAAAAAAAAAAAAAAAAAAAAAAAAAAAATTTACATTGGTGTATGAATACAAAGCCTGAAAAATGCATTAGAAAGATTTATTATTTAAGAGATTCATTATGAAAGAGTTTAAAGATGAAAGAAATTCATCAAAGAGTTTGTATATTTCAAGAAGAAAGTATGACATCATCTAAATACATATTGCTGGGTTAAATGTTCTTTCCATCATAAGAGAAAAATCTATTCTCTTTTGTCCTAGTGTAAAACTCAGGACTTCTGCAGCTTCCCTTGTCTCTGAAATCTTCAACTTGCCACGCTTAGAGTTCCAAACACACACCCTACCTCACACCCCATGCAGAGTTACTCTGCGTCCACACAGCTGAGCTCCATGTGGTGTTTTAACAGTCATAGGATTTAATTCCCACATCTTGTTCTGAAAGCTGAGATTTATAATTCCAATAAAGATTTCAACAGAAAGATGAGGGTAAATAACTCGGAGGAACTTATTTATTTATTTATTTTTGAGACACAGTCTGGCTTTGTCGCCCAGGCTGAAGTGCTGTGGCATGATCCCGGCTCACTGCAACCTCCACCTCTGGGGTTCAAGCAATTCTCCTGCCTCAGCCTCCTGAGTAGCTGGGATTATAGGTGTGCACAACCACACCCAGCTAAATTTTATATTTTTAGTAGATACGGGGTTTCATTATGTTGGCCAGGCTGGTCTCAAACTCCTGACCTCATGATCCACCCACCTCAGCCTCCCAAAGTGTTGGGATTACAGGTGTAAGCCACCACGCCCGGCCCTTCATAACAATGTATTATCTCTGAAATTCCCTTTCACAACAGTGACCTTGATTTGAAATTTTAAAAAAACTCAGGCAAATCTATTAAGACATAATAAATAGAGAGTGGCTAAGACACTCTGAAAACAGATATCAAGGACCTCAACTTCTAATGTTTACTTTTAATCATTTTAACAAATAAGCAAGCTTTACAAGATTAGTGAGGTTCTGGTGTAAGAGATGTTTTCATAGGCCATGAATGAGCCTCACCAGGCTTCCCACTAAAATGTGGCAGGGATGAGAGTGCACCTCACCACTGCAGAGCCCAGAATGGAGGCTCCCCTAGTTTCAGAACTTGAGAACAGTTTCCACCACCTGGCCTATCAAACACTCAGACTCAATGAAGAAACCCAACCGGTGGCTCAGACCTAGAAATGGAGTAAATTTGTTGGCCTGAATAAAAGGTCAAAAATATTTTGTACATTTCTGCAGAAAACTGGACTTCTCTTCATCTATTGCAGGCACTGTTTTTATAGGCAAACAGCATGAGGTCTTCTACCTCTTTCTGATTCCCCACTCACCTCCCCAAATCATAAGTCCTCTCTCATAGGTTATATGTTCTATTTTTCACCCCTCTATAACAGTCTAAAAAGGATGACTGTGGAAGTGAGATATGCCTATTAGGGAACATCTGGAAAATCAGAAAACTACAAAAAAGAAATAATCACCAGAGACACCTGATGTTCCTATTTCAGCCACTTCACTGCTCAGGCTGTTCAGCAGCCCTTGCGCTGCCTGCCAGTTCTGGTCTCCTTGCTTGCCCATCCTCCTAGACGACCGTTCCACATTCTTCTCTTCTTCAAACCTCAACATTTCCTCTCTGCTTCTCACTCTCAGCTGAAGGCTTCAATTTTGACACAGGAAAAATCAGAATGGATCATTCTACAAAAGGCAGCAGGCACAGACATCTGTCTCCATGCACTCGGCTTTCCCTGACTCCTAGGGCCAACCCCCCACTTTGCACTGGATCCTGTTCCCCATTCCTCCTAAAGGACTTTGCTCCTGGGATTATTTCCATTCCTGCCTCATTAGTGTTTTCTTCTTTTTTAATGAGTCATTGCCAAGAAAAATGATGTACCGTAACATCTTGAATTGCAACTTCTAAAAACTTCCCATTTTCCTGATTCCTCAATATCTCCACAAACAGGCTGTGGGCACCTTTCCCAGATGACCAGGTACACCAATGTGACAAGGCTGGTCCCTGTCACAAGTCCCCCTTCTTGCTCTCCCCGACCATGGCCTAGTGACATTTAAGCACACCCGTGATATCCCCTCCTGCCTTTGCTGGTGAACCCCACCCTGATGCTGAATAAGGGCAACTGTCCACAGGAACCTGCTTGCCCTTGGCTCCCCACCTGCTTGGCTGAGCCCGCTTTGTTGGTGCTCTGCCCAGGTGATCCCCACAAGGTATGTCGTGCCTCCCTCTTTGGAACCTGTGAGTACAGTAAATCCTTTATTCATATGCCTTCCCAATGTCATCTCCACAGCCTATTGGAATGTTCCTTAAGGACTCCACAAGAGGTACTTAATCCCTCATTTATAACACATACCTCCATCTTTAAAAAGCCCTCTCTTGAACCTCTATCTTTCTCAGCTCCTATCCAATTTTAAGCTTCCCATTTCCAAGGAAAGTGCTTGCCAGAGTTGTTCACATTCGTTGGGCGCCGCCCGCCCCACCTCCCGAGAGGCTTCGGGGACTAGACGTTGGACGCACATCCTTCCAGCGCCGCGCCCCGGGTCCGCCGCCTCCTCCGAGAAGCCCCCCAGGCCCCGCCATCCTCCTCCTCCGGGAAGCCCCCCCGCCCCGCAGGCCTAGCCCTCCTCCTCCTCCAGGAAGTCCCCCCACCAGGCCTAGCCCTCCTCCTCCTCCGGGAAGCCCCCCTAGGCCTCGTCTTCCTCCTCCTCCGGGAAGCCCCCCAGGCCTTGCCCTCCTCCTCCGAGAAGCTCCCCCTAGGCCTCGCCTTCCTCCTCCTCCAGGAAGCCGCCCCCCAGGCCTCGCCCTCCTCCTCCCCCGGGAAGCCCCCCTAAGCCTCGCCCTCCTCCTCCTCCGAGAAGCCCCCCCAGGCCTCGTCCTCCTCCTCCCCCGGAAGCCATTCCCGCTCCCCCCCATCCTCTAACTTGCTCTCCTCCAGGGAGCCCCAGGGCCCTGCGGCACCAAGAGGCCGAATGGGACCCCGAGGCCACTCTGCCTGCGTCTGCCTCACTCGCCCCTTCAGCGCCAGGTCTGGGGGATCCGCGCCTGTGCCCCGGGGCGCCCCTGTCGCGGGGTCTGGCTGTCCAGGCCCAGGGGCCCAGGTGTCAGGCTGGTAGCGGGAAGGAAGGCGCCGGCCTCCCCACTGCCTTCACCCCGTGCGGCGTCCCCGGGAAGGGCAGCGGAAGAGCCGCCATTGGCACCCAGAGGGCTGTGGATGGGGAGCGCCCTGCGTGGTGTTCGTGGCGCTGGCCCGGTCTCCGCGGATCGGAGGCGAAGCCAGCCTGGCCCTCGGGTCGCCTGTCTTTTGTCGAGCTAGCGACATCAGTGCGGTTCCCACCGCCACTCGCGTTTTATACTGGACCCTCTTCTTTTTATTGTTGATTTGTGGGAGCTCTTTGCAGAGGGGCCCCGCCTTCGCAGCCTGGCGGTCCTCGCAGCAGCGTGCCCTCGGAACGCCGGGTGGGCTGCGGGCGTGGCGGGACTCCTGGTCTCTCTTCCCGGGGGGCGGACACTGGCGTTGCCGCGTCCTACGGAGCCGGGCGCCGACCGGGAGGCGCATCTGGGCCCCACCGGGGCTGCCAGCACAGAGCATGCGAACGCACCCTCCCGCCCGTAGGCAGCCGGCGCCGCTGTCGGAGAACCCTAGAGCCACTCGGCTGGGCGTGGCGCGGCGGGGCGGGGAACGGGGCGGTGCCTGGGCGGTGGACGTGCGCAGGCGCGCGGCATTCTGGGGCCGGAAGTGGCGCGCACGCTGCAGGCTGTTTCACGGCAGCTGCGCTGAGCCGCAAGAGGCGCCTGGCGGAGCTGACGGTGGACGAGTTCCTAGCTTCGGGCTTTGACTCCGAGTCCGAATGCGAGTCCAAAAACTCCCCAGAAGCGGAGACGCGGGAGGCACGCGAGGCTGCCTGGAGTCCCGATGAGCCGGGCGGGAGCCCCTCGGCCAGCCGGCGTAAAGGCCGTGCCTCTGAACACAAAGATCAGCTCTTTCGGCTGAAGGACAGAGACCCGAAGTTCTACAAGTCCCTGCAGGAGAATGACCAGAGCCTGCTAAACTTCAGCGACTCGGACAGCTCTGAGGAGGAAGAGGAGCTGTTCCACTCCCTGCCAGATATGCTGGAGGAAGCCAGTGAGGAGGAGGATGGAGCGGAGGAGGGGGCAGATGGGGACAGAGTCCCCAGAGGGCTGTGGTTGAGAGATGGAAGCAGGCAGCAAAGCAACTCCCCACTCCAAAGCTGTTCCATGAAGTGGTACAGGCGTTCCAAGCAGCTGTGGCCACCACCCAAGGGGACCATGAAAGTGCTGAGGCCAACAAATTCCAGGTCACGGACAGTGCTGTGTTCAATGCTCTGGTCACCGTCTGCATCAGAGACCTTATTGGCTGTCTCCAGAAGTTGCTGTTTGGAAAGGCGGCAAAGGACAGCAGCAGGATGCTGCAGCCATCCAGCAGCCCGCGCTGGGGGAAGCTCCGTGTGGACATCAAGGTGTACCTGGTCCCGGTCATACAGCTGGTGTCCTGTCTGGCAGAGACAACGGTGTTGGCGGCCGTGCTGCAGCACATCAGCGTACTGGTGCCCTGCTTCCTGACCTTCCCCAAGGAGTGCTGCATGCTGCTTAAGAGAATGATGGTCGTATGGAGCACAGGGGAGGAGTCCCTGCGGGTGCTGGCTTTCCTGGTCCTCAGCAGAGTCTGCCGGCACAAGAAGGACACTTTCCTTGGCCCTGTCCTCAAGCAAATGTACATCACGTATGTGAGGAACTGCAAGTTCACCTCGCCTGGTGCCCTCCCCTTCATCAGTTTCATGCAGCGGACCCTGACGGAGCTGCTGGCCCTGGAGCTGGGTGTGGCCTACCAGCACGCCTTCCTCTACATCTTCCAGCTCGCCATGCACCTGCGCAACGCCATGACCACCCGCAAGAAGGAAACGTACCAGTCTGTGTACAACTGGCAGGACATGCACTGCCTCTTCCTGTGGTGCCAGGTCCTGAGCACTGTGGGCCCCAGCGAAGCCCTCCAGCCCTTGGTCTACCCCCTTGCCCAGGTCATCATTGGCTGTATCAAGCTCATCCCCACTGCCCGCTTCTATCCACTGCGAATGCACTGCATCCGTGCCCTGACACTGCTCTCCAGGAGCTCGGGGGCTTTCATCCCAGTGCTGCCTTTCATCCTGGAGATGTTCCAGCAGGTCGACTTCAACAGGACGCTGGGGCGCATGAGCTCCAAGCCCATTAACTTCTCTGTGATCTTGAAGCTGTCCAATGTCAACCTGCAGGAGAAGGTGTACCGGGACAGCCTGGTGGAGCAGCTGTACAACCTCACCCTGGAGTACCTGCACAGCCAGGCACACTGCATCAGCTTCCCGGAGCTGGCGCTGCCTGTGGTCCTGCAGCTGAAGTCATTCCTCGGGGAGTGCAAGGTGGCCAACTGCCGGCAGGTGCAGCAGCTGCTTAGGAAGGTTCAGGAGAACTCCGAACACATCTGCAGCCGCTGCCAGAGGGTTTCTTTCGGCGTCTCTGACTGGCAGGCAGTGGAAGCCTGGGAGAAGCTGACCCGGGAAGAGGGGACCCCCCTGACCTTGTACTACAGCCACTGGCACAAGCTGTGTGACCGGGAGATCCAGCTGGAAATCAGTGGCAGAGCGGCTGGAAGACCTGAACTTCCCTGAGATCAAATGAAGGAAGGTGGCTGACAGGAAGGATGAGGACAGGAAGCAATTTAAAGACCTCTGACCTGAACAGCTCTGAGGAGGACGACACCGAGGGATTCTTGGAGAGAGGGATACTGGGGCCCCTGAGCACTTGGCATGGGGTAGAAGAGGATGAAGAGGACGAGGAGGAGGGCAAGGAGGACCGCAGCAACTCAGAGGATGGAGACCCAGACGCAGAGGCAGGGCTGGCCCCTGGGGAGCTGCAGCAGCTGGCCCAGGGGCCTGAGGACGAGCTGGAGGATCTGCAGCTCTCAGAGAAGGACTGAGGCAGCCCATCTGGGGGGCCTGTAGGGGCTGCCGGGCTGGTGGCCAGTGTTTCCACCTCTCCGGCAGTCAGACCTAGAGGCTGGCGTCTGTGCAGTTGGGGGAGGCAGTAGACAGGGGACAGGCTTTATTATTTATTTTTCAGCATGAAAGACCAAAGGTAACGAGAGCTGGGCTGGGCTGGCGTGGCTGCTGAAGCCCCACAGCTGTGGGCTATTGAAGTCAGTTCCGTGGGGGAGCTGACCTTGATGTCAGCAGACCGAGACCAGTCCCAGTTCCAGGGGGAGGCCTGCAGGTCCCTGGCCCCATCCACCACCTCTGCCCTCCGTCTGCAGACCTTGTCCATCCGCACCAGGCTCTGCATTCACTCCCCCAAGTCTTTGGAAATTTGTTCCTTTCCTTTGAAGTCACATTTTCCTTTAAAATTTTTTGTTTTGCATCCAAAACTGAAAGAAATAAAGCTGTGGGAGGCAGGGCCACTGTAAAAAAGAAAAAAAAAGAGTTGTTCACATTCAACATTTTTTCTTTTCTTCTCTCTTCAACCCACTCCAACATGGGCAACAAGCACACCCAAGTTGCTAAATCCGATGATTGATGTTCAGTCCTAAGGTAATTTGACCTTGCAGCATCTTTTTGAGTCTGTGGGTCATGCTGTCTATTGTCACACCATTTACTCTCTTGGCTTTTATGACACCTCCTCACACTTGCTTGGTTTTCAGTCTACTTCATTGGCTCTTTCTTTGGCTGGATCTTTATGTTCCCAACTAGAACCTGTTACATAATTTGCAGGGTGCAGTGCAGAACGAAAATGCAGGGCTCTTATTCCAAAAATTATTAAAAGTTGCAAGATAGTGAGAGCAGAGCACTCAATGAAGCATGAGGCCCTTCTAAGCAAGAGGTCTTGCATGATTGCAAAGATCTTGTGCCCATGAAGCCCTGTTCCCATCCTCAGAATGCAGCAAAACACCTGCTCAGTGCTCATCTATAAATGATCTCGTCCAACCCAATTGGCTTTAGATGCCACATTCAGCAACAAGCTTCACATCTTACCCTCAACACCAATCTCTCCATTTTACTTCAGATTCAAATATTCAACTGTCTATTCTCCACGTGCACTGAATATATGAAATGCACTCAAATTTAATATGTCCAAAATGGAACTTTCATTTCCCACCCAAATTCTTCCCATAGTTTTCCCCATGTCAATAAATACCAACTCCATTTTTCCAGTTATTCAGGCCAAAATCATTATAGCCATCCTGAACTTCGCACTTTTCTCTCACATTCCACATTCAATCCACCAAATCCTGCAAGCTCTACCTTCAAAATATTTCCTAAATCTGACCAGTCATGACCTTCACCACTTGCAACCCCGGTACAAGTTTCTGTCCTGAGTCACCTAGTCTTCTAGTGTCATAGGCCTCTTGGCTTTCACTTCTGCCCTTGACAGTCTATTTGCCACACAGCCACCAGTTATCTTTTTAAAATGTAAGTCATAGTTTGTCACTTTCAAATCGCAAAGTTGAAACCTTCGAATGCCTTCCAACCTCACTCATAATTTTTTGTTAAGTCTTCAAAATATGGCCTAAAAAACTCTATGTAGCCAGCTTCTGGCCACCTCTCCACCCTCAGCTCCTATCACTACCCCCTCAGTCACTTCATCAGCCACATTGGCTTTCTTGCTGCTCCTCACTTTCCTTTGCACTGTGGTTTTCTCTGTCTGGAACACTCTTCACTCAGATATTTGAATGACTCACTTTCTCAATTCAATGAGACTTCAGTTTACATGGCACCTCCTCAGAAAGCCTTCTGTACTGAACATAAATCTCAGCTTCCCTTGACGGTTTCCTTTGTTTAAAAGGTGGCACCCCTCTCCTGAACGTGGACCATGCCACACCACTGACATCTTTGTTGAGTCCCCAGAACTGTCAGTAATCTGCAAAAGTCCCATTAGTTCCAAGTCTCCACTCACTTCTGATGAAATGTCACATAACAGAGAATGGGATCTGCCTTCCTGGCCCACCGTCTAAAAGCCCAACAATGTATTCCTAAAGAACAGAGCATTCGCTCTTCATGAGCAATAGAAAACAGGAGCCACGAAGAGCCAAGCAGCAAAGGGCAGAGAATAGATCTAGATGGATGAAGAATAACCAGTATACACCCTCTGTTTTCTTAATCTGTTTTGTTGCAGACTGATGTTTTATTCTACGTCTATGCATATGCACATATGCATGCATGTAAACGTGTGCAATTTGATGGCAAAGATCCCATCTTGTATGTTCATTGCCATATCACCAGCTCCTAGAGCAGTAACTGTCACATAGTAAATATTCAGCAAATATTCTTTTGAGAGAGTGAATGAAGATGCAATACTATTAAATACATTCACAATTTCTCACCTTCTTCTTTTCACTCAACACAATCACTTTGGGTTGTTTTTTGGTGTGCGTGACAAGTATTCTTCTAAAAGAAATTATGATTTCTTTAAGGAATCTAGTCTAAATACACATGAAAGGAAAGGGACTACTGAACTAAATTATTTCAGCAAGACATTTAGAGAGTATTAGTGATTTTATAATAAATAATGCTATCATGTGATTTAAGTGTTCAAAGAAAAAAGATGATGCTTTTCCTATTTGTAGTTCAAAAAAAAAGATTTCATCAATCACATTATGAGTCAAACCCAAAGATGATTATCGATGACTAGAACTATTAGAAAGAGCATTCGACAGGTAGGCAGTAAAGAAGGGTGGGAAGTTCAGAGTAATCACATAAACAAAGAAAGGAACTATCTAGAAGGCAGACCCATCGGGGGAGGGAAATTTCAAGGGAAGAAGACTGGACCTACCACCCTGTTACCTGGGAAATAAGTAAGGCCACAGGGTGGGGAGAAAAAAAAGACTTGATACTTTTCAGAGAACAAAAAGTCTGTCTTTGTCAATGCAAATGCATGTAATGCACAGTAGTTTGAGAGATGCTAATAGGTTTTTTTTTATCGCTTTTCTTTGTCAATTACAAACTGCTCATTCCTGAAGATGAAACTAAAATGAGCCATTGAGTAAATTACTTCCAAAACAAGCTGGTGGAAAACGTGTAAACCTGTAAGTGAGTAATATTAAATCCTTACATGTTTTATAGGAATTTAGACTCCAGGCACACACAATGTTTTATACCGATAATGACTATACATTTTTTAACTTATTACATAAAATTATATATGTTATAGTCCAGGCACAGTGGCTCACGCTTCTAGTCCCAGCACTTTAGGAGGTCAAGGCAGGAGGCTCGCTTAAGGCTGTGAGTTTGAGATCAACCTTGGCAACATAGCAAGACCCTATCTCTACAAAAAATAAAGAAATAAATTAGCCAGGAGTGGTGGTACACACCTGTAGTCCCAGCTACTTGGGAGGCTGAGATAAGAGGATTACTTGAGCCCAGGACTTCAAGGTTGCAGTTAGCTATAATCATGCCATTGTACTCTAGCCTAGGTGACAGGGCAAGATCCTGTCTCTTAAAAAAAAAAAAAAAGTACTGGTCGGGTGCAATGGCTCAAGCCTGTAATTCCAGCACTTTGGGAGACCTCATGATCTCTTGACCTCTTCAACATGGTGAAACCCCGTCTCTACTAAAAATACAAAAATTAGCTGGGCGTGGTGACACATGCCTGTAGTCCCAGCTACTCGGGAGGCTGAGGCAGGAGAATCGCTTGAACCCGGGAGGTGGAGGTTGCAGTGAGCCAAGATCACACCGTTGCACTCCAGCCTGGCGACAGAGTGAGACTCTGTCTCAAAAAAAAAAAAAAAAGGTATTATTGAAAGTTTAGAACATAGCAATAAACAAAAGAAGAAAATATAAATCAAAACAAAAACAGCCACTGTAAATGTTTTAGTTTATAATATTTCAGATTTTTTCTACTATGTAAATATATGATTATGAAAAGTTGTACTCATTACTGCTTAATACCCTGTTTTCTTGATGAAATAATTTTTCATGAATATTTAGCAGTATAATTATATAATTGTCTCTTTTAAGCCAATACTATAACATAAGTAACACATTATTAAAAATTAAACCATCACTGCAGTTTAAAAGTTAAAGAAAAAAAAAATTCAACTCGGTCATAGCATATTAGTGTTTTAATTTGAGACTGGATGGATTTGCTAATATTTTACTCATAACCTAATTGTAGGTTTCTTATTGTGGGATATTTGTCAGATTTTGATTTCAGGACTATGCTAATTTATAAAATAAATTAGGATATTATACATTATACCTAAATTAGGATTGTTTTCTATGTTTTAAAACAATGTTTTCCAAATTATCTGTGTGAAATCCTTTTTTGCAGTTTCCCATCCATCAGGTACTGCTATTTTGGTTAAAACAAAACAAAAAGAAATTAGTAGAAAAGTAAAATAAGAAGCCACAAACAATCGAAATAAAGGTTTAATTTCTTTATGATTACATTCAATAGACACTAAATTACTCTACCAAATTGCTGTAAAAGTCTCTAAATGCTGACTCTCATTGCCATATTTATCATGAACTTGTAACAAATAGTTCATGACCACCAGAAGCCCATGGACCACACTTTGAATAGTGCTGCTTGAAAGAAGACACTTAATATGTTTAATGATACACATTTATCAGCAAAAAAATGCTGTTGAAATATTACCACAATATGTGAATTTTCATTTATTTACAAATCATATCTCTAATTAAAATTATTTTAATAATATTCTGGATGCTTAGATTTTAAGTGCTCAGCATCCTAAAGACTTCATCTTTTTTTTTTTTTTTTTTGAGATGGAGTCTCGCGTCTCGCTTTGTCGCCCAGGCTGGAGTGCAGTGGCCTGATCTCTGCTCACTGCAAGCTCTGCCTCCCGTGTTCACGCCATTCTCCTGCCTCAGCTTCCAGAGTAGCTGGGACTACAGGCGCCCGCCACCACGCCTGGCTAATTTTTTGTATTTTCAGTAGAGACAGGGTTTCACCGTGTTAGCCAGGATGGTCTCGATCTCCTGACCTCGTGATCCGCCCGCTTCAGCCTCCCAAACTGCTGGCATTACAGGCGTGAGCCACCGTGCCCGGCCGACCTCATCCTTTTATTAGTTAATTCACAGGTACAATATCCAGTTAAGATAAGGTTTGCTATTGCTGATACTGTGTATGGATCTCTATTTTCCGGTAACATTTCTGATCACTTAAAATTACTGAGCCAATGCTTTTCATACCTGATTACATCATCCTTGTGTTTGACTCGTAATGTGATTGATGAAATCTTTTCCTTGAACTACAAATAGGAAAAGCATCATCTAGTAGTGCTGTGTCTTCAATCTGTGGCTTCTCTTCAGGAATATAATCATGCCACTTGTTCATTTTGTGAGGATTCCTTTAGTGACAACTATATGGTATAACCCACATAACTGGAAGTGTTTAAAGAGCAAACACACTGGAGAGGGGACCAGGTGGCACCTACACTTTCTTTCAAGGATATCTATTGGAGGCAACCTACAGAATGGGAGAAGATTTTTGCAATCTACTCATCTGACAAAGGGCTAATATCCAGAATCTACAATGAACTCAAACAAATTTGCAAGAAAAAAACAAACATCCCATCAAAAAGTGGGCAAAGGATATGAACAGACACTTCTCAAAAGAAGACATTTACGCAGCCAAAAGACACATGAAAAAATGCTCATCATCACTGGCCATCAGATAAATGCAAATCAAAACCACCATGAGATACCATCTCACACCAGTTAGAATGGCCATCATTAAAAAGTCAGGAAACAACAGGTGCTGGAGAGGATGTGGAGAAGTAGGAACACTTTTACACTACTGGTGGGACTGTAAACTAGTTCAACCATTGTGGAAGTCAGTGTGGCGATTCCTCAGGAATCTTTAACTAGAAATACCATTTGACCCAGCAATCCCATTACTGGGTATACACCTAAAGGATTATAAATCATGCTGCTATAAAGACACATGCACATGTATGTTTATTGTGACACTATTCACAATAGCAAAGACTTGGAACCAACCCAAATGTCCAACAACGATAGACTGGATTAAGAAAATGTGGCACATATACACCATGGAATACTATGCAGCCATAAAAAATGATGAGTTCATGTCCTTTGTAGGGACATAGAAGAAGCTGGAAACCATCATTCTCAGCAAACTATCGCAAGGACAAAATACCAAACATCGCATGTTCTCACTCATAGGTGGGAATTGAACAATGAGAACACATGGACACAGGAAGGGGAACATCACACACCAGGGCCTGTCGGGGTTGGGGGGAGTGGGGAGGGATAGCATTAGGAGATATACCTAATATTAAATGACGAGTTAATGGGTGCAGCACACCAACATGGCACATGGATACATATGTAACAAACCTGCACATTGTGCACATGTACCCTAGAACTTAAAGTATAATTAAAAAAAAAAAGAATATCTGTTGGACCATGCATGTGAATTGGCCATTTGACATAAGAACTTAGAGAGGGGGCCAGCTCAAGCAGTTAAATGCTATTAAAGTGAAACTGAAATTTATTATTTTATTAGGAAAAATAACTAAAGTTCTATTTGTTTAATCCATCCTAATGAATTTTTTGTGCAAACTTCATATTTAAAAAGACTATGGCTTTAGAAAAGGTTTCTCTAAGGACAGTATGGTTCTCTAAGCATCTGTTTGTTTAAAATTCAGATTCCCAGATCCCATCCCATAACTACTATATCAAAGTCCCAAAGAGAAGACGGGGATAGAGGAGAAAGGAATTCATATGTTTAATAAACTCCCCAAGTGATTATTGTGCATATATATATTTATTTATTTGAGACGGAGTCTTGCTCTGTTGCCCAGGCTGGGGTGCAGTGGCACAATCTCAGCTGACTGCAACCTCCACTATCCAGATTCAAGCAATTCTTGTGCCTCAGCATCCCAACTAGCTGAGACTACAGACATGCACCACCACACCCAGCTGAATTTTGTATTTTTAGTAGAGATGGGTTTTCACCACATTGGCCAGGTTGGTCTCGAACTCCTGAGCTCAAGTAATCTGCCCACCTTGGCCTCCCCCAAAATGCTGGAATTACAGGAGTGAGCCACCATGCCCAGCCAATATTTTGAAAAGTAATGCTTCAGAGCAATTTAAAAAATAATCATAGGCGTTATATATAATCCTCAAAGGCTACATGCATAAAACTGGGCATCTCTATCATTTGAATTGGGCTTTTCTTTTTTCTGTTTCTTCTTGAGTCCATTTTAGTAATGTTTATCCTCCTAGGATATCATAATTTTAGTTAGCTTTTAAAAGAATTATTGTAATAAATTATATTTAGAAAATAATTTAGTATGCTTTTCTTTTCCATACCTGTCTGATCATGTATGCCTCTATATAGGGATACGAACGGCTAGTTTAAGGGAAATGAGAGAACAGAAGTTTAAAATTTATTTAGCTCAAACACAAAGAGAATGCAAACTGTTAAGAGTTATTTTTAAGGGGAATGTGAGAACAGAGGTTTAAAGTTTATTTAGCTCAAACACAAAGAAAAAGAGTCGGCCAGGCGCGGTGGCTCACGCCTGTAATCCCAGCACTTTGGGAGGCTGAGGTGGGTGGATCACTAGGTGAGAAGTTCGAGACCAGCCTGACCAACATAGTGAAACCCCGTCTCTACTAAAAACACAAAAATTAGCCAGCATGGTGGCTCATGCCTATAATCCCAGCTACTCGAGAGGCTGAGGCAGGAGAATCGCTTGAACCTGGGAGGCGGAGGTTGCAGTGAGCAGAGATCATGCCATTGCACTCCAGCCTGGGCAACCAGAGCAAAACTCTGTCTCAAAAAAAAAAGTAAAGAAAAGCAAAGAGAGTCAATTTTTTGAAGTCCACATAAAAGATGATAGTTTGGAAAGCTGTTAGTTTATAAGAACCAAGATTTTTGAAAGAATAATTTTTGAAAATCAAAAGGCAAAGATTTGAAAGATAAAAGTATAAAATTAGCCTACAAATAAACAATTAGGATTGGGGTTTTCCAGGGAGTCAATAGGATGATAGAGAACCCGATAAGAACGAGTTCAGGGTGACCTGCATGGCTTGGAGGGATCACACGGAGAAGGGCAGAGATCATACTTGGAAAGAACTCAGTTTCTGCCCTAAAGAAGACCATTATAGCCAAACCAAGGGCAGTCGGGCAGGTGATGGAACCAAGCCACGCTGAAGTCTGTCCACCACTGTTCAGGGGGGTGCTGTTCCCCGTCCTGCCAGGAGAACTGCCAGCATTGCCTTCATTGCCCCCCCGTGAAGGTCTTCTCTGATCGCTGCTTGCACCTCACTCCATGAACACCCAGGAGAAATGTGACCCGTATACATCCTGATGTTTCAGTCAGCCCATCTCAACTCTACTATAAATATTTTTCAATAACCCAGCACTTTTTAAGGCCCCTAAAAGAAAGGGTATAACTGTGGATGCCCGACGGGACTGGGTAGTGCAGAAAGAACCAGCAGCTCAACTTGGGTGGTTTCGGAAAAACAAAAAACAAAAACTAAAACGGTTCAAAACTTCACTTTGAGCCAGGACAGTGGAAAGAGCCACAGCTGTTCCATTAGCATCAGTATTTTTAGCAGAGCCTGCTTTCCTCAGGCTGCAACTTTTCTTACTGGGAAAGTGCAACAGCCCTTAACTGATCTCCCTGAAACTGTTCTCTCCACTCTCCAGTCTTTTCTGTACATTGCTTGCGACAATTACCTTCCAAAAAATCAAATGTGGTCATGTTTCCTCTCTAGAAATCTTTATTATCCTGTTGTTGCATACAAGAGGAAGGCCAAACTCAGCAGCACTAACTGGACTGCCCTTCAAAACCCAGTCCCAGTCAAAATTTTAGCCTCATCCTATGCCTCTGCCAGTGTTTAAACTTAAATGTTAGCCATTTCAAACAGGGCAGAGCTTTTGCATACAGTTGAATATTTACTCACTGGTTCTTCCTCCTAGATTATCATGAACTTGGTTCTCTGCCCAGCAAACTCCTTTCCAACTCAACTCCTGTTATGACCCTATAAAAAGTTACTTGCTTTCTCTCTCATTTACCGAGATGCTTTATTCAGATTCATCTAAAAGCATCCGTCAGATTCTTTTTTGTTTTTTTGTTTTTCGTTTTTTGTTTTTTTTGAGACAGAGTCTCGCTCTGTCACCCAGGCTGGAGTACAGTGGCATGATCCCAGCTCACTGCAAGCTCCGCCTTCCAGGTTCACGCCATTCTCCTGCCTCAGCCTCCCGACTAGCTGGGACTACAGGCGCCCACCACCACGCCCGGCTAATTGTTTGTATTTTTAGTAGAGACGGGGTTTCACTGTGTTAGCCAGGATGGTCTTGATCTCCTGACCTTGTGATCTGCCCACCTCAGCCTCCCTAAGTGCTGGGATTACAGGTGTGAGCCACCACGCCCGGCCCCATCAGATTCTTTGATCGTGATTTCCTCTTGTTTCTTTCCTTACTGGACTGACAGCTTCTTGAGAGCAGTGACTTCCTTCCACTTGCTCCTAGAAGCCACCCTATACATGTTTGTTGAATGACTCAGTCCACAATGAGTGACACAGCTGACTAATATAAAACTAAAATGACCTTTGTTCACACAACAGACTACAGTATTTTGTTATTGTTCTGATCCAGCTTTTTTTTGTACTTGGAAGTTTATTTGTTCATTGCGCATCATTTCTCTAGATTTGGTCAATCATTCCAGCCTGACAAGGTAGTTTTTTTTTTTTTAATCATTTTTTGAACATTCTGAGTCTGTTATCCAAGGAATAATGCTGCCTCTTCCAGCTGCATCCCCAGCAACATTTATAATTGTGCCATCAATTCCCTCGTCCAAGTTATAAATGTCAGTTCTGGATAGAGCATTTTACATGACATTTACCTTATCTTCTCTAGAATTATACTTATTTCTTCTCTTGTTTTGTCAACTTGAATGTGAACTCCTCAAGACGGGCATCATGGACCTCTCATATTTATATTCTCTTAACTTTCTTGATTTTAATAAACACTACAAAATATCCTAGTGTCCCTTGATGGTGGTGGTGGAAAGCTGGTTCTGGAACCAGATGACCGAGGATCAGACCACAGCCCCCCACCTGCAGGTCAACTTAGGCAAGTTTCTGAAACCCTTCTAGCCATCGATGACATTTTCTCATATACAAAATGTGGAAAAAAGTAGTACCTAGATGACAGAATTGTCTTGAGAGAATAAAACAGATAATGTATGTAGAATGTTTCATGCTATACTTAATCCAGAGTAAGTGTTTAATATAATAATAGTTATTAGAGGTATTAGTTGAATAAAATAAATAATGGAAATATCAATGTCATCAAATCTACTAATTTATTACTCAAGTGTATACTTTGCTAGGGCTGCCATTACAAAGTACCATAGTCTGGGTGGCTTCAGCAACAGAAATCTATTTTCTCACAATTCTGGAGGCCAGATCTCCAAGATCAAGGTGTCAGCAGGGTTGACACCTTGAGGCCTTTTGTTTTCTTTTGTTTTGAGGCCTTTATTGTTGGTTAGTAGATGGCCATCTTCTCCTTGCACCTTCACATGGTCTTTCCTCTGCACCTGTGTCCTAATCTCCTCTACTTATCAGAGCACTAGTTATATTGGATTAGAGCCCACTCCAACAAACTCATTTAACCTTATTTATTTATTTATTTATTTATTTATTTATTTTTTGAGATGGAGTCTGGCTCTGTCGCCCAGGCTGGAGTGCAGTGGCGCGATCTCGGCTCACTGCAAGCTCCGCCTCCCGGGTTCATGCCATTCTCCTGCCTCAGCCTCCCAAGTAGCTGGGACTACAGGCGCCCGCCACTGCGCCCAGCTAATTTTTTGTATTTTTAGTAGAGACGGGGTTTCACCGTGGTCTCGATCTCCTGACCTCGTGATCCGCCCGCCTCGGCCTCCCAAAGTGCTGGGATTACAGGCGTGAGCCACCGCGCCCGGCCAACCTTATTTATTTTTTAAAGGTCCAATCTTGAAATGCAGTCATTCTTTGACACTGAGAGTTAGGATATCAAACATAATTTTTTTTGGAGAGGGGACACAATTCAGGCTATGATAATCAGTAACAGCTATCACACCCATTATAAGTAATATCTAAGTTAGTCATGATTAACTGTATAACCATTAACAACAACTCACTGACCCTTCTTTTGTCTTTTTTTTTTTTTTTTTGAAACAAAGTCTCACTCTGTTACCCAGGCTGGAGTGCAGTGGCACGATCTTGGCTCACTGCAGCCTCAATCTCCCAGGCTCAAGTGATCCTCCAACCTCAACCCGCTGAGTAGCTGGGACTACAGGCACGTGCCACCACACCCAGCTAATTTTTTTTTTTTTTTTAAGACGGAGTTTCACTCTTGTTGCCCAGGCTGGAATGCAATGGCGCAATCTCGGCTCACAGCAACCTCCGCCTCCCAGGTTCAAGCCATTCTCCTGCCTCAGCCTCCCAAGTAGCTGAGATTACAGGCATGTGCCACCATGCCCAGCTAATTTTGTACTTTTAGTAGAGACAGGGTTTCTCCATGTTGGTCAGGCTGGTCTCGAACTCTGAACCTCAGGTGATCCGCCTGCCTCAGCCTCCCAAAGTGCTGGGATTACAGGCGTGAGCCACCGTGCCCAGCCTGATTTTTTTTTATTTATTTTTTGTGGACACAGGGTTTCTCTATGTTGTCTAGGCTGGTCTCAAACTCCTGGGCTCAAGCGATCCACCTGCTCTGGCCTCCCAAAGTGCTGAGATTATAGGCGTGAGCCACTATGCCTAGCCACTTGCCCTTCTTTTAAGATTATGTCCTCAACTTCTGCAATTTGACTGGCAGTACCTCCAATAGAAGGGATAAATATTCATGCCCCATTGCCATCAGGCTCAGCCATGTTACTTGATTTGGTGAGTGCAAAGTGAGCATATGTGCACACTCCACTTCCAAGCAGAAGTTTAAGAACCATTGATTGTTTTCTTTAGCTATCTTACTCTTTTCCCTCTGCCACAAGGACCATATATCTCAAATAAGGGCTGCTCCTTCAGCCTAGTCCCCAGAATGGGCGCTTCTCAACTTCCAATGAGACTGATCAGGCAGAGCTGCCTAGATGAGGAGTTACTGCTAATGCACAAAGTCAAGAGACAAGTATGTGGTTTTGGTTGTCACTGGGATTTGGAGGGATTATGACTGCACGGATGCTGACTAATGTGATAACCAATACATTACCCACAGATGCATGTATAGCTTATTCCTTTTCCTTATAGAAGGCATAGAAACCCGATATGCCATTGATCAGGTAATTCTAACAAACCCAGACTGCAAAAAGAGGAGCAGAATATCAACAATTTCAAGAGGGATCAAAGATTTATTTATTAAACATTCTTAGTACTTTTCCCATTTATACGTAAGAACATGGCAGCTTCCCTCATGCTTACATTTTATCCAGCATATAATGAAATTACAGATTTCGCCAATGGAATGGCAGCTTTGCAGCCCTGCTTTCCCCGTTCTAGAGAGAAATCCTCGTCTGTTCTTGGAGAATCACAGTGGATACAGAAAATCAGAATGGTCCGCCCTCACTTAGCAAACACAAGGATTCTCTAATGCAGTATAACTTCACTCACACCAGTGTCAGATTTACCAAAATATATGCCAGGTTCACAACTCAACCATCCTTCAACCTTCTTCTAGTTCCCAGTTTCTGAGTGAAGGTGACAATTGAGCCAGACTGTAAGGAATGAGCAGGATTTGGGCTGGTGAAACAGGAGGAAGACATTTAAGGCAGATGGTGCAGTTTAAACAAAGGCACAAAGTGTGATGGAATATAAACGGTTGAGGGTGGTTGTGGCAGAGGGTGGAGGAGTGGCTACAGATAGGATTGACAATGAGCTGAAGGGCCATCCTCAGAGCCAGTGTCCTTGATTCCACCCCAGAGCAAAACTCAAGAAACAATAGGTAAACACTTCTAAGTTTTATAGACCATAAATGTATATATTCCTACCTGATTTAAAAATGGCTTTGCTTTAAATAAATACATTGTTTTGCATAGCAGTTAAAAACACGGGTATTTTCAGCAGACAGGTGGATTCCATACTATAGCTCTGCCGTGGATGTGCCCTATTCAACCTGGGCACAGTGATTAACCTGCCTGACTGAGCCTCAGTTGCCTCTTCTGAATAATGGTGATAATAGTGATCATCATTCTTGTAAATGAGGATCACTGGCTATAAAGATGCATGTAAATTCTTGGCAAAATACTTGAGTCAGAATTAAAAGCTCCAGAAATGGCACTTTCTGAAATTGTTGTTATCACAATTGTTCAGAAATGAAAGCTTAGTCATATGCCCCCCGGAGGTTTGATCACCTACACCCCTCAGTTGTGCTGACATTCTAAAGGCTGCTTCTTATCTGTTCTAAAAGTTGCTTAAGACAAAGCCAAAGAGAGACATGACAATTCACTGATTGATGTGGACTTGGTGGAGAGCCAGTTAAGCCTCTCGGTGCCTGTCTCAGCTGAAACAGGGCTAAGCTCACACAGTTCAAAACTAGCTGAAGGCCGGACTTTCCCTGGTGACCATACCAGATACAATCATAAAACAGGGAAGAAAGAGAATGTGCCTGGCGACTCCTCTTCTGGAAGCTCTCTGGGAAACCAGTCCTCTTGGCCACTATCAGGGCTTGGGGGCAGCTTAGATTGAAAACTGTGGTGCCCCATTAGCAGGCAACTTTCCTCCAAGAAAACGTTATTTTTCTTTCCTTTATTGAATTACTGGCTTCATTATTTTGGGGTTTATTTGGGAGGGGAAATTTCTGTCTTCCTTGAATTAAAACCTGTCATTAGACATGGTTCTTTTGTACGTATGCTGTTTAGTAGGGTTTTGCAAAAAGGGAGGGATGAAGGAAAAGAAAATGATGAGGATAAAACCACCAGTTGGCTTAGTTCTCTGTAAATATTTTCTAGTTTAGTTTCAGATGAAAGTATTTGATCAATGGGTCTTTAAAACAGTATTATTGTACTGTGAGAACTTTGAGAGAGTGTTGTCGTAGAAATGAGGAATGTCATGAGCCAGAATCATTTTTCCCTTTTCCCACTAAAATTAAAACATATGAGCACAGAGCTTGAACAGACAGTAAACAGTGGCATTTGTTTTGCACTATTTCCCCAAAATCTAAACAGAAATCTACTTATCAATCAAATAATCTTAATAAAATATATTGACCTAGCTTATGATACAGAGTATCAATCTGAGTGTCCTAGCTGCTTTTCATTGCTGATGAGTTGAGTGTTCCCCTTAAATAACACACTTCCATTGGGTGATACTAATTGTTCTAGATAATGTAAAATTATTACAGCAATCAGCTCTCTCTCTCTCTCCCCCTGCCTGTCTCCTCCATTTTCCCCTATCTCTTCTTCCTTTTTCCTTCTGTCTTCTTTCTCAAATGTTTTTGTTTACCTACCATTCATTCCTTTAATCTACATTTACTAGCACTTAAAGAAGCTTTGAGGCTGGGCGTGGTGGCCCACACCTGTAATCCCAGCACTTTGGGAGGCCGAGGCAGGTGGATCACCTGAAGTCAGGAGTTCGAGACCAGCCTGGTCAACATGATGAAACCCCTTCTCTACTAAAAACACAAAAATTAGCTGGGCCTAGTGGTGGGTGCCTGTAATCTCAGCTACTTGGGAGGTTGAGGCAGGAGAATCACTTGGACGTGGTGGGCAGAGATTGTAGTGAGCCAAGATCAGGCCATTGTACTCCAGCCTGGGCAACAAGAGTGAAACTCCATCTCAAAAAATATATATAATAATAATAAAAAGAAGCTTCGAGAACAGAGCAGGGAAGCCATGGAAAGAATCATAATTCAGAAAGATACAGCAGCCCCTCATCAATCATAAAGGTCAGATTTCTCAAAACACTCAAGGGGAAAAAAACTAAGTGCTTAAAGGCATAAATCACATGGGTGCTTTGAACTAATAGGCAAGCCTATTAAACTCTGCGTATTTTTATTACTTACAATAAGCAAAATAAAATGTCCACTGCTTTTCCTATTTCCAAACTCCAGGTTCATGACTACCTCTGACTAAACTCTGTGTTTCACTGAGTTTCCAGAGGCACAGAGTGGCTTGAATGTTGGTGTGGAGGGTGAGAAAAAAGACTCTTCTAATAACTGGTTAACTTGGTTTTGCTTGTTAGGCTAACGAATTTATATGCATCTCTGCCTAATCCCTAGGGTACAGGATGACACTGATGACAAGTGGGGAATTTTCCTGCTTATCACTGAGGCTCCAGATGTGAGATGCTCAGCTGAGTCTGTTTGCCAGGTTCTCCTTCTCACGGGGCCTGGAGGGAGGTGTGGGGTGACCTATAAATATGCTTCTGCCAAGGAGACAGTGAAGGCCCAGACTGGAGTATATTTCTAAAAAGTAAAAAAAAAATGGTGGGGCTGGGTGCAGTGGCTCACGCCTGTAATCCCAGCACTTTGGGAGGCCAAGGCTGGCGGATCACAAGGTCAGGAGTTCAAAACCAGCCTGACCAACATGGTGAAACCCCATCTCTACTAAAAATACAAAAATTAGCTGGGCGTGGTGGCACACAACTGTAATCCCAGCTACTCAGGAGGCTGAAGCAGAAGAATCACTCAAACCCGGGAGGCAGAGGTTGCAACGAGCCAAGATCTTGCCACTGCACTCCAGCCTGGGTGAGAGAGCGAGACTCCATCTCAAAAAAAAAAAAAAGCAAAATACCTTCAGAGTTGGGTAAAAGAAAGATCTGTGTTTACATCTATTTGGGTGAATGACTACCCCAGTAACAATAAATACTTCTATGTTTATGTTCTGTTAAAAAATCATACTAGAAGTCAGCTCTCATGGAAACAACTGACTTAATTAGCAAAATATCTTAACAAACCACTTGAGATTAGCAGCTGAGTCACTGACAGCATCGGTTAGAAAAGAACAGGACATAAAAGAAAGAGCTCAACTGCTCTCAATTAGAAAAACACAGGAATATGGGAACCAGAGAGAGTATAAAAGAAAGAAGAGATTTTTTGAAAGAGATGCCAAAGCCACATGCAGACAATTTCCATGAGAATCTTAAGAAATTTTTCTGTCCAATCTTATGGTGCATTCTGTGCTGCCTGTAAGCTCCTTCTACCTGCCTAAAACTGCAGCAAAGATCTTGAGTAATTTGTTTCTTTGTAAAAATAATAGAAAGGGGTTGGATCTATGTTCAGTCGTGCCAAGGTGTGAATAATAAGGAATAACAGCAAGCATGGAGCAGAGAATGATTCGGCAGTGTTTGGAAGTCACAGCTGGAGGTGATTATGAGAATGTTAACCTCTCCAAGAATTCACAGTGCATGGGTAATGGAGGCAAAATTCTGGGCACTATGGGGAAAAAAATCCAGAAGCACAGATACATTTATTGGAATTACCCAACACAGAAACTCACTGCTGGGGACTGATCACTGTATGCTAATGTAGGTTTGTACAAAATCTTTTAGAGTCCCCCGGGATAGAATGACTTATTGGGTCAAACAGAAAGGAATTCACCCTGCATACCAGAATTTGGTCAAATGACCACTTGCTTAATATAGTCCATTAATAATGACTAGAGCAGATAGTTCTTGCTAGACAAACTTTCCTTCAAATTCCTCAGTATAACATTTCTACTAGAGGATAAGGACAACCTGCTTATGAGATCCATTTCTGGAAGTGCCCAAAGGCCGTTCTGTAGTTGGATTCTCCTCTCCGTGTCCTCTCTGAACTCTCCCCTGCCCTAGAGGGCTTCAGCGTTGGAGCATCTGAGTGCCGGCCAGGTAGACAAGTATGAGGATTTTGCTTTAAGGTAGGGTCATAAAGCATTCAAGGACCTGAAGTAAGTCCAGGGAGACCAAAGGGTGGCCCAGGAGGCAAATCCTTAATGAGTTGAGTTAAAGCCAGTAAAAAATCAGTTCACATGTCCAGGAGTATGAGCTGAGCCAAATCAGGATAAAAAACCTAGACTAGAAAGAAAAAAGAATTGTAATAAAATGGGAGGAATTCAGAGGATGGGACAGAGGAGATTGTCTCAGTTAAGCTGATGGGTCCCAGGCTTGTACATATTTGCTGTCGGCCATTTGGTTTGGTTTTCTGGCTGTGTTGGTTCAACTTAAACATACAGGTTCAGGACAAGCTGTGCAAAGAAAAAGCATAGAGGACTCAATGGTAGTTGAGTCCTCATGAGAGTGACAGAACCCAGAATGATTCAAAAGTTCTGGCTAATTCACCGAATCAATGACCAAGGATTTGTGGTATAGTCGAAAGAACATCAAATTCATAAGAAAGCAAAAATGATTGATTCCCAACTTGTTGAGCAAATTACTAGTTTTTTTTGTTTTTGTTTCTTGTTTTTAGTTCAGGAGACCTGTTTCATGGTTCTGAGCCTATTCAAATTAAAATGTAAAAAATACCTACCTTGGCCTGGGCGTGGTGGCTCATGCCTGTAATCCTAGCACTATGGGAGGCTGAGGTGGGTGGATTGCCTGAGCTCAGGAGTTCGAGACCAGCCTGGGCAACTCAGTGAAACCCTGTCTCTACTAAAATACAAAAATTGGCTGGGTGTAGTAGCAGGCACCTGTAGTCCCAGCTACTCAGGAGGATGAGACAGGAGAATTGCTTGAACCTGGGAGGAGGAGGTTGCAGTGAGGGAGATCATGCTGTTGCACTCCTGCCTGGGTGACAGAGTGAGACTCTGTCTCAAAACAAAACAAAACAAAACAAAAACACCTACCTTGCCAGGCTATCTGTGAGGATCAAATAAACTACACCTGTGAAAGTAAATCACACAGTGTTTAGCAAATACTTCCTGGCATCTTTTCTCCCTGCCTCTTTTCTTCCCTTTCCCCCTTTCTTTTTCTATTTCTCCTCTTTATCTTCTGCAGTAGACACCCTGGAAGCATCCCTACCTGAGAAGCAGACCCACCAAGCCGTTCACTGCAGTCTGATTTTCTGACATTGCCACAGTGACCTTCAAGTGCATTAATCTGTTGGTTTCCTTCCACACCGTCTCAGCTGGGGGGATGCTCTATGCCCACATGGACATAAGCAGAGGGTGACTGGAGTCCTGAGTCAGGGTGCCTCAGGGAAGATGAGTGGAAACCTCAACAAATTCAAAGCATGTGTTTCATGTATCAGGAGAGCACACAAGGGCAGACTATTGGTCAACTGTTTCCAGGGGTGAATAGGGAAGGCCTTGCTGACAGCACCCCACCAGTCACTGTTCATGCCTCTTCAGAGGTGACTCATTCCCCTCTCCCCTGTAGCAAATTTGTCTTAATAGCTAAATGATACCAGTTTGGAAACATCCTCAAAAAAGCAGTTACCTATAGAGTTACAAAACAGGGCTTAAGCAGACCATATAAATATTCATGTGACCAAAATTGTGCATCATTTATTTTGTAAGCAGATGAAAAAAGGCAACTGCAACCTAGGGGAAAAGTTTTGGAGGTATCTACAAGAGGGTGATAGCTGAAACCGTGCAACAGGTAAGATCACTCAGGGAAAGTGATCAGCGTGAGATCACTCAGTAGAAAGCAATATTTAAGGAGCAGATGGAGATTAGCTGGGCGTGGTGGTAGGCACCTATAATCCCAGCTACTTGGGAGGCTGAGGCAGGAGAATCGCTTGAACCCGGGGGAGGCGGAGGTTGCAGTGAGTTGAGATCGCGTCACTGCACTCCAGCCTGGGCAACAAGAGCAAAACTCTACCTCGGAAAAAAAAAAAAAAAAAAGGAGCAGACAGAGAAAAATGAGATTGAAAAAGCATAGCCAGAGTAATGGGAATACAGCCAGAATAAAGTAGTATCTCTAAAGAATGAAGTCTAAGAATGTCAAGATGTTGGAGGGTTAGCAAGCTAGGAGTATAGATTGATAGACAGGTTGAGGACGAGGGAGGTGCCTTTCAGTGGTGTCCCATTTCTCCTAGGATAAGTTCCTAAATTTCTCACAATGCCCAAATTGCCCTTCAACCTCATCTCACATCATTCTCATTCTCCCACCACCAAGTCCCTGTTCCTGTATCACTGACTTTCTTTTCGTTCCCCAATGTGCCATGTTCCCTCCTACCACAGAGCCTTGGTACATGCTGTTTCTCTGCCTGGAATACTCGTCCCTTTAAGTGCACTTTAATTCATCTTTACAGACATAGGTGAAGCATCATTTCCTTAGGAAAGCCTTCCCTGGCCAATCCAGGTCAAGCCAAATTCTTTTTTTTTTTTTTTGAGACAGAGTCTTGCTCTGTTGCCCAGGCTGAAGTACAGTGGCGTGACTCAGCTCACTGCAACCACCGCCTCCAGGGTTCAAGCGATTCTCCTGTCTCAGCCTCCTGTGTAGCTGGGATTACAGGGGTCCACCACCACGGCTGGCTAATTTTTGTATTTTTAGTAGAGATGGGGTTTCACCATGTTGGTCAGGCTGGTCTCGAACTCCTGACCTCAGGTAACCCACCCGCCTCGACCTCCCAAAATGCTGGGATTATAGGCATGAGCCACCAGGTCTGGCCAAGCCAAATTCTTTAATTTTATAGAATCATGCTTCGTTCTATCCTAGCACTCTTCACAATTTATAATTATGCATGCATATGTGTTTTTTGGTGAGCATATCTCATCCACTGGATTGTAAACTTTATTAGAGTGAGACCTGAGATATTCTTAGCACAGCAGGATTTTAACTAAACAGCAATGGAATAAAGTTTCCTACTGGAATAAAGTTTGATGTAGAAACAGACTTCTGGTACTTTCTTCCCATTAGTACATGCCTAAACAACCCCATCAGAATTGCTTTGGTGTTTCTCCATGATTTGGCACTCAAGACACACCAAGGCCCATCTCAAGTCTACCAGCTTGTTGGTTAGATTGGTATAGGATAAGCCATTAAGAAGATTTTACAGTCAATAGTTCTTAGTCTTTGGAAGGGCCACAGACACCTTTACAAATCCAATGAAAGCTAGATTCTGTTATGGGTTGAATTGTTTCCCCCCAAAAGAGATGTTGGAGTTCTAACCCCAGTGCCTATGAAAGTGACCTTACTTGGAAATAGAATCTTTGCAGATGATTAAGTTAAAATAAGGTCATTCGAGTGGGCCCTAATTCAATATAACTGATGTCCTTATATAAAGGGGAAATTTGGACACAGAGATGCATATGTATGGAGAAGACACAAGGAGATCACCATCTATAATCGGAGGTTGCTTGGCGCTACCAGAAGCTAGGAGAGAAGCATGGAACAGGTTCTCCCTCACAGCCCTCAGAAGGAACCAGTCCTGCCCACACCTTGATTTCAGACTTCTAGCCTTCAGAACTGTGTGGCAATAAATTTATATTGTTTAAGCCACTCAGTTTGTGGTAGTTTGTTAAAGCAGTCCCAGGAAGCTAACAGAGACACTTTCCCTAGAAATAAAATTTCTTGAAAACATACCCAACTTTGCATGCAATTTCCAGGTGTTCACAGATCCACTGAGGCCCAGGTTCCTCATCTTATAACATCAAAGGTGCTATAAAATTTCCAAGCTAAAATCCCCCAGGATAAAGGAAAAGGAAAGAAGAAAATTGGCATCAGCTACTATTTGCTACATGTTTGGCCCTTGCCTAAGCACCTGGCATATATTACTTCACTGAATCCTCATAACCACTCTATGAAATAAATGGAAATAGAGACCCAGGGAGATTGAATGTCATGCAGAAATTCACGCATCTAGAGGCTGTGCTGGGAATAGGACCCGAGTTTTCTTTTACCCTGAAATCAGTGCTTTTTCCATTCTTGCCCTACCTCTGAGTGACCTGTGAGAGCCAAAGCACATGATATGTGGCTTCTTGGGCTGTGAGGTACAGCGAGACCGGGGTTACGTGCATGTCAGTGGCTTAAAGAGAAACTAGAGAAGAGTTTTTCTAAAAAAAATAAGTTAAGCTGAGCACGGTGGCTCACGGCTGTAATCCCAGCGCTTTGGGAGGCCGAGGCAGGCAGATCACGAGGTCAGGAGTTTGAGACCAGCCTGGCCAACATGGTGAAATCCTATCTCTACTAAAAATACTAAAATTAGCCAGGCATGGTGGCAGGCACCTGTAATCCCAGCTACTCGGGAGGCTGAGGCAGGAGAATCTCTTGAAACCAGGAGGTGGAGGTTGCAGGGAGCCAAGACCACGGCACTGCACTCCAGCCTGGGCAACAGAGAGAGAATCCGTCTGAAAAAAAAAAAAAAATACTGCTCTGCATTATTTTTGGCATTATTATAACTTCTTTTGAACTCTCTAATGATTTTGTACACAAGAATTTTTGTTCTTGCTAGGTAAGTATGGAGACAATAAAGCCTTAATTCAAATTGATGATGCTAATCATCAGCAAGAACTTTAGCATTTTCAGAGTCAGGGGAGGGATAGTGGTGGGAATGAGACAGCAAAGCAAAAGAAATTCGAGTTTTCTTTCATCCAAAGATATTTACTGATCACCCATTTGGAGGCAGGCTCCGTGCTCTGTGGACAAAGTCTGGTCACATAGAGCCTTGTGTCTAGTGAAGAAACCAACGGTTCCATCAGTCAATACAATAAAGCAAATACGATAAGAAAAGAGTAATGTACTATATATAGCAGATTATATGAGTAACTACCCACTTCTTGTTGGGGAGAACACTAGATCTCAGTTTATCCAGAAGTCTGAATAGTGGTTTTCCTGGACAGTAATGTAGGAAAGAGGTGGTTCCAGGCAGAGAAAACACATGCAAAAGTCCTAAGGTGAAAGAGAATATAATACCCTTGAAGACGTGAACACAGTTCACCATAGACTAAATGCAGAATGAGAATGGGGCAAAAAATAACCATAATTACACTAGAGAGATATGCAGGAGCTGGATTCTGGAGGGTCTTGCCTGCAGCTGTGATGGAGATTGCATTTCCTTCACAGAGCAGGGGGACACCATTAAAGATTTGCAAAAAGAGGACTGAGCACGATCCTGAAGACAGGGCTACTGGTTGTGGAAATCAGGCAGGCCAATGAATCTCTCCGAGTCTCAGTTGTCTCATAATAAATGATAATAAGGACCGTTGTGAAGAATAAAAGAGTCATTTCATACAGTACTCTCAGAACAGTGCCCCAGGAAATATCAGCTCTCCTATTAGAACAGTGACACAGGCAAGCCCTGACTTTGTCAGACACAGTAGTCTAAATCATGCCTTTCATTTCACCTGCTCTTCTTAGAAACACTCCCTAGTGGCAAGTGTGGCAACGGTGCCCTGTGCACAGTGTCCCTGGATCATGTAGATGTTTCAACAGGCGGGTCCCATTCCACCTTGGTTTTCCTTCCACCATTTTCAGGCAAAGTCTGCAAGCCTCCAAGTCTACTAGGAGGTAGGCAATGCATTGGGGCAGGGCAGCGGGCAGAGCCCAGGGCACTGGGCATTCAATGGTGAGTTGCTGGCCGGTGGCCCTTGGAGCCTTACACTCCATCTGAGCTTGGACTCACCAAGGCTTATCTCCTTCCTGGGTTGTTGTGGGCTGGCAGAAACTCACCCTGGAAGCATGCATGCATCTGAATCTTGATGCCCTGTCTTTTTTTTTTTTTTTTTTGCTTTGCAGCTTTTGAAAAGTTTTGGTTCACGGGGGCCTGGGGAAGGTAAAAGTTAAAAATGTCACCATGCCTCTCTGCCATAGGAAAATCCTGGAAAATTCAGTTCGGTTGAGAGCTTCCTTCTTGTCTTTTTTAGGTGCAATTGTAGTGACTCAGGCAAAATGTGTATGTGTGTGAATAACAACTCTTCCAAACACAGGATGCCCCAGGACACAAGGGATGTTCTCATCTTCAGCCACAGTGCCTCTAAGGATGGAACAGAACACCTAGATATATGGGACAAGAGAATGCAAAGAGAATACACTCTTTGTTCTGAAGATTTCTTCTCATAAGGACAGAAACTCACATGTGCTGAGTACACGTGCTCAGGGAACTGTCATAGTTGTTTATGCATACATATTATTAGTTTACTTTATTAAATCTGTGAAGTAATGATCAAGATCCTTGATGTTATATGGATGAAAAATCAGCTGCAGAAAGGTCTATAGATTGGACCAGAATTTCATCACAGGGGTCATTTGACTTGAAAGCCTGTGGCATTCCAGTATTCCACTGCAGTTCAGCTGCATTGCCTTAGGCCCACAGCTCTGCAGAGTGGTTAGAACCTGACCAGCGTAAATCCCAGCTGTATCACTTCCTGGCTGACATTGGACATGCTACTTAATCTCTCTGTGCTTCAGATTTCTCAACTATTAAAAAAGATAATAAAATAGGACTGTTATAAATTAAATGAATTAATACTTGTCAAATACTTAGGACAGTGCCTTATGATTCATAAGTGCTATAAACAAGTTAGCCATTATTTTTACTATAACTGGAAAGGGCACCAAAGTCCCAACTTCATCAGGGGAAAATAGGATATTGCCCAATATCTGGGATAAAAGTAAATACATATATAACCACATAAATATATAAAAAAGAAGGAGACAAAGAACATTCAATACCTAACCTTAAGCTTTTTCCAAGAAATCTTCCCTAAAAAAAGAAAGAATGAAAGAAAACATTGAGGCCAATACATGAGAAATGTTGGTTTAAAAACTGTTTTCCACGCAGAGCTAATTCTTTTATTTGCATCTCCCACACTCCCCTTCTCTTGCCCCGCAACTTCATTAAGAATTGGGATGAACTATATAATACCATCCTCGTCCCATGATTACCATTATTATCGGCATCCCAAAATAAAGCCCATCCAGGGACTCTTAGAGGAGCTTTATCACCATTAAAATCTTCAACCTCAAAGTTTATTCAGCTTATCAGCTACAACTGGGATAACGGAAAGATAGGGATTTAGTGACAGCCCTTAACTGGGCTAAGCATTAAATCCTAAATTGTAGCTGTGGCTACATGTACAGAACTTTCTGTGGACTCTCTCTTCTCAGGATATGTTTGATTCATGAGTTCAGTTCAATTAGCAAATCTCTATTGATCCTTTACTTGTGCAAATAACAATGGGGAATTCAGAAATGTTTAAGATGGGGATTTGCCTTTGAGGAAAATAAAGTCTAACTGGAAAACCAAGGGCTGGTCCCACATTAAAAAGTAGTAAGTGGGCCGGTCACGGTGGCTCATGCCTGTAATCCTACCATTTTGGGAGGCCGAGTAGGGTGCATCACGAGGTCAAGAGATTGAGATCATCCTGGCCAGCATGGTGAAACCCCGTCCCCACTAAAAATACAAAAATTAGCTGGGCGTCATGGCGCACACCTGTAGTCCCAGCTACTCGGGAGACTGAGACAGGAGAATCACTTGAACCCGGAAGGCGGAGGTTGCAGTGAGCTGAGATCGCGCCACTGCACTCCAGCCTGGTGACAGAGAGAGACTCCATCTCAACAACAATAAAAAAAAGAAAAGTAGTAAGTGACGGAGTCTGGCTAGGATATCTCTCACACATCGGCTGATACGTACGTGAAATCGTTCTATCGCAGTTTCATGTTTTCAATTGAAACTTTTGGCCCCCTCCAAAAAAAACCAAGTGACTCTGGGCCAGTGGTTCTCCACCAGCATTGGCATCACCTGGGAGCTAGTGAGAAAGTGAATTCTCAGGCCCTGCCCCAGATCTACTGAATCTGAAACTTTGGGAGTGGGGGAACCAACAACCTGTTTTATCATCTGTCTCAGGTGATCCCAAGTCATGCTACAGCTCGAGATCCACTGGTCTAAGAATTTTACTCTAATCCCCCACCCGCAATTGGACTAAAGGCTTGTGGAGGACACAACATATTTTTACCCAAGCATGTGCATTCTGAAGGAGTGCGAATCCAAAGATTCAATGGCTGGTAAAGAGAAGACCCTCAAGGTTTCAATAGCCCATTGGGTTGAATTAATACCCTTTGATGGAAGATTAAAAATGGATGGATAAAAGATTGCCCCAACTCTCAAAGATGAACTGAGAAAGGGTCAATGTTTTCTTTAAAAGTAATGTGGAGGTGACTCCAAGAAATAGTCAAATGATTCATTAGAACTTAAAAGTTCTACAGCACACATCCAGACTGCCAGAATTTAGCTGGAAATATGTTTAAAGCTGGCAATACTTAAATGCCCTTCTCAATAATTGGAGGGTGGAGTGGACAGACAATGCCCTAAGCAATTTTATAAGGCTTTCAATTTTGTATCATCAACATGCTTTCCAGAAATGAGCCAAAGAATAGGCCAGCCCCGTAAGAGTAATATAATGGGCTTTGGGGACTTTGCTGGGGGAAGGTTGGGAGTGGGGTGAGGGATAATAGACTCTATATTGGGTACAGTGTACACTGCTTGGGTAATGAGTGCACTAAAATTTTAGCAATCACCACTACAGAACTTCAGCGAAAACCACCTGTACTCCAAAACCAATTTTTTTTTACTTTTATTTTTTAAAAAAAGAATAGCCAGCCATGGCATATGATAATACATATCATCAACACTTTCACATCTCTGGGGGTTATAAACATTTTAATATTTACAAATCTCAGAAGTGAAAGTGCCATATTAGTGTTTACTCTGCATTTCTTTGATTACTGTTGGCGTTGGACATGTTTATTAGCTTTTTTTTTTTTTTTTTTGAGATGGAGTCTCGCTCTGTCACCCAGGCTGGAGTGCAGTGGCTCGATCTCGGCTCACTGCAAGCTCCACCTCGCAGGTTCATGCCATTCTCCTGCCTCAGCCTCCCTAGTAGCTGGGACTACAGGCACCCACCACCACACCTGGCTAATTTTTTGTATTTTTAGTAGAGACGGGGTTTCACTGTGTTAGCCAGGATGGTCTGGATCTCCTGACCTCGTGATCCACCCATCTCGGCCTCCCAAAGTGCTGGGATTACAGGTGTGAGCCACCGCACCCCCGCCATTTATTAGCTTTTTGTCTTCTTTTATGGATGTCTCCTTGTATCTTTTACCTATTTTTTTAATAAGCTATATTTCAATTGCTTAGTAAAATGTCATGTTATGTAGGAAATACATTGTAAGATTTTTCTCCAGTTGTTTTTAATCTCCTCTATTTTTATATGTATATGTACACATAGACAGTTTTATATTGTCAGTTCTCTTTTTTCCTGTGTGGTTTCATTCAATGCTTTCTTTTTTCTTAAATTTTTTCAAACCAAGATTAGGTTATGTTTGCCTACTTTTTATTTTAGCAGACTTAAAAATTTCTGGAGTGGTTTCATATTGTTTTTACATCTATCTGTTTAATGTACAACAACTTATTCCAGTGCGTAGTATGAGTTAAGTCTCCAATTAGACTTCTTTCCTGAATTAAATAGATGACTTTCCACGTACTCTTTGGTAAGAAAGCCTATCCCTTACATGGCTTTAGGATGCTTCGCTATGAAATGTTAAATCATGTTTCTATTTTAAGATCATTGTGCTCAGCGGTTTATCTGTGAATTCTAGAGTCTGTGCAGCTTTCTATGAACACTTTGTTTCATACATAGCATTTCACAGGGAGCGTCCACAACTCTGCTTCCTTTTTTCCCCCTAATCTCAACTGTTCCTTTCTCCAGACGAACTTTGAAATTATTTTGTCAAATTGCAAAGAAAATTTTTTTGGGATTGGAATTAGATATTTTTGACCCTTATATTCAATTGAAAAAAACCATATTTCTGTGAACTATTTAGTAGATAGATTTAAAAATTGGTTAAAAATCATTACATGTTGCTGTGCATTTATAAAGTGTATGTATTTTTTTAAGTACAGGTTTCACAAATGTCTTGTAAGGATTATTCCTAACATTCTGTTTTCCTAATGATGGTGTAAATAGAATTTTTTGGTTTTATTTCTAATTATTTCCGGTATTTAGGAAACTATTGATTTTTAAAATATTTATCTTCAAATTTTTTCTGTCTAAGCAGATGCTCACGTGAGTAGCAAGATGCTAGTTCCACCAAATGACAGACAAACACACTCAGTTTCATGAGTAGAGTGGGCCAGGGATGGCAGATCTGCTGTTTGGAAGCTGTGCACACCCAGTGAGACTTCTCCCTTCACGGACCTTGGCTTACAGGAAGGGGGAGGAGACATATGCAGGAGTTAGTGGTAGAGCCAAATCTTCATTAATGCCTGTCAATAAAAGCAAGATGTGGCTGGTCTCCTTGGCTTTGAGCCATGAAAACAGAAAAAAATCTATTTGATATTCTATTATATAGCATCACAGACAGACACAAGCATGAACATATACACATTATTTCATAATTAATAAAATTTTCTCCATAGTTCTAATAGCACACACACACACATTAGTCCACTAGATACTAGATTGAGAGGTTTCTTCCTGCCACTGTTATCTAGTTTTCTGAATATTATGTAAATTTAATCATGACCAACACTGGACTGGATTTCGTCAACTCCTCCTTCCTCCCTCACCTTCCACAGTTAATCCATCAACAAGTCCCACTGACTCTTCTTCCAAACATACCCTGACTTCTCGCTTTCTCTCTCACACCCCTACCATCCATTTCCACACAACAGGCAGGAAGATCTTGTAAAATATAAATCAGATCTTGTGAGTCATCACTGAAAACCTTCCGATGACTTCCCATTGGCCTTAGAAAAAGATCAGACTCACTGTGGACGCTCCAGCATGTGAGGTCTTGCCCTCCCTGGTCTCTTTTGCCTCATCTGGATCCACTTTCTTTGAAGGTCTCAGCCACCAAGCTCCATCTACTTGGCCTGTACAGTTCCTCAAACAAGATGAACTCCTTGCAGCCTCAGCGTTTGCTTCAACTATTCCCTCTACCTAGAAATGTGACCCATTGGAACTTCTCCTGACCAGCTTCTTCCTGATATTGGAACCTCAAATTAAAAGGCACCTCCTCAAAGAGGCCTTCCCTGACTATTCTCATCATAAGGAACTATTTATTCACTCCATTCCATCCACCCATTCTCTGGGTAGTTCTCGTCACTTTCTGGTTTTTTAAATTGTCTGTGTGTTGTCTGTCTACTCCTCAGCAGAATGCAGGCTCCGTGAAGGGAAGACTTTGTCCTTGACTGTATCCCCAGTGCCTAGAAGAACATTTTGCGTGTAGGAGGGCCTCAGTAATGATGCTCAATAAATGAATGGGTTCCTGATTATTTGGAGCCAGTGATACTTCTTTAGCCTGAAAACTACAATCCTCAGATCTTTTTCTCTCTTTTGCAGACCTCATGAACTGTTAACAATGGCCCCATTACCTGTCCTATTCCACTCTTGGATGCTGCTACAATTTGTATTATCTGACACTGATTCAGGGAAAGAGGTGCTGTTGAAGACGAGTGGGGTGAAAACCGAGGATAAAGGGGTGGCTTCAGCTGCCACGAATACAACTCTCAGTAAAGGAGATAACTGCTGGCTTTCTGATGGATGAGCCAGACTTTTGGCAGAAGTGAGTGGCAACATTTTTCTACCTTACTCCTGCTTGCCCTGGACCCTCTCAAAGCCTGGAATTGGAATGGTCACGACCTTGTTGATGACTTTTGATGGCCAGTGACTGATAATTCTTGCACAGGTTGGCAAACTGCTGATGGGCATTTCTTATTCCCAGTGCCAAAAAATAACTTTATGTATTGTGACTTTATAACTTTTTTGTGCTTAAATGGAAGTATGACCATGAAGTTTGGGTAGAGATAAGGTTTCACCATAGCCTAAAAGCCCACAGGCATTGCTGGCAATACAACAAAGGTGATACTGAAATAGTTTTATTCTCAGCTCATAGCATTCAAAATCAGTTTTAGAGAAATGTGTTTTAATGTATTCCTCAGTCTTTTCTTCACTTAGTCAACATGACTTCTATAAGTAATGCACAAATAGCATGTACCCAGTAAATAAAATCCTAGTTGAAAATTATCGACCAGCATGACCAACATGGAGAAAACCCATCTCTACTAAAAATACAAAAATTAGTTGGGTGTGGTTGTGCACGTCTGTAATTTCAGCTACTCGGGAGGCTGACGCAGGAGAATCACTTGAACCCGGGATACAGAGGTTGCAGTGAGCGGAGATTGCACCATTGCACTCCAGCCTGGGCAAGAAGAGTGAAACTCCGTCTCAAAAAAAAAAAAAGAAAATTATCAATTAACCTTTCAAGTCAAGGCCATTTTATATGGACTTCTGTCTTCTAATCTATGAGACAGGCATAATAATGATAGTATCTAATTCAAAGGTGGTTGCCGTGCTTGAATAAAAAAACTCTGAAGAGAACCTGACACAAAACAAGTGCTCATTGATGTAGACTGAGGTTGAGACTACTTTTATTTTCTTCTGTCTTTAAAATGTTATGTGCAAAATGCCAGGGCTCATGAGAGGTATATTTACTAAGGGGAAGTTACTGCTTTTTAAAAAAACTACGTGTATATCATACCTGATGTTACCTGTGTGGCTAGGGGTGGGTGCATGTTTCTGCACATGGGTGTGAGCAATGAGGAACAGACAGAGACACCTTAGGGAATGGTCCAGCTGATGGGTCCAGGGGAGCCCATAGAGGGCACTGCCTTTGTAGGCGTCCAGGACCCAGCTTTAATCCATAGCAGATGCATACAGTCATACAGGTTTGATTTTTGTTGGTCCATGGAGGATTTGTCAGGATCTCAGGGGAAAGCCAGAGGTAGAAGGCATCTAACATTTTGAGCATTTATTGCTTGGAAACCTGTGTGCTACGCACTATAAATGCTATTTCATTTAACCCTAACAACTCCCATACACTGCCTGTTTGTAAGAAGTGGAGAAAACTTAGGCTCATAGACTGTTCAAATGACTTGAAGGTCACACAATGCTATTAACGGATTGAATCACATTTGAACTCAGGTACATATGATTTCAAACCCTCATCCTTTCTACTACACGGCACAGCCTTCCTCACAGGCCGACATGCACTAAGCAATTTAACTTAGGAGACTGGGAAGTAAACCAGAAAGCCATGCATTATTTCACAATATGTTTCAAACCTTTCCAGTGAGTGGAATACCTAAATCTGCCCTTTTGGATATTCAGTTATGATTTAAAAATTATTTGAGAAGTAAAATTTCCAATCAGAAGAAAATCCACCTAGTCTGGAGGGATCATTCTGAGTTTATTGGATTCTGCCTGGCTAAATCTCTCTGTCTGTGTTGGGTGTTCCTCTCATGCAGGTCGGCTACTGCTCTGACCAGCTAGGGTCTGGGGAAGGCAGCACCGGGCACCAAGGCACAAACTTCCTTTCTTGTCCTTGCTCCTTTTCCTCTGTTGCCGGTGGGTCTACTCTGTGTGCCCTTTTGCTGAACTGGGAGTGGTAAAATCTACCTGTGTTGGGACTTGCAGTAGAATGGACAGAACTAGTAATTTCGCCCACTCTGGCCTGCGGCTACTTTGGCCTCCACTTCCTCCACTTGGTCTAGCCTGATTGACCAGAGGTCCGCAGAAGTGCTCGGGCCAGAGCTCCAGCTTAGTAATGGTGATGACTTGCTTTGCTTTGCCTCCTGAGCTTGCTCTGTTGTGGATCCTTGACAGGGAGAGGGAAGTGATATATTCCTAAATCTCAGCCAAAATAACAGCACATCACTTTAATCTCCTAATTGTCCCGAACATTCTGTGTGTGACTGCCAGATTTCGTATCTTTCTCTCCTGGACACAGTTAGATAAACACTGCCAAATCCTTGGTTTTAGATTCCCTAACTAAACTGCATGTAAACCAACTTCCTTCTGCTAAAACACTGTCTTTGGACAAAATGACAACATTCCAATGTTTTTTTACATCTGCCCAATTCTGATGAAACTGATGAGGCTGCATTTCAATGGCAATCTTGCCTTCATTGGACTTCATAATTTCTCCAGTTTTTTAGCCCAAAACGTGAGGACCCTCTCTTTCTGTGGTGTATATCTCTAAAACGCTAATTTATTCATTCATTAGGTATTGTTCTTCTATTTCCAATCACAGAGCTTAATCTTATTTCCAAGTTTGGGGCACCTAAATTTAGCCCATTTATGTCTGACTTTGTTAAGTAGATTTGCTGCTCCACTCTTCTAGAGACACATGGATTCATCTAAATGGAAAATTTAACACACTTTTTTTTTTTTTTCTTGAGATGGAGTCTCACCCTGTCGCCCAGGCCGGAGTGCAGTAGTGCCATCTCGGCTCAACGCAACCTCCGCCTCCCCAATTCAAGCGATTCTCCTGCCTCAGCCTCTTGAGTAGCTGGGATTACAGACATGCGCCACAACGGCTGGCTAATTTTTGTATTTTTAGTAGAGACAAGGCTTCACCGTATTGACCAGGCTGGTCTCAAACTCCTGACTTCATGATCCACCTGCCTTGGCCTCCCAAAGTGCTGGGATTACAGGCGTGAGCCACCGTGCCCGGCCAACAAACTTATTTTTGAGCAGACTGGTTGATTACATATGGCAGGAATCTGGGGAAAATTTTTACTTATCTCTATTCCAGGAACATCTACTGCAAATGCCATAATAGACTATCGTTCTTGTATTATCTGAGCTATTTGAATTATCTCAATAAAGCTGTTTCTGTTTTTCTTGACTCAGGAAATACAGAGTTCTAATGACTGAACTGGGAAGGTAAGGGTTGGGTTTAGAAAGAATAAGATAGACTTGACAGCTTCCAAAATTACTTGATAATCCATTATTATCCAATGACTACCTGCATAATAATATAATTTCCATACAAAGTTAAACTGAAAGAGTCCTTTGAGGTTCAATTTCTACACACTTGAATATACCACAATACAGAACTTTAGTTGTTATGAGTAGACAAAATAAAACTCATTTTAAATTTATTTAACTGAAAAAGCAGAGAAATTATTCCCCAAACCAGCAGGCTTTCTCTTTAAGGCTATTTTTCTTTCTCACTGAACAGCAGCATCTACTGTGAGGTGCACAGGCAGGGAATAGCTCTAAGTTTCTGATAGAAGGGGCCAAAGGTTCATGGTTCAGGAAAGAACGGTTAGTCTGGAAATTCTCTAATTTAGAGAAACGTAAAGGGGAGGCATCTGAACTGAAATTCTCTAAAGTGCTGCTTCCTTATGGCTTACAGCGTTCTCATGTTTATTCATCAGTATGTATCAACAGCCCTTTGGACTGAGAATTTATGCTGATAAATGCTTTTCCCTCCTCCCCTACATTTGTCTTTTTTTCTTCTTCCATTCCTCCTCCTTTTCTTTCTTCTTCCTCTTCTTTTTCTCCTCCTCTTCCTCCTTCTCTTCTTCCCCTTCTTTTCATTCTCCTCCTCCCCTTCCTTCTCCACCTCTTTTTGCTTCTTGAGATATAGTTAGACAGTTTGAACTAGAAAGGATTCTAGGATTGCTATCACCATGATATGTGTTGGTATTAAAGATAAGACATATATGGATCTAAGTAATGTCTTCAGTGCCAAGATATTAGAAGTTTTGTAATCCGTCTTAAACATCTTTGAAGCACTATTAGTTATTTTTTTATGTGGTAAGAGTTATGGTGATAGGAACGTGTGCTTTCTGGGAGGAAACTGTGAAAGGTGCTAAGTACAGGGAGGTTTAAGTTATAAGAAACAACGTAAAAGCACACTTTTTTTTTTTTTTTTTTGAGAGGGAGTCTCACTCTTTCACCCAGGCTGGAGTGCAGTGGCACGAGCTTGGCTCACTGCAACCTCTCCCTCCTGGGTTCAAGCGCTTCTCCTGTCTCAGCCTCCCAAGTAGCTGGGACTACAGGCACACGCCACCATCCCCAGCTAATTTTTGTATTTTTAGTAGAGGCGGGGTTTTGCTATGTTGGTCAGGCCGGTCGTGAATTCCTGACCTCCGGTGATCCACTTGTCTTGGCCTCCCAAAGTACTGGGATTACAGCATGAGCCACCGCAACGGCCAAAAGCATACACTTGTGCTGGGCTTGAGATGTCACACTTTGCCTACTCCCATTATTCTAATGTCCACTTTAAGATTATTAAAATGTCCTAATATCATTCAAGACAGACCAGTCTACATCTTCACTTTATTATCCCCAAGTCCTCAGAGATGCCACAGCTACTGAGAAAAGGTCACCTAACACTTCAGAATCAGAAAGTTCTGCAAAAGCCAAAGGCTCTTCTAAAAAGAGACCACGTTGCAACTGCTTCACGTACATGCCCGTCAACTAATGTGATCACAGAAGTGTTTTAGAAACAGCTTTTATCTTACTTGGTTTTCTCCTCATCAAAGATTTTCAATTTAGTTTTTAGACATTTTAATTTTTCTTGAAAAAGAATCCCCCATTTTATAATTGAATCCTGGCTCTGTCATTTGCCAGTTCTGTGGTGTTCTGCAAATAACCTGTGTGTTTCCTGCCCCTGCCAATGGTGCCTATGAGACTTCTGTTTCAATGAAATGAACGTATGTGAAAACTTCATCACATACTGAGGACTTTCCAAGTCACCTGATACATAAGTGCTTGACATAGGGTAGCTGTTACAATTGTTGTCGATATTAGTATATTACAGTAAAAAACTTGCTTTAATTCTCATATTAGCTGAACAGCATAAAGGGTAAGATGATTTGATAGTCATGTTTACAAATTGCTTTCCAGCAGTGGGAAGGGAGGCTGCAGGAACAGCAGAGAACAATTTGGGACAAGAAGAAAACAGCAGGGTGCACCAGACATAGTAATCCCCTAAAACCAAAGGGAAAGCCGCCCGCTCCCACACAGTAAAACTAGGAGTATCCAGGAATGAACAAACCCGAAAAGAATGTGAGCTGTTTTCCAAAACGGAGACCTCCTCAGAGGATGAGGCCGGGCATTTCCTGGGACAGCCTTTGTAAGGCCATGTGCCCCTTGCCCTAACAACTCACTGCAGTACTCTTCATAGACACATCTTGCAGCATTTGTCTTCATGCTATGCTTGTTTTTCTTTTTAAGCCACCGCAAGTGGTAGGTGGAAAAGGCTTATTGCATTCAGGGTAACCTGTGTGCATACTTTATGAGATCTCTTGTGTGGGGGAAAAAAATGCTTTTTACAATTTGACCTAATTACATGCATTGTAAAATAAACACCATTATTTCAGACAAAACACCTATCTTTTTACGATGTTTTATTTCCATTTGAATTCTGTTGTTACAATGTTAGTGTTTTAAAATGTGATAAAAAATATACTGCTTCTAAGGAGGAAAGCTAGTGGAATGAATGTTTAAAAGATTTTCATGTGTTTACGGTCTGCAGAAGGATTTTTGTGATGAGAGGGGATTTTTGAAAAATCTAGAGAAGTAGCATATGGAAAATTATAGTGTGTTTGTGTGTATGTGTGTGTGTGTTTTACAAAGACTTCTGCTCTGTTTTTAGCTAGAAACTCTAAAAACTAAAATAATAACAAAGAAAAATAAATAGAAGAGAGACAGAAGTGTCTGGATTCCTGTTTCCTGGTTACCCTGCCATGGTAGACATTCTTTGATTTCATCAACATGATGCTTCTTGTCAACACCGTCTTGAGCAGCACCAGAAAGTGACTTTGTCCCATTAGGACTCAGGTACTAATTAGTCGGCAAACTCTCAAGTATTTTACACCCACAAGAGAGGCGTGTCGCTCATCTCACTTCCCAGGACATCCACACTGAGGATTAATTTGAAAAGTATAAGAATGGCCAGCCAGGCGCGGTGGCTCACACCTATAATCCCAGCACTTTGGGAGGCCGAGTCAGGCAGCTCACCTGAGGTCAGGAGTTCGAGACCAGCCTGACCAACATGGAGAAACCCCGTCTCTACCAAAATTACAAAATTAGCCAAATGTGGTGGTGGGCACCTGTAATCCCAGCTACTTGGAGGGCTGAGGCAGGAGAATCGCTTGAACCCAGGAGGCGGACGTTGCAGTGAGCCGAGATCACGCCATTGCACTCCAGCCTGGGCAACATGAGCGAAACTCCATCTCAAAAAAAAAAAAAATGTATTGGCCTTTTGCTAACACAGTAAGCATGTATTCTCTATAAAGCATTCAATAAATGCACTATGTCAAGAGGAATTAAAATCCCATCTAACCCCACTCACCACTACACAGAGGTAATCGCTATTAGTATTGTGACATATAATTCTCCAAGTGTTTCTTATGCACTTATAAAATGATTTGAACAAATAAAATTAGGAGCCTACTATACATGTGTTTCTTAACCTGCCTCCTTCTCTCGGTCCTTATTGAGATCAGTTATCATGTCAAGAAAGCGGATACCACCTCATTTCTAACAGCTGTGTTATATTCCATAGTAGGCATTACTCAACAAACCCTTTGCTCTTGGATACTTAGTTTATTTCTTCACTGACCATACTGAATAAACATCTCAATAGCCAAACATCTGTGCACATCTTTCATTAGTGCCTTGGGATAAGTTTGTTTAAATAGCATTGTTGGGCCAAGGAGTATGCTCAGCAAGGAAAATTATTCATCATGTTGTCGATTATGCCCCAGAATGCTTGGACCATCGGTGTGTGGAAATGCTGACTTTCAACCCCTAAGATTGTTTCTCCCTCCCCATATTTTGTTATTTAAAGTTGGAACTGGTGACCACCTTGGGCAAGCTGCCTCCCGTCATCTGTGAGCCAACAGCTAACAACATTCTCAGCACTTCCAACACTCCTGGCAGCTGAGAAAATGAGTGATTTGAGCATCTCAAAGTATATAGCTAAATGGATGAATGGATAGATGATTGATTTCTTAACTGCCGGAAATGCCTATGCAACCTCCTCTATTTTTTAATGACTCACACTTAATAATAATAATAACCACACTTGATAATAATAATATAAATCACACTTAATAATAATCACTTAATTATTATTATTACTTAATAATAATGTAACTGGTTAACTAGAGAAACCAAAGAATTAATAGCAGAGCTGCCAATAGATCTCCTCTGCCTTGCCTCCTTTTAAGATACATGAGAACTTACAGAAATAGTCTTAGCTCTTACTTTCCAGTTCTAAACCAATGCAGACTGACCATACTTTTGGTTTCTTTCCTTGGATACCTATAAGATTATCCTATTCTTACAACAGAACCCCTGGACTTGTACTAGCTTGAGGGTGTTTCCTGTTGGGGGAACCAGTCCCTGAGTGAAAAAGAAGGGCACTTTTTTTTTTGAGACAGACTCTCACTCTGTAGCCCAGGCTGGAGTACAGTGGCACAATCTTGGCTCACTGCAACCTCTGCCTCCCAGGTCCCTGTTCAAGCAATTCTCCTGCCTCAGCCTGCTGAGTAGCTGGGATTGCAGGAACGCACGACCATGCCCAGCTAAGTTCTGTATTTTTAGTAGAGACAGGGTTTCACCATATTGTCCAGCCTGGTCTTGAACTCCTGATCTTGTGATCCGGCCACCTTGGCCTCCCAAAGTGCTGGGATTACAGGCATGAGCCACCACACCCAGCCAAAGGGCCCATTTTTAACACAAGTTTCTACCTGCTATTATCACCAATTCAAAAAGCAAAAATGGTTATTTGGAATCATGGAATGAAACGGTTGAATGAGACCTCAGAAGTCATAATCTCACTTGTTGGAGAAAGGCTGTGTGAAAGTTCATCTGACTTCTCGCACTTAGTTAGAGACAGATCTGGGCCCTCGAGTCTTCTGAATTTCAATTTGACAAACCAAAGTGTACTGATTTTTTGGTAACATAAATCTGGGCTGCTAGGGGGACTACTTATTTAGCATCATAAAAAGAGCAATGGGATAACAAAATTTCTGTTTCTTGTTATAGTCTGATATATGCTAATACTAACGATATTTCCTAATGGAAAATACTTTTGAAAAGCATTTTTCCCTGAAATATGTACTACATCATAGTCAAAGACATGTCAACCAACAATATCAGTTGCCAACTTTGTGACTTAACTGGTAAGGAAGCATGCCATGTTCTCCAGATGAATGAAGCACCCAAGATAAGAGTATCTACTTTAAACTACCCTAAAGAAGATGCTTAAGCCTAGGATAGCAATGAAATATCTGCCTTTATTATTCAAACAACAAAGATAAGCAAGAAAATAAAACAAAAACACCCCAAATCTCAAAGTAGCTACTCAAAATGTCAAAGTTAGCATTTTGGTGTGAATCCTCCGGGGCTTTCTTTCTGTTTTAGTGTTTAAACTTAGTAAGGCAGCATGAAAATTTCTCCATGTAAAGAAACGTGCCCTCCTCCCTCCCTCCTTTCCTTCCTTCCTTCCTTCCTTCCTTCCTTCCTTCCTTCCTTCCTTCCTTCCTTCCTTCCCTCCCTCCCTCCCTCTGTGGCCCAGGCTGGAGTAAACTCGGCTCGCTGCAGACTCCCTGCGTCAGGCTCCCGTGATTCTCCTGCCCTGGCCTGCGGGCTGCCTGGGATTGCCGCCGCGCGCCACCACCCCTCCCTGGTTTTTCTCCTTTGGCTGGAGGCGCGGTTTCGCCATGTCGGCCAGGCTGGTCTCCAGCTCCTGACCTCGAGTGGTCTGCCCGCCTCGGCCTCCCGAGGTGCTGGGACTGCAGACGGAGGCTCGCTCATTCGGTGCTCGGTGTTGCCCGGGCTGGAGTGCGGTGGCGTGGTCTTGGCTCGCTGCAGCCTTCGCCTCCCAGCCGCCTGCCTTGGCCTCCCAGGGTGCTGGGGTTGCAGCCTCTGCCCAGCCGCCGCCCCGTCTGGGAGGTGGGGAGCGTCTCTGCCCGGCCGCCACCCCGTCTAGGAAGTGAGGAACGTCTCTGCACGGCCGCCCCGTCTGGGAAGTGAGGAGCCCCTCTGCACGGCCGCCCCGTCTGGGAGGTGAGGAGCGCCTCTGCCTGGCCGCCCCGTTTGGTATGTGATGAGCGCCTCTGCCCGGCCGCCCCGTCTGGGAGGTCTACCACAGAGGCCAGAAGCAATGTGGGGGCTGGACGTGGTGGCTCACGCCTGTAGTCCCAGTACTCTGGGAGGCTGAGGCGAGTTGATCGCTTGAGGCTAGGAGCTCGAGACCAGCCTGGCCAACATGGTGAAACATATGAAAAATACAACTGTCAGACCAACCAACGAACCAAGCGACAACAAAACAGGTCTACCCTGGAGTCATACTCTAATTTTTTCTATTTTCCTCTCTTTCTGATCCTTTATCCCACTTTCTTTTTCTTCCTCTTCCTTCTCCTTCTTCTTTGTCAAATAGAGGATTGAGTTATTATCATTGATCCATACAAAGTCCCTCTCTCATTTATTTTCTTTAATTCCCACCCCCCATTTCTATTCCCCGTCTTCCCATGTGCAACCTTCCTAATATGTTTGATACGCATCTTTTTGTTCGTATGTACTTTTAGAAAATGTTTATTGTTTTGTGTGCAAAAAAAAATAAAAAAGAAACGTAACAGTATGTTTATATTGCACAGTTGCATAGTGTAGATGTATGAGTTTATTTTACCAATAATTTATGAAAACTGACTTTTAAATGTGGTTCCCAAGACATGCCAGGGTAAGACAGGTTTCTGTGACACAAATAAATTTCCACCATTATTGAATACTCAAGATCATAAAAAACATTGGCATAAAAAAGTGCAAGGCTTACATGTTTTCTGTATTTTGTCTAATGAACATGTGTTACTTTTGTAATTATCAGATACTACAAAAATATTATCAGAGATAGATATAGAATGTAGTTTGGTTTAAAGTCATTTAGACATGCTAACTTGAAAACTGTACCCTTGATCATATGTGTTTTCATCTGGGTCCTCGGAGAAGCAAATGCCAAAACAGAATTAAATGTGCAAAATGCCCATGAGAGAGAATGGGGGGCGGATCTGGGTAGGGCTGGGAGAGCTGTCAGAGCACAATGGATGTCCACCATGAGTGAAGGAGAGAGGGAAGAGAGAAGGAATGCTGGGTGGAAGCATTCTGGCTTGCTGCAATGTCTAAGAAGGTTTGGCAAGGCTGTTTGGGAGTCTTGAGCCAGTCATGTGTCAAAGGAATCCCTCATCTCCCAGGGGCAGCTCTAAGTATCTTGTTGTGCTCAGTCACTGACTGGGAGCAACCCACAGGTAGAGTGGTCTTGCTGCAAAGGTGGCAATGAATTTCAGAGTGCAGGGATATAATAGAACCCTTGTCAATTGTGGCTCCTGTCCTGTAGTTGGAGGTTGTGATTCTCATTCTCACAGTCATCACAGCATGACAATCATAAAAACATTAAAATTTGACCACTACATTTTCTAGCACAATCTATAAAGTAGTGTCAAGCAACAAACTGTCACTCAATTTCTGTAGTTGGCAGCCATACACGATTTAATCCCTAAACCTTGAACTTTTGTCTTCATGCCTTTTCATGTCTTTTTTATTTCAAATTTATTGAAGACAGAATGTTTGTCACACTATAGATCTTACAATATTTATTTGCTCTGCTACCTGAGAGAAATCTTTTTCTACTAGAATGTAATAAAATATTTTCAAAAAGATAATTAATGGCAAGAACAAAGCCATGGTGTGTAATTTTGCCTTAACAGCATAGGTCTAATATATTAGTTGTGATATTTGTATGAGAACAATTTTATAACCAAAACATGCACCTGCAGTATCTCAATGATAACTACTTTATAGTGGCCAGTATGGCTCACTTTAACCACATAGTATGAAAAGGGAAAAGAAGCCGGGCGCAATGGCTCACTCTTGTAATCCCAGCACTTTGGGAGGCCAAGGCAGGTGGATCACCTGAGGTGAGGAGTTCAAGACCAGCCTGGAGAAACCCTGTCTTTACTAAAAATACAAAAAGTTAGCCAGGTGTGGTGGCGCACACCTGTAATCCCAGCTACTCAGGAGGGTGAAGCAGGAGAATCTCTCAAACCCAGGAGGCGGAGGTTGCAGTGAGCCGAGATCGCACCATTGCACTCCAGCCTGGGCAACAAGAGTGAAACTCATCTCAAAAAAACAAACAAACAAACAAAAAGAAACCAAAAAAAAAAAAAAGAAAGAAAGAAAAAGAAAAGGGAAAAGAATATACTATACTAACAATTAAATTTAGCTAACAGAGAGGACTCATAATTGGAGAACTATTTCTAAATTTCATAAAATTATGAGAACTTGAATAATATAACAAGATGTAAAGACCTTAAGTTAAGCAAAAAAAAAAAAAAATGGTATTATAAACAAAATTTCATCTTGGTACCAAAAGAAATCTAAAATAACATTGTTAATTCAAGCTGATGGATTTTTAAAGTTCATTAACATTTTCATAATAACTCTAATCATTCAAAATATTTATTATGTCATTGAAGTATTTCAGGAGCTGAAAATCACGTGGACAATTCCTGAGTCAATTTTCTCCCTTTTTGGAAAGCATAAAATGTCCCACTTTGGAGGTCATCCAAAGTAGCTTCCAATGGGTCAGCAGGTTAAGACATAGTACCGATAGGTGTCAGTGTCAGAGATCCCCTTCACTGTGCAGAAAGGGGACCAAGACAGTCCAGCTAGAGGGCTGCAAATAGAGGATAGCATATTTTACAAAATCTGTCCATTTTCCACAGGGCATGCCAGGAAGGTGCTGGAGAGCATTAGGCTTGAATCAAGAATGCTTTGGGTGTCCCGTCATGGAACAGGGCTGGAGGGACTGAGTGGGGCCATCAGAGACTCGCTTTAGGGTCAAGGTGCATGACTGAGCCAGTACTAAAGAATAGGGACTGTTCTGTCTGGGGGATTTCATGCAGACATTGACCTCATCCCAGCAAGATCCTCCTAATCTGTTTGGCTGTGGGGATAGAGGCGCTTCCTGCACAGGTGTCCCCTTGCCTACTTACTGAGCCTGTCCATGAATTCAGACCCACATCCCACCAAATGGGTATCTCATCTCTTGACAGTTCTCAGCCCCAAGCTCCAAGTTTTTCCACTGATTTTTTTTTTTTTTTTTTTTTTTTATTATACTTTAGGGTTTTAGGGTACATGTGCACAATGTGCAGGTTTGTTACATATGTATCCATGTGCCATGTTGATTTCCTGCACCCATTAACTCGTCATTTAGCATTAGGTGTATCTCCTAATGCTGTCCCTCCCCCCTCCCCCCACCCCACAACAGTCCCCGGAGCGTGATGTTCCCCTTCCTGTGTCCATGAGTTCTCATTGTTCAATTCCCACCTATGAGTGAGAACATGCGGTGTTTGGTTTTTTGTCCCTGCGATAGTTTACTGAGAATGATGTTTTCCAGTTTCATCCATGTCTCTACAAAGGACACGAACTCATCATTTCTTATGGCTGCATAGTATTCCATGGTGTATATGTGCCACATTTTCTTAATCCAGTCTATCATTGATGGACATTTGGCTTGGTTCCAACTCTTTGCTATTGTGAATAGTGCCGCAATAAACATACGTGTGCATGTGTCTTTATAGCAGCATGATTTATAGTCCTTTGGGTATATACCCAGTAATGGGATGGCTGGGTCAAATGGTATTTCTAGTTCTAGATCCCTGAGGAATCGCCACACTGACTTCCACAATGGTTGAACTAGTTTACAGTCCCACCAACAGTGTAAAAGTGTTCCTATTTCTCCACATCCTCTCCAGCACCTGTTGTTTCCTGATTTTTTAATGATGGCCATTCTAACTGGTGTGAGATGGTATCTCGCTGTGGTTTTGATTTGCATTTCTCTGATGGCCAGTGATGAGGAGCATTTCTTCATGTGTTTTTTGGCTGCATAAATGTCTTCTTTTGAGAAGTGTCTGTTCATGTCCTCTGCCCACTTTTTGATGGGGTTGTTTGTTTTTTTCTTGTAAATTTGTTTGAGTTCATTGTAGATTCTGGATATTAGCCCTTTGTCAGATAAGTAGGTTGCAAAAATTTTCTCCCATTGTGTAGGTTGCCTGTTCACTCTGATGATAGTTTCTTTTGCTGTGCAGAAGCTCTTTAGTTTAATGAGATCCCATTTGTCGATTTTGGCTTTTGTTGCCATTGCTTTTGGTGTTTTAGACATGAAGTCCTTGCCCACGCCTATTTCCTGAATGGTATTGCCTAGGTTTTCTTGTAGGATTTTAATGGTTTTAGGTCTAACATATAAGTCTTTAATCCATCTTGAATTAATTTTTGTATAAGGTGTAAGGAAGGGATCCAGTTGCAGCTTTCTACATATGGCTAGCCAGTTTTCCCAGCACCATTTATTAAATAGGGAATCCTTTCCCCATTTCTTGTTTTTGTCAGGTTTGTCAAAGATCAGATAGTTGTAGCTATGCAGCATCATTTCTGAGGGCTCTGTTCTGTTCCATTGATCTATGTCTCTGTTGTGGTACCAGTACCATGCTGTTTTGGTTACTGTAGCCTTGTAGTATAGTTTGAAGTCAGGTAGCGTGATGCCTCCAGCTTTGTTCTTTTGGCTTAGGATTGACTTGGCGATGCGGGCTCTTTTTTGGTTCCATATGAACTTTAAAGTAGTTTTTTCCAATTCTGTGAAGAAAGTCATTGGTAGCTTGATGGGGATGGCATTGAATCTATAAATTACCTTGGGCAGTATGGCCATTTTCACGATATTGATTCTTCCAACCCATGAGCATGGAATGTTCTTCCATTTGTTTGTATCCTCTTTTATTTCATTGAGCAGTGGTTTGTAGTTCTCCTTGAAGAGGTCCTTCACATCCCTTGTAAGTTGGATTCCTAGGTATTTTATTCTCTTTGAAGCAATTGTGAATGGGAGTTCACTCATGATTTGGCTCTCTGTTTGTCTGTTATTGGTGTACAAGAATGCTTGTGATTTTTGTACATTAATTTTGTATCCTGAGACTTTGCTGAAGTTGCTAATCAGCTTAAGGAGATTTTGGGCTGAGACAATGGGGTTTTCTAGATATACAATCATGTCATCTGCAAACAGGGACAATTTGACTTCCTCTTTTCCTAATTGAATACCCTTTATTTCCTTCTCCTGCCTGATTGCTCTGGCCAGAACTTCCAGCACTATGTTGAATAGGAGCAGTGAGAGAGGGCATCCCTGTCTTGTGCCAGTTTTCAGAGGGAATGCTTCCAGTTTTTGCCCATTCAGTATGATATTGGCTGTGGGTTTGTCGTAGATAGCTCTTATTATTTTGAGATACGTCCCATCAATACCTAATTTATTGAGAGTTTTTAGCATGAAGGGTTGTTGAATTTTGTCAAAGGCCTTTTCTGCATCTATTGAGATAATCATGTGGTTTTTGTCTTTGGTTCTGTTTATATGCTGGATTACATTTATTGATTTGCGTATGTTGAACCAGCCTTGCATCCCAGGGATGAAGCCCACTTGATCATGGTGGATAAGCTTTTTGATGTGCTGCTGGATTCGGTTTGCCAGTATTTTATTGAGGATATTTGCATCAAGGTTCATCAAGGATATTGGTCTGAAATTCTCTTTTTTGGTTATGTCTCTGCCAGGTTTTGGTATCAGGACGATGCTGGCTTCGTAAAATGTGTTAGGGAGGATTCCCTCTTTTTCTATCGATTGGAATAGTTTCAGAAGGAATGGTACCAGTTCCTCCTTGTACCTCTGGTAGAATTCAGCTGTGAATCCATCAGGTCCTGGACTCTTTTTGGTTGGTAAGCTATTGATTATTGCCACAATTTCAGAACCTGTTATTGGTCTATTCAGAGATTCAACTTCTTCCTGGTTTAGTCTTGGGAGGGTGTATTTGTCGAGGAATTTATCCATTTCTTCTAGATTTTCTAGTTTGTTTGCATAGAGGTGTTTGTAGTATTCTCTGATGGTAGATTGTATTTCTGTGGGATCGGTGGTGATATCCCCTTTTTCGTTTTTTATTGCATCTATTTGATTCTTCTCTCTTTTCTTCTTTATTAGTCTTGCTAGCGGTCCATCAATTTTGTTGATCTTTTCAAAAAACCAGCTCCTGGATTCATTAATTTTTTGAAGGGATTTTGTGTCTCTATTTCCTTCAGTTCTGCTCTGATTTTAGTTATTTCTAGCCTTCTGCTAGCTTTTGAATGTGTTTGCTCTTGCTTTTCTAGTTCTTTTAATTGTGATGTTAGGGTGTCAATTTTGGATCTTTCCTGCTTTCTCTTGTGGGCATTTAGTGCTATAAATTTCCCTCTACATACTGCTTTGAACGTGTCCCAGAGATTCTGGTATGTTGTGTCTTTGTTCTCGTTGGTTTCAAAGAACATCTTTATTTCTGCCTTCATTTCATTATGTACCCAATAGTCATTCAGGAGCAGGTTGTTCAGTTTCCATGTAGTTGAGCGGTTTTGACTGAGTTTCTTAATCCTGAGTTCTAGTTTGATTGCACTGTGGTCTGAGAGACAGTTTGTTATAATCTCTGTTCTTTTACATTTGCTGAGAAGAGCTTTACTTCCAACTATGTGGTCAATTTTGGAATAGGTGTGGTGTGGTGCTGAAAAAAATGTATATTCTGTTGATTTGGGGTGGAGAGTTCTGTAGATGTCTATTAGGTCCACTTTATGTAGAGCTGAGTTCAATTCCTGGATATCCTTGTTAACTTTCTGTCTCGTTGATCTGTCTAATGCTGACAGTGGGGTGTTAAAATCTCCCATTATTATTGTGTGGGAGTTTAAGTCCCTTTGTAGGTCACTGAGGACTTGCTTTATGAATCTGGGTGCTCCTGTGTTGGGTGCATATATATTTAGGATAGTTAGCTCTTCTTGTTGAATTGATCCCTTTACCATTATGTAATGGCCTTCTTTGTCTCTTTTGATCTTTGTTGGTTTAAAGTCTATTTTATCAGAGACTAGGATTGCAACCCCTGCCTTTTTTTGTTTTCCAGTTGCTTGATAGATCTTCCTCCATCCCTTTATTTTGAGTCTATGTGTGTCTCTGCACGTGAGATGAGTTTCCTGAATACAGCACACTGATGGGTCCTGACTCCTTATCCAGTTTGCCAGTCTGTGTCTTTTGATTGGAGCATTTAGCCCATTTACATTTAACGTGAATATTGTTATGTGTGAATCTGATCCTGTCATCATGATGTTAGTTGGTTATTTTGCTCGTTAGTTGCTATAGTTTCTTCCTAGCCTCGATGGTCTTTACAATTTGGCATGTTTTTGCAGTGGCTGGTACCGGTTGTTCCTTTCCATGTTTAGTGCTTCCTTCAGGAGCTCTTTTAGGGCAGGCCTGGTGGTGACAAAATCACTCAGCGTTTGCTTGTCTGTAAAGTATTTTATTTCTCCTTCACTTATGAAGCTTAGTTTGGCGGGATAGGAAATTCTGGGTTGAAAATTCTTTTCTTTAAGAATGTTGAATATCGGCCCCCACTCTCTTCTGGCTTGTAGAGTTTCTGCTGAGAGATCAGCTGTTAGTCTGATGGGCTTCCCTTTGTGGGTAACCCGACCTTTCTCTCTGGCTGCCCTTAACCATTTTTCCTTCATTTCAACTTTGGTGAATCTGACAATTATGTGTCTTGGAGTTGCCCTTCTCGAGGAGTATCTTTGTGGCGTTCTCTGTATTTCCTGAATCTGAATGCTGGCCTGCCTTGCTAGATTGGGGAAGTTCTCCTGGATAATATCTTGCAGAGTGTTTTCCAACTTGGTTCCATTCTCCCCATCATTTTCAGGTACACCAATCAGACGTAGGTTTGGTCTTTTCACATAGTCCCAAATTTCTTGGAGGCTTTGTTCATTTCTTTTTATTCTTTTTTCTCTAAACTTCCCTTCTCTCTTCATTTCATTCATTTCATCTTCTATCAGCGATACCCTTTCTTCCAGTTGATCGCATCTGCTACTGAGGCTTCTGCATTCTTCGCGTAGTTCTCGAAACTTGGCTTTCAGCTCCATCATCTCCTTTAAGCCCTTCTCTCCATTGGTTATTCTAGTTATCCATTCTTCTAATTTTTTTTCAAAGTTTTTAACTTCTTTGCTATTGTTTTGAATTTCCTCTCGTAGTTCAGAGTAGTTTGATCGTCTGAAGCCTTCTTCTCTCAACTCATCAAAGTCATCCTCCATCCAGCTTTGTTCCGTTGCTGGTGAGGAACTGCGTTCCTTTGGAGGAGGAGAGGTGCTCTGTTTTTTAGAGTTTCCAGTTTTTTTGGTCTGTTTTTTCCCCATCTTTGTGGTTTTGTCTACTTTTTGTCTTCGATGATGGTGATGTACAGATGGGTTTTTGGTGTGGATGTCCTTTCTGTTTGTTAATTTTCCTTCTACCAGACAAGACCCTCAGCTGCAGGTCTGTTGGAGTTTACTACAGGTCCACTCCAGACCCTGTTTGGCTGGGTGTCATCACCGGTGGCTGCAGAACAGCGGATTTTCGTGAGACCACAAATTCAGCTGTCTGATAGTTCCTCTGAAAGTTTTGTCTCAGAGGAGTACCCAGTTGAATGAGGTGTCAGTCTGTCCCTACTGGGGGGGTGCCTCCCAGTTAGGCTGCTCAGGGGTGAGGGACCCACTTTAGGAGGCAGTCTGTCCGTTCTCAGATCTCCAGCTGCGTGCTGGGAGAACCACTACTCTCTTCAAAGCTGTCAGTCAGACAGGGACATTTAAGGCTGTGGAGGTTCTCGCTGAGTTTTTGGTTGTCTGTGCCCTGCCCCCAGAGGTGGAGCCTACAGAGGCAGGCAGGCCTCCTTGAGCTGTGGTGGGCCCCACCCAGTTCCAGCTTCCTGGCTGCTTTGTTTACCTAAGCAAGCCTGGGCAATGGCGGGCGCCCCTCCCCCAGCCTGGTTGCCGCCTTGCAGCTTGATCTCAGACTGCTGTGCTAGCAATCAGCAAGACTCTGTGGGCATAGGACCCTCCGAGCCAGGTGCGGGACACAAACTCCTAGTGTGCCGTTTTCCAGGCCCGTTGGAAAAGCGCAGTATTAGGACGGGACTGACCCGATATTCCAGGTGCCGTCTGTTTTCCCTTTCTTTGACTAGGAAAGGGAACTCCCTGACCCCTTGCGCTTCCCGAGTGAGGCAATGCCTCGCCCTGCTTCGGCTCGCGCACAGTGCGCTTCACGGACTGTCCTGAACCCACTGTTAGGCACTCCCTAGTGAGATGAAACCGGTACCTCAAGCAGAAATGCAGAAATCACCCGTCTTCTGTGTCGCTGGGGCTGGGAGCTGGAGACCGGAGCTGTTCCTATTCGGCCATCTTGGCTCCACCCCTTCCACTGATTTTTCAGTCTTTACTTGCCTCAGCCACAATGGCCCAGGACATGATTTTACTGCCTAAAGTCCAGCTAAATTTCAAGACCAGCCCACTAAGCTGAGGCCCTGGTGACTTTCTAGACTTTTAAAATCTTTCTTCCCCAGGGGGAAGAAGATATTTCCAGGTACTGCCAACCCCAGTCCTTGCATGTCTGCCTCTTGTTGCTGTGTTCCACCCCCTAAATTCAATCCCCTTGAGACCAAGATGAACTCAAATTAAAGCTTAATTGGATAGATCTCTTTAGATATTATTAGATTTCTGGCTACTTACTTCAATTCGAAAGAAATGACCTTTATGTCTTGCGTACGAAATCTTTGTACAGAATTAGTCACATATGGGCACAACTGAGTGTAGCTTGCCCTCTGCTGGTGAAATACAGTATCGCGTTTAAGAGAGTGGTTTTTGTTTGTTTTTTTCCAACGCATTCAAAGAGCCGGACCACTCTTGAGGCAATAGCAGTGCACAATCATACTCTTAATACCCAAATACTATCAGGCCATGTAAAGCAGCAGATAATAATATTCAGCCTGCAGGAGCAGGGAAGGTTAAGGAAGTGAGGGAAGTGAGATATTTACTGTACTTATTTCTCTACACAATGTAAAGGAAGCCAATAATTGATTTACTCTTTTTTAATGCATTCTGGAGAAAAACTAAGAAATATCCTTACTGATAACTCCCATGTACATAACTAGATTTTGTATAATTTAACGCTGTTCACAAACATTATGCTTCTCTAGCATTATGTTGCAGTATGAAAATATTGGAGTAATCTGTTAATAATGCTGAAGGATCAAACTTTGTGAGTCTTTTTTTTTTTTTTTTTTGAGATGGAGTTTGGCTCTTGTTGCCCAGGCTAGAGTGCAATGGTGCGATCTTGGCTCACTGCAACCTCTGCTTCCTGGGTTCAAGCGATTCTCCTGCCTCAGCCTCCCGAATAGCTGGGTTTACAGGCATGCGCCACCATGCCCGGCTAATTTTGTTTTTTTGTGTTTTTTAGTAGAGACGAGGTTTCTCCATGTTGGTCAGGCTGGTCTCAAACTCCCGACCTCCAGTGATCTGCCTGCCTCGGCCTCCCAAAGTGCTGGGATTACAGGCGTGAGCCACTGCACCCGGCTGTGAGTCTTAATTTTATTAATGTTAGAGTTAAGAAATTACTTTAGAAAGTTAATCATTCAACATTATTCTCACTCGTCTGTAATCCAGTATGTTCTCCTGAGTGGAATGGAAAGGAGAGGGTGTCACAGCTAACATGCTGGGAACTGCATATTACTCTGGCTATGGGCTTAAGAGCATACCACTGCAGAAAACATCGTTCAGAATACATCGTTACAGAGGAAACAAAAACAAAATTGGCTTACTACCTCCTATGATTGGGGACATCTGCGTTATCTTACCATCAGGGAGTTAGGCACACAGCCTGCATTGTCCTGCAGCTTGCAAATTATATCAATGTATATGCCAGCTTTTCAGAGTTTTCTGCAAGAAAGTTTAGAGTCAAAATTTTGACCCATTTTAAATAGGCAGTATATGCATTTGTATTTAACTCCACTCCTGGCTTTATTTGATCTCTCCTACTGTCTTCTTCTTCACATTCCATGCTCCTCCCCGAATTATCTTGTTGTATGTTGTGTGCATTTATATACATTAAACCTTTTCTGAAGGATCAGGTAAATATAAACATTAAGACTTGTTTGGGGATTACATTTTTATTGTTATGATGCACAGCCATGCATTTCTGTGTCCTGAGGTGAGTTTTCCTCCAAAGCATGTTTTTCTTATTATCCCTCCCAGGAAGCTGTGCCAAATGATTATATGTTAATATGAACTTATGTGTTATCTTCTCAACGTTCTAGAAAAATAAAGATTGCATAATAAAATAAATGACAGCGCTGTATATTAATCTTTAAGCAGTTACCAGTTTCCATATTGGGAGTTTTGCACACAAATCAGAACTGGGAGATGGGCCTTACTCTTTATCTATAGACAGCCTGATTGAGCAAGTAAGCAGTCATAGAACATTTACATAATGAACAAACATTTGTGACAGGGTCAAAAACAGTAACTTGTGAGCAAGCACAGCTTTCTACTCAACCCATTCCAGGATTCAGAGTTGCTGGTTAGGCCAAAGGTGAGAAAGAGAATTGGAAGAGGCTGAGAAAGACCCCAGGACTGATTGAGCAGCTCCTTCTGCACATGACGGGCAGGCTGGAGTGTTAAGGGGGCTGTGGGGTGGCCTGGGGGAGCAGCTGGGGGTTCAGCAGGACTCTCAGGTCGGAGATGCCCAGGAAAGAGATTAGGGAGCTTGCTGTTATTGTTAGATTTTGTTTGAAAAAAAATTTTTCCTTTATTTTAAAATATCTCTTTAAAAGCTTTATTAAAGGCTTACTTTTTTTCTTCAAAAAAAAATTTTTTTTTCAGACGGAGTCTCGCTCTGTCGCCCAGGCTGGAGTGCAGTGGTGCGATCTCGGCTCACTGCAAGCTCCGCCTCCCGGGTTCACGTCATTCTCCTGCCTCAGCCTCCCGAATAGCTGGGACTACAGGCGCCCGCCACCACGCCCAGCTAATTTTTTGTATTTTTCTTTTTAGTAGAGACGGGGTTTCACCACATTAGCCAGGATGATCTCGATCTCCAGACCTCATGATCCGCCTGCTTAGGCCTCCCAAAGTGCTGGGATTACAGGCGTGAGCCACCGCGCCCGGCCTTTTTTCTTCAACTTTTAAGTTTAGGGGTACAAATGTGCAGGATGTGCAGGGTACATAGGTCAATGTGTGCCGGGTTGGTCTGCTGCACAGATCATCCCATCACCTAGGTATTAAGCCCAGCATCCATTAGCTATTCTTCCTGATGCTCTCCCTTGCCCCCTCTCCTGACAGGCCCCAGTGTGTGTTGTTCCCCCCCATATGTCCATGTGTTCTCATCATTCAGTTCCCACTTATAAGTGAGAACATGCGGTGTTTGGTTTTCTGTTACTGCATTAGTTGCTGAGGGTAATGGCTTCCAATGCCATCTGTGTCCCTGCAAATGGCTGCATAGTAGTCCATGGTGTATAGGTACCACATTTTCTTTATCTCATCTGTCACTGATGGGCATTTGGGTTGATTCCATGTCTTGCTATTGTGAATAGTTCTGCCATGAACAGACACCTGCATATATCTTTATAAGAGAAGGATTTCTATTCCTTTGGGTATATACCCAGTAATGGGATTGCTGGGTCAAATGTTATTTCTGGTTCTAGGTTTTTGGGGAATTGTCACACTGTCTTCCATAATGGTTGAACTAATTTACACTCCGATCAGAAATGCTTACTTTTAGTTAAGAGTTTTGATGTTAAGATTACATGCATTTTCTTTTAAAAATGTAAAAGTAGCTTAATTTTGCATCATTTTGGAAGGGGTATTGAAGAGTTATCTTACAAGGGATTTTTGTGCTTGTCCAGGAAATCATTCTTCCTTATTTCACTATTTTTGTTACTATTTTTTTAATCCTGGCAATATGTCAGGGTTGTGTGCATAAAATTTGCAATTTCAGCCATTTAAGTTTACAAATCAATGGTATCAATGACATTTACGTGGTTTGCAACCATCACCACAAACTATCTCCAAAATATTTCACCAACTTAAAACTCTGTACCTATTAAGCAATAACTTATAATTTCACCCTTCCTTCAGCCCCAAGCTATAATTTACCTTTTATCTCTATAATTGCCTGTTCTAGGTACTTAATATAAGTGAAAGCATCAAAATGTGTTCTCTGTCTGACATTTCATTTAGCAAAATGTTTTCAAGATTCATCCATGTTGCAGTATGTATCAATACTTAATTCCTTTTCATGGCTAGATATTCCATTTATGTTTATATCACACTGTTTATTAATTCTTCTGTTGTTGGACACGGGTTGTTTCTGCCTTTTGGTTATTGCAAATATTTTTTCTGTAAACATTAGTGTACAAGCGTATGTTTGCGTCCCTGTTTTCAATTCTTTCGGGGATATACCTAGAAGTGGAACTGTTGGATCAAATAGTGATTCTATGTTTGATCTTTTGAGAAACTGCCAAACGATGATCCAGAAGAGGCGCCATTTTACATTCCCACCAGCCCAAGGTGACTGTGGGTTTTTCAACCACAGAACACTGTTTTCAAGCAATGCCCACTGTTTTTCCTAGCAGAATGGTTTCTGGGTCAGGTAAAACAGAGATGATGAATACCATGTTCAGGCAGCCTCTGGAAAGATTAAAACAGACAAGCACAATCATTTGTGAATCAGATCTGCTCTCCTCTCTGGAACAAGGGATAAGGGTCCCAGCCTGGGAATCCAGCCTGCCGTCTTCAAGACTATCACCAAGCTGGGCTTGTGGGACAAGCAAAAATGCCACACAACTTTCATATCATTTTTAAGTTGCCTTTGTGTTGATCCAGCATTCTTTTGGTTGCCGTACACCTTTGATTATTTTCCCGGTTCTGACAAAGTTGGTTCTGACAGTGTCTGGTTGTTTATTTAACATTCCTACAGAAGGATGGGAGCTTAGAGCTGCCTTCCCCGCCATTTTGCTGACACCACTGCAATGGAGCATTCTTGACTCCCCTGCCCTAAGAGTTTGACTTACTCTGCATTCAAATGTCCTCTACCTAACATGACCAAAACACAACTCGTGGTATTTCCTTCTAACCTGCTTCTCTCTTGTGGGCCGCCTGTCTGGGAATAGTTAGATCCTTTACTCAGGTAATCAAGCCAAGAAGAATTCTCGTTTCCCTCTTCTTCTGATTGGTAGCCAATCAGAACTGTGGCTGCAATACAGCCTTCTAAGACTTCTCTGATCATTCCACTTGTGACAAAGCTTATTTTTTTCTACACCAGCCCAGGCTTCTGTCATAGTTCACTTTGATTACTGCAATGCCTCCTGCCTGGATAGTTTGCATCTCATTCTCCCTCTCCTCACTTCCTGTATGCATCTGCCCACAGAACTCATTCTTACCCCTAGAAGTAACCCTAAGACACATGTTCATATTCTATCCCTCGCTCTTGGAGTCATAAGCTGCTTTGGGACAAGGACTGCATGTATCCATCCCTGCAACAGTTTCCAGCATATAGAACAAGCTGAACAAATGATTCCTGAGTATCTCGAACAGACCCGAAATACCAGCCCTCAGAGTGATTAGACACAGTGTAGTATACATTAGTAAGACAGAAACCAGCAAAATGTCTATGCATGTAAATATATATGTGTGTGTGTGTATATATATATATGATTGCTTAGAAACTTGAAAAAGTGAATTCTCTTTCTTGCTTCTTTATCTCTGATTTTGAAAATCCTACCCATTCTTCAAGGTCTATTTTTATTTCTTACTTTCTCCAGCTCCTAACCATGGAATATATTCCTGCCAATTCTGCACTGAATTATACACTCACTGGAAATCCCGTATATCAGTCCTAATGCTTCCTCCACCACAAAGTGGAAGAATATGCAGATGTTAGGAGAGAGACAGCAGAAGCAACAGAAGCTGGAAACAGAGTGTAGCTTAAATGACAGACCAGCCTGCCAGTCATTCATCACTGACTTGCTTCATAATATACTGCCTCATGGTGGCTATGATGAAATACGTTTCTGTGAGTTTTGTCCCTCCACTAGATTTGCATTTTCCTGAAGGAAACAACCTTCATCAACCAGTTTTGTATTAATCAAGAACCCACAGTTCAAGCAGACATACAATATATATTTTCCCAACATAAATTTTCATGTGTTTTTCATGCGTTGGTCTGCTATTGAGCTGGACTTCTGAAATAAACTGTGTTATGCTAGAAATAACTCATAACCAAAGTGTCTCTCCAGCAAAAGCAGGGAGGAAAGTGTCACCTTTCTCAATGCTAAGATTTTTCCTTAGCAAACGGGTGACCTCAGAGTAAGTACCACTTGACAGAATCGCTGAGTCTGTTTTCAGAGAGGAAGGAAAATGCTGTGAGCATCAGATCATGCTGTGTCCTGTGTGCATGGGTCTTTTCTTCAGTTGGTGACATTAGAAAACCATCTGGGAAATAGCGCTCAAGGCAATGGCTCCCAAATAAAGCATAGAAGACACCTGTGGAAAGGCCCAAGAGTTTTGTGTAAGATTTTCAAAATGATTTTGGTTGCACAGTCAACACTATTTTCACAAAGCACACATTTCTGCTGATGAAAATGCTCTCTGCCATGCCGTTTGTCACTGAAGCTCTCATCTATGAGTGCCATCTGGACCAAGTTCCAATTTGGTAATGGGCTCTCACATACATTTGCCCACTAAGAAATTCTGTAACTCATCTACAATGTCCATGGTAAGATTTGCATCTCTTAGTTCAAATGAAATAGAAACCTAAAGAAATAAAATTGCCATCTCAGACAAAGAAAGAAGACTTTACCTTGTGAAGAGCCATAGCCTATTCCAAGGAAGTCCCTCTGGTCCGCTCCCCTGCCAAGTGGTCCCTGAAATCTAGGAAACATAGAGTCACTGTCAGCCACGGGAGCTGCTGAAGGACCTCTGGCAGCCTTGGGTGCTGAGGACAAGGACAGGCATGTGCGGAGGAGATGGGTGAGAGCACGGGCTGAGCTGCTGCTGGGCCACCCTCCTTGGTGGTGAAGGAAGGCAAAGGAGACCATCAGGAGAGCCCTGGGGGACAGAGCCTCGGGTCTCTGACTAAGCCACCCTCATCACTGTGAAGTAGGCAGTGTTCACCCAGGCAGCACACAAATGCACGCATCACTCCAGGACAGGGTCTCCTCACAGAAAGAGGCCTGGTAAATATCCTCTTTTAAAAAAAAGCTGCAATGTTTAACGTTCCTGAATCTACATATGCTCCTTCTGCACTTACCATCTATATTACTGGATTTTAAATCGTTAGTGTGGTGAAAAATACACAATATGTATTATTTTGATTATTAAATGCACACTTCTGTGACATCAGTTCCATTCACAATGCTATCTAGAAACTAAAAACAATCTTAATTCAGTTTTCTTACCTTCCACCTTGGGAAACAAGAGAAAAAAGTATTGTGTAATGTAAACCCAACATTAACAAAGAAAAAAATATATTCATTATAATAGAAAAAATAAACAGAGAACTAAACAAAACCAAAAGCTGCTTCTTAGAAAAGATAAACAGAATTGATAAGCCTCCAGCCAGGCTAACTACGAAGAAAAAATAGAAGACACAATTTATAAATAATATAAATAAAAAGAGGAATCATTCCTGCTGATCCCATGAATATGAAGAAGATAATAAAGGAATACTTAGAATAAATCTATGCTCGCAAATCTGACAGCAAAATTCCTTCAAAGGCAGAAACCATAACTACCCAAAGAAGACTCAGATAATCTGAGCAGGCTTATACCTATGATAGAAATTAAATCAACAATAACTTTTTTAAAAATGCCCAGTAGATTTTACTGAATTCTACCTAATTCTTATAAAGGGAAACATAGTGTTATTATACAAACAACTGATTAAAATTCTAAACATTTACCCAGTTAAATTTTAAAATTACACCCATTGCAAAATCTGCACAAGAATGAGAGCAGCTGTATTCGTCATTGCCTGAACTGGAAGCAGCTGAGATGCTCTTCAGGCGGTGAGTGGACCAACCCACACCATTACATGACCCAATGGAATATGATTCACTGATAAAAATTAGTACGCTGTTAAGCTACAAAAAGATATGAAATCTCGCATGTATGTTGCTAAGTGAAATCAGTTAGTCCTAAGTGGCTGCATACTTTATGATTCCAATTCTATAGAATTTTGGGAAAGAAAATCTATAGAGGCAATAAAATAAATGATCTATAGTAGTCAGGGGTCCTAGGAAAAGAAGAAAGGGGTTAATAGGTTCAGCATCGGTCATGTTTTGGATGTTTTGGATGTGAAACTCTTCTGTCTGGGTGATGAATGACATTATGAGTTTGTCAAAATCCATAGGCTGAACAACACAGGGTGAGCCTTAATGCAAACTCTAGACTTTCATTAAGAAGAAGATATCACTATTGCTTCAACCACTATAACAAATGCACCACGTTCATGTAAGATGTGATCACAAAAAAGATACTGAGTTGGGAGGGTATATGGGAACTTTCTGTACTACTTCAATTTTTAGGTTAATTTACAAGTTTCACATGATGTCTGTTTGAAAATGTGGCAACACTATCTCAGGAAGAGTTCCATTTTAGCTAATGTCTAACAATCAGCTAGACATATTAATATCTAAACCTTGCATTAATATCTAAACCTTGTACTGAGGTGTTTTTTACCATTAAAAGTGAACCAAACTTGAAGTGGAAATATATCTTTACTTCTGCATTTGCAGCACTAGTGATTGACTTGTACATTTAAATTGGCACACATGAAATAAAGAAGAATATAGTGTAGCAATTTTAGAGTTGTCTGAAGTTTGGGACCCTGAAGAATCTGGAATCCTTATACTTGCAAGGGTGAGTAACTGAATTTCCACAGTACCTTCAGATGGCTGCCTGCCAGGGTGCACACAGGAATGGTCTGGAATCCTTCTCCTCCCAAGAGTGAGTAACTGAATTTCCACAGTACCTTCAGATGGCTGCCTTCCAGGGTGCACACAGGAATGGTCTGGAATCCTTCTCTTCCCAAGAGTGAGTAACTGAATGTCCACAGTACCTTCAGATGGCTGCCTTCCAGGGTGCACACAGGAATGGTCTGGAATCCTTCTCCTCCCAAGAGTGAGTAACTGAATTTCCATAGTACCTTCAGATGGCTGACTGCCAGGGTGCACAAGAGGATGAGGCCTGCAGTGGAGCATCACGTCTCTAAAACTGAGCTGGTGGACCATCGATTTGCGACGGACAGTGGATTCTTCGGAACCCTCAGGATCTTGCATCTTGGAGGCAACGCTCGGGGAAATGGATTAAATAAAGACAGCTCTTGATATCTTGCTGCAGAAGACCACAGAGAAATGAGACATCGTTTATTCACAGTTTAACCCATTTTCTGTGTTCCCCAAGAACACCGTGCTGCCAGTGAGCTGCACTTTTATTTTCTAAATGGGAAATAGGTTAAGTCAGGGGTTCCCAAACCCTGGGCCAGCGATAGTGTGTGGCCTGTTAGGAACCAGGCTTGAGCAGTGGCTGGAAGCAAAGCTTCATCTGTATTTATAGCCACTCCCATCACTCGCATCACCATCTGAGTTCCACCTCCTGTCAGATTAGCCACGGCATTAGATTCTCGTAAAGTGCATGTGGCCTAGATCCCTGGCCTGTGCAGCTCACAGTAGGGTTTGCCCTCCTACGAAAGTTGCATAATTGTTTCATTATATTTACAATGTAATAATAATAGAAATAAAGTGCACGATGAATGTGCTAGGTCCATCCTGAAAGCATCCTTCCACCCCGTCCCGGTCCACTGAAAAATTATCTTCCATGAAACCGGTCCCTAGTGTCAAAAAGGCTGGGGACCACTAAGTTCAATGTTTGAACCATTGTCCCCTGTTCACCATCTGAAGAAATAAGCCTCCTGAATCTGAGTTGGGCGTTAGGAAGAACTTGCACTGTGGGTTGCACTTAAAACTGTGCAGACTGTCTGCGTCGGCAAATCCCTACACTGAGATGAGACAAGGTAGAAAGGTGGCAGATGGGAGTGACCAAGAGCATGGGGCCTGGTGCACAAAGGTCTGGGTCAAGTCCTTATTTGGAAGCTACATGAACCTGAGAAGTTCTATAGACCCTTCTGTGCTTCAGTTCCCTCTTCTGAGTGTGGAAGTTAACTGAAATGTGGCCATCAAGCCTGGTGCTTAAGTGATTTAAGGAATTAAATCTGTGACTCCCACTGTCTTCTCACTGATACTGATCTGAGCAGGCTGAACTAATGCCTGCCTGACAGTGGGCAGTGTCTAAATGAAGTTTATTGAATAACTTCAAAGTCACACCTGATGAGAAGGGCACTCGAATTTAACAAGACATGGCGTGTGTTTAGTCATGAGTGAATATTGTACTATAGTAGGAATGTAAGCAGAAGAGCTAGCAACTTGAGCCGCGGGGCACCTGGCTCTAACGAACAGCATGGGCGGTTTCCTGGTCACCTGAAACAATTAAGACGTATCAAACAGCCAAGAGTACAAAACTGTGTTGCATCTGAGACAAACATTAGTATTTAAGACCTTTAAAAATAAGCATTTTAGTATCACAGCAGCAGAATTAGAACCTGTGTTGGTGGGTAAGGGGGGCAGAGTTAAAGGAGCTGATGGAAATTGGAAGGACAGAGTTATCATCCCAGCCTGGAAAAGATGCACCTTTTCCAGGAGAAAAGAAAAAGAAGGCAATAATATGGGACCTGTCAATTACGTGTAAAGAGACACAGTAAAAGCCGAACTTCTGAGGTATAAATCTGAGAAGTTTAAAAAATAATAGATTTCAGAATGAAAAATTATTACCTCTTGTAATTTCACTGAGAACAAATTAATATCTTAAGAAAAGCTTATTTTTTAAACCAAAATTTTAGTTTGATATTAGTGTATTTTTAATATTGTAGCTAATTTTAATAAGACCTGGTAAATAAATCTCTTACCCCAGTCAATTTTGACTATGAAGTAAGATTTTCATAAACCTTTTATAACCTGTAATGATTTTTTCCATTTTGTAACTTTTTATATCCACTTGATTGTATTGATCTTTTAAAAATGTCTTTAATTTAAAAAAATCCCTCGAAACCTCTTAACTAGGCTATTACGTTTCCCATCAGAAAATCTGTTTATTTTCTTAAAAAACTCTGGATTTAAGCTGTTCCAATATCTGATTTAAGATTTTCACATCTCTATTCAGAAGACTTTGGCCTGTAAGCCCCCTTTCATGGAATGTCTCTTACTGTATTTGGTATCAAGATCTCCTGATATGATGAAGGCAGTACTGTTGTGTTTCTCCTGCATCTGTTCTATGGAAAAGTGTGTACAAAACTGGCCTAAGAAACAGTACATTTTTATAAGCAGAGAAAAATATTTAAGGCGAAAAGCTTCACAGGATCAAAAATACAAATTGAGTCATGAAACTATAAAACAAATTTGTAAATCTGTAGAAAAATTGGAGCTGGGGAAGTAAAAAAAAATAAATTAAGAAGACATTTTAAGGACAAGTGGCCCATGTGAAGAAACTGCAGTGAGAAGATGGAAAGCAGCAAAGGCCACCTCCCATCGTTACCAGTCAGTAGTCTCCCAGGTGGCAGTTGAAACCCAGTGGCAGTTGGGATGGAGGGCAGGATATACATCATCACATGATCTCCATGATAGATCGTCACAGAATATTCAAATGAACACTGGAACGCGTGCCACACTCTGGGGTCCAACTGCCGCTCTCTAGACCAGTGCACTTTCACAAGGACAAGGGGCCACTCAGAGTCCATGCTTCATTTCAAAATCTGAATCCCAGACCCACAGTATTATTCTCTGTGTATGAAACAAATGTTAAATGAGGAAAAAAGACTTGCTTTCAAATATATTTAGTAGTGAAAATTTCAGGGTGAAAACAGTCAAAACTAACATGTTCAGAATAAAATGGGGTTCCTTCCTTGATTTGAAACATGATCCCCACCCATTTTTATGATTCCTGAGTCATCAGAAATTTCTCTATTCAGAAACTTTAAATTTGTTCCAGATTAAAGTTTAAAATGCCTTACCATAAATTCAAATTTTAAAAGCCAGTTTCTAAGAATATCTCACAGTAATTGTATAAAATCTTCTCTTATCAGCTATCTATGTTGTCTACTGTTTTTCTCTATGCAACTAAGTTTTCATACTTACTAATTTCTGAATCTCTGAGTTGATTGAGAGATTTCTCTGTCAATGTGTATATGAAAGACTGGCTATTCACTCGGAGATGCTGAAAAAAGCAGCATTACATGTTTACCAATGTGTTGTTTGAAAATATATAAAGAGTGATTTTCTTTTTTTTATTATACTTTAAGTTTTAGGGTACAAGTTTTAGGTACATATGCACAACGTGCAGGTTTGTTACATATGTATACATGTGCCATGTTGGTGTGCTGCACCCATTAACTCGTCATTTAACATTAGGTATATCTCCTAATGCTTTCTCTCCCCACTCCCCCCATCCCACAACAGGCCCCGGTGTGTGATGTTCCCCTTCCTGTGTCCATGTGTTCTCATTGTTCAATTCCCATGGCAACAAAAGCCAAAATTGACAAATGGGATCTAATTAAACCAAAGAGCTTCTGCACAGCAAAAGAAACTATCATCAGAGTGAACAGGCAACCTACAGAATGGGAGAACATTTTTGCAATCTACTCATCTGACAAAGGGCTAATATCCAGAATCTACAATGAACTCAAACAAGTTTACAAGAAGAAAACAAACAACCCCATCAAAAAGTGGGCAAAAGATATGAACAGACACTTCTCAAAAGAAGACATTTATGCAGCCAACAGACACATGAAAAAATGCTCATCATCACTGGCCATCGGAGAAATGCAAATCAAAACCACAATGAGATACCATCTCACACCAGTTAGAATGGCAGTCATTAAAAAGTCAGGAAACAACAGGTGCTGGAGAGGATATAAAGAGTGATTTTCTAAATAGAGAGTTCTGATAACCTCAAATGGTCCCTTCCTTGGAGGGTTATTTTGAAGAATAAGTAAGGGAGTATACACAGCATATTGCCTGACTGGTATTAAGCATTACATATTCTTTCAAAAAGGGTGGGCAGCTGGAGGGATGGGGCATGGCCCCCTTTTCCTAGGACCTTCTTTGTGCAAATGGATGCCTAACCCTAAGCTGCAAAAATATGCAACCCAACCCCTGAAGGAGGAGAAATGTCTACTTCCTATTTCTCTTTGTGCGTGTGTTTTGCTTGGCCTTCTCAGGGTCTCTCCAGCACCAGATCAGCCAAGCTCCTGGCCCACCACGGGCCCAATGTCCTCACGCCTCCCAAGCAGACACCAGAGATTGTCAGGTTCCTCAAGCAGATGGTGGAAGGTTCTCCCTCCTCCTGTGGACGGGTGCCCTCCTGTGCTGTATTGCATGTGGGATTCAGCACTCCCAACAGTCCCTGGACAATATAAGGCTCCTGAGTGTCCCCTCATGGTTTTGCTCAGGCAGTAACAGGGAGAACAGAGGCTGTCACTGCATGAGTGTGGGACAAACAGTCATTTCCACCGCTGTAAAACAGAAATGGTATCTGCCTTTCCAATGTCTCACAGGCAGTCTGTGCATGAATTTTACAAAAGAGAGAGACAGACATGAAGCACCTCGCATTTTTAAGAGGAAGAAAATCTGCATCCACGTGAAGTACCTTTGGGCTCTGTTTCCTCCAAGCTGGCCTTTCTCTTTAACATGGAGAGCATGTGTGGTGATGAGACCTGGGAAATCAAATCACAAAATTGAGTCTGCCACATGACACTGAGAGACAGAAACCAGAGGCAGCCAGCCACGTGTCGCAGGATTAAATTGACGTGAAATGTGCAGAACAGGCACATCCACAGGGCAGGAAGCAGATCAGCGGTGCCGGGGCTGGGGATGGAGCAGAGGGTACTGCAGAGGGGCAGGGGGCATCCGCTGGCAGCATGGAGATGCTGAGGCTGGAGTGCAGGATGGTGGCACAACTCTGCAAACTTACAAAAAAGTCAACAAATGGTGCACTTAACATAGGTGAATGCTGTGGCCTGTAAATTACACCAGGACACAGCTGCCAGCATCTCATCCTCCTATGGAGAGCCCCAGACTCCAGGCTTGGGTCCTTGCTGCTGCCTGTTTCTCTGGCTGATGCCCCTGCTCCTCACCCAGGGGTACTTGGCTCTGTACTTGTCCTAGTTGTCATTTCGATAGGGATCTTTGCTTGTTAGCAAGAGATAAAAAGCACTGACATCGTGTCCACCTCTTTAAGATGATCCTCAGGTGGGTGCCAGCCACCCCTCCTCTGGTCTCTGGTGACTCCCAGGTGAGGAAGCCTCAGGAGAGTAGGAGCTTCGGGCCCCAGGAGCTGAGAGTCCCTGCTCAAGCCCTGGCCTGCCCTTCCCTGTCTGAGAAAGCTTGGGCAAGTTACATCTCTCTGAACCCTGTTCCTCACAGGATTTTGATGATCAAGCGTGTTCCCATCCAGGAAAATGTGAATCACTGTCCAACATCTACGCCTGCTCCCAGCGTTTGTGGACAGTTATCTGGGGGGTTCTGGGAGGAGCCTGTAGAAGGTCAGGGAGTTTCTTAACCAACAGCAGAGGAGACCCACCTGGGATTGTTGATCTGTGACTGTTCTGAGACAGTCTGAGCCCCAAAATGCACTCAGCGAGGGGAACTAGCACTCCCCTCTCCCCAGGAACCCTGACAGGTGTCCAAGGCAGGAAAGCCATGCTGGCCCTGGCTCAGGGAGCTGCCGGCTGGAGTGAAGGTTCTAGGTGCCAAGGATGCCTCCTGCCGAGCTCAAAGCAGGAGATCACCTCGTTAGAATTTCCCTGACCCTCACGAGACTATTAACACCTTCAGTGTCTTCCCAGATGCCCAGCCAGTATAGCTCACCCCTGTTTCCCTTTCTATGAGGCCCAGGGCTCTTGCTTTGCTAGATCTGCCTGACAGCAGCCTTTTCTGGTTCCAAGAACATCTCGTTGAGCTTAAGAAAGAATAGTTCTTCGAGTCTTCAGCTCCTAGATCAAACTATCTTCAGTTGTATTCTTGCCAAACTGACAGCTTCAGGTTCCAAGGCCTCCATGCTGGGGTTTGCTGCAGCACAGATTGGAGAGGACGGCTGGGGTCCTTCTAGGATCTGAGGCGCCTGTCACAGCTTTCTTCTGCAGCAAGCTCTTGTCATCTGAGATTCTGAGATCGTCGCTGCAGAGCAGCTGGGGTGTGGACATTGTGGAGGCTAAAGAGGAGACCAGATCTCTGCAGATATCAAGGTGCTGCCTTCTCAAGGGTGTCAGGCAAGTGGCAGGGGAACCAGCCCTGGGGACTGTGCTTACAGCAGCTGGTGTTCCACCTTTCCCTACCTCAGTGTAAGAGGCAAAGAGCAAGGTGCCTAATTTTGATCTGTTTTCCACATTTCTTCTAGGTAGGTAACTCGCCCGTCATGGGGGAGTCTGAGCCCTCGGCCCGCTCCTCTGCGTTGCACACAAGACCCTCTTGGGAACAAGAACATCTGTTTCTCTTCTCCAACCTGTCTGAGAGGTGAGGCTGCTAGCTGTCTGGCTGCATGCCCACCCATACCCCTTCTCCCTTCTGGGGCCTCATGTCTGTTCTTCATGACAACCTTGTTACAAAGCTTGTCGTAGAGGAAGCATGAAACTGAAGGGCCTAGAAGACGCATGCTTGGTCTTTGTAACATCACACGCTCACGGATCATGCAAGTGCTGAGGGAGGGCTACAAGCTAGCTGTGTGCCCCTCATAGCTGAACATCCCTAGAATAAAATGTCTACTTCCCTGGTAGGCATCGCCATGGCATGGCGATCGGCACGGTGACCGCACATCACTGGTCATATTGCCTCCTTGATCTCAGGAGTTGGAAATGAGAAGATGCCATTGCCACTGAGAGGGGGCACTGTGTTGGTTAGTGGCGGGAATGGCCATCTCCACCGGCACCCTTTTCTTCATCATGGCAGTGTCCCCCAGTATCACATCCCAGACTCTGTCGTATTCGTCACTGGCATCATTGTGGCCAATGTGCCCAAGGTGTCCTGGCAACTGTTACTGTGAGTCCCTGCTGTTAGGCAGCTGCACTCAGCCCTGTGGACACAGCATTGCTGCTATCTCCCCCAAGACCAGGGCACCAACCCTCCCTGCCAGGGACAATCACGGCACCTTCTGAATAGACTGTTTCCTAGCGGGACAAAAGGAATTGTCTAAAATTAGACAAACTTTCTTTAAAACAACAACAAAAATATTAAGAGAAATAAGGATATTTTATAATGACAAAGGGTAAATTAATCAGGAAAATGCAAAACTTATTGACATATATGCACTCAGGGAAAGAGTACAGAAACACAAGAAGCAAAACTTGACAGAAATGAAATAATTCAGCAATGATAGTTGGAGACTTTAATACCCTACTTACACTAATGGGTATAACAACTAGAAACAAGACAACGAGGAAATAGAAAATATGAACAAGATTGTAAACCAAATACACCTAACAGATACATATAGAACACACCATTCAACAGCACAATCTGTATTCTTCCCAAATGCACACAGAACATTTTCTAAGACACTATGCAAAGCCATAAAACAAACACCAATTAAATTGAAGGATTAAAATAATACAAAGAATATTTTCTCATCATAATAAAAGCACATTAGGGATCAACGAAAGGAAGAAATCTGGGAAACTCCTAAAAATGTGAACATTAGCAGAAACTTTCCAAAATAATGCAAGGTCAAAAAAGAAACCACAAGTAGCATAAGACAGTATTTTAAGATAAATGAAAAAGTAGACAAAACCTAAAAAAACTTACAGGATTAATTGAAAACCATGCTCTGACGGAAGCTTATAGCAGAATTCCATCCATGAAAAAGGAGAAAAATCCCAAATCAATAACTAAATGCCTGTTAAAAACATTTAAATGGAAATGGCTGACCCCACTCATCTGAGAAAAGGATGTCAGTTGGGGCAAAAATAGTCTTGCTGAAAAACCCTGGGAAGGAAGACTTGGAAAGGATACCCTTTGGAATTTAGGGCTGTGGCAATAGTTTTGGGAATCTAGAAGGCAATGTGGATGCTCAGGGCCAGGCACGTGATCAGGAATGACCCAGGAAGACCCTAAGCTCTCACCTCTGACCTTCAAACTCTGCAGAAGAGGAAGGTAAAAAGAAGTTGTCATTAGATTAAAATAATTGGTTATAAGATGTTCTATACAAGCTTCATGGTAACCAAAAAACAAAATCTATCGTAGGTATACACAAAATAGAAAGCAAGCAGTTAAAACGTACTACCAGAGCAACTCACTTTTATACAAAGGAACACAGGAAGCACGAAAGAAAGGAAGACAGGACCAGACAATCACCTAGAAGAGAAATAGCAAAACTGCAATAGTACGCCCTTACTTATCAGTAACAACACTGAAGGTAAGTGGACTAAATGATCCAATCAAAAAACACAGAGTAGCTCAATCAATGAAAAGACAAGAGCCAACTATAGGCTTCCTACAAGAAATCCACTTCACCTGTAAAGACACACATAGATTGAAAATGAAGGGGTTGAAAGACGTTCCATGAAATGAAAACCAAAAAAGAGCAGGAGTAGCTACACTTACACGAGACAAAATAGATTTCAAGACAAAAACTGTAAAAAGAGACAATAAAGTTTATTATATAATCATCAATTCTTCAAGAGAATATAACTATTATAAATATATATGTACCCAGCATTGGAGCACTCAGATATATAAAGCAAATATTATTAGAGTTAGAGAGACAAACACCAATAAAATAATAGCTGGGACTTTAACACCCCACTTTCAGCATTGAACAGATCATCTAAACAGAAAGTCAACAAAGAATCATCAGACAATCTGTACTGTAGACTAAATGGACCTAATACATATTTACAGAATATTTCATCCATCAGCTTCAGAATACACATCCTTCTCCCCTGACCACACTGGAATAAAACTAGAGATAAATAACTAAAGAAACTTTGAAAACCATACAAACACATGGAAATTAAACTACATGCTTCTGAATGACCATTGAGTCAATGAAGAAATTAAGAAGAAAATGTTTAAAAAATTTCTTGAGACAAATGAAAATGGAAACACAATGTAACCAAATCTATGGGATACAACAAAAGCAGTACTAAGGGGGAAGTTTATAGCAATAAACACCTACATAAAAAGTAGAAAAACTTCCAATAAACAACCTAATGCTGCGTCTTAAAGAAATGGCAAAGCGAGAGCAAAACAAACCCAAAATTAGTAGAGGAAAAGAAATAACAAAGATCAGAGCAGAGGCCAGGGTGGTGGCTCATGCCTGCAATCCCAGCACTTTGGGAGGCCAAGACAGGTGGACCACCTGAGGTCAAGAGTTTGAGACCAGCCTAGCCAACATGGCAAAACCGAGTCTCTACTATAAATACAAAAATTAGCCAGGCATGGTGGCTGGTGCCTGTAATCCCAGCTACTTGGGAGGCTGAGGCAGGAGAATCGCTTGAACCTGGGAGGCAGAGGTTACAGTGGGCTGAGATTGTGCCATTGCACTCCAGTCTGGGTGACAAAGCAAGACTCCGTCTCAAAACAAAACAAAACAAAACAATCAGAACAGAAATGGAGACTAAAAAAAATACAAAAGATCAACAAAATTTCCGGTTATATTGAATCATCAAAACCAGCAACAGACACAGCAGCACAGGGCACAGCTGCAGCTACAAGAGCAGCAGCAACAGGCTTTGCAGGCCCAGTGCCAATACAGCAGTCACCAATGCAATGTCTGCGGCAGCCTGCCACCTCGCAGGTCCTGCCCCAGCAGCTGCAGCGGATACATCAACCACACCACCACAGTCCCGGCAACCTCCAGCTGCTCAGAACCAACCATTGCAGCTCCCGCCATAGTCAGTCACAGACCCAGCCTTTGGTGTGGCAAGTGCAAGCATTCCCTGGACAGATGTATGCCCAGCAACAGCTGCAATTTGTCTGAGCTCCAAGGGTAGTTCGGCAGCTGCAAGTGCAGCCCCGCTGCAGCCGGTGCAGTCCCGGATGCAGTAGTTGACAGTAGTGCGGACCTCTGAGGCTCCCCAGGTGGTGGCTCCCGGAGTCCATGGTAACCAGAGCAGCCTCCCCATGCTGTCCTCGGAGTCGCAGGGCCAACAGGTGCAGACGCTGCAATCGGTGTCCCCTCCCCAACAGCCGTCCTCTCAACCCAGCCAGCCCGGGTCTCACAGCCCAACTCCAGCATCAGCTCCGGCCCTGCCCCAGCGCCCAGTGGCTAGCTTCCTGCCCAGCCCCTCAGCGAAACCCTCCCAGAGCCCAGGGATGGCGCACCGCTAGAAATTCAGCGTCCCATGACCCGGATCTTTAAACGCCCCTATGAAACACGGCTCAGTCATGAGCCCAGCGGGCTCCAGCCAGGCCGAGCAGCAGCAGTGCCTGGACAAGCTAAAGCCGCTGCCCAAGTACAGGGAGCCCCTGCGCCGCCTGAGCAACAGGATCCACGGGAACCAAGACAGCAAAAGGGCTGCGGTAAGACGAGCCTTCTGGACGCTCTGACCATCCGCTCTCAGCGGTGTCCCCTGGGGACCCTGTGGAAGCCTGAGATCGCCCTGGAGAAACGCAAGCATGACCTGGAGGTGCCCACGCCCCGACTGCCCCTGGCGCCGCTGACCACGCAGCAGCACCTGCGCCGGCCGCTCCTGGACACCGTCCTGGCCCGCATCTGCTCGCAGTCCTGAACCGTTCCCTGCACCGCGCCTTGGCGCTGCCCAGCACAAACACCTTTCCAAAGGAGGCAAATCAAATATGCATCTATCTCAGTGAGCAGGGGAGTGACTTTAAATAAAATGGGAGGCAGGTTTGTCCTAAGCAGCTCCCAGCTTAAGTTTAATTTAGTGATTTTGGGGGCCCCAAAATATTTTCCTTTCACAGGCGCAATGGGAGCTCAGGGTCTCCTGAGAGCATCTTGTGTGCAGGCTCGAGGCACCTCCACTCGCTTCTACAGGGGAACACGGAGGACACAAGAAACCCTTCACACACACGATTCTCTGATCGCAGTTTTGGGTTCAGGCTCCCTGCTTTCGGCATCTGGACGCCGCAGGCGGAAGCTAGGGTAAGGTTGCAACGCTGCCTCTGGAGGGAGCCCGGGCCTAGAGGCTGCCGGCTCCCCGCCCCCAGCGGGAGCTCAGCCCCGCTGAGCTTCGGCTCAGCACTGCGGGCGCCCGAGGAGCAGGGGCATCGGAGATCCTGTCCTCCGCACCCCTGCCCCGCTCTCGGGTCAGGGCCGCACCCCCGCTGTGCAGGATGCCCCGCGATGTCTGGGGGCCCTGCGCTCAGAGCACCCCGGGCGCTCTGCGCCACTGCAGAGTGTGCAGCCCTGGCAGGCGAGCCGTGCCTCCCTGTGCTACCCACGCTCGGGACCCAGAGCAGCTCTCTGGCCACAGGATCCCCCTTTTTAATGTGCGCTGCCCCATCGTCCGTGATTTTTTCTTTTTTTTTTGGGGTGGGGGGTGGGCACAGTTTCGCTTTGTTGTCCAGGCTGGAGTGCAATGGCGCGATCTTGGCTCACTACAATCCCCGCCTCCTGGGTTCAAGCAATTATCCTGACTCAGCCTCCTGAGTAGCTGTGACTACAGGCGCCGGCCACCACGCCCAGCTGATTTTTTGTATTTTAGTAGAGGCGGGGTTTCACCATCTTGCCCAGGCTGGTTTCCAACTCCTGAGCAGGCAATCTGTCTGTCTGGACCTCCCAAAGCGCTGATTACAGGTGTGAGCCACAATGCCCGGCCTCGTGATTCTTACAATTGTATCACTCCTGTGTTTGTCTGGGGTTTATCACTGCAGCAGCCCCTTATCCGTGCATCTGGGGCCCGCTGTCCCCTCAGGATGCTTTCAGCCTTGGAGCTGGCAGAGACCAGTCTGGCCCTGGATGCCCAGACCTTACCTCTCCTCTGACACAGGGTCCTCTTCCTCCACCTGGCTCACCCCCCAGCTTCCTGGCACAGTTCTTGCTCCCTGTAGCAGCAAGAGACTGAGCTTAATGCCAGGGAATCTGGGCTGTGGGATGGGAGGGTGGGCTGCCCGTGAGGGTGGCACTGAGCTGACCACCCAGGACAATGGTGGCACCTGGGGCTATGGCGATGGGGGCCACATGGGCTGGGCAAGGCACTCTGGAGATGGGTGTTGAGGAGGATGATGACCTGGTAGGACCAGGCCTAAGGGGCCCTGTGTGAGGCAGGAGAAGCCAGTAGCTTGTCCCCAGCAGTGTGCTGTGTTTGCGAGGAAGCTGCCGGCCCAGGCAGGGCACCAGGAAAGCCCTCCGGTCTCCAAAGAGGGCCTGCACAGCTTTGCCAATGGTTTTTTTCCAGGGTAGCTGCCAGGTCCTGGAATGAGCAAGACTCAGCTGCTCAGCTCCCCTGCAGACAGCAGGGGCTGGGATGGGACACCTGATAGCCAGTGAGAAATGCAAGCACGACTTGGGAGAAACACAAGCCTTATTTTCAGTCTTACAGATAAGGCGATCCTCATTTTGTCATGTGCATTTGTGTACCCGCTGAATAGCAAAATAGCAGCAAGAAAAGATGACAATTTATATTTTCATAAACTCAGAAAAAGTAACAGGCAACACTGTGTTTCAAATTTTCGATTAGTTGATTTTACAGTGCAAACATGGAAGAATCTGCAGCATGGCAGGAGAAAACAATTTTATTAATTTTGTAATTTTACCGAGATTGCTATTTAAAATAATTAGATGTGGGGATACTATAGGAAAATAGGGGGCCGGGCGCGGTGGCTCACGCTTGTAATCCCAGCACTTTGGGAGGCCAAGGCGGGCGGATCACGAGGTCAGGAGATCGAGACCACGGTGAAACCCCGTCTCTACTAAAAATACAAAAAATTAGCCGGGCGTGGTGGCGGGCGCCTGTAGTCCCAGCTACTCGGAGAGGCTGAGGCAGGAGAACGGCGTGAACCTGGGAGGCGGAGCTTGCAGTGAGCCGAGATTGCGCCACTGCACTCCAGCCTGGGCGACAGAGCAAGACTCCGTTTCAAAAAAAAAAAAAAAAAGAAAAAGAAAATAGGAAAAAGTTCATGCTGCAGATGAGTTTTAACAAATATTTTTGAATCTTGAATCTTTGAATAAGATGAAATTATTCTGAATATGTGTGTTTGGGTGATAACAGTTACCAACAAAAATATGGCTCATAACACCAGTTTCATCTGATTGCCTTCAGTACATTTTTAAAAATGCTACACTACTTTATTCCACATTAGGTGAAATTTATTTTTTCTTAAAGTCAGATTTTATCATGTAAAAAAACATTCTGGATATGTAGGTAAATTTGATTTATTATCTGATTATAGGAGTTTCTGATTGTAACTGGCATTGTTTGGATACAGCAGAGTTAATTAATCATCATTAATGAATCATAGTTAATATGTCCATTACAGTTGAGTGCTACATCTTTACACTGGAAGAAGCAGTGGATGTGTAGCACAAACTTTGGAGTAAAATAGTTCTGGGTTCTTAATCCCTTCTCTGATATCCACCAACTGTGTCCTTAGTCAAGTTAATTACCATCACTTTCCTGATCCATAAAGGGAATAATACTAACATCTACAAAATATGGTTAGAGTGAAGTTTCATGAAGTGATGCATGTAAATCACCTGGCAGAGTGCCTGGGAATACAGCATGATTCATCACGATACCTACTAATATTAATACTGTCCAGTTAGAAAATTATTTAGATAAAATCATCTGGGTAATCATCACAGTGTATTAGCAACACAAAATCAATTTATAACCTCTTTTTACTCCTTCTGCTGGAGAAGCTGTAAAGCCTAAAGATTTGCCTTCTCAGTTTCCTTCTGGCTAGAGCTAGTCATGAGACCTTGTGGCCAATGGAATGATACCAACATATAAGACTTCTGGAAAAACCGGACACACTCAGGTGACCTAGATTTTAGCTGTTTGCCCCTTCTCTTTTCCCTTGTCTTTCTAATATCTGGGATGTGGGTGTGACGTTTGAAACTGTTCCAGCTGCCTTCAAACTGTAAGAACGGAAAAATAAAGAAACCTGAATCACTGATGAAATTTTTGAGCTACAATATGAGAACCAACACATCTGCATCTAAGTGACTTTACTCAGTGGAGAAACTCTTGCCCAGATAACGCTGAAACTTACCTTATTGTTAGTTTCAGGAACATCCCCTAATCTGTTTATCTGAACAATAGACCACTCAACTAATCCTCATTTCTCTCTTCTCAGGACAATAGATTATCCAGACCAACTAATCAACTGGCTATTTACCCATCAAGAGTCCCTTCCAAATCCTTGCCTCCCTGCGTTCACTAATCCTTAGCTATTGTACCTTGAAGTTTACCCAGTCTCAAGCACGCCTCACGTTAAGAAAGCCACGTTAAACCAGACACCAAATATCTCATAACCGTCCTGCCCGTGGCCTCCTTACTCTAAGTAGCTAGTAAGATGCTCTCCAAGTGGTGGTGTCCCACACAACAGTAAGCAGTAAACTTGCCTTTGCTTTATGAAGAGATTTTGGTGGACTTTCCAGGGACTTAATCAACAAATACTAGGGCTTGATTACATAGGATAAGATTCTTTTTCTTCCTTTTTTTTTCTTTCGAGACAGGCTCTCACTCTGTCGCCCAGGCTGGAGTGCCATGGTGTGATCATAGCTCTCTGCAGACTCGATCTCCCAGGCTCAAGTGATCCTTCCACCTCAGCCTCCTGAGTACCTGAGACTACAGGTGCGTACCACCATACCCAACTAATTTTTAAATTTTTTGTAGAGATGGGGGTCTCGCCATGTTGCCCAGGTTGGTCTCAACTGCTAGGCTCAAGCGATCTTCCCGCCTCAGCCTCTCAAAGTTCTAGGATAACAGGCGTGAGCCACTGTGCCCAGCCAAGATTCTTGATACAGGTAAAATGAACCTCTTTTGTTCAAGCCACTGAATTTTGGTTTCGTTTATTCCTGAGCATATCTCTAACAAACTGTGCAGCTATTATTGTGCATAAAGTAATTTACATAAAGACTATACTAGAACAGTATTTACTATACTATATTTGCATAGGATTTAGCAGAGAAATCATCAAATAATGGTAGTTTTCCTTACTTTATGGCCAGTCATTAAATGTTAGTTCACATAATCTTCATGAAAGGATTTTGAGGGACAATTTTTTTAAAGTACATTCTGTCTGGTCAGTCACAACTCAATTCAAAACCCCATTCTGCCATCTGCTCACTTTGTGACCCTGGGCACACTGATGAACTCCTAATCAGGCCTCAGTTTCCACACATGTAAAATTGTCATGGCTACCTTACTAGATTTTTTTAAGGAAAATAAAAATAACATTATTGATAAATAAATGTAAACTATTTAGGAGAAACTTAGTTCAATTATGAAGCATTCGATGTGTTATGCTTTCCTCAAAGCTTCATGTTGTTCATGGTTTGCCCCTGCCCTGTGAAAGCTCCCTACTGAAGTCTGAACCCCCGTTCTAAATTGCTCTCTTCTTTCTCCACCCTAAAAACAACAAGAATTTTAAGCCTCTGTTAAACCTCTAAAAATTCTAAGATTAATTCCCATTAAAATGGTAACAGCTATTAAAATTTTATACAGGCTAAGGATCCCCTTACCTTGGGACCAGAAGTATTGTGGATTTGGGATTTTTTAAGACTTTGAAATATTTGCATATACATAATGAGATATGTTGGGGATGTAATCCAAGTCTAAACAGAAAGTTCATTTATGTTTTGTATACACCTTATAAAAACAGCCTAAAACTGATTAGATAAAATATTTTAAATAATTTTATGCATAAAAACAAATCTGACTGCATTTTGACTGTGACCCATCACCTAAGGTCAGGTGTGGGATTTTCCACTTATGGCATCACGTCAGCACTCAAAAAGTTTCAGATTTTGGAGCATTTCAGATTTCAGTATTTTGGATTCAGATCCTCAATCTGTATGTTATCCTGCCTAGGATTTTTCTATATCTAATGGTAGAATTTAATGACTTTGAAAAGACAAGACAATCATTTCCCCTTTGTCAGTGAAGAATATATTTTTTTCTCTCTGAAGTTGAAATCACACTAGGTAAACATTTACCCGTCCATGTATAACTCACATGGCTACATTATTGAGCACTTACATGCCTACAGTCAGCTATTGAATAAGTATATTAAGCCCTACCGTGACTCCAGCACTGTGACATTTATTTCTCCCACCCCAAGCCCCCCTCAGTGACACCCTGGGACCCTTAACAAATGCCTTTTTCTTCCAGGGTCCATCTGGACCTCAGGGCCCTCTAGGATACCCAGGATCTCCAGGTGTCAAGGTAACTGACCACCAGGCTGGGGATGAAGGACTTTGTTGAAGGGAGTGAGATGGGGTCTCAGGAGCTCGCTCCTTCCAACCCACCTCCATTCCCTGGACACTCTGTCATCCTCTAATTTCAGGGTGCAGATGGAATTCGGGGTCTGAAGGGCCATAAGATGCAAAAGTCAGCAGAATTTCCTAGCACCTCACTCCTGCCATCGCTGCTCCTCAGCCTGCCCCTGGCTGCCCTCCAGCTCCTGAGCCCACCCTTCCACCCATGTTCTCAGAATCCTCCATTAGAGCCCCCCGCCCTCTGTCATCTGTGGGGTCATCTCACCTCCACCTTTCTCAGGGGATGGCTTTCTGAGGTTCAAAGGTGACATAGATGTGAAAGGTGTCAGGCTGAGTAGAGACCCCACACTGGCCCCAACTCCATGTCCTAATGATTCTCCACTCTGGAGCCCCCAAGCACCAGTTCATTCCCCGGAGGCCCCGGGCTCCTCAATACCAGTGCTGTGCATCCTTGGGGGCCTGGTCCCTGCAGGACGGCAAACCCACGATCTGCATCACGCTGGCCCTGGATCACCACACTCTCTATACCCCACAGGCTCCCTCTCCTGCAACAGCTCCTGGGATCCACCAGCCCCACTGGGCCTCACTGGTGCCCCTTTCTCCTCTGGCCTCAGACCTCCAGTCCGGAGACCCCAGGCCTCCACACCCACCTCTTCTACTCTCTCACTCACGCTGAGGCTGGAGCCCTGGTACCAGAGGAGAGGATGGTCCCAAGGAGCAAAAGGAACACAATGAACTGACTAGAGATCCTGGGCTTCCCAGGGCTTGCAGGCAAGGTGATGATGGGAAGAGAGGTCTGTGCCTGGACCCTCTAGGGATGTGGGCACTAGGTCAGGGCGGGCATGGGGGGTGCCCGCAGCTGACATCAGCCAGTCAATTGAAGATGGCCATGCATTAATTATGCTCCTCTCTCTATAAATGGCACCTTCTGGTTGCTGATGGGTTGAGGACTGTATAGGAGAAGTCAAGGAAAAGCCGTTGTTGTGAAGAGTTGTTTGGAGATGAGGCACAGAGTGGCTGCAGGTCCCAGGCAAAGTGAACATGCCGAGACTCAGAGCAGCAGCAGTTTCGAAAAGGGAGTGTCGAACAGCGGTGAGACCTGTGGTCTCCAGGGCTGACTCCCCCTAGCCCTCGCCATGTGGAGGCACTGGGCTAAGGTGTCCTCTCCATCCTGTGAGATGGGCGTGGATGGTCCTGTTTTGCAGATGAGACACTCCAGAGGCACACGAAGGCACACCAGCAGTGACGGGCAGGCCAGGGGCTGAGTCAGGGCAGTCTGGCTGCAGAACTGCTGCTTCCAACCCTTGCTCCACAGGATCCTGGGCAGGAGGAGCCCTGGAGCATCAGGAGGAAGGAGACAGGTTGGGTCACATGGGCAAAGGGCAGGGGGCCTGCAGGGTGACTGGTCTTGGTGGATGGAGCAGGAGTGGGTGCTGGGACAGATGGTACTGAGGTCAGCAGGTGGGCTGCAGCTGGATCACAGTGACCCTGACGACTTGACAGGGCTGCAGGCACAGGGAAGTGGGATCGCAGCACTAGAGTTGGGGGGCTCAAGGTCCAAACGGTTTGGGTTTTTCTGACAACAACACTCCCCTCTCTAGCGTCCACAGGGTCAGCGGGGTCCCCGAGGTGCCACTGGGAAGTCTGGAGCTAAGGTGAGTGGTCTCTGCAGGGCTCCACCTGCCCCCTGCCCACTAAGCCCCAGCTCTCCCTCAACCGCCTGACTTTGGGGACAACTGAGGAGCAGCTCCTCCCACTCTGTTTCCCCCATAGGGAACATCGGGGGTGAAGGCTTCCATGGGCCCCCCAGAGAAAGGGTGTGTGTGGCATGAGTGTCCTCTCTCTCCACGCTCCCAGGGAGGCTGGGTGAGCCAGCTCCTTCCTCACCCCAGCGAGGACCGCAGCTCCTGCCCCCATTCTCCCGACTCAGCCCACCTCTCTCCCTAGGGTCTTCCTGATTAATGTGTCTGGCCCTCTGCCTCCCTTTTTGCAGGCCATAAACTCTAGTCTTGTCTCAGGGGCCAAGAGAAGCCCCTTCCCCCGGGAGGCCTTCTCTGTCTCACTGTAGTGACCTTGGAGCACTTATCCTGGCCTCTGCCCCAGAAATGGGCCCACCTCCCTAAGCAATGAGCCCTATTTCTGCTCCTCCTTCAGGGCCCACAAAGCGCCCCAGGAGGCATTGGGAACCTGGGTGCCCCTGGAGAGATGGTCACTGGGAAGGGAGTGAATGGACAAGTATTTCAACTGAGGGATGAAAGTTGGTTTTCCGTCAATTTTGATTGGGGAGACACAAAAGAATGAGATGTGGGGAATACCAGGATTTTTTGAGAGGGCAAATAGGTTTTTGACCTCAATCTCTTTGCAGGGGGAGCCAGGAGATTCAGGATCTCCAGGGATCCAGGGTGAGCCAGGTGTCAAGCAGAGTGACAGCTCCAGGGCCCTACTTTCCAACCCCCTTCACCCCCCTCACTGCACCCCACTTTTCCTGTGACCTCTTTGAGCTGGAGCTCCTCTGTGGCCAGGGGTATCTGCTTTGGACCATACTCTGAATTAGCCCTTCCCCTCTTACCTCCAAGGGAAAGAGACCAGGGTCTCCCCTTATAGGTTGGACTTTCTGTGTCTGTCACGTTGTCCCTGAGGGCAGTAGCGGGTGGCTGAAGGTGTCTTGGAAGCAGAGGCTGCATCCCTGATCTTCAAGACCCCCCAGACCATCTGTGCCCTTCACTTGTTCTGCAGCACCCATGTGGGGAGCGTGGGGAGAATACAGTAGAGTTGGGGCAGCTGGGAGAGGCAGGACCACCAGGGCCTAAAGGACACTGGGGTCAGGTGACAGCCCCAAAGGGAACCCTGCGATTTTGGGGGCATGGAGGCTGAGGCCTCTCAGCCCTTGTGAATGACAGCCCTGGGATTATGGGTGTCTGCGAGCAAGGATCTTGGAGTGTGGGGATCCCAGGAGTGGGGGGATGACTGGGAGGGAGGCTCTGGGAATGGGATCTCCTGGGAGGACTCATGGGGTCTGGGATCCACAAAGAAAGTGTGAAAGGCCCTGTGGCTAATACCCTGAAGTATTAGACGGCATGCAGTGAGTGCACAAAGTGGAGAGGGGGCACTTCAATAAAATCACCTTTCACCCTTCCTATACAATCAAAGATATCCTAGGTTTAATTTTTCTCCTCCTCCTTTTAATAATGCTAGTACTATCTTTGCCTGACCTCCTGAGCGACCCAGATAATTATGCCTTAGCGAACCCCTCAAAAAAGCTGTCTACCTTACTTTATGATCAGGATGAGCAACCTATTCAAACTATGACTAATCGGCGCATTACAAACCATCACCTAATTTCATATGAAGTTACCCTAGCCATCAGCCTATTATCAGTTCTACTGATAAGCAGCTCATTCAATTTATATATACTTATCACAACAGAAGACTCCCTCTGACTACTCCTACCATAATGACCCCTAGCCATAATATTATTTATTTCTATATTAGCAGAAACTAACTGAGCCCCTTTTGACCTAACAGAAGGAGAATCAGAGTTAGTCTCAGGTTTCAACATCGAATATGCCACAGGTCCATTTGCCCTCTTCTTTATGGCAGAATACATGAATATTATAATAATAAATTCCCTAACTACTACAATTTTCCTAGGAACAATTATACTCTATGTATTCACCAGAACTCTATACTACATATTTCATTACCAAGACCCTCCTCTTAACCTCCCTATTTTTATGAATTTGAACAGCTGATCCCCAATTCCACTATGATTAACTTACACATCTCCTATGAAAAAACTTTCTACCACTTACACTAGCATTCTGTGTATGATATATCTCAATACCCATCATAATCTCCAGCATCCCACCCCAAACGTAAGAAATATGTCTGACAGAAGAATTACTTTGATAGAGTAAACAACAGAGGTTAAAATCCTCATATTTCTAGAACTACAGGAATTGAACACATCCCTGAGAATCCAAAATTCTCTGTGCTACCTATCACACCACGTCCCAGCTAAATAAGCTATCAGTCCCATACCCCAAAAATGTTGGTTACATCCTTCCCATACTAATTAACCTATTAGCTCAACTTACCATCTACTTTACTGTTTCTGCAGGTACCCTTATCACAATGCTAGCCTCACACTGATTTTTCATCTGAACAGGCTTAGAAATAAATATACTAGCCCTCATCCCAATCTTAATTAAAAAATAAATCCCTGCTCCACAGAAGCAGCCACTAAATATTTCCTTATACAGGCAACCGCATCTATAGTCCTCATAATCGGTATTCTCTCCAATAATCTGTTATCTGGACAGTGAACAACAATAAATACTGTTAACCAGTTTTCATCCCTAATAATAATAATAGCCTTAGTAACAAAATTAGGAAGAACCCCCTTTCACTTCTGAGTTCCAGAAGTAACTCAAGGAAATTCTCTAACATCTGGCAAACTTCTCCTCACATGACAAAAACTAGCACCTATTTCAATTCAATTCAATCAAATTTTTCCATCAGTAAATGCGAGTATTCTCCTATCTATCTATTTGAGTGGGCAGTTGAGGAGGACTCAACCAAACTCAACTATGTAAAATTTGAGCCTCCTCAATCACTCACTAGACTGAATCATAGCAGTACTAATATATAACCCAAACATTACCATTTTTAACCTAATTACCTATTTCATCCCAACAATTACTGCATTCCAAGCACTCAACCTTAATTCAAGCACCACAACCTTATCACTATCTCACATCTGAAACAAATTAACATGATTAATATCTATAATCCTATCAATTTTATTATCCCTGGGAGGCTTACCCGCATTAACAGGATTCCTGTCTAAATGAATTATTATCCAAGAGTTTACAAAAAATAACAGTCTTATATCCCAACCATCATAGCCATCATAACTTTACTCAACCTATATTTTTATATATGCTTAATTTACTCCACTTCAGTGACAAATTCCCCACATCCAATAATATAAAAAGAAAATGACAGTTTCCTCCCCCGACTCAACATCTTCTCTACCTTCCTCCTACCAATATCTCCACTGACACTATTTATAATCTAGAAGTGTAGGTTAAGTAAGACCAAGAGCCTTCAAAGCTCTTAGCAAGTAAATTATACTTAAGTTCTGCAAAAACCTAAGGAATGCAAAATTCTACTTTGTATCAGTTGAACGCAATCAATCACTTTAATTAAGCTAAGCCCTTACTAGATTGATGGGACTTAAACCCATGAAAATTTAATTAACAGCTAAACACCCTAATCAACTGGCTTCAATCTACTTCTCCTGCTGTTGGGGGAGAAAGGTGGGAGAAGCCCTGGCAAGATTGAAGCTGCTTCTTTGAATTTGCAATTCAACATGAAAATCACCTCGGGGCTGGTAAAAAGAAGTCTTGACCTCTGTCTTTAGATTACAGTCTAATGCTTACTCAGCCATGTCACCTTTTTCTCACTTCACTTATGTTCACCAACTGTTGACTGTTCTCAACCAACCATAAAGGTATCGGGACATCTATCTACTATTCAGCGCATGAGCAGGGATAGTGGGTACAGCTTCAAGCCTCCTTATTCAAGCTGAACTGGGCCAACCAGGTACTCTTTTAGGAGATGATCAAATTTATAATGTCATCGTTACAGTTCATGCATTTGTCATAATTTTCTTTATAGTAATACCAATTATAATTGGAGGCTTCGGCAACTGATTAGTTCCTCTGATAACTGACCCCCCCATATAGCATTTCCCTGCATAAATAATAGGAGTTTCTGACTCCTCTCACCCTCTTTCCTACTATTACTTGCATCCACTATAGTAGAGGCAGGCACTGGAACCAGCTGAACAGTCTACCCCACCACCCCTTAGCAGGAAATCTAACACATGTGGGAGCCTCTGTAGATTTAACCATCTTTCCACTCCATTTGGCAGGTGTTTCTTCTATTTTAGGGGCTATTAACTTTATTACCACAATTATTAATATAAACCCCCCGCCATGTCCCAATATCACACACCCCTCTTCATCTGATCAGTCTTACTTACAGCAGTTCTTCTACTCCTTTCTCTCCCAGTCCTAGCTGCCGGCATTACTATATTGTTAACTGACTGCAATCTTAATACTACTTTTTTCAACTCAGCTAGTGGAGGTGATCCTATCTTACATCAGCATTCATTCTGATTCTTTGGTCACCCTGAAGTGTACATCCTCATCTTACTGGGCTTAGGATAATTTCCCATATCGTAACATATTATTCTGGAAAAAAAAAGAACCATTTGGGTATATGGGCAGAGTATGAGCCATAATATCAATTGGCTTCTTAGGGTTTATCGTATGGGCCCACCACATATTTACAGTAGGAATAGATGTAGATACACGAGCATATTTCACCTCTGCTACTATAATTATTGCTATTCCTACTGGCGTTAAAGTCTTTAGCTGGCTAGCTACACTTCACAGCAGTAGTTATCAAATGATCCCCCACAATGCTCTGAGCCCTGGGATTTATTTCCCTTTTTACAATAGGAGGCCTAACCGGCATTGTACTAGCCAGTTCATCACTGGATATTGTACTACATGATACATATTATGTTGTAGCCCCTTTCCATTATGTCTTATCAAAAGGAGCCGTATTTGCCATTATGGGAGGCTTTGTTCACTGATTCCGCCTATTTTCAGGTTATACACTCAATCAAATCTATGCTAAAACTCACTTTGCTATTATATTTGTAATGTGAATTTAACTTTTTTCCCACAGCACTTCCTTGGCCTACCTGGTATGCCTCGACGTTACTCCAGTTATCCTGACACGTACACCGCATGAAATACTATTTCATCTGTAGGCTCATTTATTTCCCTAACAGCAGTAATACTAATAATTTTCATGGTCTGAGAAGCCTTCACTTCAAAATGAAAAGTTAATAGTTGAGCAACCATCTACCAACTTAGAGACTATATGACTGTCCACCAACCCATCACACATTCGAAGAACCAACCTACATGAAGACCTAAGTGAAAAAGGAAGGAATCGAACCCCCCAGAGACTGGTTTCAAGCCAATCCCATAACCTCTATGACCTTCTCAATAAAATATTAGTAAAATTATTTCATAACTTTGTCAAAGCTAAGTTATAGGTTAAGCCGTATATATCTTAATGGCCCATCCGGTTCAATTAGGTCTTCAAGATGCTTCATCTCCTATTATAGAAGAACTACTTACCTTCCATGACCACACCCTTATAATTGTTTTCCTAATTAGTTCCCTGGTTCTATACATTATTTCTCTAATACTCACAACAAAACTGACCAACAATAGTACCACAGATGCCCAAGAAATAGAGACTGTCTGAATTATCTTGCCTGCTATCATCTTAATTTTAAATGCCCTCCCATCCCTACATATGTTATATATAACAAATGAAGTCAATAAGCCTTCTCTCACCATTAAAACAATTGGACATCAATGGTATTGAAGCTACGAGTATACACATTATGAAGAGTTAAGCTTCAATTCTTATATGCTTCCAACAGCAGACCTAAAACCAGAAGAACGTAGACTCCTTGAAGTCGATAACCGAACAATCCTCCCAATAGAAATTCCCATCCGCTGTTAACCTCATCTGAAGATGTCCTGCACTCATGAACTATTCCCTCATTAGGTTTAAAAACAGATGCAGTCCCTGGACGCTTAAACCAATTTACCTCAACCACTACACAACCAGGCCTCTACTGTGGACAATGCTCAGAAATGTGTGGATCTAATCACAGTTTTATACCTATTGTTCTAGAATTAGTTCCATTAAAAACTTTTGAAACTTGATCTGTATCCACACCATAATATCACTGTAAAGTTACCCCAGTGTTAACCTTTTAAAGACCGAGAGAAATCATACCTCTGTAGAGTGAATGCCTCAGCTGGATACTTCCACATGACCTATTATTGTATCAATAATCGTAACTTTATTTTCCATTATTCAAGTAAAAAAATTAAATTTCATCTACCATACACCCCCTTCACCAAAAATAAAGTACAAAAACATAACAACCCTTGAGAACTAAACGAACAAAAATCTGTTCACCTCATTTATTACCCCAACAATCCTAGGGTTACCTGCAGCAGCACTAATCATCTTGTTCCCCCCCACACTCCTTCCAACCTCCAACTATCTAAGCAATAACTGATTAATTTCTATTCAACAATGACTAGTTCAACTTATCCTAAAACAAATAATTATACATAACATTAAAGGACAAGCCTGATCCCTTATACTGATATCTCTAATTCTCTTTATTGCCTTAACCAATCTCCTTGAACTCCTACCGGACTCATTTACACCAACTACCCAACCATCAATAAATCTAGCTGTAGCAATTCCCTTATGAGCAGGCACAGTAATCACGGGCTTCCGCTTTAAAACTAATAACTCCTTAGCTCACTTCCTACCACAAGGCACAAGCATACCACTTATTCCTATACCAGTATTCCTCAAAACCATTAGTCTATTTATTCAACCAATAGCACTAGCTGTACGTCTAACAGCCAACATTACAGCCAGTCACTTACTCATGCACTTAATTGGAGGAATCACACTAGTATTATCAACTATTAACCTTCCCACAGCTTCAATCACCTTTATTATTCTAATTCTATTAACCATGCTCGAATCTGCTGTGGCCCTTATCCAAGCTTATGTCTTTACGCTTTTAGTAAGCCTTTATTTATATGACAATACATAATGACCCACCAAACACACGCCTATCATTTAGTCAAACCCAGCCCTTGACTGTTAGCAGGGGCTCTCTCAGCTCTCCTAATAACATCCGGCCTAGCTATATGATTTCACTTTAACTCTATTACTCTTTTAACCCTAGGCCTACTAACCAATACACTGACTATATATCAATGATGACACGACATCATCCGAGAAAGTACATTTCAAGGCCACCATACAACAACTGTTCAAAAAGGCCTCTGATATGAAATAGTCCTATTTATTATCTCAGAAGTATTTTTCTTTGCTGGATTCTTTTGAGCACTCTACCATTCTAGTCTAGCCCCAACTCCAGAATTAGGAGGTCACAGACCTCCAACAGGCATTTCTCCCCTCAACCCCCTGGAAGTACCCTCCTGAACACATTTCAATTACTTGGGCCCATCACAGCCTAATAGAAAATAATCAAAAACAAGTAATTCAAGCACTACTTTTCACAATTATCTTAGGCATTTGCTTCACCCTCCTACAAGTCTCAGAATACTTAGAGGCTCCCTTTGTTATTTCTGATGGAATTTATGGCCCAACATTTTTTATAGCTACAGGCTTTTATGGACTTCACGTCATTATTGGATCAACATTCCTTACTATCTGCCTTCTCCACCAGTTAAAATACCACTTTACATCTAGCCATCATTTTGGCTTTGAAGCCACCGCCTGATATTGACACTTTGTAGATGTACTATGAGTATGCTTGTATATTTCTATCTACTGATGAGGGTCTTACTCTTTTAATATAAACAGTACCATTGACTTCCAATCAGTTAGTTTCGATGGTATCTGAAGAAGAGTAGTTAACCTAACGCTAGCCCTAGTAATCAACACCCTACTAGCCCTGTCACTTACAGCTATTACATTCTGACTCCCATAACTTAATATTTATACAGAAAAATCCAGCCCCTACGAATGCGGATTTGACTCGTTATCCTCCACCCGCCTTCCTTTCTCCATAAAATCATTTCTTTTTTTTTTTTCTTTTTTTTTTTTTTGAGACGGAGTCTCACTCTATCACCCAGGCTGGAGTGCAGTGGCGCAATCTCGGCTCACTGCAAGCTCCGCCTCCCAGGTTCATGCCATTCTCCTGCCTCAGCCTCCCGAGTAGCTGGGACTACAGGCACCCACCACCAGGCCCAGCTAATTTTTTGTATTTTTTAGTAGAGACGGGGTTTCACCGTGGTCTCGATCTCCTGACCTCATGATCCACCTGCCTCAGCCTCCCAAAGTGCTGGGATTACAAGCGTGAGCCACCACGCCCGGCCTAAAATCATTTCTAGTAGCCATCACATTCCTCCTATTTGACTTAGAAATCGCCCTACTACTACCCTTACCATGAGCCCTTCAAACAAGTAACCTGACACTAATAATTAGTACATCCCTTATGCTAGTTATCATTTTAATCCTAGGGTTAACTTATGAATGAACTCAAAAAGGATTACACTGAACTGAATCGGTAACTAGTTTAAGCCAAAATAAATGATTTTGACTCATTAGTTATGATAGAACATGTTTACCAAATGCCCCCTATTTACATAAATATTATATTCACATATACCATATCACTTCTGGGGGTATTGATCTATCAATCCCACCTAATATCAGCAGTTCTTCTACTCCTTTTTCTCCCAGTCCTAGCTGCCAGCATTATTATATATAAATACTACTTTTTTCCTACTATGCCTAGAAGGAATAATATTATCATTATTCATCGTAAATACCGTTATAACTTTAAATATACATTTTACCCTAGCAACCGTAGTACCCATCACCCTACTAGTATTTGCTGCCTGCAAAGCCGCAGTGGGCCTTGCCTTACTAGTTTCAATTTCCAACACATATGGCTTAGACTATGTGCATAACCTAAATTTACTTCAATGCTAAAAAGTATCATTCTAACAATCATACTGCTACCAATAACATGACTCTCTAAAAATCCTATACTCTGAATTAATATAACCACTCACAGCCTAATTATCAGCTTTATTGCCCTATTATTCTTTAATCAATTCAACGACAATCTATTCAACTTCTCATCAACTTTCTCCTCTGATCCCCTAACACCACACCTTCTAATCTTAACAGCCTGGCCATTACCTCTTATAATTATAGCAAGCCAGTATCACCTCTCCAGTGAATCACTCCCATGGAAAAAGCTCTGTATTTCCATATTGATCTCCCTACAGGTTTTTCTAATTACAGCATTTGCAGCCACAGAACTAATCATATTTTATATTCTCTTTGAAACTACACTTATCCCCACCTTAATTATTATTACCCGCTGGGGCAACCAGAACGCCTCAATGCAAGCACATATTTCTTACTTTATACACTAGTAGGATCTCTCCCCCTACTTATTATACTTACTTACACCCAAAATATCCTAGGCTCACTGAGCATAATAACATTTAATACCCAAGAACTATTAATTTCCTGATCCAACAACCTTATATGGTGTGTATAATGGCTTTTATGGTAAAAATACCCCTATACGGACTTCACCTATGACTTCCTAAAGCCCGTGTAGAAACCCCTATTGCCGGCTCAATAGTACTTGCAGCAGGACTCCTAAAACTAGGCGGCTGCGGCCTAATATGACTCAACCCTTATCCTCAGCCCCCTGACAGAATATATAGTCTATCCCTTCCTGATGTTATCCTTATGAGGTATAGTTATGACAAGATCTATCTGTCTATGACAAACTGAGCTAAAGTCACTTATTGCATATTCCTCCGTAAGCCATATGGCACTTGTTATTATGGCCATCCTTATTCCAATCCCCTGAAGCTTTACTGGTGCAATTATCCTCATAATTGCCCACGGACTTACTTCGTCCCTACTTTTCTGCCTAGCAAATTCAAACTACAAGTGAATCCACAGATGAATCATATTACTCTCTCAAGGGCTTCAAACATTATTTCCACTAATAGCCTTTTGATGGCTTATAGCAAATCTTACTAACCCTGCCTTACCCCCCTCCACTAATCTAATAGGAGAGCTCCTCGTAATAGTGGCTTCATTCTCCTGATCAAATATTACCATTATGCTTATAGGACATAATATATTAATCACAGCCCTTTATTTCCTTCACATGCTTGTCACAACACAACGACGAACACTTACTTATTATATAACAGTATTAAGCCCTCCTTTACATGAGAAACTGTATTAATATTTATACACCTTTCACCTATTCTCCTATTATCTCTAAACCCTAAAATTATTATACAGTCTATACCCTACAAATACAGTTTAATGAAAACGTTAGATTGTGGATCTAATAATGGAAGTCTGCTGCTTCTTATTTACCAAGAAAGTGTGCAAAAACTGCTAACTCATGGCCCCATGCCTAACAACATGGCGTTCTCAACTTTTAGAGGATGAGAGCTATCTGTTGGTCTTAGGAACCAAAAATATTGGTGCAACTCCAAATAAAAGAAATAATCACGTATTACCATAATAACCTTAATCTCCTTAACTTTCCAATTATTATTACCTTCATCAACCCTTACAAGAAGAACTCGTACCCATCTTACGTAAAAATAGCTATCACATGCACCTTCACCATTAGCCTCATACCCACAACAATGTTTATATATACAGACCAATAACCCATCATCTCAAACTGATATTGAATAACAATCCAAACCCTTAAACTCTCATTAAGCTTCAAACTAGACTACTTCTCCATAATGTTTATTCCAGTAGCACTATTTGTCACCTGATTATAGAATTCTCAATATGATATATAAAGTCAGATCCTACTATTAATCAGTTTTTCAAATATTTACTTATTTTCCTCACCACAATATTAATTCTAGTTACCGCCAACAACTTTTTCAACTTTTTATTGGATGAGAAGGTGTAGGAATTGTGTCTTTTCTACTAACTGGCTGATGACATGGCTGAGCAGATGCTAATACAGCAGCCCTGCAAGCAATCCTACATAATCGCATGGGCGATATTGGCTTCATTTTAGCTATAGCACGATTCCTCACATCCTCCAATACATGAGAGACTCAACAAATATTTATCCTAAATCCTACCCCCGATCTTCCATTAATTGGCCTTCCCTTAGCAGCAGCAGGAAAAACAGCCCAACTTGGCCTCCACTCCTGACTTCCTTCCGCCATGGAAGGCCCGGCCCCTGTCTCAGCCCTACTCCACTCTAGCACTATAGCTGTGGCAGGGGTTTTCCTACTTATTCATTTCTACCCCTTCATAGAAAATAATGTGTTAATCCAAACCCTTACGCTATGTCTAGGAGCTATTACCACTTCATTTACGGCAATCTGTGCTTTAACACAAAATGATATTGAAAAAATCGTAGCATTCTCCACCTCAAGTCAACTAGGCCTTAGAATAACCACAACTGGCATTAATCAACCACACCCAGCATTCCAACACATCTGCACCCACGCCTTTTTCAAAGCTGTATTATTTATGTGTTCAGGATCCATCATCCACAGCCTCAACGATGAACAAGACATCTGAAAAATAGGAGGACTATTTAAGACTTTACCCCTTACTTTCTCCTCCCTTCTTATTGTCAGCCTAGCACTTACGGGTATGCCCTTCCTCACAGGCTTTTACTCTAAAGACCTCATCATCGAAACCACAAACACGTCATATACCAATGCCTGAGCCCTCTCTATTACTTTCATTGCCACTTCCCTAACAAGTGTCTACAGTATCCAAATTATTTTCTTTGCCGTAATAGGACAACCCCACTTCCCAACCCTAATCAACATTAATGAAAATAATCCTTCCCTAATAAATCCAATTAAACACCTTATAGTTGACAGCATCTTCACTGGGTTTCTCCTCACCAATAGCATTGCCCCTGCTTCATCCCCCCAAACAACAATAGCACCTCATCTAAAACTTGCAGCCCTAGGCGTAACCATCCTAGGGCTTTTACTGGCTATAGAACTGAGTTCTATAACTAATAATCTTAAAATAAAACACCCATTACAAATATTCAACTTTTCTAACATATTAGGATTTTACTCAATCACAATTCACCGTATAACCCCTCACTCAAGCCTATCTACAAGACAAAACCTGACATCACTTCTAATTTGACTAGAAAAGTCCATACCAAAAACAATTTCACAAACCCAAATCACAGCCTCCGTTACTATAACTACTCAAAAAGGCCTAATTGAATCTTATTTCCTCTTCTTTTATTCCATCCTTTTTGACTTTACTCTTAAGTATTTAATCTGTTGCCCTGAGTAATTTCAATTACAACATCAACACCAGCCAACAATGTTCAACCAGCAACCACCACCAATCAACACCCATAATTATAGAAAGCACCTGCACCCACAGAATCCTCACAAACCAACCCTGACCCCTCACCCTCAAAAATTATTCAACTTCCCATACTATTAAAATTAACTACAACCACCAGCCCATCATACTCAGCCATTCATCAACTTAACACCAACTCTATTGCTAAACCCAATAATAAAGTTCCTAAAACCACAATGCTTGATCCTCACTCCTCTGGATATTCTTCAACAGCCATCACCACAGTATAGCCAAAAACAAACATCATCCCCCACAAGTAAATCAAAAAGACTATTAATCCCATAAAAGCCCCACTATAATTTAGTACAATAACACAACCCACAGCACCACTAATAATTAATCCTAAGACCCCATAAATAGGAGGTTTAGAAGAAAAACCTACAAATCCCATAACCAAAAGAACACTTAATAAGAACAAAGCATATGTCATTATTCCCACATGGATTATAACCATGACTAATGATAAGAAAAACCATTGTTATATTTCAACTATAAGAACACTAATGACCATAATACGTAAAACAAATCCACTAATAAAAATCATTAATTATTCACTCATCGACCCCCCCACTCCATCTCATATCTCTATATGATGAAACTTGGGCTGACTTCTTGGCACCTGTTTAATCCTTCAGATCATCACAGGTTTATATCTGACCATACATTACACACCAGATACCCCAATTTCTTTCTCTTCAGTTGCCTATATTAACCGAGATGTGAACTACAGCTGAATTATCCGCTTTTTTCACGCTAACGGTACTTCGACATTCTTCATCTGCCTCTTCCTACATGTCGGCCGAGGCTTATATTATGGCTCATTCACATATTTAGAACCCTGAAATACTGGCATTATTCTCTTGCTTGCAACCACAGCAACAGCATTTACAGGCTATGCAATTCCATGAGGCCAAATAGCATTCTGAGGCGCTACAGTAATCACAGACCTAATGTCAGCTACTCCACATGTCGGGACTGACCTTGTCCAGTGAATCTGAGGTGGAATTGCAGTTGACAAAGCCACTCTTACACGATTCTTCACCTTCCATTTCATCTTACGTTTCATCATTATAGCACTAACAATTCTCCACCTTCTATTCCTTCACGAAACAGGGTCTAATAACCCCTCAGGAATCTCAGCACACTCCGATAAAAGAGACCCTCTTCCTAGGGAGGCGGTGTGGGGGATTGGTCAGAGTGGTGGGAAAAACTACAGGGAAAGGACACAAACCTTCTGAAAGGTCGGAAGGTTCTACAGAGCCCCAGGAGGAGAAGAGTTGAAGGCAGCTGTTCTATAACCCTGAGGTACAGGGCAAGGAGTAGCTACAAGGGAGTGTGGGGGAATTTTTCTTAAACAAGATTGTTCACTTATGTCAACCAGGAACTGACCTTTGATCATCCATGCACCTGACGTTCCCTGAAAGGGGAATAATAAATGTTAATTACCTACAGGTTGTATTGGCTCCAGGTTTTCACCATTGTGCCTGCACTGAATAAAAGCAAGCAGCTCCAGCTTTTCACGGCTGCTCTCTGGCCACTGGAGCCATGCAGTCACTTAGCTGCTCTTACACTGCATACCTGTGTCTGAGTACTCATTTCATCCATCAGCCAGGGTCTGTAGGACAGATCCGGCAAGGTGGCAGGCACTGTCTGTACAGAGAGAGAGGGTGGCGTGTGCCTGTGGTAGTCTGTATTGAGCGGGCTTAAGGGGCTGTGACCTTGATCCTTGTTCTCTCTTTGGATCAGGATCTTGGTTTTCCTGGAGACCCTGACACCCCTGGAGAAGGTGACTCGGGTGTCTTAGGGAGGGGGAAGGGGAAAAGAGGGTGGGGCTTCTATGAGGAGCCTCCACGTGGCTAACGGGCTTGGGTACTGGGAAGCTGGAGAAATGGCAGGACAGGCAGGGGGATGTGAGGATTGGCAGTTTTAGGGGTGATGCCAGCCAGGTTGGGGCCTCCTCTGGCCTTGCTTCACCTCTGCCGAGCCAGGACAGTGCTAAGGGTGCCTGTGGCAAGGATGGCGAACCAGGACAATCTGTGAATGACCAGTGACCCCACCACCCCCACTGAGCCCCAGCCTTCAGCCCCTTAGCCCTCTTCTATACCCCACTCCTGAGAGGTCCCTTGGCTGGAGGCCAAACACGCACCCATCCCAATTCTTCTCTTCCTAGGCATTCCCTGGTCCCGCTGGGGAGAATAGACCCCCTGGGCAACTAGTCAAGTGAGTGAGTGAGGTGGGCTCTGGGACCTTGGGAGGCAGTCCCTGGGCCATGTGGTAGAGATTGGGCAATGGCTGGTGGGGCGGGCAGGGAGATGCCTGGTATCTGTGCTGTCCCTGATGTGTGCATGGCGGGGGGTGCATGAGCACATGGGGTTATGAGTCTGTGACGTCCTGGGTATGTTGTTCCTGAGGTTTGGTGAATGTGTTCTCAACAGCGGTGGTCATGTTTACTGACCAATCAATGGACATTGGAGGAGGGACGGGCCAGCTTTTCTGCTGGGCCAGAGGTTAACCTGGGCCACCAGGTGGGGTGTGGGTGACTGGCTCTTCCCCAAATGCACAGACGCCTCTGCATTTTCACAACAGGACCTCTGCATCTGTGTGTGTGTGCCATGTGTGTGCAGTGTGTGCAATGTGTCTATAGTATGTACATGTGTGCAGTGTGTGTGTGTGTGTGTGTGTAGCACAGGAAGGGGAAGAGTGGCGCCTGGCTGCCCAGGCCTCGTGTTCTCTCCCTTCCCGACCCATTTTCAGGGTCCCGCTGGCATGCCTGGTCCCCAGGGCCGATGAGGAGTAAAGCCCAGATGAAAGAGAGGCTGCCCCTGGGTGCTGGAGCCTCCCCTCTGCCTTCCTGTCCCTCAGGTGCCTCTGTCTCCAGATGTCTATCCACGCCCATCCACGTATCCCATGTTGACTCCTTCTGGGGACAGGGGTTTCCTACATTTATTGCTGCCCTGGGGCTCCCAGGCTTCGGGCCCTCCTCCCTGCCTCACCCCTTGCACCTTGAACCCCTGCTCCAAATCACATCCCCTCCACTGCCTTTCAGGACACACTCCTTGTGTGTGTTTCAGGGCCTCCGGGTGCTGTGGGTGCCTTGGGTCCCACAGGCCCAGCTGGTGCTGATGGTCTGGGGTGCTCCTCCCCATCCCTGGGGTCCCCTCAAACCTGCAGGGTCAGCGAGGCTGACCTGGAGCCACAGGCCAGGCTGGGCCTTCCAGTCCTGTGGTGAGTGACTGGGATGGGGCTGGTGAGGGGTGAGGGTGGACGCCCTGGGGCAGCCAGCTAAGGCCCTGCAGGAAGTGGGAGGTGATGGGAGAACCGAGTTTTCGCCTCTCTCTGGAGAGAGGGACTTCCTGTCTCCCCAAAGGGACCCCCAGGGCTTCCTGGCTTCGGGAGCGATGCTGGAGCCGAGGAAGAGAAGGTGAGCGACAGACACATGGCCAGGTGTGTCTCCCATCACCCTCAGCCCTGAAGCCTGTGGGACTCTGAGGGGCTGCTCTGCTCCAGGCCCCCAGCCGCCAGGCCCCGAGGTCCCTGCTCAGTGAGGGCCACCCACAGACCCTGTGCCCAGGGCATTCTCTGTGTCTTGGCCTTTCTCCCCCATCCACGTGACTCCTCCTGTGTTCCCCGACCACCTGCTCCCTTCTCTAGGGGCCACTCAGGTCTCACTGGACTGATTTGGCCCCCTGGGGGCGCAGGGAGAGAATGGGGATCAGGGTCTTCCTGGCCCTCAAGGCTCCCCTGGACAGAACGGGAGAGGTGAGTGGAGGGCCTGGTCCTGGAGGGTGGGGAGTGGGAGGATGGGGTTAAAACTCAGCTGTGGGTGAGAGAGCTACTTTTTAAAATTGTATATAGAGATGGGGTCTCACTACGTTGCCCAGGATGGTCTCCAACTCCAGGGTTCAAGCAATTCTCCCTCCTTGGCTTCCCAAAGTGCTGGGATTACAGCATGAGCCACTGTGCTGGGATGACTTCTATTTTCTAAAAGCAACTCTACTGGGAGATTTTTGCTGAGGAAAGTATGTGGTTATCAGACTCAGTGCCCGTAGTGGATGACTTCATTTATTTTTTTTCTTTGTAGAGAAGGGATCTCGCTTTGTCACCCAGGCTGGAGTGCAGTAGCATGACCACGGCTCACTGTAGCCTCGACTTCCCAGGCTCAAGTGATCCCCCCAACTCAGCTCCCCCAAGTAGCTGAGAATACAGGCATGGGCTACCACAACTGTCTAACTTTTTTTTTTTTTGAGACAGGGTTTTGCTCTGTCGCACAGGCTGGAGTGCAGAGGCATGATCTTGGCTCACTGCAACCTCTGCCTCCCAGATTCAAGCATCTCCCGCCTCAGCCTGGGGAGTAGCTAGGGACTACAGGTGTGTGTGGGTGAGTCTGGGTGTGTGTGGGTGAGTATGGGTGTGTGTGGGTGAGTGCAGGTGTGTCTGGGTGTAGGTGGGTGAGTATGGGTGTGTGCGGGTGTGTGTGTAGGTGGGTGAGTATGGGTGTGTGTCTGTGTGTAGGTGGGTATGGGTGTGTGCGGGGGTGTGTGTGTGTGTAGGTGGGTGAGTATGGGTGTGCGGGTGTGTGTGTATATGTGTTTACATTGTGGTATGTGTCTGTTGGGTGCCGCCATTAGGGATTTGGAAGAGTGAGGACCAGAAACTTGTAAACATTTCTACATGCCTGCTCCATAAGAACTGTACCAAGCATGGGCAAAAGTAACTAAACCAAGTAAACAAATTAGACGTTAATTAAACTTAATGCTGGGCAGGAAAGAAGTATTCAAGGCGGCCAGGTAAAATGAAGAAATATAACCAAATAAATGAAATTTTTAAATTAGTAGAATGAGACAGAAATACTTTTTAAAGTTTTTAATTTCTGGTGAATATCAGTATATAAAACTAAGAATTATATGGCTGTCAATTGACTAAAAACAGTACTTAAGATTTCAGCTAGTGAAATAGCCATATATGATCTTCTAATTCCATTTTTCTGTCTCAAGAATGACTTGTTTAAATAATTTTTTTGAATTGTTACATTCTCATCTTGAAAGAGCTTCACAAAACTTACATGAGAATCTGGATTGTCATAAGAGGTCTGATTTTTTAATGGTATGTTCGTATTTGTTATGTATATCGACGTCAAACATTCATTTCCTGAGCTGTTCTCCAGAACACAATTTGACTTGTAATGAACACTCAATAAATGGTTGGTTGGATAATCACATCAACACCTTAGTTTCATCAATTTTCATTTCATATAAAAGTGACTGATCTTCTATACTCATCAATGAAACAGAGAGAGATGAGGGAGGGAGAGCAGTGGAGACCGAGGGGATGACAAGCAGACCTCATTCCGCAGTGGATATCCTACACTCTAAACTTCTGAATGCTTGGAAACACTTGCCATGCTCAAAAAATATTGCTATTTCCTAGGCAGAAAATGGGAGTTAAAGAAAGTCCATATTTCTATATTACAATATCTTACACTATAATACATGGACGACATACATTTCTAAGCTATTCCGTTCATAGAAAATGTAGATACATTTAGGTGAGCAAGATGCAGGAGAAGGGTTGATAGTCAGGCTGAATGTGATTGTGAGATTCAGTCTAATATCTTATGCAATTCTTGTGTAATTGCATCAGTTGACGTATCTGTTCAAATGCAAGGTGGGAGAGTTTTGCAGGAGCTACTGAAACTTCCTGCATGATGTTAGGAGAGAGGTTGGTCCATGTGATGAGGCCAGATGTGTTTGCTGAATTGTGGCTTAGGAAAGTTAGGTTTCTGACCTCTCACAGAGACTGGGAGATAGGGACGCTAAATTTTATAACATTTCTATTTAATATATATTTAATAATACATAATAAAATCTTTAAAATGTCAATTTTGTCTTTTTTCTAGTTTGCAATATTTTGTTTTCACCGCCCTATTGTTTTTAGTACATATGTTTTGTGTATTTAAAAAAACGTGTTGAGGCGCCCTGGCTCGCCCCGCGCCGCGCCAGAGGCTCGCGCACTCAGCAGGTTGGGCGGGGGCGGCGGCTGTGGAAGCCGAGGCGCCGCGTGAGAGGTCCCAGATACGTCTGCGGTTCGGGCTCCGCCACCTTGCGCCTCTCTCCCGCAGGTCTCGGAGCCAGGTGCGGAAGGAGGGAACGGCCCTAGCCTTGGGAAGCCAGAGCACACCCCTGGCTCCTGCCGACACCGCCCTCCTCTTCCCAGCCGCCGGCCTCGCTCGGTGCTAGGCTAATCTGCCGGGAGGCGGCGGCGGCTGCCAGTCTGTGGAGAGTCCTGCTGCCCTCCAGCCGGGCTCCTCCACCGGGCCTTGCAGGGGCCGAGAGAGCTCGGCGCCCGCCCTTCCGCTCGCCTTTTTCGTCAGCCGGCTGGAGCAGCATCGGTCCGGGAGGTCTCTGGGCTGAGGCGGCGGCAGCTCCTCTAGTTCCACCATGTCCGCGGGCTTAGACTGCGGGAATCCGCCGAGGAAATTCAAGCTGGTGTTCCTGGGGGAGCAAAGCGTTGCAAAGACATCTTTGATCACCAGATTCATGTATGACAGTTTTGACGACACCTATCAGGCAACAATTGGCATTGACTTTTTATCGAAAACTATGTACTTGGAGGATGGAACAATCAGGCTTCGGCTGTGGGATACTGCGGGTCAGGAACGTCTCCGTAGCCTCATTCCCAGTTACATCGTGATTCTGCTGCAGCTGTAGTAGTTTAGGATACCACAAATATTAACTCCTTCCAGCAAACTACAAAGTGGATTGATGATGTCAGAACAGAAAGAGGAAGTGATGTTATCACCACGCTAGTAGGAAATAAAACAGAGCTTGCTGACAAGAGGCAAGTGTCAATTGAGGAGGGAGAGAGGAAAGCCAAAGAGCTGAATGTTATGTTTATTGAAACGAGTGCAAAACTGGATACAATGTAAAGCGGCTCTTTCGACGTGTAGCAGCAGCTTTGCCGGGAATGGAAAGCACACAGGACAGAAGCAGAGAAGACATGAGGGATGTAAAACTGGAAATGCCTCAGGAGCAACCAGTCAGCGAAGGAGGCTGTTCCTGCTACTCTCCCATGTCACCTTCAGCACTGACTGCAGTGTGAATATTGGCTTGAACCTTTTCCTTCAGTAATAACGTTTTGCAATTCATCATTGCTGCCTGTCTAGTAGAGATGATCTATTAGCTTCACACGCACAAAAAAGTCAGCGTCTTCATTATTTATATTTTACAAAAAGGCAAACTATTTCAGCATATTCCAGTGCTAACTTTAAAAATTAGATATATTTTCTTAACAATTTTTTCTTTTTTAATGTTATGATAATGTACTTCAAAATGATGGAAATCTCAGCAGTATGAGTATGGCTTGGTTAACAAGCAGTGTGTTCAGAGCCTGCTTTATCTCTCCTTGCTTTTCTCACCTCTCCCTTACCCCATTCCCTATTTCCCTGTTCTTACCTTGCCTCCCCCCACTTCCTCAAAACAAACAAGAGATGGCAAAGCAGCAGTCCGACCAAGCCCACTGGAATTATCCTTTAATTTTACAGATACCACTGGCTGTAGGCTATGGGCCAAGATGTCCAAAATTATTCTTGAGCACTGATATAAATTACTTAGATCTTCTTTGAGGTCAGAATTCAGCGATCATGGCAGGCAGTGCTTGAATGAGAAAAGGCTCTTGGTGCATCTTCAAAATGAGTCCTAAAGAACATACTGAGTACTTATAAGTAGCAGAACATAAAATGTATTTCTGACTAAAACAAATGATCCTTTCACATGTGCTTTATTAGACTCTGGGAGAGAAAAGTAACCAAGTGCTTCAGAACAGGTTTTTAGTATTTAATTCTTCATGGTAAGATAATGAAGTTCTAATGAACTATTTCTCCCAAGGTTTTAAAGTTGTCAAGAGTTATTCTGTTTGTTTAAAAAATAAGAAACCTCTTTAAGCAATAGATTTTGCTTGGGTTTTCTTTTTTAAAAAAATAATACTATGCAGGCAAGACACGGTAAAAGTTTAATTCCTTCCAGAAGAACCAGTGGAAGAATTTAAATTTGGCACGATGATCAAAACTACTGAATGAGCAGAAATAACGGTATCTAAAGCTTACCAACAAAAGAACCCTCAGCAGAATAGCAAAAACTTTGCTCAGGACGTTTGAGGTCAAATTGAAGACGGAAACCGGAAACCGTTTTCTTGTAATCCCCTAGAGGCAGATCAGGTAAAGCATACATACTAGAGGGAAGGGAGAGAATGGAAATAAAACTCAATATTATGCAGATTTATGCCTTATTTTTTTAGCATTTTTTAAGGTTGGGTCTTTCAGGCTGGTTTTGGTTTGTATTAGATCTGTATAGTTTAGCTAGTGATTTAGTTTTATATTTAAGCTACGATTAATCTTTTTTCTTTGGTGATATTTCTTTGCTTTTTTTTTTTTTAACAACTTTCAATTTTTAGATGTTTCGTTGAATCTATTTAGAGCTTCACCATGGCAATATGTATTTCCCTTAAAACACTGCAAACAAATATACTGGGAGTGTGCCCTTTTAATCTTTACTAGTTATTGTGAGGTTGTCGTGTAAGCTAATAAACACATTTGTAAATACATTGTTTGCAGGAAGAAAACTTCTGAGTTACAGGTCAGGAAAAGCCTGCTGAATTTATGTTGTAAACATTACTTAACACAGTATAAAGATGAAAAGACAACAAAAATATCTTCATACTTCCTCATCCCCTCATTGCAACAAAACGTTAAACTGGGAGAACCTTAGTCCCCTCTCTTTCCTCTTCCTCCTCCACTTCCCACTTATTGTCACCTTGTAATATTCAGAGAGCACTTGGATTATGGATCTGAATAGAGAAATGCTTACAGATAATCATTAGCCCACACACCAGTAACTTAAAGATGGGATGGAGTTGTAAAGTGCTTTTATAATACAATATAATTGCTAAAGGCAAGGGTTGACTCTTTGTTTTATTTTGACATGGCATGTCCTGAAATAAATATTGATTCACTATGGCAGATGGGTCATATTCTTTATTTGGAAGAAGTCGTGACTTCTGACATGGGGGTGATTGTCTTCCTACACTGTTGCATTTGATTCTTTTTATGTATTTTTAAGAAAGTAACCAGTTATACTGCTTTTAGTATTGATTGGTCCTTTTATTTGGCTTGGAGTTCTTCAAAGCAGTGAAGTGTGTTCGTAGTCCAGATTTTTTTTTTAGTAAACACAATTTCGCTGCCAAAAATATATAACTAAAACACAAAAGAAAACAAAAATAAAAAATATGTTGAAAATATTAGACCATCTCCCTTTTTACCGCCTTCCCTTTTTACCTTTTACTGCCATTGACATCCACACATCCACACACACAACGCACACAAACATACCGACCAAATTAATTTAGAGGCCAGTTCGAATTATATTTATAATCCTCCCCCCCCACACACACACCTTTTTTTTATACGGAGTTTTGCTCTTGTTGCCCAGGCTGCAGTGCAGTGGCACAATCTTGGCTCACCACAACCTCCGCCTCCCAGGTTCAAGCGAGTCTCCTGCCTCAGCTTCCCTAGTAGCTGGGATTACAGGCGCCCACCACCAGGCCCGACTAATTTTTGTATTTTTAGTAGAGGCGGAGTTTAAACATGTTGATCGGGCTGGTCTTGAACTCCTGACCTCAGGTGATCTGCCCACCTCGGCCACCCAAAGTGCTGGGATTACAGGTGTGAGCCACCGTGTCCGGCCTTTTAATCCTTTTAAGAAGAAAGAACATCCTTAATTTTTTGAAGAGACTATTCTGTGTCTGTTTTGTAATTTTTTGGCCACCGAAAAAGATAAGTCCAATCATAGATACAGTGAATGTAACAGGTGATAGTTTCAAGTGTTGACTTTTGGTCAGGTGTGGTGGCTCACACCTGTAATCCCAGCACTTTGGGAGGCTGAGGTGGGTGGATCACCTGAGGTGGGGAGTTCAAAACCAGCCTGGCCGACATGGTGAAACCTACAAAAATTAGCTGGGCGTGGTGGCGCATTTCTGTATCCCAGCTACTCGGGAGGCTGAGGGAGAAGAATCGCTTGAACCTAGGAGGCCCAGGTTGCAGTGAGCCAAGATCACACCACTGCACTCCAGCCTGGGTGACAGAGTGAGACTCTGTCTCAAACAAATAAATAAATACAATGTTGAATTTTTACAAGTCGTTGTTCCCATTCCAATTTTTGAATGCAACCGCAGCCTCTTACAAAACAGCCTTGTTAAACTAACTTGCTGATATTAAATTCTTAAGTAAAAGGGGAATTCCACAGGAATTTATATTGCTCTTTTATAATTCTCTTGAACCCGGGAGGAGGAGGTTGCAGTGAGCCAAGATTTGGCCATTGCACTCCAGCCTGGGTGACAGAGTGAGACTCTGTCTCAAACAAAAATAAAAATAAAAAAGAGGAAAAATCAGGCACAAGTATGCAGAGAAAGGTGAAGTGAGGAAAGGGTCTAACCCATAACTCTGAATTCCAAAGTTGAGCTAATACTCCAAAACACAGGAAATGCTATTTGCTTGTGAGATTATGTGTGCTTTTCATAAAAAGTAGAAAGTATTTGCACAGGTTTTTGCAGTCCTGAGGGGCAGAGATGAATCTGTCATTTGCAGATATGAAGACAGCTCAAGGTAGTGATCCTGGACATTCAGGAGGGGAAATTAGACAGATCCAGGGCTGGATGCTCACTGAATTAGCCAGTCCCTGGGTCACTCAGGGGAAACCTATGCTGATTTCTGGCGCTCTTTCTTTGTATAGTTCATTACTTTAAATTTGAGATGCTCACTTAGCCCTCCTAAAATAATATTTCTCTCTCTTCAACTCAGGGATTTCTCCAAGCTCTGTCTGGGTTCTGCTGTCAGTGGTGTTGTCCAGTAAGTATCCCCAGGCAGAAATAAGGGGCTATTGTAGGGCTTACACTGTTTGTTTCTCTTCTCAACTGGAGAAAAACAGTCAGTTGCTGATTGTCTAATGTTTGAAAATGATTGTTTTATATAGTTTGTCTAGTTTTCTAGTTGTTTATAGTGGAATCAGTCATTAGCCCCTGATTAGAGACAGAATCTCTCATCTACTGAACTTTTTACTTTAATTTAAAACTTTTAAAAATGTTATATTTTAATTTTGTTACAGAATATAGTAATACATTATCCTAGTGTAAAATTTAAAAGGTAAGTAATACATAGTAAAAAAAAAAATTCCTCCCACTTTCACTCCCGGAAGTAACTGATGTTACAAAATCTTTCTGTCTTTTAGAGTTATTATAGGTATCTGCAAAATAAAACACAGGAAACTAGCCATAATAAAATAATGGAGTCTAAAGGAATTCAATCACATAAAATGTTAGCTCAAATTTATTGTGAGATTAATAAAAATTACACTTTTGTTAAACTATTACTCTCACAAAAAGCACAAAATGATTGTGAAACTTACAGCACACATTACTGACTAGTGAATTGAGTAACCGCCATTGATTGTGAGGCAGTGACTTCTATGTCGCTTCCCCATCTCATTACTTACAAGTCATGTATAAGAGTCTCCTTTGTTCTATAACTTCTCTGACAGTTGTGATTGAAATTTTCAATTTATGTCCAGCTGGCTAATGTAAGACATCATCCTGTTCTATGTTTAATAGCATTTCCCTGATTACCAATATTAAGCATTATATATTGCCTATTCATGTTTTCATATTTTGTGTAATGTCTATATCCTTTGTTCATTATTTAATTGTGTTATTTGTATTATTCTTTATATATTATTCTTTAACACGTTGCTGTTTATATGTTGGTCATATTTTACATTTTCTTCTAGTTTATGGGAAGTCTTTTTCTTTTCCTAAGACAATCTATTGATAAATATAAGCTGTGAATATTAAAGTTATAATTAAAGTTATCAAATGTTTGAGATAAATTTATTCATTAACTCTTTATGAGTTGTTGGTTTTTTTCAGGTTAAATGAAATAACTTCTTTTTTTGTTTTTTCATGTGAAGAACATGGTGGAGAAATTAAAATTTCAGATGCAGAAAAAGAAGCAAGAAAATTGCTGGAATGACAGGCATGAGTAGATACCAGGTGTGATGGTTAATACTGAGTGTCACCTTGATTGGATTGAAGGACGCAAAATATTGTTCCTGGGTGTGTCTGTGAGGGTGTCACCAAAGGAGATTAACAGTTGAGTCAGTGAACTGGGAGATGCAGACCCACCCTCAGTCTGGGTGGTCGCCCTCTGATCAGCTACCAGCACAGCTAGGATAAAAGCAGGCAGAGGAACATGGAGCTAGGATAGAGCAGACAGAGGAACATGGAGCTAGGATAAAAGCAGGCAGAGGAACATGGAAGGGCTCGACTGACTCCACCTTTCTCCCATGCTGGTGCCTTCCTGCCCTCAAACATCAAACTCCAAGTTCTTTCAGCTTTTGGACTCTTGGACCTATACCAGGGGTTTGCCAGGGGCTCTCAGGCCTTTGGCCACAGACTGAAGGCTGCACGGTTGGCTTCCCTACTTTTGGGATTTGGGGACTGAGATTGGCCTTCTTGCTCCTCAGCTTGCAGACAGCCTATCGTGCAACTTCACCTTGTGATTGTGCGAGTCAATACTCTTTAATAACTCATTTTATATATACATTTATCCGATTAGTCCTGTCCCCCTAGAGAATCCTAATACAACAAGACACAGCACCTAGTCACAGTAAGAGGGGTGGACATTATTTGGAAGCAAGGACAGTTCACCCATATGAAAAGGAGAGATCACAGAATGTAGGTATAGATGTATAAAGATGAGCAGATGTAGAGACTGGAGATTTTGAAATTCTTGTCAAATGACCACTTTTTTATAAGTGAAATAGAAAATAAAGTCATCAGCAAAGAGCGAAGATGGGAAGGAGAGAAAATAAACGTGAACTGTGACTCTGGGAAAGGATGAGAGTGAATGGAGCAGGGAATATTTTTTCTGGGAAACATAAAGACATGACTTTGTGATCATGAATTTCAGTTGAAACAAATCAACCTGATTCCCTCTTATTCTATTTTAAATTTCAGTTTTATTTATTTAAAAATCTGAACATAATATCCATAATTATTATTATACAGAAGAGTTTCACTGCCCTAAAATTCCTCTGTGCTCCATCTGCTCGTCCCTCTGTCCCCCATAACTCCTGGCAACCACTGATTTTTTTTAACTGTCTCCATAGTTTTGCCTTTCCCAGAATGTCATGTAGCTGGAATCATGCAGTATGTAGCAGTTCCTGATTGGCTTCACTCAGAAACATGTATTTGAGATTGCTTTATGTCTTTTTATGGCTTGATAGGTCATTTCTTTTTAATGCTGAATAACATTTCATTATTTGATGTATTACAGTTTATCCGTTTACCTAATGAAGGACGTCTTGGTTGCTTCCAAGTTTGGCAAGTATGAATTAAGCTGCTATAAACAGTATTGTGCAGGTTTTTTTGTGGACAAGTTTTCAGTTTCTTTGGGTAAATACTAAGGAGCATTATTGCTAGATTATATGATAAGAGTTTGCTTAGTTTTGTAAAAAGCTGACCAACTGTCTTCGTAAGTGGTGTAACATTTGCATTCCTACCAGCATCACCAGCATTTGGTGCTGTCTGCCTTTCGTATTCATCAGGCTTAACCTTCATAATTTTGCTGCACTTACTTTTAAAATGAAAGTCTTCAATTCATCCCCTGCCTTGTTTCTTAAACAATCTTGAATGAGTTCTTTAAAGTCTAAAAATTTCCAGAAAATAAAACTGTTAACTATTTATTGAGTTGAAGGTTGCAGAGCAAAGGAGTGACACTAAATTGATGACGATATAAAACCTCAGCTGAAAAATTCTAATAGCTAAAGAAGAGGTATGATATTTTCATATATAGTTCCTTCTCATTTACATGTGTAAACTTAAGAGAGTTAGGAGTATGGTATTCTTAGGAAAATCAGAGCACTTCAAAATATTGTTGTTCATAATGTTTAGAAATTTAGACCCAACATTTTCATGATATAGACTAGAGCAGACTTAGCTAAACAGAACCATTTATTAGTCTGTTTTACATATTGTTTTAGACATATTTATTATATTATAAACTACAAAAGGAGAATAAAATAGTGTAAAACTACTTTGAGAAGGTATCTAATAAAAATAAGATAATTATGGGATTTCTATTATCCACACTCAATTAAGACTAATATTTTTAATTAAAAAAAAGTTTTTTAAAGAAGAATTCCTGAATGGTAATTCATAGTACATTACATTGGTTTTTCTGTTAAAAATACTCGAAGAATAAAAATAATTTCTTCCTGCCTCTATATTACAGTCAGCATAATTGAAATAATATACTTGAATTGTTAGTAAAGTAACATTTATGTTTTGGGATCAATGAAGCTAAGCTAGCACTAAGAATTTTATTACTATTCCTCCACTACATTTCAGAGAGTTATTTCTTCATCCTTAAACATACCACAATAATGAGTCTGCTAGGTCCATTTAGATGATCAACCCAACCCTAAAAGAAAGATTTCTATTGGTTACACATTTCAGAAGACTGTTGTATCTTTGGAACATCCGCAGTCTCATCTTAATAAATTTCAAACAAGAGCACTGAGACTGCAGCCAATAGAACTATCTAATTCAGTATTATTAAGATCCCAAAGATCAATGGCAAAGCATTGGCTATTTTCTGCACTTTGTGCAAGAATTAAAATTTGGCCAGGATTGTTGTTCATAGCAGCAGTCATGAATGGTTTTGTGGTGTTTTATGACATCTGAAGGGCTACATTGAACCTTGTTCTTATATCATGATCTGCTAAGCAATTCACCAACCATACTTCTCCACCTCAGTCCTGACTTTAGCCTCCTTAGGAGAACATTGGAGACATGATTGGTAGTAATGGCCCATTTCTTGAAATTTTTGACCAGCTATAGAGTCCATGCCAGACACACATATATGTGTGTGTGTGTATATATATAGTGTGTGTGTGTGTGTGTGTGTGTTGACTTGCTTAAAGACGTTACAGGGAAGATTATGTTTAAGAACAGTTAGAGGGAAATGTCTTTTTGAGTTTGTTTCCTAAACCCTAAGCCATTCAGCTGACCTTATTATGTCTCTTTACCTTACAGTGTAAAAGTCAAAATGTGTGTGTATAATGGGAAAGGAGAGATGCAGGAGGAGAAGATGAAGGGATTAATATCCATGAGCCTTTTAGTAAGGACCTGCCTTTTACTAGAGACTGAGCACTCCTCATACACTCTCTCATTAAACCAACTCTCCAAAATAGTATCCCTCCTGTTTTATGGAAGGGACAACTCAAAAATTTTGCATCGTCAGTAAGTGATGGAGCTGGAATTTATCTGCTGCAAAGCTTCACAGACTTGCTTTAAAAAAGATGGTATCATTCTATCTCACACCAGTTAGAATGGCGATCATGAAAGAGTCAGGAAACAACAGGTGCTGGAGAGGATGTGGAGAAATAGGAACACTTTTACACTGTTGGTGGGAGTGTAAACTAGTTCAGTCATTGTAGAAGACAGTGTGGCGATTCCTCAAGGATCTAGAACTAGAAATACCATTTGGTCCAGTGATCCCGTTACTGGGTTATAAATCATACTACTATAAAGACACATGCACACATATGTTTATTGCGGCACTATTCATAATAGCAATGACTTGGAACCAACTCAAATCTCTATCGATGATAGACTGGATTAAGAAAATGTGGCACATATACACCATGGAGAACTATGCAGCCATAAAAAAGGATGAGTTCATATCCTTTGTAGCGACATGGATGAAACTGGAAACCATCATTCTGAGCAAACTACCGCAAGGACAGAAAACCAAACACCACATGTTCTCACTTATAGGTGGGAATTGAACAATGAGAACACTTAGACACAAGGCGGGGAACATCACACACGGGGGCCTGTCCTAGCATGGAGGCCAGGGGAGGGATAGCATTAGGAGAAGTACCTAATGTAAATGACACGTTAATGGGTGCAGCAAACCAACATGGCACATGTACACATATGTAACAAACCTGCACGTTGTGCACATGTACCCTACAACTTAAACTGTAATAAAAAAAGAAGATAGTATAATTCAAAGTACTTTGAAAAGGACATAGCACTACACTGAGGTTAGAAAAAATAGTTTCCCAAACTGAGATCCTTCTGTGCACTTTGTAACCCTTGTTTACCCTGGCAGTTGCAATACTACCAATTTGACCATTAAGAACATTTGGTATGTTTAAACTATAGTGGGAAAGCCAAGATATGAAACCATCACCCATGGGAATTTTGAGGCTAGAGTAATTAGAAGCTAATTTAAGATCTCCATTCAACTCTAGGACAGTCAGGGTAACTGCCAGAGAAGCTGCATGCTGGGTAAATCCTGATCCCAAAGTGGAATTTTGCCCTAGTATAATGGGTTCATATTTGATTGGCTGCATTTAGCTATAAATCGTGAGGAGGAGAAAGAGGAGGAGGAGAAGGGGAAGGGGAAGAGGAAGAAGAGGAAGAGGGAGAAAGAAAAAGAAGGAGAAGGAGGAGGGGGAGAAACGACATCAGAAAGTAATTGGGCTAGAAGAACTTTAATTTGGAAGCAAAACACAGAATCCAGGTGAGTGGGCTTACTGGGAAAGGGTCATGCCACGTTGCTCCCACAATGGAGGGCCTTATGATGGCGATGGTTAGGTTTCTGCTCTCCTGCTGCACCGCCATTTCTCCCAAGGCCTTGCTGTAGGTGCAAGAATTGGGCGGATCTCTGATCAGCTTGGGTGTGATCTCATCAATAACAACATCATCTAACCACCTAAAAGGTAGTTAGAGTAAAAAGAATTCTAGCAGCCTATCTTAGACAATAGACCAAAAAGAAAATGTGACACACAGATAGTCAAACAAAACTTCCACCTTTTAGCCTTGGTTCTGGAATTCAGAACAGTCACACAATACCAAGTTTGAGTGCATACCTGTTCAAAGCATGCATGAGCTCTTTGCCCTCCACTGCTAAGCCCAATCCCATCAGCCAAATCCTATGCCCTCCCATCTAGAGAGATAGGTAGGTAGATAGACCAATAGAATAAGTAGCAATACCACTTTATTATTACTACTAGTATAGGGCTATTAGTACTACTTTATTAGTATGACTTTAGCACCACTATCACTTTATCAGTTACTTTACCAATATTATTACTTTATCTGTAGTCGTGCTAATTTGAGGTAATTACATGTAACCTCTTTACTTCCTCTCCAAGAAGCTCGTGAGTACATTCACTGCACACGTTTTTGAGTCCCAGTCCTTCTCCCAGTAGTGTGCTGGAAGCTGTGTTCAGGGAGCTTGAGGCTGTCATCCAAGGTGTTTCAGTGGCAGCCCTGTTCAGTGTTGTCCCATAGAAACCCAGTGCAGTGATCCTGAAGAGTTTAGCTTTACATTTAAAAAATTTCATTCACTGCAAATCAAACCAAAGTGACTACTTGTGGCAGACTGACAATCTCTTTTAGCAAATCTATGTAATGCATTTTGAAGGTCTGTTTAGAGTCTGTGCTAATAACTTGCTAATTATTTCCAGAGATTTCCAATGAATTCTGAAGTTGGTCAAGTGGGGTGATTATAGTACTCTGAAATTGCTTCAAAATCATGAGTATTGAATTCTCCTACTTATAATATGACATGTATCACGAATAACTGAGTTACCATAGCATCAGCCTAATCTTTCTTAAAAATATGTCAGAACTGGCCTGGTGGAGTGGCTCATACCTGTAATCCCAGCACTTTGGGAGGCCGAGGTGGGTGGATGTTGAGGTCAGGAAATCGAGACCATCCTGGTCAACGTGGTGAAACCCCATCGCTACTAAAAATACAAAAATTAGCTGGGCGTGGTGGCACATGCCTGTAATCCCAGCTACTTGAGAGGCTGAGGCAGGAGAATCACTTGAACCCAGGAGTCGGAGGTTGTAATCAGCCAAGATCGCACCACTGCACACCAACCTGGTGACAGAGCAAGATTCCATCTCAAAAAAAAAAAAACCATTTGATAAACCCAAAGTCTATCTACATGTCTCTAAGAGAGCAAAACATTATTGTCAATTAAATATGTAACATTTATTCTAGCTGACAGATCTATGTGGTTAAATTATTGATACAGCGTTTTAAAAATTAAGCTGCCATTCTAGCTGGTGTGAGATGGTATCTCATTGCGGTTTTGATGTGCATTTCTGATGGCCAGTGATGGTGAGCATTTTTTCGTGTGTCTGTTGGCTGCATAAATGTCTTCTTTTGAGAAGTGTCTGTTCATATCCTTTGCCCACTTTTTGATGGGGTTGTTTGTTTTTTTTCTTGTAAATTTAAGTTCTTTGTAGATTCTGGATATTAGCCCTTTGTCAGATGGGTAGATTGCAAAAATGTTCTCCCATTCTGTAGGTTGCCTGTTCACTCTGATGGTAGTTTCTTTTGCTGTGCAGAAGCTCTTTAGTTTAATTAGATCCCATTTGTCTATTTTGGCTTTTGTTGCCATTGCTTGACATAGGAACCCTTTTACACTGTTGGTGGGACTGTAAACTAGTTCAATCATTGTGGAAGACAGTGTAGCGATTCCTCAAGGATCTAGAACTACAAATACCATTTGACCCAGCGATTCCATTACTGGGTATATACCCAAAGGATTATAAATCATGCTACTATAAAGACACATGCACACGTATGTTTATTGGGGCACTATTCACAATAGCAAAAACTTGGAACCAACCCAAATGTCCACCATCAACCATAGACTGGATTAAGAAAATGTGACACATGAGACCGGCGGCAGCGGCGGCAGCAGTGCTGGAGGCGCAGGGGGCGGCGCAGGGGGAGCCGGGCCAGCTCGGGAGCTAGCGGAGAGCGGGCGGCCTTGCGGGAGGCGGCGGCGGCACCCCAGACCCAGCCGGCGCGGGAGGAGTTCCAGCGCGATGGGATCATGGCCCGGGCTGCTGCTTTGACAGCTGGAAAGAGCGCGGAGCCAGCGCCTGGTCCGGAGGGAGAGGAGCGAGGCGAGGAGAGCGCCAGCGAGCGGGAGAGCGAGCGAGCGCCTGGGAGGGGGCCGGGAGCCAGGGGCAGCTCGGGAGAGCCGGGGCGGTGGCGGCGGCGGCGAGGCTTGGCGCCCTCTTGCCTGCAAACCATGTTTGCCAAAGGCAGAGGCTCCTTGGTGCCCTCGGACAGGCAGGCTGGGGAAAAGTTAGCTTTATACGTCTACGAATATTTACTGCAGGTGGGAGCACAGAAATCTGCACAGACCTTCTTATCGGAGATTCGCTGGGAAAAAAACATCACGTTGGGAGAACCGCCTGGGTTTTTGCACTCGTGGTGGTGTGTATTTTGGGACCTTTACTGTGCAGCTTCTAAAAGGAGAGACACTTGTGAACATTCACAAGACAGATGCAGAATCAGATTGCCAGAGTATTGCTTCGGTCACTAGCCCAGGGGACGTTTCCCCACCCATAGACCTAGTCAAGAAAGGGCCTTATGGGCTTTCAGGACTGAAAAGAGCTTCTGCTTCTTCTCTCAGATCCATCTCTGCAGCTGAAGGAAACCCGAGCTACAGTGGATCTGTTCAAAGCTTAACTTCTGTAGGTTCCAAGGAGACACCCAAAGCTTCAAACCCAGACCTGCCTCCAAAAATGTGCAGGAGGTTAAGACTAGACACCACCTCAAGCAATGGCTATCAGCGTCCTGGCTCAGTAGTGGCAGCAAAAGCTCAACTGTTTGAAAATGCTGGTTCACCTAAGCCAGTTTCTTCTGGGCACCAAGCCAAAGCCATGTACTCCTGTAAAGCAGAGCACAGCATGAGCTTTCCTTCCCACCAGGAGCGATGTTTTCCAGCGTGGACCCATCAGTGGAACCAGGATGGTTAAAGGAACTTATGAAGGCAAAACGGGACTAGTTGCAGAAAACTATGTTGTCCTCCTCTACTACTATTTAGTGGATGGCAGTATCTTCATGGTACCCATGGTAACAAATAATAAGTTCTATGATTTTATCTGACACAGATACAAGGGGATCAGACCACTAAGTGAAAGCAGTCAATTTCTATCAAGTTCTTCCCCAGCAGACTATGTAGCTCCTTATTAATGGAAAAAAAAGGTTTAAAAGGTTGGCCATTCTTTTTTGGTTGGTTTACTTTAAAATTTCTTGCTTCTGAAAAATTTATTTTTGGATAATACGTAACTCTCCAGAATGTCTCTTCCATAGCAATTGTAGAGTTTCAAATACCGTATTAAGTACTATATCCCAGAAATTTGGAAACCAGAAATCTGCTGTATGGATTTTGAGGGGCGTCCTTTACTGCGTGGCATTCTCTGAGGATCTCTGAAACTGTTACTTAAAAATGTTACTGAAAAGCTGGTTACCTGCCCTTTGAGTGCCACAGTCCTGACCTGCTTGTTCTTGACACCTTACCTATTACTTCAGAGTTCCCCACTGTGCAGACTCTCAGGCATCCACTGTATAAAACTTTTTTTTTTTTAATTATACTTTAGGTTTTAGGGTACATGTGCACAATGTGCAGGTTTGTTACATATGTGTCCATGTGCCATGTTGATTTCCTGCACCCATTAACTCGTCATTTAGCATTAGGTATATCTCCTAATGCTGTCCCTCCCCCCTCTCCGCACCCCACAACAGTCCCCGGAGTGTGATGTTCCCCTTCCTGTGTCCATGAGTTCTCATTGTTCAATTCCCACCTATGAGTGAGAACATGCGGTGTTTGGTTTTTTGTCCTTGCGATAGTTTACTGAGAATGATGTTTTCCAGTTTCATCCATGTCCCTACAAAGGACACGAACTCATCATTTTTTATGGCTGCATAGTATTCCATGGTGTACTGTATAAAACTCTTTACATGCTATTATAATCTGTAAAATCGATCTCTTCTACCTTAATGTTTCTAGAATAGGTTAAATACACATACACACACACAACTATGCCTCAGAAAAGTTGTGCTTTTACAAATAAAGAGAATAGATTAGAATTAACAAGTAGGGTGAATAACAGTAGGCAGAGTCAGAATCAGAAATAAATATCAGTGAATCAAAATAAAAGAATGAAAAATATTCTGTAATAAAAATTAGCAATGTAATGTAAAAGTCTGATAAAAGGTTATCTTTTTCTTTTACCTATTACTGTTGACCTCTGTACACTGTAATAAGGTGTTGCTGGATGGAACTTCTTGGTCTAAGTCCTTGGTGACCTTAGTAGTAATAACAGCATTGCTGACACCCTAATTACCCTCTCCTGAAACAGAAGGTAGTTTTTCAATGTACCAGTCCCTTAGTCGATACTTGGTTTAAACATGCTTGCCATCATCTCGTATCCTGCCAGATTAGAACCTCTTAAAAGCAAATTGGTTTTCTTTCAAAGACCAACTTGACTCCAAAGAGAGATTCAGAATCCTACTTCTGCTGCTGCATAAAGAAATCTCAACGTTCATTTTACTTGAACACAGACCAAAGTGTTCCTGCTTCTGAGTTGTGTGTGAGCTAATTCTACGGATGTTCCGTTCAGATTTAAAGCTTTTTTATCGCACAGGATGTGGATATGAATCCTAACTCTTGTATCTGATGGCAAGGCGTATGTTGTAGCCACAGTACTGGCTATGGTCTCTTTGCTGAAACAAGCTACAGAAGCACTGATTCAAGCTGTGTTTGTGCTAGAAGTTTTAATCTTGCAGATTTGTGAGGATGGCTCTTTTTCCTTCATAATAGATTACATGTATAAGCAAGTCAGGGCCATATACTGGAGACAGGCTAAAGCTGCTTTTCCCTTAAAGCAAGTTTCCTACAGATAAGGTATTTATGAGCATTGAGAAAGTCAGGACACGTACTCTAAATCACACAGAATGTTAATTCCACAGGAAGGCAATGCCACACATTGGAAGAGGATCACATTCAACTTCTAATAGTCGTTCAATAACAAAACCTTAGCTTTTCAGAAACAATGTTAAGATACGTTAGAATTGCTATATCCATACCTTCTAAACATGCAACCTGTGCACCCTAATCACTGCTTACAGTATAATCAGTATGACGATGAGATTGAGGGGGTCTAAATTTATCATCTCCTGTGTTATGTGAAAATATCCCTCAGTACAAAACATTTGTGTATTTCACAGATCACTCGTTTTGCCATAACTCTACAAAGTTTATGGAAACTAGTCAACTGAAGGATTTTTCTGTTGTGTGATGTGTAAAGGTCTGAACAGTAAAATCATCTTTGTATTCCTGTAATGTTAACAAAATAATAATCAACATGTCAGATTGTTGGGCTTTTCTTTGCAGCTGTTTTCTAATTCAAAGTTTTTGGTTGTTTGTTTTTATTTTATTTAGTTCAAAGTTAATTTGTTTGCCTCTTGAAGATTAATTTGTCTAAGCTTTCTAGGAACTGCCAAACAGTGATATTCTCAAAAGGATTCAATAAACTAGTTCAAAAAATGTTCCTATCTTCTATTGTCTTAAATCTAATCATGTTCTGTGAACTGCAGTCCCAGCGTGTAACCTGGCGTGATTTATCACCCAGAGTTCTCCTTTGTATTTCAAAGTTGATTTACCTCAGGAAAACTGAGGGTTTATTGAGTAACTCACATTTTTCCAGAGAAACTGGTTTGAAGTATCCAGTGCAACCTGCCAAGCTCTGTCTTTGTTTATAAACCCACTTACTGGTGACATCATTCAGGATAGCCCCTCTCTAAAAAGCTTGAATTTTGTCTGATCTTCTCGGATGAGGAATTCTGAACCTGGTACAATCTCATTCTAATTCTTCTCTTACGTACTAAGTACTTATACTATATACCTTACTATAACTTAACAGGAAAAGGCTGACCATTTTTGGTATTCTTTCAGTGACACATTTTTCAGTGTCTAAGCTCACACTCATTCTTAATTAACTACATGATTTTTAATATAATTTCTACTACTTTGGGTTTTATTTCCCAGGTATAGACATTGTCCTTTTAATGTTTTCTTAAGGAATTATTCAGAGTAGATTATTAACAACTTAAGGTCCTAAACGGATATACATGGGACATGGTTGTTGTAAAAAGAAACAAATCTGTAAGACACTAGGAAATTCAAAATGCTTTCAGGCTTTCTTCGAACTTTACTACTGAATGATTTATTTGCAACTCATTATCTGGTATAGTGGGGAAGAGCCACTTATGTCTCTTTAAGCCAAGATATATTTAAGATAATAAAGATAAAATATCAATTTCACTATCTAGATTTGATTTTGACACAATGAAAAGCTGATTGGTTCATAATTAAATGGACAAATTTTCCGTAAGTAAGAGATGAAACTCCTGGCTTGGAAATCCTGGGGGTCGACAGGTTGAAAGTCCTTGGTCTGTGGTGGGCACGTTCACATTTCAACACGAGATCTGGTGTGCTTTCCATAGCAGCTCCTCAGATTTTGTGAAAAACTAGAAGATAATTTTTTAAAAAGCAATGTTGAATACTTAGAATCGTATTTCTAATAAAAATAAGTCAAACTATTTAATTTTGATGAAGTTTCAAAACTAAACATGACCTGAACTTATACTTGATGACATAATTTCGTAAATTCATGATGAATTTCTGTCTTATTCTGATTTATTTCCTATTTTAAAAGATAGGTGTTTCTTTTCTTCCACTGTAAAAGTGTAATGTGTTCATTGTATTTGGAAAACGTGGAAAGTAGATGACTGTTCTTACTTTTTCACTTTTACAGAGGGTAATTTTTTCCACACCACAGAAGTAGAATAATCATACTTCTCATTTGAAAATTTGAAAATGTAAAAAAAAAATTAATCCAAGATCATACCAACATTTAGGGCTAAGAGTTGAGATTATACCTAATATGGTTTTGCACTGAATACATTACAAGCCCTTTTGTCATTTACTATTTGATAAAACATGATTTTTAATGCCTGAATACTTTTCTAACACTTGTATGTATTGTTGTTTATTTAGTCATTCCTCTATTGTGGAACATTCAAATTGGATCCAAGTTTACCATAAGTAATACTACAATAAAAAATACCTATATATATTTGTGATGTCTCTGGTTGTTTTCTTAGAGTGCCACCTTAATTATCTTTGTGAGAAAGTCCTCGAGAATCTTGCCATTAATTTAGATACTTTCCCCGCTATTGATATGTCCCTTTAAGAGCTCTGAAAATACTTAAGAAACTTAGTGAGAAGAAAGAAAATTAATCCTCTCTCCTGATTCTTCAGTTCCAATTCTCTGTGGCCACTGGATTTTTTAAAATCCTGTTGTCCAAAGCATCTCCCATTTAATTGTTTCTGACAGCAGGGAAACTGGAAGTCAGAGGTGATACCATAAAAGGAAATGAATGAAGCAGATGTATGAATTTTGATACATACAACAGATGTCTTTTGATCACACTTCCTGGGCAATATAGTAGTAATCAAAGGAAAACTGGTAACATTTTTGGTTACTTTGCTTTAAAGAAAAATTTCTAAGCCTCACAAAGTTGACATGGTTTATTTACCCTCAGGAACACGGTAGTACTTAGGGTAAGTTAGAATCCATTCATTATTATGTGTGACTGGAGATATATTGCTTAAAAAGCTATAACAGGCCCTACTTAGGAACAAGTTACAACTGCATTTAAATCACTCCGTTTATGTCAAAATAGTTACATAGCAGAATCTAGAGGGGGTTCTTGATTAACACGAGATAATAAATATTTGCAGAATCTGATGCCTACCAGAGGAAACTCTAACCCAGGCAGGAAAGTTCTTCAGAGTAAAAATCAAGAAAGGTGAGAGTAGCTGTGCAATAGAAGTAAGCCTTGGCCTGGACCCAGACAAGATCATTGCACAAGAGATTGGTTTTGGAAGTAGATTTGGCTGAGATTAAAGTCTCAAGTGACATGAAGATAATGTTTAAAATGGATCCAAACTCTTCTTTATTGCTTGACACTTTTCCAATCAGCATTGACTTCATTCCTGGCAAGTTGGTGGAGCATGGTGAGTTCTGCCTTATTTCATACTTTATTTGGTTAGAATCTGGGGGAGGGGGCAAAGGTGCAGGTTGGTTACTTCAAATGTGCAGGCGACTTCCACCAATTTTGCAGTATAGTGCTATTACTTAAGGGAATACACCCATAAAACTGATTTCCTAGTAATTCTGCTTTTGTACATTCTTAATTTGAGACTCAGTGAGGGTGAAAGAGTTGTAGATTTGGCAAACACTGCACTATTTTCTCACATTTTTTCGATTTGCTAAAACCAGTAACAAATGTATTACCCCTTTTTTTCCTTTAATTTTTAAATCCATGGCCTTTTCACTGCCTTTACTTTCCATGTGTTGCCAATGTATCCTCCACTGTATCCCCCACATCGGGCCCAGCACTTGACACTTAGTAGGCACTCAACCAATACTTGTTGAATGAACAAGTTTAATGCATTGCAGTTTTTTTAGTTTTTAGATGATGTTGTGCCTAATGCACACTCCTTCCTTCTTTCACTCCTTCATTAATCTTTTTGTTCATGTCTTTTACTTATGCCAAGCTGTCACACTGTGTGCATGAACTGAGGGATTTATTTTTTCTTCCACAGCCCCAGAGCCAGCAAATGACTGACCTTAAACCTAAAAGTGTTAGGAGTTTGGTCAGGGTGGTGGGAAAAGTTGTAAGAAAAGGTTATAGGGAAAGACACAATTCTTGGAAGAATGGGAGGTTTTGCAAAAGCTTCAAAAGAGAATTTAGCTGAAGGCAGTTAAATTCTCTTAAGAGCAAGGGTTAGATAACAAGGGAATGTAAGGAAACTTATCCAGATAAATTGTTCTACTTATATCTCTGGAAACCAAGCTTTGATCATTCACGCACAGGACTGCTCTCGACTCGGGGGTTTGACAATGTTAATTACCCACAAATTGTGTTTGCTCCAAGCCCTTGTCATTAAATCTGTACTAAATAAATTCAAGCAGGGCCAGCTTAGGGGGCTGCACTCCTTTTGGCTGCTGCACTGTCTCATCAGCAGCGCTCAGTGGTGCAGTCTCCTAGCCACACTGTCAGGAAAAATACCTGTGTCAGCGAACTCCTTTCATTCGTCACTTGGCCAGAGTCTGTGGGACAGATCGGCATAAAACACCCATTGGTTTTCACCTTTACTCTTGCAGAATGAGTTATAAAGCCAAAGACCTCAAGAAAAGCACACTCCTTCACAGCCAGTTCAGAGGTGACAGCCAGGGAATAAGAAATAAGAACTTTCCAGAGGATGGAGCCACCACCAAAAATGATGGAAAAGAGGATTCCTCCCAGAGAGTAGATTCAGAGGCTATTTAAGGAATTTCCCATGCCCAGTGTACGGAGCTTCTCACTACTTGCTACTCAGGATCTCCTTATGCTTATACTCTAGGGACTGCTGCTTGCCTGCCTGTCTTCTCTTTCTTGCATAGCAGATTTCTTTATTTTTTTCCTTCAATTATGGTGGTCTTTTCACTGTTCTACCATGACAAGTAGAAGAACAGAGATATTTTTCACCTCTACATGGGAGGCAGAAAATTGGCCTTTTTATTCAAGAATGCCAAACCAGAAGCTGACATATCAGAATCTGATACAGAGGATAGTCTATTCCCCTTTGGACTTTGGACTTTGAACTGGATGCAATAATGGTATGAGACCCTTGGTTAGGAATGAGTGTCTTGCATGTGTGGGAAAGACAGGAAGGCAGATATTTGGTGACCTAAAAAGAAGGCCATGGCAGAACCTCATTAGTTGTTCAACAATCCTATTTTCCTTTCCTCCTGGGCACACAGCTATGTATTTTCCAGGCATCCTCGTACTTAGATGTAGCCCAGTGACACTTCTGAGGGTGGAATATGGACAGATGTGATGGGCACTGTTGTACCTGGATCATAAAATCCTTCCACATGATGTCAGTGCCTCTTTTACCCCACTGGCAGCTGGATATTGTCATCCAGAGAGTTGGATGACTTAGAAGCCATGTGCAGAAGATGGCAACCTTCCATCAGCATGGATCCTTGAGTGACTGTGGAGTGTAACGCCTTCTACCAGTTAGAACTACTGTGATTGACAAATCACATTTGTATTAAGCTACTGATTTGGGGGGTTTATCTCCTTCAGCTCCCACATTAGTACAACTCATGCAGAATGGAGAGTGACTGTGAACACATGTGGCACAGGCTGGTGAAACCTAGGACTTTATAGATGAATTTCTGATTATACTCTCCTTTCTTGCAAAAAGTTTTTTCCAAATTTAATGTTATAATATAAATGTGAATACTTTAATGTCTTTCTAATGAAATGATGACTAACAGTAGAAAAGAAAATGTAGGAATGTATACATCCTTGATAAGAGTGTGAAACTGATGTAGGCAATGTACAGAGTCTTGCTTAGGGATAATGAAGAAAAGAACATACCTGGGTAAAAGAAATGAGAGGTTACTGATAACAAAACTAATATTTATATTGCACAATATAAAACATTATTTTATACTTAGGATTACATTTGATTTTTGCAAATCCCTGTGAAATAGCTATTATTTTTATACATAATAAAAACAAGACTCATATGGGTTAGCTAACTAGGCTATGGTCTCTCCACCAAGCTCTACTTCTCTGATTGAGGAGACAGTAGTATCTAGAGCTTCAGTGTTCTTTCTACTGCCCTATGCTACCACCTAGTGCAGATGTAAGAACATAACCTACTAGTAAGTGTTTAGACCTTTAGCAACTTTAATCATCCAAAACATAGCTGTGAGAACAAAAAGAGGAAAACAGTTTGCAAAAGACCATATTTATTACACCATGAAAGAGCCAGGTCTGTGAAATGTTGCCTAGAATTTGGGTACTAAACTCAGCAAAATGAATTAACAAATTCAGTGACCTCATTTTCTCCTAAATTACAGTAAATGGAAGATTTAAAAGATGAGAAAAATAAACCCAGAAAACTTCAGTTAACAGGGTAGAGGATGACACATTGAAAGACTGGGTGTCCATGTGTGGTAGGTAAAGGCAGGTCCTAATGGGGGTTTGGCAGGCCTAGGCACGTATTTTCTCTTTTTGTTGTTTGATTCTAAATTTATGACAAATGAAGAACGAGGCCTTTACCTAGTCTGGATCGACTTGTTATGGAGCCCATGTGAAATGAAAATGATTCATAAACAAAACTGATTCATCTCCAGCAACAGCAGAGATGACCATGAACAATTAGCCACCTGAGAATCCTCAACAATTCTTGGGGAATGTCATTAATTACATTTGATTAAAGGGTAGGGATATCCAAGCTGACATACGGGTTACAAAGGCAAAGTATAATTTCTTTATGGGTTTTATTAATGTGAAACATAAATTAATAAGCTTTTTGATTTTACTAATACAAACATACCGATCAATTGGTCATCTTCAATTCAGAAATAACTAGAGTTTGAGGGTATCTTAAATCCAAAAAACAAAAACAAAAACCTAACCAGCAGCCATTTGCTGAATTCCCGAGTGCTTAGGACTCTCCATTTCTAGTCCAGCAAACATCTTCCAGCTGCAGTTTTAAACCTTTTCTCCCAGATCTTTCAAGAAACCTCTAATAGTACCAAGTTCAGCACACAAAGCTAGCTTTCTGTAAGCAATCAGTCTCATCTACCCGCCTTTACTTTAGACAGGCTCCTAAAGTCAATCTTTGAATAAAAAGCACTTTTCTTTTGTTATTAAAAGTCTGTTCTCTAGCTAGGTGTGGTGGCCCATACCTGTAATCTCAGCACTTTGTGAGGCTGAGACCAGAAAATTGCTTAAAACCAGGAGTTCGAGACTAGCCTGTACAATGTAGTGAGACCGCCATGTCTACAAAAAAAAAAAAAATTAGCCGAGCATGGTGTCACACACCTGTGGTCCCAGCTACTTGGGAGGTTGAGGTGGGAGGATCACATGAGCCCAGGAGGTTGAGGCTGCAGTGAACCATGGTCATGCACTGCCCTCCAGCCTTGGTGATAAGAGCAAGACAGATATTTCAATAATTTTTTTAAAAAAGTCTGTCCTCTGCCTCAAATGGACTTTGCTGTTATATTAAAACTATTCAAATATGTATAAACCAGGTGTGGTGGCTCACACTTGTAATCCTAGCACTTTCAAGAGGCTGAGGCAGGAGCACTGCTTGAGACCACAAGTTCGAGACCAGCATAAGCAATATAGTAAGACCCCATCTCTACAAAAAATATGAAAACTAGCCAGCTGTGGCTGTGTGTGCCTATATTCCCCGCAACTCAGGAGGCTGAGACAAGAGAATCCCTTGAACCCAAGAATTTGAGGTTACAGTGAGCTGATTGCGAACTGCACTCCAATCTGGGAACCAGAGTGAGAACCTGCCTCAAAAAAAAAAAAAAAAAAGAAAGAAAGAAAAATAAAAGAAAATATGTATAAATGAATGTTTTAAACTGGAACAATTACTATAGCATCAAAATGTGCATTTGATATGAAAATTTCTTAAGTATTTATCCATTTCTGGTTTATAGCAAAGGCATTATTATACTTCTGTAACTTGTCTTATAGAGTCAGATAGAATCAAGCAAAGTTGGCAGAGCCTAGGCATCTACCTAAAAGAAATGCTCTCTCCCATTTCCATGAATACATTAACTCCTCCTGAGTTCCAGTGGCACTATTTCTGGAGTTCTTTTCAAGGCACATAATCCTAAAGCAGGTGTCACTTGTTAGTCTCTTTCAAAGCGTCTTGCTCTTTTTCTTCACAGTACTTTTCAAAATATTTAATATACATTTATTTCTTATAAAAGTTGTCTACTTCACTGGACTTTAAGATCTATGAGGTTAATCCCATGTCTGTTATATTTTCTACCTTATTGCCCCTGTTCTCCAGGCACAGAGCAATATGTACCTGACATATATTTGGCTCTCAATACACATTTGTCATATTTGTGTGTGTGCTTGTTCAACTTCTCTGTTTGTGTGCAGGTGTGTACTTTCTTGTCGTTTCAGGACACTTAGGAATTTCCTTATTTTGCCTCAAGTTCAGCTATGCATTAAAACTATTTTATAAAAACATATTTTATCTTTTTTTTTTTTTCAGACAGTTTCACTCCGTTGCCCAGTCTGGAGTGCAGTGGTGTGATCTTGGCTCACTGCAGCTTCTGCCTCTTGGATTCAAACCATTCTCCTGCCTCAGCCTCCCAAGTAGCTGGGATTACAGGCAACCGCCACCATGCTCAGCTAATTTTTGTATTTTTGGTAGAGACAGGGTTTCACCATGTTGTCCAGGCTGGTATCGAACTACTTGGGAGGCTGAGATGGGAGGATTCAGCTACCTTGGCCTCCCAAAGTGCTGGGATTACAGGGGTGAGCCGCTGCACCAGGCCTAACATGTTTAGGTGTTTTAGATCAGAAGACATTTTTCTGGTCCTCTATTTCAGGAGTTGGCAAACTTCTGTAAAGGGCCAGATAATATTCTCAGCTTTGCAGGTCACGTGATTTCTGTCCCAACTACTCAACTAACTCACATTTCCTGTCATCATCAGCATCACTTGAGTTCTAATCTTTTATTATTATTTAAGTGGTAGGAAATCTTCTAGCTGTCAAGATACAAAAGACCTTCAATGGGAGTGTCAGACTCTAAAAGATAAAGCTCAAACTCCCTCCCATATTTGAGTATGAATTTAAAGCTAATATTTGCTGGGCGCTTACTGTGGTTCAGGCACTATTCTAAGTGCCTTTCCTATGTTAACTCCTTTACATCACACAACCGTACGAAAGACAATGACCGTTATAATCTCCATTTGGAAACTGAGGCTCAGTTACATAAAGTTATCCACCCAGTGGTGGATAAAGGACACCAACTCAGGTCTGACTCCAGAAACCATGCTCCACTCAGAATGCTAACCCCCTGACACCCAGGCTGCTATCTCTTGATGAGTTCTGAATTATCACGCAGGTATTTGCCCTTCTCCAGTAGCCACCTTGCCTCAGAAACACATAATCTCACCCCAGCTTCAGAGAAAAGCTGATTGATATCCATGCACTCTTACACTCTAGACAGTGACTGGCTTACATCTGAGGTTTCTCAACAAATTAGCACATGGCATAATCTCAGGACACAGGGGCTGGCCAGAAATGGACAGGTAACCTTAACTAGGCCTGATGCGATGGGAGGGAAATTTGCTGAGGGTTTTTAGAAAACAAGTTTCATCAATCTTGGGAGAAAATCTTGGAAAGGGCCAGCCTCTCTTCATCCGAACATTGCCATATTATGTGTGTAAAGCTTGAAGCTACAGCAAACATCTTATTCATCATGAGGATAAAACCAGAACAAAGTGGCAGAGTTGAGAGACTCAAAGACCAAGGCAGCCAGAGTTCTAGTTGAATCACAGCTGCTCACCACTCTAGTCCTGGATTTTTTCCATTGTAAATCAATACACCACCTTTGTGTTCTAAACCAGTTTCAACTGGGTTTTCATTCAATGGAATGTAACCTGCCTGCAGTTATTTGAAATCTTTCAAGATCTGGCCTCAGCACACCTTTCTAGTCCTTATTTTTACTTGTCTAGGGCTAAATAAATCACCCAGAGTTTCCCAAACACACCACACCGTTCATGGATTTGCAAGCGTGATTCTTTCTGCCTTCATTGTCCTTTGCTCTCCTCTCCCTGGAGAAGTCATGTTGGGTTGCAATCATGTTTTAAATGTCTGTCTCCACCACTTGATTTGGCTACATCATTTTTGTCTTTACACTCTTTGCACTTCTCATGCACTTAAAACATAATAAGCGCTCCAATAAGTGTCTATGAGATTAATAAAAAAGATGGGCAACATGGAAATCTGAATCATAATATAAACTTTCTCTACAAGATACTTGGCCTGGTGCAGTGGCTCATGCCTGTAATCCCAGCACTTTGGGAGGCCAAGGCTGGTGGATCATGAGGTTAGGAGTTCAAGACCAGCCCAGCCAAGATGGTGAAACCCTGTTTCTACTAAAAATAAAAAAATTAGCCGGGTGTGGTGGTGGGCGCCTATAATCCCAGCTACTTGGGAGGCTGAGGCAGAAAATTGCTTGAACCTGGGAGGCAGAGGTTGCAGTGAGCTGAGATTGCACCACTGCACTCCAGTTAAAAAAAAAAACAAAAAACTTAACCATTTAGATCAATGCTGTCTGGTTAAATATTCTGTGATAATGGAAATGTTCTATACCTGCCCTGTCCAATAAAGTAGCCACTAGCCAAGTGTGTCTACCGAGCACTTAAAATGTAGCTAGTATGATGGAAGAATTGAATTTTAAATTTCATTTAATTATAACTGATTAAAAGTTAAGCAGCTAGTGGCTACTATACTGAATACCACAGATGTAGACAACAAATTTTAAAAATTTTCCAAACATGGGAATGGGTCAGCTAAATGATTTTAGGTACCAAGCTACATACAAACACCTGGAGATGGTACTATTTTGACTCTAATAATTTTTTCGTTGAAAGCAATATATATATTATATACACACGCACATATATACACACATATACATATAAATATGTACACATACATATATACAATCTAGAGGTTTCTTTCCTTTCAAAAATACTTCATACCTATAACTTAAAAAATATAATTTTATCTTGCTTGTCTTTATTTTGAATTTCCAGTCATTTCAAATTTAATGAGCAATAATATCATTTAAAAGTGGGCAAAGGATATGAACAGACACTTCTCAAAAGAAGTTGGCCAACAAACATATGAAAGAAAGCTCAACATCACTGATCATCAGAGAAATGCAAATCAAAACCACAATGAGATACCATCTCATGCCAGTAAGAATGGTGATTATTTAAAAGAGTCAGGATACAATAGATGCTGGCGAGGCTGTGGAGAAACAGGAATGCCTTTACACTGTTGGTGAGGATATACATTAGTTTAATCATTGTGGAAGACAGCATGGTGATTCCCCAAGTATCTAAAACCAGAAATACCAATTGACCCTGCAATCCCATTACTGGGTATATACCCAAAGGAATATAAATCATTCTATTTCTTGCAGCACAATTTACAATAGCAAAGACTGGAACCAACCCAAATGCCCATCAATGATAGACTGGATAAAGAAAATGTGTTACATATACAGCATGGAATACTATGCAGCCATGAAAAATGAATGAGAGCATGTCCTTTGCAGGGACATGGATGAAACTGGAAGCCATCATCCTCGGCAAACTAACACAAGAACAGAAAACCAGACACTGCATGTTCTCATTCAGTGGGAGTTGAACATTGAGAACACATGGACACAGAGAGGGGAACAACAACACGGTCTGTTGGGGGATGGGGGTGAGGGGAGGGAACTTAGAGGATGGGTCAATAGGTGCAGCAAACCACCATGGCACACGTATACCTATGCAACAAACCTGCACATTCTGTACATGTATCCTCTTTCTAGAAGCAGCAATAAAGAAAAATAAATGATCGCTTCATTTCAGGAGGTAGAGTTTTCCTCTTAAAGTTTTTAGATTTTTATCTCAAGGGTTTGGCTTTTTATGCATCTCACTACATGTAATTTGCAATACATCAATGCCTTCTGCTCTTCTTACTTCTCTCTTTAAAACAGTACATCCTTTTGCTTAACTAAAGTGGTGACTCTCTCATTTTTTTTTGTCAGTTCGTATTGCATTTTTCCACTTCACACTCTGGTATTATAACCTGACACAGAGAATGTTTGTCTCAAAAAAAAAACTGGAAAAACAGTTTTTCCAGTATAGATGAATTCTGTACTCTTGGCTTTTCCTGATGTATCCAAATTGTTCTATGTAACCAGGAAATTTCACATGCTCTTTTTCTAAAAGCCATCCATTCCCCCTGGTGGAGGTACTACTTGTGTGTGTGTGTGTGTGTGTGTGTATATGTGTATTATTATTCTATAATATGGTTTACTTATAACCTTAGACACACACTCTTCCAGAGTCTAATTGAATTAAAGTAGTTTTTCATGGGGTTTAATTTCCAGCTTATTCAAAAGGGCGTATACCAAGAGAAATGGTCATACTACAAAAGGTTTTCTCTCTCTCTCTCTCTCGCTCTAAGTAATCCACCTAACAAGCAGACATTTTATGTTTTAAGATAGCTTCTTGTGGTTTGGGCTGTCTTTATTCGGGTTTTGACCAGCTGAAAAAACTAAGTCATCTCTAATACAGGTCTAAGTACTTTTTTTCTCTTGACTACGTAACCTTTGAATTTGTTTTTGAAGTCTTTCCATTATTACTCTGGTTAAATAAGTGACCATTATCTCTCAAGGATATGTAATTCTACTTTAATTAAATATTTTTAGGCTTTTTGCATCCAAACAAATGACAAACTTCCCCAGAATCAAATTTAAGTCTTTTTCACCTAAAATTGACTAAGGGATTTTCTAGTTGGGCTCCTGGGAAGTCTCAAAAGATTTGTCTCCCATTAGGCTTGTTTGACCGGCTCCCAAAATCTTCTCTAGTGTCCGGCCGTGAGCTTTCTTTCAAAACAGTATGTAGCATTTCCCTTGCCAGTAAACCCCCAATCTTCTCTTTGTCCTTCACACATATAGAAGACCACCGTGGTTTTCAGTTTTGTTCAGAACTACAATTCTGTGATTCCCAAATAAATTGTATAATTTAGAGATCTATCTTTATTTTGACTTCACTAGTGGTGATAAATTCTGATATAATATTCAAGAATATGTTTTATAACAATACTAAGTCAATTTAGAAATGCATTTTACTGTGACATAAACTCCTTAATTTTTCTCCTCCACTGACATTATGTATGATTTTGTTATTAATTTACGAGCACTTAAAAATTCTTTATTTTACATAAGGTTTATATTAGATATAATTTTGTGAGGAAAATAAAAGGTCGGTTTTCTATTTGCATTGTGCTAATTCAGACTGCACTTGGTTCTTCACGCACACTGATATAAGGTAAAGTTTAGACAAATTATTGTAAAAACTGATACACATATAGACCATTATAGTGTTATTTTTAAAAGCACAAGAAACTAAAAGATCACAAGATTACAGTAAATGAATCTTCATATTCATTACCTCAATGAAATTAATTTAACACTAGTTTCAATGTCTTTTTTTCCAAAAGACTAATTTTCAAGTGAAAGCTTTAGATCTTTGAAATAGAATTAAAGAGAAAAGATACATAATTCATTTCAGCAGTTTTCTGAGAAATACCACATTTTCCAAAATATATATATTCTTATAAGAAATGGATTCTCTTTAGGCTACTAGAATATCAATCTTCTACAACAGGCCAATTTTCAAAGCACTAGGCCTATGTTCACTCGACCAGTCTCATGAAGCAAAAACTGAATTAAGATATTCCATTTATTTTATTCCACATATTTATCAAGCAAAGAAACTATGGAACAAAGACTCTTTCTTGCTGAAGTTGCTGGGATTTCCATGGTGCTTAAAGCATATTTTTTTAAATTGTGAGATCAAAGAACACAAATCTTGAGCCACTGTATATGTTACCCGGGTAAAAAAATTAAACTTGATCTTTTCAAATATCTAATGGAATCCCAGGCATAGTGATTTATTAAAATATGAAGTTAAATATTTAAGAGAAAATTAATCACTAATAATGAAATGAGGTGATTTTCTAAGAAAAGCAAGTATGTAATTAAGAAATCATTAGCAGACACTCTCAAAACCATTACAACATTTAAAAGCAATCAACATTACAACTCTTAGGGTGTGTTTTAAATTCCTCATAACCTAAACATATGCATTCACTAATTATTCACTTGCCATGATCAACAATGAAAGATGAGTTAGAAAAACCAGAGGTTTTAATTCAAAAATGACAATCCTTGGTACTGCAGCAAGGAAATAACTAGCTGGTGAAATGAATGACTCCACCTGGCTTTATCTCGGCAATGTTCTGAAATACATGTAATGAACAACTTGACATTGTTTGATGTTCTTAATTCTTTACAGCCATCTCTATGGGTGGTCATAATAAGATCAATCAGAAATGATCATATTATGAAACGTAAATCACTTCACATGACTTATCTGGAAAATGTGCTTGTACTTACTTGCACCATCTCAAGTTCCAACAGCCAAAAACATACACATGCTCATGGAGGAGAATTTCCTGTCTGATTTTAGAACAGTCTGAAATGGGGTGAAAAAATGAAAAAGAAGGGGGAGCTTACAAATAACAAAAATGTATATCCCAAATGAAAATTAGAATTTCTATGGAACTAGGAGCAGTAACAACAGTAGACAAAAGATAGGATGCAGATGTTAAGAAGATGTCTACAAGGGAAGCACAAGACTCCAAATGCTCTTGCTACTAAAACGCAGATTCGAGGTTTACCATCTGTAATATTCTGCTGCCAAATACATCTGTGGCCACTGGTACTGTCTAAAATGACGGTATATATTAAGAAATCATCAAAAAGGACTGCATAGCAGAAACTTTCCTGATATCAAGGGATCAACTTAACTACAATTCTATACAAGTGCCAATTTCCTCTGGAGTAAACTACCACACTGGGCCTCATGTACCAGTTAGATAATCCAGGCCAGCCTTTATTGCATTGGACTCTACATTTTGGCTCCGCAGAACTGAGAGAATGAATGTATAAATAGGATAGTGATATTGCCTTTGTCTGTGGGAACTCTTGAGTCTAATAAAAAAATCCGGGAAAAATCTAACTTCGTGATTACACTTGGGCACATAGGTGATTAATATGAATGAAGTAACAACCACAAATACAATCATAACCACAAGAACAACAGTAATTCAAATTTTCTCACTTCATAGATGTTCTTACAATGCTTTATTGGTATCTTGTAGGTGCTCTCCCAAAGCCTCAGGTGTTGGTGATGCAAAGGCAAACACCACACTCTCTGTTCAATGTCTACCATTCCTGTCTTTTTGGCCTCTGACTCTTCTCCAAACTACTATCTATGCACTTGAGATCTTCACTGACATAGCTGGGCTCTGTATTTATTGATAAGAATATCTCTTTTCTCTTAGACTAGGCATGACCAAAAGGTTAATCTGGGTTCAAAGATTAATGACAATAACCACTCAGTTTTTATTCAAGATCAATTTTATTTGTTGTAAAAACAAATATGTGTTATGTTCCAGACAAACAGATATAAGTGAGTAGACTTATGCCCTGGTGCCTCCTTGGCTTTTCACAGGATGCAAAAACAAATCCTGCCAGCAGGAGGTGGCAGGTTGCAGAGGTGGCTGGTTGCTCGTTGAGCCAGCTTGGCCTTGTCTGGCATGCACAGGCCCCGGCACAGCAAAACATTCAGGGAGTAAGAGTGTTGCACAAAGGATTTTACCAACCTCTCACATTAAGCAGCATTCAAGGATTTGCTGACCACCACTTAAGCAAATTTTGTGTTATGCTATAGCAATGAACTTACTTGTTCTATTTCTAAACAAAATATTGGGTTCACACACAGGCCTGGACAAAGCTTCCCACTTCTGAACTATTTACTGATCTTCTTATTCTCAAAGAATGCAAGATGAATGATGTGCAATACCATGGCTATGGCATGTGACTTTTCTAGACCTGGATGGTTAGTGTCCCAATATTTAACTGATTTTGGGGGGGGTGAAAATATGCCATCAGTTCTTCCTTCTATCATCCCCATCACTACCACACATGTAATGACATAATCAGGTCACAGTGTGTCCTCAGAATCACTATTCTTAGCTGAGTATACTAAGGCTTTATATCTAGGTCAGTTCATTGTGTCTGTGTCTCCTCTAAACCCTCCTTTATCATGCCTACCTTGAGGAATTCAGCAAGTGATCATTCACACAAGCTAAAGGATTTTAGCTTTCTCTGCCATAAAGATTATTGCTAAAATACATACCATACAACAAACCAACCCATTTCCCACAAATCTTACTATCTGACTTCTCACAGAATACATATGACTTTTATTGTGTCTCTTCCTTCTGTGTTTCTCTTTCCTAACTGAACTTGGTTCTTTATCCATGCCTTCTTCCAATCCTGACATATTTTAAAACCTTTAGCATTTCTGCCTATAATATTTGGGTTTTCTTCTTTTCCTATCTTTATTTGATAAGTCCCATACAAATATTTTCCCCATAATCATAATGTTTTCTTTCCACTTTGCTCAAGAAGTGAGTTATGAGCTGCAAATGAGGTCTGTAAAAATTTGGATAAACTCTACATTGGCTAAGTTTTAGTCATTTGCACTGCTGATAAAGATGACAATTCAACATGCTGAAGATGACTTCCTCCCTTATAAAGGGGCTAACACAGAGGGCAATACTGTTCATGCTTCTGATTCTTGATCACAAGAATTGCTTTAGGCAATTATAATAATGTCTCCTCTGACACATCATATTATTCAAGTGAGACAGAGAAAGAATATGTCCTATGTCACGAAGCTAGGTGGTGACAGCTGCTTTAGCATCAGCACACTGTGTTCCCTCTAATTTCTTCATTCATCTCTAAGTAGCAGTAAATCTGGTCCTGAATACTGACTTTGACACTCAGCTTTCTCCACATCTTTCCTGTCACTTCCTTTGAGACTACTTCAGATTCTTCCCTTAGCTTCTATTTCTGCATTTGTAAAATTGGGTTGATGAGGGTATCTTCCTTCGGTAACTGTGACAATAAAAATGGGATCATCATGCATCCTCCTTAGCCCCACGAGTAAGCTCCCAGTAAGTGAGGCTGTCATCATTACTGGATATTTAAGATTATCTACCTATTTGAAAAACCCTAGTGACAGAGTCTCAGTTGCTTTTATTTTTGTGTGAATGATCACTTGCTAAATTCATCAAACAAGCTCTTTAACATTTACCTTCCTTTATTATGCTGGAGCATTTTTAATGTAGGAGGCTTCTGTGGCTTCTCACTATGACTGCTTTGTTTGTTCAAAACTTCCACAGGTTAGTATCCTTTATCTGAAGTGCCTGGGTCAGAAGTGTGTCGGGTTTCAACTGTTTGTAGATTTTGGAATATTTCCTTCTGTGTAATGAGGTATCTTGGGAATGGGACCCATGTCTAAACACAAAATTCACTTATGTTTCATACACACTTAGCCACACACACATAACCTGAAGGTCATCTTATACAATATTTTAAATAATTGTATGCATGACACAAAGTTTTGAATGTGTTTTGACTGTGACCCATCACAGGAGGTAAGATGTGTGGAATTTTCCACTTGTGGCATCATGTCAGCACTGAAAACATTTTGGACTTTGAAGAATTTCAGACTTTGGATTTTCAGAGTAGGTGTGTTCAATTTGTATATATGGGTCAGATTCAGTTATCTCCTTTAATCCTTGGCTGAAGGAAGCACTAAAGACTTTGGGGCCTCAATCTCCCATATGCAGCGACATTCTCAAAGCCATTGACTCAGCTTCTCACCTGGGTTTCCTTCCAGTGAGCCACAGATAGAAGTCATAGATGATGGCAGGGGCCTGGTGGCTGATGGCATTCCAGTACTGGGTTGTGAAGTTGCTGGTGGTGAAATCAGCATACGGCCTCCTCAAAGCTCTCTCAAATGGAATTGGAATTTCAAAGGTTGCCAAGACCTGGAATCCTGGGGAAAAAAAGAGAGTAAGTGCTAGAGGAGAATAGGAGAATATAAGCCCATCATAGCGGAAGGTATTTATAATGGGTCACAACAATAAAGACAAAGGATTTGCTGTGTAGAGTCAAGAATCAATTTCTGAGAACAACGTAAAGATTTTTATGGTAGGCAAGTGGTTATCTGCAAAATGAAACAATGTGAATGGGTTAAGAGTTGGATCCTTTATTTGAAACATCTACTCTAAAACAAATTCTTGGGGAAACACATGTAGTCAATAAAAGGGGGTACTGCTCAGAAAAAAACATAAATCCACATTTAATTCTAAGGTTATCTAGTCTATTCTGAAAGCCCCAAGACAGAGGCTAGAAACTTTATTTCCCTGGCTGGACCATTACTTTCAGAACCATTTAGAAAGTTTCTTAACATTTTATTTGAATCTTTATTAAAAGTTAAACTAAAAAACTCTAAAGGCAAGATTTTCTTGTGTTAGCTTACTTTAAATATTTCTCTGGGAATATGTCAGACTCAATGATCCACTCTGGTATCCAGGGTTTTATTCATAATAGTGTTTTTCTTTTTATATTAATACTTAGATTAAGCTTAATTAAGAACTTTTTACGTACATTTGTGAATTCAGTAGTTCTTTCGAAAAGATACTCATTTGAATTCAATTGTATTTAAGGTATGTAGGTTTTGCAAAGCATATGCCTAAGCTCATTATTCAATTATGATGTCAGTTACTATAGTAATACAATTATTGCCCTACTTAAAAAAATGCTGGCTAAAAATCTATCTGAAAAATATAACTCCTCTTCAGAGAAGATTCTCAAGAATCATCTGGTCCATAGGGATTTATACTTTAAAAAGATGGTAGTAAATAAAAAAGTTACGTACAGGTTGATAGCATAAGAGATTCTGATCTCAACACTGATCTTCTGATCTATATATCCATATACTTGTTCAACATTTCCACCTGGAGGTGTAACAGACATTCACATTTAACAGCTCTAAAATGGGCCTCCTGATACACCCACTGCTAACCACCCCCTTCCCAATACATACACAAACTTGCTATTTCACCAGTCTTCTACCTCTAACCAAATGCTAATTCAATTTGTTTAGTAGTTCAGCCAAAAACTTTGGGGTTATCCTTGATTCTTCTCTTTAACAATCCACACACAATTGAACAAAATCTATCAGCTCTCTGTTTGAAAAGTACCCAGAATCATAATTTCCACCTGCTCTCTCTCTGATCCAAACCACTACTGTAGCCTGGAATGTTGCAATACTGTCCTAAGTGGTCTCTGCCACTACCCTTGTCCCCCTAGTCGGACCTCCATGTAGCAGCCAGAGTGATTCTTGCAAAATGTAACTCAGTCTATTACAGGAACTTCCCCATTCGGAGCCCTTCAATGGAATCTCTTCTCATTTAGAGGCAAAGCCATGTTCTGCAAGGCCTTGCACTCTCTGCATCCTCACTCTCTGCCCACCACTCTGACTTCATCTCTTACCTCCCTCCCTCTCAGGGCTTCTGCTGCAGCCATACTGGCCTCCTTGCTGTCCTTGAATATGATTAAAGAACTTCAGCACTTACTGTTTCTTCAACCTGGAATATTTCATCCACATGTCCCTCTGATTTGCCCTCTCACTTCTTTCAGGTCTCTACTAAGATGACACCTTATCAGAGAGACTTTCTTTTTTTTTTTTGAGACGGAGTCTCGCTCTGTCACCCAGGCTGGAGTGCAGTGGCGCAATCTCGGCTCACTGCAAGCTCCGCCTCCCGGGTTCACGCCATTCTCCTGCCTCAGCCTCTCTGAGTAGCTGGGACTACAGGCGCCCGCCACCACGCCCGGCTAATTTTTTTTTTGTATTTTTTAGTAGAGACGGGGTTTCACGGTGGTCTCGATCTCCTGACCTCATGATCTGCCCGCCTCGGCCTCCCAAAGTGCAGGGATTACAAGTGTGAGCCACCACGCCCGGCCATCAGAGAGACTTTCTTTGGCCATCACATATCAAATAGCAGCCTTCCCACAATACTACTTACTTCTTTAATCTGTTTTATTTTTCTACAATCACTTAACCATATCTGACCAACATGGAGAAACCCGATCTCTACTAAAAATACAAAATTAGCCAGGCGTGGTGGCGCATGTCTGTAATCCCAGCTACTCTACTCAGGAGGCTGAGGCAGGAGAACTGCTTGAACCTGGGAGGCAGAGGTTGTGGTGAGCCAAGATCGTGCCATTGTACTCCAGCCTGGGCAACAAGAGCAAGACTCCATCTCAAAAAAAAAAAAAAAAAAAAGAAAAGAAAAAAGTCAATAAAGCCCGAAGAAGTTGGTTCTTTGAAAAAAAGAAATAAAATAAACCCTTTGGAGACTAGCTGAGAAGAAAAGAGAAGACACACAAATATTATGAATTTAAAAAGAAGCATAATTACAGATACAGTTTAGGACAAAAATATTAACATAAAAAAAGGATGTAAATACATTTTAAAACAGACAAAATCTTAGAAAAAGAGACAAATTTACTAAAACTGATTCCAGCAGAAAATGAAGCCTGCAAAATTCTTTAACTATTAAAGACACTAAAGCAATAAAAAAATCTTCTCACAAAAAATTATAAGTCCAGATAATTATAAGTCCAGAAATCATGAGGAAATTTTATACAATTTCTAGCAATAATAAGTTTAGCAAGATAGCTGAATATAAGGTCAATATACAAAAATCAATTGCATTTGACATCATCCACAAACAATTAGAAAATATATTTTTACAAAAGACATTTAAATTAGTAAAAAAAAAAAAAAACCATCAATTACCTAGGCCCTAGGTATAAATCTGATAAAAGATGCTTAAGACCTATATGCAGGAGATTAAAAACTCTTCTTAAGGGACACTAAAGGAGACAATGCTATGGAGAGATGGCCCATGTTCACCCACCCAGCTGTCTATCACTCCTTGTAGTATCACCTGAGACTATATATGCTCAACCTCCTGTTAACATGGTGACTGCTCCCAGTAGGCAGCATTTTTATCCCTCCTAAGAGTCCCCGATAGGAAACACAAATGAGTTTAATTTGAACTCAACATCAAATTAACAGTAATAGCTTCCAGAAATGCTGTGTTAGAAGGGAATCTAGAACAGAGCCTTGGCACAGGGATAACCAATGTTGTATCAGCCCACAGTGTTTGCTACAGGTGTGAGAGGGGTAGAGGAAACATGCCTGCCAGGTATTTTCATTCCTGGAAAAGCATTTTCCAATTCAAAGCCACAATGTATAAATGAGCCACAGTGTCTAGCTGCCCTGCAATAGAACTCTCAGTGTGGTACCATGGCTTACCATCGGAATATGAAGAGCTAGTGGTACCTATGTAACAGGGATAGAAGGGGTGCGTTAGTTAGTAGGTACTAAGAAATCCTACAGAATAGCAAAACTCCCTACTTTTATCTTCTACCATCATTAGATAAGTTGTACTCAAATTGATTTCCATGGTTTTTGTACATTGACCAGATTAAATCCCTTACATTCAGACAAATTAATCATTTGTATAGTACAGGGTTTCTCAAAGAGCATTTCCCCAAGCAGCAAGAATCATCTAGATGCTTATTAAAAATACAGTTTCCTCAGCATCACCCAAGACCTTGGTCCTAGGGTCCAAGGAATCTGGGTGTTGTTTTTATTCTCCCACAGTGATTCCTATTCACTTTTACAAATCACTAGTAATTAATGCACACCCAAGAGAAACAAGTTGCATAAATTAGTGATCAGTATTACACACTCAATAAGGAATAAGATCACCCGACTTTTCTAAATCTCACTGGTCATTGATCACGTCACACTCTCAGTGACATATCAAGAAGGGAAGGGGTGTGTGTATAGGACCCAGTGCCCCAGCAGGGAGGAGTATTTCAGTATTTTATCACTGAGAGTCTTTATAACTGCCAACTTTTGCTTTATTTCATCATTGTTTTTTAAAATACAGCCAATGGACCCCCACTGCTTACAATCATGTATGTGCTCCCAATGACTGCTTTCTTTGGTAACCACAGTACATTCTAGTTAACTACCACACATTTACAATTTCCCATTATTTTGTCTCTTTGCTTACTTTTTGTCTTTCTCCTCATGTAGGCTCTAAGCTCCATGACACACTTTGTCTATTTTTTCTCTGTGTCAGACACTAGTAATTATGCAGTTACATGGCTAAAGTACTTACTCATTTTGCCCCAATTGCAGGGATTGAGGTTACCAGATGTACAGTGGTAGACTAACATTGACTTAGGTCTGGAAAATGAAATAAAAATTAAATAAATACAACAGAATGGAAAACTAATGAAAGAAAAATAAGGGAAAATAATATTTAGACAGAGTGGTTTCAATAATTCATCTGATTAAGGCAACCTACGCAAGAAGACTTCCATATTTTTTTCTTTCTTTGGGTTAATAAGCAAAATGGAAGAAGACTAGCAAAGGGGTGTGTGTGTGGGGGATGCATGTGTGTGTGAAAGAGATGTTAAATAGAAGTGACATATTATGAAGCACATATGTGTGAGTTCACATAAGAAAAATTTAATTCTGTTTACTACTTACTAACACAGCCAAATGTAGGAACAACCTTTTTTTTTTTTCTTTGTACCACGAACTTCCCCACACATAGTGATTGAACACTTTTGGCATTAACCAGATTTCAATTAAAAAATATTTTCTCATTTCATCCACTTCTATCTCCTTTGCCCTAAAAAAGAAAGCTGAATGTTAAACTACTGAATAGAAACAAAAGCCTTTTGGTTATCAAGAATTTTATGGTTAAGTGATTTAAATGTTTTATTACTTTGCGAGTAGCCAAGTACTAAACTGTATTTTGAAAACAACTAAATGTATATATGATGGCATATTAGGAACTCTATACTGAAACAAACACCCTCTCACATTTGGGGTCTTGTACAATGAAATGCCAATATTTGGAAAATGTGCCTAATACATTAACCCTCCCCCTCATGAAGACTTTGAAAGCCCACTTGAGCATCCACACCTGTGAACTGCAGTACACCATCCTACAGCTAGTGGGAGACGGATGGCTGTATCAACTGGAATTGGAAGTAAGTCTCCCACAGCCATTGGAGTAGCTTTTATGGCCAGAAGAAACCCTTTCCCAGCCTGCACAGGAAAAAGAACATAAAATGTGAAACCAGGTCTTAAGTAACAGCTGGGGCTAAAGTATGTATCATCAAACTGATTATACTAGTGCAATAAGTGAAAACAGCTAACATCGATCCACTGCTTACCAGGTTTCTACACTAAGTCTGACTTCGTCAGCCTATTCTAGCTTCCCACCCAAGCGCATCTTCAGCATTTTCTTGAACTACTAGTGTTCCTCACGTTCCTTTAGGGAATAAAATTCCTCATATGTATGAGAGATTAATAAACTTAGTTAATTACCAAACACCAAGAATAAACCTTCACATTTTAAAAATTAATTCATAAGACACGTTAAGAATTGAGGTTACACAAATTTCCCATTAATGTTTGTTTTCCATTTCCTTAATGATTTTGTTTTCTGCTAGGGCTTATTAACCTACAAGCAATAGTAGGCACTAAAAATTTATGAAATTTTTATTTGAAAAAAATTAATTGGTGAAATTCCACAATTAATGACAAAAATTTTTTGGCTTAGAAAAATGGCCTTATTGTTTACTTTTTCTTTAGAATCTCATTTCACCTCACAGATCACTGATGTTATATAGATACAAGAGTTTGGAATTATTTATGTTAATAATTTGTTGAATTTATGAAATTGATTCTGCTTTGCATGTTTCCCACTTTAATTTGAAATGATTAGCACTTTCTTATGTTACTCAATTCTCTTTTCTTCTAACTAGCTCCCCTTCTTTTGGACATAAGAAACCAATTTAGAACATTTTTTAAAATGTAAATGAATATGCAGCTTTGCATATAATGAAAACCGCTTTGGGATCACGTTAAAATAATGATGTTCTAAATCACCAAACGTTCACCCCAACTGAACTTTTTTAGGAGAAAGAGTTGAAGGCAGGTGGGAAACAGAAAGGGGCTGCTAGAAAAATCCGAAATTCGAAGGAAAGTCTTTGTCACAATCATAATTCATTGTCTCATATTTGTATTTTAATTCATGCTGAACCTAGCTCTGGGAGGAATAGAGACAGAGTCTGAAGGGCAGTGTGAATCCCTAATAAGATTTAAACTCATTTAGATCACTGATTTCCTATTCATTGTACAAAAGAGTAAAGTGGGGTTTAGGCCCTAAATGCCTCATTGTGAGCTGTGAAGCCTACAGCTCTGCCGGATCAATCTGGACTTCAGGGAGATGCGCACTGAGGGCTGCTTACCTAGAGGAGCCACGTTTCTCCTTGTAAGACATTATTGAAAAGGCGTTGCCGGCACACGTATACCTATGTAACAAACCTGCATGTTGTGCACATGTACCCTGGAACTTAAAATATAATAAAAAAGGCCTTTCCTATATTCACTGATTTTTGTATTTGAAATATTTGCTCCAATATTAGTAGTTCTTTCTTGTATTCATTAAGAATTATTGATGTATACCTGCTTTCCATACACACACATCAACTCTTGTATGTGTTTTATAATGACGAATTTAATAATCTTTGAAGATATTTTTACTGCATCCTCAATTCACTGCACTAATTCATGCAATTATAAACTGCGGAAAGGAGGAAATACCCCCATCTTGCGATAAATAAAGCAAAATCCTTGGCAGAACCATGCCCGCCTGCCCGCGCCCCGACCAGCCCTCCCTGGCAGCCACTCACCGGTGTCTGTCTTCCCAGCTCCCTGCCATGTCGCCAAGTGAATCCATCCTGCCGTCCGTCTCCACTTTCGCCAGCCCTTACCGCGAGCGCCGCCTGCAGGAGCGCTGACCCCGCGCCAAGCCGGAGGCCAGGGGAACCCACGACCACCTCAACAGCGTGCGGGACTCCATTCGGTCCACAGGGCTGGATGGCCTGGGCCGAGGCCACCCCGAAGCCCCTGCCGACCCCGCCGTCTGCGTCCTATTACCCGAACACTGCACGCCGCTGCCCTAAGGCGCCCCCGAGCTGGACCCGCTGCCAGATGGTCCGCGCTGCTCAGCCGTTTTTTTTTTTTTTTAGATGGAGTCGCCTTGTGTCGCCCAGGCTGGAGTGCAGTGGCGCGATCTCGGCTCACTGCAAGCTCCATCTCCTGGGTTCACGCCATTCTCCTGCCTCAGCCTCTGGAGTAGCTGGGACTACAGGAGCCCGCCACCGTGCCCGGCTAATTGTTTTTTGTATTTTTAGTAGAGAGGGGGTTTCACCTGTTAGCAAGGATGTTCTCTATCTCCTGACCTCGTGATCCGCCCGCCTCAGCCTTCCAAAGTGCTGGGACTACAGGCACCCGCCATCATGCCCGGCTACTTTTTTTTGTATGTTTAGTAGAGACGGGGTTTCACCGTGTTAGCCAGGATGGTCTCGATCTCCTGACCCCGTGATCCGCCCGCCTTGGTCTCCCAAAGTGCTGGGATTACAGGCGTGAACCACCGCGCCCGGCCTGCTCAACCGCTTTCTACTGGCGCTGTCCAACCGCCTGGTCAAAGCCCAGCCCCCTGAAGCGGATGGCGGCGACTACGGCTGCCTACCCAGGTTCAGGCCTGGACTGCGCGGCCTCAAACACTAGGGCGCCCCGGGCCTGCGGCTTCATGCATGCGAGATCCCGGGTCCCCCCCAACGCTGCCCCCGACACCCGCCCCTCAGCCCCTATGGCCAGGGCGCCTCCTTCCCGCTGCCCTTCCGTGGCCCTGGCTTGGGACACCCAGCCCCGCCTTCATGAGGCGCCCCCCCGCCCCCCCCAGCCTCAGCCCAGCCCCTCCACGCCCCCGTCTTTAGTCTCTTCCGGTGGCCGCTGCCGCCACAGCCCTGGGCCTGGCACCCCCAGTCGCCCGCGGTCTCCTTGTGGTGGCGCCGGCGTCCCCGCTGGAGCTGCTGGAGGCCGAGCCCAAGCGTGGCAGCCGCTCCTGGCCTGGGAACCGAAACACCAGGCATACCTATGGGGCTACAGCAAGACCTACGGCAAGAATTCTCACCTGAAGGCACATCTGCGCAGCACACAAGTGACAAGCCTGACCACTGCCACTGGGATGGATGCAGCTGGAAGCGTGCTCACTCAGACAAGCTAACGCTCCACCACCGCAAGCACAGGGCTCACGGGCCATTTCAGGGCCATTGGTGCAACCGCGCCTTCTGGCGCTCTGCCCACCTTGCCCTGCACAGGAAGCGGCACATGCAGCTCAGACGCCTCCGCCCACCTGCGCACGGCCCCCTCCCAAACTGTGACTGGTATTTATTGCACCCAGAGAACCGGGCAGGGCAGTGTGGCTACATAGGGTCTACCTCGACGACGAAGACGACACTGCCGCCCCAGCCCCCATCTTTGACGGAAGACCAGGTGGGAAAAGACCACTATCCGCCTTGACGAGTTCTGTTTTTCAAAATGGTGCAATAATTAAGTGGCATCTTCCCTACCACCAGGTCATAAGGCTTGATGTCCTTTGAGAAATAAGGGCCTTAATTTGTACTGTCTGTGACATTTTTTATAATACTGTATGTAATAACTGTGACAAATATTGTATTACTGTACATAGAGTGGCAGGGCTACTTGCTTCATTTTCATAGGACTTTTGCTTGTTTTATTTTTAATTTTTAAAAAAGTTTTTTTTAAATAAAAGAAAAATCCTTAATTCTCAGACTTTTCAAAATAGAACTCTTAAATAGTAATTGATAGCACTTTACCTCTGTTTTCCTGATAAAAAATTCTAAAAGAATAAAAATAATTTCATCCTGCCTCCATATTATAACCAGAATAATTGAAATAATATGCTTCAATTGATAGTAAAGTAGCATTTGTTTTTGGATCAATGAAGCTAAGCCAGCACTAAGAATTTTGTTACTATTCCTCCACTACATTACAGTTACTTCTTCATCCCTATACATACCGCAATAATGAGTCGGCTACATCCATTTAGATTATCAACCCAACGCTAAAAGAAAGAAAATTTCCATTGGTTACACATTTCAGAAAATTGTTGTATCTTTGGAACATCTGCAGTCTAATCTTAATAAATTTCAAACAAAGGCACTGAGACTCCAGCTGATAGAACTATCTAATTCAGTATTATTAAGATCCCAAAGATCAATGGCAAAGCATTGGCTATTTTCTGCACTTTGCGCAAGAATTACAATTTGGCCAGGATTGTTGTTCGTAGCAGGAGTCATGAATGGTTTTGTGGCGTTTTATGACATCTTAAGGGCTACAATGGACCTTGTCCTTATATCATGATCTGCTAAGCAATTCACCAACCATACTTCTCCGCCTCATTCCTGATTTTAGCCTCCTTAGGAGAACATTGAAAACATGATTGGTAGTAATGTGTGTTGACTTGCTTAAAGATGTTACAGGAAAGATTATGCTGAAGAGTAGTTAGAGGGAAATGTCTTTTTGAGTTTGTTTCCTAAGCCCTAAGCCGTCTCTTTACCTTACAGTATAAAAGTCGAAATGCGTATAATGGGAGACCAGATATATGGGAGGAGAAGATGAAGGGACTAACATTCGTTGAGCCTTTTAGTAGGGACCTGCCTTTCACTAGAGACTGAGCACTCCTCATACATTGTCTCATCAAACCAACTCTCCAAAGTAGTATCTGTCCTGTCCTATGGAAAGAACAACTCAAAAATGTTGCATTGCCAGTAAGTGGTGGAGCTGGAATTTATCTGCCCCCAAAGCTTCACAGACTTGCTTTGAAGAAGATGGTATAATTCAGAGTACTTTCAAAAGGACATCGCAGTATACCGAGGTTAAAATAAATTAGTATTCCCAAACTGAGATCCTTCTGTGAGCTTTGTAACCCTGGCAGTTAGTTGCAATACTACCAATTTGGCCATCAAGAACATTCTGGTATGTTTAAGCTACAGTGGGAAAGCCAAGATATGAAAACATCACCCATGGGAATTTTGAGACTAGAGTGGTTTGAAGCTAACTTAAGATCTCCATCCAACTCTAAGATAGGGTAAATGCCAGAAGAGCCGCATGATCCCAAAGTGGAATTTTGCCCTAGTATAATGGGTTAATATTTGATTGGCTGCACTTAGCTATAAATCCTGGGGAGAAGAAGAATGACATCAGAAAATAATTGGGCTAGAAGAACCTTAGTTTGAAAGCAAAACACAGAATCCGGGTGAGTGGGCTTACCGGGAAAAGCTCATGCCACGTTGCTCCCACAATGGAGGGCCTTAGGATGGTGATGGTTAGCTTCCTGCTCTCCTGCTGCACCGCCACTTCTCTCAAGGCCTTGCTATAGGTGTAAGTATTGGGACAATCTCCAATCCGCTTGGGACTGATCTCGTCAATAACAGTGTTGTCTGTACATAAAAGGTAGTCAGAGTAAAAAGAATTCTAGCAACATGTGTTAGACAATAGACCAAAAGGAAAATGTGAGACAGTCAAACAAAACTTCCACCTTTTAGCCTTGGTTCTGGAATTCAGAACAGTCACATGATACCAAGTTTGAGTGTGTACCTGTCCAAAGCATGCATGAGCTCTTTTCTCTTCACTGCTAAGCCCAATCTTAGTCAAATCCTATGCCCTCCCATCCAGACAGGTAGGTAGGTAGACGGATAGAATCAATAGCAATGCCACTTTATTACTACTACTAGTGTAGGGCTATTAGTACTACTTTAGCACTACTATTACTTTATCAGTACTGATTGCTACTTTATCTGTAGTAGTACTAATTTGAGGTAACTACATACAACCTCTTTACTTCTTTTCCAACAAGCTCGTAAGTACGTTCATTGCACACATTTTTGAGTCCCAGTCATTCTCCCAGTAGTGTGCTGGAAGCTGTGTTTCCTCATCCATGGTGTTTCAGTGGCAGCCCTGTTCAGTGTTGTCCCATAGAAACCCAGTGCAGTGATCCTGAAGAGTTTAGCTTTACATTTTAAAAATTTCATTCACTGCCAATCAAACCCAAGTGATTACTTGTGGCAGACTGACAATCTGTTTTACTAAATCTATGTAATGCATTTTGAAGGTCTGTTTAGAGTCTATGATAACAAATTGCTAATTATTTCCAGCGATTTTCAATGAATTCTGAAGTCTGTCAAGTGTGGTGATTATAGTACTCTGAAATGGCTTCAAAATCATGAATATTGAATACTCCTACTTACAAGATGACATGTATCATGAATAACTGAGTTACCATAGCATCAGCCTAATCTTTCTTAAAAATATGTCAGAACCGGCTGGGCACAGTGGCTCACACCTGTAATCCCAGCACTTTGGGAGGCCGTGGCGGGCAGATCATGAGGTCAGGAGATTGAGACCATCCTGGCCAACATGGTGAAACCCCGTCTCTACTAAAAATACAAAAATTAGTTGGGCATGGTGGCGTGCGCCTGTAATCCCAGCTATTCAGGAGGCTGAGGCAGGAGAATAACTTAAACCAGGGAGCAGAGGTTGCAGTAAGCTGAGATCTTGCCACTGCACTCCAGCCTGGTGACAGACCCCATCTCAAAGAAAAGAAAAAGTCAGAACCATTTGATAGCCCCAAAATCTATCTACACCTCTCTGAGACAGCAAAAAAATTATTGTCAATTAAATATGCAACATTTATTCTAGCTGACAGATCTATGTGGTTAAATTGTTAAAAATTAAGCGTCGGAACAGGCTAGGGTGATTTTTCTGATCAATGTGGTACATTTATTTCTATTTTATACAACAGAACATAACGATACTATTTTGATTGTAGAAAATCTTCACTGTTACCACCTTGCTGACATGACAAATGTTTGAACAACTAAGATGTGTACGAGGTTAAGACTTATTCAGAAGCACAACTCCCAGTATTAATGCCTCATTTGATCCTGGGGTAGAACATGGGCACTGACCATTATGTTTCCATTTTTCTTCCTTTGCTTCTGAGTGCTGAGTGTGTTCTGGATACTCAAATGCCTTTTCATTTAAGTTGAATAGAGAAAGACAGGGGTTCTAGAATTAAAAACAACTTAAACTACATAGAAATATCAAGGATATTTTAATTATATGGTCACCTGGAGGCTGTGAAAGAGTGTAGGATGATTCATACACCTCTCAGCCTTAACAATAATCCTACCATTACCTCATTTCATTTCTGTGTCAACAGTGGATTGACTGACCTAAGACCATTTTCCCTCAACTGCAAAACTATAGTTTATGAAAACCAGGTCTTGAGGGAATAGAGCTTAATTTCAGTAAGTCTGTAAAGAAAAAATTCCTAGAAAACATCAGAGCCCAAAAATGTACTGGGATTGTATGTCACATGGCTAGTACCAGTTGCTGTCATTAATGCTGGGGTACGCAGAAAGGATAATACTTGGAGGGATGGGAGCCTTACAAAGCTTAGTGAGTTTGCTTGTACTAGAAAATGTTGGGTTTTGGTGTTGTTGTTCTTGTTGTTTGTTGTTGTTGTTGTTGCTGTTTTGAAATGAAGTCTTACTCTTGTCACGCAGGCTGGAGAGTGCAGTGGCACAATTTTGGCTCACTATAATCTCCACTTCCCGGGTTCAAGCAATTCTCCTGCCTCAGCCTCCTGAGTAGCTGGGATTTCAGGTGCCCACCACCACACCTGGCTAATTTTTGTACTTTTAGTAGAGATGGGGTTTCACCATGTTGGCCAGGCTAGTCTCGAACTCCTCACCTCAGGTAATCTACCCGCCTTGGGCTCCCCGAGTGCTGGGATTACAGGCATGAAAAAATTTTGGTTTTATAGATTTCTAACAACACACATGGAAGAAATTTTAACATTCTATAGTTGGCTTACCTCTGCTACTCTTAGCTACACCTGTATTCCACTGTTTTATATTCTCGTTCCAATTTTACTTGTGAAAATGGCAATAATTATACTCATCCTAAATTCTCAGGTTATTATGAGGGTAAACAAAAAATTCACAACTGCATTTAAGCTCTTTGATAAAACAAAATGAGCCAATAAACCTAAGGCACTACTATTTTTAAATAAAACAATCGGACAGCATCATATATCTGCGTACCTAATAGTTGGTTTTAAAATGTCATTTCTGGCTACATGTGGTAGCTCAAACCTGTAATCCCAGCACTTTGAGAGGCCAAGGAAGGAGGATCACTTGAGTCCAGGAGTTTGAGACCAGCCTGGGCAACATAAGAAGACCCAGTCTCTACAAAAAAAGTTTTAAAAATTAGCTGGGCATGGTGGTGTGCACCTGTAGTCCCAGCTACTCAGGAGGCTGAGGCAGGAGGATTGCTTGAGCCTGGGAGTTGAAGGCTGCAGTGAGCCATAATTGTGTCACCATACTCCAGCCCGGGTGACAGAGAGAGACCCTGTCTCAAAATGAATGAATGAATGAATGAATGAATAAAACAAAAATAAATTATTATTTATAATATAGCCAGACAGACCATCTGCTAGCTCATTCAGCCACTTCCTAGGTTCAGACAGGAGATTAGTGTAAACATGCACATGCAATGTTTGGGCAAAGCCCTTCTCAGGACTTTACTCAATTCAGGGTTGCTGCTGTTGTTTGTTCTGAATATGTTTTTAAACAGTAAATAAGTTACTATGGATAAAAAACACTATATAAACCAAAATACATGTCTGAAATTAATCTAAATGTTCTTCAGTATACTCAAGAAGATGTTTTGACCCATGGGTCTCAAATTCTAAACTCGAATAGCTTCAGAAGAAGCATAAAGTCATTGAAAATTTCAGAAAGTAATATGTATATCTATGTATGTACATGCATAGACACATAAACAATTTCTTCTAAAGATTACTATCAATTTTGGTTTCAAACTTACTGAATCAACATGAGATATCATTAATAGTTTCATTATTTATGTATTTATGGAATGAAATACTAAGAAACATAAGTACTTCCCCTCCCCTGACCCTCCAATTTTCTTATTCAACAAGTTGGCAAGCCTAGTGGTTTGTGAGGAAATCTGTTAGAGAGTAAGTAGTGGACACACTGTCTTATGATAACGTTTGCTCTCTCTTTCTCCAGTCTAAATTATATAATTCACTTGACTGTTGTAGTTATCAAGTTGTATTTGTTCATGTGTCTGTCTCCCCACTGGATAGTGAGTCCAGGAGAGCAGGGATTATGATTTTTATCTCTGTGTCTAATCACTTTTCTGCCCCCAGGAGCCAGCTGCCTTATTCAGTAAATGGATGCTCTTCTACATGGTAATCTTGATTGGCCAATTTCTGTACTATATAAGGTTTTGGGAAGCAGAGATGGACAATGATGAGACAGAGTGGATGTACTCAAAAAAAAAAAAAAAAAAAAAAAACAAGGTTGTAGGGAGAATGCAGGAAAGGAAGGAAGAGGGTATCTTTGTAGAGCAGGTAGCAAAATTGGAAGTCAAAGTGTCCAGTGGCAGTGGTGAAAAGTGTTGACCAACCTTGGTTTGATGAAGGTGGCGTGAAAGTCAACAAACTTTTCACTGGGAAGCAGGATATTTCTGAGCCTAATGCTTATGGAGAATTGGCCTCCGTATTTCCCTCCAGACTTTTATGAGGCACCCAGCCTGGCCCAAACATGAGCCAGATGCTGAATGGCCTGCCAATGGCCTGCCAATGTGAAAATTATTCAGTTTGGTTAAGAAACAATTTAATCATATTCTGGTTTGTATCTGAAGCCTGCTAATATCAAAGTACACAGAATTTTCCATTTTTATGCCAGCTACTTAGATATTATTTTGAAGCTGTGCCATGATGAAATTAAAAGCACAGGCCGGGCACAATGGCTTATGCCTGTAATCCCAACACTTTGGCAGAGGTCAGGAGTTGGACACCAGCATGGCCAACATGGCAAAATCCCATCTTTACTAAAAATATAAAAATTAGCCAGGCATGGTTGTGGGCGCCTGTAATCCCAGCTACTTGGGAGGCTGAGGCAGGAGAATTGCTTGAACCCAGGAGGCAGAGGTTGCAGTGAGCTGAGATCATGCATTGCACTCCAGTCTGGGCAACAAGAGCAAGACCCAATCTCAAACAAACAAAAAAAAAGCACAAGTGCTAGAGTCAGCTTTCACCATTCCCCTAGAACAGATCATATTTTTCAGTGTTAACAACGTGTTCTATAGCAGGAAGGCAAGACTACTGTCCAATGTCTGACCTCCTTTCATATCTCCCAGAGGGCTGTGATGAGGGCCACTGCTGCTGGCTGTGGGGGTCTCCATTCCCCTGCCTCTCACCCCTGCACCCTCAGGGCACACGTCACCTTTCCTTTTTTACATGGTAGACTAGCTGTGTCTTCTGGTGCCCACGTAGCTTCAGAAGTGTGGTTTTTAGTAGGTACAGATCTACTAGGAACTTTCATTCAATTAAAGCTTCTAGGAACTGAAAGACAACAGGAGACAAAGAGAGCAGGAGAAAGAGGAAGCATGGGGTATTAGAAGATAAATGATCCTCATTTCAAATGCAGACTGCTTAATGAAAAATCTGCTTAAGGCACTATTTCCCAAACTTGCCTGGTTATCAGTGTGAATTACACAGGGCCTCTGGGAAAAATCCAGACTCCTGGGTGCCATTTTAGAACCACTAAATACATCTGCAGAGGTAAGAGTCTGGATAATCTGTATTTTCAATATGACCTGGAAATTTCAACAGTCAGGTAAATTAGGGAATTACTAATTTAAAAGAAGTCCACTCCATCAACTTAAGTCATTAAGATTTGAATATATCAGGATTAGCTTTGAAAAACACATTGCTTCTTGGAGTAAACATTTCAACAGAATTGAATTTTAAAATTATTAAACCCCCTAATGCTATCCCTCCCCCGTTCCCCTAGCCCCCCACCCACTGACAGGTTCCACTATGTGATGTTCCCCTCCCTGTGTCCATTTGTTCTCATTGTTCAACTCCCACTTATGAGTGAGAACATGCGGTGTTTGGTTTTCTGTTTCTGTGTTCGTTGGCTGAGGATGATGGCTTCCAGCTTCATCTATGTTCCTGCAAAGGACATGAACTCATCCTTTTTTATGGCTGAAGAGTATTCCATGGTGTGTATGTGCCACATTTTCTTTATCCAGTCTATCACTGATGGGGATTTGGGTTGGTTCCAAGTCTTTACTATTGGGAATAGTGCTGCAAAAAAACATATGTGTGCATGTGTCTTTATAGTAGAATGATTTATAATCCTTTGGGTATATACCCAGTAATGGGATTGCTGGGTCAAATTGTATTTCTGGTTCTGGATCCTTGAGGAATCACTACACTGTCTTCCACAATGGTCGAACTAATTTACACTCCCACCAACAGTGTAAAAGCGTTCCTATTTCTCCACATCCTAATGTAGCACTGAATGTAGATGAGCAGCTAATGTAGATGAGAGGTTGATGGGTGCAGCAAACTACCATGTCATGTGTATACCTACGTAACAAACCTGCACGTTCTCCACATGTATCCCAGAACTTAAAGTACAATAATAATAAAAAGATTGAAAATTTAAAATGTTAATACAAAGTTAGGCTTTAGTTATTTGCAAAATACACTGTATTTTCAATGTGAAGAACAAAGGGTTACTGTATGTATTATCAATAAAGTTATATAGTTTCTTATAAAAATAACATTAAAAATGGAAAATTCTAGAAGAAAAATAATTAAATTTCTTTTAGGATAATTTAAAAATGTATCTGTCAGTTTTAACATGAAAATTCTCTTACATTTATACATCCCACATTCTAATAAAGACTAATTTTTATGAGCAGTAAAGAAATATGTGTATGCGTGTCTGTATAATTATAGGTATATATCTGTTGCTGTGAAAATATCTCTTTTAGAGTCAGAAAATGTTTGGTCCCAGTTCTTACTAATAATATATGATCTCACTAAAGATACTTAAATTCAATAAACTCAATAAACTTTACTCTTACTGAGGTGAGAATGAGAACACAGGCACAAGCCATGAGCTGGGGTTCCTCTGGCACAGGCCTCAGAGACCCTACCTTTAACATCCTCCTTTCACTCACTTGAGCCTGATAAGAAAGGAGTCTCTTGGGAGACTGTAACAGCAAGCATACACCTTGGGGCCAGACAGCCCACGGTCAAAGTTGAACTCCACCACTGTTGAGCTGTGTGACTTTGGGCAAGTGACTTTTCCTCTCTGATCCTCATGATCCTTTTTGGTAAAAACAGCACAATGACAGGTCTATGAAGATTGGAGGAGCTGAAAGAAAAATATGTGTCTTAGTTTACGTTTCCTGGAAGTAGATCCTGAGGCAAAGATTCAAGTATAAAAATTTTATCTGGAGATGACTCTAGGACAGTAATTCTACTGCCAGTTCTTCCTTAGGATACTAATTGCAGGCAACACCAGTAGAGGAGTGGGGAACTGAGACAGGAATGGAATGTAGCAGTTAAAGGGACCTTCATCAAGAAAGTTTCCACTGTGGGCAGCCAGGACTCAGCCCTGCCGGGTACCTCTGAGAGACAGCATAGAACATGTGCCTCAGAGTCATCCCACCCAGAGCAAGGGAGTTGGGGTATTTATCCACCAATACACACCAGTCACTCCTCAGGGCTTCTTCCAAGGGCATGATTCCTCCAGAATGCCCTGCCTGCACTGCAAGAATGAGACCTGGAGGGTCAATGGCAAGGGCCCTGACAGCGCCTCCAGCAGTGAGCAGGACTACAGCCTGGTGTGTAGAGTTTCAGTCCCTCAGTGACCCCAACACACACACATACACACACACACATTCTTTCTCTCTCTCTCACACACACACACACACACACTCTCTGTCTCTCTCACACACACACCATACTCCAACACCAACAGAGAACATACATACATACACATACATGCATAGATGACTGTTACCTACTTAGATCCTGGTGAATCCATGGATAGAAGATAAGGTGGGAATCAGAGAGAAAAGCGAATTTAAGGGGAGTGAGGGTCTTGGGAACAAAATGCAAATATAGGCAGAAAATCAAGGTGGAAGAGTGGTCTGGACACCAAATGCCTGCTGGCTGGCACCTGTGCTACATACACTGTCAGTCATTCTCCAAGCAGCCTCGTGGGGTAGAAGGAATTCCCCTCAATTTACAGATGGCAGAAATGTAGTTCAGAAGAGAAAACTGATTTTACTAACTGATTTTACTGCTTCTGGGTTCTGCTCTTTTTCTTGCTAGGCAATCATGGCAGAATTGACAAAAACATTTTCCCCCTTCACCAACTGGAGCAGAGCCAATGAGAGGGGCTGGGGAACAGGCCATGAGGCCCTGCACCCACCATTCAATGTCTTCAGGATTAGGACTCTTGCATCATGGGCTGGCAGCACTCCCGATGTCTGGGTGTTTTGTGAGGTTGTACAGGATCCAGTAGAGGCCACTGGCTCTGCTGTCATATCCTAAGAGGCAGCCAGGCAGGCTTGTGTCTCTTGGCTGCTTCAGCACCAGAGGATGAACAGCGCCCATACACCGAGGCTTTCGGGAGAACGGGAGGAGGGAAAGGCAGGGCAGAATGGAGTGATGTAGGGTCCATCCATCATGTCCCTGGATGGAGAGACCCCTGTTCCCACAGTAGTCCTGCACCGGGACCACCACCAGCACTCATGAATATGCCAGCCTCCATTTATATGTCCTCGTCTGACAACTCCTTCCCATTTTCATCCTGGAGGCAAGACTGAACTTGCTAGCTCTGAGGGCACCTGTGTGTAAACTGAGACAGTTCCTGAAGACCTTTCATCCAAGTAGGATCCCTCCCTTGCCATCTCCAGACCTGCCCCACAAGCTCCCTCCCTGGTCTCCTGGCTCTTGTTCACTCCTTCCAGGCAGCCTCCTACAGTCATCTCTAAAACATAGCTGACTGTCACTCCTTTATCCAGCACCTTCCATGGCTCCCCAGAGCCCTCCAGATCAAGTTCAAATTCCTTGATCAGACACTTGATCTCAAGCTCCATTCTACCTCCTGAATTAAGATCTCGGAGAAGCCCACCTTGCTCAGCACAAGTGCATCAATGAAGTCCGAAACCTTGAATGTGGCCTTGGCCTTGAGGAAATCATCAACACCCTGGCTAGTGAGGGTGCGGCGCTGCTGCAGGATGATGGTGCCTGAAGTTGTGCACCAAGTCACAGGCCCTGTAGAAGCATCGCCCCTCAGGAATGGGTAGTACAGGAAGTCCAAGCACAGGCAGATCTGCTGATGCCGTTACACTAAGAGGGCACTGAGCTCCTACATGTCGGCAACATATTCACTGGCATTCCTGCAGGGTGATGCTGGGGAGAGGAAGCAGCTCCATAACACATGAAACTCTGGAAGCTCTTCCCAGCCAAAATCTCTGGACCACATTACACCCAGAAATGGGTGCCCTCTAAGCACACTTCTCTCTGCCTCCCACTCTGAGCTGCCTCCTGGCCCCACATGCCCCAGCCTGGACCAGGGCTTGGAGCCCAGCAGGTGTTCAGTCCATGGTGTTGACTGCTTCCTGGCACAGGAGAGCCCTTGGTAGCTCTGTGACTCCTCCTGTGGAACCCCCGACTCTGCCTCAGGACCTCCCTATTCCCATGGGAAGACCCCAAGGATTGCCCCACCTGCCCAGGGATCCTCCAACCCCATAGGCCTTACTTGATGCCTTATCCCTCCCAGAACATGACATGTTTCTCAGAAGGTGACTTATTTCCAAGGCCATCTGTGGATGTTTGCTGGGGACCTCTTGCTGTTCTCCTTTATGATCTGTAGGGTAGGGCCAAGAGGAGAAACCAGCCCAACCTCAGAACAAACAAAGACTTACTGCCACAAATGGCAACCACCAGTCAGCAGTGCTTCTGGGAGGAAAGGAGGTTTCATTCTGCGCAAAGCTCCTTGTTTGGCTTCTTTCTGAATCTGGGGAGGGGTAGGTACCAAGCCCAGCTTACCTGTGGTGTCTACATTACCATCTGTGCCTAGGATGTGCACAGGGCCCCTGCTCCCACTGCAGGGTTGATGTTCCCTCCAGCTGGAGACCTGGGCTCCTGACACCGCCTGGCCTGTTTGTCCTGCTCTGGATCAGCGTGGAAAGGCTGTACCTGGTATTTCCCTAGGTCCTTGGTTTCCACCATCTAGACACCCAGCAGGAGTGAGCATGCCCAGCACCACACCTGAAAGGGGACTCCCTTGTAGAGCAGCCCAGACATCTACAGATGGAAGAGTGCTTGGTGAGACAGGCCACAGGGGTCCCCAGGGAGGATCGGGGGGTGGAGGATTCTGGAGGTTTCCAGCCTTGGGCTCTGTGGTTCCTCAAAGAGGTTAGGTATACCTAGTATCAGGCCTCCCCTCCCACGATTCAAAGAATGGATGAGTGCCCAGCATCAGGAACTCTGTTCTGGGCCTATGTTTTCATTTAGGTCACCAAGGGACAACCCCTAACCCCTGAGCTAGGGATGGTCCAAGCTCTGGCTTGAAATTTTCCTCCAGCAATGTGATGCTTACAGGGACAGGTAGAAAAGCTGGTGACCGGGCCTACTGTCCTCTGGGTAAGCACAGTGTGCCACCCACCCTCTGAGAGGCAGGTGGTGCCAGGCCACAGCACTGGGTGCCTCTACCCCTGGCTCTGCAGACAACGGTCATGGAGGTCCCTCCCTCTCCACATTACCTTCTTGCTGCTCCTAGATTTCTTCTAGTCATTAAGCACTTTGAGTCATTTTTCTGTGCATCCAATTTTACATTTTTGCTCTGAGATGAAACATGATAAAGTATGCTGAGCTGTTAGGATTCCTGGAGGGGACCTTGGATGCTGAGTCTTGGGCTCCAGGGCCCCGATGGGACTGAACCAGGAGGAGCCAGGGAAGGACAAACATTGGGGCTGAGCCCCTATGACCCAATGGCCATTGGTGGCCTGGCCTTACGGTCCCAAGACACCTTGTCCTCAGGCCAGAGACACCATGGGCTTTGGTCAGGTCCCAGCCTCCCAGTAGTGTCCTGGCACTAGCAGGGGCTGACCCCCGAGCCACAACCACAGTTCTGGGTTTGGGGTTTGGTAAAACCACCTCAAGGACAGAGTCCTGGGGTCGGGCCTGGCAGGAACCATGGTGCCTCCCAGAGATGGTGTGTCATTCCCACTCGTCACGAAATGTGCACACAGGCTGTCCCCCTGTCCATCCCATCCTGCTGGACAGGATGGAGGAAGTCAGGGAACAGGCAGGGTGGACAGCTGGGGTGCAGGGAGAGGGAGGTGCATGCTGGGAGGTCAGACTCTGCGAGGGCTGTGGAGGCATCAGGTGGAGTGGGCTCCAGGTGCACCTTCAGTGCACTGGGCATGTCTCAGGCCAGGATCCCTGGACCCTGGATGTGTGACGTGGTCACTCTCTGGGGGACTGCTGTCAGGTCCCAGCCACTCATCTTGGGCAGCACTGTCTCATCCCAGGACTGGACTTCCGGAGTCCTAAGACAAGACAGTGCTGCCCAGGCCTGACAGCCTGGGAGGACCTGTTAAGTCCTCCATGCCTAGACCAGCCTCCCAACAGCAGGGACAGTCTCTTATCTTCAGCTTCAGGGCACTGACTGATCCATCTCACTCTAAGCCAATCAAGGCAGAGCTGAGGACCTGCACCAGGCCAGGAGCCAGTCCCCTCCCCAAATGGGCCTGAGGGAAGCACCATCCCTGTCCCAATCTGCCACAAGTTTCAGCCCAGGAGACACATGGGGAAGGGAGGACAGGGCCTTCCTGCTGGCTGACACTGGAAAAGTGGGACCTGGGAGAAGAGGGAGCACAAGGCTGGCAGGGGATGCCCCAGGCCCATGGAGAGCTCAGGCTGCACCATGGGGCTGCCCCTCCTGGGTGGAGGCTGTGCCCTCTACAGGATCTGAGAAAGTCCAGTCCTGAGATGGGACAGCACTGCCCAGCGTGGGTAGCCGGGGCCTGAGAGCAGTCCCCCAGGGAGTGACCACATCACCTGGCTGGGGTCCAGGGAGCCTGGGGTGAGACTCACCCAGCGCACTGAGGGTGCACCTGGAGCCCATCCCACCTGACACCCTCACAGCCCTCACAGGGTCTGATGTCCCACCATGCACCTGCCTCTCCCTGCACCCCACTGCCCACCCTGCCTGTTCCCTGGCTTCCTCCATCCTGTGCAGCCCATAGACTGTGACCACCTCTCCAGCCACTCTGGCCCTTTCTTTACCTTTGCCCTGTCAGAATCTCTGAGCAAGATCTCCCAGGTCCATCCAAAAACCTGCTTTGTCCACTTTTGACTGGGCCGTTGGGCACCACTGGGCCATCCCAGCTGTCCACAGGGCCCTCGATAACGCACAATGCACCTGGCTTCTCCAAGCAGCGCTCAGCAGTCCCCACTGACCAGGTTCCTGCTGACCAGACCCCACACATCAGGTCTTCCCTGACCACACCCTCACTGATTAGACCCCCATCACCAGGACCCACTAACCAGACCCCCACTGCCAGGCCCACAATGACCATGACTCCACTGACCAGGTCCTTACTGACAAGGTCTCACGGACAAGACCTCACTGACCAGGACCTTACTGACAAGGCCTCACTGACAAAGTCCTTACAGACAAGGCCTCATGGACCAGGACCTTACTGACAAGGCCTCACTGACCAGGACCTTATCAACAAGGCTTCACTGACCAGGACCTTATTGACAAGGCCTCACTGACCAGGTCCTTACTGACAAGGCCTCACTGACCAGGACCTTACTGACAAGGCCTCACGGACCAGGACCTTACTGACAAGGCCTCACGGACCAGGTCCTTATTGACAAGGCCTCACTGACTAGGTCCTTACTGACAAGGCCTCACTGACCAGTTCATTACTGACAAGGCCTCACTGATTAGGTTCCACTGATCACGACTCCAATGCCCGGCCCCACAGATGAGGCCCCACTAACCAGGCCTCCAGGAAACAGGCTGCTACTGATCAGGCCCCTACTAACCAGGCCTGAGGTGACCAGATGCCTCTGACTGGGACTCTAGTGAGTAGGCCCCACTGAACAGGCACCGACTGCTCAGGTCCCTGCTGACGAAGTCACCCCGTAGACCAGTGATACAAAAGCCACCACTGACCAAGTCCTCCTCTGACCAGGTCCCCACTGATTAAGTTCCACTGACCAGGCTGCCCTGATCAGGGCCCCACAGACAAGGGCCTCAATGATGAGGACACACCCACCAGGCCCTGCTGACTAGGTCCCATGTGACCAGTCCTCCACTGAATAGCACCCCTTGACCTGGTCACCAGTGACCCAGCCCACGCTGACCAAGCCACCACTGAGCCCAGCTGACCAGGTTGCCACCAGTCAAGCCCCACAGCCCAGGTTTGCACTGACCAGACACCAAACAACTGGCTGCCAATAGGTCCCCACTCGCCAAAACCCCATTATTAGATCCCCCTAATGAGACCCTCTCTAAGCAGACCCCTGCTGGCCAGGCTCCCACTAAACAGGCCTCACTGACCAAGTCCCAACTGACTAGGTCCACTGAGCAGGCCCACACTGATCAGGCCCCTCCTAACCACACCAGAAGGCCAAGCGGAAATGAAATGTTTCATATGTTAGAAATAGGAGCAAGACAGAGAGAAAAGAGATGCCACAGCCCATTATACAACCAGATCACATGAGAACTCACTATCAGGAGATCAGCATCAAGAAGATTAACCACTGGTGAAGGATCCACCACACACACCACCGCCCAGTTTCCAGGCAGAAGCCTTCTGCAGAGGCAGAACCTCTTGGGAAACTTCTACTATGGCAGTGCAGAAGGGAAATATGGTCTTGGCTCCCCATACAGGAGACACCATCCTCCAGACCCCAGATTCATAAGCCACCAACAGCCCGCACCCTCAGTATGGAAAAGCACTCAACACCAGCCCAGCCCATGAGAGCAGCCATGGGGGCTAAAGCCTGCAAAGCTACAGGAGCACTGCCCTAGTAGAGGTTTTCCACGAGGATGTGACTCTGCAGCAGGCTACTCCCCCTTCCTAATACCCACCATCCTCTCACCACCCTACTGACAACCCACTCCTCCCAATACTACCCACTTTTTTTCCTTCCAACCCCAACCCCCTCCCATCCATCGTTAAATCACCTTCCACCAGGCCCCATCTCCAACATTCAAGATTACAATTCCCATGAGTTTTTGTAGGGAAACACAACCAAACTATATTATTCTGACCCTAACCCCTCCGAATCTCATGTCCTTGTCACAGAGCAAAATACAATCATACCTTTTCAAAAGTTGCCAAAAGTCTTAACTCATTCCAGCATTAACTCAAATGTAAAAGGTTCAACGTCTCATCTGAGACAAGCCTACAGTCCCTTTTGCCTATGAGTCCCTGAATTTAAAAGGGTGTTCTTTTCTTTCAAGATACAATGATGGTACAACCATTGGGTAAGCTTTCTCAGTCCAAAGGGAAGAAATTTCCCAGCAAAATAACACAGATGGGACCACAGGCCCAATGCAAGTCCAAAACCCAGGAGGCCAGTATCCATTCAATCTCACTGCTCCAAAATCATGAAGAGAACTCACCATCACAAGGACAGAAATAAGGAGATTATATCTAATCATTTGTGAAGGATCCACCCGCCACCATCACTTTTCACCCCTCACCCCCAACATAATCTCCCCATTCTCCCTATCTCCCACCTTCCAACTCCCACTCTCCACCATGATTAAATCACCTTCCAGCAGGCCCCAGCTTTCACATTCCCCATTACAATTCCACAAGAATTTCGGTAGGGACACAGGGCTAAATTTAGTTATTCTGTCCCTGGCTCCCCAAATCTCACGTCCTTCTCACATTGCAAACTACAGTGATAGCTTCCCTACAGTCCCCCAAAGTCTTGTATCATTTCATCATTTATATAAATGTTCAAAGCTTAAAGTCTCAAGTAACACAAGGCTGCAGACCTTTAGGCTCATGAGCCTCTGAAATATAAAGAAGTTAACTACTTCCAAGGTACAATGCTTATACAGGCACTGGATAAGCATTCCCAGCCAAAAGGAATAATTTTGTCAGAAAGAACAAAACGCAGAAAGGACTTACAGGCCCCATGAAACTCCAAACCCAGAAGGCCAGTCATTCAATCCTACAGCTCCAAAATTACCCTTTTTGAGATCTTGTCCCACATCCAGCGCACAGGGATGTAAGGGCTGGGCTCCCAAGGCCTTGGGCAGCTCTGCACCTGTGGCTTTGCAGGGTTCATGCCTCACAGCTGTCTTCATGGGCTGGGCTGGTGTTGAGTGTCTGTAGCTTTCCCCCACTGACGGTACAAGCTGTTGTGGGGTCTATTAATCTGCGGTCTTCATGATGGTGGCCTCCAGTGTGGGGGCTCCAACCCCATATTTTCCTTCTGCACTGCCCTAGTAGAGGTTACTTATGAGGTTCTGCCTTTTTGCAAGGCTTTTGCCTGGACACCCAGACATTTCCATACGCCCTCCAAAATCTATACAGAGGATCTCAAGCCTCTAGTCTCATGCTCCGTCCAACCAGTGGCTTAACACTATGAGGAAGTTCATGAGAACTCACTATCACGAAGTCAGCATCAAGAAGATGGTGCTTAATCATTGGTGAAGGATCCGCCCCAACCCACCTCCACTCCCTACTGTTTCCAGGCAGAAGCCTGAGGCAGAGCCTGAGCCTCCTGGAAAACCTCTACTATGGCCGTGCAGAAGAAAAGTATGGGCTTGGAGCCCCTATGCAGGAGGCCACCGTCCTCCAGACCCCAGATTCATAGACCCATCAACAGCTTGCACCTTCAGTATGGAAAAGCTACCAGCACTCAACACCAGCCCAGCCCATGAGAGCAGCCATGGGGGCTACACCCTGCAAAGCCACAGGTGCACTGTCCTAGTAGAGGTTTTCCACGAGCCTCTGCTTCTGCAGCAGGCTACTCCTCCTTCCTACTACCCCCACCCTCCCACCACCCTACAGCCAGCTTACTCCTCACCACCCTACCCACCCCTTTTTCCCTCCAACCCCACCCACCTCCCATCCATGATTAGATCACCTCCCACCAGGCTCCACCTCCAACATTCAGGATTGCAATTCCACATGAGTTTTTCTAGGGAAATACAGCCAAACCATATTATTCTGACCTTGACCCCCTCCCCCAAATCTCATGTCATTCTCACAGAGTAAAATGCAGTCATGCCTTTTCAAATGTTTCCAAAAGCCTTAACTCATTCCAACATTAACTCAAATGTAAAAAGTTCAGTCTTACCTGATACAAGGCTACAGTCTCTTCTGCCTATGAGTCCCTGAACTTAAAATGGAGTTCTTTAAAGGTACGATGATGGTACAGGCATTGGCTAAGCTTTCTCACTCCAAAGGGAAGAAATTTCCCAGAAAAATAACACAAATGGGACCACAGGCCCAATGCACATCCAAAACCCAGCAGGCCAGTATTCATCCAATCTCAAAGCTCCTAAATCATGAAGCAAACTCACTACCAGAAGGACAGCATTAAAAAGATGGTGTTTAACCATTTGTGAAGAATCTGCCCCCCACCTCTGCCTTTCCCCACAACCCCAACACAATCGCCCCCCATGCTCCCCACCACCCCTACCTTCCAAATTCCACTCTCCACCATGATTAAATCACCTTCCACCAGTCCCCACCTTGAACTTTTCCCATTACAATTCCACATGAGTTTTGGTAGGGACACAGAGCCAAATCATATTATTCTGTCCCTGGTCCCCCAAATCTCCTATCTTTCTCACATTGCAAAATACAATGACACCTTCCCTACAGTCCCCCAAATCTTAAATAATTCCAGCATTTACTCAAATGTCCAAAGCCCAAAGTCTCAACTGAGACAAGGCTACAATCCTATCTGCCCCTGAGTTTCTGAATTATAAAGCAAGTTAACTACTTCCAAGGCACAATGATTGTACAGGCAATGGGTAAGCATTCCCAGCCAATAGAAAAAAAAATTGCCACAAAGAAAAACAAAACACAGATGGGACTCACAGGATACATGAACATCCAAAACCCAGCAGGCCAGTCATTCAATCCGACAGCTCCAAAATCACCCTTTTTGAATTCTTGTCCCACATCCATGGCACAGGGCTGTGAGGGCTGGGCTCCCAAGGCCTTGGGCAGATCTGCACCCATGGCTTTGCAGCGTTCAGCACCCACAGCTGCCTCTCATGGACAGGGCTGTTGTTGAATGCCTGCAGCTTTTCCACACTGAGGGTGCAAGCTGTTGCTGGATCTATGAATCTGGGGTTTGGAGAACGGAGCCTCCCTCTGAGGGGGCTTCAACCCTACATGTCCCTTCTTTGCTGCCCTAGTAGAGGTTTTCCATAAGCCTCTTGGAAAGGCTACTGCCTGGACACCCAGGCTTTTCTGTACATCCTCTGGAGTCCAGACAGAGTCTCCCAAGCCTCTAGTCTCTTGCTCTGTGCACCTGCTGGCTTAACACTATGTGGAAGCCATCAAGGCTTGGAGCTACCTCTGAAGCAGTGGCCCAAGATGTACCTGTGCATCATTCAGCCATGGCTGGAGTTGGGGCTGCAGGGATGCTGGCAGCAGCGTCCTGAGGATGCACACAGCAGCAGGGCCATGGAGCTGGCCCAGGAAACCATTCTTCTCTGCTAGAACCCAGGGCCTGTGATAGCAAGGGCTACTGCAAAGGTCTCTGAAATGCTTTCAAAGCCTTTTACCCTTTCTCTTGGATACTTGCACTAAGCTCCTTTTTGTGCAAATACTCTAAGCCTTATTGAATTTACCCCCTGAAAATCAGCTTTTCTTCTTGACCACTTGACTAGGCTGCAAATTTTCCAAACTTTTGAGCTCTGCTTCTCATTTAAATAGAAGTTCCAACTTGAGGTCATTTCTTAGGTCATACATAATAACACAGGCTGTTCGATGCAGACAGGCCACCTCTTGAGCTATGCTGCCTAGATGTTCATTCCACAAGATACATCCTAAATCATCACCCCCAAGTTCATCGTTTCACAGATCTCCAGGGCAGGGTCACTCTGCAGCCTCTGTTGGGCCAATCAAATGTAACTTTGGCTCCTATTCACAGGAAATTCCTGATTTTCCTCTGAGAACTTTTAAGTCTGGCCTTCACTGTCCATCCTTCTGTCAGCCTTCTGATCACAAGTATATAACAATTCTCTACAGTGGTCCAAGCTTTTCCTCATCTTGCTGTCTTTTAAGCTTTCCCAACTCTCCCAACCTCTGTCTTTTTCCCACTTCTGAACCTGCTTCTACATTGTCAGCTATCTGTGCCACAGCCTGGCAATGTCGTAAAAGAAGAAAAGTCCATTTTCAGGGAAAAAATTCACACAGGCTTCAGATATTTGCATGAAAAGAAGCTGAGTGCCGCTTGCCAAGACAATGGGGAAAAGGCCTTGAAGGCATTTCATAGCTTGACTTCACAGTACTAACTTTCTGTATGATCAAAAAGAAAAGAGGTTTCATTGGCTCATGGTTCTGCAGGCTGGAAAGGAAGCATAGTGGCTTCTGCTTCTGGGAGGACTCAGGTGCCTCCCAATTATACTAGAAGGCCAAGGGGCAAGGAGATGTTTCATACAGCAGGAGAACGAGCAAGACAAACAAAGGAAAGAGGTGCCACATCCTGTTATACAAGCAAATCTCATGAGAACTCACTATCATGAGGTCAGCATCAAGAAGACGATGCTTAACCACTGGTGAAGGCTTCCACCCTGCAAAACCACCTCCCCGTTTCCAGGCAGAAGCATGCTGCAGAGGCAGAGTCCCTTGGGAAACTTCTGCGAGGGCAGTGCAGAAGGAAAATACGGGCTTGGAGGCCCAAAGCAGGAGCCACCACCCTCCAGACCCCAGGTGCACCCTTGCAGAGGTGGCTAGTTGGTCTCTGAGCCAACATGGCCTTGCGTGGCATGGAAAGGACCCATCTACTGACATGCTACTCTGAGAAAGCTTCTCCCACCTTGGCCCAAATTCTAAGTCTGGCCAGGGCCACAGAAGGCAGATCTACTGGGTGGTAATCCTGGCTGCTTTCTGCACTTGAATATAAAGTCCTCCCAAAGACCTGTGGTCCGCCTCTTCGCAACCAAGAAGCCTGCAGTGCCATATGACCCGAGGCACGGACTGGAGCCCCAAAGGCAGCGCACACCCTGCTCCTGAGCCTGCTGCTCATTTCCTCTCTGTGGCTCCATTTGTAGCACAGTAGTTGCACTGAGGCTTCTGCATGCCAGGCAAGGCTAAGGTGGCTCAAAGAGGAAGCAGCCACGTTTGCAAGGGTGTGCCAGGAGCAGCCGGACGAGCCACCAACCTCACTAACTGCCGGACATGGTACATCAGTTGTTCTACCCTAAAGGTAAGGCCAAGAGGCAGAACACAGGCCGTCTTGAGGAGGGCTTTATGTTCAAGTGCAGAAAGCAGCCAGGATTGCCACCCAGGGGACTCGGCCTTCTGTGGTCTGCAGTGCCATACGAGCTTTGAGGCATGGACTGCTGCCATCTGCTTTACAGAAAAATTAACTTAAGATCCGTTAGAGTTAAATGCGCCATCTGGATTTCCTCAGGCCTCTGCTCCATCAGCCCTCAGGTGGCAGCCACTCAGGCTGTTGTAACCTGGCCATCCCTGCTTCCTTGACTGGGTGAGGTTGGTGGCTGGTCCCACTGGTCCAGGTGCACCCTTGCAGAGGCGGCTGGTTGCTCTTTGAGCCAGCTTGGCCTTGCCTGGCATGCACAGGCCCCAGGTACTAACACGTTGCTCCGAGTGAGGTTGTCCTGCATTGTCACAAATTCTAAGTCTGACCAGGGCCACAGAAGGCTGAGTCCTCTGGGTGGTAATCCCAGCTGCTTTCTGCACTTGAACATAAAGTCCTCCTCAAGACGGCCTGTAGTCTGCCTCTAGGCAACCAAGAAGCCCGCAGTGCTATACGACCCAAAGCGTGCACTGGAGCCACCAAAGGCAGCGCAACCCCTGCTCCTGAGCCTGCTGCTCATTTCCTCTCTGTGGCTCCATCTGTAGCACAGTTGTTGCACTGAGGCTTCTGCATGCCAGGCAAGGCCAAGCTGGCTCAAAGAGCAACCAGTCACCTTGCAAGGGTATGCCAGGAGCCGGTGCACCAGCCACCAACCTCACTTGCTGCCGGACATGGCACATCAGTACTTCTACCTTAAAGGTAGGGCCACAGGGCCATCTGCTTTTCCTAAGGCCTCTGGTCCATCAGTCATGAAGAGGCAGCGTTGGAAACTGGCCATCCCAGCTTCCTTGAGTAGCTGAGGAGGCTGGCTGGTCCACCTGCTCCTGGCTCTCACCCTTGCAGAGGTGGCTGTTTGCTCTTTGAGCCACTTTGGCCCTGTCTGGCATGTACAGGCCCCAGGTACTAACACGCTGCTGAGTGAGCTTGTCCTGCCTTGGCACAAATCCTCACTCGCTGCCAGACATGGTATATCAGTTCTTCTACCCTAAAGGTAGGGCCAAGAGGCAGACCACAGGCCGTCTTGAGGAGGACCTTATGTTCAAGTGCAGAAAGCAGCCAGGATTGCCACCCAGGGGACTCGGCCTTCTGTGGTCTGCAGTGCCATACAAGCTCTGAGGCATGGACTGCTGCCATCTGCTTTATAGAAAAATTGACTTAAGATCCTTTAGAGTTAAATGTGACATCTGATTTTCCTCAGGCCTCTGCTCCATCAGCCCTCAGGTGGCAGCCACTCAGGCTGTTGTAACCTGGCCATCCCTGCTTCCTTGACTGGGTGAGGTTGGTGGCTGGTCCCACTGGTCCAGGAGCACCCTTGCAGAGGCGGCTGGTTCCTCTTTAAGCCAGCTTGGCCTTGCCTGGCATGCACAGGCCCCAGGTACTAACAGGCTGCTCCGAGTGAACTTGTCCTGCATTGACACAAATTCTAAGTCTGGCCAGGGCCACAGAAGGCTGAGTCCCCTGGGTGGTAATCCCGGCTGCTTTCTGCACTTGAACATAAAGTCCTCCTCAAGACGGCCTGTGGTCAGCCTCTTGGCAACCAAGAAGCCCGCAGTGACATACGACCCGCGGCATGGACTGGAGCCCCAAACGCAGCACACACCCTGCTCCTGAGCCTGCTGCTGGTTTCCTCTCTGTGGCTCCATTTGTAGCACAGTTGTTTCACTGAGGCTTGTGCATGCCGGGCAAGGCCAAGCTGGCTCAAAGAGCAACCAGCCACCTCTGCAGGGGTGTGCCAGGAGCAGGTGCACCAGTCACCCACTAGCGGCCGGACATGGTACGTCACTTCTTCTACCCTAAAGGTGGGCCACAGTGCCATCTGCTTTTCCTAAGGCCTCTGCTCCATCAGCAATTAGGTGGCAGCCAAGGCAGGACAAGCTCACTCGGAGCAGCGTGTTAGTACCTGGGGCCTGTGCATGCCAGGGAGGCCAACCTGGCTCAAAGAGCAACCAGCCACCTCTGCAAGGTCTGGCCAGGGCTACAGAAGGCCGAGTCCCCTGGATGGTAATCCTGGCTGCTTTCTGCACTTGAACATGAAGTCCTCCTCAAGACGGCCTGTAGTCTGCCTCTAGGCAACCAAGAAGCCCGCAGTGCTATACGACCCAAGGCGTGCACTGGAGCCACCAAAGGCAGCGCACCCCCTGCTCCTGAGCCTGCTGCTCATTTTTTCTCTGTGGCTCCATCTGTAGCACAGTTGTTGCACTGAGGCTTCTGCATGCCAGACAAGGCCAAGCTGGCTCAAAGAGCAACCAGTCACCTTGCAAGGGTGTGCCAGGAGCCGGTGCACCAGCCACCAACCTCACTTGCTGCCGGACATGGCACATCAGTACTTCTACCTTAAAGGTAGGGCCACAGGGCCATCTGCTTTTCCTAAGGCCTCTGGTCCATCAGCCATCAAGAGGCAGCGTTGGAAACTGGCCATCCCAGCTTCCTTGAGTAGCTGAGGAGGCTGGCTGGTCCACCTGCTCCTGGCTCACCCTTGCAGAGGTGGCTGGTTGCTCTTTGAGCCAGCTTGGCCCTGTCTGGCATGCACAGGCCCCAGGTACTAACACGCTGCTGAGTGAGCTTGTCCTGCCTTGGCACAAATCCTCACTCGCTGCCAGACATGGTATATCAGTTCTTCTACCCTAAAGGTAGGGCCAAGAGGCAGACCACAGGCCGTCTTGAGGAGGACCTTATGTTCAAGTGCAGAAAGCAGCCAGGATTGCCACCCAGGGGACTCGGCCTTCTGTGGTCTGCAGTGCCATACAAGCTCTGAGGCATGGACTGCTGCCATCTGCTTTATAGAAAAATTGACTTAAGATCCTTTAGAGTTAAATGTGACATCTGATTTTCCTCAGGCCTCTGCTCCATCAGCCCTCAGGTGGCAGCCACTCAGGCTGTTGTAACGTGGCCATCCCTGCTTCCTTGACTGGGTGAGGTTGGTGGCTGGTCCCACTGGTCCAGGTGCACCCTTGCAGAGGCGGCTGGTTGCTCTTTGAGCCAGCTTGGCCTTGCCTGGCATGCACAGGCCCCAGGTACTAACACGCTGCTCCAAGTGAGCTTGTCCTGCATTGACACAAATTCTAAGTCTGGCCAGGGCCACAGAAGGCTGAGTCCCCTGGGTGGTAATCCCGGCTGCTTTCTGCACTTGAACATAAAGTCCTCCTCAAGACGGCCTGTGGTCAGCCTCTTGGCAACCAAGAAGCCCGCAGTGACATACGACCCGAGGCATGGACTGGAGCCCCAAACGCAGCACACACCCTGCTCCTGAGCCTGCTGCTGGTTTCCTCTCTGTGGCTCCATTTGTAGCACAGTTGTTTCACTGAGGCTTGTGCATGCCGGGCAAGGCCAAGCTGGCTCAAAGAGCAACCAGTCACCTCTGCAGGGGTGTGCCAGGAGCAGGTGCACCAGTCACCCACTAGCGGCCGGACATGGTACGTCACTTCTTCTACCCTAAAGGTGGGCCACAGTGCCATCTGCTTTTCCTAAGGCCTCTGCTCCATCAGCAATTAGGTGGCAGCCAAGGCAGGACAAGCTCACTCGGAGCAGCGTGTTAGTACCTGGGGCCTGTGCATGCCAGGGAGGCCAACCTGGCTCAAAGAGCAACCAGCCACCTCTGCAAGGTCTGGCCAGGGCTACAGAAGGCCGAGTCCCCTGGATGGTAATCCTGGCTGCTTTCTGCACTTGAACATGAAGTCCTCCTCAAGACGGCCTGTAGTCTGCCTCTAGGCAACCAAGAAGCCCGCAGTGCTATACGACCCAAGGCGTGCACTGGAGCCACCAAAGGCAGCGCACCCCCTGCTCCTGAGCCTGCTGCTCATTTTTTCTCTGTGGCTCCATCTGTAGCACAGTTGTTGCACTGAGGCTTCTGCATGCCAGACAAGGCCAAGCTGGCTCAAAGAGCAACCAGTCACCTTGCAAGGGTGTGCCAGGAGCCGGTGCACCAGCCACCAACCTCACTTGCTGCCGGACATGGCACATCAGTACTTCTACCTTAAAGGTAGGGCCACAGGGCCATCTGCTTTTCCTAAGGCCTCTGGTCCATCAGCCATCAAGAGGCAGCGTTGGAAACTGGCCATCCCAGCTTCCTTGAGTAGCTGAGGAGGCTGGCTGGTCCACCTGCTCCTGGCTCACCCTTGCAGAGGTGGCTGGTTGCTCTTTGAGCCAGCTTGGCCCTGTCTGGCATGCACAGGCCCCAGGTACTAACACGCTGCTGAGTGAGCTTGTCCTGCCTTGGCACAAATCCTCACTCGCTGCCAGACATGGTATATCAGTTCTTCTACCCTAAAGGTAGGGCCAAGAGGCAGACCACAGGCCGTCTTGAGGAGGACCTTATGTTCAAGTGCAGAAAGCAGCCAGGATTGCCACCCAGGGGACTCGGCCTTCTGTGGTCTGCAGTGCCATACAAGCTCTGAGGCATGGACTGCTGCCATCTGCTTTATAGAAAAATTGACTTAAGATCCTTTAGAGTTAAATGTGACATCTGATTTTCCTCAGGCCTCTGCTCCATCAGCCCTCAGGTGGCAGCCACTCAGGCTGTTGTAACCTGGCCATCCCTGTTTCCTTGACTGGGTGAGGTTGGTGGCTGGTCCCACTGGTCCAGGTGCACCCTTGCAGAGGCGGCTGGTTGCTCTTTGAGCCAGCTTGGCCTTGCCTGGCATGCACAGGCCCCAGGTACTAACACGCTGCTCCAAGTGAGCTTGTCCTGCATTGACACAAATTCTAAGTCTGGCCAGGGCCACAGAAGGCTGAGTCCCCTGGGTGGTAATCCCGGCTGCTTTCTGCACTTGAACATAAAGTCCTCCTCAAGACGGCCTGTGGTCAGCCTCTTGGCAACCAAGAAGCCCGCAGTGACATACGACCCGAGGCATGGACTGGAGCCCCAAACGCAGCGCACACCCTGCTCCTGAGCCTGGTGCTGGGTTCCTCTCTGTGGCTCCATTTGTAGCACAGTTGTTTCACTGAGGCTTGTGCATGCCGGGCAAGGCCAAGCTGGCTCAAAGAGCAACCAGCCACCTCTGCAGGGGTGTGCCAGGAGCAGGTGCACCAGTCACCCACTAGCGGCCGGACATGGTACATCACTTCTTCTACCCTAAAGGTGGGCCACAGTGCCATCTGCTTTTCCTAAGGCCTCTGCTCCATCAGCAATTAGGTGGCAGCCAAGGCAGGACAAGCTCACTCGGAGCAGCGTGTTAGTACCTGGGGCCTGTGCATGCCAGGGAGGCCAAGCTGGCTCAAACAGCAACCAGCCACCTCTGCAAGGTCTGGCCAGGGCTACAGAAGGCCGAGTCCCCTGGATGGTAATCCTGGCTGCTTTCTGCACTTGAACATGAAGTCCTCCTCAAGACGGCCTGTAGTCTGCCTCTAGGCAACCAAGAAGCCCGCAGTGCTATACGACCCAAGGCGTGCACTGGAGCCCCCAAAGGCAGCGCACCCCCTGCTCCTGAGCCTGCTGCTCATTTCCTCTCTGTGGCTCCATCTGTAGCACAGTTGTTGCACTGAGGCTTCTGCATGCCAGGCAAGGCCAAGCTGGCTCAAAGAGCAACCAGTCACCTTGCAAGGGTGTGCCATGAGCCGGTGCACCAGCCACCAACCTCACTTGCTGCCGGACATGGCACATCAGTACTTCTACCCTAAAGGTAGGGCCACAGGGCCATCTGCTTTTCCTAAGGCCTCTGGTCCATCAGCCATCAAGAGGCAGCGTTGGAAACTGGCCATCCCAGCTTCCTTGAGTAGCTGAGGAGGCTGGCTGGTCCACCTGCTCCTGGCTCTCACCCTTGCAGAGGTGGCTGGTTGCTCTTTGAGCCAGCTTGGCCCTGTCTGGCACGCACAGGCCCCAGGTACTGACATGCTGCTGAGTGAGCTTGTCCTGCCTTGGCACAAATCCTCACTCGCTGCCGGACATGGTACATCAGTTCTTCTACCCTAAAGGTAGGGCCAAGAGGCAGACCACAGGCCGTCTTGAGGAGGACTTTATGTTCAAGTGCAGAAAGCAGCCAGGATTGCCACCCAGGGGACTCAGCCTTCTGTGGTCTGCAGTGCCATGCGAGCTCTGAGGCATGGACTGGTGCCATCTGCTTTACAGAAAAATTAACTTAAGATCCATTAGAGTTAAATGTGCCATCTGGTTTTCCTCAGGCCTCTGCTCCATCAGCCCTCAGGTGGCAGCCACTCAGGCTGTTGTAACCTGGCCATCCCTGCTTCCTTGACTGGGTGAGGTTGGTGGCTGGTCCCACTGGTCCAGGTGCACCCTTGCAGAGGCGGCTGGTTGATCTTTGAGCCAGCTTCACCTTGCCTGGCATGCACAGGCCCCAGGTACTAACACGCTGCTCCGAGTGAGCTTGTCCTGCATTGACACAAATTCTAAGTCTGGCCAGGGCCACAGAAGGCTGAGTCCCCTGGGTGGTAATCCCGGCTGCTTTCTGCACTTGAACATAAAGTCCTCCTCAAGACGGCCTGTGGTCAGCCTCTTGGCAACCAAGAAGCCCGCAGTGACATACGACCCGCGGCATGGACTGGAGCCCCAAACGCAGCACACACCCTGCTCCTGAGCCTGCTGCTGGTTTCCTCTCTGTGGCTCCATTTGTAGCACAGTTGTTTCACTGAGGCTTGTGCATGCCGGGCAAGGCCAAGCTGGCTCAAAGAGCAACCAGCCACCTCTGCAGGGGTGTGCCAGGAGCAGGTGCACCAGTCACCCACTAGCGGCCGGACATGGTACGTCACTTCTTCTACCCTAAAGGTGGGCCACAGTGCCATCTGCTTTTCCTAAGGCCTCTGCTCCATCAGCAATTAGGTGGCAGCCAAGGCAGGACAAGCTCACTCGGAGCAGCGTGTTAGTACCTGGGGCCTGTGCATGCCAGGGAGGCCAACCTGGCTCAAAGAGCAACCAGCCACCTCTGCAAGGTCTGGCCAGGGCTACAGAAGGCCGAGTCCCCTGGATGGTAATCCTGGCTGCTTTCTGCACTTGAACATGAAGTCCTCCTCAAGACGGCCTGTAGTCTGCCTCTAGGCAACCAAGAAGCCCGCAGTGCTATACGACCCAAGGCGTGCACTGGAGCCACCAAAGGCAGCGCACCCCCTGCTCCTGAGCCTGCTGCTCATTTCTTCTCTGTGGCTCCATCTGTAGCACAGTTGTTGCACTGAGGCTTCTGCATGCCAGACAAGGCCAAGCTGGCTCAAAGAGCAACCAGTCACCTTGCAAGGGTGTGCCAGGAGCCGGTGCACCAGCCACCAACCTCACTTGCTGCCGGACATGGCACATCAGTACTTCTACCTTAAAGGTAGGGCCACAGGGCCATCTGCTTTTCCTAAGGCCTCTGGTCCATCAGCCATCAAGAGGCAGCGTTGGAAACTGGCCATCCCAGCTTCCTTGAGTAGCTGAGGAGGCTGGCTGGTCCACCTGCTCCTGGCTCACCCTTGCAGAGGTGGCTGGTTGCTCTTTGAGCCAGCTTGGCCCTGTCTGGCATGCACAGGCCCCAGGTACTAACACGCTGCTGAGTGAGCTTGTCCTGCCTTGGCACAAATCCTCACTCGCTGCCAGACATGGTATATCAGTTCTTCTACCCTAAAGGTAGGGCCAAGAGGCAGACCACAGGCCGTCCTGAGGAGGACCTTATGTTCAAGTGCAGAAAGCAGCCAGGATTGCCACCCAGGGGACTCGGCCTTCTGTGGTCTGCAGTGCCATACAAGCTCTGAGGCATGGACTGGTGCCATCTGCTTTACAGAAAAATTAACTTAAGATCCATTAGAGTTAAATGTGCCATCTCGTTTTCCTCAGGCCTCTGCTCCATCAGCCCTCAGGTGGCAGCCACTCAGGCTGTTGTAACCTGGCCATCCCTGCTTCCTTGACTGGGTGAGGTTGGTGGCTGGTCCCACTGGTCCAGGTGCACCCTTGCAGAGGCGGCTGGTTGATCTTTGAGCCAGCTTCACCTTGCCTGGCATGCACAGGCCCCAGGTACTAACACGCTGCTCCGAGTGAGCTTGTCCTGCATTGACACAAATTCTAAGTCTGGCCAGGGCCACAGAAGGCTGAGTCCCCTGGGTGGTAATCCCGGCTGCTTTCTGCACTTGAACATAAAGTCCTCCTCAAGACGGCCTGTGGTCAGCCTCTTGGCAACCAAGAAGCCCGCAGTGACATACGACCCGCGGCATGGACTGGAGCCCCAAACACAGCACACACCCTGCTCCTGAGCCTGCTGCTGGTTTCCTCTCTGTGGCTCCATTTGTAGCACAGTTGTTTCACTGAGGCTTGTGCATGCCGGGCAAGGCCAAGCTGGCTCAAAGAGCAACCAGCCACCTCTGCAGGGGTGTGCCAGGAGCAGGTGCACCAGTCACCCACTAGCGGCCGGACATGGTACATCACTTCTTCTACCCTAAAGGTGGGCCACAGTGCCATCTGCTTTTCCTAAGGCCTCTGCTCCATCAGCAATTAGGTGGCAGCCAAGGCAGGACAAGCTCACTCGGAGCAGCGTGTTAGTACCTGGGGCCTGTGCATGCCAGGGAGGCCAACCTGGCTCAAAGAGCAACCAGCCACCTCTGCAAGGTCTGGCCAGGGCTACAGAAGGCCGAGTCCCCTGGATGGTAATCCTGGCTGCTTTCTGCACTTGAACATGAAGTCCTCCTCAAGACGGCCTGTAGTCTGCCTCTAGGCAACCAAGAAGCCCGCAGTGCTATACGACCCAAGGCGTGCACTGGAGCCACCAAAGGCAGCGCACCCCCTGCTCCTGAGCCTGCTGCTCATTTCTTCTCTGTGGCTCCATCTGTAGCACAGTTGTTGCACTGAGGCTTCTGCATGCCAGACAAGGCCAAGCTGGCTCAAAGAGCAACCAGTCACCTTGCAAGGGTGTGCCAGGAGCCGGTGCACCAGCCACCAACCTCACTTGCTGCCGGACATGGCACATCAGTACTTCTACCTTAAAGGTAGGGCCACAGGGCCATCTGCTTTTCCTAAGGCCTCTGGTCCATCAGCCATCAAGAGGCAGCGTTGGAAACTGGCCATCCCAGCTTCCTTGAGTAGCTGAGGAGGCTGGCTGGTCCACCTGCTCCTGGCTCACCCTTGCAGAGGTGGCTGGTTGCTCTTTGAGCCAGCTTGGCCCTCTCTGGCATGCACAGGCCCCAGGTACTAACACGCTGCTGAGTGAGCTTGTCCTGCCTTGGCACAAATCCTCACTCGCTGCCAGACATGGCATATCAGTTCTTCTACCCTAAAGGTAGGGCCAAGAGGAAGACCACAGGCCGTCTTGAGGAGGACTTTATGTTCAAGTGCAGAAAGCAGCCAGGATTGCCACCCAGGGGACTCGGCCTTCTGTGGTCTGCAGTGCCATACAAGCTCTGAGGCATGGACTGCTGCCATCTGCTTTATAGAAAAATTGACTTAAGATCCTTTAAAGAGTTAAATGTGTCATCTGATTTTCCTCAGGCCTCTGCTCCATCAGCCCTCAGGTGGCAGCCACTCAGGCTGTTGTAACCTGGCCATCCCTGCTTCCTTGACTGGGTGAGGTTGGTGGCTGGTCCCACTGGTCCAGGAGCACCCTTGCAGAGGCGGCTGGTTCCTCTTTAAGCCAGCTTGGCCTTGCCTGGCATGCACAGGCCCCAGGTACTAACACGCTGCTCCGAGTGAACTTGTCCTGCATTGACACAAATTCTAAGTCTGGCCAGGGCCACAGAAGGCTGAGTCCCCTGGGTGGTAATCCCGGCTGCTTTCTGCACTTGAACATAAAGTCCTCCTCAAGACGGCCTGTGGTCAGCCTCTTGGCAACCAAGAAGCCCGCAGTGACATACGACCCGAGGCATGGACTGGAGCCCCAAACGCAGCACACACCCTGCTCCTGAGCCTGCTGCTGGTTTCCTCTCTGTGGCTCCATTTGTAGCACAGTTGTTTCACTGAGGCTTGTGCATGCCGGGCAAGGCCAAGCTGGCTCAAAGAGCAACCAGCCACCTCTGCAGGGGTGTGCCAGGAGCAGGTGCACCAGTCACCCGCTAGCGGCCAGACATGGTACATCACTTCTTCTACCCTAAAGGTGGGCCACAGTGCCATCTGCTTTTCCTAAAGCCTCTGCTCCATCAGCAATTAGGCGGCAGCCAAGGCAGGACAAGCTCACTCGGAGCAGCGTGTTAGTACCTGGGGCCTGTGCATGCCAAGGAGGCCAAGCTGGCTCAAAGAGCAACCAGCCACCTCTGCAAGGTCTGGCCAGGGCTACAGAAGGCCGAGTCCCCTGGATGGTAATCCTGGCTGCTTTCTGCACTTGAACATGAAGTCCTCCTCAAGACGGCCTGTAGTCTGCCTCTAGGCAACCAAGAAGCCCGCAGTGCTATACGACCCAAGGCGTGCACTGGAGCCACCAAAGGCAGCGCACCCCCTGCTCCTGAGCCTGCTGCTCATTTCCTCTCTGTGGCTCCATTTGTAGCACAGTTGTTGCACTGAGGCTTCTGCATGCCAGGCAAGGCCAAGCTGGCTCAAAGAGCAACCAGTCACCTTGCAAGGGTGTGGCAGGAGCCAGTGCACCAGCCACCAACCTCACTTGCTGCCGGACATGGCACATCAGTACTTCTACCCTAAAGGTAGGGCCACAGGGCCATCTGCTTTTCCTAAGGCTTCTGGTCCATCAGCCATCAGGAGGCAGCGTTGGAAACTGGCCATCCCAGCTTCCTTGAGTAGCTGAGGAGGCTGGCTGGTCCACCTGCTCCTGGCTCTCACCCTTGCAGAGGTGGCTGGTTGCTCTTTGAGCCAGCTTGGCCTTGTCTGGCATGCACAGGCCCCAGGTACTAACGCGCTGCTGAGTGAGCTTGTCCTGCCTTGGGACAAATCCTCACTCGCTGCCAGACATGGTATATCAGTTCTTCTACCCTAAAGGTAGGGCCAAGAGGCAGACCACAGGCCGTCTTGAGGAGGACTTTATGTTCAAGTGCAGAAAGCAGCCAGGATTGCCACCCAGGGGACTCGGCCTTCTGTGGTCTGCAGTGCCATACAAGCTCTGAGGCATGAACTACTGCCATCTGCTTTATAGAAAAATTGACTTACGATCCTTTAAAGAGTTAAATGTGTCATCTGATTTTCCTCAGGTCTCTGCTCCATCAGCCCTCAGGTGGCAGCCACTCAGGCTGTTGTACTTGAACATAAAGTCCTCCTCAAGATGGCCTGTGGTCTGCCTCTTGGCAACCAAGAAGCCCGCAGTTCCGTATGAGCCCTGAGGCATGGACTGGAGCCCCAAAGGCAGCACACAGCCTCCTCTTGAGCCTGCTGCTCGTTTCCTCTCTGTGGCTCCATTTATAGCACAGTTGTTGCACTGAATCTTGTGCATGCCGGGCAAGGCCAAGCTGGCTCAAAGAGCAACCAGCCACGTCTGTAAGAGTCCTCCTGGAGCAGGTGGACCAGCCACCAACCTCACCCACTCATGGAAGCAGGGAATGCATGTTTCTACCATGCATTTCACTACAAGTACATTTCCCCTGAGGTTGGTGGCCTAAGTTTTCTTCTACGTTTTTTGCTTTTAGATTTCACGTTTAACTCTTTTATCTTTCTTAATTTTTGTATAAAGTGTAAGGAAGTGGCCCAGTTTCAGTTTTCTGCGTATGGCTAGCCGGTTTTCCTAACACCGTTTATTAAATAGGGAATCCTTTCCCCAGCGCTTACTTTTGTCAGTTTTGTCAAAGATCTGGTGGTTTACATGTGTGGTATCATTTCTGAGGCCTCTGTTCTGTTCCATTGGTCTATATACCTGGTTTGGTACAAGTACCATGCTGTTTACGTTACTGTGGCCTTGTAGAATAGTTTGAAGTCAGGTACTGTGATGCCTCCAGCTTTGTTCTTTTTGCTTAGGATTGTCTTGGCTATGTGGACTCTTTTTTGGTTCCATATGAAATTTAAAGTAGTTTGTCTAATTTTTTGAAGAAAGTCAATGGCAGCTTGACAGGGATAGCACTGAATCCATAAATCACTTTGGGTGGTATGGCACTCAGGCACAGAAATGTCCTTGTGTTAGGCAATACCATTCAGGACATAGGCATGGGCAGAGACTTCATCACTACAACACCCAAAGCAATGGCAACAAAAGCCAAAATAGACAAATGGGATCTAATTAAGCTAAAGAGTGTCTGCAGAGCAAAAGAAACTATCATCAGAGTGAACAGGCAACCCACAGAATGGGAGAAAATTTTTGCAATCTATCCATCTGTCAAAGGGCTAATATGCAGAATCTACAAAGCACTTAAATTTACAAGAAAAAAAAACAACCCCATCAAAAAGTGGGCAAAGGATATGAACAGACACTTCCCAAAGAAGACATTTATGCAGCCAAAGAACATGTGAAGCAAAGCACATCATCACTGGTCATTAGAGAAATGGAAATCAAAACCACAATGAGATACAATCTCACACCACTTAGAATGGCCATCATTAAAAGATCAGGAAACAACAGATGCTGGAGAGGACGTGGGGAAATAGGAACGCTTTTACACTCCTGGTGGGAGTATAAATTAGTTCAACCATTGTGGAAGACAGTGTGGTGATTCCTCAAGGATCTACGACTAGAAATACATTTGACCCAGCAATCCCATTACTGGGTATATATTGAAAAAATAATAAATCATTCTAATATAAAGACACATGCACACCTATGTTTACTGCAGCACAGTTCACAACAGCAAAGACTTGGAACGAACCCAAATGCCCATCAATGATAGACTGGATAATGTGGCATATATACACTATGGAATGCTATGCGGCCATAAGAAAGGATGAGTTCATGTCCTTTGCAGGGACATGGATGAAGCTGGAAACCATCATTCTCAGCAAACTATCACAAGGACAAAAAACCAAACACTGCATGTTCTCACCTACAGGTGGGAATTGAACAATGAGAACACATAGACACAGGAAGGGGAACATAACACACCGGGGACTGTTGTGGGGTGGGGGGAGGGGGGAGGGATAGCATTAGGAGATATACCTAATGCTAAATGACAAGTTAATGGGTGCAGCACACCAACATGGCACATGTATACATAGGTAACAAACCTGCACATTGTGCACATGTACCCTAAAACTTAAACTATAATAATAACAAAATAAAAAAATTTTTTTAAAAGTTTTACAAAATTTCCAACTGGATTTTTGTTTTTCTGTTTTTTGTTTTTTTGTGTTTTTTGTTTTTTGTTTGTTTGTTTTGGTTTTTTTGGTTTTTTGGCTTTTTTGTGTTTTTTTGTTAGTTTTTTGTTTTGTTTTTTGGTTTTTCTTTTGCAGCCACAGGAGTTTAAGCAAATTCAGATGCCTTGCTCCCCCCAATTTCGAACATTCCTTTGGATTTGACCAAGTCAGGAAGAGATGGGAGAAAAATGAAACAGCAACAATAAAACCCCAAACATAAACAAAAAGAGTTAAGCATAACAAACAAATGCACAATTCATATGATTACTGAGTGTTCTAATGGTAAGAAGAAATTAAAAGGAGCTGGTGGGTAAATCTTAAATTTTAGTCATTAAGGAAAAATTTTAAGACCAAACTCTAATTCAGCTACTTACCTGGAAATAAGGCTCAGGCTGGTGATCGTTCTCTGCCATCATAGAAGCTGGCAAAAACTTACCCTCACCTTCCCTGTCAGAAGCAAGCTGAAACTCAGGAAAGGAGGTGCCTGCTCTCCATCGTCATGGAAGCGGGAAAACTTGCCTTCCTTGTTGGAAATCAGTAAAACTTTAGAAAAGGAGTTGTAGAGCAAAATCAACCTTACATCTCAACCAAATTTTGGGAGATCAGGGACCCTCTGCAAGCAAAAAGCTCCACAACTTCAGCAAATTATTCTATTGGTTTGGGCAATAAAAATAGCCCAGGTTGGTATCAAGCAATAATGAGAGTTATCAAAGGTCAGGACCACCTTTGTAATGTCCTTCTCTTTTTTTAGCTTTATTGGTATAGTCTGTTTTGCCAGAAACTAGGAGTGCAACACCTGCTTTTTTCTGTTTTCCATTTGCTTGAAATATTTTTCCTCTATTCCTTTATTTTGAGCCCAGGTATGGCACTGCATGTGAGATGGATTTCTTGCAGATGGCATACTCCAGTGCGTCTTGGTGCTTTATCCAGCTTGCCCCCTGTGTCTTTCAATGGGAGCATTTAGCCCATTTACATTTAAGGTTAGTAATGGTATGTGTGGATTTGATCCTGTCATCATGCTGTCAGCTGGTTATTTTGCAGACTTGTGTATGTGGTTGGTTTTTAGCATCACTGGACTGTGTACTTCAGTGCGTTTTTGTAGTGGCTGGTGATGGTCTTTTCTTTCCATATTTAGTGCTCCCTTCAGGAGCTCTCGTAAGGTAGATCTGGTGATACCGAATTGCCTCAGCATTTCCTTGTCTGAAAAGGATCTTATTTCTCCTTCACTTATGATGCTTAATTTTGCTGGACATGAAATTCTGGGCTGAAATTTCTTTTCTTTAATGGCAGTTGATGTGGGTTGGGGTGTGTGCTGCACTCTCGTGTGCTGTCAGGGCAAGTAGAGCAAAACCCACCTGTGTAAACACACACAGCAAAGTGATGTAGGAAGTTTCCATATAAAGGGCTGCAGTATGGAGAGGTAATGTGCAGGCTGGTGTGTGGCTGTAGGGGCCACCTTGCTGCAGCTCTCCACTGATATGGTATGGTCGACTAGCATGGAAGCTATCTATGGTGTGGGCATCCGAGAGTGCCCTGTAAGCAGGTGTGGCCAGGCTGGGGCCCTGGGAGAGGCAAGCAGACTAAGGAGTGCTGAGATCAGACCAGCCCTATCTCATGTGCAGGACTGCCCAGCCTCCAGAATCAGGTCTCAGAGGAGAACTCTCTCAAAAGTGAACCCCCAGCACAGCACAGCTGCTCTACATAAACGTGGCTCGACTTCTTTTTTAAGCAAGTCCCCTTTTCTAAAACAGGAACTCTTGGACCGGATCTCTGCTGGGCAATCTTGCACATGAGATGTGGCTGGTCCGACCTCAGCATTCCTAAAGTGCTGGGACAAAGTGTCTCACAAGGGCAAGTGGACCCTAGAGAGAAATAGCTGTCCCTGCCCTCTGGGCTCCACATCACCTGCCTTGCTGCTCCACCACTTTGCTCGTCTCCTGGGTGCTCCATCCCAGAGACATGTGAGTTAGCGATCACTTAGTGTAATCAGCCCAGGATGGAGGGTCTGTGCTGTGGGCCCAAGCCAGGGTTCCCTGTCTGGTGATGAGTAGTGGAGTGTGTGTGGTACCCGTGGGAAATGGACTGGCTTGTTCTTTGGGTCAATTGTAACTTACTGGAGGTGTTGATATGGCACTTAGGGTCTTTGCTCCCTTGATATATCTTCTGAGGGTAGCAAGGGCAGTTCCACTGTAGAGGCAGTGGCAGAAAGGATTTCATTTGCTCCTGGAAGCTCTGTCCAAGGAACTGCTGAGTTGCTACTGGCTTGATAGGTCTGGTGGTGGGCTGGCTAGACGCCCAGGCCAGGAGGACCTGCCCATCAAGTAGAGAGTCCGGCCAATTTTCTGGAAGGCTGCTGTGGTATGCTGGGTGTCCCCTCCAGTCCCTAATTGCCCCATATTTTCCAGGGAAAATGATAGCCTGCCTCTTCCTCAGGGAGCTCTGTACCACTGAGGTATGAACCTGTTGCCAATCTGAACACACCTATAAGATGTGGCTGGAGGCAAGTTGAGAAGTCTTACCTAGTCAGGAGGAACAAGGACAGGGACTTGCTTTAAAAAAAAAAAAAAGTCTGGCCACGTTTTTATACAGCAGCTGTGCTGTGCTGGGGGTTCACTTCAGCCCCTGGTCACCTCAGACACTCTGAAGCCCTAAGGCTGAAATGGCTGGGTTACCCAAACAGCATGATGACAATCTGGTCCTCCCGCTGGGAGCTCTGACTCAGGGAGGCCTGAGACCTCTGTCGGCCAGAGAACAGCAGTCAAGGTAGCCAGAGACCCTGGGTGAAAGACTTCACCCGCTGACTAGAAATGTGGTCGGGGACTGATGTAAACAAGAGTCTGGCCACGTTTTAGTAGCGTGGCTGTGCTGTGCCAAGGTACCTCTTCCACCCCTTGTCAGCTTGGGCTCTCCAAAGCCCACAGGCCAGAACGGCTAGTCACCCAAACAGCAAAGGTAGGGGCCTGCCCCTCTCTCCGGGAGCTCTGTCCCAGGAACATTTCACATTTCCATTGGCCAAGGAATGCTGGTGGGGGTAGCTGGAGGCCCCAGTTGGGAGGTCCTGTCCAGTGAGGTGGAACAGGATCAGGGGCCTGCTTACAGAAGCAGTCTGGCCATGATTTGGTAAAGCAGCTATGCTGTGCTGTGGGATCTCTTCTGTCCCTGGTCGGTTTGTATTCTCCAAAGCCTGCAGGCTGGAATGACTAAGTTGCCTGAAAGGGAAAGATGGCAGCCTGCCCCGTCTTTTCGCTCAGAGTTTTATCTTGTTTCATGGAGCTTAATTTTTAGCCTGTTGATTTTACTGCCTACATTAGACTTGTTGAGGAAGATAAATGAGAATTGTCTTCTGTAAATAAACCTGTTCATGTCTTGTTCTCTGGAAAGAAGTCTCTTTCAGCTCTCTGACTTTGGTCACAATCATGTACAGCAGTAGCCAGTCTACAATGACGTAACTGAATTTCCATTTCCAGTGTTTCCTTGTTGTGTCTTACATTGTCCAGTTCAGAACTCAGAATTTTATTCTCAGTTGTCAACCTGCTAAGCTGTCCACTGTACTGAAATACTGTGCTTCCTCATTCAATTTTTTTAAGGTATGCACTTTTATCCAAGCCTTCATACACCCCAAGTTGGGGTACAAAAAAGGGGAGCCACGAAGGCTGATCGTTCAAAATAAAACAAAATTAAAAAGTATTAAGGCGAAGATTCAAAAAATTTTGCATTACGTAATTTGCACGAAAGCAATGCTATCACCTCCTCTGTGTGAACTCGGGAGAGGACTGGGCCACTCTCCACTGGACGAGTGGCTTTTAGCCCAGTCGTCCCAGTTGGCGATGATGCCTTGCTCCATGGGGTACTTCAGGGTCAGGATGCTTGCTCTGGGCCTCGTTGACCACATAGGACTCCTTCTGACGCATGCCCCCCATCATGCCCTGGTGCCTGGAGTGCCCCACGATGGAAGGGAAGACAGCCCGGGGGGCATCGTCGCCCGCAAAGCCGGCCTTGCACACGTCAGAGCCGTTGTCAATGACGAGCACGGCAGTATCATCATCCATGATGAGCTCACTCAATTGTAGAGCCTTTAAAAGATTATCAGTCTTTTTTCTCACACTTTCAATTTCCTCCAAATATTTCTCTTCTCTTAGCTGGCTCTGATGTTTCATTATGTCTAGCTTCAGTCTTAGCATGGCAATTTCTTCCTGCAACCTACTATGTTCATGCAAGAGGTCTTTTTCTTTCTTATAACGAAGAGAAAGCTAAGTAAACAAAGGGAACTTTTAGTTAGCACTCAATAGATTGACATATCATGATTTCTTCTGAAATTAAAAAATAACGGGTATTTGTATAATGAAAGAATCCCCAAAGTGGATATTTAACTGGAAAAAAATTGGACAAAACTTCAAACCTAAAAGAGTGTAAATTCCTCTAGTGATTTATTTTTCATAGTCTTTAAACACATATTTAAACTTTTAGGAATCTGCTCCTGAATTCCTAAAAGTTTAAATATTTATTTAAAGACTATGAAAAATAAATCACTAGAGGATTTTTAAGAATCTCAGAATTTAAAAAGCCTTTCTCTGAGTTACAAAAAACCCAGAGGAATAAAATATCAGATTGATACCTTTGACTATATTTTTAAGATTAGCTTTACACTCTGATATCTAACCTATCAACCACACCATCCTAAGAGCCTTAGCTATGCATATATATTTGGACAGAAGCAATTTCTCAAAGTTCTTTAAGTTTCTTTTACTGAAGAACGTTTTACCGATATTCTACATTTCTAATATTTTTATACTGTTATAAGAATTACATTTATTTATAACTGTTAAATCTAAGCACTGTACCCTTCTACACTGTACACATCTGTATCTAAGCATTGCACTTCTACATACAATACTGAACTCATTTAAGATAACGATTCTTAAAAGGAGAGATCAAAAAATATATAAACGATGCAGGATTTTCCCCAGGTCTTCTGATGCTACTTCTAGTGATGCTCCACAAAACCACAGTTACTTCTGTGGTGTAAATATATAAATACAAAAGAAGCCTATTGTTTCAAAATACGAATGGTAAATACAACTTATAAAGATTTTCTTAGAAATCATGAGATTATTTGCCATTGCAATAACTTTCATTTCCTCTTTATAATGTTGGAAACAGTAGTAAGTGTGAAATAGGGGAAATATACTATTTCTCTAGGAACAAAATACTTATCAATAAATGATCACTAAATGTGTATCATGGCATGTCATTGTTTTCAAGCCTCTTTACATTGAAATGAGAAACTACTTGGAGCAAACTGTTCCTCTCCGCGAAAGGAAGGATAATGACATCCACCACGTGGCCTCTGACCCAGCTATACATTTCCTACTTTCCTATCAGTGAAAATAATCAATTGACTTCTCTATTAACATTTTTTAAAAAACTGATGTCCAAAAACTAGAAAATGTGTTTTTCGTAGCAAAACTTATTTTTGATATGGAAAGATCATCAATTCTTATGAAAATATCAACTGCTTCTCCTTTGGACTGAGGCCATTGTGCAGGTCACTACTTGACTGTTGCAGGCAAATGGAGCTGAATTAAGAACATGGCTTCATCCTGTATGTACACATACAGATATATGACGAAGGATATATAGAATACATACACACATATATATGACTTAAAAATCCTTTACATTTCCAAAATACGTAGTTTTTTAAAAATATATACACGTATAAAAACATTTGAAAATAACTAAAAAAATACCTCAGAATTCATTTTCTTTTCAGCCACTTCTTTCTGCTTTTCTTTATGAATCAGAATCTCATCTTGTAATATTCCAGTGTTCTGTTCTTCAGAAAGTCGTTTCTGAATATCATTTTGTTCGTCACTAGAAGAAATTTTAATTTTCATGAAATACTGGAGGTGTCACTAAAAGGATCTACAGGGCAAGATGGCACCATCAGATGTCATTCACACAATGTATATCTGCACATTATTCCAAGACAAGGCAAAGGGGTCTCACATCTGTTAACCAGATGTCCCCAACCATGCTGGCACCAGGGACTGCTTTTGTGGAAGATGATTTTTCCAAGAACCTGAGGTGGGGGATGGTTCCAGGATGATTCAAGTACATTACATTCATTGTGCACTTTATTTCTATTATTGTTAATATATAATGAAATAATTATATAACTCACCAAAATGTAGAATCAGTGGGAGCCCTGAGCTTGTTTTCCTGCAACTAGATGGTCCCATCTTGGTGTGTGTGTGAATATGCTACTAAATTAATGTTCAAAATGTATTTACCAACAGTGTATGATATGTCTTTTTCAATGAAACCATTTCCTTTGCAGCAACACGGATGGAGCTGGAGGCCATTACCCTAAGCAAACTAATGCAGGAACAGAAAATCAAATGCCACATATTCTTACTCTTTAGTGGGAACTAAACATGAGAAATCATGGACACAAAGAGGAGAAAAACAGACACTAAGGCCTACTTGAGGGCGGAGTGTGGCAGGAGGGAGACGACCAAAAAACTACCTTTCGAGTATTTTGTTTATTATGTGGCTGATGAAATAATCTGTGCCCCAAAGCTCCATGATACAGTTTACCTATATAATAAACCTGCACATGTACCCCGAAGCTAAAATAAAAGTTCACTGAAAAGAAAATGCCTTTTCCCTCACATTTGCCAATACTGGTTATTTTTCAAATAAATTAATGACTGGAAAAAAAGGTAATTCATTGTTTGCTGATTTTCATTTTTCTGATTAATAGGCAAGGGCTGAATATCCTAGTAAAAGTATAAAATTTGTTCATCATGAATATTACCCAAATTAGGATTAGTTTGACAGCACATAGTTACCTCCTGTTCAATGCTGCCATAGGCTCACCTGTGATACTCTTCATTCTCAGTGTCAGGAAATTGCTGGCTTTCAGGTGTTCTGCTCTTCCTTGGAGGAATTAATCCATCATCACCATTGCCAGCAGCCGCACCATGAGTCAGGTTTTCCGGGAATCCCACATGAATACTTCCGTGCTTCTTCATTCCTTCTTCGATAGCCATGAAATTTTCTAGCTGGAAAATACACAGAATAAGAAATTACCTACTTTAGCCACATTATCTATTGATAATCAGACTAAAACCGAGAAAGGTAAAATGATTGGTCCAAAGCTCCTAAAGTGGCATTACCTAGCATTTTATGGCACCATTCGGGATTATTCCATAAAAATGAAAGAATATCTCTAGGGTTTGTATCTCTTTAAAATTCAATGTACAGAATTCTGAGTTAAGTATTAAATTTTTCACTGATGATTTATGCTACTTACATGATAGGATCATGTATGCCTACATTTACTACACTTTGTTAAACAACATAACGTAAAAATCTAGTTCAACAGAAACATTTGAATATGAAGGTATACCTCTCTATCACCATCCTTATTTATTTCTGGTTCTTGAGACATTTTCTGCAGATGCAAAAACAGTAGGTTAATTTGCTTGTTGTATTTCTGTGATGTCTCCTCTTTTGGAGCACATGTTTTTAAAATAATTTTATTCTTAAGTAATCAAGTATGGACAATAAAAATCAGAAAATAATTAAAATTAAATTTAAAATAAATAATAATTAAAATTAAGAATTAACTTTTTAATCTATGTTTAGCTACTGCCACATCACTGGCTTCTAACATGTGAAAAATAATTCACCTTAGACAAAGGGAGAAGAAAAACATGAACCAGCAAACTTAACTTGGTCACCATTTGTTTGGACTAAACTTAATTTGTTATGACTTAAATCTACCAAAAATGAATCAGCAGAAGATTTGTAGTGTTGCAAAATCTTCCTCACTTGAAAAGAGTTTACCTCACAAAACCCTAACTAGTGAGCCCCTACAGTGCACTGAAGTGCTTTTCTAAAAGATTCCTAACTGGATTGTAGGCACCCTTTAAACTATTAGGAGCCGAAATCAACACCAAACAGAAAGAAATACAAATTCTCAAATTTTAATTGAAATTATATACTGTAATGTGATAGTGTTATGTATCCAGATTATCTGCTTAAGCCCAGTTCTAATATATTCTAATGTGTACTAATGACAGTAGATAAAAAATTTTAATCTGTACTGATTTTCTGCAACTGAAAGAAATTAGAATGTTATTGTGTTTGTGCACTAACACCAAAGGTCCCATTCAGCAAGATAAGATTCTTGTAAAAGGCAGTTCGGTTGCTTTTATGACCTGGTTCCCTCCCTGAACAGAAACGCTGAGGTCAACAAGAGACCACAAGGCAGAATATATCTTTAACCTTGGTATCAGTGACTGACAATATAAAACTGCAGATTTTCAATCACTGGCCATGATTACTCTTTAACCATGAATCCAGCTCAGGGACCATCAGTGTTACATTGTTCATAATTCCTATTGCTTAATAATATGATTCAATAATCGATGTTACTTTATCATGTTATGGTGTTGTAAAAATAAAAGAACAAAGTTCTGAAATTTGTTTTTGCCTCTATTCCAAAAGGAAAGATTAGCTGTAAGCTAATCAAGAAGGCAAATAAGAATGCTTGAAAATAAGAGTATTTTAAATTTTATAGTGGGTTATGTTCAAGTTAAATATCAAATATTAAATTAGAATCTATTGATTCTTCTGTTAATAAGGTTGCTGATTTTATTACGATAAATTTTAAGAATCTATTAAAATATTCTTTTTTTATTTTTTTTGAGATGGAGTCTTGCTCTGTCGCCCAGGCTGGAGTGTAGTGGCGGATCTCAGCTCACTGCAAGCTCCACCTCCCGGGTTCATGCCGTTCTCCTGCCTCAGCCTCCCGAGTAGCTCGGACTGCAGGCACCGGCCACCATGCCCAGCTAAGTTTTTGTATTTTTAGTAGAGACAGGGTTTCACCGTGTTAGCCAGGATGGTCTCAATCTCCTGACCTCGTGATCTGCCCGCCTCGGCCTCTCAAAGTGCTGGGATTACAAGCGTGAGCCACCGCACCTGGCCAAAAGATTCTTAAAAAAAGAATCTATTGATTATCAAAGCCTAGTCTGAAAGGTAATTTCATTTGGACTATCTAATATTGTTAAGGCAAAAAAAAAAAAAAAGGTTAAACCAAAAGTTTAAATTTAAAAGTTTCCATGCCTCTGGCTGGCCATTTTGACTTCCTTTAAGCCTTTGTGACTCTTCCCCGGATGGCAGCTTTAAGTCTTGTTCTGTTGAAAAATCCATATAATAAGTTAAAATCAACCACTTAGAACAGTTAAAAACTATTGCCTTTTAAAAACAGATTTAAGACAACATTTCATTTTATTTCATAAATTGAGCATTTAATCTTTCATGAAATTGTCATTTATAAAATAATTCTCAAAAACTTCAAAAAATCACTTGGGGAGACACCAGATATCAGCAGTTTGAAGACACACAAACATGTCAAAAATTCCCTCATAAATTCATCCACCCAACATCAATGAACAAAACCACCATAAACACAGCTTTAAAATACAGTAGAAACATATAAGGTGAGGCCGGGCACGGTGGCTCATGCTTGTAATCCCAGCACTTTGGGAGGCTGAGGTGGGCGGATCACGAGGTCAGGAGATCGAGACCACGGTGAAACCCCGTCTCCACTAAAAATACAAAAAAAAAAATTACCCAGGCATGGTGGTGGGTGCCTGTAGTCCCAGCTACTTGGGAGGCTGAGGCAGGAGAATGGCGTGAACCCGGGAGGCGGAGCTTGCAGTGAGCCGAGATTGCGCCACCGCACTCCAGCCTGGGTGACAGAGTGAGACTGCGTCTCAAAAAAAAAAAAAAATAAATAAATAATAAAAATAAAAATAAATAAATAAAAATTAAAAAAGAAACATATAAGGTGACACAGTATATTGTTCTCCACTTCCTAATAGTACCTTATAAATGATTTCCAAAATCACTGCTGACACCTTTATTACTGTACAACATCTTCCTAATATCTAAAATGTTTCCCTCCACTATTCTGACAAATTTATTTTCTTTTTATTTTATTTTTTTTTTTTAATGAGCCAGGGTCTTGCTCTGTCGCCAGGCTGGAATGCAGTGGTGCAATCAGCTCACTGCAACCTCCCACTCCCTGGTTCAAGCGATTCTCCTGCCTCAGTCTCCTGAGTAGCTGTGATTACAGGCAAGCACCACCACACCCAGCTAATTTTTGTATTTTTTGTACAGATGGGGTTTCACCACTGGACAGGATGGTCTCGACCTCCTGACCTCATGATCCGCCTGCCTCGGCCTCCAAAGTGCTGGGATTACAGGTGTGAGCCACCACACCTGGCCTTATTTTGATCTTTTGAAATAATCCTATGTGAAGTCTTCCTTGATTCTGCATGTCTTTCCCCAAATGAACAGGTACCTCCTTCCTTGAGGCTGCCTTAGTACTTTACTGATTTTTCTACTGCATCTTTACCCCCTAAACTGTGCATTATTCCTCCACATGTCTGTCCCCTCTGCTCCAAGACTGCAGGGGAGAGTCTTACACATCATCTTTGTAAAAACAGTCTTTGCTTTACTCAGAAATTTTTTATTGAGTCCTGCTAAATACATACTAGGCGTTACGGTCTAAAAAGAATGAAAATAAAGCATGTCAGGGATGGCTTTTCTAGAACACATGCCTAAGAAGAGACTTAAATATTGAGGCTAGCCAGATTAAAAGGGGTAGACAGCAGGAAAGGGTGACAGCATGCCAGGCAGCAGCAAGAGCGGGAGCGAGGCCTGAAAGAGTGAAAGTATTTGCCTACAATAGAAGGATGAGTGAGTAGGACATTACCAGCAGCTCAGTAATGCCAGAGAAAGGGCACACAGGGAAAAGGGCTAAAGATGGAGAGTGGGGCAGAAATCAGATTATGAAAGCCTTATGTATAATTTTAAGATGCCCAGACGTTAATGTTCAAGAGTGGTCCCTGGACCTTATCTGCATTAGATATAGATCACTTTAAATGCCAAAACCAATATTCCTAGTGAACAATTATTCATTAAGACAAGGTGACAGATAGCTCATGTGGACACAGCTGAGATGATACTACGTAGCAAATTCTCAATAATTCTCATGAAAGTCAATTCTATAATGAAGTCATACAAATTATAATAAATCAGTAAATATTTGGTTTGGGAAGATGCTTTGTAAAGTTATAGTGCATATGAATACAACTAAGAGTTGTGAATTCAGAGCTGTGACAATACAGCAAAGAAACCACATTGTGTTTGAGTCAGCAATCTTTAGATTTCTATCCAGTCTTCCCATCCAGTCCATAAATTCTAAGTATAATCCTGGTACTCACTCTCAAGTTTACATTAAATACTATCCCATACAAAAAACCCTCTTTCTCTTACTTCTTTTAATTATTTATATGTTGCCTTGTTTAAAGGAAGAACACAAAAATGCCCTGCTAAAGGGATTCTGTTTAGCTGCAGGCTGCAAGAGGGAAAAACACAAAGCAGGTTTTGCAGAAAATGATTTTTTAGAAGTCAGAACTATGACGTGAAGTCAAGCAGGGCACTCTAGGACTGAATTTGCTGTGCTTCCTTCATACGCTCCTTGCTCTTTCTTTTCTGGCAGCTGTGACTCACACAGGTCATGGAGAGTATCATTCCCTAAGAGGAACAGCCATGATATGCATCTTTATCTATTAAGTTCATCCGTCCCAATTCTGTGTTCTGTGGATGCTGACTTTCGGTCACGGATGGTGATACACATGGACATTTATCATCAACTTTCAGATTCTCGGATCTTTGACAAGTCTTATTGCTGAGAGTCAAACTAGTAGGATGCAAATTATAAATGCTGATTATCCAATTACCTACTCAAAATATCCTACACGAATATTCCATTAAACATGCATAGAAAAACATTAGTCATTCCTGCTGACCTGCTGCTCTTTGCTCTTCTGTATTCACCAGAAAATTTCCTACTCCTTCCTCACGTCCAGGTTAAATACTGGTGTACAACCTGGAAACCTGTATATCATCTGAGATTTCTCTCTGTCCCCCAAGCCTTTCTCATTCAATTATCACTAAATCATATTGACTATACCTCTCTTCTGCCTCCGTTTTGCATTCCCACTGCCACTGGGAACATAAACATTTATAAAATGGCTTTTATTTAAAAGAAAACCGCAACTATTAATGTTATTTCTTACATGAAAAAAAAATTAAGCCAAACAAATGAAAAAGGCATAACAAGGGCCAACACATTAAAATGAGTAACTGAGATTCCTAACGTTATTTATTTCACCATGGATGGGTGAAAGCCTTATAATACATTGATACTAGTCCAAGGATGTGTGACATGGAAACTACAGCTGACTACTGCAAAAGCTTCCTTTGTCTCCTGGTTTCTTTACATCAATCCCAGCAAACTATAGGTTACAGACCAAATCCAATCTGCCTTATGCCTTTGTAAATAAAGTTTGATAGGAGCTCAGTCATGCCTGTTTGCTTACGTATAATCACGATTTCACGCTACAAAGCAGACAACAGCAGGGTTAAGCAGATATGACAGAGACCACATAGTCTAAAATATTTCCCACCTGGTCCTTTACAGAAAAAGCTTGCTAACCCGTTTTACACCATAACCAGAATGCCTTAATACTCAAATTTAATCTTGTGACTCCCCTGCTCAAATTTCTCCAATGAGCCCCTGCAGCACACACTGTTGGCTCCCTATCAATAGCCATGCCTTATCCTTTCTTGCAGAAGAAACACAAGTCTATTGGGATATTTATTATCCCAATCCCCCTCCTCAGCCTCAGAAAGAGAAATGTTTATTCTAAGCTAATCAGGTATTTGCCTTCCCAGTGCCTGGTTTGGGAATGAGCATGCGGTGTGACCCAGCCAATGAAATGCTACAGGAAGCCCCTTGCATGCTTCTAAGTTTTCTCCCTGTTTAAAAGACACATGTGAAGAAAAGCAGCCCTCGCGATGTTGTGTTGGGAGAACAAGATGTTTGGAGCTGCTGCGGATTAGCCAACCACGAAAGGAGACGTGAATAAAACACTGCCAACAGCACAGCTGAAAGAGGGACAAGTGGGATCCCTAGGATATCAATGAACAAACAAAACAACTCTGGTTCCTACTGTTTTAGCCACTGCTCATCTAGTATTTGCAGTCCAAAGCATTCTACCTGGTAAACTTCCCATGGCCCACAGGATAAGACCTACTCATTTCTATAGTATTAAAAAGTCTATCATAAACTTGCCTTAGCTAAATATTCACCTCATTCCCAACCTCTCGTATCTCACACTTTTGGTACTAGCAAAAGTGAATTGCTCAGAAACCCTGCAAAGTTCACTCAAGCATCTTGTCTTTTGCACTTGCTGCTCTTCCTGCCAAACAGGCAATCTCATTAGATGTTCCTTCTGGCAAACACACAACCTTGCTGCATGTTCCTTCTGCCAAACATTATTCTTCTGCTTCTTTACCTAGAAAAATTCTTCTTTCTCTGCATGATTACCTTAAATCATACCTACTTTTTTCCAAAATTTTCATTCCTCATTACATATGTCTGGCACATAATCAATATATAATAAATCATAATTATAAGCTTCCAGTGGGCATCTAGCACACAGTAAGCACTGAATAAAGTAGTAAAATAATGAAAATGACAATGATAATAAAAAGCTCCTGTCTGTATTTTTGTTTGTGTTCTTTAGCATCAGAAAAATGGTTAGTATCTAAAAGACATTTGATAGTTATTTGTTAAGCGGACAAGTGAAAACATAAATAGAAATGTTTTCTTTGTAAATTCTGTTGAAAAAGCACAGAAATGGAGACAGCTCCACTACGAGCACCTTAAAGATCAAAACTACATCTATTCCATCTTTGTCTCCTGCAACTTATAAAACCTAACTTACAGAAGCTCTTTGATAAATAGATGGCTAAATTAAAGGTGTCCTCATACAGTTTAGACTATACAATGTATTAGGTGTCCACAACCAGGTAGCATACTAGCATTTTTGTTAGTGTGAAACATTTTTCTACTTTTATTATAATCTGCTAAGCCTAGAGTTGGGCAATTTGTATATATATTATGACAATCTTTTGGCAAATGGTAGCAGAGCATCTTGTTCTAACAAAATTACCGTTATCATGACAATTAACCAGCAGGTAAAACACATCTTGTACCAACAAAGTAAATATATCTCTTTCCAATTTCAAATGAGGAGGAATGAAGTCAGTAATAGTGAGACCTTATTGGGACAAGCATATGTAACATGACTTGTGCTTCAGTGTTCTTTTGTGATCAAAAATTCCTTACTTTTACTTTTTTATCTATGGTAGAACCACCCAGAGCAGGGGTCTTCAACTCCCAGGCCACAGACTCGTAACAGTCCATGGACTATTATGAACCACACCACACAGGAGGAGGTGAGCAGTAGGCAAGCCAGGGAAGCTTCACCTGTACTTACAGCCACACCCCATGGCTCCTATTACCACCTGAACTCTGCCTCCAGTCAGATCAGTGATAATATTAGATACTCATTGGAGCATGAACTCTGTTGTGAACTGCCCATCTGAGGGATCTAGGTTGTGTGCTTCGTATGAGAATCTAATGCCTGATGATCTGTCACTGTCTCACTTTGCCCCCAGATGAGACCATCTAGTTGCAGAAAAATAAGCTCAGAGCTTCCACGGATTCTACATTATGGTAAGTTTTATAATTATTTCATTATATATTACAATGTAATAATAATATAAAGTAGCACAATAAATGTAACATGATTGAATAATGCTGAAACCATCCCCACCTTTCCCCAGCCCATGGAAAGATTGTCTTCCACAAAACCGGTCCCTGGTGCCAAAAAGGTTGGGGACAACTGACCTAAAGTAATTCACTGTCACAAGTCTTACCTGGATTGCTGTTTTCAGAAGAAGCTTTTAGCATCTGTTTTTCTTTGTAGTCAGAAAGTAACTGGCAAATTCTATGTATAAAAATATAATAAACCAAATTACTATCTTAATACTGATATAAAAAATACTTACCAAATGTAAAATTCTTAAGAGTATTTCAAACAATATCAGAATATCAGAACTTAACAGTATTATCCCATCCACTTATGAGTACATTCTGCAAACTTCTCTTTAAGCTTCTAATTAAAGAAGAAAAAAATGTAGGCTGAAATACTCATAAATCGAGGGCATGTGACCCAGTAAATTAGGTTGCATTAGCATGACATAATAAAAAGTGTCCCAACTCTGCATAAGTCCTAGCTCCATAATGAACAGCTATTTGTTCTTGGACAACTTGCTTCTCTTAGGCTCAATGTCTTTTTCAACAAAGTGAGGACTTTGCTGCCTTATTTCCCTAGGTTGTTATAAAGATTTAAGGAGATAACATTTTTTAAATGCTGAGAGAAATAGTAAAGCAATGGAATAATCTCTTCCTAAACTTTATGACTAAAATTATCTTGGAATCCCAAATAAAACCCAATGCGTATTTTGTTCATAGGTTCTAATATGCAAATGTTGTAGTTTTCAGAAAATGTTATTGAGTCCTAATTTTGCCTCTTAGTTGTCCTACTCCTTATGGCTTATAATTCAGGGCATCTCAACTATGTCATAGTTTGTAACTAAATTTATTCATATATATCTCATTAAAGTAGATAATGTGATTGTCCACTATTACGGAGTTGATCAATCACACCAAGGGCAGAAAAACCAATGGATGTTAAGACCTGGTTTGGACCAACAATCCTTCTCTACAGACTCAAACTCTCAGCCAGCAGATGTTTGTGAGGATAATGCTTTATACTGATGTTCAATTCCAGCTGACATGGGAGACCAAAAGTCTACTTTTATTTTTTTTAGTTTCCATGAAGAAGTTGCAAGTTGATATTGTGTAATTTTCGACATACATACTAACAATGTATTTTGCACCGAACACGTTATTCAGCTCAAAGTCATCTCATAGACCATCTTACATGACTATTTTTGCAGTGCAAATCACAATTTCAATATTTTGGTGGCACCCATTTTGCTTTGATTCACACTGTTTCCTTAGAGCTAGTCAGCAAATAGTCAAATGACCTTCTAGTGACTGCACAAAATATGGAATGCTTCAAAGATTTGTGCTGCCTCCTTATGCAGAAGCCATGCTAACCTTCTCTGTATTGTTCCAATTTTAGGATATGTGCCGCCGAAGCAAGCACAAAGCCCTACTCTTACACATGATTAGTGATGAGTCATGGACAAGGCTTGGCTCTGTTAAGTCCAACTAACCTACTTGAGATTCTGAGAATTCTCTTCAATGGCTTCCTGTGAGCTAGAATTTGAAAATATTTTAAAATCTTGAGCTAGAGATGGAAGTAGCTTGGACGATTTTCATTATCATGTAAATCAGATCACTCAAGGGGCCAACCACAGCTGGGAGCCACTGCTCAAGGGAAGGTTCATATGGGATTTTCTACTGCCCAAGGTTCTATACAGGCTATAAAGGTGCCTCACAGTACAGATCTGGTAGCAAAGAAGAAGAAACAAACACTGATCTCTTTCTGCCACATTATTTGAACCCCTCTGACCCTTTAGAACAAGCCCACCCAATACCTGCTAGAGAAAAGACCAACAACGGCCTCAAAGGATCTCTTACCATGAAGGTCTCAGCTAATTCTTGGCTAAGATGTGGGTTCCACATTAGGTTCTGAATATGGGGGGAAGGGCCAATTTGCTCACTTTGTGTGTAGTTTATAAAGTCAGGATGCCCAGTGGCCAGAGCAGGGGGCTGGTGCTTTGGGAACAATGGCTGAGCATATAAGCATGGGTATGGGAACTATAAAACGTTGTACTTCAAAGTCACTGTATGACTCGCCATGAAGACTTGAGGGACCTGAATCTACCAATTCATCTTAAGGCAGCAGGACCAGTTTGAGTGGCAACAATGCAGCAACAGAATCAATGGAAACAACAGAACGATTGCAATGTCCATTTTTTTTTCTCCTCCTCCTGACTTGATAAAAGGGACTGTCTTCCTTGGATTTAGTGAACCCCTTCGGTTCCTGAAAAATTCAAGGAGTATATAGGACATAGTCCCCAGAAGACAGTACAAGACTTTCTGATAAACCGGACATTTCCAGGCCCAAATAACTAATCAGAAAAATCAAAGATGTGACACTATTTTTTATCCCATGCATAGGTGTTACACTTGGATGAAATGAACAATGTTGGGATCTCTAAGGATAAAGGTCTTAAAAGTCTTGACATAAAGAATCCTGCACCCATTGGTACTTCTAACTTGTCTTGCTTTTTGTCTGATTTCTGGCTGATGCAGGGGACTAACTCACTGCCACTCTAAAACTACCTGAACCAAACTATGACATCTCACTTGATATGTAAGATGCAACTGTTATAATTATTTTAAACCTCAATTTAACATTAACTAGCCTTTTAATGTAAACACTTACACATTATGATGACTAGAAACAGCATACTCTCTGGCCGTCTGTCCAAATAGATCTTGAGAAGATACATCAATACTTTGCTCAAGTAGAAGGCTGACTATACTTGCTGATCCACAACATACAGCAAGTATGAGAGCAGTTCTAAAATGACAGAGATAGGAACTGTAGTAAAGTTATTTTAAAAGCTAACTTCATATACGTTACCAATTTAACTTCTTGCCTGTCTGTGCAGAATCAAACATTTACATGCACTAAAAGACATAAGCATCTTCAGTGCTCAAGTGTTCATCTTTGTAAAATACCACCAAGGTTAACAGGAGGGGACAAAACAAACCCTTCTTATCTCAGTGGGGTATTGCATAGCAGAAGCTACTAATTTAAAGTCCTTTGACGGGCAAGAAACAATGTTAGGGCCACTTATCTGAAGTGAACAAAGATTTAAGTGAAGATTTTGTCACAGCTTCCCTAGACTGATATGCTGTAATAGAAAATCAGCTAGGGGGTAAAATAAATAAGAGCTCTCTGCATGCTGAAAGCAGTAAGATTAATAATAATGGTAAGAATAGTAGTCACAGGAGTTTCAGTTAATGATGCCAATAAGCATGTGCTAGGCACTGAATTAAATGCCACATATATCTTTCTTTCTTATGCACAGCCAACTTTGAAGGATATATTCTCCTATTTTTCATACATGACAACATATTTGGTGGTAAATAACGTTCCCAAGGTCACACACCTAGGAAGTAAGAAAGTTAGGAATTCAACCCAGTATTGTGTGAATCCAAAGTCTAGCTCTTTTCTCTTTATCACCCACCTACGGCTTCCCTTCATTAAAGGAAAAGTGTATCCACTTAAAACTATCTTCACTCCCTCTCTCCATACCAGTTAAAAATAAAAACATCAAAATACACTGGAAATAAAAAAGGAAAAAAGCTGTTGAACCCACAGTATGTGGGAACAGCAATTAATTGTCATGTAGGGATAAGCTAACAATATTCTTCAAAGAAAGCAACGTAAGGCAAAGTCATTGAGAAGACAAAAGGATTTTCTACCCCTATTTATGTTTAATACAGCGTATTTAGTGGAAAAGCATGTAAGACACAGGGGTTAAAAACTATTAGAAAGCGTTAAGAAGTTCAATACTGACTCATAACTTTAACTGAAAGTTAAAGTTCAAACTTCATAATATTAATATGAAATCCCTTTAGCTAACATAAGATCATGTAACCAAAAATGTCACATAACAAATAACATCAGTCAATATAATAAAAGATGAATCCTACTAAAACTGTTCTTTATGTTGCCCAGTTCAAATAACTGTTTTTCTACCTAACTGATTTGTGTTCATACTGATCACTATATCCCAGTAAGTATAATCTTATTAATTTAATATTTATGACTTGAGTGACTGCTATCTAGAACACACAGATTAAAAGAAAGAACTATACCTTCCATATATATCCAGTGCATTTAAATTAGCTTTTTTCTTGATTAAAAATTTCACCACTTGCTGTTTTTGTTCATGTACACCAAGTAACAGTGGTGTGAGGCCAAGCTGCAAAACGATATAAAGCAAAAACTTATGTAATTCAAAAAAGTACATATTCCTCAACTGAAGTAGAAACTTCATATAAGATCTTATGGACTTACATGCATAGAAAGTAAATAAATTGTAGTCGCTTCCTTCTCACTCTTCTGTGCTTTCCCACACACTGCTCCTTCCCTTGGAAACACCCCTTCTCTGCCTCACCACGTTAACTCTAATCAACTCAAAAACTCACTTTAAACATTTACTGCTTCCAAGACTCTTTACTTCTAACCCAGCATTTGGTATGGCATTATTGGATGATAATATTTTTCCCATCTAAACAAAGAGCTTCTTGAGGGCAGGGGCTGTATCTTTTGTCTGTATATCCTCAACCCTAAGACAAATTGTGTATAAAGCAAGAATTTGCATGTAAAATATTTCTTTAGTTTCATGTTTTACCGAAAGTTCAACCTCCAACATGCAAAAAAAATTGCTATTAAAACTCATACTGCCCATTTGAAAAAATTTTCCAACATTTATTTATTTAAAATCTATCTGTATTTAATTTTCCCAGATTGTTAACTAAATCATCAGTTCATAGGACTACTGAAACTAAATTAACAGAATTCCTATCTGTATTCTTAGTAACTCCATGGTTTTAAGTGTTTAAAACTGCCGATTATGCCAAAGCTCTACATACTTGAGACGCACTGGATAGTCCATAATACAACTTCAATTGGCAAAAAATGGTTTAGAATTTGCTATAATTCTAATTGAGAAAACTCTGCTCTTAACGACTTACTGACCTAAGCACTTCAGTGACTGAACAAAGAGACACAAAATGCTGAGAGGGCCATCCTCTACTTACTGAAAGACTACTCACAGCAAATTTCTAAAGACTTTCTGAATGGCAGTGAATAACTGATGGTAGAAAGGAAAATGTATTATTCTGTAACCTGATAGATACTACCAATAATTCGTTTTAATGTCTCAACCACAGAGATAAAAGACAGACTAGGCCAGGAATGGTGGCTCACACCTGTAATCCTAGCATTTTGGGAGGCTGAGGCGGGTGAACCGCTTGAGCCCAGGAGTTCAAGACCAGCCTGAGAAACATGGCAAAAACCTCATCTCTACTAAAAAAAAAACTGAAGTTGGAGGGCCATCTGAGCTTGGGGAGGTCGAGGCTGCAGTGAGCTGTGATTGCACCACCGCGCTCCAGCCTGGGAAACAGAGTGAGACCCCATCTCAAAAAAAAAAAAAAAAAGTCAGATTAACGTTACTGGAAAGGAAAGATTTAAAGAAATCAGCACATATCCAACTCCAACTCTTCTAGAGCCACCTTAAGTTTCTGAGATATAAGAATTTACATATTACATTTCTGTATTCAGTGCTTCTTAAGCAGGAGTGTATCCAGATTTTGAGAAAATTGTTGTTATTGTTGTTGTTGTCGTTGTTGTTGGTCTCATTATGTTGACCAGGCTAGACTCGAACTCCTGAGCTGAAGCGATCCTCCCACCTCAGCCTCCCTAGCAACTGGGACTACAGCCATGCACCACCATGCCTGGCTTCAAGGAAACATTTTCAAATATACATATCCAGGCTTTATTAGACTTACTGTATCAAAATCTTCAGGAAAAAGCCTAGACTTGTTGATTATTTAAACATTTTCCTCAGGTTACTGGGATGCACAATTCTAGCTGAAAGCTAGTGTAATAGACAATTACTTCAGTCTCATTTCTCACCCACATGACCAATTCCCTTTCTCATTTGAAGATTTGGCCAAAAAGAGTAAGGAGGAGGAGAGAGACCCATTTGCTGAAAACACCACATGATTGTTCCCGGTAAGAGAAGAGCAGGGTCTAGTCAACTCAAAACCCAACTTGATCTTGTTACTTATTTATCTTCCACCTTCTCATCCAGACACTCTAGATTTGAAAGCAGAGCTGAGACTCTAATTGGCCATTTCTACCAGAATAGGATACTAAGTCAGTTAATTACTTGATATTCCCTCTGCTCAAGGGTTTCCCCTTACATTACACCTATTCACTGCCAATCTGGTTCCTCAGAGGCCTCCTAAAATTGATCTCTAGGCAGTTTACAACCCACTAACTCCCTCTCCCAAACTGAAAACTGTCATTCTCTAAAATTGAAGAGAACTTTGTCTCACCATACAAAGGAAACAAATGAATCAACAACAACAACACACACACACACAACCTCTTCATGGTCTTTTCCCTCTATTACCTAATTTCCAAATTGGCCCTGATATTTCGGATTGCTCTTTTTCCCTTTCCACTTCTGCCTCATGAGCAATCAGAAATATCTGAAGCCTTGCCACTGAGAGGTGCATCACCTCGTCTCTATTACTGCTTTTTAGGAACTTGCCAAAGGAGCAGGATCTCTATTCACTGAAACATGTTTAAGTTTTCTTGGAGTTTTCATGTAAAACCTATTTCAGGGCAAATTTTGCCATTTTACATTCATTAGGGGGAAAAAATCCTAGGAGGGAAAAATTGAAAAATAGTAAGTATTACCTTTTATAAATTCAGTGTTTTCAAAAAAAGTATTTACCACAAATGCATTAAAAAAAACTGTACCCTCTAATGCTTCTTTGAAAGTTACAATATTTAAAATAAAATCTTAGATAATTAGTTCATTTCAAAATATTTTCATTCAGGTTATGCTTGAGCTTCCAAATACGGAAAACTGGCCCGTACACAGGTCAATGTTAAAATGAATGCATTTCAGTATTTTGAAGATAAAATTGGTAGATCTATACCTCGTTTCTTGATTCGATATCAGCACCGTATAAGAGCAGTGCTTTGGCCATTAATTTATCTTCATTGTAGATAGCATAGTGCAGACTGGTATTTCCATACTCATCTGGAATAGTTGGATCAGTGCCATGTTCCAGCAACATTAATGCACATTCATCTTCCTGGCATTGTACGGCCTGTCAGTATTAGACCAAAAACAAATTACAAATCCTAGGAATTCAAAATAAACATTCCACAGCTTTCACCAACTACTTATATTTAAAGGAGAAAACTCATTTTTATGCTATGTATTGAAATCAAACCCACCTCACGCTGATATAGTTGGCTACTGCATACCTTTGTCAGAGCTGTCCTCTTTTTGTCGTCAAGGACATTAAGTTCACATCGTCTGTCCAGCAGGAGTTTTACTACTTCTGAATTCCCACTGGCAGAGGCCAGATGTAGAGCAGTCCTATGAGAGTGAGAAGACTTTTTAGGAAATTGTAGTGCACCAGCTACAGCCGTATCAATGATTTACGTAATTGCAAACACTGAATACTCCGCTATTACTCTGCCTTTAAAACAAACATTTAACTTTCCCATGAGAAAACCACACTATTATCTCTCATTACTCGCTGTATTAATGAAAGAGCAGCCTATATGAATACAAAGAGCATAGCCCTTGGATGACATTCAACTTGGGCTGGAATCCTACTTGAAGCTCTGTCACTTCCTGGCTGTTGCTTAGCCTTTTGGGGTCTCAGTTTCCTCGTCAATAAAATAGGAATGAAAATAGTAGCTTTCTCACAGGAAACCACCGTAATTCTTAAATGAGACTCTGCACAAAAGATATAGAATAGTTCCTAACAACAGTTCAATAATTGTTAGATATTATAATTTTTACTAATACCACTAAAGAATTAAGTGAGATGATACAATTATACCTACACTTTCAGGTATGTTTTAAATATTGCAGGTAACATTGTATTTTAGTGATTCTAAGATGATCATTGTCTCCATGTTGTCTCCACTGAAATACCACCTACAATTCATGATTTACTATAATTGGCGGCATTCAAATAATTCTCTTATTGAGATATAAAATAATGGGGCATCATACAATCCCTGGTGCCTTACATTAAGTAGAATATGTTATAACAGGTCTGGGGCGGTTCCACTCAGATGACCAGCATTTAGATAAATTTTAGTTTTTAAGTACTATGGAATAAGAGAGCTGAGGTGAAAACAACAAATTTCTAAAATAAACCAACTTTTACTTTGGTTTTCAATAAACTTTAAGCCAAAGAAAACTTGGAATTGAAATGCATAGCATGGGCTTATTTTTTTCAATACTTAGATTTATACAATGTATGTACATCGGATATTTCCAATGATTCATATTAGGATTTAAGACTGTTATAAATTTTCTCTTTTTAAAAAGGATTTATGAAACTATTTGTGGAGCTTTTTTCAACTCTTACATTCAGGGGTACATGTGCAGGATATGCAGGTTTGTTACATAGGTAAACGTGCACCAAGGGGGTTGGTTGTACAGACTATTTCATTACCCAGGTGTTAAGCCCAGTACCCGTTTGTTCTATTTCCTGCTTCTTTCCCTCCTCCCACCCTCCACCCTCTGATAGTCCCCAGTGTGTGTTGCTTCCCTCTAGGTATCTGCGTGTTCTCATCATGTAGCTCCCACCTATAAGTGAGAACATGCAGTATTGGGTTTTCTCTTCCTATGTTAGTTTGCTAAGGATAATGGCTTTCAACACCATCCATGTCCCTGCAAAGGACATGCTCTCGTTCCTTCTTTCATGGCTTCATAGTATTCCATGCTGTTTACGTACCACATTTTAGTACTTAAAACAACTAAAACAGTCTTTACCCAAGACTTATAAATTTTCAAAAGGGCAGTTAAGGGTTGCCTTTTACTATTTTCTACCTTCGGAAATGCTTCTGTTTGAAAGGAGGGAGGAAAAGCTTCAATTGAGATTAAGTCCTAATGCCCCAATTTTAAATCTCTCAGCTTGCTTAAGCCTAGCAAGTAAACATGAAGTTTTCAAAGATGGAAGGATCCTGAGAGATAGTAGAATATGCCTGCCCCATAATAGGTGTCTGGCTTATGTCTGATGACTAAATGGATTGAAAAAATGGAAGAACACAGCTTGGGAGTTCAATATTTTTAAAGAAAACTCCTGTAGAGTAGGGCAATACATGTGCAATAGTAATAATCTTTTATATTTGCTATCTTAATTTTCGTAAATATATAACTCAAGTAAAATGATTAATTCATACTTTTTACATGTTAATCTATATATACTGAAAAGGTAATTATGTAATAAAATGTATATACAATAAAATCTACAGGAACAGGTAAACACAATCCCTTTACTTCTGAAGAGGGTAAAAGTTCACAGAAGATAGCTAACCACAGAAATAAAAATAAATAATAGAATGTGAGAAATTATTTGCATCTACGCAAGAAGCATATTCCTTCTCTTCCCAAGGATTATTTCATTACTAATGAACCTTAACTAAAACTTCAGATGTTCACTGCAGAAATCACAGATAAGAGAAAGGGAAAAACTTCACTTACAAATCCCCAGAAACAAGTTTGATTATATTTTCTACATATTTTCAGCTAACACAAGAGCAGATTCTGTTCGTGTATATGTGTAACAAACTGGTTTTTTCCTCACTTCATATAGCAAAGTACATCTTTGCATGTCGACAAAGCTCTGTATCTACTGACATCCTCAATAGTTACATATTATTCCATCCTATGGATGCACTGAAATTTGTTCATGAAATCTTTATATGGGTTCTTCTAAATACACTGCTATTTTAAGCAATACTAAGAAAAACAGACATCTATTTGGTAAAGATATTTCAGTATAATGGAATTGATGAGTAAAAAGCATAACCTTTTTAAAATGTGGTTCTTACCACTAAAGTGTCTGTTTGAAAACCTGCAGCAATTTAAACTTTAAACAACTATATAAGTACCACTGTTCTTCATCCTCACAAACTTTGTGGATAGAAAACAGTATTTCTTTTTTTTTTTTTTGGGGGGGGGATGGAGTCTCACTCTGTCACCCATGCTTGAATGTAGTGGCATGATCTCAGCTCACTGCAACCTCTACCTCCCTGGTTCAAGCAATTCTCTTGCTTCAGCCTCCTGAGTAGCTGAGATTACAGGTGTGTGCCACCATGCCCAGCTAATTTTTTGTATTTTTAGTAGAGATGGGAGTTCACCACACTGGCCAGGCTGGTCTCAAACTCCTGACTTCAGGATCCACCTGCCTCAGCCTCCTAAAGTGCTGGGATAACAGGCGTAAGCCACTGCACCCGGCCTTTCATTCCTCCTCTAACTTAAATAGAAAACAGTATTTCATTCCTCTTCTAACTTAATTCCTTCTTCTACCAGGAACGCTATCTTTTCCTATGCGCATAGCTCACTGGTAGATATGCAAAAAAGTACTTTGCCCAATTTTAAAATGTGCCTATTTTATTATATCTGCATATATAGGCCAGGCACAGTGGCTCACGCCTGTAACCCCAGCACTTCGGGAGGCCAAGATGGGTGGATCACGAGGACAGGAGTTCAAGACCAGCCTGGCCAAGATGGTGAAACCCCATCTCTACTAAAAATACAAAACAATTAGCCAGGCGTGGTGGCAGGTGCCTGTAATCCCAGCCACTCAGTAGGCTGAAGCAGAGAATTGCTTGAACCTAGGAGGCAGAGGCTGCAGTGAGCCAAGATCGCACCACTGCACTCCAGCCTGGGCAACAGAGTGAGACTCCATCAAAAAAATATATAAATAGGCATTTGTGTTTTCTTCTGGTATGTTTCTCTTTTCATATATTTAAAATTTTTAATCTATACTCTTTATTTTTGTGATATAAACATCTAGCTAGTTTTCTCCAAAAATGAATTAGGAACAATCCATCTTTTTTAAACAATAAAAAACATCACCATTATCAAGTGCTAAATTCTTACATATATTTGGGTATTTCTAAATTTCCTATTCTGTTTTATTCATTGATGTCTTTTCAGCCGTTAGTAAACAATTTGTGGAAATAAATAACATGCACATTTGGTATCTGGAAAAGCAAGCCTTTTATCATTGTTACAAAAAAATTTATCACAATAATAAAAAACAGCATGTGTAATTTAAAAACGCTAAAACTGCTATTTTTATTTGGCTTAGGTAAAAGTGATAAATAGAAAGAGCTCACATTTTTTTTTTTTTTTTTTTTTTTTTTGAGACGGAGTCTCGCTCTGTCTCCCAGGCTGGAGTGCAGTGGCGCTATCTTGGCTCACTGCAAGCTCCGCCTCCCAGGTTCACGCCATTCTCCTGCTTCAGCCTCCTGAGTAGCTGGGACTGCAGGCACCTGCCACCGCACCTAGCTAATTTTTTTAATATTTTTTAGTAGAGACAGGGTTTCACCACGTTAGCCAGGATGGTCTCGATCTCCTGACCTCATGGTCCGCCTGCCTAGGCCTCGCAAAGTGCTGGGATTACAGGCATGAGCCACCCCACCCAGCCAAAAAGCTCACATCTTAAGAAAATTCGATCTTCCTATTCGAGCACAGGAACCATCTTCCCATTTCAGTTTCCTTCTAAGGTTCCTCAGTAAAGAACATATTTACATAGTGTACATTTATATAAAACCCATACTGGATTTTATTTGAAGAATATTTAGCCCTGAAGTTGATGTGTTATGGGGCTTCATTCTTAGTTCTCAATATACACTTTTCTATAACGTATAGAACAGTGTTTTAAAATCTGTAGATTAAAAATAATCTGCTGCATAAACAATTTTGCGAGTTAAATCACTTTAAAACAGTCTATTAGTGTTCTATGATGAAAATTATAATTTGATTGGAAATCGGCCAAAGTTTTGTTTTTCCGTTGCAGCTCATAAAGGGGCCTGGGCCCTGACCTCTCTGAGGTTTCCACATCCAGTGTGGTGTGAGGCCTGCGGAGGCGAGAAAGCCAGGTCCCCCTCCTCCCCCGCCAGGAGGGTATGTCCCCATCATCCCCCCACGTCCCACCTCCTCCCAGCCCGGGCCTGGTTACCTCTTTTGCTTGTCCTTCTTGTTCACATCAGTGTCCCTAAGCATGACGATGAGATCCTTTCTGGGGACTTTACCCCACCAGGCAGCTCTGTGGAGCTTGTCCAGATCTTCTCGATGGACGTGGTACCCGGGCTCCATGAAGGCGCTGTCATCGTAGTCTTCCCAAGCGCCCACGTTGCTTCTGAGCGTCTTCACAGCGGAGTCATCGTGGTCTCCAGAAGCGCCCACGTTGCTTCTGAGCGTCTTCACAGCGGAGTCATCGTGGTCTCCAGCAGCGCCCACGTTGCTTCTGAGCGTCTTCACAGCGGAGTCATCGTGGTCTCCAGAAGCGCCCACGTTGCTTCTGAGTGTCTTCACAGCGGAGTCATCGCGGTCTCCAGAAGCGCCCACGTTGCTCTTGCCTCTCCCCCTGCAGCAGGGGAAGCAATGGCAGCACCACTTGCCCATCTTGCTTCTGAGCGTCTTCATAGCAGAGTCGTCGTGGTCTCCAGAAGTGCTCACGTTGCTCTTGCCTCTCCCCCTGCAGCAGGGGAAGCAGTGGCAGCACCACTTGCCCATCTTGCTTCTGAGACCAAATGGCTTCTTCATAGAGGAGGCAGCCGGCATTGAACCAACCTCAGCCACCATCTGCTTTTAACAGCCAGGAGAGACCAGTGGTAGCGAGCAGATCGCGTCTACCAACCAGTTTCACCAACTAGCAGGTAACTCCGGGTTTCCAATCTGTTTGAAAAGTCAATCCCAGCCAAAACCTGCCAACCCCAGCAAGGGAGGCCAGCCCACCCCACTCAGGGAAAACCCACACCCACCCAGGGTGACCCCACGCCCACCCCAGGAAGGGCCACCCCCCCCCAAGAAAACACCCGGCCCACCCAAGGGAATGCCAAACCCAGCAGAGAAAACGTCAAGCCCAGTAAAAAAACGCGAGAGAGGAAACGTCAACCCAAGGAGAAACCGTCAATCCAAGGAGGAAAGGTCAATCCAAGCGACCAACGCAAAGCGAAGCCAAGCCAAGCCGCTACAGGCCAGCCAAGCCGTTACGCGCATGCGGCATGCGCGTGCAGTTACACGCCAGCCAAACCGTTACGCACGTGCAGCGTGCGCGTGCAAGCCGTTCCAGGCCGGCCGTTACACACGTGTGGCATGCGCGTGCAATTACACGCCAGCCAAACCGTTATGCGCACGTGGCGTGCGCGTGCAAACCATTACAAGCCAGCCAAGCCGCTGCCGCGCGTGCGGCGTGCGCGTGCGGCGTGCGCGTGCGGCGTGCGCGTGCGGCGTGCGCGTGCGGCGTGCGCGTGCGGCGTGCGCGTGCGGCGTGCGCGTGCGGCGTGCGCGGTGCACATCTCAGGTGGCGTCAGTGCACGTGGCACAGACAGTGGCCGATGCGTGCAACCCACGTTAAGTCTTGGCGCCACAAATGTCACTGACAGCTTAGTGTTCCTGGCAAACTTCGTGGGAGTCAGCCGAGCTTTCCAGCCATTGAGAAGCCTCCGGTGGAAAAAAAAAATTCTTGAAGCAGGACTGGGGCTAAGCGGCTGGAACTTGAGGATGCTGACAGCCTCCTCTGAAGAAAGCCCCCAGGACACTCCTGGCGGTGCTGTTGTGCGTGGCAGCTGCTGCAGCTCGGAGCTCAGGCTGGCAGAGCTGGCTACAAATGGCCTCAAAATCACGGAGCATGTTCTCACTCATAGGTGGGAACTGAACAATGAGAACACACGGACACAGGAAGGGGAACATCACACACCGGAGCCTGTTGTGAGGTGGGGGGAGGGATAGCATTAGGAGATATACCTAATGCTAAATGACGAGTTAATGGGTGCAGCACAGCAACACGGCACATGTATACATATGTAACAAACCTGCACGTTGTGCACATGTACCCTAAAAATTAAAGTATAATAAAAAAAAATCATGGAGCACAAGACGCCAGAGCCCAGCGCCTGCCTGAGGTGCCTTCGACACCTGCTCCTCTTTGCTCCACACCCAGAACACGAGGCCATCAGCGAGGAGGCATTTGGGGCCACAGGATCGCAGTCAGCTCCTGTCCCGGTGCCCCCTGCCTGTCCAAGCCAGGGCCAACACCTGTGGGGCTTCTGGCCTGGGGGGCTCTGCTCCACTGGCATGCAATAGGGTCAAGGTCAGGAAGTTGTGTCCAAGCCAGCAAGAGGGGGCTTGGAGGAGCACCTACCACTGATGGGGAGATGCAGAAAGGCAACCCCATGTGCAGATCCTGGGAACAGGACACTGAGCCTCCCTGGTGCTGGCCTCTCAGCTGGACCACCTCGACCATCCTACCGGGACCCTTCTGCTGCGAAGCTTTACGCAGCCAGGCTGCTTCACCCAAACCACAGGTGCTTTGGTGTGGGAGGAAAAATGGATTCTGAGCCTGGACACCAACCTGCTCTTACCAAAAGAAGTAGAGGGGAAGCCAATCACAAGTGCAAAAAAAAAAAAAAAAAAGTACTATTTTGTAACTGAAGTCTTGCCTGGATATGCAGGGTTAAGCTAAAGCTCCTCTTGCTTGATACTAAATTAAATTTTGAATGAAACGAAAAGAAGACATACACACTAAATTTCCTTGTTCCTCTGTGATCCCGAGCCAGGAAGCAAAAGGAAGCCTGGCCTCCTGGACTCTCCCCCCAGCTGGGGGCTGAGGAGTTTCCTTCCAGGGTCACAGGGAGCAGCTGGGCTCAGTGGGGCCAGGCTGCCCTTCCTTCCTACATGGGCATCCTCAAACCTTCCACTGCCCCATACAGAGTGCCAGATCCGGGTTCAAATCCCAGCTCCGGCACTCGCCACCTGTGTTACCTGGCAAATGCCTTACCCCCAAGCACTTGCTGTCTGTGTCGTTCCTGACAGGATGGGAGCTGGTGGCCCTGGCATGAAGCACCGTAACAGTCAAACACAAGCAGGAGCACACAGATACCTGGGTGGAGGACTGCCGTTCTGGGGGTGCTCACCAAAGAGCACCTACCCAATTGCCCAAGTGGCCTTGCACGTCTCAGCACTTATTAGGCACCTATGGGAAATCCCTGAACAAAGCCCTGACCTGCCCTGGGGAATGTGACCAGGGCGATGCACCAGGAAGGACAGTCTGGGGTGCTTGGCATGAATGAGGATAGGCTGGGGAAATGCCAATCTCTTCCCACCAGCTCTGCATCCCAGGGCACCCTCAGTGGACAGAGAACCCAGAGATGCCACAAGGCTTGAGCTGCATCCTAACCATCCTGAGTTCCAGCCCAGCCATGGCCCAGGCCCGAGGGTACTTTGGGTGCTAAGTTGGGATGACAATGGGCCAGGTGACACTCCTGTGTTCCAGGATCTGGTCAAGAAGGTGGTACCCTGTCACTGCCTGGCTCCATCTGGTCCCAGTGGAACAAGGAGGACAGGAAGCCTCTAGCACCCACCCTCTGGGCCACCAACGCCCAGGTCCACAGTGTGGCCACCTGAGTCAGCACCACCTGCTTTGGGGACCAGAGCATGAAGGCCCAGATACGAGGAGCATAGTGCAGCAGTGGATGCAGGTGGGCAGGATGTGCTGTGCGGATCCAAGGAGCCCCTCTCTGGAGGCTTGGGCATAACCTCTCCATCTTATTGACACAATATTTTACCTCTCTGTAGGATAGATACAAATACTTGTTACATGCATAAAACGTGTAGTCTGGTTACTTTGAATATTTACTCATAATAATGTTACTTAGTCACCACAGCCTGCTGTCAGACATTACAGCTTATTTCTTCTAACTGTAGGTTTGTACCCAATAGCCAACCTCTCCTCTCTTCATTCTCCCTTCCACATACCCAGTCTTCCCGGCCTCTGGTACTGCCATTGTATTCTCTGTGTCCATGGGATCAAGTTTTTTTAGCTCCCACGTGAGTGAGAACCTGCACAACTCTCCAGAATAGTTATTAAAATCGGGAATTACTGTTATTTTTTGAGACGGGCTGTCACTCAGGCTGGAATGCAGTGGTGCAATCTTGTATAACTGCAGCCTCAACCTCCCAGGCTCAAGCAGTCCTCCCACCTCAGCCTTCTGAGTAGCTGGGACTACAGGGGTGTGCTACCATGACTGGCCAAGTTCTGTATTTTTGGTAGAGATGAGGGGTCTCACCATGTTGCCCAGGCTGGTCTCCCACTCCTGGCCTCAAGCTATCCTCCTGCCTCAGGCTCCCAAAGTGCTAGGATTACAAGCCTGAGCCACCATACCTGGCCTGATCCCAGTTTTAGAAAAACTCTGTAACTAAATTTAGATGAAAATATGAGTATGTTCGGTGATTGCTTTCACATTTTCTACACTGCTTTTTTATAGCATTGAGAGTCTTCCATAAATGTACTTTGGTTTGAAGTATTTTCTTGAAGTCAGACATGTTTAGCTGTGACCTGGAACAGTTCTTCTTACAGCATCCCCTCCCTGCAAACTGCAGGTCCTGAGGTCAGTGGCCGTTGACTCTATGTTCTTCCCTGGATCCAGACCCTAACTCAGGGGATGGTGGCACCGCCTCCTGCCCGGCTCTTGGCTGCCTGCACTGCTGGTGATGAGTGAGAGGATGGCCTGCCCCAGATGAGTGTCAAGTGTGTGTGTTAGTGTGCTTTTGCTGCATTTCTTGTGTCTTGCTTTTGTCATCTTTCTCCTTTTCCTTTCTGAGGCCTGCACAGGGCAGCTGTGCTACCCACCTCTGAATGTGGGCTCAGACACTCTAATGGGCACTTGTGCCTTGTTCTGTCCCTGTCATTTGAGGCCTTTTTGGCCAATGGGAAAGCAGACCCCTCTGGCAGAAAAAGGTCCACTTTGCCACAGGCTGGGGTGGCAACTCTGCCTGCAGGTTGGACCCGTCGGTCTCATCGTGAACCCTCACGGGCAACTGGCACTGGGAGAAGTAGAGAATGTGTGGGTTCTGCCTGCTGTCTTCACGTGTGGAGACAGGGTCCTGCCAACCGGTCTCCCGGAGGGGGCACTGCCTCCTGTGGGTGCCATGTGTGCCAGAATCCAAGCATGGGTGTGCAAGGGGGGTTAGCCCACTCACAACCCAGGACAGAGTTGCTTGGCTGTTTTGGGGCTGGGAGATCTCCAAAAGCCTACCAGACCCAGCATCATCAGTGGCTCTCACACTCTCAATGCCTTGGTCTTTCTGCTTTTTTGGCTGTCACATTGGCACATTTCTTGGTGCCACCAAAACAACTCAAAATAATCTCTTTTCAGTCATGCCTGAATAACATTAACTGGCTTCAGGTTTCCTGAAAAGAGAGCAGGTGAAAATCCAGAAAAAAGGCCTACTTGTTTTCTTCCTCTGATGGTCCAGCCTGTCTTCAACCACAGGACTCCACGATGGCCTGGGGTCTGAGTCTCCTGGATTAGTCACTGTCTAGCTTTGATCAAAACTATGAGCAATTGAAGCAGAATATCAACGTGGAAAATGCTCTGGGTTGTCCCCATGTTGGGAAATTATTGTCCAACAAATGAGTAGCTGTCCAAAGCAGTGCAAGGCAACTAGTGTGCCTTGGAGCTTGTCAGAGGAAGCGTTCAAGAGTGCTTCTGTCTCATTCAGCAAGTCTCACTTCTTTTTTATGTTCTAAATCAGAACATAGAATCACGGGCCAGGCTTGCAAGAAGCAAACACTAACTTCTATCCACATGTACTTAGCCAGGGCTCATTTGAATGGCCATATGTAGCATCAAAGAGGCTGGAAAGGAGTGTAATGGTGTGACTAGTAGAAACAGGAGACATGTTTGTTGTTCTTCACCCCATGCATACTAAGGATGTTTTTAGAAAAAACAAACTTTTTTTTGCTCAAGCACAGTTTATGCAACAAAATGTGATTCAGAATCTAATTTCACAAAATAAATCCAGAGGAGAGACTTGAAGGAAAAGGGCAAAGATGTAACTCAATAAAGTCCATAACATCACAGAATAGGGTGATGGTGATGGTTTCTAACCCTGAGAATGTAAGTGGATTCTTCAGTTTCTAAAATTAATTTATCAGTTCTTGAACCCAAGAAATCAGAATAGATCATAACAGAAAGAAATGACCTAGCTTTCACCTAGACAAGTTAGAAAATGCAGAAGTAGCCTGGCAGAACTACAACCATCTGACCTTTGACAAAACCACAGAAATAAGAAATAAAGAAAAGGCTCACTATGCGACGAATGGCACTGGGATACATGACTAGCCATGTGCAGAAGAATTAACACTGCGGCCCTGCTTCTCATCATATGGAAAATTAACTCAAGATCAACCAAAGATTGAAATAGAAGACTTCAAATATAAAAGTCCTAAGAGACAACCTATCAAACACCTTTCTCAACATAGGCTTTTGCAAACCACTTAGACAATTAGTACCCAAAAGAAATGCAACAAAAAACCAAAAGTACAAGTCTGGCCTAAGAAACTACAGACCTGCTGCACAGCAAAGCAACTGCCAACACAGTAAACACACAGCCTACATGATGGGAGAAAATGTTCCCAAACCAAGCATCTGACCAAGTTTGAAGAGCCAGAATCTAGAGGACCTTACCTAAATCAAGAAGCAGAAAAATAACCCAAGTAAAAAATGGGCAAATGACACAAACACACTAGTCAAAACAAGACCTAAAAAAGACCAACAGACACGAGAAAATGCTCAACATCACTAATCATCAGAGATGAGGTACCAGTGCCATCACACACCAGTCAGAATGGCCATTTGTCCAAACACAAAACATATTTGTGTAGCAGTAGATAAAAGCGAACACGGCTACACTCTTGGGGTAATGCAAACTAGGTCTCAAACTGCGGAGAGCAGTTTCAAGATTTCTCAACAACAACAACAAAGAGGGAAAGCAAGCAGAGCTACCCTTCCACCCAGCAATCCAACCCTCTTTGGATTGCTTTGACCCAGCAATCCAATACGATCTTTGGTTTTATCTACCCAAGGGAAAAATACATGTGTCTATCAAAAAGACACAGACATTTGCAAGTTCACAGGAGTGCTACTCACAGGAATAAAGACGTGGACCTGACCTAGATGCCCACCAACAGAAAATCAGATGTGATACCTATGCACCACAGAATACTAAGAAGCCACCAAGGAAAATCAAACACAGAAACAAAATCATGCCCTCAGCAGCAACATAGATGGAACTGCAGGCCACTCTGCTAAGCGAACTCAGGCAAGAACAAAAGACCGAACACCGCAAGTTTTCACTTATAGGCAGAAACTCAACACTGAATACACACGAACATAAAGATGAAATCAACAGATGCTGGGTACTACCAGACAAATAAAGGAGGGAGACAGGAAGCCTTGGAGGAAGAATGATCCAACAGGTGCTGTGTTCACCACCTGGGTGATGGGTATGTTAGAACCTCAAGCATCAAAAGTCTGCTGTATAGCCATGTAGTGAAATGAACCTGCAGGCGTACACCCCTCGATCACAATAAAAGTAGCTATCATTTTAGAAAACCCAGCTTTGGAAACAGAAATAGAAAAAAAGGAAGAAAATACAAGAAAACACACAAAACAAAAAAAGCCTACAGTGGCCCAATCCATCCATTAGCGGCATGAACACTGAAAGATAACCAAATGGACACAACGAAGGAGCCAAATAATCAACCCACAATTATAAACACTGAACCCATGGGATTCTTGCTTTTCCCCCAAAAGCACACCAAAGGCACAATGGTTGAAGAAACTGGGGGGTCACGTGCAAAGGACTGAAATAAACCCTTCCCTTACACAAGACACAAAAAGCGATACAAAATCCACTGAATACCAAAGGGCAATTGTGAAACCAAAACCTCCAAGGAAAACACATAGGGTGTGTGTCTACTGTGGGGAAACTTAAACCTGTGCACCTAAACTACAAACAGAAAACACACAGGACTCAAATACCCATAGACCATACAATGCCTTCATCATCTCGCTTTTCTTCTCAAAGGGACACAGAAATCACCGCTAAGAAAAGTTAATGTGTCCATGTGAGACTAAGGACAACTTCAGAGCTTCACACAGCTTCAACACTGGAGAGAAAACAGTGAACCCTACAGAAGACATCCCACAGACTGAGAGAAAATTATGGAAAACTGTGGATCTAGAAGGGCTTCTTATCTAACATATTCAAGAAACTAATGGTCCTAAGTGGACAAAAACACAAAAACCAATACACATGCTAAAAATGCCCAAAAGACTGGCAGAGGCATTTCTGAAAAAACCTGAAACAGACTCTCAGGTAATAGAAAAGTCTCTCCACATCAGGAGAGTTTCTCCCCAGAGAAGGAGTATGACCAGAAACAGCAATAAAACTTTTTGAAGATAAGGGCAGTGCAGATTTGCAAACAGAGGAACTATTACATACTACTATTTTGAATGCAAATTCGTATACCCACTGTGAGACAGCTGGAGGTTTCTGAAACAATTAACGACACAACCACCAGTTCCTCTAGCCATCCCAACACTGGGTATACCTGCAAAGCCAAGGAAACCTACCTTAAGGAGGTATCTCCCTTCCCATGTTTCATGAAGTACTCTGGACAATAACCAAGGTGGGGAATCAACCTACTTGTCTTTCTACAGATGAAAAAATGCAGGAATTGAAGGATATATACGCAATGGTACACTCTTCAGCCATCAAACTTCCGGACATCAGTTCACTACCAGCAAGATGGAGAAACCTGGAGGACATTAAGTTAAAAAACAAGAGCCAGGCAGAGGAAGACAAACACAAATACTGCGCGATCTCATACAGTAGCAATGTCAACAGTGGGTACCAGAGGCTCGGGGGAGGATTGGAAATGGCTACAAAGGGATGTTCAGGTGAGACGCGGGTACTCTGGTGTTCTACAGCACAGCATGGTGACTAGGCTTAACAATATCATAGCATAATACTCAATATTGCTGGAAAGGATTTGGAATGCTCTCTCCATCAAGAAATCCTCACTGTAGCATGAAACAGAGATGCTAAGCCCTGCAGTTTCATTGATTCATGTAAAAAGGTCCATTGCACCCTTTAAATAAAAACATAGACCATGTGATATTGTTGTTTTCCAAATAGGATCACAACACACTACTAAAAATCCCGTGGGACAATGAAATGCCCCGCATTCCCAAAGCAGTTCCTACACATACAAAGTCGGAGCGCCATCACACCCTTCCACTTTAAACTACTTCCCAAAGCTTTAGTTACCCAAGCGATTCGTGATAGGCATTAACAGAGAAACACAGGCCAACGAACACAGTGAGGGTGTCCAGCAGCAAACTCAAATGAAGGTCTCAGTTAATTTAGAAAGTTTATTATGCCAAGGTTGAGAACACACTCGTGACACAGCCTCAGGGTCATCACGACATGTGACCAAAGTGGTCAGGGCACAGCTTGGTTTTATACATTTTAGGGAGACATGAGACATCAATCAATATATGTAAGAAGTACATTGCTTTGGTCTAGAAAGGGTGACAACTTGAAGTGAACTCAGGAAGACTGGAAGCAGGGAGGGAGCTTCCAGGTCACAGATCACTGATACACAAATGGTTACATTCTTCTGAGTTTCTGATTAATCTCCAATCAGATATGCATCTATCTCAGGGAGCAGAAGGGTGACTTTGAATAGAATGGGAGGCAGGTTGGCCCTAAGCAGTTTCCAGCCTGAGTTTTCCTTAGTGATTTCAGGGACCCAAGATATTTTCCTTTCACATTTCCCCCCTTTTCTTTTTAAAAAATCGTTTGGAAAAAGCATTTTACAAGCAAATGAGTCTCTGGTCTTGGGTTTCATCTGATCTCTCATGGCTAGGAGGGTTTATTCCTAGATAGGTAGGTCCCAAAACCTCATTTTTTAGCAAGTTGTGAAGTCTCACATCCTGTGAAGTTAAAATAGGGGGGAGGAAGGGAGAAAACAACAACAACAACAAAAGAACAATCCTGGAAAAATCAATGTAAGCCACATTACTCTGCAGTCCATACCTCAGTAGGCAGGTATGAAAGTGGCTTATGTATGTAAAGAGGTTGTTGTTATTTTCTTCTGAAGTTTAAGTTGTCTGGCTTCAGTTCGCAGGGTTTTAAGAAAGCACAGCTTAGTTTTCAGTGACTCCACGTTAGGAATAATTGAAAAAAAATTGAAAACATTAAAGACTTGTGGCCAAGAAAAATTAGAATTCAGTCCCAATTGTAGAAAATAATAAAAATTGAAAAAACATTAGGCAAAACTAGAACCTAAAAACAGGTCTACTGTAGTTTTGAAACATAATTTTTTCTCTCTCCAGTTTTCCATTTTTACTAAAGATAAATCATGTTGGAACTGATTTGCTTTATTATTCTTGGCCTAATTATTTGCATACAGTGCAACAATAATTATTTTTTACACAGGCTTTTAAATTGGCTTTGATGGAACTTTGTTCCATGGGAGGAATCTTAGACAAGACTTTTTTAAAGCCAAACCCAGCCATGGATTTCTGCCATCAAATACCTATGATTTCAGTGAAATTTCCTCTCCTCTTGAGGTTCCAAGATAAACCTGGGGCTTCTGCACCTGTCAGAAAGTGACATTCTTTATTTACCACAGGTCAGAAACTCTGTACAGGGACTGTGTACACAAAATATGAGGCCAGTTTTTCCAATGGCTTTATTGGCTTCTGTAAGTCAGGTTTGATTCCTTGAAGGAAAGCACACCATTTCAGTCAAACCCTTGATAAAATAACCAAACTCTCCAACTGTGTCCTATCGCAAAATAAAACAGATTTTTATTGCACTTACGCAAATAACTATATTGCCATAAATTAAGAATACCCCCCATTTCCAAATTCTGGAGAAATTAGCTAGAGAAAAACAAATATGCTCCAAATTTTGTTCACAGGAATATACTTTATTGTTAAAAGCTGCAACTAACTTAAAGTTTTCTTAACTCTGAAAAACTAAAACTATCGGCAATGTTTTAAGCAAAAAGGCAAAGATTACTTCAGTTTTCTATTGGTTCAATTATTTCAATTATCTCCTGTTCTGTTTGATAGTCATGAACATTTCAGCTCTCCATGAGAGTTCTAAAATTTTTTGCTTTATTCCAATGTAACAATTTCCAAAATTATCAGAAAACCTGAATTTGAGTGCACCTGTTAGAGTCCTACAGCTGATTATAAACCCACCTTATAAAGAGGGTTTGAAACAAGACAAAACAAGACAACTGTCTGTGGATGAAAAAAAAGTAAAGGCCGCCGTAGTTAAAAGATACAATTGACAAGTGAATTTGTTACCTCCGTGGCACATGATAATTTTAACATAACAATTATGATTATTATGAATAATGTACACTAAGTTATATCAGAATTACAGGAGTTTCCCATCATTTTGGAACACATACCAATAATATATTTATACAAATGGATATGAAAGAAAGCCAAACACCATTTCTTATTTGACAATACTTCCTGTATAAATTTTACACCAGATAAGCCAAATTATGTCATTTTTAGACTTTAGAGAAACTAATGTTCTATTTAGGATAGAAAAAGACACATATAAATTTGATTTTGGAAACTTTGTCAAATATAAAATGCTTAAAACACTTGATATTAAAAAATAGGACTACAGGTCATTGTAAAGTCATTTATTTAACCAAAGTGATAATTCAAGGATTTTTTTTAAAGTGAAAACCTTCATCCTTTGAGACAGGAGACTTAATTTTCTAAACAAGAAGCCCTAATAAAAACAGCATGAAGCCAATTACATTTGTTTTTAAAAATTTTCTAAACAATCTATAAAATGTAATCTTGATTATAAAATATAACTTCCATAAGCCTTTTATAACCTGTACTAAGGAGTTGGTAAATGCTTCAAGAAAACCTTGTTAATCTGACACAGGCGTCCATTTACTGGTTTTGCATCAGTGTGCCTTTGACATTAATAATTAATGTATAGAGAAACTGAACCAACTTTATCTTTCAAAATCGGCCCTTATAATCTTATGCTCCCACCTCTTTTACAGTAGTCCCTGGGTCTTGAGGCGTTGAATAGCTTTCATTTCTTGCCCTGTGTCTCAGGAATGCAGCATTTATTTAAATTGGCGTCTTCTATCAGGCCTGAAGATGAGGCTTTAATTGCAGTGGGTGTTTAAGGTTTAGCAGGACTTGGTTTTCGTTTTCAGACATAGGAGTTAAAAAGCCCTGTAACTCAGTGTTGCAAGGATTTTGAAAGCATGTACAGGAAGATGCATGGATGTAATAACCTCAATTTTAAAAAATCTCAGTTTTTTTCCTAAGTAAACCAAAATTTAATATGACAACTTTATTATATAAAAGTTTTTGGATTTTTTAAATATGTAAATCCTTATTGTGACTTACACTGTTCATGACATGGTCAGACTTTCTGATTTGTTCTGAACATCCCTTCTTTTTAAACAACCAGTTATTTTATTTTAGGACTAAACTTACTAAACAGGATTCTTTCTTATATCATAGTATTTATCTTTAAGCTCTTTTTACCTCAAAAACTACCTCTTTATAATTTTCTTTACATTTTTTTATTTCCTAGTTCCTTTTACCTTGTTTTATACATAACTTTAAATAACCTTTGAATTAGACAAAACTTGTTCATCTTTTTTTTTTTTAGAAAAAAAGACTTTTTTAGCAAGAATGTTTTCCTACAATATATGTTTATTGGAAAATACCCAAATAATGAAATATCTATTATTTAACTTAACTTTATATTCTAAATTATGACCAGTTCGTCTACAAGTATTTATCCCATTACATTTACCTATTTTAATTGTTTACCTAGATTATTTACGAAATCTGTGATAGTCATGATTTAAAGTTATGAAACCGCCATTGCAAAATTATAACTGGGACAGTGAAAAAAGATTTGGCCTAACTGGCTCCGTCTTGCTTATAACCTCCAAACCGTCCTTGTTCATTCCTCCACATAGGCCGAACTGACACTGGGAGGAAACTGGTTTATAGTTTAGCTTTGAAACAAAGGCACTAACAGTCCTTTCCTTATTGTCTGTGGACTAGACTGCCAAACGCCACAGGATTAGAAGTGCTGGTAATCTTACTAAATTCAACATGCAGCTGTTTTTATTAAACTCCTATCAATGTCTTACTTATTAAAAATTACACAAGTAAAGATCATTCTGTTTTGGGCTGGGTTTGTACTTTTGAAACCCCAATGCCAAATTTTGACACCTTATAGTATTTGGCAGGAATATGTATGAAATTTGTTGATAACTAAAGGTAAACAAAAATGTATGCTGCCAATTTTTAAGACATTTCTAATATTATTTTACCAATAATTTTAAAGCTAGCTTATTAAAGATTTTGCTTAAGTTACATAAAGTTGAAAAAGCATTTGACGTCTTTCTTAGTATCTAACTTAAGTGCTTTTATTTTTCTTTAAGCCAATTAATTAGAGCTTTTATATATTTTTAGTAATTTAACATTCTGCACACAATACATAAATACATCTAAAAATCTATCAGGCATATCTATGGAAGTACTGAAACCACCTTTGCAAAACTGTAACTAAGGAAATTATGACACTGAAAGAAATCAGACTTAACCGACTATCTTGCTTCTAACCCTTAAGCTGTCCTTGCTCTTTCCTTGGTGTAAGCTCAACTAACTTTGGGAAGGAATTTAGTTCATGGTTTGACTCTGAAAGCAGATTGATAACAGCCGTTTTCTGAAAAGAATCCCTTCTTGCCTGGGGAGCAGTCTGCCTTTGCAGGACTAACATATTAGCTACAAGATTAGAATGTACAGTTTCGAGGTCATGCAGTCTCCGGCTCCGAACCTCCCCAAACTGCTCCTGCAGGTAACATCACATCACTCCTGTAAAACCTAAGATCAGGGCTTGACATGTGACATCACATCACTCCTTGAAAACCTAAGATCAGGGCTTGACATGTGTTGCAGACCCTGCCCAGGCCAGTGATCTGGCCCAACCAGTTGTGCCGTCATACCCATGAATAGAAGACAGCAAGAAAACCTCATTTCGACCCCCTATGAGTCCATCTCCAACCTGACTAATCAGCACTCCCCACTTCCCAAGCCCCTACCCACCAAAGATCTTTAAAAACTCTGATATCCCCGAATGCTTGGGGAGACCGATTTGAGTAATAAACTTTGGTCTGTCACACAGCCGGCTCTGCGTGAGTTACTCCTTCTCCACTACAATTCCTCTATCTTCATAAATCGGTTCTCTCTAGGCAGAGGGCAAGGTGAACGCATTGGGCTGTCACAGTACATTCTATAGGTTTAAAGACCTCCCCCTTTTTTTCTGTCTTAGACTTTCAGATTCTTGATAACTTGTTTCACAACCCTAGGCAGCTGTCAACTAAACAGCCTTAAATTTGAACGTTAAGGGAAACAACTCAGGTGAAAAATAGCAAAATCTACTTCATAAAGCACAGAAAGAGTCTGGTGCTGCTAGAGGGAGACACTAATATTTTTCTTTGAGCCAAATTAAACATAAAATTAAACTACACTCTTCCTTAAAAACCCAAGAGTAGCCTCTGTTGCAATAACTACTTTAGTCAAGAAAAATCAGGTGAAAACAGAATCCAGTCAACTGAGAAAAAAAAGACAAAAAAAAAAACAAAACACATTTGCTCAACAACAACAAAAAGACAAGGTCTTAGGAGAGTCAAAAAAACAAAAAAACCAAAACCATGAAGGTCTTCCAAATACAAACACACACACACATGCACACACATCTGGATGTTACCCTTTTAATTAAGCTGACTTTTACACAATTGTGCTCCTTTAAACAAAACTCTTAATCTTATTACCATATTTCAGCGAGGACAAAATGCTGCTAAACTAACAATGGTCACACAAATCATATGATTTCTGAGCACTCTCAGTGTAAGCAGAAATTAACACCGGCTGGTTGTTAAATGTTAACTTTATTCTTGAAAAGGAATTTGCAAGACAGAATCCAAAACTGGTTTCTTACCTAGTGATGGGTCTCAGGCTGTAAACTGCTCTCTACTATCCTAGAAGCAGAAACAAACAAACAAAACAAATTTGCCTATTAGAAAAATGAGCTCAAACTCCATAAAGTAATTACCTGCCTGCCATCATCATGGAGGTATGAAAACTTGTCTTGTTGGACGCAAGTAAAACTCTAAAAAAAAAAAAAAAGAGGAGTTGTACAGCAAAATAAACTTTAGATCTTGACCAAAGTTTTGGAGATGAGGGATTCTCTGGAGGGGGGTGCTCTCAGACCTCAGCAAATTGTCCTATTGGTTTGGTTCATAAAGTGGGCTCACACTGGTCCCAAGCACTGACAGGAGATTTGCCAAAGGTCAGGGGCATCTCCACTCAGAATCCCCCTGTGGTTACCAAAAGGTGAACCCAGAAAATCTGAAACAGCTCTCAGTTAATTTAGAAAGTTTATTTTGCCAAGGTTGAGGACACACTCATGACAAAGCCTCAGAAAGTCATGAAAACATGTGCCCAAGGTGGTCCGGGCACAGCTTGGTTTTATACATTGTAAGGAGACATGAGACAACAATCAATATATGTTAAGAAGTACATAGGTTCGTTCTGGAAAGGTGGAACAACTTTAAGCAAAGGCAGGAAGACTGGAAGCAGGGAGGGAGTTTCAAGGTCATGGATAAGTGATACACAAATAATTACATTACTTAGAGTTTTTGGTTAGCTTCTCCAAAGGAGGCAATCAGATATGCATCTATCTCAGTGAGCAGAGGGCTGACTTTGAATAGAATGGGAGGCAGGTTGGCCCTAAGCAGTTTCCAGCCTGAGTTTTCCTTAGTGATTTTAGGGGACCAAGATATTTTCCTTTCACAACACAACAGAAAGCACATGTTTGAAAAGAACCACAAAAGTCACCCTGGGAAGGGAGAGTCTGTCCAATACAGTGTTGGGGGAACTGGATATCCCTAGGCAAAATAACACAGGGTCCTTATTGTGTAAAATTCGCGACAATTCATTAAACATGAATGAAAGACCTATACCCATAACTTGATAAAGTCACTCTCTAAGAAGAAAGCATATAGTGTGCAGATACCAGGGTCAACTTGGATCTATGCTCATGGTTTGCAAAAACGAAAACAAAAAAATGAAGACAAAAAAGCATACAAACAAGCAACAACCAAAACTCACTGGCAACAGATTGATAAGCTAGTGGATTTCTTTAACTTCATCAGTCACCAACGTAAGGGAAAACCAGAACACTGCACACACCTGAAACTGCATCAGACTACATGGCTTGTGGGCAAGAAAGAATGAAAAATACGAATGAATGAAAAGAAAGAAACATACAAAGGATGATAAGAAGCGTTTGGAGAAAAACACAGCTGATGAGGCATTTTTTGGAAAACGTGTAAGTAACTAACATTACTAACTAGCAAAAAACACCAGAAAACAGAAATTAATTACCAAACCAAAACTGGATAAAGAAACCAAAGAGGCTTTTCTGCAAGGAACACATAAAACTGAAAACAAGCACGCTTGTTAACACCTGGTTAACATCACTAATCATGGCAAAAATGAAAATCAGAACAAGACTCAGATACTGTGTCTCTCTTGGTGGAATGAGTATTACAAAGACCTTCGTGTATCTTAAAAGAAGCTGCTGTGAATTTCCAGAGAGGTGAGCTTTCTTATCCACATCTGTTATAACAGGTAAATTAGCATGCACACTACAGAGGCCACCTGGAGGTTCCTCAGACAACTAAAATTACAACTACCATTTCACTGAGCTGTGCTGCTACTGGAATCATATGAAATCAGTACACAGAAGACATAGCTGCCTTCCCACGCTGACTGTGGATCCAGTCGCAATAGCCAAGATAAGGAATCAACCTACCTGTCCACCCACAGAGGATGAGATCCAGAAACTGCAGTATCCAGTCACAACCAGATACTCTTCAGCCAGACATGGGTACTGAAATCAGGTCATCCGTGGCAACACTGTGGAACCTGGAGAACATTATGGTAAATGAAACACACTAGGCAGAGAAAGACAAACCTCGCATCATCTCACTCATGAGGAATCTAGGAAACTTTATCTCACACAGACCTACAAAGCACCATCGTGCTTGCCACGGTTGGAACAGAAGGCTGGGCATGGGTGGGCATAGGAAACACGTACCAAGTGACACGTTGCACAAGAGGAATGAAACCTGCTGTTCTATTCCTCAGCAGGATGATTAGCGAAAACTTTACCAAAGTGTAGTTTTCAAGACAGCCAGAAAGGAGGGTGCTCGCTCTCCTCACTCAAAGCCATGAAAACTCTACAAGGCAAAAAATGACGCTAAATACCCTGATTTCATCCCTATATGATGCATGCATGGACCCAAATGTCCCACTCTACCCTCTAGTTGTACATCTTTAGGACAGTGCCAATTTTGTTTCTTAAAAACAACATAAAGAAACAATGCTAAAATTCCCATGGGACCACAAAATCCCCCGAAACTCCAAAGCCATGCTGAAACACCAAAGGTCAGATGGACAAAAGGCTCACTATGCAATGAAGGGCCCTGGGCTAGGTGGCTAGCCACATGCAGATGAACAACACTGGAGCCTTAACTCTCATTAGATGCAAAAACTAACCCAAGATGAATGGGAGATTTCAGCAGAAGACCTCAAACTATGAATGCCCTACAAGGAAACCTAGGACCTATCTTTCTCAATACGGGCTTTGGAAAAGCATTTAAACAAAAAGCAACAGCAAGAAAAACCAATAGGACAAGCTAAGCCTAAGAAACAATAATACTGCCAGATAGCGAAATAAATCACCGGCACAGTAAACACACAGGCTACAGGATGGGAGAAAATGTTCCCAAACTATGCTTCTCACCAAGGTCTGATAGCCAGACTCTAACATGACCTTAAAAAAATCAAGAGGCAGAAAAACAAACCATTCAAACAATGGGTAGAGAACACGAACACACACCTCGTTACTCATCATCAGAGAAATGCAACTCTCACGCACACTAAGATACCATCTCACACCGGTCAGAATGGCTATTTGTCCTGAGTCCAAGCATTCACATGCTGGCAAGGCAATGGAGGAAAGCAAACACTGCTACACTCTTGGTGGGAATAAAAACGTTCTCACACTGTGAGAAGTGGTTTGGAGGTTCCTCAAAGAACTTAACAACTACCATCCAAATGAGCAATCGCATAACTGGGTATCTACACAAAGGAAAATAAATCATAAATCCTCCTTTCAAAATGACGCAGGCATGGGTATGTTCTTGGAAGTGCTGTTCACATGGAAATTTAAAATAACATCGACCTATGTCCCCCTTAACAGTTGATTACATGTTTTAAAAGTGCTGTACATAGATACCACAACATCCTACGTAGCTTAAAAAAAATTCATGCCCTTGGCAGCAACAAGGATGGACCTGCAGGTCACTATGCTAAGCAAACTAACACAATCTAACAGAAAACCAAACACCACATGGTCTCACTTACAGACAAAGTATCTACACACCATACAATGACTTTGTGATCTCTTTTTTCTCTCTCTGATTGGACACAGAAATCCCTGCTGACGAAAGCAAATAAAAAACTGGGAGACCAACACTTTAAAGCTTCTGCATGGGGGAGAAAACAATGAACCCAAAAAGAAAGCATCTTACCTTGGCGGAAAGGATGATTGGGTTAAAATTGTGGAAAATCGTAATTTTGGAAGGGGTTGTTATCTAACATATTCAAGCAATAAAGCTACTAAGTGGGGGAAAGATTAAAAAAATACACAAGCTAAAAATATCCAAAGGACCTGCACAATCGCTTCCGCAAAGGACATGAAACTGATTCATAGGTGAAAAAAAAGATTCTCCACATCACTAATCACTCCAAACATGTAAGTCAGAATCACACTCCAATATCAGATACCATCAAACTCCACTGAGAATGAATATTACCCAAAACAGCAATTAACATTTTTGGAAGGTAGCAGCCACTGTAGACTTACAGAAAGGGAAACTCATACGCTATTGATGCCAATGTGAATTAGCGAATACACTGTGAAAAAGTTGGGATGTTCCTCACACTGCATATGCATTTAAAGCAAAGGAAACTGGTACCTTAAGGAGTTACCTGCCTTCCCATGTTTCATGACAGTATTCACAATATAGAAGATATGGAATCAACCTACCTGTCCACCCACAGATGAGGGGATGAGGAAACTGCAGTATATCTGCACAACGCAATACTCTTCATCCATAACAAAGTAATGTAATTTTCATTTGGAGCCATATGGATGAACCTGGAAAATGTTAAATAAAATAAACCAGACATAGAAAAACAAGCACAGATTCATCTCACTTATATGGAATCCAGAAAACTTTGCCTTCGATAAGTAGTGGTTTTCTGAGGAGAGGGGAAGGAGGGAATGGGAGGATTGGTTGTGGAAATAAAGTTGCAGTTAGCTGGGACAGATACATTCTTGTGCTCTATACCACAGCTCGGTGATTCTGGTTAATACTATATTTTTCAAAAAAGCTACAGGGAGCAATTCCAATGTTTTCACAGAAGAATAATAACACCTGTATGAGAGAACAGATATGCCAAGTACCCTGATTTGATCATTACTAAAAATATACAAGAATCGAAACGTCCCAGAGGAACAACAGTCCCAGCAGACTCTCTAATTATATACTTTATGATGCACAGAAATTTAAGAAATGTGAATACACAATGCTGATGATCACATGGAACCACAAATGGCCCTGAATGTCTAAGGAATCCTGAGAAATAGAAACTAAGTTGGAGGACTCACAATCCCTGATACGCCGCTGTGCTCCAGCCTGGGTGAGAGAATGAGACTCTCTCAAAAAAAAACTTAGAAAATTTGAGGGAAACATAAAAGTGGTAACTATAGGGACTCTGTCACTCAGGCTGGAGTGCAGTGGCATGATCATGGCTCACTGCAGTCTTGACCTCTCCAGCACAAGCGATCCTCCCACCTCTGCCTCCTGAATAGCTGGAAGAACTACAGGCACACACCACCATGCTTGGCTAATTTTTTTGTATTTTTTGTAGAGATGAAGTTTTGCCATGTTGCCTAGGCTGGCTCAAGTGATCTGCCCACCTTGGCCTTGCAAAGTGCTTGGATTACAGGCATGAGCCATCATGCCTGGCCATAAAAAAACATGCATGGCTACATCAAAGTGAAAAGTTTTTCCAAGGAAAAGGCAACAATGAACCCAAAAAGAAAGGCTGGGAGAACGTTTTGAGGAATCACATTAATAACATAACTAAGGGATTGTTATGGCAAATATGCAACACATTACCAGTACTAAGTAGCAACAAAAAAACCAATGATCCACCCAAAACTGAGCAGGGACTCTCAATAGACATTTCTGCAGAAGACAGTAAACCACACGAAAGGTCCCTTCCCCCGGTCAGGTGGCCATGACTAGAGGGACAGAGTTAGGCAGGCACTGCGGGGAGTGGAGAAATGCGACCCCCTACGTGCCGACGGCAGAGACACAGATTTAAAAATTCACCAGACCGGGGGCAGTAGTTAATGCCTGTAATCCCAGCACTTTGGGAAGTTGAGGCACGAGGATTGCTATGAGCTCAGAAATTTGAGACAAGCCCAAGCAACATGGCCAAACCCTGTCGCTACCAAAAATACAAAAAAAAAAAAAGATAGCTGGGCATGGTGGCACAGGCCCAGATACTGTTGGGGCTGAGGCTGGAGAATCCCTTGAGCCCAGAAAATGGAGGTTGCAATGAGCTGAAATCCACCACTGCACTCCAGCCTGGGCAACAGGGCAAGACTGTATCTCCAAAAAAATAAAAACAATTTAAAACATCAGCAAACCCTGGAGGTTAAGTTGGATCCTTTCCTTCCATCTGAGGCTTGAAAGCAAGGCAGCCAAACTGGGGCCTAGCCCCTACACCCCACCTGGGCTGGGCTTCCCCTTCCTCCCACAGTCAGAGCTTTCCTCTCTCTCCACCTATATGGGGAGTGTCCCTCAGAAACAGCCCTAAAGCCTCCTACACGTTCCAACCTCAAAAGCCCTCAGGGAATGAGTACTACACTGTAAAATTAATGGTAAGATATCGAGAGAAAAAAGGAGTGAGAATCTAGCAGAAATACACAGGACATTCCAGAAAGCGAAAGCTTCTGTACTCACCATGAAAGAAAAACACTCCAAAGAAGCTGGGCCATGGAGAAGCCACACCAAAGCGCTGTCCTCAGCAGCCAGTGCCATGGACAGGAGGTGTTTCTTCCCCAGGATGCGCCCTCAAGTTATCCCGAAGCTGCCGCGGCACCCGGTGACTCCTGATAATTCTAAAATTCATATGGAATCAAAAAAGAGCCTGCACAGCCAAAGCAAGACTAAGCAGAAAGAACAAATCTGGACGCATTACATTACCTGACTTCAATCTATACTACAAAGCCATCGTCAGCAAAACAGCATGATACTGGTATAAAAATAAGCACATAGACCAATGGGATGGAATAGAGAACACAGAAGTAAATCCAAATACTTACAGCCAACTGGTCTTTGACAAAGCAAACAAAAACATAAAGTGGGGAAAGGACACCCTACTCAATATATGGTGCTTGGATAATTGGCAAGCCACATCCCAAGAAATGAAACTGGATCCCCATCTCCTACCTTAAACAAAAGTCAACTTAAATCTGAGACCTGAAACCATAAGAATTCTAGAAGGTAACACTGGAAAACGCCTTCTACACATTGGCTTAGGCAGAGACTTCATGACCAAGAACCCAAAAGCAAGTGCAACAACAAAATGTAGACAGGTGAGAAGCCAGAAAGTTTCTGCACAGCAAAAGAACAATTAGCAGAATAAACAGACAACCCACGGAATGGGAGAAAACCTTCACAATCTATACATCTGAGAAAGGACTAATATCCAGAATCTACAAGGTACTCAAATTAACAGGAAAAAAAAAACAATCCCTTCAAATAATGGGCTAAGGACTTGAATAGACAATTCTCAAAAGGAGATATAAAAAATGGCCAACAAACACGAAAAAATGCTTATCATCACTAATAATCAGGGATATACAAATCAAAACCACAATGTCAGGCCAGGAGCGGTGGCTCACACCTGAAATCCCAGCAGTTTGGGAGGCTGAAGCAGGTGGATCACAAGGTCAAGAGATCGAGACCACCCTGGCCAACATGGTGAAACCCCGTCTGTCCTAAAAATACAAAAATTAGCCAGGAGTGGTGGCAGGCACCTGTACTCCCAGCTACTCAGGAGGCTGAGGCAGGAGAATCCCTTGAACCCAGGAGGCGGAAGTTGCAGTGAGCCAAGGTTACACCACGGCACTCCAGCCTGGCGACAGAGCAGACTCCATCTCAAAAAAAAAAAAAAAAAAACCCCACAATGCCATGCCAGGCTACTCCAGCAAGAATGGCCACAATCAAAACATCAAAAAATAAAAAATACTGGTGGGCATTTGGTGAAAAGGGAACACTGTTATACTGCTAGTGGGAATGTAAACTACTACAACCACTATAGTAAACAGTGTGGAGATTTCTTAAAGAACTGAAAGTAGAACTACCATTTAATCCAGCAATTCCATTACTGGGTAACTACCCAGAGAAGAAAAGTCATTATATAAAAAAGATGCCAGCACACGCAAGTTTGTAACAGCACAATTCACAATAGCAAAAGTATGTAACCAGCCCAAATGCCCATCAATGAGCAGATTAAGAAATTGTGATATACATCATGGAATACTATTCAGCCATAAAAAGGGAAAAAGATAACGGGATTCACAGCAACCTGGATGGGATCAGAGACTATTATTATTCTTTTTTTTTCCCTTGAGACGGAGTCTCGCTCTGTCGCCCAGGCTGGAGTGCAGTGGCATGATCTCAGCTCACTGCAACCTCTACCTCTCAGGTTCATGCCATTCTCCTGCCTCAGCCTCCCAAGTAGCTGGGACTACAGGAGCCCGCCACTATGCCCAGCTAATTTTTCGTATTTTTAGTACAGACAGGATTTCACCATGTTAGCCAGGATGGTCATGATCTCCTGACCTTGTGAGCCGCCTGCCTCGGCCTCCCAAACTGCTGGGATTACAGGCGTGAGCCACCGCCCCCAGCCGATCAGAGACTATCATTCTAAGTGAAGTAACTTAAGAATGGGAAAGCACACATCGTATGCTCTCGCTAGTAAAAGGGAACTAAGCTATGAGGATGCAAAGGCATTAGGATACTACAACGGACTTTGGGGACTTGGGAGAAAAGGTGGGTGGGGGGTGAGGAATAAAAGACTACAGTTATATAGAGTGTATACTGCACAGGTGTTGGGTGTACCAAAATCTCATGAATCACCTCTAAAGAACTTGCTCATATAATCAAACACCACCTGTTCCCCAAGGAGGGTGGATCACCTAAGGTCAGGTGTTCTAGACCAGCCTGACCAACATGGTGAAACCCCCTCTCTACTAAAAATACAACAATTAGCCAGGGGTGGTGGCAGGTACCTGTAATCCCAGCTACTCAGGGGGCCAAGGCAGGAGAATTGCTTGAACCCAGGAGGTGGGGGTTGCAGTGAGCCAAGATCGTGCCATCATACTCCAGCCTGGGGGCAAGAGCTAGACTTCATCTCAAAAAAAAAAAGTTACACGAGATTCTCCCCCCTTCCTTTTTCTCTTGCAAAGAGGTGGTGATGAACCAGGTTTGCTCATGCAGGTGACAATACTCTTGAAAATGGTGGCAGAGTCTGGTGTGGTGGCTCACACCTGTAATCCCAGCACTTTGGGAGGCTGAGGCAAGTGGATCACCTGAGGTCAGGAGTTCAAGACCAGCCTGACCAACATGGAGAAACCCCGTCTCTACCAAAAATACAAAATTAGCTGGGCATGGTGGCACATGCCTGTAATCCCAGCTACTCAGGAGACTGAGGCAGGAGAATCACTTGAACCCAGGAGACAGAGGTTGCCGTGAGCTGAGATCACCCCATTGCACTCCAGCCTGGGCAACAAGAGTGAAACTCCGTCTCAAAAAAAGAAAGAAAAGAAAAAGAAAAAAAGAAAATGGTGGCAGAGACATGAAATGAATACAGTTCACTTAATAATCTCATAAATTGGAACTTATTACCCCCATGACTCTTGCATAGCTCCAGACAAATATGAGATGAAATGGCTGTTTGCTACCGATATTTTATGTGATGCTTCATTTTTTGATTCCTTGAGTAACTACTTACAACCCATTAGCCCACTTAATGCCAGAGGATGCAATTTTTTGAATTTTTGCATGAGTGAAAAACCAGACCTTGTCAATGACCCTGAAGCAGTGAAAAACCAGACCTTGTCAATGACCCTGAAGCAGTAAGATGTTAAGTAACTTCCTCATGCTCAGCATTCTAATAACGGAACACTAGGCATAAGTGGGTTAACACGATCATGAAAGCATACCTATTCAAGTAACTAATACAACTGATTTTTTTCCTCACCTCTAAAACATAGTAAGAGACCAGTTATTTTAAAAATACAACACAGGGACAAGCAGTTTCTTTTTAACTCAGTTTCGGTTTGTTGTTTGTTAAGGCCATTGCTTGGCATAAAGAAAACAAAAAGAGGAGAATAAACCACAATAGAAACACAAAATAGAAGCAGCATCAAAAGAAAATGAAGAGAAACAAGAAGATGAGAAGGCAATACAGACTAGAAAAAAGAGGTGTGGGAATTAGAAGGCCTATCATGATACCTTCTATCCCCTTCCCCAATTCATGAAATTTGAAAAAATCCGAGACTATCACAACAAAAAAGGAACAAAAAAGATACACAAATAGTCACCCCTTAAGTTTTGTTAAGAATGAGACAATTCTGCCCCTCACACCTGGCTCGGTCACCAGCAGGAGGAGGGCACCCTCCAGAGATTGCAGGAGAAGGGGGAGGACTCCTCCTTTCCCTAGGTGCGCCTCCACCACTGCCACTGAGGCCCGGTACAGTACCCGCAGGTTCCTCCCCACCCCCAGGTCAGGCTGGGCCTTGCAATGCTCCTACGCCCCCTTCCCAACCCACAGACTTGCTGCTGCTACCACCACTAGCACCGATGCCAATACAACTGGTGCCGCCCTCAATGCAGCAGCCCACCCTACAAGGTTCCTACCACCTTGCCCCCGCGGGCACCCTCCTACCACTCCACTCGAGCTACAGTCTCCGTCATTGCCACCAATCTCATGAGACCAGCTGCAGAGCCACACCATATGCAGGCTCCAGTTTACCACAGGAGACTCTTCCTTCTCCTCCTCCTCCAGCCTGGCTTGGAGTAGCTGGAAGGGCAAAGTCAGAAAAGCCTAGAATGGGATGCAGGGAGTGGTAGTGTTAGAGCCTCACCTTGTCACACTGGCCACTGGGTGGCAAGGACCAGTTTCAGCGAAGGCACTCACACCCACCCTCCAAAGTCCAGCCTCTCCTTCTGGCAAAAGCTGGCCAGGAACTGGGGCCTGGAGTGGGTGTCAGGGCCTTCGCCGAAACCGCTCCCATCCAGGTGCAGCTGGCCAGAAACTGCTGGGCCCACCCGGGCTGCACTCCTCCAGGAGCAGGAGTAGGAGAAACTCAGACCCAGCCAGCCCTCCCCACCCAAGTGCTGGTTCCTGTTCCTGACGCCTCCACCCACAGTGCCCTGGCCCCACAGTGCCCCATGATGCCCACTAATCCCTGCCCGGTAGTCCCAGGTGGTCTCCGAAACACACAGCGTGAGGCGCGGGCCACGGAACCACAGTGGGTGTGGGGGCCCTGCCATGCTCACAATTGCATGAGCAGGAGGAGATCACCCTCTAGAGTCTGGAATCTGGGAAAAGAAGAATGGTCACTGGAAGGAGAAAGGAGGTGGCACCACTATTGCTATTGCTGCCACCTCTGCAGCCCATCAATGCCACACAGTGTAGCCCCTGACAGCACCCCTAACCTGCTCCTTGCCACCAGCAGTGTAGCCCCCGGTTAGCACGCCCAACACATGCCGTGCCAGTTGCAGGCAGTATAACCCCAGTACCCCTCCCAAGCCACCCCCCCCAGGCAGTGTAGTACATTACAGTGCTCACAGCCTGACCCAGCCATGGGTGTTGCTGCACTAGACAGTGCCCCAAACCTGCCACACCCCCACCCTGCCACAGGCAGTGCAACTCCTGATAGTGCACCCCAAGTAAGGTCAGTGCAGCACTCTTAACACCCCTAAACCACCACCCACTGCCAGCCTTGTAGCTCCAGATAACCACCCAACCCACCCCCTGCCGCAGACCGTGGAGCAGAAAACAGCACCCCTAACCCGTCACCCACCACCAGCAGTGGACGTTAGTGCACACAACCTGCCTCCCCCTACCACCGTGGGCAATGTAGCCCCCGATAACCAGCCAACCAGCCCACCGCCAGCAATACAACCCCAGAGTGCACCCCCAACCAGCCGCCTGCCATAGGCAGTGCAGCCTAGGGCAGTGAGCCCCAAAATGACACCCAAAACTCACTCACCCAACGACATCTCCACCACTCTGGCCGAGGTGCAGCGTCCGACTTCACCACCAATCGCAGCGAGGCGAGCCGCCGTGGCGCAGGCTCCAGCCTCCAGCATGCGTGGGTGCCTCTCTCTTCTACTCTTCCTCCTGCCCGGCAAGAGAAGCTCCCGCTGCCGGCCGCCCTCCTACCGCTCCGTCGGCCACCACCAACCAGACGGAGCCGGCGCCCAGGCTCCAGCCAGCAGCAGACGGCGGCCCCTCTCCTAGTCCTCTAAGCACAGCATCGAACATCTCCACTGAAGCCCCCGAAATGACCTGAAGCCAGGCTCACCGTGCTTTATATATGGAGGTTACGCACATGCGCTCCTGGACTACATGTTCTGATTGGATGAGAGAAAAACCTCTAGGCCTACTCTGATTGGACTTTATTTTCATGCTGTGATTGGTCGTCTTAAGACTTGCTCTCATCCAATCAGAACATGATAATAAAGTCCAATCCGAGTAACCCTGGAGGGTTTTTCTCATCCAATCAGAACATGCAGTCCAGGAACCCTCATATATATATATATATATATATATATATAAAACCTCAGTATATGAATGATCCTGAAGGGAAGGCAGGTCCTTCCAGGTTCCCGTATCTTCCTGTAGAGCTGCTCAGTGCCCGGATTAGAGGACCGGGAATGGGTAATCACAGGCCGTACGCTGGAGGCTGGAGCCACGGCAGCGTGGCTCGCCTCGCTGCGGTTGGTGGTGACGGCGACGGAGAAAGCAGTGCGGCGTCAGCGGTAGGAGGAGGAAAATAGTTTTGGGATAGATGGAGGGAGGTAAAGAGGGTGGTTAGTGACAAAGGGAAAAGAGAATAGCGAGCAGGAGAAGGCGTTGCAAAAAGACAGTGGGGAAAAGATGGTGGGGAAAAAAGTTTTTGGGTAGATGGAGGGGGAGAAACAGGGTGGGGAGCGGGAGGGAGGGAAGGTTTTGCAGCAAGACAGTGGGTAAAAAGTTTATGGGTAGATGGAGGAGGAAAAGAGTGTGTCAAGGGGGAGGAGGAAAGAGAGGGTGGGGGGGAAACGGGGGTGAGCAGTAGGTAGAGAAGGTTTTGTGAAAAGACAGTGGGGAGAAAAGTTTTTGGGTAGAGGGGGAAAAGACGGTAACAAGTGGGGGAAGGGAAAAGGGTAGCCAGCGGGAGGAAGACAAGGTTTTGCAAAAAGACAGTGGGCAGAAAAGAAAGACGGTGGAGAAAGAAAAGAGATCACGGTGCGATCTCGGCTCACAGCAACCTCCACCTCCCAGGCTTAAATGATTCTCCTGCCTTAGCCTTCCAAGTAGCTGGGACTACAGGCACGCGCCACTATGCCCAGCTAATTTTTCTTTTGTATTGTTAGTAGAGACAGGTCGGGCTAGTCTTTAACTCCTGACCTCAACTGATCCACCTGCCTCAGCCTCCCAAAGTGCTGGGATTACAAGCATGAGCCACTGTGCCCGGCCGAGCTTCCCTTTTCTTTCCATTTCTTGGTATTTGGAAAGTGAGCAGCCATGGAACAGCCGGTGTTTTCAGCTGGTGCAAACCCAGCTGGTATGCTCTTAAGGCTTCCAGCTGAAGGAAGTGTCCACCCTGCAGTCTCGCTGCCATCCCACCACCTTCCAGAAGCAGGACACCAGCTGTGTGTGCTCTTGGCCCATGGTGAGCCTGTGCTCTGGTGCTCGTCTTGCCAGTTTTCCCACCCCTTGTTTCGGGTGAGGTCACCGCCCGGCTGGCATGGGAAGGAGGATGGGAAATGGTCACCACTGTGGTTTGTTGCAGAGTGAGTTTGGTGGCTGCCCTGCTTGGGCCCAGCTCCCATGTTTCTCCCGCTTGGCTGCAGCTCCAGCCCTGCCCTGTCCCCCATAGCTTCCTGCGCAGCCCCACACCACAGCCTTCCCAGCACCCAGAAGCAGCACAAACCCCACAGAACTCCAATGTCCCCTCCCCTAGGCCTTTACACACACCTGGTAAGCCGGGCATGGGACCGACAGCTCCATCGTGTGAGCTGTACACGGCCTGGCGGGTTGAGGTGCTAGGTCACCCCTCACCTTTACAAGGCCTCAGGTCGTACCATTCGTGCGAGCTCTGGGGCCCTCAGAGCCCCAGCTCCCCACCTGAGGGTCTAGGGCTGTGGCCTCACCCGCCCATAGTCCTGAAGTGACCCCAGCTCTGTCATGAGTCCAGCTGGCTCCAGCCAGGTGAGCAGCAGCTGTACCGGGACACGCTGAAGCAGCTGTCCAAGCGCATCAAGCCCCTGCACCGTGTGGTCAACAAGATCGAGAAGAACGAAGGTGGACTGCGGCCAGGGTGGGGGCCAGTGCCCTGGGGATGCCACCGGGCTCATGTCTTACGGTCCCTTCTGCTGTTCCAGACAGAGAAAAGGGCCTGAGCAAGATGAAGAGCCTTCTGGACATTGTGACAGACCTCTCCAAGCAGTGAGTTTTGCCCACAGCCAACGTAGGGTCCACAAGGGCGTGGGTCGCCCAGCCATGGATGGGCATTTGGTGATGATGTGGGTTTAGCAAAGGCCCCAGGCAGCTCTTTGGGCCCTGGACAGAGGCCTCCAAGGCTCCACTCTTGTGTGTGCTGGGGCTTTGAGCCCAGGCTTCATCTTGGCCAGTGCCCAGCCTTTGCCCTACTCCTCACCACTGCTGTGGCCCTCATGCTGGCCCATCACAGCCAGGTCTCATCCAGGCAGTAGTTGGGGGCCCAGCTTGCAGTGGCCTGACCATCAGCTGGCCGTGATGGGCCTGAGCATGACCTGGAGCTCTGCCCCTGACTTGCTCGGGCAGCACCTCAGAACTGCATGGGCGTTGGCCTATACCTCCCTCTCACCTAAACTCAGGCTGTCCCCCCACCCCCATCTAGAAGTGTCTCTCTGTTCTGCTTGTCCGGATAGAATGCCAGTCACTATTGCGTGGTTCTCCAGGCCTTTCTTGAGTTGATTCTTCGTTAGGATTATAGGACTGAGCAAGACAGGGACTAGCCTAGGTGCAACTGAGGCCTTCCCAGCCTGTTCAGGGGCCTGGCCACGGTCCCTTCTCTTGACCCATTGCGTCACTGCCAACAGGGATGGGCACTTCTGGGGGTGAGGGCCGCCTGCCTAGACGCTGGGTCTGGGAACAGCTGGTCAGCTGGAGGGAGCTCCTGCAGAGGTTTCTGAGGGCCGAGGCCCAGCGGCAGTGGTTGGGATCCCAGATCCAAGCCTGAGACCTGCCATGTCTCCCAGCCCTCCAGCACGGAGCTCAACCCAGGTCCCCTATCTCTGCAGGTCCCCTGAAGACCTTGCCAAAGTGTGACATCACCCTGGAGAAACTCAAGAATGACATGGCGGTGGTGAGTGGGATGCTGGGGACCCCTGGGGGAACCGGGGCTCCCCCAAGAGCTCCTGGGAGCACCACTGGAGGGGCCTTCACAGTCAGGCTGGGTGGGGGCTGGGCCTGACCTGAGACCCTGCCCACCAGGCCTCTTCCAGGCCAGGTTCACTGTGCTGGGTGGGAACATGGGAGAAGTCACCCTCTGTTTGCGGCCCCCATGGGTCACAGGGGGCAGGGACTCTGGGGAGGACAAGGCTGTGGGAGTGGGGGGTTATACCCAGGATCGGCCAACATTGTCTGCACAAGGGTGGAGGCTCTGAGAGAGGCCTTGGGAATCTGGCTGTGAGTGAAGACTGGCCTGGGGTGGGAAGGCTCCCTAAACGGAGAACCCTCAGGTCCCCGGCTTCTGACCGTGCCCATCCTACCTCCAGCCCACTGCCCCTGGTGCCGCTGACCAAACAGCAGTACCTATGCCAGCAGCTCCTGGATGCTGTCCTGGCCAACATCCACTCACCCTCTTCAACCATTCCCTGTACCGCACATTCACTCCAGCCATGACTGCCATCCACGACCCACTCATCATGTACATCCAGCTGGGCTGGGCTTCGCAGAGGGCAGCTGGCCAGCCCTGGGCCATGTATATCCAATGTGGTCGCCATGCTGCCTCCTCAAGGCCCTGGTGGTATGCACCCGGAAGCACAGGCTTGAGGACAACCAGCGGCAGAGCATCCCCAGCATGCTCCAGGGCTTGGTGGCCAGGCTAGACCCCAAGTGCATGATAAACCTGGACCCTTCTCGCTGCAGCGACAGTGCCACCATCTGCGTGATCTGCTGGGCGAGTGTCCAGGAGGGCCAGGCTGGCGCAGGAGAGCAACCCCCGACCGCATCCCCAGGCCTCTGCTGTCCAAGCCGGAGGGCACAGTGCCCAGACCCCATCCTGTGTTCATGTCCCGGCAGGCTGTCTGCTCTGTCTTCACATACACCCAGCCCAGGACAGACTGGCCATTGCCTCTGCCCCCACCCCCAGAGCCCACACACCCTCACCTCCCAACACAGATGCAGCTCTGCTTGCGTGGGGCCCTAGGGAGGTAGAAGGCAGGACCTGTGGGCACCCATCGATGCAGGTCACTGTGGGCTTCAGGTCTGGAAGTCCAAGAGTCAGAGAGACATCCAGGCTTTACCACAAGCCTGACCAGAACCTCCCGGGGTGTTCCGGAGCAGGGCTGTGAGGCGGGGCAGGCCAGGGCTTGTCTGGGTCACACGTACAGCCTTGTGTGTTGCAGATGACAAGGACCTCCCAAGTGTGCCACCATGTGCCCACCGACTACCATACCCAGAGTCCACTGTGGATGGACCGGCAGTGGCTGTACAGTGGCAGACCCAGAGGAGCTGTCTGGGGGCCCGGGGCGGGCAGCGGTCATTCTGGAAAACCAGGCTTCCAGTGCTGCAGGGACAGCCTCTGTGCCCCTCCCCGGCTCAGGCCCCTTCCTCCCTTCTTCTGACTCCCCCTGTGTGGGCAGGAGCGGGTGTTCCAATGGTCACCTGAGAGATAGGGGTCTCCGCTCTTCTTCTGTGTCCCTTTGCCCCTTCATCTTGTGTCAGGTCAGCTGTCCAGGGTGGCTGTGTTCAGTGGCTGAGGGGTGAGAAAGCCTGTGGCTCAAGGACAGACCCTGCTTTTCCCAGAGGCCACCAGGGAGCTCAGCGGAGCTGACAGGTCCTACCAGTAGCTTGGGCACACAAGGCCCCATCTGGGTGATGTGGCTCCAGAGAGTCATGTTGGGAGGGGTCAGTCTCCCTGAGCCCAGAGCTGGCACACAGCAGAGCCAGGGCTGGGTCCCCAAGGTTGTCAGAGGCAAAGCCCTGGGCTCCAAATCCCGTTCAGATTCAGTTCTTCACTGATGATGAGACTCTGGGAGGAGAGCCCGACGGCCAGGCAGGCAGTGTGCAGGGCTCCTCCTGGTGCTTCAGCCAGTCCTGGGGCTGCCACTTCCCAGAGCACTGCCGGGTGTGCAGGGCGTGGGTGCAGCACCGGCTGCCTCAGGCTCATGCGCACTGTTCTTTTGCAGGCACCAACCCCTTCCTCAGGTCGATGCACCACTGCGTGACCTCCAGGCGGCCGCGGCTCCCGGACAAGCACTCGGTTACCACCTTGCTCAACACCTGTGCCCGGAGCATCCACAAGGCCTGCCTCTCGGCTGCCTAGCCAGGACTGCAGGGATGGCCCGCAGCCTCATCGGGGCCAAGGACGCCTGCCTCCTCTCAGACACTTCTAGGTGTTGGCGTCCATGGGGAGCCTGGAGTTAGGTTAGCTTTCCTCCTTTTCTATCCTGCCCTGGGGATCTGCCAAATGAAATCCCACACTTGTACAGACTGAGACGGGCGCGGTGGAGCAGGCTGCTCGCCGTGGCCTGTCCAGGGTCCGGGTCCGTCTCAGCAGCATGAGGGTGCGCTCAGGGTGTTGTTAGAGCGTCTTGTGTGTCCTCGACACACCCCTGCTCCTTTCTATAGGAGAACACGTAGAGGACATAGGAAACCCTTCAAACACACATCGGATTCTCTGCTCACAGTTTTGGGTTCAGGCTGTGCTGCTTTGGGCAGGTGGGGCACCCCCCAGGGAAGCCCCTAAGTCCAGGGCACAGGCTGCCTATCGGAGGGAGAGCTGGCCCATGGCTGCTGCCAGCTCCCCACCACCAGCTGGGCCTCAGCCCTCACGGCATTCCTGCTGAGCACTGTGGGGCCCCCAGGGAGCAGGGGCATGAGGGATCTTGCTGCCGGCACCCGTGTCACTCGTGTGAGGGCTGTGTCCCCATTGTGAAGGATGAAGAGCGAGGCCCTCACAACCCACGTCCTCAGAACACTACGCGCTGCACCACCCAGAGAGAGTGGGCCTGGCGGTGGGTGGGGCCATGCAGTGAGCACCTCCCTATGTTGCCCGCTACCCTAGGCACTGGCCAGCAGCCCTTTGGTGACAAGAGTCCCCCCTTTTTATGCATACTAGCCCATCATCTGTGATTGTTATACTCTTGTTATTCCTGTGTTTGTCAGGACTTGTCACTGTGTCCCCCGCTCCATGAAACTGGGCCTACTGTCCTGTTAGGATGCTGTAAGCCCCTGGGCGTCGGCTGTCCTCTGACACACTGTCCCATTCCTGGTTCATCCCCCAGCTTCCTGGCAAAGTTCCTGCTCCCTGAAGCAGGAAGAGGCTGAGGTTAATGCCAACGAAGGGGGGCCGTGGGCCTGGGAAGACTGTGTGGCTGGCTGAGGGTGGGCACTAAGCTGGCCACCCCACCCCCGACAGTGGACATGGCTGTGCCGTGGTGGAGGGGGTGGTGCGGGCATGGCCATGGCACTCGAGACAGCCCTCCGAGGAGGAGGGCGAGCCAGGCTGGACCCCCTGTCTGTGGTGCTGTGTCAGGGCAGGAGAGGACAGCCTCTTGCCCCCAGGAGTGTGCAGTCTGGGCAAGAGATAGAGTGATCATTTGTTTGGAACGCAGCTCCAGCCCAGCCAGGGGACCAGAAAAGCCCTCCTGCTTCCAGGGAGGATGTGCACGGCTCTGCCAATGCCTCTTTCCCAGGGCCGCTGGTAGGTCCCAGGATGAGTAAGACTGGGCTGCTCAGGAAGGTCCCTGCAGACAGCGGGGGCTGGACTAGGGGCCAAGGGCTGGGACTGGGAAGGGACGCGATGCCTGATAGCCAGTGAGGAACCAGGCATACAACTTGGAAATAAACAAGCTTTATTTTCAGTTTCAACAGGTAAGGCGATACCTACTTCATCATGTGCTTTTATGTAAATGCCAAATAGCAAAATAACAGCTAGAAAATAAACAGTTTGTCAGTTTGGAGATCAAGTACTTTATCTATCTTGAGTGCCATCTATTTTGGAATTTGGAATTCAGCCAGGCCTAAAAGTAGTGGAAGTATCAGGAAATGCTATAGAGAGCCAGTCTCCAGCTGCAGGTTGGTGGGCCTGGCACTGACCAGATGCGGGTGGCTCAAAGCACTGAGCGATGCAGGCGCCGTTTCTGCATTGCCTGCAGCCTCTTCTGCCTCTTGGCAAAGTTGTTCTTCGGGGTCTGCTTCAGTGCGGGCAGGATGGCACGCTCCGCCACAGGTGGGCTCAGAAGCAGGCTGGGGGCAGGTAGAAGGACTGTCACCGTGAGTGGGGCCTGCATGACCCTCACGGGAGCCCAGAGAGGCCTCAGCGTGTTCTGCTTCTGCGCTGCCACCCTCCCTTCCCCACTCCCTCCCTGGGGCCCAGGCCGCAGGGCTGCCCCACTGTCCCTATGCCTGTGGGACTTACCATTTCTTGGAGAGGCTCTTGGTGGAGACCTTGGGGAAATGCATGGTTTCTTGGTCGCTGGGTGAAGGAAGAGTCAGCAGTGAGCTGTGGATAGGCCCCCAGGGATGGGGCAGGGGTGCACGAGGCACTCACCTGGGAAAGCTAGCTTCCTCTGGGGCCCCCTGGGGCCTCTGACTCCCTTCCAGGAGGGACTTGAGGTGCTGCAGCTGAAAGGCAGGGGCAGGGGCATGGTGGGGCCTATGGCGGCACCAGACTGCCCAGGACCACCCCCACCACCCAGGGCCTCACCTCTTGGGTCTGCAGGAGGTTGGTATTCCACAGCTCGCGGATGAGCACTTCGCACTGCCTAAGTGTGGTGGGCTTTCGCAGGGGAAGGGGCAGGATCACTGGGGGGTGTGCCCCCGTCCCCATCTGCCTGCCCTGGTGCTGGCTGCTCCTCATACAGGCAGCTCCTGCGTTAGAAGCTTCTGCTTTCTCCTTTCTGAAACAGTCATTGCAGCAGCCAGAGGTGACCTGCCTAGGTGCATCTAACCACCCAACCAGCATACCTCCCCAGGCAGCGCCCAGGCCAATGTAGGGAAGAGGGCCTGGCTCCCCTCTCCCACTGAGCAGGGTGCTCTGGGCACCAGGTGGGGGTCTCTGGGACTGGGGCCTGTCCCTTTCTCCCCTCTGAAGGTGTCCTAAGGGTCAGATGGGCTTCAATGGGTGACCAGCTAGCTGCCAGGCTGCTCTTGGTCGTGACCCCACATCCAGTGGGGCATCTTGCTCCAGGCCTGGTCTCCGGATGTGCAGACGCAGGACCCTGTCCTGCTGGTTGCACTGCTGAAAGTGTGCACTCTGTAGCATCCCAGGGCAGTCCCAGAAACTCAGGGATCACCAGAACCTGGTCCTGCTCTGACCCGCTGGCCTTGTGCCCTCCAAAGGCAGGCTGTGGCCACGGGCAGCAGGAATGCAACTCACTTTTCTTGGTAAGAATATTACTTCACTTTTCTCTGAGGAAGTGGTTTAGGTGCTGCTACTGGCCCACCTTGTGGGCTCAGGTCAGCACAGGTACTCTGCAGGACCCCCAGGGGAGGGGGGGAAGACAGTGCCCACCGATGGGTAGAGCGTGGCCGTCATCTGCTATCATGAGCCCTGGAGACAGGCCCCTGGAGCTAGGGGCAGAGCAGTTGGCTGACTGCAGGGCATGAGCCTAGTAAATGTAGTCATGGGGCCCTTAGGGTGCAGGCAAGACTTACCTGGCCTGCCCTTGCACCCCCGGAACACCCAAGCCTTACCTGGCCTGCCCTTGTACCCCAGGAACCTTGTCCAGCTTGCTGTTGTGAAGTCGGGGCTCCTCTTCCAGGTCCGCCTTCTGGGGGATGTCGGCTTTCGAATCTTGCTTGTTGAAGGAGCCGGGCTGGGGCCTGGCCTTGCCTTGAGAGTTGGCCGCAAGTCAGACCCTACAAGGCCAGTCACTGCAGGCACCAACAGTCACTGCCCAAGTTTTCCAGGATCAGCTGTGTGTACCCAAGAAGCCCCTGCTCCTGCCTGTTTCCTCCTCTGTAAAGGGAAGCCTGCCTTGGAGGGTTCTGGGGGGAATCAATGAGGTTCTGAGGGTGAAGCCCATGGGTGATGCCTGTGAACATTCTAGAACAATCAAGATAGTGGAAGCTGGCCCCATTTTGGGTAAAATGAAACTGCATGAGAGGCTTGGGACCCAGCCTGCATGGGTTTCCTCGGCAAGGACAAGACCCGTCTAGCGCCTGGGCCCATCACAGGAATGGTGGGGGTTAGGGCTGGGCTGAAGAAAATGCCCGGCTTCACAGAGTGGGGAAAAGAGGTTCTTTGCTCCCGGCTCACTCTGCAGAAGGTGCCATGAGCCCAGGGCTCCATGGGCAGTGCCATCCCTCCTGTGTCCTGCCTGCTTGTGACGGGGACACAGCCAAGCAGGGCTTCTGCTGGGCAGCCAGGGTACGTGCTCCCTAGAAGGCCACCCGGGGAGGCCGCTCCTGCCTGCTTGCTGCCCCGCCCTGGGGTGCCTGCTGTGAGGCCTTACTGCCCTGTGACTGGTCCCTGGTCCTGCCCACGCCCCCTTAATCCCCTCCCGGTGGCTTCAGCTTGCAGGGCTCTTTTCAGCTGCACCTTCACCCCCAAATCCTGGAGCTTGGCCCAGCAGAGGGCGCCTGGTCAGCACCCCTAGAGGCCACCCAGGCTGGGGTCCCCGTGGGGCAGTCACCCCTGTGAGCACATGGACACTAGCCTGCTCACCTGAATTAGAGATGGACTTGACAGACTGGAAGCTTGACGTGGAGAGGCTGTCTGCAGGAGAGCGCACAGTGTCGGCGCCACTGCCTGCAAGATGCCCATGCTTGCCTCCTGGCCTGTGTGTCCATGAGGAGCCCTCCTTCAGCCTGGCAGGGCTGGGTCCCCTCGGCTCTACCCACCCTCAGTTGATTCAGAACCAGCGAGAGCCTAAGGGAGCAGAGGCCCCGGAAAGGTGGTTTCCTGAGGGGCCATCTGGAAAGCAGGAGGGCTTGGGACACGTGGAACAGCAGGTCCCAAGGGAGGGCATGGCCTCTTCCCGGGTCCTGTCAGGGTCCCCGGCACTGCAGGGCTGGGGCTGCTGACTTGGGCCACACTTTGCCCAGAACAGCTCACTGGAGTTGCCACAGCGCCTAGGGAAGGGCCCTCCCTCGACCCCATTCTCCATGTCTCCCTGGGAAGGGAGAGCCCTAAGCACTGCCCCAGCTGCGATGTTCCCAGGCTGGCTCCATCCACCAGTCAGATGTCCTCCTGATGTCAGCCCCGGCCCCAGAGATAACGGGAAGTGAGCTCGAGACCACAACCCAGAATCCTGGGCTGGGTGGGGGCCGCTGTCAGGATGGGGAAGTGCCTTGGACAAGTGGCAAGGAAACAGGACTCTGCTTCCTCCCTTTGTCCCCATGGTTGCTGCCCAGATGGCAGGAAGGGATCCCTGGATGGAGTGTGTCCAGAGCCCCTGGGGCCCCCAGCATGTCAGGACTCAGAGCCACGGGGCTGGAATCCTGGGCCTGGCCACAGCAGCAATCTGAGGCAAAGACCCAGCAGGGCAGGGGCTGTCCCAGGGGTTCCTTCCCATTTCAGCTCTACTTGGAGGAGGGAGGGTCTGGGAAGCACCCTGTGCCCACCTCCCCACTGCAATGACCTCAGGCCCTGGGCTTACTGAGAGCAGCAGGTGCTGTGCTTGGCTGCATAACATCGTCCAGCCACGGCTAGAGGTAGCGGCATCTGTCCAGGTCCCCCAGAACCTGTCCCCACTGGGTTGGCATACAGGGGCCAGTGCAGCCAGGTGGGCAAGGACAGTCTGGAGGGACTCCCCTGGGTGGCAAGAGCATCCCATCAGGCGCTGAAGGGCCCAATTCTCACCTTTCTTCTGTGATGTCTGATTCATTATGAGCTTGTAATGGAGATCTGAAAGCAAGCACACGCTCTCCTCAGCACTTGTGAAACCACAGCCATTCTGAGAGAAGAAGCCTGGCCTGTCCTCTCCCAGCTGCTGAGCCCGAGAGTCCTGGCTCCCCACTGGCTGATTGGGCCCTGCCCCGTGGATCCCGCTCTCCACCACGCCTTTGCGGTGGGCGGCAGGCCAGGAATGGCCCAGCCTGTTCCGTAGGCAGAGCCCACCCGGCATATCGGCCTCATCCATCTGAGATGACTGGAGGGCGTCCACACTACCAGGCAGGACCTGGGTTTTAGGGGTACAGAGGTGAACTCCGGAACCCCTGGCTATGGCGGTGTTATGATCCCGTGGGCATCAGGGACTTGGGCCGGGGGGCTCAAGAAGACATGAGGAACGCGGCGTCCTGAGGCTCAAGAAGACATGGGGAAGGGGGGTCCTGACAAAACAGACGCCTGGTGATGGGATACTCGGCACTTAGGTAAGGCAGCACCAGGGAACGGGGCGGGAAAGGAGGCCGCGGGCACTGGTGCCCTTGCTGGAGCCCTCCTGAAGCAGGAGCGAGGAGCGGAGCCACATCCCACATCCTGGCGGGCCCTCCTTCTGCTCGGGGCAGGAGGGGTGGGGGAGGAGGGAGGGAGAAGGGGCGTGGGGGTGAGGAGCAGCTGAGGGTGCAGTTGGGAAGGCCCCATGGGAGGACAGTATGGGCACAGGCGAAGCGGGGACGGGGTGGGGGTCGGGGGGATGCCTGCTCCTGATCCGATGTGTTTAGCTGGAATAAATTCACTGAGCTGCGCACTCGCACTTGTGCACGTTTCCCTGTATAAAGTTTTTGTTTGTTTGTTTTTGTTTTTTTGAGACGGAGTCTCTGTCGCCCAGGCTGGAGTGCAGTGGCAAGATCTCCCCTCACTGCAAGCTCCGCCTCCTGGCTTCACGCCATTCTCCTGCCTCAGCCTCTCGAGTAGCTGGGACTACAGGCGCCCGCCACCACGCCCAGCTAATTTTTTTGTATTTTCAGTAGAGACGGGATTTCACCGTGTTAGCCAGGATGGTCTCGATCTCCTGACCTCGTGATCCGCCCGCCTCGGCCTCCCAAAGTGCTGGAATTACAGGCGTGAGCCGCCGCGCCCAGCCCCCTCTATAAAGTTTTTAACAGAGGTGTGTCGGACCCTTCCTGGAGAGGAGAGGACTGGGGGAGTCAGCATCTGAAATGATGCTGCCCCATGAGACAAGCAGACAGGGTCGGCACTGCCCGGGGGCCACGCGGGTCTCCCTCTGGAAGAAGGGGACAGCTCAGAGTGGCAGGACCCAGGGCGGGCTTGCTGTCCTGTGTTCCCCCTCAGCCCAGGCGTGTGCTGGAGTTCATGGCTGTGTTTCTGTGCTGCGGGAGCGGCAGTGTTGAGTGTGCCTGGGGAGGCAGGGCCGGCCTAGGGCCCCGCGCCGGCTCACCCCTGTTCTCCCGCTTCAGGTGCTCGATCTCCTCATGGAGCTTGGCCAGCATCTCCGAGTGCTGCTGCTGCAGGAACTGCAGGCTCTTCTCCAGGTCCAGGTTCCGTTTCTGCGGGTCGCTCTGCCTTAGCTGCGGGCTCTGCGGCCTAAAGGACTGGACGCCCACAGAGGGGCGCTGGCGCCGGCAGCCCAGAGTCGGCGAGCTGGGGGGCCGCGTCCCAGCCGCCACCCCCGCACCGCTCATATCGCCGTCGCCAGGTACCCTCCTGCTGCCACTGCACCCCAGCTCAGTGGCCAGGCCGCCCTAGCCTGGCGCCCCGTCACCATGGAAACCGGGCGACGGAGGGCGCGAGGCGGTTGGCGGGGGGCGGGGCCTGTCGCTGGCTCTTCCTGGGTGAGTAGTGATTTACAAGGCATCCAGGGCTGGGCGCGGAGGCTCACGCCTGTAATCCCCGAGCTTTGGGAGGCCGAGGCGGACGGATCACTTGAGGTCAGGAGTTCGTGACCAGCCTGGCCAACATGGGGAAACCCCGACTGTACTAAAAATAACAAAATTTAGCCAGGCGTAGTGGCAGGAGCCAGTAATCCCAGCTATTCGGGAGGCTGAGGCAGGAGAATAGCTTGAACCGGGAGGCAGAGGTTGCAGTGAGCCGAGATCACACCGCTGCACTCCAACCTGGGCGACAGAGACTCTATCTAAAAATAATAATAATAATAATAATAATAAAAGGCATCCAGGCATCCTTTCCAGCCTGGATGGAAAGTGAGACCCCGTCTCTATAAAAATTAAAACAGAAAAAACCCGGGCATGGTGGCTTGCGCCTGTAGTCCCAACTACTCGGGAGGCTGAGGCGGGAGGACTGCTGGAACCCCAGAGGTCGAGGCTGCAGTGAGCTATGATGGCACCACTGAACTCCAGCCTAAGTGACAGAGTGAGATGCTGCCTAAAAATAAGAGGCCGGGCGCAGTGGCTCACGCCTGTAATCCCAGCTACTCTGGAGGCTGAGGCAGGAGAATCACTTGAACCCAGGAGGTGGAGGTTGCAGTGAGCCAAGATCACGCCATTGCACTCCAGCCTGGGCGACAGGGTGAGACTCCATCTCAAAAAATAATTAATTAATTAATTAATTTAAAAATAATAAAAATAAAAAGAAGTAAGTCTTTTTTTTTTTTTTTTTTTTTTTTTTACAAGGCCTGCCCTCAAAGAAAAAAAAAAAAATCACAGCCAGACCAATCGTAATTTTGCCAGATACCAACAAACCTGGAGGAAGGGAACGTAGCTAACCCCAGCCTGCTCTGGCTCCCCTTCCCCACATCTTACTGCCACATCAATGGGGCTCCTGTATAATAACAGGGGATACAAGTGAAAGAACTGCTCATCTCAGAGCTTATTCGAGAAATCTCTAGGAAACCGTAAAGACAACAGGGAGACAAAAACTAAGACACTAGAGGAGGTTTAAGGCTCTGACACCTCCGGTTAACAAACAGCACACATGGCCCAACCCCTAACCAGACCTACATAAAACTTCACACAGAAAGTCCATTTACCTCTTACTGGTTGAGCACGACCAGCCCTCAACAAAAACGTGCAAGGCATAATAAAAAAAAACACAGTTTGAAGACACAGCAAACATCTGAGCCAGACTTAAATAGGCAGAGATGTTGGAATTATCAGACCAAGAAATGGAATACAACTATGATTAATACGCTAAGTGCGCTAATGGAAAAAGTAGACAACATGAGATTACAGACTGATAATGGGAACAGAGAGGTAGACATTCTAAGAAATAATCTAAAGAAAATGTGAAGGCCAGGCAGGGTGGCTCATGTCTGTAATCCCAGCACTTTGGGAGGCCGAGTTGGGCACATCATTTGAGGTCAGGAGCTCAAGACCAGCCTGGCCAACATGGTGATACCCCATCTCTACTAAAAAATACAAAAATTAGCTAGCGTGGTGGCATGCACCTGTAATTCCAGCTACTTGGGAGGCTAAGGTGGGAGGATCACTTGAATCCAGGAGGTGGAGGTTGCAGTGAGCTGAGATCATGCCACTGCCCTCAAGCCTGGGCAACAGAGTAAGACACCATCTCAAAAAAAAAAAAAAAAAAAAGAAGAAGAAGAAGAAAAGAAAGAAAATGCGAGAAGTTGGCCGGGCACAGTGCCTCACACCTCTAATCCCAACACCTTAGGAGGCCAAGGTGGGCGAATCACTTGAGGTCAGGAGTTCAAGACCAGCCTGGGCAACATGGTGAAAACCCATCTCTACTAAAAATACAAAAATTACTGGGAGACCGAGGTGGGCGGATCACGAGGTCAGGAGATCGAGACCATCTTGGCTAACATGGTGAAACCCCGTCTCTACTAAAAATACAAAAAATTAGCCGGGCATGGTGGCGGGCGCCTGTGGTCCCAGCTACTCCGGAAGCTGAGGCAGGAGAATGGCGTGAACCTGGGAGGCGGAGCTTGCAGTGAACCAAGATCGTGCCACTGCACCCCAGCCTGGGCGACAGAACAAGACTCCATCTCAAAAAAAAAAAAAAAAAAAAAAATGGCAGACATGGTGGTGCATGTCTGTAATCCCAGCTACTCAGGCGGCCGAGGCCGAAGAATTGCTTGAAGTCAGGAGGTGAAGTTTCCAGCAAGCTGAGATCCTGCCACTGCACTCCATTCCGAGCAACAGAGTGAGACTCTGTCTCAAAAAACAAAAAGAAAATGTAAGAAGTGAAAAACACAAGAGAAATGAAAAGTCAGGTGCATGCCTGATGCCTGTAATCCCAGTACTTTGAGAGGCCAAAGCAGGAGCATCTCTTGAGCCCAAGAGTTGAAGACCAGCCTGGGCAATATAGCCAGACCCTGTCTCCACAAAAAACTAAAAAATTCACCTGCATGGTGGTGCACACCTGCAGTCCCAGCTACTGAGAAGGCTGAGATGCAGCGAGGCGTGATTGCACCACTGCACTCCAGCTTGGGCAACAGAGAGAGATCTTGTTTCAAAAAAAGAAGGAAAATGATATAGGAAATTTGGATCTAAAAAAAGGGAAGTGCATTAGAGAAGGAATAAATTAAGATAAAATATAATCTTGTATTATTATTTTTAACAGATGACAGGTTGTTCAAAAAAATTATAGCAACATGTTTTCAGTAATTATGGTTTATGGATAGCTGGAATGAATGGCAGCAATATTATTGCTGGGAAGGAGGATACCCTGAGTGGAGAGAAATTCATCCAGGCAGGAGTGCAGTGGCGCAATTATAGCTCACTTGCAGCCTGGAACTCCTGTGCTCAAGCCATCCTCCTGCCTCAGCTTCCCTAGTAACTGGGATTACAGGCACACACCACCATGCCTGGCTAATTTTTTTTTTTTGTCTTGCTATGTTGCCTAGACTGGTCTCAAACTCCTGGGCTGAGGCAATCTTCCTGCCTCAGCCTCCAGAAGTGTTGAAATTACAGGTATGAGCCACTGTGCCTGGTATATGGTTGCTTTTGAATGTCCTAGTCCTAAACATCTGGTTCCCAAGAAGGAGAAAAGAAAAATGAAGGCAGTAGGAGGTGCCGATCCATAAAAACCTCCTGGAAGGTGTCCCCAGAGAGGTGGTGAGGGTTGAGGAGGGAGGTTGCAAACATAGCAGTGGAGATTGCAGCAGTGGCTGCCTGCCTCTTTGTCTGCATTTTCACAATCAATAGCAGCCATCATCAATCAGAGCACAGATCCCCAGTATATGGAGGATGGGGCTCTTATTGCCCACTCTGGTTCCTGCAAGCTACAGGGAAGCTACTCCAGAAATGCATGCATGGCTGCTTGCACCACCAATTTAAATGATTTTTTCTGAAAACACCCTTACAGACCTGCCAGGAAATAATGTGTAGCCAGATATGAGTGCATCCAGTGGCCCAGACAAGTTGACATGTAGAATTAACCATCACAAGTCTATCCCTTGTCAACCTGGCACCCATACACATCTCCTTAAACCATACTTACTCTCCAAATAAACACAATAACCAAGTGTTATTGTGTTAGCAGTGGAAGGTGTCCGAGTTAATAGTGTTAGCAGTGGAAGGTGTCCAAGTCACTGGCAGTGAATCCGGATGGGTCTTCAGCAACCACAACTCTTGGCTCCTCAGAAGAAGGAATTCGACTGAGGGGCATAAGGCAGAAAAAGAGACGAAGCAAGTTTCAGAGCAGGAGTGGGAGTGTATTTTAAAAGGCTTTAAAACAGGAAAGAAAGGAAAGTACGCTTGGAAGAGACCTAAGTGGGCACATGAAAGTCAAGTGTGGTGTTTAACCTTGATCCTAGGACTTTCTAGACTGGCCCCTTTCCCATGATCCTTCCCTTAGGGTGGGCTGCCCACATGTACAGTACCCTCCTTACCCTTAGGAGTTGAGCACATGCAGTGTGTTTAGGAAACTGTATGCATGCCCATCTGAGGTTTTTGGGTGGGGTGCCCCCCAAAGGTCATACTGCACCACTTTGTCTCTTAATGCACATGCCTGGGAAGTTGCTTCTCCCTGGAATCTGCATTCAATTAACACTTTAGTGAAATAGGTGTGGCCCATCAGGAAATGGCCTCTCCCTGGCGCCAGCTGCCAATTTATCACTTTTATTATTTATTTATTTAGTTTTTGAGAAGGAGTCTCTGTCACCCAGGCTGGAGTACAGTGGTGCGATCTCGGCTTACTGCAACCTCTACATCCCAGGTTCAAGCGATTTTCCTGCCTCGGCCTCCCAAGTAACTGAGATTAGAGGCATGCGCCACCACACTAGCTAATTTTTGTATTTTTAGTAGAGATGGGATTTCACCATGTTGGCCAGGCTGGTCTCAAACTCCTGACGTCGTCATCTTCCCGCCTCAGCCTCCCAAAGTGCTGGGATTACAGGCATGAGCCACCGCACCCCGCCATTTATTAGCTTTTTGTCTTCTTTTATGGAAGTCTCCTTGTATCTTTTACCTATTTTTTTAATAAGCTATATTTCAATTGCTTACTAAATGTCATGTTATGTAGGAAATACATTATAAGATTTTTCTCCAGTTGTTTTTAATCTCCTCTATTTTGATATGTGTATGTACACATGGACAGATTTATATTGTCAGTTCTCTTTTTTCCTGTGTGGTTTCATTCAATGCTTTCTTTTTTCTTAAATTTTTTCAAACCAAGATTAGGTTATGTTTGCCTACTTTTTATTTTAGCAGCTTTAAAAATTCCTGGAGTGGTTTCATATTGTTTTTACGTCTATCTGTTTAATGTACGACAACTTATTCCAGTGCGTGGTATGAGTTAAGTCTCCAATTAGACTTCTTTCCTGAATTAAATAGATGACTTTCCATGTACTCTTTGGTAAGAAAGCCTATCCCTTACATGGCTTTAGGATGCTTCGCTATGAAATGTTAAATCATGTTTCTATTTTAAGATCATTGTGCTCAGCGGTTTATCTGTGAATTCTAGAGTCTGTGCAGCTTTCTATGAACACTTTGTTTCATACATAGCATTTCACAGGGAGCGTCCACAACTCTGCTTCCTTTTTTCCCCCTAATCTCAACTGTTCCTTTCTCCAGACGAACTTTGAAATTATTTTGTCAAATTGCAAAGAAAATCCTTTTGGGATTGGAATTAGATATTTTTAACCCTTATATTCAATTGAAAAAACCATATTTCTGTAAACTAGTAGATAGATTTAAAAATTGGTTAAAAATCATTACATACTGCTGTGCATTTGTAAAGTGTATGTATTTTTTTAAGTAGAGGTTTCACAAATGTAAGGATTATTCCTAACATTCTGTTTTCCTAATGATGGTGTAAATATAATTTTTTGGTTTTATTTCTAATTATTTCTGGTATTTAGGAAACTATTGATTTTTAAAATATTTATCTTCAAATTTTTTTCTGTCTAAGCAGATGCTCACATGAGTAGCAAGATGCTAGTTTCACCAGAGGACAGACAAACATACTCAGTTTCATGAGTAGAGTGGGCCAGGGATGGCAGATCTGCTGTTGGGAAGCTGTGCACACCCAGTGAGACTTCTCCCTTCACGGACCTTGGCTTACAGGAAGAGGGAGGAGATATATGCAGGAGTTAGTGGTAGAGCCAAATCTTCATTAGTGCCTTTCAGTAAAAGCAAGATGTGGCTGGTCTCCTTGGCTTTGAGCCATGAAAACAGAAAAAAATCTGTTTGATACTCTATTACATAGCATCACAGACAGACACAAGCATGAACATATACACATTATTTCATAATAAACTTTTCTCCATAGTTCTAATAGCACACACACACACACATTAGTCCACTAGATACTAGATTGAGAGGTTTCCTCCTGCCACTGTTATCTAGTTTTCTGAATATTATGTAAATATAATCATGACCAACACTGGACTGGATTTCGTCAACTCCTCCTTCCTCCCTCACCTTCCACAGTTAATCCGTCAACAAGTCCCACTGACTCTTCTTCCAAACATACCCTGACCTCTCGCTTTCTCTCTCACACCCCTACCATCCATTCCCACACAACAGGTAGGAGGATCTTGTAAAATATAAATCAGATCTTGTGAGTCATCACTGAAAACCTTCCGATGACTTCCCATTGGCCTTAGAAAAAGATCAGACTCACTGTGGACGCTCCAGCACGTGAGGTCTTGCCCTCCCTGGTCTCTTTTGCCTCATCTGGATCCACTCTCTTTGAAGGTCTCAGCCACCAAGCTCCATCTACTTGGCCTGTACAGTTCCTCAAACAAGATGAACTCCTTGCAGCCTCAGCGTTTGCTTCAACTATTCCCTCTACCTAGAAATGTGACCCATTGGAACTTCTGACCAGCTTCTTCCCGATGTTAGAACCTCAAATTAAAAGGCACCTCCTCAAAGAGGCCTTCCCTGACTATTCTCATCATAAGGAACTATTTATTCACTCCATTCCATCCACCCATTCTCTGGGTAGTTCTTGTCACTTTCTGGTTTTTTAAATTGTCTGTGTGTTGTCTGTCTACCCCTCAGCAGAATGCAGGCTCCGTGAAGGGAAGACTTTGTCCTTGACTGTATCCCCAGTGCCTAGAAGAACATTTTGCGTGTAGGAGGGCCTCAGTAATAATGCTCAATAAATGAATGGGTTCCTGATCATTTGGAGCCAGTGATACTTCTTTAGCCTGAAAACTACAATCCTCAGATCTTTTTCTCTCTTTTGCAGACTTCATGAACTGTTAACAATGGCCCCATTACCTGTCCTATTCCACTCTTGGATGCTGCCACAATTTGTATTATCTGACACTGATTCAGGGAAAGAGGTGCTGTTGAAGAGGAGTGGGGTGAAAACTGAGGATAAAGGGGTGGCTTCAGCTGCCACGAATACAACTCTCAGTAAAGGAGATAACTGCTGGCTTTCTGATGGATGAGCCAGACTTTTGGCAGAAGTGGGTGGCAACATTTTTCTACCTTACTCCTGCTTGCCCTGGAACCTCTTAAAGCCTGGAATTGGAATGGTCATGACCTTGTTGATGACTTTTGATGGCCAGTGACTGATAATTCTTGCACAGGTTGGCAAACTGCTGATAGGCATTTCTTGTTCCCAGTGCCAAAAAATAACTTTATGTATTGTGACTTTATAACTTTTTTGTGCTTAAATGGAAGTATGACCATGAAGTTTGGGTAGAGATAAGGTTTCATCATAGCCTAAAAGCCCACAGGCATTGCTGGCAATACAACAAAGGTGAAACTGAAGTAGTTTTATTCTCAGCTCATAGCATTCAACGTCAGTTTTAGAGAAATGTGTTTTAACATATTCCTCAGTCTTTTCTTCACTTAGTCAACATGACTTCTATAAGTAATGCACAAATAGCATGTACCCAGTAAATAAAATCATAGTTGAAAATTATCGACCAGCATGACCAACATGGAGAAAACCCATCTCTACTAAAAGTACAAAAATTAGTTGGGTGTGGTGGTGCATGTCTGTAATTTCAGCTACTCGGGAGGCTGAGACAGGAGAATCGCTTGAACCCGGGATACAGAGGTTGCATGAGCTGAGATCTCACCATTGCACTCCAGCCTGGGCAACAAGAGTAAAACTCCATCTCAAAAAAGAAAAAAGAAAATTATCAATTATCCTTCCAAGTCAAGGCCACTTGATACGGACTTCTGTCTTCTAATCTATGAGACAGGCATAATAATGATAGTATCTAATCCAAAGGCGGTTGCTGTGCTCGAATTAAAAAACTCTGGAAAGAACCCGACACAAAACAAGTGCTCATTGATGTAGACTGAGGTTGAGACTACTTTTATTTTCTTCTGTCTTTAAAATGTTATGTGCAAAATGCCAGGGCTCATGAGAGGTATATTTACTAAGGGGAAGTTACTGCTTTTTTAAAAAACTATATGTATATCATACCTGATGTTGCCTGAGTGTGGCTAGGGGTGGGTGCATGTTTCTGCACACGGGTGTGAGCAATGAGGAACAGACAGAGACACCTTAGGGAATGGTCCAGCTGATGGGTCCAGGGGAGCCCATAGAGGGCACTGCCTTTGTAGGCATCCAGGACCCAGCTTTAATCCATAGCAGATACATGCAGTCATGCAGGTTTGATTTTTGTTGGTCCATGGAGGATTTGTCAGGATCTCAGGGGAAAGCCAGAGGTAGAAGGCATCTAACATTTTGAGCATTTATTGCTTGGAAACCTGTGTGCTACACACTATAAATGCTATTTCATTTAACCCTAACAACTCCCATACACTGCCTGTTTGTAAGAAGTGGAGAAAACTTAGGCTCATAGACTGTTCAAATGACTTGAAGCTCACCCAATGCTATTAAGGGATTGAATCACATTTGAACTCAGGTACATATGATTTCAAACCCTCATTCTTTCTACTACATGGCACAGCCTTCCTCACAGGCTGACATGCACTAAGCAATTTAATTTAGGAGACTGGGAAGTAAACCAGAAAGCCATGCATTATTTCACAATATGTTTCAAACCTTTCCAGTGGGTGGAATTCTTAAATCTGCCATTTTGGATATTCAGTTATGATTTAAAAATTACTCGAGAAGTAAAATTTCCAATCAGAAGAAAATCCACCTAGTCTGGAGGGATCATTCTGAGTTTATTGGATTCTGCCTGGCTAAATCTCTCTGTCTGTGTTGGGTGTTCCTCTCATGCAGGTCGGCTACTGCTCTGACCAGCTAGGGTCTGGGGAAGGCAGCACCGGGCACCAAGGCACAAACTTCCTTTCTTGTCCTTGCTCCTTTTCCTCTGTTGCTGGTGGGTCTACTCTGTGTGCCCTTTTGCTGAACTGGGAGTGGTAAAATCTACCTGTGTTGGGACTTGCAGTAGAATGGACAGAACTAGTAATTTCGCCTGTTCTGGCCTGCGGCTACTTTGGCCTCCACTTCCTCCACTTGGTCTAGCCTGATTGACCAGAGGTCCACAGAAGTGCTCGGGCCAGAGCTCCAGCTTAGTAATGGTGATGACTTGCTTTGCTTTGCCTCCTGAGCTTGCTCCGTTGTGGATCCTTGACAGGGAGAGGGAAGTGAAATATTCCTAAATCTCAGCCAAAATAACAGCACATCACTTTAATCTCCTAATTGTCCCGAACATTCTGTGTGTGACTGCCAGATTCCGTATCTTCCTCTCCTGGACACAGTTAGATAAACACTGCCAAATCCTTGGTGTTAGATTCCCTAACTAAACTCCATGTAAACCAAAATTCCTTCTGCTAAAACACCATCTTCGGACAAAATGACAGCATTCCAGTATTTTTTTACATCTGCCCAATTCTGATGAAACTGATGAGGCTGCATTTCAATGGCAATCTTGCCTTCATTGGACTTCATAATTTCTCCAGTTTTTTAGCCCAAAACGTGAAGACCCTCTCTTTCTGTGGTGTATATCTCTAAATCGCTAATTTATTCATTCATTAGGTATTGTTCTTATATTTCCAATCACAGAGCTTAATCTTATTTCCAAGTTTGGGGCACCTAAATTTAGCCCATTTATGTCTGACTTTGTTAAGTAGATTTGCTGCTCCACTATTCTAGAGACACATGGATTCATCTAAATGGAAAATTTAACAAACTTTTTTTTTTTTTGAGATGGAGTCTCACCCTGTCACTCAGGCCAGAGTGCAGTAGTGCCATCTCTGCTCACCGCAACCTCCGCCTCCCTGATTCAAGTGATTCTCCTGCCTCAGCCTCCTGAGTAGCTGGGATTACAGACATGCGCCACCATGGCTGGCTAATTTTTGTATTTTTAGTAGAGACGGGGCTTCACCATATTGGCCAGGCTGGTCTCAAACTCCTGACTTCATGATCCACCTGCTTTGGCCTCCCAAAGTGCTGGGATTACAGGCGTAAGCCACCACGCCCGGCCAACAAACTTATTTTTGAGCAGACTGGTTGTACTAAATGATTACATATGGCAGGAGTCTGGGGAAAATTTTTACTTATCTCTATTCCAGGAACATCTACTGCAAATGCCATAATAGACTATCGTTCTTGTATTATCTGAGCTATTTGAATTATCTCAATAAAGCTGTTTCTGTTTTTCTTGACTCAGGAAATACAGAATTCTAATGACTGAACTGGGAAGGTAAGGGTTGGGTTTAGAAAGAATAAGATAGACTTGACAGCTTCCAAAATTACTTGATAATCCATTATTATCCAGTGACTACCTGCATAATAATATAATTTCCATACAAAGTTAAACTTAAAGAGTCCTTTGAGGTTCAATTTCTACACACTTGAATATACCACAATACAAAACTTTAGTTGTTATGAGTAGACAAAATAAAACTCAACTTAAATTTATTTAACTGAAAAAGCAGAGAAATTATTCCCGAAACCAGCAGGCTTTCTCTTTAAGGCTATTTTTCTTTCTCACTGAACAGCAGCATCTACTGTGAGGTGCACAGGCAGGGAATAGCTCTAAGTTTCTGATAGAAGGGGCCAGTGGTTCATGGTTCAGGAAAGAACGGTTAGTCTGGAAATTCTCTAATTTAGAGAAACGTAAAGGGGAGGCATCTGAACTGAAATTCTCTAAAGTGCTGCTTCCTTATGGCTTACACCGTTCTCGTGTTTATTCATCAGTATGTATCAACAGCCCTTTGGACTGAGAATTTATGCTGATAAATGCTTTCTCCTCCTCCCCTACATTCTTCTTTTTTTCTTCTTCCATTCCTCCTCCTTTTCTTTCTTCTTCTTCTTTTTCTCCTCCTCTTCCTTCTCTTCTTCCTATTCTTTTCATTCTCCTCCTCCCCTTCCTTCTCCACCTCTTTTTGCTGCTTAGGATATAGTTAGACAGTTTGAGCTAGAAAGGATTCTAGGATTGCTATCACCATGATATGTGTTGGTATTAAAGATAAGACGTATATGGATCTAAGTAATGTCTTCAGTGCCAAGATATTAGAAGTTTTGATATCCATCTTAAACATCTTTGCAGCACTATTAGTTATTTTTTATGTGACAACAGTTTTGGTGATAGGAACGTGTGCTTTCTGGGAGGAAATTATGAAAGGTGTTAAGTACAGGGAGGTTTAAGTTATAAGAAACAACATAAAAGCATACTTCTTTTTTTTTTTTTTTTTTTTTTTTTTTGAGAGGGAGTCTCAGTCTTTCACCCAGGCTGGAGTGCAGTGGCACTATCTTGGCTCACTGCAACCTCTGCCTCCTGGGTTCAAGTGCTTCTCCTGTCTCAGCCTCCCAAGTAGCTGAGAATACAGGCACACGCCACCACCCCCAGCTAATTTTTGTATTTTTAGTAGAGGCGGGGTTTTGCTATGTTGGTCAGGCCGGTCTTGAATTCCTGACCTCAGGTGATCCATCCGTCTTGGCTTCCCAAAGTGCTGGGATTACAGCATGAGCCACCGCAACGGCCAAAAGCATACATTTACGCTGGGCTTGAGATGTCACACTTTGCCTACTCCCATTATTCTAATGTCCACTTTAAGGTTATTAAAATGTCCTAAGATGATTCAAGACAGACCAGTCTACATCTTCACTTTATTATCCCCAAGCCCTCAGAGATGCCACAGCTACTGAGAAAAGGTCACCTAACACTTCAGAATCAGAAAGTTCTGCAAAAGGCAAGGGCTCTTCTAAAAAGAGACCACATTGCAACTGCTTCCCGTACATGCCCGTCAACTAATGTGATCACAGAAGTGTTTTAGAAACAGCTTTTATCTTACTTGGTTTTCTCCTCATCAAAGGTTTTCAATTTAGTTTTTAGACATTTTAATTTTTCTTGAAAAAGAATCCCCCATTTTATAATTGAATCCTGGCTCTGTCATTTGCCAGTTCTGTGGTGTTCTGCAAATAACCTGTGTGTTTCCTGCCCCTGCCAATGGTGCCTATGAGACTTCTGTTTCAATGAAATGAACGTATGTGGACAACTTCATCACTGGGTTGCCGGGCGGGCCGCGAACCGGGTCTGCGCGCGAGCCGGGCTGTGGGCGCGGACAGGGCCGAGGGCGCCCGGGAGCCGTGTCAGGCGGCGGCGAGGAGCGGGCGCGCCGGGCACGGGGAGCTGTCGGCGGCCGCTCGCTGCGGGGACACCCCGGTGGATAGGCTCTCGCCACCAGGCGCACGGCGTAGGGGGCCTCGTAGGCGGCGGCGGCGGCCTTCTCTCACGCGCCCCCCGAGCCAGCGCCCTTCTCCCGCGCCCGTCTCGCTTCTCCGGTCGGCCCAGACCATCCGCTTCCACCGCGCCCCCAGCCCACCTGGTGGCACCAGCCCAGGCCGCCGCCCCCGCGGCGGTTCCCGGAGCTCGTCCGGGACGCTCGCCGGGCGGCGGGGGCTCGGCGGCCACCGCTGCCTCGGGCGAGCGATGGCGGGAGGCTGTGTGTGGGCGCTGTGAGCAGGGGTGCCGGCGGGGCTGCAGCGGAGGCACTTTGGAAGAATGACTCTGGAGTCCATCATGGCGTGCTGCCTGAGCGAGGAGGCCAAGGAAACCCGGCGGATCAACGACGAGATCGAGCGGCAGCTCCGCACGGACAGGCGGGACGCCCGCCGGGAGCTCAAGCTGCTGCTGCTCGGGACAGGAGACAGTGGCAAGAGTACGTTTATCAAGCAGCTGAGAATCATCCATGGGTCAAGATACTCTGACGAAGATAAAAGGGGCTTCACCAAGCTGGCGTATCAGAACATCTTCACGGCCAGGCAGGCCATGAACAGCCATGGACACACTCAAGTTCCCGTACAAGTATGAGCACAATAAGGCTCATGCACCATTAGTTTGAGAAGTTGATGTGGAGAAGGTGTCTGCTTTTGAGAATCCATATGTAGATGCAATGAAGAGTTTATGGAATGATCCTGGAATCAGGAATGCTATGATAGACGACGAGAATATCAATTATCTGACTCTACTACATACTATCTTAATGACTTGGACCGCGTAGCTGACCCTGCCTACCTGCCTACTCAACAAGATGTGCTTAGAGTTCGAGTCCCCACCACAGGGATCATCGAATACCCCTTTCACTTACAAAGTGCCATTTTCAGAATGGTCGATGTAGGGGGCCAAAGGTCAGAGAGAAGAAAATGGATACACTGCTTTGAAAATGTCACCTTTATCATGTTTCTAGTAGCGCTTAGTGAATATGATCAAGTTCTGGTGGAGTCAGACAGTGAGAACCGAATGGAGGAAAGCAAGGCTCTCTTTAGAACTATTATCACATATCCCTGGTCCCAGAACTCCTCGGTTATTCTGCTCTTGAACAAGAAAGATCTTCCAGAGGAGAAAATCATGTATTCCCATCTAGTCGACTACTTCACAGAATGTGATGGACCCCAGAGAGATGCCCAGGCAGCCCGAGAATTCATTCTGAAGATGTTCCTGGACCTGAACCCAGACAGTGACAAAATTATCTACTCCCACTTCACATGCGCCACAGACACCGAGAATATCCGCTTTGTCTTTGCTGCCGTCAAGGACACCATCCTCCAGTTGAACCTGAAGGACTACAATCTGGTCTAATTATGCCTCCTAGACACCCGCCCTGCCCTGCCCTGGTGGGCTATTGAAGATGCACAAGAGGGACTGTATTTCTGTGGAAAACAATTTGCATAATACTAATTTATTGCCGTCCTGGACTCTGTGTGAGCGTGTCCACAGAGTTTGTAGTAAATATTACGATTTTGTTTAAACTATTCAGAGGAAAAACAGAGGATGCTGAAGTACAGTTCCAGCACATTTCCTTTCTGTCTTTTTTTTGGCAAAACCTCGTGACTCAATGTATTTTAAATTCTCAGTCATGCACTCACAAAGATAAGACTTGTTTCTTTCTCTCTCTCTCTCTCTTTTTCTTTTCTATGGAGCAAAACAAAGCTGATTTCCCTTTTTTTTTCCCCCCTAATTCATACCTCCCTCCTGATTTTTTCCCCAGGTTACAATGGCCTTTATCCTAGTTCCATTCTTGGTCAAGTTTTTCTCTCAAATGATACAGTCAGGACACATCGTTCGATTTAAGCCATCATCAGCTTAATGTAAGTTTGTAGTTTTTGCTGAAGGATTATATGTATTAATACTATGGTTTTAAATGTGTTGCTCTGGATACACACATAGTTTCTTTTTTAATAGAATATACTGTCTTGTCTCACTTTGGACTGGGACAATGGATGCCTGTCTAACAGTTAAGTGTCGTTTTTTTTTTTTTTTTTTGAGACGGAGTCTCGCTCTGTCGCCCAGGCTGGAGTGCAGTGGCGCGATCTCGGCTCACTGCAAGCTCCGCCTCCCGGGTTCACGCCATTCTCCTGCCTCAGCCTCTCCGAGTAGCTGGGACTACAGGCGGCCGCCACCACGCCCGGCTAATTTTTTGTATTTTTAGTAGAGACAGGATTTCACCGTGGTCTCGATCTCCTGACCTCGTGATCCGCCCGTCTCGGCCTCCCAAAGTGCTGGGATTACAAGCGTGAGCCACCGCGCCCGGCCTACCCAGAATCTTTTTATAGGTTCTTCTTAATTTTTTTTTGTTGTTGTTCAAGCTTTTCCTCTCCTTTTTTTCCTTAGTGTTTGGGCCACAATTTTAAAATGACTTTTATTATGGGTAGGTGTTGCCAAAGCTGGCTTTTTGTCAAATAAAATGAATAAGAACTTAAAAAACAAAAGCTGGTATCTTAAAATGTGAGAGAGTAAGACTGTGAAGCCCAAAATGACTGGCTGAGAATGAATCAGAAACGCCAATTGCCAAACTGTTGTAACTGTAAATTTGATTCTCACGGTCCATTCTTTTCTTTGTCCTTAAGATGACGTTGTTAGTGTTCATGTCCCATGTTCAGTGTCCAAACCGGTAATGTAAAAAGTATCCTGTGTGGTTTAACAGGAAATCTGTTTATGTCTCTTTATTTGAAACCAGTTTTACTCTCAATGGTTCTTTCAGTTCAATTAAGTCTGCCAGGAACATTGGTTGATAGTATTATTCTGACACCTTTAATTTCCAAAATCTGAAGTTCCTGCTAGTTGACCACCTTCAAGATCTTCTTGAACTGGTAACTGATTAGGTTGAACTTACGGAAGATTTGTGGACTTAAAAGTAACCTCTCAGTGTTCTATAGAACATGTATTTGTGTAACTGAACCTACCAGGAGAAATGTTTGGAATTCTATATGTGCAATTTTTCAACAAATGCAAAAAAAATACAGCACATGTATTGACAAGCTTCTGTCAAGCAGCTTGAGTTGAAATTTGATTTAAGAAAATAAATCATGATTGTTTAAAGCTGCTGGGATGTTAGAATTAGGCCATGATACTGGTCTCATTTTAACTATAGTGGTATTTGGCACTAGTCTAAACTTCCATATAAATCACTCTTTTGGAACAAAAAAGAGGGGAGGGAGAAAAATCACGGCCTGTTAGATGAGTACCAAAGCCACCAAACAGTAATGAGATGTTCTCATTCTTGATTCTCCCAGCCTCAAACAACGCAGGTTACTTTTTTTTTCCCTTGCTCAGAAAGCACCTGTAATTTAACAAACAGACTGCCTGTAGGTATAGTGCAATTACAAATACTCTAATCATTGTACATACATCTCTCTTGATATTGCAGCATCCATACTGGCTTTGTAATCATTAATTTTTTGGCAGATTGAATGTGCTGTATTGATATGTATCTATGTAATTGTATGTCTATAGCTAATTCACATTTTGAATAATGTTATTTTATTTACTTTTTAAAGAGAGGAGAATGTAAATTTGTCAGTTCATTTCTGACTAGGGATATTTTCTTTCCATTTAGAAAAGAAGAAAAAAAAACCTTATTGTTGTACAGAGCGGTACTAGCGTCGTGCTGTATAAAATCATTAGCACGTTCCTGAGTAGAGGTATACTGATTATAAGACCCAAAGGTAATTTCATAGCAAAATACATAAAATTAGTCGGAGCTTTTATACAAACATGGAAACCAACTTTGTAGAACTTTTGCCATTTGATCTAGGATTATAATATGAGCTTTTATACAATTCGTATTCTTATTTGGCAAATGCACAGTTTAGTATTACCTCTCTGATGGCCTTTACTAGAAAGGCAGTTTTAGAAGCTATTGTGATCCACTAAGGAAATGTTTTAACAGCTAGAGACCACTGCTTGCCTGAAAGGGCGTTCTTAAATTTGTTGCAGAAAAAAAAAAAAAAAATTAAACAACAACATTTGAAGGCCTACAGTGTGTACAGAGAAAACATCATCACAAGGTCATAAGTGTTACAGTTTTAGGGAATCAAGATATTCTATTTAATAGAGCTATAGTAGATGTAGTCAAACCTGTTCTCAAAGCTTGAAGAAGCTGAGCAAAACAGGGAAAGATTGTTATATTTGTCTTTATGAAATTGGGATGGAATTTGCTATGCAGAATTGAGGCTTGTTTGTGGCTTCACTGTTCCTGTAGGGTGCAAGACAAGATGACAAGATCCCTTCTCTTGAGAAAGGAAAAAATTGATCACCCTAGCAGCAGTGATGCATAGAAAACTAATTTTAGCCACACCAGTCAATCGAAGCTAAAGGATTTTCTTTTTTGTTTCTTTGTGGTTTTATTGAAGGGGCTAGGGGCGGGACGGGATTCTTTTCAGTTTTGTATAAAAACAAAGTTTACTCATGCTTTATATTATATTGTGATTGCAAGCATTATAAGCGTGTGCCACTGGCCTCCTATTGTTGATGCTTAGGTAATGGAGGCCTGTGGTGAGTTTTATGGTGACTTGGGCGTGTCTTATTCAAAAACAAAAACATAAAACACAGAAACCTTTCTTCAGCATACCAAGGCAAGCAGCCATTTCATGACTCACTTAACACATTGCAATGTACCAGTTTACAGATGATTTTTCCCTTTTTGCGTGACATGGCAGTTCTAACCCCCAGAGAATTCCTTATTTGTAAATTGGAAGTTTCTACTATGCCTTACAGAGCTTAAATTCAGAAGTTTGTGCCTCATATCTGAAACAAAGGGAAATAACACACCCATTCAAAAGTAAATAAATCTCCTAGAAGTTTTTGTTTTTAATATTTCCATATAAAGAGCTCTGTTGAATGTCATGAATAGACTGGGAAAAAAAAATTTTAGGAAGCTGCATGTGTTGTTTAATAGCAGATGACAACTACAAAAGGAATTTGAAGAACACGTGAAACTTGTTTTTTTTTTTTTTTGGTAGATTAACTAGCAGGCCTATTTTTAAAAGGTAATTCAGCTAAAGGGCAGTTTACTTTTTTGTACTTCAGACTATCTTGATTGTCAAAGTGTAATTTTAAAATGTATACTGCCACATGATTGTAAATTTTAGTTGTCTTAAGTTAGGAATTGGTGAAAAGCTATTTATGCTGGATTTGGGTCAAAATGACTTATTTGCAAAAAAATAAATAAATAATGGGAAGAAAGGGCTGTATAATGAAAAAAAAAAACTTCATCACATACTGAGGACTTTCCAAGTCACCTGGTACATGATAAGTGCTTGACATAGGGTAGCTGTTACAATTGTTGTCGATATTAGTATATTACAGTAAAAAACTTGCTTTAATTCTCATATTAGCTGAACAGCATAAAGGGTAAGATGATTTGATAGTCATGTTTACAAATTGCTTTCCAGCAGTGGGAAGGGAGGCTGCAGGAACAGCAGAGAACAATTCGGGACAAGAAGAAAACAGCAGGGTGCACCAGACATAGTAATCCCCTAAAACCAAAGGGAAAGCCGCCCGCTCCCACACAGTAAAACTAAGAGTATCCAGGAATGAACAAACCCGAAAAGAATGTGAGCTGTTTTCCAAAACGGAGACCTCCTCAGAGGATGAGGCCGGGCATTTCCTGGGACAGCCTTTGTAAGGCCATGTGCCCCTTGCCCTAACAACTCACTGCAGTACTCTTCATAGACACATCTTGCAGCATTTGTCTTAATGCTATGCTTGTTTTTCTTTTTAAGCCACCGCAAGCCAGAGTGGTAGGTTTGCCCTTTGGTACAAAAGGTGCATTAAAACTGGTGGAAAAGGCTATTGCATTCCAGATAACCTGTGTGCATACTTTATGAAATCTCTGTGTGGGGAAAAAAATGCTTTTTACAATTTGACCTAATTATATGCATTGTAAAATAAACACCATTATTTCAAACAAAACAGCTATCTTTTTACAATATGTTTTATTTCCATTTGAATTCTGTTGTTACAATGTTAGTGTTTTAAAATGTGATCGAAAATATAATGCTTCTAAGGAGGAAAGCTAGTGGAATGAATATTTAAAAGATCTTCATGTGTTTACGGTCTGCAGAAGGATTTTTGTGATGAGGGGATTTTTTGAAAAACCTAGAGAAGTAGCACATGGAAAATTATAATGTGTTTGTGTGTGTGTGTGTGTTTTACAAAGACTTCTGCTCTGTTTTTAGCTAGAAACTCTAAAAATAAAATAATAACAAAGAAAAATAAATACAAGAGACAGAAGTGTCTGGATTCCTGTTTTCTGGTTACACTGCCATGGTAGACATTCTTTGATTTCATGATCATGATGCTTCTTGTCAACATCGTCTTGAGCAGCACCAGAAAGTGACTTTGTCCCATTAGGACTCAGGTACTAATTAGTCGGCCAACTCTCAAGTATAAGAATAGCCAGCCAGGTGCGGTGGCTCACACCTGTAATCCCAGCACTTTGGGAGGCCGAGGCAGACAGCTCACGTGAGGTCAGGAGTTCGAGACCAGCCTGACCAACATGGAGAAACCCCGTCTCTATCAAAAATACAAAATTAGCTGGGTGTGGTGGTGGGCACCTGTAATCCCAGCTACTTGGAGGGCTGAGGCAGGAGAATTGCTTGAACCCGGGAGGCGGAGGTTGCAGTGAGCCGAGATCATGCCATTGAACCCCAGCCTAGGCAACACGAGCGAAACTCCATCTCAAAAAAAAAAAAAAAAAAATGTATTGGCCTTTTGCTAACACAGTAAGCATGTATTCTCTATAAAGCATTCAATAAACGCACAATGTCAAGAGGAATTAAAATCCTATCTAATCCCACTCACCACTACACAGAGGTAATCACTATCAGTATTTTGACATATAATTCTCCAAGTGTTTCTTACGCACTTATAAAATGATTTGAACAAATAAAATTAGGAGCCTACTATACATGTGTTTCTTAACCTGCCTCCTTCTCTCGGTCCTTATTGAGATCAGTTATCATGTCAAGAAAGCGGATACCACCTCATTTCTAACAGCTGTGTTATATTCCATAGTAGGCATTACTCAACAAACCCTCTGCTCTTGGATACTTAGTTTATTTCTTCACTGACCATACCGAGTAAACATCTCAATAGCCAAACATCTGTGCACAACCTTCATCAGTGCCTTGGGATAAGTTTGTTTAAATAGCATTGTTGGGCCAAGGAGTATGCTCAGTAAGGAAAATTATTCATCATATTGTCAATTATGCCCCAGAATGCTTGGACCATCGGTGTGTGGAAATGCTGACTTTCAACCCCTAAGATTGTTTCTTCCTCTCCATATTTTGTTATTTAAAGTTGGAACTGGTGACCACCTTGGGCAAGCCGCCTCCCTTCATCTGTGAGCCAACAGCTAACAACATTGTCAGCACTTCCAACACTCCTGGCAGCTGGGAAAATGAGTGATTTGAGCATTTCAAAGTATATAGCTAAATGGATGGATGGATAGATGATTGATTTCTTAATTGCCGGAAACGCCTATGCAACCTCCTCTATTTTTTAATGACTCACACTTAATAATAATAATCACACTTAATAATAATATAAATCACACTTAATAATAACACTTAATAATTATTATTATTACTTAATAATAATGTAACTGATTAACTAGAGAAACCAAAGAATTAATAGCAGAGCTGCCAATAGATCTTCTCTGCCTTGCCTCCTTTTAAGATACATGAGAACTTACAGAAATAGTCTTAGCTCTTACTTTCCAGTTCTAAACCAATGCAGACTGACCATAATTTTGGTTTCTTTCCTTCGATATCTATACATTATCCTATTCTTACAACAGAACCCCTGGACTTGTACTAGCTTGAGGGTGTTTCCTGTTGGGGGAACCAGTCCCTGAGTGAAAAAGAAGGGCACTTTTTTTTTTTTTGAGACAGAGTCTCACTCTGTAGCCCAGGCTGGAGTATAGTGGCACAATCTTGGCTCACTGCAACCTCTGCCTCCCAGGTCCCTGTTCAAGCAATTCTCCTGCCTCAGCCTGCCGAGTAGCTGGGATTGCAGGAACGCACCACCATGCCCAGCTAAGTTTTGTATTTTTAGTAGAGACGGGGTTTCACCATGTTGGCCAGGCTGGTCTTGAACTCCTGATCTTGTAATCTGCCCACCTTGGCCTCCCAAAGTGCTGGGATTACAGGCATGAGCCACCACACCCGGCCGAAGGGCCTATTTTTACCATGTTTCTACCTGCTATTATCACCAATTCAAAAAGCAAAAATGGTTATTTGGAATCATGGAATGAAACGGTTGGATGAGACCTCAGAAGTCATAACCTCGCTTGTTGGAGAAAGGCTGTGTGAAAGTTCATCTGACTTCTCGCACTTAGTTAGAGACAGATCTGGGCCCTCGAGTCTTCTGAATTTTAATTTGACAAACCAAAGTGTACTGATTTTTTGGTAACATAAATCTGGGTTGCTAGGGGAACTACTTATTTAGCATCATAAAAAGAGCAACGGGATAATAAAATTTCTGTTTCTTGTTATAGTCTGATATATGCTAATAACTAATGATATTTCCTAATGGAAAATACTTTTGAAAAGCATTGTTCCCTGAAATATGTATGACATCATAGTCAAAGACATGTCAACCAACAATATCAGTTGCCAACTTTGTGAGTTAACTGGTAAGGAAGCATGCCATGTTCTCCAGATGAGTGAAGCACCCAAGATAAGAGTATCTACTTTAAACTACCCTAAAGAAGATTCTTAAGCCTAGGATAGCAATGAAATATCTGCCTTCATTATTCAAACAACATAGATAAGCAAGAAAATAAAACAAAAACACGCCAAATCTCAAAGTAGCTACTCAAAATGTCAAAGTTGGCATTTTGGTGTGATCCTCCCGGGCTTTCTTTCTGTTTTAGTGTTTAAACTTAGTAAGGCAGCATGAAAATTTCTCCATGTAAAGAAACGTAACAGTATGTTTATATTGCACAGTTGCATAGTGTAGATGTATGAGTTTATTTTACCAATAATTTATGAAAACTGACTTTTAAATGTGGTTCCCAAGACACGCCAGGGTAAGACAGGTTGCTGTGACACAAATAAATTTCCACCATTATTGAATACTCAAGATCATAAAAAACATTGGCATAAAAAAGGGCAAGGCTTACATGTTTTCTATATTTTGTCTAATGAACATGTGTTACTTTTATAATTATCAGATACTACAAAAATATTATCAGAGATAGATATAGAATGTAGTTTGGTTTAAAGTCATTTAGACATGCTAACTTGAAAACTATACCCTTGATCATATGTGTTTTCATCTGGGTCCTCGGAGAAGCAAATGCCAAAACAGAATTAAATGTGCAAAATGCCCATGAGAGAGAATGGGGGGCGGATCTGGGTAGGGCTGGGAGAGCTGTCAGAGCACAATGGATGTCCACCATGAGTGAAGGAGAGAGGGAAGAGAGAAGGAATGCTGGGTGGAAGCATTCCGGATTGCTGCAATGTCTAAGAAGGTTTAGCAAGGCTGTTTGGGAGTCTTGAGCCAGTCATCTGTCAAAGGAATCCCTCATCTCCCAGGGGCAGCTCTAAGTATCTTGTTGTGCTCAGTCACTGACTGGGAGCAACCCACAGGTAGAGTGGTCTTGCTGCAAAGGTGGCAATGAATTTCAGAGTGCAGGGATATAATAGAACCCTCAATTATGGCTCCTGTCCTGTAGTTGGAGGTTGTGATTCTCATTCTCACAGTCATCACAGCATGACAATCATAAAAACATTAAAATTTAACCACTACATTTTCTAGCACAATCTATAAAGTAGTGTCAAGCAACAAAATGTCTCTGTCAATTTCTGCAATTGGCAGCCAGACACGATTTAATCCCTAAACCTTGAACTTTTGTCTTCATGCCTTTTCATGTCTTTTTTATTTCAAATTTATTGAAGACAGAATATGTTGATCACACTATAGATCTTACGGTATTTATTTGCTCTGCTACCTGAGAGAAATCTTTTTCTACTAGAATGTAATAAAATATTTTCAAAAAGGTAATTAATGGCAAGAACAAAGCCATGGTGTATAATTTTGCCTTTACAGCATAGGTCTAATATATTAGTCGTGATATTTGTATGAGAACAATTTTATAACCAAAACATGCACCTGCAGTATCTCAATGAGAACTACTTTATAGTGGCCAGTATGGCTCACTTTAAAGACATAGTACGAAAAGGGAAAAGAAGCCGGGCGCAATGGCTCACTCTTGTAATCTCAGCACTTTGGGAGGCCAAGGCTGAGGTCAGGAGTTCAAGACCAGCCTGACCAACATGGAGAAACCCTGTCTTTACTAAAAATACAAAAAATTAGCCGGGTATGGTGGCACACACCTGTAATCCCAGCTACTCAGGAGGCTGAAGCAGGAGAATCACTCGAACCTGGGAGGCAGAGGTTGCAGTGAGCCGAGATCGTACCATTGCACTCCAGTCTGGGCAACAAGAGCGAAACTCCGTCTCAAAAAAAAAAAAAAGAAAAAAAAAGAAAGAAAAAGAAAAGGGAAAAGAATACACTACACTAACAATTAAATTTAGCTAACAGAGAGGACTCATAATCGGAGAACTATTTCTAAATTTCATAAAATTATAAAATTATGAGAACTTGAATAATATAACAAGATGTAAAGACCTTAAGTTAAGCAAAAAAAAAAAGGTATTATAAATAAAATTTCATCATCGTACCAAAAGAAATCTAAAATAACATTGTTAATTCAAACTGATGGATTTTTAAAGTTCATTAACATTTTCATAATAACTCCAATCATTTAAAATATTTATTATGTCATTGAAGTATTTCAGGAGCTGAAAATCACGTGGACAATTCCTAAGTCAATTTTCTCCCTTTTTGGAAAGCATAAAATGTCCCACTTTGGAGGTCATCCAAAGTAGCTTCCAATGGGTCAGCAGGTTAAGACATAGTACCGATAGGTGTCAGTGTCAGAGATCCCCTTCACTGTGCAGAAAGGGGACCAAGACGGTCCAGCTAGAGGGCTGCAAATAGAGGATAGCATATTTTACAAAATCTGTCCATTTTCCACAGGGCATGCCAGGAAGGTGCTGGAGAGCATTAGGCTTGAATCAAGAATGCTTTGGGTGTCCCGTCATGGAACAGGGCTGGAGGGACTGAGTGGGGCCATCAGAGACTCGCTTTAGGGTCAAGGTGCATGACTGAGCCAGTACTAAAGAATAGGGACTGTTCTGTCTGGGGGATTTCATGCAGACATTGACCTCATCCCAGCAAGGTCCTCCTAATCTGTTTGGCTGTGGGGATAGAGGCGCTTCCTGCACAGGTGTCCCATTGCCTACTTACTGAGCCTGTCCCTGAATTCAGACCCACATCCCACCAAATGGGTATCTCATCTCTTGACAGTTCTCAGCCCCAAGCTCCAAGTTTTTCCACTGATTTTTCAGTCTTTACTTGCCTCAGCCACAATGGCCCAGGACATGATTTTACTGCCTAAAGTCCAGCTAAATTTCAAGACCAGCCCACTAAGCTGAGGCCCTGGTGACTTTCTAGCCTTTTAAAATCTTTCTTCCCCAGGGGGAAGAAGATATTTCCAGGTACTGCCAACCCCAGTCCTTGCATGTCTGCCTCTTGTTGCTGTGTTCCACCCACTAAATTCAATCCCCTTGAGACCCAGATGAACTCAAATTAAAGCTTAATTGGATAGATCTCTTTAGATATTATTAGATTTCTGGCTACTTACTTCAATTCGAAAGAAATGACCTTTATGTCTTGCGTACGAAATCTTTGTACAGAATTAGTCACATACAGGCACAACTGAGTGTAGCTTGCCCTCTGCTGGTGAAATACAGTATCACGTTTAAGAGAGTGGTTTTTGTTTTTTTTTTTTTCCAACGCATTCAAAGAGCCGGACCACTCTTGAAGCAATAGCAGTGAACAATTATATTGTTAATAGCCAAATACTATCAGGCCATGTAAAGCAGCAGATAATAATATTCAGCCTGCAGGAGCAGGGAAGGTTAAGGAAGTGAGGGAAGTGAGATATTTACTGTACTTATTTCTCTACACAATCTAAAGGAAGCCAATAATTGATTTACTTTTTTTTTTAATGCATTCTGGAGAAAAACTGAGAAATATCCTTACTGATAACTCCCATGTACATAACTAGATTTTGTATAATTTAACGCTGTTCACAAATATTATGCTTCTCAAACATTATGTGGGAATATGAAAATATTGGAGTAATCTGTTACTAATGCTGAAGGATCAAAGTTTGTGAGTCTTTTTTTTTTTTTTTTTGAGATGGAGTTTCACTCTTGTTGCCCAGGCTGAGTGCAATGGTGCGATCTTGGCTCACTGCAACCTCCGCCTCCTTGGTTCAAGCAATTCTCCTGCCTCAGCCTCCCAAGTAGCTGGGTTTACAGGCATGCGCCACCATGCCTGGCTAATTTTGTTTTTTTTTTTAGTAGAGATGGAGTTTCTCTATGTTGGTCAGGCTGGTCTCGAACTCTCGACCTCCAGTGATCTGCCTGCCTCTGCCTCCCAAAGTGCTGGGATTACAGGCTTGAGCCACTGCGCCCGGCTGTGAGTCTTAATTTTATTAATGTTAGAGTTAAGAAATTACTTTAGAAAGTTAATCATTCAACATTATTCTCACTCGTCTGTAATCCAGTATGTTCTCCTGAGTGGAATGGAAAGGAGGGTGTCACAGCTAACATGCTGGGAACTGCATATTACTCTGGCTATGGGCTTAAGAGCATACCACTGCAGAAAACATCGTTCAGAATACATCGTTACAGAGGAAACAAAAACAAAATTGGCTTACTACCTCCTATGACTGGGGACATCTGCGTTATCTTACCATCAGGGAGTTAGGCACACAGCCTGCATTGTCCTGCAGCTTGCAAATTATATCAATGTATATGCCAGCTTTTCAGAGTTTTCTGCAAGAAAGTTTAGAGTCAAAATTTTGACCCATTTTAAATAGGCAGTATATGCATTTGTATTTAACTCCACTCCTGGCTTTATTTGATCTCTCCTACTGTCTTCTTCTTCACATTCCATGCTCCTCCCCGAATTATCTTGTTGTATGTTGTGTGCATTTATATACATTAAACCTTTTCTGAAGGATCAGGTAAATATAAACATTAAGACTTGTTTGGGGATTACATTTTTATTGTTATGATGCACAGCCATGCATTTCTGTGTCCTGAGGTGAGTTTTCCTCCAAAGCATGTTTTTCTTATTATCCCTCCCAGGAAGCTGTGCCAAATGATTATATGTTAATATGAACTTATGTGTTATCTTCTCAACGTTCTAGAAAAATAAAGATTGCATAATAAAATAAATGACAGCGCTGTATATTAATCTTTAAGCAGTTACCAGTTTCCATATTGGGAGTTTTGCACACAAATCAGAACTGGGAGATGGGCCTTTTTCTTTATCTATAGACAGCCTGATTGAGCAAGTAAGCAGTCATAGAACATTTACATAATGAACAAACATTTGTGACAGGGTCAAAAACAGTAACTTGTGAGCAAGCACAGCTTTCTACCCAACCCATTCCAGGATTCAGAGTTGCTGGTTAGGCCAAAGGTGAGAAAGAGAATTGGAAGGGGCTGAGAAAGACCCCAGGACTGATTGAGCAGCTCCTTCTGCACATGACGGGCAGGCTGGAGTGTTAAGGGGGCTGTGGGGTGGCCTGGGGGAGCAGCTGGGGGTTCAGCAGGACTCTCAGGTCGGAGATGCCCAGGAAAGAGATTAGGGAGCTTGCTGTTATTGTTAGATTTTGTTAGAAAAAAAAATTTCCTTTATTTTAAAATATCTCTTTAAAAGCTTTATTAAAGGCTTACTGTTTTTCTTAAAAAAAAAATTTTTTTTTCAGACGGAATCTCGCTCTGTCGCCCAGGCTGGAGTGCAGTGGTGCGATCTTGGCTCACTGCAAGCTCCGCCTCCCGGGTTCACGCCATTCTCCTGCCTCAGCCTCCCGAATAGCTGGGACTACAGGCGCCCGCCAGCACGCCTGGCTAATTTTTTGTATTTTTCTTTTTAGTAGAGACGGGGTTTCACCGTGTTAGCCAGGATGGTCTCGATCTCTGGACCTCATGATCCGCCTGCTTCGGCCTCCCAAAGTGCTGGGATTACAGGCGTGAGCCACCGTGCCCGGCCTTTTTTCTTCAACTTTTAAGTTCAGGGGTACAAATGTGCAGGATGTGCAGGGTACATAGGTCAATGTGTGCCGGGTTGGTCTGCTGCACAGATCATCCCATCACCTAGGTATTAAGCCCAGCATCCATTAGCTATTCTTCCTGATGCTCTCCCTTGCCCCCTCTCCTGACAGGCCCCAGTGTGTGTTGTCCTCCCCCCCTATATGTCCATGTGTTCTCATCGTTGAGTTCCCACTTATAAGTGAGAACATGCGGTGTTTGGTTTTCTGTTACTGCATTAGTTGCTGAGGGTAACGGCTTCCAATGCCATCCGTGTCCCTGCAAATGGCTGCATAGTAGTCCATGGTGTATAGGTACCACATTTTCTTTATCTCATCTGTCACTGATGGACATTTGGGTTGATTCCATGTCTTGCTATTGTGAATAGTTCTGCCATGAACATACACCTGCATGTATCTTTATAATAGAAGGATTTCTATTCCTTTGGGTATATACCCAGTAATGGGATTGCTGGGTCAAATGTTATTTCTGGTTCTAGGTCTTTGAGGAATTGTCACACTGTCTTCCATAATGGTTGAACTAATTTACACTCCGATCAGAAATGCTTACTTTTACTTAAGGGTTTTGATGTTAAGATTACATGCATTTTCTTTTAAAAATGTAAAAGTAGCTTAATTTTGCATCGTTTTGGAAGGGGTATTGAAGAGTTATCTTACAAGGGAGTTTTGTGCTTGTCTAGGAAATCATTCTTCCTTGTTTCACTATTTTTGTTACTATTTTTTTAATTCTGGCAATATGTCAGGGTTGTGTGTATAAAATTTGCAATTTCAGCCATTTAAGTGTACAAATCAATGGTATCAATGACATTTACGTGGTTTGCAACCATCACCACAAACTATCTCCAAAATATTTCATCAAGTTAAAACTCTGTACCCATTAAGCAATAACTTATAATTTCACCCTTCCTTCAGCCCCAAGCTGTAATTTACCTTTTATCTCTACAACTGCCTGTTCTAGGTACTTAATATAAGTGAAAGCATCAAAATGTGTTCTGTGTCTGACATTTCATTTAGCAAAATGTTTTCAAGATTCATCCATGTTGCAGTATGTACCAATACTTAATTCCTTTTCATGGCTAGATATTCCATTTATGTTTATATCACACTGTTTATTAATTCTTCTGTTATTGGACACGGGTTGTTTCTGCCTTTTGGTTATTGCAAATATTTTTTCTGTAAACATTAGTGTACAAGCGTATGTTTGCGTCCCTGTTTTCAATTCTTTCGGGGATATACCTAGCAGTAGAATTGTTGGATCAAATAGTGATTCTATGTTTGACCTTTTGAGAAACTGCCAAATGATGATCCAGAAGAGGCGCCATTTTACATTCCCACCAGTCCAAGGTGACTGTGGGTTTTTCAACCACAGAACACTGTTTTCAAGCAATGCCCACTGTTTTTCCTAGCAGAATGGTTTCTGGGTCAGGTAAAACAGAGATGATGAATACCATGTTCAGGCAGCCTCTGGAAAGATTAAAACAGACAAGCACAATCACTTGCGAATCAGATCTGCTCTCCTCTCTGGAACAAGGGATAAGGGTCCCAGCCTGGGAATCCAGCCTGCCGTCTTCAAGACTATCACCAAGCTGGGCTTGTGGGACAAGCAAAAATGCCACACAGCTTTCATATCATTTTTAAGTTGCCTTTGTGTTGATCCAGCATTCTTTTGGTTGCCGTACACCTTTGATTATTTTCCCGGTTCTGACAAAGTTGGTTCAACATTCCTATGGAAGGATGGGAGCTTACAGCTGCCTTCCCCGCCATTTTGCTGACACCACTGCAATGGAGCATTCTTGACTCCCCTGCCCTAAGAGTTTGACTTACTCTGCATTCAAATGTCCTCTACCTAACATGACCAAAACACAACTCGTGGTATTTCCTTCTAACCTGCTTCTCTCTTGTGGGCCGCCTGTCTGGGAATGGTTAGATCCTTTACTCAGGTAATCAAGCCAAGAAGAATTCTCATTTCCCTCTTCTTCTGATTGGTAGCCAATCAGAACTGTGGCTGCAATACAGCCTTCTAAGACTTATCTGATCATTCCACTTATGACAAAGCTTATTTTTTTTTACATCAGCCCAGGCTTCTCTCATAGTTCACTTTGATTGCTGCAATGCCTCCTGCCTGGATAGTTTGCATCTCATTCTCCCTCTCCCCACTTCCTGTACGCATCTGCCCACAGAACTCATTCTTACCCCTAGAAGTAACCCTAAGACACATGTTCATATTCTTTTTTTTTTTTTTTTTTTTTTTTTTTTTTTATTATACTTTAGGGTTTTAGGGTACATGTGCACAATGTGCAGGTTTGTTACATATGTATCCATGTGCCATGTTGATTTCCTGCACCCATTAATTCGTCATTTAGCATTAGGTGTATCTCCTAATGCTGTCCCTCCCCCCTCCCCCCACCCCACAACAGTCCCCGGAGCGTGATGTTCCCCTTCCTGTGTCCATGAGTTCTCATTGTTCAATTCCCACCTATGAGTGAGAACATGCGGTGTTTGGTTTTTTGTCCTTGCGATAGTTTACTGAGAATGATGTTTTCCAGTTTCATCCATGTCCCTACAAAGGACACGAACTCATCATTTTTTATGGCTGCATAGTATTCCATGGTATCTCAAACAAATTTACAAGAAAAAAACAAACAACCCCATCAAAAAGTGGGCAGAGGACATGAACAGACACTTCTCAAAAGAAGACATCTATGCAGCCAAAAAACACATGAAGAAATGCTCATCATCACTGGCCATCAGAGAAATGCAAATCAAAACCACAGTGAGATACCATCTCACACCAGTTAGAATGGCCATCATTAAAAAATCAGGAAACAACAGGTGCTGGAGAGGATGTGGAGAAATAGGAACACTTTTACACTGTTGGTGGGACTGTAAACTAGTTCAACCATTGTGGAAGTCAGTGTGGCGATTCCTCAGGGATCTAGAACTAGAAATACCATTTGACCCAGCCATCCCATTACTGGGTATATACCCAAAGGACTATAAATCATGCTGCTATAAAGACACATGCACACGTATGTTTATTGCGGCACTATTCACATGTTCATATTCTATCCCTTGCTCTTGGAGTCATAAGCTGCTTTGGGACAAGGACTGCATATATCCATCCCTGCAACAGTTTCCAGCATATAGAACAAGCTGAACAAATGATTCCTGAGTGTCTCGAACAGACCCGAAATACCAGCCCTCAGAGTGATTAGACACAGTGTAGTATACATTAGTAAGACAGAAACCAGCAAAATGTCTATGCATGTAAATATATATGTGTGTGTGTGTATATATATATATGATTGCTTAGAAACTTGAAAAAGTGAATTCTCTTTCTTGCTTCTTTATCTCTGATTTTGAAAATCCTACCCATTCTTCAAGGTCTATTTTTATTTCTTACTTTCTCCAGCTCCTAACCATGGAATATATTCCTGCCAATTCTGCACTGAATTATACACTCACTGGAAATCCCCTATATCAGTCCTAATGCTTCCTCCACCACAAGGTGGAGGAATATGCAGATGTTAGGAGAGAGACAGCAGAAGCAACAGAAGCTGGAAACAGAGTGTAGCTTAAATGACAGACCAGCCTGCCAGTCATTCATCACTGACTTGCTTCATAATATACTGCCTCATGGTGGCTATGATGAAATACGTTTCTGTGAGTTTTGTCCCTCCACTAGATTTGCATTTTCCTGAAGGTAACAACCTTCATCAACCAGTTTTGTATTAATCAAGAACCCACAGTTCAAGCAGACATACAATATATATTTTCCCAACATAAATTTTCATGTGTTTTTCATGCGTTGGTCTGCTATTGAGCTGGACTTCTGAAATAAACTGTTATGCTAGAAATAACTCATAACCAAAGTGTCTCTCTAGCAAAAGCAGGGAGGAAAGTGTCACCTTTCTCAATGCTAAGATTTTTCCTCAGCAAACAGGTGATCTCAGAGTAAGTACCGCTTGACAGAATCTCTGAGTCCGTTTTCAGAGAGGAAGGAAAATGCTGTGAGCATCAGATCATGCTGTGTCCTGTGTGCATGGGTCTTTTCTTCAGTTGGTGACATTAGAAAACCATCTGGGAAATAGCGCTCAAGGCAATGGCTCCCAAATAAAGCATAGAAGACACCTGTGGAAAGGCCGAAGAGTTTTGTGTAAGATTTTCAAAATGATTTTGGTTGCACAGTCAACGCTATTTTCACGAAGAACACATTTCTCCTGAGGAAAATGCTCTCTGCCATGCAGTTTGTCACTGAAGCTGTCATCTATGAGTGCCACCTGGACCAAGTTCCAATTTGGTAATGGGCTGTCACATACATTTGCCCACCAAGAAGTTCTGTAAGCCATCTACAATGTCCATGGTAAGATTTGCATATCTTAGTTCAAATGAAATAGAAACCTAAAGAAATAAAATTGCCATCTCAGACAAAGAAAGAAGATTTTACCTTGTGAAGAGCCACAGCCTATTCCAAGGAAGTCCCTCTGGTCCGCTCCCCTGCCAGGTGGTCCCTGAAATCTAGGAAACATACAGTCACTGTCAGCCACGGGAGCTGCTGAAGGACCTCTGGCAGCCTTGGGTGCTGAGGACAAGGACAGGCGTGTGCGGAGGAGATGGGTGAGAGCACGGGCTGAGCTGCTGCTGGGCCACCCTCCTTGGTGGTGAAGGAAGGCAAAGGAGACCATCAGGAGAGCCCTGGGGGACAGAGCCTCGGGTCTCTGGCTAAGCCACCCTCATCACTGTGAAGTAGGCAGTGTTCACCCAGGCAGCACACAAATGCACGCATCACTCCAGGACAGGGTCTCCTCACAGAAAGAGGCCTGGTAAATATCCTCTTTTAAAAAAGTTACAATGTTTAACGTTCCTGAATCTACATATGCTCCTTCTGCACTTACCATCTATATTACTGGATTTTAAATCGTTATTGTGGTGAAAAATACACAATATGTATTACTTTGATTATTAATGCACACTTCTGTGACATAAGTTCCATTCACAATGCTATCTAGAAACTAAAAACAATCTTAATTCAGTTTTCTTACCTTCTACCTTGGGAAACTAGAGAAAAAAGTATTGTGTAATGTAAACCGAACATTAACAAAGAAAAAAATATATTCATCATAATAGAAATAATAAAATAAACAGAGAACTAACAAAACCAAAGGCTGCTTCTTAGAAAAGATAAACAGAATTGATAAGCCTCCAGCCAGGCTAACCACAAAGAAAAGATAGAAGACACAATTTATAAATAATATGAATAAAAAGAGGAATCATTTCTGCTGATCCCATGAATATGAAGAAGATAATAAAGGAATACTTAGAATAAATCTATGCTCACAAATCTGACAGCAAAATTCCTTCAAAGGCAGAAACCATAACTACCCAAAGAAGACTCAGATAATCTGAGCAGGCTTATATCTATGATAGAAACTAAATCAACAATACCTTTTTAAAAAATGCCCAGTAGATTTTACTGAATTCTACCTAGTTCTTATAAGGGGAAACATAGTGTTATTATACAAACAACTGATTAAAATTCTAAACATTTACCCAGTTAAATTTTAAAATTACACCCATTGCAAAATCTGCACAAGAATGAGAGCAGCTGTATTCGTCATTGCCTGAACTGGAAGCAGCTGAGATGCTCTTCAGGCGGTGAGTGGACCAACCCACACCATTACATGACCCAATGGAATATGATTCACTGATAAAAATTAGTACGCTGTTAAGCTACAAAAAGATATGAAATCTCGCATGTATGTTGCTAAGTGAAATCAGTTAGTCCTAAGTGGCTTCATACTTTATGATTCCAATTCTATAGAATTTTGCAAAAGAAAATCTATAGAGGCAATAAAATAAATGATCTATAGTAGTCAGGGGTCCTAGGAAAAGAAGAAAGGGGTTAACAGGTTCAGCACTGGTCATGTTTTGGGTGTGAAACTCTTCTGTCTGGATGATGAATGACATTATGAGTTTGTCAAAATCCATAGGCTGAACAACACAGGGTGATCCTTAATGCAAACTCTAGACTTTCATTAAGAAGAAGATACCACTATTGCTTCAACCACTATAACAAATGCACCATATTCATGTAAGATATGATCACAAAAAAGATACTGAGTGGGGAGGGTATATGGGAACTTTCTGTACTACTTCAATTTTTAGGTTAATTTACAAGTTTCACATGATGTCTGTTTGAAAATGTGGCAATACTATCTCAGGAAGAGTTCCATTTTAGCTAATGTCTAACAATCAGCTAGATATTATATCTAAACCTTGCATTAATATCTAAACCTTGTACTGAGGTGTTCTTTACTATTAAAAGTGAACCAAACTTGAAGTGGAAATACATCTTTACTTCTGCATTTGCAGCACTAGTGATTGACTTGTACATTTAAATTGGCACACATGAAATAAAGAAGAACATAGTGTAGCAATTTTAGAGTTGCCTGAAGTTTGGGACCCTGAAGAATCTGGAATCCTTATACTTGCAAGAGTGAGTAACTGAATTTCCACAGTACCTTCAGATGGCTGCCTTCCAGGGTGCACACAGGAATGGTCTGGAATCCTTCTCTTCCCAAGAGTGAGTAACTGAATTTCCACAGTACCTTCAGATGGCTGCCTTCCAGGGTGCACACAGGAATGGTCTGGAATCCTTCTCTTCCCAAGAGTGAGTAACTGAATTTCCACAGTACCTTCAGGTGGCTGCCTTCCAGGGTGCACACAGGAATGATCTGGAATCCTTCTCTTCCCAAGAGTGAGTAACTGAATTTCCATAGTACCTTCAGATAGCTGCCTTCCAGGGTGCACACAGGAATGGTCTGGAATCCTTCTCCTCCCAAGAGTGAGTAACTGAATTTCCATAGTACCTTCAGACGGCTGACTGCCAGGGTGCACAAGAGGATGAGGCCTGCAGTGGAGCATCACGTCTCTAAAACTGAGCTGGTGGACCATCGATTTGCGATGGACAGTGGATTCTTCGGAGCCCTCAGGATCTTGCATCTTGGAGGCAACGCTCGGGGAAATGGATTAAATAAAGACAGCTCTTGATATCTTGCTGCAGAAGACCACAGAGAAATGAGGCATCGTTTATTCACAGTTTAACCCATTTCCTGTGTTCCCCGAGAACACTTGCTGCCAGTGAGCTGCACTTTTATTTTCTAAATGGGAAATAGGTTAAGTCAGGGGTTCCCAAACCCTGGGCCAGCGATAGTGTGTGGCCTGTTAGGAACCAGGCTTGAGCAGTGGCTGGAAGCAAAGCTTCATGTGTATTTACAGCCACTCCCATCACTCACATCACCGTCTAAGTTCTACCTCCTGTCAGATTAGCCATGGCATTAGATTCTCATAAAGTGCATGTGGCCTAGATCCCTGGCCTGTGCAGCTCACAGTAGGGTTTGCCCTCCTACGAGAATTGTATAATTATTTCATTATATATTACAATGTAATAATACTAGAAATAAAGTGCACAATAAATGTGCTAGGTTCATCCTGAAAGCATCCTTCCACCCCATCCCGGTCCATTGAAAAATTATCTTCCATGAAACCGGTCCCTAGTGTCAAAAAGGCTGGGGACCACTAAGTTCAATGTTTGACCCATTGTCCCCTGTTCACCATCTGCAGAAATAAGCCTCCTGAATCTGAGCTGGGTGTTAGGAAGAACTTGCACTGTGGGTTGCACTTAAAACTGTGCAGACCGACTGTGTAGGCAAATCCCTACGCTGAGATGAGACAAGGTAGAAAGGTGGCAGATGAGAGTGACCAAGAGCACGGGGCCTGGTGCACAAAGGTCTGGGTCAAGTCCTTATTTGGAAGCTACATGAACCTGAGAAGTTCTATAGACCCTTCTGTGCCTCAGTTCCCTCTTCTGAGTGTGGAAGTTAACTGAAATGTGGCCGTCAAGCCTGGTGCTTAAGCGATTTCAGGAATTAAATCGGTGACTCCCACTGTCTTCTCACTGACTACTGATCTCAGCAGTCTGAACTAATGCCTGCCTGAGAGCGGGCAGTGTCTAAATGAAGTTTGTTGAATAACTTCAAAGTCACACCTGATGAGAAGGGCACTCGAATTTAACAAGACACGGCGTGTGTTCAGTCATGAGTGAATATTGTACTATAGAAGGAATGTAAGCAGAAGAGCTAGCAACTTGAGCCGGGGGGCACCTGGCTCTAACGAACAGCATGGGAGGTTTCCTGGTCACCGGAAACAATTAAGACATATCAAAAAGCCAAGAGCACAAAATTGTATTGCATCTGAGACAAACATTAGTATTTTAGACCTTTAAAAATAAGCATTTTAGTATTACAGCAGCAGAATTAGAAACTGTGTTGGTGGGGGGTGGGGGGCAGAGTTAAAGGAGCTGATGAAAATTTGAAGGAGAGAGTTATGATCCCAGCCTGGAAAAGATGCACTTTTTTCAGGAGAAAAGAAACAGAAGGCAATAATATGGGCCCTGTCAATTATGTGTAAAGAGACACAGTAAAAGTCGAACTTCTGAGGTATAAATCTGAGAAGTTCAAAAAATAATAGATTTCAGAATGAAAAATTATTACCTCTTGTAATTTCACTGAGAACAAATTAATATCTTAAGAAAAGCTTATTTTTTAAACCAAAATTTTAGTTTGGTATTAGTGTATTTTTAATATTGTAGCTAATTTTAATAAGACCTTGTAAATAAATCTCTTACCCCAGTCAATTTTGACTATGAAGTAAGATTTTCATAAACCTTTTATAACCTCTAATGTTTTTTTCATTTTGTAACTTTTTATATCCACTTGATTGTATTTATCTTTTAAAAATGTCTTTAATTTAAAACAATCCCCCGAAACCTCTTATCTAAGCTATTATGTTTCCCATCAGAAAATCTGTTTATTTTCTAAAAAAAACTCCGGATTTAAGCTGTTCCAATATCTGATTTAAGATTTTCACATCTCTATTCAGAAGACTTTGGCCTGTAAGCCCCCTTTCATGCAATGTCTCTTACTGTATTTGGTATCAAGATCTTCTAATATGATGAAGGCAGTATTGTTGTGTTTCTTCTGCATCTATTCTATGGAAGAGTGTGTACAAAACTGGCCTAGGAAACAGTACATTTTTATAAACAGAGAAAAGTATTTAAGGCGAAAAGCTTCATAGGATCAAAAATACAAATTGAGTCATGAAACTATAAAACAAATTTGTAAATCTGTAGACAAATTGGAGCTGGGGAAGTTAAAAAAATAAATTAAGGAGACATTTTAAGGACGAGTGGCCCATGTGAAGAAACTGCAGTGAGAAGATGGAAAGCAGCAAAGGCTACCTCCCTTCGCTACCAGTCAGTAGTCTCCCAGGTGGCAGTTGAAACCCAATGGCAGTTGGGATAGAGGGCAGGATATACATCATCACATGATCTCCGTGACAGGTCATCACAGAATATTCAATGAACACAGGAACACGTGCCACACTCTGGGGTCCAACTGCCGCTCTCTAGACCAGTGCACTTTCACAAGGACAAGGGGCCACTCAGAGTCCATGCTTCATTTCAAAATCTGAATCCCAGACCCACAGTATTATTCTCTGTGTATGAAACAAATGTTAAATGAGGAAAAAAGACTTGCTTTCAAATATATTTAGTAGTGAAAATTTCAGGGTGAAAACAGTCAAAACTAACATGTTCAGAATAAAATGGGGTTCCTTCCTTGATTTGAAACATGATCCCCACCCATTTTTACTATTCCTGAGTCATCAGAAATTTCTCTATTCAGAAACTTTAAATTTGTTCCATATTAAAGTTTAAAATGCCTTACCATAAATTCAAATTTTAAGTCAGTTTCTAAGAATATCTCACAGTAATTGTATAAAATCTTCTCTTATCAGCTATCTATGTTATCTACTGTTTTTCTTTATGCAACTAAGTTTTCATACTTACTAATTTCTGAATCTCTGAGTTGATTGAGAGATTTCTCTGTCAATGTGTATATGAAAGACTGGCTGTTCACTCGGAGATGCTGAAAAAAGTAGCATTACATGTTTACCAATGTGTTGTTTGAAAATATATAAAGAGTTATTCTCTTTTTTTGTATTATACTTTAAGTTTTAGGGTATAAGTTTTAGGTACATGTGCACAATGTGCAGGTTAGTTACATATGTATACATGTGCCATGTTGGTGTGCTGCACCCATTAACTCACCATTTAACATTAGATATATTTCCTAATGCTTTCTCTCCCCTCTCCCCCCATCCCACGACAGGCCCCGGTGTGTGATGTTCCCCTTCCTGTGTCCATGTGTTCTCATTGTTCAATTCCCATGGCAACAAAAGCCAAAATTGACAAATGGGATCTAATTAAACTAAAGAGCTTCTGCACAGCAAAAGAAACTACCATCAGAGTGAACAGGCAACCTACAAAATGGGAGAAAATTTTCGCAACCTACTCATCTGACAAAGGGCTAATATCCAGAATCTACAATGAACTCAAACAAATTTACAAGAAAAAAACAAACAACCCCATCAAAAAGCGGGCAAAGGATATGAACAGACACTTCTCACTTGATCTTAGCCAAAAGGCCGAGAAGCGATGAACAGACACTTCTCAAAAGAAGACATTTATGCAGCCAAAAGACACATGAAAAAATGCTCATCATCACTGGCCATCAGAGAAATGAAAATCAAAACCACAATGAGATACCATCTCACACCAGTTAGAATGGCGATCATTAAAAAGTCAGGAAACAACAGGTGCTGGAGAGGATATAAAGAGTGATTTTCTAAATGTAGAGTTCTGATAACCTCAAACGGTCCCTTCCTTGGAGGGTTATTTTGAAGAATAAGTAAGGGAGTATACACAGCATATTGCCTGACATTACATATTCTTTCAAAAAGGGTGGGCAGCTGGAGGGATGAGGCATGGCCCCCTTTTCCCAAGACCTTCTTTGGGCACATGGATGCCTAACCCTAAGCTGCAAAAATATGCAACCCAACCCCTGAAGGAGGAGAAATGTCTACTTCCTATTTCTCTTTGTGCGTGTGTTTTGCTTGGCCTTCTCAGGGTCTCTCCAGCACCAGATCAGCCAAGCTGCTGGCCCACCACGGGCCCAATGTCCTCACGCCTCCCAAGCAGACACCAGAGATTGTCAGGTTCCTCAAGCAGATGGTGGAAGGTTCTCCCTCCTCCTGTGGACGGGTGCCCTCCTGTGCTGTATTGCATGTGGGATTCAGCACTCCCAACAGTCCCTGGACACTATAAGGCTCCTGAGTGTCCCCTCCTGGTTTTGCTCAAGCAGTAACAGGGAGAACAGAGGCTGTCACTGCATGAGTGTGGGACAAACAGTCATTTCCTCTGCTGTAAAACAGAAATGGTATCTGCCTTTTCAATGTCTCACAGGCAGTCTGTGCATGAATTTTACAAAAGAGAGAGACAGACATGAAGCACCTTGCATTTTTAAGAGGAAGAAAATCTGCATCCATGTAAAGTACCTTTGGGCTCTGTTTCCTCCAAGCTAGCCTTTCCCTTTAACATGGAGAGCATGTGTGGTGATGAGACCTGGGAAATCAAATCACAAAATTGAGTCTGCCGCATGACACTGAGAGACAGAAACCAGAGGCAGCCAGCCACGTGTCGCAGGATTAAATTGACGTGAAATGTGCAGAACAGGCACATCCACAGGGCAGGAAGCAGATCAGCGGTGCCGGGGCTGGGGATGGAGCAGAGGGTACTGCAGAGGGGCAGGGGGCATCCTCTGGCAGCATGGAGATGCTGAGGCTGGAGTGCAGGATGGTGGCACAACTCTGCAAACTTACAAAAAAGTCAACAAATGGTGCACTTAACATAGGTGAATGCTGTGGCCTGTAAATTACACCAGGACACAGCTGCCAGCATCTCATCCTCCTATGGAGAGCCCCAGACTCCAGGCTTGGGTCCTTGCTGCTGCCTGTTTCTCTGGCTGATGCCCCTGCTCCTCACCCAGGGGTACTTGGCTCTGTACTTGTCCTAGTTGTCATTTCGATAGGGATCTTTGCTTGTTAGCAAGAGATAAAAAGCACTGACATCGTGTCCACCTCTTTAAGATGATCCTCAGGTGGGTGCCAGCCACCCCTCCTCTGGTCTCTGGTGACTCCCAGGTGAGGAAGCCTCAGCAGAGTAGGAGCTTGGGCCCCCAGGAGCTGAGAGTCCCTGCTCAAGCCCTGGCCTGCCCTTCCCTGTCTGAGAAAGCTTAGGCAAGTTACATCTCTCTGAACCCTGTTCCTCACAGGATTTTGATGATCAAGCGTGTTCCCATCCAGGAAAATGTGAATCACTGTCCAACATCTATGCCTGCTCCCAGCGTTTGTGGACAGTTATCTGGGGGGTTCTGGGAGGAGCCTGTAGAAGGTCTGGGAGTTTCTTAACCAACAGCAGAGGAGACCCACCTGGGATTGTTGATCTGTGACTGTTCTGAGACAGTCTGAGCCCCAAAATGCACTCAGCGAGGGGACCTAGCACTCCCCTCTCCCCAGCAACCCTGACAGGTGTCCAAGGCAGGAAAGCCATGCTGGCCCTGGCTCAGGGAGCTGCCGGCTGGAGTGAAGGTTCTAGGTGCAAAGGATGCCTCCTGCTGAGCTCAAAGCAGGAGATCACCTCGTTAGAATTTCCCTGACCCTCACGAGACTATTAACACCTTCAGTGTCTTCCCAGGTGCCCAGCCAGTATAGCTCACCCCTGTTTCCCTTTCTATGAGGCCCAGGGCTCTTGCTTTGCTAGATCTGCCTGACAGCAGCCTTTTCTGGTTCCAAGAACATCTCTTTGAGCTTAAGAAAGAATAGTTCTTCGAGTCTTCAGCTCCTAGGTCAAACTATCTTCAGTTGTATTCTTGCCAAACTGACAGCTTCAGGTTCCAAGGCCTCCGTGCTGGGGTTTGCTGCAGCACAGATTGGAGAGGCGGGCTGGGGTCCTTCTAGGATCTGAGGCGCCTGTCACAGCTTTCTTCTGCAGCAAGCTCTTGTCATCTGAGATTCTGAGGAGATCGTCGCTGCAGAGCAGCTGGGGTGTGGACATTGTGGAAGCTAAAGAGGAGACCAGATCTCTGCAGATGTCAAGGGGCTGCCTTCTCAGGGGTGTCGGGCAAGTGGCAGGGGAACCAGCCCTGGGGACTGTGCTTAGAGCGGCTGGTGTTCCACCTTTCCCTACCTCAGTGTAAGAGGCAAGGAACAAGGTGCCTAATTTTGATCTATTTTCCACATTTCTTCTAGGTGGGTAACTCGCCCGTCACGGGGGAGTCTGAGCCCTCGGCCCGCTCCTCTGAGTTGCACACGAGACCCTCTTGGGAACAAGAACATCTGTTTCTCTTCTCCAACTTGTCTGAGAGGTGAGGCTGCTAGCTGTCTGGCTGCATGCCCACCCATACCCCTTCTCCCTTCTGGGGCCTCATGTCTGTTCTTTGTGACAACCTTGTTACAAAGCTTGTCGTAGAGGAAGGATGAAACTGAAGGGCCTAGATGACACATGCTTGGTCTTTGTAACATCACACGCTCACGGATCATGCAAGCGCTGAGGGAGGGCTACAAGCTGGCTGTGTGCTCCTCCATAGCTGAACTTCCCTAGAATAAAATGTCTACTTCCTTGGTAGGCATCGCCACGGCATGGCCATCAGCACAGTGACCGCACATCACTGGTCATATTGCCTCCTTGATCTCAGGAGTTGGAAATGAGAAGATGCCATTGCCACTGAGAGGGGGCACTGTGTTGGTTAGTGGCGGGAATGGCCATCTCCACCGGCACCCTTTTCTTCATCATGGCAGTGTCCCTGCAGTATCACATCCTGGACTCTGTCATATTCCTCACTGGTATCATTGTGGCCAATGTGCCCAAGGTGTCCTGGCAACTGTTACTGTGAGTCCCTGCTGTTAGGCAGCTGCACTCAGCCCTGTGGACACAGCATTGCTGCTATCTCCCCCAAGTCCAGGGCACCAACCCTCCCTGCCAGGGACAATCACGGCACCTTCTGAATAGACTGTTTCTTAACGGGACAAAAGGAATTGTCTAAAATTAGACAAACTTACTTTAAAACAACAACAAAAATATTAAGAGAAATAAGGATATTTTATAACGACAAAGGGTAAATTAATCAGGAAAATGTAAAACTTATTGACATATATGCACTCAGGGAAAGAGTACAGAAACACAGAGGCAAAACTTGACAGAAATGAAATAATTCAGCAATGATAGTTGGAGACTTTAATACCCTACTTACACTAATGGGTATAACAACTAGAAACAAGACAACGAGGAAATAGAAAATATGAACAACATTATAAACCAAATACACCTAACAGATACATATAGAACACACTATTCTACAGCAGAATCTGTATTCTTCCCAAATGCACACAGAACATTTTCTAAGACACTATGCAAAGCCATAAAACAAACATCAATTAAATTGAAGGATTAAAATAATACAAAGAATATTTTCTCATCATAAGAAAAGCAAATTAGGGATCAATGAAAGGAAGAAATTTGGGAAACTCCTAAAAATGTGAACATTAGCAGAAACTTTCCAAAATAATAAAAGGTCAAAAAAAAAACCACAAGTAGTATAAGACAGTATTTTATAAATGAAAAAGTAGACAAAACCTAAAAAAGACTTACAGGATTAATTGAAAACCATGCTCTGAAGGAAGCTTATAGCAGAATTTCATCAATGAAAAAGCAGAAAAATCTCAAATCAATAACTAAATGCCTGTTAAAAACATTTAAATGGAAATGGCTGACCCCACTCATCTGAGAAAAGGATGTCAGTTGGGGCAAAAATAGTCTTGCTGAAAAACCCTAGGAAAGAAGACTTGGAAAGGATACCTTTTGGAATTTAGGGCTGTGGCAACAGTTTTGGGAATCTAGAAGGCAATGTGGATGCTCAGGGCCAGGCACGTGATCAGGAATGACCCAGGAAGACACTAAGCTCTCACCTCTGACCTTCAAACTCTGCAGAAGAAGAAAGTAAAAAGAAGTTGTCATTAGATTAAAATAATTGGTTATAAGATGTTCTTTACAAGCTTCATGGTAACCAAAAAACAAAATCCTATCATAGGTATACACAAAATAGAAAGCAAGTAGTTAAAACATACTACCAGAGCAACTCACTTTTATACAAAGGAACACAGGAAGCACGAAAGAAAGGAAGAGAGGACCAGACAATCAACTAGAAGAGAAATAGCAAAACTGCAATAGTACGCCCTTACCTATCAGTAACAACACTGAAGGTAAATGGACTAAATGATCCAATCAAAAAACACAGAGTAGCTCAATCAATGAAAAGACAAGAGCCAACTACAGGCTTCCTACAAGAAATCCACTTCACCTATAAAGACACACATAGATTGAAAATGAAGGGGTTGAAAAAGACGTTCCATGAAGTGAAAACCAAAAAAGAGCAGGAGTAGCTACACTTACATGAGATAAAATAGATTTGAAGACAAAAACTCTAAAAAGAGATAATAAAGTTTATTATATAATCATCAATTCTTCAAGAGAATATAACTATTATAAATATATATGTACCCAGCATTGGAGCACTCAGATATATAAAGCAAATATTATTAGGGTTAGAGAGACAAACACCAATAAACTAATAGCTGGGACTTTAACACCCCACTTTCAGCATTGAACAGATCAGCTAAACAGAAAGTCAACAAAGAATCATCAGACAATCTGTACTGTAGACTAAATGGACCTAATACATATTTACAGAATATTTCATCCATCAGCTTCAGAATACACATCCTTCTCCCCAGCACATAAAACAGTCTCAAAGATTAACCATATGGTAGACCACAAAACATGTTTCAAAAAATTTTTTTAAAAACATGAAATTACATTAAATATGTTTTTCTGACCACACTGGAATAAAACTAGAAATAAATAACTAAAGAAACTTTGAAAACCATACAAACACATGGAAATTAAACTACATGCTTCTGAATGACCATTGAGTCAATGAAGAAATTAAGAGGAAAATGTTTAAAAAATTTCTTATGACAAATGAAAATGGAAACACAATGTAACCAAATCTACGGGATACAACAAAAGCAGTACTAAGGGGGAAGTTTATAGCAATAAACACCTACGTAAAAAGTAGAAAAACTTCCAATAAACAACCTAATGCTGCATCTTAAAGAAATGGCAAAGCAAGAGCAAAACAAACCCAAAATTAGTAAAAGAAAAGAAATAACAAAGATCAGAGCAGAGGCCAGGGTGGTGGCTCATGCCTGCAATCCCAGCACTTTGGGAGGCCAAGACAGGCGGACCACCTGAGGTCAAGAGTTTGAGACCAGCCTAGCCAACATGGCAAAACCGAGTCTCTACTATAAATACAAAAATCAGCCAGGCATGGTGGCTGGTGCCTGTAATCCCAGCTACTTGGGAGGCTGAGGAAAGAGAGTCGCTTGAACCGGGGAGGCAGAGGTTACAGTGGGCTGAGATCGCGCCATTGCACTCCAGTCTGGGTGACAAAGCAAGACTCCGTCTCAAAACAAAACAAAATCAGAACAGAAATGGAGACTAAAAAAATTACAAGACTAATAAAATTTCCAGTTATATTGAATCATCGAAACCAGCAACTGACACAGCAGCACAGGGCACAGCTGCAGCTACAAGAGCAGCAGCAACAGGCTTTGCAGGCCCAGTGCCAATACAGCAGTCACCAATGCAATGTCTGCTGCAGCCTGCCACCTCGCAGGTCCTGCCCCAGCAGCTGCAGCGGATACATCAACCACACCACCACAGTCCCGGCAACCTCCAGCTGCTCAGAACCAACCATTGCAGCTCCCGCCGTAGTCAGTCACAGACCCAGCCTTTGGTGTGGCAAGTGCAAGCATTCCCTGGACAGATGTATGCCCAGCAACAGCTGCAATTTGTCTGAGCTCCAAGGGTAGTTCGGCAGCTGCAAGTGCAGCCCAGCTGCAGCCAGTGCAGTCCCGGATGCAGTAGCTGACAGTGGTGCGGACCGCTGAGGCTCCCCAGGTGGTGGCTCCCGGAGTCCATGGTAGCCAGAGCAGCCTCCCCATGCTGTCGTCGCCGTCGCAGGGCCAACAGGTGCAGACCCTGCAGTCGGTGTCCCCTCCCCAACAGCCGTCCTCTCAACCCAGCCAGCCCGGGTCTCACAGCCCAACTCCAGCATCAGCTCCGGCCCTGCCCCAGCGCCCAGTGGCTAGCTTCCTGCCCAGCCCCTCACCGAAACCCTCCCAGAGCCCAGGGATGGCGCACCGCCAGAACTTCAGTGTCCCATGACCCGGATCTTTAAACGCCCCTATGAAACGCGGCTCAGTCATGAGCCCAGCGGGCTCCAGCCAGGCCGAGCAGCAGCAGTGCCTGGACAAGCTAAAGCCGCTGCCCAAGTACAGGGAGCCCCTGCGCCGCCTGAGTAACGGGATCCACGGGAACCAAGACAGCAAAAGGGCTGCGGTAAGACGAGCCTTCTGGACGCTCTGACCGTCCGCTCTCAGCAGTGTCCCCTGGGGACCCTGTGGAAGCCTGAGATCGCCCTGGAGAAACGCAAGCATGACCTGAAGGTGCCCACGCCCCGACTGCCCCTGGCGCCGCTGACCACGCAGCAGCACCTGCGCCGGCCGCTCCTGGACACCGTCCTGGCCCGCATCTGCTCGCAGTCCTGAGCCGTTCCCTGCACCGCGCCTTGGTGCTGCCCAGCACAAACACCTTTCCAAAGGAGGCAAATCAAATATGCATCTATCTCAGTGAGCAGGGGAGTGACTTTAAATAAAATGGGAGGCAGGTTTGTCCTAAGCAGCTCCCAGCTTAAGTTTAATTTAGTGATTTCGGGGGGCCCCAAATATTTTCCTTTCACAGGCGCAATGGGAGCTCAGGGTCTCCTGAGAGCATCTTGTGTGCAGGCCGGAGGCACCTCCACTCGCTTCTACAGGGGAACACGGAGGACACAAGAAACCCTTCACACACACGATTCTCTGATCGCAGTTTTGGGTTCAGGCTCCCTGCTTTCGGCATCTGGACGCCGCAGGCGGAAGCTAGGGTCAGGGTGCAACGCTGCCTCTGGAGGGAGCCCCGGCCTAGAGGCTGCCGGCTCCCCGCCCCCAGCTGGAGCTCAGCCCCGCTGAGCTTCGGCTCAGCACTGCGGGCGCCCGAGGAGCAGGGGCATCGGAGATCCTGTCCTCCGCACCCCTGCCCCGCTCTTGGGTCGGGGCCGCACCCCCGCTGTGCAGGATGCCCCGCGATGTCTGGGGACCCTGCGCTCAGAGCGCCGGGCGCTCTGCGCCACTGCAGAGTGTGCAGCCCTGGCAGGCGAGCCGTGCCTCCCTGTGCTACCCACGTTCGGGACCCAGAGCAGCTCTCTGGCCACAGGATCCCCCTTTTTAATGTGCGCTGCCCCATCACCCGTGATTTTTTCTTTTTTTTTTTTTTTTTGGACACAGTTTCGCTTTGTTGTCCAGGCTGGAGTGCAATGGCGCGATCTTGGCTCACTACAATCCCCGCCTCCTGGGTTCAAGCAATTATCGTGACTCAGCCTCCAGCGTAGCTGGGATTACAGGCGCCGGCCACCACGCCCAGCTGATTTTTGTATTTTAGTAGAGGCGGGGTTTCACCATCTTGCCCAGGCTGGTTTCCAACTCCTGAGCAGGCAATCTGCCTGTCTGGACCTCCCAAAGCGCTGATTACAGGTGTGAGCCACAATGCCCGGCCTCGTGATTCTTACAATTGTATCACTCCTGTGTTTGTCTGGGGTTTATCACTGCAGCAGCCCCTTCTCCATGCATCTGGGACCCGCTGTCCCCTCAGGATGCTGTCAGCCTTGGAGCTGGCAGAGACCAGTTTGGCCCTGGATACCCGGACATTACCTCTCCTCTGACGCAGGGTCCTCTTCCTCCACCTGGTTCACCCCCCAGCTTCCTGGCACAGTTCTTGCTCCCTGTAGCAGCAAGAGACTGAGCTTAATGCCAGGGAATCTGGGCTGTGGGATGGGAGGGTGGGCTGCCAGTAAGGGTGGCACTGAGCTGACCACCCAGGACAATGGTGGCACCTGGGGCTATGGCGATGGGGGCCACATGGGCTGGGCAAGGCACTCGGGAGATGGCTGTCCAGAAGGATGATGACCTCGTAGGACCAGGCCTAAGGGGCCCTGTGTGAGGCAGGAGAAGCCAGTAGCTTGTCCCCAGCAGTGTGCTGTGTTTGCGAGGAAGCTGCCGGCCCAGGCAGGGCACCAGGAAAGCCCTCTAGTCTCCAAAGAGGGCCTGCACAGCTTTGCCAATGGTTTTTTTCCAGGGCAGCTGCCAGGTCCTGGAATGAGCAAGACTCAGCTGCCCAGAGGGGTCCCTGCAGACAGCAGGGGCTGGGATGGGACACCTGATAGCCAGTGAGAAATGCAAGCACGACTTGGGAGAAACACAAGCCTTATTTTCAGTCTTACAGATAAGGCGATCCTCATTTTGTCATGTGCATTTGTGTACCCGCTGAATAGCAAAATAGCAGCAAGAAAAGATGACAATTTATATTTTCATAGACTCAGAAAAAGTAACAGGCAACACTGTGTTTCAAATTTTCGATTAGTTGATTTTACAGTGCAAACATGGAAGAATCTGCAGCATGGCAGGAGAAAACAATTTTATTAATTTTGTAATTTTACTGAGATTGTTATTTAAAACAATTAGATGTGGGGATACTATAGGAAAACAGGAAAAAGTTCAGGCTGCAGCTGAATTTTTCAGATGAGTTTTAACAAATATTTTTGAATCTTGAATCTTTGAATAAGATGAAATAATTCTGAATATGTGTGTTTGGGTGATAACAGTTGCCAACAAAAATATGGCTCATAACACCAGTTTCATTTGATTGCCTTCGGTACATTTTAAAAAATGCTACACTACTTTATTCCACATTAGGTGAAATTTATTTTTTCTTAAAGTCAGATTTTATCATGTAAAAAAACATTCTGGATATGTAGGTAAATTTGATTTATTATCTGATTATAGGAGTTTCTGATTGTAACTGGCATTGTTTGGATACAGAAGAGTTAATTAATCATCATTAATGAATCACAGTTAACATGTCCATTACAGTTGAGTGCTACATCTTTACACTGGAAGAAGCAGTGGATGTGTAGCACAAACTTCGGAGTAAAATAGTTCTGGGTTCTTAATCCCTTCTCTGATATCCACCAACTGTGTCCTTAGTCAAGTTAATTACCGTCACTTTCCTGATCCATAAAGGGAATAATACTAATATCTACAAAATACGATTAGAGTGAAGTTCCATGAAGTGATGCGTGTAAATAACCTGGCAGCGTGCCTGGGAATACAGCATGATTCATCACAGTACCTACTAATATTAATACTGTCCAGTTAGAAAATTATTTAGATAAAATCATCTGGGTAATCATCACAGTGTATTAGCAACACAAAATCAATTTATAACCTCTTTTTACTCCTTCTGCTGGAGAAGCTGTAACGCCTAAAGATTTGCCTTCTCAGTTGCCTTCTGGCTAGAGCTAGTCATGAGACCTTGTGGCCAATGGAATGACACCAACATATAAGACTTCTGGAAAAACCAGACACACTCAGGTGACCTAGATTTTAGCTGTTTGCCCCTTCTCTTTTCCCTTGTCTTTCTAATATCTGGGATGTGGGTGTGACGTTTGAAACTGTTCCAGCTGCCTTCAAACTGTAAGAACGGAAAAATAAAGAAACCTGAATCACTGATGAAATTTTTGAGCTACAATGTGAGAACCAACACATCTGCATCTAAGTGACTTTACTCAGTGGAGAAACTCTTGCCCAGATAACACTGAAACTTACTTTATTGTTAGTTTCAGGAACATCCCCTAATCTGTTTATCTGAACAATAGACCACTCAACTAATCCTCATTTCTCTCTTCTCAGGACAATAGATTATCCAGACCAACTAATCAACTGGCTATTTACCCATCAAGAGTCCCTTCCAAATCCTTGCCTTCCTGCGTTCACTAATCCTTAGCTATTCTACCTTGAAGTTTACCCAGTCTCAAGCACGCCTCACGTTAAGAAAGCCACGTTAAACCAGACACCAAATATCTCATAACCGTCCTGCCCGTGGCCTCCTTACTCTAAGTAGCTAGTAAGATGCTCTCCAAGTGGTGGTGTCCCACACAACAGTAAGCAGTAAACTTGCCTTTGCTTTATGAAGAGATTTTGGTGGACTTTTCAGGGACTTAATCAACAAATACTAGGGCTTGATTACATAGGATAAGATTCTTTTTCTTCCTTTTTTTTTCTTTCGAGACAGGCTCTCACTCTGTCGCCCAGGCTGGAGTGCCATGGTGTGATCATAGCTCTCTGCAGACTCGATCTCCCAGGCTCAAGTGATCCTTCCACCTCAGCCTCCTGAGTACCTGAGACTACAGGTGCGTACCACCATACCCAACTAATTTTTAAATTTTTTGTAGAGATGGGGGTCTCGCCATGTTGCCCAGGTTGGTCTCAACTGCTAGGCTCAAGCCATCTTCCCGCCTCAGCCTCTCAAAGTTCTAGGATAACAGGCGTGAGCCACTGTGCCCAGCCAAGATTCTTGATACAGGTAAAATGAACCTCTTTTGTTCAAGCCACTGAATTTCGGTTTCGTTTATTCCTGAGCGTATCTCTAACAAATTGTGCAGCTATTATTGTGCATAAAGTAATTTATGTACAGACTATACTAGAACAGTATTTACTATACTATATTTGCATAGGATTTAGCAGAGAAATCATCAAGTAATGGTAGTTTTCCTTACTTTATGGCCAGTCATTAAATGTTAGTTCGCATAATCTTCATGAAAGGATTTTGAGGGACAATTTTTTTAAAGTACATTCTGTCTGGTCAGTCACAACTCAATTCAAAACCCCATTCTGGGGAGAAAATTTTTGCAACCTACTCATGTGACAAAGGGCTAATATCCAGAATCTACAATGAACTCAAACAAATTTACAAGAAAAAAACAACCCCATCAAAAAGTGGGCAAAGGTTGTGAACAGACACTTCTCAAAAGAAGACATTTATGCAGCCAAAAAACACATGAAAAAATGCTCATCATCACTGGCCATCAGAGAAATGCAAATCAAAACCACAATGAGATACCATCTCACACCAGTTAGAATGGCCATCATTAGAAAGTCAGGAAACAACAGGTGCTGGAGAGAATGTGGAGAAATAGGAACACTTTTTACACTGTTGGTGGGACTGTAAACTAGTTCAACCATTGTGGAAGTCAGTGTGGTGATTCCTCAGGGATCTAGAACTAGAAATACCATTTGACCCAGCCATCCTATTACTGGGTATATACCCAAAGGATTATAAATCATGCTGCTATAAAGACACATGCACTCGTATGTTTACTGCGGCACTATTCACAATAGCAAAGACTTGGAACCAACCAAAATGTCCAACAATGATAGACTGGATTAAGAAAATGTGGCACATATACACCATGGAATACTATGCAGCCATAAAAAATGATGAGTTCATGTCCCTTGTAGGGACATGGATGAAGCTGGAAACCATCATTCTCAGCAAACTATCACAAGGACAAAAAACCAAACACCACATGTTCTCACTCATAGGTAGGAATTGAACAATGAGAACACATGGACACGGGAAGGGGAACATCACACACTGGGGACTGTTGTGGGGTGGGGGGAGGGGGGAGCGATAGCATTAGGAGATATACCTAATGCTAAATGATGTGTTAATGGGTGCAGCACACCAACATGGCACATGTATACATATGTAACAAACCTGCACATTGTGCACATGTACCGTAAAACTTAAGGTATAATAATAATAATTTTAAAAAAAACTACTTTAAAGAACGAATGTGGCTGGGCACGATGGCTCACGCCTGTAAAAAAAAAAAGAAAAAAAAAAACCATTCTGCCATCTGCTCACTATGTGACCCTGGGCACATTGATGAACTCCTAATCAGGCCTCAGTTTCCACACATGTAAAATTGTCATAGCTACCTTACTAGATTTTTTTAAGGAAAATAAAAATAATATTATTGATAAATAAATGTAAACTATTTAGGAGAAACTTAGTTCAATTATGAAGCATTCGATGTATTATGCTTTCCTCAAAGCTTCATGTTGTTCATGGTTTGCCCCCTGCCCTGTGAAAGCTCCCTACTGAAGTCTGAACCCCTGTTCTAAATTGCTCTCTTCTTTCTCCACCCTAAAAACAACAAGAATTGTAAACCTCTGTTAAATCTCTAAAAATTCTAAGATTAATTCCTATTAAAATGGTAACAGCTATTAAAATTTTATACAGGCTAAGGATCCCCTTACCTTGGGACCAGAAGTATTGTGGATTTGGGTTTTTTTAAGACTTTGAAATATTTGCATATACATAATGAGATATGTTGGGGATGTAATCCAGGTCTAAACAGAAAGTTCATTTATGTTTTGTATACACCTTATACAAATAGCCTAAAACTGATTAGATAAAATATTTTAAATAATTTTATGCATAAAAACAAATCTGACTGCATTTTGACTGTGACCGATCCCCTAAGGTCAGGTGTGGGATTTTCCACTTACGGCATCATGTCAGCACTCAAAAAGTTTCAGATTTTGGAGCATTTCAGATTTCAGTATTTTGGATTAAGATGCTAAATCCGTATGTTATCCTGCCTAGGATTTTTCTATATCTAATGGTAGAATCTAATGACTTTGAAAAGACAAGACAATCATTTCCCCTTTGTCAGTGAGGAATATATCTTTTTCTCTCTGAAGTTGAAATCACACTAGGTGAACATTTACCCGTCCATGTATAACTCTCACATGGCTACATTATTGAGCACTTACATGCCTACAGTCAGCTATTGAATAAGTATATTAAGTCTGCAGAAGGCCAAAATATGCACGTTTAGATGGACTAGGGCTACAGGATAATGGGCTTTGGACATTTTGCTTTATAAAGGTAACAGATTTGACTCTGCAATTTCATCACTTTCATTATTTCCCTATTGTCTGAAAATATCTATTTCTGCCTATTCCTTTTACTTACATCAGCAACACTGCAATAATACAATTCAGAGAACCTTTCAAAATATTCCTTTTCTTGTATAAGGAGTGGAATTTTTCAAAACAAAATAATACATTTAAATTGTAGAAGTTTATGTACTTAATTTCAGATGTTTTCAATTATAATGACTAGTGATATTCATAGTAGAAGCACATAGTTTAAGGGCTAAGAATTGATTTGAAATATGTGAGAATTAGAACTAAGAAAGGTTAATTTGTTTTGAACCAACGTGTCTTGGTTTAGGAAAGTGTTTCTCAACCTTGGCACTCTTGATGTTGGGGCTGGATGATTCTGTCACTAGGGAGCTGTCCAGTGCATTGCAGAACTGTGGTAGCATCTCTGGCCTCCACTCACTACACACCAGTCCACCAGTAGCAGCATCCTTTTGCGACCACCAAAAATGTCTCTGACTATTGTCAAATGGTACCCGAGAGTGAAATTACTCATTGGTAAGCACGCATTTTGTTGTGGCATCCTTACAGCTGACATGTGTCATTTTCTTGCTCAGTATTAGAAGCTTCTTGTACTTCAGAAACATGTTACACACTTCTTGTCAAGTTTCCATTTTCTGAGTAATCTTCAATTTACTTTTTTGTGAATTCTCTTGCACTGTTATAGGAGTCTGTATTGATGTAAGGACACATGCCTGCTACTTAGAGAAGAGTCGTCCTAAGGAGACTTGGGAAATCATTCAGGCCACAATGGCTTCCAATGACAAGAGTGCACTTACCATGATTCTTGTTTCTCTGTTCCTCTTCATGTGAACACCTTCCTTATTTACCACAGGAGGATTTAACAACCTTTATGAGGTCACAAGGACAGCAACACTTAACAGGCAGCTGCCCTTGGCAGTATTCCTTCACTGAGAAGAATAAATGGGAGCTGCCCGGCTCCATCTTACTCTTATTCTCCTTTTCTTCTACTCATGCTAACTTCCTTCGACTACTTGCTCACCCTTCATGGGATGGTTCCTATTTATTCATGGATTCCATTGCCTAATAGCTTCTGCTTCAGTCCTTCCTACTCTGTGCCATTATTCTTAACTTTGCTATTTATCTCACTAAATTCCCCACTAGACAGTGCATTTGTCTGTACTGAAGACACAGAAAATTCTTACCAGGCCACTCCACAGACTTCAGGTCTGCCTTTAGAGGAAGGTCCTTCAGAACAGAATCCTGCTTGACTGGCTAAAGTCATTTTTAAGAAAACTGTTGTCATTTCTTTTAATATGAACCCAGGTCAAGGAAGGCATGCAGAGTTGTGTAGGTATAGGATGTTATTCCAGGAAGGCACCTTCCCTCCGTTATGTGATACAGATGAGACTTGAGCATTACCTTTTTGTCACTTGAAATTATATCTTACAAAAAAACAAACAGATAGAGCATATACAGATACACATTAGAAAGGGTGAGGGGAACAGATACAGAGGAAGGAGGAAGAGAGAAAGAGATGGAGGGAGGGGGAAAGAAAGTGGCTTTGTGTGGAGCCAAGATGGTAACATGCCTTGAACTGAGAGGCATGAGAGAGAGAGACAGAAAGACACAGAGACAAACAAACAGACAGACAAAGACAAAGAAGGGGATCCAGGAAAACAACAGGGCACTAAGACCTCAGCACTTTCATGCTACAGAGAAAAGGAGTCAATGCTGGCTCATTATCCAAATCCTGATTTCAAAGCAAAATACGATTAAAGTGAATTCAGAGAACTCGTGACCGGAAACATGAAGGGACCCTCTAACACCTTAGCAAGCCAAGACCACCATGATCCTGGAACATAAACACAAATAACTCGATATATGCTTGTGGCAACAAGAAAGTTAAAAAAAAATTGTGCCAAGGCCTGTGCTGAGAAAGAAGGTGGACACACCACCATCCTCAGGGAGCCACTTCTGAACACTCCTGGCAGAGTTAAACAGTCACTGTCAGTGATCAGATTAACAATTACTTCATTATAATAACTGGACTTGTACCCTCCTCAGCCCTCCTCCTTTGTGAATGCAATCCAGTTCCTGGACTTGCCTCACTGCCTACAAAGAAAACAAAAACGACAACCACCTCCAAGTCCCCCACTGGGTACAACATGCGCTCTGCAGCTTGGCTTTCTGAAATCACACAGGAAGGCACCTGCATGCATGTTTTTCTAGAGACACAGCCCATGGCTTTCCTTAGGTTTCCCAAAGGATCTGTGACCTGACCCCAAAGGTTCAGAATCACTACTTTTTAAAACACCCATTTGTGAGTATGTGCAGGAATGTTGTTCCTTCTCTTTTCTTCTTTGTATGTTTGCAATTGTCAGTGATGAAAAAAAATACGGTTTCTAAGGAAAAAAAATGATCCATATTCTCTAACGCGGAGTGTTAAAGGAGACACCCCAGAGATTAGGACGGCAACGAGGGACCATGTGTGAAGCTGACAGTTGGATGCTGTCCACCAGCATGGGGCCAACACTGACAATCACAGCAGGAAGGCTTCCCCAGGAGAACTCCCTTCATCTCTAACTCCTCCCATATATGCAAACTCCCAATGACAGCTGCCCAGAATCCTGCTTCAAGGCTATAGTGGATGCCGTGGTTGACCCTTTCCTTTCCAGCCCTGACCATTCTGCTGTCACCTTACAATGTGGGGCATGGGGGTGGTATGGAGCAAACCTGACCTCAGCTCCAGGTGTGGACCCTGATGGGTTCAATTTGTCTCCCCTGCCCATAGTCACTGGTTCAAATGATCCAGGCTTAACCTGATGAAAAGTTGGCAAAGTCCTGGACAAAGGGATTGGTTTAGCTTTGAACATGGGGCTCAGTTTGGGCCAATGGGACTTAAGGGGAGGGGTATGGGAAAGGGGGTTTTACAATGGGAAACAGGAAGTGTTTGGCATGTGAGACTGAACCTACTGCAGCCATGTGCCCATGCTCCAGGAAGCCAGACTCAGGATGAAGTCAACACTGAGACAAGCAGAATCACAAAATTCAAAGAAACTGAGGTCTCAGTGATACTGTGGAACCACTGGTCAAACTGACCCTAAACCTGTTCTGCTTCTCATCCTTTAAGTTATCTGAACCCAGAAACGTCCTCCACTGTTTACCCAGGTGGAAGTGGTTTCCTGTCATTCACAAAGGAGCCACAAACAATATAAAGTCCTAACTAATACAGAAAGGACGTTTGTGTTAAAACACAAAGTTGAGGCCGGGCATGGTGGCTCATGCCTGAAATCCCAGCTACTGGGAGGCTGAGGCAGGAGACTTGCTTGAACCAGGGATGCGGAGGTTGCGGTGAGCCGAGATCGTGCTACTGCACTGCAGCCTGGGCGACAGAACGAGACTCCGTCGCAAAAACAAACAAACAAACAAACAAACAAACCCACAAAGTTGATCCTTTTCCCTACAGCCACGCCAAAAGGAACTAAAGAAAAATATGGAACTAACGTGTATTTAGCGCATAAAAGCTCAACAGTAACACACTGCCCTGTGTTGATAGAAGTGAATCCAGCTGTCAGATGAGTGGCTTGGCTGGAAACCCTTATGACTGCTTCTCCTCAAGACATTTTTAAGATAGTGTATTAAAAAATACCCCAACAACTAACCTTACACGAAATGAATCTTTTCCACTAAAAAGACTTAAAAGCGGCACATTAAAGTGAATAAGATTCTGTAATAGAAAACTATTATGACCACCATTTGGGGGCAATTCATAATCTTCCTACTCCTGAACAGTTTTGCTTTTTATCCTATACCACACCCAGAATGGATGCAGTGAAGAAACTAAAATTTTCCCTCAACAAACCATTTCAGTTGGGTGCATGATAAAAACCCTGCCAATAGCCACTTTGGCTACATTTAAAAACTTTTGTACACAGGTCCCGAACCTAATTCTCAATTGGTTGGGTCTTTTTGGTTTGGGGTTTTCTCCCACGTTGGGAATCTCTCTATCCTGAGACATTTTCAAACACCTGACAGTGGCCTGGCTTCCCAATGCTCCATTCTCCTAAACACGGCTGACTCGGCTTGGCATCCTGTCCCCTTCTCCCTCCTCACCAGGCAGCTAGACGGATGGTAGCCTGCGTCCTCCAGAAATCATCAGTAGCATTTGTTGAGTACCTACTAGGTACCTACTGGAGAAACATCACTAATCCTTCCAGAAATAGATTCTCTCAGCTTTATAGATATGGAAACTGAGGTCCGAGGTCTCACCTGGCAAGTAGAAGAGCCAGCTTCAACCCTGGCTTCCCTGACTCCTCTACTCAGCTCTCTGCCAAGCAAAGTGCAGGAAAACAGCTGCACAGGGAAACACCCAGGCAGCCACACTGAGCAGCATTTTGATACAGTCCAGATGCTCCCAGGCACAGGCAACGTGCAGAGGGGTCCCAAATGGCAATTGTGCACTTCCAGAATGGCCTCGATGTCAAGTAGCCTCACACATTAGGAACTCCTTCAAAATAAATGGAAATGGGTAGAAAACATCCATGAATATGTACATTGGAAATAACAGGCAGGACAGACACAGCACCTGTGCTGGGCTGTAGGGTGGGCGGGAAAGCCAGGCCTGGGTCCCAGCCTAAGGGGCAGTTCACCCCACAGAGATCTTGAGAAGCAGAAGATGGCTCTGCTGCCTCCTGAGCAGAAGAGGGTTCACTGCATGCCTGGCAGTGGGAGAGAGGGGGGTGCAGGGCCTCCCGCTGTGAAAACAGGCTTGGGGCACTTCTCAGAACTGCAAGGAAGACTTTCAGCTGCTCCCCTGCCCTGTGTCTGACACGTGGCTGCTGGCATAGGGCCCAGCCTCCCCAGTGAACTCCCCTGGGACTTGCTTATGTGGTTGTTTTCCAGCCCCCCAAGGCAGCCACCTCTCCTGCTTCCTAACCACCTCCTCTTCCTGGGTCTGTAACGCGGGTTTGCATGAAGGTTCCAGGCCCTCTGCCCTCCTTTCCCTGCACATTCCATCCCGGCTCCATTGTCTCCCATGATAATTACCTCTTCCCTGTTGGCAGCTCCCTGATTTCCAGCTCCAACCCCGAAACCCAGCTCCACTCTAGCAGCCACCTGCTGGCAGCTGTGAGGTGTCTTCCACTCCAGAACCCTCTCTCACCCTTTCCTGGGGTACCCACTCCTGGCTCAAACCTGATTTTTGATCCCTTGCACTTCTCTAATTCCAAATTCTACAGATTCTTCCCCAAAACCTTCTAAACGAATCCATCCCCAGATATGAAAAGATGACCTAACGGCAGGAATCAGGGGTGAGCCACAGGCAGCAGTGGCCTCCAGAATCACAGAAGGGTGCACATTCCATACCCCCCTCAGCACAGAGAAGCTCATCCACAGACAAAAACACCATGCTGGCCAATCAGGATACAAGCCACAGTTTTCAACCTCTGCTCAAAAAAGTCGAATCCAAACTCCCTAGCCTGTCATTTAAAAAATTTTCCATGAGCTGGTCTCACCTTAAATTTCAGTCCTTGCTTCTCCACTGGGAGCGTCTGATCTGGTGAGACTGGACAAGGAATTTTCCCTCATGCTGGGGGCACCATCTTTTCTTCCCACCACCTGCATCTGCCCGTTCTTTGAGGGCAGTTGAAATGCCGCTTGCTCCCTGAACCTGCAGGCCCAGTGCTCTCCTTTGACAGCACCCGTGAGAGCCACCTGGCCAGGCTGTTGGGACACGTTCCTCACTCATCTCCCTTCTCCATCAGTGGCCTTCAGGGAAAACTACAGCAGTGTGGGAACCCCACCTGTGGTGGTGACACAGGCCCCACTGGGTGGGGACAGGTCCCTGAGCTCAGGGCTGCAGGTTACCTAGCTGGGTCCTGCCCTGCCCCCTTTAGAAACCATGCTCGCAGCCAAGACCCCATCGGGGTGGAAGAGCAGCCCAGCCCCGCCCTGCAGCTGCACTCACTCCCAGCTGTTCCAGGGCCTGTGCAAAGCAATTGCCTCCTGAGCCGGGGCTGCAGCTGCAAGCACACATGTGGGAGGAAAGGAGGCGGGGGCCAAGCAGCAGATGAGGCTGTAGCCTGCAATTACAGTGGGCCAGTGGGCCAGCTCGAGTATGGCTGGGCAGAGGAGGTAGGGCTGGGGGCTAATGTGGTTCTCGTGTCTCTTGGCCTAAGAACCTACGTCTGGGCGCTGAGGGACAGGGCAGTGCCGCAGGGGCACAGAGCGGGTGTCCCAAGGGCTGGGAATTTATGCTGCTGCTAGTGTGGAGGCTTGGGTCCCACTGTCTGTAGGATGCGGGAAGGGCTGAGTGTGGATGGGGCCCACACTTGTGACGCTTCCTGAATGCCTGTATTGCACACTAAGCTCTTGCATCCAGCCCTGGACTCGGGCCTTCAGAAGCTTCCACAGTGGCACTGGGTCTGAGGAGCCAGGATCCCATCCCTGGTGCTCAGCGGCCCCCGGGTTCTTCTGCATGGTGACCCTTGGTGAGCAAGGCCTGAGGCTCAAGGCAGTCAGGGTTCTCATGGGCAGGCTGCTGCAGGGCCAAAGGGGCAGCTCCATCGCATCCCCTGACATGGAGACACCATCTTCACATAAAATCACACTCAGAGGCTCCGAGCAGATGTGACTTTGGAAAACACTTCAGCCAAGGACAAACACCAACTTCAGGAGGGGCAGCTGCCCGGGGCAGCCCAGCTTGACTCACATCAAGGCCTGGCAGACCCAGGGGGCACATTCCTCCTCTATGCAGTGGAGGCTCAGGCAACTTCCTTGGGGAATCTCTGACGTGGGTTCTCCTGTGCCTGGGACCAGTCAAGGAGCGAACTGCTCCCCGTCCTTGCAGAGGGTGTGCTAGGCCCTAGCATGGGGCCTGGTGCTGGCAGGGGACGGTTTCAGAGCCAGAGGAAGGTGTGTGGGCTGAAGATGGCAGCGCTGGGGTGGCAATGGGTTCGGCAGGGAGCATAGGTTCGGGGTACGTGGGTGCCAAGGCCCAGAAGCCAGGAGGAGGCAGGAGGGACAGCATTGTGGCTAGAACCTGGGAAGAGACAGAGGGGATCCCCAAGGTGGGTCCCCAGTTTAAAGTCACAGGTGCCCTCTGCTGTGGCCACAGATGGCCAGGGAATTGGAAAACCCCACTGCATGGAGTTGGCCCAGGCAGGGCTGGACACCCATCGGGAGCACCCCAAGTGCAGGGTGGGTGACTGGGAGCTGGCCTGGGGGTACAGCTGCTGCCCGGCTGACAAAAATTCACCAATGGTTGCCGTGGTTCAGATGTCCCTCTCATGGCCATGGCTGGGGAACACAGTGGAGAATGGGCACAGGCTCACAGGTCAGTGAGGACAGTGCAGGTGTCGGGGACTTGAGGGAGGGGAGTAGCACTGGGCAGGCCCCTGGCCAAGCCTGGATGACGGGGCAGGTGGAAGGGCAGGGAGTACCATGTGCCTGGCCGTGCACTGTGGACACGGGGGCTTCCCTGCTCCCATCCTGGTGGCCAGAGTGAGGATGTTCTATGCTCCTTCAAGGACATCAACCACCTCCCCTTCCTGGGACCTTGGACAAGACGCACTGTCCAGGTTCCCCCCACCGGCCTCACAGGGTCTGGTGAGTATGGCAGTGAGACAGGGCCATTCTTGGCCCAGGCTGCAGTGAGTACTCGGCCAACCTGGCCACAGTCTGGTCACTGGGGACTTGGTGTCTGCTGCCCACAGGCCTAAGGACCCCAACACCCATCCCAGCCCAGGCTCCCCAAGGCTGGGCAGATGAGGGTGAGAGGCCCCTGTTCACTGGGACCCATTCTTGACAGGCTGGGCTGGGCTGTGCAGGGGCACACCTGCTCTGGGGGGATGTGGGGTGGGGACACTCCTGGGCCTGGTTCTGTTGGCCCCAAGGACAGACATGGCATCCCTGGCAACAGCTACACCAGAGGCTCAGGAGCCAAGACACAGAGCCGAGGCCGACCGGGCCCCTACTGGGGATCAGTTACAGGGGCTGCAGATGTGGAGGGACTCTCTGGGAGGGGGTCAGCACCAGGGGATAGACAGGGGCTGCAGTCCCCCCAACCCCAGGCTGGGACAGAGGATGAGCCAGCCCCCACCCTTCCCCACCCAGCATTCCCCAGGGGCTGCTGTCACCCTGCACACAAGAATCTGTCCCAGGCTGTCACCATCTGACACTGCCCAGGCTCTCCCCTCGGAATCCCTGATTAGCAACTATGGCCACCCTTGTCTCTCCCACTAACCTTGGGCAGAGCACAGGGACCCTGATCCCACCTGCACGGCTGCCCACCTCCACCCCCAGTATGGTGCATAACTGGTCTGGGGGGGGGGGATCCCAGGACGGTGCATGCTTGGGGAGCCCCAGCACCCAGGCAGTGGAATGCCAGGGAGGAGCCATCCCTGCTGGTCATAGCACGGTCACTGCAGACCATGGGTGGGCCTCAGCGCTGAGGACCCACCAGCACACAGAAGGTGTTCAGTAAATGCTGGAGGAGTAAGTGAGGGTCCACGTGGTGTGAAACTCCTGTGCCCTGGAACCCTATCCAGACTCCAGCACTGTGACATTTATTTCTCCCACCCAAAGCCCCCCTCAGTGACACCCTGGGACCCTTAACAAATGCCTTTTTCTTCCAGGGTCCATCTGGACCTCAGGGCCCTCTAGGATACCCAGGACCTCCAGGTGTCAAGGTAACCGACCACCAGGCTGGGGATAAAGGACTTTGTTGAAGGGAGTGAGATGGGGTCTCAGGAGCTCGCTCCTTCCAACCCACCTCCCTTCCCTGGCCACTCTGTCATCCTCTAATTTCAGGGTGCAGATGGAATTCGGGGTCTGAGGGGCCATAAGATGCAAAGGTGAGCAGAACTTCCCAGCACCTCACTCCTGCCATCGCTGCTCCTCAGCCTGCCCCTGGCTGCCCTCCAGCTCCTGAGCCCACTCTTCCACCCATGTTCTCAGAATCCTCCATTAGAGCCCCTGGGTCTCTGTCATCTGTGGGGTCATCTCACCTCCACCTTTCTCAGGGGATGGCTTTCTGAGGTTCAAAGGTGACATAGATGTGAAAGGTGTCAGGCTGAGTAGAGACGCCACACTGGCCCCAGCTCCATGTCCTAATGATTCTCCACTCTGGAGCCCCCAAGCACCAGTTCATTCCCCGGAGGCCCCGGGCTCCGCAATTCCAGTGCTGTGCATCCTTGGGGGCCTGGTCCCTGCAGGACGGCAAACCCACGATCTGCATCACGCTGGCCCTGGATCACCACACTCTCTATACCGCACAGGCTCCCTCTCCTGCAACAGCTCCTGGGATCCACCAGCCCCACTCGGCCTCACTGGTGCCCCTTTCTCCTCTGGCCACAGATCTCATCCCCAGGCCTCCACACCCACCTCTCCCACTCTCTCACTCATGGTGAGGCTGGAGCCCTGGTTCCAGAGGAGAGGATGGTCCCAAGGAGCAAAAGGAACACAATGAACTGACTAGAGATCCTGGGCTTCCCAGGGCTTGCAGGCAAGGTGATGATGGGAAGAGAGGTCTGTGCCTGGACCCTCTAGGGATGTGGGCACTAGGTCAGGGCGGGCATGGGGGGTGCCTGCAGCTGACATCAGCCAGTCAATTGAAGATGGCCATGCATTAATTATGCTCCTCTCTCTATAAATGGCACCTTCTGGCTGCTGATGGGTTGAGGAGCGTATAGGAGAAGTCAAGGAAAAGCTGCTGTTGTGAAGAGTTGATTGGAGACGAGGCACAGAGTGGCTGCAGGTCCCAGGCAAAGTGAACATGCCGAGACTCAGAGCGGCGGCAGCTTCGAAAAGGGAGTGTCAAACAGCAGTGAGACCTGTGGCCTCCAGGGCTGACTCCCCCTAGCCCTCGCCATGTGGAGGCACTGTGCTAAGGTGTCCTCTCCATCCTGTGAGGTGGGCGTGGATGGTCCTGTTTTGCAGATGAGACTCTCCAGAGGCACACGAAGGCACACCGGCAGTGACGGGCAGGCCAGGGGCTGAGTCAGGGCAGTCTGGCTGCAGAATTGCTGCTTCCGACCCTTGCTCCGGGCAGGAGGAGCCCTGGAGCATCAGGAGGAAGGAGACAGGTTGGGGAGTTGGGGTGTTGTGCCACGTGGGCAAAGGGCAGGGGGCCTGCAGGGTGACTGGTCTTGGTGGATGGAGCAGGAGTGGGTGTTGGGGCAGATGGTACTGAGGTCGGCAGGTGGGCTGCAGCTGGACCACAGTGACCCTGACGACTTGACAGGGCTGCAGGCACAGGGAAGCAGGGTCCCAGCACTAGAGTTGCGGAAAATTCACCCTCTGGAAGGAGAGACTGCAAAAGGCGGCCATGGGGCAGGAGAGAAGGGGCTAGGAGTTGGGGTGTGTGGGTGCATTGCGGGATGGGGCATGGCCCTCACATGGGAGGGTCGGGGGCTCCAGGGAGTAGCACCTGGGCCTCCTCTCACTCCTAATTGCTCCCTGTCCCTCCGCAGGGCAAGCTGGGTGTTCCTGGTCTGCCTGGTTACCCCGGATGCCAGGAACTCAGGGTGACACCGGGTGTGTGCCCCTCCTCCTTTTCACTTCCCTGACTTTGATTCCAGGGAACACAGACTAGCAGAGCAGTGGGGGGCCCTCAAGAGTGTTTAGCGGCCCCCAATCTACAGATGAGAGGAGGCTGAGAGCAGCAGGGGTTTGTCCCAGGCTACCTCGTTTTTGGCAGGATCCGGGTCTCCACATCGCTGCCTGCATGGCCTCTGCTGGCCCCCTCTGCCCCTTCCCGAGCCTGGCCTCTCATAACTTCTCAATTTCCCCGTTTCTCCTTCCTCACCAGTGGCTCCTGGGATTTCCTGGCTTTCCTGGAGTCAGTAGAGAGAACGGAGCCTGGGGAAGCTGGGGGTAGGGAGAAGGTGTGGAGGGAAAGGCTGGAGGGGTGTGGAGGGGCTCTGTGGGGAGTCACACCCTGGGGGATGTCCACTCCATTTCCACCAGGGCCTGTCAAGGAAGTCAGGGCCTCGAGGAGAATGGGGCCTCATAAGTGCAAGGGAGAGAAACGGGGGGCTCAAGGTCCAAATGGGTTTGGGTTTTTCTGACAACAACACTCCTCTCTCTAGGGTCCACAGGGTCAGTGGGGTCCCCGAATTGCCACTGGGAAGTCTGGAGCTAAGGTGAGTGGTCTCTGCAGGGATCCACCTGCCCCCTGCCCACTGAGCCCCAGCTCTCCCTCAACTGCCTGACCTTGGCGACAACTGAGGAGCAGCTCCTCCCACTCTGTTTCCCCCATAGGGAACATCGGGGGTGAAGGCCTCCATGGGCCCCCCAGAGAGAGGGTGTGTGTGGCATGAGTGTCCTCTCTCTCCACGCTCCCAGGGAGCCTGAGTGAGCCAGCTCCTTCCTCACCCCAGCGAGGACCGCAGCTCCTGCCCCCATTCTCCTGACTCAGCCCACCTCTCTCCCTAGGGTCTTCCTGATTAATGTGTCTGGCCCTCTGCCTCCCTTTTTGCAGGCCATAAACTCTAGTCTTGTCTCAGGGGCCAAGAGAAGCCCCTTCCCCCAGGAGGCCTTCACTGTCTCACTGTAGTGACCTTGGAGCACTTATCCTGGCCTCTGCCCCAGAAATGGGCCCACCTCCCTAAACAATAAGCCTTATTTCTGCTCCTCCTTCAGGGCCCACAAAGCGCCCCAGGAGGCATTGGGAACCTGGGTGCCCCTGGAGAGATGGTCACTGGGAAGGGGGTGAATGGACAAGTATTTCAACTGAGGGATGAAAGTTGGTTTTCTGCCAATTTTGATTGGGGAGACACAAAAGAATGAGATGTGGGGAATACCAGGATTTTTTGAGAGGGCAAATAGGTTTTTGACCTCAATCTCTTTGCAGGGGGAGCCAGGAGATTCAGGATCTCCAGGGATCCAGGGTGAGACAGGTGTCAAGCAGAGCGACAGCTCCAGGGCCCTACTTTCCAACCCCCTTCACCCTCCTCACTGCACCCCACTTTTCCTGTGACCTCTTTGAGCTGGAGCTCCTCTGAGGCCAGGAGTATCTGCTTTGGACCATACTCTGAATTAGCCCTTCCCCTCTTACCTCCAAGGGAAAGAGACCAGGGTCTCCCCTTATAGGCTGGACTTTCTGTGTCTGTCACATTGTCCCTGAGGGCAGTAGGGGGTGGCTCTGAAGGTGTCTCGGAAGCAGACGCTGCATCCCTGATCTTCAAGACCCCCCAGACCATCTGTGCCCTTCACTTGTTCTGCAGCACCCATGTGGGGAGCATGGGGAGAATACAGTAGAGTTGGGGCAGCTGGGAGAGGCGGGACCACCAGGGCCTAAAGGACACTAGGGTCAGGTGACAGCCCTAAAGGGAACCCTGCGATTTTGGGGGCATGGAGGCTGAGGCCTCTCAGCCCTTGTGAATGACAGCCCTGGGATTATGGGTGTCTGCGAGCAAGGATCTTGGAGTGTGGGGATCTCAGGAGTGGGGGGATGCCTGGAAGGGAGGCTCTGGGAATGGGATCTCCTGGGAGGACTCATGGGGTCTGGGATCCAAAGAGAAAGTGTGAAAGGCCCTGTGGCTAATACCCTGAAGCATTAGATGGCATGCAGTGAGTGCATGAAGTGGAGAGGGGGCACTTCGATAAAATCACCTTTCACCCTTCCTATACAATCAAAGATATCCTAGGTTTAATTTTTCTCCTCCTCCTTTTAATAATGCTAGTACTATCTTCACCTGACCTCCTGAGCAACTCAGATAATTACACCTTAGCCAGCCCCTCAGAATAGCCATCTACTTTATTTTATTATCAGGATGAGAAACCTATTCAAACTATGACTAATCGGCACGTTACAAACCATCGCCTAATTTCATATGAAGTTACCCTAGCTATCAGCCTATTATCAGTTCTACTGATAAGCAGCTCATTCAATTTATACATACTTATCACAACAGAAGACTCCCTCTGACTACTCCTACCATCATGACCCCGAGCCATAATATTATTTATGTCTATATTAGCAGAAACTAACCAAGCCCCTTTTGACCTAACAGAAGGAGAATCAGTTAGTCTCAGGTTTCAACATCGAATATGCCACAGGTCCATTTGGCCTCTTCTTTATAGCAGAATACATGAATATTATAATAATAAATTCCCTAACTACTACAATTTTCCTAGGAACAACTGTACTCTATGTATTCACCAGAACTCTATACTACATATTTCATTACCAAGATCCTCCTCTTAACCTCCCCATTTTTATGAATTCGAACAGCCTATCCCCAATTCTGCTATGATTAACTTACACATCTCCTATGAAAAAACTTTCTACCACTTACACTAGCATTCTGTGTATGCTATATCTCAATACCCATCATAATCTCCAGCATCCCACCCGAAATGTAAGAAATATGTCTGACAAAAGAATTACTTTGATAAGAGTAAACAATAGAGGTTAAAATCCTCATATTTCTAGAACTACAGGAATTGAACACATCCCTGAGAATCCAAAATTCTCCGTGCTACCTATCACACCACCTCCCAGCTAAATAAGCTATCAAGCCCATACCCCAAAAATGTTGGTTACATCCTTCCCATACTAATTAACCTATTAGCTCAACTTACCATCTACTTTACTGTTTCTGCAGGTACCCTTATCACAATGCTAGCCTCACACTGATTTTTTTGTCTGAACAGGCTTAGAAATAAATATACTAGCCCTCATCCCAATCTTAATTAAAAAATAAATCCCCACTCCACAGAAGCAGCCACTAAATATTTCCTTATACAAGCAACCGCATCTATAGTCCTCATAATCAGTATTCTTTCCAATAATCTGTTATCTGGACAGTGAACAACAATAAATACTGTTAACCAGTTTTCATCCCTAATAATAATAATAGCCTTAGTAACAAAATTAGGAAGAACCCCCTTTCACTTCTGAGTTCCAGAAGTAACCCAAGGAAATTCTCCAACATCTGGCATACTTCTCCCCACATGACAAAAACTAGCCCCTATTTCAATTCAATTCAATCAAATTTTTCCATCAGTAAATACGAGTATTCTCCTATCTATCTATTTGAGTGGGCAGTTGAGGAGGACTCAACCAAACTCAACTATGTAAAATTTGAGCCTCCTCCTCAATCACTCCCTAGACTGAATAATAGCAGTATTAATGTATAACCCAAACATTACCATTTTTAACCTAATTACCTATTTCATCCCAACAATTACTGCATTCCAAGTACTCAACCTGAATTCAAGCACCACAACCTTATCACTATCTCACATCTGAAACAAATTAACATGATTAATATCTATAATCCTATCAATTTTATTATCTCTGGGAGGCTTACCCCCATTAACAGGATTCCTACCTAAATGAATTATTATCCAAGAGTTCACAAAAAATAACAGTCTTATATCCCAACCATCATAGCCATCATAGCTTTACTCAACCTCTATTTTTATATATGCTTAACTTACTCCACTTCAGTGACAATATTCCCCACATCCAATAATATAAAAAGAAAATGACAGTTTCCTCCCCCGACTCATCATCTTCTTTACCTTCCTCCTACCAATATCTCCACTGACACTATTTATAATCTAGAAATGTAGGTTAAGTAAGACCAAGAGCCTTCAAAGCTCTTAGCAAGTAAATTATACTTAAGTTCTGTAAAAACCTAAGGACTGCAAAATTCTACTCCGTATCAATTGAACGCAAATCAATCACTTTAATTAAGCTAAGCCCTTACTAGATTGATAGGACTTAAACCCATGAAAATTTAATTAACAGCTAAACACCCTAATCAACTGGCTTCAATCTACTTCTCCTGCTGTAGGGGGAGAAAGGTGGGCAAAGCCCTGGCAAGATTGAAGCTGCTTCTTTGAATTTGCAATTCAACGTGAAAATCACCTCGGGGCTGTAAAAAGAGGTCTTGACCTCTGTGTTTAGATTACAGTCTAATGCTTACTCAGCCATTTTACCTTTTTCTCACTTCACTTATGTTCACCAACTGTTGTCTATTCTCAACCAACCATAAAGGTATCGGGACATCTATCTACTATTCAGCGCATGAGCAGGGATAGTGGGTACAGCTTCAAGCCTCTTTATTCAAGCTGAACTGGGCCAACCAGGTACTCTTTTAGGAGATGATCAAATTTATAATGTCATCGTTACAGTTCATGCATTTGTCATAATTTTCTTTATAGTAATACCAATTATAATTGGAGGCTTCGGCAACTGATTAGTTCCTCTGATAATTGCCTCCCCCCCCATATAGCATTTTCCTGCATAAATAATAGGAGTTTCTGACTCCTCTCACCCTCTTTCCTACTATTACTTGCATCCACTATAGTAGAGGCAGGCGCTAGAACCAGCTGAACAGTCTACTCCACTACCCCTTAGCAGGAAATCTAACACATGCGGGAGCCTCTGTAGATTTAACCATCTTTCCACTCCATTTGGCAGGTGTTTCTTCTATTTTAGGGCCTATTAACTTTATTACCACAATTATTAATATAAACCCCCCGCCATGTCCCCTCTTCATCTGATCAGTCTTAATTACGGCAGTTCTTCTACTCCTTTCTCTCCCAGTCCTAGCTGCCGGCATTACTATATTGTTAACTGACTGCAATCTTAATACTACTTTTTTCAACCCAGCTAGTGGAGGTGATCCTATCTTACATCAGCATTCATTCTGATTCTTTGGTCACCCTGAAGTGTACATCCTCATCTTACTGGGCTTAGGATAATTTCCCATATCGTAACATATTATTCCAGAAAAAAAAGAACCATTTGGGTATATGGGCAGAGTATGAGCCATAATATCAATTGGCTTCTTAGGGTTTATCGTATGGGCCCACCACATATTTACAGTAGGAATAGATGTAGATACACGAGCATATTTCACCTCTGCTACTATAATTATTGCTATTCCTGCTGGCGTTAAAGTCTTTAGCTGGCTAGCTATACTTCACAGCAGTAGTTATCAAATAATCCCCCACAATGCTCTGAGCCCTGGGATTTATTTTCCTTTTTACAATAGGAGGCCTAACGGGCATTGTACTAGCCAGTTCATCACTGGATATTGTACTACATGATACATATTATGTTGTAGCCCCTTTCCATTATGTCTTATCAAAAGGAGCCGTATTTGCCATTATGGGAGGCTTTGTTCACTGATTCCGCCTATTTTCAGGTTATACACTCAATCAAATCTATGCTAAAACTCACTTTGCTATTATATTTGTAATGTGAATTTAACTTTTTTCCCACAGCACTTCCTTGGCCTACCTGGTATGCCTCGACGTTACTCCAGTTACCCTGATGCGTACACCGCATGAAACATTATTTCATCTGTAGGCTCATTTATTTCCCTAACAGCAGTAATACTAATAATTTTCATGGTCTGAGAAGCCTTCACTTCAAAATGAAAAGTTAATAGTTGAGCAACCATCTACCAACTTAGAGACTATATGACTGTCCACCAATCCATCACACATTCGAAGAACCAACCTACATGAAGACCTAAGTGAAAAAGGAAGGAATCAAACCTCCCAGAGCCTGGTTTCAAGCCAATCCCATAACCTCTATGACCTTCTCAATAAGATATTAGTAAAATTATTTCATAACTTGTCAAAGTTAAGTTATAGGTTAAGCTGTATATCTCTTAATGGCCCATCCGGTTCAATTAGGTCTTCAAGATGCTTCATCTCCTATTATAGAAGAACTACTTACCTTCCATGATCACACCCTTATAATTGTTTTCCTAATTAGTTCCCTGGTTCTATACATTATTTCTCTAATACTCACAACAAAACTGACCAACAATAGCACCATAGATGCCCAAGAAATAGAGACTGTCTGAATTATCTTGCCTGCTATCATTTTAATCTTAACTGCCCTCCCATCCCTACGTATGTTATAACAAATGAAGTCAACAAGCCTTCTCTCACCATTAAAACAATTGGACATCAATGGTATTGAAGCTACGAGTATACACATTATGAAGAGTTAAGCTTCAATTCTTATATGCTTCCAACAGCAGACCTAAAACCAGAAGAACATAGACTCCTTGAAGTCGATAACCGAACAATCCTCCCAATAGAAATTCCCTTCCGCTGTTAACCTCATCTGAAGATGTCCTGCACTCATGAATTATTCCCTCATTAGGTTTAAAAACAGATGCAGTCCCTGGGCGCTTAAACCAATTTACCTCAACCACTACACAACCAGGCCTCTACTATGGACAATGCTCAGAAATGTGTGGATCTAATCACAGTTTTATACCTATTGTTCTAGAATTAGTTCCATTAAAAACTTTTGAAACTTGATCTGTATCCACACCATAATATCACTGTAAAGTTACCCCAGTGTTAACCTTTTAAAGACCGAGAGAAATCATACCTCTCTAGAGTGAATGCCTCAGCTGGATACTTCCACATGACCTATTATTTTATCAATAATCGTAACTTTATTTTCCATTATTCAATTAAAAATATCAAATTTCATCTACCATACACCCCCTTCACCAAAAATAAAGTACAAAAACATAACAACCCTTGAAAACTAAATGAACAAAAATCTGTTCACCTCATTTATTGCCCCAAGGGTTACCCGCAGCAGCACTAATCATCTTGTTCCCCTCCACACTCCTTCCAACCTCCAACTATCTAATCAATAACTGATTAATTTCTATTCAACAATGACTAGTTCAACTTATCCTAATACAAATAATTATACATAACATTAAAGGACAAGCCTGATCCCTTATACTGATATCTCTAACTCTCTTTATTGCCTTAACCAATCTCCTTGGACTCCTACCGGACTCATTTACACCAACTACCCAACCATCAGTAAATCTAGCTATAGCAATCCCCTTATAAGCAGGCACAGTAATCACGGGCTTCCGCTTTAAAACTAATAACTCCTTAGCTCACTTCCTACCACAAGGCACACGCATACCACTTATTCCCATACCAGTATTCATCGAAACCTTTAGTCTATTTATTCAACCAATAGCACTAGCTGTACATCTAACAGCCAACATTACAGCCAGTCACTTACTCATGCACTTAATTGGAGGAATCACACTAGTATTATCAACTATTAACCTTCCCACAGCTTCAATCACCTTTATTATTCTAATTCTGTTAGCCATGCTCGAATCTGCTGTGGCCCTTATCCAAGCTTATGTCTTTACGCTTTTAGTAAGCCTTTATTTATATGACAATACATAATGACCCACCAAACACACGCCTATCATTTCGTCAAACCCAGCCCTTGACTGTTAGCAGGGGCTCTCTCAGCTCTCCTAATAACATCCGGCCTAGCTATATGATTTCACTTTAACTCTATTACTCTTTTAACCCTAGGCCTACTAACCAATACATTGACTGTATATCAATGGTGATATGACATTATCCGAGAAAGTACATTTCAAGGCCATCATATGACAACTGTTCAAAAAGGCCTCCGATATGGAATAGTCCTATTTATTATCTCAGAAGTATTTTTCTTTGCTGGATTCTTTTGAGCATTCTACCATTCTAGTCTAGCCCCAACTCCAGAATTAGGAGGACACTGACCTCCAACAGGCATTTCTCCCCTCAACCCCCTGGAAGTACCCTCCTGAACACATTTCAATTACTTGAGCCCATCACAGCCTAATAGAAAATAATTGAAAACAAGTAATTCAAGCACTACTTTTCACAATTATCTTAGGCATTTGCTTCACCCTCCTACAAGTCTCAGAATACTTAGAGGCTCCCTTTGCTATTTCTGATGGAATTTATGGCCCAACATTTTGTATAGCTACAGGATTTTATGGGCTTCACGTCATTATCGGATCAACATTCCTTACTATCTGCCTTCTCCACCAATTAAAATGCCACTTTACATCTAGCCATCATTTTGGCTTTGAAGCCACCGCCTGATATTGACACTTTGTAGATGTAGTATGACTATGCTTGTATATTTCTATCTACTGATGAGGGTCTTACTCTTTTAGTACAAACAGTACCACTGACTTCCAATCAATTAGTTTCGATGGTATCTGAAAAAGAGTAATTAACCTAACGCTAGCCCTAGTAATCAACACCCTACTAGTCCTGTCACTTACAGCTATTACATTCTGACTCCCACAACTTAATATTTATACAGAAAAATCCAGCCCCTACGAATGCGGATTTGACTCGTTATCCTCCACCCGCATTCCTTTCTCCATAAAATCATTTCTAGTAGCCATCACATTCCTCCTATTTGACTTAGAAATCGCCCTACTACTACCCTTACCATGAGCCCTTCAAACAAGTAACCTGACACTAACAATTAGTACATCCCTTATGCTAGTTATCATTTTAATCCCAGGGTTAACTTATGAATGAACTCAAAAAGGATTAGACTGAACTGAATTGGTAACTAGTTTAAGCCAAAATAAATGATTTTGACTCATTAGTTATGACAGAACATGTTTACCAGATGCCCCCTATTTACATAAATATTAAATTCGCATATACCATATCACTTCTGGGGGTATTAATCTATCGATCCCACCTAATATCAGCAGTTCTTCTACTCCTTTCTCTCCCAGTCTTAGCTGCCAGCATTACTATATATAAATACTACTTTTTTCCTACTATGCCTAGAGGAATAATATTATAATTATTCATCATAAATACCCTTATAACTTTAAATATACATTTTACCCTAGCAACCGTAGTACCCATCACCCTACTAGTATTTGCTGCCTGCAAAACTGCAGTGGGCCTTGCCTTACTAGTTTCAATTTCCAACACATATGGCTTAGACTATGTGCATAACCTAAATTTACTTCGATGCTAAAAATTATCATTCTAACAATCATACTGCTACCAATAACATGACTCTCTAAAAATCCTATACTCAGAATTAATATAACCACTCACAGCCTAATTATCAGCTTTATTGCCCAATTATTCTTTAATCAATTCAACGACAATCTATTCAACTTCTCATCAACTTTCTCCTCTGATCCCCTAACACCACACCTTCTAATCTTAACAGCCTGGCCATTACCTCTTATAGCAAGCCAGTATCACCTCTCCAGTGAATCACTCCCATGGAAAAAGCTCTATATTTCCTTATTGGTCTCCCTACAGGTTTTTCTAATTACAGCATTACAGCCACAGAACTAATCATATTTTATATTCTCTTTGAAACTACACTTATCCCCACCTTAATTATTATTACCCTCTGGGGCAACCAGAACGCCTCAATGCAAGCACATATTTCTTACTTTATACACTAGTAGGATCTCTCCCCCTACTTATTATACTTACTTACACCCAAAATATCCTAGGCTAACTGAGCATAATAACATTTAATACCCAAGAACTATTAATTTCCTGATCCAACAACTTTATATGGTGTGTATAATGGCTTTTATGGTAAAAATACCCCTATACGGACTTCACCTATGACTTCCTAAAGCCCGTGTAGAAACCCCTATTGCCGGCTCAATAGTACTTGCAGCAGGACTCCTAAAACTAGGCGGCTGCGGCCTAATATGACTCAACCCTTATCCTCAGCCCCCTGACAGAATATATAGTCTATCCCTTCCTCATGTTATCCTTATGAGGTATAGTTATGACGAGCTCTATCTGTCTATGACAAACTGAGCTAAAGTCACTTATTGCATATTCCTCCGTAAGCCATATGGCACTTGTTATTATGGCCATCCTCATTCCAATCCCCTGAAGCTTTACCGGTGCAATTATCCTCATAATTGCCCACGGACTTACTTCGTCCCTACTTTTCTGCCTAGCAAATTCAAATTACAAGCGAATCCACAGACGAATCATATTACTCTCTCGAGGGCTTCAAACATTATTTCCACTAATAGCCTTTTGATGGCTTATAGCAAATCTTACTAACCTTGCCTTACCCCCCTCCACTAATCTAATAGGAGAACTCCTCGTAATAGTGGCTTCATTCTCCTGATCAAATATTACCATTATGCTTATAGGACATAATATATTAATTACAGCCCTTTATTTCCTTCACATGCTTGTCACAACACAACGACGAACACTTACTTATTATATAACAGTATTAAGCCCTCCTTTACATGAGAAACTGTATTAATATTTATACACCTTTCACCTATTCTCCTATTATCTCTAAACCCTAAAACTATTATACAGTCTATACCCTACAAATACAGTTTAATCAAAACATTAGATTATGGATCTAATAGTAGAAGTCTGCTGCTTCTTATTTACCGAGAAAGTGTGCAAGAACGGCTAACTCATGCCCCCATGCCTAACAACATGGCTTTCTCAACTTTTAGAGGATGAGAGCTATCTGTTGGTCCTAGGAACCAAAAATATTGGTGGAACTCCAAACAAAAGTAATAATCACGTATTACCATAATAACCTTAATCTCCTTAACCTTACCAATTATTATTACCTTCATCAACCCTTACAAGAAGAACTCGTACCCATCTTACGTAAAAATAGCTATCACATGCACCTTCACCATCAGCCTCATTCCCACAACAATGTTTATATATACAGACCAATAACCCATCATCTCAAACTGATATTGAATAACAATCCAAACCCTTAAACTCTCATTAAGCTTCAAACTAGACTACTTCTCCATAATGTTTATTCCAGTAGCACTATTTGCCACCTGATTATAGAATTCTCAATATGATATATAAAGTCAGATCCTACTATTAATCAGTTTTTCAAATATTTATTTTCCTCACCACAATATTAATTCTAGTTACTGCCAACAACTTTTTCAACTTTTTATTGGATGAGAAGGTGTAGGAATTGTGTCTTTTCTACTAACTGGCTGATGACATGGCTGAGCAGATGCTAATACAGCAGCCCTGCAAGCGATCCTACATAATCGCATTGGCGATATTGGCTTCATTTTAGCTATAGCATGATTCCTCATATCCTCCAATACATGAGAGACTCAACAATTATTTATCCTAAATCCTACCCCCGATCTTCCATTAATTGGCCTTCCCTTAGCAGCAGCAGGAAAAACAGCCCAACTTGGCCTCCACTCCTGACTTCCTTCCGCCATGGAAGGCCTGGCCCCTGTCTCAGCCCTACTCCACTCTAGCACTATAGCTGTGGCAGGGGTTTTCCTAGTTACTCGTTTCCACCCCTTCATAGAAAATAATGTGTTAATCCAAACCCTTACACTATGTCTAGGAGCTATTACCACTTTATTTATAGCAATCTGTGCTTTAACACAATGATATTGAAAAAACCGTAGCATTCTCCACCTCAAGTCAACTAGGCCTTAGAAAAACCACAATTGGTATTAATCAACCACACCCAGCATTCCAACACATCTGCACCCACGCCTTTTTCAAAGCTGTATTATTTATGTGTTCAGGATCCATCATCCACAGCCTCAACGATGAACAAGACATCTGAAAAATAAGAGGACTATTTAAGACTTTACCCCTTACTTTCTCCTCCCTTCTTATTGTCAGCCTAGCACTTACGGGTATGCCCTTCCTCACAGACTTTTACTCTAAAGATCTCATCATCGAAACCACAAACACATCATATACCAATGCCTGAGCCCTCTCTATTACTTTCATTGCCACTTCCCTAACAAGTGTCTACAGTATCCAACTTATTTTCTTTGCCCTAATAGGACAACCCCACTTCCCAACCCTAATCAACATTAATGAAAATAATCCTTCCCTAATAAATCCAATTAAACACCTTATAGTTGACAGCATCTTCGCTGGGTTTCTCCTCACCAATAGCATTGCCCCTGCTTCATCCCCCCAAACAACAATAGCACCTCATCTAAAACTTGCAGCCCTAGGTGTAACCATCCTAGGGCTTTTACTGGCTATAGAACTGAGTTCTATAACTAATAATCTTAAAATAAAACACCCATTACAAATATTCAACTTTTCTAACATATTAGGATTTTACTCAATCACAATTCACCATATAACCCCTCACTCAAGCCTATCTACAAGCCAAAACCTGGCATCACTTCTATTAGATCTAATTTGACTAGAAAAGTCCATACCAAAAACAATTTCACAAACCCAAATCACAGCCTCCGTTACTATAACTACTCAAAAAGGCCTAATTGAATCTTATTTCCTCTTCTTTTATTCCATCCTTTTTGACTTTACTCTTAAGTATTTAATCTGTTGCCCTGAGTAATTTCAATTACAACATCAACACCAGCCAACAATGTTCAACCAGCAACCACCACCAATCAACACCCATAATTATAGAAAGCACCTGCACCCACAGAATCCTCACAAACCAACCCTGGCCCCTCACCCTCAAAAATTATTCAACTTCTCATACTATTAAAATTAACTACAACCACCAGCCCATCATACTCAGCCATTCATCAACTTAACACCAACTCTATTGCTAAACCCAATAATAAAGTTCCTAAAACCACAATGCTTGATCCTCACTCCTCTGGATATTCCTCAATAGCCATCACCACAGTATAGCCAAAAACAACCATCATCCCCCACAAGTAAATCAAAAAGACTATTAATCCCATAAAAGCCCCACTATAATTTAGTACAATAACGTAACCCGCAGCATCACTAATTAACCCTAAGACCCCATAAATAGGAGGTTTAGAAGAACAACCTACAAATCCCATAACCAAAAGAACACTTAATAAGAACAAAGCATATGTCATTATTCCCACATGGACTATAACCATGACTAATGATAAGAAAAACCATTGTTATATTTCAACTATAAGAACACTAATGACCATAATACGTAAAACAAATCCACTAATAAAAATCATTAATTATTCACTCATCGACCCCCCCACTCCATCTCATATCTCTATATGATGAAACTTGGGCTGACTTCTTGGCACCTGTTTAATCCTTCAGCTCATCACAGGTTTATATCTGACCGTACATTACACACCAGATACCCCAATTTCTTTCTCTTCAGTTGCCTATATTAACCGAGATGTGAACTACAGCTGAATTATCCGCTTTTTTCACGCTAACGGTACTTCGACATTCTTCATCTGCCTCTTCCTACATGTCGGCCGAGGCTTATATTATGGCTCATTCACATATTTAGAACCCTGAAATACTGGCATTATTCTCTTGCTTGCAACCACAGCAACAGCATTTACAGGCTATGCACTTCCATGAGGCCAAATAGCATTCTGAGGCGCTACAGTAATCACAGACCTAATGTCAGCTACTCCATATGTCGGGACTGACCTTGTCCAGTGAATCTGAGGTGGAATTTCAGTTGACAAAGCCACTCTTACACGATTCTTCACCTTCCATTTCATCTTACGTTTCATCATTATAGCACTAACAATTCTCCACCTTCTATTCCTTCATGAAACAGGGTCTAATAACCCCTCAGGAATCTCATCACACTCCGATAAAAGAGACCCTCTTCCTAGGGAGGTGGTGTGGGGGATTGGTCAGAGTGGTGGGAAAAACTACAGGGAAAGGACACAAACCTTCTGAAAGGTTGGAAGCTTCTACAGAGCCCCAGGAGGAGAAGAGTTGAAGGCAGCTGTTCTATAACCCTGAGGTACAGGGCAAGGAGTAGCTACAAGGGAGTGTGGGGGAATTTTTCTTAAACAAGATTGTTCACTTACATCTATCAGGAACTGACCTTTGATCATCCGTGCACCTGATGTTCCCTGAAAGGGGAACAATAAATGTTAATTACCTACAGGTTGTGTTGGCTCCAGATTTTCACCATTGTGCCTGCACTGAATAAAAGCAAGCAGCTCCAGCTTCTCATGGCTGCTCCCTGGCCACCGGAGCCAGGCAGTCACCTAGCTGCTCTTACACAGCATACCTGTGTCTGAGTACTAATTTCATCCATCAGCCAGGGTCTGTGGGACAGATCTGGCAAGGTGACAGGCACTGTCTGTACAGAGAGAGAGGGTGGCGTGTGCCTGTGGTAGTCTGTGTTGAGCGGGCTTAAGGGGCTGTGACCTTGATCCTTGTTCTCTCTTTGGATCAGGGTCTTGGTTTTCCTGGAGACCCTGACCCCCCTGGAGAAGGTGACTCGGGTGTCTTAGGGAGGGGGAAGGGGAAAAGAGGGTGGGGCTTCTATGAGGAGCCTCCACGTGGCTAATGGGCTTGGGTACTGGGAAGCTGGAGATATGGCAGGACAGGCAGGGGGATGGGAGAATTGGCAGTTTTAGGGGTGATGCCAGCCATGTTGGGGCCTCCTCTGGCCTTGCTTCACCCCTGCAGGGCCAGGACAGTGCTAAGGGTGACTGTGGCAAGGATGGCGAACCAGGACAATCTGTGAATGACCAGTGACCCCACCACCCCCACTGAGCCCCAGCCTTCAGCCCCTTAGCCCTCTTCTATACCCACTCCTGAGAGGTCCCTTGGCTGGAGGCCAAACATGCACCCATCCCAATTCTTCTCTTCCTAGGCATTCCCTGGTCCTGCTGGGGAGAATAGACCCCCTGGGCCACTAGTCAAGTGGGTGAGTGAGGTAGGCTCTGGGACCTTGGGAGGCAGTCCCTGGGCCATGTGGTAGAGATTGGGCAATTGCTGGTGGGGCGGGCAGGGAGATGCCTGGTATCTGTGCTGTCCCTGATGTGTGCATGGCGGGGGGTGCATGAGCACATGGGGTTATGAGTCTGTGACGTCCTGGGTATGTTGTTCCTGAGGTTTGGTGAACATGTTCTCAACAGCGGTGGTCATGTTTACTGACCAATCAATGGACACTGGAGGAGGGACGGGCCAGCTTTTCTGCTGGGCCAGAGGTTAACCTGGGGTGCACGACTGGCTCTTCCCCAAATGCACAGACGCCTCTGCATTTTCACAACAGGACCTCTGCATCTGTGTGTGTGTGCCATGTGTGTGCAGTGTGTGCAATGTGTCTATAGTATGTGCATGTGTGCAGTGTGTGTGTGTGTGTGTGTGTGTAGCACAGGAAGGGGAAGAGTGGCGCCTGGCTGCCCAGGCCTCGTATTCTCTCCCTTACCGTCCCATTTTCAGGGTCCCTCTGGCATGCCTGGTCCCCAGGGCCAATGAGGAGTAAAGCCCAGGTGAAAGAGAGGCTGCCCCTGGGTGCTGGAGCCTCCCCTCTGCCTTCCTGTCCCTCAGGTGCCTCTGTCTCCAGATGTCTATCCACCCCCATCCATGTATCCCATGTTGACTCCTTCTGGGGACAGGGGTTTCCTACATTTATTGCTGCCCTGGGGCTCCCAGGCTTCGGGCCCTCCTCCCTGCCTCACCCCTTCCACCTTGAACCCCTCCTCCAATTCACATCCCCTCTGCTGCCTTTCAGGACACACTCCTTGTGTGCGTTTCAGGGCCTCCAGCTGCTGTGGGTGCCTTGGGTCCCACAGGCCCAGCTGGTGCTGATGGTCTGAGGGGCTCTGGGGCTCAGTGTGAGTCACTGCAGGCAAAGGCTGGGCTTGGGGAGGAGGGTGAAAAGCCCGGGGAGGAGTGCAGTGTGGGGTGCTCCTCCCCATCCCTGGGGTCCCCTCAAACCTGCAGGGTCAGTCAGCAAGGCCGACCTGGAGCCACAGGCCAGGCTGGGCCTTCCAGTCCTGTGGTGAGTGACTGGGATGGGGCTGGTGAGGGGTGAGGGGTGAGGGTGGGCGCCCTGGGGCAGCCAGCTAAGGCCCTGCAGGAAGTGGGAGGTGATGGGAGAACCGAGTTTCCGCCTCTCTCTGGAGAGAGGGACTTCCTGTCTCCCCAAAGGGACCCCCAGGGCTTCCTGGCTTCGGGAGCGATGCTGGAGCCGAGGAAGAGAAGGTGAGCGACAGACACATGGCCAGGTGTGTCTCCCATCACCCTCAGCCCTGAAGCCTGTGGGACTCTGAGGGGCTGCTCTGCTCCAGGCCCCCAGTCGCCAGGCCCCCGGGGTCCCTGCTCAGTGAGGACCACCCACAGACCCTGTGCCCAGGGCATTCTCTGTGTCTTGGCCTTTCTCCCCCATCCACGTGACTCCTCCTGTGTTCCCCGACCACCTGCTCCCTTCTCTAGGGGCCACTCAGGTCTCACTGGACAGATTGGGCCCCCTGGGGGAGCAGGGAGAGAATGGGGATCAGGGTCTTCCTGGCCCTCAGGGCTCCCCTGGACAGAATGGGAGAGGTGAGTGGAGGGCCTGGTCTTGGAGGGTTGGGGGAGGGGTGGGAAGTGCGAGGATGGGGTTAAAACTCAGCTGTGGGTGAGGGAGCAGATGCTCCGGAGCTTGGGGGGAGGAGGGCCCAGTTGAGCCAGGTCCTTCCCTAGGGTACCCCAGGAGCATCCACCCCACTGGTCCTGGAGACCCCCTGGCCTCCCCGTGAGCACCGCCTCTGTTCCTCCACTAAATCCTGAACCCCACTGTTCCCTCCCTTGACTTCCAGTGTAACACGCCAAGTCCTCGGGGTCCCCATTTGTCCTCATGCCTCCAGTGCTTCCTCCCCACACTTCCAGAGTGCCAATGTCCCCGGATTTCCTCAGGCCTGCCCCTCCTGTGTAGGAACTCGAGGCTGCTGTGGCCTTGGGATCTGGCCTTTGCACTCCTGAATCCTGTCTTTCCCCTGCCGTGACCGGCTCTTTCTTGTTCCTTGTGTCACAGGGACACTGGCTCAAAAGGAGTCAAAGGAGCCGCAGTGAGTGACCCCTGTTGGACTAGACACTGTCTCTTCAGGGAAAACAGACTCCCCCAGGGAGCCCCTGATTCCCAACCAGGAGACTGACTTCACCCTTCTGTGACCTTGATCCCATGTGTGACGTCTTGACCTCTCCATGACCTCATTTGTCCTCACCCGACAGGAGAGGACCACGACCCCAACCAGGGCTGTGCTTGGGAGGCCTTCTGGATTTTCTGCAACTTGGCAGCAACAGGGGAAGCTTGTGGGACCCCCGGGATGATGCCACAGAGGTGCGAGCTGGTCTCTGGCTGCCCCTCCCTGCCCATAGTGCACCTCCTCAGGACCCAGTGGTTTAGTAGTCGTGGAAATGGAGAGAAGCCTTTGGGAATTCATACTGGAGAAAGGATAGACAGGACTCAGTTATGGGTCGTTTAGGACACTGGGAGATACAGGATGAAGAAACTCTCCCAGAGTCCCAGACTAATTCACAAATTAAAATACAGGCTCCAGCTCTGGCACTGTGGCTCATGCGTGGAATCCACATGCTTTGGGAAGCTAAGGCAGGAGGACAGCTTGAGGCCAGAGCTGGAGGCCAGCCTGAGGACACAGCCAGGAAAAGAAAGTGGCTGCCAGAAGGTGCGGACCGCCGGGCCCCAGGCACCCAGGAGGGATCCGCGGGGAGGGACCCGCAGACCCAGGAAGGCATGCAGCTGCCCCACGGGTGGCCCAGCCTCTTCCTGGCCCCCTCACGTACATGTGCAGAGACCGTTCCTTGTCTCCGGAAGGGGAACTTGGAACAATTCCCACGGGACACCGCGAAAGACGGCGGTCGGGCTTGGGCTCCCCTCTCCGTCCTCGGAGCATGGCCAGGCCCGTGGCTGCTGCTCATTGCCGGAGAGTATGGGAGATGGCCCGGGGGGCGCGCCCGCCAGGGCCCTGCTGTACTACCTGGAACCAAGAGGCCTGGCCGCAGTCTCTGACCCCACTCCCGCAGGGGACTGCACAGGACACGGATGCAGAGGCCGGCGTGGTGGCTGCGCCTGTGGTCCCAGCTGCTCGGGTGAGGCGGGAGGAGCGCGGGAGCCCGGGAGGCCGAGGCTGCAGTGAGCCGAGAGGGCCACTGAGCCCCAGCCTCGGCGACACAGCTACACCCTGTCAAGGAAAGGGGAAGGAAGGAAAAGGAAAGCAAAGAAAAGAAAACAAAAAAGCAGAAGCAAACGGGCAAGAGGCCAGCATGTGGTCCCGGGCTGGCCTCATAGTAAGGATGCTCAGAGGGTTGATTGATTTGCCGGATTCTGTGCGGTTTCCCAGCCTGTGCCTGGCTGCAGTGCCCTCCCTATGGTTGCTGGCTGCCCGGACCCATACCCAGCCCCAGGCCTGTCCTGCCCTCTTCCCAGCCAGAGTCTCGTGGAAAGACCCGTGGAGGTACAGGAGGGGCCCTGTATCTGTCTCTTCCCCCAAATACCTTGCCACTAGGACCACGTTGCCTGAGATGCCCATTCCATCTCTGTCCTTAAAGGCGTCACTTTTTTTGTTTGTTTGTTTGTTTTTGTTTTTGAGACAGAGTCTTGCTCTGTCTCCAGACTGGAGTGCAGTGGCGCCATCTTGGCTCACTGAAACCTCCGCCTCCTGGGTTCAAGCGATTCCCCTGCCTCAACCTCCCGAGTAGGTAGGAGTACAGGTGCGCGCCACCACGCCCAGCTAATTTTTTGAATTTTTCAGTAGACAGGAGGTTTCACCATGTTGGCCAGGATGGTCTCCATCTCCTGACCTCGTGGTCCACCCGTCTCGGCCTCCCAAAGCATTAGGATTACAGGCGTGAGCCACCGCGCCAGGCCAAGGCTTCACCTTTTCACAGGTCCTACTGGAAGCATGTTCAGGACTTTCATATGGTCCTAAACTTCGTGAGGGAGAGTGAGAAACTGCCCCCCATCGCAGTGATGAGATTACGGCGTGGAGGTGACTTGGAGGTCCGCCCGCGCCCTGGGATGGAGCCTTGGCCAAGCTCCGGGGGAAGTACTTAAAAAGGCCACTAGGAAACGAGCGACGACCGGCGCAAACACCCGCGGGACGGCTCGAGATCGCAGGCCGGCGAGGGCCATCGCAGCCGCCACCCGCACGCCCGACACCGTCCGGGTCCACCTGGGATCGCCATCCCGGCCCGGGTGGGCGGAGGGCCCCCGACGCCACCCCAGAGCCCAGCTTTGGAGCTCCCCAACGCCACAGCCAGGCACAGTGCGACCCCGGCAGCAGAGAGGGCACTTGGACCATTTGTTCATGGTCTGGGACCTCCTGTCCTGGAGGGCGGCTGCGAGAAGGCGACCGACTCCCCTTGCAGCTCCGGGGCCGAGCCTGCCGGGTGGGAGCTCCGGAGAGGACAGGGCCTTTCTCCAGGTGAGGAGGCGGGGGGCGCCTGGCCAGGACTTCCCCTACGGGTTCCTGGCAGGCATGAACCTGAAACCTGAAACCAAGAAAGGACTGGGAGAGAAGTGGATGAGTACCTTGTAACTCCACCATTTCGGAGTGCAGTTCTTTCTAAACCTTAAAACAAAGCCCAAAAGCCATCAAGGACATGGCTGAGAAGCTGACCACGACATTCACACCAAATTTATCTTCTGCAGTGCGACCAAGCCAAAGGACAACAAGCGGATGTGGGCCGCAGTTGTGCAAATATTTGTATAAGAGTGTCGATTTCAGGTGGGCTCAGTGGCTGTGCCTGTAATCCCAGTGCCTTGGGAGGCTGAGGCAGGAGGATCGCTTGAGGCCAGGAGTTGGAGACCAGCCTCAGCAATATAATGAGATCCCATCTCTTAAAAAAAAAAAAAATGTCGATTTCAGCATTACTTACCATAATAACAAAAAAAAAGAAAGAAGAAATAATAGGCATTAAGAGGGACCTACTTAAATAAATCCTAGTACATCCATACAATGCAATACTATGAATTTATGGAGTTTTTAAAATAAGGTAAATGTTGATGAACTGTTAAATGAAATACTCTTTCGCCTCACTCATAAAAACTAACTGCAAATGGGTCACACACTTAAATATAAAACATAAAACTATAAAACTTTAAGGGAGAAATTCTAAGAGAAAAATGGGGGACCTAGAGCTGGATAAATATTTTAGGCTTGATACCAAAAGCATGACCCATAAAAATTTGGATAAATCAGAGTTCATCAAAATTTAAAGCCTGGGTTCTGTGAAAGACTATCTTAAGCGGATTAAATGATAAAATACAAACCAGTAGAAAAGACAGACATTCCTGGGCGACATTGCAGGTTCTGTTCCAGACTACCACAATAAAAGCAAATAGGGAAATAAAGCCAGTTACACAAGCTTTTTGATTTTCCAGTGCATACAAAAGTGGAGTTTACATGAGTTTACATATATTATAGTCTATTAAGTGTGCAATAGCATTGCCTCTAAAACAATGTACATTCCTTAATTTTAAAATACCTTATTGCTAGCCAGGTGCCGTGACTCATGCCTGTAAATGTCACTTTGAGGGTTGAGGCAGGAGGATCACTTGAGCCTAGGAATTCAAGACAGTTTGGGCAACATTGTGAGACCAAATCTCTGCCAAAGAAAAGTTTCTTAAATTAGCTGAGCATGGTGGCACATGCCTGTAGTCCCAGCTACTCAAGAGGCTGAGGTGGGAGGATCACGTTAGCCTAGGAGTTAGAGGCTGGTATGATCTATGATTGAGCCACTGCACTACGGCCTGGGCGACAGAGCGAGACTCCGTCTCAAAAGCAAACGAACAAACAAACAAACAAAAACTAAATAAATATTGCTTAAAAATGCTATAGAAGATCTGAGCCTTCAGTGAGTCCTACATAATCTCCTTGCTTACTTGATGCTGATGACTGCTGATGGGTCAGGGTGGTGGTTGCTGAGTGACTGGCAATTTCTGAAAACAAGATTCATCAATGAAGTTTGCCACATTGATGGACTCTTCCTTTCACAAAAGACTTCTCTGCAGCATGCAGTGCTGTTTGATATTTTACCCACAGTAGAACTACTTTCAAAATCATCTCAAAGCCTGCTGTGGCTTTGTCAAGTTTCTGTGCTATTCAGAGTCCTTTTTGTCATTTCAGCAATATGCATAGCATCTTTACCAGGAGTACATTCCTTCTGAAGAAGCCACTCTCTTTGCTCATCCATAAGAAGCAACTCATCTATGCAAGTTTGATGCTGAGACTGCAGCAATTCAGTCCCATCTTCAGGCCTCACTTCTATTTTTTTTTCTTTTTCTTTTTTTTTTTTTTTTTTTTTTTAAGACAGTGTCTTGCTCTGTCACCTAGGCTGGAGTGCAGTGGCACGATCTCGGCTCACTGCAACCTCCGCCTCCCAGGTTCAAGCAATTCTCCTGACTCAGCCTCCTGGGTAGCTGGGACTACAGGTGCGTGCCACCATGCCTGGCTAATTTTTTTTCAGTAGAGACAGGGTTTCACAGTGTTAGCCAGGATGGTCTCGATCTCCTGACCTCGTGATCCACCCACCTCAGCCTCCCAAAGTGCTGGGATTACAGGTGTGAGCCACTGCACCTGGCCACCTAACTTCTAATTCTAGTTCTCTTCCTATTTCTACCACATCCACAGTTACTTCCTCCACTGAAGTCCTGAACCTCTCAAAGTTACCCATGAGGGTTGGAATCCACTTCTTCCAAACTCATGTGCATGTGGATACTTTGACCTCATCCCATGGATCACACATGTTCTAGATGTCTAACTACACCTAGGATGGTGATTCTTTTCTAGGTTTTGAATTTACTCTGCCCAGACCCATCAGAGGAATCACTATCTGTGGCAGCTATGGTCTTACAAAATGTATTTCTTAATAAGAATTCAAAGTCAGAATTACTCCTTGACCCATGGGCTGCAGAATGGATGTTGTGTAAGCAGACATGCAAACAACATTCATCTCCTTGTACATCTCCATCAGAGCTCTTGGGCGACCAGGTGCATTGTCAGTAAGCAGTAATATTCTGAAAGGAAGCTTTATTCCCGAGCAGGTCTCACAGCGGGCTTAAAGTGTTCAGCAAATCATGCTGTAAGTAGATGTGCTGCCATCCAGGCTTTGTTTTTCCATTTGTAGAGCACAGGAAGAGTGGGTTTAGCATAATTTTTTTTTTTTTTTTTTTTTTTGAGACGGAGTCTCGCTCTGTCGCCCAGGCTGGAGTGCAGTGGCGCAATCTCGGCTCACTGCAAGCTCCGCCTCCCGGGTTCACGCCATTCTCCTGCCTCAGCCTCTCTGAGTAGCTGGGACTACAGGCGCCCGCCACCACGCCCAGCTAATTTTTTGTATTTTTAGCAGAGACGGGGTTTCACCGTGGTCTCGATCTCCTGACCTCGTGATCCACCCGCCTCGGCCTCCCAAAGTGCTGGGATTACAAGCGTGAGCCACCGCGCCCGGCCGGGTTTAGCATAATTTTTAAGGCCCTGGGGTTTTTGCAGTGGTAAATGAGCACTAACTTCCACTTCAAGTCACTGGCTGCATTAGCCCCTAACAAGAGTCAGCCTGTCCTTTGAAGCTTTGAAGCCAAGGCATTTACTTTGGTTCTTTATCTATGAAAGATCTAGATGGCATCTTGCCCAGTAGAAGACTGTTTCATCTGCATTGAAAATCTGTTGTTTAGTGTAGCTGCCTTCATCAAAGATCTGAACTAGATCTTCTGGATAATTTACTGCAGCTTCTCCATCAGCACTTGCTGCTTCACCCCACACTCTTATGTTATGGAGATGGCTTCTTTCCTTAAACTTCATGAGCCAACCTCTGCTAGCTTCAAACTTCTATTCTGCAGCTTTCTAGCCTCTCTCAGCCTTCATGAAATTGAAAAGCCTTATGGCCTTGCTCTGAATTAGGCTTTGGCATAAGGGAATATTGGGGCTGGTTTGATCTTCTATCCAGATCACTCAAACTTTCTCCATATGAGCAATAAGGCTGTTTTTTCTTCCTTTTTTTTCCTTTGCCCACTTTTTGATGGGGTTGTGTTTTTTTGTAAATTTGTTTGAGTTCATTGTAGATTCTAGATATTAGCCCTTTGTCAGATGAGTAGATTGCAAAAATTTTCTCCCATTCTGTAGGTTGCCTGTTCACTCTGATGGTAGTTTCTTTTGCTGTGCAGAAGCTCCTGGGATGCAAGGCTGGTTCAACATATGCAAATCAATAAACGTAATCCAGCATATAAACAGAACCAATGACAAAAACCACATGATTATCTCAACAGATGCAGAAAAGGCCTTTGACAAAATTCAACAACCCTTCATGCTAAAAACTCTCAATAAATTAGGCATTGATGGGATGTATCTCAAAATAATAAGAGCTATCTATGACAAACCCACAGCCAATATCATACTGAATGGGCAAAAACTGGAAGCATTCCCTTTGAAAACAGGCAAAAGACAGGGATGCCCTCTCTCACCACTCCTGTTCAACATAGTGTTGCAAGTGCTGGCCAGGGCAATTAGGCGGGAGAAGGAAATAAAGGGTATTCAATTAGGAAAAGAGGAAGTCAAATTGTCCCTGTTTGCAAATGACATGATTGTATACCTAGAAAACCCCATCGTCTCAGCCCAAAATCTCCTTAAGCTGATAGGCAACTTCAGCAAAGTCTCAGGATACAAAATCAATGTACAAAAATCACAAGCATTCTTATACACCAATAACAGACAAACAGAGAGCCAAATCATGAGTGAACTCCCATTCACAATTGCTTCAAAGAGAATAAAATACCTAGGAATCCCAACTTACAAGGGACGTGAAGGACCTCTTCAAGGAGAACTATAAACCACTGCTCAATGAAATAAAAGAGGATACAAACAAATGGAAGAACATTCCATGCTCATAGGTAGGAAGAATCAATATCGTGGAAACGGCCATACTGCCCAAGGTAATTTATAGATTCAATACCATCCCCATCAAGCTACCAATGACTTTCTTCACAGAATTGATAAAAACTACTTTAAAGTTCACAAATTTCTTATAAGCATTCAGTCACTTCATATTTTTGGCTAAGGTTGATGTGGTTTTTGATAACTGTGGGAGTTTTTTTTCAAAATAATATAAAGATTCCTTTTTCTCTTCTTGGGAATTCTATTTAACAGCCAGTTTCTCAAATTTCCTAATTTGTGTCTCTTCTTCTACCATTTTATCCCACTTCTGCCTCTGTCATCAACTGGCTTATGATTTCTAAGAGAGTTACACAGAAGTGACAAGCATCTCTGATTTAAGAACAACAGGTTGTCAACATGCTCCAGGACAACAGTAGCAAAATATGTGAGGTTAGAGTCTAAAATCATTTCTGCAGAGCAGAATAGATGAGGAAGCATAAAAGATAAGTACATTTAAGTAAAATTGTTCACTTATATATAATTCTTCAGTAATAAAGGGCAACCACAGAGACGTTCTCACTATATGTACATCTCCCTCAGAATCCATATAATTCATGCTTTTTTGCATTATAATCATTTTTATTTAAATATAGACCCTATTCAGTAGACACCCATCTACTCAAACATAAAACCATCTCCTTTTAATTTTCTCATTTGGTAGATTCACTGGGCAATATATATCTAAGGAGAGAAATATAATATGTGGAATATATATGTATATATTGGACACATAGAGAGAGAGAGCGAACATAAGATCTGGAAAATACTAAAGATTTTTTCATTTCTTTATAACATGAAACACTCCATTTCATTATTTTTAACTCCAAAAAAGTCTGCATCTGATTGCTAATAGTATATCAATTCAACTTAAAAACTCCATTTAGGTGTTCAGTAAACAAAACTCAGAAATACTACTTTCTTCCTAAAGGAAAGCAAAAAAACATGGTCATCCACTTTAATTACATGATCTCCATCACATAATTTATGGAACCTGTGGGTTTTAACTGTGCAAATTTGGTGTAAAAAAATTGACATGGATGAGATTAATAACTAGAAGTCTTTAAATAAGATGAGTTTGATTTAACTGCTGCTGCTTCTGCTTCACTCACTGTAAGTCCATCAACATCCTCTTCTAGTCTTACAGTTAAGTCTGAAGCCTTTCAGCATTAAGAAATACAGATATAGGACCGGGTGTGGTGGCTCACACCTGTAATCCCAGCACTTTGGGAGGCTGAGGTGGGCGGATCATGAGGTCAGGAGTTCAAGACCAGCTTGGCCAACATGGTGAAACCCCCGTCCCTACTAAAAATACAAAATTAGCTGGGTGTGGTGGTGCACACTAAAAATCCCAGCTACTCAGGAGGCTGAGGCAGGAGAATCGCTTGAACCTGGGAAGCAGAGGTTGCAGTGAGCCGAGATCGCACCATTGCACTCCAGCCTGGGTGACAGAGCGAGACTCCATCTCAAAAAAAAAAGAGAAAAGAAATACATATATAAAAGACTCGTGTAACTCTGTGTCTCATAAGGTTGAATTCTAATGGACTTTCATTAGTAATGAATGTATGCAATATATATGATTTCGAACCTAAATGAAACTAACTGGCTGAGAAAGGATAAAGTGCATCTTCTACGAAATCAATCCAGGCCAGGCGCGGTGGCTCACGCTTGTAATCCCAGCACTTTGGGAGGCCGAGGCGGGCGGATCACGAGGTCAGGAGATCGAGGCCACGGTGAAACCCCGTCTCTACTAAAAATACAAAAAATTAGCCGGGCGTGATGGCAGGCGCCTGTAGTCCCAGCTACTCGGAGAGGCTGAGGCAGGAGAATGGCGTGAACCCGGGAGGCGGAGCTTGCAGTGAGCCGAGATTGCGCCACTGCACTCCAGCCTGGGCGACAGAGCGAGACTCTGTCTCAAAAAAAAAAAAAAAAAAAAAGAAATCAATCCAGAAGACCTTAGAATTTCACATGCTAGAGATCTTAAATTTTAACTCATTTGACAGATCCTTCTATGTGACAGATACTGTTATCCTGGGTCACAATCTTGCCTTATATTTTTTTCTTTTCTTAAAAAGAAATCAGACTTTCCCCCACAGGAAGGCATTCCACCAGTCTTTTTGAGATGCAGTCTCACTCTGTCCCCCAGGCTGGAGAGCAGAATGCGATGGCACGAACACAGCTCACTGCAACCTCCTCCTCCCAGGTTCAAGCGATTCTCCTTTCTCAGCCTCCCTAGTAGCTGGGATTACAGGTGTATGCCACCCTGCCTGGCTAATTTTTGTATTTTTTTAGTGGAGATGGGGCTTCACCATGTTGACCAGGCTGGTCTTGAACCCCTGACCTCAAGTGATCCGTCCGCCTCAGCCTCCCAAAGTGCTGGGGTTACAGGTGTGAGCCACCACGCCTGGCCCACCAGTCTTTTTACTACAGTACTCTCCAGGATATTTTCAGAGATGAAAAAGGCATTTAATACTCCTATTCTCTGCAGCATTTTTTAACCCTCCTCAGAGAGTCTGATCCCTCTATTCAAATGCTCTGCCTGATGCTGACAGAATGAGGAAATTTCATCAATTGAATACCTATTAAAATGTATTAGGTACCTACCTATAAAGCACTCCATTTAGCTTTAGAGATGCAAAGGTGTTCAAAAGAAGCTTCCTGGAACTCGGCAGGTGGGGAAGGCAGAAATAGACACAATAAATTATAGAACAGTTTATTACAAAAGTACAAATCAAACACTGTGAAGAAACACAGAAAGCAGCTGGAAATAGATCCTAAACAGAAAAAAGCTAGAGGGATAGTCTTTCCCTTGCACTAAGGTACAATAGCATACTGAGGAGAGAAATACAGAGAGACACTAAACAAAAACAAGGCTATAACCTGAGTTAACCAATATGAGAGGAAGAACAAAGAATGAGGTTCTCACAAAGTCATTCCTGAGTTTTAACATAATCATATAGGAAAGCTTTCAGCAGAATGCAAGGGGAATCAGAAGGCAACATCATCTCCCATTATCCCTTATCAATTAAATATGTACATGTTCTTCCGCCCAGGCGGAAAACATGATCCTCAAGGAATATAAAAAACCCAGTGCTGCTTTAATTGACAAAGCACTGAAACAGACTGTCCCTCCCCCATGTAATGATAAAAATGCCCCAAAGTCGGCCAGGCGTGGTGGCTCACACCTGTAATCCCAGCACTTTGGGAGGCCAAGGCAGGTGGATCACGAGGTCAGACCATCCTGGCTAACACCGTGAGAGCCCGTCTCTGCTAAAAATACAAACAATTAGCCGGGCCGGGTGGCGGGTGCCTGGTAGTCCCAGCTGCTGGGGAGGCTGAGGCAGGAGAATGGCATGAACACGGGAGGCAGAGCTTGCAGTGAGTAGAGATCGCACCACTGCACTCTAGCCTGGGCAACAGAGCCAGACAACGTCTCGGGAAAAAAAAAAAAAGAAAGCCCCAAAGTCAGAGTTAATCAGTTGGGGCCTGTCGCAGTCTGGCCACATGCAATAAGGGTAGGAGGTAGGCACAGTTCTTTGCTTCTTCCCTAATTCCATCCACCCTCCCTCAGCTACCAAATTATGGTTTCTGATCCTGCAAGAGTCAAATTTGCAAAGGGTGGTTGAGTTCTTATCTGACTGATACAGTTATAAGATAATTTCCAGCAATTTTTATATGGCATTGAAAGGTGACAATGTGCTAGCCGCCCTTGCTCGCTCTCGGCGCCTTCTTGGCCTCGGCGTCCGTTCTGGCCACGCTGGAGGAGCCCTTCAGCCCGCCGCTGCGCTATGGGGGCCCCTCTCTGGGTCTGGCAGAGGCCGGAGCCAACTCCCTCTGCTGGCGGGGAGGTGTGGAAGGGGAGGCGCGGGCGGGAGCCCAGGCTGCGCAGGGCGTTGGAGGGCTGGCGCGGTTCCGGTTCCGGGTGGGTGCGCCTCCGCGGCCCTGCACTCCGCGCCGCCGGCGGGCGCCCGCTGGGCTTGATTGGAGGACGAGCTCCCTCTGGGCTGCAGGAGTGCCCGGGCTAGGTGCCGCAAAGTCCCGCAGCCAGTGCCATTGAGAGGTGAAGCCTGCTGGGCTTCTGGTTGGGTGGGGACTTAGAGAACATTTCTGTCTAGCTAAAGGTTTGTAAACGCACCAATCAGCACTCTGTGTCTGTGCCACCCGAGCCAGCGGGGGCAACCCGTTTGGGTTTCCTTCCTTGCTGTGGAAGGTTTGTTCTTTTGCCTTTGTGCTAAATCTTGCTGCTGCTCGCTGTTTGGGTCTGTGCTGCCTTTATGAGCTGTAACAGTCACTGCTAAGGTCTGCAGCTTCACTCTGAGGCCAGGCCCGCGAGACCACGAACCCACTGAAAGAAAGAACAACTCCAGAGGCGCCACCTTTACGAGCTGTAACACTCACCGGGAAGGTCTGCAGTTTCAGTCCTGAAGTCAGCAAGACCACGAACCCACCAGAAGGAAGAAACTCTGGACGCATATGAACATCTGGAGGAACAAACTCCAGATACACCATCTTTAAGAACTGTAACACTCACAGCGAGGGTCCGTGGCTTCATTCTTGAAGTCAGCAAGACCAAGAACCCACCAATTCCAGACACAACATTTATTTATTTATTTATTTTAATTTTTTTTTTTTTTTTGAGACGGAGTCTGGCTCTGTCTCCCAGGCTGGAGTGCAGTGGCGCAATCTCGGCTCACTGCAAGCTCCGCCTCCCGGGTTCACGCCATTCTCCTGCCTCAGCCTCTCCGAGTAGCTGGGACTACAGGCGCCCGCCACCACGCCCGGCTAATTTTTTGTATTTTTAGTAGAGATGGGGTTTCACCATGTTAGCCAGGATTGTCTCGATCTCCTGACCTCGTGATCCACCCGCCTCGGCCTCCCAAAGTGCTGGGATTACAAGCGTGAGCCACCGCGCCCGGCCACAACATTTATTTTAAAACCAACTCTCTCAGGAGTACTTCTCTGCCTACAGGTGTCCTCACCTCCAATTGCTTTAACCTGAATGAACGCACTCCATCCTGGCCTTTATTTTCTCATAGCTCCTAAGGCATGCAGAGATCCGCTTTGAATTATACTCTTCTGAGGCCTCTTCACACCTTTAATAGGCCCTTTCACATGGGATTTAAAATGGATCCTCCCTCCCCTTAATGGCTCACTGTCTTTTGCCCTTGACCAACATCTGGACCTCTGTAAACACTCAAGCATTCTTTGTCAAAACGAATTCGGAGAGTGCAGACTAGTCTCAACACAGTAAAAATTCTCCCTTTCTCAGACAAAGCAGCTCACCAGCCCTTCTCTCAGCCTTGATTTCCTGGATGAATCAAATACCTGCTTCCAGAAGCAGAACATTCACATCGAGCTCTCTGAAGTAGGATTTATTTAAGAAATAAGTGTCCTCCCACCCTCCCTGTTTGGCAACTTATTAATTTTTTTAATGAAATGCATTCTCACATTCATAACAGATTAGCTACCTGTTATATTGTCATGGTGATGGAAGATGGAAGTAGTTCAGAAAACATCGCTTTTATATATAATTTAATTAAGTTTCTGTTGTGAAAGGGGAGGAAAGATTATATTCCTGACTAAAATAAGGATTCATGTGTAACAGAGTGGGGACAGAAAGGTATTTGCATAGAAATAAAATATTTGTTTCAAAGGTACCAACTCTCCAAATCATGTCCACTACTCAGTATTATTTTTTCAATCCAAAGTCTTTATTCCAACATATTTTATTAAAACATGACACATTAAAATTAAGAAATATGCTCATAACTAAATGGATGTGGTTTTCAAAGTGACTGTAGAATTTTTTATTCTAACAAGCAGTGTATGAGGGTTATAGTTTCTCCACATCTTTTATGGTACTTCTCATGGTCTGCCTTTTTTATTGTCCATTTTAAAATGTTACAGCCATTTAAATTCTGATTGTAACTGAATTACAACTCTCTACTCTTAGATTTAAACATTTTATATGCAGCTAATTTGAAGCATAATTACTGCATCTTAAGTTTCCATTGATGTACATAAAATTATGATTTACCAACAACCAAATAATATTTTATTAGATAAATGGTAATATCAAGAGATAATGGATATCTTCAACAATTTTAGCTTGCAAATTAAAAATGCTTCCCAAGAGCTAAGGGAAAAATTTTTATTCGCATCTAGTAGAGTCATCAACCATAAAATCATTTCTTTCAACTTTATGACTGACATTTCTCAAAAAAGCTGTTCTAAATCCTGCTTGTTCTTTTTTTAAATATGCGTGCTGCAAGGTTGCTAACTTGCAATAGGTGTCATCATGACAATAGACTGACAAAGTATCTCATACCCTTGAATTATACTAACTCAAGAATGGATGGGAAAGCACTGCCGAAGAGACCAATGCTTCCATTCTTCAGTGAAACTACTAATACATCCCTATCAAGAAGAGAGTTATCTCACTTCCAGTTTCTTTCTTCCCCTCAAGAACAACTTGAATCTCTTTGGCATCCAAAGTCTCAGAGGCCAATAAAGCCTCTGCTAGATTCTTACACTCTTTTGCATGAGTCCTGAAATAGAAAAGCAGATGCATAAAAAGCAGAAAATGTGGGCCGGGCACGGTGGCTCATGCTTGTAATCCCAGTACTTTGGGAGACTGAGGCAGGTGGATCGCTTGACCCTCAGGAGTAGGAGACCAGCCTGGGCAACATGGCAAAACCCCACCTCTACAAAAAATACAAAAAAAAATTAGCCAGGCATGGTATCACACTCCTGTTGTCTCAGCTACTCAGGAGGCTGAGGCAGGAGGATCACTCAAACCTGGAAGACAGAGATTGCGGTGAGCCGAGATCATGCCACTGCACTCTAGTCCAAGTGACAGAGGGCAGACCTTGTCTCAAAAAAAAGGAGGAAGGAAGGAAGGAGAAAGAAAGAAAGGAAAGAGAGAAAGAAAGATGAAAGATAAAAAAGGAAGGAAAGGAAAGAGAAATGTAGGGGAAACAAAAACCAAACTCAATGGGTAAAGCAGTAAAAACTTTATATATCCTTAAAAATGTGAAATCTATAGATTTAAATTTATAAAAGCTTGGTTTTGTAGTGTAAATAATTTGTGCATCATAAATAGTAAGGAAAAGAGAATATGCATTCCAGAAAGGCAGAGATCTCATCTTCTGACAGTCCCTAAACCTTTCCATTATACAAACTTTCATATCCTTAACTAGTCTAAAGCTTTCCTTCGACCTCCTCAAATTAAAACCTGGCTCTCTCCTGCCAAGACTACCTTTCCTAAGTCCTCCCAACTGTTACTTCTTCACTGGAGGGTGAAGCAGTGAGCTCTTTGTACCCATCACCACTTCCAGACCGTTACTAACCCATCCTCTTATAGAAAGCAGTCTTGCTGTGAAGAGACCAAACCATTCAACCAAAGTTCTATCCAACCCCCTTTGTTGTGCCATCTAACAAATACCCTAATTACATTCTTCATTCACTAGGGACTCTGGCTCTTAGCTCAGTATTCCTCTTCATTCCAAGACCTCCCTGAAAGGATCAGTAACTTCAACATCGAGATGGAACACATAACCAACATAACCAACCTCTCCACTGAGCTACAGACCCACATATTCTACCTGGAAATCTTTAACCAAGATGGCTACAATTCAACGTGTATAAAACTAAACTCATGAAGCTGGGTACGGGGGCACACACCTGTAGTCCCAGCTACTCAGGAGGCTGAGGTGGGAGGATGGTATCCTTTCAGCCTTGGAATTCAAGTCCAGTGTGGAAAGCATAGCAAGACCCTATCTCCAAAAAACAAAAACAAAACAACTACCCACTTCCAGCCCAGTTTAGTCTCCAGTTTCTGCAGTGAAAGGCACAAACACTTGCATGAGGCAGAAATCTGGAAAACAGCTTTAATTGCTCTTTCACCCCTCACATCCAAAACATTGCAAAGACACACTAATTTTCCACTACATCAGTATCTCTTGAACTCACCTACATTTCTTCATTTCTACTTTCACCAACCTAACCCAACCATCACTGCTCTGCAGGCCAGTGTCCCAGGCTTCCCATTCCTGAATCAACTGCATGACCTCCTTGTTGGGGGTCTCAGACAGGGCAGGAAGAAGGTGTTCCCTCCTCTTTGATTTATTTTTTATTTTTTATTTTTTGTTTTTGTTTTTTTTGTTTGTTTGTTTTTCAGACGGAGTCTCGCTTTGTCTCCCAGGCTGGAGTGCAGTGGCGCAATCTCGGGTCACTGCAAGCTCCACCTCCTGGGTTCAAGCGATTCTCCTGCCTCAGCCTCCCGAGTAGCTGGGACTATAGGCGCCCGCCACCACACCCAGCTAATTTTTTGTATTTTTAGTAGAGATGGGGTTTCACCATGTTGGCCAGGATGGTCTCGATCTCTGGACCTGGTGATCCGCCTGCTTCGGCCTCCCAGAGTGCTGGGATTACAGGCATGAGCCACCGCGCCCGGCCTTCATTTTTTTATTAAGCACTGTGCCAGCGGTCTCCGTGGGTGTGAGCCCTTGTACTGCACGGGGTTCGAGGGACAAACTGCGACAGCATCAAGGCAGACAACACCGTAGCAGTCTACAAATACTATCAAGGACTCGCGGGATGCCGTGGATCCCGGAAGAGGCTGCTGGCGCACCGACCCCGTGAACCACCAGGCCCTGGGCCGTCCTGGCAGTGCGGTCTCCCGCTGTAAGGTGGAATGGGCCGTAGAGAGTGATGGTGTTGCCAGCCATGTGTCCGCGTTGCCTGATTAGCCACTCAGCCGGCTCCACGGCACCTGGAGGAGAGCCACACCCCCTCCTCACTCCTTGTCCGCTTCTGTGGAGTCTTTTTGACAACCAGAAGTAGCCAATTAATTTGAGCTGCCCGAAGCTCTCGATACCTTGGTTTAGGAGAAACTCGAGATGACTCAAAGTTTCACAATTTGGGAATGAGATTCACCAGACACCCGTCAGACAGCAAAACGTAGCTGTGCCCCGGACTGGTGCTGCCACCTGGTGGGGCCAGTCTGTAAGAAAGGGCGGCCTAGCGGCTGTCATTGTAGCCTGCTTGCTGGGGCCGCTGCTTTGATAGGTTTTATTATTATTTAGGTAACATTATTCAGATTAGGAAATGACTGATATTGAAAAGATAAGACATGAGTGACGCTGAAACATTTTACCCACAGCTCCCGAGACAGCATGTGTTGTGGGGTGGGGAGGGGTTTGATTAGCTCAGAGTGAGAGAGTCCAGTGTTTGCAAGTAGGAACTTAATTGGATGCCCAAGAAGGGAAACGGGCCTCTAGCCAGGGCCTCAAAAGTGGGTCAAGGCAGCGTTTTTAAAACTTTGTTATAGGAATCCACTTGTTTTGTAGTTTGTTGCTCCAAGTGCTCTGTCTTGGGTTGAACAGTGTCTTCCCCATAAAAAAGAAAAAAAAAATCGTGTCTACCCACAACCTCAGAACATGATTTTATTTGGGAATAGAATCTTGCAGATGTAATTAAGTTAAGGTGATTTGTACTGGATTAGAGTAGGCTCTTTTTTTCTGTTTTTTTGTTTGTTTGTTTGTTTGGAGACGGAGTTCCGCTCTTGTTGCCCAGGCTAGAGTGCAATGGCCCTATCTCGGCTCACAGCAACCTCCGCCTCCTGGGTTCGAGTGATTCTCCTGCCTCAGCCTCCCGAGTAGCTGGGATTACAGGCATGCGCCACCATGCCCAGCTAATTTTGTATTTTCAGTAGAGACGGGGTTTCTCCGTGTTGGTCAGGCTGGTCTCCAACTCCCAACCTCGGGTGATCCACCTGCCTCGGCCTCCCAAATTGCTGGGATTACAAGCGTGAGCCACCACACCCAGCTTAGAGTAGGTTCTATATCCAGTGACTGCTGTTCTTGCAGGAGGAGGAGGGGACACATGGATACATATGGAGAAGATGGTCACGTGAAGGATGGGGCCAGAGCGATGTAGCTACAACTCAAGGAATGCCAGGGACTATCAGAACCACCAGAAGCTAGGACAAGTAGAGAAGCGTTCTTCCCTAGAGGCTTCAGAGGACACACAGGTCTGCCAGCACCTGGATTCCAGACTTCTGACTTTCAGAACTGTGAGAAGATAAATCATGAAGTTTGTGTTTAATTACTGTGGCAGCCTAGGAAACCAATACAGACATTGGTGCCAGGAAGTAGGATGTTTCTGTAACAAATACTTAAAACGTGGAAGGAGCTTTGGAATCAGGGAGAGGCTGGAAGAAGTTTGAGGCACGTGATAGAAAAAGCCTAGAATCCATTGAGGAAACAGTTGATGGAGATGTGGACAGTAATTCTAATGAAAGCTCAGAAGGAAGTGAGAAGAGCTGTAGAGAAGCTTCTATCCTCTTAGCAGGGGTCCCCAACCCCCAGGCCAAGGACTGGTACAGGTCCCCGGCCTGTTAGGAACCAGGCCACACAGCAGGAGGTGAGCGGCCAGCGATCCAGCGTTACCACCTGAGCTCCGCCTCCTGTCATACCAGCGGGGCATTAGATTCTCATAGGAGCACGAACCCTATTGGGAACTGTGCAAGCCGAGGATCGAAGCTGTGCAGTCCTAATGAGAATCTAACTAATGCCTGATGATCTAAGGTGGAACAGTTTCATCCTGAAACCATCCCATCATCCTCCCAGCCCCCCAGCTCCCATCCCTGGTGCCAAAAAGGTTGGGGACTGATGCTCTTAGAGAATACATATATTGTCGTGAACAGAATGTTAGTAGAAACGTAATGTTAAAGGTGCTTCTAGTGAGGTCTTAGAAAGGAATGAGGAACATGTTCTTTGACAGCTGAGTAAAAGAGATCTTTGTTATAAAGTGGTAGAGAACTTGACTAAATTGTGTCCTGTTGTTATATGGAAAGTAGACATGATAAATAATAAGCTTGGATATTAAAAAGCTTGGATATTTAGTTGAGGGAAGTGTTGAAGGTACAACCTGCTTGCTGCTAATAGGAACTGTGAGAGGAAAAAGGTACATCGAGTAAAGGTCAAGCAGAAAGGATCTGGCACTTAATGATTTAGGGGCTCTCAGGATGTCCAGATTACAAAGACTACAAAAATTAGGAAACTCACTGTTAGAAAGTGTGCTCTGGAAAGAGGACCAAGGGTGTGGCTGGACAACATTTTGCTAAAGAGATTGGACATGTGACTCATGGAACCACTCCACCATCTCAGCAGAAGCCAGAAATAGAGATGGGGTTACCAAGGAAAGATCTGTGGAGGGCCCCTTTGTCTGTTGGCTGAAACCCCATGAATTATGCAAGAGACAAAGGTTTTGAGACTCTGATAGCAGTAGAAACGTGGCAGCCTGGACTCTAAGGGACAGAGATGGAATGGAGTAAAGGAAGGCCATGGGGCTTCCAAAATTCTACAGGAAGGCAACTGGCTGATGGAGGCATTATGCTGCAGAAATGTTCTATCTCCCATCTTGTAATTTTCTGTTGAAAGCCAAACATGCATAAGGTGAGAGGAACTGAGGTAAAAATAGGCTTTTAGTGTGAAGTTTTATATTTATCTAAGGAGCAAGGCTGTGTTTCTTGTTTGCTGTAGCTGTAAATGTCAGAGGCTAAAATTTCCTCTAGTGTCCTTGTTTTTGCATCCCCTGTTGCCTTTGGGTTTCCCTAGAGACTGCTTCTTACATAAATTCTGGGCCTTGAAGTTCTTTCAGCTGCAATCCCCTGTTAATATATGGGAGCCCTAAGTGATGTGGCAGTAAGATGTGGGGACAGCAGGGAGTGGTCTATAAACCCATGATCAGGGCCCAGTCTTGTTGTGAACCAGTGGTCCCTAGGCTGTGCCACTTACAAGTGCTTCTCAGCTTTTTTTTAATGTGAGTTGGAAGACTAAAGCAGACTGGAGGTGGATATTTTCCTTCCCTTGGGTTGGGTAGGCTCTGGTAGTTGCTCTGACTTTAAGCCTTTGTTAAAGAGGACAGGACATTATGTGTGCATTTCAAAGTGGTTACACTTCCCTCCCCTTGCCAGAAGCTCCAGCAGATTTTTCTCTGATTTTCACCCAAGAACATGATAGAATTCCTGGAGATAAAACCCATGAGACTGTGGGGGGCCCCTTAAGGCTATGTCCCCAGCATTTTTTCTCTCTTATGCTTACATGCCCAGGCTCCAGTAGTTACTCAGTTACCCTTTAAGTTTTCCTACAAGTTGCTGGCTGCAGCAGCAGCTTCTGTGCCTGGCAAGCTGTAGCTCTGTATTTGCCTTTCCTTCTAATTTTCAGGGGAGTGGTTTGCCACGTGACCTCAATTTTCTGAGGAATCGAAGAGTTGTTGATTTACCAGTTTGTTCAGCTTTTTTCTTATTGTAAGGATGGAAGTGATGATTTTGAAGCTCTTTATGTGCCAGAACAAAAATTTTCATTGGTATGCTTACTAGCGATAATTATAAAAAACAAAGGTATGAATGAATGAATGAATGAGTGTGGCAGTAATTCCTGAAGACACGACCTCAGCCCTACATATAATCTCCCCGGATTAATTGAGCAAGCAAGCCAAAAAACAATGTCTTTTTTAGGTAAGAGGTCTGACTCTGTAGCCCAGGTTGGAGGGTACTGGTGCGACCTTGGCTCACTGCAGCCTCAACCTCCTGGGCTCAGGCGATCCTCCAGCCTCAGCCTCCTTAGCAGCTGGGACTGAAGGTGCCACCTCACCCAGCTGGGTTCTCCTTTCCACAGGACGTGTGTGTGTGTGTGCTGGCACGAAGGCATCATTGAAGTTTGAAGTTGGTTTTCTGCTGGGGGAGTGGAGTCAAGCCCGGACTGTCCCAGTGAGAAAACAGGAACCCTGACTACTGGACAAAACAAAGCAGCAGCAAGAGAGAAAGGTAAATTTTTCCAGAGTGCTATGCTCCCAGTAGACTTCCTAGGACTTCCTATCTCTGCCTTGCAGAGGCAGCTCACGGAGCCGAGGTGGCCCCTGCCAACCTGAGCAAGTGCACTGGAGCATGATGGGGGCCAGTGGGGATCTGCCTTCTGCTGGGGGTTCCACAGCAACACATTTTGAATATTTTCACTGCTATAGGGTATTTCACTACTTCTAATATTCACACCTGCGATGCATATGGCATCTAATATACTCAGTAAGCTATTGATGGTCAAAAGAACTAGCTAATGCCATGATGAAAATGGTCACTCCCATCAAAACACACAGCGATGGGGCCCGGATCTCCCTGGGTTTCTCCAAGTCCAAATGAAGAGGAAATACCCAATCTGACCTGGAGCATTCTAGTGGCGAAGAGTCAAAGTTCTTCTGGCGAACATTTTCAAGTCGAAAGAAAAAAAATACACCCGCAAGGAAAAAAAAAAAAAAAGCCACTTCTGTTCCCATACCGGGAGTCGAACCCGGGCCGCCTGGGTGAAAACCAGGAATCCTAACCGCTAGACCATATGGGAACTGCTGAAAGGAGGAGCCACGGTGTCTGTATACGTGACATGCGTCAGCTTCGCCGCCAGCGTCTCCCAAATACCACCACTGAGCTCCTGGTGTCCCTGTAGAAACTCGTTTGACTGCAGCCGTGCCAGACTCGCTGCATAAACCCCGTCTCCCGACTTAGCCCTGGTGGGACAAGCCACCTCCCCTCGGCAGCCAGAACCCCCTTTCCTGGCGGTCTCCCCAAGAGCTGGAGTTAGGGCAGAAGGTCAGCACAGCGAGTTAAGGATGCTTTGCTAAAGATTTGCTGTCTTCATCAACCCCATTTGCAGAGCCCACGGCCTCCCCGCGACAGGAGGATGGCCACCTGTGAGTCCAGCCCCAAGCCAGCAGTGGGAGGCACGTGCCCACCCCAGTGCCCGCCCACAACCAGCAGCGAAGGGCGTGCTAAACGGGGTCGCACCTCCACCTGGAAGAATTTGTGGCCCCAGCAAAATTGACTTATTTTTTTCCTTACTTTGGCTTCAGAATCTCACTAACTGGAACCTTGTGGATAGGATCTTGTTATGAAAGGCAACCTTTGGTGAGGTTTGGGGGCAGATACCCGTTTTTCCTGCAGTCACAGGTGTTCCATTTGAGTTCCCCCATTAGTCTTTTCCCTGGCAACTCAAGGTCAACAGGGCCAATAAACGACCCCTCAACCCAACGCAAATCTGCCCTACAGGGATTATGTTAAAGTTCAAGAAGTAAAACAATGTAGTACTGGTGTATTGACAGTAATGTTCTATGAAACAGAACGAAAACCCCCAAATTACATTAGGTTTACACTGGGAGTTAGCAAAACAAAAGGGCAGCATTAACCGACATACAGCACGTGGGCGGACGGTGGAAAAGCTCACTGGACATTTCAACTGAAACCACAGAGGTTCTTGAAAATGCTGGAGAATTCCCTGATTGCCTTATCAGTTACAAACCCAAATTCAGAATCATGTGACAGCTGGATACATTCAACTGTACATACAAATAATGATCAAAAAACACAAAAGTTGGGTAGTGGTTACCATAGCTTTTACTGTAGTTATTCATTAAGCTATTCAACTGTTCTGTGCAGTTTGATGTAATGTTTTATTTTACAATAAAAAGTCAAAAAAAATAAGCAAAAAGATAAACTGGAAAATAAGACTTACATCTCATATATATGGACAAAGGACCAATTACCTCCAAACACAAACAGCTCCTAGAAATTATTGCAAAGATCAACAACCCAGTAGAAAAATGAATGAAGTTCCCAGAGCAGAAAACACAAGTGGCCCTTCAAAAAAATGAAGAGAGCCTCAGCCTCTTATGGTAAGACAAAGAGACAGGATTTTTAAAACCTACACCTCTTCCTAGAGTTCCCTTAAAAATCTAGGCCGGATCGTTTTTACTTCCTGGCTTAGACCCTGCCAAGGGCTGCCCAGGTGTTTGTGTCCTTGTGGACTCAAGTCATATTGTCCTGATCTTTTGGCCGAGTACGGTTTTCTCCTCCAGCAAAGACAATTTGGAGGATGTACTAAGCATGAAGCGCTACTTCCTGTCCACACCCATCTCTCTTCGCACAGTGTTCCGTCAACTAGCCATGAAAGCACAGCTGAGTGATCCAAGAGGCAGTTCCAATTGTTGACTAATGTGTACCTGCCTATGTGAGTGTGTCCTATAGGAACTCAGGCCTTGGAATGGTTTCAAAGTAGTGGCTTTCAAAATTACTGTTTGCCTCTTCAAACTTCACACCTAAGGAAGATGGAAACATGCAGAGCAGGGACACAGAGGGGGCATTAGCTGGCGTGGGGTAGGGGCAAGGGCTATTTGTGAAGGAAGAAGGCCTGAGATCAAGTAGCCATGTTGGAGAACAGCTGTGGTCCCTGCCCTGCCTCTGTGCACGCATGTCAGGCAGCCCCAGGCTCCAGCTGCTTGAGTTTCTCTTGGAGTCCCCGGAGCTGGCTTCGACCCCAGTCAATGCGGTTCTGGAGGCTGGCTATGTCTGCGGCCAGCTGCAGGCCTGGAGGAAAGGAGAGAAGGTCACCATGGTATCTGTGGTGTAACACACGACCCAGGAGGATCTGGATATCCCCAGAAATTGGAAAGGCTTCAGGCCTCTCTGCGCCCAACCTTGTCCCAAAACATTCCAGGTACGACCCTGCATTGGCTGCTCCAGAACCTCTGTGGCCTTACACCTCCTTCAGGTCTTTGCTAAAATGTCACCTCCTCAGACTTCCTGGACCCATTATATCACCCACCAGGAACTACAAATTCACAGATAGTAATACCATCTCATGCCCTCATTTCTTTCCTTCCCCCATTATTACAGCCTCTCGCTGCCCTCACCTGCTCTCCCTCTTCTTTTCTCTGCTAGTCCACACTCTGGATCCACCTCTAGATGGCTTTTGCTGATGTCTCTGCTGGAACAGCTGCTGCCCAGTCCTCCGGGCAGCTCTCGTCTTCAGCCTCCTGTTCAGCAGCAGGGCTGACCACACACTGGATCACTCGCTCCAGGAAACACTTTCTCTTCTTGGCCTCCAGGACACCTATCCCCGGGTGTTGCTCCTCAGTTTCCTTGACTGGCTTCTCCCCTTCTCTCCCCTCACCTCTCGTCCATACTCCCCAGGCCCTCTGCTGATCTCATCCTATCTCAGCTTTAAACCAGTGTTTGTGTCAAAAACTTTGGAATTTGAACACCAGTGCTATGCAGTGGACTCCCAAATCTCTCTCCAGCCCAGGCCTCTCCCAGACTCCAGATATATGTGCCCAAGTGCCCACTCAGACTCTCCAGCAGGGCGTCAGTGGACACCACACAGACCACACCAACTCCTGCCTTCCGGCATCCCCTCAGCTGCCCACAGCCGGTGAGGGTCGCTCCATCCTCCCAGGGGTTCTGGGTGGAGACCGCGGGCTCTCCTGGACTCCTTTGCTTCCCTTACTCCCATATCTTACCTGTCAGCAAATTCTGGGGCTTCTGTTCTTAAAACCTGTGCAGGTTCCCATCACTTACCTCCTCCTCCAGTGACGCTATCTGCTTCTTACACTGGCTGCTCCCTGACACCTGCTTCCTCCCTCTGCTCTGTGTCCCTGCCCAGCACCCAAGCATTCCTGTGACTGTGTACAGCCAGTTGCACCATCCTCTGCTCAGAGCCTCTCTGTGGGTCCCACAGTCTTCATCAGGGCTTACGTCACCTGACTCCACTCTAGGCCACCGGCCTCGGCATATACCAGATATATCTGGCTTCAGGGCTTTTGTCCTGGCTGGTTCCTCCATCTAGAGCACTGTTCCCCAAAATCACCCACAAAGCTTTTCCTTCACCTCCTCAGAGAGACCTCCCCTGGCCCACTCCTGTCCCACTCCATTATGTGTTCTTCTTAACAATTTTCACAGCCTGACTTATGTTAAGGGCCTACTTATTTGCACATTGCCTTTCTCTGCTTCTAAACATTACATGAAAGGTGTTTGTCTCTTTTGTTCCCTGCTGTATCCCCAGCAGCTAGCATGAACCCGAATGCTGCCAACAACCAGTAAATGCTTTTGGAAAAAACAATGGGTGTACAACAGAAGTTTGGATGGAGAAAAACCTGCAAAGCCTTTCACAGACTAACCCCAGCCATGGCAGAAGTGCTCAAGTGTTCCCCGTGAATAGAGGGTCTGAGGGCCACAGAGCCAAACGACAGGGTCCACTCACCATCCCGGAAGCTTGCTTGAGCCTGACGTAGGCTGTGAGGAACTAGGATTCCAAACCAGTTCAGGGGGTCCTGAGGGGCCTCAGAGGACTCTGGTTCTGGGGTCTTAGTGGGGCCCTTGCGTCTCCGCAGAGCTGAGGAAAGAAAGGTTGGAGGAGGCTGGGATCTTACTCCCTGACCTTTATCATCTTGGTGACAATGTTGAGCTTGATCTGAGCTCTTAATTCTATGAAACACTGTTGGTTGGAAAATTCCAACTTTGGGGTTCCGGGAAACAGCTTACCACAAAACACAGCCTTTCCCCTTGTGATTCAGATGAGACTGTTTGTCCACTCCTTCCCGTGACTCCTGTAAGACCCACTGATGACCCTGTTTGCCTGTGACACTGACCTTACCCATTGTACCTGAACATGCCAACAGACCAGACATAGACGTTCCAACTCCCCATTCTTTGTCTCAGGAATGATTAACTGGGATTAGAAGTTTGTCCCTCTGAAACTAGCTAGACACACAGATGAATATTTTCTGTTCAGCTGACTGAAACTTATGTGATTGTAAAACTATTCCTAGTGTAAAGCAACTCACCAACAATTTCTCTACTTCCTATAAAAGTCTAAGGCAAAACCACCCTACAAAAACATTCTGTTCTTCAGCTCTGGGATGCTCTCTCTTATCGCAAAAACCTAATTTAAATCATCTCCATAATTTGCATTTTGTCTTTGACATTGGGAAGGGGTTCTGCAGAAGGAAGAGGGGGCTCACCTGCTTCGCGAGACCCCACCTCCTCTGGGGCGTGGACACCAGCTCTCACCACCTTGAACTTCTGGAGTCCCTCCTGGGCCTCGCTGAAGGACGAGAAGGGAGGATGGAGCTTTGGCAGCCCGGGCCTAGAACGCGGCCGCCCACCCAGCCCAGCATGGAAGCTTCCTTACCTGGCGTGGAGGCAGACCTGGGGCTCCATGTGGGAAGCATACTGCAGGGGCCCCACGGACTTGGCGCCCATCGCGTAGCGAGCCTTGGCAAGCGAGAGCCAGCCCTGCAGGGGGAGGACAGCAGTGAGACTCAGTTTACGCCCGTGTACCCTCCTGCCCGCCCCAGGCGCCTACCTCCTCCACCCGGGCGTTCAACACCGCTCGTTTCCCCTCCAGCTCCTCCAGGTCCCCAAGCAGCTGCAGGAGCAGCGAATCCAGCTCCGCTCGCAGGTCAAGCGCCGCCATGGACACACCTTCAGATCTGGAGAAACCTTCAGATCTGGAGCCACCTTCTTCCTTGTCACCATCCGCGGTTTGGCAGGACAGCCAATCGGCACACGAGATCCTCCATCAAGGGGCGTTCCCAGCTGGGGATCCCCACGCGGGCAGCACCAAGGCCTCTGGGTCAGCTCCTTTAAGGGCAAGCGCTCTTAGAGAAGCAGCACGGAACCAACCAATCAACTGGTTTCTCCAGTTAGCCCCCAAGTGGATCAGCCAGCTGAACTGTCGGCTAGAGTTATAGGTGGTTCTGAGTCCCTCCGGAAGCTGCCGAATCTTAGAAGTCGGGCCACTGCTGTGGCGATGGAAGAAGGCGAAGCTGTACAGAAACCATTTTGGTTGAGGGAAGAGTGGTTTTAAAGTTAATTTGGAAAGGAGCCGGCAAGCAACCTCCAGATCAGTCGGTGTGAGGTTTTTACAGTGGAACTGTTTCCATCCGCTAATGATTGTTTTAGCGGTTCATCATCTGAAAACTGTGCATTCTGCACGGCGGTGGTGGGGGCAGGGCGGGGATGGAGGAGCCTCGGCGGACATATTTATTAGCTGCAGTCCTAAGCCACGTGTGACATTCTGTATCCAGTCTATTGGTTGTCCCAAGGAGAACGCCCTGCCGGAATGGCCAACCGCCTTGAGATGCCTCCGCCCTATTCGCCATCTTAACATAGGGCATTCCCCACAGCTGCAGGCACCAGGGAAGCGTCTAAGGGACCATCTTGGTTGGGGGCGGAAGTCAGGACTGTGTCGCGCTGTAGGAGCCCACAGAGTCTCCCGGACCCACTTGGAAGCGGCACTCAAGATGGTAGGAGAATGTTTGAGCTCCTGTTTCGGAGGCCTGGGGCGCGTGAAGTGCTGGGGATGTGGCTCTGGGGCCTTGGAGGCTCGGGGGCTCCGGGGCTCCGGGGCTCGGGAGCGAGTAGTGACTGGGCCCGCTCTTCCACAGCTGCGCCGCGAGGCCCGCCTGCGCCGCGAGTACCTGTACCGCAAGGCCCGGGAGGAGGCGCAGCGCTCAGCCCAGGAGAGGAAGGAGCGGCTGCGGCGCGCGCTGGAAGGTACGGCGGCGGCCCCGCGGGCGTCTGCGCGGTAAACCACCCCCGCACGCATTTGTGTTGGGATATCCGAGCGTCTTTCCAAATGCTTGCCGGCCGTTTTCCTTGCCCATTGGGTTCTCCTGTTGGTTTTGAGAGTGTTTCTTCCGTGTGATGGTGTTAATTACTTGCCACTGACGTTGCAGTACCCGGATTTTGCAGCTTGCCCGCTGTGTATAGTGTGTCAAGTTCGCCCAAGTTTTAAAGACTTTACCTTGTCCTATAGAAATAATCTCTAGAGCGGTGGCTCACGCCTGTAATCCCAGCACTTTGGGAGGCCGAGGCGGGCGGATCATGAGGTCAGGAGTTCGAGACCAGCCTGACCAACATGGTGAAACCCCGTCTCTACTAAAAATACAAAAATTAGCTGGCCGTGGTGGCACGCGCCTGTAATCTCAGCCACTCAGGAGGCTGAGGCAGGAGAATCGCTTGAACTTGGGAGGCGGAGGTTGCAGTGAGCCGAGATCCTGCCACTGCACTCCAGCCTGGGCAAGAGCAAGACTCCGTCTCAAAAAAAAAAAAATTCTCTCCAAAGACTATTTGAATAGCGCTGGTGCTGCAGACTGCGCTGCCCATCGTCCCTGCAGGAGTTCCTCTGAGCTCCCTGGAGAACAGTGCTGGCGCCGAGTGTGCACCTGGAGTGCTGTGCTCTGCGGTGGGCAGCCTGCGGTCCAGGGCCCGCTGAAGCCATGCCTTCGCAGCGCTGTGGGCATCGTGACCAGCGGTTTTGCTGTTTGAGAGCTTAAAGGTCCCTGGTCCACCATCATACATACAGAACAGTCTATTTCTTTTCAAAAGTAATTTTTAAGGCCGAGCGCGATGGCTCGCGCTTGTAATCCCAGCACTTTGGGAGGCCGAGGCGGACGGATCACTTGAAGTCAGGAGTTCGAGACCAGCCTGGCTAACATGGTGAAACGCCGTCTCTACTGAAAATACAAAAATTAGCCAGATGTAGTGGCGCGTGTCTCTAATCCCAGCTACTAGGGAGGCTGAGGCAGGAGAATCGCTTGAACCTGGGAGGCGGAGGTTGCAGTGAGCTGAGATCATGCCACTGCACTCTAGCCTGGGCCACAGGGTTAGACTCTTTCTCAAAAAAAAAAAAAAAAAAAAGGCCAGGCGCGGTGGCTCACGCCTGTAATCCCAGCACTTTGGGAGGCCGAGGTGGGTGGATCACGAGGTCAGGAGATCGAGACCATCCTGGCTAACACGGTGAAACCCTGCCGCTACTAAAAATACAAAAAATTAGCTGGGAGCGGTGGCGGGCGCCTGTAGTCCCAGCTACTGGGGAAGCTGAGGCAGAAGAATGGTGTGAACCCGGGAAGCGGAGCTTGCAGTGAGCTGAGATGGCACCACTGCACTCCAGCCTGGGCGACAGAGACTCCGTCTCAAAAAAAAAAAAAAAAAAAAAAAAAGTTGCTGGGTTTCTACCTGATTATAAAAGCAATACAGTACGTTAAGATATTTTAGAAAGTCCTGAAGTCATGAGACTAAAGAAAATGAAGTCCTAGTAACCACTGTTTATGGGGGTTGGCCCATAGAAAGTTTTGTCACCTCTATCCATGCTGTATCCAAGCCCAGAAAGGGCTGAGGTATTTTTATTTCAAGCATGTACAGGCTTGTAAGCTGTGGTGTATTGGATGAGCTGAGGTCTCCATGCTTGTGACTCACTCAGCCCCCCTCTCTTCCCTCTGCAGAAAACCGCCTGATTCCCACTGAGTTACGCCGAGAGGCTCTGGCCTTACAGGGGTCCCTGGAGTTTGATGATGCCGGAGGTGAAGGTAACTATACAAGGTAGCCCTCCCCAACACTGAGCTGGCTGGTCTCCAGTCCTTCCTGAGACACACCAGGCACGGTCCCATCAGAGGAAACTGCTCCTGGAACTGTCCCCCATGCCCTTGTCACTGCACAGATGGCATCGCAGGGCTCTCCCTGAGTGTGCCCTGTCCCACTTACATGGCACACATAGGAGTGCCCCACTGACTCTGTGCCTGGCTTGTTAATTACCTCCCCCACTGGAGTGCCTGCCAGGGCAAGACTGTCCCTCACACATCATTGGTGCCCATACGTTTATTCACTGCATTATTCAAGAAACAAGAAAGGAATCCCAAACATTATAGATACTTGTTATAAAGAAAAGGAGTTTGTCACCGTTGGCCTTAGCAGAGCGTGGACTTCATTGTGTCATAGAGTAGCTGCTTAGCCCCATGTGACTAATATAGCTTAAGCGAACTACAATTAAACAAAAGATTCTGTTCCTCAGACACACTTGTGCTCAGCAGCCAGAGTAGTTGGAGGCTGCCCTCTTGCCCGGTGTGCGTGTGGAGCATTCCTATTGTTGAAGGCTTCAGCAGACAGCGCCATCCAGCCAGTCTTGGCTGCCCCCAAGTTAGCATTTCATTCCCAAGACTGTCATGTTCTTGCCCCTCATGCTTCTGACAGGCGTGACCAGCCACGTGGATGATGAATACCGATGGGCAGGAGTGGAGGATCCCAAGGTTATGATCACTACCTCCCGAGACCCCAGTTCCCGCCTCAAGATGTTTGCAAAGGTACTGGTAAGCAGGGAGTGAGAGGGAGACGCCCAGGACACACAGCCCCAGTCCTGACTATACACTGCCATCCATGCCCAGGAGCTGAAGCTGGTGTTCCCGGGCGCCCAGCGAATGAACCGAGGTCGACATGAAGTGGGGGCACTGGTGCGAGCCTGCAAAGCCAACGGCGTCACCGATCTGCTGGTCGTTCACGAGTATCGGGGCACACCTGGTGAGGCCGGAGGGAGGGAGTCCGGGTGGGAGCCGTCTGAGGGCAGACGGGGTCTCTAACAGCCACCTTTCCCCACCAGTGGGGCTCATCATCAGCCACCTGCCCTTTGGCCCTACTGCCTACTTCACGCTGTGCAACGTGGTCATGCGGCATGACATCCCAGACCTGGGCACCATGTCAGAGGCCAAGCCCCACCTCATCACACACGGCTTCTCCTCCCGCCTGGGCAAGCGGGTGAGTCTGGGGGCCTTCAGGCTGGGGCTGTGGGCCAGGCCAGGCATTTGCCACTCTGTTTCCCTCTCTTTCCTTGTGCCCCAGGTCTCTGACATCCTCCGATACCTATTTCCTGTGCCCAAAGATGACAGCCACCGGGTCATCACCTTCGCAAACCAGGACGACTACATATCATTCCGGTGGGTCCACAGGCGATGCCCCAGGAGAGCATCCCCACCCTGTGTACCTCATGCTGCTTGCCGTTGACCCACAGCTGTTCCCTCCCAGGCACCACGTGTACAAGAAAACAGACCACCGCAACGTGGAGCTCACTGAGGTCGGGCCCCGCTTTGAGCTGAAGCGTGAGTTTGAGGCTGAATCCCGTGTCTAGGGTAGGGAGGCGAGGTTGACTGTGCCGGGGCTGATGCCATTCCTGCCTGCAGTGTACATGATCCGTCTGGGCACGCTGGAGCAGGAGGCCACAGCAGACGTGGAGTGGCGCTGGCACCCTTACACCAATACCGCACGCAAGAGGGTCTTCCTGAGCGCTGAGTGAGCCCACTCACCACTCAGTCAGGACATGGACTTGGAACTCATATGGGGCTGTCATGGATGGACCCGCCAGTAGGAACTGTCACAGAATAGCCTGCCGAACTGGGATGTGGAACTGTGGCGGGTGGAGAGGTCTGAATAAAACATCTGTGTCATGGCCCCGCTTGCCTCTGAGTGGTCAGGCCAAGTCTGCAGGGCAAAGCCCATGGGGTCCCCTTGGGTGGGGACCTGATGGCTGTGGGACGTGCTTGGGCCTGGAGTCAGTGTGGGGGTTAACATAGTCAGAGATTTGATGCTAAGGTCCCCTCAAGAGTCAGGGTCCTATGAGCTCTTCAGCAGGCAGATGTGGGTAGCAGGGCCAGCCCATGTCAGGGGCAGCCCACCAAGTTAACTCACTGAGTGGAAGCCGCCAGTGTGCCAGCGCGGAAGGGGCGGGCCACACCCGGTGCTCAGCAGCTGATTCCTCATGTAAGTGGCATCATGTGGTATTTGTCCTGTGACTGGCTTATTTCTATTAACATAGTGTCCTCCAGGTTCCTCCATGTTATTGGAAATGATAGGATTTCTTTCTTTGTAAAAGATATACATGCCACATTTTCTTACCGATCCATCCACCAACAGACACTTAGGTCGTTTTCATAGTTCGGCAGTTGTGGAAATGCTGCAGTAAACATGGGAGTATAGCTATCTTTTCAAGATAATGATTTCATTTCTTTTTTATATGTATACTCAGAAGTGGGATTGCTGCATCAAATGGTGGTTCTATTTTTAGTTTTTTGAGGAACCTCCATACTGTTTTCCATAAAGGCTGTACTAATTTCCATTCTCACAACAACAGTTCACTAGGGTTCTCTTTTCTCCACATCGTTGCCAACATTTTTTATCTTGTGTTTTTTAATAACAGCTATCCTAACAGGTATGAGGTGATCTCTGTCGCGGTTTTGATTTGCATTTCCCTAACAGTTGGTGATACTGAGCATTTTTGCATACACCAGGTCATTTGTTTTTTGTTGTTGACTTGAGTCCCTTATATAGTTTGGATACTGCAGTGGCCTGAATGTTTGTGTCCCCCAGAAATTCATATATTGAACTCTCATCCCTAAGGTCAACAGTTTAGGGAAGCGATTAGGTCATGAGGACTCTGCCCTCATGCATAGAATTAGTGCTCTTATAAAAGATGCTGGAGGGAGCTCTTTTGCCCCTCCTGCCATGTGTGGACACAGCTAGAAGCTACCATCTGTGTACCAGGAAGCCCCCCTCACCAGACACTGAATCTGCTAGAGCCACCATCTTGGACTTCCCAGCCTCCAGAGCTGTGAGAAATAAATGCCTGTTGTTTAAGCTACCCAGTCTGTGGTATTTTGTTATAAAAGCCCAAATTGAGACAGGTAGTAACACTTTATCAGATACATGGTTTGCAAATAGTTTTTCCCATTCTGTAGATGCAGCCATTGAGAAGCTCCTCAAGACAGATGTTAAATACAAAGAAGCATGGTGTGAAACGCCATGTGTGATATGCTGTCAGTGTGCAAAAGAGGCAGGGAGGGCCCTGCACTTGTGTGTATGTGCTGCATCGTCCCCAGAAGGCTGGACGCCTTGCTGGTGCACTGGGCACCCAGGGAGGAGGGAGGTTCTTTACCGTAATGTTAGCGGGTGAACATTGTATCCACTTGACCACGGAGAGCTGCCTTCTGAGTTCTCTGCCCGTTTTTCTTTGGGGTACAGTTCTATGTATATCTCTAAAAGATAAGGACTCAGCAAAAAAAAACATTATTACACTTAAAATTATCAATGATTATTCCTTTATATCATCAGATATCCAGTTAATGTTCAGCTTGCCTTGATTAGAGTGTGTTTGTTTCGACTAAGATCGACATCAGGTTCATTCATTGCAAATGATTGACAAGTCATTTTTTAAAAACAGCTTTATTGCGATAGTCAACATATTATACAATTCACAGTGCAGGTTGAACTCACAGCCTTGTGTGCCCGTCCCTGTGCATCAGTGATTTTTTAAAAATCATTCACAGGGCTGTGTAACCATCACCACAATCTAATTTTGGAACATTTTTTGTCCCCCTCTGCCCCCCCTGCCCCAGGGAGAAACCCCATACCCATTAGCTGTCACTCCAATCCCCTCCCTCCCACCAGGCCCCCAGCCCCTCTGGCAACCACTAATCTACTTTTGGCCAGACTCTGCTGAGACATTAGAACAGGAATTTTTTTTTTTTTTTTTTTTTTTTTTGAGACAGAGTCTTGCTCTGTCACCCAGGCTGGAGTGCAGTGGCGCAACCTCGGCTCACTGCAAGCTCCGCCTCCCAGGTTCACACCATTCTCCCGCCTCAGCCTCCCAAGTAGCTGGGACTACAGGTGCCTGCCACCACGCCCGGCTCATTTTTTGTATTTTTAGTAGAGACGGCGTTTCTCGACAGCCAGGATGGGCTCGATCTCCTGACCTCATGATCTGCCCGCCTCGGCCTCCCAAAGTGCTGGGATTACAGGCGTGTGCCACTGTGCCCAGCCTTAGAACAGGATTTTTTTTTTTAAATTAATACTTTTGGTCTCTATAGATATGCTACTTCTGAACATTTCATGTAAATGGAATATGTCTTTTCTGTCTGGCTTCTTCCACTTAGCATAATGTTTTCTAAGCTTATTCACAGTGTAACTTATGTCAGCACTTCATTTCTTTTCATTGCCAGATAATATTCCATGTATGTCCCTACACATGGGGTATTATTATATGCCACATTTGATCCATCAGTTAATGAAATTTAGATTGTTTGCCACGTTTGGGCCATTGTGAACAATGCTGCTATGAGCATTTGTGTGTTAAGTCTTGAGTCTGTTTATAAGATTGTCTGTTTCTTTGCAGTTTACTCAGTTAGGAAACTGGTTTGTCTTAATAGACCTTTCACCCGTCTGGATGTTGCTGATCTTAACACTGTGGAGTCATTTAACATTTTTGTCTGCCGTTGTGTTTCCTCTGAATTAATATTGAGATCTAGAGGCTCCATCAGTTATACCTTCAAATTTTTTTAGCAGTAATACTTGATGAGGGTGTTATGTTCTTTCATTAGGAGTCTCAGTGCCTGCCTGGGAGTCATTTTTGTGATGTCAGTAGGCAGTATTATTGCTTAGCTCCATTAATTTATTATGGGTTCAAACTTGGTGCCTGTTTCTCAAGAAATTAATATGGAAGCTTTTTGCATTATAGTTTCAAATTTATTAAACTGGTATGTGTAAGTACTTAGTGTATTTTTTCTTTTTTTTTTTTTTGAGATGGAGTCTCGTTCTGTCGCCCAGGCTGGAGTACAGTGGCGCAATCTCGGCTCACTTCGTCTCGGGGGTTCAAGCGATTCTCCTGCCTCAGCCTCCCAAGTAGCTGGGACTACAGGCGCCCGCCACCATGCCTGGCTAATTTTTTGTATTTTTAGTAGAGATGAGGTTTCACCATGTTAGCCAGGATGGTCTCGATCTCCTGACCTCGTGATCCACCTGCCTTGGCTTCCCAAAGTACTAGGATTACAGGCATGAGCCACCACGCCCAGCCTAGTTAGTGTATTTTAACTAGCTACCTTATTAAATTTTCTCATAAGTCCTTACAGTTTTTCATAAGAGCTTCTAAAACTTTGTAGCTGATTATGCTATATGCCAATTAGCATTTCTGATGGGCCCCTCCCTCCTTTCTCCTTGCCACCCTGCATTGCCTAGGACTGCAGAACACCCTGGTCAGCAGCAGCAGTGAGGGTGCCCCCTCATTACAGGAATCCTTCCAGAGGTGTTTACACTCACCCAAGTATGGATGCACACTCATTTCTCTCTGGTGTTATAATTGATGGGCAGACAGCAATGCACACGGATCCATGCATCCCTTTGGTTGTCCTGGGAACTGCGCTCAGCCTTGACACATGGGCTGTGCAATCAGGGCCCGCAGACTGTGCAGGACCCTGGCCAGCATTTGCTGACAATAACGTGGCCAGTTGGTCTTTTCTAAATCAAGCACCGCATACAGAGGAAGTATGCTGAGGCTGGGCTAGCATCAGGTGTAGAAACTGCAGGCTGAGGAGGCAGCAGCCTGACCCAGCCTGTCAGTCACAGAAGTCCCAGAGCGCTGCCAGCGTTGCTGTTAGAGCACTTGTCTGCCCAAGTTTATTTCCTCCAGGGGCACATCAGGGGCCTGCTCTGGGCCATGCAGATGCCCAGGCTCTGCCCTGGAGAAGTGGGGGAAAAGTTGGTACAAGCATTTTAAAGATGGGGAAGAGGGCTTTCCCCTCTATTCCTAGTGGTTTCCCCTCCTTTCTGAAGCAGAATTGCAGGACAGCTCCTGAGGGCAGCAAGTCAGCCTCCACAAAGAGCTGGGGGTTGTGGGGTTTGGTGGTAGCGCTGAGAAGGGGTAGGGTGGCTTTCTCTTTGGCCTGTTTCCCCCGTGCTGAGCTGCTGACCCTTTCCCATGGAGGGACCAGGAGGAGTCTTTGATTCAGAACACTGAAACCTGGCACACCTGAGGAGAGTTAGAGGAGACAGGAACAAAAGCTCTCCCAGAGGACTTAGAGCTCTCAGGCATCGGATGGGAGGGAGACACAGCCACATGCTTCCTCCTGCACTGAAGAGGGGTGCCTTTTTCCCGTTTGCTCAATGCCAGACTTGTGGATGGACCAACAGGACAGCTCGCCCAGCTTGAAGGTTTTTAACAGAATGAAGCAATGGAAAAATGTTTTCACATTTCTGCCCCCCTCCCCTCCACTTTTGTTTTAACTTAGAGGAGGGAGTAAGGAGGTGGGCGCGGCAGTATCAGAAAGGGAAACTAGCAGTGTAATAATAATATAGCACCAAGTGTATACTGCAAGCCAAGTGCTGTTCTGTCTAAATGCTTTATATACAATGATTTCCTTAAATTCTCACAATAAAGCAACAAGAAGAGACACAGTCCTACAGAGAAGCAAATTGAGACATAGAAATTAAATGACTTGCCCAAGGTCATACTGAGAAAGTCATGGTGCCAGAATTCTAACTCAAACATTTTGATTCCAGTCTTCTGCCCTTTTTTAACTAAGCAAAAAAGGAAGCTGGAGAAGAACTGTACCCTGGAGATGCCAGCAGTCTCCAAGGAGCTCCCCGCAAGCATCCCAGAGGAAGGGGTGTCTGCCAGGGGTCTCCACTGTAGTTTCTCTTTTCCCCTTTGCAGCCTCAGAGCAGGCTGAACTCACAGCCTTGTGCACCTGTCCCTGTGCAACTTCCTGCACCTCGTCCTCTTGGCTCTGTTGAGCGGCCCCATGCAGCCACACTGATGGTGGGTAGGTGACAGATTGGCATGTGGCACGTGGGCTTTGGCACGCTTGGGGTCTCTGCAGCAGTGCCAGCTGCTCCCACTGTGCAAGACTGCTGTTGGCAGCATGAACAGGAGGGCCACCGGCAGCAGTGAGTCTCATTGCAAGAACACAGCTGGCAGTCCTCCGGGAGAGAAATGCCGGGGTGGGCCAGGGCCTCTGGAAGATGTGGGGTCTTCCCATCCCCCACACCTAGCCTGAGCTGAACAGAGGGCAAGCTAAGAGTTTGGATGTTTGAAAAGACATGAGGAATGGTCAGGTGTCAGGAGGACAGGTGGGTTAAACAACAAGGTGGGGCTTGGAGTGAGGGTGAACACGAGGGCAGAAAGACACTCAAGGCAGCCGGAAGTACAAATGGCAGACCACAGCCTCAGCCACTTAATGTTCACAGGCCACAAGGCAGCATCTGGCTAGTCACTCACATCCTCTAATAGACAAACCATCAAACACACACACACACACCTTGGCTGGACAGACTTCCAGATGGACAGAATCCCAGGGAAACACCCAGCTGGACAAACAGATGGATTACTGACAGATGGGAAGACCCTCAGCCAGACATCCAAATAGGCCTTTGGCCAGAGAGACACCTGGGCCTCCCAGCCAGGCAAAGGTCAGAATCCCTCAAGGACAGGCTCCCTCCCCAAAATGGACAAAGACATTACCCCAGAGGAGAGAACACCCCACCCACCTAGTCAACCAGACCTTCAGCTGGACGACATGCCCTCCACCAATCAGACAGACCTCAGCCTATGAAGACAGACCCTCAACAGGATCCCTGCTGCTGGACAGAGATCCTATAGCCCATAACAACTGCCCTTAATAACCATGTGTGCTCGGGGGCTCGGCCTCCATAACTTTCCCAGCAAATGCCCTTATTTTCTGAAAGCTCACTGATGCTTCTGTATTCCACCTCCCTGGATCTCCATGGCCATCCACGAACCCTCAGTGATTATACTGAGAGTCACTATCGTGCACTGAGCAGAGCTCTCAATGACTTCCCAGACTCTTCTGACCCTTCAATTACTAACACTCCAAATCCCAATGGCCCCACAATTACTTTCACTTCTTGTCCCAAGTATCCACTGGCCTCCCAATGACTGTCATTAATATCTACTGACACCCCCCCATGAACATCCAAGCGACCCTGACTGACTTCCAATGAATTCCCTATCACCACCATCCTAAACGATTACTATTGACCTCCGACCTCCCTGAGAATGCTCAAAGATGAAACTGATAAATGATGAACATGGATTTCACAGTGACCCCTGCGGACTCCACAATAAATCAAACAGCCCTAGCTGCTGATCCCCACAGAGCCACTTTGATCTCTCCATCAAAGCAGACTATATTGTCTGCTTTCATGCTGCCACAGCTGAGTTAAGCAGCTGGGGCAGAGATAGCAAAGCCAAAACCACTTCCTACCGGGACCTTTAAGAAAGTGTGCCCTTAAATATACTCTGATGGCCCCTAGTGAATTAAATTGACCACCTGACATCATGCCCCTGTTGACCCTTCAGAGACTCAGGCACACATCCAGGCCCCAATGCTACCTTTCAACCCCTCAACGATCTCAAACTGGTGTCCACTGACGCCCCTTCCAGTGACACCCCTCTTAATTCTTCCGACCTCGGCGAGAAGGGGGCTAACCTAGGCCTGTACCTGAAGAGACCCAGGTGCCAGTCCATTCTCTCCAGCCTCCCCTCAGTGATCCCGGAAGCTGGAACGGCGGCTCTCCTCTGACCTCTGCACACTTTCTGAAGATGGGAGTGTCAGGGCAGGCAAAAAAGAGAAACTCCTCGTTCCCCAGAACCCACTTCCAGTGCCTCAGTTCTGTTTCCCAGCAGGCTTGTGCAGGTCGAGATGCTCACACAGGACTGACCCTGGTGCCCCAGCGCATCCGGGAAAAGGAGGAACCACAAGTTCCTGGGGAAATACACAGATAGAGAAGATCCCGCTGCCACTTGGCCCTTCCCAAGCGTGGCTGCCCCTGCCCCGGCCTCCCTTGGGCCCGGCTGGAGCGCACAGCGCGGGACGCCCCCGACCCGGGGCCTCTGGCACGAGGGGCAGCCTGATCTCGGCGACCGTCTCCACCCAAGGCTGCTGCCCGCCCCAGCTCGGACTCCGCGCGGCCTGGCTCCCAGGAGACCGGCGAGAGGGCCCGGCGAGACCGCTCGGCCGTCCGCCCAGAGCCAGCCCCCGGAGGTCGGCCCCGGGGCGCGGATCCCGAGCTGGGGGCGTATCTGGGACCGTGCCACCCCCCACCAGTGGGCGCGGCAGCCGAAAAAAAGGGGAAGCGCCGGCCCTGGACTCTGCTCAGGGCAGCCCGCGAGGACCGAGGGCTCCCACCACAGCAGCCCGAGCGCCCGGGGTGGAGCTACGCGGGCTCAGAACATGGTGGCTGGGGCGCCCTGCCCGCCGCTGCGCGCTTCCATTGGCTGCCGAGGCCAGGGCGGGGGCTCAGTCACCGGCCGCCGCCTCCCGCGGCGTTTACACTCGCGGCGCGCGCGGCGGCCGGGCTGGACTTTGCCGGCCCGCGGCGCCATGAGCCGCAGCCTGGACGCGGCGCGGAGCTTCCTGGAGCGGCTGGAAGCGCGCGGCGGCCGGGAGGGGGCAGTCCTCGCCGGCGAGTTCAGCGTGAGTGGCGCACGGGGTCCGCGAGCGGCGCGCCCCGGCCCTGGCCCCGCGGACGCCTGTCCTCCGCGCCCGGCGGGCTCTGCCTTTCTGTCTCGGTGTCCCCGGTGTCTCCCCGCCTTGGGGGGGGGGGTCTCTCCGTGTTTCTCTCCCCAGCACTTCTCTGTCGCTCTCGCTGTCTCCGTCTTCACTCTTTGCCCACCGGCCCCGGAGCGCGACGTCCACGGCCAGGCCGGGACGGACCATGCACACCCTCGCTCCCGGTGTCCTCGTCGCGCTCCCGGAACAACCTGGCTGCGGGCGGGACAGGCGGGGCGGGCGCCGCAGGAGAGGGCGGGCGGCCCTGCTGTGCTGGACAGCCCCGGCCCCGCCGCTTCTGGCGACTTGACTGTCCCCTGTGACCACAGGAAGGAAGGGGCTGCAGCAGGGCGAAGAGGAACACGGAGGCCGTGGCGTGGTGAGGGTGTGAACGCCGGGCTCGAATCCGCGTCTGGGCCCGAATCCGCGTCCGGGCCAACCGCGTGTGGTCCAGGCGGTCTACCTGGCCCCTCTGACCTCGGCTTCTCCCTTGGTGAATTGGGGACATGAATGACCAAACTGGCCTAAGGATTAAATGATGTGGGTGAAAAGCGCTTAGCACATATTGGGCGCGCACTTCGTAGGGGCGTTCCTCACTGCCTATAAAGATTCTAAAGGTGGGCCGGGTGCGGTGGCTCACGCCTGTAATCCCAGCACTTTGGGAGGCCGAGGCGGGAGGATCGTTTGAGCTCGGGAGTTCGAGACCAGCCTGGGCAACACAGCGAAACCCCGTCTCTACTAAAAATACAAAAATCAACTGGGCATAGGCGCACGCCTGTAATCCCAGCTACTAGGGAGCAGAGACAGGGGACTAGCTTGAACCTGGGAGGCAGAGGTTCCAGTGAGCTGAGATGGTTCCACTACACAGCTGAGATGGTGCGACTGCACTCCAGCCTGAGCGACAGAGTGAGACCCCATCTCAAACAAAACAAAACCAAACAAAAAATCTAAACGTTACAATACAGGTAGTGCAAGCCCAGCGTTAGGAAGGTTCACGCAGCATCATAGGCGCTGTACATTACAGTCGATGACGCGTTTAAAGTGTAATAGCTTAGGTACCAGACATAGAAACATACCATACAAACGCATAAACTGAGATATGGTGATGCATATCAAGTTTAGAAATATATGACAAATATATAAAAGTATTATAAATGACTGTTTATACAATAAACATTGTATAATTGCATAAAACAATACAACAAATGAATATAACAAAGATTATAATTTATAAAATGACCAAAGTTATTTGATAAATTCATAAGTAGATATAAAATGTGTAACAGATGGCCAGGCGCGGTGGCTCACGCCTGTAATCCCAGCACTTTGGGAGGCTGAGGCTGGCGGATCACGAGGCCAGGAGATCCAGACCATCCTGGCTAACATGGTGAAACCCCGTCTCTACTAAACATACAAAAAATTAGCCGGGCGTGGTGGTGGGCGCCTGTAGTCCCAGCTACTCGGGAGGCTGAGGCAGGAGAATGATGTGAACCCGGGAGGTGGAGCTCGCAGTGAGCCGAGACCGCGCCACTGCACTCCAGCCTGGGCAACAGAGCGAGACTCCGTCTCAAAAAAAAAAAAAAAAAAAATGTAACAGATAATTATAAACCTAAGTAATTTACACACGTAGAAACATTGTATATAAGAAACTAAGAAATGCATAATAAATGTAAAATATATAATTATACAATATAAGAATGTGTGTAACAAACGTAAACATAATACCCATGTGATATATGACATCATGCGACTGGGCGGGTTCTGAACCATGTACAGCGCTGAGGGCCTCACATGCGGAAGGCTGGGTGGTGAGGGCACCCCTGCTCCCCAAGCCTGCCTCCCGCATATGCAGGAATCACTGCGCTCTTCTAGGTGTTCCCACTACACAAGGGCATCATGAGGGCTTAAATGACCCGATGGACACAAGTAAAGCACTTAGAATAGTGGCTGGCACACAGTGGTGGCATGGGTGTTACTTATTATCATTGATATTACGAATACCTGACTAATATGGTAATACACGATTCACTAATTATTATTATAATCTCCCAGTAACACAGTGCCTATAGTATCTTGTACATAGTATGTTATCCATTATAATGCCTATGCATTCTACATTGTCTTATATGTTTAGCTACATAACCCATAATATATTTCATTACAGTTATTGCTTACAAGACAATGTCACAGATTGAGTGTGCAGGGGGTGGATGCCGAGAGGTCTGAGTTCAACCCTCACCTTGTGACTTCCTGGTTGGGACCTTCCACAAGTCGCTGAACCACGTGGTGCATAAACTTTCCTGCCTGCACAATGGGGACGTCAATAATAGTACCCATGTCCTAGGAACCTGTGATGATTACATGCCCTTAGCACAGAGACTGGCACAGAGAAGGTGCCCTGGGTCGCTATTTCTGTATCATTATTATTAGGCAGGCCCCGTGCCGTCGGGGTCTGCACTCACCTCCCCAGGCCACTGGCTTTGTATCCTGCAAGCGTGCCTAGGTGGCCCGGGACTCTGACCTGGCTCCTCTCCTGTCTCCTCCCCTCCCCGGCCCACTCATAATGCTCTACCAGGACATCCAGGCCCGCTCGGCCGCCTGGAAGGCTAACGGCGTGTGCTCCACCGAGGCCGGCAGTCGGCCGGAGAACGTGAGGAAGAACCGCTACAAAGACGTGCTGCCATGTAAGTCGGGGCTTCCGTAGGGAGTCGGTGCAGCCTCGCACGCCCCGCCACTGTCCAGGCGTCAGTGTGCACTGGAGTCACCCACTGTGCTCTCCTCCCAGAGCCTCACCCTCTGCACTGCTCAGCAGCCCACAAGGGCACCTTGGTGGGATCTCTGCATGTGTGTGGTCCCCTGCTGGCTTTCAGCCATGGGGCTGTCAGAGCCTCAGTCCTACCCTATCCTCCCCAAACTCCACTTTTCTCACCTTATCTGCTGACAGATGATCAGACGCGAGTAATCCTCTCCCTGCTCCGGGAAGAGGGACACAGCGACTACATTAATGGCAACTTCATCCGGGTGAGGGTTGGGGTCACGGAAGGAGGTGGACTGGGAGTGGCCAGGGGTGGGCATCAGAATCTCAGTAGTGAATTCGGCCTTCACCAGGGCGTGGATGGAAGCCTGGCCTACATTGCCACGCAGGGACCCTTGCCTCACACCCTGCTAGACTTCTGGAGACTGGTCTGGGAGTTTGGGGTCAAGGTCAGCACTTGGGGGTGGGGCGCAATGGTGGGGTCAACATCTAAGTACCCCCTAGGCGGTTTCCCTGGCCCCCTCACCCAAATCACCTTCCTCTCCCCTGACCCTCCTTGTCTAGGTGATCCTGATGGCCTGTCGAGAGATAGAGAATGGACGGGTAGGTGTCCTCTGCCCCCAGGTTTCATGTCCTTGTTCAAGGAGGAAGGAGGAGGGATCTTGCTAGCTCCTCCTTGACCCCAGGACCCGAGGGTCCAGCTCTTGGAGTGACCTTACTGTGGCTCTGTGGGAAGCCCCACTGTTCCTCTAAGTTTTTGTTGATATGTTATTCATCCCCCAGTGTTGGCAACCCCTCTCCTGCTGGGCTTTCCAGCCATTTCACACCTTAGACCATAAGGCCCTATTCTGACTGCTTCCCCTGTAGGCTCTGATCTCTCTTTCCACCTCTCTTCCCTTTATTCACTCCACTCTAACAACTCTGGTCTCTGCTGTTCCCCACATGTTCCAGGGATGGCTCTGCCTCAGGGCCTGTGCCTTGGCTATTCCTTCAGCCTAAGACATCCTTCCCTGTGGCTTGCTCTATCACCTCCTTCAGGTCTTTGCTCAAGTGTTAATTCCTCAATGAGACCTTCCTGGGTGGGTCTTCACACCATTTTAAACTCTCAGCACTTCCATTCTCCCTCCCTTGTCCTACTTTTCCTTTTTTCTTCACAGTTCTTATGAACTCCTAACACACTGGATAATCTACAAATGTATTATGTACATTGTTTATTCTTAATCTCCCTGATTTAGAAGGTAAGATCCACAAGGCCAGGGATTTTTGTTTTGCCTGTTAACATAAATTAGTTACTAAATGAATAAATACATGTCAACATTGAAGGCTGAAGGCACATAGCTTCATGTGGTTTCTACATTCTTGCCTGCTCCGTGGATGGGGTGGGGGTTCCCTGGGGTGACTAGCTGATGGTGGAGCCTGTATGATCTGTAGTCATGTCTCTTTCTCATTCCTGATTTTGGTAATTTGTGTTCTCTCTCTCTCTGTCTCATCTCTCTATCTCGCTATCTCTTTTTTCATGCTCCTGCCTGTTTTTTGTAAACAGTGTATTAGAACACAGCCACACTCATTTATTTGCATATTGTGTATGCCTGCTTTTATGCTACAGTGGCAGATATGAGTAGTTGCAAGTTGAATAAATTCTATGGTCTATAAATTCTAAAGTATTTATGTGACCCTTTATAAAAATGTCAGCCAATCTTTGGACTAGAGGTTTATCATTTTATTATTTTTTCAAAGAACCTGCTTTGGTTGTATTCATTTGCATTCATTTTCTCTATTGATTTTTTCATTTTCCACATTTTTTTTTTTGAGACAGAGCCTTGCTCTGTTGCCCAGACTGGAGTGCAGTGGTGCAATCTTAGCTCACTGCAACCGCTGCCTCCCAAGTTCAAGCAATTTTGCCTCAGACTCCTGAGTAGCTAGGAATACAGGCACATGCCACCACGCCCAACTAATTCATTTTCTACTTTAATTTCAAGTGTACTTGCAAACAATGTGTATTCTGCTTTGGTTGGCTGGAGTGTCCTGTAAATACCAATTAGGTCAATTGACAGACTTTTTTAAAAGACACTTTTATATCTTTACTGTATATTTTATATCTTTACTGATTTATTTTCTCTAAATGTATGGATTGCTTAGAGAAGAGTGTTGAAATTACCAACTGTTCAATAAGTATTAATTAGGTCAAGTTTGTCAACAGCACTATTCAAGTCTTATTTCTGACAATTTTTTTGTCTGCTTACCCTATTATTTGCTGAAAGAGGAATGTTGAAATCTGTATAACTATTCTTTCAGTTTTACTTTTCATATGTTTTAAAACTTTATGATTGAGTACATATACATTTAGGATTATGTCTTCCTAATGATTGGATCCCTTTCTAATATGTAATGACTCTCTTTATTTCTGTTAATATTTTTTTCTGAACTGTACTTTGATATTAATACAGCCATTTAAATTTCTTCCTTCCTTCCTTCCTTCCTTTCTTTCTTTCTCTCTCTTTCTTTTTTTGAGATGCAGTTTCCCTCTTGTCGCCCAGGCTAGAGTGCAATGGCGCAATCTTGGCTCACTGCAACCTTTACCTCCCAGGTTCAAGCAATTCTCCTGCCTCAGCCTTTCGAGTAGCTGGGATTGCAGGTGCCTGCCGCCACGCCCAGCTAATTTTTGTATTTTTAGTAGAGATGGGGTTTCACCATGTTGGCCAGGCTGGTCTCAAACTCCTGACCTCAGGTGATCCACCCGCCTCAGCCTCCCAAAGTCCTGAGATTACAGGCATGAGCCACCGCCCTTGGCCTTAAATTTCTTTAGAGTTTGCATATGTCTTTTCCCATTCTTTTACTTTATATCTATGTTCATCTTTATTTTTTAGTGTGCTTCTTGTAGGTGGTGTATTGTAGGGACTTTTTTTTTTTTTTTTAAAGACAGAGGGGAATGCAGTGGTGCAATCATAGTTCACTGTAACCTCAAACTTCTGGGCTCAAGTGATCATCCTACCTCAGCCTCCCTAAGGAGTTGGGACTACAGGCATACACCACCATGCCTGATTAATTGTTTTTTATTTCTTGTAGAGATTAAGTCTCACTGTATAGTCCAGGCTGGTCTCGAACTCCTGGCCTCAAGCTGTTCTTCCACCTCTGCCTCCGAAAGTGCTGAGATTACAGGCATGAGCCACTGCATCTAGCCAGGACTTACTTTTAAATCTAATCTGACGGTCTCTGCCTTTAATTGGAATATTCAGCCTTTAATGTAATTATCAATAATGTTGGGTTTAAACCTACCATCTTGCTATTTGTTTTCTATTTGCTCTGTTTGCTCTTTTCTTCTTTTTTTCTCTTTCAGAGTGAGAATTTTTTATTAATCTATTGCATAGTAATTATTCCCTTATTAGCTATACATCTTTATTTTAAATATCTAGTTGTGGCTTTAGAGTTTACAATATATATCTTTAACTTATAGTCTATATAGTCAAATAATATTCCACATTTCATGTAAAATGTCAGAACTTTACTGTAGTATATTTCAATTACCCCTTTCCATGCTTTGTGCTATTGTTACTATATATTTTAGTTCTATATATATACTCCACAGTACACTGCTATTATAGTTGCTTTAGAATATCTTTTTAAACAGCTTTATTGATATATAATTCAGTCATTTAAAGTGTAAAATGCCATCATTTTTCTATATTCCTGAGTTATGCAACTATTACCACAGTAAGATTTTTGTTTTTGTTTTTGTTTTTTTTTTTTTGAGACGGAGTCTCGCTCTGTCGCCCAGGCTGGAGTGCAGTGGCGCAGTCTCGGCTCACTGCAAGCTCCGCCTCCCGGGTTCACGCCATTCTCCTGCCTCAGCCTCTCCGAGTAGCTGGGACTACAGGCGCCCGCCACCACGCCCGACTAATTTTTTGTATTTTTAGTAGAGACGGGGTTTCACCGTGGTCTGGATCACCTGACCTCGGGATCCGCCCGGCTCGGCCTCCCAAAGTGCTGGGATTACAAGCGTGAGCCACCGCGCCCGGTACACTTTGCTAGTATTTCATTGAGAATTTTCGTGTCTATATTTGTGAGATATTGGTTAGTAGTTTTCTCTTCTTGTGAGGTCTTTGGTTTTGGTGCCAGGGTAATACTTGCCTCATACAATATGTTGGGAAATGGTTCCTCTCAGTTTTTTGCAAGAGTTTGTGAAAGGCTGGTATTAATTCCTCTTTGTTTGATAAAATTCACTAGATTATCTTTTAAAGATGTTTAAAATGAAATATCTTTTACATTTAGCCACTTACTTTTCTCCCTGTTATTTTGTGTAGATCTGTATTTCCATTTGTATCATGTTCCTTTTGTATGCAGAGCTTACTTATTCTATTTATTTAAGAGATAGGGTCTCACTCTGTCACACAGGCTGGAGTGCAGTGTGCAGTCACCACTCACTGCAGCCTCAAACTCCTGGGCTTAAGCAATCCTCCCACCTCAGCCTGCCAAGTAGTTGGGAGTACAGGTGTGCCACTGCACTTAGCTAATTAAAAAAAATTTTTTTTTGGATGCAGGCTAGCTATGTTGCCAACACACCTAGCTAATTTTAATTTTTTTTTTTTTTAAGATACAGGCTATGTTGCTCAGGCTGGTGTTGAAGTGGCCTCAAGCAATCCTCCTGCCTTAGCCTCTCAAATAGCTGGGATTACAGGCAGCAGCCACTGTCTGTAAGCATCTGAAGAGCTTACTCTAATATTTCTCATAATGCAGATTTGTTTGTGATGAATTCCCTCAGCTTTCATTTGTCTGAAAAGGTTTTCAGCATTTTTAGGATATCATACCATTGACTTGCCGTTTCTGACAAAATGTTTCTATAATTCTTAACTTTGTTCCTCAGTATGTGATGTGCCTTTTTGTGCGTAATGCTTTTAAGATTTTCTCTTCTGGGGCCGGGTGTGGTGGCTCATGCCTGTAATCCCAGCACTTTGGGAGGCCAAGGCAGGTGTATCACTTGAGGTCAGGAGTTCAAGACCAGCCTGGCTAACCTGGTGAAACCCTGTCTCTACTAAAAATACCAAAAAAAGTTGGACGTGGTGGTGTGTGTCTGTAATACCAGCTACTCAGAAGCCTGAGGCAGGAGAATCGCTTGAACCCAGGAGTTGGAGGTTGCAGTGAGCCGAGATTGTGCCACTGCACTCCAAGCCTGGGCAACAGAGCAAGGGTCTCAAAAAAAAAAATTTTTTTTCTCTTCTTCATTCTTTTTCAGTAATTTGATCATGATCTGCCTTGGCATGACTTTCTTTAGGTTTAGGTTTATTCTCCCTCTGGTTTCTTGGATTTGTGGGTTTATAGTTTCATCGTATTTGGGAAAATTTTCACCTATTATTTCTTCACATAAAGTTTTTTTATCCCCCTTTCTCCTTTCCTTTCTGGACTCCACGTGCACATACACTAGACTATTTGGTATATTTCTACAGAGAACTGATTCTCTTCATGTTTTTCATTTTGAATTATTTATATTGCTATGTTTTCATGTCTATTGATCTTTTCTTCTAGTGTCTACTCTGCTATTAGTGGATTTTTCATTTCATATATTTTATTTTTCCTCTTTATAAATTCCATTCAGGTTATTTTTTGTATCTTTCATTCCACTCTGCATCATGTTCATGTTTTCCTTTTCATCTTTGAGTATATTTGTAATAGCTATTTTAAGATTTTTGCTTCTTTCCTGAACTGTTATTTCTGGGCCCTTTCCTATTGACTGATTTTTCTCCTGGTTGTGGGTCACACTTTCCTGCTTCTTTGTATGTCCAGCAAAATTTTATTGGATGCTTGATATTTTGAATTTTGCACAGGTAAGTGTTGGATTGTTTTCTTTAGTGTTTTTTGCCTTTTCAGGAACTTTTGGATGATTGATCAAGTAGCCTTTGTTCTAGAATTAATTTAGCCATACTTCTAATGCGTGGTCATTCTAGGTGCCCTACTAAATGCCCCCTATAGTTGATAATGCCTCTACACTCTAGCTAGAGGGAATGTGAATTCTTTCTCATCATGAGCTCAAGGAAATGTTCATCCTACAGATCCCTACTATTCTTTCATGGTAAGCTATTCTTGCCTGGCCTCATGGGGTTTCATGCTGTATATATTCAGATTATTCAACCAAAGAATCAAGGAGGGGACTTCTATGCAACTTATTGTTTTTATTTGCATACCTCTGTTCCTTCCAGGACTCTGCCCTGCAAATTCTAGCTGCCTTGGCCTCCTTGAGCCATGGTCTCTGGCTCAACTCAGTGGGATCATTAGACTCATATCTTACAGCCTGGTGACACTTCCATGCAATAAGCCAGAGTGGTCTGTTCAGTGACCACAGTACTGCAACGCCTGCCAACCAGTGTCTGAAAATAGCGGCTCATGTATTTTGTCCAGTTTCTAGTTGCTTACAGTGGGAGGGTATCCTGGACTGTATCTCCCCTGCATGGTCAGCAGTGCACCTCCGTTGAGTCTGCATGTGTTTCATCTGATGGCTCTGTTGGCTGGCCTCTGTTATAGGTTATAAGTACAGCTGCCTGTGCTTCCACCACGAGCAGTTGGGGTGTCTTGTGGCAGGACTGAGCTAGCTCTGAAGCTGACTCCCTCTTCTCACTCCCTGCCTTTTCTCCCTTACCTTTTGCAGAAAAGGTGTGAGCGGTACTGGGCCCAGGAGCAGGAGCCACTGCAGACTGGGCTTTTCTGCATCACTCTGGTGAGCTGTGGGAGGTTTCAAGGAAGATTCCCAGGGGGGAAAGGCTTTGGGTTGGGCCTAAAAGGATGAATGATTTAACCCACAGTCCACTCATACTGCAGGAAACCCTCTGGTGTTAGCCTGCAAATAGTTATAACTTAATATAGGGATAGCCTTTGCATTTTTATTTTGGCTACAATCACAGTTATCTCTGTCATGTAAATATGCCTGGTTAGGTTATTGAAATTCTTACTTCTCTTACCATTTCAAAAGAGCTTGGGGAACTCTCTCAAGTCATATATACAGTTAGTACTTAATAAATACAATAAAAGTTTCATTTTAGAACGAAAGACATCTGTTTTCACTGCAAAAGGGCTTGAGTTTTTAGAATAGTTCCTCTTTTTCTCCTGTGTCAAATGTTTCCTTAATGAAAGCTTTGGGGAAAGTTTGGGCTATATGAATTTTTTAAATGTTTTCTGTATTTGATTTTTTAATCAGGAATGCTTTGCTTTCTATAAATGTCTTCTGGTACCTATGATCTTTGTTCTCCTCCCTCTTCTTACTTGCCCCACCCGCCCCTTACTCAGTTAAAGGAGAAGTGGCTGAATGAGGACATCATGCTCAGGACCCTCAGGGTCACATTCCAGAAGGTACCGTGACAGGGGAGGAGGAGGTAAAGGGGCTCCTGAAAGGGGAGTGGTTTCCTCCCCTGTAAAAATGGGCATCATACTAGTACCCACCTCCTCAGTTATTATCTGGTAGACATAAATGGAAGATGCCTAGAAGTGGGCCTGGTGTATAGTAGATGCACAATTAATGCTTTTTTTCTTTTTTTTCTAAGTCTTTTGCTCATCTTTTCTGTGTTTCAGGAGTCCCGTTCTGTGTACCAGCTACAGTATATGTCCTGGCCAGACCGTGGGGTCCCCAGCAGTCCTGACCACGTGCTCGCCATGGTGGAGGAAGCCCGTCGCCTCCAGGGATCTGGCCCTGAACCCCTCTGTGTCCACTGCAGGTTTCGGAAATGGGCTTCAGGAGGGTCTGGTGAGGCAGAGGGGAGAGAGCATGGAGGGGAGTACAGGGCATGGGGCTAGTCTTGTAGTCTGAGTGCCTATTTTGAGAAACCTTGCTCACCTCCATGGACTATAATTGTGAGCACTTGTTCAGCACAGACTCAGCTGGGGAATAAGCACACAGCTGCTGCTCAACAAAATGTAAGTGATTAAAAAGGTTTTCCTTGTTCAGATATAATCTGGAGATTCTGGGAATCAAGAGGCTCTGCAGGGGATCCATCAGGACCCTCACCCCCATCCCCAAATGCCCCATCTAAAAGGGGTTGTGGTCAGGACCTGACCAGGCACACTCTGATTCTCTTGTCAGTGCGGGCTGTGGGCGAACAGGCGTCCTGTGCACCGTGGATCATGTGAGGCAGCTGCTCCTGACCCAGGTATGATGCAGGCATCCTGTGTGTGCAGTGTGCTGCCCATGACCACGTGTCCTGCTCAAGTGCCTTGTCTGTCTGCCCCAGATGATCCCACCTGACTTCACTCTCTTTGATGTGGTCCTTGAGATGAGGAAGCAGCGGCCTGCGGCCGTGCAGACAGAGGTGAACCCTGGGTGTCCTAATCTTCAGGGACAGTGGCCCGCTGCTGTCATTTGCCCCCGCCTTCCCTTCTTGATGGTTCCTCACCCCAACAGGAGCAGTACAGGTTCCTGTACCACACGGTGGCTCAGATGTTCTGCTCCACGCTCCAGAATGCCAGCCCCCACTACCAGAACATCAAAGAGGTACAGACCCCTTTCCCACTCTCCTGTCCACCATCAGCACCCTCAGAGACCAGGACCCCGAGCAGGGTCCAGCCCCCAGGACTACTGGGAGCAGGCACTGACTGTGACATCCACCTGTGCCCTCCTCCGGACATGCTTACCGGGCTCTCCCGTCTTAAGCTTTCTCCCAGAGCCCCGTGAGAGGCCTGGCCAGCTTCCTCCCTCAGGAGCCTCCCCTCCTGTTTTTCTTCAGAATTGCGCCCCACTCTACGACGATGACCTCTTCCTCCGGACTCGCCAGGCACTTCTCGCCATACCCCGCCCACCAGGAGGAGTCCTCAGGTACCCGGCTCCATCCCCGCATTCTTCCTTGCCCAATTTCTCAGGCTAACCCCTTTTTCATCCTTGGAACACCAGTCCGTTCCTTGTTCACTTCGCCAAGTGTTCGCTGGCCCTTTCTTCGAATTGAGCACTAGGAACCCACCCCAAGATGATTCATTTATCCCAGTGGTCCCCTTGCCTCTGTCTCTAAGGCTTGCCCTGCCTTCTGAGTTAGGCCTTTCCTGGATCCTCCAATCAAACCTTAATTCAGGTGGCTCACGCCTGTAATCCCAGCACTTCGGGAGGCCAAGGAGGGCGGATCACTTGAGGCCAGCTGGAGACCAGCCTGGTTAACATGGTGAAACCCTGTCTCTACTAAAAATACAAAAATTAGCCAGGCGTGCTGTAGGGAGCCTGTAGTCCCAGCTACTCCGTTGGCTGAGGCAGGAAGTCGCTTGAGCCTGGGAGGTGGAGGTTGCAGTAAGCCGAGATCGCACCACGGCAGTCCAGCCTGGGCGACAGAGCGAGATCCTGTCTCAAAAAAACAACAACCAAAAAATTCAGCAAATAATTCTAGACGCCGCCTTCTTGTCAGGCCGCACGTTGGGTGCTGCGGCTATGGGATTGAGCCGCCTTCGCAGCGGAGATGTAAGGCCCTTGTCCTTGCGGCCATCCCTTCCTGTCTTCTATGCCACTTCCGCATTCTTTTATTCAGTAGACATTTACACAGAAATGACCACCCCTCAAACCAACACTCTGCCCCAATTGCCTTCCAGGCTGACCCCGTTCTTCCTTCATCCCCCTAACTTGCAGGGCGCTAGGGACACAGAAGAGAGGCCCCCCCACCCAGGGAACCCTCCCTCCCATCTAGCGCACCGCCTCGGCGGGAAGGAAGCCCGTGGTTTGCGCGCTGAGCAGCCTCCCCACTCCCGCCCTGCCCAGCGCCGCCGTTTCACTTCCTCCCGGCCCTCCCTGCCTGCAGGAGCATCTCTGTGCCCGGGTGCCCGGGCCACGCCATGGCTGACACCTACGCGGTGGTGCAGAAGCGCGGGGCTCCAGCGGGCGCCGGGCGGGGGACGGAGACGGGGACGGGGACAGAGACGCGCAGCACGGAGGAGGCGCCGCTCTACAGCCAGGTGACGCCGCGCGCTCAGCGGCCCGGGGCGCACGCGGAGGACGCGCGGGGGACGCTGCCTAGCCGCGGTGAGTCGAGGCTTGCTCCTTCTCAGGGCATCATCCTGCTGTGATCCGCAGGGCAGCACCATCCTGCAGTGGTCCGCCAGGCCCTGGCGGCCGCGGGGACCCCAGCCGCTAGCCTGGCCACGCCCCGACGCTGTCGTCCAGGCGTCCCTGGCCACGCCCCGGATGCGCCCCCTGGCGGTCGCAGTCGCGGTCCAGGGGCAGGGTTCCTGGCAATACTTGTCTCGGCCGCGCCCAAAGGCTGGAGGCCACGTCCGGGGTGTGCGCCTTCTCCCGCCCGGCGCCCTCGGCTCTCCCCTTCGGGCCTCGGGGGAAGCGTCCCCGCCAGGGGTGGGGTCTTGGGACTCCCTGGGGCTTCCGGAGCTGACCCGTGGGGGGTCTCCTACCCTCAGTTCCTGCTGACCAAAGTCCTGCCGGATCTGGCGCCTACGAGGACGTGGCGGGTGGAGCTCAGACTGGTGGGCTAGGTAAGTCAGGTAGAGCCTGGGTTGCTGGGACTTTGCTGCTTTGAGTGAACCCCAGGAGTCTGGGGTTGATGGGGCATGGAGCTCAGTCCTGTGGATGTGGCTGCAGTGAACCAGGAGGACCTGGAGGCGGGGGGATGGTCTTCATGTCTGCCAGCCTCCACACACCTCAGCTTCTCCATGAGACCCACGGCACCCTTCTTCTCCCAGGTTTCAACATGCGCATTGGGAGGCCGAAGGGTCCCCGGGACCCGCCTGCTGAGTGGACCCAGGCGTAAGTCTACGCCAGCTCCTGCTTGTTGCCTCTTGTGAGCTCGGACTGCTGATGCCCTGGCGCTGCTGAGCGCCGTGTGCAGAAGGGAAACAGTGGGCCTGGATCAAAGTAAACGTTTCTCAGGGTGGGAAATGTGGGGGCTTTGCCCCAGTGACTGTAGCATTCAAGGCTTGAGGCTGGAGGAGGTAGCTAGGGTATAATGGCTGGTGAGGCTGCACAGAGCAGATTCAAGAAAGAAGATCAGGAAGAGGCATGACCCCTGAGTTATGAAGGGGAGAAGGGACAGATGAGCTTTCAGAGACTGCTCTCCTCACCACATAGCACTAGTCCATCCTCAGCACCTGAGCCTCCCTCACTTGGACACTCGGGGCACCACACAGAGAAGTGGATGGACACTTTGCCATCCAGGGAGAACTAAGCCAGGCATAACCACAGCCAAGCAGATTAACCCCAGGCAGACCGATAAAAAGACCTCCAGATAGGCAGACAGACAGATGGACCACCAACCTGGACAGACAGCCAAACCTTCAGAGATACAGTCCACAGGTGGACAAAGGGACCCCCAGCCAGAGAGAGAGAGAGAGACCAGCCAACAGCTTGATAGACCAGTGCAGCCAGAGAGACCACCAAACAGAGCCCCCAAAAGACAGACACCTCTGCTAGCTGGACAGCCAGGTGGACCCCCTAAGTTAGACAGATTACTAGACAGATATAAACAGATCCCCAGCTGAACAGACACACAGACTTCTCAGTTAGACACCACCCCCACCCTCAGGTGGGCTAGCTGGCTGACAGACCTTCTGGCCAGACAGACTCCTAACCAACCAGATGGACTGCCAGACAGACAGACATCAGCCACATGGAATCCTGACATCCCAGCCAGCCGACCAGACTCTCATCTTGATGGATGGACCCCAGCTGGTCAGACATGATCCTCCAGATTGACAGACAAGTCCCCCAAATGAGTACACATCTCCAGCTCTTCAGACAGATGGACCCCCAGCAAATCAGGCCCTATCTAGACAGACCCCAGCCAGACCCCTGCCAGACAGACTCCCAACCAGACTGGCCCCTTGCTGTTCACACAGCCTGCCGAGTAGCTGGGACTACAGATCTAATTTTTTAAGAGATGAGTTTTTGCCATGTTGCCCAGACTGGTCTTGAACTCCCAAGCTCAAGAAATCCTCCTGCCTCAGCCTCCCAAAGTGCTGAGATTACAGGTGTGAGCCACCAGGCTCAGCCCCCTAAGATTTGAAACACTTTAAATGGCCCATGGTAGGGTTCCTGCTAGGATAAAACATTAAGCAGCTGTTAAAAGAAAAAAAAGAGGACACGTCTCTGTGCACTGGTGTGGACAAATCTCCAAGTCACTGCAAAATGGAAAAAGTATAAGATGCTCTTTCCCTGAACCTCAAGGGTCCCGCCCCTCTCACTTTCAGGTCTCTGGACCTCTGACTGACACTGTGCCTGCCCAGGTCCCTGTATGCACTGCCGCAGTGCCCTGGGCCCCATGTCCACCCCTGTCCTGCCCTTCTCTGGGTGAGGGCCGGCCTTCCTCTGCCTCTGCCTGGCTGCATCCGTGGTTGATCTCAAGTGCCTTGGCATGAACTCCACTCTCCTGCAGCCTTCAATCAGGGAATGATGGGGATGTGTACATACCCCACCCCACCCCTTGGCAAGGTGATGCTCAGGTGTGGATTTTTAACAGTTCCCAGACTTTCCCAGGAGGCTTGGGTTTGGGTGCCCACAGTGGGAGCTGGTGTGATGTCATACCTTTGCCGGCCGCCTTTCCTTCCTGTTCTCTGTGCCCCTACTTCCACTCTAGAGCTGCCCTGTTTCTCTGTTTTCGTGAAAGAGCTGACCCTGTGCTGCCTCCCACTCTCCCAGTGCCCCTGCCACTCCTGTGAGCCTGCTGCTGGTGAGGTCGGTGCTGACCTCTGTGTTGCTGGATAATGAGTCATTTATCTCTGGAGGAGAGGAAAGGCAGGTCCTCCACAGCCCTGATAAAATCTCCAAGTCTCCCAGTTTCGGGTCCCTCTCCTGGGATGCAGACCCACTGCCTGCCCAGGTGGCATGATCCACATCCCCTCTTCTTGGGAATAGGGGCATGGGAAAGTGGCTAAAGATACTGTTCTGGCTGCTGTGTTCACTGTAATAAACTGTCCATTTCTCCGATTCAGAGGTCTGTTTTTTTTTTTCTTTTTTTTTCTTCCCGAAAGATGGAGTCTTGCTTTGTGTCCCAGGCTGGAGTGCAATGTCATAATCTTGGCTCACTGCAACCTCTGTCTCCGCCTCCCAGGTTCAAGCAATTCTTCTGCCTCAGCCTCTCAAGTAGCCGGGATTAAACACATGTACCACTATGCCCAGCTAATTTTAGTAGAGATGGGGTTTCACCACATTGGCAAGGCTGGTCTCGAACTCCTGACCTCGTGATCTACCTGCCCCTGCCTCATGAAGTGCTGGGATTACTGGCGTGAGTCACTGCACCCGGCCTTGGTCTGGTGTTTTATACACATGTGCATGTGATGTGGAGCTGTGCAGGCCACCTTGTCAGTGTGGAGAGTCCAGTCTCTGCGCCTTCTTGGTTTCTGACTTCACACCCAGTAGCCTCACTCCTGGCCCAGCATGGCAAGCACAGTTTCCACTCAGGCATTTGCCCTGGTTATTCTGTGTGCCTTAGATACTTTTCTCCTAGATTCTGCCTCTAATATATTTGAACATTTACCTCTTAATATTGTTTCCTATCTGTCTCTCCTGATCAGAATGTAAGCTGCCTGAGGGCAGGAGTTTTTGTTTGGTTTACAGCTACTGTCCCAGCTCCTAGAACAGCGCTGACACTTAGGAAGTGTGCAGGCTGATTTATCTCACACCATTTACTCCGGGCTTCCTCACTTCTAGTAAAGTATGATACCTTGTCTCAAATATTCTCTTCCCCTTTCCAGACCCATGTCTTTGCTCATGCAGGTCACTACTTCAGGCTGATATAAAAACCGTTCTCTTGTTAAGAAAGCTCAGCAATGGGAGAGGCAATCCTCCACCCGTCTCTTGCTCTCCTACAGGTCTTTCTTGGAGGTAGTGGGTTGAATGGTGGCCCCCAAAAACATAGGTCCAAGTCCTAACTTCTAGAACCTGTGAATGTGACCTTATTTGGAAAAAAAGGTCTTTGCAAATGTAATTAAAACACCTAGAGATGAAATCATCCTGGATTTAGGATGGGCCCTAAGCCCAATGACTGATGTCTTTATAAGAGAAAGCAGAGGGAGACGCAGAGACGGAGAGAAGAAGGTCATTGGAGATGGAGGCAGAGATGGGGATGAAGCGTCTGCAAACCAAGGAATGCCAAAGATTGCCAGCAAACCGCCGGGGGCCAGGAGAGAGGCCTGGTCGATTCTCCCTCACAGACAGCGGAGGGAACCACCCTGCTGACACCTCAGTTTCAGGCTTTAGGACCTCAGAACTGTAAGAGAATAAACATCTGCTGTTTTGAGCCACACGGTTTATAGTCATTTGTTATGGCAGCCACAGGAAACCCACACACTGGGTATCCAGGAATGCAAAGCCTGGCTGCTCCTGAGCTGGGCATCTCAGAGCTGTGTTTGCAATAGGACACTGCAGCAGGTGATGTTTCCTTCTGGATATGCCCTGAGCTCAGGGCTCCTCTTCTGCAGCGCAGCCCACTGGGTGCACAGCATCTGTCTGGGCTCTCACAAACCCCCATGGGACGTGGGGGTCAGTGGGACCATTGCAGGCACCATACTCGTGTTGCTTTGTTTCTTACCCAGCAGAAACAGTGAAGGCTCAGCTGTCAGTTTCCAAGTAGGATCCGATCTGATGATGCCTCCTTTTCACAGGAGTTAGTTACTTCTCCTTTTCTGCTTTCAACATCCCCTGCCTTGACTTCTGTCCTTTGTATGGCATTCATTTGTCTTAGACCATGATGTCCTGAGAGAAAACTAGGCCCCATTTGTGGCTAGGTTTGTTTTCAATCTCAGGGGCAGAGAGCTGCTTTACATAATTGATGAAAACTGTTTCTGTTTTCTTATTCTTGATTCAGTGCTTTTTTCACTTACTCCCAAGCTTACATGTCCCTGCTACCTTCAGAAACAAAACATGGTATTAAAAGTTGCTGCTAGATATTGAGCAGCTGATATCTGACCTCATGCAGCAGAAGGGAAGGTGAGGAATTGCCACTTGACATAGGGATCCCCTGAGCTTCTCTGATATTAACATGGTGCGGGGGCTTGATAAAAAACAAAGTGCAGGCCCAAGAGCTCAGGGCTGCTGCTGAGAGTCTAATGGCTTCTCAGTCCCTGGTAACCTTACCCTCCAGGCCCTGCTCCCGCCTCCTCTCCTGCCTCCCACCCACAGTCAGTGCTCCACCAAACTCCACTGCCTTCCTAGAGTGCTCCTCCCTACCCTCTCCTTCGGCCAGTCTCCTTCATCCCGGGAAACCCAGCTCACATCTCACCTGCCCTGGGGATGTGGGGCCTTCTCCCTCTCCAGAACTTCTCTTCCCCGACACTGCTCCTCAGAGCACTTGGTGTCCACCTCATCACACCCCTGCCCTGGGCCGGCAGGATCCGGGGGCTACAGGCAGCTTCTGTGGGTCAGGGATGGATCTTGCTCCTCTTTGCCACCTATGTGTTTGGAGCTTCCCCTGCACAGAGCAGTGCTCTGCAAATGCTTGTGGATTTCAGCTCAGTCAGTGTAATTGCTCAGTTGTGTACCAGAGAAATGGTCTTGTTGGAAAGAGCCTGCAGAATGCCAACTGCAGCCTCAGTGAAGATGATAGAAAATATCACTAAGCAATGATGGCTTATCACTCTTTGTTCAATTATAGCTAAGTTCAGCCCAAACATAAGGTCAATATCTGAATAAACTATGCAGTAAGTGGAAATTGTTTTATTTATTTTATGGCATAGTTATTTTAGAATATACAAAATGGTCGAGGAGACATGAATCCTTAAGAATATATGAAAAAGACAAGTGTTTATAAAGCCATACCAGCATCCAATCAATGTCAGAAGCTTTAAGAGCTGAGAAATGTCCAAACATAAAGTGTACTTGAGAAGTGATTTCCATTGGATTCCATTGCTCTCAAGCAGACCCTGGCCCTGCAGCCTTACTTTTGAGGATGACTTCTCCAAGAGGTCTGTCTGCCTGTCTGGGGACAGATGATTGATGAGGTCAGCAAGCTGAACGATGTCACCTCTCCAGCCCTAAGCCTTTTTCAGGTACCAGAAATAGGAATTTTTATATTATCTCATTTAACATGCCTTGGAGAGCAGGACCCCAGGTTTTTAAGTCTTTGGGTTCTCCCATAGGTTTAGCACTGAGTTGTTGATCAATAAACATTTTTTGAATTTAATAAGAAAAGAAAACTCTCGGTGGGAAAGACCTCTAAAGTTGAACTTTCTCCACCCTGACCTTCAAACCAGTCAAAGAGCCCCACCAGGGTTTGGGATCAGTAGCTCTGCTGCTACCAGCCAATGTTTCAAATTTGCATTGTCATATGTACAGCGGATGCCTTTAAGTAAAGCAGTCAGCATCCAGAATATCAACAATTACTTGGAATATTTTGGTGAGATAGCCGACTTCCCCAGAAATGTGCCTGCTGTATACATACCATCCCCAGTGTTGACATTTGGAAAATGGGAGAATCTCATGTTCTCCTTGAACCTGGGACAAATGTGTTTGGTCCCTTCCTCACTGAGGCTGAACAAAGCCCATTCTAACCCTGCAATACAGAAATGTGGCCCAAGTTGCCGAGTGAGTGGGGAGGAAGTAGTCGCTGCATAGGCCACTGGCAACTATTTGTTCAGAGGCCTTTGTTCGTTTGTCTTTGCGTAGACAAACCTGACCCCATAGGCACACTCAGTTCATCAGCTCATGTGTCCCACGTGCCAGCAACAGAATAATGTGCCTAAGACGTGTTCTCTAAGTGACTGAACTTTCCTGCTTTTCAGGCAGTCTAGTGATGGATCAAGAGAGCCTAAGAGGTATTTGAATTGAGGAGGATTTTGATTACACTAGAATAATCAGACTTCAAGAAATTTACCATTAACACCAACTATGTGCAGCTCACACCATTAGTGTCTGTCTTCCTACACAAGTTTATTGTTAAATTATATTTGTCTTTTTTTTTTTTTTCCTGGAAAGGCAAGTTAGATGTCTAGGGGATTTTATGTCTGATAAAGGCTTCTAGTTGGAGATGTATTACAAAGAAATTTAGACTCCCCAGGACTGAGTGGAGTAATAAGTGTATTTCTAGAATGGCTTCACCATTTGCTGGAAGACAGAATATGCTTCATGGCCATCTCCTACCAATTTTTGGCTCCTCCTTTCTCCTCCCCAATGCCCCACCCCTCCTCTTTCCAACATCGGCTATTTTTATGTTTTCCCCAAGTCTGAAGCTTCTTGATATATGCAGTTTTGAAGAGAGATGCACAACACTGTTTTCTTCTTGACAGCTGAGTTCTGTGGTTCTAAGATGAATAGCTAGTTTTAGCTTTAATGTGGAATTGAGGACATGGTGTTTTGGGTAGGTGAGAGACAGAAAATCATGATATGTTAGAACTAGAAAGCACCGTGTTTCCTAGATTAGGGAAAGGGGAGAGGATGCAGGTAGTGGTGGTGAGGAAATCAGTCAGGAGACAGTTACCAGTGGATGTGAAGAAGGATAAGGGCAACAGAAATGGAGGTGCGACTACAAAGTGGTAAAAGAACGTTGACCACCTGCTCAGTTCCAACGACCTTCAGGCAAGCAGGTCAAAGGAGGGAGTTCCTCACAGGTGAAATTTATAACAAGATAGAGTGCTTGTTGCAGTGTCTGTTCTTTTTTTTAGGGACAGAGTCTCATTCTGTCACCCAGGCTGGAGTGCAGTGGCTGGATCATGGCTCACTGCAGCCTCGGCCACCTGAGCTCAAGCAATCCTCGCATTTCAGCCTCCCAGGTTGATGGGACTGCAGGCACATGCCACCATGCCCAGCCTAATTATGTTCTTCAGGTTAGCAAGAGCAGGCTGGACCTAGGGCTCTGAGCAGGACTGGCTGATTAAATGTCTTATTCACACTGGGAAGCTGTTCCCCTGCATGAGGGCAAGAGATAAGCCCACATCCTGTGTGGCCTCTGGATGCCCTTTGAAGCTGTATCTGGGTTTCAGCTTAGGGAGCTAGAGTCACTGGGAGGGCAGAGCAGGCACAGGAGGGTCAGAGTTGCCAGTCTTGCTTTGGTTCCACAGGTTTAAGGGACAGAATTTGCTTCAGTGGCTTTGTCCCCACCAGGTCTCATTCCCACATTCACATCCACAGGGGTGACACTCGGAATGAGTGGAAGGAGGAGCCAAGGTGTTGGGACAGGGCAGGCTGGGGGCAAGGCCAGTTTTCGACCCCATGGACCTGCGAGGAGGTGGCATGCATTCAGCTCCTGCCTGTGTCTCTGGTCTGGAAGGAATTGTTGGCATTAAAGGACATGCCAAGGGGCTAGGCACACTCAGGGAGCAGGGTGCAAGTGGGAGGCAAGGAAGGAGGGGATGGTGTGCAGGGTGCTGAGGGCACGTCCAGCCACTCACCTGACCTGCTGGACAGGCCATGGCTCAGGCACCGGCCTGCAACCAGCACAGGTGGATCAGATTGGTCTCCCAGTCAGGAGTTGGGAAGTTGAAGGCCAGGAGTTACTGGATTACCTAGAATACTCAGACTTAAAAAGCAAGCCAAGAAACTTGCTGTGTATGCTTAGATGTGGACATGGAAAGGCCTTGCTGGAAAAAAAAGAGCAGAATGTAAAGCATACATTGCAGGAGATGCGTAGACCCAGAGCTGGGGTTGTACTGTGCCTGAGATGCCATGAGACACCCTGTTCTGGAGGACCCCAAATAGCCACACCCAGATTCCTGACTCAGGGAAGCTGTGAGATAAGAAGTATTGTTGTCAAGCTTCTAAGATTGGGGATAATTTGTTTTACACAGTAGATATGAAATGTAAAACATGTCACCTGAAAGGACATGGCCTGTTTGGGGACTCACCCAAAATCCATCCTTTAGATCAGGAGCCCGCCCAGGATTTGCTCTCACCCTCTGGGGCCTGGTGACTCTCGTCCAAGATGCTCTTTCTCACCTGGCTTTAATTCCAGGGCCAGCCCGACCCCTGCCAAGGCCGAATCAGGTCTTTCTGCTACCAGAAAGTTCCTGAGCACGACTGAGCTGTCCTCTCACTGGAGAAGTCGTCCCCAGCTGGCAGTCAACAGAGTGGATTTACAACCGTGCCCACGCCCTCTTGGCAGTCACCAAAACATGAACTCGGTTGTCATTGTTTGGTTCTCAGAAGCGTCATCAATTTGGAGTACATGGGGAAAAACGTCCAATTTCTGGACCTCAGCAGCTGGTAGTTATGCCTCATGATGCCGGGTCCAGGAACTTAGCCAGTCTCCCTCAAGGACATTCTGTGTCATCTCCCTATACCATCATCATGAGTCACAGAGAAAAGACAGTCCTCAGGAAGTATTTGTTGAATGAATAAAGATTTTCCCTTACATGACTGATAGTATGCTGTATTTATAGTCGTATGTCTCACTTCTCTATTTAGCACTGTCCTTGAGTGTCTCTGGGCCAGTGAGCCATCTTTGCAGGGCTTCATCACACACCAGCTTATGGTGGCCACTCGTGGTCATGCCATCCTCAGCCTTATCTGCACTCTGCCCTGCCCAGCATGGCCTGTGGCACGTATTTGCTTTATAAAACTTCTCTACTGCGCCTATATTTGGAGGGCATTTTTTCTATTAATAATAATGGTGAGATGTACATACATTTTTTCTTTCTTTTTTTTTTTTTTTTTTTTGAGTCTGTCGCCAGGCTGGAGTGCAGTGGTGTAATCTCGGCTCACTGCAACCTTCGCCTCCCAGGTTCAAGCACTTCTCCTGTCTCAGCCTCCCGAGTAGCTGGGATTACAGGCATGAGTCACTGCACTCGGCCTTACATTTTTCATTTGCGTGTGTATCTATTTGCTTATGATTGATGCCCAAAAGTAGACTCCTTGGGTTAAAAGGCAGTGAGAAAGAGGACAGCAGCCCCTGACATGCAGGAGCTGTGCCCTGGTATTCTGCTGAATGTAAACTATGTCATGGAACATAACATGTCAGGCAAGTCCACCCCGACCATGAGGGATCGAGACAGGACCAAGCCCCTCCGGACTCACATCTGAGCGCAAATGCACCATCCCACCACAGAAGCCGCGATGCCCTGTGTTGGCTGCTTGAGCATGGCGGCTGCCTTACTGGGCAGCTCTCGCCTGGCTTCCTTCCTCCTGCTTGTAAAGAAAGACCCCCAACCCTAGAGCTAGCCCCACTTCCTGACAGCATCCACCCAAGCAGAGCCTGGTTCCTCAAACCCCCTTGCAGGTCACCCAAGCCCTAATCCTATCATCGTTTCTTTCTAACAACCTTACTGAGTGGGACACACAAGGCTCCCCAGGGTATGTGTTCTTCCTTGCTGCAATGAGGAACAAGCCCAGTTTATTAGCCTACAGTGTGTTCTGGTGGTCTCTGACTGAGGGGTAGGGGAGAACATGATTAAGACATGTTAAGCCAAACTCTTTTTCCAAAAGGTTGTACCAATTTACATTCCCACCTGCAGTTGAATCTGCATTGTCTTCCTTCCAGAATTGTTGAGAAGATCAAATTAAATGAAATGATGTGGTGTTGATCAAACAAAGGCCTTTCTCCATGGGGAGTTGCTATTCCTCAACAGAGAGCACCTTCCCAGGATCTTACACCTGGAGAGGAGTTAGCCCTAAAGACCAAGGTTGGTGTTCAAATGAGATGGCAAATTTCACATCTCAAATGCCATCACTCCAAATTCACTCATTCATTCTATGAACATTCTGTGTCTATGATGTGCCTTGGGGATAGATCAGTGAATAAATCAATGAGAGCTCTGCCCTTTTTAACTCAAAGTTTTCACTTATAGCAAGAAGAGAAGGACGATAAATCTAAAAGATGCATAAATAATGTTGACGTATTATTTGGTGCTGACCAATGCCATAAAGAAAACTAGAGAGTGAGGGAGAGGAAGGCCTCTGGCATGGGCAGAGAGATTGCTCTCGGCCAGTGACCAGGGCTGCATGTCAGAGGGAGGCCATGTGGAAATGGGGGCTGTTTGGGGAGTGAGGGAGGAAAACCCATTGACTCACCTCCACCTTCAGACTATATTGTGTTGTCAGCTTAGAAAATACTGCATATTTAATCAAGTTTCCAAAATAATTTGAAAATGAAATTTGACAAATGGATTCTACTATTCATCTATGAGAGAAAATGTCCAGGAACAGCTTTAAATTTTAAGAGCTATAGCAATTAAGGCCAGGTGCGGTGGCTCACGCCTGTAATCCCAGCACTTTGGGAGGCCGAGGCAGGCAGATCACAAGGTCAGGAGTTCAAGACCAGCCTGGCCAAAATGGTGAAACCCCTTCTCTACTAAAACTAAAGAAAATTAGCTGGGCATGGTGGCGGGCACCTGTAGTCCCAGCTACTCGGGAGGCTGAGGCAGGAGAATCGCTTGAACCTGGAAGGTGGAGGTTGCAGTGAGCTGAGATCGCGCCACTGCACTCCAGCCTGGGCGACAGAGTGAGACTCCATCTCAAAAAAAAAAAAAAAAAAGAAAGAAAGAAAAAAGAGTTACAGCAATTAAAATGGCAGAGATGGAGCAATGGAACAAAATTTAGGTCTGAAAAAAAGCCCATGTATATTGGGGATTATGGGATGTTTTGAATGGGTGGGAAAAGGGAATAGATTGGTGTTTAGAGAACTGATTACAAAGGTGGAAAAAAATGATTTGGCAGCTCTCTTTTTCACCATTAACAAACATACATTTCACAAGGATTTTTTTTTTTTCTTTTTGAGATGGAGTCTCACTCTATAGCCCAGGCTGAAGTACAGTATGGCACGATCTTGGCTCACTGCAACCTCCGCCTCCCAGGTTCAAGCAATTCTTCTGCCTCAGCCTCCCAAGTGGCTGGGACTACAGGTGCACACCACCACACCCGGCTAATTTTTGTATTTTTGGTAAGGACACGGTTTCATCATATTAGCCAGGCTGCTCTTGAACTCCTGACCTCATGATCCGCCCACCTCGACCTCCCAAAGTGCTGGGATTATAGGCGTGAGCCACTGCACCTGGACAGATTTCACAAGGAATTTTTAAAAGCTAAACATTTAGGGCTGGGTGCGGTGGCTCATGTCTGTAATCCCAACACTTTGGGAGGCCAAGGCGGGCAGATCACGAGGTCAGGAGATCAAGACCATCCTGGCCAACATGGTGAAACCCCGTCTCTACTAAAAATACAAAAAATTAGCTGGGCGTGGTGGCAGGCATCTGTAGTCCCAGCTAATTGGGAGGCTGAGGCAGGACAATGGCGTGAACCCGGGAGGCGGAGCCTGCAGTGAGCTGAGATCATGCCTCTGCACTCCAGCCTGGGCGACAGAGTGAGACTCCATCTCAAAAAAAAAAAGAAGCTAAATATTTAAAAAATTATAGAGGTACATTTGAAAATATGGAATATTACATACCTTTGGGGTAGAAAATGCCTATCCACATATCTAGCATCTATCTCTCTTACGACTATATTTGGAAGTAATACATGTGATCAAAATAAATGAAAAGAATGGAAGAATTTTTTTTTTTTTTTTTGAGACAGCGTCTCACTCTTGTTGCCCAGGCTGGAGTGCGGTGGTATGATCTCGGCTCACTGCAACCTCCACCTCCTGAGTTCAAACGATTCTCCTGCCTCAGCCTCCCAAGTTGCTGGGACTACAGGCGCCTGCCACCATGCCCAGCTATTTTTTTTTTTTTTTTGGTATTTGTAGCAGAGATAGGGTTTCACCATGTTGGCCAGGATGGTCTTGATATCTTGACCTCGTGATCCACCCCCCTCAGCCTCCCAAAGTGCTGGGATTACAGGCATGAGCTACCACGCTCAGCCAGGAAGAATTTTTTAAAGGTTAAAATATATATATGTCTATATATATATATATATATATCTCAACTAAAATTGGCTTATAATTCTAACTCTCTTTAATAATTATAGAACACTTAACTAGGGTCCCTAGATGAATTATCAGGCATTGTCAAGACTATTTGCCTTGAAAAGGGTCCAATATATCGCTCCCTTTGGGAAACGCTAGTGCACAACACAGACGGTGCAGGAAACCACTGGCAGAGTGGCCACTCTCTCTCCCATCCCCTGTCATTGACATGACAAACAGCATCCCCTTTTTTTACACTAGACCATATCATGAAGAAACTAAGCTATGCTTCATTTTGTGCAAATCCATTGCATCCAGATTTATAAGCCATCATGTACGAGGTAATGATTTGTTTTTACTAAACTACACAATAACACTTTTGGTTCCACATGTAAGAGCCAGGAACAGCCAGAGAGTGTTGGTTAGCTGATCCAGCTGTAAGGCACGGTCCTCTGCTCTGGTTCTGACAAGTACTGATGGCCACACCTGGGACCTGAGGCAGCAAAGACCCTTCTCAGTGGCCACTCAGCCAGACTTCACGCAGGTCCAGGGTGCTGCTCCTGGCCATTAAGATACAGCTGCAAGGCCTGGAGGCCACACTTCAAAAACGGCAACAGGCAATTCTCATTCTTCTCCTCTGCCTCTTCCCGCTATTTCTCTGTTTTCAATTCCTCTTTCTTGTTTTGCACACAAAGTTCCCTGCGATGTGCTTAACTCAGCTGGCTTAACTACAGCCCAGCATAGGGCACTCAGCTACGCCATGTTCTCAAAGCAGACCCATCACCGGCTGCTGGGCTTCCTAGAGCCAGCGTCCTTATGCAGGTGTCACTTATCTAATACAGGTGCCACTAGCCATGTGTGGCTATTTCAATTCGTTTATTAAAAGCAGATAAAAATTTTAAAAATCCAGTCCTTCCATTGCACCAGCCACATTTCTTTCTTTTTTTTTTTTTTTTTTTGAGACGGAGTCTCGCACTGTCGCCCAGGCTGGAGTGCAGTGGCGCCGTCTCAGCTCACTGCAAGCTCCGCCTCCCGGGTTCACGCCATTCTCCTGCCTCAGCCTCCCGAGTAGCTGGGACTACAGGCGCCCGCCACCACGCCTGGCTAACTTTTTGTATTTTTAGTAAAGACGGGGTTTCACCGTGTTAGCCAAGATGGTCTTGATCTCCTGACCTTGTAATCTGCCTGCCTTGGCCTCCCAAAGTGCTGGGATTACAGGCGTGAGCCACCACGCCCGGCCTCCACCAGTCAGATTTCAAGTGCTCAGTAAGCACACGTGGCTTGTGGCAGCCATACTGGATCCAGGTCCAGAACATTCCACGGTGGCAGGAAGTGCTACTGGACAGTGCTGCTGTCCCCAGCACTGAGAACAGTGGTTGCCAAGTTATCCTCCCCTACAGCTTTGTCGATTGACATGTCTGCAGAGCATAATGACAGTGACTATTCCCCAGACCTTACCATCGCGGCTATTACCAAACTTTTCAGTCCTTGCTTATAAGACTTTTTTTTTTTTGCTTGAATTTGCAAGTTTTTAATTATCAGTGAGGTTGAGCATGTCTCATATGCTTGTGACCAAGTGTATTCTTTTTTTCTGAGGTAACATTCATATCCTTCATCATTTTTCCACTTTTTTTAAATCTCATTCTTTGAAAAGCTTCTTTGATAAGTTCCTTTGCATATTGAGAAAAAAGGTCACCATTGTTTCTATGAGCGAAGAGGCCTCAAGCTTAGTGGGGTGGGCAGTTAAGAAGTGTGAACATTTATGTGCTTTGACCCACTCGCAATAATTTATTCCCCCAAAAATGACTGAAAGTTCAATAGAAGGCAAGAGCTGTGTGTCCAGTGGTATTCATTTAAAAAGAAAAAAAAAAAAAAAGGAAACAGGCTGGGTGGGGTGGCTCATGCCTTTGGCAGGCTGAGGCAGGAGGATGGCTTGAGCCCAGCAGTTTGAGACTAAGCTGGGAAGCACGGTGAGACCTCGTCTCTACAAAAAATTTAGAAACTTTTAAAAAACAGGAAACAACCACCCCTACAGTTGAGAATTATTTTGGGATGATATGCACCATGGAAAATGCTTCCGATACAATATTGAGTGAAATAAGCCAAATGCAAACTCGCTACATGAGAATAACAGCCACAGAGAAATATGCAAATTTCCTCATGCAAAGAGGCTCTTCCTGGAAAAGAATATGGAAAAATAGAAAGCGATGTGTAACAGGTGGAGTTGCAGGAGACCCTTTTACCAAGAAACTTAAATTAATCAGGAGATAATGTGCCCAGAGGTGGAGAGGGATGGAAGCAAGTGGGCAGAAGTGCACGTGTCCTCCAAGAGAAGACATTCACTGGGCATTGCCCCATGGTACTACTGGAAAGGAGCCCTCTGCCCTATCAGGGTGCCCCAGCATCAGTCACAGGGCACAACTTTATGATGTTTGTTGTGGCTGTCTCTGATTTTTTTCTGTTTTTCTTAACATTTTTCTTTGGATGTCATCTGATCCTTCTTTTTACTTTTTACATCATAAATACCAGTACAATTAATAAAATAAAAAAACTTTTCATCAGAGTACTCTGTAATTATTACATCACCCCCAGAAGTGCACACCCCAGGGTCTGGGGAATGCAAGAGACTAAAGGAACTACATGTTGGCTTGACACTTCTGTTCTGTTGAACGAGCTCAGTTTAGATGGTGCTCAAGCCAACAGAGGAGCTTCCTGGACACAGCCTGTTTGTGGCTTTGCCCTGAGCCCCCTGCCAGGTCAGCAAGGCTGCAAATGCCTGGAGCCACACTGAGCAGATGCTGGGCCTCCAGCTCGGCAGGGCTGTCGGCAATGGACACTGGGCAGAGAGCCTGGTATTAGAGGCCACTGACTACTGATGATTTAGCAAAGTACAAGAAATGGTTTCTTTCCAGAGTCTCTTACCCAAAATTAAGCAGTGGGTGAGATAAATATTCTTAAGAATGAACCACCTGGATAAAAGCACCAGCTCTGGGAGAACTCTGACAAGCAAATGGCAAAGATGCTGGGTGACAACCATGGCCCCCAAGCCTGGTTGCAGCTCCCCAGCATCCAGAGTACACCTACTCTCTAGCTGGAAAAACTTAAGAAATCGTTACTACTGGAAGTGGGAGTATGAGTCTCCACTTTACATTTCCACGTTCCCACGTTATCTGCCTGGCTGCTCTCCAGAGAGTGGGTGGACATGGAGAAACAGGAGCACAGCATTCAAAAGGGACCAGCTCACATCCAAGGTTATCCATGGACATGACTTACCTTTTCTTTGGGTTAGCACACACTGTTTCATTGCCAGAGATATTAAAAATAGGATCAGGGAAAGAGGGGCCTAGTTTGCTAGTTTGCACGGCAGCAGCAGTGAGCACAAGCTCGTGACTTTTTGCTCACAGCGGTTGCTGTGGTTGGTTCCGTGACAACTTGGAGGTTGACTGTGTGCTCACGCCATGGGCACCTCACACACAGATGTGAGTGCCTCAGGAAGGCAAGCACTGCCTGTTGTTCCTGAGTTCGATGTTGATCTCAGATCGTATCTTCATGCCTGCTCTCACTCCCTATCTTAGCTCTAGGCCAAATGTCTGGTGTGTTGTCTAGGCCCCCGATTCTCTCCTGAACATGCAGATGCCACGCTAGACATTTGACCTGGGGATCAGAAGTCCCGCATGCATCTCACTGGACTAACTAAAGGAATCAGTAAGGCTGCTTTCCTTCTGGGGGCTCTAGGGGAGAATCTGTATCCTGTGTCTTCCAGCTTCCAGTGGCTGCAGCAGTCCTTGGCCTGTGGCCCCTTCCTCCATCTTCAAAGCTAGCTGCATAGCATCTTTAAATCTCTCTCTGACCTTGCTTCTGTCATCATCTCTCCTCTGACTTCCTTCCTCCCTCTTCCACATTTGAGGACCCTTGTGATTCCACTGGGCCAATGAGTCATCCAGTATACCCTCCTTATCTGGGATCAGCTAGTTGGCAACCTTAATCTTACCTGCAACCTTGATTTCCCCTTTGTTATATAAACCACTATAGTCACAGATTCCAGCAATTATGACAGGGACATCTCTGAGGGGCCGTTATTTTGCCCACCACAGATGTTAATTAATATTACATGAATAAAAGGAATGGAGTTTTCTGTTAAAGAGTTTTATTTTCAAAGGGACATACAGCTGTTGACACATGAAGGTGACATGATGTCACCACAGAACCTCCTTCCACAGAGTTGCTCCCAGGCCCAACTGTTGGGAGGAACATACTTTGGGAAACACTGTGACAAAGCCAGAGTGCTCCAGGTTTTCAACAAGGCACGTACAAGGTTCCCTCATGATAGCTCTGTGTGTGACAAGGAGAAACGCGCTGGATGACCTTATTATTAAGTGGACTTTCAACTATTTGAGAGCCAATAAACAGAACGATGGCAACCTGGGAGCAGGGTCTACAGTGCGTGCCATGGGGCTTCCTCCTTGTCCAAGGGATGAATGAGGACTTTCTCTTTCACTTAAGTATTTTCAGTTAGTGCAAACAGCAGGCTGTGAATGCTCCGGGTAACTAGGATCTTGACAAGCTTGGGAGACCATGGCAGTGCTCCCGCCCCACAGCACCACTGAGTATAGTGTAACTCACCCACCTCTAAAGCCTTTGCCCTTAGATGGTGTCCTGCCAAGCGGCTCCTTTGGGAAGAGTTTAACACGTGCTTGGCTCATGTGGGGTGGTTAGCTGGGTGGATCGCTCCTACCTCTGAAGGCTCAAGCCCTGCTGAGGAGCCCAAATCTTTCATGCTTTTCAAGCTTTTTACTTAGGAGGAAAAAATGCTATAAGATGAGCTAACTTGGTACTTTAGAATCACTTCAGTTGTAACTGGGATCTTTCTCCAAGTCCAAAATGTGAGTGTTCCCATTTCCCAGTCCCAGAAGTCCCAATAGTGGACTGCATACTTTCTGCCCAAATGACAAGCTCCCATCGACTGAGCGTCATCATCGTTTAACCTGTGTTTAAAAGCAGATTCTTTGCCGGCATTCTAGGGCACTGAAAGACTGTGATGAGCAATGCAGACTTCCTACCTGGAGTGCATTGCAGTCTCTGGGGTCACTGGTGACCCAGGCCCTCACAGTGTCCTCCCACCCAGCCACCCCCACTTGCTGACATACCTCCCACCCACACTGCAGCAACCGTGCCAGCTGCAGCTGGGAATCGAGGGTGTGCCCATCAGGGCTGCCCATTCTTCTTGCAGCTGAGAGGAGTCAAGTGACTTAGTTCTGGTCTCCCAGGGAAGTGGTTTCTTCCACAGAAGACAGGCTTGCAAGGCGGCCGGTGCTCCTTCTCCTTCCCGGTGGAGTGCAGCCATCTGTGGCCATGAAACGACCAGTCTCAGCACAAGATGGCTTCCAGCTGTTCCCTGCCAAGCAGAAAGAGGGAAACACACAAGCTGCTGGTGGCCTTGGGCAGCTGAACACACCCAGGGATGTCGGCTTCCAGCTGTTCCCTGCCAAGCAGGAAGAGGGAAACACACAAGGTGCTGGTGGTCTTGGGCAGCTGAACACACCCAGGGATGTCTGCTTCCAGCTGCCTTGTTTAGGGCGGCTGAGTGGCTGGGGAAGCTACACAGACCTGCGGGGGTTTAGGGCTGCAGCAATGAGCCCTGGCTGGGGTCTCCCTTCAGACCCACGCCCACCCTGGCCACCTGCCTGAAACCCAGGAGGCTGGCTGGGAAACCTCCAGGGTGTACAGTTACACGCTGTACTCTGGGGTAGGGGACAGGGAGTCACTTGCACTCTGTCCCCAGGGTACCCGTGCAGTCCCTGCCCTTCCGGCCCGGGGTGGGAGTGTGCTGCAGCCTCGGGCGCTGACTTGCAGCCTGTCACCTGCGCCAACGCCCCTTAACGCCCTTCTTCTCATCCCCATTTTCCGGTGCCCACCAGTCCCCTCGTGCTGACAGACGACTCAGTGTATCTCCCCAGAGCTGCTCTGCGAACTGCACCCGTGGAGGAGCCCGTACTTTCTGAACAGCCGCTTTGATCTACTTAAGCACTGCCTGTTTTCATAGCTATGGCCCAGCTATATCACAGGACATATGTCCTATATCATAGGATAGCGGTGACAGCAGCAGGCGGCGTCGGGGCGGGGCGGGGCCAGAGGGACGGGCAGCCCCGCAGGCCCCTGGCCCCTCCACAGCCCCTGAGACTTGTGCGGCCCGTAGGAATCTTCTGGCGGCCTCCGGGCTCGCGGGCAGCACTGTATCAGTTTCTACATGGCTCCTCTCCCAGCCCCTTACGTGGCTTATTTCGAGTCAGTTCTAGGGAAGTTCTAACGTTTCCGTTCGCCGGGGGTCTGGAAGGCGCATCGGCCCTGGGCGAGCCTCCCTGAGCGCCGCCACGTCCGCCCTCGCCGTCCTCCCACCCGGACCCCGCACCCCCGCCCTCGCTAGCGCTGTGCTGGACGCTTCTCTGTGCGGAGGGTTCCTCGCCCCTTCTTCAGATTTGGGAATGGACTCTCGGGCACCTGAAGCGCCTGCTCAGGATCAGGCCGGCACCTGGACATGAATCCCAGACAGAAAACCTGAGCCCTGCCTGGCGCTCTCGCGGCTCCTGGCACGGCCGCGCAGAAATGCCAGCGTCCCTGGACTGAGCGCGGGGAGGGGCAGGCTTCCAGCAGCGCTGTCCACTGGGAAGAAGACACAACCCACATTTTTAGATTTTCCAGTTTCCACTTTGAAAAAGCAAAAAAACATGACATTGATTTGTTACCCAGTGTATCAAAAATATTATCATTTAACCGATTAATCAATATGAACAATTGTTCATTAGATATTTTACTTGTTTTTAGGACTACGTTTTCAAAATCCGATGAGAATTTTATACTCACAGCACATCTCAGAGCTGCAGCTAGCTCACGCAGGGGCGCCTCCAGCGTCAGGCTTTCTGGGCTCCTGGCTGCGTGTGGCTGGGCACGTTGCTTAATATGGCAAAGTCTCCATTTTTCTCATCTAGAAAATGGAGATCAAAGTACAGGTGCCAATTTCTTTTTTTCTTTTTTTTTTTTTTTTTTTTTTGAGACGGAGTCTCGCTCTGTCTCCCAGGCTGGAGTGCAGTGGCGCAATCTCGGCTCACTGCAAGCTCCGCCTCCCGAGTTCACGCCATTCTCCTGCCTCAGCCTCTCCGAGTAGCTGGGACTACAGGCGCCCGCCACCACGCCCAGCTAATTTTTTGTATTTTTAGTAGAGACGGGGTTTCACCATGGTCTCGATCTCCTGACCTCGTGATCCGCCCGCCTCGGCCTCCCAAAGTGCTGGGATTACAAGCGTGAGCCACCGCGCCCTGCCAACAGGTGCCAATTTCATAGGACTGCAGTGAAGATCAAATGAGAGAGCTCAACCAAGAATATAAGACCCATGCATGGTCTGTGGAAGCCTCGTGGTCTTTAAGGTAATTTGCATGATTTGGGGATTCTGAAAGATTTTGGAGTCAGGACAGATAGATTGTGGCACCACTCTGCCACTCACCAATCACTTATTAGGCTGGTCACCTCCTCTAGCCTGGCCCTTCCATCTGCACAGCCTTTGCCCCTGGGCAGTGAGCAGTGGGTCTCCTTCCCAGCCGTGGCTCAAGCCTGTAATCCTAGCACTTTGGAGGGCAGAGGCGGATGGATCACCTGAAGTCAGGAGTTGGAGACCAGCCTGATCAATATAGTGAAACCCTGTCTCTATTAAAAATACAAAAATTAGCCGGGCATGGTGGCATGTGCCTATAGTCCCCGCTACTTGGGAGGCCGAGGCAGGAGAATCGCTTGAACCTGGGAGACAGAGGTTGTAGTGAGCTGAGATCGCGCCACTGCACTCAAGCCTGGATAACAGAGTGAGACTTTGTCTCAAAAAAAAAAAAAAAAAAGAATCATCTAGAAGGGTTTTAAAACACCCATGTCAGGGGCCCACCAACAAATATTCTCTCCAAAAAGATACACTTTGTGGCTTTTTTTTTCTTTTGAGACAGAGTCTCACTCTGTCGCCCAGGCTGGAGAGCAGTGGCACCATCTTACTGAAACCTCTGCCTCCGGGGCTCAAGCAATCCTCCCACCTCAGCCTCCCAAGTAGCTGGGACTACAGGCACACACTACCACACTCAGCTAATTTTTTGATTTTTGGTAGAGACAGGGTTTCACCATGTTGCCCAGGCTGGTCTCAAACTCCCAGGCTCAAGCAATTTGCTGGCCTCGGCCTCCCAAAGTGCTGAGATTACAGGCATGAGCCACTGCACCTGGCCTTACCTTGTGGCTTTTCAAAATCAGGTCATGGCCAAAAATCAGTTTTAAAACTAAAGAGTTTGGAGTTTCCTTGGTTACCTCCAATCTCATCTCACTTCTAACTGATGGCAGGAACGGGGGTCTGCCCTGACCCAGAGTCCTCCCATTCAGGACCATCTTGGATCGGTCTCCTGAAGTCTTGGCCTAGCCTTCTCCTTAAGATTTTGACGACACAATCATTGGTTTCCCTGCAGCAGTCAGATGTGGCTTCCCTTTTACAGGACAGTCAGATAGGGTGCCCAGCTGGTGTCCTGGCCTCTATGGGCAAGCAGCAGGCAGGGCTTCCAGGTGGCCCAGGGCTTATCACAGCTTCACTCCTCAGACCATCAACAAATACCTGAGATGACACATTTCATTGGCATTTCTTCTCTCTTAAATCTTCTGTAGCACTTCCCAGTTTACAAAGCACCTCCTCCACAGGCTTTCTCCAGCTACACAACTTTAGATCAAGTCACAGGAACCTGAAGGACACCACAGGTGCTGCCAGCAAGGGCATCTGGAAGGCCTGTGGTCCGCGGTGGCTCAGGAAGGTAACTGCATTCTGACACCCACTAGCCTGCTCACCTGGGCCTTCCTAGCCCAGGCTCCTCACCTGTGAACAAGGACAGTGGGAGCAGTTCCTTACAGGACTCTAATGAGAGCTGGTGGGGAGATAAATCCCTAGCAAGGCAGAGTCCTTCCACAAAACAGAAAAGGAAGAAGGCAGTTTCATTAACGACTAAGCATATCTAACTACAGTGTGTGCAGTGTGAAGAGAGCACACACAGACAGAAAACCCAGCAACTTTTTTTTTTTTTTTTTTTTTTGAGACAGAGTCTGGCTCTGTCACCCAGGCTGGAGTGCAGTGGCATGATCTTGGCTCACTGCAAGCTCCGCCTCCCGGGTTCACGCCATTCTCCTGCCTCAGCCTCCCGAGTAGCTGGGACTACAGGCGCCCGCCACCACGCCCAGCTAATTTTTTGTATTTTTAGTAGAGACGGGGTTTCACCATGTTGGCCAGGATGGTCTCGATCTCCTGACCTCGTGATCTGCCCGCTTTGGCCTCCCAAAGTGTTGGGATTACAGGCATGAGCCACCGCACCCAGCCCTAAATGTTTAGGTTTTAAAAATTCCTTGTGAAATCTGTCCAGGTGCAGTGGCTCACGCCTATAATCCCAGCACTTTGGGAGGTCGAGGCGGGTGGATCATGAGGTCAGGAGTTCAAGACCAGCCTGGCTAATATGGTGAAACCGTGTCCTTACCAAAAATAAAAAAAATTAGCCGGGTGTGGTGGTGTGCACCTGTAGTCCCAGCCACTTGGGAGGCTGAGGCAGAAGAATTGCTTGAACCTGGGAGGCGGAGGTTGCAGTGAGCCAAGCTCGTGCCATACTGTACTTCAGCCTGGGCTATAGAATGAGACTCCATCTCAAAAGGAAAAAAAAAATCCTTGTGAAATGTATGTTTGTTAATGGTGAAAAAGAGAGCTGCCAAATCATTTTTTTCCACCTTTGTAATCAGTTCTCTAAACACCAATCTATTCCCTTTTCCCACCCATTCAAAACATCCCATAATCTCCAATATACATGGGCTTTTTTTCAGACCTAAATTTTGTTCCATTGCTTCATCTCTGCCATTTTAATTGCTATAGCTCTTTTTTCTTCCTTTCTTTCTTTCTTTCTTTCTTTCTTTCTTTCTTTCTTTCTTTCTTTCTTTCTTTCTTTCTTTTTTTTTCTTTTTTGAGATGGAGTCTCACTCTGTCGCCCAGGCTGGAGTGCAGTGGCGTGATCTTGGCTCACTGCAACCTCCACCTTCCGGGTTCAAGCGATTCTCCTGCCTCAGCCTCCCGAGTAGCTGGGACTACAGGCGCCCGCCATCACGCCCAGCTAATTTTTTGTGTTTTTTTAGTAGAGACGGGGTTTCACTGTGTTGGCCAGGCTGCTCTCAAACTCCTGACCTCATGATCTGCCTACCTCAGCCTCCTAAAGTGCTGGGATTACAAACACAAGCCACTGCGCCCAGATCAGATTAGATTTTTTTAAAAAACATGATGCAGACGGTGGCTCATGCCTGTAATCCCAGCACTTTGGGAAATTGTGGCAGGCAGATCACTTGAGGTCATGAGTTCGAGACCGGCCTTGCCAACATGGTGAAACGCCACCTCTACTAAAAATACAGAAAAAATTAGCCAGGAGTGGTTGTGGGCACCTGTAATCCCAGCTACTCGGGAGGCTGAGGCAGGAGAATTGCTTGAACCCAGAAGGCAGAGGTTGCATTGAGCCAAGATTGTGCCACTGCACTCCAGCATGGGCAACAGAGCAACACTCCATCTCAAAATAAATAAACAAATAAAAACATATATGCTGCCTATAAAACATTTAGATACAAAGACATTCAAAGTAAAATGATGGAAAAAGATATTACATTACAAAGGTAAACAATGGAAAAAGATAGCTGATAGAAAAAGCTGAGTAGGCCAGGCGTGGTGGCTCATGCCTATAATCCCAGCACTTTGGGAGGCTGAGGCGGCTGGATAACCTGAAGTCAGGAGTTCAAGACCAGCCTGGCCAACATGAAGAAACCCCATCTCTACTAAAAATACAAAACTTAGCAGTGCATGGTGGCACATGCCTGTAATCCCAGGCATGTGGGATTACATATCCACAAAATCCAACTCCTTTTCCCCAGTTACTCAGGAGGCTGAGGCAGGGGAATTGCTTGAATCCGGGAGGCGGAGGTTGCAGTGAGCTGAGATCATGCCACTGCTCTCCAACCTGGGTGACAGAGCGAGACTCAGTCTCAAAAAAGAAAGAAAAAGCTGAGTGGCCATATTGTAATCAGACAAAATAGATTTTAAATCAAAAAGGTTACAAGAGACAAAGACTCATTTGATAAAAGTTTCAACCCACCAAAAAGATATAGTTATAAAATATAAACACCTAGCAGCAGAGCCCCAAAATATATGAACCAAAAATCAACAGAATTGAAGGAAAAAAACAGACAATGTTATAATAGTTGGAGACTTCAATACCTCATTTAAAATAATGGATAGCACAACTAGATAGAAGATCAGTACAGAAACAGAGGACTGAACAACATTCTAATTGATTAGACATAACAGAACACTCCACGCAACAATAGCAGAATATACATTTTTACTCGTGAATTCTACAGAACAAACCACAAAAAGATAATAAATCTTAAAACATTGAAATCATATTTTGTCTGATCACAGTGGAATGAAACTAGAACTCATTCTTAGAAGGAACACTCACAAATATGTGGAAATTAAACAACATATTCTTAAACAACCAGTGGGTCAAAGAAAAAGTCACTACAGAAATTAGAAAACCCCTCAATACTAATGAAAAAGAAAACACAAAGTACCAAAACTTCTGGGATGTAATGAAAGCAGGGCTAAGAGGGAAATGTACAGCTGTAAATGCCTACATTATGAAAGAAGAAAGATTACAAACCAGTAATTTAATTATATACTTTAAGAAACTAAAAAAAAAAAAGAACAAACTAAACCCAAGCAGAAGAAAGGAAATAATAAAGATTAGAGCAGGCCGGGCGCGGTGGCTCACGCCTGTAATCCCAGCACTTTGGGAGTCTGAGGCGGGCGGATCACTAGGTCAGGAGATCGAGACCATCCTGGCTAACACGGTGAAACCCCGTTTCTACTAAAAATACAAAAAATTAGCCAGGCGTGGTGGTGGGTGCCTGTAGTCCCAGCTACTTGGGAGGCTGAGGCAGGAGAATGGCATGAACCCTGGAGGCGGAGCTTGCAGTGAGCCGAGATCGCACCACTGCACTCCAGCCTGGGTAACAGAGCAAGACTCTGTCTCAAAAAAAAAAAAAAAAAAAAAAAAAAAAAGATTAGAGTGAAGAGTAATGAAATAATTAATAGGAAAACAATAGAAAAATCAATGAAACCAAAAGTTGGTTATTTGAAAATATCAACAAAATTGGCAAATCCGTAGCTATATTTACTAAGAAAAAAATAGGATACTTAAACTACTAAAATCATAAATGAAAGAAGAGACACTGTTACTGATTATACCGAAACTGATAGAATTATAAGAGAATATAATGAATAACTGCATGCCTACACACTGGATAACCCAATGAAATAGGCAAATTCCTAGAAATGTACAAATCTACCAAAACCAATGTGAAAAGAGTTAGGAAATGTGAATAGACCTATAAAAAGTAAGGAGGTTGAATCAGTAAGTCAAAAACCTCCCAACAAAGAGAAGCCCAGGAGAAATGCCTTTACTTTTAAATTATACCAAACATTTATGTGAGAATTAACACTAGGCCTTCTCACAATCTTTCAAAACAATGAAAAGAGGGAACGTTTCCGAACTCATCTTATGAAGCCAGCATTATCCTAATACCACAGTCAGACAGAGACACTATACTGTCTGACTGTGGAGACGTGAATGAAATGAAAACTAGAGGCCAATGTCTTTTAGGAACTTTGATGCAAAAATCCTCAACAAAATGCTAGCAAATTCAGCGCATAATAAAAGGATTAAACACCATGACAAAATGGAATTTATCCCTGGAATGAAAAGGTGGCCCAGTATGTGAAAATCAAGCAATTACTCCCATATTCACAGGATAAAGCAGGGGACCATGAACGGAATGCAGAAAAAAAGCACTTAAAAAAAATCCAACTCCTTTTCATGATAAAAAGCATTAAATTAGGAACACAAAGGAATGTCCGCAACATAAAGTCCACATACAAACAGCAGCTAACATCATACTTAATGGTGAAAGACCAAAAAATTTCCCTGTACAGTCAGGATCAGGACAATGAAACCCACTTTCACCACTTCTATTCAACATAGTCCTGAAAGTTATGGCTAGAGCAATTAGGGGAAAAAGGGAAATAAAAGATAACCAATTTGTCAAGGAAGAAGTAAAAGTATCTCTCTTCACAGAAGACATATTATATGTAAAAAACCCTAGAATTACTTTCACATGAGCGCACACACACACAGAGCTAAGTAAACTAAATAAGCAAAACCAATACCCATAAATGAGTTGTATTTCTACACACTAGCAATAAGCAATCTAAAAAGGAAATTTAAAAACAATTTCATTTACAGTAACACCACAAAAGATAAAATAGGAATTTATTTAACCAAGGAGGCAGAAGACTGGTACTCTGAAAAGTACAAAAGAGTGCTGAAAGAAATGAGAGAAGACTTGAATGAATGGAAAGATATTCTGTGTTCATGGACGGGAAAACTTGATATAGTTAAGATGACAATACTACCCAAAGTGATCTAAAAATTCTGTGTAATCTCTATCCAAATCTTAATGGCATTTTTTTTTTTTTCAGCTTAGAAAAATCCATTCTAGCCCGGGCATGGTGGCTCATGCCTGTAATCCCAGTACTTTGGGAGGCCGGGGAGGGTGGATCACGAGGTCAGGAGATCAAGACCATCCTGGCTAATACAGTGAAACCCCGTCTCTACTAAAAACACAAAAAATTAGCCGGGCATGGTGGCGGGCACCTGTAGTCCCAGCTACTCAGGTGGCTGAGGCAGGAGAATGGCGAGAACGCAGGAGATGGAACTTGCAGTGAGCCGAGATCCCGCCACTGCACTCCAGCCTGGGCGACAGAGCAAGACTCTTCCGTCTCAAAAAAAAAAAAAAAAAAGGAAAGAAAAATCCATTCTAAAATTCATTTGGAATTTCAGGGGACCCTGGTTAGCTAAAACAATCTTGGAAAACTTGGAGGATCCAGATTTCTTGATTTCAAAACTTACTACAAAACTACAGTAATCAAAAGTGTGGTACTGACATAAGGACAGAAATATAGACCAATGAAATAGAATACAAAGCCCAGCAATAAACCCTCACATTGATTTTCAATTGATTTTCTACTATACTGTCAAGACCATTCAATGGGAACAGTCTTACTAACAAATGGTGCTGAGAAAACTAAATATCCATACGCAAAAAAATGAAACTGGACCCTTACCTCACCTCACATATAAATATCAACTAAAAATGTATCAAAGACCTAAACGTAAAAGCTAAAACTACAAAATTCTTAGGAAAAAATAAGAAAGAATCCTCATGACTTAAATTTGGCAATAATTGCTTAAACATGACCACAAAAGCATGGCAGCAAAAGAAAAAATAGATAAATCAGATTCTGTCAAAATTAAAACCATTAGTGCATAAAAGGATACTACAGTATCAACAGAGTAAAAAGATAATTCATGGAACGACAGAAAGTTTCAAATCATGTATCTGATAAGAGATTAATATCTAGAATATACGAAAATTCCTACAGCTGAACAAAAAAAAATTCAACCAAATTAACACTGGGCAAGGGATTTGCACAGACATTTCTCCAAAGAAGATACACAAATAGACAACAAGCACATGAAAAGACGCCCAACATCATTAGTCACCAGGGAAATACAAAGCTAAATCACACTGAGTTACCACTTCATATTCACTGGGATGGCTGTTACAACAATTACAATAATAGGAAAAGGAAAATAACGAGGTAACAGTGTTGGTGAGGACGTGGAGAAATTGGAACCTGCACGCAATGTTGATAGAAGTTTAAAATGGTGCAGCCACTGTGGAAAATAGTTTGGCCATTCCTTAAAAAGCTGAACATAGAATTACTCCGTGACCCAGAAATCTCACTCCTAGGTATGTACTCAGAATAACTAAGTTGGATGTGGTGACACATACCTGTAATCTCAGCTGCTCAGGAGGCTGAGATGAGGATGGCTCGAGCCCAGGAGTTTGAGACCAGCCTGGGCAATATAATGACACCCTATCTCTAAAAAAAAAAAAAAAAAAAAAAAAAAGAGACCAGGTGCAGTGGCTCACGCCTGTAATCCCAGCACTTTGGGAGGCCGAGGCGGTCGGATCACCTGAGGTAGGGAGTTCAAAACCAGCCTGACCAACATGGAGAAACCCCGTCTCTACTAAAAATACAAAATAGCCGAGTGTGGTGGCACATGCCTGTAATCCCAGCTACTAGGGAGGCTGAGGCAGGAGAATCACTTGAACCTGGGAGATGGAAGTTGTAGTGAGCCAAGATCGTGTCATTGCACTCCAGCCTGGGCAACAAGAGCGAAACTCCATCTCAAAAAAAAAGAAAGAAAGAAAAAACTGAAGAAGATACTTGTACACCAATGTTCATAGCAGCATTATTCATGATAGCAAAGAGATAGAAACAACCCAAATGTCTATCAACAGATGAATGGGTAAACAAAATGTGGTATAGCCATACAATGGAGTGTTATTCAGCCTTTAAAAAGAAGAAATTCTGACACATTGCTACGGATGAATCTTGAAGGCATTACGTTAAGTGAAATAAGCCAATCACAAAAGGACAAATATTGCATGATTCCATTTATATGAGGTATCTAGAATAGGCAAATTCACAGAAACAGAAAGTAGAATAGAGGCTACCTAGGGATGGGGACAGCATAGAATAGGGTTTAGTGCTTAATGAATACAGAGCTACTGTTTGAGTTATGAAAAAGTTCCAGAAATAGTGGTGATAGGTGCACCACATTTGAATGTACTTAATGCCACTGAATTCTACACTTTAATATAAATTGAAATTTACACTTAAATTTAGGTCTTTGATCCATTTTGAGTTAATCCTATTCTCAGCAACTGATAAAACAATGATGCAGAAAATCAGCAAGGAGAGAACATCAGAGCAACACAATCAACCAACAGAACCACTCCACGCAACAATAGCAAGCTACACGTTATTTCCAAACATCTATGAAACATCCACCAAGGCCAATATTGTCCTCCTGTGCCATAAAACAAGTCTCAACAAATTTTAAAGTACAGAAATCTGCAGAGTACATTCCCTGACCATGGAATAAAACCGTAAGTCCATGACAGAAAGAAAACAGAAAAACTCCAATCACGTAAAAAGTAAGCAACATACTTCTAAATAATCCACAGGCGAGAAGGGAAATCTCAAAGAAAATTAAAAATACATGGAACTCGGCCGGGCGCGGTGGCTCACGCTTATAATCCCAGCACTTTGGGAGGCCGAGGCGGGCGGATCATGAGGTCAGGAGATCGAGACCACGGTGAAACCCCGTCTCTACTAAAAATACAAAAAATTAGCAGGGCGTGGTGGCGGGCGCCTGTAGTCCCAGCTACTCGGAGAGGCTAAGGCAGGAGAATGGCGTGAACCTGGGAGGCGGAGCTTGCAGTGAGCCGAGATTGCGCCACTGCACTCCAGCCTGGGCGACAGAGCGAGACTCCGTCTCAAAAAAAAAAAAAAATACATGGAACTGAGTGAAAATTAAAATAGAACATATCAAAATATGTGGGATGTACCAAAAGCAGTGTTGAGATTCTTATATCACTGAATGCTTACATTAATTAAAGAGGAAGGGTGTCCAATCAACAATCAAAGTCCCTACTCAAGAAACTAGGAAAAGGAAAACGAAATAAAGCAAACATGGGAGGGAAATAATGAAGAGGAGAAATTTTCATCTTACTGATTTCTCCTCTTCATTATTTCCCATATTCTCCTCTTCATTATTTCCCTCCCATGCTTGCTTCGTGTTTGTTTTCTACTGTTCTAGTAAAGAAAAGTTAAAAAAGAAAAAAGCAATTAACAAATCTTTTTTAAAAGCTGACAAAAGAGAAAAGACACAAATTACCCATGTCAGGAATGAAGCCCAGCCATGACTGCTGCTCCCATGGCCACTTAACAGCTGATAAGTAATATCTGGAACAACTTTGCACTCACAAATTCGACAACTTAAAAGGGATGGACCAATTCCTCTAAAACCACAAATGACCAAACTCAAACCAAGATAAAATAAATAATCTGAATGGTCCTAGAACCATTAAAGAAATTGAACACTTTTTTGGAGCAGGGGGAAGGGTCTCTCCCTATCGCCCAGGCTGGAGTTCAGTGGTGCGATCTCAGCTCACTGCAGGCTGCGCCTCCTGGGCTCAAGCAATCCTCCCACCTCAGCCTCTATCCATAGTAGTTGGGACCACAGGCACGCACCACCACACCTGGCTAATTTTTTGTATTTGTTGTAGAGATGGGGTTTTGCCATGTTGCCCAGACTGGTCTCCAATTCTTGAGCTCAAGCAATCAGTCCACATTGGCCTGCCAATAAGTTGACTCTTACCTAATGCATTAGTTCCCTGTTACTGCTGTGGCAAACTATCACAGAGGTAGTGCCTTAAAACAACACATTTATTTACTATTTACAGCTGTGGAGGTCAGCGATCACAGTGTGAGCAGTGCCGCATCCTTCTTGGAGCTTCCCAGGGGAGCACTCAGCTCCTCCTCTTTCCAGCACCTGGAGGCTGCCTGCATTCTTTGGCTCTGGGTTCCTCCCTCATCTTCAATGTGTATCCCTCCTACCTCTCCTTCTATCAACCCACCTCCTCCTGACTTTGCCCTTCTTGCCTCCCACTTAGAAGGACCCCTGTGATGACATCAAGCCCACCTGGATAACCCAGAATAATCTTCCCATCTCAAAGTCCTTAATTTAATTGCGTCTGCAAAATCACTTTTACCATACAAGGTAATGTGTTCACAGGTTCCAGGGATTAGAACGTGGATATCTTTGCAGAGGGCATTTAACATTGATTTTATGCTAATGTGCACAGCACCACTCACCTGACTGTTTTTCACTCAGCTGTTATGATCTTCATGGTCTTCATTTACTTCCATTAGTTCTGAAATGATTCTTTGTGCCATGATTTACTTTATTCCCATTATTGGACATTTAAGATGTTTCCAATTTTCAGCTAGGTATGCATGATGAGCAACTTTGTGTAGGAGACGTTTTTCCCTTTTGGGGTTATCTTTTTTTGAGACGGATACCCATAAGGACATGGTCAGAGTATGCACATTTTTAGGGATTTCTATACATCCTGTCAAGCTGCTCTCCAGATAGATGGCAGTGTGGGAGGTGTCCACCACACTACACCCTCAAAACTGGGCCAGATCTCTGCATTCACAATCCCTGAGCAGAGCAAGGCTGGACTGATGGGTGGCTGTGAAGGCACATTCAATGGGGAGTTCCTGGGCCAGGAGATCCAGGAGGGGCACTGACCTGGCACAGTCACCAAGGAGCCCATGGGGTAGCCAAGAGCAGGCACATCATGTGGCCAGGTAGAGGGCAGGGCTTAACCACGAGCAATAGGTGGGCAGGAGGGTGATAAGGGAGGTGGAAAGAATGGAGCACAGGTAGAGGTGTGGGCGGCTGGGCCAGGTGGTGGTGGGAGCTCCTGGGCATGACGGCGGGGAGTCCCTAAGTGTGGATCCTACTAGAGGATGGGACAGCCCCTAGATGACAGGCCACAGCCAAGGGCCTGGCTATAGGAGGCCCGACTGCCTGGGGTGCCTCATGTGGCTGTGGGGGTTGTTTAGGGAGCAAAAAAGCCCAGCAGAGGTCCAGCGGGGATGGGGTCCGTCCAGGTGCACTCTGCTTCCAGCCCATCACCCGGCACATGGAGATTCACTAGAGGAAGGGGCTCCGTTTTCTGACTCACGCACAGCTACCAGACAAGCTCCTAGCACCTGGCCATGCCCAGCCCAGGACCAGGTGTGGAGCAGTTAGTTGCTCAGGGCATGTTTGATGAGGGACTAAGGGAATGAATGAATGCAGAATGCCCTAAGACACTGCACAAAGAAGCCCCCACTTTACTTTTGGTCACAGCCGCCACACAACACAAGGACCGCTAAGTCAGGTCTCACTTCCATGGCTAAAGTGAATGAATGTCCCCACCCCCAACCTCCCCGGGGGTGCTGTGCCCATCCAGCAGGCCCGGGCCTGGCCAGCAGAGGGCTGGCCTCATGTCCACGGGCTGCATGAGGTGAGTAGGGCAGGCTCTGGAGTCACACCGGCCTCGGGAAACCCCGCTCCTCTTGTCCCTGCTGTGTAGCCTGGGGCTGCTGAGAGAGTAAGGCCGACGCATATGGCAGAACAAGGCCAGCCTGGTGTCCACACCCACTCGCTCAGCTCATCCTCACATTCCACTGAAACCCATGGCCCAGGCCCACTGAAGGAGACCCTCCAGGGCAGGGCTTGGAGCACGGTGCGGCCGCAACACCCCAGGGGGTTTGATCAGTAATTTGGAGGAAACAGAGAAACTGAAAGTGTAGCTCTTCCATCTGCAGCCGGTCCACCCCCACCTCCCCACAGCCTTCCACCCTCTGCCCCCACCTCACAGGGTACCCCAGGTGTCCCCTCATGCTCAGGCATGGTGCCACCCCCTCAAGGGCCAGTCTCCACCTCCAGCCTCCTAGGGGCTGAGGGCCTGAGGACCAGCACAAAATCCTTGGCCTTTCCTGTTTCCTAGTAACAGGGCTTCTGCTGCCTTCAAGGTGTGTCCCGGGAAAACCAGCCAAGCCTTCAGCCCTGAAGTCAATGCTGCCCCCCGGAAGATAGCCTGAGTGTTTGCCACAAGTGGCGTGCTTAGGGTCTTAATCAGGCATTACTTTCCAATCCGCGAACGTGGGACAGAATGTTATTAATCAACTCCACAGCTGCGGAGCGCAGCGTCCAAGCTGGCAACGAGGTCCGTTGGGACCTGCCTCTGGCAGAGGGTGGCTGAGAGCCCCTGCTGTACTGGCATCTCCCGCTCTGAGTCTTCATCTGTAAACGTGGTCCTCAGAGCAGCACTCAGCACTCTGCGCCCAACAGTCTTCTAAGTGGGTCCCGTGTGTGTTCCTTCCTCACCCCAGCAACTCTGAGGCGGACGCTGTCATTGTCCCATTTACAGACGCGGTTGCTGAGGCTCAGGGAGGATGTTGGGGGAGGTGGAGGCAGCTCGGCCTTTCTCTCTCTGGAGCTCTCCTCTGGAGACCCCACCCAGCAGGGCGCTGCCTCCCAAGGCTGGTGGCACGGCTTCTCTTACAGACCCGGTGTTGTGCCACGTGGCACACAAGACCCGGGACAGCCAGGCCTGGACCACTCATGTAACTGACTCAAGGCCAGGCGTGAATTGGGAGTGGAGATGATAATCACCTCTCTGGACATTAGATGCAGGGTGCAGGAGTGAGGCTTTGGGGGCAAAGAGCGCGCGCGCATGCACATGCACGCGCACACGCACATGCACACGCAAGCACACATGAACACGCGCGCGCGTGCAAGGCCAGCTGCGCAGTGTCCACGTGGAGCCTCCTGAGGGCAGGACCGTGGCCCCCCTGGCTCCCTCGTGCTCCCGGGCCGGCCGCAGGGCCACTGGCGGGCACCAATGACTGAAGGATAGCCCCGCAGAGAGCGGAAGTAACGGGGGCGGACTTCGGGGGGCTGGACCCTCAGCTACCACAGCACCCTATGCTCAGGGCCTGCGCTGCGCGAGGGCCCCTGGGAGAGGCCCGGCCCCTGCCAGGAAGGGTCTGGGGAGGGAGGCTCCAGAAGGCGCAGGGAACTGGACTCACGGCCTCCCCCATGCCCAACTCCAGTCCACTCCGCTTTCCATTGAAACGTGGCAGGGCCACCGATGCCCTCCACGTGCCCCACCCGCCTTGCCCCCGCGCCCTCTGTTGCTACCCCTGTGCCCAGGCCTCTGAACTGACCTCCGGACATTCCCACTCGGATGTTCAGGAGAAATCTCGCCCTTCACAACCACACTCCTAAGTCTCTGCCCCCCAGCATCACCTACGAGCGCCCCCGCACAAGGCCCAGGAGCTCTGCCAGAAATGACTTCCCCGCACCCGATAGCCGCCCTGCAGCCAGCCGTTTCAAGGGCTCCCGCGGTGTGGCCACACAGCTGCCATCCCCAAATCACTTCCCAAAGTTCTCTGTCCCCGCAGCCCACGGCCCGTAGCCACTCCCGCCTGAGCCCACCTGCGGGCCTCACACAGCAGCTCCTCGCCTGGAATCCAGGGCACGCCCTTCTGAGACCCGGGCAGTCCTCCCGATGCTCTGCCCAGCCCCGCTCGGAGGATAGCCGCTGCGTTGGTGTGGCTGCAGGCAGAGACCTTGCCTGCCCTACTCAGCCTCCTCCACCGGCGCCCTGGAGGGTGTCCAGTGCGTGGGAGGGTGTGGGCTGGCCTTGAATTCAGGGGAGCTGGAGTGGGCAAGCTGGGAGGGGACTGCGGGCAAAGCCTGGTGGGCTGTGTTCAGGAGGAGGCTTTTGGTCCACCAAGCCTGTGGTGGCAGTTAGGGACGTGTAGTTACAGGGCCGGGCAGGGCCTGGACCAATAGCCCAAAGTCGGCCTCAGCATTGGCAATGCAGGACAGGCCTTCAGAGGCCCCACTGTGAGGACTGGACTGGGTGGAGGGTCAGAGGCCCTGGCCAGGAGTCACAATGGGGACAGTGCAGGGTGGTTGGAGAAGCCTCCTAGGGCAGAATAAGAGTGAGGACTCGGTAGTAGAGGAGGAGTTGGGCATGCACCGCAAGTCTCACAACATCCCACTAGGTGCTGTGGGGCTGTCCCTGTCCCCACCACACAGGACGCTGACATATCTGCCGCCTTCGGGCCCAGATGACTCACCCTGAGCAGGCAGAAAAGCACAGGGAAGCATTCATCCTGTGAGAAACTCAGAAGCCCTTTACCCCTTTCAGGACCTCTCCTGAGATGCAGCAGGGGCCAGGCTGGCGGGTGAGGTGTGACAGCCAGAACATTCCTGAGGCTGCCCTGACACCTGGTGGCAACCTCAGAACCAGCAGCTGCACAGAGGAAGTGCCATTGAGCAGGAGTGCGCGCAGGAAGGGGGAGAGAGAAAGGGGGAGTGGGAGACAGGGAGACCATGCTGGACCAGTGGTCCTCAAATTTGAACCTGTAACGGCATCACCCTGAGGGCTGTCACTGACTCAGGAAATCCGGAACTGCTGGAAAATCTGCATTTCTAAGAGGTTCCCAGAGGCTGCTATGCTGCTGGTCTGGGACCAAGCCATGGGTCTGGGAAATTAACGGAGGGATGTCTGTGCTCCTACTGGGTGCCTACTGGATGGTACTGTTACTACTATACTTTCCTTATAGAGGAGGCCACTGAGGCTGGAGAGGCCACGTTCCCACGCTATCCACGTCCATGCCCACAGAAGTGATAAAGATTTGAATTCAATGCAGCCCCAGAGTCCTCCCTAGGGGTCCCTGCCACACATCTGTTGAGCAGGTCATAGCCTGGGTGTGTCTGCACCGGGTAGGCTAGATGGCTCCTGAGAATGGGCCCTGCCCAGCACACCTGCCAGGGGACTGAACCAGGAACACACAAGCTGCTCACCTGGCCTCTGATAGGTTAGTGAAAGAACTGGGCAGGGCCTGCCTGGGGTGCTGCCCAGGAGCACATAGCTCACTGCCCTTTGGAGATGACCCTGTTTGAGAAATGTCATTCTGATGACATAGCAGTGGAGGGTCTGATGGAGCTGCCAGCTCCCCTGGGGCCCAGGAGGAGGTGCATCTCACCTGATTCCCACTTCCCAGGCAGGGGCACACCCAGAGAGCCATGCAAAGCCAGTGCAGGATCCCTTCCTGCCTCCCACTGGCCAGCGACTGTCCCTGGGCTCAGCAGCACCACAGGAGGGAGGAGGCCGTACTGTCCAGTGTCGCTCCTCTCAGCATCATGCTGAGCTGGAAGGAAGGCCAGGAGGCCTCCTAGAGGAGGGGACACCTGTCCAGCAGCTCAGTGGAGGTCAGTTAGGTGAGCAGGGAGGGAGAGGAGAGAGGAAGGCAGAGGCCTCAGAAAGGGCAGGGCTTGGAGGCCAACATCAGGGGAGTCAAGGCTGCACAGCATAAGCGGAAGGCAGGCGGAAATGCAGACTTGGGCCACCCCAGACACCCTCAGGACATTGTGGCTTCAAGTCCCAGGAATAAGCATTTTTTTTTTTTTTTTTTTGAGACAGAGTCTCGCTCTATTGCCCGGGCTGTAGTGGCACAATCTTGACTCACTGCAAACTCCGCCTCCCAGGTTCACGCCATTCTCCTGCCTCAGCCTACTGAGTAGCTGGGACTACAGGCGCCCGCCACCACGCCCGGCTAATTTTTTGTATTTTTAGTAGAGACGAGGTTTCACCGTGTTAGCCAGGATGGTCTCGATCTCCTGACCTCATGATCCGCCCACCTCAGCCTTCTAAAGTGCTGGGATTACAGGCATGAGCTGCCGCGCCCGGCCGGAAATATGCATTTCTAACCTGCTCCTGGCCACTGGAGTCTGGACCTCAGGATTCCTGAGACCTTGGCAAAGTGGCCAACTTGTGCCTCCAATACCAGGTAAAATGAGAGCAAGGTGGCAGGGTAGCCTCTGCCCCAGCCCAGCCCACACTGCCTCCTCCCTGCCTGCTGGGGCCCCACAGGTCCCAGAGCCAGCCACCAAGACAGGCAGGACCTCAGGGCACACCACGTCTGCCACCTCATCTGTAAGCCTGCATCATAAGAAACAATTTATTGTCAGTAGTTACAAAGGTTCCCAGCACCACTCTCCGTGCCTCCCATCTGTGCTGACTCAGTGAATGCACATCACAGTCCTTCGGGGTGCTCCCACTGCACCTGTCATAAACAAAAGGGGAAACACAGAGGTGAGCCACCCCCCAGAGCACGCAGCTGGTAAATGCCCAGTGATGGCTCCGGCCAGGCATCACTGCCACCATGCCTCATTACCCCCACGTCCACCAGCTTAGGTTAGTGGTTGAAGGGAGAAAGTTCTGCAAGAAGAGTAAAAATGGGGGATTATGCAAAGACCAATAAGGGGTCCTGGGAACACAGAAATGCCAAGACTCCATGTTTACATTCCCTGGAGGGGAAGAGGAAGCCCTTCCCACCTGCAAAGCTCAGGCGTGGCAGGGCCTTCCTTGGCCATGAGAACGAGAAGTGAGTGGTCTCATCTTTGAGGGCTATGGAGACACCAACTGTCACCCAGTTTTACAAACAACAGAAGAGAAGCTCAGGAAAAGAGCAACAGAGGGTCAAATCTGCAGAGGACTCAAGTGTGCCCAGCACCGTGCTCAGCCTTCCTGCACACTGAGGTCACTTAGTCCTCTACCAGCCCTGTGGGTTTGGCGTCACCCCCTTCCCTCCAGCCATTCAGACATGAAAAGGCTCAGAAGGGCAAGCCCCGACCCTGGGGCCCCACGTGGTGTAGTATAATCTGGACCCCCACGAAGTGTGGCATTATCTTGACCCGTCGCTCTGGTGAGGCCTGGGCAGTAGGAGCACTGCCCCCCTCCCCAAGTGTCGTCTCGCTGACTGCTGTGCCCCCTCACTTGGCACAGCACCCAGTGGCAGCTCATCCTGGTCAGCTTTGCTGGATGGCAAACAATGCTCCCCTTGCCTTCCATGACATGGAGCCCGAGGGGCAGCTGTGAAGGCTCTGCCCCATGAGCCTTATCTGGGACCACAGAGGAGAGGCAGCTCCTGCAGTGGGGAAAAGGATGAGGCTGGAGAAGCCCCCTCTGCTTCCTAAAGCACCTGCTCAAACATGACACACTCACAGCCCCTGCCCCCAGGCATGGCACACCACCTGTTAGGCTTGGACTCTGTTCCTCCAGTGGGCAAGATGACATGGGCAGGCGCTCAGCACCAGGCAAGAACTTATAGGCCACGCACAGGGCAGGGGGAGCAGGACAACCAGGGGCAATAACGCAGTCATCCTCAGCATGACTTTAACGTAATAAAGGACAAATGGATGGAGGAACTATATTCCTTGCTGGAAAGGGTGAATATCTTCTCTAGATCCATCCACACCAGTTGGTAAGTAGGGAAAGAAACGATTTAACAGCAACAAAAATATCTGTGACCAAATGACATTTGTGTTGTGTGAACTAACAATTTGCTTATAATTTGCAACCACTGGCTTTATTAATCAGTAAAAACTGTGCAAAGGAAAGTTAATATAAACTCAACTTCCACCGAGAACTGGCAATACTTGACGATCATGATCTGTCATTAACTACGGCCTGTTGTGTTTATCAGCAGCTGAGGCGAGGGCCATTTCTTCCTGAGCTCAGCCGATACCTCCCAGACCTCAAGCACTGAGCCCAGGCCACATGATTAGCTCTCACCACTGGAAGGGGAGCGCCACTCCAGAGCTGAGGATGGGTGTCGTCGCTGTCTTTTCTTCCAGCAGGCTGTGTAAGTTCCCACAGCAGATTCCAAGGCGAAGAGATAAAAGCAGTTTTGGTCCCTGAATGACAGCCTGGAACAGAAGCCTCTCATCCCTTATGAACCCACAATGGACTGCGACTTGAACAAGAAATAGAGCTTTTCGGACGGGTGCGGTGGCTCACTCCTGTAATCCCAACACTTTGGGAGGCCAAGGCGGGCGGATCACGAGGTCGGGAGATTGAGACCAGCCTGGCTAACATGGTGAAACCCTGTCTCTACTAAAAATACAAAAAATTAGCCAGGTGTGGCAGGCACCTGTAATCCCAGCTACTCGGGAGGCTGAGGCAGAAGAATGGCGTGAACCCGGGAGGCAGAGCTTGCAGTGAGCCGAGATCACACCCCTGCACTCCAGCCTGGGAAACAGAGCAAGACTCCGTCTCAAAATAAATAAACAAATAAAAATAACAAAAAACACAGTCATGTATCCAAAGACGCTGGAGAAGTTATTGGACACACACTGCCAGAGGGATCTGGTTGGGAAAAATAGTGTCTGTTTTCTCACAGCCATCCCAAGAGTGTGATGACACAGGCCACTGCTGTTTGTGGAAATCAAATTCTCATATGCACATGGCACAGGGAACAAGAAGGCGTTTTTAACATCAGATGTGGAGACCTACTACCTGCATGCTCCTGAGTAAATTATTTAACTTCTGAGCCTCGGTCCCTCCAGTGGAACCTGGATAATGCCTCCCTTACAGAGTCACTAAGAATCCAGTGAGCTGTCTCTGATGTGACAATATACTAGCATTTGGTAGGTCCTCAATAAATGGCATTCTTATGATCCAGGACAGCAGAAAAAGCTGAGAGTATGTTACTACAAAGTAATTTTTTAAAGACAACAGAAGTCACAATGAAACATGCTTTAAGGTTAATGCTTTAATGTATTGACATTTTCACTTACAAATGTACAATTTGCATATGTAGGAAAAAACCAGTTCTCTAGACACAACAGAATACTAGAGACGGGAAAGCAATCACAAAAAGATCAAGTCTGGGGAGAAAGTGGAACTGCATTCCATGCCTTGTATCTACATACACTACGGAAGGAAAAAGAAATATTACAAAGGATCAAAACTTGTGGAAAAGACACTTGGGTCATCTTGCCTCAACTGCAGGACCTTCTTATGATCCAGATGGCTACCTTGAGTCCTGGATAGCCTAAAATGGGCAGTCTGGCCTTGTTCACAAATGATGATCCAAAACATTAACCACATTTCTCCTTCTTCTCTTTAATATCCAAGACCCTGAAGTTGACTCAAGGAATGAAAAGAACAATCAGATCAGCATGTGTATAATATCATTGGCCAACTTCTTCAAGGTATGGATTATTTAAAAGTACACATGGAAGTAAAATGCTTACTCAAACCTGAATAAGAAGCTTCTTCTAACTCAAGCACATCTTGACTTATATTAAGTGTAGCACTGTAAACAAAAGCCATCGTTGAGAAACTGAGGCTATCAAAACATTGGCATCTATGGGAGTTGTGGCCAAGGAAATAAAGTACCTGGGCAACCTTATCCCCAGTATGCATTGCATACCAGGACCAAGTCACTAAGGACAGTCCAGTTCCAGGCTCATCTAGGGCTGCCTAATGAGACTGGCCCCACTGGAATGGGGACAGGGGAGGGGACACACGAGTGCCCAAGCTTCAGTCTACACCTCCCCCCTTCAGCCAGAAGCAGCCAGGGGAGCACAGGGACATCTGCCTCAAGAGCATTTCGGCAGCAAAAATCAATACTCTATGGTTCCTGGACTTCCCACCCAGTAATTCCAAGTTCAAAATTACCACCAGTGCAACATGAAAAACTGTTAATAGTTTTTAAGTAAAGTGTACATACAGCTTTAATAACGATTATAATCTGAAGAAAGCCATTTTTCTTATACAGGATGGAAAATCCTCAAAGCAACATTTTAAACCATGGACACTAGAGTTGTCATACATCTATTAAGAGATGAGAGATAGACCTCCTTCCATGTGGGAACAGACACTCCCATGTCAACAAGTACCCTAGGATCAGAGAGAAAAGCAGACCCGTGGCCACCACTAGGTTTCTCTGGTGTCTGGCTTCAAATGGAGTCCTATGTAGGTTGGCCTAAGTTCGCCTCAGAGGGAGGTGGCTGAGCAGCAAAGCAAGACAGCATGTGTGTAACCAGCCAGGCAAAATAACAAGTCTGTGCTACCTGGAGTGTATTTTCGGGAAAACAGGACCATATGGAGTGTGGGGCAGGGACATTCACTGTGCTAAACTGCCTCTGTAAAACCACACTGTTGAAAGCATGCAGGACAGAAAACTGCAATAATTCAGAGCTTGAAAACAAGAAATAAAAGAAATATGAATATTTCAAATACACACTTCATATATTGAAAATAAGCATTTGAAGAAAGGCTGGAATGGGTTTTCCAAAGACTCACACATTTTGAGGTTCCAAATGCAATGTTCTAAGCTTCTCTATCACAAAGAGATCAAGAACAAAAGCAAAGCTGGGGGTCCTGGCCAGGCTGAGTGGTACCTTGAGCCAGTCCCTGTGTCCTGAGGGTCCCTGGGCCCCATATCCCATCCATAACCCAAGTCTGTTCAGCTACGGTCTGCCCTGGTGCTCAGTGAACTGCCACAGAGCCCCACTTCTGCACAGGATGGGCCTTCAGAGTGATGAGAGAGCATCTCCCGCACAGTGCAACCCCCCGAAGGCCTGAAATGGGAACGCTTTAAGGCTCTCCTTCCACTCCCTCCCTGTTCCTTTAATATTACTCCCTCAGCAAGTAGAAAAATAGGCTATAAGGAGGCTTGGGCAGACACACAAACAGCCTCTTGGAATAAAGCAAATCTGCCTCCCCACACTTTTTTGTTATTGTTCTGGCTTCTCCAGGATTTATTTATTTTTTGAGACAGTCTCACTCTGTCGCCCAGGCTGGAGTGCAGTGGCGCTATCTTGGCTCACTGCAAGCTCCGCCTCCTGGGTTCACACCATTCTCCTGCCTCAGCCTCCCGAGTAGCTGGGACCACAGGCGCCCGCCACCACGCTCAGCTAATTTTTTGTATTTTTAGTAGACACGGGGTTTCACCGTGTTAGCCAGGATGGTCTCGATCTCCTGACCTTGTGATCCGCCTGCCTTGGTCTCCCAAAGTGCTGGGATTACAGGCATGAGCCACCGCGCCCAGCTGGCTTCTCCAAGTTTTAAAGGATAAAGCCCTCAAACTCTCAGGCTCAAATCAATTCCTAATGCGGGATATGTTCTCCAAGTATGGCTACCAAAGCCATACAAGAATAAGGTGAGAATAAGAAGCTAGGGTCAGGCAGATTTCTGAAGCATCATTTTTCAAAGGCGGGCTGTGCCCATCATCCTGAGCCATCGGCCTTGCTGGGGGCCTGTGGAGCCCCAGAGGGCAGGATGGGGGCTCTCACACCATAGCCTCGGGAAGTACCTGGGAGCTTACCAACCCACAACTCCTAAAGTAACATGCAACCAGTTCTGGTCTGTGGTTTGAAAAAGTTAAACAGAAAGAAGCTGTAGCTTTTCTTGCCACAATCACTCATTAAGCATACAACACTATATTACTGGCATAACATGAAAATAAATTAACCCTTAAGCACTACACCTAACTCTAAAAAGAAAACGCCTTTCAAAACAGGTATGTTCAAATAAGGTATTCTGAGAGTTGCACAAGGACAGTCTTGGAATGAGCCAGTGCCCCCGGAGAGCCAACGTTTGAACAAAATAGCACAGTTCAAACCCTTCTCTGTGGTATTTACGTGGATTAGTACAATTATGACATCACTACTTTCAAAGGAATGATTAAAACTATTATTAAAAACATGTCACAAACAGAAATGCCCTGCAAATCATATTATTGCACACAGGGTTATCAGAAGCTATGCACATCAAGACCTTGAGGCCCCTAGAAGACCCAAAATAGAGACCCTAAGGCCATGCCCGTGGCTGCTCCTGCCAGCATGCCCAGCGCCAGGTCACTGTCGTTGTCTCGATACCGCTCTCGAATGATGACTTGGTTAACAGGCTGCTGTCCGTAAAGTCCTAAAAGAGAAGGAAAATAGCAGATCTCTGAGCAGCGGTTTGTGAAGTTTAACATCACGCAAAGTACCAGTTCTCCTTTCACAAAAGGGATCTGCTGTCTCCTGTCACACTGGCGCCCCAGCCCTCCTCCACAGCAGGTACATCATGTGGCCCACATCCCTGAAACCGCACACTGGGAGGAAACCAAGATCCTCAGCTCACTAAGGACCGAAGTCCCTAATCTGCAAAAAGCAGAACCCTAATGAAGCTTTCAGATTCCAGCCTCTGATTTCTCCAGCCCTCGACACCATGCTTATTGGGTGGCAGACAAATGGGGAACACGGGAGACACACAGTGCCCAACAAAAGCCCAAAAAGGAAATGCTCACTTAAGGCAAATTAGCCTCTTAGTATGCATGCAAACCGATTTTTAAATTAAACCTTAAATCTGCACTTTTTTTTTTTTTTTTTTTAGAAGGAATCTTGCTCTGTCCCCAGGCTGGAGTACAGTGGCATGATCTCAGCTCACTGCAACCTCCACCTCCCGGGTTCAAGCTATTCTCCCACCTCAGCTTCCTGAGTAACTGGGACTACAGGCGCCCGCCACCACGCTCGGCTAATTTTTTGTATTTTTATTAGAGACGGGGTTTCACCGTGTTAGCCAGGATGGTCTCGATCTCCTGACCTCGTGATCCACCCGTCTCGGCCTCCCAAAGTGCTGAGATTACAGGCATGAGCCACCGCGCCCGGCCCGGCCTACTCTTTTTTACTGCATGTCTTTATAGAGAAAAAATAAATATTTATGTTAGAGGTGAAAACTTCAAAAAAAACAAACCACAGACAAATTTAGTATTTAATTTGCAAGATTAAAATTTACAACTGGAAATATACTGTTTGCTCCCTTCCATGCTTCACAGCTATAATGCCTAGTAGCTAAGTAGCTTTCAAACTGCTCAGATATTAATAGGGTTAACTTTCCTCCTTGATCCTCTATTCCTTTAATGGTTCACAGGCTGGCTGGCCAGGCTTGATGGCTCACACCCGTAATACCAGCACTTTGGGAGGCTAAGGCAGGTGGATCACTTGAGGCCAGAAGTTTTAGACCAGCTTGGCCAACACAGTGAAACCCTGTCTCTTAAAAAATTACCAAAAAAAAAAATTAGCCAGGGGTAGTGGCGCATGCCTGTAATCCCACGCTGAGGCATGAAAATTGCTTGAACCTGGGAGGCGAGGGCTGCAGTGAGTTGAGATCCTGTCACTGCAATCCAGTCTGGGCAACAGAGTGCGACTCTGTCTCAAAAAGAAAAGAAAAAAAACTAGTCACTAGTGATGTGCACATGTGGATGAAGAGCAGAAGTGAAACCCGCAGTGATAACAAAGGTGAACATTTCCAGCCGCTTACAGCACTACATACATTGAAATGCTCTTACTCAACTGAGTGCACTTTTATCCCTATTTTGCAGATAGGCAAACTGAGGCACACAGCGGTTAAAGACAGTAAGGGCACACAAACCCAGGCACTCTGGCTACAATATGCATTTATACCCACTAATGCCTCAAATACAACAGAGGATGATGAATGACAAAACTCAAAAGGCACAGAGTAGTACAACGAAACCATCGTAAATCTAAGGGCTGATCTGGTACAGGTAACAGTACTGGAAGCAAGTGATTATTTTTGCAATGTTTAAATTTCAAAACTAGGGAATTATGCCGGGCGCGGTGGCTCACGCTTGTAATCCCAGCACTTTGGGAGGCCGAGGCGGGCGGATCACAAGGTCAGGAGATCGAGACCACGGTGAAACCCCGTCTCTACTAAAAATACAATAAAAAATTAGCCGGGCGTGGTGGGCGCCTGTAGTCCCAGCTACTAGGAGAGGCTGAGGCAGGAGAATGGCGTGAACCCGAGAGGCGGAGCTTGCAGTGAACCGAGATTGCGCCACTGCACTCCAGCCTGGGCGACAGAGCGAGACTCCGTCTCAAAAAAAAAAAAAAAAAAACTAGGGAATTATGGCATTTACTTTCACAGCCCTGACATTTTAAAATGCTCAGTAATGGTGACTCCAACTAGCTAAATGTAACACAATACAACTTGTGAGCTGACCTAATGAAAAGGTCCCATGGAAAATCTACATTCTGATGCCCCTGCAGGTCATGCTGAGGTCCCCTGGCTGCAGGACCAGGCCACTCTCTTGTGGCTCCTGCTGAGCTCTGCTCCTGCACTGAGCTCAGTCCTTGCCAGAGTCAGCTGTGGATGCTTCCAGGTCACACTTATTATAATTGCCTAATTTAACTAATATTACATAAATGGTCAAAATGTGAATGAGAAAAAGGCAGACACAGTTTCTATGGCAACTAAGATACTACAGGAAAAACTAAATAAAGGAAGGTTACTTTTACAAATTACCATCAAATCAGGGAATTGAGAAAACTATAAAAGATGGGAGGATGGGAGGACTATAGTCCCCAAATCTAGAAGTCTGCTCTTGGACTTACCCCTGGAAACTGCAGTGCAATGACGTGTCATGAGGATGGTCTCTACAAGACACAAATAGAAGACTCCAACCAAAGGAGCCAACTCAAAGCAAACACCTCAACCCCACATCATGAGAGAGCCAAACGAACACCCACTAGTGGGTTAAATCACAGCACGATGTTTACAATACATCTACAGTACTCTGTACTTTCTCAATTGGCTGACCAACCACTGGTCCCAATCACGCTCAACAGAAAGCCTTAACCAGCTCTGTGCATGACTAGAAGGGTTCTTGTGGACTAGCTCTAGGCAGTGAGACCCTGGCAGACAGGATGGTATGGAGGTGGCAAAGCACCCATCTGGTTGTCAACACAAGCTGCTATGTATCGACCACAAACCCACTTGACCCTTCCACAGCAAGCAGGTCTGGGGGCTGCCTGGTCACCATCCTGAGGCAGGCTGGCCATAATGCCCACTAACTCAGCCCCTTATGCGGCAAGCATTCCGAGTACTGCCTGTGAGAGTGCTAATTCTACTCTACTGACGAGAGCCAAGGGCAAGGATGGACTCATTTCCAGAAGTGCACTTCCAGAAGTGCCCTCAACAACCACGTCTGCAGTATCTGTGCTCTGTACACAGTAAGAAACAGTGGCAACTGCCCTATTCTGTGGGCTGGAAGCTGCGAAAGAGGCTCTCATGTGGCAAGGCTAGGGCTTAAAACTCACCATTCCATGGGATCCCAACAGAAAAATGTGCAAAGGAAAATGATTCATAAAAGGGGATATAAACTAAAGCAACTCGATGATTCCACTTGAGACCTACTGAAGCTATCAAAACTTTCAGAGCACAACAGACCATCTTTATGGGATCACAGATAAACCACTGCATCAGTAACTGCTAGTGGCATTATAAGTTGGTAAACCATTCTGCGATCAACTTGGCAAAATGCTATCCAGATTTAATGTGATATTAACAGATGAAATGATTAAAAATCTGGGATGTCCCTTAAACTAATCCAGAGGTAGAGAAAGGAGGCTGAGGTAGAGATAAAAGATTAGATATGCTATGGTAACTGCTGAAGCCCGTGATGGACACATTATAGTTCATTATACCATCATCCCTATTTTTTATGTTTGAAAACATTTACATTTTTAAATCATATCCAAAAATCCCTCAAAAATGTCTATGCCTTCTGACATGTTAATAGAGATGCTCCTCAACTTACAATGGGGTTACCTCCCAATAAACCCATCATAAGTTGAAAACATCATAGTCAAAATGCATTTAATACGCCTAACCTACCGAACATCATAGCTTACCATAGCCTACCTTCAACTGCTCAGAGCACTAACATTAGTCTGCAGCTGGGAAAATCAACTAACACAAAGCCTACTATAATCAAGTGTCGAAGATCTCATGTAACTGAATGAGTACTATACTGAGAGTGAAAAACAGAATGGGGGTAGGAGTACCTGAAGTACAGTTTCTACTAAATGTAGACTGTTTTCGCACCATCGTAAAGTCAAAAAATCATTAAGTCAAACCATCCTGAGTTGGCGTCTGTCTGCATACAGAGATTTAGTCTAGTTGGGAAAAAAAAAAAAAAAAAGAACTAGATTCTAGGCCAGGCACGGTGGCTCACACCTGTAATCCCCGCACTTTGGAAGGTCAAGGCAGATGGATCGATCACCTGAGGTCATGAGTTTGAGACCAGCCTGGCCAACATGGTGAAACCATCTCTACTAAAAATACAAAGTTAGGCCGGGCGCGGTGGCTCACGCTTGTAATCCCAGCACTTTGGGAGGCCGAGGCGGGCGGATCACAAGGTCAGGAGATCGAGACCACAGTGAAACCCCGTCTCTACTAAAAATACAAAAAATTAGCCGGGCGTGGTGGCGGGCGCCTGTAGTCCCAGCTACTCGGAGAGGCTGAGGCGGGAGAATGGTGTGAACCCGGGAGGCAGAGCTTGCAGTGAGCCGAGATTGCGCCACTGCACTCCAGCCTGGGCGATAGAGCGAGACTCCGTCTCAAAAAAAAAAAAAAAAAACAAAAAAAAAACAAAGTTAGCCAGGTATGGTGGCACATGCTACTTGGGAGGCTGAGGCAGGAGAATCGTTTGAACACACGAGGTGGAGGTTGCAGTGAGCCGAGATCATGACATTGCACTCCAGCCTGGGCAACAAGAGTGAAACTCCATCTCAAAAACAAAAGAAAAAAAAGAAACACATTCTAATGCATATTCAATAAGAACAAAAAGGAAAATGATTAAAGATGTTCAAAGAAGTCTCTACAATAGCAAAAAAAAAAAAAAAAAAAAAAAAAAAAAAAAAAAAAAAAAAAAAAAGAAAAAAAAAAAAGAAAAAAAAGAGAGAGGAAAAAAACAGCCAATACTGGAAGGTTTAGTAATACATCACCCAATATGATAACAGGCAATTACTAAAAATACTTATGAGTATTACATAGCACTTGGGATTCAATACATATAAAAAGACTAGAAATACAATGCACGATTGTAAGGAGAAAATATTTCATATGGAGGAAGTACAGGAGGTCCTCAAATAACACTGTTTCATTTAATGTAGTTTCATTATAACATTGATAAGAAGAAAAGAATGGATTCCCCTCTGGGGCACCACCTGTGTGGAGTGTGAAGGTTTTTTCCACATTTGCATGGTTTTCTTGGGATAGTTCAGTTCCTTCCCATCCCAGAGATGTACCCCTTAGGTGAATCGGCGTGTCTAAACTGTCCCAGTCGGAGTGAGAGGAGGTGTGGGTGAGTGTGCCCTGCAATGAGATAGCATCCTATCCATGGTGGATTCCCACCTTAAGCCCTGAGCTGCTGGGAGAGGGTCCAGCCACCCATGGCCATCAACTGAAATAACTAGGTAATTATCTTACTTGTCTTTATTAATCTTACATGTATGTATAGCTCACATTAATTTCAATGGTTAATATTAGAAGTGGTGATGTTTTTGTGACCAGAAATAAGCCACAGAAACTTAACTCTTGTTTATATCAATTAGTCTACCATAAAATTGGTTTCTTTACACGTTGTTCCACTGAAAGTAACAGTTTCCAAGAATCTACTGTTGATGTTAAGTGTTTGTTACTGTAATTCAAACAAAAGTATTTGTGCTAGGCTCACAAGACAGTGGACAAATATTTAATCTGTCATAATTACTTATTATTATTTTTTGAGACAGAGTCTCGTTCTGTCGCCCAGGCTGGAGTTCAGTGATGCGATGTCGGCTCACTGCAAGCTCTGCCTCCTGGGTTCATGCCATTCTCCTGCCTCGGCCTCCCAAGTAGCTGGGACTACAGGTGCCCGCCACCATGCCCAGCTAATTTTTTTGTATTTTTAGTAGAGATGGGATTTCACTGTGTTAGCCAGGATGGTCTCGATCTCCTGACCTCGTGATCCACCCGCCTCAGCCTCCCAAAGTGCTGGGATTACAGGCGTGAGCCACTATGCCCGGCCTACTTATTATCATTTTAATGGTTTTCAACTTGACATGAAATAAAGTCAAGCAAAGCAGGATCCTCCAAAGTCCGTGCTAGTTGAGTGAATGTGCCTCAGATTCCCAGAACAGAGGAGTATAAGATTTCTCTATTTCTACTCCAGAACCCATTTTAAGTGCTAAATGCATCGAAAGCCAAAGCAACCACCAACAACTACAAGGACACCATCTAAGATTGTAACCCGGAGGCCTCCTTGACTTCTCTGGGCACCACTATTAGTGTCCCACCTTTCTGGTACCAGCTCATCTCCCACTGCCTCTGCGCTGAGACACCATGCTAGTTTTGCTCACAGCCCGGGACTACTCCTCCTCCTGCAAACCCCCACATTCCTGTCTCTCCTGAGCTCAGCCTCTGGCTCCAGCCCACCCACCTGTGCATCCTGCACTATGGTGCTGTGCCCACTGCGCCTGCCCAGCCTCACTTCACAGAGGCCGTCGGCCACAGCTCTGCCCTCCCCACCCTCACTGCAGCCCCAGCAGTGGCCAGCATTGTCCCACACCTCCACCCTGCCGACCCCCTTGCCCAGGAGACCTGGACATGATACCCCTACACCAGTTACACATGCCTGCCAGGTGTTTCATGTGAGGTGAAGAATAGAAAGAACAGACTCCAAGCCCAGAATAAACACAAGCCCTTCCAGGCCTCTACTCCACTGTGAAATGGAACATCACCTCAGTAGTGACAACCTTCCAAGGACGTCACCAGAAGGAGAACAGCTGAAAGGTCACCTCTCATCCCTTAAAATAAGCCTCTTACTTTGGTTGCTTCTTAATGTAAGTGAATCCCAATAAGTACAAAATTCTGAGAACTAATCCGGACACAAAAGCCAAGTTCTAAAAATCAAGCCTACTCTAGCTTTGCAGAGCAGTATGAAACTACAAAAGGCTTTCTTAAAGCATAGTAAGAGTGATTTGTAGTCTACAACCAGAAAATATAGCTCACTTAACCTTAAACTGAAAAATAAAAATGTTTACAGGTCTCTCTGGTCTACTCAGCAAATGGATAGAAATGAGGAATGAAAGGCCGGTGTGAGTTACCTGCATATGGGTACTGGTAGGGCACGGCATACGCCTGCCCATTCGCAGCGTAGACAACTTGAGTTCCTGGTGGGTACGCACCACCGTATGGCCCATAGCTGTAAGCCTGCTGAAAAGAAACAGGCCCATTAGAAATACAATTGTGAAACCTTTGGTAATGTATTAAAATTGTGGTCTCCAGGTTGCAATCAATAAAATACAAGTCAATTAAAATAACAAAACAAAACATGAAACAGTGTGGTTAGGCCTGCCGTTTTAAAATTACTAAAAAACAAACAAAAGCTACAATTGGAGCCCACTTTCAGGCTACAGAATGAAGAAGGCAGAAAAAAACAACAAAAGAAGAGAACTGGACTTGCACGAGATTTGGATTTTAATTCAGCTGTGCTGTTAACCTGACCTTCAGTAAGTCACCTGGGCCTTCCTTTGCCCATCTGTAAAATGATAAGGTTGGACCAGGTGATAATGAGATTCACCAAAACCACTATTCTGCAGGCAAAGCCAGCCTAGAAGCAGAACCCTCTCTGACCCAAGTTCAGCAATTCCAGGCACAATATGGAAGATGAGGGTGCCCTGAGGTGTGGTACCTGGGCAGCTGACTGATGGTTTTCTGGCTGCACACACCTATGAAAAGACATGGCGAGAAACATGCAGCAGATCCACCTCCACTGGCAGTGAATAACCACTAGGCGCTGAGAAATACTGAAATCAAAGACTGGCCTTCCTTGCATACTCACAGGTGAGAGATCAGACACACTTGCACAATTAATGTCGTTCCGTGACAAGTGCTCTGATAAGGGAGAACAGAGGTGTAGCCAGGCAAATGTGTGTGTAGATGTAAGAAGAGGAAAGGCTCTTTCTTATTGCTTCCCCCATAGCCTCCACTGATACCACCATACAGGGTGGGCTCAGTGGAGATCTAGTGAGAACCTAAATTCACAACACCCTCTGCAGTGACAAGAAACCTGGCCCATGGGTGTCAACTGAGGCTCAAGGTAAGCCCGGACTTCCACCTCTACCTGGCAGCAATAAAGCAGCTCCCCAGAAGGAGGTCTGCTAAAACATGAGATTTAAATAAGATTCAGAGTCTTACAGTAATTAAAATGTCCAGCTTTTGATCAAAAGCCATTCATCATACCAAGAACCAGGAAGACCTCAACTAAATGAGAAAAGACAACAACAAAACACACTAACACAAAGATGACAAAGATTTTTAAAGCAGCTATCATAAAAACCTTTCAACAAGCAATTATGAACACACTTGAAATAAATAAAAAATATAAAATATCTACCATAAAACAGAAAAATCTCAGTAAAAAGTATATAAAGACATACATTTAATTTTTTATATATCAAGATATAAAGAATAACCAAATAAAAACTTCAGAACTAATAAATACAATAACCAATTTAAATAGTTCAATGAATGGGCCCAACAATATAATGGAGATGACAAAGGAAAGAATCCATAAACATGAATATAAAGGGTAGAAATTACCCAATCAGAACACAACAGAGGAACAATAGATTGAAGTAAAACAAACAAAAAAAAATGAGCATTTCTGGGACACATGAGACTAACAGGGATGTTATCAGAGTGCCAGAAGGAGAGTAGAAGGAGGCTGAGGTTGGAAAAGCACTCAAGAATAATGATTTAAAAGTTCCCAAATTTAGCAAAAGCCCAAGCCTATATATTCAAGAAGCTGAATGAATACCAAACAGGATAATCCCAAAGAAATCTACACAAATACACACTATAGTCAAACTTTTGAAAACCAAAGTCCACAGAGCAAGCAGAAGGAAGGAAATAAGGCCGGGCGCGGTGGCTCACGCTTGTAATCCCAGCACTTTGGGAGGCCGAGGCGGGCGGATCACGAGGTCAGGAGATCGAGACCCCGGTGAAACCCCGTCTCTACTAAAAATACAAAAAATTAGCCGGGCGTGGTGGCGGGCGCCTGTAGTCCCAGCTACTCAGAGAGGCTGAGGCAGGAGAATGGCGTGAACCCGGGAGGCGGAGCTTGCAGTGAGCCGAGATTGCGCCACTGCACTCCAGCCTGGGCGACAGAGCGAGACTCCGTCTCAAAAAAAAAAAAAAGGAAGGAAATAAAAGAGTAGAATCAATGAAATTGAGAGACAGAAAAAGTGAATAAAACGAAAAGCTATTTATTTGAAACTATTCATAAAATTAATAAAACCTTTAGTAAACTGTCAAAAAGAGCAAAGACAAATTACCAGTATCAGGAATGAATGAACTGGAGGATTTTTACTATAGACTCTGCAGACATCACAAGGATAATAAGAAAACACTATAAAGAACTCAACACACGTAAGTCAGACAACTTATAAGAAAAGGAACAATTCCACAAAAACTACAAACTGTCAAAACCTACTCCATACAAACTAGAGAATTTGAGTAGACCAGTCACTAATAAGAAAGCTGTATCTGCGGCGGACCCGGAAGAAAGCTCATGTGAGGATACAGGGAGGAGGAGGCCATGTGCAAGCGCAGGAGGGCCTCAGGTGAACCAATGCTGCCCAGCACCTTGATCTTGGGCTTTCAGGCTCCAGAACTGTGACAAATAGATATGTGTTGGTTAAGCCAAAAAAAGGAAAAAGAGACCAGGCGCAGTGGCTCACACCTGTAATCCCAGCAGTCTGGGAGGCTGAGGCGGGCGGATCATGAGGTCAGGAGATCGAGACCATCCTGGCTAACATGGTGAAACCCTGTCTCTACTAAAAATACAAAAAAATTAGCTGAGCGTGGTGGCGGGCACCTGTAGTCCCAGCTACTCGGGAGGCTGAGGCAGGAGAATGGCATGAACACGGGAGGCGGAGCTTGCAGTGAGCCGAGATCGCGCCACTGCACTCCAGCCTGGGTGACAGAGCGAGACTCCGTCTCAAAAAAAAAGAAAAAAGAAAAAAGAAGGCCGGGCGCGGTGCCTCACGCTTGTAATCCCAGCACTTTGGAAAGCCGAGGCGCGCGGCTCACGAGGTCAGGAGATCGAGACCACGGTGAAACCCTGTCTCTATTAAAAATACAAAAAAATTAGCCGGGCGTGGTGGCGGGCGCCTGTAGTCCCAGCTACTCAGAGAGGCTGAGGCAGGAGAATGGCATGAACCCGGGAGGCGGAGCTTGCAGTGAGCCGAGATTGCGCCACTGCACTCCAGCCTGGGTGACAGAGCGAGACTCCGTCTCAAAAAAAAAAAAAAACACTGAATACATCTCCCCTAAAATCAGGAACAAGGCAAGGATGTCTTCTCTCACTACTGCTATTCAACATAATATTTGAAGGTCTAACCAAGGCAACAAAGCAAGGTAAGGAAACAGAAGGCATAAAGGTTATAAAGAAAACAGATTCCTATTTGTAGATGACATGATTGCCTATGTAGTATATCCCAAAGAATCTACAGAAAACGGAACTAGAGCTTAGAAAGTTTACAGGCGCCAACCAGGCACCGTGGTTCATGCGTGTAATCCCAGCACTTTGGAAGGCCAAGGCAGGTGGATCACCTGTGGTCAGGAGTTCGAGACTAGCCTGGCCATCATGGTGAAACCCTATCTCTACTAAAAATACAAAAAATTAGTGTGGTGGCACGTGCCTGTAATCCCGGCTACTCGGGAGGCTGAGGCAGGAGAATCACTTGAACCTAGGAGGCAGAGGGTGCAGTCAGCCAAGATCGCGCCACTGCACTCCAGCCTGGGCAATAAGAGAGAAACTCTGTCTCAAAAAAAAAGAAAGTTTACAGACTGCAAGATCAACCTACAAAAATCAATTCTATTTCTCTATACTGGCAATAAACAAAGGAAACTAAAACTAAAAATGTAATACCATAAGCAATCACTAAAAAAATGAAACACTTGTAAATCTAACAAAACATGTATGGGATTTTTATACTGAAAACCTCAAAATGCTGATGAAAAAAATCAAAGAGGATCTAAATACACATGCAGTCCATGTTTATAACTGGAGATTCAACATTCAATACAGATGTCATTACTCTCCAAATAAATATGACACAGGTTTAAGGCAATTCCTGCAAAGGCTTGCAAGATTTCATTGTAGATATAAACAAACTTATTCTAATGTATATGGAAAGCTAATGGAACCAGAATAGCTAAAACATTTCCAGAAAGGAACAAAGAGGGTGTTGATCAGTCTACCCAGTTCCAAGACTTTTTATATAGCTACAATAATTAAGACTGTGTGGGATCAAAGGAAGGTAACAACACAGAACAATGGAGCAGACCACAGACCTCAGAAAGAGATACACTCAACAGAGCCCTGAAAGAGACATCTACCTTATAAAAAATTAATTCAAAATTAATATGGACTAATTATAAAACCTAACACTATAAAACTTTCAGAAAATAATGTAGGAGAAAATCTTAGGAAACTTGGGCTAGGTTTGTCACGTTAAGTTTTAACCTGACAGCAAAAGCACAACCTAGAAAAGGAAAAGCCAATAAATCAGCTCACACCTGTAATCCTAGCTCTTTGGGAGGCTGAGGCAGGCGAATCATCTGAGGTCGGGAGTTCAAGACAAGCCTGATCAACATGGAGAAACCCCATCTCTACTAAAAATACAAAATTAGCCAGGCATGGTGGCGCGTGCCTGTAATCCCAGCTAGTCGGGGGGCTGAAGTAGGAGAACGGCTTGAACCCGGGAGGTGGAGGTTGCGGTGAGCCGAGATCATGCCACTGCACTCCAGTATAGGCAACAAAAGCGAAACTCCATCTCAAAAGGGCCGGGCGCAGTGGCTGACACCTGTAATCCCAGCACTTTGGGAGGCCAAGGTGGGCAGATCATGAGGTCGGGAGATCGAGACCATCCTGGCTAACACGGTGAAACCCCGTCTCTACTAAAAATACAAAAAATTAGCTGGGTGTGGTGGCGGGTGCCTGTAGTCCCAGCTACTCGGGAGGCTGAGGCAGGAGAATGGCGTGAACCCGGGAGGCGGGGTTTGTAGTGAGCCGAGATCACGCCACTGCACTCCAGCCTGGGCGATAGAGCGAGACTCCGTCTCGAAAAAAAAGAAAAGAAAACCGGGCAAAAGACATGAAGAGACATTTCACTGAAGAAAATATAAAGATGGCAAATAAACACATGAACAGATGGTCAGTATCACTAGCTATTAGGGAAATGCAAAAATCACACCACAATGAGATATCACTACAGACATCAGAAGAGCTAAAATAAAAAAGTGACAACAGCAACTGCTGGTAAGGATGCAGAGAAACTGAATTATTCACATATTGCTGATGAGAAAGTAAAAAGTCACTGGAAAGTAGTTTTTCAGTTCTGTTAAGAACTAAACATAGATTTACCATACATATGACCCAGCAATTGCACGTTTGGGCACTTATCTCAGAGAAAGGTAACTTCATGCCTGCACCACAACCTGCACACAAGTGTTCACATTAGGTTTGCTGCTAACAGCCAAAAGCTGGAAGCAACCAAAATGTCCCTCAATACAAAATGTGGTACATCCATCCCGTGGAATAACACTCAGCAATAAGGCCGGTCACGGTGGCTCACGCCTGTAATCTCAGCACTTTGGGAGGCCGAGGTGGGCGGATCATGAGGTCAGGAGATCGAGACCACAGTGAAACCCCATCTCTACTAAAAATACAAAAAACTTGGCTGGGTGTGGTGGCGGGCACCTGTAGTCCCAGCTACTCAGGAGGCTGAGGCAGGAGAATGGCGTGAACCCAGGAGGCGGAGCTTGCAGTGAGCCAAGATTGCGCCACTGCACTCCAGCCCGGGCAACAGAGCAAGACTCCTTCTCAAAAAAACAAACAAAAAAAAACACTCAGCAATAAAAAGGATTATTGACAAAGCAACTTGGACAGATCTTAAGGGCAAATGCTGAGTGAAAAACAAACTCACAAGAGCACGTGCTATATGATTTCATTTACACGACATTGTTGAAATGATAAAACTATAGAGCTGGAGAACAGTTCAGTGATTGACAGGGTTTAGGGAAGCAGAGGGATGGCGTGACTATAAAAGGGTGTCACAGCAGGAAGATTTTGTGAAGAATTCTTCATCTTGATTGAGGTGGCAGCTAACACAATCTACACGTATGAGAAAATCACACAGGATTAGTCTTAAATACCATACCAATTCCAAATTCCTGGGTTTAATTTGATCTAATATTAACAACTGGGGAAAACACATAAAAAGCACATGAGACTCTCAATGCTATCTTTGCAACTTCTTGTGAATCTATAATTATTTCAAAATTCAATTTTTTTAAAAGCCGCATGTTCCACACAACAGACTTACATACGTACCACTAGCTCAGTCAGCACCCCAACGAGAGGACATCCCAAGGTATTTGACACGATTTTTTTAAGGGTTATTTTCCCTAAAATATAGCATTTTTTTCTGACTATAAGGAGAATTCAAGTAATTCATTCCATATAAACTACAGATCATCAAAATCTCATTACCCAAAGCAACTATCATTAACATGATGCATTTTTACATCTATCTTAAAAACGTGTTACACATTAATACAGCACATTACAGTGTGCTGAACTACATAAAATAGTTGCTTTATTTCATGAAAACCAAAGTTGATAAGAAATCATCTGTTTTAAGAAGAAAAGGTTTAGAGTACATTTCTAATTTCATTTAAAAAACAAAACAAAGCAGGACAGCAGCAGAGACCCCAAGCTTCCCTCACCTGGAGGCTCAGGGTTCTCCCTACCTCAGGGGCCGGTGCAGCATAGGCCGTGTATGGTGGAGGCGAGGAAACCACGGATGTCTCATCAGTCATGACTGCAGAGCCCACATACGCCTGCGGGAGACAGGAGAGGGTGAGGGCAGGACAGCTTCCCAGCAGCTGTGTGCTCGATGCTGTGCATTGTCCCTTTTATTTAGCAAATTAAAAATTTTTTAAAACAAAAAGATACATAGCTCTCTGCAAAATAGGAAAAATACCCCTGGTCCAGTGGGGGCCCCCAGCCCTATTCTGGTGTCCTCTAAATGCAGGAGCAAAGTGGTCCTCACTCAGCCCCTAACAGGATTACAGCTCTCACAGCCAGGAAGGCACTCAGAGGCCCCACTGTTACCCAATGCCTTTTAAAAGATGTTACATCAGGCCAGGCACAATGGCCACACCTGTAATCCCAACACTTTGGGGAGGCTGGGTGAGAGGATCCCTAGAGCCCAAGAGTTCCAAGGCCAGCCTAGGCAACAGAGGGAGAGCCCATCTGTACAAAAAACAAGAAATTAACTGGGCATGGTGCTTATGGCCCCAGCTACTCAGAAGGCTAAGTCTCAAGGATCGCTCGAGCCCAGGAGCTCGAGATTGCAGTGAGCCAAGATCAAGTCACTGCACTCCAGCCCAGGCAACAAGGCGAGACTCTAAAATAAAGATGTTACAACACTCTCAACAGTCCTTTATTCACAAATAAAAACTCTACAGTCCAAAATGTATCAAGAGATATGTCCTATACATAGTCTGTTTTTTACCTTAAAAAACAAAATTTTTCATTAAATTACTCCTCAGTATAATTTAAAGAAAAACATGTTAGCTCTTTAAAAAAAAAAAAGTGGCCAGGTGCAATGGCTCATGTCTGTAATCACAGCATTTTGGGAGGCCAAGGCGGGCAGATCACTAGGTCAAGAGTTGAGACCAGCCTGACCAACATGGTGAAATCCTATCTCTACTAAAAATACAAAAATTAGCTGGGCGTGGTGGCACGTGCCTGTAATCCCAGCTATTCAGGAGACTGAGGCAGGAGAACTGCTTGAACCCAGGAGGCAGAGGTTGCAGTGAGCCGAGATCGCTCCACTGCACTCCGGCCTGGGCGACAGAGCGAGACTGTCTCAAAAAAAAAAAAAAAAAAAAACCCCACACAAAGAATCATTTGGGGAGCTTGCCCTTAACCATATGGATTGTTAATACTAATTTTACCCCCCAAAAAAAGGATTTTCATGAAGAAAAGGTAACTGCAGCTGTAGAGTAAGCTTAGAATGAAGTTGTTATGTGCTAACAAAAGAAGAGAACACTGACGCTATTAAGATATTAAGCCTTTTACTTTCTCCCACATGCACACATTCTTCTGTAAGCTTGATCCACCTTCTTTTCTTACAGAAATAAAGGAGGGAAAAATCCCATCTAAAGAATGAAAACTCTGACCAGAGTAACACTCCCTTGATCACTGACAGATAAAGACAGCATTACGAGGCTCTACAAATGAGGTTCACTGTCTCAGTGACCTCCTAAGGCCAGAAACAGGACGAGAGACAAGCACAAGTCACAAAAATGTTTGTTTCACAAGGCTGAGCTCCCATGCGTGAAAATGATCCTGCAGTTCTTTCTAAGCCTTTACCGCAAACCACAGCAGAATTCAAAGTGTTGCAGAACTTTGAGAAATACAAGCATTTCTAGAAAGCAACACTGGAACAAGCATGCCTATGTGAGCAGGGTGCCTCCTGCCAAAACGTTTGGCAAACCCAGCTTGCTCACTGTTGGCAAAAGGCGCCCTGCCCAGCACTACCTGCCCATTTGTGGCCAGATGGCCAAGAAACCCATTTTCCCCATTCTCCAATTGTTACATAAGACCATGTGAAAACATTACTGGTGGCCAGGTGTGGTGGCTCATGCCTGTAATCCCAGCACTTTGGGAGGCGAAAGTGGGAGGATCGCTTGAGCCCAGAAGTTCAATACCAGCATGGGTAATACAGTGAGACTTTGTCTCTACGAAAAAATTTTCTTAAATAAGCTGTGAATGGTAGCATGGGCCTATAGTCCCAGCTCCTGGGAAGGGGAGGCTGAGGTGGGAGGACCACTTGAGCCCGGGAGGTAGAGGCCGCAGTGAGCTGAGACAGCGCCACTGCGCTCAAGCCTGAGTGAAAGAGTGACACTTTGTCAAAAAAAAAAAAAAAAAAAAAAAAAAAAATTATTGGTGATTGCCATTAGCAACTTACCGTGTTTGTCCTAGAATCTTGGAGTGTAAATTTCCAGGCCCTGGAGAAAAAAAAAAGGGTACTTTATTTAAGGCAATCCAACATTGCAATGATTCTGAAACCTGGGTTGGCATCAGAATTCCTGAAAAGATCTGTTTAAAAAACAGGTCTTCAGGCTTTGCCCCAAACCACTTGAGACATGCACTAGGAATATATATTTTTAAAAATTACATCGATAATAGATATATAATATTTAAAACACAATCTATAATATACTTTTTACTTTACTTTTTAATAAATGTGAAATGTACTGCCACTTGCTTTGTCAGTTCATGGCACACACACAGATCTACTTCCTTTTTACCAGCTATATAATATTCCACGATGAGGAAAAAATTTAGATTAGCAATTTTTCAACATTAAAAAGAATGCTGGGAGCCGGATGTAGTGCCTCATGCCTGTAATCCCAGCACTATGGGAAGCCAAGGCAGGGGGATCACTTGAGCCCAGGAGTTCAAGACCAGACTGGGCAACATAGTGAAATCCTAGCTCTACAAAAAATACAAACATTAGCCGGGCATGGTGGCGCATGCCTGTAGTCCCAGCTACTTGGGAGGCCGAGGTGGGAGAATAGCTTGCGCCTGGGAGGTCGAGGCTGTGGTGAGCCAAGATCACACCACTGCACTCTAGCCTGGATGATAGAGAGGGGCTCTATCTCAAGAAAAAAAAAGAAGAAGAAAAGAATGCTATTAACATCCCTATTACCCTTGCACTCTAATGTAAACATCTCCATAGGGCAAATTCCAAAGACTGAAAATGCCACATCAAAGGGATAAAAACATAATTTATTTCAGCAGGTATTGCCAAAATGCCCTGCAAAACAATTCTAATGATCTCTATACCTACCAACTTTCCACTATATTGTCAAAAAAACTAGATATCTGAATCTTAAGTATCACAAGAGCTTTCTTAATTCATAGGCAAAAAGCAGTCTCTCACACCTGTAATCCCAGCACTTTGGGAGGTCGAGGTAGGTGATCACTTGAGGTCAGGAGGTCGAGACCAGCCTGGCCAACATGGTAAAACCAAGCTTCTACTAAAAACACAAAATTAGCTGGGCGTGGTGGCACATGCCTGTAATTCCAGCTACTCCAGAAGCTGAGGCAGAAGTGCTTGAACCCGGGAGGCAGAGGTTGCAATGAGCGGAGTTATTATACCATTGCACTCTAGCCTGGGCAACAAGAGCAAAACTCCATCTCAAAAAACAAAAAAGTGTTCTCTTGTGCACTCCCTCACTCCTTTACCCCTTACTTTTCTTACTGACCCTATCCCTCTTATCTTCATCAATTCCTTTTATGTTTTATTCTCATTTTACTATCTCCCTGAGTTGAAAGATTCATCCATTTATTTTCAAGTGTTCTGGCTTTTTTTTTGTGTGTGTGAGATGGAGTCTCACTCTGTCGTCCAGGCTGGAGTACAGTGGCGTGATCTTGGCTCACCGCAATCTCCACCTCCCGGGTTCACGCCATTCTCCTGCCTCAGCCTCCCAAGTAGCTGGGATTACAGGTGCCTGACACCACGCCCGGCTAATTTTTGTATTTTTAGTAGAGACAAGGTTTCACCATGTTAGCCAGGTTGGTCTCGAACTCCTGACCTCAGATGATCCATCCGCCTTGACCTCCCAAAGTGCTAGGATTACAAGCTTGAGCCATCATACCCAGCCCAAGTGTTCTAGCTTTCTAAGGAATGCGGTTAAGTTGCAAAATTCCCCAACTGATTTTGTATGCGGCATACCATTGTCATTCACTTTGCTAAAGGGTATCATACTGGATTATTCATATATCTTACATAGATTTTGTTGTCATGTCAGGTGGAAGAGTCTAGTATGGACTTTGGCCTACAAATTCAGTTCGATTATTTCAGAACATTTTTCTTGCCTTGGATTTCTAATTATCTCTTTTGGGTTGTATACTTTATGGACATCAATAATCTTTCTGAACTTTTTTTAGTCTAACATATCTCTGATCTTTTCATCTTTTTCCCCTCACTGAAAGTATCTCCAGTCTTTTCCTCCATGCCAATGATTCACTTTTCATTTGGGGTTGTGTGCAAGGGAAGACCACTTTCATCAGATTATAATGTGAATGGCACCCTCTTGACAGCGACAGACCTTCTAGGTTACAGACACAAAAGAGCAGAAAAGAAACATAAATCTCTGCCCTCACACAGCATATATTCTAATGAAAGCAGATGATGAACAAGATAAATAGTTGATAGATGGTGAGTGTGTATGGGGACAGGGAGATGTAATTTTAAATATGGTGGCCAGGAAAGCATTCCTGCAGACTCTGCTTCTGTTCCTTGGGTTTTATTTTCCTCCACTCTAGGAGCTTTTCCTGAGGCTTGCATTTTCCTTTTCTTATTTTTCCTTCTCTTATTTTTCCTTCATGGTATATCTGCATAGTTGCCAAGCCACTTCTTTACATCCTGCTCACATTTAACATGGGAAGTGATACCTAAAACTGCTGTTTGCTCTCATAAAGTATGAGTTATTTCTCCTTGACACCCTTCCTACCTAATCTGGTATCAACTGGTAGTTCCACCCTGTTCCACCTCAGTCCAGCCCAGCAACAGTTTGATGGCTAGGTGTTACCCTCACAATCAATGTTCTGTAATCTGAGGGCACAGGGCTAAAAGAGAAGGAAATTTTTTCTGAGACCGAGTAAGTCTTTTCTGAAAAATCTGGGTCCTACACTCTCTTCTGAGCATATTCCTTCGAATGTCCCATGCTAGGGCTCACTTCACCAGCCAGAAAATTACCCAACTCCTGTGAACTTCAGTGCCTTTCACTGCCCTGCAATGATGAGTCCTGGGAGAACCGTCCAGCCTCTGCTGAGGCCCCAAGGACATCACATTCTCAAGGATTTTTTCCTTAGCTTTTCCAAAAAGTAACTTACACTTAATCAGCATCACTCCAGATCACAGGGTAATACTGAAAATTTGCAAGATTTAATTAACTCATCTTGTTACTGCTTCTGGGATTCGGGTAGGATTGAAGAACATCTCAGTAGAATCATCTATTTCTTTCTTTAACTGTTTGTAGTTTGTGCTTGAGATCAAAATTCTTTATTTGGTTGCACCATTGAAATGTTTTCCCCTCAGGGAAGATGATCTACTCCATTTCACCACCTTTCTCAAAAGTCTCTATTATGGGTTGAATTGTGTCCTCATGAAAAAGATATGTATAAATCCTAATCCCCAGTACCCTCAAATGGGATCTTATGTGGAAATAGGATATTTGCATATGGAATCAAATTAAGATAAGGTCATAGTGAATTAAAGTGGGTCCTTAATCCATTATGATTGGTGTCCTTTATAAGAAAAGAGAATTCTGGACACAGACACAGCAGAAGAAGGCCATGTGACAACAGAGGCAGAGACCGGAGTGATGTGGCTGCCAGCCAAGGAACACCAAGGACTACCGGCAACCACCAGAAGCTAGGAAGAGGCAAGAAAGGATCCTACCCACCATCTCAGAGGAAGCAAGGATCTGCTGACACAATGATTCCAGACTTCCAGCCTCCAGAACTATGAGACAATGAATTTCTGCCATTTCCGTCACTCAGTGTTCAGCGATTTGTGACAGCAGCCCTAGGAACTGACAGTTTCCTTAGTCTTTACTTTCTTGCTTTTCTGGTCATTTTATTTCAACTATGCCCGTTACCTACTGTGAATCTAATAAGGAAAGAAAGCATGATGAGACTGCTATTCCTTTCTGCCATTTTCACCACAATGGGATCAGCCCAGGCAGTCTCAGAGAGAAAGAAACTAGAATTGGAAAAGCGATTCTTGCATTTCTCTCACACATCCACTGAGTCCCTTATTCTGACACCTGAAAGAAAACTCCACTCCCATTCTTTTCATTTTTTGGTAATCAGAAGTTAAAATAGAAAATACTTTTTAAATTAAACACATAAAGCAAAACTTACAAGCAATCATCTGTGCTTTCTGCACAAAGACTAATTGTTTTCCCATCTCGACAAACAATCTGGAGCATGCAGTCTTTTGACTTTCCATCCGGGGGCTGAATATCTATGAAAAATAAGCAGAATAAAGGAACTTTTTTCAGGATTTCTTCTTACATTTTCTAAGAACTACCAGCTCAGAGAAGCAAAGGACTAGACAATAAATCAAGTGCTACGTCTATGAAAGAACCCTCTGCCTTTCCAAGAATGCAGAAAGAACATAGCTAGGCTGACTGACAAGACCAGCTGCCAAGACGACGTCCACAAAATATATTCGGCTCACTGCAGCCTCTGACTCCCGGGTTCAAGCAATTCTCTACCTAGGCCTCCTGAGTAGCTAGATTACAGGCACCTGCCACCAAACCTGGCTTTTTTTTTTTTTAGTAGAGTTGGGGTTTCACCATCTTGGCCAGGGTGGTCTTGAACTCCTGACCTCGTGATCCACCCACCTCGGCCTCCCAAAGTGCTGGGATTACAGGCATGAGCCACCATGCCTGGCTGACATCCCAGATCTTAAGCAATTGATTGGAGTCACCATCAAACAGAAGCCCGTTTCTGACTACAAAATCAACACAGTCTAGGGTGGCCTGTGCTTCTTGAGGTTCCCAGTGCTCTGGTTCCCGCTCCACGAGAAGAAGAGACGTGGACTGAGAAAACTGATTTGTCCCGACCATGTGGTTCACAATCTAAGTGCCTGGGCCCCACCGTGGTCGCCCCTCTGAGATGGAGCCCTTCTTCAATCTGTTAATGAAAGCACAACAGGGAAGGAAGAGGACCCAGCTCCCACCAAGACAGAGGAAGAGCAGAAGACAGAAGCTGGCCAAGACAGGCCAGCTTACCCCGACATTCCTGCCCCGTGCGGATGTTGATGCAGTCCACTGGCATGTGGACCTTATCCTCGATATTCTGCCGAGTCTGGTCATCATAATAGATCAGGTGACCATCTGACCACAGATCAAACCAGTTCTTCTTCCAGCGCTTCAAAATAGTGCCTAGAAAAAAAAAATAGTACGGTTGTTTTTTTTTAGAGACAGTCTTATTATTTCGCCCAAGTTGGAATGCAGTGGCTATTCACAAACATGATCATAGCTCACTGCAGCCTTGAACTCCTGGGCTCAAGCAATCCTCCCATTTCAGCCTCCCGTTTAGCTGCGACTACAGGCACATGCCACCATGCTCAGCTTTCCAAATTTAGAAATCTGAAAGGATAGCTTTGCGCCAAAAGCGCAAGGACATAGTCCTCCAATTCACAGCAGAAACAAAAAGAACTCTTCCCCTGGCCCCTTGATTACACCTACATAGAATTACCCAAAGCAGTCCCTCATAATGAAAGGGAAAGCAGAACACAGGGCCCGCCCACTGGTGCTTTAACAGGCTGCATGCAGCACACACTGTCAACAGAGAATGCTGCCAACCAACTTAGAAGTTCCAACACTTTCCGGTTAGGGTTTTTTTTAAAAAGCTTGCTTTTCAGCAAATGAAACATATCTAACATTTAATTCCTCATACAGTACTAAACTTTAAACCTCTCAAACTTTTCAACTTTCTAAATTTCCAAATATTGTCTAAATTTGCTAGATAGATCAGAAAATGCTGGACTGTGAAGTCTCTATATGCAAATAAAAATAATACCTTCCTCTTTTGAAAAAACACATTTTGGCCAGGCACGGTGGCTCACGCGTGTAATCCCAGCACTTTGGGAGGCCAAGGCGGATGGATCACTTGAGGCCAGGAGTTCGAGATCAGCCTGGCCAAGATGGTGAAATCCCATCTCTACTAAAAATACAAAAAATTAGCTGGGTGTGGTGGCTCGTGCCTGTAATCCCAGCTACTAGGGAGGCTGAGGCAGGAGAATCACTTGAACACGGGAGGTGGAGGTTGCAGTGAGCCGAGATCGCACCACTGCCCTCCAACCTGGGGGAGAGAGCAAGACTCCGTCTCAAAAAAAAAAAAAAGAAAAAACAGTTTTTTTCCTTTGTCCTTAAGAGCTTTCACAGATACTCTTTCCTACCATTTCCCACAGAAGCCCACAGTGTGGAGGGCTCCCCCTTCCTGATGCATACACTGGATAAATGAGCACAGCAGGACATAGACCAGGCCCTGCCTGGCCTCCCATGCTGTGCACATCCTACTACCTCACGTATTTCTGTCAGCTTGAGCAAATTCAACCTTTCATTTGTGATCTTGGACCAGGTATTTAACTTTATAAAAGAGTAATTTCCTTGACTGCATGAAGGGAAAACCCCTGCAGTAGACTTAAAAGCCAGTTGTAGCTCTGGTCATCTCTTTACCTTCCTCACTTCCATTCACTGCCCACTACACCTTCTGTTCCTGTACACCTCACCCAGTTCTTGGCCAACACACACAATCCCATTTCATGTACTTCCCTTTATGTTGCCGTGCCTGCAACTGGTGTCAACCAGATATGTGTCATTCGGCTTTCCTGCCAGTATCAGGCACTCTCCTCACCAGGCGGGGTGTCCACTGCACTTGCCTAACTGACCACTAAGTGATACCCAAGCATCCACTTGATTGACTACCTGAGCTGTGCAGAAACTACCAAATAGGCTGGGCGTAATGGCTCATATCTGTAATCCCAGTACTTTGGGAGGCTGAGGTGGAAGGATCACCTGAGCCCAGGAGTTTGAGAGCAGCCTGGGCTACATAGCAAGATCCCGTCTCTACAAAGAGAAAAATAGCCAGACATGCTAACACAGGCCAGCAGTCCCAGCTACTTGGGAGTCTGAGGCAGGAGGACCACCTGAACCTGGAAGATCAAGGCAGCAGTGAGCAGTTATCATGCCACTGCACTCCAGTCTAGGCAACAGAGCAAGACCCTGTCTTAAAAAGAAAAAAAAAAAGCTGGGCACGGTGGCTCATGCCTGTAATCCCAGCACTTTGGGAGGCCGAGGGGGGCGGACCATGAGGTCAGAAGTTCAAGACCAGCACAGCCAACATGGTGAAATCCCATCTGCACTAAAGATACAAAAATTAGCCTGGCATGGTGGCGCACACCTGTAATCCCAGCTACTCGGGAGGCTGAGGCAGGAAAATCGCTTGAAGCCAGGAGGCAGAGGTTGCAGTAAGTTGAGATCACACCATTGCACTCCAGCCTGGGCGGCAAAGCAAGACTCTGTCTCAAACAAACAAAAAGCCCTACTAAATAGAGCCACAGAAACACAGAGACAGGGAGTTCTGCCCAAGTATCTCACCTGCCATCAAAGCCCTGGCTGCAGACTCCCAAGTCAGGCTGTCCTCCAGAGGCCAGGACTGGGTCCCAACAGTATATGTGGCAATGGCAGGAAAAGAAGTCCTGAGGCTGGCTTTGCCTACATGTGACCACATCACATGTGTATCTCTGCTGCTCTACAACCTCGTGAATGTAATATATCTCACCTCGTTTTACTGGCATTGATACTTCTACTTTCAGGAAAGAAGGAAAATTAACCCATACATACGGGGATGGGGTTATATACAGAGTAAGTCGTCTGAATACACACTTCTGAAACAACCATGGACCAGAACACTGGAAAAGTCTATGTGACTTATTTAAAGTACATCTATTTTGTGTACCTCACCACGCTAGGCGTGATGGGGAGCACAAAATTGTCAAAAGGGTCACTGATCACTATGTTGACAGAGCACTTACTTCGAGTTGTGGTGGAAAAGGGAAAGCTTGCCCTCAAACAAGGGTGTGGCAAAGGACATCCGAAGGGCCAGCAAAGGAGGGCACACCCTCAAGGTCTGAGCAAGGGTCCCCATGTCCCCTGACCATGGGGAGGCTGAGACCACAAAACCCAAGACTAGGAAACTTGGGCTAGACTCCAACAAGCCAGGACTTTCTTTGTGAAGCTAACATTACGACACCTCTGTCTATTCTAAGACTACAGGACTAACAGACAAGGGGACATACGGTTCAGCTCCAGGTTGGGAACATGGAACTAGTCACAGACACACAGGCTGAAGACCGGTCTCCAGGTGCATATGTCAGTGTTGAAATCACACAGTCCTGACTTTGAATGTAGGTTTGTCACCCATAGTTTACACTTAGACAAGGACCTAACCTCACTGAATCTCAATTTCTTCAACTGGAAATAATACCACTTACCTCTCATACAGCTGTTGTGAGAATTAAGAATATATACATAAAATCTATTTAACAGGAACACAATTCATAAACAATAGTTTTTATAAACCATCTCAGGTATGCCATCAATTCTCACTGGTAGACTTGACTTTAGCTAAATTTCTGAAAGTAACGCTCATAGATAAACTCAAGTCTCTGAACAATCAATGGTATGTGATACAGCTCAGTTTTTGACTAGAATCATAAATGACATGGTGGTCACTTTTCCCTTAACTTCACTCTTTCTAGCATAGCAGAATATTCTGCTTGCTCTTTTTTTAATAAATAAGACTGGTTCTTCCCACTTTAAAACACAGTATGAGGCTGGGCGCGGTGGCTCACGCCTGTAATCCCAACACTTTGCCTGTAATCCGAGCACTTTGGGAGGCCGAGGCAGGCAGATCACCTGAGGTCAGGAGTTCGAGACCAGGCTCAACATGGAGAAACTCCGTCTCTACTAAAAATACAAAATTAGCCAGGCGTGGTGGCGTGTGCCTGTAATCCCAGCTACTCGGGAGGCTGAGGCAGGAGAATTACTTGAACCTGGGAGGCAGAGGTTGCAGTAAGCCAAGATCGTGCCTGGGCAACAAGAGCTCAAAAAATAAATAAACAAATAAATAAAAATAAAACACAGTATGAATCCCACCTGGAGTGACAGCCTCAGAGATAAGCAGACAGTGTATGAAAGATAGGTTTGCAGGGATAAGCCTAGGAAAGTGGATCTCAATCCCATAAAAAAAGAACTGAGTCTCTTCTCTAGTCCTTCTGAAGACACAAAAGTTTTGGTTTTAGATTAACTCATTGCCTCAGATCAACTCTTCAGCCACATAATTACAAAGACTCCAATATTTGAGAATCTGAGTCGCTGCTCAATCCCCAGATAAGAGAGGCAGAGAGACCAGCACCTCTGTTCCAGTATCTCAGCTGAGCTCAGTTAGATCCAGGCAGTCCCAGATCCATCTTTAATAATAAAGCACGCAGCTGGGCACGGTGGCTCATGCCTGTAATCCCAACACTTTGGGAGCCAAGGCAGGCAGATCACCTGAGGTCGGGAGTTTGAGACCAGCGTGGCCAACATGGAGAAACCCCTTCTCTACCAAAAATACAAAATTAGCCAGGCATGGTGGCGTGTGCCTGTGAACCCAGCTACTCGGGAGGCTGAAGCAGAAGAATCACTTGAACCCGGGAAGCAGAGGCTGTGGTGAGCCGAGATTGCGCCATTGCACTCCACAACAAGAGTGAAACTCCATCTCAAAAAAATAAATAAAATAAATTAAAATAAAAAAGTAAAGCATGCTAGCGAGGAGAGCGAAAGCAGCAGGGACTGCCATTGTTTCCTGGTTCCTGTCAACTCAGCAACCAAGGAGGAGCTCCGTGGTGTGCAAGACAGTTCACAGAGATCTAGGAATGTCCAAGGGGAAACTCAAGGCCACAGCACTCATAAAACTTCGTTATTTGCTTTTAAACATGATCAACTTTAAGCAAACAGAAATAGAGATTGCCCTTCGGCAATGCCGATCGCAGGCCGCACATCCTGTACTCACTCTGTCGCAGCAACCAGCCACTCTTCACAAACGCCATCTCTTCACCTACAGAACAAAAACAGGCAGGTTCAAAATCATACCCAGAAAGAGAATAGCCTGTCCGGCCCAAGTCTCTATCCTTATCCCCTTCAGCATCAGCTGAGGAAGTGCCCAAGGCCATTTTAGCTCAGTACCTCCCTGGCATTTAACAAATACCTCCTCAGTGGGGTTCATGTGCCCCGCACTCTGTACCCCCTCCCTTCCTCCCACACTCGCCTTCAGCCTCACCACCCAGCCCACGTGACTGAGTCTAACACCACTCAACAAACATAAAGCAGCCCCAGGGACACAGGATTTAGCTCTGTCAAGGACATGGGGGATTCTCGTGGCTTGCTGGAGCCCTGAGGTGCCTACATTTGGCATTCTCAGTGGGGTCCACATGGCCCAGGCAGGGGTGCTGCACTGGTGTCAGCAGTGAGTGACATGGAGTGGCCAGGTCAGGGCAAAAAAACAAAAGTCATCAAGAAAAAGGTTCATAAAGCCAACTCCATAAAAATTTAAATCTTGGCCGGGCGCGGTGGCTCACGCTAGTAATCCCAGCACTTTGGGAGGCCGAGGCAGGCGGATCACGAGGTCAGGAGATCGAGACCATGGTGAAACCCCGTCTCTACTAAAAATACAAAAAAAAAATTAGCCGGGCGTGGTGGCGGGCGCCTGTAGTCCCAGCTACTCGGAGAGGCTGAGGCAGGAGAATGGCGTGAACCCGGGAGGCGGAGCTTGCAGTGAGCCGAGATCGTGCCACTGCACTCCAGCCCGGGCGACAGAGCGAGACTCTGTCTCAAAAAAAAAAAAAAATTAAATCTTCTGTATGGAAAAAAAGTTAAATGAGACTTTTAAAGTGATAAATCAGAAGAAACAGTCACGGCTGGGCACGGCGGCTCAGGCTGAGGAGGGTGGATCACCTGAGGTCAGGAATTCGAGACCAGCCTGGCCAACATGGTGAAACCTCATCTCTACTAAAATTACAAAAACTGGGTGGGCGCGGCAGCTCATGCCTGTAATCCCAGCACTTTGGGAGGCTGAGGCGGGCGGATCAGGAGGTCAGGAGTTTGAGACGAGCCTGACCAACATGGTGAAACCCCATCTCTACTAAAAATACAAAAATTAGCCAGGTGTGGTAGTGCGTGCCTGTAATCCCAGCTACTCAGGAGGCTAAGGTAGGAGAATTGCTTGAACCCAGGAGGCGGAGGATGTGGTGAGCCGAGATTACACCACTGCACTCCAGCCTGGGCGACAGAGTGAGACTCTGTCTCAAAAAAAAAGAAGAAGAAGAAGAAATATTCATAACCATATGGCAGCAAGGAGCTTATTTCCTTCACTTACAAAGTTCACACATATCATACAGAAAAGCCAGTAATTTAGCAGTTCACAGAAAAAAGAACACACAGGACCAACAAACTCGTAAAAAGACACTGAATTTCCCACTCAATTCAACAGCTACAATTCCAACTGTACAGTTAACTACCGTACCTATCAGGTGGGCACAAATGAAAACCTCCAAGATGCCCAGCAAGGAGAAAGCACAATGGCAGAAAGAAAACTGCTGCAACCTTTCCAAAGGGAAATTTGGCAAAAATCTACGGAAACTTTAATAGTTCGTATACTTTGCCCCAGCAATCTCACCATGACTAGGAATTTGCCTCACTGAGATATGTGCAGAGGTTCACCAACACAGATATATATATATAAACACTCGCTGCAACATCACATATACTGCAGAAGCGCACCAACATGCCCCACGATGGAGGACTGCTGAGCGGGTACCTCCACACAGGACAGATCACCAGGCAGGCAAAGCAGAGCAGCATGTGCTGCAGGCTGCCTCCTGGGAGGAATCCTAAAACCTGTGGAAGATGTGTCTCTGGAAACAAAATGAGGCGATTCTGCGTGTGTCACAGAACAAAGAGGGTGACTGGTCCCATTACCCCTTCCTGTACTGTTTGAAATAGTTAACAATTGGCATGCTTTTTTTTTTTTTGAGATGGATTCTTGCTGCGATGCCCAGGCTGGAGTGTAGTGGCGCGATCTCAGCTTACTGCAACCTCCGTCCTCCAGGTTCAAGCAATTTTCCTGTCTCAGCCTCCCCGAGTAGCTGGGACTACAGGAGCATGCCACCACACCCAGCTGATTTTTGTATTTTTAGCAAAGACAGGGTTTCACCATATTGGTCAGGCTGGTCTCGAACTCCTGACCTCAGGTGATCCACCTGCCTCGGCCTCCCAAAGTGCTGGGATTACAGGCATGAGCCACTGTACTCAGCCCATTTTATTTTTTGAAATCAATAGTTATTATCTGGAAGCTGAGACTATGGGCCACTTTTGTTTTCTGCTTTAGCTTTTTTTTTTTTGGAGACAGAGTCTTGCTCTGTCACCCAGGCTGAAGTGCAGTGGCGTGACCTCGGCTCACTGCAAGCTCCACCTCCTGGGTTCACACCATTCTCCTGCCTCAGCCTCCCAAGTAGCTGGGACTACAGGCACCCGCCACCACGCCCAGCTAATTTTTTCTTGTATTTTCAGTAGAGACGGGGTTTCACCATGTTAGCCAGGATGGTCTCGACCTCCTGACCTCGTGATCTGCCCACCTCGGTCTCCCAAAGTGCTGGGATTACAGGCATGAGCCACCGTGCCTGGCCTTGCTTTAGCTTTTTTAGGTATTTCTTTAAGGCACTAAGGTTTGTAAGGTTAGCAAAAGCCCAAATGGGCACCTCAGAAGAACAAATGAGTCTCTAACGTAGCTCCTTCCCCATATCTAAGCATGGCTGACTTCTCATCTTTCTCCAAACCTTTAAAAAGAGTGCCACAAGCCTCAGTCACCCCATACTCCAGCATCTCCAAAATCATGCACGCTGAAGCTTCTTGCTCTCTTTGCAGTTTTTTTCAATTCATGCTATCTGTCCTTACCAAGAAAGGAAATGTTTTTCATTTTTCCCCAATCTTTCTCCACCACATTTAGGTTCTCAAACATACAATCCCCAGCAAACAAAAGCCAGTCTCCCTGTCTCTCAGATGATGTGAACAGGGAAGCACACTGCTGCTCACTGTGCTGGCAGCCACCTTCTGACCATGAGGAACCAGCTGGGGGCAGCTAACCCAGAGACAGCAGAGTTCACACTGCTGAGCCACTGACTTCACCGACCCCAAAACCCACCCTTACCCAAGACTTTCTACTAAGCAGAATGATGGGTTTGTCACTTAAGATGGTTGAATTTGGTTTCCTGAAACTTATAGCCTAAAATATCCTAAAACAATCATTTTACTTCCAAAAGGATTTGAGGCAGAGAACTACCAGCATCATATTTTCATTAAACAAATATTCTTAGAGCACCTAACTTGTGTCCAGCCTTGTCCTAGACACTAAGGATACAGCAGTGACCAAGCCAAAACGCTACTCTCATGTAGCTTAGTACAGCAGAAGAAACAGGCGAAACAAAAAGGAATGTTGTAGACAGCATCACGTCTGTGCAGTGGGGTTATTAACCCAGAACACAAAAAAATGAGAGGGCAAAGCACGTACGCATTCACGTCAAATCCTAGATATTTATATTCATACTACAGCTTCCTGCATCCATAATGTGAATTCCCAGTATATTTCATACAAAAAAAGTAAATGAGAACAGGCTAAAAATTACTAGAAAAGGTACTGAGAACTACCTAGTCACAACAAATACAAAACCTGACTGAAACACAGCCATACAACTTCGCTGGTGGTTACGGGACACAGTGAATATAAAAATGTGGAGTAACAGAAAGGAGTCTCCTGAACTTCTGTGGTCAATTTCTTTACATTTTTAAGGGGTTGTTGTTTGTTTCTTTGTGCCGTCGCCCAGGCTGGAGTGCAATGATCTCGGCTCGCTGCAGCCTCCACCTCCCAGGTTCAAGCAATTCTCCTGCCTCAGCCTCCCGAGTAGCTAGAATTATGGGCGTGTGCCATCACACCCAGCTAATTTTTGAATTCTAAGTAGAGACAGGGTTTCGCCACGTTGGCCAGGCAATCCACCCGCCTCAGCTTCTCAAAGTGCTGGGATTACAGGTGTGAGCCACCATGCCCGGCCTTCTAATGGTTCTTGATATTAATTTGGCTACATTTGCTATCTTTTTTTTTTTTTTAAACAGAGTTTAGCTGTCACTCAGGCTGGAGTGCAATGGCACTATCTAGGCTCACTGCAACCTCCGCCTCCGAGGTTCAAGCAATTCTCATGCCTCAGCCTCCCAAGTAGCTGCGATTACAGGTGTCACCACACGCAGCTAATTTTTATATTTTTAGTGGAGACAGGCTTTCACCATGTTGGCCAGGATGGTCTCGAACTCCTGACCTCAAGTGATCTGCCTGCTTTGGCATCCCAAAGTGCTGGGATTACAGGCATGAGCCACTGCGCCTGGCCGATAAAGAGTTAAAAGAGACTTTTAGGTAAAACCTTAAGGATCTAGAGATTTCCTGGTATCTCGGAGTATTATGTACTAATTGTGTGGGTCAACATCTGATTTGCCACATGATATGGTTTGGCTCTGTGTTCCCACCCAAAATCTCATGAATTATAATCCCCAGTGTTAGCAGAGGAGCCTGGTGGGAGGTGACTGAATCATGGTGGCAGCTATCCCTGTTGCTGGTCTTGTGATACAGTTCTCAGGAGATCTACTTGTTTATAAGTGTGTTCACTCTCTCCTACTGCCACATGAAGACATGCCTGCTTCCCCTTCGCCTTCTGCCATGATTGTAAGTTTTCTGAGGCCTCCACAGCCATGCCTTCTGTACAGTCTGCAGAACTCTGAGTTGACTAAACCGCTTTTCTTCATAAATTACCCAGTCTCAGGTAGTTCTTTAAAGGAGTGTGAGAACAGACTAATACAACGAATGTCGTGCCTATGTTTTCTTTGGTGTTTCCTTGAGGTTAGCCTGGGTTTCTCTTACTTTTCAGGCAGTTGAGTCTCAAGGTATGGCAACAAGGAGAAACTGAACAGCAGACTTAGGAATTAATTTGGGCCACTTGAGTAAGATTCAAAAAGAAAAAAGAAATGGAAATGTCTACATCTAGAGGACATTATAAACATATCTTTCATGTGCCTATATAAAATAAAACTATTAGAGAAACGGGAAATCAGATTATGAGACAGAAAAGAACTTAAACTGGAATTAGCAACAGAAACTCTTGACTTTTTAAAAGAGTAATTCCTCTGCTGACTCAAGTAGCTTCTTATCTCATGTCATCCTGTCTATCTCTCCTCATTCTGTGGAACAATCTCATGTACCTCCCAGAGCAGATTTTTATCTCTAACACTAGTCTCCTCTAAAACGAGCCAGTACTCTTTGAAAATGAGCTAGTTACAGTTTAGGGGCAGGGTATCCTACTATCAAAAAGCACAGATGCTTTCAAGAGTGCCTTCAGAAAGCGTCAAGAAGCCACTCAGCTGAAGAAAGAGCATCTAACGGCTAAATTATGACAGAAGTGTAAAATTCAAAGTAAAAATTACAGTCCATTACAACCAACTAAGGCTGAAAGGTACCCTGGGTATAAGATGATTAAAATGAGATATATTACAGTAGAATGTGTTAAAGAAAAGACATACCTTCTGGTCGGGCGCGGTCGCTCACGCCTGTAATCACAGCACTTTGGGAGGCTAAGGCAGGTGGATCATGAAGTCAAGAGATCGAGACCATCCTGGCCAATATGGTGAAACCCCGTCTCTACTAAAAATATTAAAAATTAGCTGGGCATGGTGGCGCATGCCTGTAGTCCCAGCTACTCGGGAGGCTGAGGCAGGAGAATCACTTGATCCCGGGAGGCGGAGACTACAGTGAGTTAAGATCATGCCACTGCACTCTAGCCTGGCAAAAGAGCAAGACTCCATCTCAAAAAAAAAAAAAAAAAAAAAAAAAAAAAGACATACTTTCTGATAATGGTTTGGCTGTATTCCCACCCAAATCTCACCTTGAATTGTAATAATCCCCACATGTCAACAGTGAGGCCAGGTGGAGATAATTGAATCATGGGGGCAGTTTCCTCCATACTGTTCTCATGGTAGCGAATAAGTCTCACGAGATCTGATAGTTTTATAAATGGGAGTTCCCCGCACAAGTTCTCTTGCCTGCCACCATGTAAGACATGACTTTGTTCCTCATTTGCCTTCCACCATGATTGTGAGAACTCCCCAGCCATGTGGAACTGTGCGTCAACTAAACCTCCTTCCTTTATAAATCACCCAGTCTTGGGTATATCTTTATTAGCAGCATGAGAACAGACTAATACAGTAAACTGGTACCAGTACAGCGGAATGCTACTGTGAAGATAACTGAAAATGTGGAAGCAACTTTGGAACTGGGTAAAAGGCAGAGGTTGGAACAGTTTGGAGGGCTCAGAAGAAGACAGGAAGATGTGGGAAAGTTTGGAACTTCCTAGAGACTTGTTGAGTGGCTTTGACCAAAATGCTGATAGTGATATGGACAATAAGGTCCAGATTGCAGTGGTCTCAGATGGAGATGAGGAACTAGTTGGGAACTGGAGTAAAGGTCACTATTGCTATGTAAAGAGACTGGTGGTATTTTGGTCCTGTCCTAGAGATCTGTGGAAGTTTGAACTTGAGAGAGATGATTTAGGGTATCTAGCAAAAGAAATTTCTAAGCAGCAAAGCCTTCAAGAAGAAGCAGAGCATAAAAATTTGGAAAATTTGCTGACTGATGATGCCACGGAAAAGAAAAACCCATTTTCTGGGGAGAAATTCAAGCCTGCTGCAGAAATTTGGATAAGTAACAAGAAGCCCAATGTTAATCACCAAGACAATGGGCAAAATGTCTCCAGGGCAGGGCTGGGCCATGGCTCACACCTGTAATCCCAGCACTTTGGGAGGCCGAGGCGGGCGGATCAGGAGGTCAGGAGATTGAGACCATCCTGGCTAACACGATGAAACCCCCTCTCTACTAAAAATACAAAAATTAGCCAGGCGTGGTGGCAGGCGCCTGTAGTTCCAGCTACTCAGGAGAGGCTGAGGCAGGAGAATGGTGCAAACCCGGGAGGCAGAGCTTGCAGTGAGCTGAGATCACACCATTGCACTACAGCCTGGGCCACTCCCTCCTGAAATGCAACTAAGAGAGTTAAAGAGAAAACAAGGCATGAATCCACAAAGAGAACAGCAGCAGACAAAGGCAGATGAGATACAACATTTTGAAGGTTCTAAGACAAACAGACAAGTGGCAGCTAACATAAAATATGGCCACCTCTACCTTTTTATGTGCTAACAGAAGCCAAAACACAGCAAGCCAACTCCTGCCACATAAAAATAGACTCAGAAATTGGGGGTAAGAGAGAATTCCAAAGGTGGGGAGAAATCAGAAGAATTAATGGAAAGTCTTCAAAGGGGTCACTAGGCACCCTACCCACGCAGACAGGGACCCTCCCTGATCCTGAAGATGATGCCTCTGGAGACTGGGCGTGGCCACACTACACACAGCTCAAAGTGACAGGCCACACTTAGAAGAATATGGTCCATGAAAGTCAAATTCTCCATCTTCCTTACTTCTCAGACTCTAGCTCAGAGCAAATGCACGGTCCCAAGAGGAAAAGCTCACTGATACTGACAACTGGGTGTTCTGTAATGAAAAAGCCAAACTTTGCCTAACACCCTCCAGGGAAGCTCACCAAGAGACAGACTTGAAGCAAACACAGACTTCCAATCAGCTTTTCAGTACGTCTCTTAAGTAGGAATACAGAGCAAGCATCATCAGTCTGAGTGGAAAAAACATACTGTTTTTCCTCTGCTCTCACATCACAACAATCAACATAGAAGACTTCTGTGACCAAATGTGTGGGGGTTTCTCCCCACATACCAAGCAAGAAATCAATCATGCAGCAGGCCCATGCACAGTGTCGCACATCTGTAATCCCAACACTTTAGGAGGCCAAGGTTGGGGGACCACTTGAGCTCAGCAGTTTGAGACCAGCCTAGGCAACATGGTGAAACCCCATCCATACAAAAACATACAAAAATCGGCGGGGCATGGTGGCACACACCTGTAGTCCCAGCTACTCGGGGGCTGAGGTAAGAGGACCACTTGAGCCTGGGATGGGGAGATTGCAGTGAGCCATGATCACACCACTGCGTTCCAGCCTGGGCAAGAGTGAGACCCGGTCTCAAAAAAAAAAAAAAAAAAAAAATTCTTCGGCGAACACCAACTAGGTGTCCTGCAACTCAACTGTCACACTATCTACGTGGAGATAGCGTCAGATCCCACAGGTTGAGGGCTCAGTCCCACAAGACTGGCCACCCTTCAGACACCAGCCACAAGTCAGGGCCTCTGGAACATGTGATCAACTAGCTTTAAGTCAGTGAGAAAGAAAAGTAGCTCAGAGCAATCAAGAACACACGGACATACCACCGGCAAAATTTAGAAAATAGGTCTTTAGTTACCACAGCCCCAGCCACGCTCGGGGTTAACTGTTGAAAGGGACTTGGGGTTTTTTTAATCTTCCCTTTCCTGTAGTTTCCAGACAAGCTGATAAATTACCAAGACTGTTACTACAAGTTACACAATGTGACCCTCTATCATTTTCTTCATGTTCCTGGAATGTGTGATACAAAGAACAACATACAGCCAACCAATAGTTTATGTTCAACTTAGAAACTGCCCCTATTTTTGCCCTTTAAAATCCCACTTGTAACTGTTGCTACTCGAAGCATATATTCAGAGCAACTTGAATCTATGCTTCCCAGGTTGCTGTCCTCAAATCTGGCCTAAATAAACTCTCTATTTATAGTAATTTTTGCTTTAGTTTCTTTCTTTAGGTCTATTAGAATTCCCACACCTGCCTGTGTTTGATTAATTTGCTAGAGCAGCTCACAAAATTCAGGTAAATAATGACTTATATTTACCAGTTTATTATAAAAGGTATTACAAAGGACACAGATGAAGAGATGTATAGGGCAAGGTGTTAGTGTTCAGGCCTCTCCAGGCACACCACCCTCCCTCCAGGAACCTCCAGGTGTTCAGCTATTCTGCAGGCTCCCCAAACCCAATCCTTTTGGGTTTTTATGGAGGCTTCACTACATTAGCATGATTGATTAAACCAACAGCCATTGGTGATCAACATCACCTTGAACCCCTCTCTCCTTCCTGGAAGGTTGGGGGCAGACATGAAAGTTCCAACCCTCGAATGCCGCATAGGTGTTTCAGATGACCAGCTCCCATCCTGAAGGGAGTCTGCAGGCCATCAATCAATTATTAGCACACAAAAAGACATCATTTTGGAGATTTTTAAGGATTGTATTAAATAGGAGTTGTAAGGCAGGAAATGAGGTCAAAGACCAAATAAACATTTCACAGTATCACAGTCAGACATTGGAGAAAAATCTAGACCATAAAAGATAGAGATTAAAGAAAATAAAATTTTCAAGAAAAAAAACCTCACAAGAATCAGAGACAATGCTGGGTACAAAAGAAAACTTTAAAAATATTACTTTACAGCCGGCCACAGTGGCTCACGCCTGTAATCCCAACACTTTAGGAGGCTGAGGAGAGTGGATCACTTGAGGTCAGGAGTTCGAGACCAGCCTGGCCAACATGGTGAAACCCCCGTCTCTACTAAAAATACAAAAATTAGCCGGGCATGGTGGCAGGCTCCTGTACTCCCAGCTACTCAGGAAGCTGAGGCAGGAGAATCGCTAGAACCAGGGAGGCAGAGGTATCAGTGAGCTGAGATGGTGCCACTGCACTCCAGCCTAGGCGACTGGAGTGAGACTCCATCTCAAAAAAAAAAAAAAAAAAAAAACAAGAAATAAAAAGAAATATTCAGAGCTCTCAATTAAAAATAATAACCAAAATTAAAAATTCAATACAAGAGTTGAAAAGATCAAGATGGAAGAAATCTCTCTGAAATGAAGAGTTAGAAGGAAAAAAAAAAAAAGACCAAGAGATGGAAAAAAATTAGAGGATGAGCCTGGAATATAAAATATTCTGGCGGCCGGGCGCGGTGGCTCAAGCCTGTAATCCCAGCACTTTGGGAGGCCGAGGCGGGCGGATCACGAGGTCAGGAGATCGAGACCACGGTGAAACCCCGTCTCTACTAAAAATACAAAAGAAAAATTAGCCGGGCGCGGTGGCGGGCGCCTGTAGTCCCAGCTACTCAGGAGGCTGAGGCAGGAGAATGGCGTGAACCCGGGAGGCAGAGCTTGCAGTGAGCCGAGATTGCGCCACTGCACTCCAGCCTGGGCGACAGAGCGAGACTCTGTCTCAAAAAAAAATAAAAAATAAAAAAAATAAAATATTCTGCTGGCCGGGCACAGTGGCTCACACCTGTTAATCACAGCACTTTGGGAGGCCGAGGCAGGTAGATCACTTGGGGTCAGGAGTTCAAGACGAGACGGGCCAGTATGGCGAAACCCCATCTCTACTAAAAATACAAAAATTAGCCAGGCATGGTGGCACGCACCTGTAGCCCCAGCTGGGCAGGAGAATCACTTGAACCCGGCAGACAGAGGTTGCAGTGAGCCGAGATTGCACCACTGCATTCCAGCCTGGGCGTCACAGCAAGACTCCGTCTCAAAAAACAAATTCTGCTTATAGGAGAATTTCATAAATAAACCACAGAGAAAAGAGCAGAGAAATAATACTATAAAACCATTTCCCGCAACAGGATAACACATTTCTAGATTCAAAAGCTCCAATGACTGTACAGCATGATGAATTTTAAAAGATTCTCCGTAGGGTAGGATGACTGAAATTTCAGAACATCTAGGACAAAGAAGAGAACCTAAAAACTTCCCAAAGAAAAAAGCATAATAAAGGATCAACAATCAGCAAGACACAGGACGTCTAGAGCAATACCTTCAAAATGCAAAGGGAAAATTATTTCCAAGCCAGAATTCCATACCCAGTCAAATTATTAATCAAGGCCAGGCATGGTGGCTCTTGAGTGTAATCCCAACACTTTGGGAAGCCAAGGTGGGAGAATCGCTTCAGCCCAGTAGTTTGAGACCAACCCAGCAACACAGTGAGACACTCTCAACAAAAAAATAAGAAGTTAGCTGCGCACAGTGGTGCACGCCTGTAGTCCCACCTACTCGGGAGACTGAGGTAGGAAGATCGCTTGAGCCCAGAAGGAAGAAGCACAGTCAGCCATGAATGATCACGTCACTGCACTCCAGCCTGGGCGACAGAGTAGGACTCGGTCTTCCACTGGCAGGGGAGGAAATTCCCAGAAAGGCAGCTGTGCAGAAGGACTCGGGAGAAAAAAAAAAAAAAAAAAATCCAGACTGGAGCAGGACCAAGTACTACAGGGGAGAAAAAAAGTAACTGACAAATTTTGGCCAGGCGCAGTGGCTCACGCTTGTAATCCCAGCACTTTTGGAGGCCGAGGCGGGCGGATCACGAGGTCAGGAGATCGAGACCACGGTGAAACCCCGTCTCTACTAAAAATACAAAAAATTAGCCGGGCATGGTGGCGGGCGCCTGTAGTCCCAGCTACTCGGAGAGGCTGAGGCAGGAGAATGGCGTGAACCCGGGAGGCGGAGCTTGCAGTGGGCCGAGATTGCGCCACTGCACTCCAGCCTGGGCGACAGAGTGAGACTCTGTCTCAAAAAAAAAAAAAAAAAAAAAAAGTAACTGACAAATTTCCTACAAGTTTTTGACTCACTGATGGATTGAAGAGTTTTACAAGGCAGCAAAAGTCTTCTATGATCAAAAGTCAAAAGATTACATGTAAATCAATAGCAATTTTACCATATCCACAAAGATAAAATTTTTTTTTTTTTTTTTTTTTGGAGACGGAGTCTCGCTCTGTCACTCAGGCTGGAGTGCAGTGGTGCGATCTCAGCTCATTGCAACCTCCACCTCCCGGGTTCACGCCATTCTCCTGCCTCAGCCTCCCGAATAGCTGGGACTACAGGCGCCTGCCATCATGCCCAGGTAATTTTTTGTATTTTTAGTACAGACAGGGCTTCACCGTGTTAGCCAGGATGGTCTCAATCTCCTGACCTCATGATCCGCTTGCCTTGGCCTCCCAAAGTGCTGGAATTACAGGTGTGAGCCACCACGCCCGGCCAAAATACTATCTAAAAAAGTGCCAGAGAAAGGTGAAAATAGTTGTCTATAGTTTAAAAAAGGGGTGGGCAAGAGCTTGATATATATATTTTTTTATTCTAAGGTTTAAAGCACTATTTGGCTTTTTTTTGTTTTTGTTTTGTTTTGTTTTGAGATGGGAGTTTCGCTCTTGTTGCCCAGGCTGGAGTGCAGTGGTGCGATCTTGGCTCACCGCACCCATCGCCTCCCAGGTTCAAGCGATTCTCCTGCCTCAGCCTCCCAAGTAGCTGGGATTACAGGCACCCGCCACCATGCACAGCTGATTTTTATACTTTTAGTACAGACAGGGTTTTACCACGTTGGTCAGGCTGGTCTCAAACTCCTGACCTCAGGGGATCGACCCGCCTCAGCCTCCAAAAGTGCTGGGATTACAGGCTTGAGCCACCACGCTTGGCCTACTTGGTCTTTCAATCTATGTACATGTATTATTTTGATAAATGTAAACATGTAAGCAATAACCTGAATTATCTTCAACTATACCAAAACAACAAAACAACCTAAATTAATCTGCCTATTTGAACCTTCCAACAGTTCTCTGCTTTCGTTTTTAAATTGAGGAGAGAAATTTAGAGAGTATCTTTAGAAACCAAAAATCATGAAGTATGATTTTGATCACATTTTATTTTGTTTTTGTAGAGACGAGGTTTCACTATGTTGCCCAAGCTGGTCTTGAACTCTTGGGCTCAAGGGATTCTTCCATCTCAGCCTCCCAAAGTTCTGGGATTACAGGTGTGAGCCACTGCAGCCAGCCTATCATATGCTTTTGAAAATTCACAGAACCTAGTGTTTGGGTATAAGCTTTAGAGTTAAAAGACCTATGTTCGGATCCTGACTCAGTTGGACAAGTTACATTTCCAAGCCTGATCTATAAAATGAAAATTCCCACCACCTACTTGACAGGATGTTTGGAAAATTGGGTGAAATAATATATAAGTAGTTGGCATGGTGCCTCACAGTTACTAGAACTCGATAAATGGTAGCTGCTTTGACAGCAATTATTACTATTTACTACTATTATTACTATTAACTTATTCTCCCCCTTACCAAAATTTGCCTAAAATATTCTAGAACAAGCTTGTCCAACTCATGGCCCCAGCCCAGGTCAGCTTTGAATGCAGCCCAACACAAATTTGTAAACTTTCTTAAAACGTTATTAGATTTTTTTGCAATTTTATTTTTTAGTGCATCAGCTATCATTAGTGTTAGTGTATTTTATGTGTGGCCTTCTTCCAATGTGGCCCAAGAAAGCCGAAAGATTGGACAGCCCTGCTCTAAGAATAAGGACATCAAGCTGCTTCTCAAATGGCTCAGAAGACTTCTGTTTGTTTGCCTTAGCATGCTGAATTTCACACCATTCCATAACTTAATTCAACATTTCACTATTTATATCCCGGAGCAAAACTGAATGCATAAACTAAAACTCATCAGATAAACACTAAGCCCCAGCTGCTGGTCTCTAGAGAATAAAACACCAGCAAACTAGCTGCAAAAGAACATTATTTTTATGCCAATAAAACCTATACAAAGCTTTAAAATGTAAGCCATATTCAACAATTTAAATTATTTTAAATTTGAATTTGTATCTCTTTGAAAGCATTGAATCGAAATAGACAACAGATGGACAAAAAATACTGCCTTTGGAATCTGACAGTTCTAAGCCTGAAGACTACTTTGCCTTCTACTCACTAGTATGACCTTCAGCAAGATTCTAAACCTCTCTAAGCCTCAGTTTTCTTACCTGTATGACAAGGCACAACCAATTACGCCATGGGGTTACTGTGACAATTAAAGGAGATATGTCCAAACAGCCCTGTAGTAGATGGTCCAAAAGTGAGAACTGGCCAGGCGCGGTGGCTCACGCCTATAATCCCAATACTTTGGGAGGACAAGGCAGGTGGATCACCTGAGGTCAGGAGTTCGAGACCAGCCTGACCAACATAGTGAAACCCTATCTCTATTAAACATACAAAAAATAGGCCGGGCGCGGTGGCTCACGCTTGTAATCCCAGCACTCTGGGAGGCCAAGGCGGGCAGATCACGAGGTCAGGAGATCAAGACCACGGTGAAACCTCGTCTCTACTAAAAATACAAAAAAATTAGCCGGGCGTGGTGGCGGGCACCTGTAGTCCCAGCTACTCGAAGAGGCTGAGGCAGGAGAATGGCGTGAACCCAGGAGGCTGAGCCTGCAGTGAGCTGAGATCGCGCCACTGCACTCCAGCCTGGGTGACAGAGCGAGACTCCGTCTCAAAAAAAAAAAAAAGAAAAGAAAAAATACAAAAAATTAGCCGAGCTTGGTGGCGCACGCCTGTAATCCCCAGCTATTTGGGGGGGCAGAGGCAGGGGACTCCCTTGAACCCGGGAGGCAGAGGTTGCAGTGAGCCAAGACTGCGGCATCGCACTCCGGCCTAAGCAACAAGAGTGAAACTCTGTCTCAAAAAAAAAAAAAAAAGTGAGAACTGCTACAATTACATTACTATTTTGTTCCAAAAGCTGGAATTCAGGTTTAACTGTCTACAACTCCTCATGATATCCCAGTTCTCTAGCTCTCTTTAGCTATAAAAGTGGCTTCCTTATGAAAAAGGAAGAAAACTCATCTCTGTTCTTCAAGGGCAACAATGGAGAGTCAAAGAGATGTCACAGGTACATTCTGAAACAGAACGGAAAGAAGGTTGGGTGACCCATCAACATGTGGAGGTCAGTTCCCACGCACTGGCTATTTCCAGTTGGGAACCACTTCTTGACAACAAGCACCATCAAAGGGCAGACAGGCCAAGAAAGCAAAGAGGCAAGAAAGTTCAACTTTCCGTTTCCATGATCCACTGTGGAAGCAAATATACAATCAACAAAACAACTGGGTCAATCAGCCCCCGCTTTGGGAGCATTTTTAACAGTGTGTTTTGCAGTTTTTGGTAGTTAGTGTTATTAATAAGGTAATTCTTTAATTTCTTTAGACAAACAGAAGGCAGGCAGAGGAAAGGAGAAAGAAAAATATTAATGCAAGCTGAAAGGCATAAGCAAAGCTTTCAGAAAAAGCTGAGAAAAACCTCCACCTTCCCAAGGAGTACCACCACAAGAGTATCTGTCCTCTCTATACCACTGCTGCACACATTTAATCAACTCAGTCCTTGAGAATAGCAGGAAATTTACTTACAGAATGTACCAATGCCTTTAAAATATAATGCTAGCAAAGAACTGCTGTCAGGTTCTGAGTTCTTTTCTGCAGCCTTCTTCAATAAGCATTTACCGACCACCTACAAAGTACCAAACACTATGCTGTTTATTAGGGAAACCCTGCAACACAGTTTGATTCTTGTCCTCAGGGAGATCAGTACGAATGGGGAAGAGTCGAGTAAAGTGATCACCACCACAGAGAGTAAACAGCAGGCACAAAGGAAGCCCAGACAAGCTCCAGTCCTATCAATATCCAGCCAACCAGCCCAGGGTTAGGAACTTTCTGAACCTAGGGAACACTCTTGAGCACAACTGAACCGGTCACAGCAGTATTCCCACACCCCACAGGTCCTTAGGCAGACACACCCACTGCATGGGCACAGACGCACAGTTGTGTCTGTGCATACATGTTTTTGTATGCATTTTTGGTCATTAGTTTAGTCAACAAATACTGAGGGCCATACTAAACAGGCAGTTAACAGTGCCAGCTCGGGTCCTAATTCCTCATGTGACTTCAGACAAGTCACTTCCTGCATTGGTACTAGTTCATATCAAAGGCCACAGAAGACCTTGGAATATTCCTCCCCTCAGCTGTCAGCCCTCCTCCCTCGGTGGTGGTTCCACCCTTTCCTAAGCACTAAAAATTTAAAGGCTGAAACCATGAGTCAGTATTATTTTGAATTAACCATATTCCTTTAATTTTTTACAGTGACCACTGCACCTCATTCCTTTCCTCCACCCACCCTGAATCATCGGAAATTTACTATTCGCTCATTTATGAAGCCTTTTCTATGTGAACCAGTCTACATTTGAGATTTAAGCGGGGTGGCGGGGATCCCTATGCAAATCCCTGACCTCCGGAGTTTTCAATCTAGTTGAGTAACAGAATCAAACATGAAAAGAGATATGTAAGATAAGGAAGGTACACCAAGCACTTATGACTAAAGACACTGCAAGGCCAAGAGCAGGTGAAATGCAGCGGGGGCGGACCGCACCGCGAGGGTAAAGCCTCAATGCCCCCCAGGACTTAAGGAGGGGAGACCTCTGGGCAGGAGAACTGAGAAGGCAAGTTCCCTGGAGCACAGGGAGCAGCAGGAGTGGAGATCGGACGCCGGTAGACCCCAGGCGGCGGGGCCGCAGCAAGTCCCGGCAGTCAGACGTGTGGGACACTCCCGAGGTGCCAGAAAGAATGAAGGCGGAGGCCGCAGTCGGGAAAGGGGGAGGGTCCGCGGGGCCGGAGGGGAGGGGCTCGGGGAAAGGACCGGAGGGGGACGCCGGGGAAGCGATGGGAGGGGGCCTGAGAGGCCGGGGGGGGGGCCCACTGGGAGGGCTTCAGAACGGGCTGCTCTAGGGAAGACTAAGACGGCGGACCTGGGGAAAGTCAGGGTGGTCCAAGGAGGTGGAAGGACCCGTGGCCAGGAGCCTCAGGGAAAATTAGGGAGTGGGGACGCCGGGGAGGTGGCGCGGTGCGAGATCCCCTCGGAGGGGCGCGAGGCTGGGCGGCTCTAAAGGAGAATCTGGAGAGGCGCGGGCAAGAGGGGAAAGGAGTTAGGGTCGTCCGGACTAAACAGGGACACTCACCTGCGAACCAGAGTAGAGAACGCCAAGACGCCGCGGCGATTTCTTGCCTTCTCGCCTTCGACTGCCGCACGCCGGGCGTCCTGGCCGCCGTTCTGACGTCACGCCGCGGCCCGCATGCGCGGCGGGCCCCGGCAGGTGGGGCGGGGTGTCTGGGTGGTTTCCTGAGAAACCGGACGGAAGGAGGCCGGGGGCGTCGGTCTCCTAGGAGGTCGGCGCTTCCACTAAAAGGAAGTGTTACAAAGTGAGATCTTGTCTTAAAAATATAAAAATTAAAAAAAAAAAAAAAGAATTGTTAGCACCCTAATTTTGGTTTCTAAATACCGCTCTCTAAAAATAGGGCCAAGGCGCCTTAGAGAAATGGGCGACTCTAGGACCCGGGCGCAGAAAGCTCCAGCTGAGCCGGGAGCGTTTTGTAGGCCAGAAGCTCGAGGTGCTCAAAAAACTGAAGGACCGGGCGTCCAAGGGCGCAGGGATCTACCCAGAGAGCTCCCTGGGGCCGCTCCTGGGACAATTTGAGCAGCAATATAAAGTACATTGCATTAAGTTATAACCTAAAGTATAAAACATCCCAGAGCCTGTGCTGATATAAATACGTGATTAAATAAATGAGGGAGAAGAGATAATCTTCCTTGCAGAGGAATTCCAATAATATCTCATCCAGAGGGGTGTGGTAATCTGTCCGCACCCACCCTGAGTGTGGCCTGTGCCTGGGAACGACCTTTCCAAGAGTACAGTGTGGAAAGAGGGCTGTAGAGCCACTCCACGTGAAAATCAAAGTGATTAGTCACTGTTACTTGCCCTTGACATGATGTGATTAAAAAAAAAAAACCGTGACCTCAGTCTAACTGAAAGATAAACATCAGACAAATCTCATTTGTGGGATATTCCTCAAAACACCTCATCAGTACTCCTCAAACTATCAAGGTAATCAAAAGCAAAAAAAAAACTGAGACACTGTCATATGCAACATGGTGATGTGGATGGGATATAAACCAAATAAAAGTTTAAGTTTAGGTAATAGTTTTTAGTTATGAGAAATGTATAATGGTTATGTAAGATGTTACCATTAGGAGAAATTGTGTGAAGGGTATACTAGCTTTATAACTTTTTTGTAGTCTAAAATTATTCCAAATGAAAAGTTGGGGGTTTTCTGAAGACAATAGAGGGAAAATAAATGTTAGCCAGGTGAGATGGTTCATGCCAGTAATCCCAGAGCTTTGCGAGCCAGAGGCAGGAGGATTGCTTAAGCCCAGAAGTTTGACCTGTAATCAAGCCACTGCATTCCAGCCTAGCAGGGTTGGGGGGTGGTGCAGGCATACTGCCTGGAAAGAGGCTTGAGAGAGCCTCCTGGCAACCCCACTCCTAGGGTGCTGAAAATGTTCTATACATTGATCTGAGTGGTGGGTACGTGCGTGTAAGTAAAACTTTATCAAGCTGAACACTATACTTAAGATTTGTACATTTTTGGCCGGGCACGGTGGCTCACCCCTGTAATCCCAGCACTTTGGGAGGCCAAGGCGGGCAGATCACGAGGTCAGGAGTTTGAGACCAGCCTGACCAACGTGGTGAAACACCGTCTCTACTAAAAATACAAAAAAAATTAGCCGGGCGTAGTGGCGGGCGCCTGTAGTCCCAGCTACTCGGAGAGGCTGAGGCAGGAGAATGGCGTGAACCCGGGAGGCGGAGCTTGCAGTGAGCCGAGAGGGCGCCACTGCACTCCAGCCTGGGGGACAGAGCGAGACTCCGTCTCAAAAAAAAAAAAAAAAAAATTAATCGGGCATGGTGGCGCACTTGTAATCCCAGCTACTCAGAGACTAACAATACAAAAATTAGCCAGGTGTGGTGGCGGGCGCCTGTAGTCCCAGCTACTTGGGAGGCTGAGACAGGAGAATGGTGTGAACCCGGGAGGCAGACGTTGCAGTGAGCCGAGATCACGCCACTGCACTGCAGCCTGGGCCACAGAGAGACTCTGTCTAAAAAAAAAAAAAAAAAAAAAAAAAGATTTGTACATTTTTCTGTGTATAAATTATATCTAAATTTAAAAGGGAAAAAAATTAAAAAAAAAAAACTTTGGAAGAGCCCTATTATTATTGGTCTTCAAAACCCCAAACTCTGCCAATCAGGGCCCCTGTCTTAACCCAGCTCCTGTCTGGGGAAAATAAAAAAAAAAATGCAGGGTAGAGAGTCCTATGATGCCTGCAATCCCATCTTTTGCAAGATATTATGGCTTAGTCAACACAAGAGTTCAGAGATTTGTGTCACATGGGGTTCTTCCTGGTTCCGCTGCTCCTGGATGAGCTTGGGTAAACTGCCTGACACCAACAAGCTTCTTGACCAGCCCTCATTAAGGCTATACTAGCCCTGACCACCTTCAAGGTCAGTCTTAGGGATCTTTCAGGGTCTGAGTTTGGAGTATCCAAAAATACACTAACATATTCTCTCTGAGTGATGGGACTGTGGATGACATTTCTTTTTTCTACTTTTCTGCATTTTCCAAGTTTTCTTTCATGAGTATGTATCACTTCAACAACAGGAAAAAGTAATATTTGAGGCTGGGTGTGATGGCTCACACCTATAATCCCGGCACTTTGGGAGGCCAAGACAGGAGAATCAGTTGAGCCCAGGAGTTCAAGACTAGCCCAGGCAATACACTGGGATACTTTCTCTACAAAAAAATAAAAATAAAAAAATTAGCCTGGCATGGTGGCATGCATCTGTAGTCCCAGCTACTTGAGAAGCTGAGAGGGAAGCTTCACTAGAATCCAGGAGGTCAAGGGTGCAGTGAGCCATGATTGTGTCACTGCACTCCAGGTTGAGCAAAAGAATGAGACCCTGCCTCAAAATAATAATAATAATTTTTTTTTGAGATGGAGTCTCACTCCATCTGTACTCATCATTGTGTACAGTGGCATAATCTAGGCTCACTGCAACCTCCGCCTCCTGGGTTCAAGCAATTATTCTGCCTCAGCCTCCTGAGTAGCTGGGAATACAGGTGTGCGCCACCACGCCCAGCTATTTATTTTGTATTTTTAGTAGAGACAGGGTTTCACCATGTTGGCCAGGCTGGTCTCAAACTCCTGACCTCGTGATCTGCCTGCCTCGGCCTCCCAAAATGCTGGGATTACAGGCGTAAGCCACCGCGTCCAGCCAGAAAAAAAAGTAATATTTTAATAAAGTTCAGTTTAAGTAAGTGTTCCAGGACCTGGAGGAGGGAGTGTCCCATAACAAGTTTTCTCATTCAGTAAAACTGGCTTTCTGGGCTGGGCATAGTGGCTCACGCCTGTAATCCTAGCACTTTGGGAGGCTGAGGCAGGTGGATCACTCGAGGTCCAGAGTTCGAGACCAGCCTGGCCAACATGGTGAAACCCCATCTCTACTAAAAATACAAAAAAATTAGCCAGGCATGGTGGCAGGCACCTGTAATCCCAGCTACTTGGGAAGCTGAGGCAGGAAAATTGCTTGAACTCAGGAGGCGGAGGTTGCAGTGAGCTGAGATCGTGCCACTGCACTCCAGCCTGGGCAACTGAGTGAAACTCCAACTCAGAAAAAAAACAACAAAAAAAGAAAAACTGGCTTCCTGTTCATGCTTATTGAGAAGAGGCCAGGGGAAAGAAGGCTGGGTGTAGGTAAGGACGCCTGCTTTCCAGCCCCCTATCTGCCTGCCCTGAATGTGCAGCCTCTTGTCTGAAACTGAGAGGGGGATGTCCAAGAGTTCAAAGAGTTGCAGTGGGACTCTATACCCATCAGTCACCAGTCACCTGTCTCTGTGGCCCTCAACTGGCTCAAACCAAATTACCTGCTGCTAAGCCCCACTCCATTTTTTTTGCCCAATTACTAGTATGCATTTCTTTATTGAAGAAAATAAAGTGAGAAGTTCTGGTGGTTAAAAAAGAAATTCCAGGCCAGACACAATAGCTCACACCTGAAATCCCAACATTTGGAAGGCCGAGGCAGGAGGATCGCTTAAGGCCAGAAGTTCAAGACCAACCTGGACAACATAGTGAAACAAAATATACGAAAACATAAGTAAAAAAAGGAAAACTCCAAATAGAACATGAAGTAAAATATCATGTCTCCCCGCTATACCCCACATAATTGGGAATGTGGAGCTTCCAAGGAATAGGAGATAACAGGCACTCTTCCTTTACTTTTTCTTTCTTTCTTTTTTTTTTGAGATGGAGTCTTGCTCTGTTGCCCAGGCTGGAGTGCAGTGGCGCAATCTCGGCTCACTGCAAGCTCAGCCTCCCAGGTTCACGCCATTCTCCTGCATCAGCCTCCCAAGTAGCTGGGACTACAGGCACCTGCCACCACACCTGGCTAATTTTTTTGTATTTTTAGTAGAGACGGGGTTTCACCGTGTTAGCCAGGATGGTCTCGATCTCCTGACCTCGTGATCCGCCCACCTCGGCCTCCCAAAGTGCTAGGATTACAGGGGTGAGCCATAGCACCTGGCCAAAATTTTTTATATGTATAAAAGTAGCCAAGGTGGCACTTAGGGTGGAACAGTAGGATTTCAGCTGCCCCACGATGTTTACCAACACCCAGGTCCATCCCAAACAGACACGCAGCACTAGGGAGAAGAGCAGGGGCAAGCAATGCAGAGTGCAGCACAGGAAGCTGTTCCAGCATGCTGGCTGCACCTTTGCTTCTCCTATACAGAGCGCCTGGCCTTTCTGTTTTTTATTTCTTGAGACAGGGTCTCACTCTGTTGCATGAGCTAGGGTGTGGTGGCATGACCACAGCTCACTGCAGCCTTGAACTCTAGGGCTCAAGTGATCCTCTTACCTCAGTCTCCAGAGTAGCTGGGACTACAGCTTGTGGCACCACACCCAACTAATTGTTTTTATTTTTATTTTTATTTTTTATTTTTTTGGAGATGGAGTTTCTCTCTTGTTGCCCAGGCTGGAGTGCAATGGCGCGATCTCGGCTCACCGCAACCTCTGCCTCCCAGCTTCAAGCAATTCTCCTACCTCAGCCTCCCGAATAGCTGGGATTACAGGCATGCACCACCACGCCCAGCTAATTTTGTATTTTTAGTAGAGACGGGGTTTCTCCATGTTGAGGCTGGTCTAGAACTCTTGACCTCAGGTGATCCTCCCACCTCGACCTCCCAAAGTGCTGGGATTACAGGCGTGAGCCATCGCGCCCGGCAACTAATTGTTTTTAAATTTAATTTTAATTTTTTTAGATAGAGACAGGGTCTCATTATATTGCTCAGGCTGGTCTTCAACTCCTGGACTCAAGTGATCCTCCTGCCTCGGCTTCCCAAGGTGCTGGGATTACAGGCATAAGCCACCACACCCAGCCCTCAACTGATTTTACTTTTTGTAGAGATGGTGGGGGGGTCTCCACATATTGCTCAGGTTGGTCTCAAACTAACTGAAGGGAGAGAGCCAGGAAGGCCAGCAGCATGGTGCTATACAGCATGTCCACAGGCAGGTACAATAGATGCAAGGAGCTTCAAGGGCACATAATAAAGTCATTAGGAAGGAATGCATTTTGGGTTTTTTTGTAGTTGTTTGTTTGAGACAAGTCTGGCTCTGTCGCCCAGGCTGGAGTGCAGTGGCGTGATCTCGGCTCACTGCAAGCTCCGCCTCCTGGGTTCACGCCATTCTCCTGCCTCAGCCTCCCGAGTAGCTGGGATTACAGGCGCCCACCACCACACCTGGCTAATTTTTTTGTATTTTTAGTAGAGACGGGGTTTCACCATGTTAGCCAGGATGGTCTCAATCTCCTGACCTGGTGATCTGCCCGCCTCGGCCTCCCAAAGTGCTGGGATTACAGGTGTGAGCCACCGTGCCCAGCCTGCATTTTGTTTTTGTTGTTGTTTTGTTTGTTTCTTGAGATGGAGTCTCGCCCTGTTGCCCAGGCTGGAGTGCAATGGCGCGATGTCGTCTCACTGCAAGCTCCACCTCCTGGCTTCAAGGGATTCTCCTGCCTCAGCCTCCTGAGTAGCTGGGATTACAGGCACCTGCCACCATGCCTAATTTTTTGTATTTTTAGTAGAGATGGGGTTTCACCATGTTGGCCAGGCTAGTCTCGAACTCCTGACCTCGTGATCTGCCCACCTCGGCCTCCCAAAGTACTAGGATTACAGGCATCAGCCACCGCGCCTGGCAGGAATGCATTTTGATCATACATTCCCTTTGTTTTTAATATTAAATTTACACAGTATAATTTTTAATATTGGCTACGTTTCACAAATGGCTTACAGAATTCCTGGAAATTTGTCCTTTGGCTTACACTAGTGGCCCCAGCATATCCCTGAGCTTGTTTAGCTGTTCTCCTGATGATAGATGCATGAATGCTTTCCTGTTCGAGGCTATTATCAATAAAATTGTAATGAACATTTCTGTACAAGTCTTTGCATGGATATATGATTGCAATTCTCTTTGGTACAATTTGCTGAGTGATGAGATAGTTTTTTGTTGTTTGTTTTAGTTTTAGTTTTGTTTTGTTTTTTGAGATGGAGTTTCGCTCTGCTGCCCAGGCTGGAGTGGCATGATCTTGGCTCATTGCCACCTCTGTCTCCCAGATACAAGTGATTCTCCACCCTCAGCCTCCCAAGTAACTGGGATTACAGGTGCCCACCACCATGCCCAGCTAATTTTTGTATTTTTATCAGAGATGGGGATTCACCATATTGGCCAGGCTGGTCTCGAATTCTTGACCTTTGTTTTAAGACAGGGGCTTGCTTTGTCACCCAGGCTGGAGTGCAGTGGCATCATCATAGCTCACTGCATTCTCCACCTCCTGGGCTTGACAATCCTCTTGCCTTACTCGCCCCCTGCCAGTAGCTGGGACTACAGAGTGCAACACCACATCCAGCTAATTTTTGTTTTGTTTTTTTGAGACGGAGTCTCGCTGCTCTGTGTCGCCCAAGCTGGAGTGCAGTGGTGTGATCTCGGCTCACTGCAACCTCTGCCTCTCGGATTCAAGCGATTCTTCTGCCTCAGCCTCCCCAGTAGCTGGGACTACAGGTGCCCACCACCACACCTGGCTAATTTTTTATTATTAGTAGAGACGGTTTTCACTATGTTGGCCAGGCTGGTCTTGAACTCCTGAGCTCAGGTGATCCACCCACCTCGGCCTCCCAAAGTGCTGGAATTACAGTTGTGAGCCACCGCAACTGGCCTGTATATCTATATCTATATCTATATCTATATCTATATCTATATATATAGATATAGATATAGATTTTTTTTTTTTTGTAGAAACGGGGCTCTTGATATATTACCCAAGGTGATCTCAAACTCTTGGGCTCAAACAATCCACCTGCTTTGGTCTCCCAAAGTGTTGGAATTACAGGCTTACAGGCATAAGACACTGCACCTGGCTGATGTTTGCTTGTTTGTTTATTTATTTGTTTTGAGACAGTCTCCCTCTGTCACCCAGGCTAGAGTGCAGTGGCGTGATCTCGGCTCACTACAACCTCTGCCTCCTGGGTTCAAGCAACTCTCTTGCCTCAGCCTCCTGAGTAACCGGGATTACAGGTGCCCACCACAACGCCCGGCTAATTTTTGTATTTTTAGTAGAGACGAGGTTTCACCATGTTGGCCAGGCTGGTCTGGAACTCCTGACCTCAAGTGATCTGCATGCCTCAGCCTCCCGAACTGCTAGGATTACAGGCTTCAGCCACTACACCAGGCCAGATGTTCAGTTTCATAAGAAATGATTAGAACTTTATCCAAAGTGATTATACCGTTTTATACTCCCATCAAAAATATATGTTTTTTTTTAAATTATTACTATTTTTTGAGACGGAGTCCCACTCTGTTGCCAGGCTGGAATGCAGTGGCGTGATCTCAGCTCACTGCAACCTCCGCCTCCTGGGTTTAAGTGATTCTCCTGCCTCAGCCTCCCCAGTAGCTGGGACTGCAGGCGCGCCCCACCACGTCCAGCTAAGTTTTGTATTTTTAGTAGAGACGAGGTTTCACCATGTTGGCCTGGATGGTCTCAATCTCTTTTTTTTTTTTTTTTTTTTTTTTTTTTTTTTTTTTTTTTTTTTGAGACAGAGTCTCGCTCTGTCGCCCGGGCTGGAGTGCAGTGGCGCAATCTCGGCTCACTGCAAGCTCCGCCTCCCGGGTTCACGCCATTCTCCTGCCTCAGCCTCCGAGTAGCTGGGACTACAGGCGCCCGCCACCGCGCCCGGCTAATTTTTTTTTTTTTTGTATTTTTTTTAGTAGAGACGGGGTTTCACCGTGGTCTCGATCTCCTGACCTCGTGATCCGCCCGCCGCGGCCTCCCAAAGTGCTGGGATTACAAGCGTGAGCCACCGCGCCCGGCCCTCTTTTTTTTTTTGAGCCGGAGTCTCGCTCTGTCACCCAGGCTGGAGTGCAGTAGTGTGATCTCGGCTCACTGCAACCTCCGCCTCCCGGGTTCAAGCAATTCTTCTGCCTCAGCCTCCCAAGTAGCTGGGACTACAGGCACGTGCCACCATGCCTGGCTAATTTTTTTGTATTTTTAGTAGAGACAGGGGTTCACCATGTTAGCCAGGATGGTCTCTATCTCCTGACCTCGTGATCCGCCCGCCTCAGCCTCCCAAAGTGCTGGGATTACAGGCGTGAGCCACCACGCCTGAATAAGATTTTTATTTATTTTAAATTTAATTTTAGAGTAGGTAATGTATTCATGTGGTTCAAAAAAAAAAAAAAAAACCCCAAACATGAAAATTATCTTTCTCACCTCTGTCCCCTATCTGCTCAGGGCCCACTTTTTCCCAGTCTCACCACAGATAATCATTGCTGTAAGATTTTTGGCTATTTTTTGGTATTTCTGTAAATATGACAATATTCTGTAAATGTAAGTAAATACAGATATATGTATTTTTTCATTTCTACCTTTTTACATAACATTCTTTTTTATTTTTTTATTTTTATTTTATTTTTTGAGACGGAGTTTCGCTCTTGTTGCCCAGGCTGGAGTGCAATGGCGTGATCTCAGCTCACTGCAACCTCCGCCTCCCGGGTTCAAGCAGTTCTCCTGCCTCAGCCTCCGAAGTAGCTGGGATTACAGGTATGTACCACCACGCCCGGCTAATTTTGTATTTTTAGTAGAGACGGGGTTTTCCCATGTTGAGGCTGGTCTCGAACTCCTGACCTCAGGTGATCCACCCGCCTCGGCCTCCCAAAGTACTGGGATTACAGGCGTGAGCCACCGCTCCCGGCTTTACATAATATTCTTACACACAGTTCCATACCTTGGTTTTTTTTCATTGAATAGTCCACCTTGGAGATATTTTCATTTCAGTACATACAAAGTTTCCCCATTTCTTTTTCAAGTTATAGGCTATTTCACTGCATGATGAACCAGAGTTTACTCAGTCATTTCCGTAGGTGTGGACACTAGGGTTTGTTTCCAGTATTTTGCTACTATGCACAATGCTGCAATTAATAGGCGTGAACTCATTTTATTTCACACATCTATGACTATCTCTGTAGGCAAACTCCCAGAAGTGTAGTTGTTGAATGAAACATTTTTTGTGCATTTATTTTGACACACATCATCAGATGATCCCCTTTCCCATCCAGCAATGTCTGAGAGTGCCAGCTTCCTGGCAGCCTTACCAGTAGCATTGTCAATTTTTTGGATGTTTGCCAATCACAATGAAAACTGCTATCTCAAAGAGTTTTAACTTGCATTTTTCTTTATAGAAGTGAGATTGGATATTTTTCATATGACTAACAGCCAGGCTTAGTCTTTTGCTGTGAACTCTCATTTTTCTATTGGGTGGTAGGGCTTTTTATTGTTGACTTCTGGAAGATTTCGGAATATTAAAGAGATTAGCTTTGTCTATTACATGTGTTGGGACTATTTCTTCCTTGTTAATCATTTATCTTTTGACTTTGCTTATGGTGGTTTTTGCCGACCAAAGCTTTTCATAGTCATGACTTCTGGATTTCGAGTAATACGTAGAAAAGCCTTCTTTACTCCAATACTAAAAAGGAATTTCCCCATGTTTTCTTCTTGTCCTTTTATCACATTTACATCTTTTTTTTTTTTTTTTGAGACGGAGTCTTGCTCTGTTGCCCAGGCTGGAGTGCAGTGGCCCAATCTCGGCTCACTGCAACCTCTGCCTCCCGGGTTCAAGAGATTCTCCTGTCTCAGCCTCCCGAGCTGTTTTTATTTTATAAACGACTGAAAAATGACCAGAGCCAGGCCTCCTCCCTTCCATCACTAATCTTTATTGCAGTAACTCCCTCCTTTGTCGTCCTGTACCTAGCTCAGACCAGACGACACCCCAAACACAAACACCAAGACACGCACCTCTTTAATACGAAATAATAAACATACCTCCCCTAGAGAGACCCCTGAACTAACCAAATCATTGTAACTATACACTAAGCCTTACATAAAAATACTAACATTTGGCCGGGCGCGGTGGCTCACACTTGTAATCCCAGCACTTTGGGAGGCCGACATGGGTGGATCACCTGAGGTCAGGAGTTCGAGACTAGCCTGACCAACACGGTGAAACCCCCGTCTCTACTAATAACACAAAAATTAGCCAGGTGTGGTGGCGGGCGCCTGGAATCTCAGTTACTCAGGAGGCTGAGGCAGGAGAATCGCTTGAACCCGGGAGGCGGAGGTTGCAGTGAGCCAAGATCGCGCCATTGCACTCCAGCCTGGGTGACAAGAGCGAAACACAGTCTCAAAAAAAAACAAAATAAAAACCCTAACATTCTAGTACACTTCCCTGAACTCTGTCTATAGAAATGATCCCGCACTTCTATACTTGAAACGCTGACTTGCATTCTCTAAAATCTGCACTCCTGAGCGGGCGCCCGCAGCCTCCGCACTGGCAAAGGCTCTGTGAACTGAGCTCCGCCCCGCTCCGACCCCGGGGTGGCGGCCACCCGGGGTGTGCTCCACTCCCGGGTGCGGCCTGAGGGGCCCGCGCCCTGGCGTCTGGGCACACACAAAGGTTTCTGCGACGCAGGACTATCTGAAAATATAAATTAAATACTTTTTTCACAGAGAGTTAATAAAAAAAAAACTACAGCTATACCCGGCCCTTTCGCTAACTGGGACCAGCCCGCTCCGCGCGCGCCCGCGCTCGCGCTCGTCCATCCGGGCGTCTCGAGGGCGCCGGCGGGAGCGAGCACGCTGCGCAGTCACGTGCCCGGCGCGCCCCCGTCGCGGCGCGCTCGGGCGGAAGTGAGGTCGGCGGCTCCGGTGGCTGCGCAGCGTCGGCGGGGAGCGCGGGCTGCGGAGAGGCGGGCCGGGCCAAGCGGAGCCGAGCGAGCGGGAGCGCGGCGTCCGGGAGGTGGCGGAGACGCGGGGCTCGGAGGGTCAGCCTCTTATCGTAGCAGGTCTCCTCGGCGCGCTCCCCTTGTTTCGCCCCACGGCCAAGCCCGCCGCGGGCCGGCGTGCGCTGGTCACTGAGGCCCAGGTCGCCGCCGCGGCGCGGTGAGTGGGGGCGGGCAGCGGGCGACTGCGCGTCCAGGCCGGAAGTGCGGCGCTTTGTGTGGCCGGCTCGGGGCGGCGCCAAGGTCGGCCCGCGGCTCGGGGTCGCTGGGCGTCTGGACTGTCCTGGGCTGCGCTTTGTGCCGCGGGCAAGGCCGGGCGGGGGCTGGGGGCGGAGCTCGGCCGGACACGTACGCGGGCAGGTGCGGACCGGGCGGCGCGGGCCTGCCGCCTAGGTGGCCGAGGTGGCTTCGCGGCGCGGGGCGTTCTCCTAAAGGTCGGGGTCACAGCCGTCAGGAATGCGAGCGTGAAACCCGGGGGCAGACCTTTGTGACAATAGTCATTTCCAATATGTAACTACTCACTTTGTCTACCCACGAAGTAAAGATTTTTTTTTTTTTTTTTTTTTGCTTGGTGGAATCTGAGCGTTCTCCTTCTAGCTTGAACGATTTAAATTACAGGCTTTTAAGATTTCCTTCAGAAGGGACGTTTCGTGGCCCAGCCTGGGTTAACTTTGAAAAAAGAGTGCAGTGCGCCTTTACGACGTCCACAAATAAGGGTATTTCTGTTTTATAGTGTATGTGAACATGAAGTGTGCATCTCATGGGCTGTTTGAGTTAATGTTTAATCATTAAAGTCAAACAAGAATATTTTGCAGTGTTTTCGCATGCGAGGAAGCTTTACAAATAAAAAGGTTTATATAGTTTCCACTCAAACTTTCAGGTCGTCCTTGTGTAATTTGAGATCACTTTTCTCAAATACTATGGATGAAAGATTCTAGATTAAATAAAACTTTTTGGTTTTGGCAAAAACGGACACATTTTTAAGCTCTTGTAGATAAAGAAGGAGTGGGTTATTTTTGCTTTGACAGCCAAGATTTGAGCAGTGTAAGGCTATTCTAATTTTGAAGCTAGTGTTGCAGAATTGTGAAGATCTTGCTTCTCTTTGTCTTTACAAAGCAGGCTTACTTTGGTGGAGTGTTGGCATATGTTACTCATGTAACATTTTGGAATGTTTCTGCATACCAGAAAGCTTTAAAATGAGTTAAAATTAGTTGTGATTTTGACTAAATGAAAGTTAAGGTCTCATAGAAGGCGGCCTGTAGACTTTAAGAGTTGGAGCCTGCTTTCTTTGGGTTCTCCTGGGTTGTTCCCTGTGCAGCAGTCACTGGAAATGCCCAAGCAGGTAGTTCTCTTCTTCCTGACTCCTGCACTTAGGAATAGTGGAAGAATTAGGCTGTGTGTATGAGTTAAGTGCCTGCAACCTATAAGGAGGAAGGAAGCAGCCCAGGTCTTCTTATCAGATCTTAATATGTTTGTTAGGAAATAAGAGCAGTGTAATGCCATAGAAGTAGAGGATTAGAATTGAAAAAAATCTACAGTGCGTTTTAAAATTTTTTTTAATAGGTTCCGTAGTTTAAAGGGAAATTATACCACAGTTGTCTTATTTAGACAGTTTCTTTTCCTGGATCAATTGAGCACATTTTTTTTTTTTTTTTTTTTTTTGAGACGGAGTCTCCCTCTGTTGCCCAGACTGGAGTGTAGTGGCGCCATCTCGGCTCACTGCAAGCTCCGCCTCCCGGATTCATGCCAGTCTTTTGCCTCAGCCTCCCAAGTAGCTGGGACTGCAGGCGCCCGCCACCACGCCCGGCTAATTTTTTTTGTATTTTTTTTTTTTAGTAGAGACGGGGTTTCACCGTGTTAGCCAGGATGGTCTCAGTCTCCTGACCTCGTGATCTGCCCGCCTCGGCCTCCCAAAGTGCTGGGATTACAGGCGTGAGCCACCGCGCCCGGCCGAGCACAATTTTAAAAGAACAGTACACCAGCATAATAGAGTAATAGTTTTTTCATGCCTTGTGTCCAGTCTGTTAAGTCTGTCTGATTGTACTGTGCAGAAATACATGAATTCCTCCCAGTAAAATGCAAACCCAAACCTTGGTAATGAAGGTAAAGTTTGGGGGAGAGAACTTCTTTTCTTTTTTTCTTTTTTTTTGTGAGACGGAGTGTTGCTCTGTCGCCCAGGCTGGAGTGCAATGGCGCGATCTCGGCTCACTGCAACCTCCGCCTCCTGGGCTCAAGGGATTCTCCTGTCTCAGCCTCCCGAGTAGCTGGGATTACAGGCAGGCACCACTGCGCCCAGCTAATTTTTGTATTTTTAGTAGAGATGAGGTTTTACCATGTTGCCCGGTCTGGTCTTGAACTCCTGACCTCAGGTGGTCCACCCACGTCGGCATCCCAAAGTGCCGGAGCCACCACCGCACCCGGCCTATATGCTTTATTTATTTATTTATTTTATTTTATTTATTTATTTGAGACAGTTTTGCTCTGTTGCCCAGGCTGGAGTGCAGTGGAGTGATCTCAGCTCACTGCAGCCTCCTCCTCCCGGGTTCAAGTGATTCTCCTGCCTCAGCCTCCCGAGTAGCTGAGATTACAGGCGCGTGCTACCCTGCCCAGGTAATGTTTGTGTTTTTAGTAGAGATGGGGTCTCATCTCACTGTGTTGGCCAGGCTGGTCTCGAACTCTTGACCTCAAGTGATCCACCCATGTTGGTCTCCCAAAGTGCTGGGATTACAGGTGTGAGCCACCGTGTCCAGCGTCTTTTTTAAAAATATATTTTTGTCCAGGTGTGGTGGCTCACACCTGTAATCCCTGCACTTTGGGAGGCCGAGGCCGGCATATCACGAGGTCAGGTGATCAAGACCATCCTGGCTAACATGGTGAAACCCCATCTCTACTAAAAATACAAAAATACTAGCCGGGCATGGTGGCAGGCAACTGTAGTCCCAGCCACTGGGGAGGCTGAGGCAGGAGAATGGTGTGAACCTGGGAGGTGGAGCTTGCAGCGAGCCTAGATTGTGCCACTGCCCTCCAGTCGCCCAGCCTGGATGACAAAGCGAGACTCCATCTCAAACAAAAAATATGTATATATTATTTATATGTATGTGTATATATATATATATGTATGTATGTTAATTTTGTAGAGATGGGAGTCTCACTGTATCATTCAGGCTGATCTCAAACTTCTGGGCTCAAGCAGTCCTCCTGCCTCAGCCTCCCAAAGCACTGGTGTTACAGGCACTTGCCACCACGTCTACAAGCTCTTGTTGATGTTGCCAGACATTACGGAGAATTTCCAATGTTGATTTTTCTGAGTATTGTATCTTGTATATTGGTGTTTCTGAGAGTGAATCTAAATCTCTTGAAATTAGGTTTGTTGATATGAAATTTTAAAGGCCTCGTATTATAGTATTTCATACTTAGTGCTCTGTGTGGAACTTTGTTTAGAGATGGTATATTTCCAAACTAGGAAAAAATAGTATAGTGATAGGTCTTTCTTTTTTTGTTTTGAGACAGTCTCGCTCTGTCACCCAGGCTGGAGTGCAGTGGCGCGGTCTGGGCTCATTTCAAGCTCTGCCTCCCGGTTTCACTCCATTCTCCGGCCTCAGCCTCCCGAGTAGCTGGGTACAGGCGCCCGCCACCGTGCCCGGCTAATTTTTTTTTTTGCATTTTTAGTAGAGACGGGGTTTCACTATGGTCTCCATCTCCTGACCCTGTGATCTGCCCTTGTCGGCCTCTGAAAGTGCTGGGATTACAGGCGTGAGCCACCGCACCTGGCCTCTTTTTTTTGAGATGGAGCATCAGTGTTGCCCAGGCTGGAGTGCAGTGGCATGATCTTGGCTCACTGAAACCTCTGCCTCCTGGGTTCAAGTGATTCTCCTGCCTCAGCCTCCCAAGTAGCTGGGACTACAGGTGCGCACCACCACCACTGGCTAATTTTTGTATTTTTAGTAGAGACGGGGTTCCACCATGTTGGTCAGGCTGGTCTGAATTCCTGACCTCGTGATGTGCTGACCTTGGCCTCCCAAAGTGCTGGGATTACAGGCGTGAGCCACCATGCCCAGCCAGGTCTTTCTTTTTTTTTTTTTTTTTGAGATGGAGTCTCACTCTGTTGCCCAGACTGGAGTGCAGTGGCACCATCTCAGCTCACTGCAAGCTCCACCTTCCGGGTTCACGCCATTCTTCTGCCTCAGCCTCCCCAAGTAGCTGTGACTACAGGTGCCTGCCACCACGCCTGGCTAATTTTTTTTTGTATTTTTTTTTTAGTAGAGACGGGTTTCACCGTGTTAGCCAGGATGATCTCGATCTCCTGACCTCGTGATCCACCCGCCCCGGCCTCCCAAAGTGCTGGGATTACAGGCGTGAGCCACTGCACCCGGCCAGGTCTTTCATTTTAAAGATAGACTTTTCTTCTGATTATGATTTTATTTTCGAGTTAGGAATTTTTGCTGTCATCTTTTTAAAGGTAGTCTGACATTTGTCTATTCTAATGCAGGTGTCAAACCACCCATAAGAATTCTGACAGTTGAGTCATTTCAAATGGGAAACTAAAAAAGTGGTAAGCTCGGCCTGGTGCGGTGGCTCACCAAGACTGGCGGATCACCTGAGGTTGGAAGTTCGAGACCAACCTGACTAACATGGAGAAACCCTGTCTCTACTAAAAATACAAAATTAGCTGGATGTGGTGGCACATGCCTGTAATCCCAGCTATTCAGGAGGCTGAGGCAGGAGAATCGCTTGAACCCGGGAGTCAGAGGTTGCGGTGAGCTGAGATCGCGCCATTGCACTTCAGCCTGGGCAACAAAAGTGAAAACTCCGTCTCAAAAAAAAAAAAAAAAAAGTGGTACGCTCTAGATCCAGCCTTGGGTTTGGGTTTCTTAGTCCACAGCAAATCAGACTGGAAAGTTGGTGGTTGCAGGGAGATTTTAGTGGCACTAACATTTCAGGTAGATTGGTGATGGTGTGTTTTTTCTTTAGTTTTGCATTATGCAAAATCGAAAATGTGGCAATACAGTGCACAACCTTATATGCAACATCTTGATGTAAAGATTATTAGCATTTTGTTGTATTTGCTCTTTGTGTAGAAATATTTTAAATTATAGATGTATCATTTTCAACTTTATATACTTTATTGTGTCTTTACAAATTCATGTAATTATACATAATCACAGTACTGTTATCAGGATTAAACATAATTGTTTCATACCAGCTGATACCCAGTATTCAGTCGTGTCCCAGATATCTTCAAACTCTGTTTACAGTTGTTTCAGTCTAAATCGAGTCCAAACAAAATTCAGCTATTGCTTTTGTGTCTATATCTATTTTAATCTAGAACTATCTGGCCTTCCTGGTCTCCCACCCCTTTTTTCCCCCCACCATTGCCTTATTGAAGAAACTGGGTCATTTGTCCTCTGGAATGTCCCACTTTTGGGGTTTGTCTGATTGTTTCATGGTGTCATTCAGCATATTCCCTCCTCCTACTGCCTTTCTTGTAAACTGGAAGTTAGATGTAAAGGTTCCATTTGATTTTTTTTCCCCCCAGACAGTCTTGCTCTGTCGCCCCAGCTGGAGTGCAGTGGTGCGATTTCAGCTCATTGCCGCCTCTACCTCCCAGGTTCAAGCAATTCTCATGCCTCAGCCTCCCGAGTAGCTGGGATTACAGGTGTGTGCCACCACGCCCAGCTAATTTTTGTATTTTTAGCAGAGATGGGGTTTCACCATGTTGCCCAGGCTGGTCTTGAACGCCTGGCCTCAAGCGATCCGCCCTCATCGGCCTCTCAAAGTGCTGGGATTACAGGGATGAGCCACTGCAACCAGCCAAGTAGAGTTTTATTATTATTGGTCTAGGCTATAAGTCAGGTCGTTACTGAAGGAGAGCCTCCTAACATCCTTCAGTACTTCATTTGAGTTTGCAGTTTTTGGCTGTTAGGAATAATGCTGTTATAAATGTTCATGTCCAACTGTAGGTGTAGCATGTGTTTTCACTTCTCTTGGGTATGTACCTAGGAGTGGAATTGTGGGGTCATGTGGTAACTCTGTTTACCTATGCTGCTCAGGAGCTTCTTTGCCTACCAGAGGACATCTCCACTCAGCCCATATTTAAGGGTCTCCACCTGGTGGTTGTACCTAAACTGTGTCTCCACAATCAAATATTACTGATTCCCTACATAGAGCCTAAGCTCCAAACAAACTCAATTGCTTAATGTTCCTAAAATGCATCTTGCTTTTTCTCATTTCTGTGGTTGATTTGATCCTATCCATTGTTTATTGGAAATGCTGCCCTTTAGTTGTTATTATTACTATTTTTTGAGACGGAGTCTTGCTCTGTTGCCCAGGCTGGAGCGCAGTGGCACGATCTCAGCTCACTGTAACCTCTGCCTCCCAGATTCAAGTGATTCTCCTGCCTCCGCCTCCTGCGTAGCTGGGATTACAGGCACCTGCCAACATGCCCGGCTAATTTTTGTTGTATTTTTAGTAGAGATGGGGTTTCAGCATGTTGGCTAGGCTGGTCTCCAACTCCTGACCTCAAGTGATCCTCCAACCTCGGCCTCCCAAAGTACTGGGATTACAGGCATGAGCCACTGTGCCTGGCCTAATGCTGCCCTTTAATCAAGTTTTTCCTATTTCTTTCCTCTCCCACAGAATTTTTGCTGTCCCCTCTCAGCCCTCAGAGCACTTTATTCTCTTGTGACTTAACACTTGTTGCCTTGTATCAAAAAGTATTCATATTTTTAATCTTATTATGTATATGTCTGCACTGTCCAATACAATGGCTGTCACCTACATAGGACTGTTAAAGTTAAACTAAAAATTCAGTTACCATATTTGGACAGTACGGACAGGTTTTCATCTTTGTTTTTGAGATAGGGTCTTGCTGCATTGTCTAGGCTGGACTGCAGTGATACCATCATAGCTCACTGCAGCCTGGAACTCCCGGACTCAACTGATCTCAAGTAGCTGGGACCACAGGTGTGCACCACCACATCCAGCTGATCTTTTTACTTTTTGTAGAGACAGGGTCTTGCCATATTGCCAGGGCTTGTTTCCATCTTTGTGAACAGTTCTGTTGGACAGCGCTTTTCTAGATTGTAAAACTCAGAAGAGATTGTGACTTGCCCTTTTGTTTTCTCTGTGGCCTTTGTGTAGTGCTTTGCTTATCTGCAATTCAATTAAGAAATAAAAATTAGCTCCTGGCACAGAAGAAAGAAATAACATTTGGGAAATATTTGCTTCTTGAGAGATGATAGTTGAACCAGAGAAGTAGGTGAAGTATTTGCAGACCTCCACAATTTCTTGGTTGCAGATCCGCCAAGCATGGGTTAAAAGTACAGGGGATAGGGATTGGCAGTTGCTAGTATGTTTATTCCTAAACTATAGGGTAAGACACACAATTGATTTTCCTGCTTACCTGCTATGCCTTTGTATACTTGTTTTCTCCGTACTTTGAACTGTAGGCCTGCACTGTCCAGTATAGTAACCACTAGCCACATGTGACTACTTATGTTGAAGTTAAAGCTGAAAGATCAATCTCACACTAGCCTTATTTAGCCTTATTTTTCAGGTGCTTAGCACTCTTGGCAGGCAGCTGCTGTAGGGGACAGCACAGATAGAGAAAGATGTGGTCATTGTACAAAGTTTTGTTGGTCAGTGCTGGTCAAGGCCTATCACGTAGCTGTAGTTGTGGATGCCATGACAAATTTGGCATTTGGATTTGGTTTAGAAGTTTAAAAAAATTAGACAGTTCAGGTAATGAATATTTTAGTTACTAAAGTTGCCAGTTTATTCCTAATTTAATCCAGAACTTCCTATTACAGAGGCTAATTATGTGACCTAATATTTTCTTCTTACTACAGGATTGCTTGGTGGTGAATATTCTAAAAGTCAAATGAGCTGAAAATTTGAAGTGGTTTCTTTTTGTATTTTGTCTTTGTAATGGATTTTGACACCTAGAGTATTCTGAAAGGCATTTGTTTTTTAGAAAGTCGGTAGGTAGTTGCACCTATTTTGTACCAGATGTTGTTATTGATGCTGGAGATACTGCCTTTAAACAGAACCAAGTGCATATTCCCTGCTTGTTTTGGCTATATTCTAAATGGGGATGTGGGGAAGGCAGACATAAAATGCACATTTTGTGTTTTGTTACTTACTACATGTTTTTCAGAGATGGAAGCTTGTTATATTGCCCAGGCTGGTCTTGAACTCCTGGCCTCAAGCGATCCTCCCACAGTGCTGGGAATACAGGCATGAGCCATTGTACTCAGCCTAAAAATAGACTTTTTTTTAGGTCTAGCAGTTTTAGGTTCACAGCAAAATTGAGCAGAAGGTACAGAGAGTTCCCATATACCCCCCCTACCCCCACACATGCTGTTTTAAATCTTAAAGATCACCTTAATCTTTATAACCACATACATCAGTGAATGATTTACCAGATGAGGAATAGTGAAAGCTCACACTTTAATACACTGCATTTTAGGAGGCCAAGGCGGGAGGATCACTTGAACTCAGGAGTTCAAGACCAGCCTGAGTGACGTAGTGAGACTCTGTCTCTACTAAAAATGAGCCAGATGTGGCGATGCACACCTGTAGTCCTGGCTACCCTGGAGGCTGAGGTGGGAAGATCACTTAAGCTTGGGTGATCAAGTCTGCAGTGAGCTATGACTGACAGAGGGAGACCACGTCTAAAAAATAAATAAATGAATAAAAGAAAATAATACCCTGGATAAGATTCAGAGGAGCTTACTAGAGAGCTGAATGGGAATCATGGGAATCAGTTCCTAACAGTACTTCTGTTGGGGAGGGGTAGAGTCCTGGTTATGGCTGTGCAAGTTCTTTTTCTTTTTTTTTTTTTTTTTTTGAGACGGAGTCTCGCTCTGTCGCCCACGCTGGAGTGCAGTGGCGCAATCTCGGCTCACTGCAAGCTCCGCCTCCTGGGTTCACGCCATTCTCCTGCCTCAGCCTCTCCGAGTAGTTGGGACTACAGGCGCCTGCCACCACGCCCGGCTAAGTTTTTGTATTTTTAGTAGAGACGGGGTTTCACCGTGGTCTTGATCTCCTGACCTCGTGATCCGCCCGCCTCGGCCTCCCAAAGTGCTGGGATTACAAGCGTGAGCCACCCTGCAAGTTCCTGAACTTGTCAGGAAGAAGAAAGATTGATGGATGATAAAACATTGAATGGATTCATAGAGGTGCTGGACTGTAACCAATTAGTCTTTCTTAGAAAAAACAATTTAACAAGTTTTTGAAGAAATACAGGAAACTAGAGTGGCATGGTGGCACACACCTGTAGTCCCATCTACTTGGGAAGCTGAGGTGGGTGGATCTCTTGAGCCCAGGAGTCTGAAACCAGCCTGGGCAACATGATGGAACCTCATCTCTATTAAAAAAAAAAAAAAATACAAAACTTAGCCAGGTGTGGTTGGCACCACACCTGTAGACCCAGCTCCTAGGGAGGCTAAGGTGGGATAATCACTTGAACCCAGGAGGTCGAGGTTGCAATGAGCTGAGATTGTGCCATTGCACTCCAGCCTGGGCAACAGAGCAAGACCCTGTCTTGGGGTGGCGTGGGGGACGGGGGAAGAAATACAGTCCCAGCACTTTAGGAGGCTGAGGTGGGCAGATCACGAGGTCAAGAGATGAGACCATCCTGGCCAACATGGTGAAACCCCGTCTCTACTAAAAATACAAAAATTAGCTGGGTGTGGTGGCGCATGCCTGTAGTCCCTACTATGCGGGAGGCTGAGGCAGGAGAATCACTTAAACCTGGGAGGCAAAGTTGCAGTGAGCTGAGATCATGCCACTGCACTCCAGCCTAGCGACAGAGTGAGACTCCGTCTGGGGAAGAAAAAAAAAAAAAGTAAATACAGGAAACTGCAAAAGGAACACTAAATTCACTCCCATCTAGAGTCAATTACTGTTCATATTTTTATATATTTCCTTTCAGACTTTTTTTCTGTTTGTGCCAGGGATGCACATCTTTATACACATAGGTGTTTATTTGGGATCATACTGTGTAATGCAGGATGCAGTATAATACTCTACTTTGTTTTCACTTAACATTGTATTATTCTGTTTTTAAACATTTCTTGAAAAGCAGCTGTGTGATGTTTCATGTTCTGGATATGTCTTGGTTAACTTAACTATCCTCTGTTAGAAGAACATTTTGGTTACTTGCAGAGTTTTCTCTCTCTTTTTTTTTTTTTGCGACAAAGTCTCGCTCTGTTGCCCAGGTTGGAGTGCAATGGCATGAGCTCGGCTCACTGCCAATCTCCACCTCCTGGATTCAAGTGATTCTTGTGCCTCAGCCTCCCAAGTAGCTGGGATTACAGGTGTGCGTCACCACACTTGGCTAATTTTTGTTTTTGTTTTGTTTTTTTGAGACGGAGTCTCTTCTGTCGCCAGGCTGGAGTGTAGTGGCGGAATCTTGACTCGCTGCAACTTCCGACTACCTGGTTCAAGCGATTCTCCTGCCTTAGCCTTCTGAGTAGCTGGGATTACAGGCACGCGCCACCACACCCAGCTAATTTTTGTATTTTTAGTAGAGACGGGGTTTGACCATGTTGGCCAGGATGGTCTTGATCTCCTGACAAAGTGCTAAGATTACAGGCATGAGCCACCAATCCTGGCCAATTTTTTTTTTTTTTTGAGGCAGAGTCTCGCTGTCGCCCAGGCTGGAGTGCAGTGGCGCGATCTTGGCTCACTGCAGGCTCCGCCTCCCGGGGTTCACTCCATTCTCCTACCTCAGCCTCCCGGGTAGCTGGGACTACAGGCACCCACCATCTCACCCGGCTAATTTTTTGTATTTTTAGTAGAGACGGGGTTTCACTGTGTTAGCCAGGATGGTCTCGATCTCTGAACTCGTGATCTGCCCGCCTTGGCCTCCCAAAGTGCTGGGATTACAGGCGTGAGCCACTGTGCCCGGCCTCATGGCCAATTTTTGTATTTTTAGTAGAAATGGGGTTTCACCATGTTGGCCAGGCTGGTCTCAAACTCCTGACCTCAGGTGATCTGCCCACCTCGGCCTCCCAGAGTGCTGGGATTATAGGAGTGCGCCACCGTACCTGGCCTTTCTCCTTGTTTTTAGTGGACATATAGCTAACAATTTTTTTTCTTTTTTTTTTTTTTTTGAGACAGAGTCTTGCTCTGTCGCCCAGGCTGGAGTGCAGTGGAGCCATCTGGGCTCACTGCAAGCTCCGCCTCCCGGGCTCACACCATTCTCCTGCCTCAGCCTCCCGAATAGCTGGGACTACAAGCGCCCGCCAAGATGCTCGGGTAATTTTTTGTATTTTTTAGTAGAGATGAGGTTTCACCGTGTTAGCCAGGATGGTCTCAATCTTCTGACCTCTTGATCCTCCTGCCTCGGCCTCCCAAAGTGCTGGTATTACAGGCGTGAGCCACCGCACCCGGCCATAGCTAACAATTTTTACTCCTTAGCTTCTGATGGACTGAGGAGAACTGTGAAGAAAAGTTTATCATGCCCTGGTTTGGCACCCATTAGGACATCGAGTGTCCCTTTTCTGTTCTCTGTTGGTTGGGGGCAACATGAAATGCGTTGTTGTATAGCAGCATAGAGAAAGGACTCTAGCTACCTGCTTTTTGGGGACTGGTGCTAGACAAAAATCTGAGAGCAAAAGTGCTTGGCTAAATTCTCTTTTTTTTCTTTTAGTTTTTGAAATCATGAATCCTGTTTATAGTCCTGGATCTTCTGGGGTTCCCTATGCAAATGCCAAAGGAATTGGTTATCCAGGTAAGCAAGTAAAATTTTGTTTTCATTTTTGAACTTTGAATACTTGGTATATTTTCATGTCACTAAGAATGCTTTCTATTGACAAACGCAGCTCAAAGTGGCTTAGACAAGAAAGAAAATACCTGGAAGTCAAAAATCAAATGATAGGACTGGATTTGGTCAAAACTTGATCTAGTGGCTCCAGCAGTTGGGACCAGGATCTAGTTTCTCTACCTCCTGGTCTCAGCTTCGCTTCCTCAGTATTCACTTAATGTTGGTCACAGGTTCCACTCCTTCTCATTGTGGTCTCTGAAGTTCAAGCCCCTCCCAGTAGGCTCTTAGCCTCTTTACCTCCACCCTACAGGAAAGCCTGATGGGGCTGCTTGTTCTCTATTCAAACCAGTCCTGGGCTTTTTCTGATTAAACTCAGCAGCATCCATCCCTGGGCCACAAAGGGGGAGTCTGCTGATTGACTTAGGCCTGATCCACATCCCTTTAGTGGAGTCAGCTAGTCAAATATGGACTGTAAGTGAGGGTTGCAGCGAAATGGATATTGAGGGGATAGGAGCTGGTTGGTCAAAAATAGCAAATGGTTGTTCCCTTGGGTGACTTTGCACAAGAAGTAGTTACTTATAATGATACAGTTTCATTTTGGGTTTTGATAATATGGTAGAAGAGAGAACCCCAAAACTTTGTTGCTAAGACTCTCAGAAAGTGAAATAAAACATTTTACAAATGTATAACTGAACTTGCAGGAGGTAAGAGAGATATCTGGGGTCAAATGTGAAAGCCATGTTCAACCCAGCTAACTTGGCCTTTGAACTAATGTCCTGCCTGTCCTGGGGACATGTGCTATTTGTGGGTTTTAACAACCCACATGGGGATAGAGATTGAGTATTAGGACCCTTGCAACAGGGAATGAGAGTGAGACTTCTTATCAATCATTCTCGTCCCTCTGGAGGGTGATACTCCCCGGCAAAGAGAGAGACTAAACAGTCTAGTCGTCCGGTGGCCCCATAAGGAAGTTTGTATGCTTGGGCTCTGAGAAGGGGGAGATCTTCACTAAGACTTTGTAAGCATTCAGAGATGTGTGGGGCTCTAGCTTGTATTATACTCCCCAGGGGTTCAGAAGTTGAGAAATTAACATAAAAATAGTCTCCAGGCTTCATTACTCCTGGGGCTCCTGACAGCAGCAAATGCAGAACTGCTGTGGGGGCATATGTTCATAACCCAGGTTGCGTGGGCTTCCTTCAGGCAAAGTTCTGCCTGCTAGCATGGGATGCCTCCCATCAAGTAAGAGGCACCAGCCATGACAGACTGCAGGAGAAGAACCATCAGGTAGATGGTATGTCACATAGCCAAGTTTAGAAGAATTGCAGATATAAAAGAAATCAGAAACATAAGAGGGGAACAAGGTGCTGAGAAAAAAGAACTAGCTGGAACGTTAAGAAATGAAACAAAATGGCATATGAACAGATTTCAGGTTAATATCAAGACAAAACACTGGTTAACAGAGAACCAGAATGCAACATAAGGAAAGGGAGGAAAACAGAACAGTAAAGAAACATCTGGAGCTCTTCTGCAGAAGGACTGAGTAGAGAAACTATAAGAAAAGGAGTGACAGGCTGGGCGCAGTGGCTCATGCCTGTAATCCCAGCACTTTGGGAGGCCGAGGCAGGCAGATCATGAGGTCAGGAGATCGAGACCATCCTGGCTAACACTGAAACCCCGTCTCTCCTAAAAATACAAAAAAAAATTAGCCGGGCATGGTGGCGGTCGCCTGTAGTCCCAGCTACTCAGGAGGCTGAGGCAGGAGAATGGCGTGAACCCGGGAGGTGGAGCTTGCAGTGAGCTGAGATGGTGCCACTGCACTCCAGCCTGGGCGACAGAGCAAGACTCTGTCTCAAAAAAAAAAAAAAAAAAAAAAAAAAAAATTCTTTTGCTATTCTTTTAGTGCTTATTATAAAGATTATACCTCTTTTATTTTTATTTTTTTGAGACAGTCTTGCCGTGTTGCCCAGGCTGGAATGCAGTGGCACGATCTCAGCTCACTACAACCTCCATCTCCCGGGTTCAAGCAATTCTCCAGCCTCAGCCTCCCGAGTAACTGGGATTACAGGTGCATGCCACCATGCCCAGCTAATTTTTTGTATTTTTAGTAGAGACAGGGTTCACTGTGTTAGCCAGGCTGGTCTCGAATTGCCGACCTCAAGTGATCCGCCCTCCTGAGCCTCCCAAAGTGCTGTGATTATAAGCGTGAGCCCCTCTTTTTCTATTATTGCCTTACCTTAAGATATTACTTGTGTCACAGTACTCCAGCCTGGTGACAGAGCGAGACTCTGTCTCAAAAAAAAGAAAAGACATTACTGTTTTAATTTCGTGCAGTCAACAGCCATTTATATTTATTCACACATTTACTGTTTTTGGTGCTCTTCACTGCTTTCTCTATTTACATGTTTCTCTCTGGAGTCATTTACCTTTATCTGAACAACTCTCTTAACATTTTTTTTTTTTCTGAGACGGAGTTTCACTCTTGTTGCCCAGGCTGGAGTGCAATGGCATGATCTTGGCTCACTGCAACTTCTGCCTCCCGCATTCAGGTGATTCTCCTGCCTCAGACTCCTGAGTTGCTGGGATTACAGGCATCCGCCACCATGCCCAGCTAATGTTTGTATTTTCAGTAGAGATGGGTTTTTGCCATGTTAGCCAGGCTGATCAAGAACTCCTGACCTCAGGTGATCCTCCCACCTTGGCCTCCCAAAGTGTTGGGATTACAAGTGTGAGCCACTGCGCCCAGCCACTTTTTTTTTTTTTTAAACCACAAGTCCGTTAGTGAATTTTGTTTTGTGAAGTCTTTATTTTGCTTTCCTTTTGAGGCATTCTTTTGCCGAGTGTATTTGTTTTTTTTTGTGGCTGCTATAACAAGTAACCACAAACTTGGTGGGTTAAAGCTATAGAGATGTGTTCTCAGAGGTTCGAAATCAAGGTGTTGGCAGGTCTGTACTCCTAGTGCAGGCCCCAGGGGAAAATCCATTCCTTGCCTCTTCTAGTTTCTGGTGGCTGTCTGCAATCTTTAGCATATGGCTTTGTGGCTGCATCACTCCCATTTTTGCCTCCATGGTCACATCCTCTCCTGTGTGTTTTTTGTGTGTTTGTTTTGAGACAAAGTCTCACTCTGTCACCCAGGCTGGGGTGCAGTGGCGTGATCTTGGCTCTCTGCAACATCTGCCTCCCAAGTTCAAGTGATTCTCCTGCCTCAGCCTCCTGAGTAGCTGGGATTACAGGTGCGTGGTGCGTGCCACCACGCCTGACTAATTTTTGTATTTTTAGTAGAGATGGGGTTTCACCATGTTGGCCAGGCTGGTCTCGAACTTCTGACCTCAGGTGATTGGCCTCCCAAAGTGCTGGGATTACAGGCCTGAGCCACCGTGCCCGGCCCTGTGTGTTTTTTATAAGGACACTTTTCATTGGATTTAGAGCCAACCTGGGCAGTCCAGGATTCCAGAATGACCTCATCTCAAGATCCTTCACTTAATCACATCTGTGAAGATTATTTTCCCGAATAAGGTCACATTATTTCCTCTCAGCACTTTAAAGATAAAATTTGTCATCTGGTTTCTGTCAAAATTTTTTTTTTTTTTCTTTGAGAAAGAGTCTTGCTCTGTCATTCAGGCTGCAGTGCAGTGGTGTAGTCACGGCTCACTGCAGCCTCAAACTGCTTGGACTCAAGGGATCCTCCTGCCTCAGTCTCCCAAGTAGCTGGGACTACAGGTGTGCACTACCATGCCTGAATAATTTTTTAATTTTAATTTTTGTAGAGATCGTGTCTCACTATGTTGCCCAGGCTGATCTCAGACTCCTGTGCTCATCCCACCTCAGCCTCCCAAAGTACTGGGATTACAGGCGTGAGCCACTGTACCCGACCCAGAATAATTTTTGCCTCTTTGAAATTATGTTTCTTCTCTACATTTCCCCCAATCCCTGTGCACCTTGCTACTTTAAAAAATCTTTGCTTTTACCATGATGTAACTAGATGCGATTTTATTTGTATTTACCTTGCATAGTGTTCAGAGAACTTCTTGACTCTGAGTTGATTTCTTCCAGCAGTAGCAGTAGCTCTTCAAATATTGTTTTTGTCCCTTTCTCTCCTCTCCTGGAACTCCATCTGTAAGTGTATTAGACCATTTCAGTCTGTCCTTCCTGTCTCTTGCACCCTGTTTTGTAGTTTCTGTTTTTTTCTCCATGAGCTTTAATACAGATAGTTTATACTGATCTGCTTCCATTTGTCCTGCTAATTCTGCTCTAATTTGCTATAATTCATGTATTGAATCAAGTCTTTATATGTATTTTCTCCATCTTCTGTTTTTTCCAGCATACTACTGAGTTACTTTAAAAACTGCTGACTGCAGTCTCTGGATCTCCTGTGCGTCAGTTTTTATTGTCCATTTGTTCTGTTCTTTTGTTTTTCCGTCACGTGGTCCTGTCTTGGCATGCCTGGTGTTTTTCATTAACTATCTCACAAAGTGTATTAGAAATTATGGGTGGTTTCGCTGATGATGTCTTCTTTTGCTGGGAAGGTAGCATGCTGAATGGTCTTCTTAATCCACTTGGAGCTGGGCTTAGATGCATTTCAGTTTTGGCAAGGCTCGATCTCCCTTTGTTTTGCCCTTATTCTGGAGCTCAGGGTTTCCATAAGCCTGGCATGCTATGCACAGTCCATCCCTCTTGTGGATCTGTACCCTGATCTTTGTCTCTTACACCAGGGGAATAAGGAAAACTCTGCGTTTCAGAGATTTTTGGTTTTTGCTGTCTGCTGGGGTAGCTTTAGAATTTGACATATGTCTTAAAGCAGACTTTAACTGGTTTTGAAGCTCATCTAAGGTCCAATTTTATCACTACATCCCTTCAAGATCACCAAAACCCATGTCCTCCAGCCACGGCCTTCTGTCCAGGGAGAACCTAGACTTGGCCTCTTTTCATGCTGAGAATTGACAAGCACCCCCCAGGTCAACAAGGCTGTAGATCATAATTTCTCCTTTGTTCCACAAATGGTAGTGGACACTGGGATGGAGTTAGGAACGTAAACATTTTGCGGGGGCTATCACATAGGAAAATCCAGCAGGAAGGAAGTAGAATTAGGGAGAGCCTCAGACTGTGAGGCACATCTGCCGAACTCATGGCCAGCCCACGGGGTGCTCTGGGGCAAGGGTTAGCAGTTGGAGGCCCACATGAGGCACCGGTGGCCTGGTCCTGCTCCTGAGACTGTTGGTCCACATACTTCTGGCTGAACAGCAGGTTCTTTCTGGAAAAGAGATGCAGGCGGCGTTGCTCACTTCGCTTTGTTGCTTAATGTTTGCTAGGAATCACTCCGTAACAGTTCACAGAGGTTTGCCTTGTTCTTTTTTTTTTTTTTAAATGTAATGGTGTTACATACACTCCATCTTGTGGGCTTCCATAGTTGATTGAGCCAGTTTCCTTGTGATGGGCATTGGAGTTGTTTGAAGTATGTGCTATTTTAGTAATGATGGTGTGAACAGCCCTATGTTTGTGTGACTCTGTGGGAATTCTCAGGGTGGGTTCCTAGAGCTGGGGTTGCTGGGTCAGAGAGCAGATGCACATGTGATTGTTAGGATACTGCTGAGTTCTCATCAGCAGTGTGAGACGATTTCCCCACAGCCTGGCTAACAGAATGTGTTTTCCAGTTTCTGGATTTCTGCTAGTCTGAAGTTAGCGTAGTTGTAGTTTGCAATTCTGTCTGTCTGTGTCTATTGATTTGAGTGGTGGGGGTGGGGGGGATGTTTGTTTTTCTAGTCTTAAAAGTTACTTACGTGTATTAAGTGTACTAGCCCTTTGTCTAAATAATTTACAGATACTTTATCTGAATTTGTTCTTTTGCTTAACTATGGTCTTTTTGCTGTTCTGAAGCTTTTACTTTTGTAAGGTGATCTGTCTTGTGGAAATGATTCAGGTTTGGGATCGCTCCGGTCCCTTGATGTAGGGAGTCTGACCTTTCTAGCCTACCATGCCAGAAGAGGGCTAGAGTAGATGCTGAAGGAGACAGTCTCTGTCTGCTGGGGGATGGGGTGCCCAGAAAGATCAGGAATAGAAAGAAACAGTGATTCTTAACTCGGTTGCTTGGAACCCTGCAGATTCGCTGTCTGGAGAGAGTGAGAAAAAAGAGGCTGGTGCACCCGAGACCAGCTAAAGCAGTGTTGGGGGTCCTTCCAAAGCTGCCCCTGTGGGTTTTGTGCAGTCCAGGTAGAAACCAATGGAGATAGGGGAGCCACGCTGCAGCTTGGGTCAGGGTGGTGACAGAGCAAGTGGGATGTGGCTGAAGGGATGAGGCTGTGGGAGCACGGAAGTAGCAGAGGCCGTCTAGGAGATTCGGAGTCTTTGACCCCCATACCAGAGACCAGGTATGTAGCGACATCTTGTCACTGGTGGCTAGTGATGCCATCTTAAATACTATCGTGTGTGTTTGCTGTTTCATTATAGGATGTGTTAACTTCTTGTTAGAAAGTGGGGGGGCCGGGTGCGGTGGCTAGTGCCTGTAATCCCAGCACTTTGGGAGGCCAAGGTGGGCGGATCACGAGGTATGTAGATCAAGACCATCCTGGCTAACATGGTGAAACATTGTCTCTACTAAAAATACAAAAAATTAGCCGGGCGCGGGCCCCTGTAGTCCTAGCCACTCAGGAGGCTGAGGCAGGAGAATGGCGTGAACCCAGGAGGCGGGGCTTGCAGTAAGCCGAGATTGTGCCACTGCATTCCAGCCTGGGCGACAGAGCGAGACTCCATCTCAAAAAAAAAAAAAAAGAAAGAAAGTGGGGATGGGAAGGACTAAGCAATGATGACAGTGGTTTTTCAGGGACCCTTAAACACAGTCTTCAGCAAACAAATCCAGAGCAGCCCTCTTCCCCTGAGAATATGTTGGTAGAGTTTTAGGGAGAGATGAGGAATTCGGATTTTGTGGAAATTATTGCAGAGGCCTACAGGATATGATCTAGGTCAGTGGTAGTTGAAACTTTTTTTTTTTTTTTTTAAAGAAGGAAACCATTGGAAAAAAAAAATCTTGCTGGTTCCCTGGTCTCTGAGGGCAGTTCCAGACCTTTCTTGGTCTTCCTGTGCTCACAATTGGGCTTCTGAGGAGTCTCTCAGCATCCCCAGAACTGCTGTCCTGGTCTTTCCAGTGGCCATTGTGGGTCTGTTTGAAGTTGAATCTGCCCTTGACGTCCACGATACTCTGTTCTCTGACTAATTAGAGAGGGCAAATGGGAGGGTGAGAGTCCAGGAGGGAAACCCAGAATGGCTTCTGCTGAGGTAGACGGGGATCAGTTTCAAGTGAGGAAAGCAACTTTGAAGCAAGGATAAAGATGAGAACTGGGCACTTGGAGGGATTCTGGGGCTAGGGGTTGGTGATGCTGATGCCTCCTGCTCCCACAGAAACGCAGGATGGCTTAGGGATGCAGGGGAGTAGAGCAAGGGATCCAGGCTGAGGGGGCTGAAGGGAGGCACGTGAGGAGCTGTGTTCAGAACTTTCTGTCCCATCTACAAAGATTTTCCTTTTGGCATTCCGCTCAGATCCCCTGCCCTGTTTTTACCTCAGCCTTAGAGCTTCCTTGCTTTGGTTACTGTTAGCACCATGATTTGTTCCTAAGGGATCATAACACCTTAAAAATCCAGGTCAGCTTCTCTGTTTCTGTTCTTCAGTTGTAAAATGGAGATAACAATTTCAACTTCATAGGGTTGTTATTATAGGGATTAAATGAGTAATAATGCATGTAATATGCTTAGAATAGTGCATGGAACATAGTAAACACTCAATATGAAACTATTGTTACTGTCATTAATCTGTCTGTCCATTAAACCACATTTGATGCCTGTAAAAAAAAAAAAAAAAAAAAAAAAAAAAAAATCCCAGTCCAAGTGCCATAAGAGACACCTTTCTCCAGGCCTCCTCAACACGGTTTCTTTTGAAGACTGCTCTTCTCTTTCAACTTTATTTACAGGTGAAGGAAGTGCGCAATAGAGAAATTACAGCTTCTCACAACTAGTGGGAACAGTAGTCAAGGCTAGGAAACCTGGGTCATCTTGTTGGCTGTGTGCCCCGAATAGAAAGAACGCTTTCTGGCTGGGTGCAGTGGCTCACACCTGTAATCCCAGCACTTTGGGAGGCCGAGGAGGGCGGATTATGAGGTCAGGAGATCGAGACCATTCTGGCCAGCATGGTGAAACCCCGTCTCTACTAAAAATACAAAAATTAGCTGGGCGTGTTGGCGTGTGCCCGAAATCCCAGCTACTCAGGAGGCTGAGGCAGGAGAATCGCTTGAACCAGGGAGGTAGAGGTTGCAGTGAGCCGGGATCACGCCATTGCACTCCAGCCTGGCAACAGAGCGAGACTCTGTCTCAAAAAAAAAAAAAAAAAAAATGCTTTCTAATACCTCAGCTGTCACAAGTGATGCCTCCTGTACTGTGAGCCAGAGGGGTCAGCCTGAAGGGAAGGGAGGCCTTATCGAAAAGGGCAGATGCCTGAGGCCCCCTCTGCTGGTTGCACCTTGGGGCCAGGATTCTGACTGTAGCACTCAATGTCTTATTTGATGTTTCTGTTTTGTTCATACTATGAATTACTAGGTCACGGTTTAGTCTTAATAAGATTCCTTATTTGTATTAATAAAGGTCAGCTTGTTTGCACATGGACTGTAGTTGGATTTTTCCCATTTCTGTGTTTATGCAGTCCCAGTTAGAGCTCCTTCTGTAAGAAGACTGAAGCTTAAGTAAGACACAGCCTGGATTTATGACTGGTGTCTTAATTTGTTTTCTGCTGCTTTAGCAGAATATCAGGCTGGATAAAGAACAGAAATTTATTAGGCTCTTGATTCTGGAGGTTGGGGAAGTCCAAGAGCATGGCGATGGCATCTCGTGAGTGCTTTTGGGCTCTATCCTCTTGTGATGGATGGTGGAAGGGCAGCGAGTGTGTCAGAGAGAAAGGGAGCCTGTCCTTTTTGTCAGGAACTCACTGTCTTAATAAAGGCGTCACCTATTAAAGGTCCCACCTCTCAGTGCTGTTAAAATGACAGATTTCACCATGAGCTTTGGAGGGGACATATGAAAACATATTAGCTGGTCTTGCTGGAGAAGTTGGGGATCAGAACATCAAAATATGGCAAGGCGTGGTAACCCACGCCGGTAATACCCGCACTTTGGGAGGCCAAGGCAGGTGGATCACCTGAGGTCAGGAGTTCGAGACCAGCCTGGCCAGCATGGCAAAACCCCATCTCTACTAAAAATACAAAAATTAGCTGGGCGTGGTGGTGCGCGTCTGTAGTCCCAGCTACTAGGGAGACTGAGGCAGGAGAAATGCTTGAACCTAGGAGGCGGAGGTTGCAGTGAGCTGAGATCTCACCACTGCGCTCCAGCGTAGGCAACAGAGCAAGACTCTGTCTTAGAAAAAAAGAAGAACATCGGAATATGAAAAAACCTGAAATGAATTTAGAAGTTTTAAACAGTTTCTTACAACAAAAAATAATAGATTTGAAGTCAAAATATGTAATGTAGGAAATGTCTGAATTCAGTGAAAATGAGTGACCTTTAAATAGGCTTACCTGTTCACTGGTGGCAGCAAAAATAGGCCCCTTGAGTCTAAGCTAGACTTGAATTCTGATTCTTCCAGACTGTGCAGTGAAGTCAGATGAGGGTAACAGGACCTAGCACGTGATACCCTTAGCACTCTTACTACTCTCGCTAAGTAATTATGTGATTAGAGTTTGGAATGAAACGCCCAGAAATGTTATAATTGAGGCTGGGCGTGGTGGCTTACGCCTGTAATCCCAGCACTTTGGGAGGCTGAGGTGGGTGGATCATAAGGTCAAGAGTTCGAGACCAGCCTGGTCAACATGGTGAAACCTCGTCTCTACTAAAAATACAAAAATTAGCTGGACGTGGTGGTAGATGCCTGTAATCCCAGCTACTCGGAAGGCTGAGGCAGGAGAATCGCTTGAAACGGAGGTTGCAGTGAACCAAGATCACGCCACTGCCCTCTAGTCTGGGCAACAAGAGTGAAACTCTGTCCCCCCCCAAAAAATAAATAAAAATAAAATATAAAATATATAATTGTGATTATCAAAATTCTGAGGGAAAGCCAGGTGTGGTGGCCCACACCTATAATCCCAGCACTTTGGGAAGCCGAGGCGGGTGGATCAACTGAAGTCAGGAGTTCGAGACTGGCCTGGCTAACGTGATGAAACCCCGTCTCTACTAAAAACAGAAAAATTAGCCAGGTGTGGTGGCACGTGCCTGTAATCCCAGCTCGTTGGAAGGCTGAGGCAGGAGAATTGCTTGAACCTGGGAGGCAGAGGTTGCAGTGAGCCAAGATCGTGCCATTGCACTCCAGCCTGGGCGATGAAAGTGAAACTATCTCAAAAGACTACAACAGTAAAAAAAACAAAATTCTGCGGGAAGAAGACAACTAGACACACACTGTTGGCCACACATAGTGCTCTTGGGGCTGCTTAAGTCTGTGGAGTTCTGGGGAGGAAGGTAAGAGCCGATGGCTTTGCAGGAGCTCTAGTGATTGTGCGTCACTACTTCAGTTGATGACATGAGATCGTTCTGTATTTTTCTTCAGCTGGTTTTCCCATGGGCTATGCAGCAGCAGCTCCTGCCTATTCTCCTAACATGTATCCTGGAGCGAATCCTACCTTCCAAACAGGTATGTGTTGGGTGATAAAATGCTTGGTATGTACAGCTGGGAGAGAAAGATGAAGGGGTGGATTTTGAGAGGGGTGGGTATAGAATTAGGACTTGGTTGAGTCGATTTCTCAAGTTCATTAAATTAGCCTGTTGATAAGTGCAACAAAATCTTAATTCTTACTGCGTTGAAGCTTTATATACTGTGTTTCTCATGTCCTCCCACAAGGCAAATCTGTAATCACTAGGTTGTTAACTCTACCAGAGCATCTGTTCATGAAATAGTATCACCTACTAGAAACTGAAGAATTTCTTGCCATGCTAACAGGTGGAATTTCCATGTTAATGTTTTTAGAGATAATTTTTGATTAGACTACTTTAGCACTCTGATTATATTTTTTAAAAAAGTATTATTTTCCATGTAAGGTATAGATGAATATTTTTAGATTTTGTAAATCAATGTTAATATTGAAAGTGGAATTGGTTTGTGTCTGAATCTTGAGGAGATTGGTTATTTAGTGGAATTTTCTCCTAGGAGCCTGCACTCTCTGGTGTTGGTTCCTTTTGGACTTTTTTTTTTTTTTTTTTTTTTGAGACGGAGTCTCGCTCTGTCGCCCAGGCTGGAGTGCAGTGGTGCAATCTCGGCTCACTGCAAGCTCCGCCTCCCGGGTTCACGCCATTCTCCTGCCTCAGCCTCTCCGAGTAGCTGGGACTACAGGCGCCCGCCACCACGCCCGGCTAATTTTTTGTATTTTTAGTAGAGACGGGGTTTCACCGTGGTCTCGATCTCCAGACCTCGTGATCCGCCCACCTTGGCCTCCCAAAGTGCTGGGATTACAAGCGTGAGCCACCGCGCCCGGCCCCTTTTGGACTTTTTTCACCCACGCGGGGCTTTGCCTTTCTGCTGCAGCAGTGGTGGTGCACACTCTGATCTGAGGCTGTGGTTTGGCCTTAATCCTGGGACTGCTGGGGCAGCTTTATCATACTTCAACACTAGCCTCACGCAGTTAACTTTGACAGAGGAGGAGACAACAGCAGTGTCCTTTCCCCAAATTCTCCCAGTTTTGTTAATCATAAAATGCTGCCTTTATATTCTGTCCTTACATCCATCTCTTCCTTTACATTTCCACTTCCACTATGACCACCCTTGCTCAGACCGTAGTTCACACCCCGAGAAAAACCTTGACTTGGTCTTCCTGCTCCCACGCTTTCTGTCCCTGGGTTACTGTTCTTCGTATTTAAACCAGAGCGATGCTCCCAGATGAATTTTTCTCAGTGGTTTCCCGTGATTAAGATACGTTATGCCAAGAGTCTCGACTTTCAGTCCCTAGCTGTTTGCCACATTGGCCCATTTTTTCCCTTTAGAGTGGTTTTCCTTTCGTGTTTTGCCTTGAAAGAACCATCCATCTCTTAGTGTATGTTAGCAGTTCATTCCTTTTTATTGTTAGGTAGTATTTTGTTGTGTGGAAATAAATACTTCAGTTTGCTTATCCATTTACCATGTGATGAACATTTGGGTTATTTGCAGTTTGGGGCTATTACAAATGAAAATGCTGTTAATATTTATATGCAGGTTATTGTGTGAACATATGCTTTGATTTCTCTGAGTAAATAAATACAGAGGATTTGAGTGGCTAGTTATTATGGCAGGTGTGTATTTAACTTTGTGAGAAACTGCCAAACAGTCTTCCAAAGTGGTGGTACCATTTTACATTCCTACCAGCAGTGTTTGTGAGTTGCAGTTCCTCCACATCCTTAACAACACTTGGTGTGGTCAGTCTTTTTAATTCTAGCCATTCTAGTGAATGTGTAGCAGTATCTTTTCATGTGCGTATTTGCCTTCTGTATGTCTTTGGTGAAGAATTTGTATACAGCTTTTACTGTATGTCAGTTATTGTTTTCTTATTGTTGAGTTTTGAGAGTTCTTATCAGATACATGCATGTTTTCTCCCAGTCTGTGGCTTTTTCATTCCTTTAACAGCGTCTTTTAAAGAGCAGAGGTTTTAAAAGTTTGGGCTGGGCACGGTGGCTCACGTCTGTAATCCCAGCAATTTGGGAGGCTGAGGTGGGTGGATCATGAGGTCAGGAGTTCGAGACCAGCCTGGCCAACATGGTGAAACCCCTTCTCTACTACAAATACAAAAATTAGCTGGGCTTGGAGGCGCGCTCCTGTAATCCCAGCTACTTGGGAGGTTGAGGCAGGAGAATCGCTTGAACCCAGGAGGCAGAGGTTGCAGTGAGCCGAGATTATGCCATAGCACTCCAGCCTGGGCGACAGGGTGAGACTCTGTCTCAACCAAAAAAAAAAAAAAAAAAGTTTGATGAGGGTTAGTCGTTTTATGGATCATGCTTTTGGTACCATACTTAATAAACCTGTGTAACTTGGCTGGGCGCAGTGGCTCATGTCTGTCGTGCCAGCACTTCGGGAGGCTGGGGCGGGCGGATCATGAGGTCAGGAGATGGAGACCATCCTGGCTAACACGGTGAAACCCCCTCTCTACTAAAAATACAAAAAATTAGCTGGTCATGGTGGCGGGCTCCTGTAGTCCCAGCTACTCCGGAGGCTGAGGCAGGAGAATGAGGAGAACCTGGGAGGCGGAGCTTGCAGTGAGCCGAGATTGCGCCTCTGCACTCCAGCCTGGGTGACAGAGCGAGACTCCGTCTCAAAAAAAAAAAAAAAAAAAAAAAAAAAAAAAAAGAAGAAGAAATCTGTGTAACCTAACTTCACAAAGATTTTCTTCTTTTTTCTTTTTTTTGAGACAGAGTCTCGCTCTGTCACCCAGGCTGGAGTGCAGTGGCGCGATCTTGGCTCACTGCAAGCTCCGCCTCCCGAGTTCACGCCATTCTCCTGCCTCAGCCTCTCTGAGTAGCTGAGACTACAGGCGCCCGCCACCACGCCCGGCTAATTTTTTTTATATTTTTAGTAGAGACGGGGTTTCACCGTGGTCTGGATCTCCTGACCTCGTGATCCGCCCGCCTCGGCCTTCCAAAGTGCTGGGATTACAAGCGTGAGCCACCGCGCCTGGCTCTTCTTTTTTCTTGTAGAAGTTTTACACTTGCAGGTTTTACAGTTATGTCTGTGACCCATTTGCAGTTAATTTTTGTGTATGATGGTAGGAATGGATTGAAGTTTATATCTTTGGCATACGTATGAATGTGGCATGTGATGATCATGCTGTAGACCACCATAACATAAGTTACTCTTCTAGGATTTTCATAGGTAGCCCACTTTTACTCATTTCTTCATGGAGCACAAATTAGTATGAAAATGTACTTAAAACTTTCAACTTTTTTATTTTACAAGAAGAACCTTGAGTTTATTTCAGGCTGACAGAGCTGTTCTTGCCAAAAATGTGCAGCACTGCCTAGCAGAGGCAGGGTGGACGCTGAGTGCTGCTGACAACTTCCCCCCTTGAGCGTCTCTGGGGGCCACCCTGTGGAACATGGGCCACCCATCTCATTATTATTTTGAGACAGGGTCTTGCTCTGTCGCCCAGGCTGCAGTGCAGTGGTGCAATCACGCCTCACTGCAGCCTTGACTTTTCAGGCTCAAGCAATGCTCCCACCTCAGCCTCCCGAGTAGCTGGGATTACAGGTGCACACCACCACACCCGGCTAATTTTTGTATTTTTTGTAGAGATGGATCTCACTATGTTGCCTAGGCTGGTCGCAAACTCCTAGGCTTAAGTGATCCTCCTGCCTCAGCCTCCCAAAGTGCTGGGATTATAGCCATGAGCTACCATGCCCAGCTTGTCACCCATCTTCTCAAACATCTCTGCTTTCTCATAGGGAGGTAAGGCCTGTGTTGTCCCTTTTGCAAGACCGCTCTCAAATTGTTCCTGTAATCCAGAAGCTGGGACAGGCAGGTAGCAACTACAGCTGCCCAAATGGCCTTGTTTAGAGGGGCATCCGCTGACGGGTGCCAGGCAGTTAGGTGCCAGACTGCTGGCTCACCAGTGCCAGATCTTCTGGTCTTGTAGGAGAAGCTGTGAAATTGGTGAATGAAAAATATAAGGCAGCCGGGCACGGTGGTTTTCATGTCTGTAATCCTAGCACTTTGGGATGCCAAGGTGGGCAGATCACTTGAGGCCAGGAATTCAAGACCAGCCTGGCCAATACGGTGAGACCCCATCTCTACTAAAAACACAAAAATGAGCCGAGTGCGGTGGCACACACTTGTAGTCCCAGCTGTTGGGGAGGCTGAGGCAGAAGAATCACTTGAACCTGGGAGGCAGAGGTTGCAGTGAGCCAAAATCGTGCCACTGCACTCCAGCCTCGGTGACAGAGCGAGACTGTCTCAAAAAAAGAAAAAAGAAAAAGTCTTTCTGATGTCCCACAAGTGCTGTTGTCCATCTGACCTGAGTCTGGATCACAGCTGTGTGCCCATCTTTTTCTGGGATCCTCTCTGTTTTCATGTCTTGGGTGTTTGTTTTTAAGAGACGGGGGTCTTGTGGTTTCACCCAGGGTGAAGTCCAGTGGTACAGTTATAGCCTTTTTTTGCTGAGTTCAAGGGATCTTCCCATCACAGCCTCCCAAAGCGTTGGGATTACAGGCATAAACCACCACACCCAGCCTCATGTTTTGAATTTTTTAACTCCCTTTTCAGTGAGCCTTTCCCTTTTTCTGATGAGCAAGCCAAAATTATCAGTATAAAAAATTTAAAAGAGAAGTTTTTCTCCCTTCCTGCTGCTTTCTCTCTGTCACTCTCTCTCTGAAGGTGCGTGGAGAGTGTGTGTGTGTGTGTGTGTGTGTGTGAGAGTGTGATAGGATCTCACTCTGTTGCCTAGGCTGGAGTGCAGTGGCATGAACTTGGCTCACTGCCAAGCAATCCTGCCTCAGCTTCCCAAGTACCTGGAACCTTAGGCACAAGTCACCACACCTAGATAATTTAAAAAAAATTTTTGTAGAGATGGGGTCTCACTGTATTGCCGAAGCTGGTTTCAAATTCCTGAGCTCAAGCAATCCTCTTATCTTGACCTCTCAAAGTGTTGGGATTACAGGGGTGAGCCACTGCACCCGGCCCCTGCTGCTTTCTTGATCTGCCTTTTGGTTCTCTTGCCATTCAGTTTGTACCCAATGCTGACTTGTGGTTTCGACGCTGTATATGTGGAGTTTGGCTTCCAGAGCACTTTTGTAATCCAAATGCTAGGTATTTCTTAGCCCTCTTCCAATTGTGACATAAGAGGATTCTGAGACCCTTGTGATGAGGTGTCTTTTGCTGAAGAATTCTATTTTTCAGAATCTGGGAATGGACAAGGTGTCATTCATTTTGTCCTCCTGAACAAGGCTGTGTATGCACACATCAACAGTGGTGATATATCGCTTGTAATCCCAGCACTTTGGGAGGCCGAGGCGGGCGGATCACGAGGTCAGGAGATCGAGACCACAGTGAAACCCAATCTCTACTAAAAATACAAAAAAATTAGCCGGGCGTGGTGGTGGGCGCCTGTAGTCCCAGCTACTCAGAGAGGCTGAGGCAGGAGAATGGCGTGAACCCGGGAGGCGGAGCTTGCAGTGAGCTGAGATCGCGCCACTGCACTCCAGCCTGGGTGACAGAGCGAGACTCCGTCTCAAAAAAAAAAAAAAAAAAAAAAAAAAAAAAAAAAAAAGAGTGGTGATATGGTTTGGCTGTGTCCCCACCCAAATCTCATCTTGAATTGTAGCTCCCGTAATCCCCACGTGTCACTGGAGGGACCTGGTGGGAGGTAATTGAATCATGGGGGTGGGTTTTTCCTGTGCTGTTCCCATGATAGTGAGTAAGTCTCACGAGATCTGATGGTTTTACAAAGGGCAGTTCCCCTGCACACGTTTGCTCTTCCTTTGCCTTCCACCATGATTGTGAGGCCTCCCCAGCCATGTGTAACTGTGAGTCCATTAAACCTCTTTCCTTTATAAATTACCCAGTCTCAGGTATTTCTTTATTAGTAGTATGAGAATGAACTAATACGACTGGGCTGTCCATTTTTGGAATCAGAGCTTTGATTTGTGGAGTTAGCTGGATGTGGATTATACTCCTGACTGTGTCACTCTCTGGGAAAGTTGTTTAACTTCACCCTTGGCATTGGAATAATGAATAAATAACTCCTTGATTTGTTATGGGAGGATTTCAGCCCCAAGCCTATGATCAGGCACAGATGTCAGCTGGGCCAGCACATTGAGGCCTCTGTTCTGGTCCTACTTAGAGTCACAAGTACCTGTAACTAATATTTGTAATGATGATCTGAAATTGTCAAAAGTCTGTTCTTTGTAATAAGCTCTACACACAAGGTGGTTTAGATATTTATTACATTAGCACTTATTTTTAAAAGGTACAAATTTAGGCCGGGCACGGTGGCTCATGCCTGTAATCCCAGCACTTTGGGAGGCCGAGGCGGGCAGATCACGAGGTCAGGAGATCGAGACCATCCTGGCTAACACGGTGAAACCCCGCCTCTACTAAAAATACAAAAAATTAGCCGGGTGTGGTGGCAGGCGCCTGTAGTCCCAGCTACTTGGGAGTCTGAGGCAGGAGAATGGTGTGAACCTGGGAGGCGGAACTTGCAGTGAGTGAGCCGAGATCACACCACTGCACTCCAGCCTGGGCGACAGAGCGAGACTCCACTCGGTCTCAAAAAAAAAAAAAAAAAAAAAAAAAGATACAAATGTTGCCAAGAGTGATGAAATAGTCATTGCTGTGTATGGCTGGGTGGAGGGTAAATTGGAGAAACTTCTTTGGAGGGCAGTTTGGTAGTGTATGTTAGAGAGAAGCTTAAAAATGAACCCTTTCGACCCACTTCTAGGAATGTATTCTAAGGGCAATAATTGGACATGCAAACATTTATGTACAGGTACACATGCATTTAATTACAAAGTGATGGTTTAATTAAACTTTATCACACAGTGTTTATCTGGTTTTAGTACTTGTTTATGAAGAATATTTAATAAGTGAAAATGGTTTACAGTAGAGCTTTCTTTTCTTTTCTTTTTCTTTTTTTCTTTTTTTTTTTTTGAGCTAGAGTCTCACTCTGTTGCCCAGGCTGGAGTGCAGTAGTGCGATCTCAGCTCACTGCAAGCTCTGCCACCTGGGTTCAAGCGATTCTCCTGCCTCAGCCTCCTGAGAAGCTGGAATTGCAGGCGCTCTCCACCACGCCGGCTAATTTTTGTATTTTTAGTAAAGACAGGGTTTCTCCATGTGTGTCAGGCTGGTCTTGAACTCTTGACCTCAGGCGATCCGCCCACCTAAGCCTCCCAAAGTGCTGGGATTACAGACATGAGCCTCCACGCCCGGCGTTTCTTTTCTTTTTGAACTCAGAATTATAGCCATAAAATGAAACCCTTGGTTTGTTTAAAAATTAAACTTCACGCATGGCAGCCGAGCAGGAGAGAATAGCCTTTGGAATATTAATAGGCTGTGAGGTCTTGTGGAGCCTGTTTCTTTCCCTCTTAAAGGTTTACATTCACATAGGTAAAAGATTGCAGTGTTCCAAAAGGCTTTTTAAAATGAACAATAGCAGTTTCCTGCTCCCTTGTGGGAGCCCCCACATTTCACTCCCCATGGGCAAAGTCCAGCTCTTTAACTCTTGAAAGCTGCTTTTGCTCGTGCCTTCCGTGCTTCCACATGACATGTTTCTGCTGTTCCCTGCTTCTTTTTTTTTTTGTTTTTGTAAAGTGGCACTGCTTTACTGACTTCTCACTTTGCTGCCCCAACTTTCCTTCACAGTTCTATTATTGTGGTCACATCAGCATTGTTCACAGCTGTGTCCTCTGTGTGGCGATCCTGTTGTCCTGTGCCCTGTTGCAATTTCTTCTGCATCTACTGTGGTTTCCCTGGAATTAATACTGTAGTTATCTGGTCTCTTTGATTAGGTTTCTGTGACCATAGCATTAATTAAACCTCCAGCTACCCCCGATTTGTTGAGATCTCTTCTTAGCAATTTCCGATACCTGTGTGTTGTTTTCCTGGTGAGCTCTGAAGCCCTCACTTCCTCTCTCTTACCTGGACTGGTTGTCCTCTGGGCGGGACCCTGGCGGGGGTCACTCTTCTCATCATCCCAAGGCTTGCTTTTGCCTTTCCCTTCTGCCTGAGTTCTTTTCTTTTTTCCTAGTTTACTCTGGTTTTGGCGGGGGATTTTCTTCAGTAACCACCTGGGAGAGTATGGAAAAGTCACAATTTTGAGATTTTCCATGTCTGAAGACATTTTATTCTGCACGCACTCTTCATTGATGGTTTGTCTGGATACAGAATTCTAGAGCAGCACTTATTTCCCCCCAGAATTTTCAGGCCTTTGCTCAATGGCTTTCCAGCTTCCACCACTGTTGCTGAGAATTGGGATACCTTGTTGGTGCCTGATTGAGTGTAACCTTGGTTTTTCTTTGCTATTCTGTAGGATTTTTGCCTCCAGTGTTCAGAAATTTCATGATGCTGTGTTTTGGTGCAGATCTTCTCTCCTCACATGTACTTTAGGCTTCTGAATTTTTAAAATTTTCTAAATAAATGTCTTTTTTACTCAAAAAATTATTATAAAAAAATCTGTGTGGTACACAGTACTTTTGAAAAAAAAATGACCTATTTAAATAAAAAGTTCCTGGTTCCCGAACAGTTAGTGTTCTAAAATCAGTGACCCTGTGCATGTCCTCTTCCCTGAGGGCACAGCCAGGGTCACTCTTCCCTGAGGGCACAGCCAGGGTCACTCGCAGGTCTGGTGAAGTGGAAGGAGGGAGCGTCTGTTGTCTGCGCCGCCTGGGTTGCATCAGTACAGATGGGCTTCTTGGGGAGGGAGAATCTGGAAAGCTGTTGTTTTGGAAAGACCTAGCACCGAATGAATTTGATATTTCAGGGAGGCAGTGTGTATTTTTGGGTACGATGAGGTAATTGTGTATTTATTTAAAGTTTGTGAAGTTCCTGTTGAGTTACTATGGAGGGATATGGTGGACTTAATGCTGAATGAAAAAAAAAAAAAACTTAAGAAAGGTGGCAAGCACACACTAAGTCTTTATTTTTAATTAAAAAATTTTTTTTAGTTTTTTAAATTTTTTAAATTATTAGTTTTTAGAGACAGGGTCTTGCTCAGTCGCCCAGGCTGGAGTGTGGTTGCACAGTCATAGCTCGCTGTAACCCAGAATTGCTGGGCTTAATGAGCAATCCTCCTGCCTTGGCCTCCTAAATCACTGAGACTACAGGTACACCCCACCATGCCTGGCTAATTTTTATTTTGTAGAGACAAGGTCTCGCTGTGCTGCCCAGGCCAGTCTCAGAACTCTTGGAATCAAGTTATCCTCCCATCTTGGCCTTCTAAAGTGTTGGGATTACAGGTGTGCACCATAGCTCTTGGCCCCATACTAAGTCTTAAATTGATAGGGAGACCTGTTTGCTTTGCTTGAAATATACTTGTCTTAAATGTTGGCTAGAAAATGGTGTAACATTCATGCCTAAACCAAAGACCAAAAGTTTTCTGGTGAGCATTAGAACATAGCCTTACAGTCATAAGAATAAACAGTAAGATAATATATATTAAAAACCATTGTTCTGATTAGAAATAGTTGGTGACTTTTTTTCAACATTTTATTGTAAAAAATTTCAGATGTCACAGAAAAGCTGCAGAAATTTCACAGTGATCATCTATATATGGACTGCTAAGATTCTACGATTAAACTTTTTAAAGTCAACTTTTACAAGTAACATTTTACTTGTATCACATACACATTACTCCATCCATCCTTCAGTCCATCTTATTTTTTGATGGGTTTCATTTCAGAGTAAGTTGTGGGCCTCAGTATATCTCACCTCAATAACTTCAGCATGCACATCATTATTTGTTTAGTTCCTTTTTGGTTTTGGTTTTAAGTAAAATGTGCATGTGTGAAATGCACAAGTTTAGCATCCCATGCATTGCATGCTGAGTTGCATATGCATGCTTCCTTCTTGGAGCAGTCACTCCTTTTGCTTCAGCAACGCCCACATGTGAGGTAGGTGTTGTAAGACACCTTGGGTGGCCGGGCGCGGTGGCTCACGCTTGTAATCCCAGCACTTTGGGAGGCCGAGGCGGGCGGATCACGAGGTTAGGAGATCGAGACCACGGTGAAACCCCGTCTCTACTAAAAATACAAAAAAAATTAGCCGGGCGTGGTGGCAGGCGCCTGTAGTCCCAGCTACTCGGAGAGGCTGAGGCAGGAGAATGGCGTGAACCCGGGAGGCGGAGCTTGCAGTGAGCGGAGATGGCGCCACTGCACTCCAGCCTGGGCGACAGAGCGAGACTCCGTCTCAAAAAAAAAAAAAAAACAAAAAAAAACACCTTGGGTAGGCCGGACGCGGTGGCTCATGCCTGTAATCCCAGCACTTTGGGAGGCTGAGGCAGGTGGATCACTTGAGATCAGGACTTCGAGAGCAGCCTGGCCAACATAGGTGAATCCCGTCTCTACTAAAAATACAAAAATTAGCTGAGCATGGTGGTGCACGCTTGTAATCGCAGCTACTCGGGAGGCCGAGGTAGGAGAATCGCTTGAACCTGGGAGGCAGAGGTTGCAGTGAGCTGAGATCGCACTGCTGCACTCCAACCTGGGCAACAGAGTGAAACTCCGTCCCAAAACAAAAACGAAAAAGACACCTTGGGTGATTGGATTGGGAAACCTAGGGCTAGCTGGAGGGATTTCTGCATTGGGAGGCTTCCAGTAGAAGAAAAGGAAGACATCCTAGGTGGGCCCCTCGACTGTGTATCCTAAGGAAATGAGGCAAGAAAAAGGACTTTACCTTTTTTCAGTGGCTGTGGTGGGCCAGATGAGCACTTGTGGCTGAGAGACTCCCTCTTTGGAGGGAGGTGTTCTCAGATTTTCCTCACTTTGGTTTTATACTCTGTATTAGAGGTTTGTTCAGGTTGGCAGCTTGCATCTTCTCTTCACTCAGCTCTTTCTGCAGTTTGAACAGTGACAAAAAGGTCAAGGACTTTCTTACTAGCAATGTTGATGGATGTAGGTTGTGGGTTTATTGCTTGTTTTAACTTTTTTTTTTTAAGACAGAATCTCGCTCTTTTGCCCAGGCCAGAGTTCAGTGGCGCTATCTCGGCTCACTGCAAGCTCCGCCTCCCGAGTTCACGCCATTTTCCTGCCTCAGCCTCCCGAGCAGCTGGGACTACAGGCGCCTGCCACCGTGCCCGGCTAATTTTTTGTGTTTTTTTAGTAGAGACAGGGTTTCACCATGTTAGCCAGAATGGTCTTGATCTCCTGACTTCATGATCCACCCACCTTGGCCTCCCAAAGTGTTGGGATTACAGGCGTGAGCCACTGCGCCCGGCCTGTTTTAACTTCTTCTAACAGCTTTTCCTTTTTCTCATTCTTTCTTTAGTGAATCAGTTTATCAGATAGAACTGTAACTTCTTTTTTTTTTTTTTTCTTTATTGAGACGGAGTCTCGCTCTGTCGCCCAGGCTGGAGTGCAGTGGTGCAATCTCGGCTCACTGCAAGCTCCGCCTCCCGGGTTCACGCCATTCTTCTGCCTCAGCCTCTCCGAGTAGCTGGGACTACAGGCGCCCGCCACCACGCCCGGCTAATTTTTTGTATTTTTAGTAGAGACAGGGTTTCATCGTGGTCTCGATCTCCTGACCTCGTGATCTGCCCACCTCGGCCTCCCAAAGTGCTGGGATTACAAGCGTGAGCCACCGCGCCCGGCCGGAACTGTAACTTCTTGTTGCACATGGGCTGTATATATTGAACATGTCCAGTGGCATGGTTTAACTGTTTTTTTCCAGCCTATGCCTAACTGCCAGGCCATCTTCCAGATCAGCATCTTTCAGACTGCTATAGAACCCCTCCTGCTGATGGCCTTTTTAAAGGCTTGGCAAAATTTTGTATTCATCTTCTTCTTCTTTTTTTTTTTCTTTGAGACAGGGTCTCGCTCTGTCGCCCAGGCTGGAGTGCATTGGCGCAGTCTCTGCTCACTGCAACCTCCACCTCCCAGGTTCAACTGATTCTCCCACCTCAGCTTCCCAAGTGGCTGGGACTACAGTCATGTGCCACCAAGCCTGGCTAACTTTTGTATTTTTAGTAGAGACGGAGTTTCAGCATGTTAGACAGGCTGGTTTCAAACTCCTGACCTCAGGTGATCCGCCTGCCTCAGCCTCCCAAACTGCTGGGATTACAGCATGAGCCACTGCGCCTGACTATAATTCATCTTCTAGGGGTGCGTTTGGGTGTGGTGATCCATGGGCCCTTTCAGCTAGCTTCCTCACTTGTTCTTTTACCTGATGCATGACTGTTGTTTCTATGGAGATTTTCTGGCTAGCGTACACTCTCTCAGTTGTGTGTCAGCATCTGAAAGTACTGTATACTTTTCACCTTGCTTATTTTTACCTTTTTTTTTTAAATTTTGGAGGCAAGGTTTTGCCAGCTTGACCAGGCTCGTCTCAACTCCCAGGCTCGTGTGATCCGCCCACCTCGGGCTCCCAAAGTGCTGGGATGACAGGCGTGAGCCACCACGCCCAGCCTTCCACCTTACTTATTATTAAAAAAACTGGGCCGGGTGCGGTGGCTCATGCCTGTCATCCCAGCACTTGGGAGGCCAAGGTGGATAGATCATGAGGTCAGGAGATCAAGACCATCCTGGCTAACACGATGAAACCCTGTCTCTGCCAAAAAAAAAAAAAAAAAAAAATTAGCTGGGCTTGGTGGCGGGCGCCTGTAGTCCCAGCTACTCAGGAGACTGAGGCAGGAGAATAGCATGAACCTGGGAGGCAGAGTTGGCAGTGAGCTGAGATTGCGCCACTGCACTCCAGCCTAAGCAAGCAAAAGAGCGAGACTCCATCTCAAAAAAAAAAAAAAAATTGTGTATACAGAAAAGTTCAGCGGACAGTACAGTGAATGTCCACAGTACCCACCACTTAGATTCCCCAGTGATCTTTCCCCATATTTACCTTACGTAAGGATGAGTGTTGTTTGGTTTTTCTTTTATGCTTGTGGAATCAATTCAGAATCCTTTGTGTCTTGTCCAGTGGACTTGAGTGTAGCCCTCCCTAACGTGAGTGAGGTGTGCTTTTGCATGTCCACACTTAGAAACAGCAGTTCTCTAATTTTAAAAGTAGCTCATATTTACATTTGCCCAGTTACCCCCTAAGTTTTAAAAAACGTTTGGAATCAGAATAATGTACTCAACATTACATAGTGAATTTTTTATAAAGTTCAATTTATGTCTCTTACCTCTTTCAATCCGTAACAGTCTTCCTTATATGTTTTAATACTTTGACTTCAAAAGAGTCATTAGGAAACATTTCAGATATTTACAGAAATACATGGGAACATAATTCCCGCTCGCATATTGCCTGGCTTTAGCACAAGTACATGGGAATATGGTAATTCCTACTCACGGCCGAGCACAGTGGCTCACGCTTGTAATCCTAGCACTTTGGGAGGTCAAGGCAGGCGGATCACAAGGTTGGGAGTTCGACACCAGCCTGGCCAATATGGTGAAACCTCATCTCTACTAAAAATACAAAAACTAGCTAGGTGTAGTGGTGCACGCCTATAGTCCCAGCTACTTGAGAGGCTGAGGCAGAAGAATCTCTTAAACCCAGGAGGCGGAGGTTGCAGTGAGCCAAGATCGTGCCACTGCACTCCAGCCTGGGCAACAGAGCGAGGCAGCGAGACTCCATCCAAAAAAAAAAAAAAAAAATCCTGCTCACACATCGCCTGGCTTTAGCAGAAGTACATGGGAATATAATTCCCACCTACACATCACCTGGCGTTAGCAGTTACCACGTTATGGCTGATCTTTTTCATCTAGGCCCCTGCCACTTTATATTATTTTGAAGTAAGTCTCAGACATTATATTCATCAGCTTTTTAAATATTATCTTTAAAAGATAAATTAGAACTGTGTCATTGTCACTCCTAAAAATATTTTTTATTACTACTGAGATTGTAATCAGTGTTCATATTTCCAGTTATCTGTCATGAATGGTTGTTTTTTTTTTTTTTTTTTTTTGAGACGGAGTCTCGCTCTGTCGCCCAGGCTGGAGTGCAGTGGCGCAAGAATGTTTTTAATTGTATGAAGAAAGGGAACCCTGTGGGTTTGTTTGTTTAAACTGTCGGAAGTTTGGAATGAGATTACCAACTTTGAAGTCTAGCATCTGTTCTCAGGATGTGACACACAGAGAGTAGCTCTATGTTTTGACACTTCTATAAAAAAATATCATCTTGGTCAGATAAGAGTTTGGTGACTCCTGGGAGGATCTCTTTTCAGGCTAGTGGAAATATGAGGCAGAAACTGGGATTAAGCTGTACAGTGGGGATCCCATTCGGCAGTGTCTCCTTTGGGTACAGCTGAAGGTACCCTCTGGTGTCTGGCTGCTGCATGGCGGTGGAAAATGAAGGAGGTGGTGTGGCTGGGGAGAAGGGAGCTATCCAAGATGACCCTTGACCTCCCTCATCCCGACAGTTTCTTTCGTTTGAGACAGCCTTGCCCCACCTGCCCCTGTCTGAGCTGACTCCTCATTGCTTGCCAAGACTGCATAAAATGCTGCTATGTTGGTGGTTTGTTTTCCTGTGATTTTTTTTCCCCTGAAGCCAAACACCTTATGGAGAGGGCTGGATCTGTCCTGATCATCTCTGCTGTGACAGGGCATGGCCCCATGTTGATGGTGAATAGCCTCTCTGTGTTGGTATAATGCCCCAGTCACCTGACTATTCGCATGTGTTCCCGTCACACACCATGTTTCCTTTTTGCATTTCTTCCCTGAGTTAGCTAGCCACTTAGGGGGAATTGGACTGTCCCGGGTCTCCTGGGAGTATCAGTAAATGGCCGGACACTACCTTTTCCTTTATAATTCTTTGATGGCATTCACACTACCTTTTTCTTTATAATTAAAGAAAATGTTATACAACCCCGTTGTGGCGTTAATTGGCATAAACTAAGTGTACAGATTTAAAGCTTCAGTTTGATGAGTTTTAACGTGTAAACCTGTGAAGCTTTCCTTTTCACTTTCCTTTTTTAGCCTTCTTAAAGACGAGGAGATGAGCAGCCAGAGAAGGAAACTCTCTAACTGCTCTTGTCTTGAAACTTGCTTTTTCAAATCCTAATGGAAAATCTGTGTATTCTGCTTTCCTTTGGCTAAGCACCAGTATTAAAAAGTTGTTGTATTCAAATTTTGGCAGGGCTTCTATTTACAGTTAACATAGCGGTGAGTAAATTTCAAAATATAGGGAGCCCTGGAGGAATCTTTTCTTTCTTCAAATGGAGACTAGCTGAGGTTGGGAGTTGCCTGGTTTGGGTAGAAGGGTCAGGACTCTGGATGCAGACAAATTTGGGTGTGAGCACCCGCTTTGCTGCGTAGGACAGGCAGATCTCAGCTGCAGCACCTCCCACCGTGAGACCATGAAAGGGCATGCAGGGGAGTATGAGAAGGCTGACATTGAAGCCTTTATGTTACTTAATTGATAACAGTGTGCATCAGGTGAAAAAGCCCAGTCACCACTGTGCAGTGTATCCATGTCACAGAATTGCACTGGCACCCCAAACAAAAGGCCCCAGACTGGTGAATATCCTAGGGGGCCAATCATTCTCTTTCCCTTTCAAATTGAAACAAAATATATGGACCAGGCGCATATATTTACAGGCTCACACCTGTAATCCTAGTACTTCGGGAGGCTGAGGCAGGAGAATCATTTGAGGCCAGGAGTTCGAGACTATCCTGGCCAACATGGCAAAATCCCATCTCTACTAAAAATTACAAAAATTAGCTGGATGTGGTGGCACATGCCTGCAATCCCAGCTACTCGGGTGGCTGGGGCATGAGAATTGCTTGAACCCAGGAGGCGGAGGCTGCAGTGAGCTATTACACCACTACACTCCAGCCTAGAGAATAGAGCAAGACTCCATCTCAAAAACACACACACACACACACACACACACACACACACGTACATATTGCTAAACAGCCCAATTGTGTAAAATTTTTTAAAAATTTAACTTTAATTATTATTACTATTTTTCTGAGACAGGGTCTTACTTTGTCGCCCAGGCAGAATGCAATGGCTTAATTACAGCTCACTGCAGCCTTGACCTCCGGCTCAGGTGATCCAAAATTCTTTACACTCAGCTCATTTTTTAAAACTTGAGGTATAATTTATGCAGAAAACACCCACATATTAAGTGCTCAACTGGGTGGGTTTTGACAGTTGTACATGCCCATGGAACCACTACTCCAAATAAAACATGGAACACTTTGATTATCCCAGAAGGCTTTCTTCGCCCTCTCCCCTCTGATTTCCGTCACCGTAGGTAAATTTCTTTGTTGTTAGGGAATAAATGGGATCATTGCTCTATGTGCTGTTCTGTTTCCGGCTTCTTTTGGAAAGCTCAGCATGTTGTGAGATTCATCCATGTTTTTTCCTTTTGATTGCTGGTAATGTTTATAGAGACATATCATGATTTATCCTTTCCCCAGTTGATGAAGATTTGGATTATTTCCCATTTTTGGCTATTAGGAATAAGATATGAACACTTTTTACAAGTCTATCGTGGACCTGTGTTTTTGTTTTTCTAGGGGAAATATTTGGGAGTGGATTGCTGGATGTTGTGGGGCGTGTGTCTGGCTTGCAAAGTTGCACTGTCTGACACGGACAGTGTGTGAGTGCTCCACCCCTCCTGCTCTCACCCATGGGAATGTGAGATGCCATAAGCACTTGTGTGGAGGTCTGATTTACATGTTATAAGTTAATCCTGTTCAGTGTACAGTTTGGTATGTTCGGACAGTCATACATAGCTGTGTGGCCGCCACCACATTTGAGTGAATGCACTCTTTGGTTCTCGCATGCCCCTCTGGCCCATGGCACCATTGCTGGGGTTTTGATGACTGTGGATTATGTTGGTCTTTCCTAGAGCTTCTGTTAGTACATGCATCCAGCATGTGTCCTTGTATCTGGCTTCTTTGACATGGTGTGGCTCTGCGATTCATCCGTGTGCTTGTATGGATCAGCAGTTTGTCCCTTTGGCTTGCTCAGTAGGATTTGTATGGATGCACCACAGTGTGTTTACCCATCTGTCTCCTGGTGGGCGTTTGGGCCATTGCCAGCTTTTGATCATTGTGAATATAGCTGCTGTGAACATAGCTGTCCAGAGACCCTCTCCCTCCCCTGAGACCAAACCCTTCTTCTCTGTTGGGATCAGGGAGGGACACCTAACTGCTTATTCAGCAAACTCAACCACTCTACTAGATGGGGCCTCTTTATCTGCTTCTGGAGGCGGGTTGGTGGCCAGCAGTTTGCAGGGCTTTGGGGAAGGGCTCTCTTGGTGCCAGCTGCTCCTCGCTGCTGGCTGAGAGTGCCTTCCTCTCGAGTCTGTCAATCATCCTCCACTTCAGCTTGCCAGGCTTCAGCATGCTGTCTTCTCTTCCATTCTTGGTGAGTTTTCTTTTTTCTCTTAATCTGCTTTATTGTCATTTTCATGTCATTTTGTGTGGGGACAAAAGCAAATATGTGTGTTCAGCCTTCTCCCTTGACCCAGAGGGCTTTTTACCATAGAGTGCTTAGCCAGTCCTGGTGTTGGGCAAGTTTCTCCTGCTTTTGCTGTAACAAGCAACACTATGATGAGCATGCTTACAGTTAAGTCTCTGTGTGTGTATAGATCCATGTGTATTGCTTTAAGACAGACTTCTAGAAGTGGAATTGTGGGATTAAAAGGCATATATACTTTTGATGCCAAATTTAGCCCCAGGAATGCCATACCAATTTAAATTCCAGCAGGACAAGACAGTTTTTATTTCCTGTCCTTGTGTGAGCATTCCATCTGTAGAACATTCTCCTTTGGTATTTTTGCCTCCTTCCCAACACCCTGCCACCACACACACGTGCATGCACACACGCACACAAAGTAAGAAATGAAGTCAGATTTTAGTGGAGGAGAGTGGGGGCGGCAGTGGCAGCAGGTCTGGCGAGTTGCGTGGGGCTGACACGCAGCTTAGCTCCTCCCTGCATGTGTCCTCTTCCTGTGCCTGGACCAGCTTGGGTGAACTCAGGCCATTGCCTTCTTTGTTCCAGGTTACACTCCTGGCACACCTTACAAAGTGTCCTGTTCCCCCACCAGCGGGGCCGTGCCGCCGTACTCCTCCTCCCCGAACCCCTACCAGACTGCCGTGTACCCTGTGCGAAGTGCCTACCCCCAGCAGAGCCCATATGCACAGGTATGCTTGGGTACACACTGCTGTGTGGGAAGGGGTGATACCACCTGGGCACTCATCCTTTGGCCCTGGGACCCTGTGTCAGTTGTCTCTCTTCTCCCCACAGCAAGGCACGTACTACACACAGCCACTGTATGCAGCACCTCCTCACGTCATCCACCACACCACGGTGGTGCAGCCCAACGGCATGCCAGCAACAGTGTACCCTGCTCCCATCCCCCCTCCTAGAGGCAACGGGGTCACCATGGGCATGGTGGCTGGGACCACCATGGCCATGTCAGCAGGTAAGTCCTTGTTCCTGCGGTGTCTGTCCTATGGTGTCCCCAAGAGCTGGGGGAGGGGAGAGCTCACGAATCCTCTGACCCTTGGCTCTAGGTTTTCATAGCTATGGTTGTGTGGAAGGACAGAAAATTCTTTGGGGAAGAAACAGCAGGTTATCTTTTACTTTGCCTCCCTGAGTGACCGCTTGTGGAGGCCTCTCTGAATCTGATGGACTCACTTTGTTGGTGAACTGAGCCATTGGCAATGCAGGAGGTGCCCCCCTCTCCTCCCACCCCCCATGACCATGTAAGACTTGAGCAGAAGGAGGACAGTGTGTACCGGGGTGGCTCTGGCCCTCTTCCTTTCCCTTGAGGGGAGCTTGTCTTTACAGGTCAGTTGTCTTCATGGGGATGTTTTCATGCGTCTAGGAGAGCTGGTCTTCCGTTGATAGAAGGAACAGCTGCCTGTAGAAATCCTTTGGCATTCATCTACCGTACTTTACTTCCCAAGGCCTCCTCTAAGGAAAATAAACCATGGAGAGATGAGGCCCCTGGCTAGGATGAGCACTTCTCCTCGGAAGCCCTGGGGGCTTGATCTGATGTCTAGGGATTGGGTGACCACCCAGTCCGTATGACCACCCATGTGGATTCACCTCCTGGTCTGTGGGTCAGTATGACCACCTTTAGGTCATGTCCACACAAAAGCGTACTGTTCCCTCCTTGTTTTTCTGGACTTGACTTCAGTGTAAGGAAATTATGCCAGAGAGAAAAGCATTCCGGGATATTATGTGTGCCTCAACGTAGACTCCGATTTGGTTTTCCCCATACTTATCTGTCAAGGAATAGGAAACTGGGCATAGACAGAAACTGCTGGTTTGAGGCACAGGGAGGGAGGGCAGCAGGCACCAGTCGGGTGCCGCTGTGTTGGAGGTGTTGCTGGTCCATAAATGGACTCAAGTAGTTGCTGAGTTTCTGCAGTTGTAGGAAAAATAGATTTCTCTTAAAGAACTCTGAAGCTCATGTAGTTTAGAATCCTCATTTCTTGTTTTTTTTTTTTTTTTTTTTTTAATTTTAAAATTTTTAATATTTTTTTTAAGGCACAGTCTCACCCTGTCGGCTAGGATGGTATGCAGTGGTGTGATCTCAGCTCACTGCAACCTCTGCCTCCTGGGTTCAAGTGATTTTCCCACCTCATCCTTCCCAGTAGCTGGGACTACAGGCGCCTGCCACCACGCGCGCCTGATACTTTTTTGTACTTTTTGGTAGAGATGGGATTTCACCGTGTTGGCCAGGCTGGTCTCGAACTCCTGACCTCAGTTGATCCACCCGCCTCAGCCTCCCAGAGTGCTAGGCTTACAGGCGTGAGTCACTGTTCTCAGCCTCTTTTTATTTATTTGTTTTTACCATCTTAACTTTTTTTTGTTGAGACAGGGTCTTCCCCTTTTGCCCAGGCTTGAGTGCAGTGGTGCAATCACAGTTCACTGTAGTCTGGAACTCATGGGCTCAAGCCATCCTCCCATCTTAGCCTCCTGAGTAGCTGGGACTATAAGTGTGCTACCACATCTGGCTAATTTTAAAACTTTTTTTGTAGAGCTGGGATCTCACTATGTTGCCCAGGCGCATCTCAAACTCCCGAGCTTAAGCTATCCTCCCACCCCAGCCTCCCAGAGTGTTGGGATTACAGACGTGAGCCCCTGTGCCCAGCCCATCTTAACCGTTTTTAAGTATGGTTCAGTAGTGTTAAGTATATTCACATTGTTGTGAAGCAGAGCTCCAGAACGTCCTTATCCTGCAAAGCTGAACTCCTGTACTCTTTAAACACTAACTCCCCTTTCTACTTTCTTTCTGTCTCTGAATTTGACTACTCCAGGTACTTCATCTAAGTGGAATCATAAAGTATTTGTCTTTTAGTGACTGGCTTCTTTCTTTTAGAATTATGTTCTTAAGGTTCATCTATATTGTAGCATGTGTCAGAATCTCCTTCCTTGTTAAGGCTAAATCATACTCCTTTGTTTATCATCTGACCTATAAAAATTATTGGGTGTGCTTTATGAAGGGGACACACAAAAGGCTTTTACGAACATATTGTCTGTGGAAGCTTGCTGTGTGGAGACAACTTTTGGGTGCGGGGGATTATCTAATCAGAGTTCTGACAGTATCTGGGTCAAGACTGTCCCTCTTCCTGTGTACCCTCCTCCTTGCAAAGAGGCCAGGCTTGTGTGCGTGTCGGGCAGTGTGGAGCTGTGTAGGAGGTCAGCCTCATGTTATGTGCTGCTCTTTCTTCCAGGTACCCTGCTGACTGCTCACTCCCCAACTCCTGTCGCCCCCCACCCGGTCACTGTGCCCACATACCGGGCCCCAGGAACGCCCACTTACAGCTATGTGCCCCCTCAGTGGTGATCACCTGCAAATGTAAGTGACCAGTGAAGGCTAGGCTGGCCTTTGATGAAAGGGCATTTCCATGGGACAGTGGCAAATTTACCACATATTTAAGCACTAATGAGGAAAGTGCACCAGACCCTGGATCCAGAGGCAATGCAGTGTTTAAATTTTTTGTTTTTCTTTTTCTTTTTTTTTTTTTTTTTTTTTTTGAGATGGAGTCTCGCTCTGTCGCCCAGGCTGGAGTGCAGTGGCGCAATCTCGCCTCACTGCAAGCTCCGCCTCCAAGGTTCACGCCATTCTCCTGCCTCAGCCTCTCCGAGTAGCTGGGACTACAGGCGCCCGCCACCACGCCCGGCTAATATTTTGTATTTTTAGTAGAGACGGGGTTTCACCGTGGTCTCGATCTCCTGACCTCGTGATCCGCCCGCCTCGGCCTCCCAAAGTGCTGGGATTACAAGCGTGAGCCACCGCGCAGACATTACAGAGTAGAAGAAAGAAGGAACCATTGAATACCTCCTGTTGACACTGTCCATCTTGAGCCTTTCCTGGAATGTGCTCTAACCCCCCCACCTGCCTGCTGCAGGAAATAGGGCTCCAGTTGCAATTAGGGGACTCTAGGAAGGAAGTGAGAACCAGGTCCAGCAGTTTTGCCCATTGCTGCCCTTTCCGGCCCTGGTGGGCCTCATCCTACTTGAGATTTTGGAGTAGCGGTGCCGGAAGAGCTCTGTGTGACTGAGTGTCTGTCTTCCTTTCTGCAGGTTTGAGGACGGAGCTGTGCAGTCACATTATTGGGGATTCCACAGCTGGTGCTGCAGGCCTTGCGCCTCCAACCAGGACTTTCTTCTTAATGCTCTCGACACTTAGCTAAACACGACTATATCCCGGCCCAGCAGGCCCCAGCGCCGTTAGTCTCCAGCTGACTCTGTGGGTTGGTCTTAAAGCAAATTCTGTTTTGTGGACTGCCTGGCAATTTTTTAGCTAACTGTAATGATAAAAAGGGAGTATTAATCTATTCTGAATCATATCTAGTTGAATGCATGTTTAAAAAAACAAACACAAAAAGCTTGCTCAATCTACCTGCAGTGACTGATGCAAAACCATCATATGCAAAATCCAAAGGAATGGAAACGTATTTTACAACTTGTATCACTAATGCACTGTTGTAATGTATGCAAAGTCTTAAAGTTATAAGTGTTAAAGTGAATTTCTTCATAGAGCATCTGAAATATCTTAGATGATTCTTCAACCTTTTGGGGTTGATGTGGGTTGCCAGTTAGGGATGTGGACATTTTAGTTTTCAGCGACCTGTTTCTTTGGCACTGACTGTCCTGGGAGGGAGTTGCGAGGTTTGGGAGAGAGTAGGGAAGCCACAGCTGCTTGGGTGCAGCCGGTTCATGGGCATCCCTTTGAGTTTAGGCTTGGTGGAGTCAGTGGAACAGGGACATGCTTAAAGCTCATCATGAAAGATTATAGTAGTGTGGCCAGTAGAATTTGGGGCGAGGGGGGTGGTTTATGTGTCAGCAAAGCAGTTTCTCTGCTATCTAAATTTTCATTACATTTCTCTTAGATGATGTTTTTATATATCTTTATTGGAAAAGTCCTATGTAAAACTAAATTATTTTCCTGGGATGGAAGAAATGTGAAAGAGAAACAGCCATGCTTGCAGGAGGTATTGTCCTCTGCTTTATTTAGCTTAGAAAATCATTCCATTTTTTTTTTTTTCCTGGAGAAATGTTTGAATCAGCTGAAAACAGGCATTGCTGTTTTTCCTCTACAAAGAAGGGCAAAGGTTTCAGCTGTATGTTATGAAGAAAGTGGTATATTTAAGAATGAGTTAAAAGGGAACAAAACTTTATTTAAAATTCCTCCAATTTCTTGTAGAAAGGCAGGGCCGTAGATATGTCTGGAAATGTAGAAACCTGTAGCTGCTTCTGGGATCACCCACCTGATGGTGGTGACTTGTCTGCTGAGGCCGGCTGGAGGGGACGCTTAGAGGTGGGGCGAGGGGGAGGCCTGTGTCTGTTATCTGCGAGCCTCTCCTGCCATCTCTTTTGCAGCTGAGGGCACTTGGCACAAAGCAAGCACAGAGAGCAGAGAGGGCCAGGCAGTGCTGGAGTGCATTTGCTGGCAGGGTTTATTGTGGGAGAGGAATTTGAGTTTAGAATCTGAATCTTGTGCATAAGAAATCAAGAGGCTTCCCTCCACCCCGCCCCCAAAATATGCCCGCCCTCTATCCATGAGAGTGCGTGTTGGTTCTCAGTGAGGGTCAGAGTGGGGGTGGGGGATGTAAGGCCTGGGTCCCTTTCAGCGGCCTCTAGGGCAGAAGCGTGCATCTTCTTCCCAGTGCAGTGGTGTTTTGAGTGCTGTGGGCTCTGGTGGGGAGGGGCTCTGCTCCTCTTCTTTTGCTGGTAGCTGGGTCAGGGCAATGGCGCCCAGTGAGGATGCCCACTAGCATTCTGCCCCAGTTGGTTGGTGGGGGGACACCTGACCACTGAGCCTTTGGTAACCTTATTTTTTATAGTAAGTACTCCTCATAATTTTCTTTTTCACATTTTATAAGAAGTTTAGGAATATTTTTGCATGGATCATTGTAAACAGCAGATTCTTTATTCCTGATGTCTATTAACATAGAATGTTTACTGGTAAGTACTTTAAATTGCTTCATGAGCACTTAATCCATCTTAGTGTCTATGTGTGGGGGCAGACATTTACTGCAGGCACACAGTTTGTGCCCCTTTCTTCAAGTCTCTGTTGGTAATTCCATCTGTTTAGTGGATGGTTGGCAGGATTAGTAGGTTCTAAGAGTTCCAGGGGTTCAGCTGACCAAGTAGCAGAGAAGTCTTTTTTCCCAATTGAGTGCTAATAAATTAGGATAAAATACTCACAATGTTAGTATGTGCTTTTAAAAAGCCCCACACAACAAAATGGAAACATACATGCACAACTCCTGTGAGGGCTGGAGTCTCGGGGTTCAGGAGGAGGTTAGAAGTTACAGGCATCTCTTCAGGCGTGCTTGGTACTTGGCACACACAGGATGGTGTTTTAAAGAGTGGGCTGCACCCCCCACACACCATTTACATCAGCTTCATAAACACTTTTCTTCCTCCCTATAACTTAACCTTTTTTCCCTTTTTTGAAGATGAGAGGCTTTATGAAATAAGTTGGCATTGCACGTCCATGCAGAAATCTTTCTGACTTTGAAACTTTCAGGACATCAGCTGTCAGATATGAAAGGTAGATATCAGGTAAGAATCTGGACTTAGGGAATAGTCACAAAACTGTCATAGGTTGTAATTTTATCAGCATTCACTTCTAGTAAAGTTAATTAAGAAATAGAACTTGGGTCAAAATTCTGTTACAAAGCTGCATAATTTGTCCCGAAGCATATGGTGGAGCATTCTGAGAAATTTGCTTTTTGTGTGTTTGACATTCCTAATTTGGGAGTCCTTCAGCTGAATTACTGTTCTTTTAGAAGTTGAGACAGGCAAGCAAAGGACCTAGTTCATGTAAACATGGACATCATGATGGCTATTGAAAAAATATTTGTTCTACACCTTCTCCCCTGAGGCTTGGGAGTGTGTTCAGCTGCTGCAGTTTCTCTGCTCATGGAATTCTTGTTTGGATCTGTGCTGGGGGCTGAGCATTTAGTGTGAGCCAGTGACCCATGAACTTGCCGCTCTGACTTCCAGAACCTTTTATGTCTCTCGTGAGCCATCTGTTAAGAACATTCTTCTTGGTGTGGTTTGTAGGCCTACCTGTCGCTATTCTGGGAAACCGTCTTGAGTGCTATGCAAATGTGTTCACAGGAGATGGGGGTGGTCCTGAGCCTTGGGGTGGGCGCCTGGTCAGTGAGTGTCCTGCCCTTCCCCAACTGGGCATACAGTACCTTGCTCTTTCTGGTGGCATTATCTGGCTGTGATGAATGAGGTCTAGGAAATAATTTGCATGTGTCTTGGGGACACGACAGTAACGAGAGGAAATACATTATCACAGCAACTTGCAACGTACTAATACCTGTCAGTGTTGGCTCCCGTAAGGTATATAAGGCACCTGTGAATGCCAGTGAGTGCTGGTGAAAGGCCAACATGTACCAGTTATGTAAGTACTGGTGTCTGCTTTAAAAAAGGAGACCCAGACTTCACCTGTCCTTTTTAAACATTTGAGAACAGTATTACTCTAAGCAGTTGGGCCGCCTTCACCTCTTCGACAGCTGACTGTTGGATGTGTCCATTGTCGCCAGTTTGGCTGTTGCCCAGACAGGACAGGACAGGACCTCCACTGGGCGCAGCAGCAGGTGGCAGGGGTGTGGCTTGAGGTGGGTGGCAGTGTCTGGTCCTCCTCTCTGGTGCTGAGAGGGTTTCTCAAGCAGTGTGTGGTTGGCCTGGGGAAGGCAGAGCACGTATTTCTCCCCTCTAGTACCTCTGCATTTGTGAGTCTTCCCTCTGGGCCTTCTGAAGGGCAGCAGACTCTTGAGTATACTGCAGAGGACATGCTCTATCAGTAGGTCCTGAGGGCTCCAGGGGCTCAACTGACCAAGTAACACAGAAGTGGGGGTGTGTAGCCTACTTGGGTAGGAAACTGCATGTTTCAGAAAGTCTGTCTCGTTTTCCTACTCATTATTTGAAGAATAGAGAGCCGGTGGGGATAGCCTTATTTTGCTCCACAGGACTCAAGTGATGTCACTTGGGAAGGGGAGACAGAGGATGAGCGGCGTCTATGTAGGGACCCCAGGCCTGCAGAAGGGTGGTGTGCTCCCAGGACTGGCATGACAGGTGTCTCCTCCTCACCACAGGCTGTGCCCATGAGTCCCTGGGCAGACCAGTGGGCAAGGCAGCTGGGCCAGATCTCAGGCCAGCCGTTAGTGCTCCTAGCAGGGTTGCTGTGCTGGCCACACAGAGAGGCCCTAGAGAGCCTCATGGATTGTAACTAAAGAAGAAACGGTTCCTTTTTGTTTTTTTAAAAATGATTTTTAAATACCGTTTTTTACACCGTTCTCTTGGTACTTTTTTTAAGCTAAGTCAGCATTGTCTTCCAGTGTTAAAGGCATCCCTCACCTCTGCATTGAACTTAACGTATCCATGCCAAGGAATGGAATTTCCATCCTGAGCCAGTTCAATTAGGTGTCAATTGATACTATTTTAATTTTTTATGCAATCTGATGAGTAGATGAGCTCAGATTTAAAAATCTCAAAAGCACGTTTATTGTAACAAGAATTGTTATGTATTAATACTGCAGTTTTCAATAAAGATTGACTTGTGTTGCATATTGTGGTTTTCGTGATTTCTCCATATGGGTTTTGTCTAGAGGTAGCGTGGCTTGACTGGGAGGTGCTGGGGCTTCTCTCAAGTTGGGAGATTGCCAGGGGTTTTGAGAAGAAGGCCACCATGGCATCCAGCCCCAGTGACCTTGGCAGTGCTGGAGTGTGGTGGAGGCAGCAGGTTGCAGGTGACCATTTTCCCAAGTGGGACAGGGAGGGAAGCAGCCCCATGCTCCCCTTCTGGCTTCTATGGCCAGGGTCAGAAGACCCTGGGAAGACACGTTCTTCCTCATTTCACCACGGATGCTGAGGCCCAGAAAGATTACTGACTACTCACCCGCCAAACTCATGTGGGCCAGCTCCAGTCAAACACAGGGAAGCAGTGGTTTCTGGGTCTTGAGTGCGAGGGAGGGCAGAGCTACCTGTATTCCCCACCAGCAACCAGCATGGCCTGGCCCTACTCTCCTTAGGCCAACTGCAGCCAGCCCCACCTTAGCCTGTCTCCACTAAAGCCCCGAGGGTGTGATCTGCGACAGGTGAGCCCCCACCCCACCTTTAGAGGCTGTTGGGCTCATTCTTCCTTTTTAGGGAAAGGCCTAGGGTAGTGATGGTTAACAGCCACAGGAAAATGCACGCACACCCACAGAAAACGGGCTAGCAGCCAGGTTACTTTTCATAAATTTATTTATGAAATTAAATGTGGTTTCTGGCTTGGAGAAGGAATAGTGCAAGAGTGACTGTCCATGCTGCTGAATCCTGTGGGCTCCGCACCAGCTCGCCAGGCCCTGGCTCTGCTTCTGGCGCCCCTTGGCAGGACGGGGCGCCCTCTCCACACACCCGCTGCCTGGGCTGTGGGTCAGTCCTGCGTGCTAAGCCACAGAATTCAGTTCTCTTATGGCTTCTCACGCTCACGAGGGTAAGGCAATCTTCTGTGTCACTAACAAGAATCAATTCAATTCTTCTTTTTCTCCATTGTTTGTTAGAAAAACAAGATGCCAAAATCCAAACAAAACCAGGAACGAGGTGGTTCTGGAGCCACTGCACAGCAGCAGGCAAACTGGCCACACTCCCGACTGGGAGGATGCAGCCGACTGCACCGCCTTGTCCTTTGTGCACACACACACAAGTGAAGAGGGTGTCCAGCAGTGTCTAGAGGGGCTGGGAGGCGAAGGGCGGGCTCTGGGTCCAACACAAGGGTGTGGAATTCCTGGTTCCTGCCCTTCCAAGTGGCAAGCTGCCTGGCACCGCTGGCTGGGCTGGGGACTTGGAAGGAGAACTAGAGGGCAGAGGGGCACATGGCCTGGCATTGCAGGCCACAGAAGGCCAGAGAGTCCTGCCCAGAGGAAATGAGAGGAAGGAGGATTAGATTTCCAGAGAAGAGGGTCCCGCGCAGGTAGCGCCTTCTCCCCAGCTGGGCCTTGGCTGAGCTGTGGTTTCCCCGCTCCAGCAGTGAGGCCCTACACAGGTCCAGAGGGCAGATGGGGCCCAAGCTGCAAGGGGGTGTGGTGTGTGCCAGGTTTGCCCCCTTGCTGGTCTCTTCACGGCACCAGGAGCAGGGAAAAAGACAACAGGAGTACAGACCTGGCACATCGTGGTGGCACAAGCAACTCCCCAGCCCAGCCCTGCTCACTTGCAGGCAGAGGAGGGCCAGGCGGAGTGGGCCTCGGGGAAGAAAAACTGGGGGCCACTGGCAGGAAGGCCCAGCAGGTGCTGTCTGTCAGGCAGGGACCAGTTCACTTGCGGAAGGGTGCCAGCCGGCTGATGCTGTGCCAGAAGGTAGATGGCTTCCGCCTGGGCTCCGCCAGCACCAGGACCTGCTGCTGGGGCCGGCTGCTGGGCAGGGCTGGGTGCTTCTGGCGCGTCAGGTAGCAGGGCCGGCCAACAGCTGAACAGGGAGAGACAGCAGAGGGTCATGGGTGCCCAGGGCAGAGTGCCACCCCGGCTGTTGGGGGTAGCATGGGGTCCGTCCCAGGGCTCTGCTTCAGAGCCGCCGTAGGAGGCAGTTTTGCCACATGGGACTTGCCCCTGGAGAGCTGACCACATCCAAGAGCTCAGGCTGCCTGGGGTCTCTGCCCTGGGCCTGGTCTCCTGCAGCAGCCTGAAGAGGATGGGTGGCCTGTGCAAAGGCATGTAATGTTTCAGGGGCATGGCTCTCTGTAGAAATGGGGAGATCAGCTCCATCCCTACCCCAACCCCAGATGCCTGTCAGGAAGGAGCCCTGGGGAAACAAGCATTGTCACCGATGGCCCTGATCTGGGGGAGCCAAGGTGTTGAGAGTAAGAATGTCAACCATATACTGACCCCAAGCTTCCCCAGTGGCCCCTTATTACCAACCTTTGGGAACAAACAGCTGCAAAGGGCAGTGGGCCCCCCTCAGGCCCGGTGGCTAGCTGGCTTGGCTTTGTGGTTCAGAGAAGGGAATGTCAGCAGGGCAAGGGCCGGGCAGCCGAGGAGGTGGGGCTGCTGTCCGCCTACCTTTGGGCTTCCCTGTGACCTGCTGCTTGCTGGCATTCAGCATGGCCTGCTTCCTCTGCAGCTCGGTGATGGAGAAGCCTGAGGAGGGGGCACAGGTGAGGGCACTGCCCCGTTCCTCTTTGCACCACACTTTCTGGCCCCAGGTGCAGTTCTCTGCACACCTGCACCCTCCTGGTGTCCAGGGGTCTCATCATGTCCTGGGGACTCAGTACTGGCCACAGCGGGGACTGCTGCCCATTCTGTACAGTCAGCCTGCCTCGGCCAACCAGGGCAGAGGGCATGCTCTGGTGCCCTGTCCTGGGGCTCCTGGCAGAAAACGAAGATCCCCCAGTCCTTCCTCTGCCCGCCCATCTCTCACCTTCACTCCATGTCTAGTGTCTTTTCCACTGCAGTGGAGCCTCCTTCCCAGACCAAGAGCCGACCTGGTCACTGTGGCAGGTAATGTGGGGGCCCGTGGACAGGAGGGAAGGTGTAGTGGGGACACGTCTGCGTGCATGGGGCAGGGGAGGCTTCTGAGGCCAGTACCCACAGCCCACTCCAAGGCTCTCCCAAGGCTTCTGCTGGCTGGAAAGGGGTCCCCCAGGTCCCAGCAACCCAGGGCACTAAGCAGAGGACCCCGTCCTATGGAGTGTGTGCACATGTGAGTGCGTGTAGTGAAACAACTCAAAAGTCAGTAGACCCATGCCTTGGGGCTGAACTCTGAGGATATGGTCAGGCAACCCTGCCACTGAGGTGATGAAGGCAAAGCCTTATGCTCATGACTGGGACCTAGAGGTGCCTGGAGCCTTACTACACCCTGCAGCCTGAGAGGGCTGAGCGGCGCCCTCCTGACCAGCAGGCGGCCAGGCAGGCGGCAGCGCCGGGTGGGCCCTGGGGGCGGGGCAAGGCCCAGCAGGGTCTCGCACCTGTCTCCTGGTCCAGCTGCACCTGCTCCCTCTCCCTGGCAAAGGCCTTGAGCCACCGCTGCTTCTGCTCGGGCTTCCTGGTGCACAGCAGGTGGCTGTCGCCTGTGGCGCCACAGTGCAGCCGGAAGGCGTTCTTGATGCTCACATGGAGGTCTCTGTCCTTCCCGTCCTCCAGGTCCACCACCTCCAGGCCGTCCATGTCCAGCCGGCCCTTGTAGTACAACACGTCGCGGCGGAGCAGGTCCTGCCAGATGCTGGCCTCAGCCCTGGCTGCTGAACCGCTCCCCTGACCATTTCCTAGCTGCTCCCACCTCCTCTCCCCAGCCACAGGAGGGGCTGCTGGTGATGCCTCCACCTCCCCAGCAGACAGTGAGATCCTGAGGGCAGAGCAGGCCTTCTGCAGCCCACAGACATGCTGAGCCATGAGTGGAGCGGCCTTGCTCTTTTATTGTGCAGGTACTGACTAGCCTGGGGTTGGCCCTGTCTTTGAGGTGGGGAGACTAAGACAGTGGCTCACACCACACGCAGGAAAAAGCACCCATGGACAAGGAGGGCTTCATGGACACGAGGCCACGGGGCCATATTTTGAAAGAGGAGCAGAAGCCAGCAGCGTAGAGGAAGCTGGGAGGTGGCTAGAGCAGGGGACTCCAGAGTTGGAGAGAGGGCATGTGGAGGTTTGCAGGGAGAGAAGAGGTAGCTTGAGGAGCAAGCGGCGGCGGCCAGGTCAGGAAAGACCATGCTCTCAACAGCACCTGGCCTGGTCAGACTGTGAAAGCCGCCTGCTGCTCCTGGGCTACCAGGCTCACCTGCAGAGAGTCATCCCATCCCAGCCCCAAGAGTCTGGCCAGGCTCCCCGGGTATGGTCTGGCTGGCACCTGTCTTCTGGGCAGCTGCTCCCAGCCCTCAGCTCCCCTCCCTCCACTTGCTCAACTTGGGGCAGCAGGGCAGAGCAGCTCTGGTACCTTCTTACAGTAGATGAGCTGGTGGTCAAAGAGAAAGAACATTCTCTGCTGGCTCTTGGCTTGAGGCTGTGTAACTCGAGTCAGCTCCCCCGAGTAGATGAGTTCTGAGCTCCTGACCAAGAGATCTTCTCCCTGGGAAGATCCCAAGGAGAACCATGAGCCTAGCATACCCAACCGTGGGCTCCACTTCCTGCCCCCATCATGGGTGGGGCACCTCCCCCAGCCTTGCCTGCAGCACCCACCTGGCCAGGCCATGGTGGGAGGGGGAGGAAGAGGTGGCACGTCTGGCCTGTGAGTTGGCTGTCCTTGCAAAATAGGAGCCCCCTGTCACCAGTGGCTTCTGGTGGCTCTTGGGCACTGGAAATGTGGCTAATCCATATTAGATGTGATGTCAGTGTAAGATACACATTGATTTTGAAGACTTCATATGAAATAATGTAAAATATTTCATTAATGATATTTTAGTTGATTACAAGTTGAAATGCTATTTTGGAGTTAAATGAAACATTATTAAAATTAAATACACTTGTTTCTTTTTTTTCCCTTTTTAAAGATGGCTACCGAGCAGCATACGATTCCGTATGTGGTTCACATGCTAGTTTGATTGGACAGTGCTGCCCTACAGAAGAATTAGGCCTGTCTGGGATTCACCTCTGAGGCCAACCTTTGAGCTCCAAGGAGGCCCTCTTCCCAGCTAAATGCACTGAGTACCTGAAGGTCCGTCATCCGCCCTTGGGCTTCATACTTTTAGACTAACCCATGCCCTGGTCTCATTCCTCCTTGAAAATGCAAACCCCAGCTGGGAGTGGTTGGCGGTGACCTGTTTGGGGATGAGTGACTCTGGAGGGCCCTGCGCCAGGGCTGGGCCTCACAACTGCCCCTATTGCTCAGTCCTGTCTCACAACTGACTGCCCCTATTCCTCAGCCCCGCCCCAGGGCTTCTGATTCACTGTGTCCAGGGTGGGGCCCTGGAATCTGTATTTTCATTATGTTCTGTGGCTGATACTGATTGATTTCCAGGCCATTTCTCTCCCTGACAGCTGGTGCATGGTGGTGGCAGCACCCATGTGGGTAGGGAGCCTTCGGGAACAGATCAGGAGGTGGCAGATTGGCAGATGCAAGTGGGGGTGGGTGGAGGGGGACAGGAACGTCGTCATTAGTTCTAAGGCAAGATTGGCAGATGCAAAGGGAAACGTGCAAGTCAGACAAACAGAACCAGGAGGCTCTGATGGGTGGTGACGCATTTTTGGTCATGCTGTGTTGGGCCTGCAGCCTTCTGTTAGGAGTCCCAGCAGTGAACTAAAACAGGGATCTGGCCTGTCCCCTGAAGGCAGAGGGACAGAACACTTCTGAGAAACACACTTCCTCTCTTGAGGGCTTCTCCTGGGCTGGCTGGCTGCTCATGGGAGGAGTTTCACATAGAAAAGAGGCCACCAGGTGCCAAAGCCTGCTACGGAAGGCAGCACCAAAGGTCCAGAGCCCACGCTGGGGACGGGCTTTCACACCATGAGCATCCGTTGCTAGCTCCCAGGAGCGCAGCTCCCTGCTTCAGCTCCCTTCTAGATTTTTCAGAGGCAAGCATGATTTTAAAGCAAGGGGCCAAGACCTCCTGGAATTTTCTGCGCCCCCAGGCCCTCACCTCCCAGTCCTCTATGGAGCTCTGCCACTGAGCAATCTTGTCGATGTTCTCAAGTCTCCGCTTCCGCTCATTGATGAGCTGGGCCACGTTCTTCATGGCACGCAAGGCGGCTTCAACATCCTTGAAGTCCCTGGGGCAGAACAGAGATGGAAGGCTGCTGCAGGCTGGAGACAGAGAAAGGGTGAGGATCCCCTGCAGCCCCCATGTGTGGAGCTGCTTTCCTCTGGGGCTGTGCCCTTTGACCACATCCTCACTATCAGATGCACAGCCCTTCTCTTCTCCATAAATGGCAGGCACAGAGCAGAGCTTAATATCGTATTGGCATCCTCTTCCCCCATTGCAAGGAGCTCATCAGGACAGGGCTAGTTTTCTGTATGTTGCCCCAGGGCCTGCAGCAGTGCCCAGCCTACTGCTAATGCTCAAACTGGCTGACTGGAGGCATGCAGAGGCGTGGGCTGCCTCCCTGCCTCAGTGCCCTCCTACCTGTGCTGGGGGTGCGTGTATTTGAGCAGCTCAGCCAGCTGCAGAGGGTACTTGCAGATCTTCTGCACCGGAGTCAGCAGGAAGCCATCCAGGGAGATGTCAATCATCTTCTGCAGCAGCCGGCAGGCCTCGAAGAAGTACACGTACTTGCTGAGCTTGGTGAGCCGGGAGAGCTCCACGCAGGCGTTGGGGTGGTTATTGCAGTACTCCGAGTAGATCTGGAAGTCGGCTTGCTGAGGGGCACAGCTGGAGGTTAGCAGAGCTCTCTGCTGCTCCCACAGGCAATCCAGCTGCATGTCTGGGAAAGGCAAGAGCCTCTACATTTCCTTCAGGAGCTGGGCTGGGGGCTAGGGGAGACCCAGGCTCTGTGTACCTAATTTCCCTGGGGCATAAGCTACATGGAGTCACACCCAGGGGTAGGAATGGTGAAAATATGAGCAGCTGTCCCAGCTGCACGTTAGCCTTCCGGGTGAAATCCATGATAACAAGGACGGGATAACAATGCCAAAAGCGGCGGTGGTAGGGGGATTGGCTGGGACAGGTATCCTCTGCTCACCCCCGCTCGACTGCCCAAGAGGGCCAAAACAAGGCCCTTCTCTACCAGGTGAGGCTAGGAGGTGTCCACTTAGTGCCCAGTGAACCTTGGTAAATGCCAGCCGGCATCTGCCGCCTAAGCAAGCTGTAAATTCTCCCTGTGTGAGAAACCCCAGAGCTCACTCTGAACAGCCCCTGCGGCGCTCAGCAGGCCTCTGCCCTCCTGTCAAAGCAAGTCCTTCCTGGGGGACGCCCCAGCCCTCTGCTCCCAGGAGCGTTCCCTGACTTGGTTTCCCCACCCAGAAGCAGAGACCATCCTAAAACTGTCCTGAAGGGTGCGGGCAGCCGGGCAGATAGAGGGCTGGAGCTGGGGCCTAGGCGTTGTGGAAGGTTTTGGGACCAGCCACCCGCTGTCCGCGCTGGCGCCCGCGGCAGCCTTTGTGAACAAGCCAGCCTTTGTGAACGCAGCGCCCAGGTAGGGGCCGGGGACCGCGCTGGGGGCGGGCGCTCACATGCTCCAGGAAGCAGGCACCCAGCTCGCTCAGGTGCGGGCGCTCGCGGTTGAACCTCTGCTCCAGGGCCTTCACGAAGGCCTTCTGGCAGCGGTAGATGTCCTCGATGTTCCCGAAGATGGTACGCAGCTGCTCCTCGCTGAACATGTCTGCGCGCTTGCGGCACTGCCGGACGTAGCCCTGCGGGCGGACGTGGTCAGGCCTCCCCCGACCGGGTCCCCCGCCACCGCCCGCCGGCCGGGCCTCACCTCGCAGATGTCGCGCAGGTGCTTGATGTAGTCCCGCTCAGTGCTGAGGATCTCGTTGATGACGTTGGTCCGCATCTGGTCCTTGCTGCTCTGCGCCTCCGCCCCGCCGTCCTCCGCCCCGCTGTCCCCGGCCCGAGGGGCCTCGTCGTCCGCGGGCTCGTCCTGATTCACCCTCAGCTGCAGGCCATGCGAGGCCGGTTAGTGCCCCGCATCCCTCGGAGCAACGCCCCGCGCCCTGCGCCGCAGCGGCGGGAACCCGGCCTCGGAGGCCCCGCAGGGTGCACGGGGCGCGGGGCTGAGGGCTGGCGGGCCAGCTCCCCCCACCACGCCACCCACGCAAGTCCTGGACCGAGGAATGGCGGCTCCGACGCCCGCAGCCGCCGTCAGTCTGATCCCAACACCGATTTGGCCTCCTTCCTAGGCCCTGCTTGTGCCCTGCACAGAGGCTGGAGCGCTTGCTGCAGTTCCTGAACCAGTGTCTGCTCCTGCCAGCCCCCGCGGGCAGAAGCAGGGGGATAGGTGGCGCGCCCGCTGGCTAACATGCAACTTGGGGAAAGGCTTAGGGTGCGGAGCGGACAGTTTCCCAGGGGGTCTGGAGCATCTGAACACCAGGGCCTGGGACCTCCCCGCCGGACGGCCCTCAGCTTGGAGACCCTGAGCCAGGCCTTTTGGAGACTGCACCTGGATTCCTTCCTTGAAGACCGGAGACCTCCTTAGATGGAATCCAGGTACCCTCTATGCTATCACCGTCAGGGGCTAATAACTTGACCGTGCCTCAACTTCCTCAGGTGTAAGTCATGGTTCCCACTCCCGGGGCTGTGTGTGAGGTGAGCAGTCCCCTATCAGTGCTTTTCAGGGCTTGGGAAATGTCTAGCGCCTGGAGCTGTGGGGGTATCGCAGAGGGGTGCCTAGTGTCTGCACACACTCATTTCTCAACTGCTCTCCTCTCTGGCCCCCGAGGGCTCACCAGAAGGGGAGTGGGAGCAGGAGCAGTGGCGCTCCAGGAGGAGGAAGGCTGTGACACTGCGCCCCGACACCTACCACCCAGCGCTCTGCACCTCGGATGCCAGAGCTCTTTTGGGCTTGGATTTCTATGCAGAACCAGGTAGCTTTTTATGGGCCCAACTTGGGAGAAGCTGGGGCTTGGAACCATACCCGAACGAAGCTGGCTGGAAACCAGCCCTCACCGTCGGCGACCCGGCCCCACCACCACTCTCTGTTGGTGGCATCCATCACTTCGATGACGTCCCCAGCTTTGAAGCCCAGCTCCTGGTCGTCCATGGTGACATGGTCCCAGAGTGCTTCAGCGCAGACCACACTGCCATCGCTGATGAGCTGCCGAGAGAGCCACGGGCAGGTGGGTCAGTGGGGGAGGCTGCCTGGGCCTCCATGCCCTCTGTCTCCACTCCCTCAGCAGCCCTGGGAAGAGGGGATCCTGACTCCTTTACAGAGGAGCTGACAAGGCTGCCTCTGACAGGAGCAGGGCTTTTCTGGGGCAGGGGCTGTGTTCTGGGCATGTCTAGATTATCGAGGCTCAGTGATGGAGCCGGAAGTGAACTGACCACAGAATCTGATCCTGTCACTGGACTGCCAACTGCTCCCTGATAGCATTCCCAACCCAGCATTCCTGGGGGCTGCAAGGCTGCAGGAGGGAGGGGCTGGGTGCTGCAAGGCTGCAGGAGGGAGAGGCTGAGGGCTGCAAGGCGGCAGGAGGGAGGGCCTGGGGGCTGCAAGGCTGCAGGAGGGAGGGCCTGGGGGCTGCAAGGCTGCAGGAGGGAGGGCCTGGGGGCTGCAAGGCTGCAGGAGGGAGGGGCTGGGGGCTGGTGCCCTCCTGTGGGCTTCTTGTGGATGAGCATTGCCTGTAAGGTCAGCCACCAACCACAATGCCCCTTCATCCAGGTAGACAGTGCCCCGCCATTGGAGTGATTGGAGCTTGTTTTTCAACACTTGCAGAACCAACCTCATGGCACCCCTGCTCCCACCCCAAGCCCCAGAGATGCCAGCACCAGCTGAGCAATGCCCCTTCTTAGAGCTCTAGGTCCCAAGCCCTGTGATCCTAAGTTTGAGTTAGTCCAACCTCTTCCCTTCATTTCCCAAGTTCAGGAGAAGTAGGAACGTTTTGCAGCTGCTACCTCTGTGATAGGCACTTTGGGACTGCTCTTGTGCAGTGTTACCCAGTCAACCACATTATACCTAGCCGACCATTCTTCACACGCTTCTCTCTGCTCAAATAACCAGCGTAGTGCCTTGCTCCAGAGTGGTGTGGACTGAGACACTGGACACTCCCCTGCCCCTCCCAGGCAGCCCTTGCATGCCATGGGGCTGACCGCTGCTTTCTCCTAACATGGGATCTGTTTCTGCTCCCTGAATGATGAGGAGTTCTAGGGCCTTAGGGCAGGAGAGGAGGAGTGGGCTGGGGCTGCACAGGAGGTGAGGTCCACGCCCCTCCCTGCTAGGACCAGGTGTTGGCACTGGCTGTCACAGCTGTGGGCCTGGCTAGGCGGTGAAGGATGGGAATGTCACAAATAGGCCCTCCTCTGAGCTCCTATCCCAGGAACCCTCCTTTCACTTCACTGGGTACTCCCTAAGCACTGTGTGAATCCTCACCTCAACATGCAAACCAAGAGTGGGGCCAGTCCTGTGTTCCAGCTAAGAGGCCTCTGCCTGAGTGGGCGGGGTGAGGGCTGGGGCTGGCCACTGCAGCACTGAAGCTCCAGAGCCTGCTAGGGATGGTGCTTTCCTCCAGGGGTCCTGAGCAAGCAAGTTCAGGGAAGGACAAAGCTTCTCTTTCCTGGGAGTAAAACCTGCTCCAATCCTGATGGACGCTCTCCTCAGAGTGATCCATGAGCCCGTGAGCACAGGAACCCTCACAGTGCGGCAGCCACCTGGGGGCTGCAGACCTCCAGAGGCCCTGGCGGGGTCCCATGCACAGAGCCCTGGGTTATTCCTGGAGGCAGCAGGCTTCCACAGGGGGCCACTGCTCTCATTCCCAGCCACAAAGACCTTCTGCAGGTGGTCTCCAGATCATGAGCTGCTGCTGCCACTCAGATGGGATGAGACAGGAGGGCTGGGGCGACCATATGGTAGGAGCCCACCTGCCACGGTGGGGAGCTGGCTCACCCCGCTGAGGCCCTGAAGGATGAGGCTCCAGTGAAAGAAGGAAGCAGACATGGCGGCCTGGGGATGCCAGTGAGAGCGTGAGCTGTAGGTGACATGGCCCTGACCTGGGGTCTGTGACACAGGCTGTGAGGAGGTGACCCGACACATTCAACACGGCTCATTTTCCCACTGCTTCCCTTCTCAGGAGGTTCCTGCCTGATATTAACCAGGTGAGGTGTCACTCTCTGTCCCTAGGTTCCCTTAAATGAGCCCTGAGCAAAAAGCCTGGTGCCCCCATTCCCCCTTCCTTTATGCTCTCTGTCCCTGCAGGCGGGACTGGGTCCGGCATAGGTAGGCCCCCACATAGCTGCCAGGGAAGGCCACCAGGTGTCGGGCAAGAGGAGGGCTTCACAGAGAGGCCAGCTTCCAGGCACCATTAGGGACGAGCCCCACACTTGTCCTGCCCAGTCACCTGGAAGACCCTGGGGAAGAGGGGAGGAGGTGTTAATTGCCTTTGTCGCATCGTGGCAGAGGGACACATGCCATGAGCAAGCTCTCCTCCTGTGCCTCCCACCAAGGTAAGGATGTCAGCCCCTTCTGTATAGCCTCCTACTTGGGAGGTACCCTAATTTAGAGTTAGGAGGAATGTGAACTGTTTGTGTTGTCACCAAGACAAAATGTGGCTCTGTGAGGTCAGAGACAGTTTCGTAGGACATCAGAGTCATGCTCCACCTCCGATGCCGCTGCGCTGGTTGCATTTCTGGGCAGAGGCCCTTTTTGGTGCTCGTAGACACAGCTGCACCTGAGCCAAGACACAAGCCAGGCAAGCCCAAGGGGCAAGGAGTCCAGGCTGCCTCTCTGCCTGCAGGGAGCAGAGACTGACTCTTGAGACACAGCAGGGCTGTGAAATTGGCTGTTCTATTGTGGGGGAAGGTCCCAATGGAGGCGCACATTTGAGACTAAAACAGCCCAGGGCAGGGAGCGGGATCCCCTCCTGTGCCTCTGAGATTCTGACAGCCTCCAGAAGGGCAATGCTGCCAGGCTCTGCCTCCAGCTGCTCCCTGTGACCGCCACTGCCCTCCCCACCCTGCCCACCTACCAGACGTACAGGGTGGGGGCGGCTGTGAACACCCGCAGGCTGTGCAGCAGGGGTGGGGGCTTCAGAGGGCCCACGTGCAAGGGGGGCAGGAAGAGCTCTGCCCGTGGGGAGTCTCACACCACGTATTTTAAGGCCTAAAATGGGAAAAACAACTGCAGGTAACATGCGCAGCGGTGCCCGGGCGTCTTCCACACACCTGACTCAACCCATACAGATGCAAGCGCGGGTCGCTCACCCAGCGGTCACATGCACTCCGTTTCCAGACAAGCAGCTGGCGAGCCCCAGCTGAATCCGCATCCTCGGTTACACGCAGAGACGCGCCATTTTGGCCTTCCCCCTCGCCCCCGCAGCCCCCACTCCCCACAGGGCACAGAGGACAGAAGGACCATGTGACACACGTGCCGCCACGCCCCTCAGGCACCCGCTCGGCAACACCCCCGGACCAGGCCCTGGTAGTGAGCCCATGGGGTGGGAGGGACGCCTCCCCTCCGCGACCAGTGCGGAGGCCGCGGGTGGCAATGGCTGGAGTGCCGTCGCCGGCGCCACTCACCCCGGCGCGGTCCCCCGCGGCGCCCTGCGCGGCCGCTCAGCGGAAGGCCAGCAGGAAGATCAGCACGACGTTGATGAGAACCAGGAGCGCCAGCACGGCGGAGACCACCACGCGCTGGGCGCCGGGGGGCAGATTGCAGAGCAGCAGGGCGCGCAGGGCGTTCCCGGGCGCCGCCGGGCCGCGCCGGGGCTGCGGAGCCCTCGCCATGGCGCCCGGCCTCCCGCTCCGTGCGGCCCCGAGATCCCGCCGCGCAGGGCCGAGCCAGTGGCCCGCAGCGCCCGGGGAGAGGCGGGGCGCCTGCGCTCGCGGGCCTGGGGCTCCTCCCGCGAAGCCGGCGCCGTGCGCGTGGCGCCTCCCAGGCCCCGAGCCCTGGCAACCCTGGCAACCAAGCCGGCTGTGCGGGCGGGGGCGGCGGCGGCGGGCTGGAGAGGCTCAGAGGGGCCGCGGCGGCTCGGGCGTGAGCTGCGCTGCTCCCTTGGCACCTCCTTGGAAAGGGTCAGGAATCTCCACGCCGGCACAACAGTCCTGGCCCTGGGCTGGCCAGTGGCACAAATGGCCACGGGGGCGCTCGGGGATGCCCCAGGACCTCATCGTTTCAGAGATACAGAGGCCAAAACGCCTGACACCGGCGTTTTGGGGAGGGATGGGCCAGGGACTCTGATTCCTTACAAGGGCTGGCCGCAGGCCCCCACTTCACAGATGGGTAAATGTGGCTCTGAAAGGTCAGGGATTCTGCTCAGTCATAAAATCGCGCAGGAATGCAGGGATGGTGGAGGCAGGATTTAAACTCCGGTGGGAGCGATCCACCCCGAGGGGCCCCTCTTCACTGACCGCAGTGTCCGAGCAGCATTGTGTTCCTTTGGAAAAGCCAGGCGTCCAGGGCTTTCTCTGCCTCCACTCGACACAGCCTGCAACCTTAACCCTGTAGGTTTCAAAGCTCTTGTGCAAGAGCTCTCATTCTATCCTTAAGAATGACAGCCCAGGTACAGTCAGTGTGTCCTTCTGAGAGATAAGAAGACTGCAGGGGAGAGGGCTAAACACTCAGCTCAGCTGTGGGCAGAGATTTCTGAGCAACAAGCTCAGTGCTTTGAATCCTGGAGCAAGAAGAGTCCCTGGAGGGCAGGGAGGGGCGCACAGAGGGAATGTGTGCAGAGACTGGGTGTTCCCATGGGAGTGACTTTGTATGCTCTGATCTGTGTGTGGCCAGCTCTTGGCCACCCCTTGCAAGGATAGGTGAGTGTACCCTGAATGTCGCCATCCTGCTGACTATAAAGCAGAGTGGATGCCGTGTGTGTGTGCATGTGTGTACACAAGGGCTACCTGTGTGTGCATGTGCATGGGTACCCCTGTGTAAGAGGATACCTCTGTGTGTGTATATACGTATGGGTACCTGTGTGTATGTGGGTGGGGTTTCCATGCATGTGCATATGTACACATGTGGGTGCCCGTGTGTGTGTGCAGAGGAGTGTCAGGGATGTGTCCAGAGAGGCTGTGTGCCTCCCTCACATCTGAAGGTTCAGCCTGGGCCCATCTGCCTGGTGTACTGCTCACGCCCAGTTCTTTAGAAAACGCTGGTCTCAAGGTTTGCTCCCCCAAGCTCTCAGGAGAATTGGGGGGATCAGAAGACATCTAAAGTCTCGCTGGTACCTCCGAATCCCAGCACTCCTCTAGTAAGATGGTGATGTGTCCTCTCATGGGGTGTGGCTCCGAACCCCTGATATGTGGATGCTTCACTGTGCACCTGTGGCCTCTCAACAACTGGCCACCCAGAAGGGTACATGTCCTCTGGGCCCTGGGCACAGTGGGTCGGTGAGCTGGATGGCCGGCACAGGCACTGAGTGCTGGAGGGTCTACAGCAGCCTGCTTGGCCACTGGGCCAGGCCTGGGCAGGCACGGGTTGGTTCTTCAGCCCCAGCTGGGTGCTAGGCACATCCTCTGCCCCATGCACAGCAGGGCAGCCTGGGGAGGACTGAAGGTGGCTGAAGCACCCCTGACTGAGGACTGAGCAGGGTCCTTCTTCCTGCCTAGGGGTCCCCAGCCTCTATATCCCAGAGAGCTGGGTTTATGGCAGGAACGGCAGTGGTAACAGCTTTCCTATGTGAGTTTCATGACCAAAAACCTAACAGAAAAGCTTGAAGGCAGACAGGGTGCAGTGGCCCACACCTGTAATCCCAGCACTTCGCGAAGCCAAGGCGGGCGGATCGCTTGAGCTCAGGAGTTCGAAACCAGCCTGGGCAACATAGTGAAACACCATCTCTACAAAAGATACACATATTAGCCAGGAGTGGTGGCGTGTGCCTGTAGTCCCAGCTACGATAAAGGCTGAGATGGGAGGATCACTTGAGCCTGGGAGGTGGAAGTTGCAATGAGCCAAGATTACGTTTCTGCACTCCAGCCTGGGTGACAGAGTGAGACCCTGTCTCAAAAAAAAAAAAAAAAAAAGAAAAGAAAAGAAAAGAAAGCTTGAAGGCAAAGGCCTAGGCCCTTGAGGGGTTGGACAGACAGCTCCCACCAGGGAGGGGAGTGGCCCAACTAGGCTGGTGGCAGGACTGACGTGCAAGCAGAAGGGAGACATAGGTGTCTGGGGCAGATGAGGGGTGAGCCCCCAGTGCTGTGGCTTTGGGAGGACAAAGGGAAGAGGAAAGCCACTTTGGAGGGGCTGGCCACCAGGTGACCTTGCAGCCCTGTGCAAAAGTGGCAGCAGTGGCCCCAAGGGACTGTGAGCTGCTCCTGCCCCACCTCATGGAGCACCTAAGCCTAGCTTGTTGTCCAGCCTAATGAGGATGAGCACAAGGTATCTGCAGCACTGACAGCCATCAGGCTCCTCCCTGGGGCTGAGGAGGGGGAATAAGGGCCAGGTCAGGCCTGGGAAGGGATGTCCAGCGGCACGGGAACTCAGGGAAGACAAACACCTGAAGCGAGTCAGAGTGACTCCATGAGGGGTGGCCAAGAGCTGGCCTCATGTCCTATAGCATCCTCGGGGTGTCTCACGGAGAATGCCAGGGGAGCAAGGACAGTGACCCTGCCCTGAGGACATCTGTCCCTAGGCCCGACCTGGCTCTTGTTCCCCCTCCTCGGCCCCAAGAAGAAGCCTGATGCCTATCAGTGCCCCAGACACCTCGTGCTCATCCTCACCAGGCTGGAAGATAAGCTGGGTTTAGGCACTCCATGAGGTGGGGCAGAAGCAGCTCACAGGATGCTGCAAGACATGAGCCAGGGGACAGGATGCTATTCACAGGTGCCAGTGGGCAGTGGGAGACCCTAGACCTCCCCAGCAGGAGCCAGGCCGTCCTCTCCCGTGGTCACATCATGGCTCGCACTGGCAGCACTGCCCACACGGTGGTGGTGGTGGGGAGGGAGCTGGGTGGTCACTCTCACTGACAGGCGCTTCTGGCTTTAGCTTCAGAAAAAGTCCAGGGGGCTTAGGGTGGCCTCAGGCCTGACTGCAGGGGCACAGTGCAGCCCAAGAGGGCCAAGGGGGAGGGCGAGGAACTGGGCAGACAGGCCCAGTCCTGGGCCATGGCCTTGGGGGTAGGCCCTAGAGGGGCCAGTGCTGGAAGAAGAGAGTATACTCCTGGGCACTGAAAACAGTCAGCGTCTGCGTTCCTTAATTTGCCTGGCAGGGACTGGACACTCACGAGGGGCAGGGCACAGGTAACTCAAGGAATGCAGAAGGAACGAGACATTGCGCCTGTATGCACGTTCCTCAGGCCCATACAGGACAATGCAGGGGCCCACACAGACAAGGCCTGTGGGCAGCTCCCTGCAGGCAGGACCATGGCTTCTGCACAGCTGCATCCTAGGGCCTGGTGCCTCCCTGACGCAAATACTCACTACACACGTTACACGTATGCAACACACACCCACACCCTTTATGTACAGCACGTGCACACACATCTGTGTGCAAGCATAAAACTCACTCCTCATGTACCTGGAATGCAAACTGCCTCGCTGCTCTGCCCCCAGTGCGCCGCTCTCCAGGCCAGAGGGTTTGCATCCGTTCTGCTTAGGAAATTGTAAGGTGGTTTCCCCTTCTGAGGGAGACATCTGGCTAAATTGTGACCCTTTCTTGTTCATGTTGATGTCAAACATCTTAGATATTCCTTGGCCAAAGCATCTTAGAATGAACAACTTGTCAAGGAACTGACAGCTCAAAAAGATAAGAAAGGGTCACAATTTAGCCCCTATATATTCTTAGAAAATAGAAGTGAATGTGTGATTTTAGGGCAAGCCAAATATTATTTAGTAAGGACTTTTCTCTGACACCTGTTGCTTTGCTCATCTCTAGATATTAAAGTCACGCTAACCCCCAGCAAAGCTTCTGGCTGAGCCCGTGGGAGTGCTGCCCTGAAGGCCCGGGAACTGGCCTGTCACGGGACAATCACTTCTTATCTTTTCAGTTTCTGATGAGTGAGTCCACTTAATGCTTCTGGCGGCTCATAACAGATAGGAACCACCTTTCCTGAGTCTGCAGTGCAAGCTAGGCACAGCGAGGGCTCCAGTGTCACATCCACCCACAAAACACAGAGATGGCCTTGCTGCAGCGCTGTGCTGGACCCAGTGAGGCCTCCAAGCCCAGACCTGCCCTTCTGACTGCCTCTCTCAGGATAGCCTTTCTACATGAGGATCTGGAAGCACTGGTAGCCTTCATGAGGTGCATGGATGCCATCTGGGACAGGAACCAGCCTCCCCAGCACCAGCCCACGGCATCGCTGGAGACGGGCTCCCTCTGCCTGACTTCCTGCTCTCCTCTGTGATGTGCGTGTCCTTCTCCCTGGGGACACGCGCCCTAAACATTAAGGCATACCAGCAACACTCCATCTGCTCAGCAACCTCCAATGCCAGGAGAGAGCTCTGAACGAAACAGGACCAAACAGGCGCTTACACAGTCCAAATCTAAATCGCCTGCCTTTCCCTCAGAAAGATGACAGAGCCTCGTTTTTTGGGTTATTTTTTCAGAGAAGTCCTGGCTCTTGGCCTTTCTCAGCCAAAGCATCTTAGAATGAACAACTTGTCAAGGAACTCAGAGCCCAAAAAAACACCTCCTCACCAGCAGCAAGATGTGACAATCCATAATTTTACCCTCAGGTAGGAGACACACAACTATGAAATGCAGACACAAGATCAACGCAGCCATAAGGCCAGCCATGGAACCCCTGCCTCTCCGGAGTCCTGAGGGCTTTGGTTGGGATGATCATCCTCGTGGTTGGAGAGGTACTGAGAGCCCACCCTGCCAGGTGTGTGCAGTCAGTTGCCATCAGCCCTGCACAGCCTCACGCCATCTGGTGTCACAGCCATGTGAACCTGCTCAAACGGTCACTGCTCAGTGCTCCGTGCCCCAAATCTGACAGGCCCCCTCGGGGTCCCCCTGCTGGACTGAGCCCCAAGATGGAGGAGGCAGCCTGAGTCTTCCAGAAAAAGCACAACTGGCCGAGCGTGGTGGCTTATGCCTGTAATCCCAGCACTTTGGGAGGCCGAGGCGGGCAGATCACCTGAGCTCAAGAGTTCGAGACCAGCCTGGCGAACACGGAGAAACCCTGTCTCTACTAAAAGTACAAAAATTAGCCAGGTGTGGTACACCTTTAATCCCAGCTACTTGGGAGGCTGAGCAGGAGAATCGCTTGAACCTGGGAGGCTGAGGTTGCTGTGAGCCGAGACCCTGTGCCACTGCACTCCAGCCTGGGCGACAAGAGTGAGACTCCATCTCAAAAAAAAAAAACAAAAAACGAAAAGCACAACCATTCCTTGTGAATTCTGCTTCAGGTGACATGATTTCAGAACACCTTCCATCCCAAATAGCTTACGAGAGGCACTTAAAGAGAAAGGTTTTCTTTGTTGGGAAAGCTTATTTACATGTTTATTCTTTTATGCACCATGGATTTTGAGTAGCGCATTATTTAACGACTGTTTTATTTTTATTTTTGAGATGGAGTTTTGCTCTGTTGCCCAGGCTGGAGTGCAGTGGCACAATCTTGGCTCACTGCAACCTCTGCCTCCCGGGTTTAAGCTATTCTCCTGCCTCAGCCTCTCGAGTCTGGGATTACAGGTGCCCGCCACCACGCCTGGCTAATTTTTGTATTTTTAGTAGAGATGGGGTTTCAATGTTGGCCAGGCTGGTCTCGAACTCCTGATCTCAGCTGATCCACCTGTCTCAGCCTCCCAAAGTGCTGAGATTATGGGCGTGAGCCACCATGCCCGCCCTTAATGACTGTTTTAAATCATCATCCAGAGCTGGGCCTCTAGGAGGAGTTCACAGGCCTTTGATTCCACTCCTCTGTCCAGTGGGTAAGGAGGACGCCACCCTCCTCACTGGCTTCTGAGAAGCCCCCCAGCTCATTCATTCATAGAAAAGTCTAACTCTTCCAAAATTGATCTCTTCTTAAGGAAAAACCTGAGTGCTATAAGATCCTGGGTTGTCAGAGTCCAGTTTTAATGAAGCAGAAACACAGCAGTACCTCCTGACCGGAGAACATGGCATTTGCTATGGGCATGTGCTTGCGCTGGTCAACTGGTTACACTTCCATGACGTTCAACAACACCCTCCAGTTAAGTAAAAGAGGCTGAGAAAGTAGGAGGGTGAGTGAGAAAGAGAGGGGCGTTAAAGCATCGTGATTCCTCTCTCATTGGGAATGCAAAGGGAGAACTCAGATGGGAACCAGTTTTGCCTGGATGAGGATTCTCACGGATTTCTTCTGCTTCAGTAGGAACAGCAAAAACACAGCAACTTGCACGCAGTTGTCATAGCAACAGCAATACTTCCGAACTCCTGTTGTCAGGAGAGAAAATGGTTTTTCCCTCGCCTTGTTCCCAGCCTGCCCAGATGGCTGGTTGGAGGGTCAGGGGCTGGAATGACTGGAGAAGCCCTGGCCTCCCTTCTACTAAGTAGGACGCCTCCAGCTGGGATGGCTCTTGACAGCTGCTCACTAGGACAGCCCCATAAGGCGGACCAGCACGCTGGCATTGCATCTGCTCTGTGGGCCCCAGGAGGGCACAGGGAGTCCTGTGTTGGACAAACCGTGCTCTTGACACCACATCCCAAAGTGAGCACTGCAGGCTGAAACTGCGCTGTGTATGGCCAGCACCACCAGCATCCGCATGGAACATGGACTGTGGGCATCTGGCCTGCATTAGGGTGCTGGAATCTAGCCTGTAGCCCCAGCCTGTCCCTCCCTCTGCCCGCGCAGCCCTGACCCTACCTCATTGATAGCCAGCTGCTCCCCACCCCCTCCAGGGTGGCTGTAGTGGTGGCTGGAGCTGTGCAGGTCATCATATAGGTCCTCCTCGCTCCCCACTTCGTCAGCGCGGACAGCTGTGTCCAGAGATCCATCAGGCATGGCTGGAAGGAGAGACAGCAGCTGGGCAAAGGGGGCTGGGCTAGGAAGGGCTGAGGGGAGAACATGTGGAGAAGGAGCCCAGTGGGTTCAGGACAAATGCTTCTTCTGCAGGGGGAGGGTGCAGGTTGCAGGGCTAGGTTCTCAAACCATCCTTGCTGCAAACATGTGGCCTGGGTGAAAGAATGCACCATCTCACTCACACCACCACCATTAGTCACCCATCACCCAGTCTACAGCAACTTGGCTGACAAGGAAACATAAGTATTCACCATCACACAGCTCGAGAGCCCCTTAGGTTGTATTCGGTGACAAACCATTTTCCATTGTGTTGGCTATAGTATAGGCCTTTAGGAAAAATGTTAACATTTTGTTATGCAATATATATGTGTGTATTCAAAAAAACATAGTTACATACATGCAAATATGGTTTGAAATTTAATACAATGAACAGTCCTGATACCCATCACTCTACTTAAGAAAAACACCAGAAACTTGACCTCCATATCTTGTATACTCCATTCCAGTCCCATTCCCATCTCCCTCCTGTAGAGATATTCAAGAGTTAGAACTTTTAATAAAATCATTCCCATGCCTTTGTCTTAGCATTTAGTTCTGTCAGTTATGTTAAGTTTTGACCTTGTCTAAAGGGAGCCAGCAAATCCACTCTTCTCTGGCTGGCTCTTTTTACTCAACTGTGTGTGTAGCTGTGATTGTTTCATTTCCACTGCCACACAGTCTTGTGTTGTACGAGCCTTTCACATTTTGTGCGTTGGCTGTACTGCTGGAGCAGGGTGGGTCATTCCCTGTGCTGCTGTGGTGGTGCTGCTGGATGGTGTCTGCACGCTTCCTGGGCGTGCGTTGGAGGGTTTCTCTAGGACACTGTTTCTCAACCCTGCTTTCATGACGGCCCCACTAAGGAGCACGTTGTTTTCCTAATCCCTCCCTGCCCCTGTGAAATCAATACCACAAATGTATTGTGTATTGCTTCCGCAGTGTGGCATTCTGGAGAGCCATAAACCATCATAATAGCTAAGATATTTGCCCAGTTGGGCAAAATCATCACCCCTGGTGTGAATTCACACTGCTGAGTGTAGACGCCTGGGTGTGTGTGGCCCCGCTGGGTCCTAGGCACACCAAATACTCTCCCAGAACCTGAAAGTGGCGCAAGAATGTTCCATCCCTCCACATCCCAGCCAGCTGTTGCGATTGGCATTACGAGACATTTAAATTCTTGAGTCTAATGGGTATGAAATGGTATCTTACTGTGATTTTAATTGACATTTTAGATTACTAATGAGTTGACCTTTTATCTATGGGCCATTTATATTTTCCTTTAATGTGAAGTGTTTATGAGTTTTACTCATTTGTCTATTGAATTGCTTATCTTTAACATATCATTGACATAAAAATATGTATGTATTCATGTATGTATGTATATACACACAATCCTTCCCTCACTTCTAGATACCTCCGTCACTCAGATGTGCCACAACTATCTCCTCCCAGTTTGTGTCTTGTTACTATTTTTAAGGTGCCTTTTGATGAACAGAAGTCCTTAATTTTAATATAGACAAGTTTGTCAATCTAGACCTATTTAGTGTATGTTTTCTGTGTCTAGGAAATTCTTTCCAACCTCAGTCATATTCTTCTCTGTTGTCCTTTAATGTTTTATAACTTTTCTTTTGATATGTATGCTGTTAATCCACCTGGAAATGATTTTTGTGATACAGAGTGAGGTTGGAAACCAATTTCTTTCTTCTGTAAGGATAATCAATGGTCTTGGCACCATTCATGGAATGGGCAGTCCTTTCCCATGGACCTACAATGTCTGCTCTGTCCTTGAGTTGAGATTCTAGATAGCTGGGTCTGCATCTGGACTCTCTTCTTGCACGAGGCACAATAATGGTCTCCAAAAGATGAAAAGATGGCATCTCCAGAGCCTGTGAATATGTTATGTTACGTGAGGAATTAAAGAGGAATTAAGGTTGCAGATGAAACTAGGGCTGCTAATCAGCTGACCTCAAAATAGGAAGATTATCTTGGATTATCCACATGGGCCCAACATAGGTGAAAATATGAACTTTGAAGACTCATTTCAGACATTTCCTCCTCTGTGACAGTCCCATTCATGACTCTTATCTTACTCTCAGGGAGCTTGAACAGACAACTCTCACAGAAGGAAACACATCCCTGTACACTGTGTTGGTCTGACTTCCCCCAGCCAGATAGACTCTGAGCTTCTTGAAGGCAGGAGCCATGACTGATTCGTTAATGTCGACGTTTAGGAAATGTTAAGTAAGTAAATGAGTAAACAGGTGGATGATAGAAACACATAAATGGTGATGAAACAGACGAAGAGACCAATGGAAGGAAGAACACTTGAACAGATGGGAGGATGACTGGGGCGGCAAATGGCAAGTTCCTTAAAAGTGGAGCCCAAAGGCCTGGCAGAGCCAACATCAGGAACACAGTTAAAGCTCCACATGTGTCCCCAGAACTGACCTGGGAAACCCTCAGGGATATGGTTTGGATTTGTGTCCCCACCCAAATCTCATGTTGAATTAAAAGCCGTGGCCTGGTGGAAGATGACTGGATCATGGGGGCAGATTTCCCCCTTGCTGTTCTCGTGATAGTGAATGAGTTCTCATGAGATCTGATCGTTTAAAAGTGTGCGGCACTTCCCCCTTTGCTCACTCTCTCCTGCTGCCATATGGAGAAGGTACTTTCTTCCCCTTCACCTTCCGCTGTGAACGAAGTTTCCTGAGGCCTCCCTGTCATGCGTCCTGTGAAGCCTGTGGAACTGTGAGCCAATTAAAACTCTTTCCTTCATAAATTACCCAGTCTCAGGTATTTTTTATAGGACTGTGAGAATGGACTAATACACTCTGTCTCCAACCTGGAGGCAGTGGTCAGAGCCCAGCTTGCAAGCGGGAGCCAGGGGCCTTCTCCTAACCCTGTACACAGCTACAAGTCCCTAGGAACACTCATGATTTTTATTTCATTTATGTTTAAAAACTTTTATTATGGAAAGTTTCAAAAGTACACAAAAGGAGAGAAAATAGTATAAGGAACCTTGTATATTCATTGTCCAGCCTCAACAATTCTCAACATGTGGCCACTTTTGTTTCATCATCTAATTCCCCTCCCCACTGGAAGGTTTTTAGGGCAAATCTAAGGTACAATATAATTTCATCTGTCAACACCATGGCGTATGTTTCTGAAACATAAGGATCCCGTCTCTCTTTCTTTAAAAAACGTAACCACGATACACATCTAAAACAAACTGCAATCCATCAAAAGTTGTCAAATTGCCATACCTTCTCCCCTAGGGCCTTAAAATACGTTTTTATTGGCGGGTGTGGTGGCTCACGCCTGCAATCCCAGCACTTTGGGAGGCTGAGGCAGGCAGATCACGAGGTCAGGTGATCAAGACCAGCCTGGCCAGCATGGTGAAACCCTGTCTCTACTAAAAATACAGAAAATTAGACGGGCATGGTGGCACACACCTGTAGTCCTAGCTACTCAGGAGGCTGAGGCAGGAGAACTGCTTGAACCCAGCAGGCGGAGGTTGTAGTGAGCTGAGATCGCTCCACTGCACCCCAGCCTGGGCGACAGAGCGAGATTCTGTCTCAAAACACCCCCCACCCAAAAAACAAAACAAAACGAAACAAAATATGTTTTATTGTGAAATGACTGTAGAGTCACAGGGTATACCACTATAGTACAGACGGCACTGTGCACTCTCCACCCAGTTTCCGTCAATGGTCTAGCTTTCATAAGTCCAGTATGATCTCACAGCCAAGAACCTGACTTTCATACAATGTGTGTGCATAGGCGTATGGCACTGTATCACCAGTGCAGATCTGCACAGCCACCAGAGCAACCTGTATGTAGGCTTTTAACCATTCACCTGTTTAAGGATATGTGGATTGTTTCCAACTATTCCTATTATGAATACAGCTGCTATGATAATTCACGACCAGGGGTTTGTATGAACGTAAGTTTTCATTTCTCTGAGATAAATGCCCAGGAGTGTAATTACTGTGTCAGATGGTAGTTGACTACTTAGTTTTTAAGAAACTGCCAAACTATTTTCCAGAGTGGCTGTGCTATCTTACTTTCCTGTTACCCTCAATGTCTCAGAGTTCAGTTTCTCTGAATCTTCAGCAGCATTTGGTATTGTCACTATTTTATATTTAGGTATTCTGATAGGTGTGTAGTGATATCTCATCATGGTGTCAATTTTCATTTCCTGAAAGGCTGGCGATGTTGAACATCTTTTCATGTGCTTACTTGCCATATATCCTCTTTGGTGATAAATCTCTTTATGTCTTTTGCCTATTTTTTTTTTTAAGATGGGGTCTTGCTTTGTTGCCTAGGCTGGAGTGCAGGGGCATGATCATGGCTCACTGCAGCCTCAAACTCCTGAGCTCAAGGGATCCTCTCACCTTAACCTCCTGAGTAGCTGGTACTACAGGCTCACACCACCACACTTGCCTAATTTTCTGAAAAAATTTTTGTAGAGACAGTGTCTCGCTGTGTTGCCCAGGCTAGTCATGAGCTCCTGGCCTCAAGTGATCCTCCTGCCTCAGCCTTCCAAAGTGCTGAGATTACAAGTGTAAGCCACCATGCCTTGCCCTCTTTTGCCTATTTAACAGTTGGTGTTTTAATGTTGAACTTTGAAAGTTCTTTTTTTTTGAGACAGAGTTTCACCATGTTGCCCAGGCTGGTCTTGAACTCCTGGGCTCAAGTGATCCTCCCACCTCAGTTCCCAAGTAGCTGGGATCACAGGTTTGTGCTACCACATCTGGCTCAGAGAGTTCTTTATATATTTGAGTTATTTGTCAGATATGAGGTTTGCGAGTATTTTCTCTCAGTCTGTAGCTTATCTTTTCATTGCCTTAAAAAGGGTTTTCATAGTACCAAAGTTTGAAATTGTTATAATGTTCAATTTCTCAAATTTTTCTTTTATGAATCATGCTTTTGGTGTCATGTCTAAGAACTCTTTGCCAAACCCTAGTTCTCAAGGATTTTCTCTTAATGTTTTCTTCTAAAAGTTTTACATGGAAATCTACAATTCATTTTGTGTGTGGGGTTTTTTTTTTTTTTTTTTTGTATAATGTGTGAAGTTTAGGTCAAGGTTCATTTTCATCACCTATGGATGGTCTAATGGTATTATTTCTGGCATCATTTGTGAAAAGAATATCATTTCTCCACTGAATTGCTTTTGTACCTTTGTAAAAAATCAAAAGTTTTGATGAGCAAAGTAAGGACATGACTACCTATTTTACAGAAATAAAAATGATTATAAGAGAACACCATGAACTGTTGTACACTAGCAAATTAAATAAACTAGATGAAATGGAAAATTTCTAGAAACACATAATCTACCAAAACCAACTCAAGAAGAAATAGGAAATCAGAATAGATCTATAATTGGTAGGGAAATCGAAGAGTAATAAAAAAATCTTCCAATAAAGAAAAGTCCAGGGCCAGATGGCTTCTACCATCCGGTAGTGAATTCTACCAAATATTTAAAGTATAATCAACACCAATTCTTCTCAAATTCTTCCAAAAATATTGAAGAAGAAGGAATACTTCCCAACTCATTCTATAACATCAGTATTGCTTTGATAATAAACCCAGACAAAGAAACTACAAGAAAACTACAGACTAATATCCCTTATGAATATAGATGCAAAAATCCTCAACAAAATACTAGGAAATGGAATTCAGCAGCATATTGAAAGGATTATATACCAGGACCAAATGGAATTTATTTCTGGAATGCAAGGATGGGTCAACATAGGAGAGCAAATCAATATAATACACTAAATTAACAGAATGAAGGAAAAATACATGATTATCTCAATCTATGCAGAAAAAGCATTGACCAAATTTTTACAATAAAACATTCAATAAACTAGAAATAGAAGGAAAAGTCCTCAATGTGATAAAGGCCACATATGAAAATCTCACAGCTAACATCATACTCAGTGATGGAAGATGGGAAGCTGTATCACTAAGATGAGGAATGAGACAAGGATGCCTGCTTTCTCCACTTCTATTCAACATAGTACTGTAAGTCCTGGTGAGAGCAGTCAAGAAAAAGAAATAAAGAAGCTCTTTAGTTTAATTAGATCACATTTGTCAATTTTGGCTTTTGTTGCCATTGCTTTTGGTGTTTTAGATATGAAGTCCTTACCCATGCCTATGTCCTGAATGGTATTGTCTAGGTTTTCTTCTAGGGTTTTTATGCTTTTAAGTCTAACATTTAAGTCTTTAATCCATTTTGAATTAATTTTTGTATAAGGTGTAAGGAAGGGATCCAGTTTCAGCTTTCTACATATTGCTAGCCAGTTTTCCCAGCACCATTTATTAAGTAGGGAATCCTTTCCCCATTTCTTGTTTTTGTCAGGTTTGTCAAAGATCAGATAGTTGTAGATACGTGGCATTATTTCTGAGGGCTCTGTTCTGTTCCATTGGTCTATATCTCTGTTTTGGTACCAGTATCATGCTGTTTTGGTTACTGTAGCCTTGTAGTATAGTTTGAAGTCAGGTAGCGTGATGCCTCCAGCTTTGTTCTTTTGGCTTAGGATTCTGCACAGCAAAAGAAACTACCATCAGAGTGAACAGGCAACCTACAGAATGGGAGAACATTTCTGCAATCTACTCATCTGACAAAGGGCTAATATCCAGAATCTACAATGAACTCAAACAAATTTACAAGAAAAAAACAAACAACCCCATCAACAAGTGGGCAAAGGATATGAACAGACACTTCTCAAAAGAAGACATTTATGCAGCCAAAAGACACATGAAGAAATGCTCATCATCACTGGCCATCAGAGAAATGCAAATCAAAACCACAATGAGATACTATCTCACACCAGTTAGAATGGCAATCATTAGAAAGTCAGGAAACAACAGGTGCTGGAGAGGATGTGGAGAAATAGGAACACTTTTACACTGTTGGTGGGACTGTAAACTAATTCAACCATTGTGGAAGTCAGTGTGGTGATTCCTCAGGGATCTGGAACTAGAAATACCATTTGACCCAGCCATCCCATTACTGGGTATATACCCAAAGGATTATAAAACATGCTGCCATAAAGACACATGCACTCGTAAGTTTATTGTGGCACTATTCACAATAGCAAAGACTTGGAACCAACCCAAATATCCAACAATGATAGACTGGATTAAGAAAATGTGGCACATATACACCATGGAATACTATGAAGCCATAAAAAATGATGAGTTCATGTCCTTTGTAGGGACATGGATGAAGCTGGAAACCATCATTCTCAGCAAACTATTGCAAGGACAAAAAACCAAACACCACATGTTCTCACTCATAGGTGGGAAGTGAACAATGAGAACAGATGGACACAGGAAGGGGAACATCACACACTGGGGCCTGTTGTGGGGTGGGGGGGTAGGGATAGCATTAGGAGATATACCTAATGTTAAATGAAGAGTTAATGGGTGCAGCACACCCATGTAACATGTATACATATATAGATATGTATACATGGCACATGTATACATGTGTAACAAACCTGCACGTTGTGCACATGTACCCTAAAACTTAAAGTATGATAAATAAAATAAAATAAAGAAAAAGAATAAAGGACATCCACGTTGAAAAGGAAAAATAAAATTATCTGTTTGCAGATGACATCTTATATGTAGCATACCTTAAAGAATCCACAATAAAATTATTAAAGCTACTAAAATTCAGCAAGGCTACAGAATATAAATTAACACACAAAAATCAGTTTTATTTCTGTATATTTGCAATGAGTATTCTGAAAAGGAAACTTTTGAAAATTTCATTACAATAGCATTAAAAAGAATAAAATACTGGCCGGGCATGGTGGCTCATGCCTGTAATCCCAGCACTTTGGGAGGCCAAGGCGGGCGGATCATGAGGTCAGGAGATCGAGACCATCCTAGCTAATACGGCGAAACCCCATCTCTACTAAAAGATACAAAAAAATTCGGCTGGGCTTGGTGGCCCACGCCTGTAATCCTAGCACTTTGGGAGGCCGAGGCAGGTGGATCACAAGGTCAGGAGATTGAGACCATCCTGGCTAACACAGTGAAACCCCGTCTCTACTAAAAATACAAAAAAATTAGCCGGCCATGGTAGCGGGCGCCTGTAGTCCCAGCTGGTTGGGAGGCTGAGGCAGGAGAATGGCGTGAACCCGGGAGGTGGAGCTTGCAGTGAGCCGAGATCGCGCCACTGCACTCCAGCCTGGGCGACAGAGCGAGACTCCGTCTCAAAAAAACAAAAACAAAAACAAAAAACAAAGAATAAAATACTTAGGAATAAACTTAACCAAGGAGGCCAAAGATGTGTAGACTAAAAGCTACAAAACATTGCTGGAAAAAAAAAAAAAGGAAAGAAAGACGTCCCATGTTCATAAATTGAAAGTCTTAATATTTTTAAGATGACAATACCACCTAAAGCAATCTGTGTATTCAATGCATTCCTATAAAAATCCAATGACTTTTTTTTTTTTTTTTGAGACAGCGTTTCACTCTTGTTGCCCAGGCTGCAGTGCAATGGCACGATCTCAGCTCACGGCAACCTCCGCCTCCCAGGTTCAAGCGATTCTCATGCCTCAGCCTCCCAGGTAGCTGGGATTACAGATTACAGGCATGTGACACCACACCGAGATAATTTTGTACTTTTAGTATAGACAGGGTTTCTCCATGTTGGTCAGGCTGGTCTCGAACTCCCAACCTCAGGTGATCTGCCCACCTCAGCCTCCCAAAATGCTGAGATTACAGGCATGAGCCACCGCGCCCAGCCCCAATGGCATTTTTTTTACACACATAGAAAAATTCATCATTAAAATTCATATGGAATCTCAAGGGGTCCTGACTAGCCAAAATTATTTTGAAAAAAACAAAGTTGGAGGACTCGCATTTCCTGATTTCAAAACTTACTACAAAGTCACAATAATCAAATAATGTGGAAATAGCATAAGGATAGATATATAGACCAATGGAACTGAATAGAGGATCTAGAAATAAACCCTCCCATATGTGGTCAATTGATTTTCAACAAAGGTGCTAACACCGTGAGGGAAAAGACAGTCTTTACAGCGAACAGTGTTGGGAAGCTGGATATCCAAATGCAAAATAATGAAGTTAAACCCTTACCTAACACACATAAAAATTAACTCAAAATGGACAAAGTCCTAAATATAAAAGTTTAAACTATAAGACTCTTAGAAGAAAACAGGGGAAAGCTTTACAGCAGTGAATCTGTAAATAATTTCTTGGATATAAGACCAAAAGCACAGGCAACAGCAAAAAAATAGGTAAACTGAACTATATCAAAATTTAAATCTTTTGTGCATTAAAGGACAGTATCAAGAGAGAAAAGGCAACCCATGGAATGGAAGAAAGTATCTGCAAATCATATATCTGATAAGGGAATAACATCCAGAATACATTTTTGAAAAACTCCTACAACTCGAAAAACAAAACAAACAAAAAACTCAAAAACTAGCCCAACTCAAAAATAGGCAAAGGACTTGAATAGACATTTCTTCAAAGAAGACATACGAATGGTCAATAGCATATAAATAAGGACATACGACATCACTCATCATTAGGGAAATGCAAATAAAAATTACAGTGGTATGCCAGTTCATCCTTAGTATGGTCATCACAACAATTACAATAACAAAATATGGAAGTAACAATGGCATGTGGATTATACCACAATTGTTTAAACAACTGGTTGGCTGTACTTGTTTGTCACTATTTCTGGATTTTCTATTGTGTCCCATTGATCAATGTGTTCATCCACCTCTTATACCAAATGGTCTTGTTTTCTGTGTGTATAAAATAATTCTGAAATTTGGTAGAGTGGTTCATCTTACTTAATTCTTCTTTTTCAGAAATGTTTTAGCTATTCTTTTTTATTTCCTCCCCGGCCTCCTGTTTTACCTATTCCTGTTCCTTTGCCTTTCCATAAAAATTTTAGAGTAATCTTGTCTATAATACCTACAAAAAAATCCTGCTGGGATTTTGATAGGAATTACATTAAACCTATGTATCAACTCAGAGACAACTGAAATCTTTACTCTGTTGAGCCCTCCCATCCATGAACACAGAATCTCTCTCCATGTTTTATCCTCTTTGATTTCTTTCAGTTCTCCACTATTTTAAACAAGTCCCAGACATCACATAATTTGATCTGTGAATAGCATAGTATATGTCTTAAAAGGCAAGGCATCTCTTTTCCTCGCTCTCCCTCTCTGTCTTGCTGCTACACTTTCTTTTCTGGGATATTTTAAAAGCAATGGTCTCTCTAGGGGAATAAAACAGATGTCTTGTAGGAGTCACTACTTTTCTTGGCTTTTCAGTAGTCCCAGCTGGGGTCTCAGCAGTTCACAAAATGATTGCTCAGATAGCAAATTTGCAGCCTGGGAGAAAAGAAAAGCGAGTTTCAACACGAGTCTCCCAGTACTTTTACTCATCATTTTACATTCCAGCTTCCAGCACAGGGTGTGGGATTGAGGAGGTGTTTCCTGAGGGTTTCACAACTGCATGAATGAAAGGTTGAGCAGGCATTCGTGGGAGAGGGAGTGAAGGTGAAGGCGGGGGAAGGACTCCAGGACTGAAGCCAGGAGATCCAGGCTCTGTGCAAACAGCCAGTGGGAGAGCCAGTCACCTGTCTGCTTAGACTGGGCTCAAATGCTCTTACAAAGCAAGGCTACTGTGGGTCTTACACAGCTAATTCACAGGAAAGCGTTAAAGGATGGGACCGTGTGCCCCATGGTGTCTGCAGGTGAATAAATGAACAAGAACAACACGGCCCAGTAACACAAAGGCCAGTCTTGATTTTGGATTTTAAATTTTTATATAGGAAGACAAGTCAGCAGTCTCTGATCCATTCTGAAATTCCAACAGTGTTTAGACAGCAGAGCAGCTAAGAACTCTAGATTCTAGATAAATGCTCAGTGAGGGTGCCTTTGCCTCTGATGAACAGCAGCCAAACAATTCTCTGCTTCCCCTTACAAGGGAAGGCAGGTAGTTCTGCCCACCCAGGGAGAGAGGCGGAGGAATGCCCTCCCTATGCATCTCTTTTCCATGCTGACCTACTGCCCTGGAAGTCAGTGGTTCTCAAAGTGTGGTCCCCAGACCAGCAGCAGCACTTAGGGAACTTGGTAGAGATGCAAATCCTTGAGACCTATCCCCAGACCTACTGAATCAGAAACTCTGGGGTGGGGCCCCCAGGTTGTGTCTGCATAGCCCTCTGGATGACCCTGGTGCATGCTCAAATTTGAGATCCACTGCTGTCCATCAAAAGCCATTAACAAAGTGAGTACTGACTTACTGAGCTCTGCTCCAGCAAATGCAGGCAATGCATTCTTTGACATGGCCTTGCGGCCCTTTGAGAAATTTCTCTAAAGAGTCTAGCATACGGTCTTGCATTAGAAACAGGAATCTGGGCATGGGGGGTACCAGGCAGGGTGCAGACAGCCTGGCTGTTCATCCAGCACCAAACAGCCAGGGGCTTCCAGTTCACGTCCGCATTGGTTCACTGCTTTCTGAATTAACTCAAATGTATTTATCCAGAGCCCACTAGGTATGGGCCACAGATACACGCGGGGTTCTGAGGATGCAATGTGAAGAAGGTGATGGGGATCTGGCAGGAAATAAGGGAGTTAAACAAATAATGTTGTGTGGTGATGCTAGGAAAACCACAGGCACAGGAGGCCCAACCAGGCCTGGGAGATCCCGGTGGGGCACGTTGGGAGGTGTCGGGGTAGCAAGGGGGGTGAAGAGTGTTCCAGGCAACAGGGACAGCATCCAGCCCCAGAAACAAGAGGGTGGGGTTGCTGCTGGTCGTGGAAGAACTGCAGAGTGGCTAGAGTAGAGTGAGGAGTGAGAAGTGAGGAGGAGGGTGAGAGGTGAGGCTCCCGGGGAGCCCTGGCATGCATGTGGTCCCTGCCCGGGCAAAATGGCAGGTACAGGCTCCCCGGTGGCTCTGCGCTGCGGGACTGGGATATGTGTCCAGGTGTGGCCCTACAGGGGCCTCTCACTTCATCCTTGTGACATGAACAAGGAAGGCGAAATGATGTGTACATTCTACAGATGAGGAAGCTGGGGGCCCAGAGAGGTGAAGTTTCTTCGCACGCTCACAAGGGGCCAAACCTTGCTGGCCAGCCAGGTCACTGGGCTGTCTGCACTGGACTGAGTTTGTTTCTATTTTTAGTAGAGACGGGGTTTCGCCATGTTCGCTAAGCTGGTCTTGAACTCCTGATCTCAGGTGATCCGACCTTGGCTTCCCAAAGTGCTGGGATTCCAAGCATGAGCCACTTGCACCCAGACTAGCTTTTGTTTTTTAAAAAGATTATTTTTGATAGACTCTTAAAGAACAGTTTTAGATTTACAGAACAACTGGCCAGCCAGCATAGAGTACCCAGGCACCCACACCAGGCCTCCCCGACCATAAGGTCTCATGCTAGCATGGCACATTTGTCACATGAACGGAGCAACACTGACTCTGATAGTCACCGATGTCCAGATTTTGTTCAGATTTCCTCAGGTTCTCCCAAATGGTCTTTTTCTGTTTCAGGATCCAATACTAGGTTTAGTCATCTCAGCTCCAGATTTTTAATTTTTAGGTTGTACAAAAGGCTCACTGAAAACCTCAGCTTTGGAGAGGTTTGTTCCTTTGGCAGCAGAAACTCTGAGCCATCTACAGTCCCAAGTGAGAATGCGCTCTGCTGGGGAGACCTGCCTCTGGGCCCTCCTGGGAGAAACTGACCTTCTCTCAGGCTCCGTCTCCCAGTTCTCTTCCTGGTGGGGGGAAAATAACTTTTTCTGAAAACGTACAACCCTCCTTCTGCTGTGTGTGTGACTCCAGCCTACCTGAGAGGCAGGTATCATTAGGTGCCCTGCACAGATCTAGGCCTCGCAGCTCACACACAGGTGAGACATGCTGAGGTCCCTCAGGCAACCCGCAGCCAGGGCAGGGGGAAACTGCTCCCCGTTTCTCAATGCCCACCCCTCTCCACACCTCTCCTGCCCTGGGTCTGTAGCTGTTCTGCCTACACAAGGAGGACCCCCTTGCTGCCCCTACCCTCCCTCCAAAGGCCCCTGGCTATTTGGTGCTGTCGTGCCATCTCAGTGAAGGTAACAGGAGCCTTTAGCCAAGAAAAGCAGTGACTCCTACAAGAAATCTATTTCAATCCCCACTTCAGGGAGACCACTGCTTTTAAAATACCAGAGAAGAAAGTGTGGCACAGAGAGAGAGAGACCTTATGTTTTAAGACATAAACTATGCTATTTACAGATCAAATTACATGATGTCTGGGACTTGCTTTAAAATAATGGAGCACTGAAAGAAATCAAAGAGGATCTAAATATGGAGAGACATTCTGTATTCATGGATTGGAGGACTCAACTGGATAAAGATTTCAGTTGCTTCCAAATGGATGCATAGGTTTAATGCAATTCCTATCAAAATCCCAGCAGGACTTTTTCTAACCTGGGAAATCAGTCAAAGGTCAGGTCTTCATGTACAAACAAGACTTTGGGGTCACAATTACTTTAAAAAGTAATTACATAAAACATGGCTGCGTCATGATTTAGCAGTAAGTGAAGCATGGTTTCTGACACATGGTAGTGTCATGTTAGGCAAATGTGAAGTGCCAGGGATGTGAACAGCTGTTCCTCCAAGTTTAGGTTGCTGCAAAATTCAGGTAATCATTTTCATTTTTCACTGAACAGAACCAGCCTGCAACTCAACATTTTAGATCATAGACTTTTGGAGTACAAACCCAAGGAATGCAATATTGTTACCAAATTACAAGTTTTGGCAAATCAGTACAACACTGTATATAATATAATGAAGTTATGTCACATATTCCTTTAATGAAAATTTTCATTATTTTCACCCTAATGCTCTGCAATAAACTAAATCATGTCATGATTAACAATTTTCATTACAAAAATTATTTAAATACCAAATAAAACACCATCATTGTTCGTGGTAGATTACAGCTGAGCTAGTTATTTAAAACAAATTAGGCCGGGTGTGGTGGCTCATGCCTGTAATCTCAGCACTTTGGGAGGCAGAGGCGGGTGGGTCACTTGAGCTCAGGAGTTTGAGACCAGTCTGGCCGACATGGTGAAACCCCGTATCTACTAAAAATACAAAAATTAGCTGGGTCTGGCGGCAGGTGCCTGTAATCCCAGCTGCTTGGGAGGCTGAGGTGGGAGAATGGCTTTAATCCAGGAGGTGGAGGTTGCAGTGAGCCAAGATCGCACCACTGCACTCCAGCCTGGGCAACAGAGCAAGACTCTGTCTCAAAATCAATCAATCAATCAATCAATCAAACAAACAAATTAGACTTCTAAAATGGTACAATTTCCCCCTTCTGCTGTGCAAGCCACTTAAGGGAAATGGATCAGGACAATCATGGATGAGAAACTCTAACGTTTGAGCTTACAGGGGTTGGGCATGTGGATATCAATTTTAGGTTGAAGTAACTATCCAAGCATCATCAGGCCTTCAGCACACCATTCGGCCTTTTACGCTGGCTGGTCTCGATATCCAGCACACACTCTAGCTGACCACTTTGTTGGTAGACCTGTACTTCTCTTCAGTTTGGATTAAAATTCATGCAGACTTTCTTCAGCATATTATTTTAAAGAAATGCCTAATAGATAATTACAGCTTTTAAGTACAAATACAAATAAATCTATTGCCAGGTTGGTGAGAGCTGGGCACCTTAGGTTGTATCTACTCCTGACAACCAGGCCTCTATCCACACTGTGGTGTGCCCTGTGCTTCCTCCTCTGAAGCTGGCAGTTCTTCGGTCTCGGCATGTAATATCTGAAGATGTCACAGTTGTCATTAGTCCTAGGTAACCGCCGAGGTGAATCTTTTCACAATGATTATGGTTTCTTGAACCAGAATAGTTTTTCCTGGATCTCGAAGGTGTGGTTTTTACATAAATCTCTCATCTTGTATGTGTAAAGAAAATATTGGTAGACTTCCTTTCCACTATGCTCTCCACAGAGTCAACTGCTGAATGTCCTGGCAGATAGCCCAGCACGGTGGCTTACGCCTGTAATCCCAGCATTTTGGGAGGCCAAGGTGGGTGGATCACCTGAGGTCAGGAGTTCAAGACCAGCCTGGCGAACATGGCAGAAGCCCATTTCTACTAAAAATACAAAAACTGGCTGGGGTTGCTGGCATGTGCCTGTAATCCTGGCCACTCAGGAGGCTGAGGCATGAGAGTCACTGGGATCCAGGAGGCGGAGGTTGCAGTGAGCCACGTTTCCACCACTGCACTTCAGCCTGGGCAAAAGAGCAAGGCTCTGTATCACACACACACACACGCACAAACACAAAAGTCCTGGCACAAATGCCTTGGTTCTTGCTCTAGAAATATGTGATTTCACAGTGAAAGGCATCCCCACTCTGAGGCCTGTGGCTTTGCAACTTCAGTATCTTCTGTCTGACACAGCCAGACTTGGGTTCACTTTTGGGTATTTGGACATTTCTGCACTGTAGTCATTGTAAAGGCTTCCTATGGGTGGTCAAAGGAAGCTCTAGGCAAAGAAGTGACACCTGCCCCCTGCCACTCCAAGTGCCTCCTAGGCCCCTCTGCTGAGATGCCTGATAATGCATCTCAAGGTTCTCCTTGGAGCCAGGGCAGGGGAAAACTGCTCCCCGTCTCTCAATGCCCACCCCTCTCCATACCTCTCCCACTCTGGGTCTCTAGCTGTTCTGCCTACACGAGGAGGACCCCCTTGCTGCCCCTACCCTCCCTCCAGGGAGAACTCCTGACCACCCACCCAAACCTGCTCAGCCACAGGTGTCCTGATCTCAGTAGCAGACAACTGCATTCTTTCAGTAGCACAGAACAAAAATCTTGGCAAGGATAATTTTGGTTATCCTGACACCTGTCTTTCTTTCAGTTCACATCCATGTTTATCATCAAGTCTATCAGCTAGCCTTACCTTTACTTTATTATCCAGAATCCAACCATTTTTCATCGGTCCACCACCAACCTCCAGTGCAGGTCCCATCTCTGCCCCCACGCTGCCCCCACACTTCACGGAGTGACACAAGAACCTCCAGCTGGTCTTCCCTCTGCACAATACCCCGAGTGGTCCTTGGTAAACTACAATAAATCACATCATTCCTCTGCCTGAGATCTGCTTCAGAGTGACAGTCATAATTCCTTACCACAGCATCCAAAGCTTGCTGCCTATCTGGCCTCATTTCCTCTCTCTACCCCACCCCCATCAGCTCCGACGGGCTCTTGACCAACCTCAGTTAACCAGTTTTGAGAGAAGCTACCAGGAACGACCAATAGGGGGATTAATAGCATGAAATGCTGTCCAAAGTGGCTGACACAGAAGCACATGCTTGAGGTCCTGATATTCAGGGGAGCTTAAATCCTAAATATTGCTGGAAACATGCAGACTTCCCAGAAATTGCATTTTTTTCTCTTCTGCTACCATCCTTTTTCCTACCAACCCTGACACTGTCTCTTCAGATGAATACATCCTTTAAGACAGATAAAATAAATTTACTAAAGGCTACTGTTCTCCCTTTGTCAAATATTTCCCATAAAATTCCTAGGCATGGGCTTGAACACTGGTGAAACTTCAGATAATCTGAGGATGGGCTAAGGTTGGGATAAATGAGGCTGAAAAGGTCAGGTGTGCTAAAATGCCTGGACTATTTTGTTTTACTATCAAGAAAATGTAATCTAAACCTTTTGGATTCAGGTTCAACAAACATTTTTGTTTACTCCTCTGTTGAGGAACTGTGTTATTTGACTTCATTTCACATAAGAGAAATTCTGCAGCGTGGAAAGGCTTTACCAGCTCAGAGAGAAAATGGCAGCAGAATTCAGACACAACCCTAAGTTCTGTGGCTTCAACCTGTGTAGTTTCCAACACACACAGCTCTGCTCTAATAATTACCTACCTCTTTTTTTCTAAAGACATTAACTTGAAAATACCATCCATTCTGGATCTGCTTTAAACACAGAAACATGAGTTTGATTTCTAAAGTGGAAATGCCTCTGCAACGCTAAGATGTAGAGCTCTGTAAGGATGTGGCTTTAGCTTCCCTTCATTATGTCCCAAGTGCACAACAAAGTAACCCCGGCCACAACAGAGACACTTGCTCTGCCTCACTCACAGCATCTAAAGCTTGCTGCCCACCTGACCTCGTTTCCTCTCTCCACCCCACCCCCTCAGCTCTGATGGGCTCCTGACCAATCTAAGTTAACCAGTTTTGAGGGAAGCTACCAGGAACCACCAATGTGGACATTAGTAGCATGCAATGCTGTCCAAAGTGGTTGATACAGAAGCACATGCTTGCTCCTCGGCAGAGGCCATTAGGGTCATCCAAAACCTAATTTCACATCAGAAAATGTAAAAAAAAATCCCTCTCAATCACTCAATGAATAAAATATTTATTTTCTCTTAAGGGTTTCTAATAATAGTGGAATGGCTACTATCAGACAAACTCTGTGCAGATAATTATACCCACTGGGAAAAAAGTACAAAAAAACGGCTATCTGATGGCACTGGAGAATGACCCAAAGCAGGCAGAAACCACAGGAATACCCCTGGCTGAGTTTCCTGCCCTTACAGCTTTCTGCCTGCAGGCAGGCACCAAGGGGTGGCTAAAACACAGACAGAAACCTGCAGTCACAGTGTCACTGATTGAACAGTTAGAACAAATATTTTAGGGTGATCTTAGAAGCATCAATAAGGAGGACAATCTCAGAACAAAGAGCTGCAGAGGGGAGCTACAGAGCTCTGTGTGGAGCTCTGCCCAAATCTCTGGCTGACCCCTGAACTCTGAAGGTATGGGGAATACTCCAAGCAGCCTAGTAGAGGCTACAAAACCTGAACGTAGAATGTGAAGTTTTAATTCAACCACATTAACTTCCTGCTAAAAGGTCAGAAAAAAACAAAACAAAACAAAACAAAAACTTCTTCAGAGAAACAACAGAATCCAAAGACTCTATAAGCTATTCAATAGCCAACATACAATCCAAATTTACTAGACATATAAAGAAAAGGAAAATGTGATTAGTTCCCAAGAGAAAAGTCAGTGGAAACCAGCACTTAGGCGATACAGGTGTCTGAAGCAACAGATAAACTATTATAATAATGCTCAAAAATATACAGAAGCACATACTTCTAAGGCATGAAGAAATAGGAAATGGCAAAGAAATGCACACTATAACAAAGAATCAAATAGAAATTCCAGAACTGGAGAATATAGTATAAAAATAAAAATATTTACTGAATAGGCTGAAGTGCAGATTGGAAATACCAAAAGAAATAGCAGCTTGAAGACAGACGAGTATAAATGATCCAATTTGAAAAAGAGAAAAAAAAGTTGGAAAATAATGAACAGCAACTTAGTGACTTGGGAAAATATTACGGTCTAACATACATGAAGAGAGAGTGAATGAAGCAGAAACAATTCTGAAGACATAATGACCAACAATTTCACAAATCTGGTAAAAGAATAAATGTACAGATTCAAGGAGATCACTGAATCCCTAGCAGAATACAGGGAAACATAACAAGACAGACCTTTGTTGAATGACAGTTGACTGTAATGAAAGACAGAGATACTGTAACAACATCTTTGAATTGCTGAAAGAAAAAAAACTGTCAACTCAGAATTCTACATCAACAAAAATATTTTGCAAGAATAAAAGTGAAATAAAGACATCTTCAGAAAAATGAAAGAAGGGGGTGCGTGTCCCTGGTGGTGACCTGAAGGACACCACCACAATGTCTGCTGTCCAAAAAAAGAAAAATGAAAGCTAAGAGAATCACTGACCAGCAGACGATTACTACAAGAAACATTAAGTGAAGTTCCTCAGGCAGAAGTGAAAATGATGACAAATGGAAATTCCGATCTTCAAGATGAAATGATAAGCACCAGAAGTGTTAAACTGTGGGTATGTACAACACACTATTTTAAAATTAATTTCTTTAAAAATATGTAGCAATTTAAAGCAAAAATCATAACATTATATCGTGGGGCTTTTAGTACATGTAGATGAGCATATAAATGACAGCTCTATCCATAAAACAGGAAAGGGATAAATGAAATTATACACATGCAAGATTCTTACATTTTATATGAAGTGGCAAATATTACTTTTAATATGAAAAGTAAAAGATATATATTTATGTATATATAAAATAATCTTCAGAGCAACCATTACAAAATAACATAAAGGAATAGTGATAAGCCAATAATAAATTAAGATAGGATTTTTTAAAAAAGATCCAATTAACCCAAAAGAAAACAGAAAAGGAGAAAAAGAGTAACACAAAAGACATGTGACAAAAAAAGAGGAAAATGGTAAATGTAAGCCCAACTATATCAACAATCACATTAAAAGTTAATGGACTAAATACTCCATTTAAAAGAAAGAGACTGTTGTGATGGTAATGTTCTATTTCTTGATCTGGATGTTGGTTGCACAAGAATATTCACTTTGTGAAAATTCATCAAAACATACACTTATTATTGGTGCACTTTTATGCATGCGTATTATACTTCGAGAAAAGTTTTACAAAGAACAAATATGTTGATCCAATTGTTCTACTTTTAGGGTTTTATCCTAAGAAAACAGGCACTCAGAAAAGCACCCAAATATGTATTTACAAGTTTATAGATTCCAGCATTGATTCTAATAGAAAAACATTACAGACAAACAAATTGAACATTATTAGGGAACTACTAAAATAAATTAAGGTACATTTATATAATGAAACACCATGCAGCCAATTCAAAAGAATAATTTAGGGGCTGGGTGTGGTGGCTCATGCCTGTAATCCCAATGCTTTGGGAGCCTGAGGTGGGTGGATCACCTGAGGTCAGGAGTTCGAGACCAGCCTGGCCAACATGGCGAAACCCTGTCTCTACTAAAAATACAAAAATTAGCTGGGCGTGGTGGTGGGCGCCTGTAATCACAGCTACTTGGGAGGCTGAGGCATAAGAATCACTTGAACCTGGGAAGCGGAGGTTGCAGTGAGCCGAGATCATGTCACTGCACTGCACTCCAGCCTGGGGGATAGAGCGAGACTGTCTCAAACAAAAAAAAAAGAAAAGAAAAGAAAAATTTAGCTTTATATTTATCAAAACTTAAGTCACTAAAAGCATATTATTAAATTAAAAAGTAGCTTACAAACCAGTATGTAGAGTGTGATCTTATTTATGAAAAATAATAAAAAGACAAACAATGAAAAGGCATAGATATACAAAAGGTTGTATACCAAATAGTTAACAGTATCTATTTTTGGATGGTAGGATTTCAGGTGAATTTAATTATTTTCTGTTATGTTGGATTTGCCAAGATGAATATATTAGCTTCACAATCAGAAAAAGCAACAAACACGTTTATATTTTAAAATAATATCTATGAAGAATGAATAAAAAAAGAGGAAAATACCCTAGCCTATAAAAAGTAAGAAGAGCTTAAAAACTTGAATGAAAAAGTAATAAACTATCCGTTTGAAGGTACCAGAAAGATATTAAAGAAAGAGGAAACTGCAAGGCTATGATGGAGGAGAAGAGACAAGGACAAGGACATAAATTCAGCATTTGGGCCACTTTCCCCTTAGGCATTGGCTGACTCCAATCACAAGGATAGAGAAGCTGAGGGGCTCCTTGGAATAGACACAGAGGCTGGGGACAGTCAGGGATCATAATGGTGCCATCTAGAGTGCAGACATCTTGCACACAGAGGACTGAGAACATAGTAGGTCCATAAATTAATGTTACGGCAGTCTCCATGACAAATACCTTTACTCTTTGCTGGATCCCTTCAATTAGAATTTCTTCTGCAATTTCACTGCAATTTACTACACCCTATGCCTTGTATTTTGGTGGAAGATGTATGTCATTGTGACAGCCTTGCCTCAATCTTAAGCCACAGGGCAAGCAATTTTACTTACAGTCCACTTCCCAATTCCTTACAAGTACCCAACTGTGTTCAGCAGGACCATCTGGCCTATTTTTGGCCCCATTTTATCCTTCGGACTTAGCCGATGACTTGGCCTTTTGCTTCCCTTCATGACCTGGACTTGGTCGTTCAGCCTCTCTTCAGACCAACTCCCCGCACCTAGGTGTTGGTGCTTTGGTGGGTGGCCTCGCCTAATCTGCTCTTTGCTTAACAGTCCCACTCCCCAGTCCAAGCAAGACCAGAGGGATAGAGCGCAGGACCCCAAAAGCATAAAAGATGCCTAAGTAAGTGCTAAGATTCTACTCTGGAAGGATTTCCTGTTTGGGAAAATGGTGAGAATCTAGCATTAAAATGCAAATTAGCTCCCCATTCCCTAACTGGTGAATAGTAGACAAATGGCTCCTGGGGGCCGGATGCGGTGGTTCACGCTTGTAATCCCAGCACTTTGGGAGGCCCAGGCAGGCGGATCACGAGGTCAGGAGATCGAGACCACGGTGAAACCACGTCTCTACTAAAAATACAAAAAAATTAGCCGGGCGTGGTGGCGGGCGCCTGTAGTCCCAGCTACTCGGAGAGGCTGAGGCAGGAGAATGGCGTGAACCCGGGAGGCGGAGCTTGCAGTGAGCCGAGATTGCACCACTGCACTCCAGCCTGGGCGACAGAGCGAGACTCCGTCTCCAGAAAAAAAAAAAAAAAAAAAAGTGGCTCCTGGATGGCATTCCCTAATGGCTGACAGTCCCTCATCATCTTCTCAGTAAGGCCCTGGGCCATGTGACTCCCACGGGCAGGGGTGCATATATTATTTTCCTATTGCTGCTCAAACAAATTACCCTGCATTTAGAGGCTTAACAGCACATACATTTGTTATCTATTTCTGTAGGTCAAAGGGCCGGGCACAGCGAGGCTCAGTGGGTTCTCTGCTTGGAGTCACAGAGAGCCTAAATTAATGTGTCATTGCGGCTGTGTCCCTTTCTGGAGGCTCTGCGGCTGAATCAACTTGCAGTCTCATTCAGATTACAGGCAGATGTAGTTCCAGAGGGCTGTGGGACTGAGGTCCCCGGGTGGCTGAATTGCCTTGTGATGCCCAGGGGCTATTACCATCTTCCAAGGAGGACCGATGGTGGGGAATGGGTCTCCTCCCCACAGTGGTGGGTTGAGTTCTTTCTCTTTCAATCTCTCTTAGCTCCTCTCCTGGCTTCTTCCGCTGCTTTTAAGGGCTCATATGATTATGCTGGACCTACCCAGATAATCCAGAACCATCTCCCTATGTTAAGGTCAGCTGATTAGTGACCTCAGTCCTATCTGCAAAGTCCCTTGCAGGAAGTTCCTAGATTTGTGTCTGGCTAACCAGTGGGCAGAGGTTTTGGGAGCATCCTGAGAATTCTGTCTACTGCAGACACACCTTCCAGACCCTTTGCCGGGAAGCTGCCCAGCACCACGGGTCTCTGTGGTCCATGGCGCACCTTCCCCCAGCGCCCACGCAGCCTGGCCCCTGGGGTGCTGGGCACTCCCGCCCTTCCCCTCCCACCTGAGGACACAGGCCAGTTCCCCTGCATCTTCTGCACACTGCGGGGTATGTGGCCAAGCCCCTGGGACTGGGAAGACTAGGGCGGCCTGGGAAGCATCTCCAGGGTCCCAGCTTTTCTTAACACATAGAAATCTCACTCACATATCTCAGATGCAAGTAAATGACCCCCAGAGGCGCACTTCAACACAGAACAGGACTGGGCAGTCTCCCATGTCAGGAGAAAGCTAGGACTTGGAGCCCCATGGGAGCCTGAGGACGACAGGGAGTGGCTGTCGTGGGAGGGCCCTGCTGCTGGACGGCAGCCCTGCGTGGACACCCCATGTCATCGGTAGCTCACCGGGGAGGGCTCACCCTAGCTGCACTTCCCAATTTCTACCTGGATGTGAGAAACGAGGCTGAGCCCTCTTCAGGCTGCTGCTGCGTCCCTCACAGGACACAGTCAAGTCAGCTCTGCTCCCACAGTGTGACAGAGATCAGCCCACTGCTGACTGCAGATGGCTTCCAGCCCCATCCCCTTCCTCTCTGGCCCCACAACTGCAAAATCAATGCAAACCCCAGGCGAGGGGTGGCGGGACTCTCACCCTGGCTCCCTCCTCACCACCATACAAGCCCTCAGCCACACTCAGCCACCCAGGGCCCCCTTTGCTGCAGCTGTTCCAGCTGGGCTGCAGTCTGCCCTGCTCTCGCAGAAAGCCCCAGGGCACCAGCCACAAGCTTTCCCCACCCTCCTGATGTGTGTGTGGTGTTACCCTTCTCCCCATCCAAACCAAACTTTGGAGGAGGGAATGGGGTTGCTCCTGTACCCGCCACGGGGCAGCCACAAAGCCACCTGCAAGCTATTTGCCCACACCAGACACTGGAGTAAATAAAACAGCATAGATGTGGTTGCCAGAAGGCCTCAGCCAAAGTGTGTGTGTCCCCAGGGCAGACTATTCTTCATCCTCTCCATCATTCACAGAGATCTGGACCTGAGTTCTGTAAGGCCGCGGTGGGACAGAGACACCTCACACCCTAGAAAGAGGACTGAGGATGGCAGGCACTCACGGCCGGGTCAAGCCTGGAAGGACCATTGAGGCCAGGCTGTGTGACAAGAAGGGCCGCACTCTGCCACCAAGTGGGCTTGGCCACCCACTCACCTCCCAGTGGCTGTCTCCTTACTTTGAGGAAAAGACAATTAGGGAGTGGAAATACTTACGAATGTGGTTTAAAAAACAGAGAGGGCCGGGTGCGGTGACTCATGCCTGTAATCCCAACACTTTGGGAGGCCGAGGCAGGGGGATCACGAAGTCAGGTGATTGAGACCATCCTAGCTAACATGGTGAAACCCCGTCTCTACTACAAATATAAAAAATTAGACGAGCATGGTAGCGGGCGCCTGTAGTCCCAGCTACTCGGGAGGCTGAGGCAGGAGAATGGCGTGAACCCGGGAGGCGGAGCTTGCAGTGAGCCGAGATCACACCACTGCACTCCAGCCTGGGTAACAGAGTGAGACTCTGTCTCAAAAAAAACCCCCAAACAAAACACACAAACGGAGACTCCTTGATTCCATAGGCATATGGAGGGCCTGCACCACACTGGCCCAGCTTCCTCCCTTTCTTGTCTTTCCCAGAGGTGGGTCTGGCACCCCGAGGGTGTGCAGGGGCTCTATGTAGGGAGTGAAGATCCTCCTATCCCCATCTCTCCCCACCAAAGATGCTCCTTTGGCTGCTGAAGGCTTTGGATTTTTTTTAAAGTCCTGTTTCAGTGAAAACTTGTGAGGGGTCCCTGTATAAATATTTCCAGGTCGTTATTACCCGGTTACCCTAGTTAAGTTCTTTCTAATTAAGCCCATCGATTTCAGAAAAGCCTACTTCCCAGAAGGCTGATCTGAAGCCATTAGCTGATTGACGTATCTAGGCTATGTTGTCAGATGTCATCTTCGCCCCGGCATTTCTGCATTTCAGGCTCGGTCTAGCAACTGCCATCACATACTATCCAAAGCAAGGCAGACTAAATAAGAGATCAGAAAGGATTATCCCTATCTTAACAGGAGCGTCACTCAGGCTGACCTCACGTACTGCGGGGCCATCTTCTTCCTCGTTGACAGGCAAGTATGGACAGAGAGTCTTCCAGATTTTCACCCACCTGCCACAGGCAACTCAGCCTGGTGCTTCTGGGGACCCAGTATTTTTGTGCCTTCCCATCAACTGGTGCTTACTGAGGGTCTCTGCCTTGGCCAGAACTCTGCTTAAAGAAGCTGCAGGGAATACTGCAGAAATGATGAGAGATGCATCTCACAATCAAGAAGGAGGAAACTGGAATCCAGTGAGTGGTCATCATGCGCCAGGAGCATTCATATATATCATTTCACTTAATACAGAAACAGTGTGGAACACGAATGGCCATTGTTTTATAAATCAGGAACTGAGGTGCAAAGGGGTTGTGTCTTACAGCATGACCTGGACCTCTGGGTACAGAGTGCGTGTGGGATAGTCCTCCATCCCCCTGGCCTCGTCATAGCTCAGTGCTTTAGAGAGTTGATGCCTTTGGTAGAACAGTGAATGCCCCATTGTCAAGGCCACTGTTACTAATGCTGTTCATACCAGAGGCACTGCGGGACCTCCCAGAGCAGAGATCTTTGCTTATTGCCCTCTTGTCCCCACAGTCCCTATCCCAGTGTCTTGCACAAAGTTGGGGTGCAAAAATATCTATTCAGCAAATGTAGTAATTAAAAGCCATCACTGTTTATTCATTAAAACAGTTCCCCTTAGGTGACTACTTACAAAACAATAGGGCTAGGGTGCTCATTCTATGAACTCAGAAGTGTAAACCAACAATATTGAAAAACTAATATAGGAAGCCGACCAACAGTTCATTCAGACTGTCCGTTCCAGCAGTGGAGGCTGATTTTACAAAGAGCAATGAGCTCTCCTCCACCCCCGGCCCCCACAGCTTTTTTTTTTTTGAGACGGAGTCTCACTCAGTCTCGCCAGGCTGGAGTGCAGTGGCGCGATCTCGGCTCACTGCAACCTCCGCCTCCCGGGTTCACACCATTCTCCTGCCTCAGCCTCCTGAGTAGCTGGGACTACAGGCACCCACCACCACGCTCGGCTACTTTTTTGTATTTTTAGTAGAGACGAGGTTTCACCGTGTTAGCCAGGATGGTCTTGATCTCCTGACCTCGTGATCCACCCGCCTCAGCCTCCCAAAGTGCTGGGATTACAGGCGTGAACCACCGCACCCAGCCCCCCCACAGCTTTTTAAGTGTCTAATTCCAGGAGTAAAGAGATTAGCTACATATTAATCTTTTCAAAAATTATTTTGAGGATTAAAGTTTTTAAATTTTGAAACATTTTAAAGTCGACAAGCTCCATGAAGACAGGGCATTGCATGCACCTTGTTCACCACTGTATTCCAAGCATCCAGAACAGAGCCCTGCAGCCAGTAGATTCTCAGTAAGTATTTGTTCAATAAACGTAAACTAAACATACAAAAAAGTATAGAAAAAAAGAAAAGAAAGTATTCTGAGGTAGCCATCCCAGAGATTAAACAAATGCCAGCATTTTGGCATATTTGCTACTTATCTCCCAAAATATTACCAGTGAAGCTGAAGCCTCGCCCCTCATGTTACCTCCTTAGCTTCCTCTCCAGAGGCAAATCTCTGTGCTTAAATTGTTCTGTACTATTCTCAGGCATTTTCTATAATCTTACTAAATATGCACATATCCTAAGGTGTACTGTTATGCACTATTATTTGTGTCTTGTAGATTTACACAAATACGATCATCCTACATATATCCTTCTGAAGTCTGCTGTTTCCATGTTTCTTGGGTAGAACCTCGAAGCCTCAGCACACAGCTGCCTGCTACGCATACATGGGAGAGTTTATCTAGGATACGTAGAGAATCATGCTCAACTTTACTAGATATTACCAAACTAACCTCTGAAGTGTCTGTATAAATATACATTTACTCACCATTTATAAGAATTCTGGACCCTGTACATCCTCACCAATACTTGGCATTCACGCAACGTGTCTGCCAATGTGAAGGGTATGGAATGGTTTCTCTTGTTGCTTCTCTTGATTGGCAGTTAGGTTGAACATTTGTTCACATATTCATTGACTATTCAGGTTCCTCTTCTAAGAACTGCCCATTCGCATCACATGCCCAGTGTTATGTTATCCGTCTTCAGCTCTTTTTTTTTTTTTTGAGACAGAATCTCACTCTGTTGCCCAGGCTGGAGTGCAGTGGTGCAATCTCGGCTCACTGCAACTTTTGCCTCTTGGGTTCAAGATATTCTCTTGCCTCAGCCTCCCAAGTAGCTGGGATTACAGGCGTGCACTGCCATGCCCAGCTAAATTTTGTATTTTTGTAGAGATGGGGTTTTGCCACGTTGGCAAGGCTGGTCTCAAACTCTTGACCTCAAGTGAGCCACTGCCTCAGCCTCCTAAAGTGCTGGGATCACAGGCATGAGCCACTGTGCCTGGCCCCATCTTCAGTTCTTAATATGTTCTTTACATCAATCCTTTGTCACTCATAAGATATTGTAAATATATTTCCCAGTCTGTGACTTAGTCTACTAAGTCCGCCACTACTCCCCAGTCTGTGAGAAGGCACATTGTTTGGAAAATTTTTTGAAGCACAGGTTTACATTTTAATGTTATCAAATTTATTAATCTTTTCCTTTATAATAGGCTTTTTCTTTTGGCTTTGCCTTTCTCTACTTATTTTGAAGCTTACATATTTTAAGGTTTATACATTTCCCTTGAATTATGACTGTGGCTTGCTTCAGTTTCTCATTCAATTCTAAATCTGAAAACCTAGATAAAATAAGTCAGCTTCTAAAAATGTACATATAATGATAAAATTGGCATAAGAGAAAATCTGAGTGAACAAAGACTTAAGAAATTAAAATGGTAGTTAAAAAAAAACAGTCTTCCCTTCCTAAATCTCTTGGCTCAGATAGTTTTGTACAGAAGGCCATCAATCTTTGAAAGAATCATTCATTTACATCTTTACAAGTTGCTTCAGAAAACAGAAAAAGAACAAAACAATGCCCAACTTGAGGCTAGTGCAGTCTTGATTCCAAAATAAGATAAAAGAAACACAACAAAAAAAGTCAGATTCCCATCTCACTTATGAAAGTAGATACAAAATCCCGAACAAAATATTAGCTAATCAAATACAACAGTGCATTGAAAATAATGTATCATACTTAAATAGGGGTTTTCCAGAAATACAAGGTTGGTCCCCATGAGATCAATGAAGTTCACCACAATAATAGACAAAAGAGGAAATAAATTATAAGACATTATAATGAATGCTGAAAAAGCATTTTAAAAAGTTTAATGCTTCACTACAAGAAACATCTTCTAGCAAAAAAGAATTTTCTTCTTTTTTATCTTTTTATTTAAAACATTTAAAACATCTTATTATGGAAAGTCCTAAATACAGGTAGTTCTGCTATAACAGAATAAATATGATCTCAAAAAGCACTATGCTGGCTGGGAGTGGTGGCTCCCGCCTGTAATCCTATTTTGGGAGGCTGAGGCAGGTGGACCACCTGAGGTCAAGAGTTCAAGACTAGCCTGGCCAACATGGTGAAACCCTGCCTCTACTAAAAATACAAACATTAGCCAGGTGTGATAGGTGTGGTGGTGTGCACCTGTGGTCCCAGCTACTCAGCAGGCTGAGGCAGGGGAATCGCTTGAACCCAAGAGGCAGAGGTTGCAGTGAGCCAAGATTGTGCCACTGCACTCCAGCCTGGACGACAAGAGCAAAACTCCATCTCAAAAAAACAAAACAACAAAAAAGCACCATGCCATGTAAAATCATGCAACAAAAAATGCAAGATTTAGGAAAAATGGAGTTAGGGAAACAACACTCAAAAACTTGGTTAGTAACACATCTACAGAAAGATAGCAGTTTATTCAAAATGGTAGCACATTAAGAGAATGAAAAGAAAAGCCACAAACTGAAAGAGAAGATTTACAAAACATGTATGATAAAGACCTAGTATCAAAAATACACAACTCTTAAAACTCGATTATGGCCGGGCGCAGTGGCTCATGCCTGTAATCCCAGCACTTTGGGAGGCCAAGGCGGGCAGATCACAATATCCTGGCTAACATGGTGAAACCCCGTCTCTACTAAAAATACAAAAAAAATTAGCCGGGCATGGTGGCAGGCGCCTGCAGCCCCAGCTAGTTGGGAGGCTGAGTCAGGAGAATGGCGTGAACCCAGGAGAATTGCAGTGAGCCGAGATCGCGCCACTGCACTCCAGCCTGGGCAACAGAGCGAGACTCCATCTCAAAAAAGAAAAAAAAAACAAACCCCAATTATAAGAAAACAACTCAATTAAAAAATGAGCCAAAGGTCTGAACAAACATCTCACCAAAGAAGATATACAGATGTGTCATTAGGGAATTGGAAGTTAAAATAATAATGAGCCACCACTACACATCTATTAGAATGGTTACATCCAAAACACGGACAACCCCAATTGCTGGTGAGGATGTGGAACAACAGGAGCACTCATCCGTGGCTTGTGGGAATGCAAAATGGTGCAGCCACTTTGGAACACAGTTTGTCAGTTTCTTATGAAACTAAATCTACTCTTACCATATGATCCAGCAATCACACTCCTTGGTATTTACCCAAACGAGTCGAAAACATGTTCACACAAAACATGTACACAAATGATTATAGCAGCTTTATTCATTACTGACAAACTTGAAAGCAACCAAGATGTCCTACAGTAGGTGAATGGATAAACAAACTGCGATACATATACACAACGACAAATTATTCAGCAAGAGAGAAAGAGGAGCTATGGAGCTATGAAGCCATGAAAGACACAGAGGAAACTCAAATGCATACTGGTAAGTGAAAGAAGCCCATCTGAAAAGGCTGTGGAATTTCAACTACATGACATTACGGAAGAGGCAAAACTATGAAGAACGGAAAAAATTATCAGTGGCCAAAGGTGCGGGGAGAATAGGTGGAGTGCAGGGGATTGTTAGGGCACTGAAATTACTCTGTATGGTACTGGATGGCAGACACCTGTCATTACACATTTGTCAAATCTCATAGGATATAAACACACAAAGTGAACCCTAACCAACACACCAGACTAACCAAGATGTTAGTAACTGGTGACAGGGTGAGGGGTTTATAGGAACACTCTGTACTCTCTGCTCCATTTTTCTATAAACCTAAAACTGCTTGAAAAAATAAAGTCCATTCATGTTAACAATGATAACACAATTTTACACATGCTAAAAGGTTAGGAAATATATAAATACTACAATAAGTATGGCACTATGTGAAAAAGACTTGCGATTTGCATGTAGAAGTGGGTGTCAAGAGCTTATGAGTTAGTGGGAAGTGGTGAAAGAAGGGGTCTCTGGGCTCAGAGGCAAGCTGTGACTCCAGATGTGGTGGTGTGGCTCATGACACACAGAGTGAATCCACGTATAGCTGGACACTATCCCAGGTGTGCGTCTGTGTGTTCCTATGCAACTCCACTCTTGGGGCATGTGGGGGGCAATATTCCGCATTAAGGGGGGGCAGTATTCTGCATTCACCTGGTGTTTCTAGTGGATGAAATTGCACATAAGCTAACATGAAATTTGCATTATACTCAAATGGTTCCCTAACACATCAATCATTTTGGAACAAATTTTCAAAACAAGCATTAAAGCAGAACAGGCCATATATGAAGGCAGAAAATACAGTCTACGCGCTCAATACCAGCTTCAACCTTGCAGAATTAGGATTAGAACTGCTCAATATAGAAACTATCTTAACTTCATGAAGGTTATTGCCAAAATCCGCAGTACACTCTGTATGTAATGGAGAAAGTTAAGATGGGTTTGCTTCAAGACAGAAAACCAGACAAGAATGCACGTGATGCCTGCTACTGTTTACCAGGAAGCCAGAGATCTTGCTTACGCTGTACGTGAAGCAAAAGAAACAAAAGGCACTGGATTATAGGAGAAAAAGAAGTCACAATTTAGAAATGACCTAATCATCTACCAAGAAAAAAAATACATAACAAAAGCATCGAACTATTAGAACTAATAAGAGAGTTCAGATAGATGCTTCAAAGTATTTTTTAAATTACACCAGCAATAACAACCTGCTAGAAGGTTGTGTTCATAATAGCAAAACAAGATGAACAATAAAACCCTTAAAATATCTGGAAATTAACCAAGAATTAACTCATAATTAATGACTTCTATAGACAACAGTTTGAATCTCTATAAAGGAAACACAGCAAATCATATGAATAATTAAAGAGTCCATGCTCTCAGAGGCTCTCAGATAGGATAACTTAAAAATGTTCATTATCTACCCATTGCTCTATAAATTTAATGCAAGCCTGATAAAAACTTAGAATTTTTGAGGAACTTGACAAACTAATTCTACAATATAAATGGAAAAAAGTAAAGGACCATAAATAGGTAAGTCGGCTTCAAAAAAGAAAAGCATCTTCAAAAATGGAACAAATTGGCATACTCAAAACAATAGCAGTAAGAACAATAGGCTTTAGAGCAAGAAGGGCCAAAGGAAGGCACCAGTGAAACCTCACAGGAAGCTCGGGTCATGCATATATGGAAGCGTAATCTTCGATAATGATGGAGCCACAAAGCCAGGTCGTAAGGAGCAGCGAGTGTTGGGAACACTGGACTACTGTGTGGGGACAGGGAAGCTGGATCCCCATCAACACACACAAAAGTGGGCTCCACTTGACCTAAAGCCGTATACATGAATAGAAATGTATAAAATTAAAAGTTCATAATATAAGATAAATAAGGGCAGTGTCTTCTTTAGTAATAGCACAAGGCAGAAGCCATAAACCAGCAATAGTGATTGCTCGATTTTTATGCAGTAAAAGATAAGATGGCAGTTAGCTGACAGACTGTGAGAATATATTTGCAATATTTATACCCAACAAAGGATAATATATTCAAAATATAAGAGGAGCTCTTGCAAATCAACAAGAAAAAGACAGAAACCCAAACAGAAAGATTGTAATTGGAGAAATGCAAATTAAAATGATGACTTGTCACTTTACATCCAATAGACTTGAAGAAAATTACAAAGTTGGAAGATTCTGGGTTTTGGTGGTGGTATGGGGGATGCAGGAAGTCTCATGCTGTTGGTGGAGAGTATACTGGTGCGCACATTCTGAAAAAGTCACTGGGTAGCATTTAATTAAAATAAACGTGGGTATTCTCTAAGGCCCAGCAATCTCTTCCTGGATAGGCATTCACCAAAATTCTGACACAGTTTACAATGGGACGTTTACAACACTAGATTTTTTGTGGTTACTGATTGTGCAAGTAGACAGTTGAAGGCAATCCAGGTGTTTATCACTGGAATAATTGGTAAAATGTGGTAGATGCACATCATGGACTACAGAGAGAATCAAAGGACTGAAAACATACACAGCAACAGAGATCTTAAAAATATAAGGATAAGGGACTTCTGCTTTTGGTAATGGCAATCTAATTAAAAAAATTCACTAGTGGAGAACAGTTAGAGAAACTAGACAAAATATAAAACACGTGCACTTCAAGACACGAGACGGCTACTAAAATGCGAAGAACCAGGTTAGGACACAGAGGGAACGGGCACAGGCAGGTAAGCCGAGTGTGCAGGGCTGCCTTGCCTGGGGAGCCGGGGTGCCCATTCCTGATGAAAGAGAGGTATGGTTGAAAGGCTGAATAGGCTGGGCGCGGCGGCTCACGCCTGTAATCCCACCACTTTGGGAGGCCGAGGCAGGTGGATCATGAGGTCAGGGGTTCGAGACCAGCTTGACCAACATGGTGAAACCCCGTCTCTACTAAAAATACAAAAATTAGCTGGGTGTGGTGGCGGGCACCTGTAATCCCAGCTACTCAGGAGGCTGAGGCAGGAGAATTGCTTGAACCTGGGAGGCGGAGTTTGCAGTGAGCCAAGATTGCGCCACTGCACTCCAGCCTGGGTGACAGAGCAGACTCTGTCTCAAAAAAAAAAGGCTGAATAATACTTTTAATAACTTCAAGGGGCTAGGGTGAGAGGAACTGGATGCAAGAGCCCCCCAAGGGGTGACAGTGGAGGTCTCGCATTGTGGTGGGACTACACATCGCTGCAAGCTAGAAGCATGGGCGAGTTCTACATGGAGAGGCCCCTGCAGGACGTGGCTCAGCTCTAAACAATTAGAAATTGGACTGAAGTAACCTTAATTGCTAGTTCTGAGAGTTCCTTGGCAGAAGCAAATATAAATCCTCTCTGGAGAAAGATCATATCATCCTAAGCCAAAACTTATTGTCATAAAGTATTCTGCAGATACTTTGTTCATAACCAAATAAAATATAACCAGGCACATGTGGAGGAGAAGCAACACGCACAACAGGAGGTAACTTCAATAGCTGCAGATCCACAAGAGGTCCAGATGATGGCATTGCTAAACACAAAAGTTAGCACTAATACACTCGCGGGCTCACGGAGGTAGAAGGCAAGGTTGACTACCTCAATGGAGAAGTCAAAACTCCAGGAAAGAAACAAATGGAAGCTCTAGAGTCAAAGTATTCAATAACTGGAATCGAACTCAATGAATATGTTTAACAACATATTAGATACAGCGGAATAAAGAAGAGAGGTCAGACAGAAAGATTCAGAGAAAAACAGAAAGAGACAAAAAGACAGCAAGCACAGAGGAGAAGGCGAGAGATGCTGCACATTCATTCACAGAGAAGTTTCCGTGTAATTACAGTCCCAAAAGATGAGACAGAGGGAATGCTGGAAGCAATATTTGAAAAGAATGGCTGAGAATTTTCCAAAATAAGTGACAGACATCAAGCCATGAATCCAAGAATCCCTATGAACCGTAAGCTGAGTAACATTTCAAATAACCACATCTGGGCACATCTTTAAGACTGCTGAAACACCAGACACAGATGAAATGCTGTGCGGAGTCTGAGGAGGAGTCAGGCTGACTCTAAAGTGCAGAAGTTAGAACAGCTGATATTTCAAGAGAAGCGATGGAAACCAGAACACAATGTAATGGCATCTATAAAGAGTCCACTTCTATACCCAACATGGAAGGAATTAAGATTAAAAAAGGCATTTTCAGATGAGAAGAAAACAAAAACAAAAACTGAAAGACTCCATCTCCAGAAGGAAAATACTCCAGAAAGAATCCATCTCCTTAAAGAAAGCACTAGGCTTCTTTATCCTGGCAGAAAAGAGAAGGATCCCAGACAGGAAGGTGGAGATTCAGGAAGAAATGAAGAGCGATGAAGATGCAAGTACATGGGAAAACATAAATGAACATGAACTTTACAAAACAACAATGTCTTATTGGGCCAAAACATATATGGAGAAAAAAATACACAGAGAATTAAATCTATGAAAACAATGGCCTGTAAGTCAGGAGGGGGTATATGCATGGTCTAGGAAGATGTTAAAAGTCCTGATTTATATTTGGCTTTTATAAGATAGGTCTGCCCACATGATTTAATTACTATGATAAACACTAAAATAATAATAAGAGTGTATACATTTCAAGCTAACAAAAGACTTAAAAATGGAAAAATATAAAATGGCCAAACCAGGAAAAGCAAAAAAGGAATAAAAAAGCAATTCAAAATATGGGGGACAAATGTAAAGATTATTAAGATGGAAGATTTAAACCCAAATATATTACTAATTGTATTGCACATAAATGAACTAAATATTCCAATTAAAAGACAAAGGTTATTATCCTGGATTAAAAAATTCACTTACTTGCTGTTTATGAGACATATCTAAAGCCACAGAAAGGTTAAATATAAAAGAACGGGCCAAGCGTGGTGGCTCATGCCTGTAATCCCAGAACTTTTGGAGCCAGAGGCAGGTGGATCACCTGAGGTCACGAGTTCAACACCAGCCTGGCCAACATGGTGAAACCACATCTCTACTAAAAATACAAAAATTAGCCAGGTGTGGTGGTGTGTGCCTATAGTCCCATCTACTCAGGGGGATGAGGTAGGAGAATTGCTTGAACCTGGGAGGCAGAGGCTGCAGTCACATCCAAGATCACATCATTGCACTCCAGCCTGGGTAACAGCAAGACTTCATCTCAAAAACAAACAAAAAAATTAAAATAAAAAAATAAAAGAGCCAAAGAAGATATGTCCTACAGACGCTAGCCAAAACAAAGCTAGAATAGCTGAATTTATATCAAGGTAGACTTTAAGACAAAATGCATTACCAGAGGAAAAGAAAAACATTTAATAATGATAAAGGCTAATACATAAGATAACAAAATCTAAATTTGTATGCTTCTATTAAGATAGCCTTTAAATATATAAAGCAAATAGAAAAAAATAAAAATCCTACTGAAAGATTTAGGCATAGTTTCCTTAGCAACTGATAAAACAAGCAGACAAAGACAGAGAGATTTGACCTAAATGAAATTCTGCACCCAACAAGAAAATACACGTTCTTTTTAAGTACATATGAAACACTAAAATTATTGTGAAAGTCAATGCAGTTTCCAAAGGTTTCAAAGGGTTGAAATCATACAGAATTTTTCTATATCTTAATACAAATAAGCCAGAAATTTTTTAAAAAGTTGATTAGAACATCTGTATATATTTGGAAATTAATACACTTCTCAATAACTCATGGGTCAAAAAAGAAATTTCAATTAAAATTAGAAAATATTCAAACTGAATGATAATTAAAATAATTCAAAAACTGTTAGAATGCAACTTGAACTGCTTGGAGGAAAATATATAGCCTTAGGCTTGTACTGGAAAAGAGGGAAGCCTTGATGTCTATTTTTGTTTTGTTTTGTTTTTGAACAGTCTTGCTCTGTTGCCCAGACTGGAGTTCACTGGCGCTATCTCAGTTCACTGCAATCTCCGCCTCCAGGGTTCAAGCGATTCCCCTGCCTCAGCCTCCCGAGTAGCTGGGATTACAGATGTGCACAACCACGCCTGGCTTATTTTTGTGTTTTTAGTAGAGACAGGGTTTTGCCATGCTGGCCAGGCTGGTCTCGAATCCCTGGCCTCATGTGATCTACCGACCTCAGCCTCCCAAAGTGCTGGGATTACAGGTGTGAACTACTGCACCCGGCCGATGTCTGTATTTTAACCTCACTCTCGAATAATACTTTATTCGGCTAAATAATCCTTAATACTTTAAAGTTGTTCCATTCTCTTCTGGCTTGCACTGATACTGCTAATAGGCAGGTTTTCAGTCTAGTATCCTTTGGTGGGTCATCTGCCCCAACCCATACATCTCTCTCATCACTTTAAATATTGTCTACTTGGTCTTTGGTGTTCCACACCATCATGAGTGGCACACTGTTATTGTTGAATTGAAGATTCACATCTTTCATTCATTTTGGAAAATCTGTATCCATTCATTTTTCAAATATTGTCTTAGTCTATTTTCTCCTTTTTGAGCACCTGCTGGATATATAACTGTTTCTCAAATGCCCTGTATCACTAAATAGGAATCAAATTTTAGATTATTTCTCAATTTGTAAATTTCCCAATTTGCAGACTGTGTGAGTTGATGTAAATCTGAACCCTATATCCGTGTGAGGTACATGTCTAAGATTTCAAATTCTCAAGCGGAGAATTTTTCCTTTACCAATAATTCAGAGATAGTAAGAATTAAGGGAAAAAACAACCCACTCTTCCACTGAGTTCTCGAAGGGTCTCAGGTTTGAGTAAGGTCTTTAGCTCCATCGCTAAGGCTTGCATGGGTCCCAATCTGTTCCCAAGTGGATAATGACTCCAGCTGCTGTGTTTCCCAGGCTGAATCTCCATCTCCTCCCCACCGGCTGCAGAATCAGACTATGGGATCCTCAACTCTCCTCTTCAGGGCCTCCCACTTTGATTCCTACGAGTTTAGCTGTGCATTTAAGGTAACTTTTGTTGTTCTTTATTCAGCATAACTAGGGTTTTATAGCAAGAGAGTTTTTCAAGTCAGCTCACCATCTTGCAGAACTGGGAAGTTCTTTCCCAGTGCACAAAATGCTAGCTGAATTACACCTTCTAAAAGGTGTAAAACTCTAAAAGGGCTCTAAAACTCACCAAGAAGCGAATAATAATAATAATAAATAAATCTATTTTAACAGACAAATCATGGAATTATGCTGTGTTAAGTGTCAGACTGGTGAACTTTTCAATTCTTTTTTCTTTTTTACCAATGCCCAAAACACTTCTATGCACAAATGCTTTAACACATCTCTTCAAACTGTTTATAAGACATTTTCCCCTCAGCTACAGAGATTTAAAAAGAGAAATGGAATTGAGCTCAGCAGAAAGAAGCTTAAATTTTGTACACTGTCCATTTTCATTAAAAAAGTAAAAATAATAAAACTGCTATTAAAAATTTGTTCAAAAACTTCAGTTACTATCCAGGGATCATTACTTAAGTGGGCTAATTTTCTGTACCTTTTCCACCCTCACAGCTCCTGACCACAGTTCTTGATATTTGGAATGGTGACCTCAGCCTTACATCATAACCATCCGTGATGGTCCTTAGCGGAAGCTGGAGAAAGATTAAATATGGACTAAGTATTCACTATGTGCCAAATACTGGACTAGAAGTTGTCCATTCAATATCTCCATTCACAGAGTATCATTAGTCCCATTTTAGAGGTGAGAAAATTCAGGCTCCAGATTAGATAACCTGCCATGGTCCACACAGTTCACCAGGGCTGGAGTGGGGCCTGACCACAGGTGGGTCTGACTCTGAACCCCACACTATGTCTACCCCACTGCAAAACCTTCTTCAGCATCTGCTGATATTTAATCAGCAAAGGAAAAAATTAAATCAATGTCTCTGGATTAAACTAAATAAAGGGGATAATAGATTGAAAGAGTTTAGGATGAAAATGCAAAAATGTCAAAGCATTTGACTGTTTAGTCCTTGGCTACTCAGAATATTTCTCTCAACAGAATTAGCAATTCTCCCCCTGAAGAAGGTTGAGCTGTGTTCACATGACATCAGTTCATTTTATGTATAAAAATTTTTACTGAATCTGCCAGACTTTGAAAATTTATCTGAGCCAAAACCCAGGTCCCAAACAATTCTGGAGTCGAAAGTTGCAAGTGTGTATAGATCAAAACACACAGTAGAGGTCAGGAAGCCCCACGTGGGAATGCTGTGAGAGTGTGTGGGAAAAGACTCGCCATCCAGGCCATGCGTGTCGGCAGAGCGGGGAAGGAGTCTGTTTATGGGGAGCAGTCTTCTACTGACCTCTGAGGAGTAGCAATGTGAGTCACACCTGGAAGTGTGGTGCTGTCTTCAGGGACCCTGGAGTCTTAGCTACATGTTACCAGTTCCTTACCCAGCATCCACAAAACTGGTTTTTCCTTTGATTTTCTTAACTCTCAAATTCTGATAAAGATGGTCACTAAAGAGCATCTGCTCAGTGCTCAGGCCAGCGCTAATGCGATGTCAGACATAGGGAGGGTCAAACACAGGCCCCGCCGTCATAAAGTTGACAGAGACAAGCCTAGCACTTCACCCCACTCACAAATCATATCAGCAGAAGCATGGAAGGGAGGCTACAGGGTGATCCCAGCTATGACTAAATGCACAGAAAACAAAAATCTGGAAGGAAATACAGTATGCTAAAATGTTACAAATTGATCTAACTGGGAAGAGAGGTGACGGGTAATCTTTTCCTATTCCGTTTTGACACTTGTTCTTTTTTCTTTTCAAAGTCATAGTCATGCACAATGCTAAAAATATGAAATGCTTCTATTATTTTATCAGGTATGTTATTTATGATATTGTATATTTTCCTAACATAAACACACCAGCTCTAATAAGTGATTGAAAATAGAAGATAATCCTGTTTTAGGGATTCAAAGCGCATGGTTAACAAAACTACAGTCAAAATCTCATTCAAATTTATATCAGAAACCTTCAAATTTATATACACTTTGATACACCAAACCCATTTCTGGAAGTTTGTCTTCAGAAAATAATTATGGAGGCCGGGTGCGGTGGCTCACGCCTGTAATCCCAGCACTTTGGGAGGCGGAGGTGGGCAGATCACCTGAGGTTAGGAGTTTGAGACCAGCCTGACCAACATGGAGAAACCCATCTCTACCAAAAATACAAAATTAGCCGTGCATGGTGGTGCATGCCTGTAGTCCCAGCTACTCAGGAGGCTAACGCAGGAGAATCACTTGAACCCGGGAGGCAGAGGTTGCGGTGAGCTGAGATCGTGCCATTGCACTCCAGCCCGGGCAACAAGAGCGAAACTCCATCTCAAAAAAAAAAAAAAAAAAGAAAAAAGAAAATAATTATAATTATGGAATCTCTCTCTCTCTCTTTCTCTCTGTATATATATATATATATATACACACACACATACACACACACACACAAATATATGTGGAGAAGAATACTCATTACAATGTGGCTTAAAATACTAGAAAATTAAAAACAACCTAGATGGTCAACAATAATACATTGATTACAAATAGTATGACATATCTGTATGGTGGACTAACATGTAGCCATGAAAATAATATTGTTGAGAAATACTTAGTGACATCCAGCGAATCCCACAATATATTATTAAGTGGGGGAAAACAGGTCATGAAACAAAGCGTACACTATGAGCTTCACTTCATTCATAAAAAAGCTTATACACAGAACCAAAGCTAGCCAATACACACCAAAATGTTCATAGCAATTGTTTTTGGGTTGGAGATTTGGAATGATTTTTTTGGTAAAATTTCTATAATCAGCATACATTACTTTGGTAATAACAAAAACCAGTAACAGTGAATTTTAAAAGTCTCCACAACAGAGCCAATCTCCTTTCTTAGTGCCCACACATCACCATTTCACACAGGATCCCAATCTCCAGCCTGCTGAGCAGACACTTTCTGGGATGCAGCACTCCTGCTCACACGTGGCTTGCAGCTGTGAGTCTGGTCTTCCAAGGCTGGCAGAGAACTTCCTACCTGAGGTGGCTCCTGTGAGCCTGGGGACACAGCTGCGGAGGAGGGGACTGCCAGGCTCCCAGGGCACTCACTGGGCACCGACAGAGCCACCTGTCCACAGCTGACACATCTGACCTGTTTTTCTGCCAGAGTCCTTCGTTCCTTCCATAAACGTATTGAGCATTTACTGTCTGTGTGCCAGGCAGTAAATTAGGTGCATGACTTCCTTTAATCCTCATGAACGCCCTCGGAATCATGTTATCATCCTGATTTTATGGATGAGAAGCCTGCCGCAGAGAATTAGGTCACCTGTCAGTCTGTCACAGTGAGTGGTACAGCTGGGGTCTAAGCCCAGCGTCTGTGTGGCTTCCAAGCCCAGCTTCCCTTACAGTACTTCAACAGCTCCCAAGACTTCTCTTAAAATAAATTCAAAGATCATTTCTGATGCTTAGAGCATTAATCCATATCTCTCACTACATTCACATTATTTTTCCATGACAATCCCACAGCCGCCCTGGCCTTGGCCTAGCTCGCAGTGCTCACCTCTGGGGGTCTGCAGGCTCTCAGCCAGTGAGAGGTGATGCCAGCTGGACTTCCTGGGTCGAGTGGGGACTTGGGGAACTTTCCTGTCTTACAAGAGGATTGTAAAATGCACCAATCAGTGCTCTGTAAAACACACCAATCAGCAGGATTCTAAAAGTAGCCAATAACAGGGAGGATTGAAAAAAGGGCACTCCCACAGGACAGAAACAGAACATGGGTGGGGACAATAAGGGAATAAAAGCTGGCCACCAGCAACCAGAAGCTGCAACCCCCTTGGGTCCTCTTCCATGCTGTGGAAGCATTGTCCTTTCACTCTTTTGCTACCGCTCACCCATGTCATCTTTAAGAGCTGTAACACTCATCACAAAGGTCTGCGGCTTCATTCTTGGTCAGCAAGACCACAAACCCACCAGACGGGAACCAACTCCAGCCACACCAGGACCCCAGAGAGAAAGTTGAACAAAGGCCACCACTGTGGCGGGCGCCTGTAGTCCCAGCTACTCGGAGAGGCTGAGGCAGGAGAATGGCGTGAACCTGGGAGGCAGAGCTTGCAGTGAGCCAAGATAGCACCACTGCACCCCAGCCTGGGCGACAGAGCGAGACTCTGTCTCAAAAAAAAAAAAAAAAAAAAGGCCACCACTGTCACCAGCACTTGGGGAGTCCTTCTGGAATCTGGGAAGGCAGGGCAGCCTTCCTCCTTCCCAGAGCCAGCTCCCCACGACCTGCCCAGATGGTGTGTGGTGCCAGGCGGTGCAGTGCTGCCCACAGCTCTGCTCCCTGGCCCTACAGCAGGCCAGGCCTCTGCCTGCAGTGGCTCCTCCCCACTGTGGGGGTCCAGCACAGCTGTGTTCCCCAGCACTCAAGAGGCTGCTGCAGGACCACGGAGGGACACACAGAAAAGCCAGCGTTGGCTTGCTGTGTAAGGATTCTCAATTCCCTGCAGATTTTCAGGGCAAGATTGTGGTCCTCCACCTTCACCTCCCTGGTGCAAACCACCTAGGATTCTGTGACCCAAGGCCCTCCTGAGGGCCTAGGCAGCTTCAGAACCCGCTAATGTCCTGCCAAAAGCAGGAGAAAGAAGGCAGCCAGAGAAAGGGAGCTATTGGGAAAGCAGGGACTTGCAGACAATTATGAAGCAACTTATTTCCCCCAAATTATTATTTCTGTCTCACATCTAGCTCCTTCAAAATCCTGCTTGCTTAGGGCGACTCTTCATTCTTCCCGCTGGGCCCACGTTGCTGCTGGTGGAGGGTCCCAAGACCCGTCCGGTGGTCACCCTGGCTGCCCCCATGGCCTCCTGTGTACAGAACAGCTGCACTCTCACACCAGGCGGTGCAGACCCCTTTCCACCTGGCCAGCACAGGGCCTCTTACCTGCTGAAGGCCCCAGCGCCCTCTAAACTGCTTTTTAGCAATCTGTGTCCTCTGCTGCACATGTATAAATAGCATCTTTTTAACCAGACTAGCAGCTCCACAGGGAGGCCTCCCAGAACGTCTGTCTGGCTCAGTGGGGACTCAGCCTGTGCCTCCAGGCCAGGGCAGCCAGGCTCCTCCTCTAGTGCAGACACTAGGCCTCTCCATGTGAACACACTGCCACATGCAACCTGGGGCCCTGGGCTGCCCAGGGCAGCCAGAGCCCACAAAGAGGGACGCTGATGCAGAGAAAGGCAGTGAAACCACACATGATGCATACATGCAACACACCCTATGCACACACATGTATGTGCAACACACTACACATGTAACACACACCATGCACACAAATACAATATACACATGCAACATGCACTACATGCACACACAATATAGACACAACACACACAAGTCATGCACACTACACACATAACATAGATTACACACAACATACATAACACGCAAAACGTGCACACACAACACACATCATACATGTTCAACACACACCACACATAACATGCATTCAGTACACACCACACACACAACACTCAACATACACATGCAACACACCCTTCGCATGCACATCATGCACACACAATGCACACAACATATGTAATACACACCATGCACACACAACACATACAAAACACACCATGCACACACAACACATACAAAACACACCATGCATGTACAACACACAACATATACACAAAAAACAACATGCACACACAACACAAGACACACATCATGCATGCAAAACACATACAAAACACACACCACACACACAAGACACTTGCAGCCCACCCAATAGTGCCACAGACAGTTGTTTTTGCATAAACATAGAAATGGATCCTTCTGCTGTTAAAGTCTGAAACTTGTATTTGCTTGATGCAAGTTCCTTCCTCAGGAAAGGACTTTCAGGAAGTATCAAAGAACTGAAACTCACCACATCACCCCACCAGATGCCTCCTTGCTCCTCCCTAGTTCCTGTTTTCCCACACACTGTTACTTTTCTTCCCTGCTGTATAAATCCCTAGTTTTAGTCAGTCAGGGAGATGGATTTGAGACTGAGCTCCCATTTCCTCGGCTGCAGCACCCGATTATGGCCTTCTTCTGTCGCAATACTTGTCTCAGTGATTGGTTTTCTGTGTGGTGAGCAGCAGAACCTAGACCGAACCCCTGGTGTTCTGGTGACAGATTTTGGTTCCCTGACCAGGAATGTGTTGTTTGTGGTTCTGCTGCCTTGGACCTGGGGTCTCAGAAGCCCTCCTAAGCTGCCTGCCCACTTTTGGCTGGAAGTGAGTTTCCATCTCTCTCTGGCTTTGCCTTAGCTGGCCCCAACTGCATTCCTGATTGCCTTGGAAGAAGCCGCTTCCTAGAAGCACCTCTACATCCAAAGAGGCGCATGTCCTTTGTGGGCCCAGAAAGCAGGATCTGCTCCTCTCGGTTTGGGAAAATTTTAAAGCAATTTCCATTTGCAGGTTGAACAAGCCCTGCAAAGAGCTTGAGAGGGGAGCACCCAGACTGTTGTTTCAGTATGGATACTCTTGGGGGCTTGCTTGTAATTGTGTGGTGTGCAGGCAAGTGCATGTTTTTTGTAGGTACCAGACGGCAGGATCAGCTCCTCTCAATTTGGGAAATTCCTAAGGAATTTTTGTTTGCAAAAATCAAAAGCCTAACCAATGGAGAGAGGAAGCACCCCAACTGTTTCAGTTTGGACACTTGGGGCTTGTTTGTTGCAGCAGCAATTGGATTGTGTTCTGGTGATTGTTTGTGTGTGTTTGATATAGTCATGGGAAATTAGATTGGTAAACTTGATATTCTTTTTTTTTTTTTTTTTTAAGACAGAGCCTTGCTGTGTCGCCCAGGCTGGAGTGCAGTGGCGCAATCTCAGCTCACTGCAACCTCTGCCTCCCGGATTCAAGCGATTCTCTTGCCTCAGCCTCCTGAGTAGCTAGGATTAGAGACGCAGGCCACTACACCCAGCAACTTTTGTATTTTCAGTAGAGACAGGGTTTCACCATGTTTGCCAGGCTGGTCTTGAACCCCTGACCTCAGGTGATCCACCCACTTTAGCCTCCCAAAGTGCTGGGATTACAGGTGTGAGCCACTGCACCCGGCCAGAAACTTGATATTCTTTTGCAATACTGTTTGGCCACAATATTGTTTGGAATCTGGAGTTTGCTGTTAAACGGGAAAGTGGGATGGAGTTGCATGTATCCAGGTTTCTGTGCTGCTGTTCTAAGCAGGGTTGAGCCTGCTTAGTATGTGGTGCTCTCCTTTGGTGCTGTTTGGCCACAATATTCTTTGGAGTCTGGGGAGGTTTGGCCTTTGAAAATCAAACTGCTATGGAAACTACCAAAATTTTGGTTCACAGCCTTCACCAGATTACCTACTGGGGCAAAAAAAGTGTAACCATGTAAAACCAGTATGTTTGTATTGCTATCTCATTGCTAGAGCTCCAAGGTAAAAGCTATTGGATCTTTGTTTGTGTGTGTATGCATATCTATATGTGTTTATTTGTATGTACACTTATTGTTATATGTTGTGTCTACCAAATTGGCTTATAAATAAAAGAGCACTCAGGCCGGGCGCAGTGGCTCATGCCTGTAATCCCAGCACTTTGGGAGGCCAAAGCAGGTGGATCACAAGGTCAGGAGATCAAGACCATCCTGGCTAACACGGTGAAACCCCATCTCTACTAAAAATACAAAAAATTAGTCGGGCATGGTGGCAGACGCCTGTAGTCCCAGCTACTAGGGAGGCTGAGGCAGGAGAATGGCATGAACCTGGGAGGCGGAGCTTGCAGTGAGCTGAGATGGCGCCACTGCACTCCAGCCTGGGCAACAGAGCGAGACTCCATCTCAAAAAAAAAAAATAAAAAAAAATAAAAATAAATAAAAGAGCACTCTAAGTAAATTAAGTCCAAGCAATTTTCAAGTTCATGTGACTTAAGTAAATCTTTACTAGCTTGCTTTAAAATGGTTGGTGAAATGAAAACAGGAATGTCTTCAGAATTGTCAGCATATATTTTTGTCTGGATTTTATATTTGTCTGTGGTAGATATTTTGAGATGTCAGGGTTTGTCATGGAAGGTTATAAAACTATAAGGCTGGCCAAAACAAAATGATCTTCATGCAAATTTTTTGATAAGTCAGACTATGTTATTGGTTTAATGAAAACAGCTGAATCTTCTGAGTTATTAGTGACAATGCCCATGTAGTTACCTTTAAGGTTCTTATTTCAGTGAACAGCTGATATTAACAGATTATAAAATTGTTAAGAAGGAAATTACTAACTTTAAATGATGGTGTCTAATCTCTCAGTTTTCAGAAGTAATCTAGATAAACTGCTAAAAATGAAAGAACTGAGTACATGTAAATGGGATGTTTGAGGTCAACTTTTTGTGTAATTTAAAATCTGAAAATTATTTTTGATGCTCATTAGATATGTGGGTTGCTTCCAATTAAAAAAGCGTTGTGATATAGGAAAATATGTTTCTGAAAATTGTGGAACTGTTCTTAACTATATAAAATGCTCATATCTGATAGTTCGGGATTTCTCGCTTTTTAGGGTTTCACTAAAATTTAAGGTTACTAAGAATAAGAATTATAGTTAATATGTAATTCTGTATATAAATGTGCCAAAAGATGTATTAGAAAAACAGTAATTTTGCCTAATTCAGAAGTTATCTAAAAGTTCAAATTACAGCTTTAAAAAGATTATTTATGAAACAAGGTAGTAGGAATCAGTAAGTAAGGGAGAGAGATGTGAAAAAAGTTATGTATATGAAGATGTATTTTTGGTAAGAAAGGTTATAAAGAAAAGATAATTTTGTATGAGAAAGAATCTCGTATGGTAAATTCTTTTGGCCTATGGTAAAATGGTAAGAAAGAAAAGAAGAGAGGAGGAGGAGGAAAAGGAGGAGGAGGAGGAGGGGAAGGAGGAGGGGGAGGAGGAGGAGGTGCAAAAAGAAGGAAGAAGAAATCTGGGACTGAATGGAAAGCCCAGGCATGTCATGGATAATCTGTGTAAGTCACATGTAATTTTTTTCTGTTTCTCTGTGTTTCTATCTTCATGCACATACAGACAAAATAGAAAGTTGAAAAAGTTTAGATAATAAAGCGTTCTTTAAAATCTGATAGAGAATTGGAGAAATTTGGCTAATTAACATTTTCATAGTTAAAGCTCTTAGTCCTGATTAAAATAAAATAAATATTATAAAGAAATGCAGGCCAGGCATGGTGGCTCATGCCTGTAATCCCAGCACTTTGGGAGGCCGAGGCGCCTGAGGTCGGGAGTTCGAGATCAGCCTGGCCAACATGGTGAAACCCCGTCTCTACTGAAAATATAAAAACTAGCCGGGCGTGGTGGTGGTGGGTGCCTGTAATCCCAGCGACTCCGGAGGCTGAGGCAGGAGAATTGCTTGAACCCAGGAGACGGAGGTTGCAGTGAGCCAACACGATGCCACTGCACTCCAGCTTCGGTGACAGAGTAGAACTCCATTTAAAAAAAAAAATGTATTGGCAGTTTGGTGATTCTTTTTTTTTTTTTTTTTTTGAGACGGAGTCTTTCTCTGTCCCCCAGGCTGGAGTGCGGTGGCGCGATCTCGGCTCACCGCAACCTCCACCTCCTGGGTTCACGCCATTCTCCTGCCTCAGCCTCCCGAGTAGCTGGGACCACAGGCGCCCGCCAACACGCCCTGCTAATTTTTTTGTATTTTTTAGTAGAGACGGGGTTTCACCGTGTTAGCCAGGATGGTCTCGATCTCCTGACCTCGTGATCCACCCGCCTCGGCCTCCCAAAGTGCTGGGATTACAGGCTTGAGCCACTGCGCCCGGCCTGGCGATTCTTTTTTACTGTAGTTAAGCATGAAGCCAGATTTAGTGTACATGTCTGCATTGCTTCACACTATGTTTGTTGTTTTGCATGGGTAGTGCTGGCACTAGAGTACTTACTGGTCATGTGCCTAGAATGAATTTCTTGAGTGCACAGGATGTATGGTAATACTGGTGGACTTAAGGATACTGACTTGTGTTATCAGGAATAAAATATTCATTATGTGGTGTTTTCTCGACTCTGGGTAACACTGTAGACTCCAGGGTAACTGAGTGGGGGAAAGAATGGGGGTCTGTTTCCTGTTTGTTTTTACTTTTTTTTTTTGAGATGGAGTCTCGCTTTGTCACCCAGGCTGGAGTGCAGTGGTGTGATCTCGCTCACTGCAACCTCCACCTTCCAGGTTCCAGCTGTTCTCCTGCCTCAGCCTCCTGAGTAGCTGGGACTACAGGCGCCCGCCACCACACCCGGCTAATTTTTGTATTTTTTGTAGAAACGGGGTTTCACCATACTGGCCAAGCTGGTCTCGATCCCCTGACCTTGGGATCCGCCTGCCTCAGCCTCCCAAAGTGCTGGGATTACAGGCCTGTTTTCACTTCTAGTTTTCATTTGTTTGCTGTTTGTTCTCCTTGGGGTTTTTCTTGTGTATGCATAGATATAAAACTGCTGTTTTTTAGTTTTTAGTAGAAGGCATTTATTTGGTTCTGTGAATAATTATTTTGTTTCCTACGCATTTCTAGCAAGTCATTATTTGTTCTATTTATCTAGAATTCCCAGACTATCTTTGTTTGGTCTTCAGGAATGGATGGAGCACAGCAACCATTTGAAATTTGGTTGTATTTGCTTGCCTCTAATGATCTACAGAGCTATGAGAGTTTTAAGGTTCCCGGCCAAAAAAAAAAAAAAAAAAAAAAGGAAATAATAAAAGACTTAAGTCCTGAACAGAAATAGTATATTACATATTTTGTAATTTGGAAACAGTAGGTGAGAATAGAAATGTTTAAATGGTGTTTATATTCAAGGTAATTCAATTCAATCAACAATTTGAGTTGGTTTCAGATCTCTTCCTTTAGGTGGTGAAGAAAAACTGTGATGTGGGTACATAGTTTTAGTATTCAGGAAAGATTGACCTTATCCTTAAGGAAATTATATTGAGTAGAATTTCTCTCAAACTAATTTAAAGTGACATTCACTTGGATTAATTAGTAATTTTTAAAAAGGTGAGACTTCCTGGTGATTTGTGATTTCAAGCTGTTTATCACTGATGGGCCTTCACGTATGTACCTGAAAACAAATTATGTGCAGGTGCTGCACTGGTTTACAGATTTGAGTGGTGAAGGTTGCCTAACCAGTCATCAGTACTGTATCTAGAAACCAATCTTGGAAATGTGTGTTGATGTGTTTTCAAAATAGCTGAAAAGAAATTGCTGTGTGCTTACTCTTACTTTCTCCTTGTTTTGTTGTATAGTATTTAAGTGAAAGATTATTTCTCATACTAAATTTCCAAAACTGGTATTTGCATTTATCATTTTTTAATGATAGAGAAAAAATGTTAGTCTTATTTTGCTAAGTCTGGCATAGGACTTATAATTTTTTTTTTGAGACATGGTCATACTCTGTCACACAGGGTGGATGGCATGATCTTGGCTCACTGCAGCCTCTGCCACTGGGCTCAAGTGATTCTCCTGCCTCAGCCTCCCAAGTAGCTGGGACCACAGGCACCCACTACCATGCTCAGCTAATTTTGGTATTTTTAGTAGAGATGGGGTTTCACCATGTTGGCCAAGCTGGTCTCAAACTCCTGAGCTCAAGTGATCCACCTGCCTCAGCCTCCCAAATTGCTGGGAATACAAGCATGAGCCACCATGCCCATCTAGACTTAACAACGTTTTTTATGTTTTTGTTCACAGTTCTGTTACTAGAATACTGGCAATTAGACATATGTGATGAGTAACCTAACTACTTTAATACAGTGGTTTGAAGTGTTGCCGGCAGTAACTCCTAAACACCAATTACATTGTTTTAATTTGTAACATGTTAGAGAGAATGATAGTTAAGTATTAGGTCTTGTTGTTTGAGAAAGTTTCCTATCAAAGTAAACATTTTATATTATAATTTTCGCTACCTGAATGACTATTTTATAGAAACTTGTGATCCTATTTTGTGATATTGGGCATCTGTCTGAAACTTTTGAAATCTGACAGATTTCCTAACAGCAAAATTTCAAGTTTTTTTTTTTTTTTGATAGAGTCTTGCTTTGTCACCCAGGCTGGAATGCAGTGACACAATCTCGGCTCATTGCAACCTCCACCTCCTGGGTTCAAGCCATTCTCCTGCCTCAGCCTCCCGAGTAGCTGGGATTACAGGCTCCCGCTACCATGCCTATCTAATTTTTGTAGTTTTAGTAGAGATGGGTTTCACCATGTTGACCAGGCTGCTCTTGAACTCCTGACCTCAGGTGATCTGCCCACCTCGGCCTCCCAAAGTGCTGGGATTACAGGCATGAGCCACCACGCCTGGCCAATTTCAAGTTTTAAATTCAGTCTTTTTGTCCTCAAACTAAACTTTTTGGATATTAGGTTCCCTGAAGTTCAAGAGAGACAGGTTGGGATTATTAGGCTTGTTATATTAGAACTATGCAGGAAGCACTGTCAAATCTGAGGTGGTGTTTAGCTTCCTTCAAGTTATATTTATATAGATGTGTTGCTAACGTGTGTTCTAGGATTATATGAGATTCCTAAAATTCTGATATGCCTTAATAAATGTCGTCAGTAATAGTTATGATTGTCATGTTAAATTGTTGTATGCCACAGAAATAACCAAATTTTCCTGTCAACGGTGTCATTAACTATAGCTGTCTTAAGACTTTTGAAATCCACAATTGATGTTTTACTTTGATCCTTCTCAAAAAAACTGGCTTAGAATTAGCTACAGTCCAAGGCTTACTTCTTTGGAGGAATTCTTGAAAAGGACTCGTGAGTGCAGGTTTCTGATAACTTGGGAGATTGTGCCATTGGATTAGAGAGAGAACTTCCACTGCATGAATTGAAAGGCTGATGTGTTCCTAAAGATTGCTAACCCAGTGTGAAGCAGAGAGCAGGAGGTGATTGCATGGACTGAACTACTGGAGGACAGAAATAATTTTTTTATGGCTTTTGTTGTTTGAAATATTGCTGATTCTTTTTGTTTTGTTTTTCAGAGTCTGGAGAATCTTTTTTTTTGGAGCTATTTATAGCCTTGAAATATACTTTTAAGTGTATCGAGTATACTTTTGCAAACAGAATTTGAGTCATATTTCTCTGCCTAATTTCTCCAGAATTTGTAAACTATTTGTGAATATTCTTCATTCATGGCAATGTGTAATTCTTTGCATGAAGACCACGTTTTCTTTCGTAATGGGACGCAATTGAAGGGACTGGTTATTTTCTCAGGGCTTTGACTGAAATAGTCTTGTGAGATGTTCCAGCAAAGCCAATTTGGGAATCTATATGGACAGTGATTCTTGTTGCACTTTGTGTGAGTAATCAGGCCAAGAATATGGGACTGAAGCTTATTATGCAGCTAGGTTGGTCCTGCTGTGATTTGTCTTTGGCAGAAGTGTGGACCAGGGAGAAATATTGTATGTCAGAAGAAAATTGTATATTAACCTTCGATTCCTGGGTGGCTACATGGTCAGCCATGGTATGGAGCTGCCTACGACACCCCTCCTCAGCATGAAGCAGCCAGAAAGATCAATGACTAGATTCCTCATGATTGCGGAACTGATATATAGAAAGGGGGGACTGAAACCAGCCCAAGGGTCCCATAGACAGTTGCTTTTGGATAAACATAGAAATAGATCCTTCTGCTGTTAAAGCTTGAAACTTGTATTTGTTTGATGTGAGTTCCTTCCTCAGAAAAGGGCTCTCAGGAAGTGTCAAAGGAGTGAAACTCACCAGATCACCACACCAGATGCCTCCTTGCCCTTCCCTATGCCCTATTTTCTCGCACACTGTTACATTTCTTCCCTGCTATATAAAGCCCTATTTTTAGTTGGTCAGGGAGATGGATTTGAGCCTGAGCTCCCACCTCCTTGGCTGCTGCACCTGATTAAAGCCTTCTTCCTTGGCAATACTTGTCTCAGTGATTGGCTTTCTGTGTGGTGAGCAGCAGAACCTAGACTAAACCCCTGGTGACACACACAAAACTCATCACGCATGCACAACTCACACAACATACACACATACACATGAAACACCACACACGCACAAGATGCAAAAAACACCCCATGTTTGCACAATGCACACAGTGCACACACACACACCATACACCACACATGAACACACACAACACATAGCACACACCATACACGCAACACATATGCACCATATACACACAACATACAACATGTAACATGCCCAACACACAAAACCCAGAACATACACACAACATATACTGCACATGCACAACATACATACACAACACATCATAAAACCAGTATACACACAAAGCACACACAACATAAACGCTACACATGCACAACATACACCACATAGAAAACACAAACACACCCCATACACAAAAAACACCACATCACACAACACACACAACATACGCAACACAGTATAGGCACCATACTCTACACACACCACACACTAATGCACCAACTACAAACACAAACACACACTATGCATACTAACACTGACACACCACACTAGCAGACACCACACACTACACATGCACAGCATACACGACACGCAAATCACACGCACACCACACAAAAACCACCCACATCACACCACAAACACAACACACAATACACAGAAGCACAACACACTACACACTAACATACACAGACATCACACAAACACATCACATATACCACACATGTTAACACACCCCACACTAACACCACACAGTAACACACATACCACAAAACACTGCACACTAACATACACTGCAAACACACGCCACACACAGTAATATACACCACAAACACACCATGCACACTAACACACCACACACACATCACACACACCACACATACTAACACACCATACATACCACACACTAATGCACACCACACACACACCACAAACACGCCATACAAACATACACACTGCACACACACATCACCGCCTCCCTCTGGGCTCTCTGCAGGCGAGGCTGTGCTTGACTTTCTGATGGGCCCTCTTCTGCGGGAGCCAGCACCTGCCATCTGCCAGCTCTTGCCCCCAGTCTGAGACCCCACCTTTTCCTTCTCCACCACATCCTACACACGTAGAGTTTTCGGTTGAGATTTTAGGCCTTGTATTTATTTCTGAAACTTCCTGGAGTGAGGCTTTTCACACCTGCCTTCCTATTTCCCTGTCCCCTCCCTGTGAATCACTGGCTGGCAGAGTTATTGGCTGACTTTAGTGACCAAAATTCAGAAGGCTGTTTGAAAGGCCTCCCAACTGCCTAACTATTCTCTCCCCATGCTCAGAGCTCAGGAAAGGTGTGCAGCGTCTGCATACAGGTGCAAGCAGGAAACTAAAGCACTTTCCAAGTGTGATCCTCAGAAAACTAGTTGTACAGATGTGTACACACACACACACACACACACGATTCTGGGGCCAAATGAGTTTTGAGAGCTCTAGATGCAAACAGGAATGTCCTAGGCTCTGAGATGTTTAACCACATTCTCCAACGTATCTGACTCATGGATCCCTTTTCCCTCTTATACCTCAAGACCAATGCCCTGGGCCACACACCCTGGGATGTTCCAGGACATGGCTGAGCTTCTTCTTCACACTCACCACCTTGCACAACCTCTCCATGTGTCCATTCCCTCACTTGTTTCACGGAGACTGGAGGCAGTCCGAGCAGAGTAAACACGGGATTCGAACAGACCTGAGGTCGACCCTGGGCTACTCCAGCAGCCAGCCTGTGATGGACCCCCATGGGACAGTTATTTAGCCTCCGGGAGCCCCCATCTTTCTTACCTAAGAAACAGAACTGCAGTGAGGATGGAGCAGAACCCTCCTGAGCGCCCGCCCTTTCTCCTTGCCCACCTCCCTCAGCGGTCCTCCACCTCTGACCGCACAGAGCACTGTGATGGGACAGTGATGCCTCAGTGCAAGGCCTGGACACCAAGCAATGACTCTCAGAGTAGTTCATGTTTTAAAATGTGCCAGGGATTTGTTTTAGTCATGTGTGGTAAGATACACAAACATGGAAATGGCTGTCAAGGAAGCCATTACAGTTCTTCCAGTTTTACTTACAGTTCTGTAGAAGTGGGGTGCAGGGCATGCCATGTGCAGCCTTCTGGGCGGCACAGGTGGGACTGGAGGCAGGGAGCAGGGCAATGGGGGCAAGAGCCACTTTCATGGGAAAGGAAAGGCAAAGTGGGGCAGGCAGGCATAAGATGGGCTGGGTCTGAATAATTTCCAGAGGCTCTGGAGTGAGGGCTGTCCCGAGTTGTTTGGTACCTGGGCCTGGGGTGACTAAGGTAGGGGCCCAGTGGCTCAGCAGGTGAGAGCCCAGCAGACGAGGTTTTGAGAGTATGGGCTGTGGCCTGGTGGTTTGCATCTGAAGAGCATGCTCTCAGGTGGGTGTTTGCTGTCTCCAGGAATTAGCTAGCCCTCCGAGGGGCAGTCTCCAGGGTCTGGAGGGCCCAAGACGTCAAAGCATCAGGAAATACAGAAAATTAAAAAATGATTCACACAATTAGCTCCTTAGACACTTGGAAGGAGAGGATGCGATCCTCACTGCTAAGTTCAAGTTGTCCATGTGTCCAGAACTTAATTCAGCATCTCCCTCACCCAAATCTGTTTGTCATGGACTGCGGCCCTCAGACAGCATGTCCATCCGTCCATGTACCCAAGGCAACCCCTGGGGGTCACAGATGCTGCTCTTAAAAAAGAGCTTTACACCTGAGACTAACTTATTTCTTTTAAAGGAAAAGGAAAAACAACTTTAGTATCAAATATTATACTGATGCAAAAAATTGAGTCTCTGTTAAACAATTCTTGGATTATAGGTCAAGAGGCTGTAGAAAGTTATCTGTTGCTTTCTGTGGAATATACTCAGATGGTAGAGATTCTGTGTATTATCAGAATCAATTCTTGTGCTTTATGTTAAGTTTGTCATGCCCTTCAGTATTTCAGAAAACAAAAATTTCTTACTCAAAAAACTTGCTGGGTGCAGTAGCTCACACCTGTAATCCCAGCGTTTTTGGAGGCCAAGGCAGGCGGATTGCTTGAGCTCAGGAGCTTGAGACCAGCCTGAGCAACACAGCGAAACCCTCTCTCTACAAAAAATACAAAAAAAAATTAGCTGGGGGTGGTGGCATATGCCTACTGTAGTCCTAGCTACTCAGGAGGCTGAGGTGGGAGGATTGCTTGAGCCTAGAAAGTGTGGAGGTTGCAGTGAGCCAAGATCATGCTGTTGCACTCCAGCCTGGCAGACAGAGCCAGACACTGTCTCAAAAAATAAAAAAACAAACAAAAAACAACAAACAAAAAGAGCTAGGATTCTTTACAGTTATGTTCATTTAAATATATTTTATTTTTAATAAAATAAAACCTGTAGGGCAAGGTTGATAAGGAAAAAAAATTATTGTCACTTTGGTCAAATAGGTAACCAAGTATTGTTCTTGGTAGCCCATGTTTCTTTTTTTTTTTCCAGACAAGATCTCACTCTGTTGCCCCACCTGGAGTGCAGTGGTGTGATCTCAGCTCACTGTAGCCTCAACCTCCCAGGGTCAAGCGATCCTCCCAGGGTCAAGCGATCCTCCCACCTCCGCCTCCCAAGTGGCTGGGACGACAGGTGTGTGCCATCATGCCTGGCTAATTTTTTTTTTTTTTTTAGTAGAAACAAGGTTTTGCCATGTTGCCCAGGCTGGTCTCGAACTCCTGAGCTCAAGGGATCTGCCCTACTCAGCCTCCCAAAGTGCTGGGATTACAGGCATGAGCCACTGCACCCAGCAAGACTCTATCTTAATCAGTGTTTAAATCAGATGACTTCTGATAACAGACAACAGACAACTTTGATATTTTGCCTTTCCAAAATCAAACACTAAATGATAACTTTTGTACCTAAAATTATCTTTGAGATTTCCCAGTAGGCCCCTGGAAAGTAATAAATCATCTATTCTCTCACCTTGCAGAAAAAACAAGTGCTAGGAATATTTAAGTTTTGATATGTAATATTGGATATGTTACTGCTGATGAGCTGCATGGCAAGAGCTGTCGAATCGGAAGAGATGCTGAGCCTTCTCTAGGTTAGATATGCATGAAAAAAATGGTAAATATTTTGGAAATGTCATGCTGTATGGGAAGCTCCTGGAGCTTCACTGTCCATGATGGGTATCCACTTATCAGAGCCCTGGTGCTCCTCTGCCTGGTATCAAAGAGTAACTTGGAAGAAGTGCTAGTATGGGGCTAGCAGTCATAATTTCATTTATTTTATTTATTTATTTACTGTTTTGAGACACAGTCTTGCTCTGCCACCCAGGCTGGAGTGCAGTGGCACGATCTTGGCTCACTGCATCCTCCACCTCCCAGGTTCAAGTGATCCTCCTGCTTCAGCTTCCCAAGTAGCTGGGATTACAGGCCTGCACCACCATGCCCGGCTAATTTTTGTGTTTTTAGTAGAGACAGGCTTTCACTGTGTTGGCCAGGCTGGTCTTGAATTCCTGGCCTTACGTGATCTGCCTGCCTCAGCCTCCCAAAATGTTGGGATTACAGGCATGAGCCACCGCATCTGGTCTCATTTATTTTTTAAATGTTAACTTGATTGCAACTTTACTTCTTTTATTTGAATCCTTCCTGTAGGCCAGCAGTTTTAATCGGGGGTTCACATCACTTACCTGTGGAGGTTTATTAATATACAGATGTTTAGAGCTTGCTCTAGACTTACTGAATCTCTTTATAGATATTCTTGGTATAATCTTTGTATATTCCAACTGTATGCTTAGTATTTTCATGATATAATTTTGTCAGGATTATAATATGTTGTATCTGAAGATATTAAAGATTATGTTCATCCATTTCTATAGTTAGGTGTAATGTTAACTATCTTCTCTGAAAGTAAGGTTAATCGTTATATAATTTTGTTGTCTCATATTTGTTGATTGATTTTATCTTGTTTTGTATATTGCGGAAACAATCACATTTCCTTGTCAGTTGCACTATCCTTAGTATCTGAGCGCTCAGCAGATCTTTCACTTTTGAAAATAATCAGTAATACATTAACCACAGCCACTTTTAAGTCTTTCACAGATAGTTTGCAAATAGGTTTTTGTTTTGTTCTGAAGCTTCAGCAACTAGCCTGAGTGCTTCTTCAACAAAGAAGACTGTGTCTTCTTTGGAAAGGACCCTGCCAGGAACTCTTGGGTGCAGGCTTCTGATGATGATATGTCAACGACTTTGAGACCACAGCAGAGGACTGAGTCAGGATTTCCAGAACTCTAGTTCTGAATGCAGGTTCAAGAAACTTCAAACCCAAGGAGAGTGGAGCAAGGATTCATCACATAAAACCAAACGAACTCAAGAAGATGACTGTGGCTCTTATTATTAGCAGCATTGCTGATATTTTAATGTTCTATTTTCTGGAATGTAAGGATCCCCTTTTTCTTTTCTTTCAAGGTATCTTTAACTCATTTGTAGGCCTTTAGTAGACTATGCTCTTATAAACGGAAATGAAACATTTGTAAGTGATATATTTTTCTCCTGCCCAAGCCCTCAGAATTTGGAAACTCTGAGTATTCTTATTTTCGCAGCAATATAATTATTTCATAGGTTCAGTAAGAATCTGTCTTCCTTGTTAACAGGACATTTATTAGAAACATTAGTTATACAACCCGAGGCCTTGCCTGGAATGACTTATTTGAGAATGATGTTCATTTAATTAAATATAACCAGACACTTTTAAAAAGCTAAGGTTGACTTTATGGAGCCAATGCTTATAAAGGCCTGTTGGAAAAACTGGCCTAGTACCTGGCTTATGGGGCCCCCGGCACTATAGATTTTAGTTAGGAAAGTCACTTTCTGGCAGACCCAGGAACTTGAAAATATACTGGAAACGTCGAGAAGAGAGGAATTCACCAAAATGTATAGGCACTGCAGTGAGGTCTGGCGGGGAGCTCTTGGCGTGGCCGCCTCGCCTCAGATGTATGATGTTTCTAAACTGACTCCATACTGATAAGATTTCAATCCTCCCAAAACTGATCTACAGATTCAACACAATCCATATCAAAACTCAAGAGGATATCCTGTAGATACTGACAAGTTGATTCTTTTTTTTTTTTTTTTTTTTTTTCCGAGACAGTCTCCCACTGTTGCCCAGGCTGGAGTGCAATGGCACAATCTCGGTTCACTGTAACCTCCACCTCACAAGTTCAACCAATTCTCCTGCCTCAGCCTCCTGAGTAGCTGGGATTACAGGTGCCTGCCACCATGCCTGGCTAATTTTTGTATTTTTAGTAGAGATGGGCTTTCACAATGTTGGCCAGGCTGGTCTCGAACTCCTGACCTTGTGATCTGCCTGCCTGAACCTCCCAAAGTGTTGGGATTACAGGCGTGAGCCACTGCACCTAGCTGATATTGACAAGTTGGTTCTAAAATGTATATGAAAAGGCAAAAAAGAAGAATAATTAAACAATGTTGAAAAAGAAGAACAAAATTGGAGGACTCACATAACTGACTTAAAACTACAGCATGGAACAGAACAGAGCTAGAAATAGACCCACACAAATATAGACTGTTGTTTTTTGACAAAGGTACAAAGGAAACTAATGGAGAAAAAAATAGTCTTTTTAACAAATGGTGCTACAAAAATTGGACATGCATATGCAAAAAAATGAACCTTCACTCTTATCTTGAACCTTAAAAAATTAACTCAAAATAGATCATAGATCTAAGTACAAAATATAAAACTGTAAAACCTTCTAGAAGGAAACAAACATAAAAGAAACTCTCTGTGACCTCAGGTTAGATAAAGATTTCCGAGATGTAACACCAAAAGTATGTTTTATAAGACAGAGAGATAAAAAATTGGATTCTGTCAAAATTACAAACTTTTGTTCAGCAAAAGACACTATTAGCAAGTAAAACACAAGCCACAGACTAGAATAAATATTTGCAAATCACACATCTAACAAAGTACTTGCACTCAGAATATATAAAGAACTCTCCAAATACAACAATAAGAAAACAAACAATCCAATAAAAATTATGTGGGTCTGGATGCTTCAACAAAGAAGACATGCATATGCCAAACACCCACATGAAAAGATGCTCAGCATTAGGAGTTGCTAGGGAAATGCAAATGAAAACCAAATGAGATAGGTAATAGATGGCTTTTCTTTTTCTGTTTTTTTTTGAGATGGAGTTTCACTCTTGTTGCCCAGGCAGAAGTGCAATGATGTGATCTTGGCTCACTGCAACCTCCGCCTCCCAGGTTCAAACGATTCTCCTGCCTCAGCCTGCCGAGTGGCTGGGATTACAGGTGTGCGCCACTATGCCCGGCTAATTTTTGTATTTTTAGTAGAGATGGGATTTTACCATGTTGGTCAGGCTGGTCTCGATGCCTGACCTCAGGTGATCCACCTGCCTCAGCCTCCCAAAATGTTGGGATTACAGGCATGAGCCACCATGCCCAGCCTAGAATGGCTTTTAAAAAACCTGGCAATACTAAGTGTTGGTGAGAATACATATCAAGAGGAACTGTAAAATGGTAAAGCTACTTTGAAAGAGTTGACGGTTCCTTATACAGTCAAACATGCACTTACCATATAACCCAGCAATGCACTCCTAGGTATTTACCCAAGAGAAATGAAAACTTACATACATACAAAGACTCACATACTAATGTTCACAGCAGCTTTACTTATAACACCCTAAAAGTAGGAACAATCTGAGTATCCTTCAGCTAGTGAATGGTTGACAAACTGTGATACATCCATTTGCTGAAATACTATTTAGCAACTAAAAGGAAAAAACCTAAGGATAAATGCAACAACCTGAGGATGAATCTCAAATGCAATACATGAGGTTAAAGAAGCCAGTCAAAAGGCAACATGATATGACTCCATTTCTATGGCATCATGGAAGAGGCAAATCCGTAGGGATGGAGTCTAGATCAGCGAGACACTGGAGGTGGGGAAGGAATGGACCACAAAGGGCTGCACTCATGTTCTGGGGCAATAAAACTCTTCTAAATTTTTATTATGGTGGGTAGTTACCTGCATGTATCTGTCAAACTCTAAGAATTGTACACCAAAAAGTGTGCCTTTTACTGTATATAACTTTAAAAATAAATACAGATGGCCTCTGACATAACGATAGTTTGACATATGATTTTTTTTTTTTTTTGAGATGGAGTCTCACTCTGTCACCCAGGCTGGAGTGCAGTGGCACGATCTCGGCTCACTGAAGCTCCGCCTCCCAGATTGATGCCATTCTTCTGCCTCAGCCTCCCAAGTAGCTGGGACTACAGGCGCCCGCCACCATGCCTGGCTAATTTTTTTTGTATTTTTAGTAGAGACAGGGTTTCATCGTGTTAGCCAGGATGGTCTCGCTCTCCTGATCTTGTGATCCGCCCACCTCAGCCTCCCAAAGTGCTGGGGTTACAGGCGTGACCAACCGCACCCGGCTGACATATGATTTTTTGACTTTATGATGGTGCAAAAGTGGCACACATCAGTAAAAACTGTACTTCGAGTACCCATACAACCATTCTGTTTTTCCACTTTTAGTACAGTATTACATGTGATACTCAACACTTTATTATAAAATCAGCTTTATGTCAGATGATTTTCCCAGCTGCAGGCTAATGTAAGTGTTCTGAGCACATTTAAGGTAGGCTGGGCTAAGCCATGATGTTCAGTAGGTTAGGCGTACTAAATGCATTTTCTACTTATGATTATCTCTAAGAGGGGAAAGCAGGCAAGCAAGCAAAGTAGCCACAAAAACTTTCTGCTTAAAACTTCTCCGCAGCTCCAAGTATCATGGATAGTTCATATTTCTTTAATTAATTAATTAATTTATTTATTTTTTACTTTATTTTTTGAGACTTGAGACTTGCTCTGTTGCCCGGGCTGGAGTGCAGTGGTACAGTCTCGGCTCACTGCAACCTCTGCCTCCTGGGTTCAAACAATTCTCCTGCCTCAGTCTCCCAAGTAGCTGGGACTACAGGCGCGTGCCACCACACCCGGCTAATTTTTGTATTTTTAGTAGAGACGGGGTTTCACTATTTTGGCCAGGCTGGTCTCAAACTTCTGGCCTTGTGATCTGCCCGCCTTGGCCTCCCAAAGTGCTGGGATTACAGGCATGAGTCACTGTGCCCGGCCAATAGTTCGTATTTCTTAGCAGGGAGCTGCAGCCGGCCTGTCTCTAGCCTCATCTCTTGCAGTGCTCTTCATTTCATACCACTTGCAATTGCTGCAGACTGAAAGCATCCAATGCAGTACCCAGAACGGGCTCAGGGCACACAGGTTCCCTTCCTTCCTACATCCTTCTGCATTTGCTTATGTTAGTCCTCTCTCCCAAAAGCTCTTACCAAACTGTTCCTTACCAAGGCTAACTTGCAGGTCTTAGGCCTCAGGGAGCGACTCCTTCTGAATGGTTTCTCTGAACCATTTCCTTCCTGGCCTGCCCTACATTATAGGCTGGGTCCTACTTTAAGCTTCCTCATCTGTGCAGTAAAGGCTTGGGGATGTTTAAACACTACAAATTCCAAAGGAAGAACTGGCCCTTGACCAGCTCCTATGAGATCACCTTTAAGCCCTAGGAATATCCTGACTGATCAGAGTGACTTTGTGTATCTAGGGCCTTGGGCCATGCCAGATAATTTCCCCCAACAATGTGATTTATGGTCGGGGGGTGGGGGCTTGAACTACGCTGTAGTAGTCTGACCTTTGGAGGGGCTAGAGACTGAGCAACTAAGGTCAATCTTGTGGGTGCTGCCTGCCTAAATAACTGACCTCCAATAAGAACCCTGAACATCAAGGCTTGGGGAACTTATCTGGTTGGCAATATTTCACAGGTGTCACATATTGAGGCAGAGTGAATGAAGCATCGCCCATGTGATTCCACAGGAGGGGACACCTGGAAGCTGGTGCCTGGTATCTCCTGGCCTCTGCTCTAAGTGCTCTTTGCCTTTGTTGACTTCAGTCTGTATCCTAACACTGGAATAACTCAGAACCTGTGGTATAACCATGTTTTTGAGCTTCTGTCAGCGTGCTTAGCACACATAATGGGGCATCACTGTCTGTCTCCCTGTGCTGTGATTTCAAGGGCAAGAAATGTGTATGATTCATCTACCACCTCTAGAGCCTAGCACTGTGCCTGGAACACAACAGGTGTTAAATAAACGTCTGGCTGCAAGAGAGGCCTAGCCTGCGGATGCATGCTGCAGAGGCCTGCGGGGGAATGTGGAAGCAGCATGGCTTCTCCACCAAGAAGAGATTCCATGACACTGACCATGGAAAAGCAGGTGAACGTGAAAACTGTCAGCCCCAGAAGCCCAAACAGAGAATTCGGCTTGTCAGATGACAAATCAAGAACAGAAATTGTGACAGCTTCAGCTAAGTACCAGCAGTGTGGCAGCACAGCTGATGGGCTGGAGGCTCCAGGGGCCTGAGGGGAGATGAGAACAGTGGGGCAGAAAGAAGGGCCATGGAAATTCCACCCTGTCAGCTACATTTTGTGTTCGGATTCTGCCTCAAAGGGAAGTCCTCCCCACAGCCAGATGAATGACATTTCAGTAGAAATGCCAATACACAGCATTTAAAATTCAAGGAGTCTTTTGAAAGCAAGGCGAGTCTAGAAGCCCTGCCTGGATTCTCTGTCTACTGCTGTGCCCTGTGAGGAAGCTGCTACCCAGTCCCAAGCCCTCACTTTTCGGATTCTTGCTGGGACCTCCAAAAATGTTTAGTGACAGGCCCCACCACAAAAATCCCACCATAATCAAGCTGTGCTGAGGATCCCTTGCTAGGAACTCTTAAGCTTCCTTAAGAGAGAAATGCAGTTCAGTTAAACACATGTGTCCTTTGTCTCAGCCGTTAGACTAGTCAAACAAAAACACAATGTGCAACCAATGGCGACTCAGTGGGGCGCACCCCCCAGATCAATACCCCGACTAGAGTCATGGCATTTTAGAGGTGATTAGCAAAGAGGTCAGACCTTTGCTTTTAATTTCTTTGCTTTGCAAATAGGAAAGCTGGCACCCAGGAAAAAGCCATGATTGTTGAATGAAAACAGTAACATCAGCGAGCGTGTGAGCAGTCAGGACTATTCCAGCGCACCAGCCAGACCGGCATGCTGCCCATCCTCGCTGGCACGGACTGGCTGAAAACCCAGCAAAGGGCCTCATCACGTTACACCCACCCGGACCTGAAGCTCTGCTCAGACACAGCCTCACCAGGTAACCTTGGATAAGTTACCACACCTCTCAGCCTGTTTCAAATCCAGATTAGCAGGGAATATTGTGCCTGGCATGTAGAGTGCTCAAAAGGTAACCTCCCTTCCCTCCTCCCTTCAAGTTCTCCTCCCTTACCACCTTTTCCAACCAGATTTCCTCATCTGAACCACATATTCAAAGAGGATTATTTGAGTGCCTGTTTCCGCAATTCCTCCCAGGGACGGGAAATAGCTAGTGCCATTGTAGAAGAAGAGAGGCGATTCTTAGGCACCACAGTTAATTCTGACCAGTTGAGAAGGACAGACGGCTTCACAGATTCAACTGGCTCTAAGGCATACACGGGAGTGTCTTTTTACACATCGAGCATTGGTCACTGCTGATGCAGGTCCTACCAAACAAGGCAGGAAGTGGGGGCAGAGAGGATGAAGAGGTGACTTTAAATGTCTTCCTCAGTGCCTCTGTGGCTGGTTACTGACCAGCACTCCCCGGATAGTGTGCTGCCTATGGACCTAGAGATACCCAGAGCCTACCCTCAGTGGTGCAGTGTCAGTGAGGGGCACAACATTCGTTTCTGGGTCTCACATCAACTCTGACTACATCACGTTGTTTTAAACCCTGCCCTGCCATTGCCGGGCAGCCCTGGGCCCCTCAAAGAGCAACTTCCTAGGCCTCAGCTTTTACCCTGTCCTCCTTCCCCACCCCCTGCCCCCAACTCTCTCTCCAGATCTTCATGCAAGCATCGCTGTTATTTCTGAAAATTATCCAGGCTGCCTCTTGTCCCTGGGCTGCCTAATAAACCAGGGAGTCCCTGGATCTCACGGCTGCCTAATAAACTAGGGTCTCTGCCATTTCCATCTGTCTCACTGGTGCACTTACCCTGGGACAGAAGGAAGAAAGAAAGCAGGAGGTGTCCCCAGGAGGACTGAGGCCTCTGGAAAGGAAGGAAAGCCATCTGAGTAAGGGAAGGGGCAGGAGTCCTCTGCCAGTTTGCTTCAGGCCCCACTTAGGGTATGATCTAGCTTGGGGTTCCTAAAATGGGTTCTATTTAAGCTCCAGAGAGGAGGGAAAGGACAGTTTCAAGAGAACCGGGATGTGATGGAATCAGAGCTGCAGAACAATGGAAAACTCTCGGTTGAAGGAAACATCAACAGCTGGATTATTCAACTTTTCTGAATTTCATGTGTATGTTTTGGGAAAGGGCAGATGAGCCATGGAGTGCTCAATGCAGAGGTCTGCATGTCCTTCACTTCCCTCTCCCAAACTCGCTGACTGCAAAGTCCAAACTCTGAATCTGTCATTCCAGGTGCTCTCAACCCAGCCAGAGCTGACCTTGCTCTATACCTCCCCAACAAGGCCTGTGCTCCACATTCTGCCATCCCTATGGTCCTCTGCTCCTCTGGCTTTGATGCTCTGAGTCTCATTCCACACCTACGTGAGGCCCTGCAGCTTTCACAGGCTGCACCTCCAGCCCCATGCAGAAATACAGTGGGTGTATAACTTCCTCATTTCCAGGCAGCAACTGTTGCCCTTGACAAACCCCACTGCAGAAGCTACAATATTTGACAATGTTCACAAGAAGTGAAATATAAAGAATTCTGTCAGCAAATAAGCAAGGGTAGGTGATCACCATTCATAAAACCACTCTTGACTTCCTTGTTCCATTAATATTTAGGGACAAAATCTTCCTCTCAACCAGTAACCCAAATTCGGCCCTCCAGGTAGATTTGGGAGCACCACAGGGATCATACGGTCCCAGGAGACACCAGAGCAATGCCAGCTTGGTAAAGCGCAGTCTTGTTCAGAGGGTCCAGGACCAGCTCCCTCCGTTGGGAGCCGCAGTCCTGGGATCAGGACCAAGCGCACTCACAACCAGGTGGCGCAATCCGTTCCACCCTCGGCCAGCAGGCCCCTTCCATCCTCCTGGCTTTACAGAGGCTAAGCAGATGCGGTAGGGAAAGCCAGACAGGTGCAATTGGTCAAGAACAGTTTGGGGAAAGGAACACAGCGCATCGGGCACCAAATTCTAGTCTCACCTTAATCAGTTTCCCAGTTGACAACGCGCCCTGGTATGGGGGCCAACAAGGTCCTGGCTGTAACAGGTGGCCCACCGGTAGACGTGGATCAGAGAGACAGGTAGTGGGAATCAGAAGGAAACCAGAAAAATAAAAGGAATAGCAGGGCGAAGCAATGGGAAGGAAGGGACCAGGAGATGGAAACGACAGACAGAAAGTGAGAGAGGAGAAGGAAAGGCAGGAGGCGGGCGGGGGTCGCAAGAGCACAGACCCCGGCGCGGAGGGCGCGCGCGGCGCGGGGGCGGCGGCGCCCTTACCGACGGTGGCCGAGCGCAGGCTCTCCAGGCTCCAGGAGCGGGACAGGGCGCCGCGCATGCCCCCGCTGCCTCCGCGGCCGCCACACACCACGCCGCTGCTGTCGGAGTCGGAGCCCGGGGAGAGCCCGGCGCTGCTGCTGCTGCTAGTGCCGAGATCGCCACTGGTCTGCCCGCTTGACTCGCTGGGGCATTGCTGCGCCCGCATGCAGGCGGGCCCGAGCTCCAGCCACAGGCTCGGGGAAGGCTGGGCTGGGGGCGGCGGTGCGGCGGCCGCAGGGCTGCCGGGGGTCGGGGCGCGCAAGCCGGGGCCAGGGTCGCAGTCGGAGGGCAAGGGGCGTGTGGGCGGCCGCGCGGCGTCCTCGGCCCCATCCTCGTCGCCGTGCGGCGGCCGCTCCGGGCCGGCTGACATCATGAGGCTCCGTTAAGGAGATTCTCAGCCGACCCCCGCTCGGTCTCCGTGGCCGCGGCAGCGGGGACCCTCGGCAGGCGCCGGGCGCTCGCGGCTCGGAGTGAGGCCAGGCGCCCTTCGGGCAGGGAGCAGCACCTCAGCTCGCTGCCCACTACCGGCCGCCCAGCGGGCGCTGAGCCTCAGCGGCGACCCCAGTGCGGGTCGCGGGCCCGGCCGGCACGCGCTCACGCACGCGCGCACGCAGGCCTGGAGCGGCTGCGGCGGCGGGCGTGGGGCTCCGGGTCGTTCTCGGTGCCCGCAGGGGCCGCGCCGCCGCCACCTGCGTCCGCACGCGTGTTAGGACAGGGCCATCCTTAGGAGGCGACGCCCACGCGCGTCGCGGCCACGGTGGTGAGGAGGGCCAGCGGGCGCCCACTTTTTCTCCGCACGGATTCCAGCTCAGACTGTTGGCGGCGCCTCCCACGCCATAGGGGCGAGGACGCAAGCAGGTGGCCCCACTGGGCCCAGGGCAGAGACCCGTAGGGCAGGGGTGCGCGCCCGCGTTGGGGAGCGCGCTCAGACAAGACACGCCCCTCATCTCCGCTCAGCCAGGCGCACAGTGAGCGGGGAGCACCTGGCACCTGCGACCCTCGTGACAGCCCAGGCAGGGCACACCCTGTGGTGATTAAGGGGCCGAGCAAAGTAGTCCATGCCAAACGATTTTAGAAAGCGTGTGGAAGAGTTCAGTGACGGGATTTTACAGTGCAAGAATTCACACACGAAGATGGGGGCCACGAGGCGCACGGCAAGGAGCCAGGAGTTTTATTTTTTCGGAGTGTGTGTGCGAGGTGGCGGGTGAATAGGGAAGGGCATTACTATTTCATCTGCCCCTCCCAGACACACACAGGTTCTTGTAGGTTCTAAGAGTCCACCCAGAAGCTCCACGCAAGTTGACAAGAAGTCAGAATATGAAATGCAAATGCAAATTCCAGGAGGTGAAAAACTGTGGGAGACTTGGTCTCCCTTTGGAGGTTGAGGGGCAGTCCCTCCGAGTTGACTGTTGGGTCCAGCCCCCTCATTCCTCCACGGGCTGCTTGCCCAGCATGCAGCCTGCAGCAGGTGCGCTGTACTCCCTGGACACAGTGAGGGGTAAAGCCCCTTTGCCCTCATGGCGCACCTGGTCTGCAGGGAGCAGACGGGAGAAGCAGCAAGCCACTGACAGAATAAGTGCTGAGAAGGAATCAGTGAAGCCTCACTGAGGAGGGATATTCACTGAGATCTGAAGACCAAGAAGGAGCCAAGCTATGAAAAGCCAAGAGAAGAGCATCCCAGGTGAAAGGGGCAGTAAGTGCCAGGCCCTGAGGCGAGAAGGAGCAGCAGCAAGGTGGTGGCTGTGGCAGAAGTGCAGGGAGCATGGGACAGAGAGGGAACAGGAGGAGGAGGAGAAATCAGGCAGAACATGCAGCATCCCCCAGGTCTTACGAAGTGTGAAGGGAAGCCTCTGAAGATACTGATGCAGGAAAGGAGCAAGATGGGATTTATGTGTATTTTAGAGCTCCCTTGGGCTGCTCTGTGGGTGACACTGATGCTCTCGCCAAGCACGGTATGGCGGTGGTAGCAATGGAATAAGAGAAATGGACAACTTGGACATTTATTTTGAAGGTAGACCCCACAAGACTTGCTGATGGCCTGGGAGGGGTAGTGGACTCTGGCAGTGGCCATCCCTTCCCCAGAACTTCTCCCCACCCACCAGGGCGAAGCTTGCAGCCTTCAAAGGACAGCTGTAGGACACAGATGGTGACCCCATGCAGAAGAGCCTGCATGAGGGATGAGGAGTGGGAGAACTGCTCTTCCCAAGGACAAGAAAGAATGGAAGCAGGCCGGGCACGGTGACTCACGTCTGTAATCCCAGCACTTTGGGAGGCCGAGGCGGGCGGATCACGAGGTCAGGAGATCAAGACCATCCTGGCCAACATGGTAAAACCCCGTCTCTACTAAAAATACAAAAATTAGTTGGGCATGGTGGCGCGTGCCTGTAATCCCAGCTACGTGGGAGGCTGAGGCAGGAGAATCGCTTAAACCAGCGAGTCGTAGGTTGCAGTGAGCCGAGATCGCGCCGCTGCACTCCAGCCTGGCGACAGAGCAAGTTTCTGTTAAAAAAAAAAAAAAAAAAAAAAATGGAAGCAGACGCTGGAAGGTTGTGTGCTGGATATACAGTGACCAGGAAAGGCACTCATTCCTGGAGGAACTGAGGAGGGGACCTTGATGTGATGATCTGGCTGAGTCATCCCCCAATTCCCATCAAATTAAACACCCAGCAACACCGGTTATTACCTTAAGCATGTATGGAGCTTCTAGTCTACCTAGGCCTGTGGTGGCCCACTGCCCCAGCCCCTGGGTTGTTAGGTTGAATAATCATGTACTCATGATAGACAAGATACTAGAGGTCTCACAAGGAGAGGAGAAAGCATCTATGAAGCTGCAGGGCCTCTTATGGTACAGAGCTTGGCGCACATATAGCTTCCGGATGGAGATGGGCCACAGGAAATGGACCCCAGTGGAGGCAGGGCACCAAATGCCCAATTTTCTAGCACCCACCCTATACTAGCTGGTGTGCTGGAGCAAGGCATGCACCTCTCATTTCATCCTCTCCCTCTCAATACTTCTGCTGCTTACACTAGAACCAGCCCCCAAGGGCTTTGGGGGAATGATAATTCTGTGTACATGGGGTCGGGGCAGGGAGGGGGGCTGTCAGGGGAAGGCCACCAGCAACCCTGATTAGCCACTGTATATATATTGTGTGTATATGTATTGTGTGTATATGTATGCAACGTGTGTGAGTATGTATGTATGTATGAATTAATAATGCAGTGTCTTTATCAGAAAGGCCAGCACAGAAGGTTCAGTGTTTTTTGAGACTGGCTTGATGATGTGAAGGTGGTCAATGAAATTCTACTGTACACATAAAAACAGAAACAGAACGGGATCAAAGCTTGTCTAAGTCTAGAGACAGGCTTCTGCTCTGTCTCTCCTAATTAACCCTGCACTTCAGTTTCCACAACAGTGCTGGATGGAAAGAAGCCGAAGGCCAGAGTGATGTGGGTTCAATCCTGGGTTCAGTTCTGTCTCTTACTAGTTGTGACCTTGGGCAAGTTACTTAATCTTCCTGTGTCGTCCCCTCCTCATCCACAAATAGGAGTACTGACAACTACTTTTGCAGGATTATTGTGAGGATTAAGTGAATGATGTGTAGATATGCAGTCACACCTAGCAATGTCTGAAATATTAGCTGGTATTTATCAAGCATATACCAGATGTGAGGTACTTTGCATATACTATTTAGTATCTACAACTTTATCTGATAGCTACTATTTTAGCCCCATTTTACCTCTGAAATTAACTGAGGCTCAGAATAATCCAAGATTATATGCCTGGGAAGTGGTGGAATTGGTTCCAGTGCTCGCCACTCATGCTTTGAACCACTGTGCAACCGTTAATTCCCTTTCTCCCCATTCAGAGGATTCCCCAGACACTTTGTGTTGGAATACCATCAATGTCCTTGGCAAATGACTGTAACCCTTCTATGTGCAGAACACCATGCTAGCTGCTGGGGATAAAAGAAGAAGTTTAAGAAATGTATCTAGGCCGGGCGTGGTGGCTCATGCCTGTAATCCTAGCACTTTGGGAGGCCGAGGTGGGCAGATCACCTGAGGTCAGGAGTTCGAGACCAGCCTGGCCAACATGGAGAAACCCCGTCTCTACTAAAAATACAAAAATTAGCCTGGTGTGGTGGTGTGCGCCTGTAGTCCCAGCTACTCGGGAGGCTGAGGCAGGAGAATCACTTGAACTCAGGAGGCGGAGGTTGCAGTGAGCCAAGATCATGCCACTGAACTCCAGCCTGGGCAACAGAGTAAGACCTCATCTCAAAAAAGAAAAAGAAAAGAAAAGAAATGTATCTAGATATTATGCCATGAGCACAGCCATTCAACATCTTCTCTAAGACTCTCACTGAAATGACCAATACTAGAGAAAATGAGATTGACTTCTGCAGGACAGTGAAAGGAACTCCACTGACCTGCTCCTCAGTGAAACTGGTGAACACTGTTTTAAAAACAACCATTTAAAACCTCTGGAATGGTCCTGAAGAGTAAACAGCAAATAAAGAAACATCTATTCAAGGCTGGGCGTGGTGCCTCATGCCTGTAATCCCAGCACTTTGGGAGGCTGAGTTGGGCAGATCACTTGAGGTCAGGAATTCAAGACCAGCCTGGCCAACATGGTGAAACCCCGTCCCTACTCAAAGTACAAAAATTAGCCAGGCGTGGTGGCGCACACCTGTAATCCCAGCTACTTGGGAGGTTGAGGTGGGAGAATCGCTTGGACCGGCGGGGGACGGAGGTTGCTGTGAGCTGAGATTGTGCCACTACACTCCAGCCTGGGCAACAGAGCAAGACTCTGTTGCCTCCCCGCGCCTCCCCAGCAAAAAAAAAAAGAGTCCATCTCAAAAAAAAAGAAACACCCATTCAAGAAAATCAATGACAATTCAGTAAGAAAGGTGAGAATCTGTAGGGTTTTAACCAAGATCATTCCCCTCTCCCCCTTTACAGCTCAGTGAGGTAGAGACTCCACTCCAGACTACAGCCAACAACACAGGCCTCCCTTCTCCCCACATCTCTCAGCCAGGGATCTTTCTTCGCTGGAAGAGGAGGGCAGTGGTATTTCTCATCCTGCCCCCAGCCACCTGTTGCTGAGGCTCAGTCAGGAAGCCACCTGTTACTGGTGAGAGTGGTAAGCCGGGGTGACTTCCTTCTTTGGCAAGCTGAGAATACTGAGGCTCGGAGAACCTTTCCCCCTGCTTCTAAGGTGGTGGTTCCATGCCAGGAGAGGCAAGCTGAGAGGACCTTAGGCTACTGCTCTCCCTCCCAAAGGGCTCCACAGAGCTTGCCACTGTCCCCACCCCAGAGCTCTGGCTCAAAGATTTTGCCTGGGGGAAGCAGGTTGTAAAACAGATAGCTCCTGATCTCTTCCTAAAGGAACTGGGCTCAGTTTGTAACAGAGCATGGAGAAGCTGAAACCTAAAGGTGCTTTCAAGAACAGTGGAGGTTGCAGTGAAGGGAATTAAGAGGAAATCTGTGGCTCTAATGGAGATATAGCCTGGACTGTAACCCCAATAGTTTGTATGAGAGAACAGAGAATAAGATAGCTGGGAGGTGCCCTTCTAGGATCAGAAGAAATACCAAACACTGACCTCAGAAAGTGATCCTTTCTGAGGTGTGCCAGCATTTGATAGCTTGTAAAGCAATTTATGCCCCAGAACAATATTGAAAATAACAGAGCAATCAGCAACCAATGAGTGGAGCTTAACAGTGTGGTGTGGTCAGAGAAATATAGAAGAGAGCCCTAGCAAAGCCACTGCCATCCATGGGTGACTGTGGGCATACCCAGCACTGTATCTGGAGCAACATCAGAAGCTTAACCCCACGGGAAGGGAAATAGACTTCACTAAAATAAAACAGTTCATGTAGTTAATAAATAAGCAAATAACAACAGCAAACCTAGTGGGGGAGCGGTTCTCAGAGTGGCTATATTATCTAAAATGTCCAGTTTCCAACCAAAAATTATGACATATGCAAAGGAACAGGAAAGTTTGACCCATACAATGGGGAAAAAAGCAGGCAATAGAAACTGCCTGTGAGAATGATCACATATCAGATTTATAAAGTCCAAAGTAGTAATTATAAACATGTTCACAGAACTAAAGGAAACATGATTAAAAGGCAAAAGATGTGGTGACAGTGTCTCATCAAACAGAGAATATCAGTGAACGCATTCAAATTTTTTAAAAAAGGAAATTCTGGAGTTGAAAAGTACAATAACTGAAATAAAAAGTTCACTAGAAGGGGCTCAACAGCAGGTTTGAACATATGGCAGAAATAATTAGCAAACTTGAAGATAGATCAATAGAAATTACACAAGCCAAAGAACAGAGGGAAAACCATGAAAAAAAAGTGAACAAAGCCTCAGAGAAGTGTAGGACACTATGAAGTACACCAACATATGTGTAATGGGAATATCAGAAAGAGAGAGAGAAAGGGGAAGGGGAAAATATTCAAAGAAATAATGGCCCCCGTCTCTACTAAAAATACAAAAAAATTTAGCCAGGCGTGGTGGCGGGCGCCTGTAGTCCCAGCTTCTCAGGAGGCTGACACAGGAGAATGGTGTGAACCCAGGAGGCAGAGCTTGCAGTGAGCCGAGATCGCGCCACTGCACTCCAGCCTGGGCGACAGAGCGAGACTCTGTCTCAAAAAAAAAAAAACAAAAAAAACCAAAATGGCTGAAAACTTTGCAAATTTATTGAAAACCAATAACCTACACACCCAGGAAACTCAGTTATTTCCAAGTAAAATAATTCCAGAGATCCACAAACAGACACATCATAGTAAAAATGCTGAAAGTAAAAGACAAGGGGGAATATCCTAAAAGCTACAAGAGAATAGCAGCAAACAACATATAACTCATCAAGCCTTCTTCAATATGATTAACAGTTGATTTCTTAGCAGAAACTCCAGAAGACAGTGGGATAGTGTGTTAAATGTGCTAAAAGGATTTTTAAATATTTATTATTATTTTTTAATTATACTTTAAGTTCTAAGGTACATGTGCACAACATGCAGGTTTGTTACATATGTATACATGTGCCACGTTGGTGTGCTGCACCCATTAACTCGTCATTTACATTAAGTATTTCTCCTAATGCTATCCCTCCCTCTGCCACCCCATGACAGGCCTCCCTGCGTGATGTTCCCCGCCCTGTGTCCAAGTATTCTCATTGTTCAATTCCCACCTATGAGTGAGAAGATGCAGTGTTTGGTTTTCTGTCCTTGTGACAGTTTGCTCAGAATGATGGTTTCCAGCTTCATCCATGACCCTGCAAAGGACATGAACTCATCCTTTTTTATGGCTCCATAGTATTCCATGGTGTATATATGCCACATTTTCTTAATCCAGTCTATTCTTGATAGACATTTGGGTCGGTTCCCAGTCTTTGCCATTGTGAATAGTGCTGCAATAAACATATGTGTGCATGCATCTTCATAGCAGCATGATTTATAATCCTTTGGGTACATACCCAGTAATGGGATGGCTGGGTCAAATGGTATTTCTAGTTCTAGATCCTTGAGGAATTGTCACACTGTCTTCCACAATGGTTGAACTAGTTTACACTCCCACCAACAGTGTAAGAGCATTCCTATTTCTCCACGTCCTCTCCAACACCTGTTGTTTCCTGACTTTTTAATGATCGCCATTCTAACTGCTGTGAGATGGTATCTCACTGTGGTTTTGATTTGCATTTCTCTGATGACCAGTGATGATGAACATTTTTTCATGTGTCTGTTGGCTGCATAAATGTCTTCTTTTGAGAAGTGTCTGTTCATATCCTTTGCCCACTTTTTGATGGGGTTGTTTTTTTCTTGTAAATTTATTTAAGTTCCTTGCAGATTCTGGATACCCTTTGTCAGATGGGTAGATTGCAAAAATTTTCTCCCATTCTGTAGGTTGCCTGTTCACTCTAATCGTAGTTTCTTTTGCTGTGCAGAAGCTCTTTAGTTTAATTAGATCCCATTTGTCTATTTTGGCTTTTGTTGCCATTACTTTTGGTGTTTTAGTCATGAAGTCCTTGCCCATGCCTATGTCCTGAATGGTATTGCTTAGGTATCCTTCTAGGGCTTTTATGGTTTTAGGTCTAACATTTACGTTTTAATCCACCTTGAATTAATTATTGTGTAAGGTGTAAGGAAAGTATACAGTTTCAGCTTTCTACATATGGCTAGCCAGTTTTCCCAACACCATTTATTAAATAGGGAATCCTTTCCCCATCTCTCGTTTTTGTCAGGTTTGTCAAAGATCAGATGGTTGTAGATGTGTGGTGTTATTTCTGAGGCCTCTGTTGTGTTCCATTGGTTTATATCTCTGTTTTGGTACCAGTACCATGCTGTTTTGGTTACTGTAGACTTGTAGTATACTTTGAAGTCAGGTAGTATGATGCCTCCAGTTTTGTTCTTTTTTCTTAGGATTGTCTTGGCAATGTGGGCTTTTTTTTGGTTCCATAAGAACTTTAAAGTAATTTTTTTCCAATTCTGTGAAGAAAGTCATTGGTAGCTTGATGGTGATGGCATTGAATCTATAAACTACCTTGGGCAGTATGGCCATTTTCCCGATATTGATTCTTCCTATCCATGAGCATGGAATGTTCTTCCATTTGTTTGTGTCCTCTTTTATTTCATTGAGCAGTGGTTTGTAGTTCTACTTGAAGAGGTCCTTCACAGCCCTTGTAAGCTGGATTCCTAGGTATTTTATTCTCTTTGTAACATTTGTGAATGGGAGTTCACTCATGATTTGGCTGTTTGTCTGTTATTGGTGTATAGGAGTGCTTGTGATTTTTGCACATTGATTTTGTATCCTGAGACTTTGCTGAAGTTGCTTATCAGCTTAAGGAGATTTTGGGCTGAGACGATGGGGTTTTCTAAATATACAATCATGTCATTTGCAAACAGGGACAATGTGACTTCCTCTTTTCCTAACTGAATACCCTTTATTGCTTTCTCTTGCCTGATTGCCCTGGCCAGAACTTCCAACACTATGTTGAATAGGAGTGGTGAGAGAGGGCATCCCTATCTTGTGCTGGTTGTCAAGGAATGCTTCCAGTTTTTGCCCATTCAGTATGATACTGGCTGTGGGTTTGTCATAAATAGCTCTTATTATTTTGCGATACGTTCCATCAATACCTAGTTTATTGAGAGTTTTTAGCATGGAGGGCTGTTGAATTTTGTCGAAGGCCTGCTAAAAGGATTTTTTTTTTAAAAGAAATCTTGGCAACTAAGAATCCTTTATGCAGAAAGCTAACCTTTCAAAAATGAAGACTAAATAAGGATTTCCCCAGATAAACAAAACTGAGAAAATTTGTTGCTAATAGACCTAACTTATAAGAAATACTAAAGGGAGTTCTTTAGGCTGAAAGCAAGTGACCCCAGATGATAATGTAAATCCACATGAATACAAAAAGAGTATTAGAAAAGGTAATGATATAATTATAAAAAACACAATTCTTATTTTCTCCTTTCTTCTCAACATACAATTGTATAAAATAATGTGTATAATGTATTATTGAGCATATAATATAAAAATGTAATATATGTCAATAACACCATAAAGGAGGTAGATGAGAGAAAAGCTGTAATAGGCTAAGAAAATGGTGACACATGGTAGAGCAATCATTTTACTAATGTGCTGCTGGCTTTATAACATTGATAAGTATAATACGCATAACAATCATACCACACAAAAAGGGGGAAGGGAATAAGGGAGTAATAGTTCTATATATTACTGGAATTAAGCTAGTATAAATCTGAAGTTGATGCTGGTAAGTTATATATATATACACGAAACGCTAAAGCTACCACTAAAAACAAACCTCAAAAAATATAGTGAAAGAATCACTAATAAAATTAAAATACTACATTAGAAAATATTCACTCAGTGAAAAAGAAAACAGTAAAGAAGGAATAGAGCGATAAAAAGATGAGACAGGGAAAAGAAGAAGTGAAGACATGCCATGAACTGTGCCCATAGAAGATGGCAAATTTAATCAATAAATGTTGTGTTTTCCGACTGCTCTACCGACCATCCATTCCTCTGTCTCCCTCCCTCTCCTTGGGCTTCCCTATTGATGAGACACAATATGGAAATTAGGCCAATTAATAACCCAGTAATGGCCTTTAAGTTTTCAAGTGAAAGGAAGAGCCACATATCTCTAACTTTAAATCAAAAGCTAGAAATGATTCAGCTTAGTAAGGAAGGCATGTCAAAGCCAAGATGACCCAGAAGCTAGGCCTCTCAAGCCAAACAGTTAGCCAAGTTCTGAAAGTGAAGGAGAAGTTCTTGTAGGAAATGAAAAGTGCTACCCCAGTTAGCACATGAATAAGAAAGTGAAACAGCCTGACTGCAATAGGAAGAAAGTTTTAGTGGTCCGGATAGAAGATCAAATCAGCCACAACACTCCTTTAAGCCAAGGCCTAATCCAGAGCAAGGCCTTAACTCTTTTCAATTGTATAAAGGCTGAGAGAAGTGAGGAAGCTGTAAAAGAAAAGTCTAAACCTAGCAGAGGTTGGTTCCTGAGATTTAAGGAAAGAAGCCATCTCCATAGCACAGAAGTGCAAGGTAGTAGAAGTAATCCAATTGCTCATCAATGGATGAATAAATAAGCAAACTGTGGTGTATCCATACAATGGAATATTATTTGGCCATAGAAAGAAATGAAGTACTGAAGTACATGTGACATGTGGATGAACCTTGAAAACATTATTATAAGTGAAAGAAGCCAGTCACAAGACCAGTTCCTACATGATTCCATCCATATGCAAATCCAGGATAGGGAATTTACAGAGACAGGAAGTAGATAAGTGGTTCCTTCGGGTGGTGGTGGGGGGTAATAGCTAAAGGTACAGAGCTTATTATGAGGTGCTGACAATGTTCTAAAATGCACTGGTGATGACCGCACGTATCTGTGAATATCCTGCCACCGAACTGTTTGTGACTATAGCTCAACAAAGCTGTTTAAAAAATAGAAAGCATCCTTTACTAGTACTAGAGACTGATGAAGGGTGTTAGCCACAAGATACAACAAAGTAGTTTGAAGAAAGAGGTGACCTACAGCTTGTGAAATAACCATACTACCAGGTATTCCTGGTAAAACGCAGCCAACCCTTCCAAAGCCACAGGCATGAACTCTGGAGGCATCAGGGACTCTCAGAGTTGCACCTAGCCCTGCAGGCTCCACTGAGAGAGGGGCGTGTGTGGTGGGGGTTAATCTTGGGCACCGACTTGCCAGGGAGAGGTGGCCTGCTCCCACATCAGGCTGATTCTTGGCCACCCTTCCAAACGTGGAGAAGAAATTCTAGTGAGGGGGAGGAGCTCCCTGCCAAGACTGCTGACAGCTCCCCACAAGCCTTTAGGGCGCTGACTCAACGGCATTCATCACAAGAAAGCCTTGCCTTCCTCATCCTACTTCAGCTGTGTTTGAAGGATGTTAACAGGAACCCATTATAATCTCTGAAAGAACATCACTTCCAGTGCTACTTAACAACACACCACTGCTGGGGGAAGACTGCTGTTCACATAGACGAGCAAATAAAGAAATTTCACCTATTAATAAAAAGCCTCAAAAGAGGCCATGTGCGGTGGCTCACGCCTGTAATTCCAGCACTTTGGGAAACCGAGGCAGATAGATCATCTGAGGTCAGGAGTTCAAGACCAGCCTGGCCAACATGGCAAAACTTCGTCTCTACTAAAAATACAACAATTAGCTGGGCATGGTGGTGGGCACCTGTAATCCCAGCTACTTGGGGGCTGAGGCAGGAGAATTGCTTGAACCCAGGAAGCGGAGGTTGCAGTGAGCCGAGATCGCACCGCTGCCCTCCAGCCTGGGTGACAGAGCGAGACTCCAAAAAACAAACAGGCCGGGCATGGTGGCTCACGCCTGTAATCCCAGCACTTTGGGAGGCCGAGACAGGCGGATCATGAGGTCAGGAGATTGAGACCATCCTGGCTAACACGGTGAAACCCTGTCTCTACTAAAAAATAGAAAAAATTAGCCAGGCGTGGTGGCAGGCGCCTGTAGTCCCAGCTACTCAGGAGGCTGAGGCGGGAGAATGGCATGAACCTGGGAGGTGGAGCTTGCAGTGAGCCGAGATCGCACCAATGCACTCCAGCTTGGGTGACAGAGCAAGACTCCGTCTTAAAAAAAATAAATAAATAAAATAAAGTAAATAAATAAAAAACAAACAAACCTCAAAAGAAGAGCAGATGAATTTGGAAATGAACTGAAATTTAGAAATAACGAGAAAATTTTACAAAAATCCCAATTTTCTGTTCTTAATGGCTTCAAAAGGACATAGGAAAGATTGTTGCAGATTAAAAACATGATCACTGAATCACAAACTGCCAGTGAAGGCAGTGAACACAGGTGAGGGAAAAAAAACAAAACAGGAAAACAAAGCAGAAGATGAAACAGAAATTCTCCCAGAACTGGGCAGAAAATGGATCAAATTTGAATGAGAATTCAAATGAGAATGAGAGGTTCCAGGGATAGAAACTAGAAATATAATCTCTATAAAGTAGAAATTCTACGAAGTCAGGAACAGATCAGTTGGAAGTGGAAGCAGTAATTAAGAAAAGAAAAGAAAGCTTTCCTAAGCTAAACTCCAGGATAGTCCAGGCTAGTCTCTCCCATTATCCTTACAAAATAGGAAAACAGGAGCTATCACTCCTTTTATGAAGAGAAAGGAATCTAATTACTTTCTTGCAGAATTTCTGAGAAAAAAAGAAAAAAGGAACCTGAGATATAGGGAAATGGAGGGATGTGCCCAATTTCTCACCCTAGGACAAAGTGTGGCTAGAGCCCGGACCTCTGACTTACAGAGCAGTGCCCTTGGTATGCATACATGCTGGATGTCACTGGTGGCATGAAGGTTTTAAAATTTCTTCTGCAATGAACTCATCTGCCAATTATTTCAAGTGACACTGAAATAATAGGAAAATATGATTATGAAGCCCTGAATTGTAAGGAGGTACTGACTTGAAAGGCCAAAATCAGCTTTGAGGATTCTCTCTGGAAAAAGATTCCTCTCCCTGGTTACTGTCCCTTCCACAAGACTCTAAATAACTCTATGACTTAATGAAGGGCTCATGCAAGAAACTGGGAAAGGTTCTTCAACTGTTGTCAAACACCTTTTCATAACTTTGCTTGTGAGTTTAAGATCACAACCGTATGTGGGAAAGAATAAAACCCCACTTCACAGTGGAGCCTAAATACATCTATCTGCTGATGGACAACCACCACATCCACTGGCTAATCTGAGCAGCCAGCTCCCTCAGGACCAGCACCTCGAATGTGCTGAGTCAGATTCAGAGCTCAACTCGGAGTCTGCATCAGAGCTGATTCCTTAGCAAGGCACATGCCAAACTCCAGCATTCGGGGCCAACCGCCACGCACTGTCATCCTCTGCCTCACCACACTGGCTTTCTATGGGTCTTCAGCACTGACAGGACCTGACTACCAACAGCCTCCACTGCCAGCCCACTCCCCCCAAGCCTGGACAAAGCACGCATTTGACAGGTGTGGCTGTTTTGTTTTTCTAACTCTTAGGGCTTTACCCTTGTTTATCTTTCTTCAACACTAGATTTGGCCCCTCCCTCCAGCAGCCATGAGCTTTTAGACTGTAAGGTCACCACCTAACACAATCTGCACCTGCTCAAGACGTGAGACCTCACATCTGTCCTTCCACCAGAAGACAGATGTGCCTTGAGCCTCACTTAGCGTGCCCAGCCCTGCTGGGCTGGGTGTGAGGAAGGTGGTTGTTCTACATAAAGAGGCCCCATCCTGGCTCTCACCTGCGGCCCAATTCCCTTCTAACACAGAAAGCCAGACCTTTTATGGACAGATATGTGATGTGACGCTATTTGCTATAGTTTGGAGAAAGGGACTCATATAGGCTGCCATAAAACTCAAGGAAGAGGCCATTATTCCTCAGAAGGGAAAACAACCAAGTTCCATCAGCTGATTAGAGACAGCTCCCTACATGATTCTGTCTCCTTGAAGTTACATATCCTACTACGAGACGAAGGGACAGTCAGTAGTTCTGCTCAAAATTAAGTAATGGAGCCAAGCTGGGGGACTCTAGGAATTCCTTTTTTTATTTTTATTTTTTGAGACAGAGTATCACTCTGTCGCCCAGGGTGGAATGCAGTGGCACGATCTCCGCTCACTACAACCTCCACCTCTCAGATTCAAGTGATTCTCCTGCCTCATCCCTCTTGAGTTGCTGAGATTACAGGCATGCACCACCATACTGAGATAATTTTTTTTTTTTTTGAGACGGAGTTTTGCTCTTGTTGCCCAGGCTGGAGTGCAATGGCGTGATCTCACTCACCACAACCTCTGACTCCCAGGTTCAAGCAATTCTCCTGCCTCAGCCTCCTGAGTAGCTGAGATTACAGGCATGTGCCACCATGCCCAGCTAATTTTGTATTTTTAGTAGAGATGGGGTTTCTCCATGCTGGTCAGGCTGGTCTCGAACTCCTGACCTCAGATGATCTGCCCACCTTGGCCTCCCAAAGTGCTGGGATTATAGCGTGAGCCACCGCACCCGGCCTGTATTTTTAGTAGAGACGGGGTTTCACCATGTTGCCCAGGCTGGTCTTGAGCTCCTGACCTCAAGTGACCCGCCTACTTCAGCCTCCCAAAGTGCTGGGATTACAGGCATGAGCCACTGTGCCTGGCCAATAATTCCCTTTCTTTGGGTAGTAGGCACTCCTCCCTAACTGAAGGAAGAAGACAATTGTTTCTCTCTCTCACCTTCAAGCTACTTCTACCAGGCAAGTGGATACAGCTGCCAACAGCATTCGCTTCTTGTCCTTCATGCCAGGATCCAGAGTACATAGCAAAAGAGAGAGGCGCGTAACTCACCAGTGCCTGGTGTGTGCTCTGGCCAGCCCATGTGGTTCAGTCCCGTTGGAGCACTCTGGGAGAGTGGATGGCTTCTTCTAGGGAGATTCAAAGACTCTGGAGAGGTAATGATCGTCTTTCTCCAGCACTGGAAGAGGAGGAAAGGGACAGAGGGCAAATGAAGAAAAGAAATGACAGGCTGTCATTGCCACCCTGCAGTCTTTCTAATTGCTGAGGACTTTTCCTTGTGAACAGAGCAAATAACCAAAATATGCACAGCTCCAGGGGATGCCTTTCACATCAAAACTCACAAGAAAAACTTCACCTGGAGTCTGCAGTGGGCAACCTATCTGGCCACATGGATAGGCTGTCATTCCATGGATGAAGTCAGGACTGTGGAGAAGGTCTTCAGACTCCCAACTCTCCCCGAGCTGGTGAGCCACACAGTCTGATATTTCCCCAAAAGCAAGACTATTAGTTTTAGCTAAGGCACAGTCTTTTTGGAATGCTTCATTAAAATACAACTCACGAAATCCGTGACATCTCCTAATTATGAAACAGACACTGCCCTTCAGACAGTTAAGGACCACTGTTGGCTGTGGCTTTGGGATGACCAGGGATATGAGCCTTTTCTGTATCATCCCATTGTCCAGAGATAAACCTGGCCCCTCTTGATTTTTTTTCTACTTTAAGAAGTTATTGTATTAACTTAAAAATTGTGGTATGTATTCAAAGAAATGCTTGTTCCCTTACTTTTTGCTTTTGTATTCCTCATACTATTAAGCAAACAGTGCTTAGAAAATTCTTTTAGTGATTTCCAGAAACATCAATATACAAACATTGATAAAGATGGAGTTGCACACTTCACCCCATCCATTTGAACACAACTAAAAACCTTGGGGAGAGTGTATAGATCAGCCATCTGAGGACTCTAGAGGGAAACAGCAGCAGGTAGACTGGGGAAGGAAACCAGAATTCGGAGTAACACTGATCCTATGGTGAGTTTCTTGTTTTGTTGTTCCTGTGGTGTGCCCTGGTCTGAACTCAATTCCAGCTTGAAACTGGGCATGGACATAAAGGACTCCAAAAGAAGCCCTCTCAGATCTGAAGAGAGGGAAAAGGGTCCTTAAGGGTATGAGGCAATGAGGGATGTGTATTTGAGTGATGATTTCTCCCACCCTATTCCCCTAGGCAATCTCATTATGGTAATGGCAGTGGTGGTTGTGCAGACATCTAAAATTCTGAGGGACAGGAATCCTCTCTGACCAGAGGAACTGTGGTCCCAAGAGGATGGGAGAGAATTCCTGTTTCTTTTTCCTATCTCTGTCTCTCTGCCACTTGGTTTCAGAGGCAGACACAGTTGCAAGAAGTGTATGGCAGAGAGGGAAAATGAAAGCCCCAGCTTTCCATCAAGAAAACTAGAAAAGGAGGGCTCCTAGACACCAGGAAGTGCCTGGGAGAATGCCAAGAGGAGGGGTCTCAAGCAGAAGATCCCATAATGTTGTGTATGAGCTCCCGGACTGACCCCCAAGCTGTATGAGTGGATCTGACCCTGAACAGCATATAAGAGTCTTTGAGAACTGAACCATGGGATAGAACATATTTCAGGTCCCACAGGGGCCACTGGGTGATCCACATTATCCAAATGATGCTGCAAACATCTTAAAACCTGAACTGACATAAGAAACAGCCCCTGAAGGCCAGTAAGAACTTGCAGCCTGAACTTAACTGGGTCAATTGCTTAAAAAATTTAATAATCATTATTCTCCATAGGAACTAAACAAGGCCCAGAGTCTCATAACATAACATTTAAGATGCCCAGAATACAATCGAAAATTACCTGACACAAAAAGAACTATGAAATCTCAATAACTTTTAAGGGAAAAGATAGTCAACAATTACAACACCAAGATGACACAGTTGTTGGAATTATCAGAAAAAGACTTTAAAGCAGCTCTTATATCACCATGCTTTAAGAAGTAAGGGTGAACGCTTTTGACATAAATGAAAAATAATAGCAGATAAATAGATAAAAAATAAAATGGAGATGTTAGTAATGAAAAATATAAAATAACTAAAATAAAATCCAGTGGCAGAGTACAATTATAAAATGAGATGAAAAAGGAAATAATCAGTAAGCATGTAAATAGCTCAACAGAAATTATCCAATTGAAGAACAGAAAGAAAAGGTTGGGGGGGAAAAATCCCAATAGAACTTCAGGGACCTGTGTGACAACAACAAAGGTCTAACACTCTGTCATCAGAGTTCCAGAAGGAGAAGAGAGTGGAGTGCACAGCAATATCAAGAATAATTTCTGCAAACATCCCAAATATGATTCAAAACATTAACTTACAGACACAAGAGCCCAGCAAACTGCAAGCTGAAAAATCCAAGGAAATCAATGCCCCGAGACATCATAAACTGCTGAAAATTAGAGACAATGAAAAAATCTTAAAGCAGAAACCACAACAGATCATACATAGGGGAACATTCATTTGCATGACTGCGGATTTTTCATGGAGGCCAGAAAGAAGTGGAATAATGTTTGTAAAGTGCTAAATCACTGTCAGCCCAAAAATCTATATCCAGCAAAAGTATATTCAGGAATGAAGGTAAAATAAGAACATTATCACATGGAGAAAAACTAAGAGAAGTCATAGCCAGCATACCTGTTCTAAAGAAATGTTAAAGGAAGATCTTTGTACAAAAGGAAAATGATACCAGAGGGAAACTTTGAACTTCAGAAATGAAGGAAGAGTAACAGAAATAATAAATAGCTGGGTAAATATAACACACCATTTTTCTCCTCTTAAGTTTTAAAAAATATTTGACAGTTAAACACAAAATTATAATATTATCTAATGCAGTTTTCAATGTATGCAGATTTAATATACACGACAACAACAACATAAAGGAGGAGGTTAAAGGAACCTATGGGATGCAAGATGTCTATATTCCTTCCACTCAAAGTGGGAAAATACTAATTCTAACTAGATGGAAATGTTAAGGATGTATATTAATTCCTAGAGTTACTAAAAAAAACTATACAAAAAAACATATTTAAAAGCTCAATAACTAAGTTAAAATGGAGAACTAAAAAAATACCTAAATAATCCAAAAGGAAACAAAGCAATGAAAATCATAGAACAGAAAATGAATGATAACATGGTAAACCTAAATCCAAACACATCAATAAATACATTAAGTTTGAATACTCAAAGCACATAATCAGAAAAACAAATATTAAAATAATTAAGGAAAGAACATCTAACAATATGCTATCTACAAGAAACCTACTTTCAAAATAATGATAAAGGCAGGTAGAAAGTAAAAGGGTGAAAAAACGATGCCACACAAGTACTAATCAAAAAGAAAATGTGAATGGCTATATTAATATCAGACAAAACCAATTTCAGAGCAAGGAAAATTACCAGGGACACACAAGAACATAACATCATAAGAGTGAATTCACCAAGAAGACATATAATCCTAGATGTCCATGCATCTAACCACGGACACTCAAAATATATGAAGCAAAAATTTAATTTAAAGGAAAAATGGAAAATTTGCAATGATTCATTTCTGATTGGAAACTTCAGCACTTTTATCACAGTAATCAATAGAACAAATAGAGAAAAACAATGTAATAAACAAAAACAAGGTAATAGACAAAGTGAGCAACACCATCAACCAGTTGGAACTAACTGACATTTATAGAATAGCCATCCAACAGTAGCAGAATACCTATTATTTTCAAGTGCACATGGAACATTCACCAAGAGAGGCTATATCCTTGGTGATAATCATAATAATGAAATAAAAAAAAGTTTGAAAGTGTGAAATCATACAAAGTATGTTTCTCTATCACAATGGAATTGAACTATAAATCAGTAATAGAAAGGTAATTCTATTATTTTTCTTAAAAACGAAATCCTAATCTATTTAGAAATTAACACACTTCCAAAATAAAAACTCCACCGTATTTCCAGTGACTGCTTTGAAAACAGTGATCTAGTGCTCTGATTCACTCAACGTATGTACTATTATTCCTGCTGTTCAAACCCTTGCATGTTACACCATATTATTACTTGCTTCTTTTCATACTTTTTTCGGAATTATACCTGCAGTTTATATTTTTGTGTTTACACAAAAATATGGTTTATGTGCATCTGAGTAGTTGAAACTAGCAGAAACTACCAAACCAGCCAGGCACGGTGGCTCATGCCTGTAATCCCAGCACCTTGGGAGGCCGAGGCGGGTGGATCACGAGGTCAGGAGATCCAGACCATCCTGGCTAACATGGTGAAACCCCATCTCTACTAAAAATACAAAAAATTAGCTGGGCGTGGTGGCGGGCACCTGTAGTCCCAGCTACTCAGGAGGCTGAGGCAGGAGAATGGCGTGAACACGGGAGGCGGAGCTTGCAGTGAGCCAGTATCACGCCACTGCGCTCCAGCCTGGGTGACAAAGCAAGACTCCGTCTCAAAAAAAAAAAAAAACAGAAACTACCAAACCATATTTGACTCAACTAGTCAAATATACTCAACTAGTATATAATCTCTCTTTTCTATTAAATTATCAGGAATTATCTCTAGGCCTCCAAACCTTTTACAGTCAAAGAATCTTAGGCTTGGAATCCTCTCAAAATCTACTTTAATCCTGGTTAAAGGGAAACTGACCCTGTACACGTATTCATGCAGGCCACATCACATTTTATTTTCTTAAATAGTCATTTAAGCTTGTGACTACAGTTGACTCTTGAACAACATGGGTTTGAACTGCATGGGTTTACTTATACATGGGTTTTCTTCCACCTCTGCCACTTCTGAGACAAGACCAACTGCTCCTCTCCTTCCTCCTTAGCCTATGGAATGTGCAGATGATGAGGATGAAGAGCTTTACGACAACCCGCTTCCAGTGAATAAACAGTAAATATATTTTCTCTTCCCTCTGATTTTCTTAACATTTTCTCTTTCTCCAGCTTACTTTATGGCAACAATACTATATATACTACTTATAATATCTTACAACATACAAAATAAGTGTTAGACTGTTTATATTATCAACAAGGCTTCTGGTCAACAGTAGGCTATTAATAGTTAAATTTTTCAGGAGACAAAAATTATACATGGAACTGAGTATGGTGGCTCACACTTGTAATCTCAGAACTTTTGAAGGCCGAGGCGGGTGGATCACCTGAGCTCAGAAGTTTGAGACCAGCCTGGCGAACACGGTAAAATCCTGTCTCTACTAAAAATACAAACATTAGCCAGGCGTGGTGGCATGCACCTGTAATCCTAGCTACTCCGGAGGCTGAGGCAGAAGAATTGCTTGAACCCAGAAGGTGGAGGTTGCAGTGAGCCGAGATCACGCCACTGCACTCTAGCCTGGGGAACAGAGCAAGACTCCATCTCAAAAAAAAAAAAAATTATAAATGGATTTTCGGCTGTGTGGGTGGTTGGTACCCCGAACCCCTGCATGGTTTAAGGGCCAACTGAATATCCTTTTGACAAAATGTTTTCTCAGATCATTTCTCATATGGGTTACTTAAACATTCTCTAAGTCTTCCCTTCTTGTTCTACAGCAAATTTATCATGCCATTTTTATGTTAAAAATCATAAAAGGCTGCCTGCTGCTTATAGAATAAAGTCAAGATCTATTGGCATGGAGCCCAGAGTTCTTCAAATACTGTTTTCTGACTACTGTAACAACTCTTGCCATCCATCTCTCTACCACCAGGCACCTACTCACTACTTCCCTGATACTCCGTGAATTTTCATACTACCATCCGAGGTCAGGAGATCGAAACCATCCTGGCTAACACGGTGAAATCCTGTCTCTACTAAAAATACAAAAAATTAGTCGGGCATGGTGGCAGGCACCTGTAGTCCCAGCTATTCGGGAGGCTGAGGCAGGAGAATGGCGTGAACCCGGGAGGCAGAGGTTGCAGTGATGTTGCTATCCCCTCTATTTGAACTACGCTTCCCTGCTGAAACTTTATCCATTCTTAGGAAAGTGTCTCCTTTTATGCAAAATCTTTCCTTATGTTCCATCTACACAGAATTACCCACCTCCTCCTCTCTGTTAACAGTATTTTGTTGATATCACTGTAGCACCTGTATTGTTGTATAATTACTATACAAATCTTAGTACCTGGAAGTGGGATACAGCTATAACAAACACCTACAAATTTGGAAGTGACTTTGGAATTGGGCAGTAGGCAGAGGCTGGAAGAAAAGAAATAAAAAGAATACATACTAGAAAGGAAGAAATACCCCCTGCCCCCCATTTTACGGTGATATGGTTGCTTACATAGTTTCCTGTAATCTATAAAAAACAACAACCTTTGAACTAACAAATGAATTCAGCAGAGTCACAGGATACAATATCAACACACAAAAATCAATCACATTTCCATATACTAAAAATCAACTTGTGGAAAACGAAATTTAAAACACAATATTTTTAATAGTTCCTAGGAAAATTAAATCCAAAGTATACATTTTAAAAATGCAGAGGATCTGTATGCAGAAAATTACAAAATTCTGACAAAAGAAGTTAAAGAAAACCTAAATAAATGAAAAGATATACCTGTATTCTTGTGTTTGGAGACAAAACATAATGAAGATGACAGTTTTCCATAAATTAATTTGTAGGTTTTCTGCAGTCTCATCAGATTCTCAGCAAAGCATTTGTAGACAAGACAAACTTATTTTCATATTTATTATTGGAAGGAACTAGCCATGGAACGCGTAAAACAATGTTGAAAAAAAAAGAAATATAGTGGAAGGACTCCATCTAATCAACATGAAGGCTCAGTACATAGCTATGAAGATCAAGACAGTGTGGCACTAGTGGAAGCATAGACACATGGATCGACAGTGCCAAACAGAGCCTAGAAACAGGCGTAAGTATATCCAACTGATTTCTGGCAAAGGTGCAAAAGTAATTCAATGAGGAATAATAACTCTTTTCAACAAGTGGTCCAACAGTATCCACAGGCAAAAAAGAAAAAAAAGAAGAAAAGAAACTTCACCTAAATCCCACAACTTACGCAGCGAGAAGAAACAATGAAATCATTTCCTTTTGCAGCAACATGGTTGCAACTGGAGGCCATTATCCTGGGGAAACTGACACAGGAACAGACAACCAAATACCACACGTTCTCACTCATAAGTGGGAGCTAAACATTGAGTACATATGGACACAAAGAAGACAACAACAGATTCTGGGGCCTACTTGAGGGTGGAGGGCAGGAGGAGGGTGAGGACTGAAAAACTACCCATCCGGTACTATACTTATTACCTTGGTGACAAAATAATCTGTACACCAATCCCTTGCAACACGCAATTTACCTATATAACAAACCTGCACATGTACCCCTGAACCTAAAATGAAAGTCAAAAAATGTAACTGGAAATCAATCACAAACTTAAATGTGAAAAGTACAATGATGAAACTTTAGAAAAAACAGAAGAAAATCTTTGAGACTTAGAGGTCACTGAAGAGTTTTTAGACATGATGCCAAAAGCACATCCATAAATGGAAAAAATTGATTAAGTAGACTTCAACAACATTTAAAAATTTGTTCTGTGAAGACTCTGGTAAGAAGATGAAAAAGCAAGCTACAGACTAGGTGATAATGTTTGTAAACCACAAATTCAACAAAGGACTAATATCTGGAATATGAATATATATAATACACAGACACATATACACTCTGTCTCTCAAAGATCAACATTAAAAGAATGCCTTGCCTTACCTCTCAATTGTTTGAGGGGAGAAAAGGAAAAGGCTATCCAGTTAGAAAACGGATAAAAGAATAGAAAAGACATTTCACCTAAACTGTTGTACCAATGGCAAATATGCACACGAAAATATTTTCTATATTATTGTGCCTTAGAACACAACCATTTCCAAAATGAGTTATCACTACACCACTATTACTATTATGGTAAAAATTTAAAAATAGCAAAAAAACAAATACTGATAAGAATGCTGAGAAACTGGATCATGCAAACATTACTGGTGGGAATGTAAAATGGTACAGTCCTCTCAAAAATAATGTGGAAGATTCTTATAAAACTAAACAGACAACTATCATATGACCCAACAATTGTACTCTTGGGCATTTACCCTAGAGAAATGAAAACATATGTTATTAAACATATTATTTATAATAGCCCAAACCTGGAAACAATCTAGATGTCTTCCAATAGGTGAATGATTAAACAAGTTGTACATCCAGGCCATGGAATACTGTCAGCAACATACATGCAGCCACTTTGTTGCCACATTATAATATTCAAGATGCCCAGTTTTCAACAAAAAATTATGATACAAAGGCCGGGCACAGTGGCTCATGCCTGTAATCCCAGCACTTTGGGAGGCCGAGGCGGGCAGATCACGATGTCAGAAGATCGAGACCATCCTGGCTAACATGGTGAAACCCCATCTCTACTAAAAATACAAAATTAGCTGGGCATGGTGGCGAGTGCCTGTAGTCCCAGCGACTCGTGAGGCTGAGGCAGGAGAATGTTGTGAACCCGGGAGGCAGAGCTTGCAGTGAGCCTAGATCGCACCACTGCACTCCCGCCTGGGTGACAGAGTGACACCAGAGCGACACTCTGTCTCAAAAAAAAATATATATATATGATACAAAGAAACAAGAAAGTGTGGCCCACTCAGGGAAAGAAAAGAAATGAACAAGAACCATCCCTGAGAAAGCACAGGGTCTTCTTACTAGACAAAGACTCTAATCAACTTTTAAATATGCTTAAAGAGCTAAGTGAAATAAAAACCACTAAAGGAACCAAAAGAATGATGTCTCATCAAATGGAATACCAATAAAGTATTAAAAAAACAGGTAAAAGTTCTGGAGTTGAAAAGTACATTGTTGAAAAGTACAATAACTAAAATTCAATGTAACATGTCTGAGTAGGCAGAAAAAAGAATCAGTGGATTTGAAGATGGCCAATTGAGATTTTCCAATATGAAGGAAAGAAGCATGGAGAAAATTAACAGAACCTAAGAGAAGCATGAAGAAAATTAACAGAACCTAGGGCACCATCAAGCACACCAACATACCTATAATGGAATCTCAAAAGAAAGAGAGAAAGGCCAGACACAGTGGCTCACACCTGTAATTCCAGCACTTTGGGGGGCCGAGGGGGGCAGATCACCTGAGGCCAGAAGTTCAAGACCAGCCTGACCAACATGGAGAAACCCCATCTCTACTAAAAATAGAAAAAAATTAGCTGTGCCTGGTGGCACATGCCTGTAATCCAAGCTACTTGGGAGGCTGAGGCAGGAGAATCGCTTGAACTTAGGAGGTGGTGGTTGTGGAGAGCCAAGATTGCACCATCGCACTCCAGCCTGGGCAACAAGAGTGAAACTCCATCTCAAAAAAAAAAAAAAAAAAAAAAAAAAAAAGAAAAAAGAAAGAAAGAAAAAAATCAGAAAGAATTGCGGAAAATTCTAAATGTGATAAAGTACATGAATCCACACATCCAAGAAGCTCAGTGAACTCAATGATGGATAAGCATAAAGACTCACACGGAGACACATTGGAATAAAATAGCTGAAAGCCAAAGACAAAAAGTGATTCTTGAAATCAGCAATAGAGAAGTAATTCACCATGTACAAGGGATTCCAAATAAGATTAACAGCTGATTTCTCCTCAGAAACCAAGGAGGCCAGAGGCAGTGGGATGACACATATAAAAGAGGGAAAGAAAAAAAAACGTTCAGCAGGAATTATATATCTGGGAAAACTGTACTTCAAAAATGAATGGAAAAATTATCCCATGCAACTAATAACCAAAAGAGAGCTGGAGTGTCTATACCAGCACCAGACAAAATAGATTTTAAGTTGAAAACTGCTATAAAGACAAAGAAATACATTATAGATTGATTAAAAAGTCAGTTCATCCAGAAGATATAACAATTACAAACATATGTACCTACCAACTGAGCAACAAAAATTGACAGAAATCATGTGAGAAATAGTTCTGCGATAATAGCTGGAGACTTCAACACTCTTTCAATAATAAATGGACATAAGGTCAATGAGGAAATAGAGGTCTTGAACAATACTATAAACCAATTAAAACTAACAGACATATACAGAACACTAAACCAAACAACAATAGAATACACATTCTTCTCCAGTACACATGGAACATTCTCCAGAAGAGACCATAAGTCTTTTACAGAAAACAAGTTTCAGTAAATTTTTTTTTTTTTTTTTTTTTTTGAGATGGAGTTTCACTCTTGTTGCCGAGGATGGAATGCAATGGCATGATCTTGGCTCACTGCAACCTCTGCCTCCTGGGTTCAAGCAATTCTCCTGCCTTAGCCTCCCAAGTAGCTGGGATTATAGGCATGCACCACCACGCTCAGCTAATTTTGTATTTTAGTAGAGACGGGGTTTCACCAGGTTGGTCAGGCTGGTCTCGAACTCCTGACCTCAAGTGATCTGCCTGCCTCAGCCCCCCAAAGTGCTGAGATTACGTGCATGAGTCACCATGCCCGGCCAGTAAATTTTAAAAGACTGAATTCATACGAAATATCTTTTCTGACTGCAATATAATGACGACACTAGACATCAATAGCAGAACGGAAAATTCACAAATATGTGGAAATTAATACAATATTAAACAGCCAGTGAGTCAAAGAAGAAATCATAAAATTTCACAAAAAAGAAAAGAAGAAATCACAAAATTAGAAAATACTGTGAGATGAATGAAAACAAAAACACAACCTATCAATACTTATGGATGCAGTGAACGCTATGCTGAGAGGGAACTTTCTAGTTGTAAAAGCCTAAATTAAAAAAGAATTTCTCAGATCAATAGTCTAATTTTACATCTTAAACAACAAGAAAAAGAAGCACAAACTAACCTCAAAGCTAATAGATGGAAGAAAATAATAAAGATGAAAGTAGAGACACATTAAATATAGTAATAGAAAAACAATAGAGGCCAGGTGCAGTGGCTCATGCCTGTAATCCCAGCACTTTGGGAGGCTGAGGTGGGCGGACCACTTGAGCCCAGGAGTTGGAGACCAGCCTGGGCAACATGGTGAAACCCTGTCTCTACCAAAAATACCAAATACCAGTCCCATAACTGAGTCTCTAAATAAATAAATGAATAAATAGATAAAAAATTAAAAATGGAATAAAAATAAGAAAAATAATAGAGAAAATCAAGACAACCAAAACCAGATTCTGTGAAAAGACTAACAAAATTGATAAGCATTTAGCTATACTGGGTAAAAAAAGAGAAAATACAAATTACTAAAATTAGAAATGAGAGTGGAAGCATTACTACTGATGTCACAGGAATTTAAAAGGATTATAAGAAAACACTATGGACAATTGTATATCAACAGATTAGATAATGTAGATAAAATAGAGAAATTCTTAAGAAAAACACAAGCCAAATGACTCAATAAGAAACATAAACTTTGGCCAGGCGCAGTGGCTCATGCCTGTTATCCCAGCACTTTGGGAGGCTGAGGCGGGCAAATCACTTGAAGTCAAGAGTTTGAGACCAGCCTGGCCAACATGGGGAAACCCTGTCTCTATCAAAAAATACAAAAATTAACCATGCATGGCAGTGCATGCCTGGAGTCCCAGGTACTCAGGAGGCTGAAGCAGGAGAATCGCTTGAACCCAGGAGGTGGAGGTTGCAGTGAGTCAAGATCATGCTGCTGCACTCTAGCCTGGGAAACAGAGTGAGACTCCGTCTCAAAACAAAACAAGAAGAAATATAAACTCTGAACAGGTCTATGACAAGTAAAGAATTGTTTTTTCACCAGCCTGACGCTAAAAGAAAAGAAAAAAGAATTGAATCAGTAATCAGAAACCCCGCAACAAAGAAAATCCCAGGACCAGAAAGCTTCACTGGTGAACTATACAAGATATTTAAAGAAGAATCTTTCTCAAACGCTTCCAAAAAATAGAAGAGGAGAGAGCACTTCCTAACTCATTCTGTAAGACCAGAATCACTCTGATACCAAAGCCAGAGAAAAACATCACAAGAAAAGAAAACTGCAGATCAATACATATTCAATGTAATATACCACATTAATAGGTCAAAGAAAACACGCATGATTATCTCAGTTGATGCAGAAAAACCATCATCAAAATTGATCATGCACTTAAAAAATCCAGCACCCTTTCATGATAAAAACACTAGAAATAGAAAGGAACCTTAACATGATAAAACGGTATTTGTGAAAAACACACAGCTAACATCATACTCAATAGTGAAAGACTGAAAACTTTAATCCTAAAACCAAGAAGACAAGGACACCCCATTTCACCACTTCTGCTCAACATTGTTATGTACGTTCTACCCAGAGCAAGTACGGGAAAAAAGAGAAATCAAAGGCATCTAAACTGGAATGGAAGAAGTAAAATAACCTATTTTTATAAATGATGTAATCTTATACATAGAAATTTCCAAAGAATCCACAAAAATATTATTATAGCTAATAAATGAATTCAGCAACGTTTCAGGAATCAATTGTATTTTTATGCTCCAGCAATGGATAATCCCAAAATGAAGCTTTTAAAAATTTCCATTTATGATGTCATCGAAAAGAATAAAATACTTAGGAAACATTTTAACCAAGGATGTGCAAGACTTTTTACAGTGAAAACCACAAAACACGGCTGAAAGCAATTCAAGAACACCTCCCAAACACGGAAAGACACCCAGTGTTCATGGATTTGAAGACTTAATATTATATTAATATGGCACCACTCTCCCAAGTGATCTACAGATTGAATGCAATCCTATGGAAATCCCAAGGGCCTTTTTTTATTTGCAGAATTAGAAAATTAATTATAAGATTCATATGAAATTGCAAGGTCCAACAAATAGCCAAAACAATTTTGAAAAAGAACAAAGAAGACTCTCACATTCCAATTTCAAAACTTATTATAAAACTGTGATAATCAAAACAATGTGGTACTGACATAAAGACAGACATATAAGTTAATAGGATAGAATTGAGAGTCAAAAATATACCCACACATCTAAGGTTATTTGACTTTTTATTTTTTTGAGACAGGATCTCACTCTGTCACCCAGGCTGGAGTGCAGTGGTGCGGTCTTGGCTCACTGCGACCTCCGCCTTCCAGGTTCAAGCAATTCTCCCACCTCAACCTCCTGAGTAGCTGGGAGTACACAGGTGCGTGCCACCACACCGGCTAATTTTTGTATTTTTAGTAGAAACAGGGTTTCACCATGTTGTCCAGGCTGATGTTGAACTCCTGGCCTTAAGTGATCCGCTGCCTCGGCTTCCCCAAGTGCTGGGATTACAGATGTGAGCCATCGCGCCTGGTGGGTAAGTTGATTTTTGACAAGGATGCCAAGACCATTCAGTAAGGGACAGAATAGTCTCTTCAACACATGGTGTTTGGATAACTACATATCCGTGTGGAAAATATTAAAATTGGACCTCTATCTCATACCATACAAAAATTAAATCAAAATGGATCGAAGACCTAAATTTAAAAGCGAAAGGTATAAAACTCTTAGACAAAAACAGAGGTAAATTTCATTACTTGGATTTGGCAATAGATTCTTAGGTATGACATCAAATGCACAAGCAACAACAAAAAAATAGATAAAGTAGATTTCATCAAAATTAAGTACTTATGCATCAATGGGTACGATAAAAAAAGTGAAAGGCACTCTACAAATGGGAGAAAATATTTGCAAATGACATATCTTATAATGGTCTTACATTCAGAATATGTAAAGAATTCCAGGCCGGGCGCGGTGGCTCATGCCTGTAATCCCAGCACTTTGGGAGGCCAAGGCCGGTGGATCACTTGAGGCCAGGAGTTTGAGACCAACCTGGCCAACATGGTGAAACTCCGTCTTTACTAAAAATACAAAAATTAGGTGGGCATGGTGGCAGGCGCCTGTAATCCCAGCTACTCAGAAATGGATAAAGAGCTACTCAGGAATGGATGTATGTGTGAACAAAGTGAGACAAGTACTGTATAATTGCATAACGAAATGTGACTTAGCCATACAAAGAAATAAAGTATTGATATGTGCTATGACATGGATGAAACACGATGCTAAGTGAAAAACGCCAGTCACAAAAGGTCACGTATTATGTAATTCCATTTATATGAAAAATCCAGAATAGGAAGACCCATAGAGACAGGAAGCAGGCGAGTATTTCCAGGGTCTGGGGAGGGGAAATGGGGAGTGACAACTTAATGGGAATAGGGTTTCCTTTAGAGGTGATGAAAATGCCTTGGAGCTGGACAGAGGTGGTGGTCGCAAAAGATAGTGAATGAATATACTAAATGCCAATGAATTCTTCACTTTAACATGGTTAATTCTACATTATGCGAATTTCACCTCAGTTTTAAAAAGTGAGTCTTCAAGGATGAGGTGAGACTCAGAGATGTGTACTTTGCAAACACTTGATAATAAATGTTGCTATTTATAATTGGAAAAAACAAGAAACTCTTGTCAAAGATTGGGTAAATGGCATGATGTCTACACCATTAATTTACTTTTTAGTAGGCTGTCGGTTTCATGCAAAAAATCATGTTGTCAAAGTGTCCTAGAGACAAAATTGAATGGACAGTGTAATGACTTTAGTTAATTTGGTTAAGACTGTCATATTGAAATGTTCTGAGCCTCTGTGTGTGGCAGAGCCAATGCTAGGGCAGTGTCTAATCATGTCGGGCACACAGCAGGCACTCATTAAATGGCAGTCTTCTCTGCACTGCTACCTTGCATGGAGCTGGCCACAGCTAGAGACATACTACAGAGAAGGAAGAGGGGGCCCTGGCTTCTGTGGCTCTGGGGAATGCGCTGCTCAAAGTGTCTCTCTTGCAGGCCCTCGACTGCAGTACTGGGTGTGGCCCAGGCAGCATGCTGTAATCCAAGGGGGCCCAGGGTGACAAGTTACATCACAGGAGAGTCAGGCGAAAGCTCAGGAAGCAACAGGCAGCTGCAGAGAGAAGGGGATACCAGATCAAGTCTGAGGACTCCTGGCCGGGAACGGCTTACCTTGTCTCCATCTTTGTGCACTGCCCCTATGTGCAGCCTCCTTTCGACGTGGGCCTGCTTCTGCAACTTCTTTCTCTGTGTCTTCTCCAGCCACAGGTCATCCACACTGATGGGTGAGCGGTGAGGGATGCCCCTAGGCTGTGAAGGAGCCTCCCCGCGCACAGTCTCTGCAGAGATGCAGAGGAGGGCCCATGTCACCATCTCAGTGGTGAAGCAGGGCTTCTGGGCAGGCTCCATGTGGAAAGCCTTCTGACTGTGAGAGCAACTGGGCTTCTCACCTGCTGGTTCTTCCCAGGGCATGTGGTTCTGGAGAGCAGAGAGAACGGGTCAGGGGTCAGAGGTCAAAGGACATATCAACTAGGAAAACGCTGTCCTTCCTCTGCCCAGTTCCTTTTGGGTATAACACTATGTTTTGGTTAATTTTCAAAGTACAGAGTCCAGTGAAATACTTTATTCACAGTCATTTTGGAAAATGTGAAGATTAGGAACAAAACAAATTTTGTCTCTGTTAAAATGTCTACTTTCAAGAGTATTTTTTTTTAAAATCCAGTCTTCTATTTTGATCAAAGAATTAGGCCTTGAAAGTAATTACTGAACTTGGCATGCTCATTAGAAATACTTTTTAAAGGCCAGCAACTGGGGTAAAAGCTCCTGTTTAAACAACATCCCTTATGAACAAAACTGAAGCAGAAGCACACTTCCAGAGCCCAATACCTCTTCCAGCTTGACTTGGATGCTCACTGAAATGCAGGCATGACTCCACCTCACCCACATTGCCACCACCATCCCTGGTTGCCATTATGCACCAGGCACCTTAAGGATTTCAAAATAAAATATGTCCCCACTAGCAGAATAGTTAGGCCTGTGTTGGCATCACCAGCATCTCTGTTGTTTGGAATTTGCCACTGGGAGAAGAAACCCTTTTCTTCACACATGTTGTCCAAGTTTAACGACCCCCTAGGCCCACCTCATGAACACCTACTTTGTACCAGCAACCTCTGTGGAATGGCATCCCCAATCACTCTGTGTGTACTGTTTGCTAAAAACTAAGGTGAAATTTCTTTTAAGTATTTCAAGAGTCTACCTTAAAAATGTATCTATGCTGTTGGGAGGCCAAGGCGGGCAGATCACGAGGTCAGGAGATTGAGACTATCCTGGCTAACACAGTGAAACCTCGTCTCTACTAAAAATACAAAAAAATTAGCTGGGCGTAGTGGCGGGCGCCTGTAGTCCCAGCTACTCGGGAGGCTGAGGCAGGAGAATGGCGGGAACCCGGGAGGCAGAGCTTGCAGTGAGCCGAGATTGCGCCACAGCACTCCAGCCTGGGCAACAAAGCGAGACTCCGTCTCAAAAAAAAAAAAAATTTCTATACTGGAGGACTAATGAGGCTGGGTCTGATGAGGCAAGATTTTGCTGACACATTGCTCCTAGAAAAAATGGTTGGCAAGAGCAGCCCTCACTGGAGACAATCACAGGGCTGACTGTTCTACCCAACACTCTACTCCAGTAGTACAGGAGACTGTTTTTGCTATAATTTCTTACTGATGTATCAGTTGGAGAAAAGTGGGTATGCTTACTTAATATTGGATCTTGGGTTTTGCCTCTTAAATATCTCTTGCTGAACAGAATATGATGCTTATTTTGTAGGTAAGTACATGGAAAATGAAGTTCTTATTTTAAATTAAGCTCCTTGATAGAATTTATTTTTATGGTAGAAATTGTAGGGGGTCCTTATTCTGGAAGTGATTAGATGTATTTGGGAGATCACAGCATTTTGCATAAGAATTTTCTACAAGATTAGGATTTAATTATAGATTCTCTGATTAATCTGAGGTATTCTAAAATTAAAAATGTACACATATGCATATGTATACAGTGAAAGAGAGAGAGATGGAGGAAGAGAAACTGGATGGCTGGATAATTATTACATAATGGTTTTGGGGTACAGCCTGGGAATTAAGACTTTTTCTAGCTCTCCAGGTAATTCTAATGTGCGGTCAAGGTTGCAAACCACTGATCTAATGTGTTTATTTGAGCTCCCAAATATTGCCCTACATTTAAAAACTATTTTCAGCTAGTTCTTTCTCCCCAAGTACCTTGTGGATCAGAAACAGCTGGTGTCTTCTCCCTTAGAAACTCAAACAATTTAAGCGACATGCCTCCAGAGCAAGTCCTTGCCCAGAGGCACCCAGCTGGTTCCTCCGGGCTATGCAGCAACAGATAGACCATATTCCTGGGAATGGGTGAAAAATGGATTTCTGAGCCCTGAGGGAATGGTTGGCAATTTGTGTCTAAAATGCCCTCCAGGGAATTCTGAGGCAAGGCTAGTCTGAGAATTACTGTACTAGAGAGACAGATAGATTAGAGACAGGCAAGGTAGCTCAGGCTGTCCTGGTGGTCCTCATGTGTCCTAGGGGAGAGGGCCAGAGAGCAGACTTTGGGGTGAGATAATCTGAGTTTGACTAAAGGAACTTTTGTCCTTCGTTGTATTCCCAAAAGAGCAGCATTAAGAAATGATGAGATGATGGTAGAAGAGAAAGTTCAAGAAAATCTGGAAAGGGTAAGTAGACGTAGGAGGGGTAGATGGTGCTGCAGAGCACAGGAAGCTATCTAAAGAAATGCAGATGACTTGGAGTTCGCAGGGAAGGAAGCAGGCAGAGGTTCTGGTTTAAAGTTTGTAAGTGTGACCCTCAGTTAAGGTCCCAGCACAGTCAGCCTTGTGCATACTACACAGAGTATATACAGCAGGCAGAGGTTCTGGTTTAAAGTTTGTAAGTGTGACCCTCAGTTAAGGTCCCAGCACAGTCAGCCTTCTGTATACTACACAGAGTATATACAACTGTGTATACTCCCCTTTCCATTTCTTCTTCCCTCAAACTGCCAGCCAAGATCAAACACGTGAGACTTATGGTCCTGAATAACTGAACAAGAATCTCCAGCTTGAGGGGACCACGGACTTACTGGTGAAAACAGTGGAGAGGTTTGGGATGAAAACAGCGTAACAAGAAAACCTGCGTGGTAAACAGGCAGTGACTCAGCACCCTGCTTCATTCTTTCCCGGTATAATCCTGTATCTCCTCAATAAGTGACTGGAGGATACCGCTCTGGAGAAACTGACCCACCTCAGAGAAGAGACCTCTAAACATTGACTTATAAAATAAGCAACTTCTCTTTTAAAATCACTTGATAGGAAAGCACACTAGCTGATTAGCTCCACACGTGCCCACATAATACCTAAACAGATATTTGGTGTCTTACTCCGAAATAAATATGAAATTCACCCAAGGATTGCTAGGCATTTAGGAAAAACCTTCAACACACTAAAATGACCAAAATAAACAAATAGGGAAAAAAACTAGGAAAGAGAAAATGTAAAGGATAGAAGAAAACTTCAAAATAACTGAAATTAATAACCTGAAGAAGAAAAAGGAAGACACTGAAATCATTAAACAAGAACAGTATGCTATGAAAAAAAATAAAACAGGAAACTTCCAATTCTGGACAAGATGGCATAGACACACTTCTTCCTGTTTGTTTCACTAAGCACAGCTAAAAACCTAAGACATTATGCATAAAACAAAGATACAAAAACAAAGACATCTGAATGGTGGAGAGAAGAAAGCAAACCAGCTAGGGATCATAAAATACAAAGAACAACACACCAGGGAGTTCCCTAGGTTTTCTTTTGCCGCATATATACCACTCATACATGCTTCCTATATGGATGCTGAACAGTCTTGCTGGAGCTGTCACTAGGTCCAGATAGAAAAGCTCCAACAGAAACCTGCATTCTCTAGCTAAAGGACCAGCCTAGCAAGACAGAAAACTTTTAGACAAATGCTCTACCCAAACATTAGGTAAAAACCATGAAACACACCCGTCTCCCTCACACCCCAGCAAAGCCTGAGTGAAGAACTCCCAACCCCACCTGTCATGGGTCACATATGTCCCCGAGCCAAATGGTGTGAGAGAAGGCTGATGGGAAAGCTTGAACTTTCTTCCCCTGCCAGTGTTAGTGAGGCCCTCCACCAGCTGTCTGTGAAGACAATGTGTGAAGCCAGTCTTCTATCCTCTACCTGGTGTCAGTGAGGCATTCCTCCCCTGCCCTGCTACAGTAATGCAGGAGAAGGCCTGCTAGAGAGCCAGCACTTTCACCACCAGCTAGCATTCACAAGGCCTCCTGATCCCACTGACAGAGCAGGAGTATGACCATCTTGGACAAGCACCCACTGCCATTCTAAAGTCCACCTTGATCAAAAACTGCCTAAATCTAAAGGGCATCAGCTAAGATCAGCATGACCATAAACCACAAATAACGTCTCTGACCAGAAACATTCCAAACCCCTCCCCAACCAGAGACATGCCAACCCCAAGATAATCTCTCCTCCAGCCAGAGAGATGTCAGCCCTAATATAATCTCCCCTCCAACTGGAGACATTCCAACCCCCACCATAAACTTCTCCCCCCAACAGAAATATTCCAAGCCTGTAATACGCTCTCTCACCAATACATACTCTTAGTCTGTAAGAGAGAGTGCTCCTGACCAAAAAATCAGCCAGAAGCTCCTCTCAGGTTTATTTTCCAAAATAAACCTGTCTTTGACTGTTGAGCCACTTTTTGTGTTTCTTTCCTCTTTAACTCTTACACCAAGCTATCGGTGCAAGCTTGGTGTAAAATCTTAACTCTCATCCCTGCCCATTAGTAAATGAGACACCCATCCTTGCATAAGGTGTCAATAGAGGCCAATAAAGGAATGTAGGGTTTCACCCAAACCTGGAAGTAATGAGGTAGTGCCCACCTTCCCACACCAAAGTGGAGTCAGAGGTGGTTTTCCAAAACAAGATTTAAATAAGATACAAAGACTCCACTCCCCAAAATATCCAGAATAAAATAGAAACTCATTAATCATAACAAGAACAGGGAAAATCTCAACTTGAATAAAAAAGAGAGTCAACAGACACCAGCACGGAGAAGACAGAGGTGCAGGAATTATCAAACAAAGATTTTAAAGCAGCCATCATAAAAATGCTTCAAAAAGCAATACAAATACTCATGAAACAAATGAAAAATAGAACAGCTCAGAAAATGTAAACTCTTAGCAAAGAAATAGAATATACAAAGAATATCTAAGTGGAAATTATAGAATTGAAAAATATAGTAACGGAAATAAAAAGTTTAGTGGATGGGCTTACAGGAGAATGGAGAGGATAAGAGGATCAGTGAACTTGTAGATGGAAGAGACAGAATTATACAATCTGAACAACAGAGAGAAAACAGACCGAAGAAAGAAAGAAAGAAAGAAAGAAAGAGAAAAGAAAGAAAGAGAAAAGAAGGAAAGAGAAAAGAAAGAGAAAGAAAAGAAAGAAAGAAAGAGAAAGAAAGAAAGAAAGAGAGAGAAAGAAAACCAAACAAATAGAGCATCATGGACCTGTGAGACTGCAAAGAAAGATCAAACAATAGATAACTGGAGTCCAAAAGAGAGAGGAGAAAGTGGGTTGGGGTGAAAAAGTATTTAAGGAAATAATGTTCAGAATTTCCTAAATTTGGCCAAAGATATAAACCCATAGATATAAGAAGGTGTGCAAAGTCCACATAGTATAAATCCAAAGAAATCCACATGAAGAAGAAACATAAGCAAACTTCTGAAATCTAAGGACAAATAAAAAATATTGAGAGCAGTGAGAGGGTAAAAAGACACCTTCCTTATAAGACAAAAACATTTTAAACGGCATCAGACACCTGGAGGCCAGAAGGAAGTGACATAAAACTTTTCAAGTGTCACTTTTCAAGAAAATAACTATTAACTTAGAATATTTTATCCAGTGAAAATATTCTTCAGTAATGAAGGGAAAATTGAGACATTCTCAAAGAAAGGAAGAATGAGAGAATTTATTGCCTGCAGATCTACCCTTAAAGAATGGCTAAAGGAAGTTCTTGCATTAATTTTTAAATAAACTGTGAGATTTAGGTCAAAGTTTTTCTTTTTTTGCTTTGGATGTCCAAACGATCCAACATTGTTTCTCAAAAAGACTATCCATTGAATTGCTTTTGCACCTAAAAATTGGTGGGTATACTTGTATGGGTCTATTTCTGTGTTCTCTATTCTTTTCCATTACTCTATGTAATTTTCCCTCCCCCAATACTACATGGTCTTGATTACTTTATGTAATAAGCATGAATTAATATCAATTATTGATTCCCCTCACTTGATTTTTCTTTCTCAAAATTGTTTTAACTATTTTAGGGCATGTATCTCTCCATACAAATTTTAGATTATAAACATTTTAAAGGCTAGAAAATGTTCATTCTCTCTCTCTCTCTCAGACACACACACACACACACACACACACACACACACACTTAGAACTCCTAAGCAGAAAAAGTATGTTGGAATCTTGCCACCAAAGTTAGAACTGTGGCTGGTAGACAGGAAAGCTATCCAGCATTCATTGTATAAAGTGGATATTACACCCAGCAGAGACCTAGGAAATCACCTGGTCCAATCCTTGATAGACAAGGAAACTGGGTCCCAGTGTGGTCTTAACCAAAGGCTCACAGTCAGGTCAGAGTGGGTATTAAAACACTCACAGGACTTCTGAATTTCCAGTCTCCTCTGATTCCTCTTGCCCACCCACAGCTATTTCTGTCCTGCTCTCTCTTGGTCTTGGTGTCCTTCCTAAGCCCCTTCAGCCAGGGGCAAAATCCTGTATGCATGCCTTCAGCAGACGCTGGAGCCTGCTTCCCCTGGAATCAAAGGCTCTCTGCCCCCAAACCTGAAATCCCAGAGGAAAGAAAATCTCTAAATGCAGACAGCACCTTTCACACCAGAGGACTGCCTTGTGCTGGTCTGCATCATACACACACGTAGAAATGCCCCACGGTCCGGGCGGATCACAAGGTCAGGAGTTCGAGACCAGCCTGGCCAACAGAGTGAAACCCCCTCTCTACTAAAATTATAAAAGATTAGCTGGGTGTGGTGGCGGGTGCCTGTAATCCCAGCTACTTGGGAGGCTGAGGCAGGAGAATCACTTGAACCTGGGAGCTGGAAGTTGCAGTGAGCCGAGATCATGCCACTGCCCGTGACAGTGTGAGACTCGGTCTCAAAAAAAAAAAAAAAAAGGGAAGTACACCACGGTCTCACAGGTGGGAGGTGAAACTGTGGAGGGTTAAATTCTACAGCAATCTATAGGTGAGGAAAACAATCCTATCAAGACTGCAGCTAGGCCGGGTGCGGTGGCTCAAGCCTGTAATCCCAGCACTTTGGGAGGCGGAGGCGGGTGGATCACGAGGTCAGGAGATCGAGACCATCCTGACTAACACGGTGAAACCCCGTCTCTACTAAAAGCACAAAAAAATTAGCCGAGTGTGTTGGCGGGCGCCTGTAGTCCCAGCTAGTCGGGAGGCTGAGGCAGGAGAATGGCGTGAACCCGGGAGGCGGAGCTTGCAGTGAGCCGAGATCGCACCACTGCACTCCAGCCTGGGCGACAGAGTGAGACTCTGTCTCAAAAAAAAAAAAAGAAAAGAAAAGAAAAAAAAGAAAGACTGCAGCTAAAGCATCAGGCACCAATGGGGATGGCAAGACTGAGGGGATTCCTCCACGTTACTAACATATGAGGCTGGACCTTCCAGGGCTCTATGGCTTCCTCATCAGTTAAGACTTGGTTCAAATGTCAGGCCCAAAATCTCCAAGCCAAGAGTGCCCCACCGTCAAACCTCTCAACTCTCTTTCCCATTTCCTTTTATCTGAAATGCTCTTACTCACTCACTAATTTATTGACTGTTGCATGCTGTCCTGCTGTGAGGATGGACATCCTGCTGTATTATTCAGTACAGTGTCCACTGCATCTAGAACACTGCCCGCCCACAAGTGGCACTCAGTGAGCTGAGTTTATCGACTTGATGACCATGTGAGAGGAACTGGTCAGCAATGCTTACCGTACAGCTACAATGATTAGGATACTGTGTCAGTAGAAGGATGGACAAACAGATGAATGGAACACAAATGCCAGTTATAGGCATCTCAGAGACCTACATGCAATAAGCAAGGCCGTGAAAGTTTTTAAGAAGGTAATTTAAGGGATTCTCTTCATGACCTCGGGGTAGAGAAAAGATGGATACACTTGACAACATTAAAATTGAGAATTTCTGTTCATCAAAAGATATCATTATGGCCAGGCGCGATGGCTCACGCCTGTAATCCCAGCACTTTGGGAGGCTGAGGTGGGTGGATCTCTTGAGCTCATGAGTTTGAGACCACCCTGGCCAATATGGCAAAACCCGTCTCTACTAAAAATACGAAAATTAGCTGGGTATCGTGGCTCACGCCTGTAGTCCCAGCTATTTGGGAGGCTGAGGTGGGAGAATTGCTTGAACCCGGGAAGCAGAAGTTGCAGTGAGCCAAGATCATGCCACTGCACTCCAGCCTGGGTGACAGAGCAAGACTCCATCTCAAAAAAAAAAAAAAAAAAAAGACAAGCCACACAAAATGGGAAATATTTGTGGCACATTTACCAACAATGCAATTCTATCCAGAATCAGTAAGAGAAAGACAACCCCAAAACAAACGGATGACAGACTAGGAGAGACATGTCCCACAAGAGAGTGAGAAAAAAAAAATATCTGAGGAATATGAGCCCTTTAAATTATCAGGCCCAAAACCAAAAGGCATTTAAGATGTAATATCTCACTCCCCCTCAGCTAATAGCTACCTCTTGGAGCCACTTGCTATGTGGACTCTAAACTAACTCACTCTGAGTAGCCATAAAATGCCACACACCTTATAGTTCAACAAGGTATAGCCAATCACCAGCCAGTGTTACTTCCATACACCAGTAAGAATTCCTGATAAACAACATTTGTACTCACTCCCTCTCCTGATTCCTCCTTTTTTTCTTTAAAAAATGTGAGCCTCTCTTTTGTTCTCTGGAGGACTCTCCAAGGCAACTTGGAAGTGTGTCCCGGGCTGCAGTCCTCAACTTCTGTGCTGAATAAACTCTTTTTTTTTTTTGAGACAGAGTTTCACTCTTGTTGCCCAGGCTGCAGTGCAATGGTGCAATCTCAGCTCACCACAACCTCCACCTCCCAGGTTCAAGCGATTCTCCTGTCTCAGCCTCCCAAGTAGCTGGGATTACAGGCATGCACCACCATGCCCAACTAATTTTTGTATTTTTTAGTAGAGACAGGGTTTCTCCATGTTGGTCAGGCTGGTCTGAACTCCTGACCTCAGGTGATCCTCCTGCCTTAGCCTCCCAAAGTGCTAGGATTACAGGCTTGAGCCACTGCGCCTGGCCTGAATAAACTCTTTTTAAACTAGATTCTGACCTTTTTGATTATTTTAGTTTGACAAGGGTATCTAGAGTGTCGAAAAGCACATACAAAGTTCCTTAGACCAGGTGCAGTGGCTCATGCCTGTAATCCCAGCACTGTGGGAGGCCAAGGCAGGTGGATCACTTGACCTCAGGAGTTCGAGACCAGCCTGGCCAACATGGTGAAACCCCATCTCTACTAAAAATACAAAAATTAGCTGAGCGTGGTGGCAAGCGCCTATAGTCCCAGCTACTCGGGAGGCTGAGGCAGGAGAATTGCTTGAACCCGGGAGGCAGAGGTTGCAGTGAGCTGAGATTGCACCACTGCACTCCAGCCTGGGTGACACAGGGGGACTTGGTCTCAAAAAACAAAAACAAAAACAAAAACAAAAGCTCCTTAGCGTGTTCAGACATCAGGAAAATGAAAACTAAAATCACAGTGAGATACTGCTACACACCTAGCAGAATGGCTAAAATTAAAAAGGCTGACAGTATCGACCAAATGTGAATGAGAACAGAGAGCAAAGGATACCCCTAATGAGAGAGTGTAATTTGATGCAATCACTTTGGAAAAATAATTTGACAGTATTTAGTAAGACTAAAGATATGCATCCCCCAAGGACACCCCTAAAATGCAACCCACAGAAATATACATGCACGTGCAGCAGGCCCCGACCCAAATGTTCACAGCAGCCCCAAACTGGGCACAACCCCCAAGTCCATCAGCAGCTCACTGAGAAATACAATGTGTTATGATGATTCAGAGCAATTCAACATGATGATGAGAGATCTCCTGACCTTGTGATCCACCTGCCCCGGCCTCCCAAAGTGCTAGGATTACAGGCGTGAGCCACCGCGCCCGGTCCACAGGATGATTCTTAATTAGAGCAGGGGAAGGCAGACACAAAATAGACTGAGTAAAGTTTAAAGCAATGTGTAAGATTTTGTTTCTATAAACCTCAAAACAGGCCACCCCCACACCCATGGTAATAAAGTAGTAACATGATAATGAAATGCAAGTGAACACCATGAGATGGGTCATAGTGGGTAGGGCAGGGAGGAGGAAGAGAGGTGGCAGGAAGGGGGCAGCGTGGGGGATGTGGTGTTTCATGACCTGGTGGAGGTCATCCGGTGTGTGTTGACAATATATATCTACACATTTATGTATTATGCTGTTCTGTAAGTCTTCTCTATTTCTTGACTTTGAAAAGCTTTAAAGAAACTGCAGGATGTAAAATCACAGAAAATTAAGATTTCTATACACGATATTATCACAAGCCATGTTACCTATATAAAACCTGTTTGTGAAAGAAATCTAGAAGTAAACAACAAAATATTAAGAATGGTTGTTTTAAAAGATTGGGATAAGAGAACTGCTGCTCCTTAATATTGTTGTGCAGGGAAGAAGTGGGAATAACTGACTGAATTCCTTGCAAATTACTCTGACCATCAGAGCCTGCTCTCCCAGGAATGCCCACAAGATGGCGCAGTCATTTCTCCAAGGGGAGTTTCACATTCCAGCACCATCCAGGGTTCTACCAGACAGAGGGAGGCTTTCTGAGCTTTGCTTCCCTTCCCGTTCCCTATGTACCTGCTGTTCTGTCTGTAGTCTGATGCGCAGTGTACTAGGCCTTCCTCTTCTCCAGTAAGGAGTGAAACGGAAAGAGGAATAGGAACTCACATTTATCGGGCACCCGCTTCACGCCTGGCCCTTTGCTGGATACTTTATAATCATCATCTCATTTACTATTTGTTAAAACCCATGCAGGCTCCAACTGGGGCAACAAGGTGAGACTCTGTCACTACAAAAAATTAAAAAATTATCTGGGTGTGGTGACGCATGCCTGGGGGCTCAGCAACTTGGGAGGCTGAGGCAAGAGGATTGCTTGAGCCTGCGAGATCCAGGCTGCAGTGAACCGTGATCTCGCCACCACATTCCAGCCTAGGAGACAGAGCAAGACCCTGAATCAAACAAAATAAACAAAACAAAACAAAAAAACAGAAAGGCACAAAAAAAAAAAACAAAAACCCAACAAACCAAGCAGGCTGTTCAGGTGTGTGCCTGAGGCCCAACGCACCTGCTCCATCCCACGCACAACATGAGCACAGGGACCACTTCCAGGAATATCTGCCTTCCATTATGTGCTTCTGCACCATGTATGTGTGTGCATGTGTGTGTATACATAGACACACAGAGACATATATGTATATATCACTTTTTTTTTTTTTTTGAGACGGAGTCTCACTCTGTTGCCCAGGCTGGAGTGCACTGGCACGATCTTGGCTCACTGCAACATTTGCCTCCCGGATTCAAGTGATTCTCCTGCCTCAGCCTCCCAAGTAGCTGGGATTACAGGCGCCCACCACCAGGCCCAGCTAATTTTTATATTTTTAGTAGAGACGAGGTTTCACCATGTTGGCCAGGCTGGTCTCAAACTTCTGACCTCAGGTGATCTGCCCACTTCAGCCTCCCAAAGTGCTGGAATTACAGGTGTGAACCACCACGCCTGGCCTATATCACTATTAAATCAGGCTTGTTAATTCAAATACTGTAAAATCTTTTTTTGACTACTTGATTTAACTCTGAGTTGCCTAACACTAAAATGTCTTTTTACTTGCAAATCAAGTTCTCTATGTATTTTCAGGTGATCAAAAACACAAAAGAGCAATAAGCAACTAAGTTGGAGGGGTGTGAGGAAATGGGCACTCAGATACTGCTGTTGAGTGTTGATTGCCAGTCATTTCAGAGGTAATCTGAAAGCTATTAAAATACCCCTACCCCTTGTGCAATCCCACTTTTATATCGACAGACATAAAAGCATCGATACCTAAGGACACATGCTCAAGGGTGCTGCTGAAGTGTTATTTATAAAGACCCCAAACTAGAGATTACCTCAACGCCAATCAGTAGAAGAACCGTTAAAGGAAATATAGCATGGCCATACTCTGAACTATTATGCAACTTCTAAACAGAGCCATGAATATGAGGCGCTGGAGGGCTTTACCTGCTGTATTAAGCAAGCAAGAAAGATGCAGAGCAATGTGTATGTCTGACCCCGCGGTGTAACTCCCTCTCCCCAGACTGCCCCATAAGCCCTGTGTGAGAACACAATGAAAGATGAGACACCTTAGTATAGGGCAGTGTTTCTTTGCATGGAGTGGGATTAGAGGGTTTTGGGGAGAGGCCCTTTCCTTTCTACATCTGTATTGTTTGGCTTTGTTTTTAAACTTCAGTAGTAACAGTAACAAAAAAAGTAACCCTCCCCCCAAAACAACAACAAAAAAAACCCTTTAGTGTTTAACTGCTTAGAGATACACAAACAGGCTGAGGAGGTGAAGCCATTTCCTGCTGGTAGCGATCCTATTTCAATGTATGCTGTCCACTCAGCCTTGTGGGATGCTCAGCTGGGAAACCCCTTCTCGCCCAGCTCTGCCCCTCTTAGCAGCCCACCTGGCCTGGAGGCGCTCTGCCAGCACCTTATCTGCCGCCCTCCCAGCTGCGCAGCCCGTGAGCCCGGGTGTGGCTGACATCTGCCTGCAGGCGGAGGGGAGCGCCCGAGAGGCCACTGCGTGGGGCGGCTGTGGCCTGTGCTCCCCAGCTCTGGGCGTGAGGAAGACGCGGCCTCACTTGGTCTCAAGAAGCCAAGGGAGCCTTACTTTTTACTTTTCACAGTCTCCAGGGCACGCTCTGGAATTTCCAGAAAAGCTCTCTCCTTCCAAGGGCAGCTGGGATGAGAAATCCAACCCTTGTCTGCTCCGTCCTGTGCCTGACCCTGCTAACCTATCCCGGACAGAAGCGGTCACTTTGTGGGAGAGACCATCTTACTGCACTAAACATTTCAGAAGCACCAACAATTCCTGTGTCTTTGTATGAAATAAGTCCAGCCGGATCAAATTCTAAATACGATAAACTAGAAGCCATTAAAGTACTAGAAGACAGCATGTGAAATTTTTTTAAATGCCACAGTGGAGCACTAGGTTTAACACAAAAGCCTGCACAGACCCAGTGCCGGCGGAGGCGGGTGGATCACGAGGTCAGGAGTTCAAGACCAGCCTGGCCAACATGGTGAAACCCCGTCTCTACTAAAATAACAAAATTAGCCAGGCGTTGTGGCGGATGCCTGTAATCCAAGCTACTCGTGAGGCTGAGGCAGAGAATTGCTTGAACCTGGGAGGTAGAGGTTGCGGTGAGCCGAGATGGAGCGACTGCACTCCAGCCTGGGCGACAGAGTGAGACTCCATCTCAAAAAAAAAAAAAAAAAGGGAAAAAGAAAATGGGCAGTGCCCAGGGAGCAGGCAGTTCATACAAATGAAAATTCAAATGGCTTGAAATTAAATAAAAACACGAAATGATCATGAAATGCCAATTCTGGCTTGTTAGCTTGGTAACGTTCAAGAAGTTGGTCACCCGCTGTGTTCACTAGGGGTGGGGGCTGGGAGTGTAACGGAGGTAATTTTGGCCTAGCCTTCTTATTTTACCTCTCCCCTCAGGAAGATTCCCGCCTGCTCCCCTCCTTCTCTTGCCTGAAGAGGTCAGGAAAGGCTTGGTGCGATTCAGATACTCACCTCACTCCCAGGAAGGTCCCTGAGCCAGGGCACTGTGCCCAAGCCGCGCGGACCCTGGCCTCCTTCCCTGCTCTCTTCCTTCTGCTCATCCTGGTTTAGCGTCTGCAGAGAAAGCAAGAGACTGGTCCGGCCCTTGGGAATCTTGGGTCTTTCAGGGTCCCCTGAACTGCTGTCCACGTAGCTGTAGCTTCCAAGAGAAACCATGGAGATGGCGCTACCCCTCCCGGGGTAGTGGAGACCCATCTGCTGAGCACTAGGCCTGGGACTCAGGGGCTTGGGGCTCGTGGGTCTGCAGGGCGTCCCGGGGTTTTCATATGCCAGGCAGCAGGCAGAGCTGGAAGGCAGGGTGTGCGCGATTCCAGCCTGCTGGGCCCGAGGGCTGCCGGGGGATGCCAGACAGGACTTTTCAGGAAAGATACCTGAAGGTAGGTACCTACCGCCTTCCTGGGCGGCTGTGCACTTGATGGTCGGTTCACTTTTCCTCCTGTGTTCTGGAGAAACTAAACTGGAGGACAAAGGTGTGGAGGTAAGTGGGGGTGCCCAGTGATCGCTAAAAACATAGCCCTCTTTGTCCTCCGCCGGTTCCTCACAGTGGCTGTCGGTCTCTGCTGGGGAAAGAATTTCGAGGCCTAGCGGCGGACTCACTAGGGCGGGCTTTTTGGGGCTTTCGGCATCTTTGCTTTTCAGAAACACCCGCCAGGAACCCTGGCGCAGCCTGCTCTTCTTCTCGCCCTTGGGAGAACCTGGGGAATGTTCATGGGTGTTCTCTTTCTCTAAAACTATTGACTCAAAAAAGTTTGAAAAGGTCTTATGAGCCAAGGCCAACCTTGCCCTGAGCTTTTTCTCCGTTGTTTTGAGTCTCTTTGCATTGCAGCTTTCAGAAGGCCCTCGGCTACCAAGGTCCCCTGAGGTCCCCATGTGCCCCGCTCCTGCTGGCCCTGCAGTCCTGTCGCCTGCAGCCTGCGGGGCAAACTCGGGCCAGGCGCTGGCGTCCCTGTGGTGCAGAGGCGGTGCGTCCCAGAGGGCCGCAGCGGGCGGATTCTCCCTGGGGAGCCCCTCGCGGCCGGAAGAGCCCCAGCTGCAGCCCTCGGTGGTCGGGGCCGGGACCCCTCCTGGGCTCTCAGCGGCCAAGGGCCTGCCCTTCCTGAAGGAGGTCACCTTGGAAAATGTCGGGCGCTTCCCAAGCTCCTGCGCGGCCTTGCGGAGCCCGCGTGGCGGCTGGGGCGGCTCCGAGGCGGGGACGCGGTAGCGCTGGCCCCGGGCTGCTGCAGCGCCGCCTTCAGGTGCCTCCTCCGGGCCGCGTTCCCCTGGCCCGGACCTCCGGCTCTCCCCACGCAGTGTCTCTCCCGGGGGCTCCTCTGTGCTCGGCGTCTCTTCCGAAGCAGCTCGGGGGACCAGCACTCTCCCAAGCTCTGCGGCCTGGGCCACCCGCTGAAGAGCCCCATCGCCAGCTCCCTGTATGGGGGCTGCTGGCAACTCACACTCATTACCGGCTGGTGTCTTCCCCGTAGTGGGAGACTCACAGGGGGTCTCGCCAGTGCTCAGGGGAGATTCCGGTCTTTTCTCAGGAAAGTCACGGGGCAGTGTTTCTGGAACAGGCCCCGCATTGCTCCTGGTGGCCTGAAGACCTTTCTGCTCCACGGCCACAATGATGAGGGCGCCCCTGCCCCTCGAGGCCTCGCCGCCTGCTTTGGGCTCCAGCTGCTGGCCCCCGGCACCCCCAGGCCCCTGTTCACCCTCCTCAGCCCCAGGGCCGCAGTGAGACACCGTGGCTGCCTTGAATTCTGAAAGACCTTGCAAAGCCTGTTCCCTGTAGTTGGGGTCTAGAACCATGGCTTCTTCAGCTGCCTTTGAAGCGTCTATTGCGCTTGATTTCTGGGTGGTCTCAGGGGCATCTGAACTGTCACTCACTTCCAAGCAGCCCATCAAGTCTCCACTCCACACCTGGGTCCCCTCACTGTTAGGCTGCCGTGGGAACTTGGCCCTGGTAGGTGACTTGCTTTCCTCGCTGAGCACATACTTTGATGTGTAATTGCTGGTTTGGTTTCCTGCCTGGACAGAAATGCCCCAGAGGTGCTTCTGTGTGTCTCTCTCAGCAGCTCTTGGTGCGAGTTGGGTGCCTTGGGGTTCCTGGGTTCTGCTTTCTGGGCTTCGCTCTGACTTGCACTCAGCGGGCTCAGGCACTTCCTCCGCACTGAGCTTCACTAACTCTGAGGTGAGGCATGAAGCCACCAGACATGACCTGGAATCCTGTCTTAACTGGTTTTCCCCCAGGAGACCTGCAGAGGGAGTGTCCTGAGACGCCCTTTCCAAGCGAAACCCACCAGGCTTGCAGGGACCCTGCAGATGGGGAGCCCCACTCTGAAAAGCAGGAATTGGGCCAGACAGCTGGGTGGGTGCAGGGGAAAGGGTGTTTTGTGTTCTTGGATCTTGTTCATTTTCGGCCCCTTCCTTCACATGGGTCCCAGACTTCACAACATTCTGTCCCACGGGATCCTCGGGGCACTCTGATGAAAACCCTGCTATGGAATGGGCCCTGACCAGTGCCCTCATATGCCCACAGGTGAGTCTGGGGGATGCCCTGTTCTTGTCACCAGTAGTTTCTGGGGCACTATGGTGACGCTTGGTTCGTAGGAGGCAAGATGTCTTCAAAGGAGGCCGGCAGGGGACATCTGAGTGGGGCTGGGACCAGAGCAATTCTGTGTCCCCTGCAGGGCCTAGAGTACTTTCCTTCTTTGTCCTGGTCCCCAGAGGGGCTGTGCTGTCCAGTGGGCCTCTGCTAGGTAGCACCGGTGCCCTGGCCCTGTTGTGGATATGTGGCCAACTCTGACCCAGTTCACAGCACCAGAGAAGGAAGGGCCAGACCACTGGGATGCCCAGATAGCTCTCAGACCTGGATTTCTGAAGAGAAACACCAGAGAGCCCTCTGAGGTCTTGAACAGCCACCGCCTGTACTGGCTCGGGACCGCTGCCATCTGTGGCCCTCTGTAAGCAGCACCTTGTGTGTCGGGGAACCCCTGCCAGCAAAGACTCTCGCTCCAGGCTGGTCGCGCAGTCCCAGAGGTGTCCTGCCTCCTGTTTTCCAGCAACTGTGGCAAAGGCTCGCCACCCATTTTTGCAAGAGTCATCCTTTAAGCCAGGGGACAAATCGAGTTCTTCCTTTGCATGAGGCCCAGAAACACTGGTCAAATGCTGCTCCTGAGGGGGTCCAGTTGCTGAGACATCAGGGTATTCCCAAGGCGCTTCTATATCTACGGGAGTACCTCTTAGAGGGTGGAAGACTCCCCTCGGGAGGTCCCCAGACAAGGACTCTGTGTCGGAGGCACTTTCAAAGGGGTCAGTTTTTGTGTCTGATCCACTTTCACTCTGCTGGGACAGCGTTTCAGAATCATCGCGGTCTGTTTGCTGGCTCCATCCCTGCTCCACTTGTTCTGCAGGGGATGTGGGGAGCTGGTTATCTTCAATCTCACCTTCACCTGGCAGGTGCGCACCTGGCTCTGGAGTCTGGGAGGGCAAGAAGAGAGGAGTCAGAGACAAGGCCTGAGGACATCTGTGCACATGTTTACACCGTGCCTGCCTTCGCCAGAAGGAGGAAGGCTCAGAAACGGCTCATTAGTTCCCCATGTGCCCCTAGGAAGGGAGGTAAGTATGAAGAGCTGCCTTTTATCAACATGGAAAACAAGTGATGAAGCCAAACCCAATCAGTAGGGAGAAAAGGTAGCACATCCTTAAAACAACCCCATTAAAAATCAGACCCGGACCAACGCGCATGTGCGTTTACGTAAGCATAAAAATGTTGCATGAGTCATGGCGAAAAGCATATCTCTGCCTAACATTTTCAGCAAGAAGGAACAAATTAATATGTTTGCATTGTTTGTTCTTATGTAACCAACTGGTTTAAAGTCAATGCCCTTGCATTTAAGAAGTGTTTTCTGAGTTTGGTTTGCTAGAGAAAAAAAAAACAAAAAAACAAAAAGTATAGTAACAACAAAAATGAGAATGATCGAAGTTGCAAGCACATTTTGGGATGTTATAAAGCTTTGAAGACAAGAAGAAAAATAGAGAACTGTGCAAGTTTTTCCTTCTCTCGTTACACATTTCTTAAACTACTTATTGAGATATACATTTTCAAGCATCCATTTAAAATGCACAGATCTATGAGATTTGAAAACTGTGTACATTCCTGTAATTACTACCATGATAAAAATCTAGACTGTTTCCATTTCCCCAAAAAAGCCCCTGCCCCTCCCCAGTCAATCCCTGCTTCCCTCCAACTCCTCACAATGACCCGCTTTCTGCCACACAGTCTTGCTTTGTCTTTCCTGGAGTTTCAGATAAACAAATTATACAGTAGCCACCCTTATCCACAGCGGATATGTTCCAAGACCCCCAGCGGATGCCTGAACCACTCCCCCCCAGTACCGAACCCTACATATATTGTTTCTTCCTATACATGCATACCTATGACAAAGTGTAAGCTACAAATTAGGCACAGTAAAAAATTAACAATATTAACAAAATAGAACAATGATAACAATAGACTGTAACAAAAGTTATGTGACGTGGTCTCTCTCTCTCTCAAAGTATCTTACTGCACTGTACTCACCTATTTTCTGACTGCAGTCGACCTCAAGTAGCTGAAACCTTGGATAAGGGGGGACTATTGAATGTTCTTTTGGGTGTGGCTTCCTTCCCTTAGGCATCATGGCTGTAGCGTGTCTCAGTACATAGAATGACTTGAACTCTGACAAACTACTGTGCACAGCAGTCAATGCTCAAACTCCCCAAAGCTCCCCCAGGCCCACAGCTGACCAAGCACTCAGCCTCATTGCCCATGAAGGTGCCTTGACACAAGCTTTGTACTGAAGCCATTCGCCCCACCGGCCCCTCCCAGGCATGGTTTCCCAGGACTTTTCATAAGAGCTTTCTCAAAGTAAAATTGCTTTTAATTCTTAACTGAGAGAAGGAAAACAAACACACACCCAAAGCCAGTGCTGTCTAAAGCTCTTCAGGCACAGGGTAGAACATGAGGAATAACATGATCCTGCAGTTTCAAGTAAGTTGCAAAGCAGAAGGCATTTGGAATAGAAAAGGAAACATTAAAAACCAAACCATCTGGGAAGGAGGGCTGTGTGGTTGTTACAGGACGTCCCAGAGGAGAGAAGTGAAGGAACCAGGGGTCTGCTGCAGGAACTGTCTCCGGCCGCTGCCTCCATGGGGCCAGGCGCCCTGACTGTACAGCGGGGCCAGACGCCTTCAGCGTGCCTACCTCCCACGGCAAGGAGAGGACCAGTGAGACACAGACATGGGCATGCCCAGACAAGCACAGAGAACTGTGCAACTGCAAGTGGGTGCTGTCATTAACCAGTGAACTGAGAAGGTTACTGAGGCCGGGCAGGGTGCTCAGCTCAGTGACGCCTGCCCTGCAGGGCACTTGCGGCCCCTCATCTCACCAAGAACTGTCTTAGACACCAAGAACTGTCTAAGGGACACTGGAGCCATCCTCTCAGCATCGACATAGCTTGATGTCATCTTCCAGACTCACGTAGGCATCATTGCTTACATGCGCAGACACAGGGAATCCCAAGTCCCAAGTTCCAAATGACTAACGATCAGGACCCTGTTGACTAGAACGCCAGCGGGCTCGTTTCTGCCCTCCCTGCCCAGCATTGCTGCCCAGGGCACTACCGGTGAGGCAGGGGCTGGCATCTTGCTGGGGGGAGGGTCCAGCCTTTGTCTGAGTTCCAGGTATTTTGGCAAGAGGCCTCCCTCAGTCTCAATGAAAACAAAAGCCTTTGGGGGAAAAAAAATCTAGGATAACTCTTCCAGGTAACAAAGCTGGTGCAGTCTGTGCAGCTGCACTGGAAGAGCAGGTTTGATTGACTGAAGTGTAGATACTGAAATTCAATGAGTACATCAAAAACAACATTAGATTTGATTGAATATTAGATTCTAATCTCATAAAGAAAGACTTTCTTCCTGAGTTGATTCAGGAGCGATCCCCAAATAATTTCTCAGCATAAAGTGATGTAAGTGCAGGGTTATGTCCTGGGAATGGCCTGGGGCTGGAATCTAGACCAAACAAGTATTCTTTCTGCGGAGGCTCAGGGTTTTTACAGGGGTGGGAGTGGGTTAAATTTGAAAGTCTGAAGCAGGCAGGCTCCATTTTGCCACAGGCCTGGCACTTCCCGACTGTCTTATTCTATAACTAGATGAGGCTTTAGGGCAAGATGCTGAGCCTGTCTCCTGTAAGAAACAGCTGCAGTGAGTGTTCCGCAGCGGGGTGAACTGCTGACTACCAGCCCATCAGGAGGGGAGGATGGTGTTGACCGGCAGGCCCCACATCCCACCTCCTCCTCCTGACCTCACCGCTTCCCTGCCCGCTGCCCTGACGTTGGCCGAAACCTCCAGTGGAGCTAGCCTCTCCACACCTCTCCTCTGCCCTCTGCAAACTCCTCAATAACACAGTTTACATTTAATCTGCACACTTTCCTATGTGTCATTCACTTTTTAGAGAATATCGGTATGTGAGGACACAGTATCCCTTCTAAAAACCACTAGTTTTAATCTGTGGTATGTCCATTATCTTGGCAATCCTAATTTTTAAAATAAGCTCAATATAATCTCCTCTTTGACTTATGACTTATTAGTAGAATGTGTTAGTTATCTTTTTGTTTCTGATTTCTATTTAATGACATTGCCATCAAAGAGTCGTCTGTGTGATACTGATTTTTTGAAGTTAGTTGAAACTGGCTTTATGACATTGTACAAGGTCCTACTTTGGAGATGTCCCATGGGTGTTTGAAAGGATGGTGCATTCTCTAATGGGTCGGTGCAGTGTTAACAAGGGCTCATTAGATCAGCCTTGTTGACTGTTTAAATCCTCAGTAGTCTTACTAGTTTTTCCTCTGTGATTAGGAGAAGTGTGTGGAAACCTCCCACTGTCCTAGTGGATTTGTCACTTTCCTCTTTTAATTCTGTTACAGTTCAGCCTTATGTGAGCAGGTGCATAAACAAGTTCAGAATTGTTACATCTTCCTATGAGTGGCTCCTTTGTTACCAGTGGTAACAAAGGCTTTTTTACTTTCTTATCCCTAAGAAAGACTTTTCCTTTAAAGGCCATCCTCTGATATTAATATACCCACACCAGCATTCTTTTGGTTAGTATTTGCCAACCATGTATTTTTTCCATTCTTTTATTTTCAATCTTTCAATGTTCCTTAGGTATGCTTTTCATAACCAACATATAGCTGGACTTTCCAAATTGAATCTTTCAGTCACTTTTTTTTATTATTATACCTTAAGTTCTGGGGTACATGTGCAGAATGTGCAGGCTACACAGCTAACCATGTGCCATGGTGGTTTGCTGCACCCATCAACCCGTCACCTACATTAGGTATTTCTCCTAATGCTATCCCTCTCCTGCCCTCACCCCCGACAGGCCCTGCTTTTAGTCACTTTTAACCAGCGTGTGGCTCATGAGTGTTTCTGTGGTCACTGCTCTCTTTGGGATTCTACCTCCCACTGAATTTCATACTTTTTGAACTCTTTCTTCTTTTTTTGTCCTGGGAATTTCTTTTGTGTGTGTGAACTCAACTAAAGATTGTTTAGGATGATACGTTTTACTTCTAGGTTTAGCTTTTGTTGTGAGGAGCTTTTTGGGAAATGTGTAGTGGGCCGTGATTCTGGAATCAGAAGTTCTGGACACTGCTCCCAGGGTCTGACCGCCACGCCGCCCAGCCCTGAATCAGCCAGCAGAGGCGCCTGTGACCCTGCCAAATGCAAAGCTCTTTGTTTTGTTTTCTTTGTATTACTGCTATTTACTTTTTTTTTTTACAACTTTATTGATGTATAATTGTCATAAAAAAGCCACACATATTTCAAGTGTACAATCATAGTTTTGACACACATCTGTGAAACCATGACCACCATCAATATGATGACCATTGATCTCTGTCCCTTCTGCCTCTCCTCACTCCTCCCTCAACACCCTCTCCTTCCCCAGGCAACCTTTATCTGCTTTTTGCCTTTTCTAGAATTTCATATAAATGGAACCATGCGGTATGTCTTCTTTTTATCTGGTCTTTCCCACTTGGCACGATTATTTTGAAATGCACCCATGTTGTTGCGTGTGTCAGGAATTCATTCCTTCTATTGCTGACCCGTGTTCCACAGTGCGGCTATAAGGCAATCTGTTATCTATTCACCTGCTGATGGACATTTGGGTTCTTCCCAGTTTCCGGCTTCTCACATAAAGCTGCAGTGAACATCCATGTACAGGTCTTTATATGGACATGTGCTTTCATTTGTCCTGGATAAATACCGAGGAGTGGGATGATGCTGTATCAGATACACAGGGTAGGGGCATGCGTTCAACTGCTCGAGAACCTGCTCTCCATTCCCTTCCTCACTCCCCATAATGTATGAGGTCCCGCTGCTCCACAACCTCCCCAGCAGCTGGTACCACCAGCCTTGTTCATGTTAACTCTCCCAGTGTCTGTGAAGCGGTATCTCCTTGTGATCTGGATTTGCATTTCCCTCAGGGCATATGATGTTGAGCATGTTTTCATGTTTTTTCCATCTGTACATCTTTTCTGGTGATGTGTCTTCAAGTCTTTTGCCCATTTTTAAAAACTGGGTTGTGTTCTTACTATTGAGTTGTAAGGATTCTTTGTATATCTTATATATAAGTCTTTTGTCAGATATATGTTTTCCAAATAGTTTCTTCCAGTCTGTGGCTTGCCTTTTCATTTTATTACCAAGGTCTTTTAAAGAGCAAAATGTTTTTTTTTTAATTTTATCATTACTTTTTTTTTAGACGGAGTCTCGCACTGTCGCCTGGGCCAAAGTGCAATGGCACAATCTCAGCTCACTGCAACCTCCGCCTCCCAGGTTCAAGTGATTCTCCTGCCTCAGCCTCCCAAGTAGCTGGGATTACAGGTGCCCGCCACCATGCCCAGCTAATTTTTTGTATTTTTAGTAGAGACAAGGTTTCACTATGTTGGCCAGGCTGGTCTTGAACTCCTGACCTCGTGATCCACCCGCCTCAGCCTCCCAAAGTGCTGGGATTACAGGTGCAAGCCACCACGACCGGCCAGGTGATGTGATTCTTATGTCTAGAAAATCCTACAGTCTCTGCCCAAAGGCTCTTAGAACTGATAAACAACTTCAGCAAAGTTTCAGGATGCAAAATCAATGTAGAAAAACCAGTAGCATTTCTATACACTGACAATGTCTAAACAGAAAGTCAAGTCAAGAATGTGATCCCTTTCAAAACACCACAAAAAGAATATAATACCTAGGAATACAGCTAACCTGGGAGCCAAAAGATCTCTACAGTGAGAATTACAAAATACCGCTGAAAAAAATCAGAGATGACACAAACAAATGGAAAAACATTCCATGCTCATGGATAGGAAGTTTATCATAAAACTAAACATATGACCAAGCAAACCCACTTTTAGATACTTACCAAATTGAATGGAAAAATTATAGTCACACAAAAGCCAGTATGTAAATTTTTTTTTTTTCGAGACAGAGTCTCGCTTTGTCTCCCAGGCTGGAGTGCAGTGGCACGATCTCGACTCACTGTGACCTCCGCCCTCCCAGTTTCAAGCAATTCTCCTGCCTCAGCCTCCCAAGTAGCTGGGACTATAGGTGCATGCCACCACGCCTGGCTAATTTTTTGTACGTTTAGTAGAGACGGGGTTTCACCATGTTATTAGCCAGGATCGTCTCGATCTCCTGACTTAGTGATCTGCCCGCCTTGGCCTTCCAAAGTGCTGGGATTACAGGCGTGGGCCACCGCACCTGGCCTCAATATACAAATTTTTATAGCTAGAACATACCAGTCATAATCTCCACAAACAGAAAACAACCCAGATGTCCTTCAACAGTTGAATGGATAAACAAATTAATCATGCATCCATATCCATGCAATAATACAACTCAGCAATAAAAAGGGACAAACTGACTGGGCGCCGTGGCTCATGCCTGTAATCCCAGCACTTTGGGAGGCCAAGGTGCGGATCATGAGGTCAGGAGATCGAGACCATCCTGGCTAACATGGTGAAACCCTGTCTCTACTAAAAAATACAAAAAAAATTAGTAGGGCATGGTGGCAGGCGCCTGTAGTCCCAGCTACTCAGGAGGCTGAGGCAGGAGAATGGCGTGAACCCAGGAGGCGGAGCTTGGAGTGAGCCCAGATCGTGCCACTGCACTCCAGCCTTGGCAACAGAGCAAGACTCTGTCACAAAAATTAAAAAAAAAAAAAAACAAGGGACAAACTATCGATTACACAGTAACTTAGAAGGACCATTAAGTGCATTTTGCTAAGTGAAAGAAGCCAAACTCAAAAGACTACATATTGTATGATCCATTTATACGGCATTTTGGGAAAGGCAAAGCTACACGGATGGTAAACAGATCAAGGGTTTCTAAAGGCTGGGGACTGGGGACTGGAGAATGATTTGACTACTAAAGGGCAACATGAGGGAAATTTTTAAGTGATCGAACTGCTCTGTGATATAAATTTGCCAAAATCTACTAAACTACATACCACCAGGAGTCCATTTTACTCTATACAAATTAAACCCACCCATACCCACACCCACACCAGAACACTGGGGAAACCAAAGATGGACTATAGACTGTGACAAATGACTCTAGCTGCACTCCAAATTAATGACATAGCCATGCTGACAGGGGTAGGAAATAAAGGAGCTGACCTAAGTAAGTTTAGAGAATGATGTGTCAACTGGATACTGAGAGGCTAAAGACAAAAAGAACTTTATACAAACACTGTACTTTAGTTGCCTCATTTCTCACAGAGTTATGGGTTAGCAATCTGAAACTATTTTACATATATACCAGGGCTGTTTTGCCATGTTGGCCAGGCTCTAAATACCTTGTGGATAATGAGAACCAGGTTTCTTACCATCAGAAAAAGAAGTTACAAATAAAAGCTTAAGGCTAGAATGAATCCTGTGGTGCTGGGTTGGAATTGGAGATATCAGATACAGGTAACTCACACTTAAAAGTACTTACATTTTTATATTTGTATACTAATCCATGCACAAATGCTTTCACACACACAGATCAATAGGCAGATAATGAAACAATGTAAATATGTGTGTATATATGGGTTAATATATATAAGATATGTTTATCTGCCCTGTCTGCTGGGAGAGCTAAAATCAGTGTCACTACAGTGGCTATGAACACACTTCAAACCCAAATGTTGGTTTCTAAATACCATTCTACAATACAAGAAGCCAAGTTCTTCTTGAAGAAGTGGTTGATGCCAGGACTGGGCAAGGGCAAATAGAAGGTGAACCTGGAGCACATTGTGGTGCCAAAAAATATGGAATTGCTCAAGTATTAAAAATAAGGATGGGAGCTCCTGAAGGGCACAGAAGCCAACTGAAAAGAGCTCTTGACAGCCAGCAAGGGAACTGTGGGGGTAACAGTATAAATAACTGTAGGATCGGATTATAATCCAAAGAATAAAGTAACTGTCTATAAACCCATACTGACACAAATAAGTGACTGAATACAGTAGTCCCCCCTTATCTGTGGGGGATATGTTCTAAGACCCCCAGTGAGTGCCTGAAACTGCAGATAGTATTGAACCCTATATGCACTATGATATTTCCTATACATACATATATACCTACAATAAAGTTTTAATTTATAAATTAGGTGCAGTAAGAGATTAATAAAATAACTAGTGATAAAAAGAGTAATTATAACAACATACTGTAATAACAATTATGTGACTGTGGTCTCTTTCTCTCCCTCTCAAAATATCTTACTGTATTATAACTCATCTGTTTTAGGACCAGGGTTGACCTTGGGTGACTGAAACTGCAGAAAATAAAATGGTGGATAAGTTGGGGGGGCTGCTTTAAATGCAAAATGGGGGAGAAAAGAAAACCCTTACAGAAGAATTCCAATTAATAAATACTGAAAAACTGAGGGAAATAGAGAATCACCATGAGAACTCCACAGTAAGAGTTCCTGTAGGGAAGATGTACTAATGGATGCTAAATTATGATAAAGAGTCATTAAAAGGTCATATACTGACTAAGTAATCTCACTTGACAGATTCTAACTTAAGCAAAGATTCAGCAATGTGACATGTTCATTGAAGTATTCTTTGCAAGAAAAAGAAGGATAAATGACTTGTGCTCAATACTCGGAAAATGATTCAGCAAATTAAGCTATATACACAAAATGGAAAATTAAACAGCCATTAAAAACTTAATTTATAAAGGCTACTTAGAAAAGAAAATAGAGAATATGTGATAATTTTGTGTATTCTATAATTAAAGAGCATTTACAGCAATATTAAAAAACACTGAAATAAAAAAACAATACATAATACTTGTTTGTTTGTTTGAGACAGAGTCTCACTCTGTCACCTAGGCTGGAGTGCAGTGGCATGATCTTAGCTCACTGCAACCTCTGCCTCCGATGTTCAAGCGGTTCTTGTGCCTCAGCCTCCCCAATAGCTGGGATTACAGGCAAGCGCCACCACGCCTGGCTAATGTTTGTATTTTTAGTAGAGACAGGGTTTTGCCATGTTGGCCAGGCTGGTCTCAAATTCTTGGCTTCAAGTGATCCACCCACCTTGGCCCCACAAAGTGCTGGGATTACAGGCATGAGCCACACACCCGGCCAGTGTTTTTTCTATAGTCAAAATTGTTCCTCTCCTCTAATTGCCACATAAAACAGTTAAATTATCTTCATAATTTAAAAATATTTGGAAAAAAATTGGGCTTCCATTTATATACATGTAAATTGTAGGTCATTCTGTCAGGAATTCCAACAAACCACCAGCTCCAGAAGGGGCCATGGCAATCACTTCTTTGTAGTCCATACAATGTTTAGGTGCAAGTTCTGATGTACAGAAGAATCTCAATGTTTGGATCCTGATTGCCAATATTTCTAGCTGTTATATCAAATGGATGGAGTCTTTTTTCTCTTCAGGTGGCAACTTCTATTTCATCAGTGGGGAACCAGCACTTCTAGCCCCACCTGGCAGTAATGAGGCTGTGCTCCCCTCCCCCCAGAGCAGGGTCAGAAGAGGCCCATTAAGTCGCAATACTTAAATAAGGTCCCGAGGCCCATAATATAACACCCAAACTGTGCAGAATAAATAGAAAATTACTCCTCATATCAAGAAGCAGAAAAATCTCTATTTGGATGGGACAAGGCAATCAACAGAGGCCAACACCAAGACAGCAGAGAGATGCAACAGTCAGGACGGCTGTTCCTAAAGAAGCCAGGAATAACACTTGCTGGTGGGGCTGTGGAGAAAAGCGAGCTCTTACACACTGTGGTGGGAATGCAAATGAGCACAGCCCCTGTGGAGAGCAGTTTGGAGATTTCTCAAACAACTAAAAATAGAACGACCATTTGACCCAACTATCTCACTATAGGTTATCTACCTAAAGGAAAAGAAATCATTATATCAAAGAGACACCTGCACTTCTATGTAGTGCTATTCACAATAGCAAAGACATGGAATCAACTTAGGTGCCCATCAGTGGTGGACTGGATAAAGAAAATGTGGTACATATATGCCATGGAGAACTATGAGGCCATAAAAAAGAACAAAATCAAATCCTTTGTGTAAATGGATGGAGCTAGAGGCCACCATCCTAAGTGAATTAATGCAGAAACAGAAAACTGAATATTCCATGTTCTCACTTATAAGTGGGAGCTAAACATTAGGTACACACAGGCACCATCATGAGAATAATAAACATTTGGGGGAGGGCAGCAAGGGTTGAAAACTACCTACTGGGTACCATGTTCACTACTTGGGCAAAAGAATCAGTAGAAGCCCAAACCTCAGCGTCATGCAACATGTTACCAACCTGTACATGTACAGCTTGGATCTTTAAAAAAAGTCAGTCAGATGCGGTGACTCATGCCTGTAATACCATCACTTTGGGAGGTCAAGATTGGTGGATCATGAGGTCAAGAGATCGAGACCATCCTGGCCAACATGGTGAAACTCCATCTCTACTAAAAATACAAAAATTAGCTGGGTGTGGTGGCACGTGCCTGTAATCCCAGCTATGCGGGAGGCTGAGGCAGGAGAATGACTTGAACCCCAGCAGGGAGAGGTTTCAGAAAGCCAAGATCATGCCACTGCACTCTAGCCTGGCGACAGCAAGACTCTGTCTTGGGGGAAAAAAAAAGAAAAAAAGTCAAGATAAACAGGAAAAAACAAAACAAAATAAAACCAGCAGAGATGTTAGCATTATCTGACAAGGATTTCAAAACAAGCACCATAAAAATTCTTCAAAGAGCAATTGCAGACATGCTTAAAACAAATGAAGAAACTGAAAGACTCAACAAAAATAAGCAGAAATATAAAGAACAGCAGAGGGAAATTTTATAACTGCAAACTACAATAACAAACAAAAAAACCTCAATGAATGAGTTCTAAAGCAATATAGAAAAGGCAGAGGACAGAATCAGAGAACTTGAAAATGGAACAATGGAAATTACACAATCTGGGCACCAGAGAAGAGACTGAAAAAAGAACAAAAAAACAGAGCCTTAAGGACCTGTGGGGCTATCCCAGGATAACAGGTTTTCCATCTCTTCTTGGGCTTTAGAAATTGAAGCAGAAATTATAAGAATGTCAGATGTAGTTCTCAAAATATGTAGAGGAAGTATTTAGGGGAAATAAACGATAACTGAAGGATGGTATGGCCCCCTTCCCAATCCTACTCATCATTTCAGGCTCAACTTAGATATTCTTCCTCCAGGAAACTGCCCTGGCTTCAGCGAGGGAGGCCTCCTGAGTGCTGCACAGTGCTGTGTTCACTCTTCTGCGGCATTCATTAGGCTGGGTTATAATTGCCTGTGATCAATTCTCATTCCCCCATGATACTTGAAGGCACGGGCACTGAGGTGGGCAGAATTTTGGCCTCCATAACCTTCCCCCTCCTATTATGTTATGAAGCAAAGAAAACTGCAAATGCAATTAAGGTTACTAATCAGTTGACCTTAAAATAAAGAGAGTACCCTGGCTAGGCTGGATGTAATCACATGCTTAGGGGCAGAAGAGGAAGGCAGTGAGATGTGGCAGAAGCCAGGGATTCCCAGGTGTCAAAGAGCTGATGCTTCCTTGCTGGCTGTGAGCTGGAGGGGCTACATGCAAAACTGATGCTACAGTAGAGAATTCCATGCATGGGCAAGAAGCTGGGAATATGAGCTGCATGCGTGTGTTTGGGAGTGGGCTGGGGATCTTCCTGGGGCCCCCTATCAAACTGAACCCCTGGTGCACTGCAGCCAGGCCGTCAAATGCTGTCCACAGAGACTACAATCCGTCTGTCACTGGCTCCACCAGCTGTGCGAGTGTGTGAGCTGCAGGGCCTTCCTTTCCAGTGCTTGTGACCCTGGCTTAGTCCTGAGAAAGGTGTGGGCTTAGTCCGCCTTCTCATCTGCCTGTCATTGTTGTGTTCGCCCCCACTGCCTTCTCCTCACAAGTGTATCCTGGCTGCTCACAGGACCCTGAATGTGTGTCTGCCAGAGCACTTCATGGCCTCTGGGAACCCAGGCCTTCCTTTCTTTCTCATCCTCTCGGCAACCTAGCAGTGCTGCTGCCTCGGGAAGCCCTCCCAGTCCAGATCCACTATGATGTACTTTCTACACTGTAAAATTTACTCGTTCACTGCCTCATGCTGAGTCTGTGCTCCATGCCAGGCCCTGTGCTTGGCACTAGGGACATGAAGAAAGATGGAGGGTCAAATCGCATCTCCATAGGGGCACACTGACCTGGAGAAGCGACATAACCGCTTACCCTGATCCCCCCTGTGGAAGGCTCCCCGCTTCTTCACCACCCGGCCTGAGTGCAGGATTTGAAATGGTGCATGTGAATGCAGCGGTGCCCGGCACGTTGTCAGCCTGCTGCACAAGGTTGGCTGCAACCATTCCATCCTCACACTCTGGATAGATTCAGGTCTGTCATGCTCCTGCCCAGAGAGGGCTCTGGCCTGGGGGCATCTTTGTGCTCAAGGCACAGGGAGGAGATGTGGATAACATGAAACAACTGCTCTACATATAAAAGAAAATGCATTTCCCTATTTACAGATTTAAATATTAATCTCAGCACACACATGCATAACCCTGTATTCTGCCTGTACTTGTATATTTCTTCCGGCACACTCACCATGTGTTAATATGAACATTTGTTTTGTTGTTTAAACCTAAAAAGCAAACGCAGCTAAAGTAGTTTCTGTCGCCCAGTATTTGCCAATCTGCAGCCTTCACATTCATTTACCTCTTTTGATCTTCCCAATTGCTTTGTGTATTACCCTTACCCCCAGTGCTGAATCAGTAGCAACATGGTATTTTAGAAAAATGAAATGACTTTTCTGGAAGAGTCGCCACCCAGCCGTGTGTCTGTGGGTCAGGGACCTGACCTGCCTGAACCTCAGCTTCCTCATCTTGAGAAGGAAGAGAGCACACAGTATTATATGTGTCTCTATGAGTCCAATCAAACAGCAGGAGTAGAATGCCGGCAAGTAGTGGGCATTCAACAAATACCGGATCCTTTCCTCTTTTAGTTTCAAACTCACAAACTGAAGTGGTCAGAACTCAAACCCACGCCTTCTGCCTCAGGGCTTGTCGCCCTCACGCTGTCCAGGTTGGCCCTGGTGTCCCGCCAGGCCCCACATTACCCCCTGGAAGCCAGTCCTTGGTGTTGATAGGGCAGTGCTCACCGCTGGCAGACTAGACAGCACATGGGAAGCACCTACGAATCCTCTCAGCTCCGCGGAAGCACAGGGCCTGCCACAGGTACATGGATTCTCTCTCAAGACCCCAGAATCCACAAGCCCACCACGAGTCCCCGAGGAGATGCTAACATTTCTAGAGCTGCAGCCAACAGCTCCAGCCTACTCGGGACTGGCTGTTCACTTATCCACACGCTGCTTGTCCTTTGTTTCATGGGAGGCAAGGGCATGTACATTTTACTGAGTGTGCTGTTGGTTAAAAAACAAAGCCACATCCACTGACAGGGAGTGCACTGCAAGGGGAATGCTGCTATTCTGCTAGCATGAGGGGACCAGGAACTAGCATTTACACTTTCACTGCAGGTGCCTGGGACCTAAGATTACTCTTTCACTGAACCTCGCAGGAACTAGTTCCCCTGCCTTCCCCAGCCTGGTGATCCAGCTGGGCAGACTAACAGTAACTTAGTGGCGACCACATGCCTGGCATTTTACCTTATTTAATCCTCACCCCTGGATGATGATGCTCACTATTCCCATGCAGACTCAGCTGCCATGGAACCACTGGAGAGCCCCCAACGTGAGCAGTGTGGCCCTGCTGTTCTGAGACACGGACCCTGCTCTTCAGGGTGTCTGCATCCCGGGTCTCAGAGGCCTACTTCTTCCTGGCCCTTCTAGGCCAGCTCTGGTCCTCTTTGTTTGCCAAATACAAGTGAAAGTGGTTCTGAAATATTACTAATATAGCAAGAAATGTGAAAATTACTGGTAGAGGAAATAGAAAGAAAATGGGCTCAGCTCCACTCTCTGTAGCTTATTCACTGTTTTACAGTTAGCCATCCTCTCTGGGCCTCACATGTTTCATCTGCAAAATGGGATAGCCATTCTCATCTCATATTGCTGTTGGGAGGGTTCAATTAGGTGCCCGGAACATAGTGGACTACGGCAGTGAACGGCGATGTCCTTCCCATGTCTGCAGGCAATCCACATGCTGTGGGCTCAGAACAGTTACATGGCGTGGCAGCCCTGAGCCATTGCTGCCAGGAAAATGGTTTCCACTTGGACCACAACAGGAGGACCAAAATAGGAGGCTCTCCCTGTCTACCCTACACAGAAACCCTCCCATTCACCAGCATGGATGCCTCCAAGACAACATAAGTACTTACAAGAATATGGCATTACAAGTATTCTAGTACAACAGAAAGAACAAAAGTTCATGTATTAACATTTACGTAAGAGGTTCCACATATTGTACAGTGCCTTGGAATAAAAAATCAAAAAGACTATATAAAAATCAAGACCTGGCAATTTAATGGAAAAAGAATAATAGTCTTTTCAACAAATAATACTGGAACTATAACCATATGCAAAAGCTACAAAATACCAAAATAAACAAATAAATAAATAAATAAACCCCACCAAATCCCCAAAACCCCCACATCACACCATACATAAAATTAACTCAAAATATATCATATACCTAAGTGCTCGAACTAAACCATAACACTCATAGAAATAAATATAGAAGAAAATCTCCATGATATTGGATTAAACAAATAAGATTCAAAAAGCTCAAACCATGAGAGAAAAAAGTGAAAACCGAACTTCATGCAAATTAAAGGCTCTTCCTGTTTAAAAAACACTCTTAAGGAAAAAGCAAGCCACAGGTTGGGAGAAAGGATTTGAAAAAATATGTATCTGCCAGGGAATCATATCTAGACTATGTAACAAACTCTTACACTCAGTAATAAGAAGATGAACAACCCAATAAAAGCATGTGCAAAATTCTGAACCAACTCTTAACCAAAAAAGATATACAGATGGCAAATGAGCACATGAAGTGATGCTCAGAATCACTAGTCATTAGGGAAATACACATGAACACCACAATGAGAATTGCCAAAACCCAAAAAGCTAAGGATACCAAGTGAGGCAGGACAGAGTGACTGGAGCCCTGCACTCAGCTGGTGGGAACATACTACCACGTGACCCAGCAATTCTGCTCCTAGATGTTTACCCAAAAAAGTGAAACCTGTGTTCGCACAAAGATTTGTAAGCAGATACTCATAGCAGAGGCAGTCATGATAGACAAACTGGCCACAACCCAAACGCCCATGGTTGGTGCATGACAATAAACACATGGCAAGGAACCACGGGCCACTCAGCCTGGAAAAGGAGCGGGCTGCTCACACTCACGACAGCATGGTGAGGTCTCAAGGCAAGGTGCTATGTGAAAGCAGCCACACACCAAAGGCTACACACTGCACAATCTCATTTCCATAGGGCTCCAGAACCAAGGGAAACCTAGAGTGGCGAGTGGCAGAGCAGTGGGCATTGGGCAGGGAGGGGGACTGACCAGGTAGGGAGCAGAGCAAGGGCTTTTTTAAATAATAGAAAAGTTCTTTTGGTGATTGTGGGGATAGTTACACAACTGTGCACATGTGTCAAACTCATCAAACTGTTCAGTTCAAATGTAAATTCAATCTACATAAAGCCAATAAGGAAAAAAATATCCCTGATGTAATCTCCATAAGATAACCAGGAGAGGAGCCACAGAAGAAACTAATGGGGGAGGGCATGTCCCCTGAACAACTGCCTAAGCCTGGCCACGCCTAGACTGCCTAGAGGATGGGGACTGTCCAACCTCCTGCCACAGGAGAAGAGGCCACGCCAGGAGCCACAGACCGGGGACAGAGGAAGAAGGAGCAGAAAAATCCTGACTCATAGTATTGTTAAGGAGCCTCACTAGTTCTTCCTTTCCAAAAAAAAGTTGCTTTTTTAAAAAAGTAGAAAGGCAATAGATGTTTTGTTATGCAAGCAAACAAAAATACAGAAGGATATGAAATAACAGTGAAATCTCCTCTCCACCCTTCCCTGCCCCAGTCCTACCTCCGTGGCAGGGCCACACCCTCACCTGCACTGCTCCCATTTGGCAGGATTCCTGTCCAGGTGTCTCCGTGCTTGCTTACTGAGAAAGGGCCCGAAGCGATTGCTGGATTTAGTCAGCAACCCAGGGGCTCAGAACTCATTCAACAGTCCTTGTCTTCTTGATGAAACCTCAAATCGAAAGTTCTCCTGGGCCCCTGACTGTAGTGAACATCCCCCTCCTGACCATATATTTATGAACAGCAGGCAGTGGCTGTGGTCAGGCAGTGGTGAGGCCCATGAACATGGGTGAGCGCATCCAGAATATCTTCACTCTCTTCCTTCTGTGCTTCTGTTTAGTTCAGTGAAAACTTAGGTCAGGTCAATAAACAGCTTCTACAGAAAGCAATCATGTCCATGGCAAACTGGGGCTATGTCCACCGCATGAAACCCACAGACTCAGGTTCAAAATTCTGAAACTGTACCCACAGATAGCTGTACCCACAGATGATGTGCCAGTGCCTGCCTCGACCCCGTCAGGGTGGCAGCTGGCCCATCTCCTTCAGACCCTGGGGGAAGGGCAGGCCAGCCTGCAGGCTTCTTAGAACCATAATATTACCATCTCAACTCCAAATTCACTCTCCATCTAGGTCTCACCAGGTCTTGTCTCTTCTCAGGCACAAGACCAGACTGCCATCTTAGAAATCCTTGTGGCTCTTCTCACCTGCTAAGTTTGGAGAGGGCCCCTGGGCATTTGCAGTGACAAGAGCCTCCTTAGGCCCCTTCTGGCTGGGCTGATTCAAGGGGCAGGGGAGTGGGACCACATCTGATGGATCAAAACAGAGGCTCGGGGCTCTGCTCCTTGTTCAACTCCATTCTTGCTCTGTGGACTGTCCTGAAGGCAAAGTAGGAAAGAGTTTCCTGCCTGCCTCCTACCCTGCCCGGCCACGTGACTGAGGCACACGGAGCAGCTCAGACCACCTCAGCATCCCGGCACCTGCAGCCATGCTCGGCTCCCAGCACCATGCCCCAACAAAGCAGAAAAGAGTCATGGCAGGCGCAGGATAAAGGATTGGAAAACAGGCCAAGGCAGTTGACAGTCAGGTGGCATTTACTCATTCTCCATAATTCAATGATTCATTCAAACATTGTTTATGGGACACCTACTGTGTGCCAGGTGCTGTGCTAGGTAATGAGGATATGGAGAAAAAAGGCCCCAGAGAGGGCAGCACAGGACGGGGCTGGCACAAGGAGGCAGAGAGTAATACAGTTTCAGGGGACCTCCCCTTCCAGGTGAGCCAGGGCAGGCAGGAGAGGCTCTCTGGAGACAGGGAGGTGGGGAACTGAACTTGGGAAGATGAGCAGAAAGAGAAGGTACAGTGGACAGAACACATGGTGCTGAGGACATGCTTGCAAGAGAAACCTGGCGTGAAACCACAGGTGGACGGTGTCCTGGGAATGACCAGGAAAGGTGAGATTAAGGCTTGACAGGCAGGCAGGAACCAGGTGCAGGGGCTTTGCACGCCACACTCGGGGGTCTGGCCTCGACCTGCAAGCCGCTGCCTGGGAAGCCACTGTCCCATAAACAGGAAAGTAAACCAATACCTTTCTGAGGGAGAGTCTCCTCTGGTGGGAGTGTGGAAACAGACATTCAGAAGGTGGGGACAGGGAAGCCCTTGACCCCAGGGGTGGGAGGGTGGCTGCTGGAGGGGTGCCCCGAGCTGCACCCTGAACAGCAGCAGAACCTGCATAGCCACCAAGAGGAGATGGGAGTCCAGGAGAGGGGCCCAGGGACAGACATGCAGGGGTGAGCAGGGGTCTGTGTGTGGTTTGCTGGGGGCTGGGAGGGCTAACCTGGCTCTGGAATGGGCTCCACCCTGGCTGTGGGCTCCACCCTGGCTGTGGTCCTCAGCCTGCTGGTAGGCTGTGTGCCCTTGGGCAAGGGCTCTTAAGCAAATGAACTAGAAAGGGCTGTGGTCAGTGACCTTTGTTTTACACTTGGGGCGCAGGCTTGGTGAGGCCTGAGTCACAGCCATCCTAGCAAACTGTTGAACCCCAAGAAGGGAGGTCATGGGACCCTGATTTATAGCTAGTTGGTAAGAAGCACAGGTCACAATCTGGGGCTTGTGATTGGGTCTGAAGTGGGGGCAGTCTTGTGGGACTGGGCTCTTTAACTTGTAAGATGTGATGCTAACTACAGGTAGGTTGTGTCAGAAATGAGTTAAACTGCAGGACACACAGTCGGTGTCTGCTGGAGAATTGCTTGTGTGAGGGAAACTCTCCACATCTGGTCGCAGAAGTGCTCTGTGTGCTCTGTGAGAGCAGCAAGAGACAAACACTCTTTCCTGCTGAGCCTCAAGAATACTAGGTCAAGGCTGAGTGCTCTAAAGAAATAGTATTCAAATAAGCATTGTCACATTTACATCCATTCTCTTTAGATATTAACATAAGGCTGGTGTGGCAGCTCATGCCTGTAATCCCAGCTGAGGTAGGAGGATCACTTGCACCCAGGAGACACAGCAAGACCCTGTCTCTATAAAATTTTTTAAAAATGAAAAAAAAAAACATAAGCAGTTGGCAAACTGCAGTCCACGAGCCAAATCCAGTTGCCACCTGTTTCTGTAAGTAAAGTTTTACTGGAACGCAGCCATGCCCCTTCATCTGTGTATTATCGATGGCTGCTTTGGGTTCTGTGACGGACTGAATTGTACTCCCTCCTCCAACTCCTGTGTCAAAGCTCCAGTACCAATGTGACTGCATTTGGAGACAGAGCCTTTAAGGAGGTAATGAAAGTTGTATGAGATCATAAGCATGAGGCCCTCATCTGATGGAACTGGTGTCCTGGTAAGAAGAGACACCAGGGACATGCATGCACAGAAGTAACATCACGTGAGGATGCAATCAGAAGGCAGCCGTCTGCAAGCCAGGAAGAGGGCCCTCACTAGAAACCAGCCCTGCCAGCAGATCTTGGATTTCCAGCTTTCAGAACTGTGAGCAAATAAATTTCTGTTATTTACACCACCCAGTTTGTGGTATTTAGTTGTTATGGCAGCTGAGCTGACTAAGACAGGCTGCAATGGCAGAGTAGAGTAGCTGTGAATAGTCACACAGTCAGCAGAGCCTAAGGTACTTATTATCTGGCCCTTCACCAAAGTTTGCCAACCTGTGATCTAAATGTTCATAGCTAGATATTGGTAAACATTCAACAGGCAAACACAGCTCGAATGAGTTTAATTGTATTGCTATTTAGCCATTTATTAATTATTAATATACATGTATATTTGCACCCCAGCTGTATACCCAGAACAGTGAATCATGCAGTCACTAAGTATCTGCTTAATCTTGTCCTAGTCACTATAGTCACAGGGATGTATCAGAGACACCCCCTGCCCTCAAGGAGCTCACAGTGAGTCAGAGACTTAAATCTTAGTTCCATAAAAGCTTCCTGTTCCATAATCAATGAGTCTGCCTCTTTTCTACATTGTGTGCTGTGGAGAGGGCTCTGTGAGGCAGAGAGATAAACTCACCATAGATTCTAGGCAAGGATCAAAGCCTCTCTCTGCCTTAGAGGTCTCAGTTTCTCAGAGATTCTACTTCAAGCTGAAGGAAGATGGTAGAAAAGAAGTAACAGACCCACAGACAAGCATCTCTGTGTTCTTATCTCTTCAAGAGACACAATGATACCGCATGGCCCTGAGATTAAAGGAGATAATAAATGCAAAGTGCCTGAAACGAAAACAAGTATGTTTACTATGTTTAAAAAAACAAAAGACAAGCTTAAGTATCTATAGGGAACAGGAAACTAGACAGAACTCCTAAAAATTAAAATTCCTAAAAATTTAAACTCCAATAAAAGGCTTAGAAACTCAACAGATAGCTTTAATGGCAAATCAGACACAGCTAAAGAGAAATTTAGTGAATTATAAGATAGGTTAAAAGAAATTTACAAAATATACCACAGAGAGGTAAAATGATGGATTTTTTTTTTTTTTTTTTTTTTTTAAACGGAGTCTTGCTCTATCACCCAGGCTGGAGTGCAGTTGCGTGATCTTGGCTCACTGCAATCATAGCCTCCCAGTTTCAAGTGATTCTCCTGCCTCAGCCTCCCAAGTACCTGGGACTACAGGCACCCGCCACCACACCTGGTTAATTTTTGTATTTTTAGTAGAGACAGGGTTTCACCATGTTGGTCAGGCTGGTCTCGAATTCCTGATCTCAAGTGATCCACCCACCTTGGCTTCCCAAAGCACTGGGATTACCAGCGTGAGCCACCGTGCCTGGTCAAAATCACGAAAATTGTGGAAGAGAAGAGATAGGAAGGATATAAAGTGAGATGGTTTAATATCAGCTTAAACTGGAGTTCTCAAAGGAGAAGGAGAGAAGATGACAAAGACACAATATCTGAAGAATTAATGGCTGACAATTTTGTAAAAAAGACATTCATATATTTAATAAGTCCAGCAAATCTCAAGCTGAATAAGGAAAGTAGGAAATCTACCCCTAAATAAACCAGTGAAACCAAAAAACTCCAAAGAAGGGTGTAGAGGTATCTTAAATTCAGCCAGAGGAGGAAAAAATGCTATTATCAGTCTAACTTGCAAAGAGTTAGACTGATAAGAACATCAATAGAAGCCAGAAAACAGTAGAATGAAATCTCAATACGCTAAAAGGAAGTAGCAGCCAAACCAGAATTGCATATTTGCAGTGAAAATACCGTTCAATAGCAAGCACTTTTTTTTTTTTTTGAGATGGAGTCTCACTCTGTCGCCTGGACTGGAGTGCCATGGCTCGATCTTGGCTCACTGCAACCTCCGCCTCCCGGGTTCAAGTGATTCTCCTGTCTCAGCCTCCCAAGTAGCTGGGATTACAGGCACCCGCCACTACGCTTAGCTAATTTTTTGTATTTTTAGTAGAGCTGGGGTTTCATCATGTTGGCCAGGCTGGTCTTGAACTCACGACCTCGTGATTCACCTGCCTTGGCCTCCCAAAGTGCTAGGATTAGAGGTTTGAGCCACCGCGCCCAGCCTGTAAGTACATTTAAGAAACAAAAAGCTGAGAAAATTCACCCACAGTAGCCTCTCACCGAGGCAAATCTAAAGGATGAATTTCAGACAGAAGGGGAGCAATCCTAGATGGAAGAAAGAATGAATAGCAGGGGAAGCAGTTAATAAGTGACTAAATAAATATGGACATGGGCTATATAAAATAACAATAACATCTAGAACCATTAAAAAACAAAACACAGATGTGAAATACAAGACAAGAGTACTGCAGAAGTCAGTAAAAGTCTGAGGTTAAAATGTTCTGAGATCATTATATTACCCATGAGAAAGGTAAAGGAGTTTATTCACTGTATAATTTGATAAGTTAAATACTGTATTGTAAGTCTCGGACAATATTAACGAATAGAGACAGACGTATAATTTCTTTCCTTCTTCTTTTTTTTTTTGTTTTTGAGATGGAGTTTTGCTCTTGTTGCCCAGGCTGGAGTGCAATGGCACGATCTCTGCTCACTGCAACCTCCACCTCCCGGGTTCAAGCAATTCTCCAGCCTCAGCCTCCCGAGTAGCTGGGATTACAGACGCCTACCACCACGCCTGGCTAATTTTTTTTTGTATTTTTAGTAGAGACAGGGTTTCACCATGTTGGCCAGGCTGCTCTCGAGCTCCTGACCTCAGGTAATCCACCTGCCTCAGCCTCCCAGAGTGCTGGGATTACAGGCGTGAGCCACCGCGCCTGGCCGACAGACATATAATTTCTGAACAGGTAGAGGAAAATATTGTAATGTTTACCAGATTTAAAGGATTGAAATAATTCAGAATATGTTTTCTGGTCCAATGCAGTTAAGCTAGAAATCAGTAGCAGAGCATCATCCTTAAGTATCTGGAAACAAAGGAACACTTTACAATAACCAATAGACTGAAGAAGGAAGATCAATGGAAAGCAGGTAATAGTTTCAACTAAATGACTTTAAAAACACCACAACCGAAAATTAGTGGGATGCAGATGAAACATTACTTAGGGGAACAATGTATAGCCTGAAATACTAGACTAGAAAGCCTCAGCACTAATAAGTTAAGCATTTTTTTTTTTTTTTGAGACAGAGTCTCGCTCAGCCAGGCTGGAGTGCAATGGTGTTATCTCAGCTCACTGCAACCACCGTCTCCTGTGTTTGGGCGATTCTCCTGCCTCAGACTCCCCAGTAGCTGGGATTACAGGCACCCACCATCATGCCTGGCTAATTTTTGTATTTTAGTAGAGACGGGGTTTCACCGTGTTGGCCAGGCTGGTCTTGAACTGATCTCAGGTGATCCACCTGCCTTGGCCTCCCAAAGTGCTAGGATTACAGGCGTGAGCCACTGTGCCTGGCCTGCTAAGCATTTTTTTTAAGAAATTAGAAGATAGAAAAATAAAAAATAAAGCCAAACCAAGTAAAAGAAGGAATACAGCAAAGCTAACAGCAACATTAATACAAAAGAAATTCAATATACAACAGAGAGGATCAACAAGGCCAACAGGTTTTTAAAAGACGAATAAAAATCATGGTAGAAGACCCTGGGAAGCTGCACACACCTGCCTCCTCCCATTTCCAGGCACACAGCATGATGCTGGTCCAGCTCTCCCTGACAGACCATGTCCCTGGACTCAGGTCTAGTCCATGAAATATGAGTAAGAGTGACTTTCGGTCCCAGCCCACGAAACCCTGCCGGCGTGGTCCTCCGTCCTCCTTCCCAGCACAGTGGAGGCAAAGGACGCCGTCCTGGAGACCACACGGTGAGGACGGCTGGGCCAACCACAGAAATGGCCTGGGTTCCTGAACTGTCACTTGGAGGAAAGCTACTGCTGATTATAAAGGCTCATTCAGAGAAATAAACTGCTAAAACGGACACTTTTGTCATTTTGTTGTTGTTTTCAGAAACCAAGAACTCCTTAACAAATATATTTACAAACCTCAAAAGATTGATCAAGGAAAAAGCAAACACATACCTAACTAGTAGAGGAATGAAAAAAAGGAGGTATCATGATGAATGTTGCAGACATTAAAAGACATTAATAAAAGGGTTTATGATAAAAATAGGTCAATTAATGTCAGCAGTTAGATGAAATGGACAAATTCTCACAAAATTATAATTGAACAAAACTAGACTCAATATTGTTAATTTTTAATTGTCAATTCTCCTCTTATCTGATCTGTAGATTCGGTACAATCCAAATCAAAATTCCAGCAGACTTTTTTTTTTTTTTTTTTTAGAGACAGGGTCTTGTTCTATCACCCAGGCTGGAGTGCAGGGGCATGATCATGGCTCATTGAAGTCACAACCTCCCAGGCTCATGCCATCCTCCTGCCTCAGCCTCCCAAGTAGCTGGGACTAGACACATGCCACCATGCCCAGCTCCAGTAGGCTTTTTGTAGAAATTTTAATGTGATTCTAAAATTTATATGGAAATGCAAATATCTTAGACTAGCTAAAACACCTTTAAAAAGAAGAACAACATTGGGAAACTACACTGCCTGATTTCAAGACGACTATAAAGTGACAGTAATCAAGATAGTGTGACACTGGTGTAAGGATAGTAACTAGATTAATGGAGCCAAATAGAGATCAGAAATTAATCCACATGAGACTACAAATAGATTGCTTTGTTGGTGCCACAGTCATCACTGGGGAAAGGATAGTCTTTTCAACAAATGGTGCTGGACACACTGTAAATCCATCTACAAAAAAAACTTACCAAAAGTGACTCAAGAAGAAATAGAAATTGTGACTACTTCAACAACCATTAAAGGAATTGAATTATTACTAAATTTTTTTCCCCAAAGGAAACTTTGTTAGCAATTTTTACCAGATATTGAAGGGATAAATCATCCAATTTTTTTTTTTTTTGAGACAGAGTCTCAGTCTGTCACCCAGGCTGGAGTGCAGTGGCACGATCTTGGCTCACTGCAAGCTCCATCTCCCGGGTTCACGCCATTCTCCTGCCTCAGCCTCCTGAGTAGCTGGGACCACAGGCGCCCGCCACCACGCCCGGCTAATTTTTTTGTATTTTTAGTAGAGATGGAGTTTCACCACGTTAGCCAGGATGGTCTCCATCTCCTGACCTCGTGATCCACCCATCTCAGCTTCCCAAAGTGCTAGGATTACAGGCGTGAGCCACCATGCCCGGCCAAATCATCCAATATTGTAAAAATCTTGCAGAATTTTTTTTCAGAAAGTAACACTTGTCAATTCATTTTATAAGGTTAATACCTCCTTGATCTTAAAACCTGGCAAAAAACAGCAATGAGATAGAAAAATTACAGACTAATCTCATCGGATACAGAAATCTAAAACAAAGCATCATCAAATCAAATCCAGCAACATAGTAAGAATAAAATAAATAAGGGCCAAATTGGGTAAGCACCAAGGAGGCAAAGTTGATTAAATACAAGAAAACCAATGAATATAATTTCCCACAGTCACAGATTTAAAAGATATCTGAGCACACCAAGAGGTCCAGAAAGAAGAGCCTTGATAAAATTAAACGTGATCACAACAGACTGGGAAGGTGTTTCCAGAGGCTTCTAGAGTGCTGGGTGTGAATTGTCTCTTGATTCACAGTGTGATTATGTGGGTATTTGCTTTATAACTCCATTAAACTCTACATGTCTCATGCAGTTATGAGTATATTAAATTACAAAATAAAAGAAGAAAAGGCTGGGCATGGTGGCTCACACCTGTAGTCCCAGTACTTTGGGAGGCCGAGGTGGGTGAATCACTAGGTCAGGAGTTCCAGACCAGCCTGGCCAACATGGTGAAACTCCAACTCTACTAAAAATACAAAAAAATTAGCTGGGCATGGTGGCGGGTGCCTGTAGTCCCAGCTGTTTGGGGGGCTGAGGCAGGAGAATTGCTTGAACCCAGGAGGTGGAGGTTGCAGTGAGCCAAAATTGCACAATTGCATTCCAGCCTGGGTGACAGTGTGAGGCTCCATCTAAAAAAAAAAAAAAAAAAAAAAAGAAGAAGAAGAAAAAAGAGAAAGAGTGCTATGGTTTGAATATTCCCCCCTGCCCCACAAAAGCATGTGTGAGAAACTTAGTTGCCATTGTAACAGTATTAAGATGAGACCTTTAAGATGTGATTGGGCCATAAGGGCTCTTTCCTCTTGAATGAATTAATGCTATTATCTTGGGAGTAGGTTCCTTATAAAAGTACAAATTTGGCTCCCTCTTGCTCTCTCTCTTGCGCAGTCTTGCCTTTCTGCTATAGGGTGACACAGCAAGAAGGTCCTTCCCAGATGCCAGTCCCGATTTTGGACTTCCCAGAACTGTGAGCTAATAAATTTCTGTTCATTATAAATTACCAAGTCTTGAGTATTCTGTTAGAGCAACAGAAAATGGACTAAGACAGGCAGATAAAGAGAGAAAGGGGGAAGTATTAGGAACATACTAAGCTAAAAAGATGTTAGTTCTTTTGCCCTTTGCTTCCTGTTCAATTCATATCACCATAGGTGATGCAATCCTACCCTGTTGATTTTCCTCTTAACCTTGGACGAGACTGTCCCTCAGAGCAGGCCGTAATGCAAAAGTAAACATAACTACAGTGCTTTCAAAGATCTGACATATGCCCAAGCTCAGAGCCACTCCAGTGAAGAGAGATGAGACAGTAGAAAGGCTAACAGTATTTGAGAGCTGACATGCATTAAACAGAAGTGATGGTACCAGGGAGAAAGGTAGAAGTATGGAGATTAGTAATGGCACCATAAGCTTGAATGCCTTCAAACTACGTACTTTCAAATATGGTACCTCTTTTCATGCTCTCCTACAGCCCTGTAAGGTAACAGATTTTGTCTTCATTTATTGATGAGGAAGCTGGAGGGGCCTAGAGAGGCCGAGCCTCTTCCTGGTTAGCACAGATCCTGAAGAGTCCTCAGCTCGTAATCATCTCTGTTCTATGGTGTATGATTACAGGTGGCAGCAGGGTCCGGCCTCAAAGGCCACCAGCAACGTTCTGCTGGCTCTGGAAAAAAAATAATGAGGGCCTGGCCCTTCAACAGTATTTCTCTAACTCAGCTGCCACTCAGGGGCACTTCCATATATTGCTTTGTATCATGGTTACTTGCTATCGCTTTCTAAATGTTTTACTTCTTCCAGCAGAGGATGAGAGCACAGAACAGGTGTTGCAACTTGCCCTTTAGCCCTCAAAGTATTAAAAATCATGCCAGCCACCATATATCAGGTGCGCTGCTGCTAATAATGCCAGCTACCACTGTTGAGTGCTCTTTATTGTAATTACAGTCCTCTGAGATAGGCATTATAATCATCTTCATCTTACAAAACAATACATCGAGACATAGAGAATTTAAGCAGCTTTGACAATGTTACATAGCTAGAAAATGGCAAAACTAGTCATCTAACAAGTATAATCTGCTTCCAGGGTCTGTACTCTTTAACCATTGAACTATAGTGTGTGTGTGTGCACGCGTGCATGCAAGCGCATGTGTGTGCACATGTATATGTCTGTGTGCATGCATGTGTGTGCACGTGTGTGTGTGCATGTGTATGCATGTGTGGGCATAAATTGAGTTTCTGTGAATGCTCTTCTGCCTATTCAGATGCTGTTACTGATACATCTCCAGGCTCAGCTCATTTCCTGCCTCCTTCAAAAGCCTTTCCAAACTATTTGGTGAAATCATTACACCCTTTTTGGAATTTCCACACACTTCTTGCCGTCACAACATAAAATAACTTTGCATAAAATCAGTAGGAGGATACATAATGTTGACAATGATGATGTTGGTGATGACAATAGTTAACATTAGTGGAGCACTTCATTATTCCATGAACTTTACATGAATTCACTCAATTAATGCTCAAGTACCCTCAAAAGATACCTATTATGCCATATTTTATAGATGAGGAAGCTGAAGCTCAGGAAGCTGAGGAATTCACACACAGTCACACAGACAGTGACAGACCCCAGTTTCCAGCCTAGGCCATCTGCCTGCAGACACCAGGAGGCAGGACACTGGTTTCCTAAGGCCTCTTGGAAGATCAGAGTGCCCACGGCTGCATCAGAGGGCACTCCACCCATGTGCCATCATTCACTGCAGCTGTGCCTGTCCCGCCCGCTGCCCCTGCAGATATGCATGGGCCCTGCCCCTGGCTCTGTGACTGGGCCAGGTCCAGGCGACTCCATTCCTGCCTCTGGTTTCCCAGGTCCCAGCTACTAAGTCAACACCATGCAGGACATTTAGAAAAGTGTTGTAAATAACAGAACACGGTATTTTTAGTGGGGAAGGGAAGGAAAAGAAAGATGAGGAGAAGAGACATCTGAGAAGTCGATCTGTTTTTGAGTTGAGGTTTTTTATTCTGAAAAAAAATTCTGAGCTTATTCACACAGGGAACGGTGAGCACACTGCTCCGGCATTCCACAGAAGAGGCAGCTCTGGCACCCCAGGGACCTCAGGGCCCTGCCATCATTCAGGAAGGGGCTGCTCACCCAGCACACTCGATCTCAGCAGGGAAGCAGGAAAACGGCCTGGCAGACAGGCCCCATGCCCACTGGCCACCCTCTTAGTCTGGTATGAGAAGATGCTGTGGGTCCACCCAGTCAGTTCAACAAATCCCCACTGTCTGCCCACTACATCCGAGTGCTGTCAGACAGGGCATAGAGGTTCTGGCATCTCGCTCCTTGAAAAACCCTCAATTTCTCAGTGGTATCCTGGAAAATAACTCATAGGAATTAGAGGTGGAAAGGAGACAGGAGATGCGTCACCACCAAAGGTGGGGAGGGGCAGTCAGCTATGAAACCTCGGGCAGAAAGGAGAGCCAGAAGTCTTTTTAAACAGGCAGAAAAGAAATCAAAATAAAAACAGGAGCTAAAATGACAAAAAAGAAAACATCCTAGACAAGATGTCCAGCCCTATGTCCCCGTCCCTCGGGGGACCCAGCCAATTGTGGATGGGCAGGATCTGCTTGACGGGGTGCAAACTGAGACTCCTGCCCCGGCCCTCCTGCCTACACCCGCAGACATTTCATTTTCTGTCTTCTTTTAAACGAGAAAATCTCCGAGAGAGGGTGCAGGTGAAGTCCCCTGCGTCTATGTTTGCACTAGTTTGTGGTGCTTTGCTTTAGTCAGTAACCTCAGGGAGCAGAAACAGGGTTTGGACTTCAGGCTTGCAAAGGACTGAAGGCCTCTGTCCCTCCACCAAGTTCATATGTTGAAATCCTAACTTCCAAGGTGAGGGTATTGAGAGGAGACTGTTGGGAGGTGGTTAGGTCATGAGGGTGTCACCCTCATAAGTAGGATTAGTGCCTTTATGCAAAAAGCCACCGGAAAGCTCGCTCACCCCTCCCACCACGTGAGGACACAGTGAGAAGGCAGGCTTCTGCAACCTGGAAGGGAGCCCTCCCTGGAACCTGACCATGGACATCCAGCCTTTAGACCAGGGGGAAATAGATGTCTGCTGTGTAAGCCACCCACCCAGCCCGAGCTGACTCAGACAAGGCCTGAGGGCTGGAAGCAGGAAGGAACCGGCCCTCCTGGACCCAGTCTAGCCATGGGCAACCACACCTGTTGCTTCCTGAATGATTTTCTCTCTGTCCAGGACCTGTTGAGACCCTTTCTCAAAGACAAACAAACAGTCTCTACCTTTTGTGAAAGGAGCTGAGAATAGCTAAGACAATTGGGAAAGTGGGCTTGGGGATTTCTTTGCAGGTCTATCCCTGCCTGAGGCTGTCAGTGCCCAGGCTCGCTTCCTGTCCGACCATTCTCAATGTCCCGTTCACACTGGTGTTTTGACTGCTGCACCCCAGCCCCTCTTGATTACCCCAAGCGCTGCCTGCGGCTCTGTGTCAATCACCCAAACAGACTAGAGAGGGGGTACTTGTTTTGCCAGCCAGCTCATCCTGGGCCTCCAACCACCCCCTTTTGGCTAAGGCGGTTCTCCTACACACTTGCTGCAACCAGACCAGTCACTCCCCACCCAGTACACCAGCCTGTGGTCCTCACTGGCTGCATGCAGCATCACCATCTGCTCTGGATCGCCATCTCGCCCACGCAAGGGCCGCCCTCCAGGATGGTCCTCCAGCACTTCTGAGCCACAGTGAGCGCTCCCTTCTTACATCTCCCAAAGCATTCACTATAGCAAAACCTTGTACATCTGTGGAGGATGGCCTCAGAAACAGCTCATGCACAGCTGTAGTCTCTTAGTGATGAACTCCCACCAGCAAGGGCAGAAGCCCAAGGTCTCAAGTCACTCGGCCCTTGAATGTCATATATTTGGAATGTGCCATCTACAACCGCTCTTACTACAGCTACATACTGAGCCCTGGATCACACTCCTTAGCCCTTGAAGATTTTAGTTTCCGACTCACTGTCATCTCGCCCCCAACACTAATCTTACCCTAAACCTTAGCAATTTCAACATCCTGCCAGATAGTTCTTTGTGTCAAGCTCTGCGTTGAATGCTTTACAAATAATGTCTCATGTGCAGGGTGCGGTGGCTCATGCCTGTAATCCCAGCACTTTGGGGTGGATCACCTGAGGTCAGGTGTTTGAGACAGCCTGGCCAACATGGTGAAACTAAAGATACAAAAATTAGCCAGGCATGGTGGTGGACGTAGTCCCAGCTACTGGGGCAGAGACAACAGAATCATTTGAACTCGGGAGGCAGAGGTTGTAGTGAGCCGAGATGGCGCCACTGCACTCCAGCCTGGGCAACAGAGCAAGACTCTGTCTCAACAACAACAACAACAACCAAATAATGTTTCATTTAATCTTCACAATAATCCATCTCTCAAAGAAGGAAAGAGATTTAGAGAAAATATGCAATTTGCTGAATACCATGCTGTTATTTAGCTGTAAAGCTAGGATTCAAACCACGCTGCTCATATTATGAGTCTATGTTCTTGACTGCTGTGCTGTGCTGCCTTCCCTTATTAAAAAAAAAAATAATTTGGCTGGGTGTTCATACCTGTAATCCCAGCACTTTGGGAGGTTGAGGCAGGATGACTGCTTAAGCCCAGGAGTTCAAGATCAGCCTGGGCAACATAGTGAAACCTTGTCTCCACAAAAAATTTAAAAATTGGCTGGATGCAGTGGCACATACCTATAGTCCCAACTAATCAGTGGGCTGGGGAAGGAGGATCATTTGAGTCCAGGAGCTCAAGGCTGCAGTGAGCTATGATCTTGCCACTGCACTGCAGCCTGTGTGACGGACCGAAGCCCCTTTTCAAACAAAAACAAAAACCTACCTTTTGTGGAAGGAGCTGAGAACAGCTAAGACAAATGGGAAAGAGGGGTTGGGAATCCCTCTACACTTCTATCCCTGTCCCAGGCTTCCTTCCACATCTCCAATTCAAGCTACTCCTTCTATTATTAGTTAACGACTTTGATTACGTTGAAACTTGTGGGCATATGAGGACCCCTATCCTCTGGGAAGGCAGAGCTGGCTTTTCAGGCAGATGGGCATGGGTACAAATCCCCGTTCCACCATCAGTCAGCTGGGTAACCTTGGTAATGACACCACCTTCCTCAGCCTCCACTTCTGAGGCAGCAGGGGGTCGTGCAGAAGAGCACAGGCCATGGGATCAGCCCGCCTGGAGCCAAATCCAAGATCTCCGCCAGCTGTGACCCTGGGCAAATCAGTAAGTCTCAGGCTTCCCGCCTGCTGAGAGGCTGCACAGGCTGTTGCGAGGAGTAAATGGCATCGTGTGCTTGCGGCCTCCAAGCTCTGCGTGAGCGTGGTTCACAATGCCAAGACATGGACTCGACCCAAGGAAGGGCCATCAGTGGCAAACAAAGAGAGAACGTGGTATATACACACATGGAATATTATTCAGCCTTAAAAAGGAAGGACGTCATCTGTAGTCCCAGCTACTCAGGAGGCTGAGGCAGGAGAAGCCCTTGAGCCTAGATGTTCAAGGCTGCGGTGAGCTCAGGTTGTGCCACTGCACTCCAGTCTGGGAGAGAGAGTGAGACCTTGTCTTAAAAAAAATAAAAAAATAAGAAAATCCTGTCATTTGCAACAACATGGATGAACTTGGAGGCCATTATGCAAGTAAAATAAAGCAGATGTGGAAAGACAAATACTGCATGATCACACTCAGAGATGGAAGTTAAAAAATTCACCTCATAGAAACAAGGAGTGAAATGATGGTGACCAGAGGCTGGGGTGTGGGCATTGGGAAAGTGTTGGTCAAAAGACACAAAATTTTAGTTAGACAGGAGGAATAAGTTCAAGAAATCTATTGTATACCATGGTGACTACAGTTAATAATGATATATTATACTTGAAAATTACTAAAAGGGTAGATTTTGACAGTTCTCACCAAAAAAGTAAATTATGAGAGGTAATGCATATGTTAGTTGGCTTGATTTAGCCATTCCACAATGTATACATATATCAAAACATCATGTTGTACACCATAAATATATACGATTTTTATCTGTCGATTTTTAAAGTAAAGAAAAAAATCTCCTGTAAAAGAGACATATCTTCCATACAGAACAATTCCAAATTAATACATAATTAAAAAGATCTGCACACAATATTTGCTCAATAAGTTGCCTGACAGAATATGAAGAAAAGTTAGTGTCCCTAAGCAAACAGCTCCTGGAAAATGTAGCTTCTTCCCTCACTCCCTCCCTCCTGGACTCATTACCATGGGCCCCTCCCACCTGTGCTGTGCTCAGCCATGCCTGCTTCTTTGCTCTTCCGTGGTGCTCCAACATGCCTCTGAGCCTCTGCCTGAGCTGTAGCCTCTATCTGGACATCCTTTCCTCTCCCATGTTGCCTTGCCTAGGCATCCATTAATGACCAATCCAAAAACTACTTCCTCTCTTATGTGTCCCCATGATGCCCAAAAAATTGCCAGGCACCTCTTTGTACTGCCAGAGCAATGTGTATGCCTCTGTTGTGAACACAATACATTACAGCTGCAAACAGCCCGTTAGTATCTGGAGCATGGGGACCATATTTCATTTCTCTTTGTGTCATTAGTCCGAACTATGTTTCCTGGAATGCACTGAACTCCATTTAATTTGATTGAAAATGCAAAGGAATGAAGCCAACGTTGAGAGAGGCAATCACCGTGGCCCTGAGTATCCCTGCACATACGTGCTGGGAAAGTCAAGAATACACAGCCTGGTTCCATCCCTACTCATTGCTCAGGGTCGTGTTTGCAGCAAGCAACTGTGAGGGATGAGGTAATGTCTCCTTCCAGAACAAAGAGCAGGCTTGCCATAAAGGAAGGGACTGTCCTCAACTGTGACACAAACCCACTGCTCACACAGCATCCACTTGGGCCCTCTGTGCTGGCTCTGGCTCTCTGTCCTACAGAAGGCAGGAACTGTCACAAACAGGATGCTCTTTCTGGCCTGTGAGTAATAAAGTCCTTTGTTTCTGACCTAGGAATCTCATGTCTTCCAACAGCATGCACGAAACAGTGACAGGATAATTTACTATTTCAAAGGCCAGCAAACTACAATTCGTGGACCAAATCTAGCCCATGATCTATTTTTGTACAGCCTGTGAGCTAAAAATGATTTTTGTGTTTTGAATGGGTTGTAAAAAAAAGATAAAGAATATATGACAGAGACCTTATACTGCCTACAAACCCTAAAGTATTTATGATTTCGCTCTTAAATTTTTGCCAACGCCTGTATTATCTTTTAAGGAGAGTAAAGGTAATCTGAGTCTCTGACAATCCAACTCTCCATTTAACTTCCTGAAGGAAGTGCCATCATCTTCTCCTAATGTTTCCACAGTACCAAGCACAGGGCTGGATACTGGACAAGGCTCAAACAAGACTAAAGCACCCCTTAATTTATTCAACACAGATTCAGTGCCTGGTGCTGTTTCAGGAACTGGTGATACACTGGTTAAAGCAAACAGTCAAAATCTCCAACCCCATGGCGCTGACATTCTAACAGAAGTGATGAACGATAAATAATTACATGTCAGATAGTGGTGAGTGGTGTGGAGAAAACAAGAATAAGGGAGATATGTTGTTCCAAGGTTTGGCTGGTTGGGGTGGACGGGGGTGGCTCATATTTTATGCAAGATAGAGAAGGACTCCTGAGAAGGTGGCATGATTATTTATATATTTATTCTTTTGAGACAGAGTCTCAGTCTGTCACCCAGGCTGCATTGCAGTGGTGCCATCACAGCTCACTGCAGCCTTGGCCTACTGGGTTCAAGCGATCCTTCCACCTCAGCCACCCAAGCAGCTGGAACTAGAGGCATGTGCACCACCATGCACGACTCCAGAAGGCATCACTGGGCAAGCCAATGCCTGTTTGGGATCGCTAAGCCTTAGAATCCTGGCACTCTGGAGAAGTGAATGAAAAACACATCCCATGATAACTATGTGAAGCAATGCATGTGTGAATTAGCTCAAGTTAGGCTTTCCACAACACATGCACATTTCAAAACATGTTGTGTACACTAAATATATACCATATTTATTCATTAATTAAAATAATAAATCTTAAAATAAATGATTTTTTTTTAAAAGCACATCCCCTCTCCACTTTCCGCCCCATGGTTCTCTAAGCTATGTACTCATTTGGGCTGGGCCCATTCTAGAACCCCTGCGTCCCCCTTACCCTGGGAGCACTGCTTCTACACAGCTCCCTGGGAGCTGGAGGGCATGCACTGAGAGCAGGTTGGAGCCTGTGTGTTCTGAGGACCCCATCCCCACCATGGAGGGCTTCCTCATAATCTTACTTTGGCACTAAAAGCCCCAAGTTAGGAATCACTGTACCTAGACCCTTTTATTTTATTCTATCAAATACATACTAATTCTCTGCCCTGACACACATGACTGCATATATTCACGCATATCTAAAAACGACAAATAAGATCCATATATATGTAAGAGCTGCTGAGCCTTTACTTCAGGAGAAGGGACAACCCTGAAAGATCACAGGCTTTGGGATCATCCAGAACTGGGTCCACATCCCTCCTTCCCCTCTAGTTAGCTGGGCAAGTTACTTTAACTCTCTTAGATTTTGTTTGCTCATCTTTGAGTGGGAGCTAATAATACCTATCTCTTTAAAAAGATGATCATGGCCGGGCACGGTGGCTCAAGCCTGTAATCCCAGCACTTTGGGAGGCCGAGGTGGGTGGATCACAAGGTCAGCAGATTGAGACCATCCTGGTTAACACGGTGAAACCCCGTCTCTACTAAAAATACAAAAAAATTAGCTGAGTGTGTTGGCAGGTGCCTGTAGTCCCAGCTACTCGGGAGGCTGAGGCAGGAGAATGGCGTGAACCCAGGAGGCAGAGCTTGCAGTGAGCTGAGATCACGCCACTGCACTCCAGCCTGGGTGGAGACTCTGTCTCAAAAAAAAAAAAAAAGATGATCATACAAAGCACCTAGCACACAGTCAGTCCCACAGACAGAGCATTCTGTAAGTGCTGGCATCTCCATAAGCTAGGACCTGAGTCCTCCATCCACTCGGCAGCATTCATGCGGCGCTCCTACTGCCTGTCAGGCAGTGTCCTGTGATGCAGCCCCTCCAGACCCTAGACTGCCTGTGCCCCCAGGAGGCTGTAGAGCAAGACAGACAGCAAACAAGCCATGGCGATCCAGGGTGACACATGGAGGGAATCACCGGCAGGGTGAGGACATGGGGAAAGCCTACCCTATGAGCGGCTGAACCAACTAGAAGGTAAGGTTCCTGGCTGGAGAAAAAGCCAACATTCCAGGCAGAGGTGACATGTTAGGGAAAGGCTGGAGGCATGTGCCACGCAGTAAAGTGGCGTGATGGGAGTTACAGGAAGGGAGAGAGAGCCGAAGAATGGGCTGAAGTTAAATGGCCTTGTCTGCCATGCTAGGGAAGCTGGATTGGTGTTAAAGACTGGTTTCCATATGGAGACATAACTAGAGTGGGCATGACTGGAGACCACAAAATATGTTAGGAAGCTGCCCAGAAGCAAGTGTGGGAGCTGGGAGGGAGAGAAATGAGACTGAGTTTGATCCACTTGTGGAATATCTTGGTAGGAGCTATGGGTTAAGTGTGTCCCTCAGAATTCATGCCTTGGAAATTTGATCCCCAGCATGGCAGTGTTGGGAGGTGGCGAGATCTAAGAGGTGATTTGATCATCAGGGGGGATTAATGCTGCTCTAAAGGGACTAGGTTAATTCTCCTGGGAGTGAGTGAGTTCTTGCAGGACTGAATTAGTTGCCATGAGGGCTGGTTGTTAGAAAGTGGGGCCACACTTTCACAATTGCCTGCTTCCCCTTCCACTTCTCCACCAGCTGTTGATGCAGAAAGGGGCTCTCACCAGAAGCCGAGCAGATGTGGCTGTCTGATCTTGCACTTCCCAGCCTCCAGAACCACCAACCAAAATAAACCTTTTAAAAAATTACCCAGTCTCAGGTATTCAGTTATAGCAACAGGAAACTGACTCAGACAGTAGGTATCCAGGAGGTGGTCAGATGGAAAAGAGTGATATCTGGGCTGGAAACTGACGTGGGGCCATCGATCTGTAGATAAAGCCATGCAATGCGATAATCTAGAGTCTGTATGTGGAGGAACAAGAGAACAAGGCTGATGGAAAAGCCCTAAGGGACAGCTACAAGACAGAAGAAATAGAGCCCATGAAAGAAAAAGAATACAAGGGAACAAGGGAGAAGGAAAACTAGAATATTTTCTAATTTTAAAGTCATCTTCCAGAGCAATGATGTCAGCAAAATAGCAGACTAGAGAACTCCAACAGAAACATCAAAAAACTAACCAGAGTTGCCAGAACCAACTTTGTAGGAGACCTGGAAAACAACCAAAGCTTATGGCAATTACATGCCATATGCACAACTTGGATGAGTCTCTAGAGAATAATGCTGAGCAAAGAAATTCAAACCCAAAATGGTACATACTGTATGGATCCATTTTATACTATTCTTGAAATGAAAAAATTATAGAAATGGACAGCAGATCTGTGGGTTGTCAGTGGTTAAAGATGGGGAGGTGGCAGTGGCTATGCAAGAACGGCATGACCAATGCTGTGGTGATGGCAATGTTCCACGTGGCTGTCCCTGTTAAGATTCTGGGTGTGAGACTGTGCTAAATTTTGCAAGATGCTACCAGTGGGGGGAACGGTAAAGGGTACATGATAGATCTCTGTATTATTTCTTAGAACTGCATGTGAGTCTATAATTATCTCCTAAAAAAGTTTAACTTAATTATGAAAGCAGCCATATTCCCATTCACTAGCTGAGTCCTCAGAGTACCCTTTAAGGAATTTTGAGCAGACTTTGTTTATTTGTCATGTAAGAAAGAAAAGGTGCAGAGACATGATCCCTCCAAGGCCACACAGGCAGAGGCGTGCTGAGCACACACCTTGTGGGCCTGAGGAGGGCCTGGCCATGTCAGCAGCATGACTTGGGAACAGAAGGCTCCTCAGCTCCCCACCAATGTGCTCCCACCAGGATTCCCGGGACCTGTTTTCCTAACACATGACGAGGAAACAAGAGGACAAACTGTTGGTACAGCTGCCTTGTAGTTTGTCTACTGAAAAGGAGAAAGAACAGAATAGAACACAACCACCAAACATCTGCAGGGACTGAGCCTCCGGTTTTGCTGATGGGGAGATCCTCCAGCATGGAGTAACCCGCTGGGGCAGAACAGTTGGTAAGCTGCTCATAAAAGGAGAATTAAAAGCTACTTCTTTTCATTAGTGAAAGAAAAACCAGGGCTGAATTGAGGAATTGAGCTGCTGGGCCCAGGATGGCTAAAGCAGAGGCAGACACAAACATCTACATCTCTCCTGAATCTGGAGAGCCCGCCAGTTTCAAAGCACCCAGGGCTTTCCTCAACCCAGGAAAGCGTTAGATGCAATCTATCCGGCAGGGGGCACCAAGGAACCCCAAACAGCTGTCACTTCGCTGCACAGCGGCCTGGATGCATATCTACAACTATCTGATCTTTGACCTGACAAAAACAAGAAATGGGGAAAGGATTCCCTATTTAATAAATGGTGCTGGGAAAACTGGCTAGCCATATGTAGAAAGCTGAAACTGGATCCCTTCCTTACATCTTATACAAAAATTAATTCAAGATGGATTAAAGACTTAAATGTTAGACCTAAAACCATTAAAATCCTACAAGAAAACCTAGGCAATACCATTCAGGACATAGGCGTGGGCAAGGACTTCATGTCTAAAACACCAAAAGCAATGGCAACAAAAGCCAAAATTGACAAATGGGATCCAATTAAACTAATGAGCTTCTGCACAGCAAAAGAAACTACCATCAGAGTGAACAGGCAACCTACAGAATGGGAGAATATTTTTGCAACCTACTCATCTGACAAAGGGCTAATATCCAGAATCTACAATGAACTCAAACAAATTTACAAGAAAAAAACAAACAACCCCATCAAAAAGTGGGCAAAGGACATGAACGAACACTTCTCAAAAGAAGACATTTATGCAGCCAAAAAACACATGAAAAAATGCTCATCATCACTGGCCATCAGAGAAATGCAAATCAAAACCACAGTGAGATACCATCTCACACCAGTTAGAATGGCCATCATTAAAAAGTCAGGAAATAACAGGTGCTGGAGAGGATGTGGAGAAATAGGAACACTTTTACACTGTTGGTGGGACTGTAAAGTAGTTCAACCATTGTGGAAGTCAGTGTGGCGATTCCTCAGGGATCTAGAACTAGAAATACCATTTGACCCAGCCATCCCATTACTGGGTATGTACCCAAAGGACTATAAATCATGCTGCTATAAAGACACATGTACACGTATGTTTATTGCGGCACTATTCACAATAACAAAGACTTGGAACCAACCCAAATGTCCAACAACGATAGACTGGATTAAGAAAATGTGGCACATATACACCATGGAATACTAAGCAGCCATAAAAAATGATGAGTGAAACTGGAAAACATCATTCTCAGTAAACTATCGCAAGGATAAAAAACCAAACGCCGCATGTTCTCACTCATAGGTGGGAATTGAACAATGAGAACTCATGGACACAGGAAGGGGAACATCACACTCCGGGGACTGTTGCGGGGTGGGGGGAGGGGGGAGGGACAGCATTAGGAGATATACCTAATGCTAGATGACGAGTTAATGGGTGCAGCAAAACAACATGGCACATGGATACATATGTAACAAACCTGCACATTGTGCACATGTACCCTAAAACCTAAAGTATAATTAAAAAAAAAAAAGAAGAAATCAGGTTGACCAGGGAACTTAGGGGTGCCTGGAAATCCAAGGCAGTATGGCCTGCACCAAACCCCCCCCTCCAAATTGCTCATCACCCACCTAGCCCCAGGATCACTCCATCTGGCTTCTGAAAGGCAGCTTGGTATTCTAAAAAGAAGCCACTAACTGGAATTAGATAGATGTCCTACTTAGTTCTGTCATTAGTTAGCTAAGTAAAAAGTGGGTCTTCTGTTCTTTTCCTTTTTTTTTTTTTTTTTTTTTTTTTGAGATAGAGTTTCACTCCTGTCTCCCAGGCTGGAGTGCAATGGCACAGTCTCGGCTAACTGCAACCTCTGCTTCCCGGGTTCAAGTGATTCTCCTGCCTCAGCCTCCCGAGTAGCTGGGATTACAGGTGCCCGCCACTACGCCTAGCTCATTTTTGTATTTGTAGTAGAGAAGGGGTTTCACCACGTTGGCCAGGCTGGTCTCGAACTCCTGACCTCAGGTGATCCACCCGCCTCGGCCTCCCAAATTGCTAGGATTACAGGCGTGAGCCACCATGCCCGGCCTATTTTCTTCCTTCATAAGATGGGAGTAATGCTGATGACAGTATTTGTTGAACCTTTGCCATGGGCCAGCCTTATGACAACCATATGAGGTGTGCACTGTATCACCATTTGACAGATAATGAAGACACAGCACAGTCAGATCAAGTGGCTTTTCCCAGTCACACCAGCTAGGGAGTGGAGGGTTTGAATCCGGGCACTTTGGCTCCAGAGCCTGTGTGTGCCCATTCCCCTGGAGACTGGGGAAGGCAGCAAAAGAACACGAGTGCCCACAGCCCTACTTCGGCTGCCTGACTCAGAGGCTTGCTGCCTTGCAGCCTCTAAAGGTGTGCTCTACAGGTGAACACCCCGAGCCTCTGCATGCATGCCCCAGGTAAGCACGTGGATGGCGCAGGCACGTGTGTGCTGGGCCAGCTGCAGGCAGGGCTCAGGGCTGGCTCCACACAGGCAGGTGACCATGAGACCTGACCTCAGCCCCCAAACTGCACCAAGGCCCTGTGAGGCGCTGCTGCTCCCAGCTGATGCATACGGAGTTTGTGTCCTGGCCCATTCTTCTCTGTTCCTTTGTATCGCCTCCTTTGGAACCCATAATCCCGAAACAACAGGGAAATTCTTCCCTCTGCTGAGGATCTGGCAGGAAAACAGTCTCCTTTCCAGTGACTTCTTTAGAAACCCCACTAAAAGCCTTGTAGAAGTCAGACAAAAGAACTTGCCAGCAGTAAGATTTGCGATTGTACCCAGTGGTCACGGGGACGGGACACACAATTGGCCTGATTCAGCTCAAAGGAGGAGGTGCGGAGGAGGGCTGGGGATGGCAGGAACCTAAGTCCCGGAAAAGGGCCTGGGCAGGGGGCCTGGAGGGACCCTGCTTTGGATAGAAGTACCTGGGGCTGCAGGAGCCACCAGGGTCGGGTTTCCCAAGACAGCCTCAATTTCAAACGTTCATCTGCCGTCAATCGCATGCTCCTGGTGCCTTCTGGAGTCAGGGTAGGCTTTGCAACAGGGATCAGGATAGGGTCACGCCTGATGCTGGGCCCGTGTCGCTCACACACCCTCTCTGCCAGCTCCCTGAAGCTTGAGCCCTGTGTTTTGATAACGAGCAGAGGAAGAGCTAATCCGCTTTATCAACATGGCCAACTGCTAGAAATAGGCTTTAACTCATTTTTAAAAGGCTAAGCCTATTTCCGGCAAAGGAAGGAGCTAACAGTTTGTTCCCAGCTGGGCCGATCACCTGCCCTGACCTGAACCGTGCCACGGTGCTGCGAGGCCCTGTTGCTCCATTTTGCACATGCACAGCTGGTGTTCTGCTAGGCTGAGTGCTCACCTGAGGCTCACAGCTGACAGGCATGCGCCAAGATCATCGTGACGATGGATAGGCTCCCACACCCACCCTGCTCCATGGATCTTTATTTGGGGGGAAGAATTAACCTCAAAACCAGGGAGATGAGGTCTCTCCATTTTTCCTTCTCCACTGGCAAGAGTAAGAAAAAGTGCTTGATTTTTCATTAATGAGGAGTCAGAAGGTCTCCAGTGTAGGGGAGAGTGGACCTGAGTTTCCCAGGTTGCTGGCATGAAGCATCCCCTGAAATAGTGTCCACAGGATTTAGAAGACAACAAATGAAGGGATTGGTGATCAGATGATTTTGGAAATGCTATAAAGTTAAATAGATTTTTTTCCTACAAATTTCTGAAAGCGTGTGTGTGTGTGTGTATATATATATATATATATATGTTGTTTTTTTTTTTTGAGACAGAGTTTTGCTCTTGCCGCCCAGGCTAGAGTACAATGGCTCGATCTTGGCTTACTGCAACCTCTGCCTCTGGGGTTCAAGCAATTCTCCTGCCTCAGCCTCCCAAGTAGCTGGGATCACAGGTGCCCACCACCACACCCAGCTAATTTTTGTATTTTTAGTAGAGACGAGGTTTCACCATGTTGGCCAGGCTAGTCTTGAACTCCTGACCTCAGGTGATCTGCCCACCTCGGCCTCCCAAAGTGCTGGGATTACAGGCACGAGCCACTGCGCCCAGCCTCTTTGAAAGCCTTTGTATATTAATGAGCATTTTAAAGTTCTAGGTGTAGGAAGCTGAGGTTTAGAAAAATCCTTTATCCAGGCCATTGTGGGGTTGAGAGAGCTGACCGGCACCCCAGCTCAGCGACCCACAGGCGGGGCCTCTTTATGCCCCCCAGAGGCTTTCATGGGTAAAGTGAAGTGACTGTTGGAGCTGGTCTCCCGCTGACACCCATGACTGCAGACATGCTTCTAGGGAGCCCCTGAGCACACTCTGATGTTCACCACGGCTTACCTAGCGCCAACCACTTCCTCCGCAAGCCTCAGTTACTGGGCTGATGGCACTTAGATCTAGGAGAGCTGAGGAGGCAGGAGACCTGGAACACCTGCCCCATCCCGCCCTGCACCTAGCCAAGAGTCAGCCAGCTTTGAGCTCCCCTGGGAAGCCTTCCCTGCTTTCCCTTCTCTGCCACCACCAACCCCCACATCTGGCTGGGTGACCGTCTGTTGCTTCCAGCCTACTCTGGCTCATCTTGACCATAGCCTTGTAAGAAATTAGATACCTGGCACATAAGGAGCACCCCCAAAGTGCGTTCCCTTCCCCTCCCCAGGGACGGAAGACCTTGCTTTCCACCCTGGCTTCATCCCTGACTGTTGGTGACTGGGGCAGTTGTTTCATTCTTTAACCCTCACTCACTTCAAGGTGCATGGTTCTGAGAAGGTCATATGAGAATGGGTGCAGGAAAACGAGGGCTGTAAAAACACAAAGCCTCAACAGGAAGGAACAGGGCTGAGGGCCCCTTCCTGCCCCCTCTCCTGGGCAGTGCCCTGGCAGCTGGGGACCCTGGAGTGATCCCCTCAGCTGAGCCATCCCCAGCCCTGCCCCTGTACACTTCATGCCCATTCCTGCTTTTCCATCTCGGCATGCCCGTTGCTCCATCTGAAACACATCCCACTCGTGATATCCAGTCCTACCAAAGGGCCTACCCTGCTCCTGGGGGCTAGGTCCCATCTCATCCATTCAGCCTTGTCCTTGCCTCTTCAGCCTACCCTGGGCTGGGGAGGAGGTGCCACAAGAGGGAAAAGCAACAATACCCATGGAAGAAACAGTGGGCAGGCCTCCCGCCCTCCAGCAGCATCTTGCTCTGAGGCCCTGCAGGGGATGACAGCAGAGGGCGAATATTGTTCTCAGTGGCATGGAGACTTTCACACTGCAACAAAATGCTGAGCCTCTTCAGCAAATGTACCCAGAAAGGCAAATAATGGAGCTTTTCAGCTGTTGCCAGAGCCAGCCTGAAAGCTCAGTGGGTCCCGCTGGCCACATAGGGTTCCACGGAGGGGGCCTTGTTCAGCACCCCATGTGTGCACACAGAGAGGGTCCAAGAAACAGCTCTGCTCCCAGTCTGAGCCTCTGGCCCCCAAGGTTAACACCGAAAACACAAAACCATTATCCACCTTTTCCTTTCAGGGTTTCAGGTGGCCTCAGTAAGAGGCGGCGGTTCCCCAGCGGAGGGACGACTTGGTCTGAATGCAGATGCGTCAGCTCCCCGCTCTGGCCCGGCTGCCCGTGACTGCTGCCTGGCGCTCCCCTGCCTCACTAGCTTCCTTCCACACCCTCTCTTCTCTCTAACTGCAGAGGTCATTGTTCCCCAGCAGCTTCTACACTCCTTCGAATTCTAGACACAGTCCCTGAGTCATCTCGTGCCATCACAGATTCAAGCACTGCCTATGTGCTGGGCACAACCAAATAGCTATCGCTAGCTGCCTTCCCAGACTCAGGGGCCTCACTGCTCACCAAGATTCCCTGCTTATCTCAGGGGTAAGTCCCTCTTCAGTCAGTGACACCACCAGCGACCCAGCTGATGAAGGCAGAGACCCGGAGCCCTGCGAGACTTCCTCCCTCACCCATTCCACATCTATCCCACTCCAAGTTCTGCGGGTTACAGCTCCTGAGTGCTCTCTCCTATCCTTACACCACTGCCCCTGCTGTACCTTCCATCACCGGCACAGATTACTTCTCAGCTTCCCAACCACTCTGCAGCAGGCCTCCACCCTTACTCCTCCTACTCTCTCTGTGGCCAGACAGATCTTTCTAAGCCTCAAATATGACAGCTGTATCACATCACTCCCTCCAATCAAAATCTGTGAAATGCCCTCTTGGTAGGCTGAGTAAGGACCCCCAAGATGTCCGTGTCCTAAGCCCAAGAACCTGTGACTGTTGCCTTTTAGGGCAAAAGGGATGGGGCTGAGGTAATGAAGTGCATGAGATGGTGAGATAACCCAGATTATCCAGGTGGTCCCGATATGATCACTGGAAGGTGATGTGATGCTGGAACCAGAGAATGAAGTGATGCCTTTAAGGACAGGGGGGCCATAAGCCAAGGAACGTAGGCAGCCACTGGAAGCTGGAAAAGGCAGGAAGCAGACCCTCTGAAGCTTCCGGAATGAACCAGCCCACAGGCACCTTGGCTTCAGCCCAGTGCGGCTGGCTTTGGGCTTCTGCCCCTCAGCTGTAATGCACTGGCTGAGTTTTAAGTCATAACATTTGTACTAGCTTGTTGCAGCAGCTACAGGAAAGTCATACTTTCCCCACAAAATTGCAACAAAATCTGACCACCCTAGAATGTTTGCACAGTCCTACTACCTGCCTGACCTGGCCTCTCCCTGATTCGCCTTTTCCTTGGATGTTCTGCTGGACACAGTGCCACGACAGTATGAAATCCTTAGCTTGTATTCCCTAAAGACCCCATGCTTTCTCCCACCTCAGACCGCAGCTGGTCTCTGCACCTGGAACACCTGCCCCACCCCACCCTCCCACACCCAGCCAAGAGTCAGCCAGGTTTGAGCTTCCCTGGGAAGCCTTCTCTCCTTTCCCTTCTCTGCCACCAACGCCAAACCCCATGTCCGGCTGGATGACCATCTGCTGCTTCCAGGTTACTTTGGCTCATCTTGACCATAGCCTTGTAAGAAATTATTCCATAAGGAAAAGACGTCCAGGAGGCTCCAGTCCCAGGTCCAGAGGCAGTAAAAGCACATCCACCCTTGGCTGGGCGCGGTGGCTCACGCCTGTAATCCCAGCACTTTGGGAGGCCGGGGCAGGTGGATCATGATGTCAGGAGATTGAGACGATCCTGGCTAACACAGTGAAACCCTGTCTCTACTAGAAATACAAAAAATTAGCCAGGTGTGGTGGCGGGCGCCTGCAGTCCCAGGTACTCGGGAGGCTGAGGCAGGAGAATGGCCTGAACCCGGGCAGTGTAGCTTGCAGTCAGCTGAGATGGCGGCACTGCATTCCAGCCTGGGCGACTCGGTCTCAAAAAAAAAAAAAAAAAAAGCACATCCACCTTGCTCCCACCACACGCAGTGTTGAAGCCAAGACATGGTGTAGGGGGCAGCTGCCTGAGGACTCTGCAGAGGAAACAGCAGCAGTGGGACCAGGGAGAAGGCTGGAATGTGAAGGATGCTGAGGCAAGTTCCTCGTCTTATCTCTGGTAGCTCCTGATCTGGAAGTGGGCATGAGGGCACAGAAGAGAAAGCCCTGGGGAAGACTTAGTACAGGCTTAAAGAGGAGGAAAAGGGACTCATGACACTCAGAAAGAGAGAGAAATTGCTTGTTGATTTATTTCCTTTTCTCCATTCTCTTACGTCCCAAGGAAAGCCACAACTGAAATCAGAAAATATTTTGAACTGAATGAAAATGAAAATACAATATATTGGCCAGGCGTGGCGTCTCACATCTGCAATCCCAGCACTTTGGGAGGCTGAGGCAGGCGGATCACGAGGTCAGAAGTTTGAGACCAGCCTGGCCAACATGGTGAAAACCCCTCTCTACTAAAAATACGAAAATTAGCCAGGCGCAGTGGCACGCACCTGTAATACCAGCTACTCAAGAGGCTGAGGCAGGAGAATCACCTGAACCCAGGAGACAGAGGTTGCAGTGAGCCGAGATCGCACCACTGCACTCCAGCCTGGTGACAGAGCAAGACTCCGTCTCAAAAAAAAAAAAAAAAGAAAATACAATATATTAAAAGGAGCCATCAATATATCAATATAGATACCATGGACTTTTGGAAGATAGCAGGGACATTACGAACAGCTCTATACCCTCCAATTTGATAATGTATACAAAAAGGATCAATTCCTTGAAAGACACAAGGGTACAGAACTGGTACCTATATTCACAAAAGAGACACATATAACTCAGGAAGGCCTATATCTATTAAAGGAATTGAATCAATTAGCATTCAAAAACAGAAAGCACTAGGCCCAGATGGTTTCACAAATGAATTCTACCAAACATTGGAACAAATGATACCAATTATTTGCAGTCTCTTCCAGAAAACAGAAGTAGAGAGAACACTTCCTAACTCATCCCAGGAGGCCAGCATTACAAAATCAAAAAAGGATATTACAACAAAGAAAAACTACAGACCAACTGCTCTCATAAACACAAATACAAAAATCCTCAACAGAATTCTAGCAGATGGAATCCACCAATGTATCAAAAGAATTGTACACCATGACCAAGTGGAATTTATCCCAGGTATGCAAGGCTGGTTCAAAAATCAATTAACATAATCCATCATATCAACAGGCTAGCAAAGAGAAATCATAGACCAATCAATAGATGCAGAAAGAGTATTTGGCAGAATTCAACATACCTATGTGATAAAAACCCTCAGCAAGCTAAGGATACAAGGAGACGTCCTTACCTTGATAAAGAACATCTACACATAACCCACAGCTAACATCATGCATCCTAGTGAGAAGTCCCTTTGCCATATAACATAGCATGGAAGTAGCACCAGAGGACTAAGGTCGCGTGGGCCAAAATCCTGCCTGCCATACGCACCTTCTTTCTTTTTTATTTTTTTTCAGACAGAGTTTCACTCTTGTCGCCCAGGCTGGAGTGCAGTGGCGCAATCTTGGCTCATTGCAACCTCTGCTTCCCGGGTTCAAGAAATTCTCCTGCCTCAGTCTCCCGAGTAGCTGGATTACAGATGCATGCCACCACACCTAGCTATTTTATTTAAAAAAATTTTTTTTGGTCTCCAGAGATGTGGCCTTGCTATGCTGCCCAGATCTGTCTCATACTCTTGGCCTTAAGAAGTCCTTCCACCTCAGCCTCCCAAAGTACTGGGATTACACGTGTGAGCAACTGAGCCCAGCCAGATGCAATGTTTTTATTCAACCCTAAAGAAAGTTTTCCTGTTCAGGTCCCTGGACCTAACTTAGCAGCACATGAAGAAAAGGCCCAGGATTTGAGTCCACAGTGGAATGCGGCAGTCAAAAGAGCTAATTCTGTGATGGAAAGCCTCAACTGACATGCATCCCTCAGGAGAATGGGGTGTGAGTCTACTGCTCCTCTGGGCTGGTCAGGCACCAGAGACCCCACCTCCATCTGAGGCCCACACTCAAGTAAAGGACTGACGGACTTGATCACAGCCTGAGATCAAGAGCCTGCTGGATGCAGAATGATTTAAGAACTGACCTTGTTTGACCCCAAGGGAAAAGAAAAGATGACTGGAGGCAAAACAAACAAACAAACAAACAAACAAAATCTATCTTTGACTTTATTCACCATCACATGGAAAAGAAGCTAGACTTTTTCTGCGAGGATCAGAAAAGAGAAAGATCAGCAGTCCACAGCACCGCAGGGGGTCCTGAGTGTGGGATTTGGAACGTGATTGTGGCAGATCACTTCACACCTAATGGCCAGGTCCTTCCATCTGGAAAATAACCATGATGACTAGGAAGAGGAGGTGACACAACCTGCCTCACATGGGAGGAACGACCTCAGGGTATTTCCAAGGCTCAGCACCGTTCTGCCAACAATAACTGCACCGTCAGTGCTAAGAGTATTATTAACAGGAGAGAGATTTCCATTTAATACAAGGCATGACCTTCCAGCAACTGGATGGTACATCTCCTGGGTTATCCCAGAAGGCACTCGAGGAGGCTGTAAAGGGGAGCACTTGGTAAATACCGGACACGACGTTGCCACAGTCCCTCATACACACAGTTCTCTAAATCCCTGTCATTGGTCTGCCTGTCTTGGAAGGCCCAGGGCAATAAAGGGGAGCACTTGGTAAATACCGGACACGACGCTGCCACAGTCCCTCATACACACAGTTCTCTAAATCCCTGTCATTGGTCTGTCTTGGAAGGCCCAGGGCAATAAAGGGGAGCACTTGGTAAATACCAGACACGACGCTGCCACAGTCCCTCATACACACAGTTCTCTAAATCCCTGTCATTGGTCTGTCTTGGAAGGCCCAGGGCAATAAAGGGGAGCACTTGGTAAATACCAGACACGACGCTGCCACAGTCCCTCATACGCACAGTTCTCTAAATCCCTGTCATTGGTCTGCTTGTCTTGGAAGGCCCAGGGCAATTTCCTCCCTCTTCTGAGATGCCTGTGTTGACTACTCCAACCCTCCCTAAATGCTTTAAAATTTTGAACTGTGGTTGTAGATTTCATAATCAAATCCTTGCTTACGTAGCAAGTCCCTCCTCTGAGGACAGGGAGTACACCTCTCACTTGCATCACCGTATCGGCTTTGCATACAACAAAAACGTTCAAGAAGTACTGGCTGGTTGGCTGGCTCTGCTCCCAGAACACACAGCCACGTGCGTCTCCATCAAAGGAAAGGTGCTTCAGACAGCTGCCATCACTCACACGCTGTTTAAAAAGGATTTGTTGAGCTATAAATCACATACCATACCAATTACCCACTTAAAGTAGACAATTGAATGTTTTTAAATAAATTCAGAGTTGTGCAACCATCACCCCAATCTACTCTTAGAACATGTTTGTTCTAATACTTGCTGTATTTTTTGTTTTTGTTTTTGTTTTGAGACAGAGTCTGGCTCTGTCGCCCAGATTGGAGTGCAGTGGCATGATCTCGGCTCGCTACAACTTCCGCCTCCTGGGTTCAAGCAATTCTCCTGCCTCAGCCTCCTGAGTAGCTGAGACTACAGGGGTGCACCACCGCACCCGGCTAATTTTTTATTTCAGTAGAGATGGGGTTTCACATGTTGGCCAGGCTGGTCTCGAACTCCTGACCTCAAGTGATCGGCCGGCCTCGGCAACCCAAAGTGTTGGGATTATAGGCGTGAGCCAGTGCGCCTGGCTAAAACCCCATACTCCTTAACATTCACTCCCCACTCCCCTTCAACACTTCAGCCCTCACTCCAGCCCCAGGCAACAACTAATTGACTTTCTATCTCTATAGACCTGCTGATCCTGGGTATTTCCTATAAATGGAATCATGCAATATGTTGTTCTTTGTGACTGGCTCCTGGGACTAGGCGTAATTATTTTGAGATTCATCTATGTTGCTGAATATGTCAATAACTCCCTTTTTTTTTTTTTTTTTTTTGAGACGGAGTTTCTGTCGCCCAGGCTGGAGTGCAGTGGTGCGATCTCGGCTCACTGCAAGCTCTGCCTCCCGGGTTCACACCATTCTCCTGCCTCAGCCTCCCGAGTAGCTGGGACTACAGGTGCCTGCCACCATGCCCGGCTAATTTTGTTTTTTGTATTTTTAGTAGAGATGGGGTTTCACCGTGTTTGCCAGGATGGTCTCGATCTCCTGACCTTGTGATCCGCCTGCCTCGGCCTCCCAAAGTGCTGGGATTACAGGCGTGAGCCACCGCGCCCGGCCTAACTCACTCTTGTTGAGCAGTATTCCACCCTATGGATATGCCAGAATTTGTTCATCCTCTCAATTGCTGATGGAGATTTGAGTTGTTCACGATTTTGAACTATTATAAATAAAGTTGCTTTGTGCATTTGTGTCCAAGTCTTTGTGTGGATATGTGCTGTCATTTCTCTTGGATAAATGCATAGGAGTGGAATTGCTGGGTCATGTGGTAACTCTACGTTTAACATTTTGAAGGACTACCAAATTCCAAAGCAGATGCACCACTTTACAATCCTGCCAGGAATGTATGAAGGTCTCAACTTCTCTATATCCTTGACAACACTTGCTGTATATTTTATTAGTCTTGTTGATGGGGGTGAAGTGGTAGCTCACCGTGCTTTTAATTTGCATTTCCCTAATGATGAAGATGCGGAAGAAATTTGTATGTGCTTATTGGCCATTTGTATACCTTCATTGGAGAAGTGGCTACTGAAATCCTTTTCTATTTTTAATTTTTATTAATTGTTTTCAGGTTCTCTCATGAGGTTGCATAATCCTTTGCCTACTTTTATTTTTTATTTTTATTTTTTATTTCCATAGGTTTTGGGGGAACAGGTGGTGTTTGGTTACATAGGTAAGTTCTTTAGTGGTGATTTCTGAGATTTGGGTGCACCCATCACCCAAGCAGGGTACACTGTACCCATTTGTAGTCTTTTACCCCTTAGCCTTCTCCTACCCTTTCCCCTGAGTCCGTAAAGTCCCTCACACCATTCTTATGCCTTTCTTTGCCTACTTTTAAATTGAGGTATTTGTGTTTTTACTACTGAGTTGTACAGATTTTTGTTTTTACCTTTTTTTTTTTTTTTTTTGAGTTGGAGTCTTGGTAGGTTGCTCAGGCTGGTCTCAAACTCATAGGCTCAAGTAACCCTCCTGCCTTGGCCTCTCCAAGTACTGAGATTATAAGCATGAGCCACCAACTAGGCCTGTAAGAACTGTTTATGTATATTCTGGATACAAATTCTTTATCAGATACATGATTTGATTTGAAAAAAAATTTTTTTTGAGACAGACTCTTGCCATTTCCCAGGCTGCAGTGCAGTGGTACGATCACAGCTCACTGCAACCTCTGCTTCCTGGGTTCAAGCAATTCTGCCTCAGCCTCCCAAGTAGCTGGGATTACAGGTGCATGCCATCACGCCCAGCTAATTTTTGTGTTTTTAGTAGAGAGGGTGTTTCACCGTGTTGGTCAGGCTGGTCTTGATCTCGTGACCTCATGATCTGTCCGCTTTGGCCTCCCAAAGTGCTGGGATTACAGGCGTGAGCCACTGTGCCTGGCCCGGATTTACATAATTTTTCTTTTGTCATTTCTGCTTTTCTTTTATCTAAGAAACCACTGCCTAACCCAAGATGCAAAGATTTACTCTTATGTTTTCTTCTGTAACTTTGTTCTTTTTATATTCATTTGTTTATTTATTTGGAGACAGAGCCTTGCTGTATCCCCCAGGCTATAGTGCAGTGGTGTGATCTCGGCTCACTGCATCCTCCACCTCCTGGGTTCAAGTGATTCTCCTGCCTCAGCCTCCCAAGTAGCTGAGGTTACAGGTGCCTGCCACCATGCCCAGCTAATTTTTGTATTTTTAGTAGAGACAGGGTTTCACCATGTTGGCCAGGCTGGTCTCAAACTCCTGACCTCAGGTGATCCACCTGCTTCAGCCTCCCAAGGTGCTGGGATTACAGGTGTGAGCCACCATGCCTGGCCTGTTCTTCTGTTTAAAGATGTTTTGGCTATTCAGGACCTTCTGAGATTCCACCTACATTTTAGGATGAGATTTTCTTTTTTTATTTCTACAAAAAACACTTATTGGGACTTTGATAGAGATTGCATAGAATCTGTAGATCACTTAGAGTAGTCCTGACATCTTAACAATATTAATTCTTTCAATACCTGAACACAGGATGTCTTTCCATTTATTTTTATGTCTTGTTAAATTTCTTTCAGCAAAGTTTTGTAGTTGTCAGTGTACAAGTCTTTCACAAGTGTACAACCTCCTTGGTTAAGTTTATTCCTAAGTATTTTACTCTTTTTGATTCTACTGTAAGTGAAGTTCTTTTTTTAAACAAGATTGTTCATTCTTCCTTCTTTTTAATGTAGGTATTTATAGCTATAACTTTCCCTAAAGCACTGCTTAGCTACATCCCGTACGTTTTGATACGTTATGTTTCTGCTTTCATTCACCTCAAAGTACTTTCTAATTTTCCTTGTGAGTTCTTCTGTGATGCATTGATTAGTTAGGAGTACGTTGTTTAATTTCTACATATTGTTAATTTCCTAACTTTGGAAAACATACTTTGTATGATTTCAGTGCTTTTGTATTTGGGGGCTGGTTTTATGGCCTAGCACATGGACTATATATATTTTTTTGTTTGTTGTTTGTTTTTTGAGACAGAGTCTCGCTCTGTCACCAGGCTGGAGTGCGGTGGCACGATCTCAGCTCACTGCAACCTCTGCCTTCTGGGTTCAAGTGATTCTCCTGCCTCAGCCTCCCAAGTAGCTGGGATTACAGGCACATGCCATCATGTCCAGCTAATTTTTTGTATTTTTAGTAGAGGCGGGGTTTCACCATGTTGGCCAGAATGGTCTCAATCTCCTGACCTTGTGATCCGCCCACCTCGGCCTCCCAAAGTGCTGGGATTACAGGCATGAGCCACTGCGCCTGGCCCTTGGACTGTATTTCATATGCAATTGAGAAAAATGTGTGTTCTACTTCTGTTCGGTGGAGCATCCTATAGATGTCTGCTAGGTCTAAATGATTTGTAGTGCTGTTCAAGTCTTCTGATTTTCTGCCTAGTTGCTCTATCAATGAATGAAAGGGTGATCTCCAACTACTGTTGTTACATTGTTTGCTTCTCCCAACAATTCTGCCTGTTTCGGCTTCATGTATTTTGGGTCCTGTTAGTAGGTGCACATATGTTTATAATTGTTTTATTGTCTGGATAGATCTAAACTTTTATCATAAAATGTCCCTCTTTATCTGTGGTAAAACTTCTGTTTTAAAATCTATTTAGACTGATATTTATATAGCTACCCCAGCTCATGCAGTTATGATGGTATGTTTTTCCACCCTTAACTTTCAACATATTTGCATCTTTGAATCTAAAGTATCTCCTGGCCAGGTGTGGTGGGTCACACCTGTAATCCCAGCACTTTGGGAGGCAGAGGCGGGCGGATCACCTGAGGTCAGGATTCGAGACCAGCCTAACCAACATGGAGAAACCCCGTCTCTACTAAGAAAGAAAAATACAAAATTAGCCGGGCGTGGTGGTGAATGCCTGTAATCTCAGCTACTCAGGAGGCTGAGGCAGGAGATTCACTTGAACCTGGGAGGCAGAGGTAGCAGTGAGCGAGATCGCGCCATTGCACTCCAGCCTGGGCAACAAGAGCAAAACTCCATCTCAAATAAATAAATAAATAAAACGAATTTAAAAAATAAAGTATCTCCTATAAAAAGATATAGTTGGATCTTGTTTTTCTTTTTAAGAAAAAATTCATTCTGACAGTCTCTGCCTTAGTTTGGGTTGTTTAATGCATTATTGGTATGGTTACATTTATATCTGCTATTTTGATTTTTGTTATTTTTTGTGTTTTGTCTTTTTGTACCTCTGTTCTTCCTTTTGCATTTAGTGAATATGTTCTAGTGTGACAGTTTAATCTTTTTAATGCTTTTTTTTTTTTTTTTACTATGTAAGTTCTTTTCTTAGTGCTTGTTCTAGGGCTTACAATATTCATCTTAGCTTGTAAAATCTACTTCAGATTTATACTACTTAATTCTAGTCAGATATAGAAACTTTCCTCTTATATAGCGCTACTCTCTTCTTTGTGTGTATGTGTGCATTACTAATGTTGCACATATTGTGTTTCCATATGTTACAAACAGATAAATACACTGCTTCATATAATCTTATGTCTTTTTGAAGGAATGGAAAGGAAAGTACATATTTACAGAGTTTATTATGTTAATTTTTTTTTTTTTTTGAGATGGAGTCTCGCTGTGTCGCCCAGGCTGGAGTGCAGTGACGCAATCTCAGCTCACCGCAAGCTTCGCCTCCCGGGTTCATGCCATTCTTCTGCCTCAGCCTCCCGAGTAGCTGGGACTACAGGCACCTGCCACCACGCCCAGCTAGTTTTTTGTATTTTTTCTTTTTTTTTTTTTTTAGTAGAGACGGGGTTTCACCATGTTAGCCAGGATGGTCTTGATCTCCTGACCTCGTGATCCACCCGCCTTGGCCTCCCAAAGTGCTGCGATTACAGGCATGAGCCACTGCACCTGGCCTATGTTAACTTTTTAATTTCCAATTCTCTTCATTTCCTTCTATGGATTTGGGATGCCACCTGCTAAGCTCCACTGCAGCTTTGTTCCCAATCACCTCTGTGCTTTTACTGTGAAGCATATTACATGTCTTTTTCTTTAATACTTTAAGTTTTAGGGTACATGTGCACAACGTGCAGGTTACATATGTATACATGTGCCATGTTGGTGTGCTGCACCCATTAACTCGTCATTTAACATTAGGTATATCTCCTATATGCTATAGGTCCACCAATACAATGATATGTGGATTATTTTCTGCAATCACTTTCTGAAAAGTTAAGAGAAGAAAGAAGAAAAAATATGCAATTGCTCTATCTTTTATAATTACCTAAATAATCACTTTTACTGGCAATCTCGATTTATTCATGTGGATTTGAATTATTCTCTGGTGTCACTTGCTCTCAGCCTGAGGAATTTCCTTCAGTATTTCTTGCAAGGCAAATCTGCTAGCAAAAAATTATTTCCTTTTTTTATATCTGAGAATTATTTTATTCTACCTTCTCCTCTCCTTTTATTCCCATATATGTTGGTGCACTTAATAGTGTCCAACATTTCCGAGTCTTTGTTCATTTTTCTTCATTCTTTTTTACATCTGTTCTTCAAATTACATAATCTCTATTCATTAAGTTCATTGATTCTTCTACTGTTCAGCCCCTCTGGTGAATTTTTCATTTGGTTAATTTCTATTTGGTTGTTATATTTTCCATATCTTTAACAATATTATGTATTTGAAGAGACATTGCTATCACACCTTCCTTGAATTCTTTATTTGTGGCTTCCTTTAGTTATTTGAACCTAGTTATAATAGCTGCTTTGAAGTCTTAGTCTGCTGAGGCCACCAATGACACCCCTTCAAAAAGATATTTCTATGGCTCGCTTTCTGCCCTGTATATGGGTCACATTTTCCTATTTCTTTGCCTGTCTTTTATTTTTGTTTTGTTGTTGAAAACTGGACATTTCAGATAACATTATAGCAATTCTGATACTAACACTTGTCCTGTGGGTGTTGATATTGTTATGGTTATTTTTTGATTGGTCAATTGTTTATTTGTTTAAACTTCTGGTTGCCCTGCCTTTTGTTTTTTCTTGAAGTAAGCAATAACGACTTAACTCAGCCGGCTTAGATTACTCAAACTGCACATTTCATAGAAAACACTGGCTATTGATTGGCTCCTGAGAGATCATCTCTGAGGTCTTAAGGTATCCTGCCTGCTTTTGTCTGCCTGAGGCCCTGGGGGACTGGAGTCTGAATAGTTAAGTTCAGTCATGCAAGTATGCATGGCTATATGACTGACCCCAATAAAACCCTGGGCATCACGGCTCAGGGGAGCTTCCTGATTGTAACACTTCACGTGGGTTGTCACACATTATTGCTGAAGATTAAGCACTGCATGCCACTCCCTAGGAGGGGACACCTGGAAGCTTGCAGCTGGTCTCTCCTGGACTCCACCCTCTGTACCTCTTCCCTCTGCTGACTTAAATCTGTATCTTTTCACTGAAATAAACCATAACCATGACTATAACAGCTTTTCAGCTTTTCACTCATGGTCCTGTGAGTCCTAGTGGATTGTCAAGCCTTACAGTGGTCTTGGTGACCCCTGACTCATGAACCTACCAGCTTCCTCTTAGTTGCTCCCCACTAAGAGCTGCACTGTTTTTGGCAGTACCCTTAAGGCATGGGTTCTCCAACTTTTTGTTTCGAGTAAAAAGTCAGACTCCTCCGGCCGGGCGCGGTGGCTCACGCCTGTTTCCAGCACTTTGGGAGGCCGAGGCGGGCGGATCACAAGGTCAGGAGATTGAGACCATCCTATGAATGGTGAAATCCCGTCTCTACTAAAAATATATAAAAAAAAAAATTTGCCGGGCGTGGTGGCAGGCTCCTGTTGTCCCAGCTACTTGGGAGGCTTAGGCGGGAGAATGGCGTGAACCCAGGAGGTGGAGCTTGCAGTGAGCCGAGATTGCGCCACTGCACTCCAGCCTCGGTGACAGAGCGAAACTCTGTCTCAAAAATAAATAAATAAATAAAGTCAGACTCCAGCAAAACCGCATGCCCTGCCTTTCCCCTTGGGCAGAAGCCCTGCATCAGAACACAGAGCTGGGGGTGGGGGCCTGCTTTTCCTGATGAGTGGGCACTGGTTGGCTGGCAGTCCCTGGTCTTCCTGTCTCGCCCCTCCTGGTGTGGAACCTCCATCCTGTGAGTGAGATGAGACAGGGGGCACTGGGGCCCCAGTAACCCAGCCTGCTGTGCCTGGAGCAGGCCTCCACCCTACAGTGTGGGTTGGGTGTAGAAGTGATCCCCAGACTTCTCAGCAGCACTTGCCAGAAACAGAGCTTCTGCAACCTGGGGTTGGGGATGAGAATGCCAGCAGCCCAACCCTCCTGGGGTGCAGCCAAAGCACCAGCCTATCAGAGGACAGGAGTGTCAGCCCCGTCTTCTTGGCCATACCTGCTGGGGTAGAGCTTCCCCAGGGTGTGCCCACTCCACTTCCTAGGAAGACGTGGGGCGTGATAACCTCAGATTTACAGGGCCAGACTCCGAAAAATAAATGTGTTATTTGACCCCCTGCCAAAGCATCAGCTCCAGGACAGGGGTCTCAGCCTGTGACACTGCTGATTCCCAAGCACCAAGGACAGGGTTTGGCCTATAATTTTAACACTTGAATATTCCTTACAGCTATGACATAATTAATCATTCTGTGGATTTTATTAACCATTTTGTGCAGGTATGCTATAATTTTTTTATTTACCGTTTCTCTTTTATTGGTCATGTTTCTTGGCTTCCCAAGCTCTTTCCACACACATCATCAGATTTTATCCTCACAGTGACCCTATGAGGTGAGCAGGGCAGGACATTCCCATTTGACATACAAGAGGACTAAGACCTCTATCCTACAGGCTAAGTAACCTGCCCAGAATCTCACAGCAAGGTATGGGGAAGGCTGAGACTAGCCTGTAAGTATGACTGTCCATCCTTCAAGGCTAACTAAGCTCACTATAGTATCTCTGTGCCTGCATCCTCCGGCTCACCTCCTGAGCCACAATGTAGGGCCCCACCATTCTTGGGATGCTGGCAGGGCTTGTGTGGTTTTCCCACAACATCGGACCCAAGCAAGGCTGCTACTCCCATGCTGTGTCCTGGTGCTGTGCCGACTCCCATTGGAGAGGGGCAGACCGCACCATGGGCCCCTAGGAGAGCCAAAGACAATGGGAGACGTTGCTCTTCCGGGACACCGATGTGCTAGGCACCAGGACCACGGAGAGCCCACACCTGGCTCAGCAGCTCATCCCCAGGGGACACACAAGAGGCCCAGGCCTGCAGAGCGGAGACATGCCCCTCCCTCACAGCACCTGTGAAACAGGCAGGTGAAGACTGGCCGTGTGCTTTGCAAAGTGGCACGTGATCGAGGTTCAGAAAGGAAGGGAGAGGTAGCTGCACGAGATGCCTTGTCTAGACCTCACCTGGACTCAGGAAGTCTGAAAAACAACTCTGTGAAGCCGGCAGGATGTTCCAGGCAAGAAGGCAGAGACCAGCCAAGCGGTGTGCCCAGAAGTGCTTTCCTACCTCAGGCTCGGGGCTCCCTCCTCCACCTGCTACTCTGAATTTTCTACCATCAGGATCCATCACTGGCCACGTGCACAGTAGCTAACACGCACCGTGAATCATCATGCAGATCCTCTGGCAGACCCCAAATTGGGTCTTGGGATAGGTGTGGGGATTCCAGGGTCCCTTATGGTGCCATATGAAGGCTGAACAGGACAGTGGAAACAGCCCCCTGGAACCCAAAGCACAAAACACGCATGGCCTTGGTGCTGGACACGCCCTGCTGACCCTGGATGGGAGCATCAGGCTGCTGGAAGGAGGTTCTTCCCAGCTGCCCAGGTGGCAGGCCCCACCCAGGGCAATCAGTCTGCTCTGAGCCCCCAGATGGGGCAGCCAGCTGCTGCCGAACTCCCAGCTGCCAAGGCTGCCCTGGTCTCGCTCAGTCCTTTTCTGTCTGCTCCTGGGCTGTGGGCTCACAGAGGACAACCCTGAGGAGTGGCGCCTCCTGTGCGTGCTGGCTTGAGACTCAGCACAAGCTGCATCTCACTGTCTCCCCACTGCAGCTCTCCACCGCCCACAGGAGGCAACGGGGCTCGGGCCCACCCCAGTCCTGCTCGGCTTTCAGACCTCTCTCCCATCCTGCAGTCTCCTCCTGATACTCTCGGAGTTCTGCACATCGTGCTCACTCACCTCCGTGCAGGGCGTCCCACCTTCTGGACCAGGCTCCCCAAACGCACCCCACAGTCAGTCTTGCCCGGGGACTTCCCTGGCTCACAGTCCCCACCTACCCCTGCCAGCTCACAGTCTGGCCCAAGGGCTCCCCCCTCCCCACAGTCAGTCTTATCAGGGCATGGCTTCATCTGTGCAGCCTCCTTGGAGGTCTGGAGGCAGAACGGCGCCCCGATGTTGTGCCTTGTGCCTGTGCCCTGCCTGACACCATGCTGTGGTCTGCAATCACCTGTCCATCCTCTCGGCTCCCCAAGACTCTCCTTTCCTCTTTGACAGGGTTGAGAGTTTCCTTTCCTGGGCTCCCCACGCCAGCCATGACCCGGTCATATCTCCCACTGCACAGGTGACGCCGTCGCTGTGGGCCAGCCCACCTGTCTCCACCACTAGACCCATGGGCTCCTCAGAAGGGAGGGCCTGCCTGAGCCTCTGCATCCCCAGCTCCAGCACAGGGTGTGCCATGGAGCAGGTGCTCAGCCAACTCTTGAAAGAATAAAAGCTGTGAAGTTGGAACGGTTCATCTCCCCCACTGTAAAAATAACAGCTGTAATAATAATGTAGCTGCGGATAAAGTGCTGCCACATGCCCTGTGCCTTTTAGACATTATTTAATCCTAACATGAGGCAAGTCTGATTGTACTCTCCAGGTAAGGAAACTGAAGTTCAGGACAGTTAAGCACCAACCTGGCAGGTGGCAGCATTTGAATTTGGACCAGGTCTCCAGCTTCTACAAACATTCACTCACCATGTCTCATTTGGGCCTTACGCAAGCCCGGAGAGACTGGCAGAGCAGGTCAACACCCCTGCATTTCCTGCTGGCTGTGTCCATGGAGGCCCTGGGAGGGTCGGGACCTTGTTCCAGCTCACGGATGAGCTAAGGACAGCAGCAGTCGGAAGGATCACAGTGGCCAAGAGCCGTGTCATTACCCTTCTTCTTCGTGTGACCCACAAAGTGTTGAGCTCTGCCCTGCTGTTGAGCCCCCCAGCCTGCCCACTCCACCCTCTCAGACAGAGACTGTGTGCAGCCGCCCACTCAGGTCCAGAGCACCTGCACAGTGGGCGAAGGGCGGGCCTCGGCAGTGCAGCAAACTCCCCAACCCGCGTGAACCGCGCCAGGTTCTGGCTGAGAGCATGTTCTCACCCCATTCCCAGCTGCCTGTCTCATGGGAAGATGTGAGCTTCCTTCCCCTGAGAAGACACAACAGCCTGAGCACCAGCGCTGCATGGCTGATGCATGCGAACCAGGGCTGGCTGCGGAGCTGGCGCCAGCACCCTCCTGACAGTTGGCGCCACCAACAGATGCATCCGTATTAGTGTCCTCTCTGCTCTGCGTTCCCAGGTCACAGCTGCCTGGCTGCCAGGGCAGGAAAGGCACATGCTGGCCTCTAGCAGGTCCTATCCCAACCACTCTTCTTAAAGTGCAGGCACCTCTCCGCTCCACAGCGGTCAGGACTCCGGTGTTCACAGCACAGAAAGCTGGCGGACTCATGTCCCGCCCACCCTACCACAGCTCTGCAAGGGGACCCAGCAGGCTGGTATTTTTTCGTTGTGCAGCAGAATGAACCCATTCCCAGGAGCTGAGTAAACGGCCCAAGGTCGGAACTCGGGGGCTGCCCAGGCTACACCGAGAGCCTGAAGCCCCTCAGGCCTGCGTGGGACAGAAGCCCCTCCCTCTGCCAGTGCCCCACAGAAGCGCATGCACGACAGAGGCCCAGCAGCCTCAGCTGCCATCCGAGGGGGTCTGGTTGGAAAGACTGTACCGTGGCAGGGGGTTTGACGCTGACTCCTGCTTTCCCTTCCCGTGTGGCTCTGCTCACCTCCACATGCACCTCAGTCCCCTGTCTACCGAGGGAAGCCCTATCACGACGACATTTGAAGGTAGGGAGGTGGGGTAGGGACACCACCCTGTGGCCCACTGCACCCCTGCTTGGGGCACTGTAGCCCCCACAATCTGCCCTACTTCCCACGGGCTATGTGCCCACCTTGTGGACGCAGACAGCCCACCTGGGAGAACCTGTGTCCTTGCAGGGGGAGGTGTTGGGCAATTCGGAATTGGGAGTGCGAACAGTAGCCGCTTGGATGCTGGCTGTGGATGACGGACAGCTGGAGAGACTCCCAGGACTGGGCTCATGGAGGGAGCAGAGCAGAGCCAGCTCCCAGAAAGCCCCCGGCCACGGGCAGCAACAGCTGCCTAGGCAGACTTGGGACACCGGTATCATCAGAAACAGTAGCTCTCCATGGTGTCCTGAGAGGAGACCCCTCCACATGAGGGGTACCAGGGACACAGCAGGCAGTGGCCAATGGCTCCTCCTTCCTCAGGTACAGACAGACCTGATTCCACACACTTCCCAAGAGGCCCCTAGAGAGGCTGCCCCCTCCCTGGGGCACTGGCCCAACTGCTCCTGTGAGTCCCTCTGAGGATGCCCTAGAAATGGGGGCTGCTTTGAGAACCCCCATGGGGCCAGGAGGTTGACCCGGCAGTAGGGGAGCCTCCCGGTGGGGTGAGGGCTTGGGACCTCAGTGGGATGCCACACACTGGCCCCAGACCACGTGTGCAGTTACAGCGTCCTGTTTCCTGCTTACAAAGATGCCACTAAGTCAAGGAGAGCTTTTGAGGGAGAATAAAAAACCACTATGTTAAATGTACACATCAATTATAAATGCATTTTCGTTTCACAAGTATTATATCGTTTTTTAAAAAGTGTATCCTAGGCTGGGCAAGGTGGCTCACGCCTGTAATCCCAGCACTTTGGAAGGCTGAGGTGGGTGGATCACTTGAGGTCACAAGTTTGAGACCAGCCTGGACAACATGGTGAAACGCTGTCTCTACTAAAAATACAAAAATTAGCTGGACGTGATGGTGTGCACCTGTAATTCCAGCTACTCAGGAGATTGAGGCAGGAGAATCACTTGAACCTGGGAGGAGGAGGTTGCAGTGAGCTGAGATCGCGTGACTGCACTCCAGCCTGGGCGACAGAGAAAGACTCCGTCTCAGGAAAAAAAAAAAACAGTGTATCCTAGATCATGGGAAGGAGGTATGTGACAGTGGTCCCTCTGCTCAGAGATTGAGAGTCTCCTCCTTCAAGTTCTAGGACAGGCAGGCAGCCTGGGACAGCCTGTGGGCTGCCCCCAGGAGCAGAGTGGCTGCCATCCCACCTCAAGGCCAGGGCACTGGGGCCCCAGGCAAGCCTGTCTCTAAGGGCAGCAAAGGGGGTGACCCTCCCTATAGGGCACAGAAAATTTCCTTGCATCCTAAAGCCTCCCCAGCCCTGCCCGCATCTGTCTGCCCCTGATATGACAATAAACACCCAACAAAACAGGGTGTTCTTGCCCCAATGCTCCCCAGCTTTTTCATCACTCTCCCGTTACTCTTCGGGGAGCTCCGGGAGGTGGGCACACTGAGAAACAAACTAAAGTTGGGACACTGAGAGGGGTCATGGAGCCAGAACCCAGGCCCCAGATCCTAAGGGAAGGTGGGAAGAGGTGCTCTCGGCTGGGGATGGGGACCCAAGGAGGAGGGGGGGCAGCAGGGGAGTCCCCACAGCTGTCCTCTCCTCCTCTGCCATTGGGGGGTGCACAGGTGGGCAGTGCCCCCAACTAGCATGGCTGGGATGGAGGATCCGAGGTGCACAGGGCCCCCTTAGCCTCTCCAAGGCGCAGCTCCCATTCTGCCCACCACCCTCCAGCTCCAGAATGGGAGCTGGTGCCTGGCACCTCCCCTTCAGGGCCCATCACCCCTGAGCCTCACTGCCCCACCCAGGCCTGTCTCCTGTGCCCTGTATCCCTGTCCCACTGACACTGACAACCAAGCATGTCCCCTCGGGGCCTGGTCTCCCTGCAGCCTGGGAGGCAAGTGTCATGTGACTGGAACCCTCACTAAAACATGCACAGGGCCCCGGCTCCACTCAAAGCTCCAAGCCCAGCACTGGAGGGAGGAAGAGACAGGATCACTCGAGTGCTGTCCTCAGGAGCCTCCCTGCCGTCCACTGGTTCCTGGGCCCTGGGAATGCCAGGCCGGAGGTGCCTGCACACCCATGTGGCAAGTGCTTCCAGTGCCAGCGCTCACAGCCTTCGCTGAATTCTCACAAGGATGCCAACCTTTACTACCCAGAGGGCTCAGAAGCCCCTGTCCAGGGGCTGCAGGTACGTCTTGCTCATGACCTGACCTCCTCGGCACCCAGCACGGGCCTGGACTCTAACAAGACTAGTTAAATGCTGTGTGTGGGGATGAAAACACTGGACCCGGGGTCTTGTCTGTATGTTGGGGCAGCGCACAGGGTGGTTCAGACGCGATCCTGGCCTGAGGCCCCGCTGCCCCACAGGGTGGGTGGGAGCAGCCCAGAGGGCATCTCCCCACAGGCCTGCGGCAGCCCCTCTGACGCCGGGAAGCCTCACCCTTCAGGCCAAGGCCACCCACCCTATGCAGACGGCCTGCTCCCACCCTGGAGACTGGCCACAGCCCACCCTCCCTGCCCACCTGGGCAGAGATCCCGTGTCCTCGGATGACTTTCCTTCCTCTCCTCTGGAAGAGCCCCTGCAACCGCGTGGCTCCCTCACACCCATGGCCTCCACTCAGCTGGTCAGCTTCGCCCACAGACAGACCCCAGCCCAGCGGCCCAGCTCCATGAGGCTCAGACCTAGCCTCTCAGAGGGGCTGTGGGGAGGGTCAGGGCACGCAGGCCCTCATGCCAGGGGCAGTGGAGCCAGCACAGGGATGGGCCTTCAGGGCCGCCTTCCATGCCTGACTCACCCCCAAGTGGAGACCTCACCTTCTCTAAGCCAGCACTGTTCCTGTGAAGCCTCGCCTGATGTTTTCTAAACTCTAGAACTCACACAGAGAAAGGGGACCTGGGTGGACCCAGGGAAGGACAAGACACCAAACGTGCCCCTGCTTCAGGGGGTCAGGCCCTCGGAGCCAAGTGTGAGGGTGGAAAAGCAGCTGGGGCCGCAGCATTGAGCACTCAAGGTTTGCAGGTATAAAGAAACATTCCACAAACGTCAGCATATGTGACTGTCACAGCCATCTTACAGAGAGGGACCATTATCCTCGTTTTACAGATATGAAGACTGAGGGATGAATGATTAAGTCACATCAAATGTGCACAGTTATGACCTTTTGGTGCCTCCAAGTCCAACGTGGTGACTGAAACCTCCTGTCTTCCAGATGCCTCTGGGTGCCCATGAGGTCTCAATCATTTCCCCCGGCCTCCTCTGCATTGAGGCACTCATACTCCAGGTGAAAAACGATTCAAGCGGAAGCAGGAGACGCCCCTGGTCACTAATATCACCCAGTTTGTCAGATTCAGCTCAGGCCAGATTCCTGGGAGGGGAAGAGTAGCTTGCTTCTGGAGGGTGCAGCCGGCTTTGGGGCCGGGTGTCCGGCAGGGGCAAGGCTGGGAAAGGGCCGCAGAGTCACCTTGACTGCACCCAGTGCATCAGGAATCCACACGGGGCTCTTAGCCCGCGCACATCAGAATTACACCCAGGCTTTCCCTAAAGACCTGCTCAGGCTTCCTCTGGAGAATCAAATCTGGGGCCTGGAGGGCTTGGCACGTCTGTGGATACGGTGGAAACACACTGTGTATCTGCCGTCCGGCCAGGCCCTGATTCTCCAGCTAAACATACCCGTGTCACATAACTCGACCCCCAGGGCCCACAACTCCCACCTCATGACAGATCAGAAAAACAAGCCTCTCCGGACTCATGTCTGAGCACAGACAAACGTGCATTGCCCTGACCACAGAAGCCCCATCAATACCCTGCACCAGCTGCCTGAGTGTCCCAGCTGCCTGGCTGTCCAGCTCTGGCCTGGCTTCCTTCCTCCTTCTGCTAAAGAAAGACCCCTGACCCTAGAGCTGCCCCCACACCTCCTGAGGGCATCCATCCAAGCAAAGTCCAGCCTCCTCAACCCCTCTCACTGGGCCCAAATCCTGCCCTAAGTGCCTTCTCTCTCGCCGTCCCATGTCACTCTTCCCATGTGCACCTCCCCACGGCGGGGGTCACAGCCCCCGCAGGCAGGTTCCTGAGGGTCTTGGAGGGAGGGCACTGGCCTGGGGGTGCTGAGAGGGAGGACTGGCTTACGCTACACAGCCAAGCGGGGCAGGGAGGCTGGCGCAGGACCAGCAGCCTGGTCCTGCCTGGCAGTCGGTGTGGGTGGCTCCTGTAATCCCAGCACTTTGGGAGGCCGAGGTGGGCAGATCACAAGGTCAAGAGATCCAGACCAGCCTGGCCAACATGGTGAAACCCCGTCCCTACTAAAAATACAAAAATTAGCCGGGTGTGGTGGCGGGTGCCTGTACTGGGCTCCCATGATCCTCCTGCCTCAACCTCCCAAGTAGCTGGGACTACAGGTGTGTGCACCACGCCACGCTAATTTTTTTTTAAACATTTTTGTAGAGACGGGGTCTCCCTATGTTGCCCAGGCTGGTCTGGAACTCCTGGGCTCAAATGGCCTCCCAAAGTGCTGGGATTACAGGTGTGAGCCACCATGCCTGGCCAAAAACTCACTTTCTACCTAGAGCAGGAACTTCAGCCAGCAACATCAGGCAGCATCACACTTGGCCAAGTTTCAGAAATGGGTTTCCATTCAACCCCACTGGTTATAAGAAAAATATGGCGGGCCGGGTGGCTCATGCCTGTAATCCCAGCACTTTGGGAGGCCAAGGAGGGTGGATCATGAGGTCAGGAGTTCGAGACCAGCCTGGCCAACACGGTGAAACTCAGTCTCTACTAAAAATACAAAAATTAACTGGGTGTGGTGGCGGGCGCCTGTAATCCCAGCTACTTTAGAGACTGAGGTAGGAGAATCACTTGAACCCGGAGGCAGAGGTTGCAATGAGACAAGATCGCACCATTGCACTCCAGCCTGGGCGACAGAGTATGAGACTCTGTCTCAAATATATATATATTTGTTCGGGTAAGACAGAAATAGAGATTGGGGGGGATAGCTAATAGTTGTTGGGTGCTCTCTCCACATGCTTTCCCTTGGTTTTGTTATTTTAAATTTTCACACACCCCTGAGAGTGGAGGGGTGAAATGAAGGTGCCCCAGGGCACAGAGCTCTATGGGAGAGTGGGCCCACCCAGGGGCCATCGCCGTCACGAAGAGACCCTGGAAAGAGGGGCAGCTTCCAAGGAGTGCTCCAAGGAGACCTCTTCTCAAGCATGGGCAATCTTTAGTTCACAGGCAAAAAAGCTGTGGAAGAGAGACAAATCGACCCCTGTGGTACACACGTGGCTGATGCCCAAGGCATTTCAAGCTAGCCAGGGTAGGACAGGGTCTCTAGGGGTTTACTGCCGGGGTTCGCATCCAGCCAACAGGGCTGTGCCCACCAGGCAGGGCGCGCCGCCTCCTTTACAACAGGGCAACGTGAGGGCTGGAGGGCCTCACAGGCAGCACCATCCCCGTCCGTGGAGGGTCCCGGAGCCAGGGACGGGCCAATGGGCAATATCGTTTAAACCTCACCACCTTACAACTGGCAGAAGGCGAGGGGCAGCCCATTGCAGAGATGAGGAAATCACATACGGGATCCAGAAAGACACAGCACTTCTCTTGAGCCAGGGAGCTAGTTGCACTCAGTGGAAGAAGCGAACAAAATGTATCGGGTCAGTGACTCCTACAGGAGACCCAGAGTGAATTCAAACCCTCTGCAGGGTCTGGTACCTTCCCAGGTTATAAACAGTGGCTGGAGTCTCAGGAAGGGCTGAGGACACCTGGCCGAAGCCAGTGGGAGGACACGCACACAGAGGTGGGGCAGGCTGTGCCCAGCCCATATCTGGAGAGCAGGACTGTGCTCCACCCAAGTTTGGACAGAAGATTTCAGGAATTCATGCCTCTAGAAACATCAATCTGGGGCTCTCTGGATTCAGGGCCCCCCTGGGGCTCTGACCTGGCCACACACAGACTCAGCGCATTTCCTGAGGACACGCTGTGCTCCAAACCCTGGCCCTGCCCTCAGAGCCGACAGCCCAGAGGGAGAGAAGAATCTTTGGAGATGCCAATTATGGCCCAACAAGCAGGGGGTGCTTGAGAACGTGTGTTGTACAGAAAGACCATCTGGTGAGGTCAGGGGAGAGCCCAAGGGGGCAGAGGCAGGGTCTGGAGGAAAAGCACAGGTGGGAACCATGCCCTCCCCCGGAAGGGCAGTGAGGGAGATGAGGCCCATAGCAGGAGGAAGCACTGGTGCCTCTGAGCAGCAATGCAGCCAAGACTGGCAAGCCCAGGGCAGCAGGAGGCACAGCCCAGGGGGGGCACTGAAGGCCTGCTGGCAGGCAGCTGGCTCCCCTGCCGGGTCTGCGCCACCCACTCCGCCATGCAGGAGACCAGCCTCTGTAGGGTTCAAGAGGGCAGCCCGCTCCAGCTCAGGGTCTCCAGCCTTGGGTTCCTGCTGCGACCTTCACCCAGAAGAGTTCAAGGATGCAGGTGGCTCCCTGGCAGAGGCCCCAGGAACCTGTAGTTTAGACCCTTCTTCCCCCACAAAAGCGGAGGGGCCAAGTGAGTCCTGGCAGGATTTATCAATCGTACACCATGAGTGGGTATTGGCTGCCCCGTGCTGAACAGCTGCCGGGACTGGGGAGAGGAGCAGATCCCAATATAACTGAAAATCTGGCCCCATCTATCTTGAAAATAGAAAGGAGTCAGATATCCTCTCGTCCCACCCTCTGGCAGCTCAGCTAAGACCCAGCCAGGACCCTGGCTCTTGAGGACAGACCTCACCGCCTACAAGAGACACTAGAGGGTGTTGTCAGTACAGCAGCGGAGCCCACACCCGGGGCAGCCCCACAGGCCCAGCTGCACTTCGCCCCCTTCATCCCTGCACAAGCTGGGCCAATGAGCTACCCCCAACCTGCCAAGACGTCACTCTTTTTTCACTTAACTGGAGCCCTTTACTGTCTTTGGCAATCAAGATCCTTCACTAGTAAAGAAACTGGTGCCAGGATCCCTGCGGATAAGAGATCTGCAGGAAGGTGGGGAGGAGAGCTGGGACTGCGGATTTCACCTAGTTGAAGCCAAAAGCCGTGGAAATACATTACCGCTGTGGAAGATGTGGAACTCCAGTATCTCACTGCCTGCATGGCCAGCCCCTAAATTATCAATGGTGGCCAAGTGACTACTGGGTGCTTTGTGGGGGAAACAGCTCTTGCTACAAAATCCAAATGAAAGGCATGAAGAATCCAAGGACTGCCGGGTGCGCTTGCTACTTCTAACTGCCCTGTACAGCTTAAAGTGAGGTAATAACACACTATCCTCGCAGGGCCTCTCTACCACTCTACATAAAGTACGAGTATCTCTTCTCTCCTGCAGCCACAAGCCTGAGATATTCCAGAACCAAAAGCTGTCTGACTCCACCAATCTGCAGACTGGCGCATTATACAGCCAGAAGGATGTGTTGTTTCCTTGCTCCTTGAGTGACAGTCAGGGTATGGTTTGGGAAAGAGTGTGACCCTCACCTTAGGAGTGGGGATGCACTGGGGGCTCACAACCCCACTGAACCGTTGCTCCTCTCTCTGGCTGCTTCAGGCTGTTATGCCCTCCCCAGCAAGTCACCCTGTTCTGCTCATGCCCACCCTGGCCCCTTTCCCTGCCTCCAGGCCAAAGAGCAGAGTCAGATCCCAGCATAGCCAGGGGAACCAATTACAAGTGAAACCATCAAGGAAAAGATTCATACTTCAGAGAATGAGGACTGTGCCAACATACACCAGCAAAAATCAGGGAGAATGGTGAGAACGGATTTGGAGCGTCCCCGACCCGTGGGGGAAGAGCATCACCCCAGGCCAGGGCAATGTGCTGCTGCAGGTGCGCCCCCCATGCTGGAGTCCAAGAGCCAGAAGGTGAGCTGTTGGTTCCCTGAAACCTCAGCTTGATAGTGGCTCCACAAAGTGAAACTGAAAAGTCAAAATCCCTTGAAGGAATCCAGATATCTGAAGGGATACAGTGTTGGTGGAGACCGATCAAGAGCAACCTGTACAACATCCCTACCCATGTCTCCAGGGGAGCCAAAAGGACCTGCCCCAGCCCGAAGCACCAAGAAACATTTAGGAAGGAGAACACCAACAGCTTGGAATATTGCCACAGACATCGTTCTCTATCAGCTGGAGATGATGATGGGAGACCTTCCCGTTGGTGGAAATTCTACAAATGAGAACGGTGAGGCTGGCACGACAGAGGATGGGAGGAAGCATTCAGATGCTGGCGGCCAGAGGGGCACCTGGATGTTCTCACGCTGAGGCTCCTTGGCACGGATGACTCACCCATGGCGCTGCTAGGACTGAAATCGACAGGTAATGCCAATAGGGTCCTATCTGACGTGTGTAATATTAATAGAAATGTGAAAAAAAAAAAAAACTTTCTAGGCCTGGCATGGTGGCTCACGCCTGTAATCCCAGCACTTTGGGAGGCTAAGGTAGGCAGATCACGAGGTCGGGAGTTCGAGACCAGCCTGGCCAGCATAGCAAAATCCCATCTCTACTAAAAATACAAAAATTAGCTGGGCATGGTGGTGCGTGCCTGTAATCCCACCTAGTTGGGAGGCTGAGGTAGGAGAATTGCTTGAACCCAGAAGGCGGAGGTTGCAGTGAGCTGAGATCGAGCCACTGCATTCCAGCCTAGGCAACAAAGCGAGACTCTGTCTCAAACAAAACCACTTTGTAAAACTAGGTCTGGTAGGCAGGAGTCTACCATGAGTGCCTAGAACAACATCTGGTGCATAGCAGGTGTTCAACAAATATTTGCTGAATAAACTGGATTGCCCCTTGCCCAATTCCCAGATTTCACTCAATAGACCCAAATCTCCTTGAGTTGTAGGGAGGCTGGTCACCTGCGTAACAGCACAGGTGTATGCTGTGAATCTTCCAGAGCCTCCTAGACAGAGAAGTACCTGGACCTCCCGCCACCACTGAGGGCTGGTTCTGAGTTGACACTGTTCCTGGTAGCCCAGGATGTCTCCACAGCCTGCCACCAGGAGTGAGGCTTGCAAGAGGCAGTGGCATGCAGGCCATGATGAAAGCTGTGCCCTGCGTCCACCTCATGGCAGCCCACTGGGATCCCAAACCTGTCCTATGGCCATTTCCCTAGCTCCTGAGTGCTCAGGTGACAAACACATGACAGTACGTGGCAAGAACTTCATCCTGGCTTCCTGAGCCATGGTGTGGAGGCTTCTATGGTGGGAAAGACTACCTGGATGGCTCTGCAACTCCCTCCCCTCCAAAATAGTGGCTCATTAGCACCACCTCATCCCTGGAGACTGAGAAACCACCAGCACCCAAGGCAGAAGACGCTGCTGCATCCCCCCTTAACCTGCCAGGTAGGCTTGTGCAGGAGACACATGGCCTTGAAAATGCGGTGGACGGCTCTGGGTTCAATCAAGTGGATTCTCTCATCAGCTGTGCTGTCCCACTTATGACCTCCCTACCGGACTGAAGCTGTCACAATCCCTGGCATAGTATAGAGCCACTGATTGGATGAAAACTCAGTCTATGTGTGTTGTGTGCACCTGTGTGTCTGTGTGTGTGCCTGTGTGTCCCAAGTGTGTATGTCTGTGTGTGTGTGCCTGTATGTGTACCTATGTATGTCTGTGTGTGTGCCTGTGTGTCCCAAGTATATATGCCTGTGTGTGTGTGTGCCCGCATGTGTACCTATGTATGCCTGTGTGTGTGTGCCTATGTGTGTGCTTCCTGCTGCAGTACTCAGGAATCCACGGAAGTGGGTTGGCTTCCCTATCATGGGGCACAGCATCCCACCTTCATGACTCGTCTTGGCTTACTGATTCTGTACCACGGTTTAGCCAACGAAGACCTTGACCTTTCTCTCCTAAGGACCTCATGTGGGTCTTCACACTAATAGGTCTTGGAGGAAACCAAGTAGCAAAGTACCCTAAGTGTTAGGACATACATGTACCACAGTGTAGGACATACATTCCATGAAAATACAGGGACCTGCCACTTCAGTGATGGCGTGACGGCTCCAGGCAGGCAGCAGGGGGTCCAGCTGTCTGGAACATTTTGAAATACACCCTCAAAAGCAAAAGTCATGCTTGGCCCACACACGATGCTGGGAGGGCCTTTGGATTTTTGAGAGAACATATTTTCCCCTTGGGTGTGCTGCTCCTCTAACTCATTTGCTGGGTGACCCCCAAGGCGGTGCACCTGTGTGGGCCCCTGGCAGGTGCAGGCTCCCCGACTGGTCTGCCTGCACGGGGAGGGACTCTGCCACACGACTGTAATGCCCCATGGATCCCACCGTGCCCAACGTGCTCAAGCAGATCTGTGTGCTGTACAGAGGCTGTACCAAGTGCCACCAGAAGGCACACCTGGGGCCTTCGGGTCCTCCTCCTGGGCTTGGTGGAGACTAGCTGCATCTCGGCTAACAGAGTCTGACTGGGAGACCCGGACGATCTGAGGTTCCCAGAATGAAGTGGGCCTTTTCTGGCCCAGTCCAGCACCCATCATCAGGGGAACCTCATAGGACCAATCCCTGGGGACACCAGGAGGCACCAGGTGGTGACTCAAGCACGTAGCTCCCCTGCCTGCCTCACAACCTGTGTCCTCATGGGATATTCCTTACGACCAGTGTCTGAGAGGAACAAGTATGAACTATGTTCTTGGTGGCTCGGCAAGGCACACTCACACAGCCAGAAGTGGACTGCTGTGGCAGTCAGAGCCCCTCCCATGTGGACAGCAGAAGGGAGACCCTCTGAGGGGCACAGATGATGCTCCCTCTGGTGTGCACAGGGAGGCCTCAGGTGTCTCAGGACCTACAGGGACCTGAGGCAGACACACGGCAGAAAGTATGGAAAGACCTCTCTGAATAGATGGGGAAGTGGAGGACAGTGTGTCTCAGGAATACTTTCACAAAGGCCAAATCCCAGGAGCCTCCTAGGCAGCAGCAGGCAAGGTGGCTGCCCAGAGATGTCTAGTGGCCTCTCCTCCAGCCACACTCCACCTGCTCCTGGAGCTTCTGGGGCCAGCTGGGTGACTCAGATTCTGCCCAGGCATCTCGGATTCTGTCCGGCCACCTTCCCCTCACCTGGGCAACTCCTTGCCACCCTTGCTGTGGGTGCGGCAGAACCAAGGTCCAGGGCTCACCACTTCATAAACACACTCACATTTCTTTCCTTCCTTCCTTCCTTCCTTCCTTCCTTCCCCTCCCCCTCCCCCCTCCCTTCCTTTTCTTCCTTCCTTCGTTTCTTTTTTCTTTTTCTTTTTTTTGAGACGGAGTCTTGCTCTGTCACCCAGGCTGGAGTGCAGTGGTGCTATCTCGGCTCACTGCAACCTCTGTCTCCCGTGTTCAAGCAATTCTCCTGTCCCAGACTCCCAAGTAGCTGGGATTACAGGCGCCCACTACCGCGCCCGGCTAATTTGTGTATTTTTAGTAGAGATGGGATTTTGACATGTTGGCCAGGTTGGTCTCGAACTCGTGACCTCAGGCGGTCCGCCCCCCCACTCGGCCTCCCAAAGTGCTGAGATTACAGGCATGAGCCACCGCGCCGGCCCACACTCACATTTTCTAATAAGACCTTCACACTAACCCTGAAAGGTGTGGAGGGCGTGGAATCATCACCCACATTTTTCAAAACAAAGACCCAGGTGGTTATGTGATTGTCCCAAGATTGTACACCTCCTCAATGACAGAGTCGGCGTTTGAAGGGGGTCTGAGCTCTTCCAAGCCATCTCCTACACTCACCAGCACAGGTTCCTGAAAGGCTGCCTTCCCGGCTGTCCGGCCCTCTCCACTCTTGATGCCTGTATCACTTCGTTATCGCTGGGGGTGGGAGCTGATGCCAGGCCAGCGGATAGGCTGAGGGCAGACCTCCTGCGGGTCTGCCCTGGGTCATCTGGCTTCCTGCCCCTTTCACTAGAGCTCTCAGGGCCACAGAACCCCAACCCCAAACTCCCGTCTTCAACTCTGGGAGAAGATGGCTGCACAGCCAAGTAGGGCGCCCTCCCGCCCCGACAGCCCCACAGAGGTCTGCCTCCCCCTGGACCTGCAGCTGAGAGCTGGCTGTTCTGCTCATGATGAACCTCATGCCTCTCCTTTCATGCAGTTGCTCCCAGAGTCGGAGCCCATCGGAGCCCAGCACCACCCAGCGTCGCAACCGCCCTCCCGCTGGCTCACCTGGGGAGGTCGGGCTTGGCAACCTGTGGCCGGCCACCCCTGACAGTGCCCCGGAGCCCCCTGCCCACCTTGGGGTTCCTGTGGGGGCAGCGAGGTGGAGGCGTCCCAACTGAGTGGGTCCCCGATGGTGAGCGGGCCCGGAAATCGGGCCAGAGAGGGGGCACCCCTAGCAGGAGCCCAACCGCCACGACCCCAGTTCCAGCACCTTGCCGCTGCTGCGCCCTCGCGTACTCTCAGCCTGGGGAATAACTCAACAGCAACCACTTCTCCGGCACCCACCGGGCCAGCACCAGCCCTCCTTCCCGAAACAGCTGGTACTGCGCCAAGCGGCAGAGGCTCTGAGTGCCCCGCGCGCCCAGGCCGGTCCAGGCGCGGGGAGGCCGGCTCAGGCGCTCGCCCTTGCCCTCTCAAGGGCTCGCCCCGGGCCGCCGTCCCTACCGCCCCCAACGGAGCCCCCTCCTTCCCCGCGCTCGAGGCGGCCCTACTTCGCAGGACGCCGCCTCGGGTCTGCACGTCGGAAAGTTGGGAGCGGCGGGGAGCCACGAGGGTGTCCCCACCCACCAGGTGCCCCGGGGACAGTCCCGGGCGCAGCGGCCAGCGCGGGCTGTGCTCCTCCCCATCTGCGCAGGGCGCCGCGAGCCCGACCGCAACTCCCGGACGCCGGCTCTTACCTTGAAGAAGCTCCGGAGGAAGTGCATGACGCTGAGCATGGTGGCCGCCGGGGCGCACGGAGCCGGGCCGCAGAACTACGCGCCGCGCCGCCGAGCAGGCTCCACCGACGCCACCCGGCGCCCCGCCCTAGGGTCCGCCCCCGCGCCCTCGCCGGGACGCTCCGCCCCCACAAACCTGGCCACTCGAAGCACGTGAGGTCCAGGCTCCTGCCCTGCCCGCTCCAGGGCTTTGGTCACCCCCGGGACTGGGCACGCACAGGCACACAGCAGAGCCGTCCACAGACCCGGCCCAGAGGCCCCCAGGATCATCCCACCCAGCCGAGCTCCTGGGCCGCCTGTGAGCCTAGGGGTGTTTTCTCAGAGAGAAAGCAGCACGCGTCTTGCGCATTTGCACATCTCCAATGCAGCGCTTTGGCCTGTCCTCCTCACCGGGGACTCAGGTGCCTCCGCCCTCCTGGGAGTAGGGGCGGCCTCTCTGCTGAGAGTTCTGATTGTCAAGCTCTGAGAACTTTCAGAGCTCAGTCCGCCCAGCGTTCTTGTTTACCAATTGAGGAAACGGAGGCCCAGAGCGGCTCTGCAGCGCGCCGGCACTCACACACCTGGTGGGGACAAATGTGGACTAGGATATCTGGGACCGAAGTCTTGGCCTCCAGCTCCCTCTTGCCTCCCACTTACCTTTCCAGGTATGTCCTGCAGATAGGATGTAAGTGGTCGGTCACACCCATAACCATTAAGGAGCGCAGCTTTCTGCTAAGGGGCAAAGGGAAGTCCTTGCTGCTTTCTTTGCAGGGGTTTAAGGAGGCAGGGCCTGCCCAGGAAACACTCTAACCAACCCTAGGACCGCACTATTTTAAAATCAGAAGAAAAAAACTGAGTATAACAAAATAATAATGAATCTAGTCTGGAGTATAGTCATCTTTATATGAATGCAGTTGTAAACTCTAATTTTAACTATTTTATTTTATGCAGGAAGAGGCCCACGAAAGCTAAGACCCGAAGGCCCATGTGCACCATACTGCAGCCGTGCTCTGTCCACCATTTCTGGGATCGGCGCCCCACAGAGAGAGAGCATCTGCCCGGACTGGCTTTTTGCATCCCCTCTCAAGCCCGCACCCTCGTCCAAGTCCTAGCCCCACTGAACGCTATGCCTGGTCAGCAGTGCGTGTCAGGGGTGCCTGGCAGAGTGTGCATTTTCCCTACACCCAACCTGTCTCTGCCTCTCCCCAGGCCCTTAGAGCAATCGGGCCGGGCGAGAAGCTTGGGAGATAGATACCCAGAGGAGGCACTGTGGGACCATCTGAAGATCCTGCATCCCCTGTCCCACCCTTTATATCACCCAGGGTCCATGACTGTGCTAGAAGCATGTCCCTGAGGCCCATGGTGGTGGGAGGAGGGTGTGGGATTCGGATCTGGGCACCTGGCTGTGCTGCACACCAGTTGTGTAATCAAGATCATCTACTCTAAACATGTATCTTTAATATTCGAGAGGAATGACCGCCTGGTGGGGTTGCCATGGAGAGTACGTGAGAAATTAAACCTAACAGGTGCTCAGCAAAAGTTAATTCCCTCTTCTTTGAAGGCTTAAAGCACTAGTCCCTTGGGGGGGGGGCGCGGTCCAGTGAAAATACACAACCCCTGGCCACAGGTTCCATTGTTGTTTGGACTCCTCTCTCTGACCAGTGGACAGCCCTGGACCTGGGTTCTCAGACCTGAGTCAGAACCACGTGGAGGGCACCATAGAGCTTAGGCTGCTGCCCCTCACCGTTGCCACCCTCGCACAGGATCTGGGGTGGGGCCTGAGAATTTGCATTTTAACATGTTTCCAAGTGACCCTGAAGCTGCTGTCCCTGGGACCACACTTAGAGAACCCCTGGTTCAGGCTATGGGGCCTGGGCCAGGCTCGCCGTCTAGCAGAGGATCAGACCCCAGGTTGGAGCATAACCGTCATGATGGCTCCATTCATCAGGCACCTGCTGTGTCTCCGCACGCCCAGATCCCCGCCACAGTGCAGCCTCCCAGGAGAAGTGACATCCAATGTTCGAGGGGAAATAACTCAAAGGTAGTTTATGTCTGTCTTTTCCTTCTGGTGAACATGGTTTTAGGAGGACTTGACTGCACTGTGGTGTGCTCTCTCTTTTTCCATTATTAAAAATAAGAAAGGCAGGCCTGTTGGAGTCGCTGAAGGATTTGTACAATAGAGTTTCTAGTCAGTGGAGCTTCCCATGTTTAAATATGACCCCGACTTCATGTCTGCCACATATGGCAATTAAACAGGTTCAGCAGCATAGGGAAGTGAAGTGAGTGGTAGGAGAGAAAACATCGCAGCAGATTCCAAGTGGCAGAGAGAGCGTGAGTGCAGGGCGGACTGATGGAGCTCACAGGGGCTTTCCTCGCTGGGCAGCCTGGGCCACTCGCTTTACTTCTCTGACCCAGAGACCACAGGCTCACATATAGACAGACCTACACTACCAGCTGGGGCCTGAGTCACAAAAGACAGAAACTTCCCCTGGCTACTCTAGCAGGAAAGGGATTTTTGCAAGAATATGGAGTAAGGCATAGGCAGGTGGAGGTGTGCTGACCCGGGAAACAGGCAGCCAGAGCTCACCAGACAGACTGCCCACTAGGGAGGCTGGGGCTGGTGCCTCTCCCCGAAGCTTTACTCCTAGACTCTGGCCTCCAGTAATCTCTGCCAACGATCTCTGGGTCCCTGGTCCTTGACCAGCTCCAAAGATGTAAAGTCCAGGACCACCCACGTGTTGCTGTCTGCTGGTGAGTCAGGGGAGCCATTGTGAGGAGGGCATGAGCCTTCAGCTAGCCTGGTGGGAAGCCGGCCTGCTTGTACAGCTGTCACAGGTGGGAGACAGAGATCAGGGACACGTTGGAAACAGAATCTTTTTTTTTTTTTTTTTTTTTGAGACGGAGTCTCCCTCTGTCACCCAGGCTGGAGTGCAGTGGCACGATCTTGGCTCACTGCAAGCTCCGCCTCCTGGGTTCATGCCATTCTCCTGCCTCAGCCTCCAGAGTAGCTGGGACTACAGGCGCCCGCCATCACCCCCAGCTAATTTTTTTTTTTTTTGTATTTTTAGTAAAGACGGGGTTTCACCGTGTTAGCCAGGATGGTCTCGATCTCCTGACCTCGTGATCCACCTGCCTCAGCCTCCCAAAGCGCTGGGATTACAGGCATGAGCCATCGCACCCTGCAGAAACAGAATCTTAAAAGAGCTCCTCAGGTCAGAAAGCTGGGCTGACCCTAATTATGGCATTCTCCGGGGTGAATATGTAGTGCCAAGTTCAGACCAAGTGACCCCTGACACGCGGGCAGGGCCTGCAGACAGCCAGCTCCGACAGTCAGCGAGGGGCAGTGGCGGGCGGTCAGCCACAGAAAGGCACAGGGACGCTGGTGTTCCCTCTAGGCTGGGTCCAGGAGGAGGCAGTGCCCAGGAGAGGGGCTTCACTGCCTCGTCCCCAACTCTTCAAGTTACATTCCCTCCCTCCCTCCCTCCTTTCTTTCTTCTTTCTCTCTCTCTCTTTCTTTCTTTCTTCTTTCTTTCTCTCTCTCTCTTTCTTTCTTTTTTCCTTTCTTCCTTCCTTTCTTTCTTTTGATGGAACCTCACTCTGTTGCCCAGGCTGGAGTGCAGTGGCACCATCTCACCTCACTGCCACCTCCATCTCCCGGGTTCAAGCAATTCTTCTGCCTCAGCCTCCCGAGTAGCTGGGATTACAGGCATCAACCACCACGCCCAGCTAATTTTTTCATATTTTTAATAAGGATAGGGTTTCACCACATTGGCCAAGCTGGTTTTGAACTCCTGACCTCAAGTGATTCACCCACCTCGGCCTCCCAAAGTGCTGGGATTATACGTATGAGCCACCATGCCTGGCCTTGAGTTACATTTTCATGAGGACTTGGGACAATTGGAAATGCATCCACGGCACTTGCAGACTGACTGGTGATCCTGAAATGATGGCGTGTGGGAGAGGCATGCGCTTCCTTTAAGAGCCGCCAGAGCCAGGACAGGGGCACCTTGTGCCTTGACATAAGGAAGGCTCCCCTACCAGGACAGACAAAAGAGCTGCCAAAGAGGTGGAGCCAGGCAGGGGCCACAGGCCTGTGAAGGTCTCAGCAGAGCCCCCAGAAGAGTCGGACTCGCTGCAAGCAGAGCCCATGGCTCTGCAGTTCCAGGAGAACTGTTTGTGCCCCTTGCCCCACTGCCTGCCAGCTGCCCCCAAAAGGACCAGAGGATCAGAGTAGCCCCACTCCAGACGAGGTGTGGGCACCATGCTGTCACCATCTGCTGCCCCTCTTTCCATCTTTCCATCTTACTTCCTGCGTGGCCCAGCATCCAGGCTGCCTAGGGCCGAGGGAGACCTGGAGAGCCATTAAAAACAACAACTGGGCCGGGCACGGTGGCTCACGCTTGTAATCCCAGCACTGTGGGAGGCCGAGGCGGGCAGATCACAAGGTCAGGAGATCGAGACCACAGTGAAACCCCGTCTCTACTAAAAATACAAAAAAAAAAAATTAGCCGGGCGTAGTGGCGGGCGCCTGTAGTCCCAGCTACTCGGAGAGGCTGAGGCAGGAGAATGGCGTGAACCCAGGAGGCGGAGCTTGCAGTGAGCCGAGATTGCGTCACTGCACTCCAGCCTGGGCGACAGAGCGAGACTCCGTCTCAAAAAAAAAAAAAAAAACAACAACAACAACAACTGGCAGCACACAGGCATTTTTTTGGCAGCGCACAGAAACTTACACGGAACAGACAGGGAGCCGGAGGTGAGCAGAGTTACCTGTATTTCTCTTACCACCTGAGGAAATTGGGGTTCAGAGGGGTAAAGCACCTTGTGTGTTGGCCCCAGGGGTGAAGCAGGAGGGGCCAGGCCTCCAGGAGGACTGGCACAGTTGGGTCAAGGACAGGGGAGTCAAGAGTGTGGGGTGCGGTCAGGACCTGGGGTGGCCGAGCAGTGTGAGGTGAGCCCAGAGGCCCAAGGTCTCCGAGATGCTACACAGAGGGGCATTGAAAGGAGCCAGGATTTGAGGAGGAGAAGGGAGGAGGTGGGGGAGGAGGGCTCTTGTGCCGACCTGGGGTGTGGGGAGGGGATGTTCACTGACCCCCCTGTCCCACCCTCGCCTGCAGGACCGTGGCCAGGCGCCACCCTGGAGGCAGCAGAGCGAGGAACGTCTAATGGGGATCCCGTGAGGATGCCTTTAGGGAGCTCTGCTGTATACCTGTTACCTCTCACCCTCAATCACACCTCTGGGGCCTGGAGCTGCTGGGGACACATTGACTGGAAGGGGCTTGGGGGCCCAAGGAGTGAGAGCCAGAGAAGGGCGGGGCAGCCCAGGGATTGGCAGAGCTGGCCTCAGAAGCTATTGGTTCCACTGAGATTCGAGTACCCCTGCCTCTTCCCCAAGTCACAGACAGAGTGAAGACAGAGGCAGGATTCAAGCCCAGAGCCCAGGCACTGCCCTCATTCCCTCACTGGAGTGTATTCCTGGCAGGGTGACCTGGAAGGGGCCCCCCTAGCACACTAGCTGACCTACTTCTGCCTGGTCTGAGAAGCCTGTTCTACATCACTCAACCTGAATACGGGGGAGACAGGGGAAGAGGCAGGAGGGTCCTCCTATGACCAGGACCACCCGCAGGGCCTGTGCTGTGGCGAGGACCCCTGCCTCATTGTGCCCCTGCTCCCCACATCTGAACGTGGACAGGACTGAGGTTGCCCTATGTAAGGACCGTGGAGGCTCCAGGCTGGGAGAAAGTGGAAGGTCCCAGAGCCCCGGAGCCTGGCTCTGCTGCCTAATGCTGGAGCAAGTCACCTGACCCCCTAGCCTCAGTGTTCTCATCTGTGAAGGGGGCTGATAATAGTTCCAGCTCTCAGAGCTGTTGTCTTCACCCTTGGCCTCCAGTGTCATGGTCGTGAAGCCCACTTACCCCTGACCTCAATGAGATGGCCAGGTATGTTTATCAGCACTTTTGGGATAATGATTCTCCCCTCCCACAGTGACTGTGAGGGGCGTGAGTGTGGCCAACGTGCAGCTGAGAAAACAGATGTGAGCCTTCTCGCTTAGGAAGGGAAGGTGGGACAGGCAGGCAGGACTCCCTGTGGGCACCTATTGAGGGGGCCTCACCAGGCTGCATGGCCTCAAGGGTACGGATTAGGGCTGCTTTCATTGACTCATCTACAGTGTATAGTTATTTCCAATCAACTCAATACAGCATTCATTTGAAAAAATGTTTCAGGCATTGAGAACAGTCTGCTTTGCCTGCCCTCAGAGGACTCTAGGAAATAAATCAACAAACAGAAAATTACAAGATAAGTTAAGTGCTATTAAGGTAAGACGTTTAGGGTCGAGAGAGGGAAGAATGACCTGAGTGGCCACGGAAGTCCTCACTGAGCCCTGGAGGCTGAGAGGCATGGGAAGGTCCAGGGAAAGAGGGTCCTTGTAGGGGGTAAGTGCAAAGGCCCTGGGGCCACAGCAAGTTTAGAGAGGCAGAAAACTCACATACATGGCTGCACTGTAGGGAGCACAGATGAAGGTGGGGGAGATGGAGTAGAAGCCAGGGTGGGGCAGAGCAAGAGGGCCCTGGAAGTTGGGGAGGAATGTGGAGGACCCTAAGGGCCATGGGAGGCCTCTGAGCTGGCCAGGGAGGAAGCAGAAATTTTTTTATTTTTTTTTTTGAGATGAGTCTCGCTCTGTCGCCCAGGCTGGAGTGCAGTGGCACAATCTCGGCTCACTGCAAGCTCCGCCTCCCGGGTTCACACCATTCTCCTGCCTTAGCCTTCTGAGTAGCTGGGACTACAGGCACCTGCCACCATGCCCGGCTAATTTTTTTGTATTTTTTTTTTAGCAGAAACGGGGTTTCACCATGTTAGCCAGGATGGTCTCGATCTCCTGACCTTGTGATCCACCTGCCTCGGCCTCCCAAAATGCTGGGATTACAGGCATGAGCCACCGCGTCCAGCCAGGAAGCAGAACTTTTGAGACCTGTCAGGAGGCCTCAGGGGAGAGGGTGGTGGTGGAGTGGCCGCAGGATTGAGGTGCATTTTGGAAGAGGTCTCTTTAACAGGAAATGCTGGTGGATTGGGTCTGGGGTTGGAGAAAGGGAGGACTCTGTTTTTGTTTTTGTTTTTTCTTTTCTTTTCTTTTCTTTCTTTCTTTTTTTTTTTTTTTTTGAGACGGAGTCTTACTCTGTCACCCAGGCTGGAGTGCAGTGGTGCAATTCTCGGCTCACTGCAACCTCGTCTCCCAGGTTCAAGTGATTCTCCTGCCTTAGCCTCCCAAGTAGCTGGGACTACAGGTGTGTGCCACCACGCCCAGCTAATTTTTTATTTTTAGTAGAGACAGGGTTTCAACATGTTGGATGTTGGCCAGGCTGGTCTCAAACTCCTGACCTCAGGATCTGCCTGCCTTGGACTCCTAAAGTGCTGGGATTACAGGCGTGAGCCACCGCGCCCAGCCTGGTTTTTTTTCTGATTCAGTAGAGGGGTGGTAGTGCAGGTAGATGGAAGGAACCCTGGGGAAGGTGCTCTTGGGTGGCATGGGGACAAGAACTCAGTTTTGGACATGTGAAGTTTGGGGTGCCTATGCTGTGTCCACTCCCAGGGGACTCAGAGGGCACAAGAGCAGGCACTCTGCCCTCGTGGAGCTTGCAGTCTGGTGGGCAGATTGGGGATAGGGATCAGGAAGTGTGTGGGGCTGGGGGCCCGGTGGCTGTGTGGAAGGCCTGTGAGCCTCGCCCTGCGTCCAGGCAGACCACACAGGAGGATTTGATGTGAGCTCGGCCTTAGGGGCCTTGGGGTCCCCTCCTGACTGACGTGCCCCATGCTCATGGCCCTGATTCTTGCCCCTCTGATGGTGCTCACTGCTGTGGGATGCTACACTGGCCTTGCTGTTTTCTGCTCCTGGAATGTTCTTTGCCCCCTCCCACCCCTGCTCTCCTGTGTCAAAGCAAGCCCCTGCTCAGCCTCCAGGCTCAGCTCTAGGCCCCGCCCCCAGATGGTGCTTTGCCTGCCCTGAGGAGGGACCCTCTGTTTTCGTCCACAAGAGCCCTGCACCCCACCCTGCACTGACTCAGCTGCCTCTCAAAGGGCTGGGCTTCCTGGGTGTGGGATAGGCCTGAGTCATGGATGTGCAGGCCCCGCGTCTGTCTCTGGCCTGAGGCTGCAGGGCAGGTGGACGCTGACGTCAGGGAGCACCAGGAGCCGCACTCTCCCTCCTGCAATAAGCAAGGCCATCTGTAATGAGGCCCCACCTGCCACAGAGGAGGAGGCCTCAGAGCTCACAAGTCCTCAGAAGCCAGGTTTAGGAGGAGCAGGTGCCACCATGGGCACAGGGAAGGCTGGTGCCGGGAGGTGGAAGGAGCTGCATCAGAGAAACACTTGAATCCGTCTTGCAAGTGCTCTTTGAAAGTGTCTTACAAGTGCTGCCTAGGAACGTGTCTTACGGATGCAGACAGCTGAACAAGCCCCTCAACCTGACCCACCAAGGCACAGAGGCCTGCAGCAGCGGCAGCCAACTCCCACACCGCCTCACCCACCCCACCATCAGCCCCGCACGGATCCCAGCCCCCGCTGCCTCAATCATCACCTGACCAGAAGGGGTCCCATGGTGTAATGGCTAGCACTCTGGACTCTGAATCATCAACTGACCCCCAGGTGGGCATCGTTGTCTGTAAACACACCCAAATGACAGACTGAGCTCCCTGGGCCTGGGCACCTCCCCTAGCACAATGGAGGCCTCCCACTCTATTATCAGACATGTTCTGAATCAGGCCCTTTGGCCGACAAATATTCAAGCCAACCCCTGAATAAACAGGAGCCACATCTGCTCTTCCCTCAGAGGGCTCCCAGTCAAACAGGAGGCAAACACCCTGCAGGGGCCCAGAGGCTTTTCTAGAGGAGGTGGCCTGCCCCCACAGATGCTGGAAGTGACACAGATGCACACAGTGTGCACACACATGCAGGACATACCCCCTTCCCCAACCCCCTGGCCTGCACATTTGGCATTTCCAGATTTCTGGGAACTGATGGCTGTGTGCATCCTGAGCCAATCCAGCTCTGAGCCTCCAAGGCATCCTGGTGAGGGGGCAGCTGGAAGCTCCGCCTCTGAGGCCTTCTCCCGCCCACCTTCGGTCAAACTCGCTTCTGCTGAGGAAGTTGGTGTGTCTTCCTTCTGGGCAGGAGGTCACATGTGAGAGCACAGCAGCAGTGCCTGCTCCCAGGAATATGGCTCTGGGTAGAATTGCAGGCTCAGGGGCTTTGGGCAGGAGAGCACCAACCGTGCCACACCCACACAGACATGGTCACTGGGGCCCTGGGGAAAGCTGGGCCAGGCCTTGCAGCAGGGACGACCACACTTCCCAAAGGTCTGGGAAGCCATGCCCAGGGGAGGCCATGCTCTATCTCCCTTGGGCAGGGCTGGCTGCAAGGAGGGTGAAGTTGGGCATCTTGAGCCTAGAGAAGTGGAGGACTCAGCACCAGCACAACCAGCTCGGCGCATTAATACACATTCCTCTCCCACCTCTCCCCAAGCCTGAAAAAACCTCAGACCAGCCTCTGTGCAGCTCCCTGAGGTCATGACTCATGAACCATGCTCGGTGCAGGGAAAAGAAAAGCATCCGCAGTCTCTGGCCAACACCGCAGACTGTTCAAAGGGAAAGAAAAAAAGGAATGCAAAAGAAGAAAGGAGGAAAAAGAAAGAACCAGCAGAGTCTTTATTTGGGAACAATGGGGACCTTCTTTTCTGTCTTTGCTGTGGGAACCCCCCCAGCGAGGGGCAGAGCGGGGGCATCTCAGGGAGCCCCCACGTCTTTGCCTCCACCCTTACCCCCTACCCAGAGAAGTCACTGGGGGTCAGGACAGTGGAGGAGCCACGAGGGACAAGCCCAGGCCTGGTGGGGAAGGGTTTCGGGCATGCCAGGGCTGCAGGAAGGACCCTGGGAACTCAGCTGAAGGAGATGTGCCTCCTTGGGGGCTGCCTGTGGCAGGCGGGAGATGGGGTCTGCAGTAGCCTGGTGTGCAGGACCGGTTCCCTTGGTCTTCCCTGCCCCTCCTACCAATCAGTCAGGCTGGGAATACCCTGCTTTCTGCCCTAGCTCCTGGAGCAGGGGCTGCTGCGGGATGTCTGGGTCACAGGTGACTTTTAGCAAGGAGAGAGGACCACAGCCAAGGGCGGACAGGTGAGGATGTGTTCCTGGGAGCTAGCCTTTGAGTCAAGGTCTGCACATGATGAGAAGTCAGTGACAGCAGGGCTCCCTGTCTGGGTGGGGTCCCTCAGGTGTGGGGTCCCTTGGGTGCAGAAAGGAGCTGGCCACAGGGGCGTTAAGGGACGTGGGCTCTGAGGCCTGTCCAGCGCTGGCTGCGGGGCTCAGGGAAAGGGATTGACCCTTCTGTGCCTTCGTTTACTCACCTGTAAAACAGGGCAGCTATGTACCTGCCTTCTGGGCTGCTGTGAGCCCGACCAGGTGAATGTGTGTGGGGCCTGCAGCAGGAGCTGCAGTGGCCCAGTTCAGCCCCTCTTCCAGGGCCTGGCTGGAGTGAGTGTTGATGAAAAAATTAATGGCAGTCAGCTTTGTCTACGTCCATACCACCCTGAACACGCCCGATCTCATCTGATCACGGAAGACAGTCAGCCTTGACACCCAACTTGCTGCCAGTGGCCACCTCTCGGGGAGAGGCTCTTCCCTGCACACACCTTTGTGTGTCTGCATTCACTCATTATTGCTTTAATGATAAGTGGTGCCAGTATGAGGAAGTGGGACCTCCTGCTGGCCGTGCAGGATCGTCCCAGCTCATGATTGGCCCTGGGCTTTTCCCAGGGACCTGCTCCACCGTCTTCCTCCCATCCAGAATCCTCGGCCTCACCGAGCAGCCCTCCAATGGGCGTGATAATGACAGGAGGATTTATTAAAACCGGGGATTGGGGGTGCTTCCTGCCTCCTGTTGAAGTGAGGCTCAGAACGTGAGCAGGTGAGGCGAGGAACATGCGGCTCACATCACTGCGACATCAGTGTCATTTTGCATGGTTCTGTGTCTGCGCTGTCCCTAAGTTATCAGCTACCCCTGCCAAGTGGGTTGCTCCAGGGAGAGTGACGTGCCATCTATGCCGGTGCATCCTGCACCTGCGCCAAGCAGGCTGTGACACAAAGCCAGGGTGATGGCAAGTGTGGAGCGGTCCTGGGGGCCTCCAGGGTGTGGCAGAAACAGAAGTGGAGCCTGACCTGTGGGGCAGGGCCCCCGAGGAGAGACCAAGATCACATCAGACTCCTGGCTCACGGGAGAGGACCCTAAAGGGGGACACGGGGGCAGCAGGCCAGCCTGGGAGACAGGGCCAGGCTGGGGCGGGGAAAGGATGGCTGGGCCGGAAGGCGCCAGTCTCCAGGGTGACGCTGGTCTCAAAGCAAGAGGCCAGAATGGTCTTTTGTGTGCAGCAGATCGGGGGAGTGTGTTCCCAGGGGAGAAAGGGGTGGAGGCAGGAGCGGGCGGCAGGAAAGAAAGGACCATAAAACATGGCAGGGATGCCCGCCTTGCACCCTCACTAGGCAACAAATGGCTTTTACCCCAGGCCTAGGCCAGGGGCTGTATGCTCTGAATAGGGGACTGACTGGGGGCTCTGGGGCCTGAGAGAAGCACCCATTGGGGTGGAACAGGTTTGCAGGCCTGCAGCCTGTTCCCACGGCAGGACGTTCTCCCTCCTGGGTAAGAGGCAGAAGACGCCAGTTGTAGTCAGAGGGAAGAGTGATTCAGAGCCAGAAGCCCGGTTCTCTGAGCTGGAGACTCACCCTGCACTGTGGGCCTGCCCAGGCTGTGGATTCTGTGAATTCTGTGCCCCATCTCAGGGGCAGGTCTGGCTCTGAAGGGGGGCATTGGTTCTCGGGGGGTGGCCCTGCCTGGCCCTGGCCCCACCTGCCTGTGTTTCAAGGTGAGGCCACTCGGGGTGGGCAGGGGCTCCTTTGATGGGCAGACAGCATGAGGGAGGGCCTCTTTTGAGGGGGACACTGCAGCAGGGCAGTGTCCTGCATGCTAGGCCTGGTGCCTACACACACCTGCTTTCTGAAAAAGGGGCTGAGGAGCCTGTGGGGAGGAGGTGAGGACCCCTCAGAAACCTCCAGGATTTCTCTCAGACCCCAGCGAAAGGCTTGTGCTGGGCCAGCCTTTGTGGGCTGGGGGGTCCCAGCCCCATCTCCATTGTAGGATAGGCTGCAGGCTGAGCCGGAGCTCAGTGCTTTGGTGCAAAACCTGGGCAGGGGATGGGCAGGCAGCCCTGCAGCATGGCCCACCCACCACATGGTGACCCCTGAACATTGCATCTGGAGAAGCTCCATCCTGTGACCCATGCCAGCCTGTGGGGTGGACACTGGGTCCCTGTGCTTGGGAGCCAGGCCAAGGAAGCTCTGAGCAATGGGATATGCAGGGAGAAATCAGTTCGCAGACCCGCGGTGCCTGACTCCTGGCCACTGCGATTGTGTGCCTGTGTGAGACGCCTTTGCAGAGGGCACAGTGCGTGCATGTGTGCGTGCGTGTGTGTGTGAATCACTTCTGCTTACACACAAAACCTCAGAGCTCAAGCAAAACAAAAAGACTGAATGAGGCCCATCCCACGAGGGGCACTTGAGAGCCTTTGCCTCTTGGTGACTCATCTCCCACAGGCAGCAGGAAACAAAAGAGATTCAGAGGTTTCCGCACAGTGTGTGTTTACGTCATTGTGAATCAATTATCTTCCACATGAAACATCACAATTTTCAAAATAGGAAGCAGTTTAGCAGATGTGTGTGAGTTCACAAGAACCTTTAGGTTTTCACTGAAGAAACAGTCCTGGTGGATGGGCTGTAGCCGCCCGGATGTCCTGTTCTGTGTGTGTGTGCAGGCCCTTTGGGCAGCGTGGGGTGCTGGCTGCAGAGTGCACTGAGCTGGGACAGGTAGGCGCTGGCTGGCCCTGTGATGGCTGCTCTCCAGGGGCCCAGATGCGTGGGTTCCCACTGTAGGCCAGGGACGGAGTAGCACTTCACCTGCATCAGTGGCCAATTGCACAGATGAGGTGACAGAGGCTCAGAAATTACCCCCTCCAAAGTGTCAGGATTCAAACTGCATGAAGAGAGGTGTTTTCTGAATCCAAGAGGGGGCGGTCATGGGGATCTCTTGGGGGGCAGCCAGGTCACTGAGGCCCATTGTGGCTGTGTGTGGCCATGGGGGGGGTGCAGCTGGGACTGAGTGGTTGGAGGAAAGGCCCAGGGCATGTCCCCGCCTGAGTACAGGAACGTGCTGGGTAGGCGGGGACTGCAGGGCCAGGGCCAGCCTGTGCTTGTGACTCTAAATCCCCCTCACCTGGGACCTGGGACCACAGGCCTCCCACACGGTCTCAGGAGGTCCTTTGGGGAACGGGGGGATTGAATGGGTGTTGTGTGAGCGAACATGAAGCAGGGACTCCGGGCCTGATGGCGCTGGCTGCTCTCTTGGCCACCCTCCCCAAATGTACTGTCCCGGGTGTATTAGGTCTGCAAAGCCAGGAAATGGCAGAGCCAGGACTTCCCAGGGCCCAGGGTGACCCCAAAGGCTCATAATGCGGTGCCAGAGACCAAGGGGAGTGATACCAGCTCAGGTACTGGGAGCATCACAGTGAGGGGCAGGCGACATGGACCTGGCAAAGGAAGACAGAGCTAAGGAGAGGCCGGCCTAGCTCCCCACACAGATGTCACCTGGAAATGAGGTGACAACTCCATGACCCAGCAGGAGGAATTCCGGCCCCTGCACAGGAAGCTTAGAGCCAGAGGGGCCACAGAGGGGGTTTTCTCTGCTCCCTTGCAGCCAGACCCCAGTGTCTTCCAGGGGAGGGCAGCCCTAGAGGTCTATCCACCCAAAGCCTGCCGCAGGCTGGCTGTCAGCAAATCCTGCCCAATTGTTGGCTGGCGGCTTTCAGGGCTGCCCCACGGCCACCTGCTACTCTCACCCTCATTGGCAGCTCAGCCTCCAGGGATTCCACACCTTACCGGAACACAGTTTCCAGGGGTACCAACTCTCCACAGGAGCCAGATTGGCCATCCCTTCCCAGCCTCTCCCTGCCCCTCAGAGTAAATCCCTCCCTCAATCCCACCCCCAAACTCCGCGTGCCTGCCCCACAGGTCCAGCAGTGCCTCACAGGGGCAGACACCCAAGAACATCGTCCAGCTGGGAGGACACATCTTCATCTCCTTGGATAGGCAGGTGGGCCAGACCCACCTTGAGCTGAGGCCTGAAGGTGCAGGAGGACGAAGAGAGCTGCCCTGGGGTGGAGGGGAGGCTGCTCCTCAGAGCAGCACAGCCCAGGTAGGTCAGGGTCCTATGGTGTCAGTTGGCATCCCGCTGAGGCCTGGACACTGACAGACCAGCAGGGCATGCAGGCCGAGGGCACTCATGGCTGTGGCTAAGACCCCTCAGTGTAGACGGCTTTCCACAAGTTGGAGTCTGAGCCACCGCTGGGAACCAGGGCTTGCCAATGGCGGGGCCCTGCTCAGATGGGTGGGCTGCATTAGAGTGCATACACACTCAGGCAGGGGCACACGCGCCTCATCACCCAAACCCAGGACACTGTGGAAGGTGCAAGTTATTACACAGCGACCTCAGGTGCCAACCGAGTGTGCTGGGACCAGGGCGCCTGGCCCCCGCTTATAGACCTTCGCTTGGCATCTGTTAACTCTTAGTTAACAAGTAATCTCAACAGTGATCTAGGACATTTAGTTTTCCAACAATAGCAGGGGAATTCCTCCCCACTGCTCTCCCTCTCTCCCTTCTTCCTTGCTGACTTGAGGCCCCAGCTCAAGGAGGGCAAAGACACCAGCCTTGCGCTTGATGATGACCCTGCTTGGCTAACAGTCACCTGTTAGCAAATAGCCCACGTCCACATGTGAACACGCACATGCACACACACTTCCAGCCCCACAGGCTCCTGTGCACAGGGGACCCAGCCCCATCTCTGATGTGCAGAGTCACCCTCCCCAGGGGCTGCCCTGCTGGGGTTTGGGGGCAGTGCGGGTGTGTCTGCCCCAGCAAGAGCTGGCCTCTCTCCTGGCCCTCCTCATGTACACTCCCCTGAGCCCTCCCTCTGTATACTCTGGTTTCCCCACCACTCCCCCTTGTTGATTTAACCCATGGCTGCCAGAACCCAGGGCTCAGCCCCAGGTAACAAAAGCGCTGGGTTCAGGGCAACGGCCACACACCTAAAAATCCGTGGCTCCTCAGGGTGGCATTTCCAGCTGCAGGGAACAGTTGTTCAGGAGAACAGCTGTCTTCTCGGGCAGTGGGTGTTGGAAAGCTCACATTTATCCTGGACTTCACCTTGTGCATCAGGCCTCGTGTTTCAACTCTGAGAGCCACAGGCCTTTAATAACCCATCCTGGGGAAGGAAACTGCCACTGAATTGAAAGTCAGTTCTTTTACAAGCAAGAGTCATTTTCACCTGGTCCAGTGTGAGGTCCTCAAGAGCCAGGCATTTCATTTCTCTCCATTTGTTAATTGTCATTTCACTTCACTTGGTGATATTAAGAGCTTGGACTTTTCATATCAATCATATCATATCATATCATATCATATCATATCATAAATCAAAGCCCAGCTCTGACATATATTTACTGTGTGATCTGGAGTAAATTGCTTAACATCTCTGAGCTTCAGCTGTCTCACCTGTGAAATAGGAATAATAGCAATACCTACCTTATAGAGCTGTTGTGAGGGCTAAAATAGACAATGAATTTAAAGTACAAGTTCCATGCCGAATCTTAAAAATCAAACTCATAGTAGCAGAGAGTAGAACGGTGGTTTCTAGGGGCTGGGGTGGGGGACGTGGGGAGATGTTGGTCAGAGCTACAAACGTGCAGTCATAGGATGAGTAAGTTCTGGGGATGTAAGGTATAGCATGGTGACTCCAGCTAATGACAACGTATTGTTTACTTGAAATGGACTAAGAGGGCAGATCTTACATGTTATCACCACAAAAAAAGGGTGCCTGTGAGGTGGTGGACATGTTCATTGTCTTGACTGTGGTCATTATTTCCCAGTGTATGTGTGGATCAAATCATCACATCGTACATCTTAAATGTACATACTTTTATTGATGAATTACACCTCAGTTGAGCTGGGAGAAAAAGACAAGCCCTACCCGTGCTGACCGCACTATCGCTCAATTTCATCCGATACGACAGTCTCTTCCCCAGTTCCCGGCTGCTGTGCTACCCACTGCACGCTCAGATGGACCCCCAAATCACTCTGGCGGCTCTCTCCAAGGGCTGGGATGGAGATACATATACCTGAATATAACCATGGGCTCCAGGTGTGGGGCTGCCTGAAGGATCCACCCCGGCCCCGCTGTGCCTCCTTGGGGAGCGCCTTCCCAGTGCCGCAGAGGAGGTGCCTCCCCAGCCTCTGAGGACTCATGCTGGGCCCCACGCTGGAAGGGCTTTTTCTGAGGTCTCTGGAAGCAAATTTGTCATCACTAGCGGTGGCCCCAGGCCACACTCCTTCTCCTGCTAAGGAAAGTTGGCATCCAGCTGGGGTGTTTTCTTTCACCCAGCACGGCCTGTTCGTTCTGCAGCTCTGGGAGCAACGTCGTATTTTCTGCGTGGGGTGCGTGTTTCTGTGAGTGCACAGAGAAAAGGGATACGATGATTTCACTCCCCTAGTCTAGCTGTGATTCGGTTTCCTCAGCATTTTACCCAACTGAGCACTGCAGCTGGGGCCTGGACACCTCTTACAGGCAGCAGCTCACAGCAGCCGGAGGTGCTAGGCATGAACCCGCCATCTGTCGGGTCAGAGATGGTCAGAACAGCCTAGCTGGAGGCCCACTCCCATGCCACGCTGCTCTGACCCATTGGGAGGCTGAAGACCAACCCCGGCGTGGGACAGTGGGTGGGCCTGGCCTTTCACGGTTGGCCAGGTGTCGGGGTGCCCAGGTCTCCTGGCTCTGTGCTTATGGGCCCCCAGACCCTCCCTCCAGCTCTGGTCTGTGGCTGCCAGAGTAGGGAGAAGCTGCAGTATCCCAGCTGGGCCTGGGGCTGGCAGGCTAGGGTGGCTGGAAGGAGGTGGAGCCACAGGCAGCCTCCTTGCTCTGGCTGCTGATTAACGCTTAGCTCTCCTATAGGCTTGCGGGCAGAGACCCAGTCACCTAACCATGAGGGCTTCCATGTATTTTGCATGGAGTGGACACCCTTTGTTTCTGGGCCAGTCGTACACTCTCATGAGTTATTTCTCTCCATCTGCCCCTGCATGCTGTCCACGAGTACTTGTTTACACCCTGTGGAAAGCACTGTGAGGACCACCAGAGGGCAGGCAGACAGAAGAGCTGGGCCAGGGCCCTGTTGGCAAGGACTGGGTCTAGGGGGAGGGAAGCAGCCAACCACATCTTAAGGACCCACGAAAACCTTCCCCCTCATACGTGCATTTCCACTCAGCCCAGACAGCCTCCAAGTTAGTCAGTTTTACTCTCACTTACAGAAGAGGGGGTCAGGCACTCGAAGTCCTGGCAAGGTCTGTGTCTGCGTGATTCCCATCTGTTCTCTGCTCAGCCCCGGCACAGCTGGGGAGACCTGGCTTAGAGGAGGCAAGCACGGGGGATGTGGTGTCCAGCAGCTCTGTCCACTCAGAGGGCCCTCAAAAGGGGGCAAGGCGGGGCAGCAGGCCTGGGCCGACAGTGGGCGGGTCACACTGGGGAGGTGGAGGAAAGGCTCCGGGGTCCGCAGGCTCCCCGGCACTGCCCTGGTTTCCCAACAGTGTCTCTTTTCCTCGAGTTCTGAGCTGAGACGTGAGCTGCGCTCACCGGAGCCCTCACAGACGGGACCCCTTCCCCTCATTTTCAGGCCAACACCCAGGAAGGCCAAGGCCAGTAGGGCCTCTCATGGCCCCAACAAAAGCCAGCCGTGCTGTCTCCACAGGAACAGGCTTAGAACGAGAGTGGGGGTCCACTGTCCTCAACCCTGATCCTCGGCTCAGGGCACTTCACTCCCAGCAGCTGCTGCCAGCTCAGGAGACATCACAGGGCTGTGCACACACCCCAGTCCCAGAAGAGCTCTGGGTGGCGTGAGGCACTCAGACCTTCACCAGGGTCGGCCCTGCACAGGACTGACTCAAAGAGGAAATGCGTCCTTCCCCATGCACTCTCCTCTCCACATCCTCCCGTGCTCCAGCCACGTTGGTTCGTGCCTCAGGGCCTTTGCACCTGCTGTTCCTTCTGCTGAATGATCTGCCCTCTAATCACTGCAGGGCTGTCTCCTTCTTGCCATTCAGGATCCAACTCAAATGTCCCCGGCTTTCCCTGGACACCCTGTCTAAGCCCCACCTCCATGGTCTTTGTCCTTCTCTCTCACAACACACTATTTTTCTACACAGCTCTTAGCAGTATCTGGAATTATCACATCACACTATTTTTCTACACAGCTCTTAGCAGTATCTGGAATTATCACACATATTTGTACTATTTCAAGCAGGCTGCAAAGTATAATTAATGCTATTAATATAACAAACACCCACTTACCTATCACCTGGCTTTGTCAAATCTTTGTGTCATTTGCCCTCTTTGCTTCAGAGGTTTTTCTTTAAAGAAATAAAACATGGGCCAAGCATGGTGGCTCAGGCCTGTAATCCCAGCAATCTGGGGGACCGAGGCTGGTGGATCACCTGAGCTCAGGAGTTGGAGACCACCTTGGGCAACATGGTGAAACCCCATCTCTACTAAAATACAAAAAATTAGCCAGACATGGAGGTGTGACCCTGTAGTCCTAGGTACTCGGGAGGCTGAGGCATGAGACTCACTTAAGCCTGAGAGGCAAAAGTTGCAGTGAGCTGAGGTCACACCACTGCACTCCAGCCTGGGCGACAGAGTGAGACTCCGTCTCAAAAAAAAAAAAAAAAAAAAAAAGGAAAAAAGAAAAGAAAGAAAGGAAGAAAGGCCAGGCACAGTGGCTCACACCTGTAATCCCAGCACTTTGGGAGGCCGAGGTGGGTGGATCACCTGAGGTCAGGAGTTTGAGACCAGCCTGGCCAACATGGTGAAACTCCATCTTTACTAAAAAAAGTACAAAAATTAGCTGGGTATGGTGGCACGTGCCTGTAATCCCAGCTACTCAAGAGGCTGAGACAGGAGAATCGCTTGAACCCAGGAGGCAGAGGTTGCAGTGAGCTGAGATCGCGCCATTGCACTCCAGCCTGGGCGACAGAGAGAGACTCCATCGAAAGAAAGAAAGAAAGAGAAAGAAAGGAAGAAAGAAAGAAAGAAAGAAAGAAAGAAAGAAAGAAAGAAAGAAAGAAAGAAGGAAAGAAAAAGCAAGCAAGCAAGCAAGCAAGCATGAATAGAGATGAATTAAGTCCTTGCCCACTATGGACCCCTTCCTAATCTTATTTCTCTCCCTCCCATTCTTTTCCCTGCAGAAGTAAACACATTCTGAATTTTGGTCTGTTATTTCCATTCCTCTTCTGTGAGCTGGGAGTAAAATTGCCCAACTTGGTGGTTGTCTGAGCTGAGTGGAAATGCATGTATGAGGTGTAAGGCATTCATAAGTGTATTCCTATGGACATACTTAGTCCATAGAAAGGCATAGTGTTGTTTTGTAGGTATTTTAAAATATATACACAGTTTCATTCTCTGATTATAATTCTGCCACTTAGGTTTTTACTCAATATTTTGTGTTTGAGATTCATTCAGGTGGATGATTACAGCTGTAGCTCACTGAATTTTTGCTATCCTATAACATTTTATTTCAGTGACATATCATACTTGGTTTATCTTTCCTCCCACTGATAGAAATTTACATTGTTTCTAATTGTTTGGTCCACAAACATTGCTTATTTGTTATTTCCTTCTATGTGAGATGTACTCTGGGAAAAGATCTATTAGTGAAATTACTAATCATGTTTATGTAGGTTTTTAAAGTTACTGTTGTTACCAAATTGCTCATCTAAGTGATGGTGACCAATTACAGTCCCAGGAGTGGCAAATGAGAGTCCCTGTTGCTCCACAATTGCTGTAGACCTCAGTTCAAATGGAATGCTTTTTAATATTTGCCCTGCAGACAGATGCTACGTGGCATTCTGTTAACTTTGCATTTGCAGGGTTACTAGTGGGTTAATCATGTTTACTGTGTTTATTAGCCAGTCAAGTTTCATTTTTGCACATTGTTCTAGTGGAGTGTTTGTTTTCCTGATTAATTGATAGCCATAATATATTATGGAGAACTTCACTGCCAGTTTTTTGTATTGCAAATATGTACTCACAGTTTGCAGCTTGTTTTCTCTTTCTTCTTGACTCAATTTTGGTAATTTGAATATTTCTAAACAATTATCCATGTCATCTACCTTTATAAAATTGTTGCTGCTAGGCTGGGCATGGTGGCTTATGCCTCTAATCCCAGCACTTTGGGAGGCCGAGGCGGGCGGATCACAGAGTCAGGAGATTGAGGCCATCCTGGCTAACATGGCAAAACCCCGTCTCTACTAAAAATCCAAAAAAATTAGCCAGGCGTGGTGGTGGGCGCCTGTAGTCCTAGCTACTTGGGAGGCTGAGGCAGGAGAATGGAATGAACCTGGGAGGCGGAGGTTGCAGTGAGCTGAGATCGCACCATTGCACTCCAGCCTGGGCAACACAGCGAGACTCCATCTCAAAAAAAAAAAAATTGTTGCTGCTAATGTTAATCATAGTATTCTCTCATTCTCCCATGAGTTTTTGATTACACATTTCTTTTGTCTTTTTTTTTTTTTTTTTTTTTTGTGATCACAGCTCACTGCAGCCTCGACCTCCTGGACTCAAGTGATCCTCCCACCTCAGCCTCCTGAGTGGCTGGGACTACATGTGTGGGCCACCATATCTGGCTAATTTTTTTTTTCAGAGATGGGGTTTCACCATGTTGTCGAGGCTGGTGAGGAACTCCTCCTGGGCTCAAGACATCCAGCTGCCCCGACCTCCCAAAGTGCTGGGACTACAGGCATGCACCACCACACTTGGCCTTTTATCCTCTTTTTGGCAAATGCATTTAGGGTTTGTATTTACCTGTAAGAACAGGTTTACCTGAATTTCGCATAGTTTGATAGGTCATCCTTGCATTGTTCTCAGTTCTTAAAATTTCAAAATTTCCATTGTGTTTCCTCCTTATCTTTGGATTTTTAGTATCTTTAAAAGTCTCTACACAGGTTTTTTGACTGATGTTTTATTGTTGAGTTCATACTTATCATATTGCCATTGGAGGAGCTGGCCTGTATGACTCCAATTCTTAGGAATATGTTAAGCTTTCTTTTGTCTCTTTCCCTGAGCCCACTGCCCCTGGCCAGCTCTCTGCGAGGGCAGCTGGACATTAGGGGGTGCTTGGATCCCCCCACACCAGCCTAGAAGCTCCTCTGGACAGAGGTGGGTCCAAGCGCTTGCCTCCCCAGCATCTGAGCCCACGTTGGCCTGGACAAGACCTCAGGCTGCCTTCTCAGTCTGCCAGTGGAAAGAGCCATCCTTGGGACACACAGCTCTAAGTGTCTGGACCCCAAATCTTTCTCCTCCTCTGCAAAGGGACCTTCTTTGAGATTCTGGGGACTGAACTTGACCAGAACATTTGGGATCACTCACAAGCATGCTTGGCTGCTGAGCTCAGCTCCCCCAAGGTTTACTGCCCCCATCCCCACGGCCACAGACCCCAGCCCTCACTGCCTCCCACACAGCAGGCTCAGCCCGTCTCCACACACCAGGCCCTGGGCATAAGCTCCCCAGCCCGATGGACACCACCCAACTCAGGTGCAGAGCTTCCTCCTGCCTCCCCGGCCCCAGGGAGTGCCCCTTCCTGACTCCGGAATACTGTTAGTTCCTGTGCTGTTCATACCATGACGATCGTCCGTAAAAGCAACTCTGCAACAGGTGCTCCCATGTCCTACCTCCTCTACTGCTCAAAACACACCCAGGGACAGAGGAAGACTCCAGGCTGCAACATCGAGACCTGAGAGCCAGTCCAGAAGTCACCAGGCCGTTGACTCCAAGGCCCGCTTCACGTCTGGTCTCACTCCTTTCCCTGTGAAGCACGGACCAGGAGGGACACCTCCTAGGACCTGCTGCAGGTGACAGAACAGCACAGGGATAACACCTGGGCACTCAGCTGTCAGCAGAGACTGGAGGTGCTTGGACCTAGGTTTCCTGACCGTGAGCTGCAGGCCTTTCCAGAATGTCTCCCACACGCTCTCTTGCCCCAAGCACTATGACATATACCCTGTGTCCTCACATCAGACATTCAGTCAGCAGGCACAGGGATGGGCATCCGGCAGGCAGGGCTATTCTCCCCTAGAATCACGTTCTAGGCTTACAAACAAAAACCGGGACTTCCGATTCCAGCAATATGGCAGGTCTACTTAATTTGAAACATTTTCCACCACAGAGCACATAGAAATGCTGGATTAGGCCAGGCGTGTTGGCTCACGCCTGCAATCCCAGCACTTGGGGAGGCTAAGGCGGGCAGATCACCTGAGGTTGGGAGTTCGAGACCAGCCTGACCAACATGGAGAAACCCCATCTCTACTAAAAATACAAAATTAGCCAGGCGTGGTGGCGCATGCCTGTAATCCCAGTTATTCTGGAGGCTAAGGCAAGAGAATGGCTTGAACACGGAAGGCCGAGGTTGCTGTAAGCCAAGGTCACACCATTGCACTCCAGCCTGGGCAACAAGAGCGAAACTCCGTCTCAAAAAAAAAAAAGGAAGAAATGCTGGATTAAATTCACAAACATGCTTTCAAATGCACTCCTGGAAGCGCAAGGCCATAAGAAACACCGCCCAAGAGGCCAGAAACAAAGACCAACAAAAAACAAGTGAGCCAAACACAGGAGTGAGCACGGGGGCTGCCCTGGGCCCTGCGGGCCAGGTAGGACCAGCCCCTCTGTCCAGGAGCCAGGCCCAGCAAAGCAGGATGTGCTCAGGAGTGCACAGTGCAGGGAGCTCAGACTCAGCAATCACCTCTGTGCCAAACACAGAGAAATGCTTCACAAAATATTATAAGGACAAAATCAGAAAATCATGGCCAGCCTCAAAAGTTAGGAAAATGTCTCTGAGATCAGCAAAGAAGCAGGACTGGAATCTAGTGAGCTGGGCTAACATCTCAGGCTTACTGGAGGCCCAGGCAGAAGGGGGCACTTTGATTCCTGCAGGGTTTGGGGTATGTAAGGTGACACTGCAGCCAGGCTCACTGTGGGAGAAAGAGTGGAGGGAAGGGTGATCACTGAAGGATATGCAAACTGATCTGCAAACTTGTTCGCTGAGTGACATTTGGCTGACCACACCCACAGTGGGCCTGCCGGATCAGCACTCCTGGGAAAGACACTGGTCTCCAGAAACAGTCATGTGAGCCTCGCTGACCAGTGCATTTCAGGGTGTCACTGACAGCTGTAGCAGATGTCCAACTCAAGCCCTCAAGCTTCAGGATTGAAGATGCCCCAACTTCTTACCTGGCATGATCCTGAGCTAGAAACATAACATCAAAAACATTCTACAAGTGCAGCGAAACATGGCACAGCCTGATCTGCAGTCCTCTTGTCCACTCAGGTCATGGAGTAGGGTGCCAGGCTCTCCCCTAATGTGATCAGAGTCGGGGGTCTTAGCATGGTGCATGCCCAGATGACTGCCTGAGCACCGGACCAGCCTTCCAGGGAGATCAGCCTTCAGGGAACCAGTCTTGGAGAAGTTAATGCTTCCCTTTTTTTTTTTTTTTTTGTTTGAGCTGGGGTCTCGTTCTATCACCCAGGCTGGAGTGCGGCAGTGCGATCTCGGCTCACTGCAAACTCTGCCTCCCGGGTTCTTGCCATTCTCCTGCCTCAGCCTCCTGAGTAGCTGGGACTACAGACGCCTGCCACAACACCCGGCTAATTTTGTTTTTTGTATTTTTAGTAGAGGTGGGGTTTTACCATGTTAGCCAGGATGATCTCGATCTCCTGACCTCGTGATCCGCCCGCCTCAGCCTCCTGAAGTGCTGGGATTACAGGCGTGAGCCACTGCGCCTGGCCAATACTTCCCTTTTACCAAGAAATACCCAGTGGGACACAGTGGCTCATGCCTGCAATCCCAGCATTTTGGGAGGCCAGAGTGGGAGGATCGCTTCAGCCCAGGAATTTGAGACCAGCCTGGGTGACGTAGCAACACCCTGTCTCTACTAAAAATAATTTTAAAAAAGATCGGGCCTGTAATCTCATGCCACTGCACTCCAGTGTGGGTGACAGAGTGAGGCCCTGTCTCCTAAAAAAAAAAAAGAAAGAAAGAAAAAAAGAAAAGGCTGGGTACAGCTACAACAAAAAAAAGAAAACTTCAGGCCAATTACTCTCTGATGAACACTGACGCAAAAATCTTCAATCAAATACTGGCACATCAAATCCAGCGGCACAGCAAAAAGCTTACCCAGCTGGGCGTGGTGGCTCATGCCTGTAATCCGAGGACCTTGGGAGGCTGAGGCAGGTGGATCACCTGAAGTCAGCAGTTCGAGACCAACCTGGCCAACATGGTGAAACTCTGTCTCTACTAAAAATACAAAAATTAGCTGGGAGTGGTGGCACATGACTGTAATCCCTGCTACTTGCTACTCGGGAGGCTGAGGCAGGAGAATCACTTGAGCCCAGGAGGCAGAAGTTGCAGTGAGCTGAGGTGGTGCCATTGCACTCCAGCCTGGGCGACAGAGTAAGACTCCATTCAAAAAAAAAAGCTTATCAGTGATAGACTGGATTAAGAAAATGTGGCACATATACACCATGGAATGCTCTGCAGCCATAAAAAAGGATGAGTTCAGGTCCTTCGTAGGGACATGGATGAAGCTAGAAACCATCATTCTAAGCAAACTATCTCAAGGACAGAAAGCCAAACACTGCATGTTCTCACTCATAGGTGGGAATTGAACAATGAGAACACTGGGGCACAGGGAGGGAACATCACACACCAGGGCCTGTTGGGGGCTGGGGGGCTGGGGGAGGGATAGCATTAGTAGAAATACCTAATGTAAATGATGAGTTGATGGGTGCAGCAAACCAACATGGCACATGTATACATATGTAACAAATCTGCACATTGTGCACATGTATCCCAGAACTTAAAGTGTAATAACAAAACAAAACAAAACAAAACAAGCAAGCAAAAAAAAGCTTATCCACCATGATCAAATCGGCTTCATCCCCAGGATGCAAGGCTGGTTCAACATATGAAAATCAATAAATATAATTCAGCACGTAAACAGAACTAAAGACAAAACCCACATGATTATCTCAATAGACACAGAAAAGGCCTTTGATAAAATTCAACATTCCTTCATGTTAAAAATTCTCAACAAACTAGGTATTGAAAGAACATACCTCAAAATAATGAGAGCCATTTATGGCAAACCCACAGCCAATAGCATACTGAATGGGCAAAAGCTGGAAGCATTCCCCTTGAAACCAGCACAAGACAAGGATGCCCTCTCTCACTACTCCTATTCAACATGGTATTGGAAGTTCTGGCCAGGGCAATCAGGCAAGAGAAAGAAATAAAGGGTATTCAAATAGGAAAGAGAGGAAGTCGAACTGTCTCTGTTTGCAGATGACATGATCCTATCTCTAGAAAACCCCATCCTCTCAGCCCCAAAGCTTCTTAAGCTGATAAACAACTTCAGCAAAGTCTCAGGATACAAAATCAATGTGCAAAAATCACAAGCATTCCTATACACCAGTAACAGACCAACAGAGAGCCAAATCATGAATGAACTCCCAGGCTGTGCCCATGAACTACAAGGCTACAGTAACCAAAACAGCATGGTACTGGTACAAAAACAGACACATACACCAATGGAACAGAATAGAGAACTCAGAAATAGGATCACACATCTACAACCATCTGATCTTTGACATACCTGACAAAAACAAGCAACAGGGAAAGGATTCCCTATTTAATAAATGGTGCTGGGAGAACTGGCTAGCTATATGTAGGAGATTGAAACTGGACCCCTTCTTTACACCTTATACAAAAATTAACTCAAGATGGATTAAAGACTTAAATGTAAAAGCCAAAACTATAAAAACCCTAGAAGGAAATCTAGGCAATACCATTCAGGACATAGGCACGGGCAAAGATTTCATGATGAAAACATCAAAAGCAATTACAACAGAAGCAAAAATTGACAAATAGGGTCTAATTAAATTAAAGAGCTTCTGCACAGCAAAAGAAACTATCATCAGAGTGAACAGACATCCTACAGAATGGGAGAAATTTTTTGAATGTATCAATCTGGCAAAGGTCTAATATCCAGAATCTACAAGGAACTTAAACAAATTTACAAGAAAAAAACAACCCCATTAGAAAGTGGGCAAAGGATATGAACAGACACTTCTCAAAAGAAGACATTTATTCGGCCAGCATGAAAAAAGCCTCAACATCACTGATCATTAGAGAAATGCAAATCAAAACCACAATGAGATACCATCTCATGCCAGTCAGAATGGTGATTATTAAAAAGTCAAATTGGCTGGTCATGGTGGCTCATGCCTGTAATCCCAGCACTTTGGGAGGCCAAGCCAGGCAGATCACCTGAGGTCAGGAGTTTGAGACCAGCCTGACCAATATGATGAAACCTCATCTCTACCCAAAATACAAAAATTAGCCAGGTGTAGTGGCACATGCCTGTGGTCCTAGCCACTTGGGAGGCTGAGGCAGGAGAATCACTTGAACCGGGGAGGAGGAGGCTCCAGTGAGCTGAGATCGCGCCACTGCACTCCAGCCTGGGTGACAGAGTGAGGCTCGCCATCTCAGAAAACTAAATTAAAATTAAAATTAAAAGTCAAGAAACGACAGATGCTGGTGAGATTGTGGAGAAATAGGAACACTTTTACACTGTTGGTAAGAATGTAAATTAGTTCAACCATTGTGTAAGACAACATGGAGATTCCTCAAAGAATAAGACATAGAATTCTGCAGAAATACAATTTGACCCAGCAATCTCATTACTGGGTATATACTCAAAGGAATATAAATCATTCTATTATAAGGATATATGCTCATATATGTTCACTGTAGCACTATTCACAATAGCTAAGACATTAAATCAACCCATATGCCCATCAATGATAGACTGGATAAAGAAAATGTAGTACATATTACACCATGGAATACTATGCAGCCATGAACAGTAATGAAATAGTGTTCTTTGCAGGAACACGGATGGAGCTGGAAGCCATTATCCTCAGCAAACTTATGCAGGAACAGAAAACCGAACACTGCATGTTCTCACTTGTAAGTGGGAGCTGAAAAATGAGAACACATGGACACAGGGAGGGGAACAACACCTGTGGCGGGAGGTGGGGGGAGGGAGAGCATCAGGATAAATAGCTAATGCATGTGGCTGTTAATACCTAGGTGATGAGTTGATAGGTGCAGCAAACAACCATGACACACGTTTACCTGGAGAACAAACCTGCACGTCCTGCACATGCCTCCTGGAACTTAAAATAAAATTTAAATTTTTTTTTTTTTGAGACAGAGTCTCGCTCTGTTGCCCAGGCTAGAGTGCAATGGTGCCATCTCGGCTCACTGCAACCTCCATCTCCCAGGTTCAAGTGTTTCTCCTGCCTCACCTTCCCTAGTAGCTGGGATTACAGGCACCCGCCACCATGCCCAGCTGATTTTTGTATTTTTAGTAGAGATGGGGTTTCACTATGTTGGCCAGGATGGTCTCGAACTCCTGACCTCAGGTGATCTGCCCGTCTCAGCCTCCTGAAGTGCTGGGATTACAGGTGTGAGCTACCATGCCCGGCCATAAAATTAAATTAAAAAAAAAAAAAAAAGAAAGGGTTGGGTGTGATGGCTCACACCTGTAATCTCGGCACTTTGGAAGGCCAAGGGAGGAGGATCTCTTGATCCCAGGAGGTCAAGGCTGCAGTGAGCTGTGATCACACCACTGCACTCCAGCCTGGGTGACAGAGTGAGTCCTGTCTGCCTCCTCCAAAAAAACATGAATTTCCAGGAGTGAAGGTGAATATAAATTCTCAGAGATCATATTACAGACAAACTGCAGAACATCAAGGAGAAAGGACAGATTATTGAAAAGGACAGATTATTATGGGTTTTGGGGGGAAGATGAGGAGTTTGATCATTGAACATGCTGGGTCTGAGATAATTTAGACATCCTGGCAGCACTGTCTGGGGGGAGGCTGGATATTGTGATCTGAAGTTCTGAGGTCTTGGAAATGTGAAGTGGAGTGGGCCTTCAGCAATACAGCAAGACCAGGGTTCAAACTGGACCCTATCTCTTTCAAGGTGTGAGGCCTCCATAAACCAGGGCTTCTCTCTGAACCTCAGTTTCCCATCTGTAAACTAAGGTGGCAATGCTTCCTGAGTTGCTGGGAAGATTAAATGCCTATAAAGTGACTGGCACTATTTACCATAAAAAACCCCTTTTGGGATCAGTTTAATAAATGAAGGTATGGCGTACAGTGGGAAAGCATGGAGAGGAATGAGGAGATGCCACACATAGATCATGGAAGGATCTGTAAGTCACACTGTTGAGTGGCAAAGCGCAGGCCTTCTTATGCAAAACATGAACTGAGCATTCAGGCCGGGAATCCTACAGCGGGCGCCTGGCACGGGTGGGAGGGATGCACTCTTCACTGTGTGCCCCTTGGTGCCTTTGGAATTTTGTACCATGTGCAGGAGTAGTATTACCTACTTAAAAAAAAAAATTAACACCCAGGGGCCCGTCCTCCAGTGCAAGCCTTCCCGCGAGAGAGGGAGGGGTAAGGGGCTTGGCTGCAGACGCCTGCGGGGCAGATGGAGCCAGGCTCTCTCAAGCAGAAAGGGACAGAAGGGGTCGGGGGAGGCTACCCTGAGACCCTTGGATAGACTGGGGCCAGCCCTGGGGCCCTTCTTACTCCCCTCTCACCCCCTCTGACACATTCTCTGTCTGCCCGTTCACCTGGCAGAGCACCCCTGCGGGGGCTCCCGTGAGGCAGTAGCGGGGGATTAAGGTGGGGAGCTCTTGGCCGCACAGCAATCCAGACCTGGAGAGGGCAGGCCCATTTTCTCTCTCCTTAACTCCTGCCACTCCAGGTGAATGTATGTCCTAGGCTCTCATCATAGCATGGAAACTATGGATGTTGTAATGAGAGCATAGATTAGTTTGGAAAGATTTTTTTCCATCTTTTTCATCTGTACCTTAAATCCTTCCTCTAGGAGTAATTTGATGTTCAGCAGTGTCTTTCCTGTTCCTTGTTCATCTTTTTTTTTTTTTTTTTTTTTTTTGTGGGGTGGGGCGGGGCACTTGGGATGCAGGGAGTTGAATTATTCACACTTCTCAGTTCAGGGGCACAGACTACTACTATCAATGCGACAAGAATCCTCTCTTATTTTTTTCTCCATTTAATTTAAATTATTATGAATTGGCAAGGCACGGTGGCTCACTCCTGTAATCCTAGCATTTTGGGAGGCCGAGGCGGGCAGATTACGAGGTAAAGAGATTGAGACCATCCTGGCTAACACGGTGAAACACCGTCTCTACTAAAAAAATACAAAAATTGGCTGGATGCAATGGCTCATGCCTGTAATCCCAGCACTCTGGGAGGCCGAGGCGGGTGGATCACGTGAGGTCAGGAGTTCAAGACTACCCTGGCCAACATGGTGAAACCCGGTCTCTACTAAAAATACACACACACACACACACACACACACTAGCCGGGCGTGGTGGCGGCGGGTGCTTGTAATCCCACCAATTTAGGAGGCTGAGGCAGGAGAATCACTTGAACCTAGGATGCAGAGGTTGCAGTGAGCCAAGATTGCACCATTGCACTCCAGCCTGGGCAACAAGAGCAAAACTCCGTCTCAAAAAAAAAAAAAAAAAAAAAAAAAAATTAGCTGGATGTGGTGGTGGGTGCCTGTAGTCCCAGCTACTTGGGAGGCCGAGGCAGGAGAATCGCTTGAATCTGGGAGGTGGAGGTTGCAGTGAGCCGAGATAGCGCCATTGCACTCCAGACTGGCCACAGAGTGAGACTCTGTCTCAAACAACAACAACAACAACAACAAATTATTATGAATTATTTTATTTTAAATTACTTTATGTATTACTTTCCCCTTTATCCTGAATACCCATCCCTCTTCCCTCAGCTCAAGGGTAGCTGCTGTCATGTATTTAAAATATATTCTCTTTAGATGCATACAAGGTCTGTAGATTTACAAAAATAAATTTGGTGAGGGACACGAGGACTCAGTACACTAGGGGACTGATTTACTCTAGTTGTATTTTTCAGTTTCTGACATTACAAATTTGTGCTCTGAAGACATTGCTTGTTGTCTGTATTTTTTGTTAGCTGGAGAGCACCTCCCTACATAGGAGGGAAGGGAAGTTCAGCTTTATTTTTCGGCAAGTAGTAGGTGAGAGAGTGAGTCATAAAGGTCCGAGGGGAAGAACATTCCAGGAAGAGGGATAGCCAGCGTGAGAAACCTGGTGTCGCAACTTGCCTGCTATGTCCAGTTTGGCTACAAGGGAGTAAGCCAGGGGCCTGGGCCTGAGACTCAGACAAGTGCTTTTAAGAGATCATGCAAGGAACTGTAGGCATTGCAAGGCCTTTAGACTTTGCCTCGAGTGAGAAGTATGTGTCAGGACTTGATTTGTTTTAATTGCTGAATAATATTCCATTGTTTGGCTATACCGCATTTTGTTTATCCATTCATCATTTGATGGACATTTGGGCTGTTTCCACCTTTTGGCTATTATGACTAATGCTGTTATGAGCATTTGTGTACCGGGTTTTGCATGGACATGTTTTCATTTTTCTTGGATATACCCTGAGTAGGATTGCCGGCCATATGGTATCTGTGTTTAGTATTTTGAGGAAGTGCCAACGTCTTATCCAGGAGTGATCCACAGAGGCAGAGTGGTTCTGCACTGAATTTGTGGTGGGCTACGAACCGCAGAAGGGCTGGCAGCAGCCAGGACGCAGCAGGGATCGGGGACAAGTTCAAGACCAGCAGAGGCTGCCAGGATAAACCCATGGGGGAAACAAGACAAAACAAGCCTGTGAGCCAGGACACCAGGAAGAAAACCTGCTCCAGAACCTTTCGGAACACCGCGGGGAAGGCTGGGTTGTGATTCTCTTTCTTTTCCACCTTCAGCTGTCTGTTCCCACTAGAAACAGGCTCACTGTGGCTATCAGTGCATCCTTGGGGTGCAGAGAAGAGAGGTGGGTGTGTGAATCTTGGGAGTGTGTTGGGAGAGCGGGGAATAGGCTGAGAACACTCTGGGGAGGCCCATCCTCCTCCCCAGGGCACTCCCGACCCAGGGGAGGCTTCCCAGGGGAGCACCGAGGAGTTTCTTCCCAGAGGCACCAGAGCACTCCTCTCCCAAGTGTGACGTGGGGGAAGCGTGTGCCTCCTGCTGCCTCCTCCTGGCTCTCTTCTGCCTCACTCCTCTTTCCCAACCCAGAACCTAGCCGAGTTCTTTTGCAGGTGGGGGCTAGTGCAAACTGGGGCTGTCTGTCAGGCACCATCACATTCAGTTTCCACCAAAGCCTTACTTTTCTTGCAATAGTTTGAGTTGAGTTTTAAATGCAGCTATTGGTCCATGCGTAAGACAGTGGCTACATGTGTGACGCACGTGTGACGAGTGTGTTACATAAAATATGGGTGTGGCAGTGCGTGCTTTCAGCAGGATCTCATGTGTGTGTCAGTTGGGGGGCAGGGCTTGTCTAGAAATGGGGATAATTCTGGGAGCTATAGGGGAGTGGATTCCCTGTGCCCCAACGAAGAGAGCCCAGTTCCTCCCAGGGCTAGGCTGTGCGGCTTGCAGGGACCCTCCCTCCTGGCTAGGCCTGCCTGGGTGAGGCCAGCCTCGGTGCAGTCAGCCATAGCCTCTCCTGGCTGCCAGCCAGTGCAGGCTGAGGGGGATTGTGTCTGGGAGTGGCCTCTTGGCTCCTCCTCTGAGATCCTGACTAGACCTGTCCTCAGCAGAGAAGGCAGCCCTTTCTTCCACCCACTTTAACACTGGAAGAATGCTCCCAGCACTTCCCTAGTCTTCACGGTGGAACACAAGATGAGATGGGTTTCCAGGCAGAGAGAGGTGTTGTTTCAAACACTCTCCCTGCACCCATCCCCACCAGGGCCTAAACTTCCGCTGTTAGAGACTTATACATGAAGGTTTGAGGGGCTTGAGGTCACACTGGAGCAGGGTGGAAAGCTCTGGAGCAGAGGGGTCTCAGTTGTTCATGGATATCCACTTCCTCGCTGTGTGGCTCTAGGCAAGTCACTTAAACTCTCTCAATTTGTACATGAGGTGGTAAGAGTGACCATCTTGCATAAATATTGTTGTGAGTATAAAATGAAGAAAATAGGTAAAGCAGCTAGCAAAATGTCTAGCACAGGTGGGTGCTTGAGAGCCAGGTATTCCCTTCTCACTGGAGTGCCGAGCCCCTGGGAAAGGTGACCTCAGCCTCCAGGCAGACTCTGGAGGAGAAATGGGGAAAGTTAAGAAATGGCAATCTGGGCCGGGCTCGGTGGCTCACGCCTGTAATCCCAGCACTTTGGGAGGCTGAGGCGGGTGGATCACGAGGTCAGGAGATTGAGACCATCCTGGCTAACATGGTGAAACCCCATCTCTACTAAAAATACAAAAAATTAGCTGGGCGTGGTGGCGGGCACCTATAGTCCCAGCTACTCGGGAGGCTGAGGCAGGAGAATGGCGTGAACCCGGGAGGCAGAGCTTGCAGTGAGCCGAGATCGCGCCACTGCACTCCAGCCTGGGAGACAGAGGGAGACTCCGTCTCAAAAAAAGAAAAGAAAAGAAATGGCAATCCATCTGTTTCTTTGTTTGTTCACTCATTTATTCACGCTTCCAATGCCTGCACATTACCGAGTGCCTGCAAGTGCCAGACCCAGCAGGAGGCATGGAGACCCAGAAGGTCACAGGGTCTCGTTGGGATCAGACTGAGTAGGGGTCCATCTGAAACGCAAGCACAGCAGCAACTCAAAGCATTTGCAAGCAATGTGGACTTCACTGAAGTGTTGGTGAGGACGCAGAACAGTAGGTTATACCACACAGAAAAAGCAAGATGTGTCCATGTCCCTGCTAATCAACTCCAAGCTCTCTCTGGCACCTGCCTGGCTGTGGCTGCCAGCACCCCTCCGCTTCCTCTGGCTTCCATTTCCTGGGCTCACTGCCCACATCCTACCCCTTGTTAAGGGGCTTCATAGAGACGTAATTAACATACCGCACAATTCACCTTTTAAAAGTGTATACGTCAATGGTTTCTAATCTATTCAGGTTTATACAATCATCACCATAATCCAATTTTAGAATATTTTAATCTCCCCCCAAAAACCTTCATGCTCATTAGGAATCACCCCAAACTTCCCCTTTTCCCCAGCCCTAGGAAACCACCAATCCACTTTCTGTCTTCATGGATTTGCCCAATTCTGGACATTTCATATAAGTGGAATAATTCAATATGTGGTATTTTAAAAATTTTAAATTAAGGTAAAAAAATGCTTAACATAAAGTTTATCATCTGAACTATTTTTAGGTGTACAGTTCAGTAGTGGTAACTGTATCCACACTGTTGTAGAACATCTCCAGAACATTTTCATCTTGCAAAATTGAAACTCTGTACCCATTGAACAACTCCCCTTTCTCCTCCCCGTGGCCCTTGGTTATCATCATTCTTTCTGTCTCTATGAATTTTGTGACTGTAGGGACTTCATATAAATGAAATCATACTGTACTTGTCATTTCGTGATTGGCTTGTTTCAAGTAGCATAATGTCCTCAAGGTTTACCCATGCTGTAGTGCGTGACATCCTTCTTTTTTAAAAACTGAATAATATGACTGGGCGTGGTGGCGCTCATGCCTGTAATCCCAACACTTTGGGAGGCCTAGGTGGGTGGATCACCTGAGGTCAGGAGTTCCAGACCAGCCTGGCCAACATGGTGAAACTCCGTCTCCACTAAAAATGCAAAAATTAGCTGGGTATAGTGGCCAACTACTCAGGAGGTTGAGGCAGGAGAATCACTTGAACCCGGGAGGCAGAGGTTGCAGTGAGCTGAGATGGCACCACTGCACTCTAGCCTGGGCGACAGAGCGAGACTCCATCTTCAAACCAAACCAAACCAAAACAACAACAACAAAACTGAATAACACACACACTCACACTCTCCCTCTGTCTCTCTCTCTGTCTACTTTATCCATTTATCTGTTGACAAACACTGAGTTGCCTCCACCCCCTGGGTATTGTGAATAGCACTGCGATGAACGTGGGTGTGTAGATATCGCTTTGAGATCTTGTTTTCAGTTCTTTGGGATGTATTCCCAGAAGTGAGTTTGCTGGATCATATGGTAATTCTACTTTTAATTTTTTCAGGGACCCTCCATAGTGTTTTCCACAGTGGCTACACCATTTTGATAGTAACTATCCTAATGGGTGTGAAATGGTATCTCATTGTGATTTTGATTTGTATTTCCCTAAGTGACACTGAGCATCTTTTCATATGCTTATATGTCATTTGCATATGTTTTTAGAGAAATGTCTATTCCAGTCCTTCGTCCATTTTTTTTTTTCTTGAGACAGTCTTGCTCTGTCGCCCAGACTAGAGTACAGTGGTACAATCTTGGCTCACTGCAACCTCTGCCTCCCAGGTTCAAGCAATTTTCCTGCCTCAGCCTCCCAAGTTGCTGGGACTACAGGCACCTGCCACCATGCCCAGCTAATTTTTGTATTTTTAGTAGAGATGGGGTTTCACCACGTTGGCCAGGCTGGTCTCGAACTCCTGAGCCCAGGTGATCCAACCCCCTCAGCCTCCCAAAGTGTTAGGATTACAGGAGTGAGCCACCGACCGCACCTGGCCTCCTTTGTCCATTTTTGAGCTGGCTTGACCTTTTTTTTTATTGTTGAAATGTAGGAGTTTTGAAAATATATATTCTGGATAATAACCCCTTATCAGATATATGATTTGCAAATATTTTCTCCTATTCTGTGAGTTGCCTTTTTATCCTATTGATAGTGTACTTTGATACATAAAAGTTTTTTTTTTTTTTTTTTGAGACGGAGTCTTGCTCTGTCACCCAAGCTGGAGTGCAGTGGCGCAATCTCGGCTCACTGCAAGCTCTGCCTCCCGGAGGTTCACGCCATTCTCCTGCCTCAGCCTCCCTAGTAGCTGGGACTACAGGCGCCCGCCACCATGCCCGGCTAATTTTTTGTATTTTTAGTAGAGATGGGGTTTCACTGTGTTAGCCAGGATGGTCTTGATCTCTTGACCTCGTGATCCGCCCGCCTCAGCCTCCCAAAGTGCTGGGATTACATGCATGAGCCACTGTGCCCGGCCATAAAAGTTTTCACTTTTGATAAAGTTCAATTTATTTATTATCTGTTTCTTTTGTTGCCTGCGCTTTTGGTATCATATCTAAGAAATCATTGCCAAATCCAATGTTGTAAAGATTTTTTCCTATATTTTCTTCTAGGAGTTTTATAGTGCTAAGGTAAATACTTTTTTTTTTTTTTTTTTTTGAGAGAGAGAGCCTCTCTCTGTTGCCCAGGCTGGAATGCAATGGCACGATCTCGGCTCACTGCAACCTCCGCCTCCCAGGTTCAAGCGATTCTCCTGCCTCAGCCTTTCGAGTAGCTGGGATTGCAGGTGCCTGCCGCCATGCCCAGCTAATTTTTGTATTTTTAGTAGAGACAGAGTATCACCATATTGACCAGGCTGGTCTTGAACTCCTGACTTCAGGTAATCTGCCCACCTCGGCCTCCCAAAGTGCTGTGATTACAGGCGTGAGCACCCAGCCTTAAAGTAAATACTTTGCATTTAGGTATTTAATCCATTTTGGGTTTTGTATCTAGTGTAAGGAGAGGGCCTGATTTCATTATTTTGCATGTGAATGTCCATGAGGCCATAGGTGAAGACTGAGAGAGAGAAAAGGCAGTGCAGCAGGCGGGGAGACCATGTGCACTTCAGCCACTTTTTCATGTAACTCGCTTGTGTCTTCAGAGCCTGCTCAGGCCCAGTCACGTATAGACCACTTCCATTTGATAATGGAGTGTTGCTATGCCTGCCCAACTGTATGGCTTGTTGGATCACATAACACCCAGTTCATAACGGGCATCTCAGCTCACATGGTGACTGGGTGACCCATGATTAAGTGTTTAGTCTGTGCTAAGGCCCAGTAGCAGGCCAAGAGCTGTCTCTCAAAAGGATCCACAGAGGATGGCAGGATTTTGCTTTAAAATTCTAAGAGCTTGCACTGTGGGTCACCTATGGGGCTCCAAATAGCATCCCTGTCTGCCACTGCCACCTTGAGCACCACTAGATCTGCTGGGTCACATGGCCCAAGTGGCAAAGCAGCCTGCACAGCAGCTTGGACCTGTGGCAGCGCCTTCTCCTGTTCTGGGCCCCGCTCAGAACTGGCAGCTTTTCAGGTCACTCAATAAATGGGCTGTAGTAACACACCCAAATGAGGAATATGTTGCCTCCAAAATCCAAGGAGGCCTGCTAGTAATTGTGTCTCTTTCTGGTTTGTAAGAGGGGCCACATACAATCATGTATTCTTTCTTCACCTTAGAAAGGATATTTCATATCTCCAGATAGTTTAAAAAAAAAAAAAAAGAGAAAGGATATTTTCAGCATTTTCTGGACCCCCAGAAATTTTACTGAGGTAGAAGATCCCTGAATTTCAGTTAGAGTTTCTCTCCCAGCCTCTGACACACAAATATCTCACAGTAAGTTAAGAGTAGTTGCTATTTCTCACTTATGGTCCAGTCAGCACTAGGTCATCAGTGTCATGATAGACCAGTGTGCTATCTTGTAGGAGGGAAAAGAAATTGAGATCCAGGCCGGGCACGGTGGCTCACGCCTGTAATCTCAGCACTTTGGGAGGCCAAGGCAGGTGGATCACGAGGTCAGGAGATCGAGACCATGGTGAAACCCCGTCTCTACTAAAAATACAAAAAATTAGCTGGGTGCAGTGGCGGGCGCCTATAGTCCCAGCTACTCGGGAGGCTGAGGCGGGAGAATGGCATGAACCCGGGAGGCGGAGCTTGCAGTGAGCCGAGATTGCGCCACCGCACTCCAGCCTGGGCGACAGAGCAAGACTCTGTCTCAAAAAAAAAAAAAAAAGAAATTGAGATCCCTGCAATCTAAATTATAACATAGGGTTGTAGAGTTGACATACTTCTGAGTTAGGACAGTGGAGGGGTAGTGCTGGCCTTGCCAGCTGAAAGCAAACAGCTTCTGGTGAACCTTACAGAAAGACATGGAGAAAAAGGCATTTATCAGATCAATAGTTGCTTATTGTGTTAATTTGCTCAAGCAATGAAACCACAGCTGGTACAACAATTGCAATTGGAGTCACCACTTGATTAAGCTTACAAGAAGCCACTGTCATTGTCTGAGATCTATCCCCCTTTAGCACAGGCCAGATAGGAGGATTGAATGGGGATGTGGTGGGAATCACCACTCCTGTATCTTTTAAGTCCTTGGTGGTGGTGCTAATCTCCGAATCTCTGCAGTCTCTCTAGAATGCAGCAATGCTTTTCTTAGGTAAAGACAGCTTCAGTGGCTTTCATTTGGATTTGCCTATCAGAAGAGTCCTCAGGGAACCAACATGGTGATTCTGCTAGCTGCTAAGTACAGCCATGCATCACATAACATTTCGCTCAATGATGGATAGCATATATGATGGTGGTCCTATAATACCATACTTTTGCTCTACCTTTTCTTTTTTCTTTACTTTTTTTTTTTTTTTTTTGAGATGGGGTTTCACTCTTTCGCCCAGGCTGGAGTGCAGTGGCGCAATCTTGGCTCACTGCAAACTCTACCTCCTGGGTTCAAGTGATTCCCCTGCTTCAGTCTTCTGAGTAGCTGGGACTACAGGCACCCGCCACCCACCACGCCCAGATAATTTTTGTATTTATAGTAGAGATAGGGTTTCACCATATTGGTCAGGCTGGTCTCGAACTCCTCATCTCAGGTGATCCACCTGCCTCGGCCTCCCAAAGTGCTGGGATTACAGGCATGAGCCACCGTGCCTGGCCTGCTGTACCTTTTCTATGTTTAGGTACACAAATGCCATTGTGCTATAGTTGCCTACAGTATTTAGTACAGTAACCTGCTATATAGGTTTATAGCCTAGCTATCCTGTATATCCTAGTATGGAGGAGGCTATACCATCTAGATTTGTGTGAGTATGCTCTATGATGCTTGTACAAAGACTAAATTACCTAATGATGCACTTCTCAGACTGTATCCCCACCGTTCGGTGAGTGACACATGACAGTATGTTCCAATTATGCATTCTGGAACTTAGGAAATAACCGCATAGACTGAGCCTGGGGACCCAATGAACCCACTGTGAGGTGGACCTGAGCTAAAACTCCCTTGACCACCTGACCTCCGTAAGCCCCTGGAGGGCCACAGGGATGCTTCTGGTCTTCTGGAATGAACGTCAGTTCAGAGCCAGTGTCCAAGAGTGCCTGAGAAGTCTGATTATTTTCTTTTTCCTAGTACACAATGACCCTGGTAAAAGGTCAAAGGTCTCTCTAGGGAAGGCTGGGAGAAAGATTAACAGTAGAGTTTTTTGATAGCATACAGGATCCTTTCTGGAGGGGACTGTGCTTCCCCTGCATGGACCACGATGTTCTGTTTTCATGATTCAAGTAAGAATTTTGTTAACTCGACCTGGAAGTTTTCTGCTTATACAGATTAAGAATTTAATAGGTATGAAAGTTGATCATAAATGTGTGATTCTTGTCACACCCAACTAAATCTGAGTTGAGGGCCAAGGAGGGAAAAACACTCAGGATTTATCACATTGCTTCAGAAATGCAATTTTCTGCAAGTCCAGCAGTCAAAACTGCCTATTGTAACCTGAGACCAGTTTTGTCTATAGCTCGTGGAATATCTTGCCGCCAATGTCACTGCCATCGTTCACCAATCAGCTTGCTAGTCCCAAAGCCTTACTAATACGAATAAACTTTCTCTCAAGACCACAAGCAACGTTCCTCTATTCTATAAAATCCCCAACCTGCTCTTTATTCTTTGGACATACTGAAAAACACCTGGTCTGTGTATATGGCCCAAATTGCAACTCTTATATCCCAAATAAAATGTTATATTTAGAGATTTGTCTCTACCTTTTAATGTTGACTTCAGTACAAGCTTCCTATCTATTTCACTTCTAGGAACGCCATAATCAATTATTCAACATCACATATTCACACAAGTCAGACTATTCTGATTGTTACTTTGTCTCTTCTGTCCATTATGGTAGTCACGCCCACCTTGTCTTAGGTGGTTGAGTTCCCCTCTTGGCTCCTCCCACCCTGAGATCAGTTGCTGTCATTGCATTTAATTTTCCAATTGAGTGACTGTGGTTCCCACTGTAAGGTCTGGCCAGAGAGAAGAGCAATGAAACAGCTCTTGAAGGATGCTGGGGCTCCGCTCACAAACCCGTTTCTACCAATATTGGTGAAAGGTGTGTCTGGACCAGTGTGGGTAAGTATGTCTAAAATGGCAAATCTACTCTAATTCCAATCTCTTCAAGCCCTCGAATCCCTTCCTCTACATTAAAACAAGGGATATCTGGCACCTCCAACTTGCTCATTGTAGGCCACCTTTTAATCTGTTTCCCCTAATCAACCAAACTATTAGGTCTCTTTTACACGCCCAGGGCTGCAGCATTCAGTGCAGAATCTCTGCTTAGTGGGCCCACATCAATACATTTGGCCTGATCTGACTTTATGTTCTTTACACCATTATCCTGCATGTTTAATGGATCCTTAACATCCATTTCCATACATTTACTGGATTTCTGCCTGTATGAATCAGAAAACTCAAGTAGTTCTTTTGGAGAATGGCACACCTCCTCCTGGGTCCTGCTATGTCCTCACATTTGGGGGCCTTCTGGGACTCGAGTCTAGTTATAGGTCTAGTAAAGAGGGGTGGGTCCTAAGGAAACTCAGCACTGTCTTGCATGACAACTGCCTCAGGGGAGGTCTTTATCGTTTCCTCCAGCAATGCAGGGTTAATCTCCTCAGGCCAAGGCCAACACCACGAAGGGTGTGAAGGCTGCTTCCCCTGGGGATGGGAAGACACCTCCCATGGGCAAAGAGAATTCATCAGAATTTAGGAGCTCAATGTCTCCTAGTTTCATCAGGATATTCCCATACACCCCCATCCCAATTTACAGTTCTCATCCTCTCCCAATCAATACCCTCACTTTAATAGTAGACATCCTGGGAGTTCAGCTTTTGTTGTAATTCAGCCAATCACATGGTGAGGACTTGTGTTTGATTTTCAGCAGTTTCAACCCTGTGGCTATAGGGGGTCATCCCTCATGGTGGCCCTGACGGGGTGTGGGGGAGAGAGGCTAGGACATCTGTGGTCTTCTTTTGGGAGGTACGGGGCTCACCCTCTGCACTTTGCCTAAGCTGCGTCCCATACTTTCTGGGCAACCTCCTATTTCTCAACTCCTGGCCCTACTGTGCCCCCAGAAGGCTCCTCTTGACAGGCCACCCTCTTAGGCAGGGTCCTTTTGGGATGACTCATATCTAATACCTTGAGGACCAGCATCACTTGCATCCTTGTCTGTCCACACGGTGTACCTGAAGCGTCTCCACTGCCAGCCCTCTTCCCAGCTTTTCCAGCAACGGATGTCCATAGCCTGCCCTCCTATCCAGGGGTGCTGTCCATCTCTCTCAGGGATGCTACTGGTCTGTTTGCTCACAGCAGGGACGGGCCTGCGAGTGCAGGCGCTGAGCAGGCAGCCTGCAGCCCTGAGCCGGCTCTCACTTCAGGGCCACAGAGGGCGGGGAAGGGGGCAGGGCCTGGAAGAGCCTGGAGATGGTTGGGTCGGGGCTGACAGCAGGGGGATGGGGGAAGGCAGCGCCTAGCAGCTATCCTTGAAATGAGTGTGTTCGCAGACAAAGTGCAGGTGTAGGCCCACTCCCCCATGCCACGGCCTTTTGAACATGTGGAACCAGGACTCGGAACGTCCTGTTTTAAAGTGGGAGGTGGGCTGTCACTGGCAGGTGCAGAGCGAGAGCTGCGAGCTCCCCATTCCTGCGACCCTATCACATGTGGAAGGTGGGTGGGAGGATGGTGGCGCGGTTGATCTGAGCTCTGTCCCAAATAAGGCTCTTGAGGAGGACGCAGGGCACTTCCAGGGCGAGGGTACCGCTGGGCTCTGACAAGCCCTCTGGGGACTCGTGGAGTCGTGGGAATGCCAGCTGACTCAGCGAGGGCGGCCTTGGCCACAGCAAGGTACCCTTCCCTAGTTTCTGTCTTTCGTGGTGAGGCGATTTTAAAAACGCAGTCTGACCAGCCCTTGCCATTGTCCTGCTGTGTACCCAGCACTTAGTGTGTCGGCTGGTCCGTGTGGACGGCCCAGTCCCTCCAGTGGCATCCCTACCGGTGACCCCTCCTGCCTGCACCACCGTTCCAAGTCTCAGGGCCGGCGCACAGGCGGGGCGCGGGGCTCTTGGCGCCCCTGCGCTCGGAACGGCTGCTTCCGGGCTGGGTGGCTGCTGTCGCCCGCCGCGCGGCCTCTGCAGAACAGTGGGCTGAGGTCGGTCCAGCACGGCGGTCCCAGCCCTAGGGCCCGCGTACAGTAGAGGGCCCGGCAAAGGCCTCGGCCCAGCGGGGAAGGCGCGCCCTCCTGCGGCGCCGACGGGGACAGCAGGGCTCTCGGGCCGTCCTCTCGCTGTGCTCCCCACCTCCCCGCCCCGGGGGACGTGAGGCGGACTGCGGGGCGTGCCCGGGGGCGCTGCACCAGCGGACTTGCAGTGGGTGCTCACTGTCGGCCAGAGCCAAGGCGTTCGGCCGCCTCGGCCTGAGGAATGAAGGCGCCTTGTGTCGCTTTAGCAGGCAGCAGTGACCCGTGGCGCGTCCCCGGGCACCCGACTGCGGGGCGAGTGGTGCGAAGCCAGTCCTGTGCCCGGGCTCGGTCGTCCCAGCCTCTAGGAAAGCGGATCTCGCTCTCGGTGAGATGAAACGGCCCAGGAGAGAGGCCCCGTCCCTGGCAGGCGGGTGTCCGCGGCAGCGCGAGCCATTCGAGCGGTCAGCCGGGGCGCCTTCTGGATGTGAGGCCCGCGGAGCTTGTGGGAGGTGCTGGCGCCCTGTGTGGCCCGCCCTGCGCTCGGGGCTGCGGCTACCGAGACTGAGCAGCCGGGAGCCTCTGGAGAGACGGCTCCGCGCGCCCCCTGCTGGCAGCGGGGAGTCTCTCTATGCTGGGCCGGAGAGCAGGGTCCTCCACGCGGCAGGGGGACTGCGCTAAGAAGTCAGGCCCCGCCGTGGCTGGGTTTCAGAGCCACAGGCAGCAAGGGACCCACTTCCATCCACTCTGCCCGGCTTATGTAGCACGAAGAGGGCTCTGAAGAAGCAGCCTTTTACTGACATTCTACACACCCTTATGAAAAGCCCCCAAAGAGGCCCGGCGCGGTGGCTCAAGCCCGTAATCCAAGCACTTTGGGAGGCTGAGGCAGGCGGATCACCTGAGGTCAGGAGTTCGAGACCAGCCTGGTCAACATGGTGAAACCCCGTCTCTACTAAAAATACGAAAATTTGCTGGGTGTGGTGGCGTGCGCCTGTAATCCCAGCTACTCCGAAGGCTGAGACAGGAGAATCGCGTGAACTCGGGAGGCGGAGGTTGCAGTGAGCCGAGATCGAGCCACTGCACTCCAGCCTGGGCGACAAGAGCAAAACTCTGTCTGGAAAAAGGAAAAAGAAAGAAAGAAAAAGCCCCTAGAGTGGGGTCTAGCCTGGGTCCCCAGCAGACAGTTAATCAATGAAAATGGGCCAAGCGCGGTGGCTCACGCCTGTAATCCCAGCACTTTGGGAGGCCGATACGGGCGGGTCACGAGGTCAGGAGATCGAGACCATCCTGGCTAACACGGTGAAACCCCGTCTCTATTAAAAATACAAAAAATTAGCCGGGTGAGGTGGCGGGCGCCTGTAGTCCCAGCTACTCCGGAGGCTGAGGCAGGAGAATGGCGTGAACCCGGGAGGCGGAGCTTACAGTGAGCCCAGATAGTGCCACTGCACTCCAGCCTGGGAGACAGAGGGAGACTCCGTCTTAAAAAAAAAAAAAAAAAAAGAAAAAGAAAAAAAAAAAAGAAAGAAAATGCAGCGCCCTGGAGGCCGGAAGGGTCTATTCCCCACGCATGACTCCCCTGTAAGAGGATACAGGGCCTTGCAGAGCTCAGGAATGCAGAGTGGGAGGGGGACAGAGGCAAGCACACCTGCAGAGGTGACAGAGGAGAAGGCTGTGGAAGGCCGAGGGCTTTGAGTGGTCTGGCAGCCACAGTCAGCAGGAAGTGGCCTGGGGCTTTGCACCCTGCAGCCTGGCTCTCCCCACACTCTGGGGTGGGACTGCAGTGGTGTTGAGTCCCTGCTCTAGGCCAGGGTTGACAAGCTTTATGTGAAGGACCAGAAAGTAAATATTTTAGCATTCAGGCTGCATACAGCCTCTGTCATATAGTCTTCTGGTGCTTTTGTTAAGTGTGAGAACCACTGGCCTACACAATGGAGAGATGGGCCTGGGCCCTGGAGGGAAGGACTTGGAAGAAAGGGTAGACCAATTCAGAGACTGAGGGGATGGGAGCCAGCGGGGGTTCCAGCAGGACATGCTGCAGGAATCGATGGGCCGTCTCTATGGGGAACTGCTCTTCTAGCAGTCCTTCTTCCTTTCATCTGGATGTGGGGCTTACACTGTTCCCACCCATTCCCATGAGCTGTCACACTTCTGGAGAGCAGGGACAGGTGGGACCGGCTGGCTGCATAGGATGGGGCCTGGATTATCACAAATGGTCCCACTATGTGAGGCTTTGCGCAAATTTTGTAGCTGGTTCTGTGGACTCATCTTGTTCAGCTCATGTTTGTTGTGGGGGTATCAGCAGGTCCCAGTTTGCCTGGGATTTCCCAGTTTTAGCCCTGTAAGTCTTTCATCCGGATAAACTTCTCAGTCCTGGGCAGGTGAGTTGGTGACCCTAGCCCCCTGCTCAGAGAAGGAAGGAGGGCATGCTCTCATAGACACTTGGCCCCATGGCACACTTGCTCTGTCCCTTGGCCTGTAGGTTACTCCTGGGTGCCTCTGACCACACTGTCTTTCCCGAACCTCTCCTGCTGTCGGGAAACCCTGCCATTCACCTCCTGGTCACAGTTTATAGCACCCAGAGGCCTGTTGGAGCTGTTCTCCTCACACTGAATCAATGACCCAACAGGAAGTGCAACCAGCCACAGTCAGAGGAGCCAGCAGTCAGGCTGTTCTGAGATGGCCCCTGGCTGCTGAGCAGGCAAGGACAGGGAGTTGCTGGGTTGAGGATGACCTGACCCTGGGGCTCCCAGCGCAGTGGGAGGCAGAGCTGCCAGACCACACAAGCCAGTGGTTCTCTTTCACACTGTGGGGTTTGAGCCCTCCTAAAATGAAAATGGCCTAGCAAGAAAAACTTAGAATATCTATTTTCAAAATTCCACTTATAATAGCAATAAAATACATAAGGTTTCTGTGAATAAAAAGTAAAATGGATGCAGTCCTTCATAGAGAAAATGGCAAAACTGAAAAGCCATTAAAGAAAATTTATACAAATGGAGCAATATATGTGAAAAAATGTCAATTCTCTTCAAATCCATGCACTTTCCTGCAATTCTACTAAAATCTGAGCAGCATTTAGGGGGAGACTTGTCAAACTGATTCTACAATTTATATGGAAGGGTGATGAGCTATGACCATTATGAAAATAAAGAACAAGATGGGAAGCATTGCCCAACAGATATTCAAGATGTCATTAATTAAGGCAGAATGTACTGGCACGGGGAAAAAACTGACCAAGGAATCAAATCCCAGTAGCAGCCCCTCCCACATATTGAGACATGGTTTGTGACAGAGCTTGCAGATCCATGGGGAAAGTATGGGCTGGTAAATCAATTTTCTGGAACAATTGGTTATCCATTTAGAAAATGAAGTAGAGTTGGATCTTTGCTTTAAATCATGAACAAAAATAAATTGCATGTGGGTTAAAGACCTAAGTGTAACAAACCACATTTGAAACTGCCAGAAGAAATGATAAGAGGCTATATTTATAAATTTGCAGTGAGTAAGGATTTCCTTAGCAAGACACAAAAGCACAAATCATATACAAAAATACTGATGAAAAAACAAAAAGATGGCCGGACGTGGTGGCTCATGCCTGTAATCTCAGCACTTTGAGAGGCTGAGGTGGGCGGATCACGAGGTCAGGAGATCGAGACCATCCTGGCCAACACTCTGTCTCTACTAAAAATACAAAAATTAGCTGGGCATAGTGGTGCACTCCTGTAATCCCAGCTACTTGGGAGGCTGAGGCAGGAGAATCGCTTGAACCAGGCAGTCAGGGGTTGCAGTGAGCCAAGATCGTGCCACTGCACTCCAGCCTGGCGATAGAGCGAGACTGCCTCAAAACAAAACAAAACAAACAAACAAAAAGACAACCCATAGATAGGAAGAAAATAGTAAATTAGTATCCAGAATGCATAAAAAATTTACAAAAATCTGTAAGAATATTAAAAAATGGATCAAAGATATGAAAAAGCATTTCACAGATAAGGAAGTGTGGATGGGCAGGAAGTACCTAAAAAGATGTTTTGCCGCATTAGTCGCAGAGAAATGCCAAGTGAAACCATAATAACATATTATTTGACACCCTCTGAATGGCTCCAGTGGAGAGTATCTGACAACGTGCAAAGCCCTGTTTTCTGTCCATCACCTGGAAGAGGAGAGCCCCTTGGCAGTGGAGTGAAGTGCTTCCTTACAGCCTTCAGTGCCAGTGTCTACTGCTTCTTTTCCTTAAAAATGTGCAGCCCAGCATCAAAAAGAAGAAAATATTTAAAGATAAATTTAATAAAAGAAGTGCAACACTTGTACGTTGACAACTCTAAAACACGGTTGGAAGAAATTAAAGAGAAATAAATGGAAGGACATCCTATGTTCATGAACTGGAACACTTAATATTGTTAAGATGGAAATACTCTCCAAACTGATCTATAGATTCATCACGATCCCTATCAAAATCTCTGCTAGCTTTTTCAAAGAAATTGACAAGTTGAATATGAAGTTCATATGGAAAGTTAGGGAACCAGAATAGTCAAAACAATTTTGAAAGAAAATTCATACCACCCTATTACAAACCTACTACAAAGCTGCAGTAATCAAGACAGTGTGTTAATGGTATAGGGAGACACAAGATAAATGGAATCAAATGGAACCAAAGGTTCAGATAGAAACCTTTACAATTTATCGTAAATTAAGTTTTGACAAGTGGGCAAAGACAATTCAATGAAGGAAAGAATACTCTTTTCAACAAATGGTGCTGGGACAATGGATGTCCACAAGCAAAAGAATAATATCATACCCTACCTCAGACCATATATAAAAATTCCCTCTAAATGGATCATAGACATAAATGTGAGACCTAAAACTATCAAAGTCTTAGAAAATATGGGAGTAAATCTTCATGCACTTGGGTTAAGCAATGGTTTCTTATATATGGCACCCAAAGCATAAGCAACAAAAGAAAAAAATAGATACGCTGAATGTCATCAAATAGAAAGTTTTTGTTCATCAAAGAACACCATCAATAAAGTGAAAAGATAACCCACAAAATGAGAAAAATAATTGCAAAATATGTATCTGATGAGGGTCTAGTAACCAACACATATTTTTAAAAACTCTTAAAATTCAACAGTAAGAAGACAAAATTCTCAATGAAAAACCAGGCAAAGGTTTGAATAAGCATTTCTTCAAGTGGTCAGTACGCACAACACCATAGTTATTAGGGAAATACAAACCAAAATCCCAATGAGATAGCATTTCACACCCACCAGCGTGGCCAGCATAAGTGTTTGAGAGGATGTAAAGAAATTGGAAACTTCGGGCACTGCTGGCGGAAAGGTACAATGCTGTGGCTGTTTTAGAAAACACTTCGGCAGTTCCTGAAAATATTAAAGAGTTACCCTTTGGCCTAGTGATTCCACTTATATGTATAAAGCCAAGAGAAATGAAAGCATATGTTCACACAAAAACTTATACATGAATATTCATAGCAGCATGATACATAATAGTCAAAAAGTGGAAACAACTCAAATGTCCATCAGTTTATGAATGGATAAAGTGTGACATGTCTATAAAGTAGAATATTATCCAGCCATAAAACGTAATGAATTGCCGACACATGCAACACAGGTGAATCTTGAAAACATTATACCCGCTGAAGGAAGATGGTCACAAAAGAGTATCTATTGTATGATTCCATTTGTATGAAATGCTCAGAATAGGCAAATCTATAGAGGCAGAAAATAGATTAGTGGTTGCTAGAGGCTGGCGGAAGAAAGAATGGGGAGCATGGGTGTTTTGTTTTTGTTTTTGTTTTTTTTAGAGGGGATGAAAATGTTCTAAAATTACATAAAAGAACTAACTGGGAGGGATGCTCAATTCTTTGAATAGACTAAAGCCATTAAATTATCCAATTTAAAAGGGTGATTTTTTTTGGTATTCAAGAGGATGTTAATTTTTAAAAAGGGGTGAATTGCATGACATGTAAATTATATCTCAATAAAACTGTTATTAAAATATTAGCTCCCTGTGCGGCAGCCCAGGAGAGCATGGGGCAGGTGCAGGGGTTCCTGTGGCCTGGCCACAGGCCTGCTGACTGCTGTGTCTGGCTGAGACAGGCTCCCACACATGACCGGTCCTTTTGAGGACCATAACATCCTCTCTGAGCAGCCCCGGAGTCAGCAGGCCCTCCTGAGGCCCACGTGACAGTTGGGTGATAAGCACCTCCTCCCCAGCAGGGCTTGCTTGCTTTTACCTGATAAGCCCCCTTAGTAAACAGGCTCCACATGGCCAGAGGTGACTGTTAGGGAGTCCAAGTGGCAGTAAACAGGCATTCGCTGCCAATTCTGTGGCTTGGGAATTCCCCAGGAACAACTCTTGTCTTGACTGGTGGTCAGAGCTTGTTGTCCAGCTTCCCTCTCAGTGTGCTGTTTGCTGGCCATTCACCATGAGGGGACAAGTGTCACCTGACTCCTGAGTGGCATTTGCCACCCTGGGCAGTGGCACTGAGCATTTATGAAGCCTGACACTCTACCACTTTGAGCCTGAGGGGAAGCTGTGAGGACTCAGCATGTCAGAGAGACTGCATGTGTGGGAGAATGCACACACGGGAGCCGGAGGGACGCAGAGGAACCAGTGCGAGGCACCAGGGAAGACACATGGCAGGCTCGCCTCCTCAGTGCTCCCAGACATTGACCATGGACTCGTGTGAGGACTTTTTCTTCCCTGTTACCTAAGTACAGGCAGAGTTGGATCCAGGCCTCCACCTAATTCCTGTGGTATCAGGCTGGGGCTGAAGCATCCACTGTGGCTGGGTGACCAGCTGGCATATTCCTTGGCTGGAGGAAGAGTCATATGTTGGAGCATGTCAGTGAGCTATATTCCACAATCTCTGAGCCCAAAATGGAGCTAAGAACAGCTACCTTGCAAGGCAGTTGCTAAGAGACAGCAAGTGCATGCTCTGGGCCAGGCACGTGATGCTCAGTACAAGAGGGAGTGGTAGTTATTCCTAGACGAGAGTTTCCATAAAACACAGCTCCTTATTCTTCTCACCCTTTGCTTCTCATCTTCTCTGCTTTCAGACCAAGCTCAGTGTGTAAAGAAAGTCAGAGAAGGCAGGCCCTGCTCCAGGCTCCAAGGGCCTGCTCTGTCCAGTGAGCCTTGAGGTCTTTTGCACTTGTGCTTCTGGCTGGGAAGTTCCTGGAACCCTTAGGAGCTCTCTTCCCTCCCTCAGCACCAGCCCCTTTCCATATTGTTTGATACTTGATCATTCATCCCTGGATTGTAGCAGTGGGTGTGGATGATCAGCCTTTATTAATCAAGTTTATGCTGTCCTCAGAGAAACCTAAGGATCTGTGTGCAAGGGTAGACAGCAACTTATGAGATGATTTACTTCCTGCACCCTCTTCCCTGTCACCCTGACCCTGAGTCACTGCTGTCATTACTCAGAAACCTGAGGATGGCAGGAGTTGAGGGAGGCCCCTTACAATGGCTTGGGGCTTCCAGAAGGCCAGAAAAGCCTGTTCCATCTTATTGATGGGAGAAAAAGAGGTATGAGCAAAGTGCCAGGGATTCCCCTTGAGGATTGGGCTGGGGTCCACTAGTTGTGGTTCTGATGGGCATACCCAAGGAACTCAAGTTAGATTTCTCTAATACTGTCCATCCATCCATCCACCCACCCACTCATCCACCCATTCATTCATCCATCCACTCACTCATCCATCCATTCACCCATCCATCTATCCATCCATTCATCCACCTACCCATCTATCCATCCATACATCCACTCATCCATCCATCCATCCACCTATCCATCCACCTGTGCAGACATCCAGCATCCATTTCTTGGGCAGCATCTCAGCTTGATGCAATATGCCAGGAGTTTTAGGACACTTACCTTTCTCCCAGGGAGCTCATAGGTATGCACACATAATAATACACAATAATCATGTGTCACAGAATGTGACCAGCTTGGGAGGTTGAGGTGGGTGGATCACTTGAGCCCAGGAGTTTGAGACCAGCTTGGGCAATATGGCAAAACCCCATCTCTACAAAAAATACAAAAATTACCCAGGCATGGTGGTGTGCACCTGTGGTCCCAGCTACTCGGGAGGCTGAGGTGGGAGAATCACCTGAGCCCAGGAAGTCGAGGCTGCAATGAGCTGTGATTATACCACTGCACTCCAGTCTGGGTGCAGGGTGAGACCTTGTCTTTAAAAAAAAAAAAAAAAGAACGTGACCAGCTATGAACGGCTATATACAAACAGCTATAAACAGGCCGGGCATGGTGGCTCATGCCTGTAATCCCAGCACTTTGGGCGGCCAAGGCGGGCAGATCATGAGGTCAAGAGATCGAGACCATCCTGGCTAACATGGTGAAACCCCGTCTCTACTAAAAAAATACAAAAAAATTAGCTGGGCGTGGTGGTGGGCGCCTGTAGTCCCAGCTACTTGGGAGGCTGAGGCAGGAGAATGGTGTGAACCCGGAAGGCAGAGCTTGCAGTGAGCTGAGATCGGGCCACTGCTCTCCAGTCTGGGTGACAGAGCCAGACTCTGTCTCAAAAACAAAACAAAACAACCCAAATACAGTCACATTGGGAGTTAGGGCTTCCACCTATGATTTTGGGGGAACACAATTCAGCCCAAATCACCAGCCCTCTTCAATAAGTACAGGGTGGGGAGTATTGATTAGTTGCTATAAAGGCACAAGGATAAAAAGTTTATCCTTTAAGTATTTTATTGTATAATTGTGTCTTATTTAACAAACTCTTATACAGTATTTATTAAAGTTAGGCACTATTTTAAGAAATGTACAAATATTAATTCATGGAGTGAAGGACCTATTTGACGTCAATTTTAACGTTTTTCCCATCCTGCCATCATAAAGTTGATATACAGGCCGGATGTCTTTCTGGAAGGATGGGGAAGTCCCTGGTAATAACGATTATTATTACATGTATACTCAGGTTCCACGGCCTCTAACTTGTATCCATGAAACCCTGCATGATTGTTACAGGAAATTTATTTGTCACTGTTTGCTATAGAAAATTTGTCAGCTCCCTCCAAGGCAGCAACTATGTTTGCCTCCAGAAATTGAATTTGCTCTGTGCCTATATTGTTTTTTTTTTTTTCTTTTTTTTTTTTATTAATTTTTTTTTTGCATACAAAAACAATAAACATTTTCTAAAAATACATACAAACAAAAAGATGCGTATCAAACATATTAGGAAGGTTGCACATGGGAAGTCGGGGAATAGAAATGGGGGTGGGAGTTAAAATAAATGAGAGAGGGACTTTATATGGATCAGTGATAATAACTCAATCCTCTATTTGACGAAGAAGAGGGAGAAGGAAGAGGAAGAAAAAGAAAGTGGGATAAAGGATCAGAAAGGGAGGAAAATAGAAAAAATTAGAGTATGACTCCAGGGTAGACCTGTTTTTTTGTCATTGAGTTGGTTGGTTGGTTTGTCTGTTGTATTCTTCATGTTTCGCCAAGTTGGCCAGACTGGTCTCGAACTCCTAGCCCGAAGTGATCAACCCGCCTCGCCCCCCAGAGTGCCGGGACCACAGGCGTGAGCCACCACGTCCAGCCCCCACATTGCTTCTGGCCTCCGTGGTAGACCTCCCAGACGGAGCGGCCAGGCAGAGGAGCTCCTCACTTCTACCCAGACACGGGGCGGCCGGGCAGAGGGGCTCCTCACTTCCCAGACGGGGCGGCCAGGCAGAGACGCTCCTCACTTCTTCCCAGACGATAGGTGGCCGGGCAGAGGCGCTCCTCACTTCCCAGACGATGGGTGGTCGGGCAGAGGCGCTCCTCACTTTCCAGACGATGGGTGGCCGGGCAGAGGCGCTCCTCACCTCCCAGACGATGGGTGGCCGGGCAGAGGTGCTCCTCACCTCCCAGATGATGGGTGGCCGGGCAGAGGCGCTCCTCACCTCCCAGATGGGGCGGCCGGGCAGAGGCGCTCCTCACTTCTTCCCGGACGGGGCGGCCGGGCAGAGGCGCTCCTCACTTCTTCCCGACGGGGCGGCCGGGTAGAGGCGCTCCTCACTTCTTCCCGGACGGGGCGGCCGGGCAGAGGCGCTCCTCCCCTCTTCCCGGACGGGGCGGCCGGGCAGAGGCGCTCCTCACTTCTTCCCGGACGGGGCGGCCGGGCAGAGGCGCTCCTCACTTCCTCCCGGACGGGGCGGCCGGGCAGAGGCGCTCCTCACTTCCTCCCGGACGGGGCGGCCGGGCAGAGGCGCTCCTCACTTCCTCCCGGATGGGGCGGCCGGGCAGAGGCACTCCTCACCTCAAAGACGGGGCGGCCGGGCAGAGGCACTCCTCACTTCCCAGACGATGGGTGGCCGGGCAGAGGCGCTCCTCATTTCCCAGATGGGGTGGCTGGGCAGAGGCGCTCCTCACTTCCCAGACGGGGCGGCCGGGCAGAGGCGCTCCTCACTTCCCAGACGGTGGGTGGCCGGGCAGAGGCGCTCCTCACTTCCCAGACGATGGGCGGCCGGGCAGAGGCGCTCCTCACTTCCCAGACGGTGGGTGGCCGGGCAGAGGCGCTCCTCACTTCCCAGACGGTGGGTGGCCGGGCAGAGGCGCTCCTCACTTCCCAGACGGTGGGTGGCCGGGCAGAGGCGCTCCTCACTTCCCAGACGGGGCGGCCGGGCAGAGGCGCTCCTCACTTCCCAGACGGTGGGTGGCCGGGCAGAGGCGCTCCTCACTTCCCAGACGGGGCGGCCGGGCAGAGGCGCTCCTCACTTCCCAGACGGTGGGTGGCCAGGCAGAGGCGCTCCTCACTTCCCAGACGATGGGTGGCCGGGCAGAGGCACTCCTCACTTCTTCCCGGATGGGGCGGCTGGGCAGAGGCACTCCTCACTTCTTCCCGGATGGGGCGCCTGGGCAGAGGCGCTCCTCATTTCTTCCCGGACGGGGCGGCCGGGCAGAGGCGCTCCTCACTTCTTCCCGGATGGGGCGGCCAGGCAGAGGAGCTCCTCACTTCTTCCCGGACGGGGCGGCCGGGCAGAGGCGCTCCTCACTTCCCAGACGGGGCGGCCGGGCAGAGGCACTCCTCACTTCCCAGACGATGGGTGGCCGGGCAGAGGCGCTCCTCACTTCTTCCCGGATGGGGCGGCCGGGCAGAGGCGCTCCTTACTTCTTCCCGGACGGGGCGCCCGGGCAGAGGCGCTCCTCATTTCTTCCCGGACGGGGCGGCCGGGCAGAGGCGCTCCTCACTTCCCAGACGGGGCGGCCGGGCAGAGGCGCTCCTCACTTCTTCCCGGACGGGGCAGCCGGGCAGAGGCGCTCCTCACTTCTTCCCGGACGGGGCGGCCGGGCAGAGGCGCTCCTCACTTCTTCCCGGACGGGGCGGCCGGGCAGAGGCGCTCCTCACTTCCCAGACGGGGCGGCCGGGCAGAGGCACTCCTCACTTCCCAGACGATGGGTGGCCGGGCAGAGGCGCTCCTCACTTCTTCCCGGACGGGGCAGCCGGGCAGAGGCGCTCCTTACTTCTTCCCGGACGGGGCGCCCGGGCAGAGGCGCTCCTCATTTCTTCCCGGACGGGGCGGCCGGGCAGAGGCGCTCCTCACTTCCCAGACGGGGCGGCCGGGCAGAGGCGCTCCTCACTTCTTCCCGGACGGGGCAGCCGGGCAGAGGCGCTCCTCACTTCTTCCCGGACGGGGCGGCCGGGCAGAGGCGCTCCTCACCTCTTCCCGGATGGGGCGGCCGGGCAGAGGCGCTCCTCACCTCCCAGACGATGGGAGGCCGGGCAGAGGCGCTCCTCACTTCCCAGACGATGGGTGGCCGGGCAGAGGCGCTCCTCACTTCCCAGACGGGGTGGCCGGGCAGAGGCGCTCCTCCCTTCCCAGACGGGGTGGCCGGGCAGAGGCGCTCCTCACTTCCCAGACGATGGGTGGCCGGGCAGAGGCGCTCCTCACTTCCCAGACGATGGGTGGCCGGGCAGAGGCACTCCTCACTTCTTCCCGGATGGGGCGGCTGGGCAGAGGCACTCCTCACTTCTTCCCGGATGGGGCGCCTGGGCAGAGGCGCTCCTCATTTCTTCCCGGACGGGGCGGCCGGGCAGAGGCGCTCCTCACTTCCCAGACGGGGTGGCCGGGCAGAGGCGCTCCTCACTTCCCAGACGATGGGTGGCCGGGCAGAGGCGCTCCTCACTTCCCAGACGATGGGTGGCCGGGCAGAGGCACTCCTCACTTCTTCCCGGATGGGGCGGCTGGGCAGAGGCACTCCTCACTTCTTCCCGGATGGGGCGCCTGGGCAGAGGCGCTCCTCATTTCTTCCCGGACGGGGCGGCCGGGCAGAGGCGCTCCTCACTTCTTCCCGGATGGGGCGGCCAGGCAGAGGAGCTCCTCACTTCTTCCCGGACGGGGCGGCCGGGCAGAGGCGCTCCTCACTTCCCAGACGGGGCGGCCGGGCAGAGGCACTCCTCACTTCCCAGACGATGGGTGGCCGGGCAGAGGCGCTCCTCACTTCTTCCCGGATGGGGCGGCCGGGCAGAGGCGCTCCTTACTTCTTCCCGGACGGGGCGCCCGGGCAGAGGCGCTCCTCATTTCTTCCCGGACGGGGCGGCCGGGCAGAGGCGCTCCTCACTTCCCAGACGGGGCGGCCGGGCAGAGGCGCTCCTCACTTCTTCCCGGACGGGGCAGCCGGGCAGAGGCGCTCCTCACTTCTTCCCGGACGGGGCGGCCGGGCAGAGGCGCTCCTCACTTCTTCCCGGACGGGGCGGCCGGGCAGAGGCGCTCCTCACTTCCCAGACGGGGCGGCCGGGCAGAGGCACTCCTCACTTCCCAGACGATGGGTGGCCGGGCAGAGGCGCTCCTCACTTCTTCCCGGACGGGGCAGCCGGGCAGAGGCGCTCCTTACTTCTTCCCGGACGGGGCGCCCGGGCAGAGGCGCTCCTCATTTCTTCCCGGACGGGGCGGCCGGGCAGAGGCGCTCCTCACTTCCCAGACGGGGCGGCCGGGCAGAGGCGCTCCTCACTTCTTCCCGGACGGGGCAGCCGGGCAGAGGCGCTCCTCACTTCTTCCCGGACGGGGCGGCCGGGCAGAGGCGCTCCTCACTTCTTCCCGGACGGGGCGGCCGGGCAGAGGCGCTCCTCACCTCTTCCCGGATGGGGCGGCCGGGCAGAGGCGCTCCTCACCTCCCAGACGATGGGAGGCCGGGCAGAGGCGCTCCTCACTTCCCAGACGATGGGTGGCCGGGCAGAGGCGCTCCTCACTTCCCAGACGATGGGTGGCCGGGCAGAGGCGCTCCTCACTTCCCAGACGGGGTGGCCGGGCAGAGGCGCTCCTCACTTCCCAGACGGTGGGTGGCCGGGCAGAGGCGCTCCTCACCTCCCAGACGGTGGGTGGCCGGGCAGAGGCGCTCCTCACCTCCCAGACGGTGGGTGGCCGGGCAGAGGCGCTCCTCACCTCCCACACGGTGGGTGGCCGGGCAGAGGCGCTCCTCACCTCCCAGACGGTGGGTGGCCGGGCAGAGGCGCTCCTCACCTCCCAGACGGTGGGTGGCCGGGCAGAGGCGCTCCTCACCTCCCAGACGGTGGGTGGCCGGGCAGAGGCGCTCCTCACTTCCCAGACGGTGGGTGGCCGGGCAGAGGCGCTCCTCACTTCCCAGACGGTGGGTGGCCGGGCAGAGGCGCTCCTCACTTCCCAGACGGTGGGTGGCCGGGCAGAGGCGCTCCTCACTTCCCAGACAGGGCGGCCGGGCAGAGGCGCTCCTCACTTCCCAGACGGTGGGTGGCCGGGCAGAGGCGCTCCTCACTTCCCAGACGGTGGGTGGCCGGGCAGAGGCGCTCCTCACTTCCCAGACGGTGGGTGGCCGGGCAGAGGTGCTCCTCACCTCCCAGACGGGGCGGCCGGGCAGAGGCGCTCCTCACTTCCCAGACGGTGGGTGGCCGGGCAGAGGCGCTCCTCACTTCCCAGACGGTGGGTGGCCGGGCAGAGGTGCTCCTCACCTCACAGACGGGGCGGCCGGGCAGAGGCGTTCCCCACCTTCCAGATGGGGCGGCGGCCGGGCAGGGGTTGCAATCCCAGCACCCTGGCAGGCCAAGGCAGGCGGCCGGGGGGTAGAGGCTGCCGCGAGGCCAGATCACGCCACCGCACTCCAGCCCGGGCAACACCGAGCACTGGGTGAGCGAGACTCCGTCTGTAGTCCCAGTACCTCGGGAGGCTGAGGCGGGCAGAGCACTTGGCGTCAGGAGCCGGCGACCAGCGTGGCCAAGATGGCGAACGCATGCCTGCATCCAAAGGAGAAAAGGCAGGCAGCGGTGGCGCGTGCCGGCAGTCCCAGGCAGTCCGTGGCGCGGGCAGCAGCAAACCGAGTAGATTGCAGCCTGGGCCAGAGAGGGAAAGAAAGAAAGAAAGAAAGAAAGAAAGAAAGAAAGAAAGAAAGAAAGAAAGAAGGGAGGGAGGGAGGGAGGGAGGGAGGGAGGGAGGGAGGGAAGGAAGGAAGGAAGGAAGGAAGGAAGGAAGGAAGGAAGGAAGGAAGGAAGGAAGGAAGCTCTGTGCCTATATTGTAATTAACCCACTGACCATCACCTCGCGGCTCTTGTTATCATTTCCTCCATCTAAATTTAAATTGCTTAAATACTCTTGCTTCTTAGGAAAGGTACTTCCAGGTTTTTCTCCCCAGTTACCAGATATTCACTGTAAAAGCGCAGCACCATCTCTATCTTCATTCTCCATGAGCACAGAAACACACATGCGAACATAGCCACGGGTGCCCCAGACAAGATGCCGTTTAGAACTAGGCTTCCTTCTGTCCATTTTCTACCAGCGTCCCGAGCCTGGCTCTTCCTGTCCTCTCCCATGACGCTGTCTTCTCCCCATGGCAGGAGCACCACCCCTGTGCCAGTCCTTCTCTGCCCTCCTCTCCAAGTTTATTTCTGACTGAAACTAGTGCCCCCTACCGTGCCTTTTCTTTTTCTTTTATTTTTTAAAAATGTTTATTTATTTATTTATTTATTTTGGGACAGAGTCTCCCTCTGTAACCCAGACTGGAGTACAGTGTGGCAATCTCAGCTCACTGCAGCCTCTGCCTCCTGGGTTCAAGCGATTTTCCTGCCTCAGCCTCCTAAGTAGCTGCGATTACAGGCACGCGCCACCATGCCCGGCTAATTTTTGTATTTTTAGCAGAGACAGGGTTTCACCATGTTGGCCGGGATGGTCTCGATCTCCTGACCTCGTGATCTGCCCACCTCGGCCTCCCAAAGTGCTGGCATTACAGGTGCCAGCCACCACACCTGGCATACTGCCTCCCCGCACCACCGTGCCTTTTCTTCTGGTTCTTTGCCTTAACCTCACGGTGGGGAGTCCTGACCAGACTTTTCTGTTGCCCGGGCTTGCAGCCACCTGCTGGACGCTGACCAGTACTGACCAATGCACACCTCCCCGGGGTGGGCCCAGGCGGTCGGTCTACATGGGTCTCTACTCTAAAACTGCCTGAGAATGCCTGTGAGACGGAGAGCAATTAGAATATACCGCTTTATAATGGAGTCTTGTCAAGGAAGTAGAGGAAGAAAGAGAAACAATGTAAAAGGAAACAAGTGCTTGTTTGCTTGCTTTTTAGAATCGGAGAATGGTCGCCAAAGTGCTATGGTGCTTAGATTCTGTTGAATAAATTTTAAAGCATGATATTCACTTTTTGTTTAGAAATATTAATTTTTAGGATACATGGGTGAGTATATCCTTTACAACCATTTAGACATTCTTGAGATAAAAGGAAGCTGGGGCTGCTGTTTAAAAATATTCAGGGGAGTATATAGATTTTCAAAACAAATGGGCCAGGGTTGAAGACGGAGAGGCCGCTGTGGATCGGGTGCAGTGAAGGGCAGTGCAGTCAGCCGGTGCTTAGTCCTCAACAGTGGCCTGCACCTGGGAGGCAGTGTAGACGGGAGCTCAGGGCAGCACCTTGCCTGAGTCGCTGACTTCTTAGACTAGTACAAAAGGCAACCATTGTGGATAGCTGACATGGTTTGGGTCTGTGTTCCTGACCAAACCTCATGTCTAATTGTAATTCCCAGTGTTGGAGGTGGGGCCTGGTAGGAGGTGATTGGATCACAGGGGTGATTTCTCATGAATGGTTTAGTACCATTCACATTGGTGCTATTCTCATGATGCAGTTCTCACGAGATCTGTCGTTGTTTAAAAGTGTGCAGCACCTTTGCCCACACTCTTCCTGCTCCGGCCACGTGCCGCTCCTGCTCCCCCTTTGCCTTCTGCCATGATTGAAGCTCCCTAAGGCATCCCCAGATGCAGAAGGGGCCATGCTTCCTGTACAGCCTGCACAACCCTGAGACAATTAACCTCTTTTCTTTTCTTTTTTTCTTTTCTTCTTTCTTTCTTTCTTTCTTCTTTTTTTTTCTTTTGGGGACAGAGTCTCACTCCGTCACCTAGGCTGGAGCACAGTGGCGTGATCTTGGCTCACTGCAACCTTCACCTCCTGGGTTCAAGTGATTCTCCTGCCTCAGCCTCCCAAGTAGCTGGGACTACAGGTGCCCACCACTGCATCCAGCTAATTTTTGTATTTTTGTAGAGACGGGGTTCCACCATGTTGGCCAGGTGGGTCTCAAACTCCTGATCTTAGATGATCTGCCCTCCTCGGCCTCCCAAAGTGCTGGGATTACAGGTGTGAACCACTGTGCCTGGCCCAGGCCCTCTTCTTTATAAATTACCCAGTCTCTGGTATTTCCTTATAGAAGTGCAAGAATGGACTAATACAATAGTCTTCAGTCCTAAGAGCCCTCTACGTCTGTTCAATAACTCCTGTGAGTGAGACAGTATTGTCGATTATTTTAAAAGAAGATCTGGGCTCTGGTTCTTCCCAAGGTTGCTGTTCACCGAAGATGTGAGGAGTGCGCTGGCCGCAGCAGCCCAGGTGGCCCCTTGCCTGCCTGGCCAATCAAGCGTGGCACGTGAATGCCACCAGCCAACAAACACAGGAACCACACAGCGACCCGCTCACTAGCTGTAAATGCCGCCATTATGATTGGAATTGTATGTCCCCCAACTCACATGCTGAAGCCCCAGCCTCAGTACTTCAGGATGGGGCTGTGTTTGGAGGTAGGGCCTTTAGAGAGGTGGCTCATTTGCATTGAGGCCTTCAGGGTGAGCCCTCCATTCAGTGTGACTGGGGTTCTGAAAAGAAGACAATGTTTGGGCACTCAGAAAGACCCAGGACCACAGGCTGTGTGTGCACAGAGGAAAGGCCATGAGAAGGTGACCATCTGCAAGCCACAGAGGGAGACCTCGGGGGAGCCGACTCTGCCGGCACCTCCATTGTGAACCTGCAGCCTCCGGAACTGTGAGAAATACATTTCTGTTGTTTAAGCCTCCCGGTCTGTAGTATGTTGTTATGGCAGCTGGAGTGAACTAGCACAGCCACTGGAGTTTGGCCAACAAAACACTAAAGCCATGAGAAGTGAACTATTTGTTTCAGAGAAGTGTAATCAAGCAAAAAAGAAAACAATCTCCCTTAGCACTCAGGGTGAACGCCAACCTCGAGCTGACTGTCATTATGGAAAACTGGGGCCTTCTTGACTGACCTAACTGGACAGATGGCGACGGAGGAGGAGGCTGTGCTGACACGTCCTGCTGAGCTCCTGCCTGCGCTTCCCAGCAGCTGCCCGCACCAGCCACAGGGATCACGCCCAACCTGCCTGGAGCCCCGGTGAGACGTACGGAGCCATAAGGAGAGGTGAGCAGCATTGCAAAGCTGTTCTTGGTTGTCGTTTTTGGATGGGTGGGGGTGGCACCAGTGCTGACTTAAAAATACATATATAGGCCAGGTGCAGTGTCTCATGCCTGTAATCCCAACACTTTGGGAGGCCGAGGCAGGCGGATCATGAGGTCAGGAGTTCAAGACTATCCTGGCTAACATGGTGAAACCCCGTCTCTACTAAAAATACAAAAAATTAGCCGTGTGTGGTGGCGCGCGCCTATAGTCCCAGGTACTCAGGAGGCTGAGGCAGGAAAATAGCTTGAACCTGGGAGGCAGAGGTTGCAGTGAGCCAAGATCGTGCCACTGCACTCCGGCCTGGGCAACGGAGCGAGACTTTGTCTCAAAAAATATATATATATATGTATATGTACATATATAAAAATACTTTTTTTACTTTAGAAGTTTTAGATTTATAGAAAAGTTTCCAAAAGAGCTTATGAGTATAGCATAGAGTTTGCCCACACTCCTCACGCGTTTCTCTTGCTATTAACATCTTATACTACTATGGTACATTTGTCATGACTAATTCACTGGTATTGATACATCATTATTAGTGACTCAACTCCATACTTTGTTCACATTTCCTTAGTTTTTCCTTAATGTCCTTTTTCTGTTTCAAGATCTTATCCAAATGACCACATTCCATTTAGTGGTCATATCTTCTTATTCTCTTTTGGGCTGTGACATTTTCTCAGCCTAAAATGATGTTTTGATGAGTTTGACGGTTTCAAGAAGTCCTGGCCAGACATTTTATAGAATGCTCTTCAATTTGGGTTGGTTTGACGTTTTTCTTGTAGTTAGACTGGGCTTACAGGTTTTGGGAGGAAGACCATAGAGGTGAGGTACCATTTTCCCCACATCATATCAAGGATAGCTCAACATGACTCAATCACTGTTAATGTTGGCCCTGTTCGCCTAGTTGAGGTCATCTTTGCCAGGTTTATCTATAGTAAAACTACTTTTTATCCCCTTTCCTCACTCTACTCTAGAAGAAGGTAACCAAGTACAGCCCAGACACCCTTTGGGCATAACTCAATATCACATTATTTTCTGTTGCTGCTTAAATCACTCCAGCCATTCATTTGGCCATTGGACACTTTCAGTTGGCTCCTGTGTCCCTTTAACATACTCTCATTATTGTGTGTTTGTGTGTGTTTAAGCACTTTCCTAATTCCTGGCATTACAAGATGCTCCAGGCTCATCTCATATATTCTACAATCAGCCATATCTCCAAAGACCCTTATTCCTTTTATGAGAGATCTGGAGGCTGGATGTGCTTATTTCTACAGGGTGTCACTGCTTCTAGGCTGTTTTAGTAGACTGAGCTAGGAAATAGATGTACCTACACTGACCCAAATATACACACATACCTATAACTACTTCCGCATTTACCCATCAGCATCTACGTTAAGCTAAACATGAGTTCATTTTGCTGTCTCTGATTCTAATCCATGACCAAATATTTCACTGTAGCCTTCCCTTCTTGTTTATCTGCGACCTCCACCTTCAGCAGTGAGAAACCTGGCTCCCGCATGTGCCATACCACCATCTCTTTACTAGTTAATCCAAAATTCAATCCCAGTATACATGTACAGTGAGTTCAGAATTGTTAATTTGTGCCCTCACAGGAACATACTTTGCATGATTATTATTATTTTCAATTTTTAATGTGTATTTCATAGTACAGGTGTGGATCTGTTTTTGTGAATGCTCCGTGTGTGCTTGAGAAAAACATGTATTCTGCTACTGTTGACTGGAGTATGTTATAAATTCAATTAGACCAAGTTGATTGACAGTGTTGTTCAGATTATCTATATTCTTACTTATTTGCTGCCTGTTTGATCTATCAATTATTGACAAAGGACTGTTGAAGGCTTCGATTATAATAGTGGGTTTACCTAATTCTCTTTTCAGTTTTTTTTTTTTTTTTTTTTTTGAGACGGAATCTCGCTCTGTTGCCCAGGCTGGAGTTAAGTGGCGCGATCTCGGCTCACTGCAGGCTCCACCCCCCGGGGTTCACGCCATTCTCCTGCCTCAGCCTCCCGGGTAGCTCGCCCGGCTAATTTTTTGTATTTTTAGTAGAGACGGGGTTTCACTGTGTTAACCAGGATGGTCTCGATCTCCTGACCTCGTGATCTGCCCACCTCGGCCTCCCAAAGTGCTGGGATTACAGGCTTGAGCCACCGCGCCTGGCCTCTTTTCAGTTTTATCAGTTTTTACCTGACATAGTTTGATGCCCTACTATTTTATAATTATCTAATGGTCCTTTTTATTCTTCATAATCTTCCTCGTTCTAAAATCAGCTTTAGGCTGGGTGCTTTGGCTCATGCCTGTAATCCCAGCACTTGGGAGCCCTAGGCGGGTGGATCACCTGAGGTCAGGAGTTCAAGACCAGCCTGGCTAACATGGTGAAACCTTGTCTCTACTAAAAATACAAAAATTAGCCAGGCATAGAGGTGCATGCCTGTAATCCCAGCTTCTAGGGAGGCTGAGGCAGGAGAATTGCTTGAACCCACAAGGAGGAGGTTGTAGTGAGCCGAGATCACTCCACTGCACTCCAGGGTGGGCAACAGAGTGAGACTCTGTCTCAAAAAAAAAAAAAAAAGAAGTCAACTTTGTCTGAAATTGATATAGCTATTCCATTTTCTCTTGTTTAGTGTTAGCATTGTATATCTTTCTCTGTACTTTTACTTTTCAGGTGTCTGTGTCAGGATATTTCATATGTGTTTCTTATAGACAGCATGTAGATGGGTCTTTTACATTTAAAAAAATCCAATCACGTATCACTTTCTTTTATCTGGTGTTCACATTTAAAGTAATTGTTGAAGCCGGGCACAGTGGCTCACACCTGTAATCCCAGCACTTTGGGAGACCAAGGCGGGTGGATCATGAGGTCAGGAGATTGAGACCATCCTGGCTAACACGGTGAAACCCCATCTCTACTAAAAATACAAAAAATTAGCCGGGCGTGGTGGCGGGCACCTGTAGTCCCAGCTACTCGGGAGGCTGAGGCAGGAGAATGGCGTGAACCTGGGAGCTGGAGCTTGCAGTGAGCCGAGATCATGCCACTGCACTCCCGCCTGGGTGACAGAGTGAGACTCTGTCTCAAAAAAATAAAAATAAAATAAAATAATAAAGTAATTGTTGATATAGTTGGAGTACATCTACCATTTTGTTAAGTTTATATATTCATTGCATTTGCTCTTTGTAGCCTTTCCTTCTCTTTTCTGCCTTCTCTGGTTTTAAGTATCTTATATGATTACATTTTAGCTCTATCTTAACACATCATTAACATTCCTTAAAAATGTTTTTTAGTGGTTTCCCTAGGATTGACAACATATATTTTAAAATTGTCTACGACCACCTTCAAACCACATTATCTGTGGATTGCAGCTACTTTACAGCAGGGTTGTCCAATTCTTCCCTCCTGTGCCTGATGACATTACAGTTATTCGTGTCACTTATCCATGGGCTATAAACCAACACATTGTTACTATTGTTGTTTTAAGCAGACAATTATCTTTTAGATCAGTAAATAATAATAAAAATAAAACTATTTATTTTACCCTAATTTGTTCCTTTTCTTATGCTCCATCTTTCTTTATGTAGATCCAAGTATATGACCTTATATTATTTTTCTTCTGTCTAAATAACTCATTTTAATATTTCTGGTTTTTTGAGTTGGAATCTCATTCTGTCACCCAGACCAGAGTGCAGTGGCGCGATCTCAGCTCACTGCAATATCTGCCTCTGTGGTTCAAGCAATTCTTCTGCCTCACCTTCCTGAGTAGCTGGGATGTCAGGTGCATGCCACCATACCAGGCTAATTTTTGTATTTTTAGTAGAGATAGTGTTTCACCATGTTGGCCAGGCTGGTCTCAAACTCCTGACCTCAAGTGATCTACCCACCTCAGCCTCCCAAAGTATTGGGATTACAGGCGTGAGCCACTGCGCCCAGCTTCATTTTAATATTTCTTTCTTGGTTTCTGATGAGAAGTTTATTATAATTCTTATTCTTGATCTTTTGTGGTTAAGGTGTCCACCCTCAATAACTTCTGGCTTTCTTTAAAATTTTCTGTCTTTGGTTTCTGCAATTTGGATATTGCTGAATCCAGAATCCCACATACACATGTCCAGGGTGTGTGTGTGGGTGGGGGGTGTTTGATGTTCTCTGAAGTTCTTAGATCTGTAGTTTTTTGCCTATCATTAATTTTGGAAAGTTCTCAGCCATTATTTCTTCAAAACTCTTTTTTTTTTTTTTTTGGAGACGGAGTCTTGCTGTGTCGCCCAGGCTGGAGTGCAGTGGCACGATATCGGCTCACTGCAAACTCCGCCTCCTGGGTTCACGCCATTCTCCTGCCTCAGCCTCCCGAGTAGCTGGGACTACAGGCACCTGCCACCACGCCTGGCTAATTTTTTTGTATTTTTAGTAGAGACAGGGTTTCCCCGTGTTAGCCAGAATGGTCTCAATCTCCTGACCTTGTGATCCACCCGCCTCGGCCTACCAAAGTGCTGGGATTACAGGCGTGAGAGACCACGCCTAGCCCAAAACTCTTTATATGCCTAATATAGTTTGGCTCTGTGGCCCCACACAAATCTCATCTCAAATTGTAATCCCCATATGTCAGGGGAGGGCCTGGTGGGAGGTGATTGGATCATGGGGGCAGTTTCCCCCATGCTGTTTCCGTGATAGAGTTCTCACATCTGTTTGTTTGATAAGTGGGTGGCTCTTCCCTCTTCCCTCTTTCTCTGTCTCCTGCCGCCATATAAGATGTGCCTGCTTTCCCTTTGCCTTCTGCCCTGGCTGTAAGTTTCCTGAAGCCTCCCAACCCTGCAGAACTGAGAATCAATTAAACCTCTTTTCCTTGTAAATTACCCAGTCTTAGGTAGCTTTTGTTTGTTTGTTTGAGATGGAGTCTCCCTCTGTTGCCGAGGCTGGAGTGCAGTAGTGCGATCTCAGCTCACTGCAAGCTCCACATCCCGGGTTTACGCCATTCTTCTGCCTCAGCCTCCCGAGTAGCTGGGACTACAGGCACCTGCCACCGCTCCTGGCTAATTTTTGTATTTTTAGTAGAGATGGGGTTTCACCTTGTTAGCCAGGATGGTCTTGATCTCCTGACCTCGTGATCTGCCTGCCTCGGCCTCCCAAAATGCTGGGATTACAGGTGTGAGCCACTGCTCTGTTGCCCAGGCTAGAGTGCAGTGGCGCGATCTTGGCTCACTGCAAACTCCGCCTCCTGGGTTCACGCCATTCTCCTGCCTCAGCCTCCCAAGTAGCTGGGACTACAGGCACCCGCCACCACGCCCAGCTAATGTTTTGTATTTTTAGCAGAGATGGGGTTTCACCATGTTAGCCAGGATGGTCTGGATCTGACCTCATGATCCGCCCGCCTCGGCCTCCCAGAGTGCTGGGATTACAGGCGTGAGCCACCGCGCCCAGCCAGTCTTAGGTAGTTCTTTATAGCAATGTGAGAATAGACTAATACAGTCCCATTTTCTCTTTCTCCTCCTTCTGGTAATTGCATATATGTTACACTTTTTGATTTGTCTCACAATTTGGATGCTCTATTCTTCTTGCTCCTCCCCGCACCAACCCACCCACCCAGTTAATTTTCTCTTCACATTTCAATTTTGGAAGTTTCAATTCTCTGTCTTCATACTCACTGATTTTTTTTTGCTTTCTTTTTTATTGTGGTGTAATATACATGACATAAAATTTACCATTTTTATCACTTATATGTGTACAATTGAGTGGCATTAGGCACATTCACAATATTGAAGCTGAATTTGCAAAGATTATGAGAGCACAAGAAGTCTAGCATGGCTGACTCCATCTTGCTTCTAGCCTCACAGGCTGGCTGTCCTTACTCATTTCTGGGTGTAGGCCAAGCTAACCGTGGGAAGAATTTAATATATAGTTTAACTTTGAAGCAAGGATGATAACAGTCCCTCCCTAAAACTAACCTTCTCCTTACTCAGGGATCTAAAACCACCTTTTTATGACTATTGAAAGACCACAAGATTAGGATTATGAGAGCAGCCTGAATTCTGCTAAGATGTAGGCATAACTTGCCTTTCTATAGTCATTTACTGTGCTGGAGGTCACAAGATTTATAACGTTCCCAATTGCTCCTATAGATAACATCATTATTGTAGAGCCTAAGATTGGCCTTTTGCACTGTTTTTCAGACTTCTGCATTCTGGTGACCAACTGACTCCACTTGGACCTGTGATTCATGACTCAACAGGTCCTGTGGCCCCCAACCAGAAGTTGACTTAGCACATGAGGACCATTTTCAACATCCCTATGACTTCATCCCCAGTCAGCATCATCCATTCCCTAGCCCTCTGCCTGCCAATTTATCCATAAAAACTCTAGCCTCTGAATTCTCAGGGAGGTTGATTTGAGTAATAAACTTCATCTTCCAACTGGCTAGCCCTGTGTTAATTAAACTCTTTTTTTTATTATTTATTTTATTTTTGTTTATTTTTGCTGCAAAACCTTGCTGTTCTCAGTGCATTGGCTTTTCTAGGCAGTGGGCAAGATAAACCTGTGGGTGATTGCAATATTGTCAAACTATCACCACTATCCAGTTCCAGAACTTTTTCATCATCCCAAACAGAAACTCTATACCCATTAAAAAGTAACTCTATTCTGCCCTCCCCACTAGCCTCTGGTAACCACTATTCTACTTTCTGTCTGTATGAAGTTGCCTATTCTAGGTACATCATGTACATGGAATCATACATTTGTCCTTTAATGCCCAGCATAATATCTTCAAGGTTCAACCATGTTCTAGCATATATCAGAATTGCATTCTTTTTTATTCCATTGAGTGTTTATATCACATTTTATTTATCCATTTTTGTGTCGAAGACCATTTGAGTTGTTTCCACCTTTTATCTATTGTGATTAATGCTGCAGTGAAGAATGGAGTACAAATATCTTTGTTGAGTTTCCACTTTCACTTCTTTTCAGAATATACTTAGGGATAGAATAGATGAGGTTTTTTCTATGTTTATGGTATAGTATCGTATATTTTCTGTGTCCAAGACTATGGTAATTTTTTTTATTTTTTATTTTTTTTTTTTAGACAGAGTCTCTCTCTGTTGACCAGGCTGGAGTACAGTGGCACCATCTCGGCTCACTGCAACCTCCTCCTCCCAAGTTCAAGCAATTCTTCCTCAGCCTCCCAAATAGCTGGGACTACAGGCGCATGCCACCACATCTGGCTAATTTTTTTTCTTTTTTTTTTGTATTTTAGTAGAGACAGGGTTTCACCATGTTGCCCAGGCTGGTCTCGAACTCCTGAGCTCAGGCAATCTGCCCTCCTCGGCCTCCCAAAGTGACAGGATTACAGGCATGAGCCACTGCGCCCGGCTGATTATGGTAATTTCTATGTTTCATTTTTGAGAAACTGCTAAGCTGATTTCCACAGTGGCTACACCATTTTACCTTCCCAACAGGAATGAACAAGGGTTCCTATCTCTCCATCTCCTTGCCAACAATTATTTTCCATTTTTTATTCCAAAAGTCATCCTACTGGGTGTGAAGTGGTACCACATTGTGGGTTTTGTTGGTTTGTTTTTTGAGATGGAGTCTCACTCTGTCGCCCAGGCTGGAGTGCAATGGTACGATCTCTGCTCACTGAAACCTCCGCCTGCTGGGTTCAAGCAATTCTTCTGCCTCAGCCTCCCGAGTAGCTAGGACTACAGGCGCGCACCACCACACCTGGCTAATTTTTGTATTTTTAGTAGAGACAGAGTTTCACCATATTGGCCAGGCTGGTCTCAAACTCCTGACCTTGTGATCTGCCCACTGCGGCCTCCCAAAATGCTGGGATTATAGGCGTGAGCCACCGTGCCCGGCCCTCATTGTGGTTTTGATTTGCATTTCCCTAATAATCAGGGATAAGCAAATAAGCATGTTTTCATGTGCTTATTTGGCATTTGTGTGTCTCCTTTGAAGAAATGTCTATTCCAGGCTTTTTCTATTTTTAAAGTTGAATTATTCATCTTTTTGTTGTTGAGTTGCAGTAGTTCTTTACATATCCTGAATGTTAATTTCTTATGAGATTCGTGAAGTGCAAATATTTTTTCCCACCCTTTAGGGTGTCTTTTCACCTTCTTGATAGTGTCCTTTGATGCACAAAAGTTTTTAATCTTGATGAAATTCAGTATCTGTTTTATTTTATTGTTGCTTATATTTTTGGTATCATATACAAAAAATCATGGCAAAATCCAACGTCATAAAGATTTCCCTCTCTGTTGTCTTCTAAGATATTTATAGTTTTGGTTCTTATGTTTAAGTCTTAGTTCCATTTTGAGTTAATTTTTGTATATGGCATAAGGTAAGGGTCCAGCTTCATGCTTTTCATGTGGATATCCAATTTTCCCAGCATCATTTGTTGAAAAGAAGGCCCTTTCCCCCACTGAATGGTTTTTTTGGCAACCCTGTCAAACATCAACTGACCATATAAATTGAGGGCTTACTATGTATGTCCTTACGCCAGTAACACCCTGGTTTTGTTATAATCTGTCATATTCTTTATAATTATCAAAGTCTTATGATCACACATAATTTCTAAATTAGTATCTATCTTCTCTACCTTAATTCTTCTAATAAATTGACAAAAGCACCATTACCAATCACACGTACACAGTACTTCTACAGGTTTATGTGCTTGAACCATTTAAAGACAATCCTAAATTATAACTTAGTCAGACCTAGATAGTAAAGAATTCAAAAGTAAGTTTTACCTTACTACTATTTCTTGTTACACTGATTTTCAGAAGCATCTGACCTTATAGATCATCTATGAAATTTGAGAAGTGTTTTAACTATTCTTTATTTGATATTACACAGAAAATGCATTTCAATTAGTAAAAGGCAGCATTTTAGATCCAGGGAATTCTAACTAGATTGGCATAGTTAAGACCAAAAATATAAAGTAGACATTGCTATCTTATCTTTAGCCCTTGCCTTTAACAGGGTAATGAACACAAATTAAAACACAGGTGAGTCTTGCTTGGTTCTGAGACAGTATTTAAATATATTCATAAGGACAGTAAAGAAATCTAAATATAAAACCAACCCCCAATATGTTTTGAGATGGCATTCACCACCTTTATGAAAAGTTGAACATTACTAATAAAGTCCAATCATATCTTTAGAAGGGGAAAACAGTGATAACATTTACTGAATTGAAATTACTATCAAAGTTCAAAAAAACAGTCATATTCATTTAACCACAAGCTAGTCTGACTTAAATCAGGACTGTCCGACAAAAAAGGCCTGTCACTCATTCATGATCTAAATTCTGGTGTATGAGATCAGTTAAATTTTGGTGCACATGAAGTTAGGAGACCTTTGTTTTGTAATAAATAAAGGCAGTGGCCAATAATTACTCATTAGTGGCTTTTTTGAGATAAGCTGTCAAGTGTGCTCTTTCTACCTTCTTCTTAATGCCAGTGAAGACTGTTTTTGTTCCAAAGATGTAATTCTCCGGATTCTTCAAATACTCCACCGGTGTCTCCTCTCCCCAGGTGATGCTGTGTTCTGTTGGTGTCTGTGTAAGAGGATCCAGCGGCCTGACCTGGCTGCTGCCCAGAGCCCACGGAGTTCTGGCCCAGTCTGTGCTTGCCTCTTTTTTCCAGAGCGTGGCACTGGGTACCCTTCTGAACAAAATCTTCTTGCCTTTTACTACATTACTCCTGTTAAATTCTTTCCTTTATCACTCACACTATGAAGATTCCCGCTTGGAAGCTGCCTAATGCTTCTCTTAATAGCACCCTGTTGTGATTACATAGCTTTATAGTAAGTTTTCACATCTGCAAGTGTGAGTCCTCCAGCTTTGTCCACACTTGTGGTCATTTTGGCTATTTGGGATCCCTTGAGATTCCACGTGAATTTTGGGATAAGTTTTTCTATTTCTGGATAAAAAATCCATTAGGACTTTTATGGGGATTGCATTCAATCACTTTAGTTAGCATTGTTATTTAACAATATTAGTCTTCTAGTACATGAATGTAGGATGTCTTTCACTTATTTGTGTCTTTTAAATTTCTTTTAGCAGGCCAGGTACGGTGGCTCAAGCCTGTAATCCGAGCACTTTGGGAGGCCGAGGCGGGCGGATCACGAGGTCAGGAGATGGAGAATATCCTGGCTAACATGGGGAAACCCCGTCTCCACTAAAAATACAAAAATTAGCCAGGCGTGGTGGCGGGCGCCTGTAGTTGCAGCTACTCGGGAGGCTCAGGCAGGAGGATGGCATGAACCCAGGAGGTGGAGCTTGCAATGAGCCGAGATGGCGCCACTGCACTCCAGCCTGGGCGACAGAGCGAGACTCCGTCTCAAAAAATAAAAAAATAAAATAAATTTCTTTTAGCAATGCTTTATAGTTTTTTGTTTGTTTGTTTGTTTGTTTCAGATGGAGTTTCGCTCTTGTTGCCCAGGCTGGAGTTCAATGGTGTGATTTCAGTTCACTGCAACCTCTGCCTCCCGGGTTCAAGTGATTTTCTTGTCTCAGCCTCCGAAGTTGCTGGGATTACAGGCATGCACCACACCACCACACCTGGCTAATTTTGTATTTTTAGTAGAGACGGGGTTTCCCCATGTTGGTCAGGCTGGTCTCAAACTCCTGCCTCCGGTGACTCGCCCGCCTCAGCCTCCCGAAGTGCTGGGATTATAGGTGTGAGCCACCGCGCCTGGCCTGTTTCACAGTTTTGTTTTTTTGTGTGTTTTTGAGACGGAGTCTCGCTCTGTCGCCCAGGCTGGAGTGCAGTGGCGCCATCTCAGCTCACTGCAAGCGCCACCTCCCAGATTCAGGCCATTCTCCTGCCTCAGCCTCCTGAGTAGCTGGGACTACAGGCGCCTGCCACAATGCCCGGCTAACTTTTTGTATTTTTAGTAGAGACGGGGGTTTCACCGTGTTAGCTAGGATGGTATCCATCTCCTGACCTCGTGATCCGCCCGCCTCGGACTCCCAAAGTGCTGGGATTACAGGCGTAAGCCACCGCACCCGGGCCATGTTTTATAGTTTTTAGTGTACAATTATTTCACCTGTTTGGTTAAATTTATTCCTAAGTACTTTTTAACGCTATTATAAATGGAATGTATTTGTTAATTTCCTTTTTGTATTATTCATTGCTAGTGTATAGAAATGCAAATGATTTTTGAATGTTGATTTTGTATCTTGCAATTCCATTGAACTAATTTCTTAAATCTAATAGTTTTTTGGGGAGTCTTTAGGGTTTTCTACATATAAAATCATGTCATCTGAGAACAGAAATAGGTTTACTTCTTCCTTTCTGATTTAGATGTATTGTATTTCTTTCTCTTGCCTCTTTGCTCTGGCTCTTCCAATACTATGTCGAGTGTAAGTAGTGAATGTGGGCATTCCTGTTTTATGCCTTATCTTCGGGAAAAGCTTTCAGTCTTTTACCGTTGAGAGTGATGTTAGCTGCGGATTTTTCAGAAATTCCTTTTATCATGGTGAAGAAGTTTATTTCTATTCCTGGTACATTGAGTATTTTTTTTAATCATGAAAGGGTGTTAGATTTTGTCAAATGTTTTTCTGCTTTTGAAATAACCATGTGATTTTTCTCCTTCATCCTATTGGAGTGATGTATTATATAGTTTGATTTTTGGATGTTGAATCATCCTTGCATTTCAAGAATAAAACTCACTTGGTCGTGGTGTGTAATCCTTTTAATATACTGCTGAGTATGCTTTGCTGGTATTTTGTTGATAATTTTTGCATCTACATACTCTTTTTTTTTTTTTTTTTTGATATGGAGTTTCACTCTGTTGCTCAGGTTGGAGTGCAGTGGCATGATCTCGGCTCACTGCAACCTCTGCTTCTTGGGTTCATGCAATTCTCCTGCCTCAGCCTTCTGAGTAGCTGGGATTACAGGTGCCTGCCACCATGCCCAGCTAATTTTTTTTAGTAGAGATTGGATTTCACCATGTTGGTCAGACTGGTCTCGAACTTTTGTCCTCCTGATCTGCCCACCTTGTCCTCCCAAAGTGCTGGGATTACAGGTGTGAACCACCATACCTGGCCTGCATCTACATATTCTTAAGGAATATTAGTGTGTAGTTTTCTTGTAGTGGTTTTGTCTGGCTTTGGTATCAGGGTAATTCTGGTCTCATGAAATGAATTAGGAAGTATTCCTTCCTCTTTAATTTTTTTTGGAGAGATTGAGAAGAATTGCTACTAAATCCTTAAATGTTTGGTGGAATTCACCAGTGAACTCGTCTTGCCCTGGGCTTTCTTTGTTGGGAGACTGGATTACTGATCTAGTCTCCTTACTCGTTATACGTTTATTCAGATTTTTGATTTTATCATTATTCCTCTTTTTTTTGTTTTTGTTTTTGAGACAGAGTCTTACTCTGTTGCCCAGGCTGGAGTGCAGTGGCACAATCTCAGCTCACTGCAACTTTCACCTCCTGGGTTCAAGCAATTCTCCTGCCTCAGTCTCCCAAGCAGCTGGGATTACAGGGGCGCACCACCATGGCTGGCTAATTTTTGTAGTTTTTAGTAGAGATGGGGTTTCGTCATGTCGCCCAGGTTGGTCTCAATCTCCTGGGCTCAAGTGATCTGCCTGCCTCGGTCTCCCAAAGTGCTGGGATTATAGGCGTGAGCCACCACACCCAGCTCATGATTCACTTTTGATAGATGTGTGTTCTAAGAATCTGTCCATTCCATCAAGTTATCCAATTTGTTGGCATATAAATGTTCATAACATTCTTCTATAATTCATTTTATTTTGGTAAAATTGGGTGGTAATGTCTCCACTATCATTTCTAATTTAAGTGATTTGAGTCTTCTTTTATTCTGAGTCAATCTAGCTGAAGGTTTGTCAATTTAGTCTTTTCAAAGTATCAACTTTGGTTTTGAAGATATTCTCTATTGTTTTTCTATTCTCCATCTTATTTCCACTTTCTTATTATTTTTTTCCTCTGCTGGCTTTGGGTTAGTTTTCTTTTTCTAGTTCCTTAGGGTGTAAAGTTGTGTTATTAATTTGAGATTTCTTCTTTTTTTAATGTATGCATTACAGCTATGAATTTCCCTCCTAACAGTGCTTTGTCTGCATCCCAGGTTTTGGTATGTTGTGTTTTCATTTTCATTCATCTCAAGGCATTTTCTAATAAAGCTCACTGGTCCCTTACTCACCCATGTCGTGGGTACTGATGAGCCTATCAAAGTAATTATTCATTCTTAAGACAGTGCTTTTGATTTCTAACATTTCCTTTTTATTTTTCTTGGAATTCTGTCAGCTTACATTACCCATTTGTTCTTGTAACTTGGCTACTTTTTCCATTAAAGCTTGTACCATATTAATGATAGTTATTTTATATTCCATCTAATAATTCCAACATCTGTGTCATATATGAATCAGCTTCTAATGATTTGTCTCTTTAGGCTTTGGTTTTTCTTGCTTTTAACAGGCTTTGTAATTTTTTTGTCTAAAGCCAGACATGTACATATTGGGCCACAGGCACTGAGGTCAGTAGGCTTTCAATGTCAGGGTTTATTAATCTGGCTAGGAGTTGTAATATTTGTCATAGCTTTAGGCCACCAGCTGCTTCAAATCACTCTAGTGGGCTTACTTTTTCTTCTTTCTTGTCTCTGTGGCTTCCTTTCATTCTGGTCCTCAGAGAGAGAGTTTGTCTCTTAGCTCTGTTAGCTGTAACCCACTGTTATTACTGGAGCCTTGTTAGTGTGGTGGCACCACGTGCTGGCAAGTGGGGAGAGGGGTGTTCCCTTGTCTTCTTTTTTTTTTTTTTTTTGAGATGGAGTCCAGGCTGGAGTGCAGTGGCGCGATCTCGGCTCACTGCAAACTCCACCTCCCGGGTTCACACCATTCTCCTGCCTCAGCCTCCTGAGTAACTGGGACTACAGGCGCCCCCCACCATGCCCGGCTAATTTTTTGTATTTTTAGTAGAGATGGGCTTTCACCGTGTTAGCCAGGATGGTCTCGATCTCCTGACCTCGTGATCCGCCTGCCTTGGCCTCCCAAAGTGCTGGGATTACAGGCATGAGCCATCGCGCCCAGCCTCCCTTGTCTTCTAACCTCCAATCAGGCCTCATTCTTTTAGTTTCTGTGCCTCGGCTTCAGGGTAGGGCTAATCCTTCATAGCCCTGGTCCCTTCCCTGGCCAGTGTTTCCTGCCTGCTTTCTTGAAGTCCTCTCCCTTGTTGACTATCGCTTTGTTTATTTTCCCTTAGTTGAGACCTGAAGGCTGGAGAGGACTGGAGTGGGGTAGAACCCCTTCCTTTAGCTTGAAACGGTTTCAGAATAGCCCTCAGAGAAGACTTTATTAAGGAGAAGTTTGGAGGACCCTTTTCAGCCTGGCACAGTGGCTCATGCCTGTAATCCCAGCACTTTGGGAGGCCGAGGCAGGCAGATCACGAGGTCAGGAGATGGAGACCATCCTGGCTAACAAGGTGAAAGCCTGTCTCTACTAAAAATACAAAAATTAGCCGGGCGTGGTGATGGGCGCCTGTAGTCCCAGCTACTCTGTAGGCTGAGGCAGGAGAATGGCGTGAACCCGGGAGGTGGAGCTTGCAGTGAGCCGAGATGGCGCCACTGCACTCCAGCCTGGGCAACAGAGCGAGACTCCGTCTCAAAAAAAAAAAAAAAAAAAGAGGACCGTGTTCCCCCACCTCCCCTTGCAGGGGTAGAGGTGGAAGGAAGGGGTCTTTGTTTGATCCTCACTGAAAATGTGGAGTGGTTCCTGGAGGAAAAGCCTCTGACACCGGACCCCTTTTACTGCCCATCCCCCAGCTGCTTCAGCCTGCAACAATGTGTCAACATTGTAACTTCAGTGTTTCTACCAGCTTTGGGTATCTGGAGACTTCTGCTCCCAACCACAGGCCTTGGTTGTTGAATTTCTCTGGATGGTCTGTCTCTCCAGGTTTCTGGAAGGTTGTTTGCCCTGGGACTTCATTTTTCAGAGGGGTCAAGAAAAGAAGCTGGTGTGTTCAGCTTTTTCTTGTTGAAGGATGAGAATGGCCACTTCCAAAGTCTTTACATGTAATAATAAAAAACAACATCTCCCCTCCCAAAGGCAGGGTGTGTGATGTTCGTATAGGCCTAGGGTCCAGGCATCCATGCCAGGGCCCCAAAACAGTGGTCAGTGGGTGGGAGGTGGAGGCAAGAGGCGCTCTTCATTAAAAAAAAGAAAATGCATCTTTTCTTTGACAAGTCAGTTTCATTTTTACAATCTTGAAGAGGACTTTAGTGGTAAACACTTCCGGGAATGAAGGAGTGAGTGCAGCATTATTTTAACAGCAAATGGGAACTAACTTGAATGTCTTTCAACAGGGGAGTGTTTAACTGCTCTCTCCAGGAGAGCAGCTGTGCAGAAGGATGGGGGAGCTGCCCACTGCGGTGCCTGCTAAGCTGGGGAGGATGTCCTGGGCAGTAAAAATTCATTAAAGTTCACGTGTTGTAAACTAAAAATAAAATCCTAAGCCCCGCACTGACTGAATGGAATCCCGCTTGGCCAAGGAGACCCCAGAAAACCCGTAAAATCTAAATTATCAGCCATGATGAGAAGGGAGGGCAGACACACCTCTTTATACCCCCTCCCTTTTGGAGTTTAGGTGCAACTGACCAGCATTAATGTTGAAACAGAAACCATAAAATTGACAGAAGAGACTTTTTTTTTTTTTTTGAGACAGGGTTGTTAGGTAACAGGGGTACCTTAATGGCGCCGGTTCCGGGTTCTTCTCCCCTCCTTGACCGGGCACTGTCTGAACCCGCCAAAGGCGGGCCAATCAGAAAGAAGCATCTCCCGTCTTCCCTTGGGCCCGCCCCGTGTAGGCCCAAGGGATATAAAACCCAGCACACCAGCAGCTCTCTCTCTTCTCTTCTTTCTCTGCTTGATACCTCCAATAAAGATCTCTTGGCTGCCACTGGTGTCGTCTCTGACTAGCCTGTCGCCCTTCAAGGGTCTCACTCTGTCCCCCAGGCTGGAGTGCAGTGGCATGATCATGGCTCATTGCAGCCTCAACCTCCTGGGCTCAAGTGATCCTCCCACCTCAGCCTCCCAAGTAGCTGGGACTACAGGTGAGAGCCACCATGCCTGGCTAATTTTTGCATTTTTTGTAGAGATGGGGTTTCACCACATTGTCCAGGCTGGTCTCAAACTCCTGGACTCAAGCAATCTTCCTGCCTTGGCCTCAAAAAATGCTAGAATTACAGGTGTGAACCACTGCACCAGCCAAAACAGACTCTTTGGGTCAATAAGATGCCAAATTATAAGCAAGACCTAAGGCCATGCAAGGCCAGGGTTAAGTCAGCCTGCAGGCCAGCAATCTTGCTACATAGATAGCATTCTTACCTGAACTGAAAACTTCCTTTCTACTGACTCAGAGTTTTACACAGAGCCTGACTCCTTTCACCAATTGCAAATTAAAGAATCTCTAAAGCCACCTATAACCTGTAAGCCCTCCCTCCCACTTCAAGACATCCTACCTTTTTGGGCTGGACCAATGTATACTTCCCTGATTGATTTATATCTTTCCCCCCCCCACTTTTTTTCATGTTTTATTATTTTACGTAGATTTTTCAGGCAAGTATGATTTATGTCTTTGCCTGTAACCACTGCCTCCCTAAAATGCATAAAACTAAACTGTAATCCGACTGCTTTGGGCCCACTGACTCCAGACTTCTTGGGTCTGTGTTTTCCTGGGCCCGCAGTCACTCATATTGGCTCAGGATAAGCCTCTTGAAGATATTCCACAGAATATGGTTTCTCCGTTAACAGTATGTATGTCACAGGAATACAAAGAGTCTGATGACTCCCACCAGGGCTGGAGAAAAGGAGGGAAGGGGCCTGTGCACTGGGGCTGTTTGGATTGGGTGTGGTCACTGTTGTAAAAAGACAATCCCAGGCGGCCCTGGCTCTGGACTGAGCTCCTGCCCCAGATCCCAACAGACCAGACCAAACGCCAACACAATCACTCGTGCTAAATGCCACATCACCAAACTGAAACTTTAAGCAGATAGATTCCAAAACAGACCAATTTTTCCTGGAAATGAGAGATTCCAGTCTCCCAGCGTCTATGTGGTAAGCAAGCCTCTCTGCTTCAGCCCTTACAGTGCAGTCACCTGAAGTAGCCTGCTGTTAACTGATCAGCTTCTTTCCTGTTACTGTTTTTTTGCCCCCACCTTACAAAACCCAGTGTTCTGTCATTGCCTGGAGCAGCTCTCATTCTGTTTTGTAGAATGGAGGCTGCCACATTCACCAATAACAAATAAAAGCCAATTAGATCTGTAATGAAATTTGTTGCAATTTTGCCTTCTGTCAGAGTGGATTAATTTTGTAACAACAGAGGGCTGAGGGAGGAAGGATGGAGATTCCACTTTCGCTGTTTCCCTGCTGTGCCTTCTGAGTTTTGTATCCTGTGTATTTATTCCCATTCCAGAAAATAAAATAAAATAGGAAACCAAGAAAGACATGAAGCATCCTGGGATGTGGTCTGCAGTCTCTCCCTGCCTGTGCTGGCCTTTGCCCCTTCTCCTTTTCAGCGCCTCCTGCCCGTCCTCCCTGTCCTTCTCCCTGTCCTCCCTCTCTCTCTCCTGGCCCTACCCAATGTTGCCAGCTTCCCAGCACAACGTGGCAGGTTGGAAGCCCCAGTGCACAGCCCCTGGGCAAACCCCTTTTCTGAAACCTGTGGGACTCTGGGAGCCTGGGCGAGCCACTCAAGCTCTGTGGGACAGCTGTGAGCTTAGGGCAACTGGACTGACTTCTCAGGATTTTATTTCACGTGGGGAAATCTGCTGTCACCTCTACAGCCACGTGTGGACGAGAGGGCTGGAAATGACCAAGGAGGTCTGAACATGCCCAGCCAGCCTCTTCTGCTCCCAGCACTGGGCTAGGCACGTGTTCCGGGAGCTGGGCTTGAAGTTCCCTTCTTTATCCACAGTGGGTCACCCTGAGGCCTGCAGGGAAAGACAAGCTGAGGGTGGGGTGCAGAAAGAGAGAGGTCACCCTGAGGGAGCTCACACTGCCTGCTCCATCCTCCAGCAGGGTTCCTAGCAGGCCACTCCTGGGACCCCAGCCCCAGATGCCGAATTTGAATGTGGGGTTCTGGGGTTGTCTATAGTGCCCCCAAGTGGAGAGCCGAGGCCAGCAGGTCCTCCCAGGAGGCATGGCCCTGCAGCCGGGTCATTGTAGACCACGCCTCCACATGGCCTGGGTCCTGGGCACCCATTGCCCCTCTCTGGACCCCAGGCCCTCCTGACCACTCCCTGACCCCCTGGATTCCTGCCCTTTCCAGCGCCCTTGGGCCTGGCTGGGCTGTCCATCACCACGAGTCACCGCATCACAGCATAGCACAAGGGAGTGTTCTGTCTCTGCCAGGGGGGAGGCGGCTAGCACTCAGGCCAGAGTCACCCTTCAGACACAAGGCTCATGGTCAACAAGAAATCAGAAAAGCACGCACAACCTTTTGACACTTCATTCTTTCAACAAGGATTTACGGAGCGGCTACTCCCTCAGGTGCAGCACAAAGCCCCGGGCTGGGGTTGAGTCACGGCAGCCTCCCCCGGGTGCTCAGCCTGCTGGAGGGGCACTTGTGGCTGGCACCCAAGGGTGCTCTGACATCTGGAGCCTGAAAGCAGAAAGGGCTGAGGGCTCTGAGTGGGGACTTCACTGCAGGAGCTCAGTGAGGGGTTCTGGAGCCTGAGGAAGAGCAGGGCCTTTGGAGCTGGGACGGGACAAAACCCATCACCTCACACACTAACTGTGGGCAAGTCACACCAGCACCCTGTGCCTCCGTGTCCAGGTCTGAAAAATGGGGCTGACAACTGCATTGAGGTTGATGCAAGGATCAGGTAAGTGAATCTAGGAAACTTGCCCCCAGCTCGGCTCGGTGATGCTGCTGTGGTCCTGTGTGTGAGTCTTGGGAGGAGGGCTCAGATGTGGCTCCACAGGGGCTCCAGGTCTGGACGGGCCTGGTCAGAAGCCTTGCTGCACATTTTGGAACCTGTGACTTCCAGCCTGTGTCCTGCTCCCAGCAGGCCTCAGGGAGCGCTGGTGAGATAGGGCCACCAGAGACCAAGCGTCAGGCAGTCAGGAGAGGCACTGACCAGCGTTCCCTGGTGGGAGGGCCACCCTCAGCTGCGGATCCTGTGCTGCCTTCTTCTCGAGCCAGGGCAGCACAACTCACGCTCCTCTTGGTAGGAGCTCTGCATGAGATGGGATTTCCCTAGCAGTTTGCCTGCAACCTGACTGACCCCTTTTCCTGTGCTGGTCTTTCCTCCAGAAGCCCATTTCGCGGCTGCCTGTGGAGCCCCATCCTGGCATCTTGCTGAGGCGTGCTGGTTGAGTTAGAAGCTAATCTTGGAGAATGTGGATGGCCCATCTGTCCCTGCACCTGCTGGCCTGACAGTGGCCCAGGACAGACACCTGTCCCTCCTACAGTCACCAGCCACCTTCTCCCTTCATGGTTCTGAATGTCGGGGTGCTGCACATGTGTTGTGACATTTTGGGGAGTGAGGTCCACAGCCCCATTCGAAGTTTTCCTGAAGGGGAATGGCGATCTGACAGCGTGGAGGAAGCGGAGTCAAAAGCCTTTGTTACTTGCAGGCAGAGCCAAGGAGAATCCATTGGCTTCTTCCCAGAGAGCATTTGGCCATCCATGGCTCTAGTTAGAGAGTGCAAGCAGAGGGAAATCATTGTTTGTAGGGGATGATTCATGACAAATAATCTAGCACTGCCCATCAACAAGGGTGGGAGGGTCCAGCCAGCCCTGGCAGGGCTGCACAGGGATGCATGATGCTGCCTGGCTCACTCCTGTCATCCAGCACTTTGGGAGGCTGAGATTTTGAGACATTTTAGCTGAGGCAACATGGCGAAAACCCGTCTCTACAAAAAAATAGAAAAATTAGCCAGGCACACCTGTAGTCCCAGCTACTTGGGAGGTTGAGGTGGGAGGATTGCTTGAGCCCAGGAGGTAGAGGCTGCAGTGAGCCAAGACCGTGCCACTGCACTCCAGCCTGGGCAACAAAGTGAGACTCTGTCTCAAAAAAAAAAAAAAAAAAAAAAAGCAGCAGATGCTGGTGCCATGCCTCTACAGCCTGCAGAATCATAAGCCAAATAAACTTCTTTATAGCAGCACAAAACAGAGTTATCCTTTATAGCAACATAAAGTTATCCTTCATAGCAACACAAAACAGAGTAATACAATGTTCCTGAGGGGACGCCCTTCAGGCCCTCAGCATGTTGTAGCCACCTGTCCTGGGGCAGCGAGTAAGCCAGACTGGGGCCAGATTGAGGTCGGTCAGTGGGCCCTCCTAAGGTCGGCTCCCCCATCCGTCTCCCACCCTGAGCCTCACAGTCCTCACACAAGTTTGGATCATTATTCTGAAAGACATAGTCCCAAACACTGGTCCCCAACATTGAAATATTGAAAGACGCAAATCTCCAAAGTTTCAAATCCCTAACATCTACAGTCTTGAAAATAATAATCCCAGGATAGTTGCATCATGTTAGGTGGAGCTACTGCCTTGCTTGGGGCTTTATCTGGAGACTGAGAATGGTTTAAGGGGATGCGGATGGATGCCAAGTTGACAAGGGGTGGACCTGTGGACTTCATTTTGGGTGTGAACTCTACTGGGTTAAGTGATACCTAGAGATCTGGGAGATCATTATTTTGGGCATGCCTGTGAGGTGTTTCCAGAGATTAGTGTGTGAGTCTGAGGGGCCTAGGTGGGGAAGATCCACCCTCAGTGTTGCTGGGCAGCATTCAATCTGCTGAGGCCCAGGGAGAACAAATACAGAAGGCTAATTGGTCTCTCTCTGAGAGCTGGGACAGGCTTTTCTTCCACTGCCTTGACATCAGAGCTTCAAGCTCACTGGCCTTTGGACTCTGGGACTTACACCCATGGCCCTCCTGGGTCCTGAGGCTTTCATCCCGAGCCACCCTGCCGGCATCCCAGGTTGACTGCGCGTGTAAGCATTGTGCGTGTGTATAAAAACGTCAAAACTTCCTCAATAAATGAAGAGATGTAATTTGTGTACATCTGCAATTGTGAGAGATGAAAGTTCTTGCCATCTCCGCTCTTTGGGCAACTGTGTGTGTGGTGGTGACGCATCATAGATTGACTTCATCAAAAGACTTAGGTTGTTGGTCATGATATGACTGCAGATATAAAGCCAGGTGCACACAATTACCAAGCATAGTGACATGCATGTATACATTTCCCATTTTGACCTGTTTCTTTATGAATATAGTTTGTCTGCTAATAACTCACACCCATGTAACTGTCAGTATACCTGAGTGTTTATGCTTCCAAAAATATCTATCATTGCCTATTTTATTGGGTAAAGTGGCTGATGATGTGTTCTGTTGTGTTTTTATGTTTCTCAAATAAATCCTTTTAAAATGTAAGTATCTTTTAAAAAATTAAAAAAAAATTTCCCAGAATTATATTTCCAGGATTTAGATCTTTCGGGATTGCGATTTTCGGATTTTAGAGTATAGTAATTTTAATATTTTGGATTCTCAACACTTGGGACTATGGCATTTGGGATTGTGTCTTTTGGGATTCCCACACATCCCAGGCAGACTCACTGGCTCTCTGCTTTCCAATTACAATGTGCAGCTCTTTCTCCCCATCAGTTTCAAGCCCTAGCCCCTCTCTCCAGCCCCTGCATGAGGAGCAGCTAGGCGGTTGCAGCTTCGCACTGTCTTTGGCGGTGGGCTGCCTGAGCTGGTGGGTTCAGACAAGGATGCCTCCACATGAACATGCTACCCTCTGCATGCCTGAGTCCTGCCACCCCCCACCCCCAACACAGTCCCCACATCAGGGACAAAAGATAGAGATTTGAGTCCTAGGCTCTCCTGAAAGTGGTCATGAAGACACATGCAGTTCCTGGTGCGTATGAGCCTGTCCTACAGATGGGGCTCAGCCATGGCTGGCCCGAAGGCCCCCACTTCTGGCTGGCCACAGAGGAGGACTTCACGGGCCAGGAGGCTACAGCGGCATTCTGGGGCACTTGCAGAGACCCCCACTTCCTGCTGGCTGTTCAAAGTGAGGCCCAGGCTTTCTGGATGGTGGCCCTGGGAACTCTGCCGGGCAGCAGGGGCTGAGAGGGGCTCAGAGTCCAGCTGGCTGCCGTGTGCCACCTGCTTCACAGCCTCTGTGCTGAGCTGCAGGGGCTGGTCCTCCACAGAGGCCCAGGCCTGGACACCTAGCCCGGTGGGCTCCACCCTGAGCCAGCTCAGGTCCTGGACACGATCTCGACACCTCTGGTCCTGTGTGCTGGCCGAGTAGGGCAGGCCATGGACAGTGGTCATGCTGGGGGAGCTGCTGGACTGTTTCTGCTCCAGCACGTCAGGGCCCCTGGCCCGGCACTGCCCAAAGAGCCCACTGCCCATGTCTTGCCTTAGAGGCCATGGAGCCGGGGGCTGGTCATTTGAGTTGATCTTCAGGGCTGCCACATGGGCCACACAGCCTGCCAGCATGGGCTCTGCATCCAGAGTGTCACCCCCATGAGCCAGCCTCCAGGGGCCTCGGAAACACCCCAGGACCCGTGGTGGCCCAGGCTCCTTCTGGGAGCAGGGCCAGGCAGAAGGGACTGGGGCCTTGTTTTTACTGGAAGTATCTGTTGTCCAAGTGGCTGCAGACTCCACAGAGGAGAACAAGACTTCAGAGTGACCTCGTGTCTCTTCCTCTCGAGAGGCATCCCTGGACAGTGTGCCAGTCCCTTGTGTGGCCCCCCCGAGGGCCTTGCTCTCTCCGGCGAGCAGGCCTGTGGTGCCCGGGTGTGCCCACAGCTCCTGCCTGCTGGGTGCTGAGCAAACTGTTGCCCCCCCTGCATCTGAGATCAGGCCCTCCCTGCCCCCCAGCTTCTCTGTGGGTGCCCTGGGGGCTCCCTGGGGACCAGGTGGAGCTGCAGGCTGCCCAGGGGTGGGTGGGGCACGGGGCGTGGGGCCTCGGCGCAGCCAGCTGACAATGCCCATGGTGATGGCAAGCTCAGTGTCACACAGCTTCAGCAGGCACTCCTTGCCCTTCCAGGAGCTCTGTAGGAAGCCCTGGCTGAGGAGGTCGGGGCCTGGTGCCGGGGCCAAGTTCTCCTCGGCCCCCACTCGGAAGCTGCATATGGACAGTGGCGTCCCCAGGGCTGGCCCTGACAGACTCTCAGACACGCACAGGTCATCATCTGGGCTGGGGCCAACAGGACCCTCGCTGGGGTCGTGGAAGAGCTCATAGAGGGCGTCCCCACTGTAGCTGTCCCGTGGGAAGGTGGCAGCAGGAGTGCCTGGGCTCTCAGCTTCCTTCTTGTCCTCCTCAAGGCCTGGCGAGAAGGAATCATAGTAGCCCTCGTCACTTGTGGACACAGATTCGGGCTGCTCGCTCTTGGGGGTACCTGTGTCGACGGAGCTGGCTTTGGAGCCACTGCGAGGGTCCCTGCAGGGGCAGAGGGGCAGCTCAGCGAGCCCAGCTGTGTCCAGCCGGGGTTGGTCCCTGTCTGTCCCCTGGGGGCCTGAAAGCCACGGGCCTAGCAGGGCACGCTGCTGCTGACGCACTGAGCGATTCACACTGTCCCAGAACCTGATGAAGTCAGAGGCTTCATTCTGGGCGGGTGAGGCCAGCTGCTCCACACTGCCCTGGAGAGGACCCCTGGGAACCTTGCTCTCCAGGCCCTGAGCAGCCTCAGTTGGGCTCTCCGGGCCCTCATTCAGCTCCAGGGACGGCACCGAGCTTTCATCTGCAAAGACCTCCCCACAACCCGTGAGCGAGTCGAAGCTCTGGAGTGAGGCCACGTCCTCACACAGGGCCCTGCAGAGACCAAAGGATGCATCGGCCAGGAGCTCACTGTCCGACAGGTCCTGGCACAGGCTGTCCAGCCCCAGCACCTCACCTGTGGGGAGGAAGGCTTTGCTTCGCCGCCCCCCAGGGTCTGACGGGTCCCCTGGGGAGGGCAGGCTTTTCCCCTCGGCCGCCAGCGAGGCCAAGTCCTCAGTCTTGTTTCTGCGAATGTGGAATAGGTTCCGAAAGCACTTCTTGGGCCTTTTCAGGGAAATCCTCTTCCTCGGGATGCTCTTGGCCACAGCCGGCACGAAGGGCATCTGGGGCACAAAGTGGCGGTAGTCGATCATGCGCCGGCTGCCCGGGGAGCCCGGGAAGCTTGCACTGCCCACCAGCTGCCCTGTGGCAGCCGTCGCCCTGCCTGCCCCAGACATGCTGTCGTGAGTCTTGCTCTTTCGCACCGGTTTGAAGGTGGCTCCGCAGAGGGCTGCGGGTCCCCCTTTGGGGTCCAGCTGTGCCCCTTTGTTGGGGCATCTGTCGTATTCTTGGGCACTGGGGCTGGCTTGGGGGCCCTTCTCACTGTGGGGCCTCTGTTGCCCTCCTGGCAGGACTGACCAGGGGCCTGCCCCCTCCCTGGCTGCAGCCACGGCTGCTGGGTCTGGGGGTTTCTCGTGGGAAACCTGCAGGCTGGACTTGATGAAGGTCTTTCCTCTCTTCAGCTCCATGCTGCCAGTGCCCCGGCTGCTGTGGAGGAAAGCAGGAGGCACTCAGTATCATAGACGGGAGGGCCCTGGGCTCTGGAAGACCCTGCCTACCCCTCTCACACAGCTCACTCTCTGCAGGGGCCTCTGTCCCAGGAGATCCTCCTTGCAGGTGGGGGAGAAAGATGGGAGCAGCCCTGACGGCACGCAGTAGGAGCCAAAATGAGAGCTGCCTGGGGCCTGGTGACTGCTGCACCCGTGAGTGCTTGACTCTCCCAATCCCCCTTTTAGCTTATTTGGCCCATTCAGACTCCCGTGTTCTGTGTAGAGTGCCCAGCATTCTACAAACAGCTCCTTAGTGTATCTGTAGCATGTCCTTAGGAGTGGGTGTCATGGCCCTTCTGAGTGGATGGGCAGAGGATCCAATTACGGCAGTGGCCTCCTTCATCAGGCAGCTAAAGGGACGCCCACGCCTGCCTGCTTCCTGGGCTGAAGGCAGTTGGCCCTCAGCTGGGGCTATGGGGGTGTGCATATTGCAAACTCCAGGACTGTGTGCCTGTGCAGGGAGGCAAGACTCCATCTACAGAGGCCATCAGGGAAGACACAGCCAGGCACCTCACAGTGCAGGCAGAGCATGGACAGAGAGGAACCAGGGCATCATGGTGGGAGGTGAGCATAAGACACAGGGTGGGCAGGCAGAGCTGCAAGGGTAGGCAGCCACCACCTTTTGTGCAATCACCGAGACATACTGACGCCTGCAGTGCCATGAAGAGAAGGTTTCTGATGCCTGGTCTGAGTTCAATGGGAAAGGGTCCTGGGATCTGCCCTGGGCATGGAGGTGGACAGGTGGCAGCAGTGCTAGCCAATTGACTGTCCCGGCCCAGTTAGGGCATCCGGCCTTACACTGAGATCAGTGGGGAGCTACAGCCATCTTCCCATGGGTGGGTAGAAGCAGGGACTTTAATGAAGTTGGCGGTCTAGGGCCACGCACCTGACCTCCAAGTGGAGGACAGAAAAAATGAATTGTGAGCAGAGAAGATTGCCAGAGGCAGTCCAAATGGACTGAGGATGGTGAGCAAGGCAGATGGAGGCTGCAGGGGTAATGTAGGGTCTTCCAAAGGGAAGAATGCCAGGGTTCACCAACAGCAGGGAGAGAGAAGCGGGCAGGGAGTTCTGAAGGCCAAAGCTTGGATCTACACCAACCACGTGGGACAGCTCGAGGAGGGAAATGAGGGGAGGAGGAGGGAGGTGAGCCAAGGTGAAAGAAGAGCTAGGGTTTAGTTTTAAACATGCTGCCTTGGGGTGTGTTGTGGAGACCTTCAGTACCCAGGAAGAGAGAGCAGACTGAGCCCCACCTCTCTGTTCCCCTCACCATGTCCTCATGGCCCTGGACTCAGCCTGCTCCTTTCACCCAAAACACCTCTGTCTGCCAGGGTCTCCACTTTTCTTGGTAGTGAGTGGCCTGACAGTCAGTCGTCTGTCAGTCTGGCCAGGGAGAGACTGCGGCTGGCTCCTTCGCCTCTCCATAAGGACTACCCGGAGGCAGCCCTGCACTCAGCTCCCAGCTCCTGGCTGTGAGGAAGCCTGCAGCAGGCACGAACATGACCTGGGGCTCCGTCAGCCGGTGTGCCTTTCACACCCCACCCCAAGTAAGCTTTGCAGCTACCTGCCAGAGACCCTGAAATGCTTCTTCATGAGGACCCAGTGGGGCGAGGGACTGCCTCATAGCCTAGTGGGCACGTTGAGGCCAAGAAGATGGGAAGGGGTAGAAGAGCTGGCACTGCAGGGGCTGGCAGGGGCAAGCCGACCAGCCTCCACCCGCTCCCACCCAAGGGAAGTGCTTCCTCCCCTTGGAGGAAGCACCTCAGACTTTTGGTTGGAGGATGGGAAGTAGTAGGCACCATGCCAGGAGAGCCACAGAACCTGGGCTGGGCTCCGGCTGCAGCTCAGCTGTTGCTGGTGACACCCTGGACAGAGGGAGAGTGCCCTGAGCAGCCACACTGGCTTTTCTGCCTCATGCCAGATGGTGCATGCCTAAGCCTTTCCCACCCTGCACCTGCAGACTTTCCACTCTGCACAATCCTTTGCAGCCGTGATAAGGCCTCCGCAGCTCTGCTGGGCTTTGCTGCGCACAGCACAGGGCTTACTCTCCAAGCTGTGGCTCAGATGACCCTGGCTGGAGTCTTGGTTACACCCACCTAACCAGGCGGACAGCTTGGCCCATAACTGTATGAGGGGCAAACTATTGTAACCCCCATTTTACAAAGGATAAATTCAGATTCAGAAAAATCAATGAACTGACCCAAGTCACACAGGTGTTAAGTGACACAGTTGGGATCTGCACCCACGTCTATCTGATTCTGAACCTGACAGTCTATAAACCAACAGCTCAGACTCTTTTGTGGGAAATCTCAAAGTAGAATAATAAATGTGTTTTCATGAAAAATATTGTAAAACACAATGGAAGTGAAGATTAAAAGCAAGAAGAGTAGCTCATACAGATTTAGAAAAATTATAATTGAAGGTAATAATAATTCCTATGGCAGGAAACTTTGGAAATATTCATTATGAGATCTCTATTTCCCTTATTCTTTTCTATGTTTTGGAAAAATCTTTTGATTGACATTCTGTTGGAAATAACTTCAGCCAGGCACAGCAAGGATTATTTCACTGGGTGTAGAATTTTGCAACTGCAAGAACAAAAATGTTTTATTTGATATAGACGTCTATAAATAAAACTACCAGTTTCTCAGTTCTCATAACAGTCAACTGATTTAAAATCAGGAACAGTTGGAAATTTCATTCCACTCTGAACTTGAAAATGATCCTTTAAAATAGCTGTCATTGCTATAGATGGCCGGACTCAGTGACACTAACAATGCCAAGCCCATCTCCTGAGTTTATTGAGCACTTTGCGTAGAGACAGGACAATAAGCGTAGGATACAGAATGAGGAACCAGAAGCTTAGCAATACTGGAGTATCCCATGAACTCTAGTCTGTGTTCGGTCCTGTCCAAATCCATATTAAAATGTTTTATCGGAACCTGTCTCTTTGGAAATGTGTGACCTATGATGGGGGTGGGAACTCCCTGGGTGGTTGGAGGGCCCACTGTTTGGCTGGAGGCTGGCTGAGAAGTCAACTCCTGTGACAATTCTCTGGGGCAGAATGGGATTTATGTGGACAGCCAGATGCTGGCCTTGTCACTGCCTGAGGGCAGAGGCCAAATGTGTCCAGGCTCTCAGTTGCAAAAATGCACACTGTTTTGTAACCCTGTGGCTATAGACCCCTGTCAGTGGAACCCCAGCAAGAAACATGACAGGTCCACTCCCACAAGTGCCACATCCCTCCCCCAAGGAGGGTTCAGACCCATCCCTACCCTTCGGGTGCCTTCTTGTCTGCAGGGCTCAGCAACCACCAACTATTAATTTTGGTGGTTGGTTGCACTCCCCAACGAGATTGAAAATTCTTTAAGGTCCAGGACTCCAACTATAGTAGGCGGTGAGCTATTACTTAATTAAATGAACTATTTTATATTTGAGACATCTTAGTCAAATGTTTACACCTAAGTTCCCTAAACAGAATGCAGAGTCTGAGATTTTAATTCTGTGATACAGTTTATGTGAATCATTTTCTTCCCTCCCTCCCTCCCTCCCTCCCTCCCTCCCTCCTTCCTTCCTTCCTTCCTTTCCTCCCTCCCTCCCTCCATCCTTCTTTCTCCTTCCTTCTTTCTTTTCTTTCTTTCCTCTCTCTCTCTCTCTCTCTCTCCCCTTCTTTCCTTCTTTCTTTTCTTACTCTGTTGCCCAAGCTGGAGTGCAGTGGTGTGATCTCAGCTCACTGCAACCTCCGCCTCCTGCATTCAAGCGATTCCCCTGCTTCAGCCTCCTGAATAGCTGGGACTACAGGCACGCACCACCATGCCCAGCTAATTTTTTTTTTCTTAATTTTAGTAGAGATAGGGTTCCATCACGTTGGCCAGGATGGTGGCTTTTTTTTTTTTTTTTTTTTTTTTTTTTTTGACGGAATCTCACTCTGTCGCCCAGGCTGGAGTGCAGTGGCGTGATCTCGGCTCACTGCAAGCTCCACCTTCCGGGTTCACGCCATTCTCCTTCCTCAGCCTCCTGAATAGCTGGGACTACAGGGCCCACCACCACACCCGGCTAATTTTTTTTGTACTTTTAGTAGAGATGGGGTTTCACCGTGTTAGCCAAGATGGTCTTGATCTCCTGACCTCATGATCCACCTGCCTCAGCCTCCCAAAGTGCTGGGATTACAGGCGTGAGCCACCGCGCCCGGCCGGCCAGGATGGTCTTGATCTCCTGACCTCCTGACCCTCCCACCTTGGCCTCCCAAAGTACCAGGATTACAGGCATAAGCCACCACTCCCGGCCTATGTGCATCATTTTTTAAGACTGTTCAGTGACACCAGGGCCCTGGGCTGTCTTTCATCTCTAAGACGAACTTGCAAGTTCCATGGGAACAGGGACCACACAATGTATTTACTTAATCAATTCTGTTACAGGGATGTGATATTTAAACCAAACCTTAAAAGACAGAAGAGGACAGCCAGGCAAAATACACTGGACACATATTCCAGGCAGAGAGAACACCCTTCAGAAAGGCCCCGAGGAGCAAGAGAAGTAGAATATTTAAAGATCTGAAAGCGGCTCAAGTGGCCAGAGCAGCAAGCCAGAGGGATGAGGCCTGGAGATGGGCTGTGCACACCACACCCGGCCTGAGGTCTCAGCGAGGGCCGTGCTTTTATCTGCAAGCCAGGGGGAGCCAGCCTTCCAGGGCGAGTGACAGGGGCCAATTCTCACTTTCAAAGATGCAGGTGAAAATGGACAGCGGAAACGCAGAGGCAAGTTAGGAGCCCAAGCAGGGGTTAGCGGAGAGAAGGTGGTGGCAGAAACTCCTGTGTCTGTGCACCTCCCATCACAGTGTTTTACACGGCACACACAGGCATGAATTTATTGCAAATTGGGCAAATGAAGTTATTCTACTGGTTGCTTTTTCTACATGGCCAACTCAGGCTTAGCTGCCCAGGTTTTTCTTTTTCCTTTGAGAAGGTAATTCTGTGCCTTTCTTTCCTTTCTTAACCTGAAAGTGTCTGGGTGTTTGATTTCATGGAGCAAAATAAAAACCCTGGAGGAATACACATGCCACAGAAACGCCTTGAGACAAAAAAACGTTTGGCTAATAGTTTTCGTGTTTTCTATGCCTTCCCCGGTATGCAGGAAAGTCACAGCAGTGTGATACAAAGGACTGTATGGTGATAAAAAAGCGCAGGCCCAGGGACCTCTGGAAACTGGGCTGGTGGCAGAGCTATGGGGCAATAGCGTTCTCGGTAGTAGGCTGCCTTGTCATGGGAGGGCTGGAGTGAGGGCCACTGTGGGGAGGGAAAGCGACTGTGCTCTGGGGTGGGGGTGGGAATGGGGAATAAAGCAGAAATAGAATCTGCGGTGAGAGCACCACCAAGCCACCCAACCCCCACACTGGGGAGACAAAGGGCCCTCTGGGGAGGGAAGGTCCTGGCCCACCTCCTTGGAGGGCGCCTCTGGGCGGTGCTGGCCTGCTCAGGGGCAAAGAGATGGGCCTCACAGCCGTATTGGCTCTCCCTCAGCTCCTGCATCCGCCGGCGGAGGATTTCTCCGCTTCCCTAGCCCAGACCTAAAAGGGTCACCGCCCCCTAGGCCCCTGACTGCGCCGGGAACCGCTGGGTGGAGGGTGTCGACCCTGCTTCCTGCCCTCAGCCCCTCCATCGCGCCAGAGAACGCACCAAATTCCCCAATCCTCGCCCTCCCCCCCGGGGTCCACATCCGCGGGGCAGGACCGACGCAGCCTCTCGGGGCCTTGGCGACTTACCGCTGGGGGCCGGCAGTGCAGCAGGGTGCGGCCGCCACGGGCTCGGGCACCGCGTCGGAGCGCGAGCCGCGCTCAGCACCACGGTCAGCTCCCGGTGCCGCGCGCCGCGGCCGGGAGGGGGAGGCCCGGCGCCCGCACCCACCCGCCGCGGCTCCAGGGGCCCCGCGGGGTCGGGCAGGCGAGGGTTAAGCCGCCGGAGGCCGGCGGGAGGGGCGGGCCGGCGCTGGCGCGCAGGGGTGGCGAGGGGGCGCGCCGGCCGCGGTGGGGGCCGCTCCGCCAGGCTGCCGCCTCCCTGCGCCGCCGCTCGGGCCGCGCTCGGGTCGGCTTTGTTCGTATCGCCCCGTCTCTTTTTCTGGGTGTCTCTGCCTCCCACTCGGCCGCGGCTGTGCCTCCCTCAGGCGCAGTCGCCTCCCCTCGCCCCCGTGCGCACGGCGCCCCCGCCGCTGTCCCCTCTTCCGGGAGCGCACAGGTGTGGGAGCCCCTCCCCCTCGGCCCAGAGAGCCAGCCCTGCCCACCGCAACACTCTCGGAAGGGCTCGGCCACCCGGAGCCTCGTCACGAGTCCTACCCAGGATTCGGAGCGGGCCTGCAAGAAGGGGCAGGCCCGGCTGGGGTTGCAAGGCAGGGTCTTCCCTTGGAGAAGGGACCTGACTCTATTATTAAAGAGAACGAAAGAGGCACTTGCTCTACAGGTACTCACTGTGTGGGGTTTGCTGGTACTGTGCCCTGCCGCAGTCTTGGGGGAGGAGCAGAAATGCTGTGGGGACCCTCTCTCCGCAGAACTGAGGACGAGGGGTCTGCACCCGTGGTTCAGTGCCTGGGCCTGGGGTGGATTAAGTAACTCCAGGAAGGCTCAGGCTGCAGTGCCAGTAGTGTGGGGCGGGGGTGTGGCGGGTGGGCGGGAGCGCACAGTCGGTGCTGGAGAGAGGCTGATGCCAACAGGAGGCTCACGGCCGTGGTGTGCCCAGGCGGGGCAGGACGGGAGGACGCAGGAGTACCGGGTCCACGCTGAGGCCGAGGCTGAAGGGAGGGCAGAGCTCAGGTGGATAATGGAGGCCAGGTCTTTCCCTGAGCTTGGTGGGCTCCCTCCCAGTCACCTTGTCCGCGAACCCAGGACAGAGTCCCCTTGCTTTGGACTGGTTTGGTTTGCCATTTCCCTTGACATCGTCTTGCCCCAGAGCCAAGAGGCCCCTTCATCCTCCAGCCAAGACTTTCCCCACCCTTGGGTGACCTACCCTCTTGCATTTTTTAGATTTGAGCCCTCTTTCTATGCAGCTACTAACTCAACGTGACCCCAGAGGCCCCGTCGCCCATGTTGGTAGTCTTGACCTTTTTTGGCAGATCTTGGCTGTGGGAGTTCCCTGTCTTTCTCTTTGGTAGGACACAAGGCGGTTTCTGCCTCGTTGCCACATACACCCCAAGTCAGGGGTAGGACTGCCGCAGACCCCACAGTCCTCCTCTTGTTAAAATTAGTAAGCATAAGCCTTCCTTATTAGGCTCTACCCTCTTTTGCATTTAAGGATTTTTTAATGTGTCTTATAAAATCATATAATTGTGAGGATAATTACAGATTCAGCTTCTTCCAGTGAGTGATAATTGCTCATTTTCGACGCTCATATGGTCATCGTTCAGCCAGTGCAGACTGTTCCAACCCTTCTACTTTGTCATTTCAGAGAGTTTTCAAACACCCCTAACTTTTGGGTAACATGAAAATATATATTTAAAATTTTTTATTTCCCCAAGATGTGGGATCAGGTCTTCTCCAAGGACTCCTGGAAAAATCTTTTACACTAGGCTACCCAGTTCAGATACCACTGAATGATTTTTCTTAAATATTATTCTAATGTGAACTTACATTTTATTTTTACAATACACTGACTTACACGCCTGTAATCCCAGCACTTTGGGAGGTCGAGACGGGCGGATCACAAGGTCAGGAGATTGAAACCATCCTGGCCGGCCGGGCGCGGTGGCTCACGCCTGTAATCCCATCACTTTGGGAGGCCGAGGCGGGTGGATCACGAGGTCAGGAGATCAAGACCATCCTGGCTAATACGGCGAAACCCCGTCTCTAATAAAAGTACAAAAAAAATTAGCCGGGCATGGTGGCGGGCGCCTGTAGTCCCAGCTACTCAGGAGGCTGAGGCAGGAGAATGGCGTGAACCCGGGAGGTGGAGCTTGCAGTGAACAGAGATCGTGCCACTGCACTCCAGCCTGGGCAACAGAGCGAGACTCCGTCTCAAAACAAAAACAAAAACAACAAAAAAAACCGCAATACACTGACTTAGATTTCTCATCTGTGTTTTTGAGCAGTGGCTGTAAACCTTTTCTTTCCTGGAACTAGCTTCCTGGTCACTTGATTGTCCCCAGGGTCTCAGACCTTCTGGCCACACCACCCCTTGCTTTCTTGGCAGGCCAAAGAGTTGGCTATGGGCACAAATGAGTCGGCCGTCCACTGTGCCAGTCAGGTCAGCTGCATTTGTGGGGTACCATCAGACTTACTACTTTGAGCTGTTTCTTTTTCTTTTAAAATTTTCAATATTTAAAAACTTTTTTTCTTTCATATTATCTAAGCAGTGAACAGTTGGTTTCTTTTTCTTTTTTTTAAACAAATTTTATTTTATTTTTTTTTGAGATGGAGTTTCGCTCTTCTTGCCCAGGCTGGAGCTCAATGGTGCGGTCTTGGCTCACTGCAACCTCCGCCTCCCGGGTTCAAGCGATTCTCCTGCCTCAGCCTCCTGAGTAGCTGGGATTACAGGCATGCAGCACCACGCCTGGCTAATTTTGTATTTTTAGTAGAGACAGGGTTTCTCCATGTTGGTCAGGCTGGCCTCAAACTCCCAACCTCAGATGATCTTCCCTCCTCGGCCTCCCAAAGTTCTGGGATTACAGGCGTGAGCCACCACGCCGGGCTGGTTTCTTTTTCTTTATTGTGGTAAAATATACATAATATGAAATTTACCATTTACCCCTTTTTAAGTGTACAGTTCAGTGGCATTTACACTCACATTGTTGTGCAACCATCACCACAGTCTATTGCCAAAATATGTTCCTGACCCCAACAGAAATTCTGTACCCATTAAGCACTAAAACTCCTCATTCTCCTCTCCCTCTAGCTGCTGGGAACCACTGTTCTACTTTTCTCTGATTTTGACCACTCTAGGTACCTCATAGAGGTGGAATCATGCATTATCTGTCTTTTTGTGGCTGGCTTATTTCACTTAGCATAGTGTTTTCAGGGTGCATCCATGTTGTAGCATGTGTCAGAATATCCTTCCTTTTTAAGAGTGGATATTATTCCATTGTGTGTAGAGACCACATTTTGTTTATCCATTCATCTGTCAATGGACCCTTTGGGTTGCTCCACCTGTGGCTATTGTGAATAATGCTATTATAAGCAGCAATGTACAAATATCTGTTTAGGTTCCTGCTTTTGGTTCTTTGGAATATAAACCACGGAAGTGCCATATTGGAGTTGTATGGTTTCTATGTTTAATTTTTTGAGGAACTGTCCTACTGTTCTCCTCTATGTACAATTTTACATCCCACCAGCAATGTAGAGCATTTTTCCATATCCTCGCCAACATGTTGTTTTCTGTGTGTTTTTGTTTGTTTGTTGTTTGTTTATAAATAGTAGCCATCCATTAGGATGGCTGTGAAGTCGTATATCATTGTGGTTTTGACTTGTATTTTCCTAATGATTAGTGATATTGATCATCTTTTCATATGCTTATTGGCCATTTGTATATATTCTTTGGAGAAGTATCTATTCAAGTCCTTTCTCCATTTTTAATTAGATTGTTTGTCTTTATTGTTGAGTTCTAGGAGTTGTTTATATATCCTGGATGTTAATCCCCTACCCAGTAGATGATTTGCAAATATTTTCTCTCATTCTGTGGATTGCCGTGTCACTCCTGATGAATGGCTTTCATTAATTTTGATAAAGTCCAGGTTATCTATTTTGTGTATTATTTCTTGAACTTTTGGTGTCATATCAAATAAATCATTGCAAAATCCAATGTCACAAAGATTTTCTAGGTTTTCTTCTAAAAGTTTTATACTTTTAGCTCTTTGATCAATTTTTAGTTAATTTTTGTATGTGGCAGAAGGTAAGAGTCCAATTTCATTTTTTGATGTGACTATTCAGTTTTCCCAGCATAATTTGTTGAAAAGACTGTCGTTTCTCCATTGAATAGTCTTGGCATCCTTGTTGAAAATCATTTGACTAAATACCTGAGGGGTTGTTTCTGAGCTCTCTATCCTATTTTATTGGTCTGTATGTCTGTCTTTGTACCACACTGTTTTGATTACTGTAGCTTTGTCACAGTCTACTTTTGTAAGCATTCAAACCCATTTATTTATTTATTTATTTATTTATTTGAGATGGAGTCTCACTCTGTCACCCAGGCTAGAGTGCAGTGGCACAGTCTTGGCTCACTGCCAGCTCTGCCTCCCTGTTTCACGCCATTCTCCTGCCTCAGCCTCCCGAGTAGCTGGGACTACAGGCGACCACCACCATGCCCGGCTAATTTTCTGTATTTTTAGTAGAGATTTTCTGTATTTTTAGAGGGTTTCACTGAGTTAGCCAGGATGATCTCGATCTCTTGACCTCGTGATCTGCCTGCATCAGCCTCCCAAAGTGCTAGGATTACAGGCGTGAGCCACCGTGCCTGGCCCTAACCCTTTTATTTTAAAATTTTATGTCGAGGCTCTCTGGCTTAGCTATATTTCTTGTTTTTATCACTCTTATTAACAACCATGCCCTTAAACACTGGGAAAAAAATAATGAAATACAGTTTATTTGGCACAATCTCATTTAACCTATAAAAGTGCTTGGGGGCCAGGTGCAGTGGCTCACGCCTGTAATCCCAGCACTTTGGGAGGCTGAGGGCGGGTGGATCACCTGAGGTCAGGAGTTCGAGACCAGCCTGACCGATATGATGAAACCCCGTCTCTACTAAAAATACAAAAATTACCCGGGTGTGGTGGCATGTGCCTGTAATTCCAGCTACTCAGGAGGCTGGGACAGGAGAATCACTTGAACCTGGGAGGTGGAGGTTGCAGCAAGCTGATCGCGCCATTGCACTCCAGCCTGGTAAACAAGAGCAAAACTCTGTCTTAAAAAAAAGGCTTGGGTTAGCAAAATGATAGGGTCTGAAACTGGTTGGACCTGGGGATTGTCTACTCCAACAAGGGGGAGGGGGAGGGGCCTGAAAGAGCCCCTGGACAACAAGCATAGATTCCCAACCCCACCCACACTTGGCGTCCACAAGCATAAACTGTTTCCTGTCATGAAGAGAACTCACACAAACTCCCGCCTCTCCCTAATCCCTCCGTTAAAGCATTTGGCTCTGTTGGCCCATTTTTCCAGGATTTTATCATATTCTGTATTTCTTTCATGTCATCCCTGTGTCTATCCATCCATCCATTCATGCATCCATCCACATCCAGCAAGTATTTATTTGGTGACTGTGACATCCGAGGCACTGTACTTGGCATTGGGAATAAATCAGATTAAAAGCTCTACCTTCAAGGGGCTTAGATTTTGATTGAGGGAGATAGACAATAAGTAAAATAAATGTATAGTAAGTTGGTTATAAGCAAGATGGTTGGTTAGTTATGGAGAAAAATAAGGTCGCTAGGAGGCTGGGAAACCATTAGACACAGAAAACCTTGAGGATACTTATGATGGCATTGCTTATAATGCAGTCTAAAACAGAATCTGTTTTAGATAATGTTAGAAACATTATCAGTTTCTGGCCCCCAAACTGATAATGGTTAAATAAATTTTGGTTACATCCATGTAGTGGGGAATTATGCAGCCACTGAAAATATGTTGGACACCGTATTTTTTAAGCTGGGAAATGAAATGATATTCACGAAATGTTTCTAAATAAACGGCAGCATAGAAAAAATACATATAATCTGGTTTTAATTCTGTAAAATAAATATATTTAACAAAACAACTTGAAAATTTATACTAAAATATTTAAAAGATTGTATTTGGGTGGTGGAATTATGAGCAGCCTTGTGATTTTTTTCTAAGTTTTTATAAACCAACATGGTTAATATAAAAAACCTAAAAACACATATACAATACATACACACACACACACACACACACACACACACACACACACACACACACACACAGAATCATGTGCTATATAATGGCATTTTGGTCAATGACAGACTTAGTCCCATAAGATTATAAGGGAGTTGAAAAATTCCTATCTCCTGATGGCCAGGAGGTATAATATACCCTCCGTCTTCCTGAAAGCGCAAATGCCTTCACATACATTAACTTCCTTCCAGCTCTTCCTGATGTATTCCATGTAGTTTTTACCTATGATTCGAGTTACAATTTGCTTTTCTCTACTCGCATAATTGCTGTAATAATTGTCACAATCACTGTCATCTGCTTCTGCTTTGGGTCAAGTGACTGCTCTTCTTTCTTCTCAACAGTGTTGTGTGCATAGTGGATGTGCAGCCATCATTGGCTCATGTGTGAAGGAGCATACATTCCTGGAAAGTCTGAGCATGTCCATACACATCATCTCACTGGGAGCCTGCAGTCCACTGAAAGAAGAGGCAGACGCCTGCCCCAACTGCCCAGAGCCCTGCTGGCTGAGCGGATCCCTAATGTCCTTGGTTAAGCTCTCACCCTGCATGACTGTTTTCCTCAGAAGAAGGCACTAGTGGGGACACCTTTTCCTGGGGTCTCTATGCAGGGAATGGACTGGATGTGTACAGACCTGGCCACCATGCCTTTGGGGGCTGGTGTCACAGCCAGGCCATGACTCTAAAGAATGAGGTGGGCTGGGTGCGGTGGCTAACACCTGTAATCCCAGCACTTTGGGAGGCCTAGGTGAGGGATCCACTTTAAAGGTCAACTTTAAAGTGATTAAAGTGATCCACTTTAAAGGTCAGGAGTTTGAGACTAGCCTGGCCAACATGGTGAAACCCCGTCTCTACTAAAAATACAAAAAATTAGCTGGGTGTGGTGTCACATGCCTGTAGTCCCAGCTACTCAGGAGGCTGAGACAGGAGAACCGCTTGAATCCGGAAGGCGGAGGTTGCAGTGAGCCGAGATCGTGCCACTGCATGCCAGCCCGGGCAACAACGGCAATACTCTGTCAAAAAAAAAAAAAAAAAGAATGAGGTGGAAGGAGGGCTTCCTTAGGAAAAATGGCCTGCTGAGAGGGTGAGGGGTGCAGGTTGCTGCTGTGCCAGAGCGTGTCCTGTTTGGGTTCCCCCAGAAGCCGGCCCTGATGATGTGGGTGCTTACTAGTTTGGGATGTGATGGCAGGAAGCGCTAGCAGTGAGTGGGGCTGAGGCAGCGGATGGGGACGCTATCAGGCCATTTGCTCCTATCAGGGGCTGGCCCTCAGTCTCCCTGTGAGGCTCCAAGAGGCTATCTAGAGCATTCCTGAGTTATCCTCACCTGGGGAAAGGAAGTTGGGCCATATATTTAACATTCATCATGGGCCGAGGGCTGCTTTCAGAGGCTGTAAGCATCACGCACTCCTGGCCTATCCTGAGAACGAACTGAGGATGCTGCAATGCCCAGGAAAAGGTCTTAGCAGAGACACCTAACAACGTGAAAGGTCACTGGGTGGTTTGCTCATCTTCTGAAAAATACATACTTGTCATCGGTTATTTGCTGACCTTTTGTAAATGGTTGATCTTTTCTTTCTGTTGCTTCCAACTTCCCTGGTGACATGTCTATTGCAGATTTCTTTTTATTTATCCCTTTTTAGGGCCAACTGCTTCCTGGATCTGAGGCTTACCACCTTCAAATAATTGTAGAATATCTCAGGCTTTAGCTCTTCAAATTTTGCTTTTTCTTCATTTCTCTATTATTCCTTCTTGGAACCTAGTTATGTTAAATCTTCTCAATCTCCCTTCCATGACTCTCCCTGTTCAAAATACATTTTTAAATCTTTTTGATTTATTATTTGGTTGGATTCTGCATAATTTCTTTAGATATATCTTATATTTCCTCAGTTATTTTTTTGTGGCAGCTTTTCTGCTGTCCATTGAGTTTTTAACTTCAATTACTATATAATTCATTTTTAGAAGTGTTGTTTTTCTATCCATTCCCCCCTTCAAGTCTGCCTGTTAATTTTTATAGTGTCTTGTTAATTGTTCATATTTCTAAGTCTCTCTTTTATTTCTTTAAACCCTTTAAACTTACTTCACATTCTGTGTCTGATCTGAAGTCTGGGTCTGATTCTGCCTTTTCTCTTGGTTCTCTGTGATATTATTTCTCTGTGAGTTTTGACTTTTTTTTCACAGTAAGCTGATCAATTTCTTTGAACTTTATCTGTGGGAATTTCTTGAAGCTTTAGTTGGGATTGACTTCCTTCATTTGAATTCATTTCCTCTAGTTTTCTAGGGGCTCTACCCATCTGGCATCACTTTTTAAATTTAAAATTTATCCACTGGGCGCAGTGGCTCACGCCTGTAATCCCAGCACTTTGGGAGGCCAAGGCAGGAGGATCACCTGAGGTCAGGAGTTTGAGACCAGCCTGGTCAACATGGTGAAACACCATCTCTACTAAAAATACAAAAAATAGCTGGGCATGGTGGTGTATGCCTGTAATCCCAGCTACTCAGGAGGCTAGGGCAGGAGAATCTCTTGAGCCTGGGAGGCAGAGGTTGCAGTGAGCTGAGATCATGCCATTGCACTCCAGCCTGGGCAACAAGAATGAAACTCCGCCTCAAAAAAAAAAAAAAATCAAATTTTACGGTTGAGGATTTTTTCTGCTTTGGGATGCAAATCCACACAGTGACTGACTTATGCTCATAAAGTCTCAGCTGAGTTTCTCCTCCAGCCACTGTTCAACACAGGAAGGTTCCTTTGCGGACTCCTTCAATTCCCAAGGTTTACGTCCTTTTTCACATTTAGGTTCTGCTAAGGTTTGAATGTTTGTGTTCCCTCTCAAATTCCTCTTGAAATAATGTAATCTCCAGCGCAACAGTATGGAGAGGTGGGTCCCTGGGGAGATGATTAGGTCATGAAGGCCCCTTCACTGTGGGTGGGAAGGTGGCCTTTATCAAGGAGGCCTCCCACAGCATGTGACCCCCTTTGTCATTCTGTCCTTTTGGCTGTGTGAGGACACAGCATTTGTCCTCTCTGGAGGACGTGGAGAGACTGGGTCCTCACCAGACATCATACCTGCTGGTGCCCTCATTTTAGACTTCTGAGCCTCCAGAACTGTGAGAAATACATTTCTATTCCATATACCTTGCCCAGGCTGTGGTTTGTTGCTCTAGCAGCAAGAATGATCTAAGACAGTCTTCCAGCTCTATGCCAATGCCTCCTCCCAGACTCCTCACCCTGGGACCCTGTGTCCCCTCTCCAAGCCCCTCTCAGTGGTTTTGCAGATGCCCTTAGGGCAAAACTGATACTGACTCTCCAGGAATCCACGTTTCTCTTCATTTTTGGTCTTGATCAATGACTTATTTAAGGTGCATTTTCAATATTGAATCTTGCTATGTAAACTATTTTCAAGAGGAGGGTGGCTTAAAGTGTTTCCTACCATCCCTCAGAGATGGGGGGATGCACACTCGCTTTTCCCAGAACCTCTTTTCTCGCTCACAGTCAGCTGTCAGGAGCAGCACTGCACGTCAGGCTGAACAGAAATGAGCTCCCGATACCACATCCAGTGCAGTGTTCGGCTGTGATCACTTCCTTTTGTCAGAGTTATTTTAAAATTTTAGTTTAGGCTCAGCTGAACTATAGGAATCCAAGGGACCCTTCTATGGTCCAGCAGGTCTTTAAGGATGAGCAGACTCTCTTCAGTTAGGCCAAAAAACAAAACAACAACCAAAACCTCAGTCTTTTTTATACATGTGTAGAGGTATCTATCTTGGGTCACTGGAGAAACACAAATTAAAAACGTGAGGGGCCAGGTGCGGTAGCTCATGCCTGTAATCCTAGCTTTTGTTTGGGAGGCTGAGGCAGGTAAATCGCTGGAGGTCAGGAGTTCGAGACCAGCCTGGCCAACATGGTGAAACCCTGTCTCTACTAAAAATACAAAAATTAGCCGGGCATGTATCTGTGGCTGCTCAAACTCTTCAACAACTATGTAAATAAACTATATTTCTCACATGGTCAAATGCATTCCTCATCTATCAATTTCTTTCACTCCTTCTTTGTGAATATCTCTTTCCTGGCACTCCCTCTTCTACTCCTGTGGGACCAGCTGCACAGTCCCAGCCCAAGGATTTCTTTTCACCACCTGGGGGATTCTGGCTCCTTTCCTGGAACGGGTCATTTTCCTACTTCTTGGCTAATTCGCTGGTTTTGCTGTAATCTGTATTCTAGTAGCTTTCTTAGGTAAATTTTTTGAGACTTTGTATATCTGAGATTATTCTACTCTTAGATTTGACTGAGTGCTAAATTCTAGGCTGGGAATAACTTTGCCTCAGAATTATAAAGGAATTGATCTTCTTTCTTCCATTAAAATATATATATATATATATATATATATATATATCTGTCACCTATTTACCCCATTTCTCTCTGGAAAGTTTTAGCATTATTCCTGCTGTTCTGAAATGTGCTGGTAATATAACTTGGTGGGATTTTTTTTTTCCATTTATTATGCTGAAAACTCAGTGGGCTCTTTAAATCTGAAAACCAAACTTTGGGAAATTTTCTTGAATATCTTTGTAATTCCTTTCCTCGTCTTTCCTTCTGGAACTCCTGGTATTTATAAGTTGGACTTCCTGGGTTGATCCTTTGATTTTATTATTTTCTCTACTTCCTAATAGATTTTCTCAAATTCATGTTCCTATTCCATTTGAGCTTTTCATTTCTCGTGCATAATTTTTTATTTCTAAGAGCTCCTGGCAGGTGTTAGAAGTGTTCTGGGGCCCCCGTTGTTCCTTTTCTCAGAGCCCCTCTTCTTGGAGTCCCGGATTCCCTATTTCCTATAATTTCCCTTCTGTAGATTCCAGTTTCCTTTTGTCCGTGCATTGCCTTTTTCCTCTGTGTTCCATCCTGTCTTGTGTTTGCTTTGATCTGTGCATTTCACTTTGGAGGCTTCGCCTACGGATGGCGGGTGAGGAGCCCTGCGGGGGTTCGGCTGGCGGTGTGTGCAGCCTGTTGCTTGCTGACGTCCCCACACACTGAGTCTGGGCCCACTCAGCTTCTCTGGAGACAGATCCTCAGGTTCATGCCCTTCGGGGTGAAGCCTCAGCTCCTGGCAACCTGGAGAGCGGACTGGGCCCTGGCCTCACCCCCGCCCCAGCTAAGCCTCTTGGCAAGGGCGGTGGGCCTGCTGCTCCCCGGCCGCCCCAGGCTGAGTGCTCTTCTCTCAGTCTCCATGCTGGCCTGCTGGCCTCGGGAAGAAAAACAGACCACTCAGTCAGCTCAGCTCAATAGATTCTGTGAGAGCACATCACTGTCTCAAGTGTCCTTTGACTCCTGCCAGCCATGGCACCTCTGGAGCAATCCCAGACACTGTCTTATCTCTGCCCGTGTTTGATCAAGCACACAACCATCTGCTGCTCCGTAGGGCTCCGGCGACAGGACAGCCATGGGGGGTTGTCAGGGAAGCACAAAGAGCTCTCGGAGGACTTCGGCCCCTGGAACCAGTCAAGGAAGGGATTGTTTCTTCTGTCTCTGCACCTTCCAAGGGAACACCTTTTCCCTGGAAGGGATCCTGGGCCCCTGCCACCTATGCCGAGGTGGAGGGGAAGCCACGTCCTGTGCTGGGGAGTCAGTAGGTGGTGGCATGCGCAGGGTCGTCCTTCCTGCAGAGTTGCTTGCTGCAGCCTTGCCTCTGGCCTGCCGGGTCTGGGCCTGGGCTCCCTGGATTGCTCCTGGACTTTGTTCATGAGTGCTTTTCAGGGTTCTTTCCATCCTTTTATGAAACTCCTAAAAGACACCATATATTCTAGGATTTTTGCATGCTTGTGAAGTTTTCAGAAACTGCATCAGAATTAAGCAATTAACTATGGAAATGACTTTAAATAGTCTTAGTTAAAGACACAGTTGACAAGGAAATTTGGTTATTTCTGCGATATACAATAACAACATAATAACCATACTTATAATTGATAGCATATACTCAGGCATATTAGAATTTTAGAAATCCCATAGAATTTTGGATCATATGTTAACATTTACTAAAATATAACCTGAAGAAGGTTAAACGTTATTTTTTATGTCAACAGCGTGTAGAGCATGGCCTCTCTCCTGGAGTGGCATCTTATACATATAACCCATTGGAGCCAAGAGTTTTACCTTTACATGCAACTACATTTTCAGAGATTGATTTGACTTCCTCTTCAGATGTTTTTTCTATTCAAGAGGTAAGACACTGGGATATCTGGACTCTTAGAACAGCGGTCTGGATTTTCCTCTTTGACCTGTGCTTACATGGGGTTCCGCAGAAAGCAGAGTCCCAGATAAAATGTATATGCTATATCTTTTGAAGAACACAGTTCCAGGGAAGCAGGAGAAAAGAAAAGGAGAATGAGTCAGAGAAGCAAGGAAAGCGCCCGGAATTGTGCCCCAAAGAGCTGGCAGCTACATGGTAGGACATGCATACTGTGTTTAAGCTCCCATTTCGCCTTTCATTTTCTGAAAGACCTGTGAACTGCCGCATCTCACAGGAGAACCCACAGAACATTAACGTCTCCATCTCTAGGCTGCAGAGGCACCGAGCCAGTGGATCCTCCCGCCCCCATGTCTCTCACAAAGCTGCTTGTAGCCCAGTGGGGACCAGCAGGCATCCAAGGACCCTGGGAAGGCGTGGCGGCAGCTAGGCTGTGTCTCCTGCAGGCCTCCCTGAAACTGCCTGGCTGGCTCATGCCCTCTCACTCTGTCCAGTCATTGATGGTGGCTACACTGCATTGATCTGGGAACACAATGTCATTTCTTCCCTGATGGCGAAGAGACAAATCCAGCAAGCCACAGAGCCCCTGTCACGGAGTGGAAAGTGATGGTTTCTGAAGAGAATCAACAAGGGGAGTTAAAAAAAGCAAAACCAGGCTGGGCACGGTAGCTCACACCTGTAATCCCAGCACTTTGAGAGGTCGAGGTGGGCGGATCTCCTGTGCTCCAAAGTTCGGGACCAGACTGGGCAACACAGGGAGACCCCATCTCTACTAAAAGTAATAAAAAAATACATTCGTAGGACGTGGTGCATGCCTGTGGTCCCAGCTACTGAGGAGCCTGAGATGGGAGGATTGCTTGAGCCCAGGAGGTCGAGGCTGCAGTGAGCCGTGATCGTGCCACTGCACTCCAGCCTGGGCCACAGAGCCAGACCCTGTCACTAAAAAATAAATAAATAAATAAATAAAAAGGCCCAGCATGGTGGCTCACGGCTGTAATCCCAGCACTTTGGGAAGCCGAGGCAGGTGGATCACCTGAGGTCAGGCGTTCAAGACCAGCTTTTTGCCAACATGGTGAAACCCTGTCTCTACTAAAAATACAAAAATTAGCCAGTATGGTGGCGGGTGCCTGTAATCCCAGCTACTCCGGAGGCCGAGGCAGGAGAATTGCTTAAACCTGGGAGGCAGAGGTTGCAGTGAGTGGAGATCATGCCACTGCACTGCAGTCTGGGCAACAGAGTGAGTGAGACTCCATCTCAAAAAATTATAATAATAACAAATAATAAATGAATAAATAACTTGAAGAAAGCAGCAAAACCAAACAAGAGCTACAATCCTAGGGTTTTAGCTGGTCCCAAGATTGTAGACAGTATTAATCGTCTCCCTGCCCTGTCACTCATTCTAGATCCTTTCAGCCTTGCAGGTACAGGTGGCCCAGAGCTTCACCCCTGAGGGATCTGAGACCTTACTTTCTCCACCCTCGACTGGGTCCAGCTGCTCAGTCTTTCTGTGTTTCTCCATTTCATGTGTGTTTTGTTAACATGTAGTTGACTTTATATTTTTTTATCCAGTCTGAAAATATGTTTCTATTTTATTCCATCCTTTTATGAAACTCCTAAAAGACACCATATATTATAGGATTTTTGCGTGCTTGTGAAGTTATCAGAAACTGCCTCAGAATTAAGCAATTAACTGTGGAAATGACTTTAAATAGTGATAGTTAAAGACTCATTTTCATTTAATGTAATGACTGTTATCTTTTTCCCGTGTGTATTTTAAGCCCTAAGGATACTTTTATTATTGTTGTTGTAGGCAGGCAGTGCATTTACCGCTTACTTTTCTTTTCCGGTTTCCTTTGTTCGTTTCTGTGCTCCATGCATGCTGAAGGGCCCTTTGTTCAAGATGACATTTTTGTTCGTTACTTGTTCAGGTTTGTTGAACAATTTTATTGTTTTTTAAATAAGAAAATATGCTTTATTCCGCTTTTAATTTTGGAGCATATTTTCCCCAGGTATAAAGTTTGAGGTTTGCAGTCTTTTTCTTCTTTCAGAGCTTTGGGATATTACTTCATTTTTTTTCTGGCTTCCATTATTTCTCAGATATGCCAGTCTTCTTTTTGCTCCTTTTAAAGTAACATGTCTTTTTTCCTGTGGTTACTTTTATGTTTTGTCTATCCTTTATTTTTAGCAGTTTTAGTATAATGTGTGGTTTTCTTTGTATTTATCCCCTTTGGTGTTCACAGGGCTTCTTTAATCCGTGGTTTGACATCTTTTACTGATTTTGAAAATTCTTGCTTAGTGTTTCTTTTTTTTTTTTTTTTTGAGACGGAGTCTCGCTCTGTCACCCAGGCTGGAGTGCAGTGGCATGATCTGGGCTCACTGCAAGCTCCACCTCCCGGGTTCACGCCGTTCTCCTGCGTCAGCCTCCCAAGTAGCTGGGACTACAGGCGCCCGCCACTACGCCCGGCTAATTTTTTGTATTCTTAGTAGAGACAGGGTTTCACTGTGTTAGCCAGGATGGTCTTGATCTCCTGACCTCATGATCCACCTGCCTCGGCCTCCCAAAGTGCTGGGATTACAGGCGTGAGCCACCATGCCTAGCCACTTAGTGTTTCTTTAGATATTGCTTCTCTCCCAATCTCTTACTTCTGGGATTCCAGATATAGATATATTCCGGTTTTTTTTGCCATATCCCATATCTCTCCCGTGCCCTTTCTGCATTTGCCATCCTTCTCACTGCACTTCAGTCTGAATATGTTCTACTGTCCGCTGGGACAAGCCGCTGTAATTTACCTGACCTCTTGCGTGGCCTCCCTCCTCGGGCATACCACTGAGAGCCTGGGACGTTCGCAAGTCTTCTCCCCCACGGCAGGACTTGACTCCAGCCTCTGTTTCCCCTGCACCATGTCGGCAACAATTTCCCACCAGCTCTTTTCCTCCCAGTGGTTGCTTTTTGCCTAGTGTCTTGGAGTTCAGCCCTGCCGCTGCACGCCTTGAAGAGAATGCGCATGCACGCTTTGGGGTTTCCTCTCCCTAGCTCCCCTCTGTCTGTGCTGCTGGCCCTTCTACCCTTAGCCCAATTATGCTGTTGTGCTGTGCTTGGGCTCTGTTCCCTGTGGGCCTCGGAATAACTTGCAGGGGAAGAGCCAGACTAGATGTGGAACCCAACTCATGAGTTTCCTTTCATTCAAGGATTTCAGCCCCTTATCTCGGCTGCTTTGGTTCCTCTCTGTAATGCATACTATGGTTTCACGGGATTTGTCCAGCTTTTATCAATCATATGGTGTGAGGGGGAGACCTGGAGAGGCCGCGCCATTGCTGCCAGAACTGGAAGCCCTCTGCTCCTTGTTTTTCACACTTAACAGTTTGTCTATTTTTTTGGTATAAGCTTCAGTTATGTAATGACTGTATTGTATAACATTTTATGGATGCAGTGTAATTATATGAACATATCTCTAGGAGGGAAATAGGTTATTTCCCAGTATTCTGCTACAGTGAATATCTGTGAACATATTTAGTTTGTACATGTGCAATGAGAGATGTAGGATAAAGACCTAGGAGTGGAACCCCTGGGTCACATGAGTGGATCACACGGGTGGTGGAGTGTTCTTGCATATTGTATTCAGTGCCAGACTGCCTGAACTTGAATTCCAGTTCTACTGTTTATTAGATCTGTGGCCCTGGGGAAGATACTAACCCTCTGTGTGCCTCAGTTTCCTAATCTGTAAAATGAGAAGCGATACGGTATCTATCACATAGGATCATTATTGTACATATTTAAAATATTGTTAGTTATTGCAAATTGCCCTCCCTAAGGGTTTAAACAGTTTACATTCTCACAAGCCGGACTTATCACACTTGTCAATGGAAAGTATTCTTAAATTTACTGAGTCTTTACCAAACCAAGAGGCGAGAAATGGCACGTCCATGTGGCCTTATTTTCCACGTCTCTTGTATGAGTGAGGCCAATCATCTTTTCATATGTTTATGGGCCATGGCCGTTTCCCTTTATGTGGACTGTGTGCGTGTTCTTTGACAGTTTTAATTGGCTTATTCATCTTAAACTTATTGACTTTATATTTTTTTGAAAACTGGCCCTTTTGCATATCAGTAGCAAATATTTTGTCACAGTTTTTGATTTGCCTTTTTACTTCACTTACGGCATTTTTCCCTTCTGCAGAACTCTCTAGTATTCTACGGGAAAAATCAGTTAATATTTCCTTGTAACACTTCAGTATTCTGTATTCTACTGAGAAACCTTCCATACTGTGAGAGTGTAACAACTGGCTGGGCACAGTGGCTGTGAGCCCCGCACTTTGGGAGGCCGAGGTGGGTGGATCATGAGGTCAGGAGATCGAGACCATCCTGGCCAACACGGTGAAACCCTGTCTGTACTAAAAGTACAAAAAATTAGCCAGGTGTGGTGGCACACACCTGTAGTCCCAGCTATTTGGGAGGCTGAGACAGAAGAATTGCTTGAACTTGGGAGGCGGAGGATGCAGTGAGCCAAGATCCTGCCACTGCACTCCAGTCTGGCAACAGAGTGTAACAACTTCTAGCTCTTTATGATTGTATTTTGATGTTTAAATATTTGATTAGCCTGGAAATTGTCTGCATGGTCTCCGGGGCGTTCCAACATGATTGATTGTATAATCCACTATTTCCCACTGCTATGGAATGGTGTCTGTCAAGCTATGTATCATCTCTTTAATTCTATCAGTCAGGGACCAGCCAGAAAAACAAAACCACACTATTCTTTTAATAGAAAGAACTAGGCCGGGAGCAGTGGCTCATGCCTGTAATCCCAGCACTTTGGGAGGCCGAGGCAGGCAGATCACGAGTTCAGGAGATCGAGACCATCCTGGCTAACACGGTGAAACCCCGTCTTTACTAAAAATACAAAAAAATTAGCCGAGCATGGTGGCGGGCGCCTGTAGTCCCAGCTACTCGGGAGGCTGAGGGCGGAGAATGGTGTGAACCTCCGGGAGGCAGAGCTTGCAGTGAGCTGAGATTGCACCACTGTACTCCAGCCTGGGCGACAGAGCGGGACTCTATCTCAAAAAAAAAAAAAAAAATATATATATATATATATATAAGAACTAGACATAGGGGATTGTTTGAATATGTTTAAACGGGTGGGAGGGGACCCTGAGAGAGTAACGCAGAGATAATACCTTAGGAAGCAGCTCTTCCCCGAGCACTGTGGGACATAGGGAAGAGGATGTGGTTACTAGAGCCAGAGAAAGGGGCGCTCTCCAGTGGGCACTGCCACAGTGAGAGAGAACCTGGATGGGTGGAAGCTGGAACCAGTGGTTCCTGCTGAGGGGAAGGGCTGCTGTTGGGTGATGCAGACAGACATGGGGCAAAACAGGAAGGCCCAGTGTCTCAACCCCCCTCTAGCTGGCTTCTTGTGACCCTCATTGGCAGAGCCTAACCAGAGGACAGCTGGTCAAGCGGGGTGTGCAGAGCCCATCCCTAGTGCCACAAGGAGGAGTACAGAGGGTGGGCTTCTGCTGAAGACCACGGCTGGATACCTGCATGCCCTATGTCTTGGAGCAATTTCTGAGCATCCTGTTCCATCCTGTGCTAGTACCCCATGGTTGTAGCTGGCAGTCCAGTGCCTGCTTGTTACTTTTCCAGGATATTCCTGGCTATCCTTGTTCATTCATTTTTTTGTAAAAGCCATATTGCTTCAAGTATGGATTGGGATCATGTTACATTTATAAGTTGCTAGGGAGAATTGTTTATCATGTAGAATCACCAGGACAGGGCTTCTCATGAGTTCACTTCTTCTTTTGCTATTATTTAAGCCGTATTATTTAAACATGTAATGACTCTGCCTCTTCCTATATCAAATTCTGTATAAATCCAAGTTCTTAGTCACAAGCAACAATCCAACCCTGGCTGGTTTAACTGAAGGCAAGGTGTACCGAGAGATCCTGGGTAGGTCTCAGAGTCACCACGGTGCCACCCTTGCTGCTGGCCAGTCAGGCTGCGGCCTGCCTGGCTGACCACATGGGCGTGCTCAGAGGGGCTCTGCTGCCCAGGGGATGGTGTTGCAGCGACCACGACGGCTGCCCCGGCTCTGGCATCACTGGCTCCTGGTTCCGGGTCTGGTGTGGTGCATCTCACTGGCCTTTTATCAGGAGAGGTGGGACCTCTGCTGTCCAGTGGCCACAGATGGCAGCCACAGGCCACGGAGCCCTCAGATGGGAGAGAAGACTTCTGTCGATGGACTGCTTACAGTACATGCCACTCTGGACCAAGTGCAGTTGCCTGAGAAATGCTTGCTCACGTTATCCCCAGCTGGCTCCTGAGCACTTTGGGAGGCCGAAGCAGATGGATCACCTGAGGCTGGGATTCAAGACCAGCCTGGCCAACATGGCGAAATCCCGTCTCTACTAAAAAGACAAAAATTAGCCGGGCATGGTAAAGGGAGCCCTTAATCCCAGCTACTCAGGAGGCTGAGGCAGGAGAATAACTTGAACCCGGGAGGTGGAGGTTGCAGTGAGCCGAGATCGCTCCACTGCACTCCAGCCTGGGCGACAGAGTGAGACTCTGTCTCAAAAAGAAAGAAAGCGAATACTCACTAAATGAAAGCAATAGAAGAGACAAAGCTGACTTTAAAGCCAAAGAGCGGCCGGGCACGGTGGCTCAAGCCTGTAATCCCAGCACTTTGGGAGGCAGAGGCAGGTGGATCACGAGGTCAGGAGATCAAGACCATCCTGGCTAACACAGTGAAACTCCGTCTCTACTAAAAATACAAAAAATTAGCCGGGTGTGGTGGCGGGCGCCTGTAGTCCCAGCTACTCAGGAGGCTGAGGCAGGAGAATGGTATAAACCGGGAGGCGGAGCTTGCAGTGAGCCAAGATCATGCCACTGGACTCCATCCTGGGCGACAGAGCAAGACTTTGTCTCAAAACTAAATAAATAAATAAATAAAGCCAAACCAGCCTTACTAAAGGGGGTGACTACATGATAAGTTCCAATATCAAAGGAGATAAAATTAACACATATAATAAGAGAATGAAAATTTATAAAGCAAACATTGACAGAATTTTGAGGGGAAATTAACAAATCGATCCGAGCTGGCTCCTGAGCAGGGTGAGCCTGGGGATGGTCACAGTGCCACCATGCCACAGCAGCTTGCTGCTGGCTGTAAGCTGGCAGGCACATGGCCAGGAGCTGGCAGGCTGGCCTCTTCATGGGCAGCTGGTGACCTTGGGCACATTCTGTCCCTCCTGGGTCTTATTTTCTCCTGTGCACAGGGGAGAGGGAAAGTGGGAGGGCTGAGGGGAGGCTGTAGGCTATGTGGTTTAATTATTTTATTTGGTACGCATCATATATTAAATGGTGTATATAAACTCTTTATGCAATTTTTATTTTATTTTATTTTATTTATTTATTTTTTGAGATGAAGTCTCGCTCTGTCGCCTAGGCTGGAGTGCAGTGGCGCCATCTCAGCTCACTGCAACCTCTGCCTCCCGAGTTCAAGCGATTCTCCTGCCTCAGCCTCCCGAGTAGCTGAGATTACAGGCACGTGCCACCATGCCCGGCTAATTTTTTGTTTTTTGTTTTTGTTTTTTTTTGAGATGGAGTCCCGCTCTGTCACCCAGGCTGGAGTGCAGTGGTGCGATCTCGGCTCACCGTAAGCTCCACCTCCCGGGTTCACGCCATTCTCCTGCCTCAGTAGCTGGGACTCCCCCAGCTACTGAGGGGGGAGTAGCTGGCACTACAGGTGCCCGCCACCACGCCCGGCTAATTTTTTGTATTTTTAGTAGAGACGGGGTTTCACCGTGTTAGCCAGGATGGTCTCGATCTCTTGACTGTGTGATCCTCCCGCCTCAGCCTCCCAAAGTGCTGGGATGACAGGCATGAGCCGCTGTGCCTGGCCTCTTTATGCAATTTTAAACATAACAAAGGAACAGATGCTGTATGCCCATCACCCTGCTAAAGAAATAAAGGAACCACAGTTTAGAACTCCGCATCATCCTCCCCACCACATATCAATTGGCATTGTACTGAATTTGGTGTTCATTATTATCTTTTTTTTTTTATACTTTCCCACTATATTAGCCTGCTCAGGCTGCCGTAACAAAATACCACACACTGGGTGGCTTAATCAACAGAAATGTACTTTCTCGAAGTGCTGGAGGCTTCAGAAGTCTGAGATCAAGGTGCAGGCGGCACTAGTTCCCAGCGAATCCTCTCTTCCCAGCTTGCAGGTGGCTGTCTTTTCACTGTAGGAAGGGAGAGATATCTCTCTTCTTTTAAGGCCACCAATCCTATCAGATTAGGACCCCACCCTCATGACCTCTTTTAACTTAACTCCCTACAGGTCGTATCTCCAAATACAGTCATATTAGTATGTATTCTTCTGGAATTGCTTTTTTCCAAAAACCATATACTTATGAGATTCATCCATACTGATGTGTACAACTGTTTATTTTTCAATGCTGTACAGTATTCCATTGCATGACTCTTCCATATGCATTGACCCATTCTTTAATTGATGGTTGTTTGGGTTGTTTCTCATTTTTAGCTAATAGTGCTTCTGTGAACATGGAGTAAATGAACAAGTGTTTCTCTAGGGAAGATATGTGGGAATGTAATTGCTAAAGTAAGGGCATCCTTAACTTTGCTGTATTTGTGGTTGAAGATTACGACAATAGCCCTAGTATTTCCCTTCCCTCTCTCCTTGTCCCTTGCTGTGCGGCCTTGGAACTCCCTTTATGGGGAGGTAGTGTCTACTGTTTCTTCCATGAGCCACGTGCTGTGTGGTGCTTTGTTGAGCAGAGTGCAGCAAAGTCATGGCGTGCTGCTTTTAAGCTTCTGGCATGTCTGCTCTCTTGGTAACCTGTGAACCTCTCTTGGAAGCCTGTGAACGAGGCTGGGTTAACCTGCTAGCAGTGACAACACTGGGAAGCAGAGAAGAGCATCCAAGCCAAGGCCACTGGATGAGTTTCTTGTTGCTGCTGTAACAAAATACCAAAAATCTATGGTTTGAAACAATACAGATGTATTATCTTGCAGTTCTAAAGATCAGAAGTTAAAAATGGGTCTTACTGAGTTAAAATCAGTGCAGGCAGGACTGTGTCCTTCCAGAGGCTCAAAGAGAGAATCCACCTCCTTGCCTTCTCTAGAGGCTGCTCACATTCTTAGGGTGGTGGCCCCTTCTCCATCTTCAAAGCCAGCAGCACAGGATCTTCCCATCTCTCCTGGTCTCTGACCTTGCTGCCGTCATTATCACGTATCTCTCCTACCCTCCTGCCTCCTTCTTTCCCTTGCAAGGGCCCCTGGGGTTGCATCGTTTCACCTGATAGTCCAGGATAACCCTCCTTTCAGGATCCTTCACTCAGTCATATCTGCACAGCCCCTGTGGGGCACAGTCAGAGCTAACTAACACATACCTGCTGTTCTTTTTCCAGTTTCTTAATTTGGATCCTGGCTCATTAATTTTGAGCCTTTTTCATTTTGGGTAGAACACACGTGAGTGTACATTTGCCTCTAAATGTTGCTGGCTGCATCTCATACATTTTGATGTGTACTATTTTTATTATCACCCAGTTCTAAACAATTTTCTGATTTCTGCTTTTAATTAATTAGTCTTTGATCTATGAATTGCTTAGAATGTGACTTTTACATTTCCAAGCATATTTTATTCAATTATCTTTTTGTTACTTATATTCTAACTTAATTACACTGAACCCAGATGATATAGTCTGCATTGGAATCAAGTCTTTGAAATTACTTAGATTTGCTTTGTGGGGGTAGCATGTGGTCAATTTTCTTAATAATTCCAGGCATGCTTATATATATTATGTATTTTCCAACTGTCAAGTGCCGTATTTTAAATTTATCCACTAGGTCAAGCTTGTCAATTGTGTTGTTCAATATTCAATATCCTTATTTATTTTGTCTGTTTGCTCTACCAGTTAGGGAGAGAGCACTCTTAAACTTCTCTATGAAGGTCGGTTTGTTAATTTTCCCTCAAAATTTTGTCAATGTTTGCTTTATAAATTTTCATTATCTTATTATGTTAATTTTATCTCCTTTGATAAATTGGAACTTATCATGTAGTCACCCCCTTTAGTAAGGCTGTTTTGCTTTAAAGTCAGCTTTATCTCTTCTATTGGCTTTCATTTAGCGAGTATTTGTTTTCTATCTTTTTTTTTTTTTTTTTTTTTTGAAATGGAGTCTCGCTCTGTCACCTGGGCTGGAGTATAATGGCGCGATCTCAGCTCACTGCAACCTCCACCTACCGGGTTCAAACAATTCTTCTGCCTCAGCCTCCTGAGTAGCTGGGATTACAGGTGCCCTCTACCATGCCTGGCTAATTTTTGTATTTTTAGAAGAGACGGGATTCCACCATGTTGGCCAGGCTGGTCCCAAACTCCCAACCTCAGGTAATCCTCTCGCCTCTGCCTCCCAAAGTGCTGGGATTACAGGCGTGAGCCTCTGCGCCCAGCCTGAGTTAAGTTTTGATTGGAGGATCCAGGAAAGGCTTTCTGTCTTTTTCTATACTCCCAACTATTGCTTTACTTCCACCCATTCTCTGTTGTTTGTTTAGTGTTATCTCTTATAATAACACATATCCAATTTAAAAGTAAATGGACAATATTTTTTCCCCACCATCAAATTTTAGTCGTTTAAATTTATTGTTTTAGTAAATTTGAATTTGTCGTTCAGATTCTATCATATTACTTTATGCTTTCTATTTGTCCTGACTTTTCTATATATTTTTTCTTGCGTTCTTTTGGATGAATTATCTTTTCTCTTACTCATTTCATTTGGTCCTTAGATTATTTAGAGAGTGATCCTCATTTTGTCTAGTCTGTTAGTGGTTACCTCATTTTAACTTGCATGCCTAACAAAGTCTTAGATGAATATCTCTACATTCCTCCTGAAGACTGCTAGACTTTAGAATGCTTTAAGTACAACTACACCTTTCTGACATATATACCACTGTTATATAATTCTTTTTTTCCATTTTTTCTAAACCATCAAATTAGACTTTTTTTTTTTTTGAGACAGAGTTTTCGCTCTTGTTGCCCAGGCTGGAGTGCAACGGCACAACCTTGGCTCACCACAACCTCCGCCTCCCGGGTTCAAGTGAGTCTCCTGCCTCAGCCTCCTGAGTAGCTGGGATTACAGGCATGGGCCACCACGCCAATACAAAATTTTGTATTTTTAGTAGAACCGAGGTTTCTCCATGTTGGTCAGGCTGGTCTTGAGCTCCTGACCTCAGGTGATCTGCCCGCCTCGGCCTCCCAAAGTGCTGGGATCACAGGCATTGAGCCACCATGCCGGGCTGAAATTAGACATTTTTATTGCTTTTATACAGGCAACTAGACATTAGCTATTCCTATTTATGTGCATAGTCTCCAGTGATTTTTCTGTTTCTTCATACATCCCAAACCTTCCACCTGGAATAATTTTTCTTCTGCAGCATATATATCCCTTGAAGTTTTCTTAATGTGTATTGCTAGGAATACTGTCTTTCAGCTTTTGTGTTCTATCAAGGTCTGGAAAGGTTTTTCTGTATATAAAATTCTAGGAAGACAGTTATTTTCCCAGCACATTGGCAACATTATTCCAGTTGCCCAGGCTTCTATGTTTTTTGTTTGTTTGTTTTTGAACTTTTTTTTTTTTTTTTTGAGACGGAGTCTTGCTCTGTCGCCCAGGCCAGACTGCAGTGGCGCTATCTTGGCTCACTGCAAGCTCTGCCTCCCGGGTTCACCCCATTCTCCTGCCTCAGCCTCCCGAGTAGCTGGGACTACAGGCGCCTGCCACCATGCCCGGCTAATTTTTTTGTATTTTTAGTAAAGACGGGGTTTCACAGTGTTAGCCAGGATGGTCTCGATCTCCTGACCTTGTGATCCGCCCACCTCGGCCACCCAAAATGCTGGGATTACAGGCATGAGCCACCGCGCCCGGCCCGTTTGTTTGTTTTTTGAGACGGGGTCTCGCTCTGTGGCCCAGGCTGGAGTGCAGTGGTGTGATCTCGGCTCACTGCAACCTCCGCCTCCCGGGTTCAAGCGATTCTCCTGCTTCAGCCTCCTGAGTAGCTGACAGGCACGTGCCACCACGCCTGGCTAATTTTTTTTTTTTTTGAGACGGAATCTCGCTCTGTCGCCCAGGCTGGAGTGCAGTGGCGCGATCTGGGCTCACTGAAAGCTCCGCCTCGCGGGTTCACGCCATTCTCCTGCGTCAGCCTCCCGAGTAGCTGGGACTACAGGCGCCCGCCACCACGCCCAGCTAATTTTCTTTTGTATTTTTAGTAGAGACCGGGTTTCACCATGTTGGTCAGGCTGGTCTCTTCCATTGTTTGAGAAGTCAGGGTGAGTTTAATTGCTGTTCCTTTGTCTTTTATCTCTGCCTGCTTTAAATATCTTGTCTTTGTATTTAGCTGTTTGCAGTTTCGCATCATGTGCTTCGACGTGGGTTATTGGTCATTTATCTTATTTATAATTGGTTAGATTTCTCGGATCTGAGGTTTGATATCTTTAAACAAATCTGAAAATATCCTCAGCTGTTATCTCTTCAAATATTTCCCCTCCTACATTTTCTGTATTGTATTCCCAAATTAAAAGTGCGTTAGTCTTTTCCATCCCAACCTCAATGTCTCTTAATCTCTCTTTTTTATGATTGTCTCTTTGTCCCTCTGGGCTGCATTTTAGGTAATTTATCTGGACCTGTCTCACAATTTGCAGAGTCTCTTTCCAGTTGTGTCTAACATGCTCTTTAATCCAGATTAAATTCAACTCATAATTCTAATATTTTTATTTCAAGAAGTTATATTTAAATCTTTTCCAAATTTTCTTGGTTATTTTAAAAAAGTATTATCCCCGCTCATATTTTCATGCCTTTATTAATGTCTTAAAACATCTCGAACATTTTTATATTAACCCAGTGTTGATAATTCAAGGAGCTGTGGTATGACGCTGCTGTCTTCTTGTTTATTCTTGCTCTCATTCATGTTGCCTTATCTCCCTGTGTGGTTTTGGGAGATTTGACCATGTGCAACTCCACTATTTGAGGTTCTTTGATCTGGAAATTCTCTGCAGCCTAAGTTGAAGCTCAGATTATCCAGGAGAACCACACCAACCACAGACTGAGGTCTTTTGACCACTAACATACTTTGAAGCCTAGCTCTAAAACTGTCTGAAGAGTGGCTTTGACTTAAGAATTCTCGAGGAATTTTCTTCTTCTTCTACACAGCACCAATGTCAAGGCAGGCAAACTCCCTTGCTGACCCCTTCTGTAAGGTTAGGTTATCATTTACCTTTATTGTGAGAGTGTAACCCTTGCACACTCCAGCTTTATAGTGGTATCTCCATGACACTCTCCACTGTTGTGGATCGTTGGCTTCCTTTCCTCCCTCCCACATCCTGAGCGGCTGCTCAGATAGAGCTCATGGTCCCAGGACTCAGCAGCTCTGCTTGCTTACCTCCGTGGTTCTCACTGTCAGCAACATTTTGGCTTCTGTGTGTTGGTCAGCAAGGATACATCCACAGTGGCCAGGGAGGGTGTGCAGCAAGCCATTGGAGGGATGCAGATCAAGGCTTCACTTAGGCCAGAGCCCTGCTTGATTGCCTTTACTTGCTTCCATTTCCAAGTAGGATTTCAGTGTCATAAGGGAGCTTTCTCTACTTAAAAACTGTCAAAATGGTGAAAATCATCAGTTGAGGTCCTCTGAAAGGCCCAATTCCACTATTATATTGTGCTGTTCTAAGAAGTTAGTCATAATTGGACACTGCTGCATTCAACATATGATTTTGAACCTCAGCTTGCCAGACTGTGGACTCAAGAACTCTAGGAAATGGTAAAGATGGCCTGGTGCCTCCTGGATGGGAGGTGGCCCCGGACCGTGCCCAACAGTTGCCGGTAGCGGAGCAGGTACAGGTATGGGAGCATGGCACGGGGAAGCATCATGAGTACCTCACTGTTAGCTGCCAGGAGCCATGTGTGAGTCCCAGAGTCAATGTGGCGGTACCTGGTCAGCACCATGTCCAGGGAGAACACCACCCCTGTGCTCATGTACAATGTGATCAGCACTGAGTGGATCAGCAGGGTGCCCCTGGCCCGGGAATAGCCCTGCCCCCAGATGCCTGAAGTCTTGGCCTCTGCATAGATCCTCCAGAAACAGCAGGCAATGAGAGCTGTGCAGAGGAACAGAACGCACAGAATGGAGGTGTAGGTAACAATGACCAGGAGGCCACATCCAGGCTGGGTGCCCATGCTCGGTGGTGGGATGCATGAAGCTCCTTGCTCCTCCAGCTGGACATCCTGCCACTTGCTGAGCCAAAGAAGGAATGTGGGGAAGCAGCAGGCCACCAGCCAGATGAGGGCCACTGCCTTCCAGGCAGCCCCATGGGACATGAAGGAGAGGTAGCGCAGAGGATGGATGACTGCCAGGTAGGTGTGCAGCACAACGGCCGTGAAGGACAGGATGGTGCTGGTGCAGGCGGCGAAGACAGCGTCAGTGAGAATGCCACAGGCCATGCGGCCCAGCTCCCAGCCACCCAGGCTGCTGGAGGAGATGAGCATGTGGAGGAGAATGTAGGCCAGGTCTGAGAGCAGGATGTTGGCCAGGAGCAGGTAGTGGGGCTCCTGTCGCAGCCGTTGGTTCCGCAGGATGGTCACCAGCAGCAGGGGGCTGACAGCCAGTGTGGCTGCAGCCAGCAGGCTCGAGGGAAGGAAAAGCCAGTACAGCATGGAGCTGGGCGCCCTGAGGTCCCCCAGGCCCAAGGAAGTGTTGCTGGCTGCTTGGGGCATGCAGGATGTCTTGCTGATGAGCTGGATCAGGGCCGGCCAAGCTGTAGTGCCCACAGGGCAAGGTGCCAGCTCATCCCCCATGCTTCCTGGCAGGAATGGCTGGCTTTGTCATAGGTTGTTGATTCTGCACCTGCCTTGAGTGTTGATCTGCCCCACAGGGGTCCTGATGGCACCACTCCTCTGTAGAGACGCCAGGCTCGGGCAGGCCTCAGGAATGACTGCTTAATAAAGATAAAAAAACCAGTATGAATTCAGACTCACACCTGACTTCCTGCATTCACATCTCTGCAACTGTGCAGCTGCATGTGCGTGGGTAGACATAACAGATCATCCCACTGCCACCATTTTGCAGTCACTGACCCCTCCAGAAGTGTCCCCTATCTCAGTGGCCCCCAAACCTGTCTGCTTGGCTCACAAGGAGTGTGCAATGGATTCTCACCACACTGGATTATATTCAAGGCTGCCCTCCTAGAAAGGAAGGAGCAGCTGTCTGGAACTAGGATCGCTGGGCTGTAGACCTGGTCTGACCTCTGTTGAGCTAGAGGCTTAGCAAATTGGACCAGGCTGGAGGGGCCTGGGCGCACTCACATTTCCTCACAGAGCCTTGGGTATGGTCTCCAGCTCAGGGTGACCCTGTGCATGCGTGTGAGTGTGACTCCTACACCCCTTCCACTCAGGGCTCCATGTGAGTGTTCGGTGCCCCCAAAACCTCAGCTGACTTGTGGGGTCGCTGTGTGGTGGAAACGTCCCTTCCTCTGGGGAGGAGGAGGCCTGGCAGGCAGAGACCTCATAGGAGCTAGTGGAGAGGAGTGGAAGGCAGGTTCCCCAGGCACTTGGCTTGTTGGGGGTGGAGTGAGCTCAGTCAGGGCCAGTGGCCAGGGTGGCTGTTGGTGTTCGGGGATCCAGTTCAAGTGAACAAGCTCTCCCCCTCTCTCGAGGTGTTGGCTGCGTGGCCTTGAAAAGCTTTGTTCCGGTTTCCTTATCTGTGAAACACGAATGCCAACCACACTGACCTCAGGGAAACGTTGCGGAAGCCCAGAGATAAAGGACTCAGCACAGTGCATAGCCTGAAGTAAATGCTGAGTCAATGTTAGCTCTGCCACCTACAGCATCCTCCCAGGCTCGGTCCCCTCTGCCCACAGATCCCTGTCATCACTGCAGAACGGGCTGCACTTGGCTGCTGGCAGCCTGAGACCCCTGTCCAACACCCACCGCCGGCCTAGCAGACTGCTCCAGAAGGCAGGAGCCGCGTGGGAACCGGCAGGATATTTTTAGGGCCAGGAAGAGGCAGAAATTTCAGACGCTGGATGTGAGACCACGTCCACTGCTGCCCAGGGACCATGCTTGTCAAAGCCCGAGACCACGTCCACCGCAGCCCAGGGACCACGCCCAGAACCGCCCTGGGCCACGCCCATCGCAGCCTGGGGATTACGCCCGCCGCAGTCCGGGGCCACGCCCATCACAGCCCCGGACCACGCCCGCCGCAACCCGGAACCGCGTCCTCCTCTGAGGGTCTGTTACCGCAGCTGCCCGGAGCAGCAGCGCCTGCGCACTTCTGGCCGATTACGGTACAGAAACTAAAGATGGTTCTGAGAAAGCCCATCTCCCCTTCCAGAGAAACCGCGATGCCATAGGGCAGACCCCGCCTCCTTGCCCCAGCTGCCCTGGCCCGCACTCCCTAGGGACCCCTTGCACTTTACAGATGCCCTGACCGGTCTAATCGGCCCCAGGCCGGGAGAAGCAGCAGAGCCATTCGCAGGCCACGCTGTCTGCGCGGGTGCCCTGTGTGCTGCAGGGCTGAGGGCCAAGGCTGAGCCTCTCTCTGCCGTCCAGCCCAGCACAACGACCCTCGCCGGCCTTTCGCGTCTTAGAATGCAGATTCCCTGGGAGAGGGAAACTCGTTAAATGACAATCCCTCAGTAAAAATGTGGCTGTGAGCTAAATCCTTATAGCCGGTGACAGGGGTGACAAGCAGCAACTTCATGGAATCGGAAAGCGCGAAACTCCGATGGTGAAAAAGCCGCTAGGGTGATACAGAGCCTGCCTCCTGCTGAGAATCGTCTTAGGAATTAAATAGCCCATAAAACAATCTAAGAGCACTATGCGGGTGCTGCCCCGAAGGGAACATCAGTTTGGTCTCACTTGCCGAGGTCCCCTATCCAGGCTGCCCTCCTGGGAAAATGCAGACGGGGGCCCGAGGGAGTGCAGGCCAGGGCGCGGGGACGGGGAGGCGAGGTCCATCCTATGGCATCGCGGTTTCTCCGAAAGGGAAGATGGGCTTTCTCAGAACCACCCTTAGTTTCTGCACTGTAATCAACCCCAGATGTGAGGTCACCCAGTGCCAGCTCTGGGGTCACAGAGCTGGCCTCCCTGGTTAGGACCCGCAGCCTTTAACTCCACTGCCCCGTCCCAGTAATCATTATGGGTCAGGACGGGCCTGCTGGCCTTGGGTACAGACGCAGGGTGGGTGTGCAGTACAGGCTAGTGAATCTGAACATAACTTTGGAAGTTGAATCTCAGCTATCCGTGGCACTTCAAGAGCCTGGGGATGCTAGAGTGTCCCTGCCGTCTAGGAAGGTGGAGGTAAACTGAGGCTGTAGGCGTGCCTAATGCAAACATGTTGAAACCACAGAATGGACATGCTCCTGGGTCCTCCCACTGAGGTGAGGTAATAGTGACCACCCACAGCCTCATGGTGGAGCACCTTCTGTGCAGGCACTGAGCACATCTCACAGAAATGACATGCTGCTCTGTGGGAAACTGAAGCCCAGGGAGGTTAAGTGCCCTGCCTAAGGTCACCTTTTGAGAGAGTTCGGTGTTAGTAAGAAGCCATCTTTTGGCAGGGAGCGGTGGCTCACGCCTGTAATCCCAGCACTTTGCACTTTGGGAGGCTGAGATGGACAGATCACCTGAGGTCAGGAGTTCAAAACCAGCCTGATAAACATGGAGAAACCCCGTCTCTACTAAAAATACAAAAATTAGCCGGGCGTGGTGGCACATGCCTGTAATCCCAGCTACTCAGGAGGCTGAGGCAGGAGAATCTCTTGAACCCAGGAGGTGGAGGTTGCAGTGAGCCAAGATCACGCCATTGCACTCCAGTCTGGGCAAGAAGAGCAAAACTCCATCAAAAAAAAAAAAAAGCTGTCTTTCCTGAGACATGCAGACCCTGTTGCTATGTCCCCCAGTGGTGGCAGCAGGACAGGAGTTACTCACCGTGGTGTCAGGTCGAGGCTCGGGGGGTCAGAGGGTGGGCAGTGGGCACTGGCAGAGGTGACTGAGACTCCCAGCTGGACCCCCCATCACACAGCAGCTCCCAAAGGCAGCTAGCAGCCAGGACTACCAGGTTGAAAAGGATTATCTAAACAGGGGCTCTTGGTTTCCTGGCAGCAGTGCAATGTCCCTCAGCAACTGGCCATGTCACCTGACCTAGCTGCAGGATCAGAGAAAATCTCCACCTCCCAGGCCCTCATCATTGCACCTGGGTACATGCATGTGTGGCAGAGGTAATACACAAAGAACTGACGTGGCAAATTCTGGGTACCATTTTACATTTCCTTTCATCCTCCAGAACCCTGCTGAGGATCAGGAAATTGACATGCATATGAGGCCAATTAATTTTCCCAAGGCCACCTAGCAAATAAGTGAATAGGCATGTCTCACTCCAAATCCTGTGTTATTTCCATCCTCACTCCATCTGTTCCCTGGATGATCTTTCTACCTCTACCTTCTTGGCTGGCATTGGTACTGGACTCTTCATCATTATCATAATCTCCATCAATATCAGTCAACACATCTCTATTATCTTCATGTCTTCATCACCCTCACCCTTATCTCATCATCACCATCATCGCATTACCACCATCACCATCACCATTGTCATAATCTGTTTAATGCTACTATAACAGAATACCTGAGACTGGGTAATTTATAAAAAACAGAGATTTATTTCTTACAGTTTTTAGGCTGTGAAGTTCAAGGTCAAGGTGCCAGTGTCTTGTGAGGGTCTTCTTGCTCGTCATGCCATGATGGAAGGTGGAAGGGCAAGACAGCACATGTGAGAAAGAGAAGGGAAGGAGGCCAAACTCATCCTTTTATCAAGAACCCACTCCCAAGATAACTAACCCAATTTCACTTCCATTATAACACCATTAGTTCATTCATGAGGGCAGAGCCCTCATTATCTAATCACCTCTTAGAGGTCCCACCTCTCAACACTGTTGCATTAGGGATTAAGTTTCCAATACATGAACTTTAAGAAACACATCCAAACCATAGCAGCCATATCATCACCACCACTGTTGTTATTACCACCATCATTATCATCACTATCTTCATCACTGTTATCGTCATCAGTATCATCAGCACCATCATCACTGTCAACATTATCATCATCACTATCATTAGCACTTCAACACCATCATCACTACCATCAGCACCATCACCATTATTATCATCATCACTATCACTATTATCAGCACCATCATCACTGTCAGCACCATCATCACCATCATTACATCACTATCATCAGCACCATCATCACTACCATCATCACCATCATCATCCTCCTCTTGACCATCATCATCACCACCATCATATCATGTTGTGATGGTGATTATCCCATATTAAATCAAACTCCCCACTGATTTCTCATCACTCTTAAGATAAAAACCAAAATCTTGGTCTTAATGCACAAGCCCTGCAACAGCCCATCTGTGTCAGCCCGTTCTTGCATTGCCATGAAGAAATACCTGAGGCTGGGTAATTTATAAAGAAAATAGTTTCATTTTGGCTCACAGTTCTGCAGGCTGTACAGGAAGTGTGGTACCAGTGTCCTCTTCTGGTGAGGGCCCCAGGATGCTAACAGTCATGGTAAGGCAAAGGGGGAGAAGGCGTGTCACATGGTGAGAGTGGAAGCAAGATGTGGAGGGAGGTCCTAGGCTTTAAAACAACCAGATTTCACATGAACTAACTGAGTGAGAACTCACTTACCACCAAAAGGATGGTGCCAAATCATGGGATCTGCCCCAGGATCCAATTACCTCCCACCAAGCCCCACCTTCAACATTCAGAATCACATTTCACCATGAGATTTGGATGGGACAAACATCCAAACTATATCACTATCCCTTGTCCCTCCCACATCAATCCTCTGTGCTCCAGCTCTCTTGCATCCCTTCTACTCCTTAAAGAATGAACAACCTTTGTTATCTGGGGACATTGCTACCCTCTTCGCACATTTCACTTCTGCTCAGCCAGATCGCAGTTTGAATGACTCTTCTGGAAAATGTCTCCTGATGCTTAGAATGGACCTCAGCTCCCTGCTTTATACAGGCATACCTCAGAGATAGTGCAGGTTTGGTTCCATACCAGCACGATAAAGTGAATATCACAAGAAAGCAAGTCACATGAATTTTAGTTTCTCAGTCCATATAAAAGTTATGTTTACACTCAACCAAAATGTCCATCAGTGATAGACTAGATTAAGAAAATGTGGCACATATACACCATGGAATACTATGCAGCCATAAAAAGGATGAGTTCATGTCCTTTGTAGGGACATGGATGAAGCTGGAAACCGTCAGTCTGAGCAAACTGTCGCAAGGACAGAAAACCAAACACCGCATGTTCTCACTCATAGGTGGGAATTGAACAATGAGAACACTTGCACACAGGGTGGGGAACACCACACACTGGGGCCTGTCATGGGGTGGGGGAGGGGGGAGGGACAGCATTAGGAGATATACCTAATATTAAATGATGAGTTAATGGGTGCAGCACACCAACATGGCACATGTATACATATGTAACAAACCTGCATGTTGTGCACATGTACCCTAGAACTTAAAGTATAATAATAAAAAAAGTTATGTTTACACTATAATGTAGTCTGGTAAGTGTGCAATAGCACTATGTCCAAAAAAAATGTATATACCCTAATTTTCAAATACTTTATTGCTAAAAAATGCTAACAATCATCTGAGGCTTCAGCAAGTGACAATCTTTTTGCTGGTAGAGAGCCTTGACTCGATGTTGATGACTGCTGACTGATCAGGGTGGTGAGTGCTCAAGGCTGGGGTGGCTGTGGTGATTTCTGAAAACAAGACAGTGAGGTTGGCTGCACTAATTGACTCTTCCTTTCATAAAAGATTTCTCCATGGCATGCAGTGCTGTTTGATAGCATTTTACCTACAGTAAATAGAACTTCTTCCAAATCTGGAGTCAATCCTCTCAAGCTCTACTGCTGCCTTATCAATGAAATGGATGTCATATTTCAACAATATTCACAGTATCTTCACCAAGAGTAGATTCCATCGTATTAAACCACTTTCTTTGCTCATTCATAAGAAGCAACTCCTCATCTCTTACAGTTTTATCATGAGATTGCAACAATTCAGTCACATCTGCAGACTCCATTTCTAATTCTAGCTCTCTTGCTAATTCCACCATACCCGCAGTTACTTCCCCCACTGAAGTCTTGAACCTCTCAAAGTTATCTATGGGGGTTGAAAACAACTTCTTCCAAACACCTGTTAATGTTGACATTTTGAATTCCTACCATGAATAATGAATGTTCCTATTGGCATTTAAAATGGTAAATTCTTTCCGGATGGTTTTCAATTTACTTTGCCCAGATCCATCACAGGAATCACTATTTATGGCAGCTATAGCCTTATGAAATGTATTTCTTAATAAGACAAAAGTTGAAATTACTTATTGGTCCATGGGCTGAAAAATGAATGTTGTGTTAGCAAGCACATAAACCTTAACCTCCTTATATACATCTCCACCAGAGCTCTTAGGTGCCTTGTCAATGAGCAGTAATATTTTGAAAGGAATCTTTTTTTCTGAGCAGTAGGTCTCAACAGTGGGCTTAAAATATTCAGTAAACTGTTCTGCAAACAGATGTGCTGTCACCCAGGCTTTATTGTTGCATTGATAGAGCACAGGGAGAGTAGATTTAGCATAATTCTTAAGGGACCTCTGATTTTCAGAATGATAAATAAGCATTGGCTTCAACTTAATGTCACCAGCTGCATTAACTCCTAACAAGAGAGTCAGTCTGTTATTTTGAAATTCTGAAGCCAGGCATTGACTTCTTCTCTCTAGCTATGAAAGTCCTAGATGGCATCTTCTTTCTTGTTTTTTTGTTTTTTGTTTGTTTGTTTTGACAGAGTCTCACTCTGGTCATGCAGGCTGGAGTGCAGTGGTGTAATCACAGCTCACTGCAGCCTTGACTTCCCAGGCTCAGGTGATTCTCCCATCTCAGCCTCCCTAGTAGCTGGGACTACAGGCATGCATCACCATGACTAGCTGTTTTTTGTTTTTTTTTTTGTATTTTAGTAGAGAAGGAGTTTCTCCATGTTGCTCAGGCTGGCGGCATCTTCTTTCAATAGAAAGCTGTTTCATCTACATGGAAAATTTGTTGTTTAGTGTAGCCACCTTCATCAGTTATTATGGTACATATCTTGAATGCACTAAGGTATGCCTGTACTCATATATTGCCCTTTATTCCTCTTACACCATTTACTACAATTTTTCTTAATGTTTAATGTCATGCCTAACCTTGCTATCAGGATCAGCTCCATGAAGGAAGGGGCTGTGTCTGTCCTGCCCACCAGCGTACCCTCAGTGCCTATTGTGCAGAGAGGCAAATGCCAGACCGAAGATTATTAAATGGCTTGTCTTTAAGGCCAGCGGATTTAGATGGGGGGAAAAGATGAGGAGGAAATCTGAGGCCAAAGACTCAGTTTGAGCAGAGGCCATGCATGGGCTTCTTTGGCTGTGACAGGAAGGTGGAGAGAAGCAACTTAACTTAAACTGCAGAGCAACAAGACTAAACTCAGCATCTGCAAGGTAGAGTGAACATCCAGGTAGACGATGGGCTAGAGGAGTCCTGGAAGCAGAGGGAAGTGTCCTTGTGATGGGCCAGAGGTAGGGAAGAGGAGTGCTCCTCCGAAGTCAGGTTCTAAATTGATCAGGAGTGTCAGAGCTATGATGCTTTTCTGGAACTCTCCTGGAGATCTGAGAGATCTTGAGCATACTGACATCTTTTTTTTTTTTTTTATTTTTTTTGCACACAAAAACAATAAACATTTTCTAAAAATACATACAAACAAAAAGATGCGTATCAAACATATTAGGAAGGTTGCACATGGGAAGTCGGGGAATAGAAATGGGGGGTGGGAGTTAAAATAAATGAGAGAGGGACTTTATATGGATCAGCGATAATAACTCAATCCTCTATTTGACAAAGAAGAGGGAGAAGGAACAGGAAGAAAAAGAAAGTGGGATAAAGGATCAGAAAGGGAGGAAAATAGAAAAAATTAGAGTATGACTCCAGGGTAGACCTGTTTTGTTGTCACTGAGTTGGTTGGTTGGTTTGTCTGTTGTATTTTTCATGTTTCGCCAAGTTGGCCAGACTGGTCTCGAACTCCTAGCCCGAAGTAATCAACCCGCTTCGCCCCCCAGAGTGCCGGGACCACAGGCGTGAGCCACCACGTCCAGCCCCCACATTGTTTCTGGCCTCCGTGGTAGACCTCCCAGACGGAGCGGCCAGGCAGAGGAGCTCCTCACTTCTACCCAGACACGGGGCGGCCGGGCAGAGGAGCTCCTCACTTCCCAGACGGGGCGGCCAGGCAGAGACGCTCCTCACTTCTTCCCAGACGATAGGTGGCCGGGCAGAGGCGCTCCTCACTTCCCAGACGATGGGTGGTCGGGCAGAGGCGCTCCTCACTTCCCAGACGGTGGGTGGTCGGGCAGAGGCGCTCCTCACTTCCCAGACGGTGGGTGGCCGGGCAGAGGCGCTCCTCACTTCCTCCCGGACGGGGCGGCCGGGCAGAGGTGCTCCTCACCTCCCAGACGATGGGTGGCCGGGCAGAGGCGCTCACTTCCTCCCGGACGGGGCGGCCAGGCAGAGGCGCTCCTCACTTCCTCCCGGACGGGGCGGCCGGGCAGAGGCGCTCCTCACTTCCCAGACGGGGCGGCCGGGCAGAGGCGCTCCTCACCTCCCAGACGGTGGGTGGCCGGGCAGAGGCGCTCCTCACCTCCCAGACGGTGGGTGGCCGGGCAGAGGCGCTCCTCACTTCCCAGACGGTGGGTGGCCGGGCAGAGGCGCTCCTCACCTCCCAGACGGGGCGGCCGGGCAGAGGCGCTCCTCACCTCCCAGACGGGGCGGCCGGGCAGAGGCGCTCCTCACCTCCCAGACGATGGGTGGCCGGGCAGAGGCGCTCCTCACTTCCTCCCGGACGGGGCGGCCGGGCAGAGGCGCTCCTCACTTCCTCCCGGACGGGGCGGCCGGGCAGAGGCGCTCCTCACTTCCCAGACGGTGGGTGGCCGGGCAGAGGCGCTCCTCACTTCCCAGACGGTGGGTGGCCGGGCAGAGGCGCTCCTCACTTCCCAGACGGTGGGTGGCCGGGCAGAGACGCTCCCCACCTCCCAGACGGGGTGGCGGCCGGGCAGGGGCTGCAATCCCAGCACCCTGGTAGGCCAAGGCAGGCGGCTGGGAGGCGGAGGCTGCCGCGAGGCCAGACCACGCCACCGCACTCCAGCCCGGGTAACACCGAGCACTGGGTGAGCGAGACTCCGTCTGCAGTCCCAGCACCTCGGGAGGCTGAGGCGGACAGAGCACTCGGCGTCAGGAGCTGGCGACCAGCGTGGCCAAGATGGCGAACGCGTGCCTGCAGGCAAAGGAGAAAAAGCAGGCAGCGGTGGCGCGCGGAGCCGAGTAGATTGCAGCCTGGGCCACAGAGAAAGAAAGGAAGGAGGGAGGGAGGGAGGGAGGGAGGGAGGGAAGGAAGGAAGGAAGGAAGGAAGGAAGGAAGGAAGGAAGGAAGGAAGGAAGGAACATCTTTACAATTAGATTTCCAATCCATATCAAAGGATATTGGAATGTTGCTGCATCTCTTGGTTAAACCTGGATTTTAAAAAATAATTAAATAATATATACTGCTAAAGATAAACTAATTCTGACAGCTCCCATAGCCCCCCAATATTTCCCCCTCCTTTCTTTCAATTTCTGGCCAGACCCCCTCTACCACACTGGGTCTCTTTGGCCCCATGTCCCAGTCCCACTTCACATGGTGGCTGCTGGCTCAGAGCGGTGCCCAGTCAATTCTGGGAAGGATAAATATAATGATTGTATGCACCTGGGGGCGCTGGCAAGGATGATAATGGCATTTGGTCCTTCTTCCTGGCATGCAACTGGCCTGCCTCCTGCTCCTCCTAGTGTGTGTAGGCTCTCCTCCTACACACATTAGCATCTCTATCACCCTTGTCCTCACGGCAGAGTGACTTTTTACTTATCCACTGACTTGAGTGGTGGAGTTTATTTTATTGGGTTTTAGCACACATGTGAAGCCTTTGAAAAGCCTCTTTAGTCAATGACTATATTTCTCTTCTGACCACCATGTCCACCCCCACTGAAGCCTCCCGAAGGTCCATGAAGTCTGGATGATAATTAAAGTCATCCCAGCTGTTGTCCTGGTCTGCAAAGCCCTGTGGCTACCCTCCCTGCAGGGCAGCAGCTGCCCCACCCACTGCCCTCTGCTCAGCACACCCCTCCCATGCCCAGCCCAGAGTCCACCCACGCGCTGCCCCTCTGCCTGGAGCACTCCTGCCATGCAGGTCCCGGCCTGTTGCGTTCATTTAACTTTAAAGATTAATTGGCAGGGCGCGGTGGCTCACGCCTGTAATCCCAGCACTTAAGGAGGCTGAGGTGGGCGGATCACAAGGTCAGGAAATCGAGACCATCCTGGCCAACATGGTGAAACCCTGTCTCTACTAAAAATACAAAAATTAGCTGGGCGCGGTGGTGTGTGCCTGTAATCCCAGCTACTCCGGAGGCTGAGGCGGGAGAATCACTTGAACCAGGGAGTCGAAGGTCGCAGTGAGCCGAGATCGCACCACTGCACTCCAGCCTGGCAACAGAGTGAGACTCGTCTAAAAAAAAAAAAAGATTAATTTACAGCAACGCTTTGTAAGCACTCTTTTATTAGCACTGTGACCTATCTGAAATATACTGAAAAGGCCGGGCGCGGTGGCTCACACCTGTAATCTCAGCACTTTGGAAACCCCAGGCAGCAGGATCACTTGGGGCCAGAAGTTTGAGGTTATGAGTCTGAGAATAGCCTGGACAACATAGTGAGATTCTGTCTCTCCAAAAAAATTCTTAAAATTAAAAACTTAGCTGTGCCCGGTGATGCATGCCTGTAGTCCCAGCTACTTGGGAGGCTGAGGCAGGAGGATCACTTGAGCCCAGGAGGTTGGGGTTGACTCCAACCTGGGTGACAGAGTGAGACTCCATCTCTAGAAAAAAAAAAATTTATAGCAAACAATTTGTTCTTTTATTAGCACCGTGCAGTATTTGAAATACACTGAGAAATGCAGACTAAGATTAGCAGACGCTCATGGACCCACTATCCAGCATTAGCAAATGTTCACATTTTGCCATATTCGCTTCCAATTATTATTATTATTATTATTTGAGACAGAGTCTTGCTCTGTCACCCAGGCTGGAGTGCAGTGGTGCAGTCTTGGCTCACTGCAACCTCCACCTCCCGGGTTCAAGCGATTCTCCTGCCTCAGCCTCCCAAGTAGTTGGGGTTACAGGTGCGTGCCACCATGCCCAGCTAATTTTTGTATTTTTAGTAGAAACAGGGTTTCGCCATGTTGGCCAGGCTGGTCTTGAACTCCTGACGTCAACTGATCCACCTTCCTCGGCCTCCCAAAGTGCTGGGATTACAGGTGTGAGCCACCGCGCCTGGCCTTCTTCCAATTATTTTTATATAACGTTTTATGTTACATATAACTAGATATAAATATATTTACATGTAAACATATATTACATATTGTATACATTTTTTAACATAGCAAAGCCTCTCACATACAGTTACAGACCCCTTTGTAACTTTTGTCACCATCCTCTGGCTTATTATCTCCCTCCCTGCACAGTATCCACCCTGAAGTTACCGTATCTTCCTCCTGCCCATATTTTTGAACTTTTGCTGCAAATACATGGTCCCTGAACTATATATAGCATTTATTCTATATCTGGTATAGTTGCTTCATTCTACTGCTGGCATTTTCCACTCAACATCCCACCTTCCGGACCAATGCTGTTGCCATTCACAGGCCTAGTTCATTCTATGAAAATGCTCTACAGCGTTCCCTTCTCTGAGCACCTCACCACTTATTTTTCCGCTGCTCCTTGATGGATGTTTTTGCTTTTTTCCAGTCTTACAAGCAGGTGGAGTCTGAATGTTCATCTAGGATGTTTCTCTAGCAGGTGGAATCACATGGTCAGCTGTGCGAGATGCGCCATGTTGCCCTCCACATCATCCACCCTACACTCCCCAGCAGCGTGTGAGAAGGCCCTGCTGGAGTGGCCACAGGACCCTCAGAGCAGCCTAGGCCCTACAAGGTGGGCTGGTCTCCCGTCAAGTGCTGTGAGGTTTGCTACGTTCATTCAGGCACCACTTTGGAGATGGACCCTCGGCATTGAGGAGGAGGCGGGTTCTTGTTTGGATCTAGATGTGTTGCGTTGTAGGTAGCATAAGGAGCTGTGTTCCCCACCTGGTCATGTGGTAGGACAGCCATCTGTTGTCACCATCCCTGTAGCACCAGCACATATGATGCCAGCAGGAGTGGAAGGCCCCACTTCTCCAGGTGTCTTCACCTGCCACTTACTGGAACCTGCTCTGTCAAGGCAGGCACTGAAGGTTTCTTCAAATATAGCTGAGACAGGGAAGGGATGCTTTGCCTTCAACATCAGTGACCCGAGTCCTCTAGAACTACCTCCAAAGAGTAAGAGCTCTTTCCTCTCTCAGACAACATGCAGGCAGGGTAGCGGCACCCCTCACTCCCAACAAAGAATGGAACATAGTCTGCGCCCCTGTAGATGATCTGAAGGCATCAGGGGACCATGTGACACCAACCTCAGTCTCAGACGGGAGGCCCTGCACAGCGGTGCGCAGCGTGGGATGGTGCCTCTCAGCCCTGCCCCTCTGTTTTTCCTGATCCTGCAACAGTATCTCTCTGGAATGGCAGTCACTGCCTTCCGCCAGCCCCATCACCGTGGCTGGGGAGGAGGAGGCAGTCACAGAGGCCTCAGGGAGCAACATCTCCCACTGCCGAGGCCGTCAGCAACACAAGCGAGACGTGGCCTCTGCCCCAAGGGTGCTTGCAGAGCAGTGGGGAAGGTGAGTGTGGTGGTTAGTGGTTAATACTAAGTGTCAACTTGATTGGATTGAAATATGCAAAGTATTGTTTCTGGGTGTTTCTGGGTGTTGCCAGCAGAGATTAACATTTGAGTCAGTGGACTGGGAGACGAAGAGTCACCTATGACGTGGGTGAGCACCATCCAATCGGCTGCCAGCATGGCCAGAAAAATCAGGCAGAAAGTGGAAGAAGCAGGCCGGGCGCGGTGGCTCAAGCCTGTAATCCCAGCACTTTGGGAGGCCGAGGCGGGCGGATCACGAGGTCAGGAGATCGAGACCACGGTGAAACCCCGTCTCTACTAAAAATACAAAAAATTAGCCGGGCGCAGTGGCGGGCGCCTGTAGTCCCAGCTACTCAGGAGGCTGAGGCAGGAGAATGGCATGAACCTGGGAGGCGGAGCTTGCAGTGAGCCGAGATCGTGCCACTGCACTCCAGCCTGGGCGACAGAGCGAGACTCTGTCTCAAAAAAAAAAAAAAAAAAAGAAAGAAAGTGGAAGAAGCTGACTTGCTGAGTCTCCCGGCCTTCATCCTTCTTCCGTGCTGAATGCTTCACGCCTCAAACATCAGCCTCCTAGTTCTTCAGCTTTTGGACTCTCGGGCTTACACCAGTGGTTTGCCAGGGGTTCTTGGGCCTTCAGCCACAGAGTTAAGGCTGCACTGTTGACTTCCCTACTTTTGAGGTTTTTGGACTCGGACTGAGCCACTACTGGCTTCCGTGCTCCTCAGCTTGCAGACGGCCTATCATGGGACTTCACCTTGTGATCGCGTGAGCCAATTCTCCTTAATAAATGCACTTTCATATATATATATCTCTCCTATTAGTTCTGTGCCTCTGGAGAACACTGATGAATACAGTGAGAAAGGTGGCTGGCACACCTGGGGACCCACAGAGCAAGAGAGGGAACTCGAAAGTCCCCACTGAGCGCTAAAGGGATTCCCAGAAAGTGAGCTTTCCCTCCCGAGGGGAGGAGGAGAAACAGGACGCTCCTGCGGGTCTGGGGTGTGTGGATGGCTTGGAGGGGATGCGGGAGCCACAGGTAAACTGAGGCTGCCGATGGAGGGAAGAGTAGGTACCAGTCCAGGGTTTGGGGCTGTAATCACAGCCCCAAAGGTCCGGGGCCTACAAGCTCATTAGGTCCTTATAAAACAGTTTAACGCTGCCACCTCGTGGCAAGCTCAGAGCAACTTATTCCTGGAGAACAGGGACAGAGGAAAAACATTTGGTGATGAGAATGCAATGAGAAGAGGAAGGCGCTGTCTGGTCTGGCATGCAGGGCATGGCATGGGAGAGCACAGTCCCTTGGCAACTTGAGCCTGTGGAGAGAGGCCGTGAGGGCAGTGGTCACCAGAGCCCTTCCGCTGAGGCCCATTGCTGCCCTGAACCTGCCTGCAGGTCACTGTGCCACTGGGTGATGCCTGCACCTCGTCTGTGAGGGGGAGTGCAGGGGTGGCTGTGAGGCCTCAGGGCACTTGCCCCACTGGGTACCCACAGCCTGCCTGGAGTCCCACCTCTGCTCACGCACTACAGGCTATCACTGGGAACCTCCTACTCTGTAGGCCCACCCAGCTTGTGACTGTGGCAACCCTGTCCCGTATCCAGACTGAACAATATCTGTCTTCTGCGCTTCCTTGGGAGCAGCTTGGGACAGGCAGGTGGGGTCATGCTTAGGGCCAGCAGCAGGACACAGAGGGGCAGGTGGCCAGCAGGCCTGCCCACGCCCATGCTCCCCACATGAGGTGGGTTTTCCTTGGCTGCAGGCTCCTCATCTCCAAACTGACAATGTGCATCATTGTGAGGTGACATGGTGTGGGAGGTGTGGTCTCTGGATGCCTGAGGAACAGCCCTAGGGTGGGCAGTGCATTCCAGCACCCCAGCTCTCCAAAGCCCCTTTGACCTCCCTGAAGACAGTGTTCCTGCAGCTTCCCGGGGCCAGGCCACCTTTGTCCTCGCCCAGGTGCCTAGTGTGTTTCGGCCCTGCCCAGTGTCACCCATCTTGTGTGACACCTCCACACCCCACTCCGGGTGCCTCCTCTGCGGCCACCCTCAGGCTTCTTGCGTTGCCTACCCCCTCCAGCTTCCCTATACAATTCTCAGTCTCATCCTCTACACCTCTGGCTATATTGGGGAGGGGCACAATACTTTTTTCCAGTATTTTTTAAATTGTGGTAAGATATATATAACATAAATTTGTCATTTTAACCAGTCTTAAGTGTACAGTTCAGTGGCATGAGGTACATTCACACTGTTGTGCAGCCATCACCACCGTCCATCTCCAGGACTTATTTGTCTTCCCAAACTGACTGTCTGTCCCCATTCAACACGAACTCCTCGTTCCCCCCACTCCAGCTCCCACCATTCTACTTCCTGTCTCTAGGACTCTGGCCTCTGGAGGCACCTCATGGGAATGGAGCCCCATAGTGCCTGTGCTGGTGTGGCTGTCTTTAAAGTTCAGCCATTGTATTATGTATGAGAATTTCATTCCTTTTCAAGGGTGAATACTATCCCACTGTGTGTTCATACCACATTTTATTTATCCATTCATCTACAGATGGACGCTTGGGTCGATTCCACCTCTAGGCTTCATGAATGATGCTTCTAGGCAGACAATTGTCACTTCAAGACACTGCTTTCAATTCTTCCGGGTGTATACCCCGAAGTGGAATTGCTGACCAAAGGGTAATTCTGTTTAATTGTTCGAGGAACTGCCATAACTTTATGTTTAAATTTTAAGTGAGGTTTAAGTTTTACTTTTTAATTTGATGTTCAGTTGTTTGAGGAACTGACATTCACAGCATCTGCACCATTTTAGATTCCCAACAGCAGTGAGCAGGGTTCTGGTTTCTCTACATCCTCAACAACGGTTTTTATTTTTTGTGTTTTTAATGGTAGTCATCCCAAGGAATGTGAAGTGGTATCTCATTGTTTTCATTTGCATTTCCCTAATGATTAGTGATGTTGAGCATCTTTTCATATGCTATTGGCTATTTGTATATCTTCTTTAGAGAAATGTCTATTCAAGGCCGGGTGCAGTGGCTCACGCCCGTAATCCCAGCACGTCAGGAGGCCGAGGCAGGTGGATCACCTGAGGTCAGGAGTTCAAGACAAGCCTGACTAACATGGTGAAACCCCGTCTCAACTAAAAATACAAAAAAAAATTAACTGGGTGTGGTGGCGGGCACCTGTAATCCCAGCTACTCAGGAGGCTGAGGCAGGAGAATAGCTTGGACCTGGGAGGCAGAGGTTACAGTGAGCCAAGATCGCACTGCTGCACTCCAGCCTGGGCAACAAGAGTGAAACTCTGTCTCAAAAAGAAGAAGAACAAGAAAAAAGAAATGTCTATTCAAGTCCTGTGCCAGTTTTTGAATTGGATTCTTTGATTTTTGTTGTTCAGTTGTAGAAGTTTAAAAAGAAAATATTCTGGATATTAACCTTTTATCAGATGTATGATTTACAAAGAAAAAAACAGTTCAGAGAGTATAAAAAGATGAAGTATTTTTTTAAAGAGTAGATAAAAGTAGATAAGTTAGAAATACATCATTGTTCCATGTGTAAACTTGAAACTCTTTTGCCTATGTTTATTCTGGTTCTTTTCACAGTACATTGAAATCATCAATTGGTCAGGTGCAGTGGCTCACTCCTGTAATCCCAGCACTTTAGGAGGCCGAGGTAGGTGGATCACATGAGGTCAGGAGTTCAAGACCAGCGTTGAACCCAGGACCCAGGAAGCAGAGGTTGCAGTGAGCCGAGATTGCACCATTGCACCCCAGTCTGGGCTACAAGAGTGAAACTATTAAAAAAAAAAAAAAAAAAAAAAGGGCTGGGCACAGTGGCTCATGTCTGTAATCCCAGCAGTTTGGGAGGCCCAGGTGGGTGGATCACCTGAGGTCAGGAGTTCGAGACCAGCTTGGCCAACATAGAGAAACCCCATCTCTACTAAAAATACAAAATATAGCTGGGTGTGGTGGCACATGCCTATAATCCCAGCTACTTGGGAGGCTGAGGCAGGAGAATGGCTTGAGTCTGGGAGGTGGAGGATGCAGTGAGCAGAGATTGCACCATTGCATTCCAGCCTGGGTGACAGAGCAAGATTCCGTCTCAAAAGAAATAAAAAATAAAAAAATAAAAAACGGAAATTATCAATTTACTTTTCTGCATCTTGTGTCTGCATTAGCAGAATCTGTCTCATAGGAGACTGTGGTAGGGAGAATTCTAAGATAACCCTCAACAACCCACATCCTATGTAATTCCTCCCCACAAGGGTGGGAGGGACTATGAATATAATGGGCTATCAGTCTCTTGACTGTGTTAACCATATAGCACTTTAAGAAAGGGAGATTATTGATTAACGAAGGGTGATGTCCTTGAAAGTTCTGACCAAATCATGGGAGTCCTTTGTGTCTGGGTCTAGAGGTCACAGACAAGAGAAGTCAAAGATTCAAAGCCTAGGAAGGATTTGATGCAAGAGATCCTGAGGCTACCCCTGAAGGAGGAAGCTGCGGTATTGTGAGAGGGCCTGTGGGAAGCAGCCAAGTGGCCTCTAGGAGTCCGCAGTGGCTCCCAACAAGCAAATGAGCGCCTCAGTCATTCAACTGCAAGAAACGGAATTTTGCCAACAACCTAAATGGGCTGGAAGGCAAATTCTTCTGCAGAGCCTTCGGAGAGCTTGCGGCCAGTCGACACCTTGAGCACGAGACCTTCAGCAGAGAACAAAGTTGGGCCATGCCAGACTCCTCACCCATGGGCATGGCGTGGTCATATATTTGTGTTGTTTTAAGCCACAAGGTTTGTGGTAATTTGTTGCACGGCAACAGAACATTAATAGGAATTTTGGTTCCAGGAACGAGGTGCTGCTGTAAGAAACATTTTAAAATATGCTAGTAGTTTTGGAACTGGGCAGTGGATGGGGCCTGGAAATATTTTGAGGAACAACATTTAAAAAACTTAAACTACCTTAGAGAAAGCCTCTATTTCCTTGGATAGACTGTGCATAGAAATCTAGAATTTAAGGCTTCCATGGTTGACAGCTCACCAGGTCGGGGGTATGCTACTGGAAATGGGGTAGGTCCTGATGACGTCACAGCAGAAATTGTGTCCAGCTGCTGTGCAGGGAGCAAACTTTCAGGGGCCTGTTTGCATGTATGTGTAATCACCAGATAGGTTCTTCCTGCCTGCTGCACAGACAAAATCAATCTACTGAGACTGTGCTGTTGCAGTAGAGAAAGACTTTCATTGACCAAGCCCAGCTCACACAGGAGAATTGGCATTCTCACTCAAATTGGTCTCCCTGAAGGCTCAGAAGCCAGGGGATTTTACGGACAATTGATGGGCAGGGGGTTAGGGAATAAGTGCAGCTGATTGGTAGGGGATGAAATTATAGAGGTGTGGAAAATGGTCCCCGTGCACTGAGTCCACCTCTGGGTGGGGCCACAGGGCCATTTGAGTCATGAGTCACAAGTCTAGGTGGGGTCAGTCTGAAAAATCTAAAAAAAAAAAAAAAAATCTTAGGTTCTACAATAGTGACATTATCTATAGCAGCAATTGGGAGAGTCACAAATCTTGTGACCTCTGGCCATATGACTCCTGAGCTGTAAGGGATTATAGAAACTATGCCTATCTTATCAGAATTCAGTCCCCTCCCATAATCCTATTCTTGTGGCCTTTCATTAGTCTTACCAAAGGTGGTTTTCAGTCCCTGAGCAAGGAAGGGATTAGTTTTAGGGAGGAACGATTATTATCCTTGCTTTCAAATTAAACTATAAACTAAATTATTCTCAAAGTTAGCTTGGCTTAGCCCCAGGAATGACCAAGGACTGCTTGGAGGTCAGAAGCAAGATGGAGTCAACTATGTCAGATTTCTCTTACAGTAATAATTTTGCAAATGCAGTTTCATGTGGCTTAGGGGATTTCTAAGCAACGCTTTGAGGTGCTACCTGGTTTCATTTTGCCACTTATAGCAAAATGTGAAGGAAGAGAGATAAACTGAGGGAAGAACTGCTAAACCAAAAGGAACCAGGACTGGAGGGTTTCGAAAATTCTTAGCCTCTCCAGATGTCAAAAGATGCTAAAAGTCAGAGATGGTCACTGAAACCACGGCACAGAGAAAAGGTTGACACTAAAATGTTCTGCTAAGACCCCAGAAAGACCAAGAGGTCAGAACAGTCAGTCGATCAAAGGACCCTTTCAAGACATTGAGGTATAGTCACAACAGAGGGCCCCAAGCCCGCTGCCATCTCAGCAGGAGGCCCTGGTGGAGGAGGGACTATCTCAAAAAGGTTGTGCATGTGACTTTATCTAATGAAGTGAAACTGGTGAAACACACTTACAAGGACTATGAGGTTCCTGAATGTTTATGTCAGCAGAACATTCCCAGCTCATACTGACAGGGACAGAGAAAGTACGCAATGAAAGAAGGCCCCCAGAATTCCACTTACAGGAAGCAAGGCAATAGAACTACTTGGATGCAAACGTGCTATTTTGCATAAAAAAGGAAGGATGACCAGAGCTGAGAGCCACAGAGAATTTTCTCCCAGGCCTTGAAACCTAATGGAGTTTGTCCAGAAGGATATAAAAGCTGTTATGGACCAGTAACTGCTTTTTACTGTCCATTCCCCCAACCTCCTTTTGAGCATTATGCTATGCCCATCTTGTCATTGTATGTGCACAATGTTGGGGTAGGAAGTTTCTTTAATTTCATAGGTCCGCAGGTGAGGAAGAATTGTGCTCAAGGGCTGTATTTAGCAGATTACAGCTGGGAACCTCATCCATATTCTATTTGGAGTATTTAAATGATGAGATTGTGGATTTTGAGCTGATGAGATAATTCTATTTAGATTTAGATGATGAGATTTTGAATTTTAAGTTGAGACTCTAATGAGATTGCCAGAGTCGTTTGAACCAGAGCACCTCCATCTTGAATAGAGGCTGGTAAAATGAGGTTGAGACCTACTGGGCTGCATTCCCAGGAGGTTAAGCAGTTTTTTTTTTTTTTGTTTTTTTTTTTGAGATGGAGTCTCACTGCTCTGTTGCCCAGGCTGGAGTGCCGTGGCGCGATCTTGGCTCACTGCAAGCTCTGCCTCCCGGATTCACATCACTCTCCTGCCTCAGTCTCCTGAGTAGCTGGGATTACAGGCACCCACCACCACCCCCAGCTAATTTTTTTGTATTTTTTAGTAGAGACGGGGTTTCGCTGTGTTAGCCAGTATGGTCTCGATCTACTGACTTTGTGATCCTCCTGCCTCTGCCTCCCAAAGTGCTGGGATTACAGGTGTGAGCCACCGCACCCGGCCTTTTTTTTTTTTTTCCTTTTAGACAAAGTCTAGCTCTGTCACCCAGGCTGGAGTGCAGTGGTGTGATCTCGGCTCACTGCAGCCTTTGCCTCCCAGGTCCAAGCTATTCTCCTGCCTCAGCCTCCTGAGTAGCTGGGACTTACCGGCACTCGCCACCATGCCTGGCTAATTTTTGTATTTTAAGTAGAGATGGGGTTTCACTATGTTGGCTAGGCTGGACTCGAGCTCCTGACCTCAGGTGATCCACCCGCCTCGGCCTCCCAAAGTGCTGGGATTACAGGCGTGAGTCACCGTGCCCAGGCCCCAGGAGGTTAGGTATTCTAAGTCACAGGATGAGATAGGAGGTAGGCAAAAGATACAAGTCATAAAGATCTTGCTGATAAAATAGGTTGGGGTAAAGAAGCCAGCCAAAACCCACCAAAACCAAGATGGCAACGAGAGTGACTTCTGGTGGTCCTCAATGCTCATTATATACTAGTTATAATACATTAGCATGCTAAGAGACACTCCCACCAGTGCCATGACAGTTCATGTCAAGGTCAGGAAGTTACCCTGTATGGTCTAAAAGGGGGAGGAGCTCTCAGTTCTGGTAATTGTCCATCCCTTTCCCTGGAAACTCATGAATAATCCACCCCTTGTTTAGCATATAATCAAGAAATAACCATAAACATGGGCAACCAGCAGCCCTCAAGACTGCTCTGCCTATGGGGTAGCCATTCTTTTATTCCTTTACTTTCTTAATAAACTTGCTTTCACTTTATGGACCCGCCCGAATTCTTTCTTCTGCAAGATCCAAGAACTCTCTCTTGATGTCTGAATCACGCCCCTTTCCAGTAACAGGATGAGGCTCTTGGTAACCTTGAGGTATGCTGAATGCATTTTGGGGATTGGGAGGGACATGCGTCACTGGAGGCCAGAGTTTGGGCTGTGTTAGGTAGAATTCTAAGATGACTCCCTGCCACCCAGCTGTTGTCTATGACCCTCCTGTTGAGTGTGGAGGGACCTGTGACTGAGATGGCACAGCCCTCTCATGACTGTGGTATGCCGGAGTTTAAGAAAAGGATATTGTATTGTCCCTGGTGGGCCTGACCTAATCCCATGAGCCGGCGTCCTTATGGAGGAGTGGGTTGAACTCCGAAAGCAAGCTGGAAATGCTTGATGACGTGATGTAAGCACTTGCCCTCTCATCATTACTGTATATTTCTGGGCTTGGGCCATAGTTGCCTTCATGTCTCCCCTGCACAGTGGAGTTCCTGGAGGGAGGGGCCCTGTGACGCTCTGGGGGTTTCCAGTGACCCCTGCCCCCTACCGACCTGGGCTCCCCGCACCCGCCGCACGCAAGATCCGGTCCCAGCGCCCCGATGGACGCAGGCGGTTTCCTGGAGCCCCACGGTTGGCCACGCGCTGCGCCGCGGCCACCGGCCGGATGAGGGACGCAGGGGAAGAGCGCTCATGCCAGGGCTGGCGGGGGCACTGCGCACTGGCTGCCTCCCTCCTCTGGCCAATTCTCCTGCCGCTGCGCGTCCAGTCCACCTCTTCCCTCTCTGCAGGTGAGCGGGCACGGGTGGCCTAGATAGAGCGAGGAGCAGAGGTCGCCTGCCTCTCGTGGCCGTCCCCCTCCGCCCGACGCCGACACCCGCCAGGAGGGCCCAGCCAGGCCAGGTCTGGCTCTCCGGCCCTGGGAGGAAGGCGCCTTTGGAAGGAGGGGAGAGGGCGGGGCGCTCCCCCGCTGGCTCTGCCGGGTTGCATCTCAGGCCTCTGCAGTCCAGCGCCCCACACACCCTCATTTCCAGGATGGGGAAATGCTACTGTAGACGGGATTGTGGGCGGAGTGTCTCTCGTTCGCTTCAGTCTAGGAGAACACTGGGCCGGGAAGGGAGGGCACAGCCGCTTGGGGGCCGCGCAGTGGAGCAGTGCATCCCTCCTGTAGCAGGCAGCTTCTGCGCCATCACAAACGGCATGGAGGCCTGGGAAAATTCGGGCCCAGTGGTCACCCCCTAGCCCCACGGGCCGTCGCCCCGACAGGGGGCCATGGGCTGTGTGCTTCCGGGTCATCCAGGTGGTGCTGTCACATGGGCCACGTGGTGCTGTCACATGGGCCACGTGGCTTCACCCTGAGCCTTGGACTTGTCCCTCCTGTGAAGTGACAGGAGGGGCCTGGTGGCCCCGAGTCCTGTTGATCCTGACATTTAGGGGCACCAGGGGCTGGCGTCCTTCATGCAGGCACCTCATTGCTCGGCTGTCTCCACAGTGTGTGGGAAGACCAGATTCAGCGGGAATTCCTCCGGGAGGCCCACCGGGAAGATCGCTGGAGGCCAGAGGGCGGAGCCTGAGCGGTGGCCATGGCAGGCCAGTCTCCTCTACCTAGGCAGTCAACTGGGTGGCCTCTGCTGCTCACTGCTTCCAAAGGTGCATCTTCCCTCCACGGGCCCCGCTGTGGGAGTGCATGCAAGAGGGAAGCCCAAAGAGAGGGCGCAGCCTTTTCTTTGTACGCTTTGTTCTGGGACAGTTTGCTGCCCCAGGTGTCCTGCCTTTGACCCAGCAGTGCCCTGTGCCTGGAATGCTGTCCCTGCTCGTCACTCTGCTCCAGTCTCCTGACCAACTGTGTGGCATCTCCCAAGCAGAGGCTCCTCCCTCATCTCTCGCCCTGGGGTTGGGCATTCCCCAACCCCACCCCACCCCACACCACATTGGTCAACCTGCTAAGATGGTGTGCTTGTCTCATTACATGCACATTACTTTGAAATAGCTAAATGGAGCCGGGTGTGATGGCTCACACCTGCAATCCTAGTATTTGGGAGGCTAAGGTGGGAGGATTGTATGAGTCCAGGAATTCCAGATCAGCCTGGGCAACATAGTGACACCTCATCTCCACAAAAAGTACAAAAATTAGCCAGGCCTGGTGGTGTGCGCCTGTAGTCCCAGCTACTTGGGAGGATCAGTTGAGCCTGGGAGGTCAAGGCTGCAGTGGCTGTGATCACACCATTGCACTCCACCCTGGGTGACAGAATGAGACCCTGTCTGAAAATAAGTAAATAGTTAAAAGTAAAAATAAATAGTTAAGGCCCGTCACAGTGGCTCACACCTGTAATCCCAGCACTGTAGGAGGCCAAGGTGGGTGGATTGCTTGAGCCCAAGAGTTCAAGACCAGCCTGGGCAACATGGCAAAACTCATCTCTACTAAATATAAAAAAATTAGCCAAGTACGATGGGGCGTGCCTGTGGTCCCTGCTACTGAGGAGGCTGAGGCAGGAGGATCACCTGAGCCCAGGGAGGTTGAGGCTGCAGTGAAATGTGGTTGTGCCACTGCACTCCAGCCTGGGCCACAAAGCCAGATCTTGTCTCAAAAATAAAATAAAATAAAATAAATAGCTAAATGAAAATTAACTCACTCTAGTTGGGATTATCAACAAATAGAGGAAAACAGACTTTCGTTCTAAAGGGAACCATCCCCAGCCCACTCTCCGTCTGCTGTAAACTTTAAGAATCAAAATCCTAATGTTCCACTCAGGGTTAACTTTGGTTTCTGCATCTTGCCCAGCTCTAGGTCATCCACACAGTCTCAGTGGGCCTCGGTTTTTCTTGTGTAAATGGTAGTGGGTGTGCAGCATCCCAGGCCACACACTTGACACACGCTTCAGGTGATAAGACAGAGTGACAGTCCCAGGGCTTCCCAGGACCAGGCATGCATGGTCAAGCACCTGGCCCCTTCCAGCCAGGGCTCATTGCAGGCTGTCCAGGGAACACCTGCCGGAGCCTCCCCTAAGTCCTGGCTACCCACATATGCTGGCACATTCCTCCCCAGAAGGGTTCTGTGACTGTATGTCCAGCCACCAGGGGGTTCTGTCACTTCTGGAGAATTATTTGCCACTGTCCCCACAGACCAGAGTGAGGGATGAAACAGATGGGCTCTGTCCCAGGAGGTGTGAAGCAGAGAGTCAGGAGACTGAGTTACTCCGACGCTTCCTGGGCTCGCTGTGTGCCCAAAGGGAGTCGGGGAGGATGTCAAATTCTGATCCAGGAGGCCAGAGCTTTGGATATAGCTGGCTGTAGCATCCTCCTCAGGTCCCACTCATTTATTCAGCATCCACAGGTGCCAGGCCTCAAGTGAGGCCCATTGTACGGTACACAGAGATACAAGCCCCACCCTGAGGCTTCTCGTCCTGTCAGGAAAGTGAGGCACAAGCCCAGGACCATGGTAGACCCTGCGCCAGACAGGGGCTCAGAGCAGGAGAGGCCTTGGGGGAGGTGGATGCAGGCATGTGCGGGGAGGAGAACCACACAGCCAGGACCTGTGGGTTGGTAAGTCACTCGTTTTCTGGAAACAAGAAGTTCAGTCCCATGAACTCCTCCATGTGCTTCACAATTACCTACTGAGATCCTGTCACCAACTGGGGCAGCCTTGGAGAAGGTGGTGTGTGAGAACTGGGGAGAAGTGGGTGGAGCATGCTGGCTGGGGAAATAGGGTCTTTGAGAATTGCTATAGGTCATGGGGCCTTGGGAGGGTTCTGGTCAGAGCTAGGAATGAGCCAAGTCTCTTCTCTTCTGAAATGAAGAGGTGAAGTGTAATGCACCCCCAGTGTTTTCTACACTAAGATTCTCTACTCCTTTGAGTCTGGGGCATGCTGGGAAAGCCATCGGGAATCATCCAAGGCCAAGTGTCCTGAGGCTGTAGGCCCTCAAGCTTGTGTCAAGAGCAAAGCAGGGCTATCTGACACGAGGAAGGGAGGAGAGAGAAACCCCAGAGTGATGGTAGGGTCTGGGTGCCTTCCAGGTGGGCAGCTGGGGTGAGGGTGCTGGCCCAGCATTCAGAGGAACCTCCCCACAACAGGTCCACTAACCCATCTGATTACCAGATCCTGCTTGGGTATGACCAGCTAAGCCATCCCACGGAGCACAGCCAGCAGATGACAGTGAATAAGATCATCGTGCACACTGACTATAACAAGTTGCAGCGCATGGGGAGTGACATTACCCTGCTGCAGCTGCACAGTCATGTGGAATTCAGCTCCCACATCCTCCCCGCCTGCCTTCCGGAACCAACCACGTGGTTGGCCCCTGACAGCTGCTGCTGGATATCTGGTTGGGGAATGGTCACCGAGGATGGTGAGCAGTGCAGGGCAGGCAATGCAGGTGAAGGCGCGGGGGGCTGCTTCGGGGCTCTGCCAGTCTTCCCGAGTGTCACAATTCCCCCTGACATGGATCAAGCGGCCTGAGCTTCTCTCACTTTTGGAGGCAGGCACTTGGGCTGTTTGACTCTGAGCCATTCAGGATTCCCTGGTTCTGAATGTTGCTGACTCCACCCTGACTACAAGGGCCTGCTGCGGTCTGACCTCCTCCGGGGCCTCACCGAACTCCGCTGGAGCTTCCATGGCTGTGGAAGGTGCTGGGCATCAGTAGCAAGTAAGAGCAGGCCTGCGGGTGTGGTGGCTCACGCCTGTAATCCCAGCACTTTGGGAGCCTGAGGTGGGTGGATCACGAGGTCAGGAGATCGAGACCATCCTAGCCAACATGGTGAAACCACATCTCTACTGAAAAAAAAAAAAATATATACACACACACACACACACACACACACACACAAATTAACTGGGCGTGGTGGCACGTGCCTGTAATCCCAGCTACTCAGGAGGCTGAGACAGGAGAATCGCTTGAACCTGGGAGGTGGAGGTTGCAGTGAGCCGAGATTGCGCCACTGCACTCCAGCCTGGCGACAGAGCAAGACTCTGTCAAAAAAACAAAACAAAACAAAGCAAAACAAACAAACAAAAAAAAACAAAGAGCAGGCCTGTCCTCCAGTCCAGGTGTTTATGGCTCAAGAACACTTACCTCTGTGAATGTGAACCTCACTGCTCACCCAGTATATTTGTCATATATTTGTATATTTGTAGACCGAGAGGGAAGAAATGTTAGTCAAAGACTCTAGCAAAAGAGTGAATGCTTTTGATTTAGGGAAATATAATGATGAGTGCAAAAAAGTAGAATGGCAATTTGGCATTATTTGTGGGGTCATGATCTGGCACAATATCTCAGAGGAGGCATTTTGGGACAGGACTTTCTTCCATGAACAGGCCAGAGCTGGCCTCCCTGCCCTGGCCACTGAATGTCAGTCACATGGCCCTAGTCATGAGAGCAGCCAGCCCTCCAAAGACAGCCTCCTGGGACTGTCATTCTCAAATCATTTTTTTTTTTTTGAGATGGAGTCTTGCTCTTGTTGCCCAGGCTGGAGTGCAACGGCATGATATCGGCTCACCACAACCCCCACCTCCTGGGTTCAAGTGATTCTCCTGCCTCATCCTCCTGAGTAGCTAGGATGACGGGCATGCGCCACCACACCTGGCTAATTTTGTATTTTTAATAGAGACGGGTTGCTCCATGTTGGTCAGGCTGGTTTCGAATTCCCGACCTCAGATGATCTGCCCACCTCAGCCTCCCAGGGACTGTCATTCTCTTTTTTTTTTTTTTTTTTTTTTTGAGACAGAGTCTCGCTCTGTCGCCCAGGCTGGAGTGCAGTGGCGCAATCTCAGCTCACTGCAAGCTCCGCCTCTCAGGTTCACGCCATTCTCCTGCCTCAGCCTCTCCGAGTAGCTGGGACTACAGGCGCCCGCCACCACACCCGGCTAATTTTTTTTGTATTTTTTAGTAGAGACGGGGTTTCACCGTGGTCTCGATCTCCTGACCTCGTGATCCACCCGCCTCGGCCTCCCAAAGTGCTGGGATTACAAGCGTGAGCCACCGCGCCCGGCCTGGACTGTCATTCTCTAAGAATCAAGGCAGAGAAGATTCTCCAGGTGGGAAAGGAGGAGCTAGGGCCTGGGGAAGCCACCAGTTAGTTGGATCAGCTACTGAGCAGAGAGCCACCGACCTTGATGAGAGATCTAAGCTCCAGTCATGCTTCTCTCTTCACACACCGGCAGCCCCCAAGGACACATGAGGCCCACACAGAGCAGGCATTGTGCAGGGGTGGGCCCCTGTCATCGCGCTGCTCCCACATGGGGACCCCAGGCCAGATCTGGGAGCGACATCTGGAAACAGAGCCCAAGTGTCCCCAGACCACTTGCTCCTTGAGGAAGGGCCGTGCCTGATTTGTCACACTGCTACACTGCTCAAGCCCACCCAGCACCTGCTAGGTATGCCACCAGCCAGGCTGGCACTCCAGCTGCCACCTCCCTGCCTCCAGCTCTGCCTCCTCTTAGCAGCCAGAGAGCTTGTTTTTGACCCTTCTATTGTGTCCCAGTGTGCTTGGAACCACACCTCCAACACCACATCCTGGCTAGGAGGGCCCCTGCTCTGGGCCCTGAGGCGGCTGCACCTCACCCTTCACCCCACGCCTGCTCCCTTGCAGCCACATTGGCCTCCCTCCTGGTTCTTCTTACTGCAGGCCCTTCCCCTTTGCCTGTCCCCTCATCTTCCTGTGCTCTCCCTGGGCGAGCAGGCTGGGGAGGGACGGCTTCCCTCTGGCTGCAGCTGCAGCTGCGGCCCACATCTGACACCTCCTCCCACAGTCTTCCTGCCTGAGCCCTTCCAACTTCAGGAGGCAGAAGTCAGTGTCATGGACAACAGTGTCTGTGGATCCTTTTTCCAGCCCCAGTACCCTGGCCAGCCAAGCAGCAGTGACTACACCATCCACGAGGACATGCTGTGCGCTGGGGACCTCATCACAGGAAAGGCCATTTGCCGAGTAAGTGGGTTCAGCCTCTCTCCCCTGTGCTGCCCTGTGCCTCTGCTGCAGGGTCTCCTCTGGACCCTGCCCCAGCCCTGACTTCTTCCTGAGCCCAGCCAAGCCTGAGGTGTCAGAGCCAGGACAGAAACTCCCAAAAAGCACTGGCCCATCTGTTTTCTTTGTATCTTTTAAGAAACGTTGTTGGTCGGGTGCAGTGGCTCACGTCTGTAATCCCAGTGCTTTGGGAGGTCGAGGCGGGTGGATCACCTGAGATCAGGAGTTTGAGACCAGCCTGACCAACATGGTGAAACCCCATCTCTACTAAAAATACAAAAATCAGCCGGGCCTGGTGGCGCGTGCCTGTAATCCCAGCTACTCGGGAGGCTGAGGCAGGAGAATCGCTTGAACCCGGGAGGTGACGGTTGCAGTGAGGTGAGATCATGCCACTGCACTCCAGCCTGGGGGACAGAGTGAGACTCCGTCTCAAAAAAAAAAAAAAAAAAGAAACCTTATTGAAGCACACCATGCACAGGAAAGAGCAAAAATACAAGTGTCCTGTGGAGGAATTTTCAGAGACTGACCACTCACGTACCCGGCACCCATGGGTTTCATCCATGCCCATTCCTGACGCTAACTCCCCCAGGATAACTCTGCCTGCTTTCTAAAGCACCACGGCTTCATGTGGGGACTTTTAGCTGAGTGAAACCATATGGTATGCAAGCTTTTGCCTGGTCCCATCAGTCAATGTTGTGTCTGTGGGATGCATCCATCTGGCGTGCAGTCTGTATTGTCCATTTTTATTGCTGTATGCTATTCCACTGTGCAAAGACACTGCAATTTACTTATCCATTCTAGTGTGGGTGGCATTTGGGTGGTTCCCATTTGAGGCCGTTGCAAATGGAATTGCTGCGAACGTCCTGGTGTATGCGTTTCAGAGCACGTAAGTTCCCATTCTGGTTGGCGGTCCCCCTGGCAATGGAATTGCCTTGCCATGAGACATGCACATGTTCATCTCTCCTTGAGATGAGAAACTCTGCAACCTGGTTGTACCAATTTGCATTTCCACCAGCTGGTGAGTGATAGTTCAGGTTGCACCTGTTGCTGCCACTCCTTCAAATTGTCTGCCATTTTCATATGAACTCTTGTGTGTGGTTTTTAACGTGTATTTCTCTAGTGACTGGTGAAGATCAGCCCTTTGTCATATGTTTATTGCCTCTTTTGTAAAGTGTCTGCGCAAGTTTTTTGCCAACCATGGGATTGTCTGCCTTTCATTCTGAATCATAGGAGTTCTTTATCTATTGTGGATATGAGCCCATTATTGGATATGTTCATATATTATGAATGTCTTCTCCCACTATGTGTAATCTTTTCATTTTATAGTGCAGGGAACTGAGGCCCAGAGAGGAAGTGTATCGCCCCAACATGAGGGGTCACAGCCACAGTCAAGCTTGGAGAGGCCCTGCCCTTCTTGGGAGCTGTGGGTCCCAGGAGGACTCCTGCAGGATCCTCTCCCTCTTTTTTTTTTTTTGATACAGGGCCTTACTCTATCGCCCACACTGGAGTGCTGTAGCACAATCTTGCCTCACTGCAACCTCTGCCTCCCGGGTTCAAGTGATTCTCCTGCCTCAGCTTCCTGAGTAACTGGGATGCACTACCATGCCCAGCTAATTTTTATATTTTTAGTAGAGATGGGGTTTCATCATGTTGGCTGGGCTGGTCTCAAACTCCTGACCTCAAGTGATCCGCCTGACTCAGCCTCCCAAAAATGCTGGGATTACAGGCATGAGCCACCATGCCCGGCCTCCTCTCCCTCTGTTGTGCCTCCCTCTTTTTCTTTCTCTCTCTTTGGTCACCTCATGGTGCAGAAACATTCTTCGATGACTCCCATCACAAAATGCCCTACAGGCACCCTCCCTGCTCCCCACAACCTCCTCCCACCTGACCCGTCCCAGCAGGGCTCACCCCAGGGTGCCTGCCTGTGCCCTCTCTTGCTTCCTGGGCTCCGTCCTCACCACAGCCATGCTGTCAGGCGTTGGTGCAGCATTCCCCATCAGACACTGCAGGCGGCCCCTCCTGCTCTCTGCTGTCCTCCTTGGAGGGGCCCTTCAGCCTCCTGACACCAGCAGCCCACTGTGCACCACTGATCCTGCTTCCCTTGCCTTGCCCCATTTCCTTAGACAGACAGAAAGGGTCAGATATGGAAAGTCCTGTCTGTTGACCATTTCCTGCCAGCCTTTGCCATCCCTTCTCCTGCAGTTTTGTCCTGATGGGGCTCAGGCCAGAACCATCCTATCAGACAGAATCTGCACCAGGTCCCATGGGTTCCCTGCCCACTGACGATGCTGTGGGCTGGCACAGTCAGGTCTCGCCCCTCCTTCCTGTGTTGGCTCAGAGAAGCTCTAGGATTAGAGCAGCCCTTCTGGGGTCCTTCCAGGCCGCCCCGATCCACACGCCACGTCTGCAATGCCTGTTCATGTGGAATGTCCCTCGGGGCCTCTTCAGTGCTGTCTGCACACAGAAGGGGCTTGGTCATTTTGATTGCACAGATGGCAGGAGGGTGCTTGTTTCCTTGGGATTCCCTTTTTGGCCTGTGGGATGGGGGTGCTCTGCCCATGATGTCAGGGACTTCCCCGCTTGGGGGCCCTGCCACACTCACACTCCCCCCGCGCTCACCTGGGAGCCCCTGGCACTTGCCCTACCCCCAGGCTGGGCACGGGCAGCACCTCTTTTCCCCTCAGCACATCCCGCAGTCTGGCATTTTCTAAAAAGCTCAACCAAGAAATGGAGGGAACAATAGAGACCTTAATAAGTCAAGGACATCTGGATTCGGGACTAGATTTAATCCCAGCACCTTAGAGGCCAAGGCAGGAAGATCACTTGATACCAGGAGTTCAAGATCAGCTGGTAACATGGCAAGATCTCCATCTCCATTTTAATTTTTTAAAAAAAGTTTAAAAAAGAACAAAAATGGCTGGGCACGGTGGCTCACGCCTGTAATCCCAGCACTTTAGGAGGCCGAGGCAGGTGGATCACGAGGTCAGGATATTGAAACCATCCTGGCTAACATGGTGAAACCCCGTCTCTACTAAAAATACAAAAAATTAGCTGGGTGTGGTGGCAGGCGCCTGTAGTCCCAGCTACTCGGGAGGCTGAGGAAGGAGAATGGCATGAACCCAGGAGGTGGAGCTTGCAGTGAGTCAAGATCGCGCCACTGCACTCCAGCCTGGGCATAGAGTGAGACTCTGTCTCAAAAAAAAAAAAAAAAAAAAAAAAATACTGGTGAGATGCAGTGCTTGGCAGAAGATTCAGGCCAAGGTGCAGCCAGCCCTCCAGGCTGGCACCCAGCCACCCTGGGGACCACAGGCGGTGCCTTCTCCCCACTGGGGTCAGGAGGGCTAGGCCTGGATGTCCATCTCCTAGAATCCCCTGCTTATTCTCATGGGTTTGTGACTGCCAGCATGGAGGCTCTGCCCAGGGTCTCCTTGGGAGCTTTGTGGAGTGAAGCTCCAGGGCCCGGTGCTCGAGATTTTGATCCAGGAGGTCCCTCCTGGGTCTAGACTTCTAACGTCGCCCAGGTGACTGATGAGCGCCACTCACTCAGGCAGTGAAGACACCTGCCGCACACCTTGCTTCCCACATTCCATCCTGGAGAAGCGTAAGGGCCCCTCCTGTGCCCTGAACAATGCATGTCCCTCCCTGTCTTGGTCCCTACCACCCATGTCCTCTCTGTTCTCAGGGAGACTCCGGGGGTCCCCTCGTCTGCCCGTTAAATGGCACCTGGTTCCTGATGGGGCTGTCTAGTTGGAGCCTCGACTGCCTCTCACCCGTCGGCCCCAGCGTCTTCACCAGGCTCCCCTACTTCACCAACTGGATTAGCTAGAAGAAGAGGGAGAGCCCCCCTCCGGATCCCGCCGTGACTCCTTCTCAGGAAACGCCCCCAGCCCTGGACAGCATGACCTCTCAGGGCACCGTCCACAAGCCCGGGCTCTGCGCAGCCCTTCTGGCTGCTCACACCTTCCTCCTGCTGCTGATTCTCCCAGGGAGCCAGTGAAGGGCCAGGGCCCCTGGCCTCTTATCACAAGCGTGCCCACCTCAGGCCGACCTCCTTGCTGAACTCTGCACGCTCCTGATGTGTTTCCATCTCTGAGCTCTCCTGTCCACCCAAGGCCACCCCTGCCTCAGGCCTGACAAACTAAAAACCACCCAAGAAGCTTCTTGCTCTGGTTTCTGGCCAACCAGAGCCATCTCCCATGCTCCACTGTGTCTCCAGCTCCTCAGGGAGGGAAGGTCTCCCTCATCCCTGGGCAGGGGCCCGGCTGACCATATGGGAGCCAAGTCACTCTCCTTGGGAAGTTGGGTCGCGCAGACTCAGGCCCCATTCCTGTCCTCCAGGGCATGCAGTCTTCCAGAAAATCGGGGCAAGGGCCTCCCCACATGGAAGAAGCCGCCTGTCCTCCTGGAGCTGGGTGCTGTGCACCGGTCACGGATGAAGAGGCATCTTCCAGGCGCACAGGTCACAGAGGCTCTCCTCGACAGCTTGCAATTAAACTGTGAAGGGGGCTGAGGTCTTGGGTCAGCAGTACCAGAGCTGTGTCCCAGGGGTCAGCTCTCAGCTGACTGCCCCCTGTACCCACAGCCCTGCCCTCTCCCTGCCTCCAGAAACCCAGCCCCCATCCCTGTGGCTTACTCCAGCTTGTAGGGGTTGTGGCTTAGCTGACCCAGGACTTGCTGGTCCAGCACTGGGCCCATAAACCAGACTCTGAGTTGCCCCTGCAAACCTGTCTGAGTCAGGTTTGCATCCTAACGAGTCAGCAGGACTCTCCAAGGGCCTCACACCACAGCTCTCCTGCAACCCCCAACCTGAACTCACAGTAAAGAGAGGGCAGGCCCCAGTCACTGCAGGTGCACTGTGTCCCAAGTGCCATCCAGGTGTTCTGTGCAAATTATTTCCACTCCTGTTGTCACCCAGATAGCCCAGGCCCTCACCAGCAGGTGGGAACAAGTGAAGTCTCATGGGCACGATCGGCAGAATCTCTTGGTCTTGAAGCCCTCTGACACTAATGCAGACGCTTCCTTTCCAACTCAGAGCCTTCCTTCCCTCCTTCCTGGTGAGGTGCCACTGAGCCAGACGCCTGTGCCGAGCGCAGTGTCTGGCTTTACAAGCTCAGCAGTGCTGGAAGCAAGAAACAAGCATTTCCTCCCCTGATGGCAAACTCAGTTATGGGGCTGCAGAGTGGGACCGCTGGGCCCTGAGGTGGGAATTAGCACTTGATCAGTTCAGATTTAGAGCATTAGCCACCAGTGTCGCCAGAACTGTCACTTTCCCTCTGCCCATGGTGGCCCCATGTTGGCTGGGCTGGAGTTACCTCACGTGGCGACTTGTGCTTTGTCCATCAGCAGGCATGTTCCTACGTGGAGCATGGAGTTACGCGATGGCCTGCCTGTCCATGAAGCTCCTCTGGCCTCCTCCGATTCTGTGGCTGTAAATCCACACCTAGGAGCTCCGCAGGCCTGCTGCTTTCTGCGCCTGGAACCCACCTCAGCACCGCAAGCCGCATTCAGTCTCTTTTTATAGATCTGGAAACCGAAGCCCAGCGTTGTTAGGAACTTGTCTAAGGTCACGTGGTAGTAAATACTGGAACAGGGATTCAAACCCACATCTCCAGAGAGAGCTCAGAAGCCTTGTGCTTCCCATGAGTGCAGCTGTTCCCAGAAGCCTCCGGCCCTGTCTCACCTTCCCAGACTGCCTTGAGAGGCTCTGGCTGGCCTGTCTCTAGTGTGGCCAGATTCTGTCTGGTCAGTGGCAAGGGAGGACCCCAGGCAACAATACTGACATCAGGGAAGAGAACAGATCTGCAGGGCCAGTGAGTGGCGCTACGGAAAGGCTGGGAGTGGCCCCTGCGTGGTTTTCACCAGACCCATCGTCAGGGGCTCCAGGCCTCCATGTGTTGTGCTGCATGGGCTACTGGCTCCCTCTCCAAAATCGACCCTGGGTGAGCTGTGGAGGTGAGAAGGCAGTGTGCATTTCAGAAACTAACCCAAATCGGTGAGAAAATCTTGGAGAAACTGAAGTTACCCAGGGATGGCTGTAAGTGGGGATGGAGGATGGGGCAGCCAAGAGCCGGACTTAAGAAGGCTGTTCACACTCTGTTCTTGTTGCTTGCCTCCCACACCTCATGACAAACGCTGCCTGGTCCTGCTCAGGTGCCAGGATTGCAAGGTGGCTGTGTCAGCCAGTGTGAGGGCCCCACCAGTCACTGGTGTTGTATGCCCTCCATCCTCCTCCTGAAACCCCGCTGGGTGGGACAGTTGCTATCCAGGGAAATGGGCCCCTTCCACTGTCATCTCCTCCAGGGCTTTCACCGGAAGGCCTGCCTGCAGGAGTGGCTTGTGGGGTGGCAGGATGCAGGAGAGAGTGAGTGAGGTGCTTCATGCCCGGGACCCTCTGCTTTGGGGCCACCCTCCTCGTTGACTCATTGGAAGCCTTCCTAGTGCAGACAGGGTGACCAGGAGCTGCTAAGCCCAGGGAATGCACACACGTGCACTGGAGCAGCTGCCTTTCTTAAGAGTCCAATGCCCACCGAAACACAGTAGGCTGCACAGCACCCACTACTGGAAGTAGAGTTGCTGGAAAAGACAGACCACACATATTTAATAAGCACAATAAATATCTTTTTGGATACAGAAAAATATTATTAGCAATAAGACCCAAGAAAAAGAAACTGCAGAAAAGAACCAAGTCAAAATATTACATATGCAAAATGTAATCCTTGAATTAAAGACCACATTACATTGAGCAAACAAGGTAAATGCAGATGAAAGAGGAAGCCAGTCTTTACTTAAGGTATGGCTGTCATAGTGTGGACTTTGGAGCTGGTCCACTTTAGTTGGGGTAATTTGTAGAGCATTTATTTACAGAAGTGCTAATCACCCAGGTATGTTTGGGCTGAAGGCTCCAGGAAAGCCCAGGGCAGGGGCCTGGCACAATCTGGCCACCCAAGGCCCTGAAGGACCAGTGAAGTGGGAGCCGTGGGGAGAGGGTGCCCAAGAGGAGCAGGGACACTCAGCCGAGGGACACAGCCAGCCAAGGCGGCCTCACAAAGAGAGTTTTCATGGAAACAAATGCACTGACTACTTCATTCCCACATCTTCAGCTGAGGCTCCCAAGGCAAGTGGAGAAAGCAGCTGTGGGTGGCCTCGGTCACTTGGGTCAGCTCTCCTCCTTAAAACAAATACAGAAATCAATAAAAGTGTTGATTGTATTATTTAAAAAAAATCTTCGGCAGGTCGTGGTGGCTCACACCTGTAATCCCAGCACTTTGGGAGGCCCAGGTGGGCAGATCACAAGGTCAGGAGATTGAGACCATCCTGGCTAACACGGTGAAACCCCATCTCTACTAAAAATACAAAGAAATAGCCAGGTGTGGTGGCGGGCGCCTGTAGTCCCAGCTACTTGGGAGGCTGAGGCAGGAGAATGGTGTGAACCCGGGAGGCGGAGGTTGCAGTGAGCTGAGATCGCGCCACTGCACTCCAGCCTGGGCGACACAGGGAGACTCCATCTCAGAAAAAAAACAAAAAAAAAAACCAAAAAAAAACTTCATAAAGACATTGGAAATGTAGAAAGAGATCTGCTAGGCCAGGTTCTAGAGGGAAGCCTGCCATGAGAATGGTCATCACATATCTGGGATGCACAGTGGTCTCTGCTGGGAGGGCCTTCTCAGAGCTCACAATTGGGCTGCACCTCAGCAGACCTTTGCAAAAACAGCAGAAGTCAAGGCCCAGGAGTGGAGCTGTGTTGGAGTTCTCCAGAGAAACAGAACTAATAGGATGTGTATATATATTATATAGTGAGACTTTTCATCTTAGGGAATTGGCTTATGAGATTATGGAGGTTGGCAGGCAGGCCAGCAGGCTGGAGACTCAAGGAGAGCTGATGGTGCAGTCCAAGTCTATGTTTATCATGTTTTTTATTTTCAGTATTTTTATGGACAGTTTGACATCTTGTAGGAGGCGAGGGGCCTTGCTGGCTGAGGAGAGGCTGCTTCTCCCAGGGCTAGCAAACTTCTGGAGATAATAAAAAATCTGGCTGCAAACATACCTTCCGTATGCAAACTGATCCCTAGTCCATCTCTGAAACATTGCCTTTGTTTAATGCTCACACACCAATATTTTCCAATATTTTCCTTGGCCTAAATCACCCCAGGGCAACTAGAGACCACTCCGATAGCCCACAGCCTGCGGATGTTATTCCAGTGAGCCAATCCTAAGCCATGGAGACCACATGAAACGCTTCCTGGGCTGGGCTTCCCCCTCACTCCTTTGGCTTCCTGACCAAACCGGGCACTTCCCCACGGGGCTCTGTGCAGTGTGGCATGGCCCCTCTTCTTGGAAACGTTTATAAAAATCTTTCTTCAATGGCACTAACTTTTTTTTTTTTGAGACGAAGTCTTTTGTCCCTCAGGCTGGAGTGCGATGGCATGATCTTGGCTCACTGTAAGCTCCGCCTCCTGGGTTCAAGCGATTCTCCTGCCTCAGCCTCCCGAGCAGCTGGGAGCCACCGCGCCCTGTGGAGAAGCCATTTAAATCATACTGCTTTATATAAGCTCATAAAAACAAATTTTATATAAAATTTAATGACAGAAAAATATTGATGCTTGTATTAGTCCATTCTCACACTGCTAATAGAAACATGCCCGAGACTGGGTAATTTATAAAGGAAAGAGGTTTAACTGACTCACAGTTCAGCGTGGCTGGGGAGGCCTCAGGAAACTTACAATCATGGCAGAAGGCAAAGGGTAAGTCCCAGCTACCCAGGAGGCTGAGCCAGGAGAATTGCTTGAACCTGGCAGGCGGAGGTTGCAGTGAGCCAAGATCCCACCACTGCACTCCAGCCTGGGGGACAGAGTGAGACTCTTTCAAAAAACAAAAAACAAACAAACAAACAAACAAACAAACAAAAACCCTCAAGGAAAGGAACTGTGAGCCGTGGATTTTATACTCAGTGAAACTGACTTACAGGTAGAAAAAGCACTGATATTCCAATCATGTAAGACCTCAGGTGACATTGTTCCCATGATTCATTAAAGGGGGTTGATCAAAATTAGAACACTGAAATGCCCAGAAAGACAATGACATAAGGCCAGACGGTGAATACGAAATTTGCAGTTACTTTGTTCAACGAAGATTAAATGAGGGGGCCCGGCACGTTGGCTCACGCCTGTAAGCCCAGCACTTTGGAAGGCCAAGGTGGGCAGATCATGAGGTCAGGAGATTGAGACCATCTTTGCTAAAATCGTGAAACCTCATCTCTACCAAAAATACAAAAAATTAGCAGGGCATGGTGGCGGGTGCCTGCAGTCCCAGCTGCTCAGGAGGCTGAGGCAGGAGAATCGGTTGAACCTGGGAGGTAGAGGTGGCAATGAGCCAAGATCATGCCACTGCACTCCGGCCTAGGCAACAGAGCAAGACTCCATCTTAAAAAAAAAAAAAAGAATAAATGAGGGTTGTGTGAATGAGAGGCAGAGGGGCCTTGGTGGTGATCACAAGGGTGGATTGCCTTACAATAATTTATTAACAGCTATCTTTGTTTTGGATTCTCTTCTACATATTTGCTTCATTTTATGTAAAAATATTTTTAAACAACTCGTAATTTTCGTTGTATATAAAAACAACATAAAATGCAAAAAATATCACCAAAGCGAATTCGAAATCTATACCATTTGGAAACCAAATAACTAAATATCACCAAAGCTAATTCTAAATCTATACCATTAGGAAACCAAATCACTAAATTAGCTGATTTGAGAGACAGGTGTTCAGGGAGGAGCTGCATGGCAGTTGCTGTCCTTCAGCCAAGTGTCTGATTGAAGCTTCAGCTTCTCAGAGGCTCGGCCTTTGGCCTTCTGGTCATGGTCAGGTCACGGTCACAGCCTTCCCAGGGGTGAATCCCAGAATCTGCAACACAAATGCAGGTGCTAGAGTTACTGGGGAGGCACAGATGTGGCTGGAGGAGGGGTGGCTGGGGTGGGTGTGTGGGACCCAGAAGGAACCTCAGGCTGTGAATGGTATGTCAGCCTTGAGCCCTGACATCCAGGCATCAAGGCCACAGGGTGCTGAGGCCTTATGTGTGCCTCAGTACTGAGGGTGTGGGCCATTGCACACAGAGGCAGTTTAACCCGGGCTTTCACCTGGGCAGCTTGTAGCTGACTGGTCCCCTGGACAGTGAAACTGATGCAGAAGGAAGGGAAGGCCCAAGACTCTGGGATGAAAAGTCAGAGTCCCACACACCTGGGCTGGGTGAGGAGCCGATTAGTCTCAGGTCTCATGGAATAGGGTGGAAGAGACAGCCTTTTCCTTCCATTCCTCCACTCAATACAACCATGTCATGAGATCTTCATGTTAAAAATGAATAGCTCCTGCCTATAATCCTAATACTTGGGAAGGACGAGGCAGGAGGCTTGCTTGAGGCCTGGAGTTTGAAACAAGCCTGAGCAACACAGCGAGATCTCATTGCTACAAAATATACAACTAAAAAAAGTGGCCAGGCTTGGTGGCTCATGCCTGTAATTCTAGTACTTTGGGAAGCCGAGGCGGGTGGATCACTTGAGCCCAGGAGTTGGAGACCAGCCTGGCCAACATGGTGAAATCCTGTCTTTACTATAATAACAATACAAAAATTACCCAGCCATGGTGGTGTGCACCTGTAATCCCAGCTTCTCCGGAGCCTGAGGCAGGAGAATCTCTTGAGCCCAGAAGTTTGAGGCAGCAGTGAGCTATGATCACACCACTGTACTCCACCCTGGGTGACAGAGCAAGACCCCGTCTCCTAAAAATGAAGAGTTTCCAGGAGCGCTTTCTTTGTCCCCTATGGTAATTTTTCTTTCCATAAACACAACCACCAAAATTTCAATTTTAAAAACTTATGCTATGGTAAGAAAAACATAGTTCTATGTTCCATGTTCTAACATGAAAATGTTACAGAAGATGCTGCTTTTTAAATGTGAAAAATCGAGTTATATTGATTTTTATTGATTTATTTTATTTATTTACAAGATTGGGAAACAGATAAAAGGAACATAAGTAATGTCTTAGTCTGTTTGGGCTGCTATAATAAAATGCCATAGGCTGGATGGCTTGTAAAGAACAGAAATGGCCGGGCGTGGTGGCTCACGCCTGTAATCCCAGCACTTTGGGAGGCTGAGGCAGGTGGATCACGAGGTCAGGAGTCTAAGACCAGCCTGGCCAACATAGTGAAACCCCATCTCTACTAAAAATATAAAAATTAGCTGGGCGTGGTGGTGGGCTCCTATAGTCCCAGCTACTCGGGAGGCTGAGGCAGGAGAATGGCATGAACCTGGGAGGCGGAGCTTGCAGTGAGCCGAGATTGCGCCACTGCACTCCAGCCCGGGCGACAGAGTGAGACAGTCTCAAAAAAAAAAAAAAAAAAGGAAAAACAAAACAAAACAAAAAAACAGAAATTTAGTTCTCACAGTGAAGTCTAATTTCAAGGTGCCGGCCGATGTGGTGTCTGGTGAGGACCTACTTCCATAGATGATGCCTTCTGGCTGTGTCCTCACTTGGCAAAAGGGGTGAGGGGTCTCTCTGGGGCAAACAATTCTATTTAAATACAATGTATTTCACACATATACATGAGCCAGAATGAAACTCAAACCATAATGTGTTTGAGGTTGTTTTTTTTTTTTTTTTTTTTTTTTTTAACAGAGTCTCACTCTGTTGCCCAGGCTGGAGTGCAGTGGGTCAATCTCCACTCACTGCAACCTCCACCTTCCAGGTTCAAGTGATTCTCCTGCCTCAGTCTCCTAAGTAGCTGGGATTACAGGCATGTGCCACCACACCAAGCTAATGTTTGTATTTTTAGTATAGATGGGGTTTCACCATGTTGGTCAGGATGGTCTTGAACTCCTGACCTCGTGATCTACCTATCTCAGCCTCCCAAAGGGCTGGGATTACAGGAGTGAGCGCCACCGCACCTGGCCATCTGTGTTTTTATTTATTCATGTATCTGAGACAGAGTCTCATTCTGTCTCCCAGGCTGGAGTGCAGTGGTGTGATCACGGCTCCCTGCAGCCTCTACTTCCTGGGCTCAAGTGATCCTCCCACTTCAGCCTCCCGAGTAGCTGGGACCACAGACGCGCACCACCACGCCTGGCTAATTTTTAAACATTTTTGTAAGGAAGGAATCTCTTTATGTTGCCCAGGCTGGTCTCGAACTCCTGGGCTCAAGTGATTCTCCTGCCTCGGCCTCTCAAAGTGCTAAGATTACAGGGGTGACCCACTGTGCCTGGCCTCATTTTATATTTATATTTACTCAAAATGATAACCTCGACAGGTTTCCTTGCAAAGGTGTGCAGAGCACAGCAAGAATTTCAACGGGTAGACTGGGTAGACTGGGTGGACTCGGGAGGGGCGCGGCACCCCCTCCCCCATCCCCTGCAGAGCTTTTCTCAGCCTGTGCCTCCCCACGCAGGAAGAGGGCCATGTGCGGTCCTGACGTTCTTCCCTTAAGAAACCCTCATGAGGCCGGGCGCGGTGGCTCACCTTGTAATCCCAGCACTTTGAGAGGCTGAGGCGGGCGGATCACGAGGTCAGGAGATCGAGACCACGGTGAAACCCCGTCTCTACTAAAAATACAAAAAATTAGCCGGGCGTGGTGGCGGGTGCCTGCAGTCCCAGCTACTCGGAGAGGCTGAGGCAGGAGAATGGCGTGAACCCGGGAGGCGGAGCTTGCAGTGAGCCGAGATTGCGCCACTGCACTCCAGCCTGGGCGACAGAGCGAGACTCCGTCTCAAAAAAAAAAAAAAAAAAAAAAAGAAACCCTCATGTCGATTTTCGTATTGTGGTGATTCTTGCTCACCACACAGGAATTATGGCGGGCAGGAGTGAAAGAGACAGACTTTCCACAGGAGAACGGCATTTCCTATTCTTGGCAACATTGTTACAGCAAAATATTAGACCCCAAATGGTGAAACTTGGAGGAAGATTCCCCCAGCTCTGCCCAGTGGGCTCCTTTTTTCTGAGGTTCTCAGCAGCATTGGGCGGATGTGGCTACATCGAGGTCTGACTGCAGAAGGCAGGAACCCTGTCCTGCATTCGAGCTATTGAGATCCTGGGAGGGCTGACTGAGGCCGCCTGTAATACCAATGAGAATGAGGGAGGGGCCGGAGTGATGCCGCAGTGGCGGAAGTTTCTTTTATTAAAAAAAAAATATTATTTAATTTTAATTTAAAAATTTTTGAGACAGGGTCTTGCTCTGTAGCTTAGGCTGGAGTGCAGCGGTGGCATCATATTATAGTTCACGGCAGCCTCTACCTCCAGGGCTCAGTGATCCTCCTGCCTCAGCCTCCCAAAGTGTGGGGATTACAGGGGTGAGCCACTGTACCTGGCTGGAAGTTTTCACTTGATGCCAAAAGTGTCTGAGGGAGCAAAGACTCTGGGATGACTGAAGTCTCAGGCCTGGCAAGCACCCCACACAGGGAGGCTCAGGAACAAGGGTTAAAATGATAATTGACATCAAACTTGTAGTGGGGGTTTACAGTCTCTCCTAGACAGCAGAAAACGTGCCTGGGGGTTGGAATCAAGGGGCCAAACTGCAGTCCCCCAATTTCCCGTTCGCTGGCTTCTGGACCTGTTGAATTCTCCCACCTCCTCAAGCTGGGGTTTTCCGCATATGCCAAAGACCGTAAAGGTGGCTTTTCTTTCATCATGATCTATCATCACATGCCATGAGGGAAAAATACAAAGGTCTGCTTGGACGTGAGATTTATTATTATTATTATTATTGAGACAGAGTCTTGCTCTGTCGCCCAGGCTGGTTGGAGTTCAGTGGCCAAGCTCGGCTCACTGCAAGCTCCGCCTCCTGGGTTCACGCCGTTCTCCCACCTCAGTCTTCCGAGTAGCTGGGACTACAGGCGCCCGCCACCACGCCTGGCTAATTTTTTGTATTTTTAGTAGAGACGGGGTTTCACCGTGTTAGCCAGGATGGTCTCGATCTCCTGACCTCATGATCCGCCCGCCTCGGCCTCCCAAAGTGCTGGGATTACAGGCGTGAGCCACGGCGCCTGGCCTATGATTTTTTTATTTTTATTCTTGTTTTTTTGAGACGGAGTCTAGCTCTGTTGTCCAGGCTGGAGTGCAGTGGCACAATCTCGGCTCACTGCAACCTCTGTTTCCGTGGTTCAAGCAATTCTCCTGCCTCAGCCTCCGGAGTAGCTGAGATTACAGGCATGTGCCACCACACCTGGCTGATTTTTTTTTTCTTTTGTATTTTTAGTAGAATCGGGGTTTCACCATGTTGGCCAGGCTGGTCTCGAACTCATGACCTTGTGATCCACCCGCCTCGGCCTCCCAAAGTGCAGGGATTACAGGCGTGAGCCACCGTGCCTGGCCTGAGATTTATTATTAAATGAAGTCATTGATTCAGTGACGGATTCTGAAGCAGGGTGTGTCCGTTTGGTACCCAGTGAGCATTTTCTGGGTGGTGATGAGACTTCCCCCTAGGTTTCCTGAGGTGTCCTTGGCAGAGAGTAAACCTCAGAGGCAGCAGCAGGCTAATGAGCACAATGCTGGATCTGAGCAGATGCTTGTTACTCATCATCCTCGTCTCGGCTCTGGGCTGTGCCCCGCCAACGAGACAGAAAGTCACTCCACCAGCATCAGGGGAGCTTTAGCAAGGACAACCCAGGAGCAAGGCCTCAGTGGCTCCTTAGTCCATGGTGGTTCTAATGGTGTGAACAGCTCTTGCCTACTTGTTTCTAAATGTGGGTTTTATTTTTATTTAGGTAGGACAAGAATGAAGACGTGGAAATGATGAAAAGATAGTTTGTTATATTCACAGGGCAGGAGGACAGGCCACCCCACACCACACAGGGCCACATGGAGAGGCCCCAGGGTTGGTCAGGAAGCAAAGGGAGCAAGGGGAAAATGTACCAGGCAACTAGGGATAGCCCCTGTGCCCTGAAGCCTGCAGAAAGGACTCACTAGCCAACCCTACACCATCTGCCCCTGCCTCACCTACTCCTTCCCACAGAAGCCACAGTACAGGCTCCTGCCCACGGTGCCCACTCCCTCTGCCTCCCGGCCCACTCTGGGGCTGCCCCATGTGGCCCTGCATGACACACCTCCTGTTTCTAAGTGAGTCTACACGCTTTTTCCTCCTTGACATCATTTCCAGGTCTGCATTCTTACCATATCTGATTAAAACATATCTCATTTGAAAACGAACTGATTCGGCAAATAAATCACTTGTGAACAAACGAGTAACATTCTCACATATATAGTGCCGGAGTTTAGCTGTTTCAGGTAATTAACATAATTTGTTTAAGGATTAGAAATAGCTCTACAGTAGGTCACATTTCAGATTTAATGACAATAAATTTGTTGGAGAGTCAGTGAGTTAGGATGCAACTCCGCTTGTCAAATCATGGTTGCATCACAGCCATAGGTTTGAGTACAGATAGAAGATCTGATAAAAATCAACAAAAGCATATAGGCTGTATGGAATAAAGAGTACTGTATATTTTGTTATTACTTGAAATTCTGTGCTATAATGTACTTTATATCAGTAAAACTTATAATAAAGTGATATCAGCCGGGTGCAGAGGCTTATGTCTGTCATCCCAGCACTTTGGGAGGCCGAGGCAGGTGGATCACGAGGTCAGGAGATCAAGACCATCCTGGCTAACACGGTGAAACCCCATCTCTACTAAAAATACACAAAATTAGCCAGGCCTGGTGGCGGGCGCCTGTAGTCCCAGCTACTTGGGAGGCTGAGGCAGGAGAATGGCGTGAACCCGGGAGGTGGAGCTTGCAATGAGCTGAGATTGCACCACTGCACTTCCAGCCTGGGTGACGGAGCGAGATTGCATCTCAAAAAACAGAACAAAACAAAAAAAAACCAACAAGTGATATCAGCATACTGATGCACCTGTTTTGTTTCTGGAGAGCCAGTTCTTACACACTGAGCAGCACATCCTTCCCTGTGGGGGTGCTGCAGACATTTCCCAGCCCAGGGCCCCACTCAATTGGCAGCACTCAGCTCCTGAGGATCCAGCTAGCTCTGTGGCCACAAACTTCCTTAGTACGGTGTCGGGGTTCTGAAGGGGTCCAGGTGCTGGCCAGATCAATGTGAGTCGAGCAGCTGTAACCATGGGAGGCACAGCCCCTTGTTTTCCTTTCCCCATAACAGACAGTCCAAGTGAGATAAGTGCCTGTGCATAGAAAGCTTATCAAATTTAATTTTAAATACTCAAAACTGAATTCCATGGAAAAGTCACTCCCAGAAACTTTTGTGGTGTGATGTATGGCTGTATGTGCCAGAGTGGCTTTGCAGACAACGGAAACTGGGAAAATATCCAGAGGCTGCTTTTGAACGCTCACAGCTAGAAAAGTCGATTTGGTTCTAGGCTAGAGTGGGGAAATTGTGATGTGGCTGAAAGGAACAAGAGCGCCCCTCAGCAGGCAGGCATTCGCTGGGGCTCTGAAGTTAAACCCTGACACAGGAACGGGCTGAACATACCAGCCCTGTGCTGGTACAAGTCCTTATGCATCCCCTGCATCTTCTTTCAGTGTCTCTGGTGGGTGGCTCCCTCAGAGAGGGGATGTGAGGATAGATTTTGCTCTTCTAGGATGTGTGGGGGATGAGTGAACCAGGGCTAAGCTGGCAAGGAAAGGGCAGCTTCTATAAACACTGCAGAATGGACACAGCAGGGGACTGCTCTGGGAAGGGAGATGCCCTCCCTCCATCCGGGTGAGCAAACCCAGAGGTGTGAACAGGCTCTTCCCAGCAAGGGGTGCTGGCAGATAGTGGCCTGGGGGATTTCTCTATCTGTCCTCCTCAACTGCAGGGGACAGATAAGATCTGGGACACATTTATGTGAAGCTAACAGCCATGAGCCCAGCCTTGCTCTTTTCTCTCCTGAGAAGTTCCCATTTTTAACTGTCTCCCTGGACCCCTGAACTGCCAAAAGAAAATGCCTTTTATCTTCAAATTCTCCTTGTCTTTTCAGAGCTCGGTAATTAAAGGCTTCTCAGTTAGTTAGTAGACAGATAAATAGTAACTTTGGCTTTCTTGCTTATAATCAAGAATCATTCCACTAGAAGGATCCATTCTAGTATTCTAGTAGAGAAATCCATAGAACCTGATTTCTAATTTTCTAATTAATATGCATTTATACCCTAGATATTCATACTAATATTGAACAGTTCTGTTTTCCTTTTAACCACAGCTGTCACCTCTCAAGTTCCATTTCCTAAGTGCACCTACTGAAAATAAGGCAGTGTCTTTTTTGCCTGCCAATGTTGTAGAAAATAGGCATTCTGTAAACACAGATTTTATGAATAGCATATACATATTCATCAAGCTCTTAGACTAATTTGCAAAGTTCATCACTTGTTTATTCCTACAATAAACTGAAATAAAAGGCACTGCTCAGAACGCACTTGAAACTACCTTAAGACAACTTTGGTATAAATATATATATATTTTTGAGGCGGAGTCTCGCTCTGTCGCCCAGGCTGGAGTGCAGTGGCACAATCTCGGCTCACTGCGAGCTGCGCTTCCCGGGTTCACTCACACCATTCTCCTGCCTCAGCCTCCCAAGTAGCCAGGACTACAGGCGCCCGCCACCATGTCCAGCTAATTTTTTTTTTTTTTTGGTATTTTTAGTAGAGACGGGGTTTTACGGTGTTAGCCAGGATGGTCTCGATCTCCTGACATCGTGATCCGCCCGCCTCAGCCTACCAAAGTGCTGAGATTACAGGCGTGAGCCCCCGTGCCGGGTCTCAAAAAATATTAATGCCTAGAAATATTTATGTCTCAAAACTTGAATAATTATTTTTCTCATGAACCAATGAACGCCAAGCCAGCCCTCTAATGAAGTCCTACTTTATTTTTCTTTAATACTCATTTGAATGTTACGTTAAATTCATATTTTCATAGCCAATAGTTGAAAAGATTGAAAATGCCAATAAACTAATTGACAATATAAAATGTAAAATTGTGTCACAGGCTCATGAACTACAGTGGATTTGAAAAGCTGAAGAGCTCAATGCAAGTGTCCTCTACCCGAAGTGTGTGCTCTTGGGGGCACATTCCGCATGGCCAAGCCTGTGTGGTGTCTCCGGGCCCGGCGTCCTCAGCTAGCGGCGCCCATCCCCCTGCACTGGTTGTGGACACGACAGCCTCCTCAGATTGGGAAGCGGCCTGAGAAGCGGTGCTCGGGAGACGGAGGAGGCGGGCCTGGGGCTCTTCAGGCTGAACTCTGCCTGCCTGCCTTGCCTTGCGGTGGGTTCCACAGCAGAAGCTACCCCCTCAAGGGAGATGTTGTGAAAAGAAGGTGCTAACTGTCGGGGGAAGGTGGCGGTGCCAGGCTTTCTGGCTCCAGCTTTGGCTCCTTCTCGCTGTTGTTCTGCTGTCTCTACCTACCGGTCACAGCGGTGCTGGGGACACACATGTCCTTCTCCCAAGGATCTGGGGGCCAAAGGCGCTTTCCTGAAAATATTTATTACCCAATAAAAATATTCACCCTGTGCTTCACTTATGGTAAACTAAACACATCTATTATTTACAACATAGAAAATTAAAGGCGGCCGGGCGCGGTGGCTCACGCTTGTAATCCCAGCACTTTGGGAGGCCGAGGCGGGCGAATCACGAGGTCAAGAGATCGAGACCACGGTGAAACCCCGTCTCTACTAAAAATACAAAAAAAAAATTAGCCGGGCGTGGTGGCGGGCGCCTGTAGTCCCAGCTACTCGGAGAGGCTGAGGCAGGAGAATGGCGTGAACCCGGGAGGCGGAGCTTGCAGTGAGCTGAGATCGCGCCACTGCACTCCAGCCTGGGAGACAGAGCGAGACTCCGTCTCAAAAAAAAAAAAAAAAAAAGAAAATTAAAGGCGATGCCCAAGTCCCGGCCTTCTGCAGGGGCGCCGCTCCCGCTGGAGGACTGAAGGCACGAGAGACCGATGGTGCGCTGGCGCATCCGGGCGCAGGAGGCGGTGCAGGAACGCGCAGGGCAGCAAGAGTAGCAGGCTGGGCGCGCCCCCGGCGCTCGGCCCGTGAGCGTGGGAGGCCAGGAAGTCTTTCGGGTCTGGAAAAACAGAGAAACCGGAGATATATGAGATAAAGTGTTCCGCCTCGGTTTGAGAGTGCAATAGAAACCCCTGCTCTCTGCCTTCTGCAGGCCCTTTTCTCCTGCGCCCTCACTAGGCTCTGCCCCTGGGACGCGCTGCAGGGTGAGGTAAGCGGCGGCCGGTCCCGGCCGGCTGCACAGAGGGAAGCCTCTAAATGTTTGTAGAACTCGGAGAGCTGAAGGAGCATTACAGTACTGTGTTTAAAGGGGAACGAAGAACAGCCCTTCCGTCTTTTTTATTTGGCCCGTGACCTTTCAGGGAGTCCCGCTCCAGGTCATTGAGCGATGGGGCACATAGACCCGCTTTAAAACAGTGCTATAGTATAAATCAGCTCGCCTCCATCTGCTGCAACAAAGGTTCCACTTTTCCCCAAATGAGTGCTCGAAATATTTCTTTGACGAGGGACAGCTGATGGAGCAGGAGGGTGCAGCCATCCAAAGTCTGGCTGCTGTTCTGAGGAGGCCTAGCCCTGTGAGTGGCGCCGCGCCCCATGGGAATCACCTGCCGGCCCCCTCGCCCACATCGCTGGTCACGGGAGGCCATGCCTGAACGCCTAGTCCCTGTGTCCCCTCCCCACCCCTCACAACAGGCTTCATTCATGCTGAACCCTGAGGGTCCCTGAGCCTTGGTCTCTGTGTAGCTGGGACCCCAGCCCAGAACAGTGGAATGGGAATCTCTGGAGTGGTGAGGCTGGGCAGGGTCTTGGCTAATGCCCTGGGTGGTGACTGCCATGTGAAGCGGACAACTTTGCAGGCATGGCAGCCAGCACCACTAGAACATTCTCACAAGCGAGTCCAGGCCTGGCTTGGAGTGGGGTCAGGCTGGTAGAAGAGCATGCCCAACTACAGGGATCCTCTCCCCGGGGCCACTGAGCAAAGGCCAGCCACCTCCCTGCCCCCTGACCAGGCCTGCCCCGCCCTCTACTATACCTCCAGGAGATGTCCTCTGGACTTGGGAACCTGGCATGAGCATGAAACTGGAAATTAACAAGGAATGATGCAGACGAGCACCTGCAGCAAGAACCACTCTACACCTGTCCACAGGTGGGCTGTGGTGGCATTGGCCAGGTCAGGCTCACTCCAGGCTTGGGTGCCACCTCCCCATAGCACCCCACCTTGGGAGAGAGGATTGTTCCAGGGGTGCCAGAATCCCCAAACAGGAATGCTAGCATCTAGGCTCAGACGAGGCTCCGGAGAAGCTGATGCTAAGCCAGGCGCTCACAGCATGTGAAGCTATTCAGGTGAGAAAGGGGTCAGCAGTACTGGGTCTGTGCTGGCCTTCCCCTGAGGGAAGGAAACAGGAGGGCTGGACACAGGGTGCATGCTTACAGGCTCAGAGCCAGCAGGTGCCAGGACCTTCGAGAGCCATTCCAATGGCATCCCAGAGGTCTGTAGACTGGGTCTGGCCCACAGATGTTTGTTTGCTTGTTGGTTTGTTGGTGGGTTTTTGCCAGAATTGCATTTTTAAAAATTAGTTTGCAGCAGTGAGGTGAGTCTTCACCTGGCCCCATCTCACTTCCGTGTTACCTGCCCATCTCTGAAGACCCTGAGTTGGCTACCTCACTGTGTCATTCCATAGACTCTGAATTTTAGAGTAGTAAATTTGTCTCTTGATGCTTGTGAAAACTGATACTTGATGCTTTAGGGCCACAGTAGAAAGAACCACCGCCTTAGACTAACAAGGAGATCCTGGCTAGCTCAGGACTGCGCAAAAGTCCCTGCTACATGGAAGCTTTTCATTCTTGGACCCGCAGAGCATCAGACAGAGCAAGGAGGGCTCTTGGAGATCCCCAGACAGAGAGTCCCTGCAGCAGCCAGGGGCCATGCTTTTGTGGCAACATTCTATCTTCCACATACTCTTCAAAACCATCATAATCTCCCATTAAAGCATTTAAAACATTTACTTACCTATTACTGTGCTGTTGGCTTTGAAACATGACCAAATTTCCTATATTCTATACAACACTATAAAAAAATCTTCATTTGTTTCATATTTATTCTTTTCTTTTTAAGAGACAGAATCTCGCTCTGTCACCCAGGTTGGAGTGCAGTGGTGCAATCATAGCTCACTGTAACCTCACACTCCTAGGCTCAAGTGATCCTTCTGCCTCTCAGCCTCCCAAGTAGTTGGGACCACAGGTGCTCGTCACCACACCTGGCTAATTTTTTGTAGAGACAGGTCTTGCTATATTGCCCAGGCTGTTCTCAAACTCCTGGCCTCAAGCAATCCTCCCATCTAAGCCTCCCAGAGTGCTGGGATTATAGGCATGAGCCACTGTACCCAGTCATATTGATAATTACTCGTATAGAAAGAGTACAAGAATGGGCCGGGAACGGTGGCTCATGCCTGTAATCCCAGCACTTTGAGAGGCCGAGGTGGGCAGATCACAAGGTCAGGAGATCAAGCCTATTCTGGCTAACACGGTTAGACCCCATCTCTACCAAAAATAAAAAATAAAAAAATTAGCCGGGCGTGGTGGTGGGCGCCTGTAGTCCCAGCTACTCAGGAAGCTGAGGCAGGAGAATGGCATGAACCCTGGAGGTGGAGCTTGCAGTGAGCCAAGATTGCACCACTGCACTCCAGCCTGGGTGACAGCGAGACTCCATCTCAAAAAAAAAAAAAAAAGAGTACAAGAATGGCACAAGGTTAAGAATCAGATCCTGTTTACTATCTGCAGGAGTTGATCTCTCTGTGTCTCAGCTTCCCCAAATGTAAAAGGTGTACCTACTTCATTGGCTTTCATAAGAGTTAAATGGGATAATGGGTATATAAAGTGCCTGAAATACACTGAGGGCTCCTCTCATGTGGTAACACCCAGAAGAGCTTGCCCTACTGCAATGGCACCTGCCACGGAGGATGTTCCATCTATCATCACTGTTGTCAACTTCAAGTCATCATAACCACCATCAGCACAGCCATCACCAGCATCACTGTAACTTGCCTTGAAGCAGGATGAATGGGTAAAAGAACACAAAGGTGTTACTGCCCTCTGTGCACCTGACAGATGACTCTGAAGGATAACTGCACTATTTGTCCAGCTTTGATGAACAGAGGCCACATTTTCAGAGCCATTATCATTGTCCTTGGCAAATAGCAGTCCCAGCACTGGATGTTTCCAAGAATGTAAAATCGTGACCAGATATCCTGGAAGTCATCACAGCTAGTCCCTTCCCCACATTCCTGCTGGGGCGGCCTAATGGCAGATGGGAACTGACTTCATCTGTGAGGACCACACAAGCACCCCCTGTGATTCTGATGCCTGTCCATGAAATCTGTGTCCTGTCTCTGGGGCATAGAGGAGCAGCTGGTGACTTCAGACGCAGAAGCCCAGCAAAAGGAGCACACATTGAAGAGGGGGTGCTTTGGGAAAATGTGGTCTGCACGGGGGGAGTGCTCTTCCCTGCTGGCACCATGCAGAGCTAGCTGAGAAGAAGGGAGCAGGGTGGGAAGTGGGGTTGGCAGCTGTGCCTCTATTAAGAGTGTCCCTTGACTGCTGGTCCTACCAGGGAGAGAAGAGAGGACAGGAAGGTGAAGGAGAGCTAAGCATGCATTGTGTACTCCTCCACTGTGGGCCTCCAAGAGCAAGAGGGAGGCTGGGGGGGCCGGGTTGAAGATCTTTGGGCCATTGGTGCTGCCCTCCACGCAGCCCTAGCAGGACTGCCTGAGAGCGACAGGTGGGAAGTGGGGTTGCAGGGCTGTGCCTTTTGAGAGATGGAGGTGCCCAGGGCTGACTGAAGTGGAGGGAGGGGGCAGGAGAGTGGCTCAGGGGTCTTGGCTTCATCAGGTGTGCCTCTGGACACTGCACCACCAGACCACCCAGGCCTGGGAGAGGGCAGAGCTGGGGCTGGGGCCCAGAGGCTGGGCCTTCACCAGCTGTGCCCTCCATTGCTAGCCCCAGCCAGTGCTCACCAAAGAGGAGAGGAGAGAAGGCACAGGATTCCAGAGGGAAATGCCGTGCCTGCCTGTGTCCCTGCTGGTCCCACAGCTGAGCAGATGGTGCTGGCCTAGTGCAGGGAAACCACCTGAGATTTATGCAGCTAACTTGTCTCCCAGCTTCCTCTCCGATTACCAGCTGGTCATCTCCTGAAATTCCGCTCACTGAAACGGACACGTGAGGACATTGTTTGGAAATCATTTTTAAACTCAGCAATCTGGATATGAGAACTTCAAAACAAAATTTAATTCACTATATGATTCCCAATAAATGCGACTTTCTTCAATCATGAATCGATTTAGTTTGCTAAATGCTATGTGGCCTGGCACTGGAAGATGCACTGTGGATCAGTATGGAGGGTGAGCTGCAATGAAGGCGCAACCGCGTGCGGGGGTGAGTTGGGGACCGAATCACAGGGCCTCTTACCACAGCGGCCAGGCATCTGGAGGGCGAGGCAGTGCAGGGCCCCGAAGATGCACCTGCACAGGTGGCAGCCGCGGAGGGTCCAGGCTCCGTGCTCCAGGGCGCCGCATTCACTGAGAAGACGGGGACCTGCATCAATGCGGTGGCCTGCGCATCCCTCACCCGGCGCCAACTCCCGCGCCCCCCAAGACCCGCGCCGTCCCTCTCCTGACGCCCACTCCCGCGCCCCCCAAGACCCGCGCCGTCCCTCGCCCGGCGCCCACTTCCGCGCCCCCCCAACCCGCGCGCCCCTCTCCTGACGCCCACTCCCGCGCCCCCAGACCCGCACGTCCCTCACCCGGCACCCACCCCACTCCCCACCCCGCGCACCCCTGTGCCCACCTGCGCCTCTGGTCATGCTCGCAGTAGCGGCCGGTGAAGTGGGCCGGGCACACGCAGAAGCTGCCCAGCACGCAGGTACCGCCGTTCCGGCAGCAGCGAGGCCTCGCGGACGCACCTGCGGGGTCACCCGGGCGTCAGCCCCGCGCCCTGCGGCCCGTGGCCCTCCCCGCAGGCACGGGGCCGAACGTGGCCGCCCCGGGGAGGCAGTAAAATTAGCTCCCAGCCAAGTGTGTTTGCTCAGGTAAACCCTGCTTGTTAGGGATGTGAAACAAACTACCAGGGGTGCGGCCTACAAGCCGGGCTTGCTCTCTCCCTTCCTTTCACATGTTAACCTCTGGCTGTGGCTTCACCTGACAGTGATCAAGCACAGGCCTCCTGGGCGGGACCACCCACGGGTGTGATGACGCCAAACCCACCGGCGAGGGGCCTCCTGGGGACGCGGTGTCTGGGATAAGCCAAGCAAGAGTCCGCTGTTATCTTGGCTTGAGATATTTATTTTCAACACAATTAAATCACAGTTCTCTAGATATGCAGCAAAATAACCATTGAAGAGCAAATACGTTTTACCAATGAAAGAGTAAAACTTTTTAGCACCTCACTAGGAACTGTCTCTAGCTTTATAGCTTTATAAGTGCATCATCATTTGAAGATAACAAAATGCTCTCCTTGGATTTTATCCTGAATTTATCCTACATATTCTCAGATCCTAAACTCTGAGTCCGCAGACTGAGATGACGCCCCGGATTTTGTGGGCAGCGCCGCAACTTACCCTCTCCGAAAGCCCGGGAGTAGGGGAGCGGCTCCTCCGGCCCCCAGCCCTCGGCGCTCCCAGTCACCTCTCCGAAATGACTGGAGGTCCAGTTGAGCGGTGACTGTTGGTGCTTCTGAGTGGCAACCTTGGTGACTTCCTCTCTACCGCCATTATGTTTCTCTCTTTGATAGCCTTTAAAAAATATTGAAAATGTGAGACTGATAATGATTGAGAAACAAATATTTTATGCAATTAAAACGGAAATTATGAATAAAATGTTTCTTACTGTTTCCCAAATTGATGATCTGTAATGCCAAACTGACCGTAAACAGAAGCCTAGAATATTTAAAGAAAATCATTGAAGTTGAAAATATCTTTAAAAGGATAAGCAGAAATTCACATATACATAAAAATACAATGCCATCATTATATATAAATATTAAATTGTGTAAAATAATTATAACGAATAAGGCAATCATTTTGTAACTTGTAGGTTTTTGTTAATTTTGCTATGGCTTAGAAAGATTTTGAGACAGAAAGTGTACACCTCCTTTAATGAACAGTGGCTCATGCACTACGATTTATTCTGAGGCTCTTAAGACCCCTTCTTGGCTCTAAGATCTCATGACCTCTGTCCTTACCTGACATGGTGCCTCCAGGTCATTTTTGGTTTGACAGTCTCCTTCTCTTAGTGCATTGAAGATCAGTTTCCAGGAAAGCTGAATCTGAAGAGTCTCTGCATTTGAAGGTGTCTTTACTCCAGGCCCCGGGCACACAGAATCGAGGAGTACAGAAGATGTGGATGTTCCCTTCCCTTCCTCAGCCAGGAGAAACGGGGGATGGTATCTTGAGTTCTGCAGCCCCTGAGCTAGGGTTGGGGGTGAGGTGACAGGCAGGCCCCTCCGAGCCTGAAGAACAATTCCCTCTATGAGACCTGGCTGGGGGGTGGGGACTTGGGCCGACTCCCCCCAGCAGTGTTTGCAGTGCTGACAGCAGCAGGAGTGACCAATCCCTGATGTAAAACATTGGTATCCAAGGTGATGAGCCATTTTCTCACTGAAAAAAAAAAAACCCAACATGAACAAAAAGCTTTCACAGGAATATGGAGATTTTCTATTGCATACTGCTTGTACTAGGAGATGGTGAGGGGCCCGGCGGGAGAGGGAGCTGCTGTGTGCGGCACAGGCAACAGCCTGGGGTCCCAGCCGCCCTAAGTGGGGAACACGAGGATAAAGGAAAGCATGTCACCCCTGCTTTAAGAGAGGCCCCCTCACTCTGCAGATGGAGCCTCTTCTCTGTGCCCAGCAAGTGGGGGAGGGGCACTGCCCCCATTTACTATAGGACCCTTTAGGGTAGGCACTATTAGTATCCCGCAGGTGAAAACACAGAAAGGGAGGCTTACAGAGTTTAAGTCCCTTGGCAGTTAGATCTCTGAAAAACATGAACAGCACAGATATGATGAGGAGATACCCACAGGTATTTAAGGCAACTACAGGGAGCCCTTGGGAGCACAGGGGCAACTGCAGCGCCCGCCCATCGCCAGAGGAGCCTGCTGAATCCAAACAGAACCCAAGGAGGGAGTGATTTGGGGTATTTTCTAGCACCTTCTAAATCTGTTTTTCTAACTACCAGAATAGGGACTGAGCCCCTTCTATCAGCACTAAAGAAGACACTTTGCAACCCAGTGTTGCAAATTGTTCTGTGATTTTAATATAAAAACTCATTTCTAAAAATAGTATTCTTCCTCCAAGGCTGAAATAGTCTTTAATGGTGATTTAATTTCTTACATCTTCACATGTGAGGTTTATTAAAGAGGCTGTTAAATAAAGCAATAGGAAATTGGAGGACCACGCTACCCTGGGGGCCTCCCAGCAATGGGTCCTGTGGGCTGCGAGGACCAGGTCAAGGCCAGCAGACCCGAGTGGGCAGAGCACACGGAGGAAGGTGCCCCAGGACTTCATCAAGCATCTGTAAGTGGAGTCATGAGACAAACACCTTGTTAATTTTGTTTTTTAGAGGCAAAGTGTCACTCTGTCAGCCAGGCTGGAGTGCAGTGGGCGATCATAGCTCACCACATCCTCGAACTTCTGGGCTCCAGTGATCCTCCCACCCCAGCCTCTGAGTGGCTAGGACTACAGGCTCGCGCCCCTATGCCCAGCTAATTTTTTTTTTATTTTGTAGAGATAGGGTCTTGCTATGTTGCCCAGGCTGTCCTCTAACTTCTGGCCTTAAGCGATCCTCCTGCCTCTGCCTCCCAAAGTGCTGGGATTACAGGCACAAACCCACCGTGCCCGGTGAAAAACACACTTTTTTTTTTTTTTTTGAGATGGAGTCTTGCTCCGTGGCCCAGGCTGGAGTGCAGTGGCGCGATCTCAGCTTGCTGCAACCTCCGCCTCCTGGGTTCACACCATTCTCCTGCCTCAGCCTCCCAAGTAGCTGGGACTACAGGCGCCCACCACCACGCCCAGCTAATTTTTTGTACTTTTAGTAGAGACGGGGTTTCATCGTGTTAGCCAGGATGGTCTTGATCTCCTGACCTTGTGATCCATCTGCCTCGGCCTCCCAAAGTGCTGGGATTACAGGCATGAGCCACCATGCCCGGCCAAAAAATACACTTTTAAACTCAGTGGTTACTACTGGTTAATTACATCATTTAATTATATGTAAAAGTAAGTACATTTTATGACTTTAAGTTAATAGAATCTTCCGCATGAGCTAAATTGTTTGTATACTAAAATGAAGATGTATATAAGCTAGATGATTGTATTTTTTGTATAAATAAGTTTTAAAACTGTTCATTTTACAGAGTGATGTTGAAACCAAACCTCTCTGACAATAGTAAAGCTTTAAAAGCAGCCTCTAAAAGCTAACTTTCCCCCACAGATTATTTATTAAATTTTACCTTAGTGGACATTTGCAAACATACACAAAGGCTGGGAGAATGAGCCAATAAGCCCAGGTTCAACAATTAAGTATCAGCCTTTGCCAATTTTATCTCATTTGTTTCCTCCCTTTTTTCTTGAAGTTTTAAAAACTCTAATACATGACGACATTTCGTATGTAGAGTAAGATTTTGAAAATCTGCACTTTGTAAGTGGAAACTAGGAAAAAAAAATGTCTTGCCAGCAAGACAGAACTGAGAGGCAAGAAATAGCAGTGTGATGTGCTTAAGCTGTTTGCTTAAGCTCTTTAGTTGGCTCTGAGGAGAAGGGCTGATGGCCAGGCGATAAAGCTTCTGATGACCTATTTTCGCCAAACTGTCACTTGCTTTCCACACAAAGCGGTCCCAGGTTGACTCAAAGGTCTTATAAAAGTGTTTTGCATTTTACTGCAGAGGAGCTGCCCTGTTTGCCATCGAGAGGCCCAGCTGGAAGAGTTGCCCTGGGAGCACTGGAAGGGAGGAGGTGGGTCCCTGCCAGGAAAGGGCCTCTTTCCTCCTTATCAGCTGTAAACAGATAAGGCTGGAGCCAACCCACCCATCAAAACTCCAGTGGAATGTTCTGGCTCGTAGAGTGTGTGGGACTGGAGCCCCGTGCCAGGACTGGAGGCCCTGTCAGTGTTCTCGGCACATCCGTCATGAAGGAAAATGCTCTGCAACAAATTAGGTGTGAAGGGATTCTCTGAGGAGGACTTTAAAGCGATGGCTGTCCTAGCGGGCTGCCCCCTGGCACCTGTGGGGAGTGAGAAACACCTTTCTCCACCCTCCTAGCTTCTTGGGTGGGGCTGCTTTCTGTCTCTACACATTTTCCTCATCTAGAGATTGCACGTGAGGGGAATCATGCAGTATTTTCCTTTTGCGTCCGGCCTATGCCACGTAGCATAATGTCTTAGGTCCATCTGTGCTGTAGCGCACATCAGAGCTTCACTCGTTTTGCGACTGAATGATATTTCACGAACACCCATCCACCACGTTTTGTCTATTTGTCTGTGGCCTCCCCTAGGGCAGGAGGGAGAGGGTGAGAGAGTGGGAGTCCCCGCCTTTTGTGACCTGCTGTCTGTTAGAGGTGAGTCCAGGGCCACTCTAAGGGTGGAGGTTGCACATGGGCATGAAGAACAGGAAGGACTCTTTGGGGCCCTGTCAGAGACTCAGCCACACCCATAGATTAAACTCGTTTTGCCATATTTGCTATTTTGTTTTTAGTGGAGAATTTTAAAGTAAATTACATACATCATGACATCTTCTTCTTCCTGAGTATTTTCCTATTTAGGATGTCTGAAAAATGAGGCTGTGTTCCCACAAATCTGTATTAGATGGAACTGAATTAACAACAGTGCTCCAGGACCCTGGACCATCCAGCCTAAATTCCATTTGGGGATGAGATGCCTTTTTGTCTCAGAATCCCAAGCGATAAGCACCATGAACCCCTCAGTTCGTATCTCAATCTTCCTTTTTATTGGATTTTGTTCTCAATTTCTACCTTCTTATTAGATTATATCTCATTTAATTCTATTTGTTAAAGCTGATTTATTCTAAAATTTGATGAAGCAAAAGTCTGGATTTTGCCCAATATAATAAGAACTACTTAATTATAAACATTTATGCAGGGCTTTGCTAACCTGCATTTTGTTCTTGGTATAGCCACATGTCTTTTGGGCCCTTAAAAGGTAATCTTTTATATGAAGCACTTCTATATGGATCTACAATAAGAATTAACTTTAAAGTTAGTATTTTATTGGGGGATGATGCCCTGCTGATGAAACTCTGTGAATCAACCTCATTTGCTCATAGATAGCACTTGACATATAAAGAGCTTCACACTAGTGCCTCCAGACTGCACACCAATGTTCTGGATTTCACAGTGAGACTCAGAGGGTGTGTGGGGGTTGTCACCTGTAGCTCTGGGATCCAGCCAGTTGGGCTGGGGCTTCCTCCCTGTTTAAATTTGAAAAGGAAACCAGTTTGGAGTAAGAAGTAAATTTTGCCTTGAAACATCCAACCTACCAGTTTTAATGATTAACAACTGAGTTCACATAGAGAACTGAGCTCAATTCAAGAGTTAATAAAATGGGCCAGGTGTGGTGGCTCATGCCTGTAATCCCGGCACTTTGGGAGCCTGAGGCAGGTGGATCACGAGGTCAGGAGATCGAGACCATCTTGGCTAACATGGTGAAACCCCATCTCTACTAACAATACAAAAAATTAGCTGGGTGTGGTGGTGGGCGCTTGTAGTCCCAGCTACTTGGGAGGCTGAGGTGGGAGAATGGCGTGAACCTGGGAGGCAGAGCTTGCAGTGTGCAGGGATTGTGTCACTGCACTCCAGCCTGGGCAACAGAGAGAGACTCTGTCTCAAAAAAAAAAAAAAAAAAAAGTTAGTAAAATGAACAGCCTTTTTTGAGGGATAATTTCAAGGCTTTAAGATAAAAAGTAATAATCGGGCCAGGTGCAGTAGCTCACACCTGTAATCCCAGCACTATGGGAGGCCAAGGCAGGCAGATCACTTGAGGTCAGGAGTTGGAGACCAGCCTGGCCAACATGGTGAAACCCTGTTTCTACTAAAAATACAAAATTAGTGGTGGCACATGCCTGTAATCCCTGCTACTCAGGAGGCTGAGGCAGGAGAATCGCTGGAACCCAGGAGGCAGAGGTTGCACTGAGCCGAGATTGTGCCATTGCACTCCAGCCTGGGCGACAAGAGCAAAACTCTGTCAAAACAAACAAACAAACAAAAAACAAACAACAACAACAAAACAAACCAGTAATAACCGTACTTTTACATAAAATGCAGAGACAGATTTTCTTTTCTTCAGGCCCAGGTCCAATAAGGGACCCAGAGAGGCTGTGTGGAGTAGAACTCTGCAGAGTTCTGAATGCCCACCCTGCTGGGAATAAGGTCATGCTTGATCCAAATGACTGCAGACCCAGCAAAGGACTCAGTTCTGATAAGACCTCAGCAATTTCCTGGGTGAATTTCAAGCCACTTCATTAATAAGTCAAAGCTTCACAATCACGAAGATATGGAATCGACCAAGGTGTCCATCATTGGATAAACAGATAAAGATAATGTGCCATATATACACAATGGTAAACTATTCAGCCGTAAAAAGAATGAAATCATGTCTTTTGCAGCAACATGGATGGAAATGGAAGCCATTATCTTAAGCTCTTAAGTGGAATAAGCCAGGCATAGAAAGACAAACACTGCATGTGCTCACTCATAATTGGGAGCTAAAAAATATGTATGCTGAAAGTAAGATGAGAGACAATGGAGACAAAGGGTGAAGGGGTGGCAAGGAGGAGGAGGAGGAGTAGGAGAAATTGGTTAATGGGTGCAATGTACGTTATTGTGGTGACGGATATCCTAAAAGCCCCGACTTGGCCACTATGCAATCCATGCATGTAACAAAATTGCACATGTACCCCATGAATGTGTACAAATGAAAAAATAAGCTTCCTATTTTCACAAAGACAACAATCCCCTCATGCCACATAGTTTATTAATTACTGACTTTGTGTTTTAGCTGCAAATAACTATTGTCACACAACTGTTTATGAACAATAGCTGCTTAGGGATTTCCTGAAATCTCTCCAGCAGGTGCACCTCTGGTGACATTGCTGCACACTCCCACCCTCCTAATTCAGTCGCCAGCACTCCTGAGAGCCTGCTCAGGCCCTGGCTCACTAAGTTAAGAAGAAGGCACCTTCCCTCTGCCAGCTCCGGTGTGAGGTGTGATAAAGGTCACGTGCTGGGAGACGGAAGGAGGGGTGCCTGATTTGAACAGGAAGGAGGGGTGTGTGAGCTACGGCCATTCTGGCTGGAAGAGAAGAAGGAAGAGTGGGAGCCTTTCAGGAAGACCGGGTGGGACTCCTGAATGTGGCAGGGGGTAGGAGACCTTGGGGCTTGTGCCCTGTGGCTAAGTTGCAGGGTAGGCTGGGGTCCCAGCCTGGGTGGCATGAGAAGAGGGGTGGCTATGATAGCAGTGTTTGTCCTGTCTGAAACTCCTGCTGAAACTGAATCCCCAGTGTGGCAGTGTTGAGAAGTTGGATTCTTTAAGTGGTGATTAGGTCCTGAGGGCTTCATTCTCACGAATGGACTCATCCACCATGAGTTAATGGATTAGTGCGTTATGATATCAATGGGACTGAAGGCTTTAAAGGAAGAAGAAGAGGTAGCATCGGCACACTCCACCTCCTTGCTGTGGACTGTCCTACACTGCCTTGGGACTCTGCAGAGTCCTCACCAGCAAGAAGTTCCTCACCAGATGTGCTCCCTCGACCTTGGGAGAGAAATGAAAATTTCTTTTCTTCATCAATTACCCAGTTTCACGTTTTCTGCTATAAGCAGCATATAACAGACTAAGACAGGTGCTGCTTGGGTTCAATGCTAAACACATGATTTCTCTAACTTAGCAAATCACCAAAGGCTGGGGTTCAGTCCAGTGTCTCTGATACAGATTCACTGTTGGTGGCATTGGGCAAGGGCTCAGGGTAGCTGGGCAGCCTCAGCAGGGTGCAGTGCCAGGTCTCTTTCCAGAGGTGGCAGGTGTGAATGCACAGAGGTGGGGACCTCACTGGCTTTGGCAGACCGTTTAACCTCTCAGAGCTGGTTTCTTCAAGCACTACTTCAGCTTGTCTTAGACAAGAGGCTGCGGGGCTGAGCTTAGTGTGGAAGGGAGGGGAGATGAACACATTAATCATCAGCGTCCAAGAAAAGATGTGGAGGAAGGACTCTGGAAACAGAAAGCAGAGAGGACATTTTCTGCTTGGAAGAGCCAGCAAAGCTGGGTGTAGGACGCAGAGTGGTGGAGAGAGGGGCTGAGGTCAGCAGGTATAAGGTCAGCATGAGCAGTGTTAAAGAAAAATTACTCAACGTTACTAGCATGGCAGGTGGACTTGATTCCAGATCATTGAGGTAGGTATAGGTGGATCCAGATAGATCAGGTTCAACTCAAATACAGCATGGGCAAGGGGGAGCTGATAACCAAGGAGCAGCGTTGGGGGCAGTGGGTGGAAAATGACTAAAAGGTGATTCAGAGTAAAAAGGACTCTGGCTAATCTGGCCCAATAGGATTCTTGCTGAAGACAGGCCATGGCGGTCAGACTTCGCCTTGGGGAGGATGGAGGATGAGGAGCCTGATCAGATATGGAGGGCGATGAGGTATTGAGGGTAGGGGCTTCTTGCTAACCTGACTTACCAAGGTTCTTGGTGAAACTGGATTTTACGAGAACGTGCACAGATGGACGTAGGAGGAGGTTCAGGAGCCGGACTACCGTTTGGCCAAGGAGAGAATCTTTGTTAGCAGGAAGCTGAGGGACCGTTGCAGGGCAGCAGAGTGATAGGTAAATAGGGGGAGCATATTCATTCATTCTCTCAACAATTAAATATTAAATGCGTCTGTGCTACCGGGGATACAAAGGCAAACAAAGCAGGAAAAAAAGTTCTGCTCTTACGGCCAGTACATTCTGGTAGGAGAAGAAAATAAACAACATAAGTAAATAGTATATTAGAGGAAGAAAAATGCTATGGAGAGTAAAAAAATGAGGGCATAAAGGGACATTTGGAGTGTTTTACAGAGAAAGTGACACTCTGGCAAGACCTCCTCTGCTGAGGGAGCCAGGATGCCTGCAAAGAGTGCGCTGGGCCCAGGAAGGAGCGGGGAGAGCCGGCCCCTGCTGTAGCCTCGAAGGCCTGCTCTCCGGTGGAGCCAGAGAGGCGCGATCTGACTCTTGAGCCTGTGTGGAGCATGAACCGCAGGGCGCAAGGTGGAGGCGGCTGCGAGGACCCGGACCCTGGGTCAGGGCGGTGGAGGCTGGAAGCGTGCAAGAGTCGCGGGAATTAATGCTGGGCTGGCTCTGGGTGTGAGAGAAAGAGCGCACGGGGAGGACTCCGGGTTTTCCGTCTTAAGGAGCCATTAACTGAAACAGAGACAGTTTTGTTTGGAGCTGTTTGTGAAGGAAGGGCGAGAGGTGGTGTCTATGAGCATCAAGTGGGAAAACGCAGAAGACGCTGCTAGCCAGGGAGAGGCCTGGGCGGGCCGCGATGAGCAGGCAGGTGGCATTTGGAGCTGTGGGAATAAATGCAACCCCAGGAAGCAGGTGTGGACAGAAAACGAAAGAGCGGCCTTGGGCAGCCAGGAGTCCCGAAATTTGCGCGGAGGAGGGGCCTCGGAGCGGGAGAAGAGTGGTCCAGGAAGCCGCGTGCAGGGGGTGCTGAGGAGCAGCAGGGAGGGAGGCCCCCTGTCTTACAGCTGTGGGCTGCACTTCTCCATAGGCCATTGCTGCCGGCAGGAGCAGGTTCAGGGCAGTGCAGAGGCAGAGAGCTGGATTGGAGTAGCTCAGATAGCGAGAGGGAGGAGGGGTGTTCAAGGTAAGTCGAGACCACGTTTTGGAGCCATTTTGCTCTACAGGGGAACAGAGAAATGGGATGCAGCTGGAGAGCGAAGCATGAAGAGGATGTTTTAAAGATGGGCCAGGAAAAAGCACGTTTGTACAACTGACTAGAGAGGAAGATGTGGGTGATTCAGGAGTGAGGTGGAAGGCAGAGGTATCCTTAAGAGGTCTAGTCCACCAGGGCAGGGGGTGTGGCAATCCTTCTGCAGTAATGCAGGGAAGACACATTGCTGTGAGGGGGCAGCCTGCAGATTTATTTTATTTTATTATTTATTTATTTATTTATTTATTTATTTATTTATTTATTTTTGAGATGGAGGTTTGCTCTTGTTGCCCAGGCTGGAGTGCAATGGCAGTATCTTGGCTCACCACAACCTTCGCCTCTCGGCATCAAGCGATTCTCCTGCCTCAGCCTCCTGAGTAGCTGGGATTACAGGCATGCACCACCACGCCTGGCTAATTTTGTATTTTTAGTATAGACAGGGTTTCTCCATGTTGGTCAGGCTGGTCTCGAACTCCCAACCTCAGGTGATCCATCTGCCTCGGCCTCCCAAAGTGCTGGGATTATAGGCATGAGCCACTGCACCCAGACAGCCTGCAGATTTATTTTAATGAGAAAATCAAAGCAAAAGCAGGGGCATAAGTGGAGCATATGGATGGGACAGAAAACGTTGGAGGCTTTAGCAGAGAAAGGAAAGGGCAGGAAGGAGTCATCCACAGGAGGGGAGAGCGCTGTCCTGTGACTGCTCCTCCAAGCCCCCTCTTGCCGGCCTGGACACAACGGCCTGCACCTTGACCCTATTGCAGGCCAGTGGAGCAGAGTCCCCCAGGCGAGAAGCCCCACAGCTGTTGGCCCTGGCTCGGACAGCGGGCAGGGGGCACCGGGGCAGGAGCTGACTGCGATCCTGTGGCCCCAAATGCCCCCTCGATGATGGCCTCGTGTTCTGGGTGCGGAGCAAAGAGGAGCAGGTGTCGAAGGCGCCTCAGGCAGGCTCTGGGCTCGGTGGGCGTCTTGTGCTCCATGATTTTTTTTTATTTTATTATACTTTAATTTTTAGGGTACATGTGCACAACGTGCAGGTTTGTTACATATGTATCCATGTGCCATGTTGGTGTGCTGCACCCATTAACTCGTCATTTTGCATTAGGTATATCTCCTAATGCTATCCCTCCCCCCTCCCCCCACCCCACAACAGGCCCCGGTGTGTGATGTTCCCCTTCCTGTGTCCGTGTGTGCTCATTGTTCAATTCCCATCTATGAATGAGAACATGCTCCGTGATTTCGAGACCATTTGTAGCCAGCTCCGCCGGCCCGTGCTCCGAGCTGCAGCAGCTGCCATGCACAACAGCACCGCCAAGAGTGTCCTGGGGGCTTTCTTCAGAGGAGGCTGTCAGCATCCTCAAGTTCCAGCCGCTTAGCCCTAGTCCTGCTTCAAGAGGTTTTTTCACCAGAGGCTTCTCAATGGCTTGAAAGCTTGGCTGACTCCCAGGAAGTCTGCCGGGAACACCAAGCTGTCAGTGACATTCGTGGCGCCAAGACTTACGCGGGTTGCACGCATCGGCCACTGTCTGTGCCACGTGCACTGACGCCACCTGAGATGTGCACGCCGCACGCGCACGCGCACGCCGCACGCGCATGGCGCACGCCGCACGCGCATGCCGCACGCGCACGCGCACGCCGCAAGCGCAGCAGCGGCTTGGCTGGCTTGTAATGGCTTGCACGCGCACGCCGCGCGCGCACAACGGTTTGGCTGGCGTGTAACTGCACGCGCGTGCCGCACGTGTGTAACGGCTTGGCTGGCCTGTAACGGCTTGCACGCGCACGCTGCACGTGCGTAACGGTTTGGCTGGCGTGTAACTGCACGTGCATGCCGCACGCGCATAGCGGCTTGGCTGGCCTGTAGCGGCTTGGCTTTGCGTTGGTCGCTTGGATTGACCTTTCCTCCTTGGATTGACAGTTTCTCCTTGGATTGACCTTTCCTCCTTGGATTGACGGTTTCTCCTTGGGTTGACGTTTCCTCTCTCACGTTTTTTTACTGGGCTTGACCTTTTCTCTGCTGGGTTTGGCATTCCCTTGGGTGGGCCGGGTGTTTTCTTGGGGGGGGGTGGCCCTTCCTGGGGTGGGCGTGGGGTCACCCTGGGTGGGTGTGGGTTTTCCCTGAGTGGGGTGGGCTGGCCTCCCCTGCTGGGGTTGGCAGGTTTTGGCTGGGATTGACTTTTCAAACAGATTGGAAACCCGGAGTTACCTGCTAGTTGGTGAAACTGGTTGGTAGACGCGATCTGCTCGCTACTACTGGCCTCTCCTGGCTGTTAAAAGCAGATGGTGGCTGAGGTTGGTTCAATGCCGGCTGCCTCCTCTGTGAAGAAGCCATTTGGTCTCAGAAGCAAGATGGGCAAGTGGTGCTGCCACTGCTTCCCCTGCTGCAGGGGGAGCAGCAAGAGCAACGTGAGCACTTCTGGAGACCACGATGACTCTGCTATGAAGACGCTCAGAAGCAAGATGGGCAAGTGGTGCTGCCATTGCTTCCCCTGCTGCAGGGGGAGAGGCAAGAGCAACGTGGGCGCTTCTGGAGACCACGACGACTCCGCTATGAAGACGCTCAGAAGCAACGTGGGCGCTTCTGGAGACCACGACGACTCCGCTGTGAAGACGCTCAGAAGCAACGTGGGCGCTTCTGGAGACCACGATGACTCCGCTGTGAAGACACCCAGAAGCAACGTGGGCGCTTGGGAAGACTACGATGACAGCGCCTTCATGGAGCCCAGGTACCACGTCCATCGAGAAGATCTGGACAAGCTCCACAGAGCTGCCTGGTGGGGTAAAGTCCCCAGAAAGGATCTCATCGTCATGCTCAGGGACACTGACGTGAACAAGAAGGACAAGCAAAAGAGGTAACCAGGCCCGGGCTGGGAGGAGGTGGGACGTGGGGAGATGATGGGGACATACCCTCCTGGCGGGGGAGGAGGGGGACCTGGCTTTCTCGCCTCCGCAGGCCTCACACCACCCTGGCTGTGGAAACCTCAGAGAGGTCAGGGCCCAGGCCCCTTTATGAGCTGCAATGCAAAAACAAAACTTTAGCTGATTTCCAATCAAATTATAATTTTCCTCGTAGAACACTAATAGACTGTTTTAAAGTGATTTAACTCGCAAAATTGTCGATGCAGCAGATTATTTTTAATCTACAGATTTTAAAACAATGTTCTATACGTTATAGAAAAGTGTGTATTGAGAACTAAGAATGAAGCCCCATAACACATCAACTTCAGGGCTAAATATTCTTCAAATAAAATCCAGTATGGGTTTTATATAAATGTACACTATGTAAATATGTTCTTTACTGAGGAACCTTAGAAGGAAACTGAAATGGGAAGATGGTTCCTGTGCTCGAATAGGAAGATCGAATTTTCTTAAGATGTGTGCTTTTTGGCTGGGCAGGGTGGCTCATGCCTGTAATCCCAGCACTTTGCGAGGCCTAGGTGGGCGGATCACGAGGTCAGGAGATCGAGACCATCCTGGCTAACGTGGTGAAACCCCGTCTCTACTAAAAAATATAAAAAAATTAGCTAGGCGCGGTGGCAGGTGCCTGCAGTCCCAGCTACTCAGGAGGCTGAGGCAGGAGAATGGCGTGAACCTGGGAGGCGGAGCTTGCAGTGAGCCAAGATAGCGCCACTGCACTCCAGCCTGGGAGACAGAGCGAGACTCTGTCTCAAAAAAAGAAAAAAAAAAAAAAAAGATGTGAGCTTTTTCTATTTATCACTTTTACCTAAGCCAAATAAAAATAGCAGTTTTAGCATTTTTAAATTCCACATGCTGTCTTTTATTATTGTGATAAATTTTTTTGTAACAGAATGGTAAAAGGCTTGCTTTTCCAGATATCAAAATGTGCATGTTATTTATTTCCACAAATTGTTTACTAACGGCTGAAAAGACATCAATGAATAAAACAGAATAGGAAATTTGGAAATACCCAAATATATGTAAGAATTTAGCACTTGATAATGGTGATGTTTTTTATTATTTAAAAAAGATGGATTGTTCATAATTCATTTTTGGAGAAAACTATCTAGATGTTTATATCACAAAAATAAGAGTATAGATTAAAAATTTTAAATATATGAAAAGAGAAACATACCAGAAGAAAACACAAATGCCTATTTATATATTTTTTTGATGGAGTCTCTCTCTGTTGCCCAGGCTGGAGTGCAGTGGTGCGATCTTGGCTCACTGCCACCTCTGCCTCCTAGGTTCAAGCAATTCTCTGCTTCAGCCTACTGAGTGGCTGGGATTACAGGCACCTGCCACCATGCCTGGCTAATTGTTTTGTATTTTTAGTAGAGATGGGGTTTCACCATCTTGGCCAGGCTGGTCTTGAACTCCTGTCCTCGTGATCCACCCATCTTGGCCTCCCGAAGTGCTGTGGTTACAGGTGTGAGCCACCGTGCCTGGCCTATATATGCAGATATAATAAAATAAGCACATTTTAAAATTGAGCAAAGTACTTTTTTGCATATCTACCAGTGACCTATGCGCATAGGAAAAGATAGCGTTCCTGGTAGAAGAAGGAATTAAGTTAGAAGAGGAATGAAATACTGTTTTCTATTTAAGTTAGAGGAGGAATGAAAGGCCGGGTGCAGTGGCTTATGCCTGTTATCCCAGCACTTTAGGAGGCTGAGGCAGGTGGATCATGAAGTCAGGAGTTTGAGACCAGCCTGGCCAGTGTGGTGAGCTCCCATCTCTACTAAAAATACAAAAAATTAGCTGGGCATGGTGGCACACACCTGTAATCTCAGCTACTCAGGAGGCTGAAGCAAGAGAATTGCTTGAACCAGGGAGGTGGAGGTTGCAGTGAGCTGAGATCATGCCACTACATTCCAGCATGGGTGACAGAGTGAGACTCCATCTCAAAAAAAAAAAAAAAAAAAAAAAATACTGTTTTCTATCCACAAAGTTTGTGAGGATGAAGAACAGTGGTACTTATATAGTTGTTTAAAGTTTAAATTGCTGCAGGTTTTCAAACAGACACTTTATTGGTAAGAACCACATTTTAAAAATGTTATGCTTTTTACTCATCAGTTCCATTATACTGAAATATCTTTACCAAATAGATGTCTGTTTTTCTTAGTATTGTTTAAAATAGCAGTGTATTTAGAAGAACCCATATAAAGATTTCATGAACAAATTTCAGTGCATCCATAGGATGGAATAATATGTAACTATTGAGGATGTCAGTAGATACAGAGATATGTCGACATGCAAAGATGTACTTTGCTATATCAAGTGAGAAAAAAACCAGTTTGTTACACGTATACACGAACAGAATCTGCTCTTGTGTTAGCCGAAAATATGTAGAAAATATAATCAAACTTGTTTCTGGGGATTTGTAAGTGAAGTTTTTCCCTTTCTCTTATCTGTGATTTCTGCAGTGAACATCTGAAGTTTTAGTTAAGGTTCATTAGTAATGAAATAATCCTTGGGAAGAGAAGGAATATGCTTCTTGCGTAGATGCAAATAATTTCTCACATTCTATTATTTATTTTTATTTCTGTGGTTAGCTATCTTCTGTGAACTTTTACCCTCTTCAGAAGTAAAGGGATTGTGTTTACCTGTTCCTGTAGATTTTATTGTATATACATTTTATTACATAATTACCTTTTCATTATATATAGATTAATATGTAAAAGTATGAATTAATCATTTTACTTGAGTTATATATTTATGAAAATTAAAATAGCAAATATAAAAGATTATTACTATTGCACATGTATTGCCCTACTCTACAGGAGTTTTCTTTAAAAATATTGAACTCCCAAGCTGTGTTCTTCCATTTTTTCAATCCATTTAGTCATCAGACATAAGCCAGACACCTATTATGGGGCAGGCATATTCTACTATCTCTCGGGATCCTTCCATCTTTGAAAACTTCATGTTTACTTGCTAGGCTTAAGCAAGCTGAGAGATTTAAAATTGGGGCATTAGGACTTAATCTCAATTGAAGCTTTTCCTCCCTCCTTTCAAACAGAAGCATTTCTGAAGGTAGAAAATAGTAAAAGGCAACCCTTAACTGCCCTTTTGAAAATTTATAAGTCTTGGGTAAAGACTGTTTTAGTTGTTTTAAGTGCTAAAATGTGGTACATAAACAGCATGGAATACTATGCAGCCATGAAAGAAGGAACGAGAGCATGTCCTTTGCAGGGACATGGATGGTGTTGAAGGCCATTATCCTTAGCAAACTAACATAGGAAGAGAAAACCCAATACTGCATGTTCTCACTTATAGGTGGGAGCTACATGATGAGAACACGCAGATACCTAGAGGGAAGCAACACACACCGGGGCCTATCAGAGGGTGGAGGGTGGGAGGAGGGAAAGAAGCAGGAAATAGAACGAACGGGTACTGGGCTTAACACCTGGGTAATGAAATAGTCTGTACAACCAACCCCCTTGGTGCACGTTTACCTATGTAACAAACCTGCACATCCTGCACATGTACCCCTGAATGTAAAAGTTGAAAAAAGCTCCACAAATAGTTTCATAAATCCTTTTTAAAAAGAGAAAATTTATAACAGTCTTAAATCCTAATATGAATCATTGGAAATATCTGATGTACATACATTGTATAAATCTAAGTATTGAAAAAAATAAGCCCATGCTATGCATTTCAATTCCAAGTTTTCTTTGGCTTAAAGTTTATTGAAAACCAAAGTAAAAATTGGTTTATTTTAGAAATTTGTTGTTGTTTTCACCTCAGCTCTCTTATTCCATAGTACTTAAAAACTAAAATTCATCTAAATGCTGGTCATCTGAGTGGAACCGCCCCAGACCTGTTATAACATATTCTTCTTAATGTAAGGCACCAAGGATTATATGATGCCCCATTATTTTATATCTCAATAAGAGAATTATTTGAATGCCGCCAATTATAGTAAATCATGAATTGTAGGTGGTATCTCAGTGGAGACAACATGGAGACAATGATCATCTTAGAATCACTAAAATACAATGTTACCTGCAATATTTAAAACATACCTGAAAGTGTAGGTATAATTGTATCATCTCACTTAATTCTTTAGTGGTATTAATAAAAATTATAATATCTAACAATTATTGAGCTGTTGTTAGGAACTATTCTATATCTTTTGTGCAGAGTCTCATTTAAGAATTACAGTGGTTTCCTGTGAGAAAGCTACTATTTTCATTCCTATTTTATTGACGAGGAAACTGAGACCCCAAAAGGCTAAGCAACAGCCAGGAAGTGACAGAGCTTCAAGTAGGATTCCAGCCCAAGTTGAATGTCATCCAAGGGCTATGCTCTTTGTATTCATATAGGCTGCTCTTTCATTAATACAGCGAGTAATGAGAGATAATAAATAGTGTGGTTTTTTCATGGGAAAGTTAAATGTTTGTTTTGAAGGCAGAGTAATAGCGGGGTGTTCAGTGTTTGCAATTACGTAAATCATTGATACGGCTGTAGCTGGTGCACTACAATTTCCTAAAAAGTCTTCTCACTCTCATAGGACTGCTCTACATCTGGCCTCTGCCAGTGGGAATTCAGAAGTAGTAAAACTCCTGCTGGACAGACGATGTGAACTTAATGTCCTTGATGACAAAAAGAGGACAGCTCTGACAAAGGTATGCAGTAGCCAACTATATCAGCGTGAGGTGGGTTTGATTTCAATACATAGCATAAAAATGAGTTTTCTCCTTTAAATATAAGTAGTTGGTGAAAGCTGTGGAATGTTTATTTTGAATTCCTAGGATTTGTAATTTGTTTTTGGTCTAATACTGACAGGCCGTACAATGCCAGGAAGATGAATGTGCATTAATGTTGCTGGAACATGGCACTGATCCAACTATTCCAGATGAGTATGGAAATACCAGTCTGCACTATGCTATCTACAATGAAGATAAATTAATGGCCAAAGCACTGCTCTTATACGGTGCTGATATCGAATCAAGAAACGAGGTATAGATCTACCAATTTTATCTTCAAAATACTGAAATGCATTCATTTTAACATTGACCTGTGTACGGGCCAGTTTTCCGTATTTGGAAGCTCAAGCATAACCTGAATGAAAATATTTTGAAATGAACTAATTATCTAAGATTTTATTTTAAATATTGTAACTTTCAAAGAAGCATTAGAGGGTACAGTTTTTTTTAATGCACTTGTGGTAAATACTTTTTTTGAAAACACTGAATTTATAAAAGGTAATACTTACTATTTTTCAATTTTTCCCTCCTAGGATTTTTTTCCCCAATGAATGTAAAATGGCAAAATTTGCCCTGAAATAGGTTTTACGTGAAAACTCCAAGAAAACTTAAACATGTTTCAGTGAATAGAGATCCTGCTCCTTTGGCAAGTTCCTAAAAAGCAGTAATAGAGACGAGGTGATGCACCTCTCAGTGGCAAGGCTTCAGATATTTCTGATTGCTCATGGGGCAGAAGTGGAAAGGGAAAAAGAGCAATCCGAAATATCAGGGCCAATTTGGAAATTAGGTAATAGAGGGAAAAGACTGAAGAGGTTGTGTGTGTGTGTGTTGTTGTTGTTGATTCATTTGTTTCCTTTGTATGGTGAGACAAGGTTCTCTTCAATTTTAGAGAATGACAGTTTTCAGTTTGGGAGAGGGAGTTAGCGGGTTGTAAACTGCCTAGAGATCAATTTTAGGAGGCCTCTGAGGAACCAGATTGGCAGTGAATAGGTGTAATGTAAGGGGAAACCCTTGAGCAGAGGGAATATCAAGTAATTAACTGACTTAGTATCCTATTCTGGTAGAAATGGCCAATTAGAGTCTCAGCTCTGCTTTCAAATCTAGAGTGTCTGGATGAGAAGGTGGAAGATAAATAAGTAACAAGATCAAGTTGGATTTTGAGTTGACTAGACCCTGCTCTTCTCTTACCGGGAACAATCATGTGGTGTTTTCAGCAAATGGGTCTCTCTCCTCCTCCTTACTCTTTTTGGCCAAATCTTCAAATGAGAAAGGGAATTGGTCATGTGGGTGAGAAATGAGACTGAAGTAATTGTCTATTACACTAGCTTTCAGCTAGAATTGTGCATCCCAGTAACCTGAGGAAAATGTTTAAATAATCAACAAGTCTAGCTTTTTCCTGAAGATTTTGATACAGTAAGTCTAATAAAGCCTGGATATGTATATTTGAAAATGTTTCCTTGAAGCCAGGCATGGTGGCGCATGGCTGTAGTCCCAGTTGCTAGGGAGGCTGAGGTGGGAGGATCGCTTCAGCTCAGGAGTTCGAGTCTAGCCTGGTCAACATAATGAGACCAACAACAACGACAACAACAACAATAACAACAACAATTTTCTCAAAATCTGGATACACTCCTGCTTAAGAAGCACTGAATACAGAAATGTAATATGTAAATTCTTATATCTCAGAAACTTAAGGTGGCTCTAGAAGAGTTGCAGTTGGATATGTGCTGATTTCTTTAAATCTTTCCTTTCCAGTAACGTTAATCTGACTTTTTTTTTTTTTTTGAGATGGGGTCTCACTCTGTTTCCCAGGCTGGAGCGCGGTGGTGCAATCACAGCTCACTGCAGCCTCGACCTCCCCAAGCTCAGATGGCCCTCCAACTTCAGTTTTTTTTTTAGTAGAGATGAGGTTTTTGCCATGTTTCTCAGGCTGGTCTTGAACTCCTGGGCTCAAGCGGTTCACCCGCCTCAGCCTCCCAAAATGCTAGGATTACAGGTGTGAGCCACCATTCCTGGCCTAGTCTGTCTTTTATCTCTGTGGTTGAGACATTAAAATGAATATTATTGGTAGTATCTATCAGGTTACAGAATAACACATTTTCCTTTCTACCATCAGTTATTCACTGCCATTCAGAAAGTCTTTAGAAATTTGCTGTGAGTAGTCTTTCAGTAAGTAGAGGATGGCCCTCTCAGCATTTTGTGTCTCTTTGTTCAGTCATTGAAGTGCTTAGGTCAGTAAGTCGTTAAGAGCAGAGTTTTCTCAATTAGAATTATAGCAAATTCTAAACCATTTTTTGCCAATTGAAGTTGTATTATGGACTATCCAGTGCGTCTCAAGTATGTAGAGCTTTGGCATAATCAGCATGGCAGTTTTAAACACTTAAAACCATGGAGTTACTAAGAATACAGATAGGAATTCTGTTAATTTAGTTTCAGTAGTCCTATGAACTGATGATTTAGTTAACAATCTGGGAAAATTAAATATAGATTTTAAATAAATAAATGTTGGAAAATTTTTTCAAATGGGCAGTATGAGTTTTAATAGCAATTTTTTTTTGCATGTTGGAGGTTGAACTTTCGGTAAAACATGAAACTAAAGAAATATTTTACATGCAAATTCTTGCTTTATACACAATTTGTCTTAGGGTTGAGGATATACAGACAAAAGATACAGCCCCTGCCCTCAAGAAGCTCTTTGTTTAGATGGGAAAAATATTATCATCCAATAATGCCATACCAAATGCTGGGTTAGAAGTAAAGAGTCTTGGAAGCAGTAAATGTTTAAAGCGAGTTTTTGAGTTGATTAGAGTTAACGTGGTGAGGCAGAGAAGGGGTGTTTCCAAGGGAAGGAGCAGTGTGTGGGAAAGCACAGAAGAGTGAGAAGGAAGCGACTACAATTTATTTACTTTCTATGCATGTAAGTCCATAAGATCTTATATAAAGTTTCTACTTCAGTTGAGGAATATGTACTTTTTTGAATTACATAAGTTTTTGCTTTATATTGTTTTGCAGCTTGGCCTCACACCACTGTTACTTGGTGTACATGAACAAAAACAGCAAGTGGTGAAATTTTTAATCAAGAAAAAAGCTAATTTAAATGCACTGGATATATATGGAAGGTATAGTTCTTTCTTTTAATCTGTGTGTTCTAGATAGCAGTCACTCAAGTCATAAATATTAAATTAATAAGATTATACTTACTGGGATATAGTGATCAGTATGAACACAAATCAGTTAGGTAGAAAAACAGTTATTTGGACTGGGCAACATAAAGAACAGTTTTAGTAGGATTCATCTTTTATTATATTGACTGATGTTATTTGTTATGTGACATTTTTGGTTACATGATCTTATGTTAGCTAAAGGGATTTCATATTAATATTATGAAGTTTGAACTTTAACTTTCAGTTAAAGTTGTGAGTCAGTATTGAACTTCTTAACGCTTTCTAATAGTTTTTAACCTCTGTGTCTTACATGCTTTTCCACTAAATACCCTGTATTAAACATAAATAGGGGTAGAAAATCCTTTTGTCTTTTCAATGACTTTGCCTTAAGTTGCTTTCTTTGAAGAATATTGTTAGCTTATCCCTACATGACAATTAATTGCTGTTCCCACATACTGTGGGTTCAACAGCTTTTTTCCTTTTTTATTTCCAGTGTATTTTGATGTTTTTATTTTTAATTGGTATGGAGAGAGGGAGTGAAGATAGTTTTAAGTGGATACACTTTTCCTTTAATGAAGGGAAGCCGTAGGTGGGTGATAAAGAGAAAAGAGCTAGACTTTGGATTCACACAATACTGGGTTGAATTCCTAACTTTCTTACTTCCTAGGTGTGTGACCTTGGGAACGTTATTTACCACCAAATATGTTGTCATATATGAAAAATAGGAGAATATATCCTTCAAAGTTGGCTGTGCATAAGAAAGAAAGATATATGTGGCATTTAATTCAGTGCCTAGCACATGCTTATTGGCATCATTAACTGAAACTCCTGTGACTACTATTCTTACCATTATTATTAATCTTACTGCTTTCAGCATGCAGAGAGCTCTTATTTATTTTACCCCCTAGCTGATTTTCTATTACAGCATATCAGTCTAGGGAAGCTGTGACAAAATCTTCACTTAAATCTTTGTTCACTTCAGATAAGTGGCCCTAACATTGTTTCTTGCCCGTCAAAGGACTTTAAATTAGTAGCTTCTGCTATGCAATACCCCACTGAGATAAGAGGGGTTTGTTTTGTCCCCTCCTGTTAACCTTGGTGGTATTTTACAAAGATGAACACTTGAGCACTGAAGATGCTTATGTCTTTTAGTGCATGTAAATGTTTGATTCTGCACAGACAGGCAAGAAGTTAAATTGGTAACGTATATGAAGTTAGCTTTTAAAATAACTTTACTACAGTTCCTATCTCTGTCATTTTAGAACTGCTCTCATACTTGCTGTATGTTGTGGATCAGCAAGTATAGTCAGCCTTCTACTTGAGCAAAGTATTGATGTATCTTCTCAAGATCTATTTGGACAGACGGCCAGAGAGTATGCTGTTTCTAGTCATCATAATGTGTAAGTGTTTACATTAAAAGGCTAGTTAATGCTAAATTGAGGTTTAAAATAATTATAACAGTTGCATCTTACATATCAAGTGAGATGTCATAGTTTGGTTCAGGTAGTTTTAGAGTGGCAGTGAGTTAGTCCCCTGCATCAGCCAGAAATCAGACAAAAAGCAAGACAAGTTAGAAGTACCAATGGGTGCAGGATTCTTTTTTTTTTTTTTTTTTTTTTTTGAGACAGAGTCTCGCTCTGTCACCCAGGCTGGAGTGCAGTGGCACAATCTCGGCTCACTGCAAGCTCTGCCTCCTGGGTTCACGCCATTCTCCTGCCTCAGCCTCTCCGAGTAGCTGGGACTACAGGCGCCCGCCACCGTGCCCGGCTAATTTTTTTGTATTTTTAGTAGAGACGGGGTTTCACCGTGGTCTTGATCTCCTGACCTCGTGATCCGCCCGCCTCGGCCTCCCAAAGTGCTGGGATTACAAGCGTGAGCCACCGCGCCCGGCCGGGTGCAGGATTCTTTATGTCAAGACTTTTAAGACCTTTATCCTTAGAGATCCCAACATTGTTCATTTCATCCAAGTGTAACACCTATGCATGGGATAAAAAATAGTGTCACATCTTTGATTTTTCTGATTAGTTATTTGGGCCTGGAAATGTCCGGTTTATCAGAAAGTCTTGTACTGTCTTCTGGGGACTATGTCCTATATACTCCTTGAATTTTTCAGGAACCGAAGGGGTTCACTAAATCCAAGGAAGACAGTCCCTTTTATCAAGTCAGGAGGAGGAGAAAAAAAAATGGACATTGCAATCATTCTGTTGTTTCCATTGATTCTGTTGCTGCATTGTTGCCACTCAAACTGGTCCTGCTGCCTTAAGATGAATCGGTAGATTCAGGTCCCTCAAGTCTTCATGGCGAGTCATACAGTGACTTTGAAGTACAACGTTTTTTAGTTCCCATACCCATGCTTATATGCTCAGCCATTGTTCCCAAAGCACCAGCCCCCTGCTCTGGCCACTGGGCATCCTGACTTTATAAACTACACATAAAGTGAGCAAATTGGCCCTTCCCCCCATATTCAGAACCTAATGTGGAACCCACATCTTAGCCAAGAATTAGCGGAGACCTTCATGGTAAGAGATCCTTTGAGGCCGTTGTTGGTCTTTTCTCTAGCAGGTATTGGGTGGGCTTGTTCTAAAGGGTCAGAGGGGTTCAAATAATGTGGCAGAAAGAGATCAGTGTTTGTTTCTTCTTCTTTGCTACCAGATCTGTACTGTGAGGCACCTTTATATCCTGTATAGAACCTTGGGCAGTAGAAAATCCCATATGAACCTTCCCTTGAGCAGTGGCTCCCAGCTGCGGTTGGCCCCTTGAGTGATCTGATTTACATGATAATGAAAATCCTCCAAGCTACTTCCATCTCTAGCTCAAGATTTTAAAATATTTTCAAATTCTAGCTCACAGGAAGCCATTGAAGAGAATTCTCAGAATCTCAAGTAGGTTAGTTGGACTTAACAGAGCCAAGCCTTGTCCATGACTCATCACTAATCATGTGTAAGAGTAGGGCTTTGTGCTTGCTTCGGCGGCACATATCCTAAAATTGGAACAATACAGAGAAGGTTAGCATGGCTTCTGCATAAGGAGGCAGCACAAATCTTTGAAGCATTCCATATTTTGTGCAGTCACTGGAAGGTCATTTGACTATTTGCTGACTAGTTCTAAGGAACCAGTGTGAATCAAAGCAAAATGGGTGCCACCAAAATATTGAAATTGTGATTTGCACTGCAAAAATAGTCATGTAAGATGGTCTATGAGATGACTTTGAGCTGAATAACGTGTTCGGTGCAAAATACATCGTTAGTATGTATGTCGAAAATTACACAATGTCAACTTGCAACTTCTTCATGGAAACTAAAAAAAATAAAAGTAGACTTTTGGTCTCCCATGTCAGCTGGAATTGAACATCAGTATAAAGCATTATCCTCACAAACATCTGCTGGCTGAGAGTTTGAGTCTGTAGAGAAGGATCATTGGTCCAAACCAGGTCTTAACATCCATTGGTTTTTCTGCCCTTGGTGTGATTGATCAACTCCGTAATAGTGGACAATCACATTATCTACTTTAATGAGATATATATGAATAAATTTAGTTACAAACTATGACATAGTTGAGATGCCCTGAATTATAAGCCATAAGGAGTAGGACAACTAAGAGGCAAAATTAGGACTCAATAACATTTTCTGAAAACTACAACATTTGCATATTAGAACTTATGAACAAAATACGCATTGGGTTTTATTTGGGATTCCAAGATAATTTTAGTCATAAAGTTTAGGAAGAGATTATTCCATTGCTTTACTATTTCTCTCAGCATTTAAAAAATGTTATCTCCTTAAATCTTTATAACAACCTAGGGAAATAAGGCAGCAAAGTCCTCACTTTGTTGAAGAAGACATTGAGCCTAAGAGAAGCAAGTTGTCCAAGAACAAATAGCTGTTCATTATGGAGCTAGGACTTATGCAGAGTTGGGACACTTTTTATTATGTCATGCTAATGCAACCTAATTTACTGGGTCACATGCCCTCGATTTATGAGTATTTCACCCTACATTTTTTTCTTCTTTAATTAGAAGCTTAAAGAGAAGTTTGCAGAATGTACTCATAAGTGGATGGGATAATACTGTTAAGTTCTGATATTCTGATATTGTTTGAAATACTCTTAAGAATTTTACATTTGGTAAGTATTTTTTATATCAGTATTAAGTTAGTAATTTGGTTTATTATATTTTTATACATAGAATTTGCCAGTTACTTTCTGACTACAAAGAAAAACAGATGCTAAAAGCTTCTTCTGAAAACAGCAATCCAGGTAAGACTTGTGACAGTGAATTACTTTAGGTCAGTTGTCCCCAACCTTTTTGGCACCAGGGACCGGTTTTGTGGAAGACAATCTTTCCATGGGCTGGGGAAAGGTGGGGATGGTTTCAGCATTATTCAATCATGTTACATTTATTGTGCTACTTTATATTATTATTACATTGTAATATATAATGAAATAATTATAAAACTTACCATAACGTAGAATCCGTGGAAGCTCTGAGCTTATTTTTCTGCAACTAGATGGTCTCATCTGGGGCCAAAGTGAGACAGTGACAGATCATCAGGCATTAGATTCTCATACGAAGCACACAACCTAGATCCCTCGGATGGGCAGTTCACAACAGGGTTCATGCTCCAATGAGTATCTAATATTATCACTGATCTGACTGGAGGCAGAGTTCAGGTGGTAATAGGAGCCATGGGGTGTGGCTGTAAGTACAGGTGAAGCTTCCCTGGCTTGCCTACTGCTCACCTCCTCCTGTGTGATGTGGTTCATAATAGTCCATGGACTGTTACGAGTCTGTGGCCTGGGAGTTGAAGACCCCTGCTCTGGGTGGTTCTACCATAGATAAAAAAGTAAAAGTAAGGAATTTTTGATCACAAAAGAACACTGAAGCACAAGTGATGTTACATATGCTTGTCCCAGTAAGGTCTCACTATTACTGACTTCATTCCTCCTCATTTGAAATTGGAAAGAGATATATTTACTTTGTTGGTACAAGATGTGTTTTACCTGCTGGTTAATTGTCATGATAACGGTAATTTTGTTAGAACAAGATGCTCTGCTACCATTTGCCAAAAGATTGTCATAATAAATATACAAATTGCCCAACTCTAGGCTTAGCAGGTTATAATAAAAGTAGAAAAATGTTTCACACTAACAAAAATGCTAGTATGCTACCTGGTTGTGGACACCTAATACATTGTATAGTCTAAACTGTATGAGGACACCTTTAATTTAGCCATCTATTTATCAAAGAGCTTCTGTAAGTTAGGTTTTATATGTTGCAGGAGACAAAGATGGAATAGATGTAGTTTTGATCTTTAAGGTGCTCGTAGTGGAGCTGTCTCCATTTCTGTGCTTTTTCAACAGAATTTACAAAGAAAACATTTCTATTTATGTTTTCACTTGTCCGCTTAACAAATAACTATCAAATGTCTTTTAGATACTAACCATTTTTCTGATGCTAAAGAACACAAACAAAAATACAGACAGGAGCTTGTTATTATCATTGTCATTTTCATTATTTTACTACTTTATTCAGTGCTTACTGTGTGCTAGATGCCCACTGGAAGCTTATAATTATGATTTATTATATATTGATTATGTGCCAGACATATGTAATGAGGAATGAAAATTTTGGAAAAAAGTAGGTATGATTTAAGGTAAGCATGCAGAGAAAGAAGAATTTTTCTAGGTAAAGAAGCAGAAGAATAATGTTTGGCAGAAGGAACATGCAGCAAGGTTGTGTGTTTGCCAGAAGGAACATCTAATGAGATTGCCTGTTTGGCAGGAAGAGCAGCAAGTGCAAAAGACAAGATGCTTGAGTGAACTTTGCAGGGTTTCTGAGCAATTCACTTTTGCTAGTACCAAAAGTGTGAGATACGAGAGGTTGGGAATGAGGTGAATATTTAGCTAAGGCAAGTTTATGATAGACTTTTTAATACTATAGAAATGAGTAGGTCTTATCCTGTGGGCCATGGGAAGTTTACCAGGTAGAATGCTTTGGACTGCAAATACTAGATGAGCAGTGGCTAAAACAGTAGGAACCAGAGTTGTTTTGTTTGTTCATTGATATCCTAGTGATCCCACTTGTCCCTCTTTCAGCTGTGCTGTTGGCGGTGTTTTATTCACGTCTCCTTTCATGGTTGGCTAATCCGCAGCAGCTCCAAACATCTTGTTCTCCCAACACAACATCGCGAGGGCTGCTTTTCTTCACATGTGTCTTTTAAACAGGGAGAAAACTTAGAAGCATGCAAGGGGCTTCCTGTAGCATTTCATTGGCTGGGTCACACCGCATGCTCATTCCCAAACCAGGCACTGGGAAGGCAAATACCTGATTAGCTTAGAATAAACATTTCTCTTTCTGAGGCTGAGGAGAGGGATTGGGATAATAAATATCCCAATAGACTTGTGTTTCTTCTGCAAGAAAGGATAAGGCATGGCTATTGATAGGGAGCCAACAGTGTGTGCTGCAGGGGCTCATTGGAGAAATTTGAGCAGGGGAGTCACAAGATTAAATTTGAGTATTAAGGCATTCTGGTTACGGTGTAAAACGGGCTAGCAAGCTTTTTCTGTAAAGGACCAGGTGGGAAATATTTTAGACTATGTGGTCTCTGTCATATCTGCTTAACCCTGCTGTTGTCTGCTTTGTAGCGTGAAATCGTGATTATACGTAAGCAAACAGGCATGACTGAGCTCCTATCAAACTTTATTTACAAAGGCATAAGGCAGATTGGATTTGGTCTGTAACCTATTTGCTGGGATTGATGGAAGGTTCTTTACCATGTAAAGAAACCAGGAGACAAAGGAAGCTTTTGCAGTAGTCAGCTGTAGTTTCCATGTCACACATCCTTGGACTAGTATCAATGTATTATAAGGCTTTCACCCATCCATGGTGAAATAAATAACGTTAGTAATCTCAGTTACTCATTTTAATGTGTTGGCCCTTGTTATGCCTTTTTCATTTGTTTGGCTTAATTTTTTTTCATGTAAGAAATAACATTAATAGTTGCGGTTTTCTTTTAAATAAAAGCCATTTTGTAAATGTTTATGTTCCCAGTGGCAGTGGGAATGCAAAACGGAGGCAGAAGAGAGGTATAGTCAATATGATTTAGTGATAATTGAATGAGAAAGGCTTGGGGGACAGAGAGAAATCTCAGATGATATACAGGTTTCCAGGTTGTACACCAGTATTTAACCTGGACGTGAGGAAGGAGTAGGAAATTTTCTGGTGAATACAGAAGAGCAAAGAGCAGCAGGTCAGCAGGAATGACTAATGTTTTTCTATGCATGTTTAATGGAATATTCGTGTAGGATATTTTGAGTAGGTAATTGGATAATCAGCATTTATAATTTGCATCCTACTAGTTTGACTCTCAGCAATAAGACTTGTCAAAGATCCGAGAATCTGAAAGTTGATGATAAATGTCCATGTGTATCACCATCCGTGACTGAAAGTCAGCATCCACAGAACACAGAATTGGGACAGATGAGCTTAATAGATAAAGATGCATATCATGGCTGTTCCTCTTAGGGAATGATACTCTCCATGACCTGTGTGAGTCACAGCTGCCAGAAAAGAAAGAGCAAGGAGCGTATGAAGGAAGCACAGCAAATTCAGTCCTAGAGTGCCCTGCTTGACTTCACGTCATAGTTCTGACTTCTAAAAAATCATTTTCTGCAAAACCTGCTTTGTGTTTTTCCCTCTTGCAGCCTGCAGCTAAACAGAATCCCTTTAGCAGGGCATTTTTGTGTTCTTCCTTTAAACAAGGCAACATATAAATAATTAAAAGAAGTAAGAGAAAGAGGGTTTTTTGTATGGGATAGTATTTAATGTAAACTTGAGAGTGAGTACCAGGATTATACTTAGAATTTATGGACTGGATGGGAAGACTGGATAGAAATCTAAAGATTGCTGACTCAAACACAATGTGGTTTCTTTGCTGTATTGTCACAGCTCTGAATTCACAACTCTTAGTTGTATTCATATGCACTATAACTTTACAAAGCATCTTCCCAAACCAAATATTTATTGATTTATTATAATTTGTATGACTTCATTATAGAATTGACTTTCATGGGAATTATTGAGAATTTGCTACATAGTATCATCTCAGCTGTGTCCACATGAGCTATGTGTCACTTTGTCTTAATGAATAATTGTTCACTAGGAATATTGGTTTTGGCATTTAAAGTGATCTATATCTAATGCAGATAGGTCCAGGGACCACTCTTGAACATTAATGTCTGGGCATCTTAAAATTACACATAAGGCTTTCATAATCTGATTTCTGCCCCACTCTCCATCTTTAGCCCTTTTCCCTGTGTGCCCTTTCTCTGGCATTACTGAGCTGCTGGTAATGTCCTACTCACTCATCCTTCTATTGTAGGCAAATACTTTCACTCTTTCAGGCCTCGCTCCCGCTCTTGCTGCTGCCTGGCATGCTGTCACCCTTTCCTGCTGTCTACCCCTTTTAATCTGGCTAGCCTCAATATTTAAGTCTCTTCTTAGGCATGTGTTCTAGAAAAGCCATCCCTGACATGCTTTATTTTCATTCTTTTTAGACCGTAACGCCTAGTATGTATTTAGCAGGACTCAATAAAAAATTTCTGAGTAAAGCAAAGACTGTTTTTACAAAGATGATGTGTAAGACTCTCCCCTGCAGTCTTGGAGCAGAGGGGACAGACATGTGGAGGAATAATGCACAGTTTAGGGGGTAAAGATGCAGTAGAAAAATCAGTAAAGTACTAAGGCAGCCTCAAGGAAGGAGGTACCTGTTTATTTGGGGAAAGACATGCAGAATCAAGGAAGACTTCACATAGGATTATTTCAAAAGATCAAAATAAGGCCAGGTGTGGTGGCTCACACCTGTAATCCCAGCACTTTGGAGGCCGAGGCAGGCGGATCATGAGGTCAGGAGATCGAGACCATCCTGTCCAGTGGTGAAACTCCATCTCTACGAAAAATACAAAAATTAGCTGGGTGTGGTGGTGCTTGCCTGTAATCACAGCTACTCAGGAGACTGAGGCAGGAGAATCGCTTGAACCCGGGAGTGGGAGGTTGCAGTGAGCTGATTGCACCACTGCATTCCAGCCTGGCGACAGAGCAAGACCCTGGCTCATTAAAAAAAAAAAAAAGAAAATAAATTTGTCAGAATAGTGGAGGGAAACATTTTAGATATTAGGAAGATGTTGTACAGTAATAAAGGTGTCAGCAGTGATTTTGGAAATCATTTATAAGGTACTATTAGGAAGTGGAGAACAATATGCTGTGTCACCTTATATGTTTCTTTTTTAATTTTTATTTATTTATTTTTATTTTTATTATTTATTTATTTATTTATTATTTTTGAGACGGAGTCTCACTCTGTCGCCCAGGCTGGAGTGCGGTGGCGCAATCTCGCCTCACTGCAAGCTCCGCCTCCCGGGTTCACGCCATTCTCCTGCCTCAGCCTCCCAAGTAGCTGGGACTACAGGCACCCGCCACCATGCCTGGGTAATTTTTTTTTTGTATTTTTAGTAGAGACGGGGTTTCACCGTGGTCTCAATCTCCTGACCTCGTGATCCGCCCACCTCAGCCTCCCAAAGTGCTGGGATTACAAGCGTGAGCCACCGCGCCCGGCCTCACCTTATATGTTTCTACTGTATTTTAAAGCTGTGTTTATGGTGGTTTTGTTCATTGATGTTGGGTGGATGAATTTATGAGGGAATTTTTGACATGTTTGTGTGTCTTCAAACTGCTGACATCTGGTGTCTCCCCAAGTGATTTTTTGAAGTTTTTGAGAATTATTTTATAAATGACAATTTCATGAAAGATTAAACGCTCAATTTATGAAATGAAATGTTGTCTTTAACCTGTTTTTAAAAGGCAATAGTTTTTAACTGTTCTAAGTGGTTGATTTTAACTTATTATATGGATTTTTCAACAGAACAAGACTTAAAGCTGCCATCCGGGGAAGAGTCACAAAGGCTTAAAGGAAGTCAAAATGGCCAGCCAGAGGCATGGAAACTTTTAAATTTAAACTTTTGGTTTAACGTTTTTTTTTTTTTTGCCTTAACAATATTAGATAGTCCAAATGAAATTACCTTTCAGACTAGGCTTTGATAATCAATAGATTCTTTTTTTTAAGAATCTTTTGGCCAGGTGCGGTGGCTCACGCCTGTAATCCCAGCACTTTGAGAGGCCGAGGCGGGCAGATCACGAGGTCAGGAGATTGAGACCATCCAGGCTAACACGGTGAAACCCTGTCTCTACTAAAAATACAAAAACTTAGCTGGGCATGGTGGCCGGTGCCTGCAGTCCGAGCTACTCGGGAGGCTGAGGCAGGAGAATGGCATGAACCCCGGAGGTGGAGCTTGCAGTGAGCTGAGATCCGCCACTACACTCCAGCCTGGGCGACAGAGCAAGACTCCGTCTCAAAAAAAATAAAAAAAGAATATTTTAATAGATTCTTAAAATTTATCGTAATAAAATCAGCAACCTTATTAACAGAAGAATCAATAGATTCTAATTTAATATTTGATATTTAACTTGAACATAACCCACTATAAAATTTAAAATACTCTTATTTTCAAGTATTCTTATTTGCCTTCTTGATTAGCTTACAGCTAATCTTTCCTTTTGGAATAGAGGCAAAAACAAATTTCAGAACTTTGTTCTTTTATTTTTACAACACCGTAACATGATAAAGTAACGTCGATTATTGAATCATATTATTAAGCAATAGGAATTATGAACAATGTAACACTGATGGTCCCTGAGCTGGATTCATGGTTAAAGAGTAATCATGGCCAGTGATTGAAAATCTGCAGTTTTATATTGTCAGTCACTGATACCAAGGTTAAAGATATATTCTGCCTTGTGGTCTCTTGTTGACCTCAGCGTTTCTGTTCAGGGAGGGAACCAGGTCATAAAAGCAACCGAACTGCCTTTTACAAGAATCTTATCTTGCTGAATGGGACCTTTGGTGTTAGTGCACAAACACAATAACATTCTAATTTCTTTCAGTTGCAGAAAATCAGTACAGATTAAAATTTTTTATCTACTGTCATTAGTAAACATTAGAATATATTAGAACTGGGCTTAAGCAGATAATCTGGATACATAACACTATCACATTACAGTATATAATTTCAATTAAAATTTGAGAATTTGTATTTCTTTCTGTTTGGTGTTGATTTCGGCTCCTAATAGTTTAAAGGGTGCCTACAATCCAGTTAGGAATCTTTTAGAAAAGCACTTCAGTGCACTGTAGGGGCTCACTAGTTAGGGTTTTGTGAGGTAAACTCTTTTCAAGTGAGGAAGATTTTGCAACACTACAAATCTTCTGCTGATTCATTTTTGGTAGATTTAAGTCATAACAAATTTAGTCCAAACAAATGGTGACCAAGTTAAGTTTGCTGGTTCATGTTTTTCTTCTCCCTTTGTCTAAGGTGAATTATTTTTCACATGTTAGAAGCCAGTGATGTGGCAGTAGCTAAACATAGATTAAAAAGTTAATTCTTAATTTTAATTATTATTTATTTATTTTAAATTTAATTTTAATTATTTTCTGATTTTTATTGTCCATACTTGATTACTTAAGAATAAAATTATTTTAAAAACATGTGCTCCAAAAGAGGAGACATCACAGAAATACAACAAGCAAATTAACCTACTGTTTTTGCATCTGCAGAAAATGTCTCAAGAACCAGAAATAAATAAGGATGGTGATAGAGAGGTATACCTTCATATTCAAATGTTTCTGTTGAACTAGATTTTTACGTTATGTTGTTTAACAAAGTGTAGTAAATGTAGGCATACATGATCCTATCATGTAAGTAGCATAAATCATCAGTGAAAAATTTAATACTTAACTCAGAATTCTGTACATTGAATTTTAAAGAGATACAAACCCTAGAGATATTCTTTCATTTTTATGGAATAATCCCGAATGGTGCCATAAAATGCTAGGTAATGCCACTTTAGGAGCTTTGGACCAATCATTTTATCTTTCTCGGTTTTAGTCTGATTATCAATAGATAATGTGGCTAAAGTAGGTAATTTCTTATTCTGTGTATTTTCCAGCTAGAAAATTTCATGGCTATCGAAGAAGGAATGAAGAAGCACGGAAGTATTCATGTGGGATTCCCGGAAAACCTGACTCATGGTGCGGCTGCTGGCAATGGTGATGATGGATTAATTCCTCCAAGGAAGAGCAGAACACCTGAAAGCCAGCAATTTCCTGACACTGAGAATGAAGAGTATCACAGGTGAGCCTATGGCAGCATTGAACAGGAGGTAACTATGTGCTGTCAAACTAATCCTAATTTGGGTAATATTCATGATGAACAAATTTTATACTTTTACTAGGATATTCAGCCCTTGCCTATTAATCAGAAAAATGAAAATCAGCAAACAATGAGTTACTGTTTTTTTCCAGTCATTAATTTATTTGAAAAATAACCAGTATTGGCAAGTGTGAGGGAAAAGGCATTTTCTTTTCAGTGAACTTTTATTTTAGCTTCGGGGTACGTGTGCAGGTTTATTATATAGGTAAACTGTATCATGGAGCTTTGGGGCACAGATTATTTCATCAGCCACATAATAAACAAAATACTCGAAAGGTAGTTTTTTGGTCGTCTCCCTCCTGCCACACTCCGCCCTCAAGTAGGCCTTAGTGTCTGTTTTTCTCCTCTTTGTGTCCATGATTTCTCATGTTTAGTTCCCACTAAACAGTAAGAATATGTGGCATTTGATTTTCTGTTCCTGCATTAGTTTGCTTAGGGTAATGGCCTCCAGCTCCATCCGTGTTGCTGCAAAGGAAATGGTTTCATTGAAAAAGACATTTCATACACTGTTGGTAAATACATTTTGAACATTAATTTAGTAGCATATTCACACACACACCAAGATGGGACCATCTAGTTGCAGGAAAACAAGCTCAGGGCTCCCACTGATTCTACATTTTGGTGAGTTATATAATTATTTCATTATATATTAACAATAATAGAAATAAAGTGCACAATGAATGTAATGTACTTGAATCATCCTGGAACCATCCCCCACCTCAGGTTCTTGGAAAAATCATCTTCCACAAAAGCAGTCCCTGGTGCCAGCATGGTTGGGGACATCTGGTTAACAGATGTGAGACCCCTTTGCCTTGTCTTGGAATAATGTGCAGATATACATTGTGTGAATGACATCTGATGGCGCCATCTTGCCCTGTAGATCATTTTAGGGACACCTCCAGTATTTCATGAAAATTAAAATTTCTTCTAGTGACGACCAAAATGATACTCAGAAACAACTTTCTGAAGAACAGAACACTGGAATATTACAAGATGAGATTCTGATTCATAAAGAAAAGCAGAAAGAAGTGGCTGAAAAGAAAATGAATTCTGAGGTATTTTTTTAGTTATTTTCAAATGTTTTTATACGTGTATATATTTTTAAAAAACTACGTATTTTGGAAATGTAAAGGATTTTTAAGTCATATATATGTGTGTATGTATTCTATATATCCTTCGTCATATATCTGTATGTGTACATACAGGATGAAGCCATGTTCTTAATTCAGCTCCATTTGCCTGCAACAGTCAAGTAGTGACCTGCACAATGGCCTCAGTCCAAAGGAGAAGCAGTTGATATTTTCATAAGAATTGATGATCTTTCCATATCAAAAATAAGTTTTGCTACGAAAAACACATTTTCTAGTTTTTGGACATCAGTTTTTTAAAAAATGTTAATAGAGAAGTCAATTGATTATTTTCACTGATAGGAAAGTAGGAAATGTATAGCTGGGTCAGAGGCCACGTGGTGGATGTCATTATCCTTCCTTTCGCGGAGAGGAACAGTTTGCTCCAAGTAGTTTCTCATTTCAATGTAAAGAGGCTTGAAAACAATGACATGCCATGATACACATTTAGTGATCATTTATTGATAAGTATTTTGTTCCTAGAGAAATAGTATATTTCCCCTATTTCACACTTACTACTGTTTCCAACATTATAAAGAGGAAATGAAAGTTATTGCAATGGCAAATAATCTCATGATTTCTAAGAAAATCTTTATAAGTTGTATTTACCATTCGTATTTTGAAACAATAGGCTTCTTTTGTATTTATATATTTACACCACAGAAGTAACTGTGGTTTTGTGGAGCATCACTAGAAGTAGCATCAGAAGACCTGGGGAAAATCCTGCATCGTTTATATATTTTTTGATCTCTCCTTTTAAGAATCGTTATCTTAAATGAGTTCAGTATTGTATGTAGAAGTGCAATGCTTAGATACAGATGTGTACAGTGTAGAAGGGTACAGTGCTTAGATTTAACAGTTATAAATAAATGTAATTCTTATAACAGTATAAAAATATTAGAAATGTAGAATATCGGTAAAACGTTCTTCAGTAAAAGAAACTTAAAGAACTTTGAGAAATTGCTTCTGTCCAAATATATATGCATAGCTAAGGCTCTTAGGATGGTGTGGTTGATAGGTTAGATATCAGAGTGTAAAGCTAATCTTAAAAATATAGTCAAAGGTATCAATCTGATATTTTATTCCTCTGGGTTTTTTGTAACTCAGAGAAAGGCTTTTTAAATTCTGAGATTCTTAAAAATCCACTAGTGATTTATTTTTCATAGTCTTTAAATAAATATTTAAACTTTTAGGAATTCAGGAGCAGATTCCTAAAAGTTTAAATATGTGTTTAAAGACTATGAAAAATAAATCACTAGAGGAATTTACACTCTTTTAGGTTTGAAGTTTTGTCCAATTTTTTTCCAGTTAAATATCCACTTTGGGGATTCTTTCATTATACAAATACACGTTATTTTTTAATTTCAGAAGAAATCATGATATGTCAATCTATTGAGTGCTAACTAAAAGTTCCCTTTGTTTACTTAGCTTTCTCTTCGTTATAAGAAAGAAAAAGACCTCTTGCATGAACATAGTAGGTTGCAGGAAGAAATTGCCATGCTAAGACTGAAGCTAGACATAATGAAACATCAGAGCCAGCTAAGAGAAGAGAAATATTTGGAGGAAATTGAAAGTGTGAGAAAAAAGACTGATAATCTTTTAAAGGCTCTACAATTGAGTGAGCTCATCATGGATGATGATACTGCCGTGCTCGTCATTGACAACGGCTCTGACGTGTGCAAGGCCGGCTTTGCGGGCGACGATGCCCCCCGGGCTGTCTTCCCTTCCATCGTGGGGCACTCCAGGCACCAGGGCATGATGGGGGGCATGCGTCAGAAGGAGTCCTATGTGGTCAACGAGGCCCAGAGCAAGCATCCTGACCCTGAAGTACCCCATGGAGCAAGGCATCATCGCCAACTGGGACGACTGGGCTAAAAGCCACTCATCCAGTGGAGAGTGGCCCAGTCCTCTCCCGAGTTCACACAGAGGAGGTGATAGCATTGCTTTCGTGCAAATTACGTAATGCAAAATTTTTTGAATCTTCGCCTTAATACTTTTTAATTTTGTTTTATTTTGAATGATCAGCCTTCGTGGCTCCCCTTTTTTGTACCCCAACTTGGGGTGTATGAAGGCTTGGATAAAAGTGCATACCTTAAAAAAATTGAATGAGGAAGCACAGTATTTCAGTACAGTGGACAGCTTAGCAGGTTGACAACTGAGAATAAAATTCTCAGTTCTGAGCTGGACAATGTAAGACACAACAAGGAAACACTGGAAATGGAAATTCAGTTACGTCATTGTAGACTGGCTACTGCTGTACATGATTGTGACCAAAGCCAGAGAGCTGAAAGAGACTTCTTTCCAGAGAACAAGACATGAACAGGTTTATTTACAGAAGACAATGAATTCTCATTTATCTTCCTCAACAAGTCTAATGAAGACAGTAAAATCAACAGGCTAAAAATTAAGCTCCATGAAACAAGATAAAACTCTGAGCGAAAAGACGGGGCAGGCCGCCATCTTTCCCGTTCAGGCAACTTAGTCATTCCAGCCTGCAGGCTTTGGAGAATACAAACCGACCAGGGACAGAAGAGATCCCACAGCACAGCATAGCTGCTTTACCAAATCATGGCCAGACTGCTTCTGTAAGCAGGCCCCTGATCCTGTTCCACCTCACTGGACAGGACCTCCCAACTGGGGCCTCCAGCTACCCCCACCAGCATTCCTTGGCCAATGGAAATGTGAAATGTTCCTGGGACAGAGCTCCCGGAGAGAGGGGAAGGCCCCTACCTTTGCTGTTTGGGTGACTAGCCGTTCTGGCCTGTGGGCTTTGGAGAGCCCAAGCTGACAAGGGGTGGAAGAGGTACCTCGGCACAGCACAGCCACGCTACTAAAACGTGGCCAGACTCTTGTTTACATCAGTCCCCGACCACATTTCTAGTCAGCGGGTGAAGTCTTTCACCCAGGGTCTCTGGCTACCTTGACTGCTGTTCTCTGGCCGACAGAGGTCTCAGGCCTCCCTGAGTCAGAGCTCCCAGCGGGAGGACCAGATTGTCATCTTTGCTGTTTGGGTAACCCAGCCATTTCAGCCTTAGGGCTTCAGAGTGTCTGAGGTGACCAGGGGCTGAAGTGAACCCCCAGCACAGCACAGCTGCTGTATAAAAACGTGGCCAGACTTTTTTTTTTTTAAAGCAAGTCCCTGTTCTTGTTCCTCCTGACTAGGTAAGACTTCTCAACTTGCCTCCAGCCACATATTATAGGTGTGTTCAGATTGGCAACAGGTTCATACCTCAGTGGTACAGAGCTCCCTGAGGAAGAGGCAGGCTATCATTTTCCCTGGAAAATATGGGGCAATTAGGGACTGGAGGGGACACCCAGCATACCACAGCAGCCTTCCAGAAAACTGGCCGGACTCTCTACTTGATGGGCAGGTCCTCCTGGCCTGGGCGTCTAGCCAGCCCACCACCAGACCTATCAAGCCAGTAGCAACTCAGCAGTTCCTTGGACAGAGCTTCCAGGAGCAAATGAAATCCTTTCTGCCACTGCCTCTACAGTGGAACTGCCCTTGCTACCCTCAGAAGATATATCAAGGGAGCAAAGACCCTAAGTGCCATATCAACACCTTCAGTAAGTTACAATTGACCCAAAGAACAAGCCAGTCCATTTCCCATGGGTACCACACACACTCCACTACTCATCACCAGACAGGGAACCCTGGCTTGGGCCCACAGCACAGACCCTCCATCCTGGGCTGATTACACTAAGTGATCGCTAACTCACATGTCTCTGGGATGGAGCACCCAGGAGATGAGCAAAGTGGTGGAGCAGTAAGGCAGGTGATGTGGAGCCCAGAGGGCAGGGACAGCTATTTCTCTCTAGGGTCCACTTGCCCTTGTGAGACACTTTATCCCAGCACTTTAGGAATGCTGAGGTCGGACCAGCCACATCTCATGTGCAAGATTGCCCAGCAGAGATCCGGTCCGAGAGTTCCTGTTTTAGAAAAGGGGACTTGCTTAAAAAAGAAGTCAAGCCACGTTTATGTAGAGCAGCTGTGCTGTGCTGGGGGTTCACTTTTGAGAGAGTTCTCCTCTGAAACCTGATTCTGGAGGCTGGGCAGTCCTGCACATGAGATAGGGCTGGTCTCATCTCAGCACTCCTTAGTCTGCTTGCCTCTCCCAGGGCCCCAGCCTGGCCACACCTGCTTACAGGGCACTCTCGGATGCCCACACCATAGATAGCTTCCATGCTAGTCGACCATACCATATCAGTGGAGAGCTGCAGCAAGGTGGCCCCTACAGCCACACACCAGCCTGCACATTACCTCTCCATACTGCAGCCCTTTATATGGAAACTTCCTACATCACTTTGCTGTGTGTGTTTACACAGGTGAGTTTTGCTCTACTTGCCCTGACAGCACACGGGAGTGCAGCACACACCCCAACCCACATCAACTGCCATTAAAGAAAAGAAATTTCAGCCCAGAATTTAGTGTCCAGCAAAATTAAGCATCATAAGTGAAGGAGAAATAAGATCCTTTTCAGACAAGGAAATGCTGAGGCAATTCGGTATCACCAGATCTACCTTACGAGAGCTCCTGAAGGGAGCACTAAATATGGAAAGAAAAGACCATCACCAGACACTACAAAAATGCACTGAAGTACACAGTCCAGTGATGCTAAAAACCAACCACATACACAAGTCTGCAAAATAACCAGCTGACAGCATGATGACAGGATCAAATCCACACATACCATCACTAACCTTAAATGTAAATGGGCTAAATGCTCCCATTGAAAGACACAGGGGGCAAGCTGGATAAAGCACCAAGACGCACTGGAGTATGCCATCTGCAAGAAATCCATCTCACATGCAGTGCCATACCTGGGCTCAAAATAAAGGAATAGAGGAAAAATATTTCAAGCAAATGGAAAACAGAAAAAAGCAGGTGTTGCACTCCTAGTTTCTGGCAAAACAGACTACACCAAAAAGATAAAAAAAGAGAAGGACATTACAAAGGTGGTCCTGACCTTTGATAAATCTCATTATTGCTTGATACCAACCTGGGCTATTTTTATTGCCCAAACCAATAGAATAATTTGCTGAAGTTGTGGAGCTTTTTCCCTGCAGAGGGTCCCTGATCTCCCAAAATTTGGTTGAGATGTAAGGTTGATTTTGCTCTACAACTCCTTTTCTAAAGTTTTACTGATTTCCAACAAGGAAGGCAAGTTTTCCCGCTTCCATGACGATGGAGAGCAGGCACCTCCTTTCCTGAGTTTCAGCTTGCTTCTGACAGGGAAGGTGAAGGTAAGTTTTTGCCAGCTTCTATGATGGCAGAGAACGATCACCAGCCTGAGCCTTATTTCCAGGTAAGTAGCTGAATTAGAGTTTGGTCTTAAAATTTTTCCTTAATGACTAAAATTTAAGATTTACCCACCAGCTCCTTTTAATTTCTCCTTACCATTAGAACACTCAGTAATCATATAAATTGTGCATTTGTTTATTTTGCTTAACTCTTTTTGTTTATGTTTGGGGTTTTATTGTTGCTGTTTCACTTTTCTCCCATCTCTTCCTGACTTGGTCAAATCCAAAGGAATGTTCCAAATTGTGGGGATCAAGGCATCTGAATTGGCTAAAACTCCTGTGGCTGCAAAAGAAAAACCAAAAAACAAAACAAAAAACTAACAAAAAAAACACAAAAAAGCAAAAAGACCAAAACAAACAAACAAACAAAAAACAAAAAACACACAAAAAAAAACAAAAAACAGAAAAACAAAAATCCAGTTGGAAATTTTTAAAAACTTTTTAAAAAATTTTTTTATTTTGTTATTATTATAGTTTAAGTTTTAGGGTACATGTGCACAACGTGCAGGTTTGTTACCTATGTATACATGTGCCATGTTGGTGTGCTGCACCCATTAACTTGTCATTTAGCATTAGGTATATCTCCTAATGCTATCCCTCCCCTCTCCCCCCCACCCCACAACAGTCCCCGGTGTGTTATGTTCCCCTTCCTGTGTCCATGTGTTCTCATTGTTCAATTCCCACCTGTAGGTGAGAACATGCAGTGTTTGGTTTTTTGTCCTTGTGATAGTTTGCTGAGAATGATGGTTTCCAGCTTCATCCATGTCCCTGCAAAGGACATGAACTCATCCTTTCTTATGGCCGCATAGCATTCCATAGTGTATATATGCCACATTATCCAGTGTATCATTGATGGGCATTTGGGTTCATTCCAAGTCTTTGCTGTTGTGAGCTGTGCTGCAGTAAACATAGGTGTGCATATGTCTTTATATTAGAATGATTTATTATTTTTTCAATATATACCCAGTAATGGGATTGCTGGGTCAAATGTATTTCTAGTTGTAGATCCTTGAGGAATCACCACACTGTCTTCCACAATGGTTGAACTAATTTATACTCCCACCAGGAGAGTAAAAGCATTCCTATTTCCCCATGTCCTCTCCAGCATCTGTTGTTTCCTGATCTTTTAATGATGGCCATTCTAAGTGGTGTGAGATTGTATCTCATTGTGGTTTTGATTTCCATTTCTCTAATGACCAGTGATGATGTGCTTTGCTTCACGTGTTCTTTGGCTGCATAAATGTCTTCTTTGGGAAGTGTCTGTTCATATCCTTTGCCCACTTTTTGATGGGGTTGTTTTTTTTCTTGTAAATTTGTTTAAGTGCTTTGTAGATGCTGCATATTAGCCCTTTGACAGATGGATAGATTGCAAAAATTTTCTCCCATTCTGTGGGTTGCCTGTTCACTCTGATGATAGTTTCTTTTGCTCTGCAGACACTCTTTAGCTTAATTAGATCCCACTTGTCTATTTTGGCTTTTGTTGCCATTGCTTTGGGTGTTGTAGTGATGAAGTCTCTGCCCATGCCTATGTCCTGAATGGTATTGCCCAACACAAGGACATTTCTGTGCCTGAGTGCCATACCACCCAAAGTGATTTATGGATTCAGTGCTATCCCTATCAAGCTACCATTGACTTTCTTCAAAAAATTAGACAAACTACTTTAAATTTCATATGGAACCAAAAAAGAGTCCACATAGCCAAGACAATCCTAAGCAAAAAGAACAAAGCTGGAGGCATCACAGTACCTGACTTCAAACTATTCTACAAGGCCACAGTAACGTAACCAGCATGGTACTTGTACCAAACGAGGTATATAGACCGATGGAACAGAACAGAGGCCTCAGAAATGACACCACACATGTAAACCACCAGATCTTTGACAAAACTGACAAAAGCGAGCGCTGGGGAAAGGATTCCCTATTTAATAAACGGTGTTAGGAAAACTGGCTAGCCATACGCAGAAAACTGTAACTGGGCCACTTCCTTACACTTTATACAAAAATTAAGAAGGATAAAAGAGTTAAACGTAAAATCTAAAAGCAAAAAACGTAGAAGAAAACTTAGGCCACCAACCTCAGGGGAAATGTACTTGTAGTGAAATGCATGGTAGAAACATGCATTCCCTGCTTCCATGAGTGTGTGAGGTTGGTGGCTGGTCCACCTGCTCCAGGAGGACCCTTACAGACGTGGCTGGTTGCTCTTTGAGCCAGCTTGGCCTTGCCCGGCATGCACAAGATTCAGTGCAACAACTGTGCTATAAATGGAGCCACAGAGAGGAAACGAGCAGCAGGCTCAAGAGGAGGGTGTGTGCGGCCTTTGGGGCTCCAGTCCATGCCTCAGGGCTCATGCAGAACTGCAGGCTTCTTGGTTGCCAAGAGGCAGACCACAGGCCATCTTGAGGAGGACTTTATGTTCAAGTGCAGAAAGCAGCCGGGATTACCACCCAGGGGACTCAGCCTTCTGTGGCCCTGGCCAGACTTAGAATTTTTGTCAAGGCAGGACCAGCTCACTCGGAGCAGCCTGTTAGTACCTGGGGCCTGTGCATGCCAGGCAAGGCCAAGCTGGCTCAAAGAGCAACCAGTCACCTCTGCAAGGGAGCGCCTGGACCAGTGGGACCAGCCACCAACCTCACCCACTCAATTAAACAGGGATGGCCAGGTTACAACAGCCTGAGTGGCTGCCACCTGAGGGCTGATGGAGCAGAGGCCTGAGGAAAATCAGATGACACGTTTAACTCTTTAAAGGATCTTAAATCAATTTTTCTATAAAGCAGATGGCAGCAGTCCATGCCTCAGAGCTTGTATGGCACTGCAGACCACAGAAGGCCGAGTCCCCTGGGTGGCAATCCTGGCTGCTTTCTGCACTTGAACATAAAGTCCTCCTCAAGACGGCCTGTGATCTGCCTCTTGGCCCTACCTTTAGGGTAGAAGAACTGATATACCATGTCTGGCAGCGAGTGAGGATTTGTGCCAAGGCAGGACAAGCTCACTCAGCAGCGTGTTAGTACCTGGGGCCTGTGCATGCCAGACAAGGCCAAGCTGGCTCAAAGAGCAACCAGCCACCTCTGCAAGGGTGAGCCAGGAGCAGGGGGACCAGCCAGCCTCCTCAGCTACTCAAGGAAGCTGGGATGGCCAGTTTCCAATGCTGCCTCTTGATGGCTGATGGACCAGAGGCCTTAGGAAAAGCAGATGGCCCTGTGGCCCTACCTTTAGGGTAGAAGTACTGATGTGCCATGTCCGGCAGCAAGTGAGGTTGGTGGCTGGTGCATCGGCTCCTGCCACACCCTTGCAAGGTGACTGGTTGCTCTTTGAGCCAGCTCGGCCTCCCTGGTATGCACAGGCCCCAGGTACTAACACGCTGCTCCGAGTGAGCTTGTCCTGCCTTGGCTGCCACCTAATTGCTGATGGAGCAGAGGTCTTAGGAAAAGCAGATGGCACTGTGGCCCACCTTTAGGGTAGAAGAACTGATGTACCATGTCTGGCCGCTAGGGGGTGACTGGTGCACCTGCTCCTGGCACACCCCTGCAGAGGTGGCTGGTTGCTCTTTGAGCCAGCTTGGCCTTGCCTGGCATGCACAAGCCTCAGTGAAACAACTGTGCTACAAATGGAGCCACAGAGAGGAAACCAGCAGCAGGCTCAGGAGCAGGGTGTGCGCTGCCTTTGGGGCTCCAGTCCATGCCTCGGGTCGTATGTCACTGCGGGCTTCTTGGTTGCCAAGAGGCTGACCACAGGCCGTCTTGAGGAGGACTTCACGTTCAAGTGCAGAAAGCAGCCGGGATTACCATCCAGGGGACTCGGCCTTCTGTAGCCCTGGCCAGACCTTGCAGAGGTGGCTGGTTACTCTTTGAGCCAGCTTGGCCTCCCTGGCATGCACAGGCCCCAGGTACCAACACGCTGCTCCGAGTGAGCTTGTCCTGCCTTGGCTGCCACCTAATTGCTGATGGAGCAGAGGTGTTAGGAAAAGCAGATGGCACTGGGGCCCACCTTTAGGGTGGAAGAACTGATGTACCATGTCTGGCCGCTAGGGGGTGACTGGTGCACCTGCTCCTGGCACACCCCTGCAGAGGTGGCTGGTTGCTCTTTGAGCCAGCTTGGCCTTGCCCGGCATGCACAAGCCTCAGTGAAACAACTGTGCTACAAATGGAGCCACAGAGAGGAAACCACCAGCAGGCTCAGGAGCAGGGTGTGCGCTGCCTTTGGGGCTCCAGTCCATGCCTCGGGTCATATGTCACTGCGGGCTTCTTGGTTGCCAAGAGGCTGACCACAGGCTGTCTTGAGGAGGACTTTATGTTCAAGTGCAGAAAGCAGCCAGGATTACCACCCAGGGGACTCAGCCTTCTGTGGCCCTGGCCAGACTTAGAATTTGTGTCAATGCAGGACAAGCTCACTTGGAGCAGCGTGTTAGTACCTGGGGCCTGTGCTTGCCAGGCAAGGCCAAGCTGGCTCAAAGAGCAACCAGCCGCCTCTGCAAGGGTGCACCTGGACCAGTGGGACCAGCCACCAACCTCACCCACTCAAGGAAGCAGGGATGGCCAGGTTACAACAGCCTGAGTGGCTGCCACCTGAGGGCTGATGGAGCAGAGGCCTGAGGAAAACCAGATGGCACATTTAACTCTAATGGATCTTAAGTTAATTTTTCTATAAAGCAGATGGCACCAGTCCATGCCTCAGAGCTCGTATGGCACTGCAGACCACAGAAGGCTGAGTCCCCTGGGTGGCAATCCTGGCTGCTTTCTGCACTTGAACATAAAGTCCTCCTCAAGATGGCCTGTGGTCTGCCTCTTGGCCCTACCTTTAGGGTAGAAGAACTGATGTACCATGTCCGGCAGCGAGTGAGGATTTGTGCCAAGGCAGGACAAGCTCACTCAGCAGCGTGTTAGTACCTGGGGCCTGTGCATGCCAGACAAGGCCAAGCTGGCTCAAAGAGCAACCAGCCACCTCTGCAAGGGTGAGCCAGGAGCAGGGGGACCAGCCAGCCTCCTCAGCTACTCAAGGAAGCTGGGATGGCCAGTTTTGAACGCTGCCTCCAGATGGCTGATGGACCAGAGGCCTTAGGAAAAGCAGATGGCCCTGTGGCCCTACCTTTAGGGTAGAAGTACTGATGTGCCATGTCCGGCAGCAAGTGAGGTTGGTGGCTGGTGCACTGGCTCCTGCCACACCCTTGCAAGGTGACTGGTTGCTCTTTGAGCCAGCTTGGCCTTGCCTGGCATGCAGAAGCCTCAGTGCAACAACTGTGCTACAAATGGAGCCACAGAGAGGAAATGAGCAGCAGGCTCAGGAGCAGGGGCTGCGCTGCCTTTGGGGGCTCCAGTGCATGCCTTGGGTCGTATAGCACTGCGGGCTTCTTGGTTGCCTAGAGGCGGACTACAGGCCGTCTTGAGGAGGACTTCATGTTCAAGTGTAGAAAGCAGCCAGGATTAGCATCCAGGGGACTTGGCCTTCTGTAGCCCTGGCCAGAGCTTGGAGAGGTGGCTGGTTGCTCTTTGAGCCAGCTTGGCCTCCCTGGCATGCACAGGCCCCAGGTACTAACACGCTGCTCCGAGTGAGCTTGTCCTGCCTTGGCTGCCACCTAATTGCTGATGGAGCAGAGGTCTTAGGAAAAGCAGATGGCACTGTGGCCCACCTTTAGGGTAGAAGAACTGATGTACCATGTCTGGCCACTAGTGGGTGACTGGTGCACCTGCTCCTGGCACACCCCTGCAGAGGTGGCTGGTTGCTCTTTGAGCCAGCTTGGCCTTGCCCGGCATGCACAAGCCTCAGTGAAACAACTGTGCTACAAATGGAGCCACAGAGAGGAAACCAGCAGCAGGCTCAGGAGCAGGGTGTGCGCTGCCTTTGGGGCTCCAGTCCATGCCTCGGGTCGTATGTCACTGCGGGCTTCTTGGTTGCCAAGAGGCTGACCACAGGCCGTTTTGAGGAGGACTTTATGTTCAAGTGCAGAAGGCAGCCGGGATTACCACCCAGGGGACTTAACCTTCTGTGGCCCTGGCCAGACTTAGAATTTGTGTCAATGCAGGACAAGCTCACTCGGAGCAGCGTGTTAGTACCTGGGGCCTGTGCATGCCAGGCAAGGCCAAGCTGGCTGAAAGAGCAACCAGCCGCCTCTGCAAGGGTGCACCTGGACCAGTGGGACCAGCCACCAACCTTACTCACTCAAGGAAGCAGGGATGACCAGGTTACAACAGCCTGAGTGGCTGCCACCTGAGGGCTGATGGAGCAGAGGCCTGAGGAAAACCAGATGGCACATTTAACTCTAATGGATCTTAAGTTAATTTTTCTATAAAGCAGATGGCACCAGTCCATGCCTCAGAGCTCGTATGGCACTGCAGACTACAGAAGGCTGAGTCCCCTGGGTGGCAATCCTGGCTGCTTTCTGCACTTGAACATAAAGCCCTCCTCAAGACGGCCTGTGTTCTGCCTCTTGGCCTTACCTTTAGGGTAGAACAACTGATGTACCATGTCCGGCAGTTAGTGAGGTTGGTGGCTGGTCCAGCTGCTCCTGGCACACCCTTGCAGACGTGGCTGGTTCCTCTTTGAGCCAGCTTGGCCTTGCCTGGCATGCAGAAGCCTCAGTGCAACTACTGTGCCACAAATGGAGCCACAGAGAGGAAATGAGCAGCAGGCTCAGGAGCAGGGTGTGCGCTGCCTTTGGGGCTCCAGTCCGTGCCTCGGGTCATATGGCACTGCAGGCTTCTTGGTTGCCAAGAGGCGGACCACAGGTCTTTGGGAGGACTTTATATTCAAGTGCAGAAAGCAGCCAGGATTACCACCCAGTAGATCTGCCTTCTGTGGCCCTGGCCAGACTTAGAATTTGGGCCAAGGTGGAAGAAGCTTTCTCAGAGTAGCATGTCAGTAGATGGGTCCTTTCCATGCCACGCAAGGCCATGTTGGCTCAGAGACCAACTAGCCACCTCTGCAAGGGCGCCTCTGGGGTCTGGAGGGTGGTGGCTCCTGCTTTGGGCCTCCAAGCCCATATTTTCCTGCTGCACTGCCCTCGCAGAAGTTTCCCAAGGGACTCTGCCTCTGCAGCATGCTTCTACCTGGAAACGGGGAGGTGGTTTTGCAGGGTGGAATCCTTCACCAGTGGTTAAGCATCGTCTTCTTGATGCTGACCTCATGATAGTGAGTTCTCATGAGATTTGCTTGTATAACAGGATGTGGCACCTCTTTCCTTTGTTTGTCTTGCTCGTTCTCCTGCTGTATGAAACATCTCCTTGCCCCTTGGCCTTCTAGTATAATTGGGAGGCACCTGAGTCCTCCCAGAAGCAGAAGCCACTATGCTTCCTTTCCAGCCTGCAGAACCATGAGCCAATGAAACCTCTTTTCTTTTTGATCATACAGAAAGTTAGTACTGTGAAGTCGAGCTATGAAATGCCTTCAAGGCCTTTTCCCCATTGTCTTGGCAAGCGGCACTCAGCTTCTTTTCATGCAAATATCTGAAGCCTGTGTGAATTTTTTCCCTGAAAATGGACTTTTCTTCTTTTACCACATTGCCAGGCTGTGGCACAGATAGCTGACAATGTAGAAGCAGGTTCAGAAGTGGGAAAAAGACAGAGGTTGGGAGAGTTGGGAAAGCTTAAAAGATAGCAAGATGAGGAAAAGCTTGGACCACTGTAGAGAATTGTTATATACTTGTGATCAGAAGGCTGACAGAAGGATGGACAGTGAAGGCCAGACTTAAAAGTTCTCAGAGGAAAATCAGGAATTTCCTGTGAATAGGAGCCAAAGTCGCATTTGATTGGCCCAACAGAGGCTGCAGAGTGACCCTGCCCTGGAGATCTGTGAAACGACGAACTTGGGGGTGATGATTTAGGATGTATCTTGTGGAATGAACATCTAGGCAGCATAGCTCAAGAGGTGGCCTGTCTGCATCGAACAGCCTGTGTTATTATGTGTGACCTAAGAAATGACCTCAAGTTGGAACTTCTATTTAAATGAGAAGCAGAGCTCAAAAGTTTGGAAAATTTGCAGCCTAGTCAAGTGGTCAAAAAGAAAAGCTGATTTTCAGGGGGGAAATTCAATAAGGCTTAGAGTATTTGCACAAAAAGGAGCCTAGTGCAAGTACCCAAGAGAAAGGGTAAAAGGCTTTGAAAGCATTTCAGAGACCTTTGCAGTAGCCCTTGCTGTCACAGGCCCTGGGTTCTAGCAGAGAAGAATGGTTTCCTGGGCCAGCTCCATGGCCCTGCTGCTGTGTGCATCCTCAGGACACTGCTGCCAGCATCCCTGCAGCCCCAGCTCCAGCCATGGCTGAATGATGCACAGGTACATCTTGGGCCACTGCTTCAGAGGTGGCTCCAAGCCTTGATGGCTTCCACATAGTGTTAAGCCAGCAGGTGCACAGAGCAAGAGACTAGAGGCTTGGGAGACTCTGTCTGGACTCCAGAGGATGTACAGAAAAGCCTGGGTATCCAGGCAGTAGCCTTTCCAAGAGGCTTATGGAAAACCTCTACTAGGGCAGCAAAGAAGGGACATGTAGGGTTGAAGCCCCCTCAGAGGGAGGCTCCATTCTCCAAACCCCAGATTCATAGATCCAGCAACAGCTTGCACCCTCAGTGTGGAAAAGCTGCAGGCATTCAACAACATCCATGTCCATGAGAGGCAGCTGTGGGTGCTGAATGCTGCAGAGCCACAGGTGCAGATCTGCCCAAGGCCTTGGGAGCCCAGCCCTCACAGCCCTGTGCCATGGATGTGGGACAAGAATTCAAAAAGGATGATTTTGGAGCTGTCAGATTGAATGACTGGCCTGCTGGGTTTTGGATGTTCATGTATCCTGTGAGTCCCATCTGTGTTTTGTTTTTCTTTGTGGCAATTTTTTTTTCTATTGGCTGGGAATGCTTACCCATTGCCTGTACAATCATTGTGCCTTGGAAGTAGTTAACTTGCTTTATAATTCAGAAACTCAGGGGCAGATAGGACTGTAGCCTTGTCTCAGTTGAGACTTTGGGCTTTGGACCTTTGAGTAAATACTGGAATTATTTAAGATTTGGGGGACTGTAGGGAAGGTATCATTGTATTTTGCAATGTGAGAAAGATAGGAGATTTGGGGGACCAGGGACAGAATAATATGATTTGGCTCTGTGTCCCTACCAAAACTCATGTGGAATTGTAATGGGAAAAGTTCAAGGTGGGGACTGGTGGAAGGTGATTTAATCATGGTGGAGAGTGGAATTTGGAAGGTAGGGGTGGTGGGGAGCATGGGGGGCGATTGTGTTGGGGTTGTGGGGAAAGGCAGAGGTGGGGGGCAGATTCTTCACAAATGGTTAAACACCATCTTTTTAATGCTGTCCTTCTGGTAGTGAGTTTGCTTCATGATTTAGGAGCTTTGAGATTGGATGAATACTGGCCTGCTGGGTTTTAGATGTACATTGGGCCTGTGGTCCCATTTGTGTTATTTTTCTGGGAAATTTCTTCCCTTTGGAGTGAGAAAGCTTACCCAATGCCTGTACCATCATCGTACCTTTAAAGAACTCCATTTTAAGTTCAGGGACTCATAGGCAGAAGAGACTGTGGCCTTGTATCAGATAAGACTTTGAACTTTTTACATTTGAGTTAATGTTGGAATGAGTTAAGGCTTTTGGAAACATTTGAAAAGGCATGACTGCATTTTACTCTGTGAGAATGACATGAGATTCGGGGGAGGGGGTCAAGGTCAGAATAATATGGTTTGGCTGTATTTCCCTAGAAAAACTCATGTGGAATTGCAATCCTGAATGTTGGAGGTGGAGCCTGGTGGGAGGTGATCTAATCATGGATGGGAGGTGGGTGGGGTTGGAGGGAAAAAGGGGTGGGTAGGGTGGTGAGGAGTAAGCTGGCTGTAGGGTGGTGGGAGGGTGGGGGTAGTAGGAAGGAGGAGTAGCCTGCTGCAGAAGCAGAGGCTCGTGGAAAACCTCTACTAGGACAGTGCACCTGTGGCTTTGCAGGGTGTAGCCCTCATGGCTGCTCTCATGGGCTGGGCTGGTGTTGAGTGCCGGTAGCTTTTCCATACTGAAGGTGCAAGCTGTTGATGGGTCTATGAATCTGGGGTCTGGGGGATGGTGGCCTCCTGCATATGGGCTCCAAGCCCATACTTTTCTTCTGCACGGCCATAGTAGAGGTTTTCCGGGAGGCTCAGGCTCTGCCTCAGGCTTCTGCCTGGAAACAGTAGGGGGTGGAGGTGGGTTGGGGCGGATCCTTCACCAGTGATTAAGCACCATCTTCTTGATGCTGACCTCGTGATAGTGAGTTCTCATGAACTTCCTCATAGTGTTAAGCCACTGGTTGGACAGAGCAGGAGACTAGAGGCTTGGGATCCTCTGTATAGATTTTGGAGGGCGTATGGAAATGTCTGGGTGTCCAGGCAAAAGCCTTGCAAAAAGGCAGAACCTCATAAGTAACCTCTACTAGGGCAGTGCAGAAGGAAAATATGGGGTTGGATCCCCCACGCTGGAGGCCACCATCATGAAGACCGCAGATTAATAGACTCCGCAACAGCTTGTACCGTCAGTGGGGAAAAGCTACAGACACTCAACACCAGCCCAGCCCATGAAGACAGTCGGGAGGCATGAACCCTGCAAAGCCACAGGTGCAGTGCTGCCCAAAGCCTTGGGAGCCCAGCCCTTACATCCCTGTGCCCTGGATGTGGGACAAGATTTCAAAAAGGGTAATTTTGGAGCTGTAGGATTGAATGACTGGCCTTCTGTGTTTGGAGTTTCATGGGGCCTGTAAGTCCTTTCTGCGTTTTGTTCTTTCTGACAAAATTATTCCTTTTGGCTGGAAATGCTTACCCAGTGCCTGTATAAGCATTGTACCTTGGAAGTAGTTAACTTTCTTTATATTTCAGAGGCTCATGAGCCTAAAGGTCTGCAGCCTTGTGTTACTTGAGACTTTAAGCTTTGAACATTTGTATAAATGATGAAATGATACAAGACTTTGGGGGACTGTAGGGAAGCTATCATTGTAGTTTGCAACGTGAGAAGGACAAGAGATTTGGGGAGCCAGGGACAGAATAACAAAATTTAGCCCTGTGTCCCTGCCAAAATTCTTGTGGAATTGTAATGGGGAATGTGAAAGCTGGGGCCTACTGGAAGGTGATTTAATCATGGTGGAGAGTGGGAGTTGGAAGGTGGGAGATAGGGAGAATGGGGAGATTATGTTGGGGGTGAGGGGTGAAAAGTGATGGTGGCGGGTGGATCCTTCACAAATGATTAGATATAATCTCCTTATTTCTGTCCTTGTGATGGTGAGTTCTCTTCATGGTTTTGGAGCAGTGAGATTGAATGGATACTGGCCTCCTGGGTTTTGGACTTGCATTGGGCCTGTGGTCCCATCTGTGTTATTTTGCTGGGAAATTTCTTCCCTTTGGACTGAGAAAGCTTACCCAATGGTTGTACCATCATTGTATCTTGAAAGAAAAGAACACCCTTTTAAATTCAGGGACTCATAGGCAAAAGGGACTGTAGGCTTGTCTCAGATGAGACGTTGAACCTTTTACATTTGAGTTAATGCTGGAATGAGTTAAGACTTTTGGCAACTTTTGAAAAGGTATGATTGTATTTTGCTCTGTGACAAGGACATGAGATTCGGAGGGGTTAGGGTCAGAATAATATAGTTTGGCTGTGTTTCCCTACAAAAACTCATGGGAATTGTAATCTTGAATGTTGGAGATGGGGCCTGGTGGAAGGTGATTTAACGATGGATGGGAGGGGGTTGGGGTTGGAAGGAAAAAAAGTGGGTAGTATTGGGAGGAGTGGGTTGTCAGTAGGGTGGTGAGAGGATGGTGGGTATTAGGGAGGGGGAGTAGCCTGCTGCAGAGTCACATCCTCGTGGAAAACCTCTACTAGGGCAGTGCTCCTGTGGCTTTGCAGGCTTTAGCCCCCATGGCTGCTCTCATGGGCTGGGCTGGTGTTGAGTGCTTTTCCATACTGAGGGTGTGGGCTGTTGGTTGCTTATGAATCTGGGGTCTGGAGGATGGTGGCTCCTGTATGGGGAGCCAAGCCCATATTTCCCTTCTGCACTGCCATAGTAGAAGTTTCCCAAGAGGTTCTGCCTCTGCAGGAGGCTTCTGCCTGGAAACAGTGGGCGGTGGTGTGTGTGGTGGATCCTTCACCAGTGGTTAATCTTCTTGATGCTGATCTCCTGATAGTGAGTTCTCATGTGATCTGGTTGTATAATGGGCTGTGGCATCTCTTTTCTTTCTCTGTCTTGCTCCTATTTCTAACATATGAAACATTTCATTTCCGCTTGGCCTTCTGGTGTGGTTAGGAGGGGCCTGATCAGTGTGGGCCTGCTCAGTGGACCTAGTCAGTTGGGACTTGGTCAGTGAGGCCTGTTTAGTGGGAGCCTGGCCAGCAGGGGTCTGCTTAGAGAGGGTCTCATTAGGGGGATCTAATAATGGGGTTTTGGCGAGTGGGGACCTATTGGCAGCCAGTTGTTTGGTGTCTGGTCAGTGCAAACCTGGGCTGTGGGGCTTGACTGGTGGCAACCTGGTCAGCTGGGCTCAGTGGTGGCTTGGTCAGCGTGGGCTGGGTCACTGGTGACCAGGTCAAGGGGTGCTATTCAGTGGAGGACTGGTCACATGGGACCTAGTCAGCAGGGCCTGGTGGGTGTGTCCTCATCATTGAGGCCCTTGTCTGTGGGGCCCTGATCAGGGCAGCCTGGTCAGTGGAACTTAATCAGTGGGGACCTGGTCAGAGAGGACTTGGTCAGTGGTGGCTTTTGTATCACTGGTCTACGGGGTGACTTCGTCAGCAGGGACCTGAGCAGTTGGTGCCTGTTCAGTGGGGCCTACTCACTAGGGTCCCAGTCAGAGGCATCTGGTAACCTCAGGCCTGGTTAGTAGGGGCCTGATCAGTAGCAGCCTGTTTCCTGGAGGCCTGGTTAGTGGGGCCTCATCTGTGGGGCCGGGCATTGGAGTCGTGATCAGTGGAACCTAATCAGTGAGGCCTTGTCAGTAATGAACTGGTCAGTGAGGCCTTGTCAGTAAGGACCTGGTCAGTGAGGCCTTGTCAATAAGGACCCGGTCCGTGAGGCCTTGTCAGTAAGGTCCTGGTCAGTGAGGCCTTGTCAGTGAGGCCTTGTCAGTAAGGACCTAGTCAGTGAGGCCTTGTCAGTAAGGACCTAGTCAGTGAGGCCTTGTCAGTAAGGACCTGGTCCGTGAGGCCTTGTCAGTTAGGCCTTGTCAATAAGGTCCTGGTCAGTGAGGCCTTGTCAGTAAGGACCTGGTCAGTGAGGCCTTGTCAGTAAGGTCCTGGTCAGTGAGGCCTTGTTGATAAGGTCCTGGTCAGTGAGGCCTTGTCAGTAAGGTCCTGGTCAGTGAGGTCTTGTCCGTGAGACCTTGTCAGTAAGGACCTGGTCAGTGGAGTCATGGTCATTGTGGGCCTGGCAGTGGGGGTCTGGTTAGTGGGTCCTGGTGATGGGGGTCTAATCAGTGAGGGTGTGGTCAGGGAAGACCTGATGTGTGGGGTCTGGTCAGCAGGAACCTGGTCAGTGGGGACTGCTGAGCGCTGCTTGGAGAAGCCAGGTGCATTGTGCGTTATCGAGGGCCCTGTGGACTGCTGGGATGGCCCAGTGGTGCCCAATGGCCCAGTCAAAAGTGGACAAAGCAGGTTTTTGGATGGACCTGGGAGATCTTGCTCAGAGATTCTGACAGGACAAAGGTAAAGAAAGGGCCAGAGTGGCTGGAGAGATGGTCACAGTCTATGAGCTGCACAGGATGGAGGAAGCCAGGGAACAGGCAGGATGGGCAGTGGGGTGCAGGGAGAGGCAGGTGCATGGTGGGACATCAGACCCTGTGAGGGCTGTGAGGGTGTCAGGTGGGATGGGCTCCAGGTGCACCCTCAGTGCGCTGGGTGGGTCTCACCCCAGGCTCCCTGGACCCCAGCCAGGTGATGTGGTCACTCCCTGGGGGACTGCTCTCAGGCCCCGGCTACCCACGCTGGGCAGTGCTGTCCCATCTCAGGACTGGACTTTCTCAGATCCTGTAGAGGGCACAGCCTCCACCCAGGAGGGGCAGCCCCATGGTGCAGCCTGAGCTCTCCATGGGCCTGGGGCACCCCCTGCCAGCCTTGTGCTCCCTCTTCTCCCAGGTCCCACTTTTCCAGTGTCAGCGAGCAGGGAGGCCCTGTCCTCCCTTCCCCATGTGTCTCCTGGGCTGAAACTTGTGGCAGATTGGGACAGGGATGGTGCTTCCCTCAGGCCCATTTGGGGAGGGGACTGGCTCCTGGCCTGGTGCAGGGCCTCGGCTCTGCCTTGATTGGCTTAGAGTGAGATGGATCAGTCAGTGCCCTGAAGCTGAAGATAAGAGACTGTCCCTGTTGTTGGGAGGCTGGTCTAGGCATGGAGGACTTAACAGGTCCTCCCAGGCTGTCAGGCCTGGGCAGCACTGTCTTGTCTTAGGACTCAGGAAGTCCAGTCCTGGGATGAGACAGTGCTGCCCAGGATGAGTGGCTGGGACCTGACAGCAGTCCCCCAGAGAGTGACCACGTCACACATCCAGGGTCCAGGGATCCTGGCCTGAGACATGCCCAGTGCACTGAAGGTGCACCTGGAGCCCACTCCACCTGATGCCTCCACAGCCCTCGCAGGGTCTGACCTCCCAGCATGTACCTCCCTCTCCCTGCACCCCAGCTGTCCACCCTGCCTGTTCCCTGACTTCCTCCATCCTGTCCAGCAGGATGGGATGGACAGGGGGACAGCCTGTGTGCACATTCCGTGGCGAGTGAAAGTGACACACCATCTCTGGGAGGCACCATGGTTCCTGCCAAACCTGACCCCAGGACTCTGTCCTTGAGGTGGTTTTACCAAACCCCAAACCCAGAACTGTGGTTGTGGCTCAGGGGTCAGCCCCTGCTAGTGCCAGGACACTACTGGGAGGCTGGGACCCGACCAAAGCCCATGGTGTCTCTGGCCTGAGGACAAGGTGTCTTGGGACCATAAGGCCAGGCCACCAATGGCCATTGGGTCATAGGGGCTCAGCCCCAATGTTTATCCTTCCCTGGCTCCTCCTGGTTCAGTCCCATCGGGGCCCTGGAGCCCAAGACTCAGCATGCAAGGTCCCGTCCAGGAATCCTGGCAGCTCAGCATACTTTATCATGTTTCATCTCAGAGCAAAAATGTAAAATTGGATGCACAGAAAAATGACTCAAAGTGCTTAACGACTAGAAGAAATCTAGGAGCAGCAAGAAGGTAATGTGGAGAGGGAGGGACCTCCATGACTGTTGTCTGCAGAGCCATGGGTACAGGCACCCAGTGCTGTGGCCTGGCACCACCTGCCTCTCAGAGGGTGGGTGGCACACTGTGCTTACCCAGAGGACAGTAGGGCTGGTCACCAGCTTTTCTACCTGTCCCTGTAAGCATCACATTGCTGGAGGAAAATTTCAAGCCAGAGCTTGGACCATCCCTAGCTCAGGGGTTAGGGGTTGTCCCTTGGTGACCTAAATGAAAACATAGGCCCAGAACAGAGTTCCTGATGCTGGGCACTCATCCATTCTTTGAATCGTGGGAGGGGAGGCCTGATACTAGGTATACCTAACCTCTTTGAGGAACCACAGAGCCCAAGGCTGGAAACCTCCAGAATCCTCCACCCCCCGATCCTCCCTGGGGACCCCTGTGGCCTGTCTCATCGAGCACTCTTCTATCTGTAGATGTCTGGGCTGCTCTACAAGGGAGTCCCCTTTCAGGTGTGGTGCTGGGCATGGTCACTCCTGCTGGGTGTCTAGATGGTGGAAACCAAGGACCTAGGGAAATACCAGGTACAGCCTTTCCACGCTGATCCAGAGCAGGACAAACAGGCCAGGCGGTGTCAGGAGCCCAGGTCTCCAGCTGGAGGGAACATCAACCCTGCAGTGGGAGCAGGGGCCCTTTGCACATCCTAGGCACAGATGGTAATGTAGACACCACAGGTAAGCTGGGCTTGGTACCTACCCCTCCCCAGATTCAGAAAGAAGCCAAACAAGGAGCTTTGCGCAGAATGAAACCTCCTTTCCTCCCAGAAGCACTGCTGACTGGTGGTTGCCATTTGTGGCAGTAAGTCTTTGTTTGTTCTGAGGTTGGGCTGGTTTCTCCTCTTGGCCCTGCCCTACAGATCATAAAGGAGAACAGCAAGAGGTCCCCAGCAAACATCCACAGATGGCCTTGGAAATAAGTCACCTTCTGAGAAACATGTCATGTTCTGGGAGGGATAAGGCATCAAGTAAGGCCTATGGGGTTGGAGGATCCCTGGGCAGGTGGGGCAATCCTTGGGGTCTTCCCATGGGAATAGGGAGGTCTTGAGGCAGAGTCGGGGGTTCCACAGGAGGAGTCACAGAGCTACCAAGGGCTCTCCTGTGCCAGGAATGAGTCAACACCATGGACTGAACACCTGCTGGGCTCCAAGCCCTGGTCCAGGCTGGGGCATGTGGGGCCAGGAGGCGGCTCAGAGTGGGAGGCAGAGAGAAGTGTGCTCAGAGGGCACCCATTTCTGGGTGTAATGTGGTCCAGAGATTTTGGCTGGGAAGAGCTTCCAGAGTTTCATGTGTTATGGAGCTGCTTCCTCTCCCCAGCGTCACCCTGCAGGAATGCCAGTGAATATATTGCCGACATCTAGGAGCTCAGTGCCCTCTTAGTGTAACGGCATCAGCAGATCTGCCTGTGCTTGGACTTCCTGTACTACCCATTCCTGAGGGGCGATGCTTCTACAGGGCCTGTGACTTGGTGCACAACTTCAGGCACCATCATCCTGCAGCAGCGCCGCACCCTCACTAGCCAGGGTGTTGATGATTTCCTCAAGGCCAAGGCCACATTCAAGGCTTCGGACTTCATTGATGCACTTGTGCTGAGCAAGGTGGGCTTCTCCGGGATCTTAATTCAGGAGGTAGAATGGAGCTTGAGATCAAGTGTCTGATCAAGGAATTTGAACTTGATCTGGAGGGCTCTGGGGAGCCATGGAAGGTGCTGGATAAAGGAGTGACAGTCAGCTATGTTTTAGAGATGACTGTAGGAGGCTGCCTGGAAGGAGTGAACAAGAGCCAGGAGACCAGGGAGGGAGCTTGTGGGGCAGGTCTGGAGATGGCAAGGGAGGGATTCTGCTTGGATGAAAGGTCTTCAGGAACTGTCTCGGTTTACACACAGGTGCCCTCAGAGCTAGCAAGTTCAGTCTTGCCTCCAGGACGAAAATGGGAAGGAGTTGTCAGACGAGGACATATAAATGGAGGCTGGCATATTCATGAGTGCTGGTGGTGGTCCTGGTGCAGGACTACTGTGGGAACAGGGGTCTCTCCATCCAGGGACATGACGGATGGACCCTACATCACTCCATTCTGCCCTTCCTTTCCCTCCTCCCATTCTCCCGAAAGCCTCGGTGTATGGGCGCTGTTCATCCTCTGGTGCTGAAGCAGCCAAGAGACACAAGCCTGCCTGGCTTCCTCTTAGGATATGACAGCAGAGCCAGTGGCCTCTACTGGATCCTGTACAACCTCACAAAACACCCAGACATTGGGAGTGCTGCCAGCCCATGATGCAAGAGTCCTAATCCTGAAGACATTGAATGGTGGGTGCAGGGCCTCATGGCCTGTTCCCTAGCCCCTCTCATTGGCTCTGCTCCAGTTGGTGAAGGGGGAAAATGTTTTTGTCAATTCTGCCATGATTGCCTAGCAAGAAAAAGAGCAGAACCCAGAAGCAGTAAAATCAGTTAGTAAAATCAGTTTTCTTTTCTGAACTACATTTCTGCCATCTGTAAATTGAGGGGAATTCCTTCTACCCCACAAGGCTGCTTGGAGAATGACTGACAGTGTATATAGCGCAGGTGCCAGCCAGCAGGCATTTGGTGTCCAGACCACTCTTCCACCTTGATTTTCTGCCTATATTTGCATTTTGTTCCCAAGACCCTCACTCCCCTTAAATTCGCCTGTCTCTCTGATTCCCACCTTATCTTCTATCCATGGATTCACCAGGATCTAAGTGGGTAACAGTCATCTATGCATGTATGTGTATGTATGTATGTTCTCTGTTGGTGTTGGAGTATGGTGTGTGTGTGAGAGAGACAGAGAGTGTGTGTGTGTGTGTGTGTGTGAGAGAGAGAGAGAAAGAATGTGTGTGTGTGTGTATGTGTGTGTGTTGGGGTCACTGAGGGACTGAAACTCTACACGCCAGGCTGTGGTCCTGCTCACTGCTGGAGGCGCTGTCAGGGCTCTTGCCATTGACCCTCCAGGTCTCATTCTTGCAGTGCAGGCAGGGCATTCTGGAGGAATCATGCCCTTGGAAGAAGCCCTGAGGAGTGACTGGTGTGTATTGGTGGATAAATACCCCAACTCCCTTGCTCTGGGTGGGATGACTCTGAGGCACATGTTCTATGCTGTCTCTCAGAGGTACCTGGCAGGGCTGAGTCCTGGCTGCCCACAGTGGAAACTTTCTTGATGAAGGTCCCTTTAACTGCTACATTCCATTCCTTTCTCAGTTCCCCACTCCTCTACTGGTGTTGCCTGCAATTAGTATCCTAAGGAAGAACTGGCAGTAGAATTACTGTCCTAGGGTCATCTCCAGATAAAATTTTTATACTTGAATCTTTGCCTCAGGATCTACTTCCAGGAAACGTAAACTAAGACACATATTTTTCTTTCAGCTCCTCCAATCATCGTAGACCTGTCATTGTGCTGTTTTTACCAAAAAGGATCATGAGGATCAGAGAGGAAAAGTCACTTGCCCAAAGTCACACAGCTCAACAGTGGTGGAGTTCAACTTTGACCGTGGGCTGTCTGGCCCCAAGGTGTATGCTTGCTGTTACAGTCTCCCAAGAGACTCCTTTCTTATCAGGCTCAAGTGAATGAAAGGAGGATGTTAAAGGTAGGGTCACTGAGGCCTGTGCCAGAGGAACCCCAGCTCATGGCTTGTGCCTGTGTTCTCATTCTCACCTCAGTAAGAGTAAAGTTTATTGAGTTTATTGAATTTAAGTATCTTTAGTGAGATCATATATTATTAGTAAGAACTGGGACCAAACATTTTCTGACTCTAAAAGAGATATTTTCACAGCAACAGATATATACCTATAATTATACAGACACGCATACACATATTTCTTTACTGCTCATAAAAATTAGTCTTTATTAGAATGTGGGATGTATAAATGTAAGAGAATTTTCATGTTACAACTGACAGATACATTTTTAAATTATCCTAAAAGAAATTTAATTATTTTTCTTTTAGAATTTTCCATTTTTAATGTTATTTTTGTAAGAAACTATATAACTTTATTGATAATACATACAGTAACCCTTTGTTCTTCACATTGAAAATACAGTGTATTTTGCAAATAACTAAAGCCTAACTTTGTATTAACATTTTAAATTTTCAATCTTTTTATTATTATTGTACTTTAAGTTCTGGGATACATGTGGAGAACGTGCAGGTTTGTTACGTAGGTATACACATGACATGGTAGTTTGCTGCACCCATCAACCTCTCATCTACATTAGCTGCTCATCTACATTCAGTGCTACATTAGGATGTGGAGAAATAGGAACGCTTTTACACTGTTGGTGGGAGTGTAAATTAGTCCAACCATTGTGGACGACAGTGTAGTGATTCCTCAAGGATCCAGAACCAGAAATACAATTTGACCCAGCAATCCCATTACTGGGTATATACCCAAAGGATTATAAATCATTCTACTATAAAGACACATGCACACATATGTTTTTGTGCAGCACTATTCCCAATAGTAAAGACTTGGAACCAACCCAAATCCCCATCAGTGATAGACTGGATAAAGAAAATGTGGCACATACACACCATGGAATACTCTTCAGCCATAAAAAAGGATGAGTTCATGTCCTTTGCAGGAACATAGATGAAGCTGGAAGCCATCATCCTCAGCCAACGAACACAGAAACAGAAAACCAAACACCGCATGTTCTCACTCATAAGTGGGAGTTGAACAATGAGAACAAATGGACACAGGGAGGGGAACATCACATAGTGGAACCTGTCAGTGGGTGGGGGGCTAGGGGAACGGGGGAGGGATAGCATTAGGGGGTTTAATAATTTTAAAATTCAATTCTGTTGAAATGTTTACTCCAAGAAGCAATGTGTTTTTGAAAGCTAATCCTGATATATTTAAATCTTAATGACTTAAGTTGATGGAGTGGACTTCTTTTAAATTAGTGATTCCCTAACTTACCTGACTGTTGGAATTTCCAGGTCATATTGAAAATACAGATTATCCAGACTCTTACCTCTGCAGATGTATTTAGTGGTTCTAAAATGGCACCCAGGAGTCTGGATTTTTCCCAGAGGCCCTGTGTAATTCACACTGATAACCAGGCAAGTTTGGGAAATAGTGCCTTAAGGAGATTTTTCATTAAGCAGTCTGCATTTGAAATGAGGATCATTTATCTTCTAATACCCCATGCTTCCTCTTTCTCCTGCTCTCTTTGTCTCCTGTTGTCTTTCAGTTCCTAGAAGCTTTAATTGAATGAAAGTTCCTAGTAGATCTGTACCTACTAAAAACCACACTTCTGAAGCTACGTGGGCACCAGAAGACACAGCTAGTCTGCCATGTAAAAAAGGAAAGGTGACATGTGCCCTGAGGGTGCAGGGGTGAGAGGCAGGGGAATGGAGACCCCCACAGCCAGCAGCAGTGGCCCTCATCACAGCCCTCCGGGAGATATGAAAGGAGGTGAGACATTGGACAGTAGTCTTGCCTTCCTGCTATAGAACACATTGTTAACACTGAAAAATATGATCTGTTCTAGGGGAATGGTGAAAGCTGACTCTAGCACTTGTGCTTTTTTGTTGTTTGTTTGAGATTGGGTCTTGCTCTTGTTGCCCAGACTGGAGTGCAATGCATGATCTCAGCTCACTGCAACCTCTGCCTCCTGGATTCAAGCAATTCTCCTGCCTCAGCCTCCCAAGTAGCTGGGATTACAGGCACCGGCAACCATGCCTGGCTAATTTTTATATTTTTAGTAAAGATGGGATTTTGCCATGTTGGCCAGGCTGGTGTTCAACTCCTGACCTCTGCCAAAGTGTTGGGATTACAGGCATAAGCCATTGTGCCCGGCCTGTGCTTTTAATTTCATCATGGCACAGCTTCAAAATGATATCTAAGTAGCTGACATAAAAATTGAAAATTCTGTATACTTTGATATTAGCAGGCATCAGATACAAACCAGAATATGATTAAATTGTTTCTTAACCAAACTGAATAATTTTCACATTGGCAGACCATTGGCAGGCCATTCAGCATCTGGCTCATGTTTGGGCCAGGCTGGGTGCCTCATAAAAGTCTGGAGTGAAAATCGGAGGCCAATTCTCCATAAGCATTAGGCTCAGAAATATCCTGCTTCCCGGTGAAAAGTTTAAGTTGACTTTCATGCCACCTTCATCAAACCAAGGTTGGTCAACACTTTTCACCACTGCCACTGGACACTTTGACTTCCAATTTTGCTACCTGCTCTACAAAGATACCCCCTTCCTTCCTTTCCTGCATTCTCCCTACAACCTTGTTTTTTTTGAGTACATCCACTCTGTCTCATCATTGTCCTTGTCTGCTTCCCAAAACCTTATATAGTACAGAAATTGGCCAATCAAGATTACCATGTGGAAGAGCATCCATTTACTGAATAAGGCAGCTGGCTCCTGGGGGCAGAAAAGTGATTAGACACAGAGATAAAAATCATAATCCCTGCTCTCCTGGACTCACTGTCCAGTGGGGAGACAGACACATGAACAAATACAACTTGATAACTACAACAGTCAAGTGAATTATATAATTTAGACTGGAGGAAGAGCAAACGTTATCATAAGACAGTGTGTCCACTACTTACTCTCTAACAGATTTCCTCACAAACCACTAGGCTTGCCAACTTGTTGAATAAGAAAATTGGAGGGTCAGGGGAGGGGAAGTACTTATGCTTCTTAGTATTTCATTCCATAAATACATAAATAATGAAACTATTAATGATATCTTCATGTTGATTCAATAAGTTTGAAACCAAAATTGATAGTAATCTTTAGAAGAAATTGTTTATGTGTCTATGCATGTACATACATAGACATACATATTGCTTTCTGAAATTTTCAATGACTTTATGCTTCTTCTGAAGCTATTCGAGTTTAGAATTTGAGACCCATGGGTCAAAACATCTTCTTGAGTATACTGAAGAACATTTAGATTAATTTCAGACATGTATTTTGGTTTATATAGTGTTTTTTATCCATAGTAACTTATTTACTGTTTAAAAACATATTGAGAACAAACAACAGCAGCAACCCTGAATTGAGTAAAGTCCTGAGAAGGGCTTTGCCCAAACATTGCATGTGCATGTTTACACTAATCTCCTGTCTGAACCTAGGAAGTGGCTGAATGAGCTAGCAGATGGTCTGTCTGGCTGTATTATAAATAATAATTTATTTTTGTTTTATTCATTCATTCATTCATTCATTCATTCATTCATTTTGAGACAGGGTCTCTCTCTGTCACCCGGGCTGGAGTATGGTGACACAATTATGGCTCACTGCAGCCTTCAACTCCCAGGCTCATGCAATCCTCCTGCCTCAGCCTCCTGAGTAGCTGGGACTACAGGTGCACACCACCATGCCCAGCTAATTTTTAAAACTTTTTTTGTAGAGACTGGGTCTTCTTATGTTGCCCAGGCTGGTCTCAAACTCCTGGACTCAAGTGATCCTCCTTCCTTGGCCTCTCAAAGTGCTGGGATTACAGGTTTGAGCTACCACATGTAGCCAGAAATGACATTTTAAAACCAACTATTAGGTACGCAGATATATGATGCTCTCCGATTGTTTTATTTAAAAATAGGAGTGCCTTAGGGTTATTGGCTCATTTTGTTTTATCAAAGAGCTTAAATGCAGTTGTGAATTTTTTGTTTACCCTCATAATAACCTGAGAATTTAGGATGAATATAATTATTGCCATTTTCACAAGTAAAATTGGAATGAGAATATAAAACAGTGGAATACAGGTGTAGCTAAGAGTAGCAGAGGTAAGCCAACTATAGAATATTAAAATTTCTTCCATGTGTGTTGTTAGAAATCTATAAAACCAAAATTTTTTCGTGCCTGTAATCCCAGCACTCGGGGAGCCCAAGGCGGGCAGATTACCTGAGGTGAGGAGTTCGAGACTAGCCTGGCCAACATGGTGAAACCCCGTCTCTACTAAAAGTACAAAAATTAGCCAGGTGTGGTGGTGGGCACCTGAAATCCCAGCTACTCAGGAGGCTGAGGCAGGAGAATTGCTTGAACCCGGGAAGTGGAGATTATAGTGAGCCAAGATTGTGCCACTGCACTCCAGCCTGGGTGACAAGAGTAAGACTTCGTTTCAAAACAGCAACAACAACAACAAACAACAAGAACAACAACACCAAAACCCAACATTTTCTAGTACAAGCAAATTCACTAAGCTTTGTAAGGGTCCCATCCCTCCAAGTATTATCCTTTCTGCGTACCCCAGCATTAATGACAGCAACTGGTACTAGCCATGTGACATACAATCCTAGTACATTTTTGGGCTCTGATGTTTTCTAGGAATTTTTTCTTTACAGACTTACTGAAATTAAGCTCTATTCCCTCAAGACCTGGTTTTCATAAACTGTATAGTTTTGCAGTTGAGGGAAAATGGTCTTAGGTCAGTCAATCCACTGTTGACACAGAAATGAAATGAGGTAATGGTAGGATTATTGTTAAGGCTGAGAGGTGTATGAATCATCCTACACTCTTTCACAGCCTCCAGGTGACCATATAATTAAAATATCCTTGATATTTCTATGTAGTTTAAGTTGATTTTAATTCTAGAACCCCTGTCTTTCTCTATTCAACTTAAATGAAAAGGCATTTGAGTATCCAGAACACACTCAGCACTCAGAAGTGAAGCAAGAAAACTGGAAACATAGTGGTCAGTGCCCATGTTCTACCCCAGGATCAAGTGAGGCATTAATACTGGGAGTTGTGATTCTGAATAAGTCTTAACCTCGTGCACATCTTAGTTGTTCAAACATTTGTCGTGTCAGCAAGGTGGTAACAGTGAAGATTTTCTACAATCAAAATAGTATCATGTTCTGTTGTATAAAATAGAAATAAATGTACCACATCGATCAGAAAAATCACCCTAGCCTATTCCGACAGCTTAATTTTTAACAATTTAACCACATAGATCTGTCATCTAGAATAAGTGTTGCATGTTTAATTGACAATAATTTTTTTGCTGTCTCAGAGAGGTGTAGATAAATTTTGGGGCTATCAAATGGTTCTGACTTTTTCTTTTCTTTGAGATGGGGTCTTGCTCTGTCACCAGGCTGGAGTGCAGTGGCAAGATCTCAGCTTACTGCAACCTCTGCTCCCTGGTTTAAGTTATTCTCCTGCCTCAGCCTCCTGAATAGCTGGGATTACAGGCGCACGCCACCATGCCCAACTAATTTTTGTATTTTTAGTAGAGACGGGGTTTCACCATGTTGGCCAGGATGGTCTCAATCTCCTGACCTCATGATCTGCCCACCACAGCCTCCCAAAGTGCTGGGATTACAGGTGTGAGCCACTGTGCCCAGCCAGTTCTGACATATTTTTAAGCAAGATTAGGCTGATGCTATGGTAACTCAGTTATTCATGATACATGTCATCTTGTAAGTAGGAGTATTCAATATTCATGATTTTGAAGCCATTTCAGAGTACTATAATCACCACACTTGACAGACTGCAGAATTCATTGAAAATCGCTGGAAATAATTAGCAATTTGTTATCATAGACTCTAAACAGACCTTCAAAATGCATTACATAGATTTAGTAAAACAGATTGTCAGTCTGCCACAAGTAATCACTTGGGTTTGATTGGCAGTGAATGAAATTTTTAAAATGTAAAGCTAAACTCTTCAGGATCACTGCACTGGGTTTCTATGGGACAACACTGAACAGGGCTGCCACTGAAACACCATGGATGAGGAAACACAGCTTCCAGCACACTACTGGGAGAATGACTGGGACTCAAAAATGTGTGCAATGAACGTACTTACGAGCTTGTTGGAAAAGAAGTAAAGAGGTTGTATGTAGTTACCTCAAATTAGTACTACTACAGATAAAGTAGCAATCAGTACTGATAAAGTAATAGTAGTGCTAAAGTAGTACTAATAGCCCTACACTAGTAGTAGTAATAAAGTGGCATTGCTATTGATTCTATCCGTCTACCTACCTACCTGTCTGGATGGGAGGGCATAGGATTTGACTAAGATTGGGCTTAGCAGTGAAGAGAAAAGAGCTCATGCATGCTTTGGACAGGTACACACTCAAACTTGGTATCATGTGACTGTTCTGAATTCCAGAACCAAGGCTAAAAGGTGGAAGTTTTGTTTGACTGTCTCACATTTTCCTTTTGGTCTATTGTCTAACACATGTTGCTAGAATTCTTTTTACTCTGACTACCTTTTATGTACAGACAACACTGTTATTGACGAGATCAGTCCCAAGCGGATTGGAGATTGTCCCAATACTTACACCTATAGCAAGGCCTTGAGAGAAGTGGCGGTGCAGCAGGAGAGCAGGAAGCTAACCATCACCATCCTAAGGCCCTCCATTGTGGGAGCAACGTGGCATGAGCTTTTCCCGGTAAGCCCACTCACCCGGATTCTGTGTTTTGCTTTCAAACTAAGGTTCTTCTAGCCCAATTATTTTCTGATGTCATTCTTCTTCTCCCCAGGATTTATAGCTAAGTGCAGCCAATCAAATATTAACCCATTATACTAGGGCAAAATTCCACTTTGGGATCATGCGGCTCTTCTGGCAGTTACCCTATCTTAGAGTTGGATGGAGATCTTAAGTTAGCTTCAAACCACTCTAGTCTCAAAATTCCCATGGGTGATGTTTTCATATCTTGGCTTTCCCACTGTAGCTTAAACATACCAGAATGTTCTTGATGGCCAAATTGGTAGTATTGCAACTAACTGCCAGGGTTACAAAGCTCACAGAAGGATCTCAGTTTGGGAATACTAATTTTTTTTAACCTCAGTATACTGCGATGTCCTTTTGAAAGTACTTTGAATTATACCATCTTCTTCAAAGCAAGTCTGTGAAGCTTTGGGGGCAGATAAATTCCAGCTCCACCACTTACTGGCAATGCAACATTTTTGAGTTGTTCTTTCTATAGAACAGGACAGATACTACTTTGGAGAGTTGGTTTGATGAGACAATGTATGAAGAGTGCTCAGTCTGTAGTAAAAGGCAGGTCCCTATAAAAGGCTCAACGAATGTTAGTCCCTTCATCTTCTCCTCCCATATATCTGGTCTCCCATTATACGCATTTCGACTTTTATACTGTAAGGTAAAGAGATGGCTTAGGGCTTAGGAAACAAACTCAAAAAGACATTTCCCTCTAACTACTCTTCAGCATAATCTTTCCTGTAACATCTTTAAGCAAGTCAACACACATTACTACCAATCATGTTTTCAATGTTCTCCTAAGGAGGCTAAAATCAGGAATGGGGCGGAGAAGTATGGTTGGTGAATTGCTCAGCAGATCATGATATAAGGACAAGGTCCATTGTAGCCCTTAAGGTGTCATAAAATGCCACAAAACCATTCATGACTCCTGCCATGAACAACAATCCTGGCCAAATTTTAATTCTTGCACAAAGTGCAGAAAATAGCCAATGCTTTGCCATTGATCTTTGGGATCTTAATAATACTGAACTAGATAGTTCTATCTGCTGGAGTCTCAGTGCCCTTGTTTGAAATTTATTAAGATTAGACTGCAGATGTTCCAAAGATACAACAATTTTCTGAAATGTGTAACCAATGGAAATTTTCTTTCTTTTAGCGTTGGGTTGATAATCTAAATGGATGTAGCTGACTCATTATTGCGGTATGTATAGGGATGAAGAAGTAACTGTAATGTAGTGGAGGAATAGTAACAAAATTCTTAGTGCTGGCTTAGCTTCATTGAACCAAAAACAAATGCTACTTTACTATCAATTGAAGCATATTATTTCAATTATTCTGGTTATAATATGGAGGCAGGATGAAGTTATTTTTATTCTTTTAGAATTTTTTATCAGGAAAACAGAGGTAAAGTGCTATCAATTACTATTTAAGAGTTCTATTTTGAAAAGTCTGAGAATTAAGGATTTTTCTTTTATTTAAAAAAACTTTTTTAAAAATTAAAAATAAAACAAGCAAAAGTCTTATGAAAATGAAGCAAGTAGCCCTGCCACTCTGTGTACAGTAATACAATATTTGTCATAGTTATTATGTACAATATTATAAAAAATGTTGCAGACAGTACAAATTAAGGCCCTTATTTCTCAAAGGACATCAAGCCTTATGACCCGGTGGGAGGAAAGATGCCACTTAATTATTGCACCATTTTGAAAAACAGAACTCATCAAGGCGGATAGTGGTCTTTTCCCACCTGGTCTTCCGTCAAAGATGGGGGCTGGGGCGGCAGTGTCGTCTTCGTCGTCGAGGTAGACCCTATGTAGCCACACTGCCCTGCCCGGTTCTCTGGGTGCAATAAATACCAGTCACAGTTTGGGAGGGGGCCGTGCGCAGGTGGGCGGAGGCGTCTGAGCTGCATGTGCCGCTTCCTGTGCAGGGCAAGGTGGGCAGAGCGCCAGAAGGCGCGGTTGCACCAATGGCCCTGAAATGGCCCGTGAGCCCTGTGCTTGCGGTGGTGGAGCGTTAGCTTGTCTGAGTGAGCACGCTTCCAGCTGCATCCATCCCAGTGGCAGTGGTCAGGCTTGTCACTTGTGTGCTGCGCAGATGTGCCTTCAGGTGAGAATTCTTGCCGTAGGTCTTGCTGTAGCCCCATAGGTATGCCTGGTGTTTCGGTTCCCGGGCCAGGAGCGGCTGCCACGCTTGGGCTTGGCCTCCAGCAGCTCCAGCGGGGATGCCGGCGCCACCACGAGACTGCGGGCGACTGGGGGTGCCAGGCCCAGGGCTGTGGCGGCGGCGGCCACCGGCAGAGACTAAACACGGGGGCGTGGAGGGGCTGGGCTGGGGCGGGGGCGGGGGGGCGTCTCATGAAGGCGGGGCTGGGTGTCCCAAGCCAGGGCCACGGAAGGGCAGCGGGAAGGAGGCGCCCTGGCCATAGGGGCTGAGGGGCGGGTGTCGGGGGCGGCGTTGGGGGGGGGACCCGGGACCTCGCATGCATGAAGCCGCAGGCCTGGGGCGCCCTAGTGTTTGAGGCCGCGCCGTCCAGGCCTGAACCTGGGTAGGCAGCCGTAGCCGCCGCCATCCGCTTCAGGGGGCTGGGCTTTGACCAGGCGGTTGGGCAGCGCCAGTAGAAAGCGGTTGAGCAGGCCGGGCGCGGTGGTTCACGCCTGTAATCCCAGCACTTTGGGAGACCAAGGCGGGCGGATCACGGGGTCAGGAGATCCAGACCATCCTGGCTAACACGGTGAAACCCCGTCTCTACTAAACATACAAAAAAAAAGTAGCCTGGCGTTAGTGGCGGGCGCCTGTAGTCCCAGCACTTTGGAAGGCTGAGGCGGGCGGATCACGAGGTCAGGAGATAGAGAACATTCTGGCTAACAGGTGAAACCCGTCTCTACTAAAAATACAAAAAAACAATTAGCCGGGCGCGTTGGCGGGCGCCTGTAGTCCCAGCTACTCCGGATGCTGAGGCAGGAGAATGGCGTGAACCCAGGAGATGTAGCTTGCAGTGAGCCGAGATCGCGCCACTGCACTCCAGCCTGGGCGACACAGGGAGACTCCATCTCAAAAAAAAAAAAAAAACGGCTGAGCAGCGCGGACCATCTGGCAGCGGGTCCAGCTCGGGGGCGCCTTAGGGCAGCGGCGTGCAGTGTTCGGGTAATAGGACGCAGACGGCGGGGTCGGCGGGGGCTTCGGGGTGGCCTCGGCCCAGGCCATCCAGCCCTGTGGACCGAATGGAGTCCCGCACGCTGTTGAGGTGGTCGTGGGTTCCCCTGGCCTCGGGCTTGGCGCGGGGTCAGCGCTCCTGCAGGCAGCGCTCGCGGTAAGGGCTGGCAAAGTGGAGACGGACGGCAGGATGGATTCACTTGGCGACATGGCGGGGAGCTGGGAAGACAGACACCGGTGAGTGGCTGCCAGGGAGGGCTGGTCGGGGCGCGGGCAGGCGGGCATGGTTCTGCCAAGGATTTTGCTTTATTTATCGCAAGATGGGGGTATTTCCTCCTTTCTACAGTTTATAATTGCATGAATTAGTGCAGTGAATTGAGGATGCAGTAAAAATATCTTCAAAGATTATTAAATTCGTCATTATAAAACATACAAGAGTTGATGTGTGTGTATGGAAAGCAGGTATACATCAATAATTCTTAATGAATACAAGAAAGAGAACTACTAATATTGGAGCAAATATTTCAAATACAAACATCAGTGAATATAGGAAAGGCATTTTTTATTATATTTTAAGTTCCAGGGTACATGTGCACAACATGCAGGTTTGTTACATAGGTATACGTGTGCCGGCAACGCCTTTTCAATAATGTCTTACAAGGAGAAACGTGGCTCCTCTAGGTAAGCAGCCCTCAGTGCGCATCTCCCTGAAGTCCAGATTGATCCGGCAGAGCTGTGGGCTTCACAGCTCACAATGAGGCATTTAGGGCCTAAACCCCACTTTACTCTTTTGTACAATGAATAGGAAATCAGTGATCTAAATGAGTTTAAATCTTATTAGGGATTCACACTGCCCTTCAGACTCTGTCTCTATTCCTCCCAGAGCTAGGTTCAACTTGAATTAAAATACAAATATGAGACAATGAATTATGATAGTGACAAAGACCTTCCTTCGAATTTCGGATTTTTCTAGCAGCCCCTTTCTTTCTGTTTCCCACCTGCCTTCAACTCCTTCTCCTAAAAAAGTTCAGTTGGGGTGAACGTTTGGTGATTTAGAACATCATTATTTTAACGTGATCCCAAAGCGGTTTTCATTATATGCAAAGCTGCATATTTATTTACATTTTAAAAAATGTTCTAAATTGGTTTCTTATGTCCAAAAGAAGGGGAGCTAGTTATAAGAAAAGAGAATTGAGTAACATAAGAAAGTGCTAATCATTTCAAATTAAAGTGGGAAACATGCAGAGCAGAAAGAATCAATTTCATAAATTCAACAAATTATTAACATAAATAATTCTAAACTCTTGTATCTATATAACATCAGTGATCTGTGAGGTGAAATGAGACTCTGAAGAAAAAGTAAATAATAAGGCCATTTGTCTAAGCCAAAAAAGTTTTTGTCATTAATTGTGGAATTTCACCAATTAATTTTTTTCAAATGAAAATTTCTTAAACTTTTAGTGCCTACTATTGCTTGTAGGTTAATAAGCCCTAGCAGAAAACAAAATAATTAAGGAAATGGAAAACAAACATTAATGGGAAATTTGTGTAACCTCAATTCTTAACGTGTCTTATGACTTAATTTTTAAAATGTGAAGGTTTATTCTTGGTGTTTGGTAATTAACTAAGTTTATTAATCTCTCATAAATATGAGGAATTTTATTCCCTAAAGGAACGTGAGGAACATGAGTAGTTCAAGAAAATGCTGAAGATTGGCCGGGCGCGGTGGCTCACGCTTGTAATCCCAGCACTTTGGGAGGCCGAGGCGGGCGGATCACAAGGTCAGGAGATCGAGACCACGGTGAAACCCCGTCTCTACTAAAAAATACAAAAAATTAGCCGGGCGTGGTGGCGGGCGCCTGTAGTCCCAGCTACTCGGAGAGGCTGAGGCAGGAGAATGGCGTGAACCCGGGACGCGGAGCTTGCAGTGAGCCGAGATTGCGCCACTGCACTCCAGCCTGGGCGAAAGAGCAAGACTCCGTCTCAAAAAAAAAAAAAAAAAAAGAAAATGCTGAAGATGCGCTTGGCTGGGAAGCTGGAATAGGCTGACGAAGTCAGACTTAGTGTAGGAACCTGGTAAGCAGTGGATCGATGTTAGCTGTTTTCACTTATTGCACTAGTATAATCAGTTTGATAAAATGATACGTACTTTAGCCCCAGCTGTTACTTAAGACCTGGTTTCACATTTTATGTTCTTTTTCCTGTGCAGGCTGGGAAAGGGTTTCTTCTGGCCATAAAAGCTACTCCAATGGCTGTGGGAGACTTACTTCCAATTCCAGTTGATACAGCCATCCGTCTCCCACTAGCTGTAGGATGGTGTACTGCAGTTCACAGGTGTGGATGCTCAAGTGGGCTTTCAAAGATTTCATGAGGGGGAGGGTTAATGTATTAGGCACATTTTCCAAATATAGGCATTTCATTGTATAAGACCCCAAATGTGAGAGGGTATTTATTTCAGTATTTTATAGAGTTCCTAATATGCCATCATATATACATTTAGTTGTTTTCAAAATACAGTTTAGTACTTGGCTACTCACGAAGTAATAAAACATTTAAATCACTTAACCATAAAACTCTTGATAACCAAAAGGCTTTTGTTTCTATTCAGTAGTTTAACATTCAGCTTTCTTTTTTAGGGCAAAGGAGACAGAAGTGGATGAAATAAGAGAATTTTTTTTTAATTGAATGCTGGTTAATGCCAAAAGTGTTCAATCACTATGTGTGGGGAAGTTCCTGGTACCAAGAAAAAAAAAAACAGGTTGTTCCTACATTTGGCTGTGTTAGTAAGTGGTAAACAGAATTAAATTTTTCTTATGTGAACTCACACATATGTGCTTCATAATATGTCACTTCTATTTAACATCTCTTTCACACACACATGCATCCCCCACACACACACCCCTTTGCTAGTCTTCTTCCATTTTGCTTATTAACCCAAAGAAAGAAAAAAATACGGAAGTCTTCTTGTGTAGGTTACCTTAATCAGATGAATTATTGAAACCACTCTGTCTAAATATTATTTTCGCTTATTTTTCTTTCATTAGTTTTCCATTCTATTGTATTTATTTAATTTTTATTTCATTTTCCAGACCTAAGTCAATGTTAGTCTACCACTGTACATCTGGTAACCTCAATCCCTGCAATTGGGGCAAAATGAGTAAGTACTTTAGCCATGTAACTGCATAATTACTAGTGTCTGACACAGAGAAAAAATAGACAAAGTGTGTCATGGAGCTTGGAGCCTACATGAGGAGAAAGACAAAAAATAAGCAAAGAGACAAAATAATGGGAAATTGTAAATGTGTGGTAGTTAACTAGAATGTACTGTGGTTACCAAAGAAAGCAGTCATTGGGAGCACATACATGATTGTAAGCAGTGGGGGTCCATTGGCTGTATTTTAAAAACAATGATGAAATAAAGCAAAAGTTGGCAGTTATAAAGACTCTCAGTGATAAAATACTGAAATACTCCTCCCTGCTGGGGCACTGGGTCCTATACACACACCCCTTCCCTTCTTGATATGTCACTGAGAGTGTGACGTGATCAATGACCAGTGAGATTTAGAAAAGTCGGGTGATCTTATTCCTTATTGAGTGTGTAATACTGATCACTAATTTATGCAACTTGTTTCTCTTGGGTGTGCATTAGCTACTCTACTAGTGATTTGTAAAAGTGAATAGGAATCACTGTGGGAGAATAAAAACAACACCCAGATTCCTTGGACCCTAGAACCAAGGTCTTGGGTGATGCTGAGGAATCTGTATTTTTAATAAGCATCTAGATGATTCTTGCTGCTTGGGGAAATGCTCTTTGAGAAACCCTGTACTATACAAACGATTAATTTGTCTGAATGTAAGGGATTTAATCTGGTCAATGTACAAAAACCATGGAAATCAATTTGAGTACAACTTATCTAATGATGGTAGAAGATAAAAGTAGGGAGTTTTGCTATTCTGTAGGATTTCTTAGTACCTACTAACTAACACACCGCTTCTATCCCTGTTACATAGGTACCACTAGCTCTTCATATTCCAATGGTAAGCCATGGTACCACACTGAGAGTTCTATTGCAGGGCAGCTAGACACTGTGGCTCATTTATACATTGTGGCTTTGAATTGGAAAATGCTTTTCCAGGAATGAAAATACCTGGCAGGCATGTTTCCTCTACCCCTCTTACACCTGTAGCAAACACTGTGGGCTGATACGACATTGGTTATCCCTGTGCCAAGGCTCTGTTCTAGATTCCCTTCTAACACAGCATTTCTGGAAGCTATTACTATTAATTTGATGTTGCATTCAAATTAAACTCATTTGTGTTTCCTATCGGGGACTCTTAGGAGGGATAAAAATGCTGCCTACTGGGAGCAGTAGCCATGTTAACAGGAGGTTGAGCATATATAGTCTCAGGTGATACTACAAGGAGTGATAGACAGCTGGGTGGGTGAACATGGGCCATCTCTCCACAGAATTGTCTCCTTTAGTGTCCGTTAAGAAGAGTTTTTAATCTCCTGCATATAGGTCTTAAGCATCTTTTATCAGATTTATACCTAGGGCCTAGGTAATTGATTTTTTTTTTTTTTTACTAATTTAAATGTCTTTTGTAAAAATATATTTTCTAATTGTTTGTGGATGATGTCAAATGCAATTGATTTTTGTATATTGACCTTATATTCAGCTATCTTGCTAAACTTATTATTGCTAGAAATTGTATAAAATTTCCTCATGATTTCCTATGTAGACAGTTACTTAATCTGCAAAAATACCAGTATTATCCCCATTTTTTCAAGCTTTAGCTCTTTATTCTTCTTGTTGATGGCACCATCTCAACTCACTGCAGGCTCTGCCTCCTGGGTTCACACCATTCTCCTGCCTCAGCCTCCCGAGTAGCTGGGACTACAGGCACCCGCCACCACGCCTGGCTAATTTTTGTATTTTTAGTAGAGACAGGGTTTCACCGTGTTAGCCAGGATGATCTCGATCTCCTGATCTCATGATCCACTTGCCTTGGCCTCTCAAAGTGCTGGGATTACAGGCGTGAGCCACTGCGCCCAGGCTTCTTGTTGAACTTCTACTATAATGGTGAATAAAAATGGCAATAGTACGTGTTGTTGTCTTGCTGCTAATTTTAAGCAGAAGACTTCAAATGTTAAACTCGCCTGCCATTTTTAGGATAAACCCAACTTGGTCATGCCATGTTATCTTTTTTTATATTTTGTTTAATTCAGTTTTCTAATCATATAGTGCCGTTGTTTTTTCTATTCTCTGAAAGTGCTTGTGTAATAGTGGAGTGATCTATTCCTCGAAAACTTGGGAAAAGCACCTTTAAATTACCTGGACTTATAATTTTTTGTGAGAAGATTTTTTATTGCTTCAGTGTCTTTCATAGTTAAAGAATTTTGCAGGCTTCATTTTCTGCTGCAATCAATTTTAGCAAATTTGTCTCTTTTTCTAAGATTTTGTCTGTTTTAAAATGTATTTACATTCTTTTTTTATATGAATATTTTTGTCCTAAACTGTATCTGTAATTATGCTTCTTTTTAAATTCATAATATTTGTGTGTCTTCTCTTTTCTTCTCAGCTAGTCTCCAAAGGGTTTATTTTATTTCTTTTTTTCAAAGAACCAACTTCTTCGGGCTTTATTGACTTTTTTCTTTTCTTTTCTTTTCTTTTTTTTTTTTTTTTGAGATGGAGTCTTGCTCTTGTTGCCCAGGCTGGAGTACAATGGCATAATCTTGGCTCACCACAACCTCTGCCTCCCGGGTTCAAGCAGTTCTCCTGCCTCAGCCTCCTGAGTAGAGTAGCTGGGATTACAGACATGCACCACCACGCCTGGCTAATTTTATATTTTTAGTAGAGATGGGGTTTCTCCATGTTGGTCAGGCTGGTCTTGAACTCCCGACCTCAGGTGATCTACCCACCTCGGCCTGCAAAAGTGCTGGGATTACAGGCATGAGCCACCGTGCCCAGCCTATTGACTCTTTATTATGCTGCTTTGTTTTCTATTGCATAGATGTATTGCCTTATGTCTTTTTTCCCCTTCCTCCTGTTTTCTTTGATTATGTTTTTCTTCTCTTTAACCCACGAATATTTGGCTTGTCTAATACATCATTTATGGCTTTATATTTCCCTCAAATGCCACTTTGGCTGTATCCCACACATTTTGTTGTATGATGTTTGTGTTATCATTACTCTCTAATCCTTAAACATTTTTCATTTGAATTTCTTCTTTGACCTATGAGGATGTAGAGTGCAGTTTTCAATTGCCAAATTGCATTTTCTACATGTGCATGAGTTTCTACTTGTCCCTCACATCAGAAAGACAGTAGCTTAATGGTTAAAAGTCTTGGGCTTTGAGATCTAATACACTTGGATTCAAATCATAGCTCATTCACTCACTCCTGTATTCATTAAATAGGCATTATTCTTGGTGCTGACGATATATCACTAAACAGAAATCCATGCTCACATAGATGTTATATGCTGGTATGCATCCCACCATTTAGTAGACTCCACTACTTATTAGTTGTATCAGTTTGAAAAAGTCTCTCAGTTTCTCCCTGTAGATCAATTTTTTTATCTGTCAATGAGAATAATAATTTTCCTATTCTAGAGAGCTCTTGGGAGAATGTAGTGAGATAAAGTGCTTAGTACAGTGGTTAGAACAGTGAACATTTTAGTAAATGCTTGCTATTACCATATGGACAGCTTTCTCAGAAAGCCTTTCCTAACCCAGCCCCACCCCTCCCCTTCCTGGCAGAGCTAGATGCTTCTTTTGTATTCCTCCAGAGCGTATTGTACTGGCCTCTAGCAGAATACTCAGGCAAAATATTGTAATCATGAATTGTCCACATCTCCCACCAGATCGCCAATTCTTTAAAGACAAAGAATATATCATATGTAATTTTTTTTACCTCATCATCTACCACAGTGCCTGGCAAGTGTTAAATGATAAATAAATATATTTGAAATGACTAAAGGAAGGATTGATATAGATTTAGGAAAAGGAAAGTAGGTGTATGTTGCTGAGATATTTATTCATTCGTTTAGTCAATAAATGTTTATTAGGCACTGATTACCTGTCAGCCACTTTTCAAGGTACTGTATAGGTTCAAACAAAACACAAAATTTGGTTATGGTACTTAAATCTTAGAAAGGAGAAATATATATATATATATATATATATATATATATTTTGAGATGGAGTCTTGCTCTTGTTGCCCAGGCTGGAGTACAATGGCATGATCTTGGCTCACCACAACCTCTGCCTCCCAGGTTCAAGCAGTTCTCCTGCCTCAGCCTCCTGAGTAGAGTAGCTGGGATTACAGACATGTGCCACCACGCCTGGCTAATTTTGTATTTTTAGTAGAGATGGGGTTTCTCCGTGTTGGTCAGATATGGTTAAGTGATTGCAGAAAAATAAAACAGATTAAAGAAGTAAATAGTATTGTGGGAGGGCTGCTATTTGATATGTGATGGCCAAAGAAAGTCTCTCTGAGAAGGTGTCATCTTAGTAGAGACCTGAAAGAAGTGAAAGGGCAAATCAGAGGGACATGTGGATGAAATATTCCAGGTTGAAGAAACAGTAAGTGCTGAAGTTCTTTAATCATATTCAAGGACAGCAAGGAGGCCAGTATGGCTGCAGCAGAAGCCCTGAGAGGGAGGGAGGTAAGAGATGAAGTCAGAGTGGTGGGCAGAGAGAGTGAGGATGCAGAGAGTGCAAGGCCTTGCAGAACATGGCTTTGCCTCTAAATGAGAAGAGATTCCATTGAAGGGCTCCGAATGGGGAAGTTCCTGTAATAGACTGAGTTACATTTTACAAGAATCACTCTGGCTGCTACATGGAGGTCCGACTAGGGGGACAAGGGTAGTGGCAGAGACCACTTAGGACAGTATTGCAACATTCCAGGCTACAGTAGTGGTTTGGATCAGAGAGAGAGCAGGTGGAAATTATGATTCTGGGTACTTTTCAAACAGAGAGCTGATAGATTTTGTTCAATTGTGTGTGGATTGTTAAAGAGAAGAATCAAGGATAACCCCACAGTTTTTGGCTGAACTACTAAACAAATTGAATTAGCATTTGGTTAGAGGTAGAAGACTGGTGAAATAGCAAGTTTGTGTATGTATTGGGAAGGGGGTGGTTAGCAGTGGGTGTATCAGGAGGCCCATTTTAGAGCTGTTAAATGTGAATGTCTATTACACCTCCAGGTGGAAATGTTGAACAAGTATATGGATATATAGATCAGAACATCAGTGTTGAGATCAGAATCTCTTATGCTATCAACCTGTACATAACTTTTTTATTTACTACCATCTTTTTAAAGTATAAATCCCTACGGACCAGATGATTCTTGAGAATCTTCTCTGAAGAGGAGTTATATTTTTCAGATAGATTTTTAGCCGGCATTTTTTTAAGTAGGGCAATAATTGTATTACTATAATAACTGACATCATAAATAATGAGCTTAGGCATATGCTTTGCAAAACCTACATACCTTAAATAAAATTGAATTCAAATGAGTATCTTTTCGAAAGAACTACTGAATTCACAAATGTACGTAAAAAGTTCTTAATTAAGCTTAATCTAAGTATTAATATAAAAAGAAAAACACTATTATGAATAAAACCCTGGATACCAGAGTGGATCATTGAGTCTGACATATTCCCAGAGAAATATTTAAAGTAAGCTAACACAAGAAAATCTTGCCTTTAGAGTTTTTTAGTTTAACTTTTAATAAAGATTCAAATAAAATGTTAAGAAACTTTCAAAATGGTTCTGAAAGTAATGGTCCAGCCAGGGAAATAAAGTTTCTAGCCTCTGTCTTGGGGCTTTCAGAATAGACTAGATAACCTTAGAATTAAATGTGGATTTATGTTTTTTCTGAGCAGTACCCCCTTTTATTGACTACATGTGTTTCCCCAAGAATTTGTTTTAGAGTAGATGTTTCAAATAAAGGATCCAACTCTTAACCCATTCACATTGTTTCATTTTGCAGATAACCACTTGCCTACCATAAAAATCTTTACGTTGTTCTCAGAAATTGATTCTTGACTCTACACAGCAAATCCTTTGTCTTTATTGTTGTGACCCATTATAAATACCTTCCACTATGATGGGCTTATATTCTCCTATTGTCCTCTAGCACTTACTCTCTTTTTTCCCCCAGGATTCCAGGTCTTGGCAACCTTTGAAATTCCAATTCCATTTGAGAGAGCTTTGAGGAGGCCGTATGCTGATTTCACCACCAGCAACTTCACAACCCAGTACTGGAATGCCATCAGCCACCAGGCCCCTGCCATCATCTATGACTTCTATTTGTGGTTCACTGGAAGGAAACCCAGGTGAGAAGCTGAGTCAATGGCTTTGAGAATGTCGCTGCATATGGGAGATTGAGGCCCCAAAGTCTTTAGTGCTTCCTTCAGCCAAGGATTAAAGGAGATAACTGAATCTGACCCATATATACAGAGTGAACACACCTACTCTGAAAATCCAAAATCTGAAATTCTTCAAAGTCCAAAATGTTTTCAGTGCTGACATGATGCCACAAGTGGAAAATTCCACACATCTTACCTCCTTGATGGGTCACAGTCAAAACACATTCAAAACTTTGTGTCATGCATATATTTATTTAAAATATTGTATAAGATGACCTTCAGGTTATGTGTGTGTGGCTAAGTGTGTATGAAACATAAGTGAATTTTGTGTTTAGACATGGGTCCCATTCCCAAGATACCTCATTACACAGAAGGAAATATTCCAAAATCTACAAACAGTTGAAACCCGACACACTTCTGACCCAGGAACTTCAGATAAAGGATACTAACCTGTAGAAGTTTTGAACAAACAAAGCAGTCATAGTGAGAAGCCACAGAAGCCTCCTACATTAAAAATGCTCCAGCATAATAAAGGAAGGTAAATGTTAAAGAGCTTGCTGGTGATGAATTTAGCAAGTGATCATTCACACAAAAAGAAAAGCAACTGAGACTCTGTCACTAGGGTTTTTCAAATAGGTAGATAATCTTAAATATCCAGTAATGATGACAACCTCACTTACTGGGATCTTACTTGTGGGGCTAAGGAGGATGCATGATGATCCCATTTTTATTGTCACAGCTACCGAAGGGAGATACCCTCATCAACCCAATTTTACAAATGCAGAAATAGAAGCTAAGGGAAGAACCTGAAGTAGTCTCAAAGGAAGTGACAAGAAAGATGTGGAGAAAGCTGAGTGTCAAAGTCAGTATTCAGGACCAGATTTACTGCTACTTAGAGATGAATGAAGAAATTAGAGGGAACACAGTGTGCTGATGCTAAAGCAGCTGTCACCACCTAGCTTCGTGACATAGGACATATTCTTTCTCTGTCTCACTTGAATAATATGATGTGTCAGAGGAGACATTATTATAATTGCCTAAAGCAATTCTTGGGATCAAGAATCAGAAGCATGAACAGTGTTGCCCTCTGTGTTAGCCCCTGTATAAGGGAGGAAGTCGTCTTCAGCATGTTGAATTGTCATCTTTATCAGCAGTGCAAATGACTGAAACTTAGCCAATGTAGAGTTTATTCAAATTTTTACAGACCTCATTTGCAGCTCATAACTCAGTTCTTGAGCAAAGTGGAAAGAAAACATTATGATTACGGGGAAAATATTTGTATGGGACTTATCAAATAAAGATAGGAAAAGAAGAAAACCCAAATATTATAGGCAGAAATGCTAAAGGTTTTAAAATATGTCAGGATTGGAAGAAGGCATGGATAAAGAACCAAGTTCAGTTAGGAAAGAGAAACACAGAAGGAAGAGACACAATAAAAGTCATATGTATTCTGTGAGATGTCAGTAAGATTTGTGGGAAGTGGGTTGGTTTGTTGTATGGTATGTATTTTAGCAATAATCTTTATGGCAGAGAAAGCTAAAATCCTTTAGCTTGTGTGAATGATCACTTGCTGAATTCCTCAAGGTAGGCATGATGAAGGAGGGTTTAGAGGAGACACAGACACAATGAACTGACCTAGATATAAGGCCTTAGTATACTCAGCTAAGAATAGTGATTCTGAGGACACACTGTGACCTGATTATGTCATTACATGTGTGGTAGTGATGGGGATGATAGAAGGAAGAACTGACGGCATATTTTCATCCCCCCCCAAAATCAGTTAAATATTGGGACACTAACCATCCAGGTCTAGAAAAGTCACATGCCATAGCCATGGTATTGCACATCATTCATCTTGCATTCTTTGAGAATAAGAAGATCAGTAAATAGTTCAGAAGTGGGAAGCTTTGTCCAGGCCTGTGTGTGAACCCAATATTTTGTTTAGAAATAGAACAAGTAAGTTCATTGCTATAGCATAACACAAAATTTGCTTAAGTGGTGGTCAGCAAATCCTTGAATGCTGCTTAATGTGAGAGGTTGGTAAAATCCTTTGTGCAACACTCTTACTCCCTGAATGTTTTGCTGTGCCGGGGCCTGTGCATGCCAGACAAGGCCAAGCTGGCTCAACGAGCAACCAGCCACCTCTGCAACCTGCCACCTCCTGCTGGCAGGATTTGTTTTTGCATCCTGTGAAGAGCCAAGGAGGCACCAGGGCATAAGTCTACTCACTTATATCTGTTTGTCTGGAACATAACACATATTTGTTTTTACAACAAATAAAATTGATCTTGAATAAAAACTGAGTGGTCATTGTCATTAATCTTTGAACCCAGATTAACCTTTTGGTCATGTCTAGTCTAAGAGAAAAGAGATATTCTTATCAATAAATACAGAGCCCAGCTATGTCAGTGAAGATCTCAAGTGCATAGATAGTAGTATAGAGAAGAGTCAGAGGCCAAAAAGACAGGGATGGCGGACACGGAACAGAGGAGAGTGTGGTGTTTGCCTTTGCATCACCAACACCTGAGGCTTTGGGAGAGCACCTACAAGATACCAATAAAGCATTGTAAGACCATCTATGAAGTGAGAAAATTTGAATTACTGTTGTTCTTGTGGTTATGATTGTATTTATGGTTGTTACTTCATTCATATTAATCACCTATGTGCCCAAGTGTAATCATGAAGTTAGATTTTTCCCAGATTTTTTTATTAGACTCAAGAATTCCCATAGACAAAGGCAATATCACTATCCTATTTATACATTTCTTCTCTCAGTTCTGTGGAGCCAAAATGTAGAGTCCAGTGCAATAAAGGCTGGCCTGGATTATCTAACTGGTACATGAGGCCCAGTGTGGTAGTTTACTCCAGAGGAAATTGGCACTTGTATAGAATTGTAGTTAAGTTGATCCCTTGATACCAGGAAAGTTTCTGCTATGCAGTCCTTTTTGATAATTTCTTAATATATACCCTCATTTTAGACAGTACCAGTGGCCACAGATGTACTTGGCAGCAGAATATTACAGATGGTAAACTTCGAATCTGCGTTTTAGTAGCAAGAACATTTGGAGTCTTGTGCTTCCCTTGTAGACATCTTCTTAACATCTGCATCCTATCTTTTGTCTACTGTTGTTACTGCTCCTAGTTCCATAGAAATTCTAATTTTCATTTGGGATATACATTTTTGTCATTTGTAAGCTCCCCCTTCTTTTTCATTTTTTCACCCCATTTCAGACTGTTCTAAAATCAGAAAGGAAATTCTCCTCCATGAGCATGTGTATGTTTTTGGCTGTTGGAACTTGAGATGGTGCAAGTAAGTACAAGCACATTTTCCAGATAAGTCATGTGAAGTGATTTACGTTTCATAATATGATCATTTCTGATTGATCTTATTATGACCACCCATAGAGATGGCTGTAAAGAATTAAGAACATCAAACAATGTCAAGTTGTTCATTGCATGTATTTCAGAACATTGCCGAGATAAAGCCAGGTGGAGTCATTCATTTCACCAGCTAGTTATTTCCTTGCTGCAGTACCAAGGATTGTCATTTTTGAATTAAAACCTCTGGTTTTTCTAACTCATCTTTCATTGTTGATCATGGCAAGTGAATAATTAGTGAATGCATATGTTTAGGTTATGAGGAATTTAAAACACACCCTAAGAGTTGTAATGTTGATTGCTTTTAAATGTTGTAATGGTTTTGAGAGTGTCTGCTAATGATTTCTTAATTACATACTTGCTTTTCTTAGAAAATCACCTCATTTCATTATTAGTGATTAATTTTCTCTTAAATATTTAACTTCATATTTTAATAAATCACTATGCCTGGGATTCCATTAGATATTTGAAAAGATCAAGTTTAATTTTTTTACCCAGGTAACATATACAATGGCTCAAGATTTGTGTTCTTTGATCTCACAATTTAAAAAAATATGCATTAAGCACCATGGAAATCCCAGCAACTTCAGCAAGAAAGAGTCTTTGTTCCATAGTTTCTTTGCTTGATAAAGATGTGGAATAAAATAAATGGAATATCTTAATTCAGTTTTTGCTTCATGAGACTGGTTGAGTGAACATAGGCCTAGTGCTTTGAAAATTGGCCTCTTGTAGACGATTGATATTCTAGTAGCCTAAAGAGAATCCACTTCTTATAAGAATATATATATTTTGGAAAATGTGGTATTTCTCAGAAAACTGCTGAAATAAACTATGTATCTTTTCTATCTTTATCTTTAATTCTATTACTTTCAAAGATCTGAAGCTTTCACTTAAAAATTAGTCTTTTGGAAAAAAAGACATTGAAACTAGAGTTAAATTTTAATTTCATTGAGGTAATGAATATGAAGATTCATTTGCTGTAATCTCCTTGGGATCTTTTAGTTTCTTGTGCTTTTACAAATAACACTGTAATGGTCTATATGTGTGTCAGTTTTTACAATAATTTGTCTAAACTTTAGCTTATACCAGTGTGCATGAAGAACCAAGTGCAGTCTGAATTAGCACAATGCAAATAGAAAACCGACCTTTTATTTTCCTCACAAAATTATATCTAATATAAACCTTATGTAAAATAAAGAATTTTTAAGTGCTCATAAATTAATAACAAAATCATACATAATGTCAGTGGAAGAGAAAAATTAAGGAGTTTATATCACAGTAAAATGCATTTCTAAATTGACTTAGTATTGTTATAAAACATATTCTTGAATATTATATCAGAATTTATCACCACTAGTGAAGTCAAAATAAAGATGGATCTCTAAATTATACAATTTATTTGGGAATCACAGAATTGTAGTTCTGAACAAAACTGAAAACCACGGTGGTCTTCTATATGTGTGAAGGACAAAGAGAAGATTGGGGGTTTACTAGCAAGGGAAATGCTACATACTGTTTTGAAAGAAAGCTCACGGCTGGACACTAGAGAAGATTTTGGGAGCTGGTCAAACAAGCCTAATGGGAGACAAATCTTTTGAGACTTCCCAGGAGCCCAACTAGAAAATCCCTTAGTCAATTTTAGGTGAAAAAGACTTAAATTTGATTCTGGGGAAGTTTGTCATTTGTTTGGATGCAAAAAGCCTAAAAATATTTAATTAAAGTAGAATTACATATCCTTGAGAGATAATGGTCACTTATTTAACCAGAGTAATAATGGAAAGACTTCAAAAACAAATTCAAAGGTTACATAGTCAAGAGAAAAAAAATACTTAGACCTGTATTAGAGATGACTTAGTTTTTTCGGCTGGTCAAAACCCGAATAAAGCCATCGCAAACCACAAGAAGCTATCTTAAAACATAAAATATCTGCTTGTTAGGTGGATTACTTAGAGAGAGAGAGAGAGAGAGAGAGAGAAAACCTTTTGTAGTGTGACCATTTCTCTTAGTATATGCCCTTTTGAATAAGCTGGAAATTAAACCCCATGAAAAACTACTTTAATTCAATTAGACACTGGAAGAATGTGTGTCTAAGGTTTACAAGTAAACCATATTACAGAATAATAGTACACACATACATACACACACACAAGTAGTACCTCCACCAGGGGGAATGGATGGCTTTTAGAAAAAGAGCATGTGAAATTTCCTGGTTACATAGAACAATTTGGATACATCAGGAAAAGCCAAGAGTACAGAATTCATCTATACTGGAAAAACATTGTTTTTCCAGTTTTTTTTTTTTTGAGACAAACGTTCTCTGTGTCAGGTTATAATACTAGAGTGTGAAGTGGAAAAATGCAATATGAACTGATAAAAAAAAAATAGTCACCACTTTAGTTAACCAAAAGGATGTACTGTTTTAAGGAGAGAAGCAAGAAGAGCAGAAGGCATTGATGTATTAACTGCAAATTACATGTAGTGAGATGCATAAAAAGCCAAACCCTTGAGATAAAAATCTGAAAAACTTTGAGGAAAACTCTACCTCCTGAAATGAAGCGATCATTTATTTTTCTTTATTGCTGCTTCTAGAAAGAGGATACATGTACAGAATGTGCAGGTTTGTTGCATAGGTATACGTGTGCCATGGTGGTTTGCTGCACCTATTGACCCATCCTCTAAGTTCCCTCCCCTCACCCCCATCCCCCAACAGACCATGGTGTATGTTGTTCCCCTCTCTGTGTCCATGTGTTCTCAATGTTCAACTCCCACTGAATGAGAACATGCAGTGTCTGGTTTTCTGTTCTTGTGTTAGTTTGCCGAGGTTGATGGCTTCCAGTTTCATCCATGTGCCTGCAAAGGACATGCTCTTATTCATTTTTCATGGCTGCATAGTATTCCATGCTGTATATGTAAAACATTTTCTTTATCCAGTCTATCATTGATGGGCATTTGGGTTGGTTCCAGTCTTTGCTATTGTAAATTGTGCTGCAATAAATAGAATGATTTATATTCCTTTGGGTATATACCCAGTAATGGGATTGCAGGGTCAATTGGTATTTCTGGTTTTAGATACTTGGGGAATCACCATGCTGTCTTCCACAATGATTAAACTAATGTATATCCTCACCAACAGTGTAAAAGCATTCCTCTTTCTCCACAGCCTCGCCAGCATCTATTGTATCCTGACTCTTTTAAATAATCACCATTCTGACTGGCATGAGATGGTATCTCATTGTGGTTTTGATTTGCATTTCTCTGATGATCAGTGATGTTGAGCTTTCTTTCATATGTTTGTTGGCCAACTTCTTTTGAGAAGTGTCTGTTCATATCCTTTGCCCACTTTTAAATGATATTATTGCTCATATTAAATTTGAAATGACTGGAAATTCAAAATAAAGACAAGCAAGATAAAATTATATTTTTTAAGTTATAGGTATGAAGTATTTTTGAAAGGAAAGAAACCTCTAGATTGTATATATGTATGTGTACATATTTATATGTATATGTGTGTATATATGTGCGTGTGTATATAATATATATATTGCTTTCAACGAAAAAATTATTAGAGTCAAAATAGTACCATCTCCAGGTGTTTGTATGTAGCTTGGTACCTAAAATCATTTAGCTGACCCATTCCCATGTTTGGAAAATTTTTAAAATTTGTTGTCTACATCTGTGGTATTCAGTATAGTAGCCACTAGCTGCTTAACTTTTAATCAGTTATAATTAAATGAAATTTAAAATTCAATTCTTCCATCATACTAGCTACATTTTAAGTGCTCGGTAGACACACTTGGCTAGTGGCTACTTTATTGGACAGGGCAGGTATAGAACATTTCCATTATCACAGAATATTTAACCAGACAGCATTGATCTAAATGGTTAAGTTTTTTGTTTTTTTTTTTAACTGGAGTGCAGTGGTGCAATCTCAGCTCACTGCAACCTCTGCCTCCCAGGTTCAAGCAATTTTCTGCCTCAGCCTCCCAAGTAGCTGAGATTATAGGCGCCCACCACCACACCCGGCTAATTTTTTTATTTTTAGTAGAAACAGGGTTTCACCATCTTGGCCGGGCTGGTCTTGAACTCCTGACCTCATGATCCACCAGCCTTGGCCTCCCAAAGTGCTGGGATTACAGGCATGAGCCACTGCACCAGGCCAAGTATCTTGTAGAGAAAGTTTATATTATGATTCAGATTTCCATGTTGCCCATCTTTTTTATTAATCTCATAGACACTTATTGGAGCGCTTATTATGTTTTAAGTGCATGAGAAGTGCAAAGAGTGTAAAGACAAAAATGATGTAGCCAAATCAAGTGGTGGAGACAGACATTTAAAACATGATTGCAACCCAACATGACTTCTCCAGGGAGAGGAGAGCAAAGGACAATGAAGGCAGAAAGAATCACGCTTGCAAATCCATGAACGGTGTGGTGTGTTTGGGAAACTCTGGGTGATTTGTTTAGCCCTAGACAAGTAAAAATAAGGACTAGAAAGGTGTGCTGAGGCCAGATCTTGAAAGATTTCAAATAACTGCAGGCAGGTTACATTCCATTGAATGAAAACCCAGTTGAAACTGGTTTAAAACACAAAGGTGGTGTATTGATTTACAGTGGAAAAAATCCAGGACTAGAGTGGTGAGCAGCTGTGATTCAACTAGAACTCTGGCTGCCTTGGTCTTTGAGTCTCTCAACTCTGCCACTTTGTTCTGGTTTTATCCTCATGATGAATAAGATGTTTGCTGTAGCTTCAAGCTTTACACACATAATATGACAATGTTCGGATGAAGAGAGGCTGGCCCTTTCCAAGATTTTCTCCCAAGATTGATGAAACTTGTTTTCTAAAAACCCTCAGCAAATTTCCCTCCCATCGCATCAGGCCTAGTTAAGGTTACCTGTCCATTTCTGGCCAGCCCCTGTGTCCTGAGATTATGCCATGTGCTAATTTGTTGAGAAACCTCAGATGTAAGCCAGTCACTGTCTAGAGTGTAAGAGTGCATGGAGATCAATCAGCTTTTCTCTGAAGCTGGGGTGAGATTATGTGTTTCTGAGGCAAGGTGGCTACTGGAGAAGGGCGAATACCTGCGTGATAATTCAGAACTTATCAAGAGATAGCAGCCTGGGTGTCAGGGGGTTAGCATTCTGAGTGGAGCATGGTTTCTGGAGTCAGACCTGAGTTGGTGTCCTTTATCCACCACTGGGTGGATAACTTTATGTAACTGAGCCTCAGTTTCCAAATGGAGATTATAACGGTCATTGTCTTTCGTACGGTTGTGTGATGTAAAGGAGTTAACATAGGAAAGGCACTTAGAATAGTGCCTGAACCACAGTAAGCGCCCAGCAAATATTAGCTTTAAATTCATACTCAAATATGGGAGGGAGTTTGAGCTTTATCTTTTAGAGTCTGACACTCCCATTGAAGGTCTTTTGTATCTTGACAGCTAGAAGATTTCCTACCACTTAAATAATAATAAAAGATTAGAACTCAAGTGATGCTGATGATGACAGGAAATGTGAGTTAGTTGAGTAGTTGGGACAGAAATCACGTGACCTGCAAAGCTGAGAATATTATCTGGCCCTTTACAGAAGTTTGCCAACTCCTGAAATAGAGGACCAGAAAAATGTCTTCTGATCTAAAACACCTAAACATGTTAGGCCTGGTGCAGCGGCTCACCCCTGTAATCCCAGCACTTTGGGAGGCCAAGGTAGCTGAATCCTCCCATCTCAGCCTCCCAAGTAGTTCGATACCAGCCTGGACAACATGGTGAAACCCTGTCTCTACCAAAAATACAAAAATTAGCTGAGCATGGTGGCGGTTGCCTGTAATCCCAGCTACTTGGGAGGCTGAGGCAGGAGAATGGTTTGAATCCAAGAGGCAGAAGCTGCAGTGAGCCAAGATCACACCACTGCACTCCAGACTGGGCAACGGAGTGAAACTGTCTGAAAAAAAAAAAAAGATAAAATATGTTTTTATAAAATAGTTTTAATGCATAGCTGAACTTGAGGCAAAATAAGGAAATTCCTAAGTGTCCTGAAACGACAAGAAAGTACACACCTGCACACAAACAGAGAAGTTGAACAAGCACACACACAAATATGACAAATGTGTATTGAGAGCCAAATATATGTCAGGTACATATTGCTCTGTGCCTGGAGAACAGGGGCAATAAGGTAGAAAATATAACAGACATGGGATTAACCTCATAGATCTTAAAGTCCAGTGAAGTAGACAACTTTTATAAGAAATAAATGTATATTAAATATTTTGAAAAGTACTGTGAAGAAAAAGAGCAAGACGCTTTGAAAGAGACTAACAAGTGACACCTGCTTTAGGATTATGTGCCTTGAAAAGAACTCCAGAAATAGTGCCACTGGAACTCAGGAGGAGTTAATGTATTCATGGAAATGGGAGAGAGCATTTCTTTTAGGTAGATGCCTAGGCTCTGCCAACTTTGCTTGATTCTATCTGACTCTATAAGACAAGTTACAGAAGTATAATAATGCCTTTGCTATAAACCAGAAATGGATAAATACTTAAGAAATTTTCATATCAAATGCACATTTTGATGCTATAGTAATTGTTCCAGTTTAAAACATTCATTTATACATATTTTCTTTTATTTTTCTTTCTTTCTTTTTTTTTTTTTTTTGAGGCAGGTTCTCACTCTGGTTCCCAGATTGGAGTGCAGTTCGCAATCAGCTCACTGTAACCTCAAATTCTTGGGTTCAAGGGATTCTCTTGTCTCAGCCTCCTGAGTTGCGGGGAATATAGGCACACACAGCCACAGCTGGCTAGTTTTCATATTTTTTGTAGAGATGGGGTCTTACTATATTGCTTATGCTGGTCTCGAACTTGTGGTCTCAAGCAGTGCTCCTGCCTCAGCCTCTTGAAAGTGCTAGGATTACAAGTGTGAGCCACCACACCTGGTTTATACATATTTGAATAGTTTTAATATAACAGCAAAGTCCATTTGAGGCAGAGGACAGACTTTTTTAAAAACATTATTGAAACATCTGTCTTGCTCTTATCACCAAGGCTGGAGGGCAGCGCATGACCATGGTTCACTGCAGCCTCAACCTCCTGGGCTCATGTGATCCTCCCACCTCAACCTCCCAAGTAGCTGGGACCACAGGTGTGTGACACCATGCTCGGCTAATTTTTTTTTTTTTTTGTAGACATGGCGGTCTCACTACATTGTACAGGCTAGTCTCGAACTCCTGGTTTTAAGCAATTTTCTGGTCTCAGCCTCACAAAGTGCTGAGATTACAGGTATGGGCCACCACACCTAGCTAGAGAACAGACTTTTAATAACAAAAGAAAAGTGCTTTTTATTCAAAGATTGACTTTAGGAGCCTGTCTAAAGTAAAGGCGGGTAGATGAGACTGATTGCTTACAGAAAGCTAGCTTTGTGTGCTGAACTTGGTACTATTAGAGGTTTCTTGAAAGATCTGGGAGAAAAGGTTTAAAACTGCAGCTGGAAGATGTTTGCTGGACTAGAAATGGAGAGTCCTAAGCACTCGGGAATTCAGCAAATGGCTGCTGGTTAGGTTTTTGTTTTTGTTTTTTGGATTTAAGATACCCTCAAACTCTAGTTATTTCTGAATTGAAGATGACCAATTGATCGGTATGTTTGTATTAGTAAAATCAAAAAGCTTATTAATTTATGTTTCACATTAATAAAACCCATAAAGAAATTATACTTTGCCTTTGTAACCCGTATGTCAGCGTGGATATCCCTACCCTTTAATCAAATGTAATTAATGACATTCCCCAAGAATTGTTGAGGATTCTCAGGTGGCTAATTGTTCATGGTCATCTCTGCTGTTGCTGGAGATGAATCAGTTTTGTTTATGAATCATTTTCATTTCACATGGGCTCCATAACAAGTCGATCCAGACTAGGTAAAGGCCTCGTTCTTCATTTGTCATAAATTTAGAATCAAACAACAAAAAGAGAAAATACGTGCCTAGGCCTGCCAAACCCCCATTAGGACCTGCCTTTACCTACCACACATGGACACCCAGTCTTTCAATGTGTCATCCTCTACCCTGTTAACTGAAGTTTTCTGGGTTTATTTTTCTCATCTTTTAAATCTTCCATTTACTGTAATTTAGGAGAAAATGAGGTCACTGAATTTGTTAATTCATTTTGCTGAGTTTAGTACCCAAATTCTAGGCAACATTTCACAGACCTGGCTCTTTCATGGTGTAATAAATATGGTCTTTTGCAAACTGTTTTCCTCTTTTTGTTCTCACAGCTATGTTTTGGATGATTAAAGTTGCTAAAGGTCTAAACACTTACTAGTAGGTTATGTTCTTACATCTGCACTAGGTGGTAGCATAGGGCAGTAGAAAGAACACTGAAGCTCTAGATACTACTGTCTCCTCAATCAGAGAAGTAGAGCTTGGTGGAGAGACCATAGCCTAGTTAGCTAACCCATATGAGTCTTGTTTTTATTATGTATAAAAATAATAGCTATTTCACAGGGATTTGCAAAAATCAAATGTAATCCTAAGTATAAAACAATGTTTTATATTGTGCAATATAAATATTAGTTTTGTTATCAGTAACCTCTCATTTCTTTTACCCAGGTATGTTCTTTTCTTCATTATCCCTAAGCAAGACTCTGTACATTGCCTACATGAGTTTCACACTCTTATCAAGGATGTATACATTCCTACATTTTCTTTTCTACTGTTAGTCATCATTTCATTAGAAAGACATTAAAGTATTCACATTTATATTATAACATTAAATTTGGAAAAAACTTTTTGCAAGAAAGGAGAGTATAATCAGAAATTCATCTATAAAGTCCTAGGTTTCACCAGCCTGTGCCACATGTGTTCACAGTCACTCTCCATTCTGCATGAGTTGTACTAATGTGGGAGCTGAAGGAGATAAACCCCCCAAATCAGTAGCTTAATACAAATGTGATTTGTCAATCACAGTAGTTCTAACTGGTAGAAGGCGTTACACTCCACAGTCACTCAAGGATCCATGCTGATGGAAGGTTGCCATCTTCTGCACATGGCTTCTAAGTCATCCAACTCTCTGGATGACAATATCCAGCTGCCAGTGGGGTAAAAGAGGCACTGACATCATGTGGAAGGATTTTATGATCCAGGTACAACAGTGCCCATCACATCTGTCCATATTCCACCCTCAGAAGTGTCACTGGGCTACATCTAAGTACGAGGATGCCTGGAAAATACATAGCTGTGTGCCCAGGAGGAAAGGAAAATAGGATTGTTGAACAACTAATGAGGTTCTGCCATGGCCTTCTTTTTAGGTCACCAAATATCTGCCTTCCTGTCTTTCCCACACATGCAAGACACTCATTCCTAACCAAGGGTCTCATACCATTATTGCATCCAGTTCAAAGTCCAAAGTCCAAAGGGGAATAGACTATCCTCTGTATCAGATTCTGATATGTCAGCTTCTGGTTTGGCATTCTTGAATAAAAAGGCCAATTTTCTGCCTCCCATGTAGAGGTGAAAAATATCTCTGTTCTTCTACTTGTCATGGTAGAACAGTGAAAAGACCACCATAATTGAAGGAAAAAAATAAAGAAATCTGCTATGCAAGAAAGAGAAGACAGGCAGGCAAGCAGCAGTCCCTAGAGTATAAGCATAAGGAGATCCTGAGTAGCAAGTAGTGAGAAGCTCCGTACACTGGGCATGGGAAATTCCTTAAATAGCCTCTGAATCTACTCTCTGGGAGGAATCCTCTTTTCCATCATTTTTGGTGGTGGCTCCATCCTCTGGAAAGTTCTTATTTCTTATTCCCTGGCTGTCACCTCTGAACTGGCTGTGAAGGAGTGTGCTTTTCTTGAGGTCTTTGGCTTTATAACTCATTCTGCAAGAGTAAAGGTGAAAACCAATGGGTGTTTTATGCCGATCTGTCCCACAGACTCTGGCCAAGTGACGAATGAAAGGAGTTCGCTGACACAGGTATTTTTCCTGACAGTGTGGCTAGGAGACTGCACCACTGAGCGCTGCTGATGAGACAGTGCAGCAGCCAAAAGGAGTGCAGCCCCCTAAGCTGGCCCTGCTTGAATTTATTTAGTACAGATTTAATGACAAGGGCTTGGAGCAAACACAATTTGTGGGTAATTAACATTGTCAAACCCCCGAGTCGAGAGCAGTCCTGCGTGTGAATGATCAAAGCTTGGTTTCCAGAGATATAAGTAGAACAATTTATCTGGATAAGTTTCCTTACATTCCCTTGTTATCTAACCCTTGCTCTTAAGAGAATTTAACTGCCTTCAGCTAAATTCTCTTTTGAAGCTTTTGCAAAACCTCCCATTCTTCCAAGAATTGTGTCTTTCCCTATAACCTTTTCTTACAACTTTTCCCACCACCCTGACCAAACTCCTAACACTTTTAGGTTTAAGGTCAGTCATTTGCTGGCTCTGGGGCTGTGGAAGAAAAAATAAATCCCTCAGTTCATGCACACAGTGTGACAGCTTGGCATAAGTAAAAGACATGAACAAAAAGATTAATGAAGGAGTGAAAGAAGGAAGGAGTGTGCATTAGGCACAACATCATCTAAAAACTAAAAAAACTGCAATGCATTAAACTTGTTCATTCAACAAGTATTGGTTGAGTGCCTACTAAGTGTCAAGTGCTGGGCCCGATGTGGGGGATACAGTGGAGGATACATTGGCAACACATGGAAAGTAAAGGCAGTGAAAAGGCCATGGATTTAAAAATTAAAGGAAAAAAAGGGGTAATACATTTGTTACTGGTTTTAGCAAATCGAAAAAATGTGAGAAAATAGTGCAGTGTTTGCCAAATCTACAACTCTTTCACCCTCACTGAGTCTCAAATTAAGAATGTACAAAAGCAGAATTACTAGGAAATCAGTTTTATGGGTGTATTCCCTTAAGTAATAGCACTATACTGCAAAATTGGTGGAAGTCGCCTGCACATTTGAAATAACCAACCTGCACCTTTGCCCCCTCCCCCAGATTCTAACCAAATAAAGTATGAAATAAGGCAGAACTCACCATGCTCCACCAACTTGCCAGGAATGAAGTCAATGCTGATTGGAAAAGTGTCAAGCAATAAAGAAGAGTTTGGATCCATTTTAAACATTATCTTCATGTCACTTGAGACTTTAATCTCAGCCAAATCTACCTCCAAAACCAATCTCTTGTGCAATGATCTTGTCTGGGTCCAGGCCAAGGCTTACTTCTATTGCACAGCTACTCTCACCTTTCTTGATTTTTACTCTGAAGAACTTTCCTGCCTGGGTTAGAGTTTCCTCTGGTAGGCATCAGATTCTGCAAATATTTATTATCTCGTGTTAATCAAGAACCCCCTCTAGATTCTGCTATGTAACTATTTTGACATAAACGGAGTGATTTAAATGCAGTTGTAACTTGTTCCTAAGTAGGGCCTGTTATAGCTTTTTAAGCAATATATCTCCAGTCACACATAATAATGAATGGATTCTAACTTACCCTAAGTACTACCGTGTTCCTGAGGGTAAATAAACTATGTCAACTTTGTGAGGCTTAGAAATTTTTCTTTAAAGCAAAGTAACCAAAAATGTTACCAGTTTTCCTTTGATTACTACTATATTGCCCAGGAAGTGTGATCAAAAGACATCTGTTGTATGTATCAAAATTCATACATCTGCTTCATTCATTTCCTTTTATGGTATCACCTCTGACTTCCAGTTTCCCTGCTGTCAGAAACAATTAAATGGAAGATGCTTTGGACAACAGGATTTTTAAAAATCCAGTGGCCACAGAGAATTGGAACTGAAGAATCAGGAGAGAGGATTAATTTTCTTTCTTCTCACTAAGTTTCTTAAGTATTTTCAGAGCTCTTAAAGGGACATATCAATAGTGGGGAAAGTATCTAAATTAATGGCAAGATTCTTGAGGACTTTCTCACAAAGATAATTAAGGTGGCACTCTAAGAAAACAACCAGAGACATCACAAATATATATAGGTATTTTTTATTGTAGTATTACTTATGGTAAACTTGGATCCAATTTGAATGTTCCACAATAGAGGAATGACTAAATAAACAACAATACATACAAGTGTTAGAAAAGTATTCAGGCATTAAAAATCATGTTTTATCAAATAGTAAATGACAAAAAGGCTTGTAATATATTCAGTGCAAAACCATATTAGGTATAATCTCAACTCTTAGCCCTAAGTGTTGGTATGATCTTGGATTAATTTTTTTTTTACATTTTCAAATTTTCAAATGAGAAGTATGATTATTCTACTTCTGTGGTGTGGAAAAAATTACCCTCTGTAAAAGTGAAAAAATAAGAACAGTCATCTACTTTCCACATTTTCCAAATACAATGAACACATTACACTTTTACAGTGGAAGAAAAGAAACACCTATCTTTTAAAATAGGAAATAAATCAGAATAAGACAGAAATTCATCATGAATTTACGAAATTATGTCATCAAGTATAAGTTCAGTTCATGTTTAGTTTTGAAACTTTATCAAAATTAAATAGTTTGACTTATTTTTATTAGAAATACGATTCTAAGTATTCAACATTGCTTTTTAAAAAATTATCTTCTAGTTTTTCACAAAATCTGAGGAGCTGCTATGGAAAGCACACCAGATCTCGTGTTGAAATGTGAACGTGCCCACCACAGACCAAGGACTTTCAACCTGTCAACCCCCAGGATTTCCAAGCCAGGAGTTTCATCTCTTACTTACGGAAAATTTGTCCACTTAATTATGAACCAATCAGCTTTTCATTGTGTCAAAATCAAATCTAGATAGTGAAATTGATATTTTATCTTTATTATCTTAAATATATCTTGGCTTAAAGAGACATAAGTGGCTCTTCCCCACTATACCAGATAATGAGTTGCAAATAAATCATTCAGCAGTAAAGTTCGAAGAAAGCCTGAAAGCATTTTGAATTTCCTAGTGTCTTACAGATTTGTTTCTTTTTACAACAACCATGTCCCATGTATATCCGTTTAGGACCTTAAGTTGTTAATAATCTACTCTGAATAATTCCTTAAGAAAACATTTAAAGGACAATGTCTATACCTGGGAAATAAAACCCAAAGTAGTAGAAATTATATTAAAAATCATGTAGTTAATTAAGAATGACTGTGAGCTTAGACACTGAAAAATGTGTCACTGAAAGAATACCAAAAATGGTCAGCCTTTTCCTGTTAAGTTATAGTAAGGTATATAGTATAAGTACTTAGTACGTAAGAGAAGAATTAGAATGAGATTGTACCAGGTTCAGAATTCCTCATCCGAGAAGATCAGACAAAATTCAAGCTTTTTAGAGAGGGGCTACCCTGAATGATGTCACCAGTAAGTGGGTTTATAAACAAAGACAGAGCTTGGCAGGTTGCACTGGATACTTCAAACCAGTTTCTCTGGAAAAATGTGAGTTACTCAATAAACCCTCAGTTTTCCTGAGGTAAATCAACTTTGAAATACAAAGGAGAACTCTGGGTGATAAATCATGCCAGGTTACACGCTGGGACTGCAGTTCACAGAACATGATTAGATTTAAGACAATAGAAGATAGGAACATTTTTTGAACTAGTTTATTGAATCCTTTTGAGAATATCACTGTTTGGCAGTTCCTAGAAAGCTTAGACAAATTAATCTTCAAGAGGCAAACAAATTAACTTTGAACTAAAAAAAACAAAAACAAACAACCAAAAACTTTGAATTAGAAAACAGCTGCAAAGAAAAGCCCAACAATCTGACATGTTGATTATTATTTTGTTAACATTACAGGAATACAAAGATGATTTTACTGTTCAGACCTTTACACATCACACAACAGAAAAATCCTTCAGTTGACTAGTTTCCATAAACTTTGTAGAGTTATGGCAAAACAAGAGTCATCTGTGAAATACACAAATGTTTTGTACTGAGGGATATTTTCACATAACACAGGAGATGATAAATGTAGACCCCCTCAATCTCATCGTCATACTGATTATACTGTAAGCAGTGATTAGGGTGCACCGGTTGCATGTTTAGAAGGTATGGATATAGCAATTCTAACGTATCTTAACATTGTTTCTGAAAAGCTAAGGTTTTGTTATTGAACGACTATTAGAAGTTGAATGTGATCCTCTTCCAATGTGTGGCATTGCCTTCCTGTGGAATTAACATTCTGTGTGATTTAGAGTACGTGTCCTGACTTTCTCAATGCTCATAAATACCTTATCTGTAGGAAACTTACTTTAAGGGAAAAGCAGCTTTAGCCTGTCTCCAGTATATGGCCCTGACTTGCTTATACATGTAATCTATTATGAAGGAAAAAGAGCCATCCTCACAAATCTGCAAGATTAAAACTTCTAGCACAAACACAGCTTGAATCAGTGCTTCTGTAGCTTGTTTCAGCAAAGAGACCATAGCCAGTACTGTGGCTACAACATACACCTTGCCATCAGATACAAGAGTTAGGATTCATATCCACATCCTGTGCGATAAAAAAGCTTTAAATCTGAATGGAACATCCGTAGAATTAGCTCACACACAACTCAGAAGCAGGAACACTTTGGTCTGTGTTCAAGTAAAATGAACGTTGAGATTTCTTTATGCAGCAGCAGAAGTAGGATTCTGAATCTCTCTTTGGAGTCAAGTTGGTCTTTGAAAGAAAACCAATTTGCTTTTAAGAGGTTCTAATCTAACAGGATACGAGATGATGGCAAGCATGTTTAAACCAAGTATCGACTAAGGGACTGGTACATTGAAAAACTACCTTCTGTTTCAGGAGAGGGTAATTAGGGTGTCAGCAATGCTGTTATTACTACTAAGGTCACCAAGGACTTAGACCAAGAAGTTCCATCCAGCAACACCTTATTACAGTGTACAGAGGTCAACAGTAATAGGTAAAAGAAAAAGATAACCTTTTATCAGACTTTTACATTACATTGCTAATTTTTATTACAGAATATTTTTCATTCTTTTATTTTGATTCACTGATATTTATTTCTGATTCTGACTCTGCCTACTGTTATTCACCCTACTTGTTAATTCTAATCTATTCTCTTTATTTGTAAAAGCACAACTTTTCTGAGGCATAGTTGTGTGTGTGTATGTGTATTTAACCTATTCTAGAAACATTAAGGTAGAAGAGATCGATTTTACAGATTATAATAGCATGTAAAGAGTTTTATACAGTACACCATGGAATACTATGCAGCCATAAAAAATGATGAGTTCGTGTCCTTTGTAGGGACATGGATGAAACTGGAAAACATCATTCTCAGTAAACTATCGCAAGGACAAAAAACCAAACACCGCATGTTCTCACTCATAGGTGGGAATTGAACAATGAGAACTCATGGACACAGGAAGGGGAACATCACACTCCGGGGACTGTTGTGGGGTGCGGAGAGGGGGGAGGGACAGCATTAGGAGATATACCTAATGCTAAATGACGAGTTAATGGGTGCAGGAAATCAACATGGCACATGGACACATATGTAACAAACCTGCACATTGTGCACATGTACCCTAAAACCTAAAGTATAATTAAAAAAAAAAAAGTTTTATACAGTGGATGCCTGAGAGTCTGCACAGTGGGGAACTCTGAAGTAATAGGTAAGGTGTCAAGAACAAGCAGGTCAGGACTGTGGCACTCAAAGGGCAGGTAACCAGCTTTTCAGTAACATTTTTAAGTAACAGTTTCAGAGATCCTCAGAGAATGCCACGCAGTAAAGGACGCCCCTCAAAATCCATACAGCAGATTTCTGGTTTCCAAATTTCTGGGATATAGTACTTAATACGGTATTTGAAACTCTACAATTGCTATGGAAGAGACATTCTGGAGAGTTACGTATTATCCAAAAATAAATTTTTCAGAAGCAAGAAATTTTAAAGTAAACCAACCAAAAAAGAATGGCCAACCTTTTAAACCTTTTTTTTCCATTAATAAGGAGCTACATAGTCTGCTGGGGAAGAACTTGATAGAAATTGACTGTTTTCACTTAGTGGTCTGATCCCCTTGTATCTGTGTCAGATAAAATCATAGAACTTATTATTTGTTACCATGGGTACCATGAAGATACTGCCATCCACTAAATAGTAGTAGAGGAGGACAACATAGTTTTCTGGAACTAGTCCCGTTTTGCCTTCATAAGTTCCTTTAACCATCCTGGTTCCACTGATGGGTCCACGCTGGAAAACATCGCTCCTGGTGGGAAGGAAAGCTCATGCTGTGCTCTGCTTTACAGGAGTACATGGCTTTGGCTTGGTGCCCAGAAGAAACTGGCTTAGGTGAACCAGCATTTTCAAACAGTTGAGCTTTTGCTGCCACTACTGAGCCAGGACGCTGATAGCCATTGCTTGAGGTGGTGTCTAGTCTTAACCTCCTGCACATTTTTGGAGGCAGGTCTGGGTTTGAAGCTTTGGGTGTCTCCTTGGAACCTACAGAAGTTAAGCTTTGAACAGATCCACTGTAGCTCGGGTTTCCTTCAGCTGCAGAGATGGATCTGAGAGAAGAAGCAGAAGCTCTTTTCAGTCCTGAAAGCCCATAAGGCCCTTTCTTGACTAGGTCTATGGGTGGGGAAACGTCCCCTGGGCTAGTGACCGAAGCAATACTCTGGCAATCTGATTCTGCATCTGTCTTGTGAATGTTCACAAGTGTCTCTCCTTTTAGAAGCTGCACAGTAAAGGTCCCAAAATACACACCACCACGAGTGCAAAAACCCAGGCGGTTCTCCCAACGTGATGTTTTTTTCCCAGCGAATCTCCGATAAGAAGGTCTGTGCAGATTTCTGTGCTCCCACCTGCAGTAAATATTCGTAGACGTATAAAGCTAACTTTTCCCCAGCCTGCCTGTCCGAGGGCACCAAGGAGCCTTTGCCTTTGGCAAACATGGTTTGCAGGCAAGAGGGCGCCAAGCCTCGCCGCCGCCGCCACCGCCCCGGCTCTCCCGAGCTGCCCCTGGCTCCCGGCCCCCTCCCAGGCGCTCGCTCGCTCTCCCGCTCGCTGGCGCTCTCCTCGCCTCGCTCCTCTCCCTCCGGACCAGGCGCTGGCTCCGCGCTCTTTCCAGCTGTCAAAGCAGCAGCCCGGGCCATGATCCCATCGCGTTGGAACTCCTCCCGCGCCGGCTCGGTCTGGGGTGCCGCCGCCGCCTTCCGCAAGGCCGCCGGCTCTCCGCTAGCTCCCGAGCTGGCCCGGCTCCCCCTGCGCCGCCCCCTGCGCCTCCAGCACTGCTGCCGCCGCTGCCGCCGGTCTCATGTGTCACATTTTCTTAATCCAGTCTATGGTTGATGGTGGACATTTGGGTTGGTTCCAAGTTTTTGCTATTGTGAATAGTGCCCCAATAAACATACGTGTGCATGTGTCTTTATAGTAGCATGATTTATAATCCTTTGGGTATATACCCAGTAATGGAATCGCTGGGTCAAATGGTATTTGTAGTTCTAGATCCTTGAGGAATCGCTACACTGTCTTCCACAATGGTTGAACTAGTTTACAGTCCCACCAACAGTGTAAAAGGGTTCCTATGTCAAGCAATGGCAACAAAAGCCAAAATAGACAAATGGGATCTAATTAAACTAAAGAGCTTCTGCACAGCAAAAGAAACTACCACCAGAGTGAACAGGCAACCTACAGAATGGGAGAACATTTTTGCAATCTACCCATCTGACAAAGGGCTAATATCCAGAATCTACAAAGAACTTAAATTTACAAGAAAAAAAACAAACAACCCCATCAAAAAGTGGGCAAAGGATATGAACAGACACTTCTCAAAAGAAGACATTTATGCAGCCAACAGACACACGAAAAAATGCTCACCATCACTGGCCATCAGAAATGCACATCAAAACCGCAATGAGATACCATCTCACACCAGCTAGAATGGCAGCTTAATTTTTAAAACGCTGTATCAATAATTTAACCACATAGATCTGTCAGCTAGAATAAATGTTACATATTTAATTGACAATAATGTTTTGCTCTCTTAGAGACATGTAGATAGACTTTGGGTTTATCAAATGGTTTTTTTTTTTTGAGATGGAATCTTGCTCTGTCACCAGGTTGGTGTGCAGTGGTGCGATCTTGGCTGATTACAACCTCCGACTCCTGGGTTCAAGTGATTCTCCTGCCTCAGCCTCTCAAGTAGCTGGGATTACAGGCATGTGCCACCACGCCCAGCTAATTTTTGTATTTTTAGTAGCGATGGGGTTTCACCACGTTGACCAGGATGGTCTCGATTTCCTGACCTCAACATCCACCCACCTCGGCCTCCCAAAGTGCTGGGATTACAGGTATGAGCCACTCCACCAGGCCAGTTCTGACATATTTTTAAGAAAGATTAGGCTGATGCTATGGTAACTCAGTTATTCGTGATACATGTCATATTATAAGTAGGAGAATTCAATACTCATGATTTTGAAGCAATTTCAGAGTACTATAATCACCCCACTTGACCAACTTCAGAATTCATTGGAAATCTCTGGAAATAATTAGCAAGTTATTAGCACAGACTCTAAACAGACCTTCAAAATGCATTACATAGATTTGCTAAAAGAGATTGTCAGTCTGCCACAAGTAGTCACTTTGGTTTGATTTGCAGTGAATGAAATTTTTTAAATGTAAAGCTAAACTCTTCAGGATCACTGCACTGGGTTTCTATGGGACAACACTGAACAGGGCTGCCACTGAAACACCTTGGATGACAGCCTCAAGCTCCCTGAACACAGCTTCCAGCACACTACTGGGAGAAGGACTGGGACTCAAAAACGTGTGCAGTAAATGTACTCACGAGCTTCTTGGAGAGGAAGTAAAGAGGTTACATGTAATTACCTCAAATTAGCACGACTACAGATAAAGTAATAATATTGATAAAGTAATTGATAAAGTAATAGTGGTGCTAAAGTCATACTAATAAAGTAGTACTAATAGCCCTATACTAGTAGTAATAATAAAGTGGTATTGCTATTTATTCTATTGGTCTATCTACCTACCTATCTCTCTAGATGGGAGGGCATAGGATTTGGCTGATGGGATTGGGCTTAGCAGTGGAGGGCAAAGAGCTCATGCATGCTTTGAACAGGTATGCACTCAAACTTGGTATTGTGTGACTGTTCTGAATTCCAGAACCAAGGCTAAAAGGTGGAAGTTTTGTTTGACTATCTGTGTGTCACATTTTCTTTTTGGTCTATTGTCTAAGATAGGCTGCTAGAATTCTTTTTACTCTAACTACCTTTTAGGTGGTTAGATGATGTTGTTATTGATGAGATCACACCCAAGCTGATCAGAGATCCGCCCAATTCTTGCACCTACAGCAAGGCCTTGGGAGAAATGGCGGTGCAGCAGGAGAGCAGAAACCTAACCATCGCCATCATAAGGCCCTCCATTGTGGGAGCAACGTGGCATGACCCTTTCCCAGTAAGCCCACTCACCTGGATTCTGTGTTTTGCTTCCAAATTAAAGTTCTTCTAGCCCAATTACTTTCTGATGTCGTTTCTCCCCCTCCTCCTTCTCCTTCTCCTTCTTCTTCTTCTTTCTCCCTCTTCCTCTTCTTCCTCTTCCCCTTCCCCTCCTCCTCCTCCTCTTTCTCCTCCTCACGATTTATAGCTAAATGCAGCCAATCAAATATGAACCCATTATACTAGGGCAAAATTCCACTTTGGGATCAGGATTTACCCAGCATGCAGCTTCTCTGGCAGTTACCCTGACTGTCCTAGAGTTGAATGGAGATCTTAAATTAGCTTCTAATTACTCTAGCCTCAAAATTCTCATGGGTGATGGTTTCATATCTTGGCTTTCCCACTATAGTTTAAACATACCAAATGTTCTTAATGGTCAAATTGGTAGTATTGCAACTGCCAGGGTAAACAAGGGTTACAAAGTGCACAGAAGGATCTCAGTTTGGGAAACTATTTTTTCTAACCTCAGTGTAGTGCTATGTCCTTTTCAAAGTACTTTGAATTATACTATCTTCTTTTTTTATTACAGTTTAAGTTGTAGGGTACGTGTGCACAACGTGCAGGTTTGTTACATATGTGTACATGTGCCGTGTTGGTTTGCTGCACCCATTAACGTGTCATTTACATTAGGTACTTCTCCTAATGCTATCCCTCCCCTGGCCTCCATGCTAGGACAGGCCCCCGTGTGTGGTGTTCCTCGCCTTGTGTCTAAGTGTTCTCATTGTTCAATTCCCACCTATAAGTGAGAACATGTGGTGTTTGGTTTTCTGTCCTTGCAGTAGTTTGCTCAGAATGATGGTTTCCAGTTTCATCCATGTCGCTACAAAGGATATGAACTCATCCTTTTTTATGGCTGCATAGTTCTCCATGGTGTATATGTGCCACATTTTCTTAATCCAGTCTATCATCAATAGAGATTTGAGTTGGTTCCAAGTCATTGCTATTATGAATAGTGCAGCAATAAACATATGTGTGCATGTGTCTTTATAGTAGTATGATTTATAATCCTTTGGGTATATACCCAGTAACGGGATCACTGGACCAAATGGTTTTTCTAGTTCTAGATCCTTGAGGAATCGCCACACTGTCTTCTACAATGATTGAACTAGTTTACACTCCCACCAACAGTGTAAAAGTGTTCCTATTTCTCCACATCCTCTCCAGCACCTGTTGTTTCCTGACTTTTTAATGATCGCCATTCCAACTGGTGTGAGATAGAATTATACCATCTTCTTTAAAGCAAGTCTGTGAAGCTTTGCAGCAGATAAATTCCAGCTCCATCACTTACTGGCGATGCAAAATTTTTGAGTTGTCCCTTCCATAAAACAGGAGGGATACTATTTTGGAGAGTTGGTTTAATGAGACAGTGTATGAGGAGTGCTCAGTCTCTAGTAAAAGGCAGGTCCTTACTAAAAGGCTCATGGATATTAATCCCTTCATCTTCTCCTCCTGCATCTCTCCTTTCCCATTATACACACACATTTTGACTTTTACACTGTAAGGTAAAGAGACATAATAAGGTCAGCTGAATGGCTTAGGGTTTAGGAAACAAACTCAAAAAGACATTTCCCTCTAACTGTTCTTAAACATAATCTTCCCTGTAACGTCTTTAAGCAAGTCAACACACACACACACACACACACACTATATATATACACACACACACATATATGTGTGTCTGGCATGGACTCTATAGCTGGTCAAAAATTTCAAGAAATGGGCCATTACTACCAATCATGTCTCCAATGTTCTCCTAAGGAGGCTAAAGTCAGGACTGAGGTAGAGAAGTATGGTTGGTGAATTGCTTAGCAGATCATGATATAAGAACAAGGTTCAATGTAGCCCTTCAGATGTCATAAAACACCACAAAACCATTCATGACTGCTGCTATGAACAACAATCCTGGCCAAATTTTAATTCTTGCACAAAGTGCAGAAAATAGCCAATGCTTTGCCATTGATCTTTGGGATCTTAATAATACTGAATTAGATAGTTCTATTGGCTGTGGTCTCAGTGCTCTTGTTTGAAATTTATTAAGATGAGACTGCAGATGTTCCAAAGATACAACAATCTTCTGAAATGTGTAACCAATAGAAATCTTTCTTTTAGGGTTGGGTTGATCATCTAAAATGGACCTAGCAGACTCATTATTGTGGTATGTTTAAGGATGAAGAAATAACTCTCTGAAATGTAGTGGAGGAATAGTAATAAAATTCTTAGTGCTAGCTTAGCTTCATTGATCCCAAAACATAAATGTTACTTTACTAACAATTCAAGCATATTATTTCAATTATGCTGATTGTAATATAGAGGCAGGAAGAAATTATTTTTATTCTTCGAGTATTTTTAACAGAAAAACCAATGTAATGTACTATGAATTACCATTCAGGAATTCTTCTTTAAAAACTTTTTTTCAATTAAAAATATTAGTCTTAATTGAGTGTGGATAATAGAAATCCCATAATTATCTTATTTTTATTAGATACCTTCTCAAAGTAGTTTTACACTATTTTATTCTCCTTTTGTAGTTTATAATATAATAAATATGTCTAAAACAATTCGTACAACAGACTAATAAATGGTTCTGTTTAGCTAAGTCTGCTCTAGTCTATATCATGAAAATGTTGGGTCTAAATTTCTAAACACTATGAACAACAATATTTTGAAGTGCTCTGATTTTCCTAAGAATACCATACTCCTGACTCTCTTAAGTTTACACATGTAAATGAGAAGGAACTATATATGAAAATATCATACCTCTTCTTTAGCTATTAGAATTTTTCAGCTGAGGTTTTATATCATCATCAATTTAGTGTCACTCCTTTGCTCTGCAACCTTCAACTCAATAAATAGTTAACAGTTTTATTTTCTGGAAATTTTTAGACTTTAAAGAACTCATTCAAGATTCTTTAAGAAACAAGGCGGGGGATGAATTGAAGACTTTCATTTTAAAAGTAGGTGCAGCAAAATTATGAAGGTTAAGCCTGATGAATACGAAAGGCAGACAGCACCAAATGCTGGTGATGCTGGTAGGAATGCAAATGTTACACCACTTACGAAGACAGTTGGTCAGCTTTTTACAAAACTAAGCAAACTCTTATCATATAATCTAGCAATAATGCTCCTTAGTGTTTACCCAAAGAAACTGAAAACTTGTCCCCACAAAAACCTGCACAATACTGTTTATAGCAGCTTAATTCATACTTGCCAAACTTGGAAGCAACCAAGACGTCCTTCATTAGGTAAACGGATAAACTGTAATACATCAAATAATGAAATGTTATTCAGCATTAAAAAGAAATGACCTATCAAGCCATAAGAAGACATAAAGCAATCTCAAATGCATGTTTCTGAGTGAAGCCAATCAGGAACTGCTACATACTGCATGATTCCAGCTACATGACATTCTGGGAAAGGCAAAACTATGGAGACAGTTAAAAAAAATCAATGGTTGCCAGGAGTTATGGGGGACAGAGGGACGAGCAGATGGAGCACAGAGGAATTTTAGGGCAGTGAAACTCTTCTGTATAATAATAATTATGGATATTATGTTCAGATTTTTAAATAAATAAAACTGAAATTTAAAATAGAATAAGAGGGAATCAGGTTGATTTGTTTCAACTGAAATTCATGACCACAAAGTCATGTCTTTATGTTTCCCAGAAAAAATATTCCCTGCTCCATTCACTCTCATCCTTTCCCAGAGTAACGGTTCATATTTATTTTCTCTCCTTCCCATCTTCGCTCTTTGCTGATGACTTTATTTTCTATTTCACTTATAAAAAAGTGATCATTTGACAAGAATTTCAAAATCTCCAGTCTCTACATCTGCTCATCTTTATACATCTATACCTACATTCTGTGATCTCTCCTTTTCATATGGGTGAACTGTCCTTGCTTCCAAATAATGTCCACCCCTCTTACTGTGACTAGGTGCTGTGTCTTGTTGTATTAGGATTCTCTAGGGGGACAGGACTAATCGGATAAATGTATATATAAAATGAGTTATTAAAGAGTATTGACTCACACAATCACAAGGTGAAGTTGCACGATAGGCTGTCTGCAAGCTGAGGAGCAAGAAAGCCAATCTGAGTCCCCAAATCTCAAAAGTAGGGAAGCCAACCGTGCAGCCTTCAGTCTGTGGCTGAAGGCCTGAGAGCCCCTGGCAAACCCCTGGTGTAGGTCCAAGAGTCCAAAAGCTGAAAGAACTTGGAGTTTGATGTTGGAGGGCAGGAAGGCACCAGCACGGGAGAAAGGTGGAGACAGTCGAGCCCTTCCATGTTCCTCTGCCTGCTCTATCCTAGCTCCATGTTCCTCTGTCTGCTCTATCCTAGCTCCATGTTCCTCTGCCTGCTTTTATCCTAGCTCCATGTTCCTCTGCCTGCTCTATCCTAGCTCCATGTTCCTCTGCCTGCTTTTATCCTAGCTCCATGTTCCTCTGCCTGCTCTATCCTAGCTCCATGTTCCTCTGCCTGCTTTTATCCTAGCTGTGCTGGCAGCTGATTAGAGGGTGACCACCCAGACTGAGGGTGGGTCTGCATCTCCCAGTCCACTGATCAACTGTTAATCTCCTTTGTGACACCCTCACAGACACACCCAGGAACAATACTTTGCATCCTTCAGTCCAATCAAGGTGACACTCAGTATTAACCATCACACCTGTTATCTACTCATGCCTGTCATTCCAGCAATTTTCTTGCTTCTTTTTCTGCATCTGAAATTTTAATTTCTCCACCAAGTTCTTCACATGAAAAAACAAAAAAATGAAGTTATTTCATTTAACCTGAAAAAAACCAACAACTCATAAAGAGTTAATGAATAAATTTATCTCAAACATTTGATAACTTTAATTATAACTTTAATATTCACAGCTTATATTTATCAATAGATTGTCTTAGGAAAAAAAAAAAGACTTCCCATAAACTAGAAGAAAATGTAAAATATGACCAACATATAAACAGCAATGTGTTAAAGAATAATATATAAAGAATAATACAAATGACACAATTAAATAATGAACAAAGGATATAGACATTACACAAAATATGAAAACATGAATAGGCAATATATAATGCTTAATATTGGTAATCAGGGAAATGCTATTAAACATAGAACAGGATGATGTTTTACATTAGCCAGCTGGACATAAATTGAAAATTTCAATCACAACTGTCAGAGAAGTTATAGAACAAAGGAGACTCTTATACATGACTTGTAAGTAATGAGATGGAGAAGCCACATAGAAGTCACTGCCTCACAATCAATGGCGGTTACTCAATTCACTAGTCAGTAATGTGTGCTGTAAGTTTCACAATCATTTTGTGCTTTTTGTGAGAGTAATAGTTTAACAAAAGTATAATTTTTATTAATCTCACAATAAATTTGAGCTAACATTTTATGTGATTGAATAACATAGCACATAGCACATTTTATGTGCTACTGGAATAAACATTACCGAGAAGTAGTCTAGTTTGAAGCTTAATGAGAGTTTAAGGGTTTGGATTGTTATTCAATATCAGTTTGAGATGATGGGTTATTGGTCTGTATATATAAACATTGTTGTGGGTATGAGGCTAATGGTGAAGGTGCATGCAATAGCTATTTTTACGTAATATGGGTACGAGTTCTTCTTGTAAGGGTTGATGAAGGTAATAATAATTGGAAAGTTAAGGAGATTAAGGTTATTATGGTAATACGTGATTATTACTTTTGTTTGGAGTTCCACCA